>NC_064920.1:317118257-319618257 GCF_023897955.1 Schistocerca gregaria
CTTACGTTATTGAAATTGTTCGCCTTACGACACTCAAACTCGTAGCTTTTTTCTTGCAGGGTAAAGTTCCTACTGCCAGAACCGTTCACAGATTGCATGATGACGACGGTACTGGCATAGGTAAGCTCTTGCTCGGACAGTCAGATGTTTCGGAATGATCTGCTACACGCAGCAGCTGAGTTTTACAGCAGCAGTTAGATGCGAAGTCAACTGCTTAGGTAGCATAATTCCCGCCACGTTTCATCCTTGAGTTCTCTGTGATGGAGCATGTGGTCCCATCCGCTACTGCCCTCATTTCCCGTGTGGTCCGTGCCGGGCAGAAATAGGATCTAGATGAAAAGACCGTAAAGTCCGTCACGCATATGGGGTATGTGCCTATATGTGTACACAGATAAGCTATCACTAACCACCGATTGGACTAATCACCGATCAAAGGATACAGCCGTTTCCTACTCTATCACGGTAACGGCTGATTTTCATAGTGTGATCTCGTTGTGACTAATATGGCCACAGCACTCAACTGCAGTTTCTTCGTAGTACATTTGGATTCCGAAGTTACTGGTTACCGTTGTCATTTGTAAGGAGCAGTAAAATGAAAACGAGACAGATGGAAAAAAGCGAAGTAACTATTCATTATTTCTAATGTAGTTGCCATAAATGTAAATACATTTATTCCACTCAGAGACAAGACGGATAAATGCCTTCATTGAGAACGGTTTTCGTTTGCCTATGGAACCATGGTTGTACCGAGGCGTGCAACTCTTCGTCCGAAGCAAATCCAAGACCAATGTTATTCTTCTGAAAACCAAAAACATGCTAATCGCACTGGGAGAGATCGGGATTGTATGGAGGAAGGATAACGGCTTCCCAGCTGAACTTCCGCAGTTTAGTATAAAGAACCTTGACATAAAGTGGGCGGCCATTATCCTACAACAGAGTAATGCCGTACATCAACATCCCTGAGCGTTTGGTCTTTATCGCGCGCTTCCATGTTTGCGAAGTGCCTACGTACCAGGACTGTTGGTATTTTAAAAAATATCGGGAACCTCAAGTACGAGGGTCGTCCACAAAGTAAGATCCATTTATTTATATAAAATGAACGTGAACAGACACAGAAAAAAATATTTATTATACAAAAATCTACAGCTGTCAAACTACTTTTCTACGTAGCTTCCGAAATGTTGTAGGCACTTGTCATAGCGTGGCACAAGTTTTTGTATGCCTTCTATGAAGAATATTGCCGCCTGTGTATTCAACCATGTGGTAACACGATCTTTCAGCTCGCCATTATCTTTGAAGTGTTGACCACCAAGGACAGATTTTAGGTCTAATAAGAGATGAAAGTCGCTAGGAGCGAGGTCCGGGTTGTACGGATGATGATCAAACGCGTCCCAGTGAATTCCCGTAAGAGTTGTTTGGTCACATTCGCCGGGTGAGGTCGGGCATTGTCCTTCATTGTATACTCTGACCCATCATCTAACCACAATCACAAATAGCATCTTGTCCGTAAACCTCTCAGTTTTGCCGATGAATTTCCATTGGTTTAACTTTCTTTAAAATTAGAAAACTGATCACACATCTGATTTCACAGGCGGCGGCATTTTCAATTACGGCTGACATGATAAAGAAGCACTACAAAGCACACGTCGGCAGCAGCGATCTGAAAATGGCGTACATGTCTTCTCCTTCAGCCAGGGTAACTGCCGCGCATGCTCTGAACTGCGATCGTAGAGCTGCCGCGGTACAAATCGAAACGGAACTTACTTTGTGGACGATCCTCGTATCTATATTTAAAAAAAAATTATTATCGGCAGTCGTTATATCGATGAAATTATCGAAATATCGACGGAAATAATATCTACGCATCAGCCAATAAAAATATCGGCTACGCATTGTAAATATACTGCCAGTTTTAGAGCTGTATATTTACGTATTGATTTACTATTGCCGGCGAGTGTGGCCTAGCGGTTCTAGGCGCTTCAGTCTGGAACCGCGCGACCGCTACGGTTCTAAGTTCTAAGCTTTGATCGTCCTGTCTCACAGTGGGATAAATGCGTTAACAGTTACGACGTTTACTTTTGAAATGAACATTTTACTTTTATTTGTCTCTTTTCATTTGACTGCCCGTCATATACGAACAACATTTCGTGATTCGGCAAATTGCAATGATGTATGTCACTTTTCCCCATGACACATGTAGAAATGGTTAATACCTTGATAAATATGATCGGCATTACTTCTGAATTGGTAAAAATATGACACCGTCTGTCTCAAGAATGATGATGAAGCGAACATTAAGTTCTTTATAGAGGGACTTAACCACCACGGAATTTCAGTGGTAAGGACACTATCTTCAGAGTACAGAAATGATTCCTCATCTTTTTGCAACACTTGTTAATATTCGTGATATAAACCACTAACATCAGAAAGGTGTTGTCCTTATACGATATTAGACGACGTAGTTTCAGCGGGCGAACCTTCCTGCACAATGGAACCGCCGGTAGCAGAGGATGGAATCATCATTCACTTTTTGGTGACTGTCCACTATTCAACGAACTTAGCCATAAAAATATTTTAGTTCGACCTGTGACACACTCACCGGTGTGAAATTACCACAGGAATCCAGCGACGAGAGGCATACCCAGGTAAGATTTACAGGAAGAATTCAAAGATTCTTAAAGCTTTATTCACGAATATAGTCGCTTACAGCACCCTCCTTCGACCAACTATTGAACATTCATCCGCCTTGTATCCTTACAGAGTCGCATGACAAGAGAGCTGCGTTTACATTTCGTCAGCCTGAATGAGTTTAAGTAATGCCCGACCAACTCCAGTAGACAACGCAACAACGTTGGTGTTGAGAAACACGGAAACACGAAGTCTGAGCGCTCACGTTCCAATAGACGTCAAAAAACTTACGCTCCCTCCAAACAACAATTCTGATATAATGAAATTATAAAACAATCTTTTACAGGGGCAAACAAATTTGATTCTTTTGTGTACAATCCGAGAATAGGATAGGAGAGAGAGGTAAGTGGTAATTGCGAATGTGGGTCTCACGGGATTTCGGTCAGCGAGCTGGCTGGCCTCTGTAATAAAAAAACTGAGTGAGAGGGTCAACAACGAGCTTCAATGGCTGTCATATGACGTCCGCTACGACCAAATAGAGCGAACACAAAGAAAGATGGATAGAGCATCCGCCATGTAAGCAGCAGATCCCGGGTTCGAATCCCGGTCGGGGCACACATTTTCAACCGTCCCCGTTGACATATCAATGCCTGCATGCAGCTAAGGCTATTCATTTTATTGTAAGTTTGTTTATATAATTGTAGAATGTTTTCATGCGGTAACTTTGTTATTGTGACAAAACTTTTCTCTGGTTATTAAGCTCCTCACTACTCATTACATCGGATATTCGATAGTTCAATTTTCAAATCCTTTTCATAGGTGAATCAACAATATGTACTTAGCACAAACAAGCGTTACCAACTGAAAGCTAATCAGCACGTTTACAAGCTTCTATTGTTGTTTCGTCTCTCTGCTCTTAGGAAACGTATAAATTTTCATTCCTAACTATATTCGTTGTTTGCAGTAGTTAAAGAACTCGCGCTCTCACAGCAAACCACAATTTTTCACTGAAAATCCAAAATGTAACTCCCACAATCCCTCAGTCCAGTGATAACTGCAGCGCAAATGTGCTCTTGATTGTCAGTCACGGATGACGCCGTTGTATAGAGAAGTCACAACGCTAGAAAATTGCAACGAAACGAAGGAAGACCTGGGAGGGATCAGAGCTCTGTGAAGGGACTCGCAGATGGCTTTAAACAAATTTGACGTACTGTGCATAAACAGGCAGAAAGACCTATTGCTGTATGTTTACACGTTTGCAGAACTATCAGCTCAATCTCTGTTCCTCAAACAACCTCCTGTTCACCAAAAAATGCAATGACAACGCAATGAGTTTCGGCAGGGGCGCGCTACTGAGAAGTGGCAGGGTGGCTGTGACGTAAGCGTCGCTTCATGTTACTATGATCCCGACTGTGCAGTCTAGTGGGTGGTACTTCCGAAAGCAAGCTTCAAGGGATTCAGCAACAAGCTGTACTTAGATGACGGAAGTCATGAGTTATCTCCTATTATCGCGTCGGACCTGCTTTTGCCTGACGTAATGCAACACCTCGATGTGGCATGAACAGAAGTCGTTCCAAGTTCGCTGCAGAAATACTGTGCCATGCTGCCTCTATTGTCGCCCATGATTGCGAAGGCGTTACGATGCAAGGTTTTGTGCACTAACTGACCTCTCGATTATGTCCCATGTATGACCGATGCGATTCGTGTCAACACCATTCGGTCGAATTGTCCAGAACCGAGTACATCTGTAGCCCAGTTGACATTGCCTCGGAACACAAAGTTCGTGAATGGCTGCAAATGTTATGATAACCGAACCTAACCATTTCCAGTCAATGATAGCAGGCCAGCTGGATAGTGTCTGAAGTTCCCTGCGGCTTTTCGCGGATGATACTGTAGTATACAGAGAAGTTGCAGCATTAGAAAATTGTAGCGAAGTGCAGGAAGATCTGCAGCGGATAGGCACTTGGTGCAGGGAGTGGCAACTGACTCTTAACATAGATAAATGTAATGTATTGGGAATTCATAGAAAGAAGTATCCTTTATTGTATGATTATATTATAGCGGAGCAAACACTAGTAGCAGTTACTTCTGTAAAATATATGGGAGTATGCGTGCGGAACGATTTGAAGTGGAATGATCATATAAAATTAATTGTTGGTAAGGCGGGTGCCAGGTTGAGATTCATTGGAAGAGTCCTTAAATTTAGTCCATCAACAAAAGAGGTGGTTTACAAAACACTCGTTCGACCTATACTTGAGTAGGTATCGAATATATTGCTTCCTCGTACTTTTACCTCCCGAAGAGATCACGAATGTAAAATGAGAGAGATTCGAGCGCGCACGGAGGCTTGCAGACAGTCGTTCTTCCCGCGAACCATACGCGACTGGAACAGTAAAGGGTGGTAATGACAGTGGCACGTAAAGTGCCCTCCGCCACAAACCGATGGGTGGTCTTGCGGAGTATAAGTGTAGATGTAGATCAATCATCCAGTCCATTCTACGTGAAACTGCTCATACCATTGTAGAGCCACCAGGAGCTTCCTCTGGGACTTTTTGACAACTTTGTTCCATGGCTTCGTGGTGTCTGCGTCATACTCTAACCCTACCATCAGCTCTTACCAGCTGACTAGGCCACAGTTTTACAGTCTAGGGTCCAACCGATATGCACTCAGCTCTGTCATACGCTTCCATTGCCGATTATCGCCAAATTTCGCCGCACCACCCTGACAGGTTCGTCGATAAGTCCCTCACTGCTTTCTGCAGATATTTCACACATTGTTGCTTGTCTGTTAGCACTGACAACAATACGCAAACGCCGCTACTCTCGGTCGTTAAGTGAAGGCGGTCGGCCACTGCAACGTCCGTGTTGAGAGGTAAAGCATGAAATTCAGTATTCTCCGCACACAATTAATACTGTGGATGTCGGAATATTGAATTTCCTAACGATTTCCGAAGGAGGTCTGATGCATGTAGTTCGAACTACCATTCCGCGTTCGAAGTCTGAATTCTCGTCGTGCGGACATAACATTTTCAGATGAAAAACTTTAGGACAAATGACAGATCCGCCGATGTACTACCCTTTTATACCTTATGTAAGCGACATAACCGCCGCCTGAGTTTGCATATCGCTATTACTTGATTTTTGTCACCTCAGTGTAATACCATCCTAGTTATCTGTTCCATCCGCGTGTGTTTTTCGAAGACAGCAGCTAGTGATTTTTTCCGTGTACGAAGCCTTTGAGCCTTTCGAGAACAGTTATCGTTACGGGATTATTTAGTCTAAGCGAGAGGTTCACGGAGGTGCTCAACGAACGCCAGCGACAGCATACGAGAATAGCCTTTGAGACTGCAGTTCTTAGGGGTATCAGTGTCGCATAGCACGCAGAATTCCCACCTACTGTGCTGCAACACGTTGCCAAAACTGACGATACATCACAACGCCATTCTGAAGCTTGGTGTCGACGGAAGCGGCTCCGGCTGGCGGTGGCTGGGGACAGCGCGTCGCCGGAGGAAGGCACGCAGTAAACAAACGGCGCGGAGAAAGTGCGGCAGCCGCCCACGCGCACCGACCGGTTCGGCGCGCCGCTGGTGTGGAGCTGCCTGGCAGACCGGCCCGCGATCTCGACCCGCCGCGACCTTGACTCTGCCGCTGCTTACGTAACCAGCGACGGCCGGAGGCTGATCGCCGTTTTGGCGGCTCAACGCGCGCGGCCGCAAGCCCGCGGTCGCGTGTCGGACAACGGGGAGCAAAGCGCTGCCGTGCCGCCTTTTTGTCAACTGCCTGCTAGTCGGCGCGTCGTGCCGAGCGACACGCTCAAAGTCGTCCTCACACGGGACGTGTTCCTCATCGCGGTTGCTGCTCGCTCTCACACGACCCGCTGCATCTCACGGAAAATAACGTGCTCCTCGTCGTTTTTGCGAGAGCAGCGCCCTCCTGCGGCAGTCCTCGACGCGTAAATCACGCAACTGCTTTACGAAAATGAACGCGGGTAAGATTGTCAGCGACTGTCGAATAAGAGCGGAGAAAGATGCGAGGAATATTCTCGAACCGTCGATGGCTTGAACACAAAATTGCTGGTAGAGGAACACTATAGTGATGTATGAGGTCCCATACTCAGAGGAGCGTAGTGGACGATGCGGGAGACCCGCACCGCCGTACTAGACAAGGTCATAAAGGAGGTGGTTTGCCGTTGCCTTCCACCGACCGTAATGGGGATGGATGAATGATGATGATGATGACGCAACACCCAGTCATCTCGAGGCAGGAAAAATCCCTGATCCCGCCGGGAATCGAGCTCGGGGCCTAGTGCGCGGGAAGCGAGAACGCGACCACGAGCTGCAGACACTGTCTATAGTATGTTTAAATTGCTTAACGTTCGGTTCATGTGTTGGAAGTGTCTTCCTCCGATCAGAAGGCTCGAGGTCACGCCTGAACTGTTCGCTGTTGCCAAATTGCCACAACAAACGGTCAGCTCACTACCAATACCTTATTTGGCTTTTTTTTTTCTTCTTGTGCTTGGCTACTCAATCCTGGGTCCGGCCCTTTTATTTCGCGTTTCATCGTACAAGGTAAACACACCCAAAAACCATTTGAACCATTTTTGAACTGGCCAATATTACTGGACTCTTCCGCACAAGACGCGATTCTGCTTCACATATTCAATTATCACAGAGATCGACTTACAATAAGTGACCATACGACATGGGGTTAAAATTTTTTTGAAGGCTGTAAACGATAGTTGCAACTGGTTCTATGGCTGTAACAATGTTAGCACCTTCAGAAGTGCAGCAGTGGTACAGTTACAGTTTGAGATGCAGAAGGTTGAGAGTTCGAATCACGTTGGAAGATTTTTCAAATCTTTATCAAAATGACATTTTCAATTAATTGGTTTCAAAGTATTTCTTTTATTTTTAATCTTTTGTCGCATCATTTTCATCACTATACTATTTGCTGTTCTTTGCTTCGTATCATTCTTTTTTTCATTTGGAATAGGAATTAAAATCCATGGAGAAGAAATAAAAACCTTGAGGTTCGCCGATAACATTGTAATTCGGTCAGAGACAACAAAGGACCTGGAAGAGCAGTTGAACGGAATGGACAGTGTCTTGAAAGGAGCGTATAAGATGAACATCAACAAAAGCAAAACAAGGATAATGGAATGTAGTCGAATTAAGTCGGGTGATGCTGAGGGAATTACATTAGGAAATGAGACGCTTAAAGTAGTAAACGAGTTTTGCTATTTGGGGAGCAAAATAACTGATGATGGTCGAAGTAGAGGGAATATAAAATGTAGACTGGCAATGGCAAGGAAAGCGTTTCTGAAGAGGAATTTGTTAACATCGAGTATAGATTTAAGTGTCAGGTAGTCGTTTCTGAAAGTATTGTATGGACTGTAGCCGTGTGTGGAAGTGAAACGTGGACGATAAATAGTTTAGACAAGAAGAGAATAGAAGCTCTCGAAATGTGGTGCTACAGAAGAATGCTGAAGATTACATTGGTAGATCACGTAACTAATGAGGTAGTATTGAATAGAATTGGGGAGAAGAGAAATCTGTGGCACAACTTGACAAGAAGAAGGGACCGGTTGGTAGCACATGTTCTGAGGCATCAAGGGATCACCAATTTAGTATTGGAGGGCAGCGTGGAAGGTAAAACCGTAGAGGGAGACCAATAGATGAATATACTAAACAGATTCAGTAGGATGTAGGTAGCGTTAGGTACTGGGAGATGATGAAGCTTGCACAGGATAGGGTAGCATGGAGAGCTGCATCAAACCAGTCTCTGGACTGAAGACCAGAACATCATTATCTGTGTGTCGCCTGTAAGATGTAAATGAATTCCATACGGGACTATTTACCTGTCGGTATCGCGTCAGCTCGCTTAGCTCCCCGTTCAGCTTTTAGAGCTGAAACTGAATTTTTTTTCTATCTCGAGTTTGCTCTTAAAGGCCAACTTTAATTGTCGTTAGCAAAAAGAGCGTGATCAATAGTTCCGCTGAAGGTTGCTGGCCGCCGTTTCCTCGGATACATTGCATACCAATAGGTTGTGGTTTGTTTAGGACAAGAGTGTAAATTCAGGGCTACAAAATGCGTTGTCTGCCGCAATTCAATCATTTGTCATTAAAAATCAGCTGCAGGCAGATCATTTCGCGTTCCCGCCATACCCTATGGTAGCAGCTTTCAACACCGCTCCCCGTTACAAGAACAGCATCAACACTTGTGAACTGATCCGCCGTGTTTGCGTGTCGCCTTTAAACGAGCGCTAGCCGATGTGGCAACATTGCAGCGCCAAGTTACAGACGTCAACTATGAATTAATTCGAAACGAACTTCAATCTCCATCTCATCTGCGACTAAATTGAATACAGCTGAAGATTGTCAATTTGTACATGCGTAACATCCATATTCTCGATTTTGTATTTGTCACCATAACTTTGAAGTAGGTGCTTTATACATCTCGAGTTTGGGATTCGTTTAGAAATGCTATTTGACCGGTAGGAGATCTTTTTGAAGCTGCTCACTATCAATGAGAATTATATTTACCGGTAAAACACAATCTTGAGGCCGTTTGTGCATGACGTCACCTGTCTCATTCGGAATGGTTTCTGATGCCGAACAATGGTATGTATCAACCTTCAACAAAATCGATCGTTTATCTTTCTGAAGTTTCAACGCTACCAATGACAAAGCGCTGACAAAGCATTGTGTATCCTAATAATTTTCAGTTTCCTCTTGCAACTCCCCTTCTTTCCCCATTTTATATCCCGTCCGTGTCCATTATCAGTTGCTTCACTACAGGTGAGAATGTGTTAAAACCAAAAATGCCGTGTCCAGATGAAACCGTAGGTAACTGTATACTGGCAGGGTGGTTAAATCAGTTCACAGTCAAGGACAAACCACCTCGCGTAGGTTCTTGCCTACTAAAACACTGCGCTATTCATAGCAACCTACGGGCTGATTTTACTACGAAGAGAGATGACATGAGACTAATACCTAAGATCAGAAGACATTCGTTGTGAGAATTATAGGGAACTTGCAAAGGAAATATCATGAACTACGCTAGTGCGACTAATTCTAGAGTGGCTGTTTTCAAGTACACATAAAGGTACACAGACACCAAACAAATTATAAAACGCCCTGTTAGTATCGTAACATGTCAATAAAGTCCACACGAAACTTAAGGAGATAATTCGAAAACTCGAATAGAAATCTTTGGAAGAAAAATGTTCTCGTGGAACCCTGGTAGGTTCAAAAAATGGTTCAAATGTCTGAGCACTATGGGACTTAACATCTATTGTCATCAGTCCCCTAGAACTTAGAACTACTTCAACCTAACTAACCAAAGGACATCACACACATCCATGCCCGAGGCAGGATTCGAACCTGCGACCTCAGCAGTCGCGCGGTTCCGGACTGAGCGCCTAGAACCGTTAGACCACCGCGGCCGGCCCCTGGTAGGTAAATTTAGAGAAATGGCATCATAAGAAAGCCTTACGGCAATTATATTGCTATCACCGTACATCTTGCGTAAGGATCAAGAGAATAAAATGAGGGAGACCCGGACGAGAACTGGGGCTTGTACTTATTTTTCTTTCGCTCGAATCGTGAATGGAACAGGGAAAACTAAAATATCGATAGGAGGTACCCTACGCCTTAAAGCAGGCGCAACTGTTCGCTGCTGAGAGCAACGTAAGAAACATCAATCATCAATGGCGAGGTAATTTAGGAGTGCGCAATACTCCTCGTAAAAACATTTTTGTGATTACCATTGTGGAAACATTGCAACTGCGAGTTGATGTTTCTAGCGACGTAAATATGCTAAACGTCTTACCTGTTTAGGGTGCTGACACTTCTGAAATTATATCACCAGTATTCTTAGTTTCAGTGTACAAGTAATCAGTTGCTCTTGTACAAATAACGGTATATCGTAAATAGCAACTGAAATGATTTTTTCGTTACAATTTTTTTTTCTTTTTCTCGATTAAAACATTGCCAATGGTAGGGTTTTACGACCCTTTCTTGCCTGCAGTGGAGATGTTACATTTGCGTTTACATTTCACTAGCTTGTTCCCCATGGCAATTATGGCGTAAAAATGGTATACCATGAACTATGAACAGCTAAATCCAACAATACTAACAATGAAGTCTAGTAGTAAGGACATTTTTCGCACAGTCAGTAACAGAAATTGTATGCAGTGGCGGGTCAAAATATGCGATCATCTGCATCTTAGAAGTGTTATAGAGTGCTATTTGTGCGCTGGAATGCTTTCGGTTGAAAACCCGAACTTTCCAGCACTACGTTCTTTCAGACACGAATCGAGAGCCGACATATTTTCGTATTCTACTTCAAAGAAACATCTTTACCAAAGCTGGAGTCGGGAACGATTGCGGACGAGTTTGGGCTGCTGCTGCGCACCTCCATCACTTATTCTGCGACAGTGAATGAGCGTACAGTAGTGTTCCGAAGGTCGTGGCCAATGCGACGACTAACCCTGCCAATGCCAGGAATGGTGTGTGTGTGTGTGTGGGGGGGGGGGGGGGGGGGGGGGGAGGAGTACTACGTGCCCACCTATTCAACATATTGTTATGAAGTATGTTACTTCAGATTTCAAAATTAATGAAGTAACGTGATTTTTTAATTTTCCAGTTAAACTTACCCAAAAAATTTAAGTCTTAGTGGTATGTTACTTCCCCAATGACAAAGGTTATATTCATTATTTTCACTTTGAGGACTTACACACCAACATCTCTTTAAAAAGTATGCTGCGAGTACAAGTTAAACAATTAGCGAAATTGGAATTTAGTTGTTTTTACGGTGGGCATAAATGATCCCTCCTCCTGGCAAATCTGTAATGCGCGTTATGGGAAATGCTCTTGTATTGCTAGGGTTAAACGCGATCGTAAACAGCTTTTCAGTGAATCTCTCACCATATATTGCGAGTTGGCATCGCTGATGGTGGTGGTAAGCGACAAATTCTACATAGCAACCTATAGACGTAGAATACACGCTTTCCTGTAGCGCAAACCACGTGTATGCGCTTAGCACAACTGCAGCTTGGAACCAGCAACACTGAATTCCCCATTGGTGCCTTCACCTGCGTGAACAGCCTACGTTTACAAGTCTGTATGTAACTAGCCACTGGAAACAGAAAATTTCTCTCTCATAAGGCAACTAACTTTACCACATATGTAAAAAACATCAAAAGCGGGATCACTGACTGGTCAGTATACGTGTGGTTACTCCCTTCTTGCGCTAGTTTGTGATGCCGCGCCATTAGCTGCGCATTGGTGCAGACGGCAGTTATTACTCAGTGCGTAGCCTCCTCAAAGACACCGCCGCCCTTCTGGGAACGCGTTAACAGGCCGTCTGCAACACGGAGTGCGTGTGCGCGGGGCTGGCGATAAACAGGAGCGCCAGCAACAGCAAACAGGCAGCCTGGCAACGCCAGCGCATTCGCGGCCACGTTCAACAAACACAGGCACGCCGTTAACTCGGCCCGAACACTAAGAGACACCTGTCCACGGACGCGGTTCCCGGTATCTCAGCTTACACGATGGCGACCGACAGTGCTGTAACTAAACTACATTGCCGCTGGAAAAACATCAAGACTTTAATGCAGAATGCCGATCACAATTAGGCAAAGGTACCAACACTCAGCTTCAACTCTTACGCAGACGACTGTCAGTTTTTGCTTACAAATTTGTTTTGGGATAGGTTCCGCTTTGAGTAAACAACTTTTCCGCACAAATCTAGCTACAGACGAATCCTGTTAAGCATACTCCCTATCCCAATCTGCTCACTCGTCATCTTTCTAATTCACTAGTTACCTGTCAATCATTCCTGCCAACTTGCTAGCTCTGTCTTGCAAGTCAGGATATTGTCATCAGATTACAATCCCCAAAACCACATACTCAGATCCCCAAACTGATACTGTAACTCAGACGGACAAAGTCCTGCTCTCTTTCTACGATATATGGAAGACAAGCAGACGCTGCCTCCATAGCGCCCTCTGTTACTCGCTTCAGCAAAAAATGTCTCGATGGAAAAGCTAAAAAAATTGTGTTTGCCCAAGGCGGAAGCTATCCAAAAACAAATGTACCACTGTTCATGGCAGATGCTGAAGTGTGTGAGTGTTATCCTACCACCACTTTCATAAATCATGGTTGCAAAATACTGACATGTGTTGTTTACAGAATAATGAAAAATCTTGCAAAGCATCTCCTAGGAGATTAGATGTGGCCCCGGAGAAATGTGGGAACACGTGAAGCAATACACACAGTCGTCTTTTCACAAGATGGACTAACCTTTGTTTCCCGGCCGCGGTGGCCGTGCGGTTCTAGGCACTTCGGACCGGAACCGCGTGACTGCTACGGTCGCAGGTTCGAATCCTGCCTCGGGCATGGATGTGATGACCTTAGGTTAGTTAGGTTTAAGTAGTACTAAGTCTAGGGGACTGATGACCTCAGATGTTGAGTCCCATAGTGCTCAGAGCCATTTGAACCAACCACAAACCTTTGTTTATAACGTTTGTAAATTTGGAGAAAACAGAGCGCTAAGTGTTATTTACAACTTGTACAGGAACAAGACTGCAGTTGTTTAAGGACATAAAAGGGATGCCGTAGTTTAGCAAGGAGCGAGACGCAGTTGTAGCCTATCCCCTATTCTATTCTGTCTATACATTCATGAAGTACATATTTGGAAAGGTAATTAAAGCTGAGGCAGAAGAAAAAGACACTAAAGTTTCCTAATGGCATTGTAGTTCTATCAGCGTTTACAGGATACTTAGGAAATTAAATGAATGGAATAGGTACTGTCTTGAAGAGAGATTGTATGATCAACAAAAGTGAACTAAGAGTAACTGAATGGAGTTTAACTTAAACGATGCTGAAGGTTTTTTTTTTAATATAAAAGTGAGACACAAACTAGCAGTTCATGTTTGCTGTTTGGGCAGCAAAATAACTGATGACTGAAGTGGAATTAATTTAAACGGAGGTTGGCAACAGCAAGAAAAGACCTTTGAAAAAAACTTAAATCTAATAATAAAATTTAAGTGCTACTAAGACTTTTCTGAAGTTATCTGTATGGAATTTAGCCTCGTACGATAGAGAAACGACGCAGTTAAGCAGTTCAGGCAAGAAGATAATAGATGCTATTGAAATGTGTTGCTACAGAACAATGCTGACGATTGGATAGATAAATCAAGTAATCGAACTGCCGAAGAGAACATATAGCACAGTTTGACTAAAACACACTGCTGATAGGACACATCTACAGGCGAAATACCGAATTGCGCAACTTCACATGCAGGACATCCGGAAACCTCCTTTCGCTAACGACTTAAGTTGTTTCACGTGATTTGCCTCAAACTTCGGTTTTCCGATTGTCAGTTCTTTTCCACTAATGGCCTCCGCAGAAGAGCTGTTCCGGTTTGAGATTCAGTCTGCACGATAGCTGTTTCTCTTCAATTAAAAATACACAAGGCAAAATAAAATGGTTCAAATGGCTCTGAGTACTATGGGACTTAACATCCGAGGTCATCAGTCCCCTATACTTAGAACTACTTAAACCTAACTAATCGAAGGACATCACACATATCCATGCCCGAGGCAGGATTCGAACTTGCGCCGTAGCAGTAGCGCGGTTCCGGACTGAAGCGCCTAGAACCGCTCGGTCCCGACTGCCGGCTACGAAACGTCCAACATTTCTCCTCCTCTGCACGAAAGTCATTCTGTGTAGATTAGCCAAAATTTTTTAAAGGCAAAGGAACCTCGCAATCGAAATTGGTAGGGCGTTTAACATTAGAGCAGACATCTATTGTGGACGGGAACATTCGACAACTACAGCCGCATTTCGAAAACCAGGGTTTATTCTTTACACGACCCACCGGAAGTGATTTTGGGAAACCTGCATTAGGACCCCAAAGGAAATTTAGTGACTGAACATGTAGCGGGAAAGGTCAGTTGCAAATAACATACATCAATGACAAAATATCTGCTCGGTATATTCTTCTTTAATGCATTTTAGTGAGAAATGGCTAAGCGGAGTGTTTTTAGCCCATGTGGACGTGCGTGTGAAGGCTAAAGTTAATGAAATTTTTCAAAGCCATGACTGATTGTACTACACTATACGGAAGCATGGGATGATTTCCTCAAAAGAAAGGTTGAAAACAGAAGCGTCCTCAAGAACAAGCAGGGTAGGAAATGTGGACAGCAAACACAAAGAAGTACCACTTAGGCCCTCAGGAGAAAGTGGACAACAAATTTTAATGGACTTCCGCAAGGCGTTCGAAACAGTTCCCCATAGTCGTTTAATGAACAAAGTAAGAGCATATGGACTATCAGACCAATTGTGTGATTGGATTGAAGAGTTCCTAGGTAACAGAACGCAGCATGTCATTCTCAATGGATAGAAGTCTTCCGAAGTAGGAGTGATTTCAGGTGTGCCGCAGGACAGTGTCTTACGACCGTTGCTATTCACAATATAAACAAATGACCTTGTGGATAACATCGAAAGTTCACTGAGGCTTTTTGCGGATGATGTTTTAGTATATCGAGAGGTTGTAACAATGGAAAATTGTACTGAAATGCAGGAGAATCTGCAGCGAATTGACGCATGGTGCAGGGAATGGCAAATGAATCTCAATCTAGACAAGTGTAATGTGCTGCGAATACACAGAAAGAAAGATCCTTTATCATTTTGCTACAATATAGCATGTCAGCAACTGGAAGCAGTTAATTCCATTAATTATCTGGGAGTAGGCATTTGGAGTGATTTAAAATGGAATGACCATATAAAATTAATCTTTGGTAAAGCAGATGCCAGACAGATTCATTGGAAGAGTCCTAAGGAAATGCAATCCGAAAACAAAGGAAGTAGGTTACAGTACACTTGTTCCCCACTGCTTCTATATTGCTCACCAGTGTGGGATCCGTACCAGATAGGGATGATAGAAGAGATAGAGAAGATCCAACGGATAGCAGCGCGGTTCGTTACAGGATCATTTAGAAATCGCGAAAGCATTACGGAGATGATAGGTAAACTCCAGTAGAAGACTCTGCAGGAGAGACGCTCAGTAGCTCGGTAGGGGCTTTTGTTAAAGTTTCGAGAACATACCTTCACCGAGGAGTCAAGCAGCATATTGCCCCCTCCTACGTATATCTCGAAAAGAGACCATGAGGGTAAAATCAGATTAGAGCCCACACAGAGGCACACGGACAATCAATCTTTACACGAACAATACGAGACTGGAATAGAAGGGCGAACCGATAGAGGTACTCAAGGTACCCTCCGCCACACGCCGTCAGGTGGCTTCCGGATTATGGTTGTAGATGTAGGCTACGCTCTCACTGCTAGAGAAATACACTGAGGCGACAAAGATCACGGGGTATAGATATGCACATATACAGATGGCGGCAATATCGCGTAAGCAAGGTATAAAATGCACGTGCTTTGGCGCAGCTGACATTTGTGCTCGGGTGATTCATGAGAAACTGTTTCCGACGTGATTATGGCCAGACGGCGGGAATTACTGGGCTTTGAACGCGGAATGGTAGTTGTGCTAGACGCATGGACCATTCCATATCGGAAATGGTTTCGGAATTCAATATTCCGAGATCCACACGGTCAGAAGTGTGATGGGAGCACAGAATTTCAGGCATTACCTCTCATCACGGGCAACGCAGTGGCCGACCGCCTTCACCTAATGACCGAGAGCAGCGGCGTTTGCGTGGAGTTATCAGTACTAAAACAATACTGCCTTAACTAACTGCAGAAAACAGTGAGACCTGTGACGAACCTATCCGTCTGGACAGTACGACGAAATTTGGCTTAATGGGCTATGGCAGCAGACGCGCGATCCGAGTGCCTTTGCTAACAGCAGGGCATCGCCCACAGCGTCTTTCCTGGAGTCGTGAAATATCGGTTGGACGCTAGATGGGAAAACCGTGACCTGGCCAAGTAAGTCCTGATGTCACTTGGTAAGAGCTGATTGTAGTGTTAGAGTATGGCACAGACTTAAAGCCATTGACCCAAGTACTCAACAAGGACTGTGCAACCTTTTAACTTCATAATGATGTGTGTGATGTGTTTACATGGAATGGACTGGGTCCTGTACTCCAACAGAACCAATAATGACTGGAAAAACAGTTATGCTCGGCTACTTGGAGATCATTTGCAGACATTCATGGACTTAATGTTCCCAAATAATGATGAAATTTTTATGGATGAAAGCACCACGTCACCGGGCCACAATTGTTCTCGGTTTGCTAGGAGAACGTTCTGCACAAATGAGGTAGCCACAGGCCGCCCAACATGAATACCTTCGAACATTTATGGGACATAATCGAGAGGTCAGTTCGGCACAAAATCCGGCACCCGGAAGACTATCGCAGTCATGGACGCCTATAGAGGCAGCATACCTCAGTATTTCAGCATGAGACTTCCAACGACTTCTTAAGTCCATGTCACGTCCAGTTGCTACACTATGCCAGGCAAATGGAGGTCCGACACGGATCAGGAGGTATCCCACGACGTTTGTCACCTTAATGGAAATATAGTACGTGTGAGTATGTAGCAGTAAAGGTCGGTCACAGAGAAAACACCTATCAATTACGACATAAGATCTGTGGACGGATTTTCTCTTTGAACGCGTTTTAATGAAAAAGTGGATAAGCAGATTGTTATTTGGTCCACAGTGATGATCTGTGTAAATGCTAAAATATCATAAAATTTTACAAAATCATTGCTATTTACACTACACTGTATGGATATAAGGGATAATTTACAAAGATAAATTAAAATGCAATCAGAAGCACACTCAAAAAGCAACGGGCTACAAAATGTGGAACTACAAAATACAAAGATAAACCATTCAGAACCAAATGGACATCACTTAATGGACCACGATCTTAGTACTAGACAGATCATGGCCCAAGGAAATGAAAGCATTGGGGCACCTCAGGAATAATCCGACAATCAATAAGTAGTACAAATCTCAGAGGGTTGCACAGCAGTTTATGGTCCTTACTGAAACGCTGGATGTAGTTAATAAATTGATTAGCTAATAAATGAAGTACTGTAATGTTCAACTACATTCTTCACCGACATCAAGCAGTTAAGTTCATAAAAGCATAAGCTTTAGTAAGGATAGAATTCTACGTTTCGGCAACGCCGATGTGTCTGCGAAATGCCTCAACGGAAAAAGAAACATGCAATGGACAGGGGGAGAGGGCAGTGAGCGAGCGGGACTTACTTAGAGAACTATTCCAGATTCATGGAATTAAGGAAACCATGAACCAATACACTGACGTGCAACTGAACAGTGCTTCTACATCGTAGAAGTTAGACTATTAACTTAGTCTTATACTAAGGACTTACATGCGCATACCACTACGCATTTTCTCGCATGTTTTTATTTTATAAGATCACAATAATCAGTCATATTTAGGGGTGAGACCAATGTCAATTTTGATAGTTTCCGTACACAGCAACAGATGGCAAAACTTCTCTCATTTGTGGGTTAGCCCGCTTTTTCGTGTATGTCTTCAATTCAATCCCTTACTGTCATTTGTCATTATCCCTTGGCGAAAAGGCGATACTAAGAATTCATCACAATTTTTTCGACAATGTTCCCGGACACACACACACACACACACACACACACACACACACACACACACACACACACACAACCTCCGTTCCCAGAGGATAAATTTAGTTCTGCAACTGAAAGGTGCATCTGAAAGTTTCACAAAAGAGACGGGCTGGCTGGAGAGGTGCTGACAAAGCTGAGCCGGTCCCCGGCAAGGCGGGTCCTCAATGGTCGCTTTTGATGGGGGAACTGCTATCTCCGCGTCCCCGCTACGCAACTATCTTGCGAAGCTATTTCCGTCCTGTATAAGAGTGCGAGATTGTTCCGCTTTTCAAAAGGAACCGCGGCGGAAATGAGACCTGTTTCTAAAGACACATTCTATACCTTCGTTCGCGCTGCATTTCTTCAACCAAGCCCCACCAGTCATGCCACACTTTATATCTCTTGATCCTACCCCTATCACTTTCTCAGGTCATTACTCGGTCTCCTTTGATACGTATGGCGAGATTCATTCTAAACATGAATTCGTGCGAGAATGCTGTGTAGAGCAGGGACGAACTTACAACAGATTACAGCTGGCAGAGAGAGAGAGAGAGAGAGAGAGAGAGAGAGAGAGAGAGAGAGAGAGAGAGAGATATTAACAGTCCTACACAAAACGAAATATCTTTTATGGTAACGCTTTAATGAAAACCGTGTATACTGTTCCCTTTGAGTGTATCAGCTGTCGTCAACTGACTAATGAGTTATACAATACTCAGTAAATTTATCAGCTAAATTTCAATCAGTGTAAGCTGACCTCGCGAGATTTTTCATATCAAACACTGCATATCGCGATTTTACTTCAAGGAAGTAGTGTCAGTTACGATCAATATAACACAAAAAGGCGAAGACAGCATTTACCCTCAGCTACTGATACGCAGTAAGTAAATGTCAGCATTCTTCAATTACGCTTTTTACGGCTTCTATGTTGATAACTGGACGCGGTACATATGCTTTTTCATAAGGTACCGGCACGTTACTTGGTGGCAACCCCTTTTACCAGCAGAGTGCAATCACTAATACTTGTGATCCCGCTACGCAACATAACTGGACCACTATTACCAAACACATTGTTTATCAGGGGATCAACTGTTAGCAATAGTTGCAACTAAATAGTTTTCGATGAATCTCTCTCTTCTTTTTCTGAGCGTGGGACAAAACTAAACGTTTCCAACTCTGATATTACAGTAACCCCTGTTCTGTAAAAACCCGATTGCATTCTGATAAATTCTGAAATATAGTAATTTTATTGTAAACATATAAGGTTAGTATCTCACGTTTGCTCGACTACTGGTACTCTGCACCACATTCGGTAACTTCAACATAGCAGCCTCGGGATTCTAGTTGAAAGACGTGAATGTCAAGGTGCCAAATCCATTTCAAAAATTTACGTCTCCACAGACGTGACTTTACTCTCGCTTTTAATACCTATTACACCTGAATTTTTTCTGTAGGAAGGAAAATTTTTCTTGATGTGGTAAATGCTCTTAGGTGATTTTTTAATGATTTTAGATACAAGATTTGTACAAAAATACGTAGCAGTTTTCGAAACGTACTTTGTACACTTGGCTTCATTTTATGGGCTAAAGTAATTACCAATGTTCTGTATTTTAAGAAGTAGCAAAGTGATAATTATCATACAAAATAACAATATTCAATTTTACGTCATAGCGAAGCAACCGTATCCGTGTATTCTGGTGGCCACCAGCTGCTGCGCACTACTTCAATGACTTGCTGATGTTTTCATAGTGATGCCCAATGGTTGGCAGCACTGGCGCACGGTGAAAATGTTGAATATTCATAAATGTTAACCTCAGGTTTCCATTGGGTAAAAAATATTTCTGTTGCAGCTAAGACACACAAAATTTACGTAGACAATTGTAGCCGAAGTGTCTGAAAAGGTTAATTATTCTCGTCAAGGGTGCTTCACCAACCAGCATCTTCTCCAGTTAACTCACGAAGTTGCTACAGTCGAACAGTCTTGGGTTACAGCAACTCAGAGCTGCAACTGTCCAACAGTTCTCACTACCATAATGAGGCACGCCTGCGCTACATGTCAAGGCTCATCGACCGAAATCTGACTTTCCGATAACACACACCGTCCTGCTCTGATGGACACGTTTTCTCCTGCCCCCCCCCCCCCCTTACTCACCATTCTCCCACGTTAAGAGAAATTCTGTAAGATTGATCAATTCTGTGGACTTTGGGACAGCCAGCACTTTGGCTGAAAAATAATTAACTCGTTTCTTACCCGTGGGCATTCCCATTGGTTCCAACAAATGACCAGCCGTTTTTATGTGGTTTCTGAACCGTTTGTAGAACCTCGTTCTTCACATAAGTCAGTCAATGACTGCAGGATCAACGGACCGGTTATGCCAGAGACGCTAACTTCGGTGAAATAATAGCTCAAGAATGTACCCGCTAAAACGTTATTTGTGAATAGTACATTTATTTAAACGGTTTCCAGCTCATGAAAAAAGTTAATCACCGAATGAATGTTAGGCAAAGTGGTCGTCAAATTTAGTTTGAAATGTCTGCATTATGACCAATTACAATGAAAGCATGGCTAGGCATGGTCTTAGTGGCAGCACACGCTGTGTGTGTGTGTGTGTGTGTGTGTGTGTGTGTGTGTGTGTGTGTGTGTGTGTGTGTGTGTGTGTGTTTTTACAAAATAATGAATAGTAGACTACGAATACCACGTAAGTATAGCTCATGTAATTTTCGCCACACTTAACGCTACGAAATACAGACACGTATTATGACACTTAAAGGCTCTCTCACAGAGTCGCATCCTCTATTCTGCGTGGGATCGATCACTGAACTGATTGCAACTGCTATGATCCGCAGCTGGCAGCCATCGTGTATCACGTGCTTTGGCAGCGGATGTTGCACCGGCCAAGCGAAGAAGTGCTAACGAATGTTTCGCCATGTGTGGCTACTACTCAGGTCGTAACTGACAACGGATGAAGCTTTCCGCTGTTTAATATTTCACATTCGTCCACCAGCGAGAGAATTGCTAGTGAAGGCACAAGGAACTTTGAGTTAGACTGTATTTCACTAACAAAAATATATATCTTCTATCAATCACGTTATGGGACCTGAACATGTATCAGTACTGAATAACACAATTCGACGAGACGTTCCTCGAGAACTACAGCAGCCGAGCATGAACAATTTTGCTGTATTCAATTAGTTTTTCTTTCAGCAAGCGAGGAATGAAAATTGGAGTAACGTTCATTTTTTTTTATTTACAGCCAGTTTTGCACATGGCAAAGACAGTTGGTGAACGAAATTCAAGTGCCAAAGAAGTTCGCAGCTCTGAAGACTTACGTGAAAGCACTAATTTCTGATTTCCTATACAGAAACCTGACAAATCTATTTCTTCTTTCATATCAATCTTCAGATTTACTCTTTCTATACGTAGGGAATAAATACAGCCACGGGGCTTTCATCCTTGTGATTTTTACGGTTTCGTGTACCAAAGCAAAGTATAGGTTTTCCGTAGTTACTTCGTCAGACCTGTCATTCCAGGTACATCCGACAATATGTATCTCGTTCATACGCACTTGTTACCGCCAGTCACTTCCGGATCACACAATATCAGCCATTGCGAATCGTAAAAGCAAATAATATCAAAAGGAAGTTTGACAGTACAATGGGCCTTTCACCATGTACATAACTGTCTAAATACAAAATCGTTTCCACATTTCGTGTAGTAAAAATTTCATGTGGGGAAAAATGACAGCTATATGTGTAAACGTATTTACAACTACGAAACATTTAAGTGCAACTATTTCCCCTGGTGAAGTTTTTATAGAATGAGAATCATCTTAGGTGACATTTATATAAGGAGTTCAGTATACTGTCGTTTTATATAACAATATTAGTGTATTAACTGAATACAAATACAGATTTCAATGAAGTAAACAGCAAAGAATCTCTCAATGGGGTCGTAATATTATCTAATGACAAAGTAAGATACGTATGCACAGCCAACTGAAGATCAATATCTATGTTCTTTACGAATAAACACACTAAACCTATAGAGCTATTGTTAGTCGCTTCGTAGAACTGCGCGTAAAATTTACAATTCGCAATTTACATGTGGTGAAAAGCAGAGACTAATCTTACTACTACATCTTCGGATGTGTCAATTCCTATACATTTATCGGCGCAGTCTTTGTGCAATATTCTCTAGCCCGATATGATTGGAACCTGGTTTAAGAAAGGCTTCTTTCTTGCAGTGTGATGTTTCTACTGCAGTTTCTGCAAGGAGTTTTACTGGTCACTCTAGAAGGTAGCATTCCCTTAAATGCTTGTCAATTCCTTAATTCTAGTTCACCATTTTCATTTCGGCAAATAATATTCGCGTGACTGCTAAATACTACGTTCTTCTGGATAATACATACAGTATTCCTGCCGATGCCAGTTACCTTAGTTAATATCACTTAAATCTTCCCATGCTTTTTGAACTTGTTAAATTGACAATGGATCATACATTCTCTCCTCTCACTCCAGGTCGGAATTGTGGAGCACGAAAGGAAACGGCATCAAATTCAATGTGTTGGAAAAGCAGACGTAAACTAGTTTCGGTACTTGAAAAAGAAAGATCCAGAGAACAGTTATTCCATTCCTCTGCGCTAGTTCAAGCAAGATCGGACATATACTAGGCAAATATAGTCTGAGGTCAGCGTTCAGTCCGCCGTCAAATCGAGGAAATGGTGCATCCGGTGGTAGAAGACTGCTTTAAAACGTATGCAACATGCCTCGTGAAAGGAATGAAAATTACATTGGGGAAAAATCCGCATGGTGTCCACGTACTGATTACAAATGGTAGACCTAGTTCAGGAACGTTGAAAAATCTGCGATTGCGGGACATTGCCGTACGCAACAGCTTCGAAGGCACGAACATCCCGTGTTACGTCTCGTATTACTGGAACTTTATAGACAAGCGGCACTGGTAAATGCGTGCACCACTACACGTAAGACATGTAATGGTCACATTCTTAGTGGGAACTGGGGACGGGTGCAAGAGAGAGAACGCCAATAAAAAAATAAAGAAAAAACACGCGATGTCAAAGGGGACAGGCTTATGCTGGGAGCAGTCTCTTGTCTCCAACCACTCTCTAATGCCGGGCCGGCCGCTGTGGCCAAGCGGTTCTAGGATCTTCAGTTCGAAACCACCCTGCTGCTACAGTCACAGGTTCGAATCCTGCCTCGGACATGGATGTGTGATGTCCTTCGGTTGGTTAGGTTTAAGTAGTTTTAAGTCTAGGGGACTGATGACCTCAGATGTTAAGTCCCATAGTGTTTAGAGCCATTTGATCCTAATGCCGGCCCGTGAGAGAAGGGATGGGGTGGGGTGGTCGTAGGCAGTTATTCTCTCTCCACTGCCCACTGCTTGCATTTCTGTGTGGCTATATTAAGCCAGAGAGCCAGTAGTGATAGGCGCACATTAATCCTAGCAGTCAATCATTTGACAGCGAAGATGCTACGCATCTTCGGAAGCTCGAGTTTCTACTCAAATCTAACCCGGATTCAACCCTACAAAAAACTTACGTGGCTATGATTTGCACGGATAATTTAGAAAGGTGTCAGAGTCGTAACGTGTGATTATAGCCTGACCAGTTCACTCAGATTATTAGTGCAAACCGCACTCCATGGAATAGGGGCATTCAGAATACGTCTAATGGAATGGAGCGATTTTCCAACAATTTGATATCCACATTTTGCCAGACTTTCTTAAATGTGTACCGATCTTACAACAGAGAAGGATATTTATCATCTGAAAATTTTTCAGTGTGTCCTATGACTGAATGTGGTCAGGAGTTACAGGCATGGGACATTAAATTTATTTGCAGTAAGCTAAGGCAGCATACTGCACACACGGCAATTTAGAACTAGCGAACGCGAGTTGCGTGTCTTATCAATGCACCATCTTAATAACGCGGTGCAATGCGTGTGGTGTGGCCACAGAAACTGTCCAGACCAGTCACGCTCACAAAGAATGGGAGCCCAATTTCTGTTGAAAAATTCGGAATTTGTTGAGGGACATCGTGAAATGTTCCCGCTTCAGCCCCTATAGTTTCATGAACTTCCAGTAAGTGGGAGGCGCTATATGTGGCCTTCCGAATGGCGACTGCAACGGAGGCGCGTTCCAAGCAGTTACGATAGAGTATATTTTGGCGGAAAACCAGAGCATCGCAGATATTCATAGGCTCCTGCAAAATGTCTACAGAGTCCTGTGGCAGTGAACAAAAGCACGCCGAGTCGTCGGGTGATGCGCCAGTAATCATCGCAAGAGGTCTCGCAAACCTGTCCGATCCCCGTGTGCCGGCTGCCACTCATGCAGTGGCTCCTCAATGCTGGAACCTGCTGTCTCATTCCAGGTGATCGACGGATCACTAAAACTTCGCTGCAGAACTGGACGTCTGTTGGTAGCTCTGACACACTTGTCCACTAGTTGGTGTACACGGAAATGTGTGCCCGCAACATCTGTGCGGAGTTGCTTGTTCATTATGAGGCAGATCGTGACAGCTTTTTGCCGAACGTCGTCACAGGCGATAAAACATGTTCATCACTTCGAGCCAGAAACAAAACAGCAATCCATGCAGTAGCGCCACACCATCTCTCCTCCGTTCAATGCCGCATCCTTAGCCGATAAAGAGATGGCAACGGTCGTCCGGGACTCTGAAGGGGTTATTCTGTTTGATGTCCTTCCCCATGGTGGACGACCAACTCTGAAGTGTATTGTGCTACCCACAGGAAACTGGAGAAACGACGTCAACTCGTACGTCGCCACAAAAGAGCAAACGAACGTCTCCTCTATGACAATGCAAGGCCTCGCACAAGTCTGCACACGCGAGAGCAGCTCACGAAACTTCATTGGCCGACAGCACGGATCTTGCACATTCTAACTCTGTTTGGCCCAATGGAGAATATACTGCATGAGAAACAGTACGTGGATGATGGGGAGGTTATCGAAGCAGCATGGCATTGTCTCTCCCCCCCCTCCCCCGCCATACATCGACCACTAGAGTGGTGCCATGTGGGCATGCAGCAGCCCCCCCCCCCCCGCCCCCTCTCCGAGCAAAGACGTGTAAGGCCGTCGTATTGAACGAAGATTACGTTGAAAAACAGTTTTGTAGCCAAAAGAGTAGGGAATAATATGGTCCATTGGAATCCTGACTAAAACCAACCTGCTTTGAGAAGCCCCTCGTAACTCAACCAGTTCATATAATTAGAATACTTTTGTTCAGACAATGGATACTACCGAGGGCGTGTGTGCGTGGCTGACCATTAGTTGGAGGGGGCGCAATAATTTCCCCATTCACCATTTAATTTAGGAAATGCAAAAGACGAGAATTTGTAAAGTTCCGGGCCACACCACCGTGCTCTGAGAACTGGCGCTCAACCATCGGTTCCGCGGTCCGCCTGCTTAGCTGGGTGGCCGGCACGGTAGCTCAGCGTGTTCGGTTAGAGGATTAGTTGCCCTCTGTAATAAAAAAACTGAGTTAATGGATCAACGACGAATTGAAACGGGTGCCTTGCGACGTCCCCCCCCCCCCCCCCCCCCCAAGCAGATACAACGAACAAAAAAGAACAAAATCAGATTAATAAAACAAAAAGTGGTTAGCGCGCGGGTATGCGTTACAAAAGGACACAGGTTCGCGCAAGGATAGAAGCAAAAAAAAAGTTGTAACGGGCTCGCCTCCCATGCAAGCGGGCCCGGGTTCGATTCCCGTCCGGGTTGGAAATTCTCCGTTCGGAGATTGGGTGTTGTATTGTCCTTATTTCATTCTTATCACCGGTGCGCAAGTCGCCCAGTGTGACGTCGAATGAAGACTTGCACTTGGCGGGCGAATTTCAAAAATGGTTCAAATGGCTCTGAGCACTATGGGACTTAACATCTTAGGTCATCAGTCCCCTAGAACTTAGAACTAATTAAACCTAACTAACCTAAGGACATCACACAACACCCAGCCATCACGAGGCAGAGAAAATACTTGACCCCGCCGGGAATCGAATCCAGGAACCCGGGCGTGGGAAGCGAGAACGCTACCAGGGCCGAACTTCCTCGAATAGTGACCTCCCCCATATGCTCATTTCCATTTATCGGTTCTGCCTCCACCTCGTGTCATGTTGGCTGCAGTAATCTTTCCCGTAACTGAGGATGCACACACTGGCGGACGTCTGAGTTAGCAAAAGGTAGAGGGCCGTTCTGCCCCATTCTGTTGCTAATAAAACGTCGTGTGACGACGGCCTCCCGTCGGGTAGACCGTTCGCTTGGTGCAAGCCTTTCGATTTGACGTCACTTTGGCTACTTGCACGTCGATGGGGATGAAATAATGATGATTAGGACAAGAGAACACGTCCCTGAGCGGAGAAAATCTCCGATCCAGCCGGGAATCGAACCCGGGCCCGTTGGATTGACAGTGTTGCGCTGACCACTTATCTGTTTTACCACCCATCTTTATTTTTTATTAACCTCATTTTAGTTTTTGTTCATTGTATCTGCTCGAGGCGGACGTCGTAAGGCACTCTAAGTTCGTCGTTGATCCGTTAACTCAGTTTTTTTTATTACAGAGGGCAGCCAACCCTCTGATGCTGAATTACCGTGCCGGCACCACTCAGCTGCCGGCCGGAGTGGCCGAGTGGTTCTAGGCGCTACAGTCTGGAACCGTGCGACCGCTACGGTCGCAGGTTCGAATCCTACCTCGGGCATGTATGTGTGTGATGTTCTTATGTTAGTTAGGTTTAAGTAGTTCTAAGTTCTAGGGGACTGATGACATTAGAATTTAAGTCCCATAGTGCTCAGAGCCATTTAAACCACTCAGATACCGGGGGCGGACATTCTGTTGCTGATCCTGGACGTTTTCACATCACAGACAGTAGTATTGCGGCTGTCACCGCCACTTTTATAGCCTACCCAAGTGTTGTCCCCATTGTCTGGGGAGCAGCCTTCTGTTGAGACTATCCGGTTAGACCCGGATTATTGGCGATAGAAAAGTTGCAGCGGCCACACCGATTGCTGCTGTGCAACCACACCGTTTGTACGGTGAGCATATGGCATTGGGGGATCCACCGACCGTAATGTAGTAAGGTTTATCGTTCGTTCCTTGTCATTGTATTCGTATTACCGAACTCATGGCTACCATTTCACTTCATTGATTCATTTCGATTAAACATTCATCGTTCACTCTAGGTACTGAACGTAATATCGCTCAGCTTTCATTGTGTTCGATGTCCTTTATATTTCATTCCTTGTCCTGAAGGAAGGCGGCAGCTCGTTAGGTCTTTCAGAATAATTGGTGGACGCTAACAGTCAGTCACAGGAATACCTCATACATTTTTGTGTTTTTCTACAGCATATTCCAAAGCTAACCATACGAGAGGCGTTCGGTAACTAATGCAACACTTTTTCTGGAAGCAGGTTTTATACAAGATTCCGAGCTCCGTAATATTACCCACTCTTTTGGCTACAAAACTAGTTTTCAACGTAATATCCGTTCAATGAGACGGCCTTACTCCACCTTACTGGGAGGGTCTGTTTGCCCGTATGGTATTACTCTACTGGTTGACGTCGGAGCCGAAGTCTTGCTGAATCATTAACCTCTCAATCATCCAAGTACTTCTTTCCATGGAGTGGATCTTTCATTGGGTCAAACAGATTGAAGTCTATTGTGCGAGATCCGGGCTGTAGGGTGGACGAGGAAGAATAGTCCAATGAAGTTTCATGAGCTCCTCAAAGTTGTGCAGAATTTTATTAGACCCTGCGTTGTCACGGGCAAGTTAGTTTGCATTTTTGTGGCGACGAGAACGCCAAAGTCCCTTCTTCAGTTTCTTGGGGTAGCACAATACACTCCAGAGTTGATAGTTGCACCTTGAGGACATCAAACTAAATAATCCCTTCAGAGGCCCAGCAGCACGCCGTCGCCATTACTATCGGCTGAGGGTGCGGCTGTGACCTTTCCTTTGGAGCAGTGGTGTGGCGCCACTGCACGGATTATCGTTTTGTTCCGTTTGGAAGTGATGAACCCGTGTTTCATCGCATGTGACGATTTTCGACACTAAATTGTCACTATCGGCCTCGTAATGCGCACACAATTCCGCACGTACGTCCCTTCGTCGCTCTTCATAGTTTGCTATTAGGCGGCGAGGAAACCAGCGGGCATACACGTTTTGGACGAATGTGTCAACACTACAACCACAGACGTGCAGCTGAGCAGCGCGGTGTTTCACTGATCCGTCGATCATATCGAACGAGTGCGTCAGCACGTTCCAACATGCAGAAGTCAGTTACGTGCGGCAGGCCGGCACGTGGGAGATCTGACAAGTCTGCGCGCCCTTGCTGCGATACTGAAACTTATCGCCCAACAACTCACCGTGCTTTTGTTCACTGCCAGACCTCCCCAGACATTCTGCAAGCGGCTGTGAATATCTTCGATGCTCTGGTTTTCAATCAGAATAAACTCAGTGACAGCTCTCTGCTTGGAACACAACTCCGTTACAGACGCCATTTTGAAGGTTACGTACAGCGCCAGAACCTATCGGTAAATCATTAAACTACCGGAGGCTGAAGCGGGAATATTCCACGATGGCCCATAAATTCCGCATTTTTTCAACCAAAAAGAGCCTAAAAAGAAACTCGTTGCTTTCCTCATTCAACGATCTCTTATTTACCGGCTGTACCTGATTTGTAGCTTTCGCCCTACCCCTTTCTCTTCAATTAAACCATCAATTTGGCGACGAAACGCCTGCAGAGGAAAGCTCCACAACGCCTTCACGGTTGAAGGGCAGTAGAGTATCAGGTTAGTGTAACTTCCTAGTTGATAAGGATGAGCAGTACACCCCCCAACTTTCCAAATGGTTCAAATGGGTCTGAGCACTATAGGACTCAACTTCTGAGGTCATCAGTTGCCTAGAACTTAGAACTACTTAACCCTAACTAACCTAAGAACATCACACATCCATGCCGGAGGCAGGATTCGAACCTGCGATCGTAGCGGTCGCGCGGTCCCAAATTTTCCATCCCCTGTCGTTACGCCGGCCGCTGTGACCGAGCGGTTCTAGTCGCTTCAGTCCGGAACCGCGCTGCTGCTACGGTCGCAGGTTCGAATCCTGCCTCGGGCATGGATGTGTGTGATGTCCTTATGTTAGTTAGGTTTAAGTAATTCTAAGTCTAGGAGACTGATGACCTCAGATGTTAAGCCCCATAGTGCTTAGAGCCATTTGAACCAACCCTGTCGTTACAGACGGGGCGACCGCCGAGACACAGTATCTTTTATCTCGCCCGCTATTCCACCTGGCGTTACAATCTAGTTCGGTGGGGTCAGCAGAACGTGCTAATAACCAGCCACAGTGTGTACGGAAAGTGGTGTAATGAATGATCTCAATTTTAAGAGTTTGCACATTTGTAATGAAAAGAAAGAGGGCTTTAGTGAACCAGATGCACACTTTGAAAGAAAAAAGGGGCCAACGCTTGCATTTGCAAAATTTAATTCTGATAATACTACTGGCGAGCTACAGCTGACTAACAAGGGAACCTCGCCATCGCACACCCCTCAGAATTAGTGATAAGTTGGCACAGTGGACAGGCCTTGAAAAACTGAACACAGATCAATCGAGAAAACAGGAAGAAGTTGTGTGGAACTATGAAAAAAATAAGAAAAATATGCAAACTGTGTAGACCATGCGCAAGATAGGAAACATGGAGAGAATTGTGGGCTAAGGAGCACCGCGGTCTCATGGTTAGCGAGAGCTGCTGCGGAACGAGGGGTCCTTGGTTCAAGTCTTTCCTCGAGTGAAAATTTTACTTGATTTTCGCAAAGTTATGTTATGATCTGTCCGTTCGTTCACTGACGTCTCTGATCACTGTAATAAGTTTAGTGTCTGTGTTTTGCGACCGCACCGCAAAACCGTGCCTCTCCAATGTTAACCGAAAAAATTTGATCGCATGGTCATAGGTCAACCGATTCCTCCACAGGAAAACACGTCTGATATATTCTATACGACACTGGTGACGGCATGTGCGTCACATGACAGGAATATGTTGTCGACCCACTTAACTTGCACACTTGGCGAATGGGTAAAAAGGTTCTTCTACCTTGCCCGATTTAGGTTTTCTTGTGGATGTGATAATCACTCCCAAAAAAGTGATGAGAACAGAATAGTTTGTCACAAACTGAAAATAAAAGATTAAACTTTTCACTCGAGGGAAGACTTGAACCAAGGACTTCTTTCCGCAGCTCCTCACGCTAACCACGGGACCACGGCGCTCTTGAGCTCACAGAACCCTTTATGTTGCTTATCTTGCACATAGACTACTAAGTTTGTGTTTTTTGCTTATATTTTTCACAGTTCCACACACTTTCCTGTTTCCTCGATTGATCTGTGTTCAGTTTTTCAAGGCGTATCCATTGTGCCAACTTACGAGGTGCATTCAAGTTTAATGCCTCCGATTTTTTTTCTAATTAACTACTCACCCGAAATCGATGAAACTGGCGTTATTTCTCGACGAAATCGCCCTGCAGACTACACATTTTTCACAACGCTGACGCCATGATTCCATGGCAGCGGCGAAGGCTTCTTTAGGAGTCTGTTTTGACCACTGCAAAATCGATGAGGCAATAGCAGCACGGCTGGTGAATGTGCGGCCACGGAGAGTGTCTTTCATTGTTGGTAAAAGCCAGAAGTCACTAGGAGCCAGATCAGGTGAGTAGGGAGCATGAGGAATCACTTCAAAGTTGTTATCATGAAGAAACTTTTGCGTAACGTTAGCTCAATGTGCGGGTGCATTGTCTTTGTGAAACAGCACACGCGCAGCCCTTCCCGGACGTTTTTGTTGCAGTGCAGGAAGGAATTTGTTCTTCAAAATAATTTTCGTAGGATGCACCTGTTACCGTAGTGCCCTTTGGTACGCAAAGGGTAAGGATTACGCCCTCGCTGTCCCAGAAGATAGAAACCATTTTTTCAGCACTGGCGGTTACCCGAAATATTTGGTGGCGGTGAATCTGTGTGCTTCCACTGAGCTGACTGGCGCTTTGTTTCTGGATTGAAAAATGGCATCCACGTCTCATCGATTGTCACAACCGTCGAAACGAAAGTCCCATTCATGCTGTCGTTGCGCGTCAACATTGCTTGGCAACATGCCACACGGGCATCCATGTGGTCGTCCGTCAGCATTCGTGGCACTCACCTGGATGACACTTTTCGCATTTTCAGGTCGTCATGCAGGATTGTGTGCACAGAACCCACAGAAATGCCAACTCTGGAGGCGATCTGTTCAACAGTCATTCGGCGATCCCCCAAAACAATTCTCTCCACTTTCTCGATCATGTCGTCAGACCGGCTTGTGCGAGCCCGAGGTTGATTCGGTTTGTTGTCACACGATGTTCTGCCTTCATTAAACTGTCGCACCCACGAACGCACTTTCGACACATCCATAACTCCATCACCACACGTCTCCTTCAACTTTCTATGAATTTCAATTGGTTTCACACCACGCAAATTCAGAAAGCGAATGATTGCACGCTGTTCAAGTAAGGAAAACGTCGCCATTTTAAGTATTTGAAACAGTTCTCATTCTCGCCGCTGGCGGTAAAATTCCATCTGCCGTACGGTGCTGCCATCTCTGGGACATATTGACAATGAACGCGGCCTCATTTTAAAACAATGAGCATGTTTTTATCTCTTTCCAGTCCGGAGAAAAAAAATCGGAGGCCTTAGAACTTGAATGCACCTCATAACTAAACCTGATGGGGGTGCGATGGGGAGGTTCCCTTGTAAGAACAGCAACGTCTCCAGTGTCTGGTATCGCACGGTGGAACGCTTTGGGGCGACTAGCTGGAAGACGGCACTGCGGCAGCGCACGCCAAATGGCGGCAGTGTTTGCCGGGAGACGCGGCCAGCCCGGGCCCTCTGCGGCCGTGGGCGCCGGAGCGGCTGGCAACGCGCCACCGTACACACCCGCCACCGCGTGTGCGAAAACTTTAATCGCGATGCTGACGTCAGCCCGCGCCCGCCACATAAACTCTATTCCAGGACGCAACGAGCTATCGACAGCTGCCGCACGACTGCCGGTCACGCAGGCCGGTCCCACGTTTGTTACTACCATCTTGCAGTTCCAGTGCCGTAGTGGCGCCGTGTACACCATTAACACTGCCACCCACCCCCAATACCCAAACACATCGCACCAACTTACAGCAAGCGACGGACCACTAACAGCCAAAAATTAAAGCTAATTGCTAAAGGGGGGAAAAGTCTAAAAGCACACGCGCAGATGAATCCGTATTCCTTGACTTCCAGAAGACAATCTCAATTCAACAGTGTCGGTAAGTGAGCTTATTACCAGAGCTGATTTGCGGTTGAATTCACTACTTTCAAAGAGATACAATTCATCGTTCTTACCTGGACAAAAACATGAGTAATTCTGAGAGTACTCCAAATGAGTGTGATACAACCTTTATTGTTTACAAGTTTCAATGCGTACAAGCTGTTCCATGATGGTCAATATTCAGAGAAAAGACAGGAACGATCATTCAAACCAGAAAAGTCTAGCAAACATGGGCTGTAAATCGCATGCTTGAGACCTATGCTCCGTCAAGACGGTGACACACACACACACACACACACACACACACACACACACACACACACAGACAGAGAGAGAGAGAGAGAGAGAGAGAGAGAGAGAGAGAGAGAGAGAGAGAGATTTACCGGAACAGAGTTGCTTGGCAGTAAGTGCACGAAGAAATCCAACATTTATTTCTATTTATTTATTTAAACAAATAAAAACAAATGCAGCAAAGTGAGCTTAGTGGAACAGTATCTAAGTTAAACATTTATTCCACTAACTTCTACTCCTACATGTACGTTTTTCCATTTAAAGAAACGCATATTTCTGCTTCCTGTTGTGTGGTTTAGCACAACAGCTTATTTCATGGATACCTTGTCACATTTTGTCTATTGATTCGCATATATTTTGATTTTTTACTTTATGTATCTTCTAAGTCCTTCAGGTAAACGTTTTATGGAACACTTGCTACTTTTCCCATTTTACTCCCTGAAGGTGATCAACGGATAGCTCAAACTGGTCGTGATTATAAACTTTTTCTGTGACTGAGCCTAAAAGGAGAGTGTCATACATCATCACATTCACCATAAAATTTTTGTACGAACATTTCTCTTACGGGATCCAGACCTTAAGGGCTTATATACTGATTTTCAAACTGGAAACCACGCTCGAATTAAGAAAAGAACAGCCAGAAATGTAAATGAAATCAGGCTAGACCGAAATGTAAATGGAACCAGGCTACGAAGGAGAATGTTCGCAAATCACTTGGGGAATATTCTTGAGACGCGCGGGTTTTGTAAGGCCCATACCAAAGAGCTCAAATGGCTCTGAGCTCTATGGGACTTAACATCTGAGGTCATCAGTCCCCTAGAACTTAGAACTACTTAAACCTAACTAACCTAAGGACGTCACACACATCCATGCCCGAGGCAGGATTCGAACCTGCGACCGTATCGGTCGCGCGGTTCCAGAGCGTAGCGACTACAACCGGGCGGCCACCCCGGCCGGCACCAAAGACCACTAACTGAACTTAAAGTAAGAGCTGCATGAATGGCCACGGGTTTGACTTCCCGGGAGCGTCGAGGAAATGCTGAAAATACCTGAATTGGCAACCGCTTAAACACAGAAGCAATTTATCTCGCGAAAGCATACTTACAAGCTTCAAGAAACTTGATTCAATGAAGAATCTAGTGATTCTACATCGTTCCCGTACGGACCGCGAAGACAAAAGGTATTGAAGCATTCTTCCCGAGATTGGAGTGGGACGGTACCCTGACATGGCTGCATCCTAAGTAACCTCTGCCACGCACTTCAGACTACGTCTGTAAATTATTGATACATCAAATAGATTAAAAATGAAATTCTACATTCGATATTACAGTAAAAATGTCTCGTCAAACGGCAACAGATCGTATTGCAAGCCAGAGCGTGGAGTTATTTCTACGGACGCCTACAGCTGATGTTAAACGTATAGAACTACAAGAAGATTGCGTAGGTAAAGCTCGACTGATGTGCTGAGAAATCAAGAAAGAAACCAATTCACAAGTAATTGCCTAGCAAGCCCGTAGTGAAGCATACAAATGGGCAGACTAGGAGAAAAAGCGAAAGCTACGGTAATCTCACAGGATATCTGTGACACAACAAGGAAGAGGCGTCAGACTACTCCGGTGCACAGAGAGATATTGACGTCTCGTAAGTTCTGAAGATCCCGAAATCCTTCGCCTGACGTGAAAGGCGGAGAAAGCTTTTTAAAGCAGGTGGATACCGATGCGAGGAAAAGTCGACACGCGCCTTGAATGTCACGAGATTGTCTGCGTCAGTGTGTGAGCACAGTGACATCAGCACAATGGCGAGTATGTGCTCACGCGCATTATTCCTTGCAGGCATTGTTGAATGGTCAATTTACTTTCACGTTCAGCTGTTGCCTGCATACGCGGCTGATTATCTAAACTACCGTACAATAAAACGTGTTCTCGAACATGCTGGTTCCTTCTCTCATGCGTTAAACGCGCCTGGGTTCATTCTGTCCTCGCGTTACTGTGGACGTAGGAATTGCATAGCGAATTACTCGTCATGGTTTCACTGAGTAACACATCAGACTCTTGATTAAGTAACTGACATGGAAACTGACTATTGCGACCGATCTGAGACAACACCTTTCTTCTGTGTTTCCAACTCAGTACACAACTGTTCACCAAAGGGATTGAAGTAGAACTGCCTCAGAACTGAGGCACACTTAACATTATGCAAAGGCTGATCAAGGTACTGTTGAGAATTTTCTAATGCATTATGGCAAAGTCTTCTTTAAATTGTAACGATCGTAATTCGTTCTACCACGTTGCGAATTTGGGAACTTTCTACAGCCCTTCACCTGACCATTTCTTCGTTTTATATATTGATTCGGGCGGATTTTTAATAATCTCTTTGCCAGCAACTTTTAGAATATTTTCTTCTCACAAGAAAGTTCTCTCTAGCATACATTTAACAAAAATCTGCCGAAATGCACCTTTCCTGATTGTCATTCGAATACTGATCATATTGTTAGGTATGAAACTTAGCGACTGAATTATAGCCTACTCCCTGACAACAGATTTGTACCAGGACGAAAATAGTATCCCTTCAAGCGCGATTTTGCGCATGTACAAAAATTACTCTATTTCAGCTGCTGTGTATATCCAAGCTGATGATTCGTCGTAAATAAAATCGCACATAATACCACATTGACACTGCAAATGAACAGTTTAACTCTTGCCGCGGATTAAAAGAGTGATGTAGTGACCAAGTCGCAGCTTGCGAAATAGTGCCTTGTCTGGATTACGACAGAGTCAAAAAGGCTCTGTAAACAAGCAGCAAATCAACACCGTGATCTGACGATGGTCATTGCTGACCTAAGCTGGTAGCCCCAGGATCAAAATTTTTGCGGTCACTGATGGCAAGAAGACCTTTACTCTATACTTCCTAGATCACTGTTCTAATCCGCGACCATGTCGCAGCTAGTGAAATCGTGAAACTATAGCACAACTTTCAAGATTCCTTCCAGACTAATTTCATGTATTTTATTTAATTCACAAGTTCGACATTTTAGAGAAAGCATCAATTTGAATGAAGCTTAAGAAAACAGAGAAACTATTTCAATATTGTTTAAATCAATTTTTACGGTATTTCATCTTCTATAGAGGAGTAATTCAGTTTTATTATATTTTAACTTGTTTGTGATTAATTGTAGCAGTTATATTGAAATATACAGACTTGATTTTTAAGAACTGGTGGGATCTGAAACAGTTCTTATAACTGTTTTCGACCCATTGGACCATATGTTTTTCTTAAAACAGAAATTTAAGAAATTAGCAGCCCAGTTAGGCACTGTCAAATGATTAAAAACTTCATAATACTGTGACGAATCACAGTACTTTTTGTGTCTTGACGGTGCTTATTTTCGTTGCAAGTTTTTTGTATTTTTGTTACTAGTTTAAGGAGACAGAGGCAACGTATGATTTAACCAACCGAAACTCTAAAAAGTTTGCAGTGGATTCCCCACGTTAAAGTTTTCCTTTATATTTTAAGTATGTAGGTCATTAATTTTATTATCTTGTTATTTACCTTAACATCTTTGTTGCCAACATCTTTTTAGAAGAAAATGAAAATAAAATGCTTTTTATTTTTAACTTATATTCGAAATGAGATTACCTCGTTTTTTCTTGCATTACGAAAATGACAATGAAGTCAAACAGAGAAGGAAAATAAACCAACAAACTAAGAAAGATCTTAAACGATGGAAGGTGGCCCTAAGAAAATACGACGATAAAAAGAAACCCGAAATTCCAGGGTTCAATCATCATTCTGTCCTTGGTCTCTTTCGCTTCCATTAACTCTGGCAATCATTTTGTAGGTGGAAAATACCAAATTCCACTTTTGCTTGGTTTTCACGTTAGTCATGAGGGGTGGGTACGTCAGTTCAAAGACTGGACGAAAGCAATGGTATATTAGGACCATATCTTTTCAGGGTGGGATGGTCAGGGAGGGGGCTGAAGAGACGAAGTTATCAGTCCCTCAGACCAGGGGTAGTCCATCCGGAGTTAGTGACTTCCGGCAGGAACGCGTTGTTGTAATGAAACAAACTGGAAGGACGGAGCCAGTATACAGGTCGAGAACGATGTCTGACTATTTAAGCCGTATTTGTTAAAACGGTATTCCACGTACGCTGTCAATGATTAATCACTTTCGACAGTCATTGTCAGCTATCAGTAAATGAAGATCAGCTCTACGCTGGGCACAGTCTTCCTATCCTCCTAATGCAGCTAATGTGGTCTGTGAGATGACCATGCAACGGCGTGTTTCACGGTTCCTTGTCGTTTGGTCTTGCTGCGCAAACCTCCAACACGAGTATTATAAAAAGAAGAGTCGTGTAGTTGTGAAAGTGCCTTTACGGAGAGTATTGCAACGTCCTGAAGCGGTGAAAATCCGCTTTACTCGCTAAATTCGCCGCAGAACAGTGACCTTTCCCGAGCAGTAAGGCTTCAGATCGGCACAGCGTCATCGGCTGCAGCAGCGGTTCTCTTATTGAGGTCGCCGGGACTCGGCAATTCTACTTGCTGTCGATCTGGTCAATAAATGGCGTTCTGGGTCTCGTCGTGGACCTCACAACATATTCCACCACACGCCGGCTGTGCGCCTCAGTTGAGGATGTTGTTGTTGGTCTTACGATGCAACGACTTCTGGGAAAATTACACCATAATTACTTTTCCCCAGGTAAATATTTCTGCTAAAGTATCCGCACTTTAGCCCTTGACATGGTCTGATTGTATCTACGTTGATCATTTCGGAATATCGTGGGTGATTTTCTGAGCAAAAGGCTCTTCCGAATGATGTGGGTTCGCCATCGTAATTTGCCACTATCCAGATGACTAGCAAATAGCATATTACATTTTGTGCCGGAGAAATTGTCAAAAGCAACTGTATCGTATGAAGTCGCAGAACTAAAGTTGCGGAAAAGGCTGATCGTGGTGTAACATCCTGCATCAGCATGCTTCCATCAGTCTTATACAACTATGCTCTACAGGTCACTAAGGTCCGTGGGATTAAGAGTAATTTTCATCACACCATACAGTGATTCGCCTCAATCCGTTTACTTCGGATTGTACAACTCACGTGTACTGACTCTGGAGTATATTCCCAGGATACAATGATTATACGTTGCTTCGGACTGCCCATCCGTGTAGAAGGAAATAACCTAGGGGAGGTTTAAAAGCGAACTTCCGTTCAAAAATTACGTTCCAATGTCTCATTGTAAATAATTACAAGTGCGTCAGTGATAAAATGTCGACATTAATACAAAAGGTGCCACTTAGTGCAGAAGTACTAGGGCCCATTACAAGAGCGGCGCACCGTGCAATCCCCAACTTCATTATAGGCTCGGATTCGGCACAGCACTTTGCGGTCCAAAACCTCAATATTACCTGGTATCTAAAGACGTGGAAACAGATATACAGGGTGATTTCCCCCGTTACCAACTCTAGCGAGTGATCGGTGAGAGGATACGGAAAGGTCTAATGAACTTATGCCCGCAAATGCGTGGTTCCCAAACTACAGACCATTTATTCAACCATACATTGTTACAGGGACTGCCGTCTAACACGCGCTGCATTATGCAGCCACAGTTACAGTATGTGCTGAAAATGGCTTCCAAGTGTCAACGCATGCGTGTATGCGTTCTGTCTCACACATTGGCTTCGGCCAGGCTGCATCCGAATCGTGTCAAAGGCAGCATGAATACGTTGCTCCAGTGTCTCCACATCTGGAATGGGATCTGCGTACACGATACTTTTAAGATGGCCCCATAACCAGAAATCTTATGGGTTGAGATCCGTTGAACGAGCAGGCCAATCAACTGGATTCCCTCGCCCGATCCATCGACCAGCGAAGACACGGCAGAGATGCGTCCGGGGATTGACGACGAAGTGGGCTGGAGCACCATCAAGTGGCATCCATATATTCCGTCCAATTCAATGCCACTTCTTCCACCAGAGGAGGCAAAGTCACCCGCAAGAAACACCGATAGTTCTGGCCTGTTAAGCGACGTGGAGGAAGGCTGGTCCCAAAATAAAGTCTCCCATTAATCCGGCCCACACATTCTGGCTGCACCGATTCTGACGATTTGCTGCCACTATCATGGGCGTTTCCGCATACTATCCCACAGATGACTTATGAGAGTTGAAGATGCCACTCCATTGCTGTCAACGCCCACTGCTTGAATCTACTTGCGTGTAAGTTACCTTTACTTTATTAGTCTATTTTTCACAGACAAATTAACTTTTTCTGCTATAACTAGCACTGTTTTGCTGTTTCCGAATTAGCTACTGCTAAGTTTTTTAAGATTCCGTACGAAATGTATGATCTCTCATAACTTGGGCGGGCGATATAACGAATGCAATGAATAAATATGAAAAATGTCTGTTTAGATTTAAAATTACCCCTAATTTGCAAGGTTACATATATCAAATTTTTACTTGCTGCTTCAGCAACGAGATGGCGCGTTTGTCAAACGTCTGAACAACAAATCCTAAGCAATTTTTAACAGAATTCAGGAGTCAACCTCTTTAACATGTTCATTGTGGGAAGCATGCGAGTATGAAGCCGGCCACACTTAACTGCAAGCTTGGTAAGTATGCACGTGTAACACAAACCCCTTTCGGCTCCATGCAGTCCAAGCACACTTGTGCAAGCATTAATCTGTGCTTGGAGTACTTGGAGGTCTGATGACGATTTACCCATTTTGGCCAGTTTCGCTGTTGTAAAGTGGAAAAGTGGTGTGTCAAACTGGTCAATGAAACCAAAAATTTACTGCCCCATTACGTAACTCCACGAGTTAAAGACGCAGCCAGATGATCGATTTAATTATTTTTATGTTCAATGGAGGAACTTATTGGAACCTCCCACTATTAGTAACACGCCACTGACCAGAATGCAAGTTACAATCTTAAAAGAGGCTATTAGATCACATTAGAAACTGACAACCATACTGCTGTTCCCACTATCTGCAGGGGCTATGAAACCTCTAATACATATCGACACACATATGAAATAGGCAAGTGTTCGTTTATCTAGATTCTCATCTTTCCCTCCCCAGATTAATAAATGTCGTTTCTTTCCTCCTGTAGTTGATTATGGGAGATTTTATCTTCTTAATAACGACATTCCTATATACGGCATGGTCAACACCTTTGCTAACTTTATAGTACAACGTATGCAACATCCCTCTTAGCCTTCCTGTGGTACACTTGATTTATTATACATGAATGAAAGGTAAATTTCGTTTATTCCCTGAAATTCCTCCATCAGTTTGCAAATGATCTTCACATCGCTCCACATACATATGGTGCCGCTACGAAGATTGTCTCAACACATGTTTCCTCGTACAAGCACGGAAATAATCGATGCGCACGTTGAAGCATGAGTACATGCTGGTATGCTTACACAGCTTTACATAATAGAAAAACCGATTAAATCTCAAGCAGCTTTAACAGCCAGAATGCTTGCGCGAAATTACATCTATACATGCTACGCAAGCAACTGAAGTGCACCGCAGAGGGTACTTGGCATCGTATCACATGTAAAGGCGAATACACAACTGCATCCTTGTCAAGCACATGCGCAGGTATGCTTGCCCATGCATGCTTGAGCAAGCATTACTCAGTGATTTGGTTTAATTTTGAACTTACCGTGTTAAATTACATTCCAATGTGCACTACGGGTCTACTTTCAACTGACGACGCGAAAGCACACTGCCAAAGGAACATTGCTCCAAACTTCGAAAAGTACTTATACATGACAGGAAAATGTTCTCCCAGATAATTTAACGCGTAATCACTTAAAGAAATTGTCTTCCACGGGGTTTGTATGCGAGACCTTTGCAACAACGACCCCACGCTCTGTCAACTCACCCACTAGAGATCTACAAAACAATCACCCACAGATATGGTTTTCCTGCGCTCCGAAGTTCTGGCGTTACTTCTAATTATAGTTCATGAATATTCTACTGGACGAAGGCACACAGCACGGACTAAATCGGTGTTCTTGTTGATTCTCTATCGATATACAACGTTTAGTACCGATCTGAGGGCCTGACATCTAGAAGTCTGGGTGTGAGCTGCCCTTTTTCTGTAAACAAATTGATGCATGTACTAGTATGCTTGTACTGTGTGGTGGTGCGAGAAGTTTGTGCATGCTTAAGCAAGCCAGCTTGCACAAGCGTTCGCCTAGCTAAGTAGGTAATTTGCGACAATCTTCAAGTGTGTGCCACCTCAGCAGTCCCGCGAATCAAACCGGTGTCCATTCGTCCCACTGTTCCCTATGTATGTTCAACATCCCTGGTATTCTTGTTAGGTATGGGCAATATTCTGGGACGGGGAGCATTAATTATTTGTAAGCAGTCTCCATCGTAGAGACTGCATTTTCCCAATATCCTACACGAACAGAAATCTGCCACCTGCATTACCTACGATTGGGCCTATGTCAATTTCATATCCAAAAGAACTGTTACACCCAGGAATTTATGAGCTGACTGATTCCAGTCATGAAATCCCCGATATTGTAGGCGTATGATACTAGGCTTTTTCGTTTTGTGGAGTGCACAATATTACATTCGTGTACATTCAAAGCAAGCGTCGCCCTCTGCGTCAGTTCGGTACCTTACCAAAATCTGACTGAACGTCTGTGCGGCTTCTCTCAGTCACTATTAACATCGTCTCCCAGGTCGCTTAACATACAAAAACAACAAGGGCCCCAACACTTTCCTGAGGCAGGGTCGTTGCTAGGTGTTTTGCGCACGAGGCCAGAAATTAAAAATGACGCCCTCTCTCACTACCATAGGTCTTCCTGATATCAACCCCTCCTCTCCACCACCACTATCATACAACAATGCCAATTTCCTATTATACTTTTAATAATTAAAATAAGGTGACCGCAGGTCCTCACTTTTTCGGGACAGTCCTCAATCTTCATGCATTGTCCCAACTTCCTTTAAAACTGATTGAGGGCAAGAAATATCCTCAGTTTATTATTCTTTGTCCTCAATTTTTGAAGTTTTCAAAAATAATTGAAACAGGAGAATGTGCTGAATATTTTATACTATAACTGAATATCCAGTGCAACTAAATTTGCCATGAATAATGTAACGGCTTAAAGAGGAACTAATAAAGGTACGAAACTTATGATGCGATCGAATTTTTCCTTTAATTTTGAAATTACTCTATACTACGTCATTAAATTTCTATTATAACTGAAAGTTTTAGATTGACGAGTAATTCTCATCCTTTTCAGCAACCACTTTCGTCAAAATGAGTAAAAACGTACTATATACCTGTTCCGTAAGATATTGAAAACAGTTAGGTGTTGTAATTTTTCCCCTCGCATTTTTTCTCCTTATTTGCTCAATTTTTTGGCTGTTTTATTTGAAATTAATTTTTCCGCCCTTGGCCACCCGTAAAATTTTGCCGTTCTAGGCGGCCGCCTAATCTTGTATAATGGTAAAACGACACTGCCCTGGCATACATCTGAGTCTGACTTTTCATCCAGGGTATATTGCCTCCTCTGCCAACAAATCCTCAATCTTCTCACAAATTTTGTTTGATACACCGTATAATCTTTTTCCCCCGTGAACCATGGACCTTGCCGTTGGTGGGGAGGCTTGCGTGCCTCAGCGATACAGATGGCCGTACCGTAGGTGCAACCACAACGGAGGGGTATCTGTTGAGAGGCCAGACAAACATGTGGTTCCTGAAGAGGGGCAGCAGCCTTTTCAGTAGTTGCAGGGGCAACAGTCTGGATGATTGACTGTCTGGCCATGAAACACTAACGAAAACGGCCTTGTTGTGCTGGTACTGTGAACGGCTGAAAGCAAGGGGAATATACAGCCGTAATTTTTCCCGAGGACATGCAGCTTTACTGTATGATTAAATGATTGCGTCCTCTTGGGTAAAATATTCCGGAGGTAAAATAGTCCCCCATTCGGATCTCCGGGCGGCGACTACTCAGGACGACGTCGTTATCAGGAGAAAAAACTGGCGTTCTACGGATCCGAGCGTGGAATGTCAGATCCCTTAATCTGGCAGGTAGGTTAGAAAATTTAAAAAAGGAAATGGATAGGTTAAAGTTACATATTGTGGTAATTAGTGAAGTTCGGTGGCAGGAGGAACAAGACTTTTGGTCAGGTGAATACAGGATTATAAATACAAAATCAAATAGGGGTAATACAGGAGTAGGTTTAATAATTAATAAAGTAGGAGTGCGGGTAAGCTACTACAAACAGCATAGTGAACGCATTATTGTGGCCAAGATAGATACGAAGCCCACACCTACTACAGTAGTACAAGTTTATATGCCAACTAGCTCTGCAGATGAAGAAATGTATGATCAAATAAAAGAAATTATTCAGATAGTGAAGGGAGATGACAATTTAATAGTCATGGGTGACTGGAATTCGTCAGTAGGAAAAGGGAGAGAAGGAAACATAGTAGGTGATTATGGATTGGGGATAAGAAATTAAAGAGGAAGCCGTCTGGTAGTATTTTGCACAGAGCATAACTTAATCATAGCTAACACTTGGTTCAAGAATCATAAAAGAAGATTGTATACATGGAAGAATCCTGAAGATACTGACAGGTTCCAGATAAATTATATAATGGTAAGACAGAGATTTAGGCATCAGGTTTTAAATTGTAGTACATTTCCAGGGGCAGATGTGGACTGACCACAATCTATTGACCTGTAGGTCAAAACTGAAGTAACTGCAAAAAGGTGGGAATTTAAGGACATGGGATCTGGATAAGCCGAAAGAACCAGAGGTTGTACAGAGTTTCGAGGAGAGCATAAGGGAACAATAGACAGGAATGGGGGAAAGGAACACAGTAGAAGAAGAATGGGTAGCTCTGAGGGATGAAGTAGTGAAGGCAGCAGAGGATGAAGTAGGTAAAAAGACGAGAGCTGCTAGAAATCCTTGGGTAACAGAAGAAATATTGAATTTAATTGATGAAAGGAGAAAATATAAAAATACAGTAAATGAAGCAGGCAAAAAGGAGTACAAACGTCTCAAAAATGAGATCGACAGGAAGTGCAAAATGGCTAAGCAGGTATAGCTAGAGAACAAATTAAAGGATGTAGAAGCTTATCTCACTAGGGGTTAGATAGATACTGCCTACAGGAAAATTAAAAAAACGTTTGGAGAGAAGAGAACAACGTGTATGAATATCAAGAGCTCAGATGGCAACCCAGTTCTAAGCAAAGAAGGGAAGGCAGAAAGGTGGAAGGGTTATATATAAGGTCTATGTAGAAGGGCGATGTACTTGAGGACAATATTATGGAAATGGAAGAGTATGAAGACGAAGACGAAATGGGAGATATGATACTGCGTGAAGAGTTTGACAGAGCATTAAATGACCTGAGTCGGAACAAGGCCCCCGGAGTAGACAACATTCCATTGGAACTACTGACGGCCTTGGGAGGGCCAGTCCTGACAAAACTCTACCAGCTGGTGGGCAAGATGTATGAGACAGGCGAAATACCCTCAGACTTCAAGAAGAATATAATAATTCCAATCCCAAAGAAAGCAGGTGCTGACAGATGTGAAAATTACCGAACTATCAGTTTTATAAGTCACAGCTGCAAAATACTAACGCGAAATGTTTACAGACGAATGGAAAGACTAGTAGATGCGGACCTCGGGGAGGATCAGTTTGGATTCCGTAGAAATGTTGGAACACGTGAGGCAATACTGACCTTACGACTTATCTTAGAAGAAATATTAAGAAAAGGCAAACCTACGTTTCTAGCATTTGTAGACTTAGAGAAAGCTTTTGACAATGTTAACTGGAATACTCTGTTTCAAATTCTGAAGGTAGCAGGGGTAAAATACAGGGAGCGAAAGGCTATTTACAATTTGTACAGAAACCAGATGGCAGTTATAAGATTCGATGGGCATGAAAGGGAAGCAGTGGTTGGGGAAGGAGTGAGACAGGGTTGTAGCCTCTCCCCGATGTTATTCAATCTGTATATTGAGCAAGCAGTAAAGGAAACAAAAAAATTTGGAGTAGGTATTAAAATCCATGGAGAAGAAATAAAAACTGAGGTTCGCCGATGACATTGTAATTCAAGGACTTGGAAGAGCAGTTGAACGGAATGGACAGTGTCTTGAGAGGAGGATATAAGATGAACATCAACAAAAGAAAAACGAGAATAATGGAATGTAGTCAAATTAAATCGAGTGATGCTGAGGGAATTAGTTTAGGAAATGAGACACTTAAAGTAGTGAAAGGGTTTTGCTATTTAGGAAGTAAAATAACTGATGATGGTCGAAGTAGAGAGGATATAAAATGTAGACTGGCAATGGAAAGGAAAGCGTTTCTGAAGAAGAGAAATTTGTTAACATCGAGTATTGATTTAATTGTTACGAAGTCGTTTCTGAAAGTATTTGTATGGAGTGTAGCCATGTATGGAAGTGAAACATGGACGATAACTAGTTTGGACAAGAAGAGAATAGAAGCTTTCGAAATGTGGTGCTAGAGAAGAATGCCGAAGATAAGGTGGATAGATCACGTAACTAATGAGGTATTGAATAGGATTGGGGAGAAGAGAAGTTTGTGGCACAACTTGACTAGATGAAGGGATCGGTTGGTTCGACATGTTTTGAGGCATCAAGGGATCACAAATTTAGCATTGGAGGGCATGACCTAAGATGGCCGTTATCCTACTGATGTTCAAGTACGCTTGCATGATGTGCGTTATCACGCTTGCTTGTCAAGCTTGCAGTTCGTGTGCGATCAGCTTACTTAAGACCTGGGCTTGGGAGGGGATGCGGGGTGCGGCCGCGCCAGCCAGCAGCGACGCCAAAGCATGTGGCGAGCAGCGGACAGACAGCTAGGTGCGGCGTGGCTCGCCAGGTCTGCCCGCCGTCCCCCACCGCTACGGTGTTTGATGATTCACGCCACAGCAGGCAGGCAAGCAAGCAAGCAAGCGGGCGGGCGAGCGGCCTGGCGAAAGTGGTTGTGCTCCGCCGTCTCCCATACGACTGCTGCAAGCGAGAAACTGCTCTGCTCTCTCTCAGGTCGTTCGTTACTTGTCCACTTGTCAGCACACACTCTTACGTAGCTACCTAATTGACGAAGAAAGTAGTCTGTGTTCCCGTAAACGGCGTAGGTCAAAACACTTGGGTTTGTTGCGTTAAAAAGTTTAGATTAGTGTTGTGACTGACGGGTTATCTTTAGCAAAATGTAAATACGCAACGTAGCAGGATGTTCCTTAGTTACAACTAACAACGGCCCTGGAGGACCGCACAGAAAGGAAATAGGAACAGAAGTAGGCAACCAGCCGCGGAATATACACTACGTAAAATCATGGGAAAAGTCCAGAATGAGATTTTCATACTGCAGCGGAGTGTGGCAGATTAAAACTGTGTGCCGGACCTTTACCTTTTGGGGTTCGTTGTACCTGCTTGGGGCGGACGTCGGAAGACACCCGTTTCAGTTAGTCGATCTATTAACTCAGTTTTTTAATTACAGAGGGCAGCTAACCCTCTGACCGAACACGCTTTTTTTTGCATTTTGTTCGTTGATCGTTGTGTGTGGTCGTTGCGGACGTCACATGACATCCGTTTAAGTTCGTTTGTTAATCCTTCCACTCAGTTTTTTTATTACAGAGGCCAACCGGCCCTCTGACCCAACACGCTGAGGTACCATGCCGGCAACATCTGCCAGTAGAGCAATTGCCCGCGGAAGGCAATGGTCCCGAGTTCGAGTCTCGGTCCGGCACACAGTTTTAATCTACTAAGAAGTATAATGGGGAAAAGTATACACACACCGTGCTTTGAACGTGTTCCGGATCCAGCTCAGTATTTTGTCATCTCCACACCAAAATCCTACCATCATTTATGTTTATGTTAAATTTATTTTTATCTGTGAACCTTGTCCCAGGAATTTGTATTTTTGCTTATACGCTCTCGAGCAAACGCAAGTTTTTTTCTTCTTCTCGCTGATGGTTTCCTTCAAGGCACCCTTGCTCCAGAAACTATACTATTAATATATAGCGATCAGCTCGTTCTGCTATTTCCTTTATGAAGTGATGGTTAACATGTGCGAACAATGCAGAAGCTGTCAATCTTTTTCACCATCCTTTTAAAACATTTCGTTTTCTTTGCGTCATCTTTCTGTTAAACAAGTTCTTTCGATATTATGGGTATTTCTTTCGGTTAATCTCTATATTACGGAGTGCACAGTTGCTGGTTTCTTCCAATATCAGCGATTCCAGAAAACTATTTTCCCTTTCCATATTGGGAGACAATCTGCCTTTACCCTATAGTTTTTTCCTTCTCTTTGCGGCCTGTTTTGCTGTATCACGGCATTCACCACTTATCAGAACCAACATACACGAGGTGCAGTTTGCCACCTAAGGCGAGCATTCGTTAGTCGTTTGTTTGCATTTATGGTACAGCTTCAATACTTTTCCCCTCATTGTGTGAAGGCAACTGGTACAGAATTTTCATTTCCGTTTTTCAGAAAGCTAAGTTAGTTACACCTTTTATAAATGTAGATTTGGAAGGAAATCCCACACTGTTAGTTTACCCAATAACATCTCTAGTTGCGATCTTTCCTTCTAATAAAGTTATTCTACATGAACAATGGTGCAAGAATACTTTTTCCTTGACTATATTCCAATGCCGTAACACCTTTAGGCTGAGTTGAGGACTTCCCCATCTCTTCACATTTTGTATCTGTTTTCTTGGTAGCTTTCAGATTTCTTCCATTTTCTTCGTGGTTTTTATACTTCACGGTCCGGAGCAGTAGGCTGCCCAAGCCACTAGCACTACTGTCATTCTCCATATAATTATGGTAAATTAAAAACAATATACCGATATAAGAAGTAATTAAATGCGACAGTTTCCAGCAGTTTCTCATCAATAGTGTAGTTCTACAGTACTGGCTATCTTTTCCTATGTACGCACAATATTTTCGCTCAGGGCCAACTGATAATAGCCTGTACCATTCAACAATCCTCCGTAGGTCATCTGCCTACAGTCTAAGAGCTATCGGCGATTTCCATTATATATATATATATATATATATATATATATATATATATATATATATATATATATATATATATATTGCAAATCGGTCCTATCACGCTTACTTACCGTACGCCGGAAATTACTGTTACATCTGTATTTTGTTCCTTTAAGAGTCACGTGCTGTTTCTCTCAAGCACTGGGACAGATGTTTCCCGACGCTCAATTTCTTCATGTGGCGACATCCCCTGGCCAACACCACCACCGGACCTTACAACCAGCATGTTTTTCTCATGTGGGGTCATCTGATGTGTTCAAACAGTGGCCGAGGAATTTGCCAGCCATAAAAATGCAACACAAGAGAAGACTTTACTTACTGCTCATGAAATGCTCGTCAGAGTGGTGCATAGCTTCCAAAGTCAGCTTTCAACAACGCCCTTTTAGTGGTGGTCTCCACTTGAGTGAAATTAAAAAATGAAAAATTCCCACTGAACAATTACTCGTTAATACAGTTTTATTTTGAACCAGTATCTATCTGAACTTTGCTGTATTACAGCGGCACTTCAGTCACGACGAAGAAGATCCTTATCGAGCAGCATGTGTTGGAAAACAAACAATAGCTGTGACGTGGCCATCGTATCGTGGCAGTCGGCCAAAATGGCTCAGAGCACTGTAGGACTTAACATCTGAGGTCTTAAGTCCCCTAGAACTTAGAACTACCTAAAAGTAACTAACGTAAGGACATCACACACATCCATGCCCGAGGCAGGATTCGAACCTGCGACCGTAGCGGTAGCGCGGTTCCAGACTGAAGCGCCTAGAACCGCTCGGCCACAACGGCCGGTGCAGTCGGCCACGACCGGAAGAAAACAATGACCCAGACTGCCCGTGGAAAGAGCAGCAGTGCGGGAGAATAAAACCCGTCTGTCTCTAAGGACTGCCATCCTACGTCCGCCTTCTGTGCACCCACGGAAGCAGAACTGACAAAGCTCATAGTGATAGCTGATTCTTTTTCTTGTGATGAGAGCAGCGTTCGAATCACTTTATGCATCAAGATTAGTCTCTTCACTCATTTCAAAATAAGGAAAAAACAACGCAAAACAAACTGGAATCCACAAAGCATTTGGTATTGGCCACAGTGCAATTGCTTACTGCAGTTGGCAGTGGTAGTTTAGGCCCCGACCTCTACCGGTATCTTACGCAACCATAGTTCAAAATACCCCCACCTAAAACTGCCACGATATATCGTCCGCATAACAACAGGCACACAGAAACACGTGATCGCAAACATAGCTGTTCCTGTGTATCAGGAGGCATGATACTGAATTGCACCTGGAAACCTAATTCGAAACACCTACCGAGTGAGTTGGTGCAGTGGTTAGCACACTGGACTCATTCGGGAGGAAGACGGTCCAATCCCGCGTGCGGCCCTCCTGATTTAGGATTTCCGTGATTTCCCTATATCACTTCAGGCAAATGCCGGGATGGTTCCTTTGAAAGGGCACGGCCGATTGCTTTCCCCATCCTCTCCTAATCCGAGCTTGTGATCACGTTTCTACATTACAGTAATTCAATGATTATCAACGAAGAATTACAATAAAGTGCCGTGACTGATGCATTTTCCTTTACTCTCAGTTCTCTTTATGGGGTTCCGCTGAACAGACTGTGCGCTGCAACTTGAGGTTTCTGCGCTCAATACTTGCAAAAGCGCATTCTCCCAGTCGCAGTAGAGGAAATGGCTGTGCGCCTGCAAGGTGGCTGGATGGCTGTCCTGGAGCCGGCTGTACGATCCCCCTGTAGGCCAGGTGTTGCCTCCGACCCCGGCAGCAGCCTGCCAGACCTGGGAACTGGGTCCCATTGTCAGACCCTACCCGGTTGCGCGCAGCTCCGCCACTATAAAATAACGCGTTGCCAAACGCGAACACTGCCCGCGGGAACCTGCCCACAGCAACCACAGAGCCTGAAACTTCGCAACAGACGGCTGGAAAAGGTCCATTTTGCAACGTCGTACTAATTGTACCGGTAACCCGTACCCAGCATTTCTCAAGAACAAAAGAAAAGACAAGTATTGCAGCAGATGGGCTACAGTTGAATAACGAATTGAGAAGTAAATAAGGCAAATAGGCGACTGACGCAGCGATAACTTAAATAGACGTAAAAAGTCTGACGTGCGAGGGCAAACAGTTAAGCTGACAAGGATACATTATCGTTTGGAACGATTTATTGAAAAGTGACGCATCTCACAGACCTACGCCGATAAACTGACGCAATCCTATTACGGCCATCTACTTATCTTGAATTTCGTTCGACGCAACATACCACAATATAGAAAGTTACAACTTCAGTCAGGCAAATGAGAAATCTTGCTTCAATAAAATATGGCGTTTCAGTCTTCGGTCGCTATTCTTTATTTTCAATTACCGGTTTCGGGTTAGCTGCCCATCTTCCGATCATGTATTGTAGTTACAGAGTAGCTTGTCCGTACGTAACACTTAGCTGTCGAACCGAGTGTTATGTACGGACAAGTTACTCTGTAACTACAGTACATGATCTGAATAGCCCAAAACCGGTAATTGAAAATGAATAGCGACCGAAGACAAACGCCATATTTTATTTAACGAACGATCGCGGAATTCCCATTGAGACAATCATGCCTAGTTTTGATAAATCTTGCTTCGCGCTGACAACATATTGCTTGATGTTTAACACTGTTGCTTACCGCATTTTTCTAGCTTCGATGAAGCAAATGTTAACTGGTTTCGACAAATAGGGAAACTAAATCTAATCTTTTTAAAAAAAGAACCCAGAATTCGACAAAAATTATAATACGAAACAGTGGAAAAACGATTACGGAAATCGCTCGATTACAGTAACACAAGGGATCAGCTAATAATTCAGTGCAAACTACAATAGCAAGAAAGCGATGAAATTGAGTGAAACCATTGCAGCAACTGCGCTATGCTGCCACAACCTAGCGGTCTGGACGGGCCCATGTCACGCCAACTTTATTATATGTAGACTCTTGTCAAGAACTGTCATGGCGTCGCCGTCACCGCCTTTCCATGTAGCAGGAAGTTTGAATCCAACGGAAACCATTTTTATTCCGTCAAGAATTGTCGACCCTTCAAGGGCTTTTAAAGGATCGAAAGCATGATAACCGCATGGGGAGAGACCATGGCCATAGGGCGGGTGCTCTTGTGTCACTTGAGTTGGCGTAACTTCTGCTATATGGGAACCTGTGTTAGCAGCGCCTCTTGCCCGCACCATTCAACAACGGTGGTCTTCGACAGACATGCTGCCTCAAACACATTCTCGATTCTCCGACGGACGTGTACTGGTGTTTGTCCTTCAGCAGCCACGGAAAGAACAGCAAGTTTATACTGTTTGGACGCATCATGCAATAACGTCTTCTCCGTCCACGTTTATGCTCTTACCGCACGCATGCCGAAAAGACATGAATACCACACTAATCCCTTGCCGGCCTGTCGGTGCTTATATACATGCATCAGGTCGCACTACGTTGCATATACACTGCAGCAACGCCATCAAACAAACTTCCACTTCTTAATGTGGAATGATTCTACTGCTTGAAACTGTAAGCGGACAGGGTGTCCGACTTGCTAATTTCCTCTTTCACCAGCACTGTCACTACATCCGAGAACTTTGCAAACTGCCAGCACGTTAGGCGTGCGTAGACTTTTCATACATTCAAATAAGACCATTTTTTGAAGATAGTGCTACGCTTTATCTTTTATAGAAAGAAGGCTATGATATAAACACCCCTGTAAACCGGCAAATATTATACAAAAGATCTGACAAACTTGTTTTACAATGGCTTAATGCCTTAGGGAAACGAATTTCGAACACATTTACATCGAACAACTGATGACGGTAATTCATCGTGTGTCTGTTACTCAAAACTTTTGTAGCTGTCCAACTTACGCGGCTACAGGAACAGGCAAACTGCTAAACCAATCTCGTTACCTTAGTGATTAGTGGAACCAGAGCAGCCAAGACACGTCCTCAGCTGGACGAAGACGTCGCTCTATCTATAATGGATACTAGGCAATTTTATTTTTCGCCTATAATTCTAAAGTACGAATCTGTGTCGTGCTCTCAAGGTCTTCGGCTTCATCGAGGGCAATCTTCAATTAGAAACGAGATTTTTTTTCGCTGTTGCTTCGCTTCTCCATCCCCGTATCCCGTGATGACGGTCATGTTGAACCATTTACCGGCCCGTGACCAGCGTCACTAAACTGTAGCAATGCTTGCGGTGTCCACACTAAATAGCTTGTATGCTGTGACAAAATTTCTTGTTACTATTTCATCCACACCGGAATACTGTGATATTAGAAAAATATTTACATAAATTCGTTCCCGTGTCAGCTTGAGATCTGAATAAACTGAATGTAATTTAGTTTATAAGACTTCTTAAAATTCGCTTCGTTTCGATTCACTTTCACATCTACGAAACGAAGTCTGAAGCTAGGGCGTCGATGTGTAAGTACACTACACATTAAAAATTTACAATGGATTTCACAGAGCTTGAGCGACATTTCGGACAACTGTCTATATATATTAGCGTTTGAAATATCTATATGGGCAGATAACGTACCGTACGTTTGCGACAATAACATTGCCACAGTTTCTAGCATTTCTACAAAAGACACTGCGCCTTCAAGGCGGAGCCGTTGACAAGCTCTACAGAAGATTCAAACTTCCTGCTCACGCATGGTGATCATTTTAAGGAACAAATCTTCGTATTATTTACACAAACATAAGTATTTTACTGGAAAAGAACAAGTATGTTCACTCTACAGCGCAATCGTTTGAATACTGACCAGCAGATCCGGTTCCTGACCATCTTCCTGTACACTCCTGATGAGACGGTAGCTTCCGAAACCCGCTCTACACAGAACCTCCCGCCACGACGGCACTGCCACAACTGAAGCAAAGAGCAGGCCCCTAGCTGCTGGCGGCTAAGGCCGCCACGGCCATCGCGCATGCGCAGTGCGCGCGCAACAATAGCGTGCTGCGTCTTGTGCCGGCTCATACTTGATACTGTTGAGGCAAAACTGGCGTGCATCGCAAGAAGATTGACAGGCGTTATCTGTGACTGTCTAGAAGATGTGGTGTAACGTACATCACTTCGAATATTTCATTTATTTTTAATCAAAGACAAAAGATTTAGAATAAATGCAGGGAACGTACACTCTTTCATATTCAAAATTTTTTTACCCATTTTCCAGTAGTATATTTATGGTATTGTGAAGTGCACAACGACGTCAATCGTTTTTCAATAATTTCAGTATTCAATACACTGTTTTACTTCCTTTCTGTACGTACATAGTATCCGTAAGGATAGGATGTTTAGGTTGAACGCAATGGACGGTGTCTTGAAAGGAGGATATAAGATGAACATCAACAAAAGCAAAACGAGGATAATGGAATGTAGTCGAGTTAACTCGGGTGATGCTGAGGGAATTAGATTAGGAAATGAGACACTTAAAGTAGTAAAGGAGTTTTGGTATTTGGGGAGCAAAATAACTGATGACGGTCAAAGTAGAGAGCATACAAAATGTAGACTGGCAACGGCAAGGAAAACGTTTCTATAGAAGAGAAATTTGTTAACATCGAGTATAGATTTAAGTGTCAGGAAGTCGTTTCTGAAAGTATTTGTATGGAGAGCGAAGTGAAACATGGACGATAAATAGTTTTGAGAAGAAGAGAATAGAAGCTTTGGAAATGTAGTGCTGCAGAAGAATGCTGAAGATTAGATGGGTAGATCGCATAACTAATGAGGAGGTACTGAATAATTGGGGAGAAGACGAGTTTGTGGTACAACTTGACTAGAACAAGGGATCGGTTGGTAGAACATGTTCTGAGGCGTCAAGGGATCACCAATTTAGTATTGGAGGGCAGCATGGAGGGTAAATATCGTAGAGAGAGACCAAGAGATGAACACACTAAGTAAATTCAGAAGGATGTAGGCTGCAGTAGGTACTGGGAGATGAAGCAGCTTGCACAGCATAGAGAGCAGCATCAAACCAGTTTCAGGACTGAAGGCCACAACAACAACAGGATGTTTAGATTATGACTATAACTATTTCATGATCTCGTGCTTATTTTCGTCCAGTTTCACATTGTCGACTACGCCTGTAGTTCTTACCCAATGTAATATAATAATACATAGAGCCTGAGATGCGTCGTTTGCAGCGCTGTACACTCATTTCTTAATTATTGCGTGGAACCTCTGATTACAAAATCAGCCTTTAGTTACTCCCACAAATTATACTGGAGTACTGAATTTATGTCTTGTTCTTTTTTGGTAAAGGATGCTAGATCTTCGTCACCTGCTTTATACGACACTTATCGTCATACCGGTACAGGCTGTGAATGACACATTGTTTACTAACTGCACCACATATTGATGGCGTTTAAATATATAACACAAGTGGAGTCCGTGACTGAATTCACAGCACGCTATAAACAATTTACAGCTTGGAGGAGGTCAGTCCTATGAATGTCACTAGTGTTCTCTGAGCAACTGAAGTTTAATACCATCATTTCAAACAGATTTACACGTATTTGTAAGTTCAATGTCCCTCATGACAGTGTCAATGTCTACAACAATAAGATACGAGATAGTTCTCTCTTCCAACAAGCCTCAACAAAGGGAAGACTCCCACTGCCAACGTGACATTGTTGAAGTGTACTGTTAATTTGACAAAAATCGAGAGAACCTCTTACTATTAACACACTGGTTTCTTTCTTTGTTACGTACATGAAAGACCCGTGTAATCGTCATCACATGTTCGCATAACACACAAGACAGCTTACTGAGCTTTTTCTGAAGGGATGAGGCGCGCCTTCAACCATGTCGCCAGCTCAGGCGACATGCTGAGAGGGTGACGATCTTTCATTTAAGAAATGGCCACTATTCATGTTGCGAAACACATGCAGTTCGTCTCGGACATTACCCTTGGAGACATTTTCTAAAGCTTCTGTTAGACACACGTGGTTTCAATGTGGGCGCGTTAGGAATCGATAAATCACAGTAAATAAAGAAATAAATCCAAACCGTTCCAACTGCGTAATTAGATATCCTTCTTTTAATCGGAGCCTTTCTTGCACACGAAAAACGTCGAATATCGGAACGGTGAGAGAAGATCGCAATTTTCCCAGATGTAATGTTGCTAGACACCGATGCATTGATGCTAAATACAGCAGTGGATTGAATGCTTTGCAGATGCAATAGGGTAAGAGAAGAAAACAATCCCAGCCTGAAGTATAATGACACTGACGTCAGGAGCAAAAAAGCGTATACGAAAACTGGATTAACCTTTTCTTTCCTTCGATTCTTGAGGAAGGGAACGTAGACTGTCAGACCGGGCTACTCCTAGATTTCAAGACACCACAAGTAAACAAACGTAAATTTCTTGTAAAGAAATACAAATTTAATCAATTGAATTGGACGGGTGAGTCTGTTTTCCGTTAAAATCGTCACATTCATTATCACCCATTTCATACATACTGCTGAACAAATGCCCCGCGAACACTTTTACATGCATCTGGCAAGAAATGCAGCAAAGAACTTTCTTAGTCGTTCATTGGCACACTTCCATTTAAGTTTCGGTATTGTCAAATTTACGTTTCCCACTCCAGTTCCTTCGCTGACCTATTTGTCCTTAGTTATATACGAGGGTTGAAAGTTAAGTAGTGGCAACTATTTATTCACAACCGATACAAAAGAGTAACATGTTTCCACCTGTTACTGTCCTTCATAGTAGTCACCAGCGTTGTGTAGAACCCGTTGCCACCGATGTGGAAGGCGTTGTATACCGTAAGCAGTGCCTGTTCTGCTGATGGTGCGAATGGAGCGGTCTAAAGTTACGGTGATTCTCGTGTACGACTGTGATGGTGTTATCCTAACGCATTTCGTTCTTCCACGGCGGACCGTCAGTGCACAGTATTACTGTTCGTTTTTGGAGAATCACCTGCGACCAACTTTGCGAAAGAAGTGGCGACACTGTCTGCGCAGCGCACCCATCATTCTGCAGGACAATGGGCGGGCGCATACAGCGCAAGCTGTGGCTGCTCTGTTCGGTCGATGGGACTGGTAAGTTCTGTACCATCCACCATACTCCCCGGACGTAAGTCCTCGTGACTTTGATTCGATTCCGAAGATGAAGGAACCACTTCGTGGCATTCGCTTCAGAACTGTTCCGGAAATTCGACAGGCAGTAGATACACAACGCTGGTAACCACATTGAAGGACAGGAACAGGTGCAAACATGTAAATTTTTGTATCGGTTGTGAATAAATAGTTGCCACTATTTAAGTTCCAACCCTCGAGAGAGAGAGAGAGAGAGAGAGAGAGAGAGAGAGAGAGAGAGAGAGAATATGTTGCATTATGCTGTGGTCAATCACCTCGATTCTTGTCGGGATTTAGTATCCCGTATACAGTAGCTACATTAAGGGAAGGCAGTTGCTGAATATCAGGAATCGAGAAGAAATGGTGAATGTAATTCTCATGTGGTAATTCAGAAAAACAATGATAATACTTGATTGTGATACATTCATTTAAGATGATTTTTCCCAAGTGTAAGTCACTACGACGAGATAACTACAAGGAAACAGAATTGGAGAAAAGTAAAGCAAATGAGATTAAAATTTCTTCGTTCCACAGCATTCACGAGAACAGTATTAAAAAGGGGGACATGGCCAACATTGCTTTTTCGTCTGTCAGTATTTAAGGCGAAAATCTCTTGAGATGATCCCACCAAAGCTCCGAAAATGGTTCTCAGCATCCTGAGCAATGAACCTCAGCGGAACGGACGTAGGGAGCATGTAATATTTGGTTGTAGGACTGTAGTAACAAACATACTGGCGAAAGTCCGTGATTCCAGATGCTGCTTTGTATTTCCAGTCGTTACTCGTTTTGTTTCATCGCTTTGCTCGTGAACGCGGCAGGCAACACAGTGAAAGAAGTGTGGGTAGAAAACAAAAGAAAAAAATAGATGCTATCCCTAAAGACCAGGAGACTTCCCATTGAGGATGCGCCGCCCCTAATATGCATATGAATACGTCGACACAGTTAAGGACGTCCGTGGCCTACGTACGAAGGTCCTCCGAAGCAAGTTCAGTGAATGCGCAGTTATGTTAATACCTACGACGTTTTTCTCAAGCTGTCTGCATCTGTAGACCCTCACTCCCAAACACTGTTCCTACGGAAATAAACTGCTGTTCTAGGCAGTGAAGTGTACCGGAAGATTTGACGATAAACCGGACAACAGCAACAACAATTACTAAATGAATCTAAAGATTCCAGCAGCGTAGAAAACAGTCATCTAAGCTTAAAACGACTGTCCTTGGTATCATAACCGTTGTTAGAACAAAAGGAAAAAAAATACTTCTGTTTCAGACCTGTACCTGAATTTTTCGTGCAGCACAAACGGATCTTGCGCTATTAATAAATTTATATACACCTGCGTTTAGCATTAAACTGTCTAGAGCGATGATCTGTGGCGGAATGTTATACTGCGTAAGGACTAAGAGATTTTAGGAGGAGGAGGTGGAACGAAGAAACGCGGATTTCCGCTTCATTTTCTCAGATGTTAATATTACAGGAATAATTTCCCGTAAGTCAATAGAAGATTTTAATCGCCCGATTCAAAACAGGCGAATCAAATGCCACCACGGGATCGACAAGAAATCGCCACTGTTTCGTTGCATGCTAACATACATCGGAAGGAAACTCAGCATATCCTTCGGCCGCTGCTGTTGAGGAATCGCTTGTAACTAACAACGCAATTTTTCTCTGCCTTGGAGAATCATTAATGGATAAATAAGGAAAAATTTAGCATGTGTCGTATTAATGCGGTAAAAGCACCAATGGACACATCCATATTAATGAATAGGTTTGCAACACCAGTTGTGGGTCATTGTTTGCAGATGAGGCACCTGTCTGAACGGCGCTTCGGAGTAATCTGTTCTAGCATTAATGAGATACGGATGGAACAGAAAACGTCATTAAGATTTAACGATAAGGCGCTGACAGTATGTAGACAAAATAAAAAGCTTAGTTGTAAATTAAGAAATGTCTTTGCAGGTAGCGCTTTGACACTTCAGTTTCCAGCATAGAAAAAATTTCTTCCAAATTACTCAAGAAAGGTAACGTAAATATTGAATGCGAAAATACTGTGGAGAAACGATGCTGATAATTTCAAGTGACAGCCCGCTTAGAAGCATTTTACGGGTCACTACAAGCGAATTGCCAATTATTGTTACACTCTCACCACATTAAAAGTTATCCTAGTTCCGTCAGAACGAGCTTTCTCTACTGTGTCTATAACCAAAAGATAACTATGACGGCTTTGACAATGATTCCGTTTCCGTCGACTGTTGCACATCCAAGAGAGTCAACAGTGGCATCAATTCTAATCTCGTCGCACTTTGACAAACCGCTGTTACTGGAATCTTCCATTGTCGTCTGCGCATGCGCATTCAGTTGCTGTCAGTCTCGGAGCTCAACGGGAACATTTCGAATTACTACTTTTATTATTCTGTCTACAGACGAAGCGTTTTGAGCACTCACGAAAACGCAAATATTTGAAGAGAGTAATTTAAAAAACTGTGAAGATAAGTTTTCGAAGAAGCAGGCATTTGCTCTACTGTCTAGTCCCTTTCAGAGAGATCGTCCAAACTCGACAGCTATTCTCTTATTACTATTCTAGATGTAGTCACACAAGGTTGCTACTCCACTGATAGTTATTGAGGCCTAAAGTCATAACCAATAACAAAATCATCCGTAACAAAGTAATAGAAGCAATTACACTGTCAGTGTCCAACGTGCAGGACTGCTTTTATTTCTTTAGAGTAATCCGGGAGTGATACATAACGAATCTTTTTTAAAGTTACAAGCGAAAATAATTTCACAATTGCATATTACAACAGGCAAAAGCGATTATGTGAAATGCTGTGAGTGGAACAACAGCGAGAAAGTAACATACACTCCAGAGTCAGCAAGGCGTTTTCATCAACAGCAACAAAAAGAGCGTTTTCATCAACAGCAACAAAAAGAGGCAAGAAAAGTATGTCTGCTGGCAGTCACATTAGAGTGCTACATGAAATATTAGCTTTCTTCGACATTTATTAAAACACGGGAATTATTCTCACGAGATAAAGAATGCTGTCGGCAGGGGATGTCAAATTGATTCCATATTTTTAGAATTCCAGAAGGCTTTTCACCGTTCCTAAGAAGCGACTTCTAATTAAATTACGTACCTGTGTAGCATATTCGTTTCCTGTCATAAAGGTCACAGTTCGTAATAATTAATATTAATAATTAATCAGAAGTAATATCTGGCGTTCTCTAAAGAAGTGATATAGGACTTCTGTTGTTGCTGAACTACATAAGCGATTTAGGAGACAATCTGAGCAGTCCTCTTAGATTGTTTGCTGATGATGCTGTCATTTAGCGTCATGTAAAGTCAGCGGATGATCAAACCGAATTGCGAAATGATTTAGATAAGATATCTGTATGGTGTGAAAGTGGCAATTGACTCTAAATCATAAAAAGTGTGAAGTCATTCACGTGAGTACTAAAAGATATCTACTAAATTTCAGTTTCTCTATAACAATTCCAAATGTTGTAAACTCAACTAAATATTTAGGGATTATAATTATGAATTACTTAAATTAAAACGATCACATAGATAATTTTGTCCAGGAAAGGAAAGCAAACCAAAGACTACAATTGTTTGGCAGAACACTGAGAAAATGTGACAGGTCTACTAGAGAGACTGCTTACACTATTCGTGTCCGCCCTCTTCTGGAGTACTGCCTTGCAGTGTGGGATTCACATCTGATAGGATTGACGGATATCGAAAAAGTGCAGAGAAGGACAGCTCGTTTTGTATTATCTAGGAATTGGGGTAGACAGTGTCACGGATATGATACACGAATTAGGGTGGTAGACATTGAAACAAAGGCGTTTGTCGCTGCTTCGGGGCCGAATCATGAAATTTTAATCATCAACTTTCTCCGCAGAGTGTGAAAATTCTTTGTTGACGCCCACCTACGTAGGGAGAAATGATCATGATAATAAAATGAGAGAAATCAGAGCTCGCACGGAAAGATTTAAAAGTTCTTTCTTCCTGCGGGCTGTTCGAGAATGGAACGGTAGATAAGCAGCTTTGCTCTGATTCGATGAACCCTATGCGAGGCAATTAATTAGGGATTGCGAGGTGACAATGTAGATGTAGATGTAGAGGCTGAAATTTAAGTACTGTCTTTCCCATTGTATAAAAAATCAGTTTCCGATTTTAAAAAAAATTCTCGATGAACCGTAAGGTACGTTCACACGGACCATGGAGATTGCTCATGGCTGAAAATATAACTGGCCATTGTTGTCTGGCAACATTGCTGGCCACACGAATTGCAGCCACATGTTTGCGGCAGTATGTTTTTGGGTTAAACGTCTTTACGCGGGCCACACTGATAACGAAACTGGCGAGCAAGCGTGAATGAGTACAGGGCTTCAGCATTTGCGTTCCACAAGGTGAAAAGTTATCACGAAACTGGGCTTTGTGGATACGATTTTTTAAAAGTAAGTAATTGCTTCTGAAACTTTAACTCGTGAACTGATGCTGCGTATATACCATATTCATTATTTAAAAAAAAATAGAAATGTTTAGAATCAATGTTAAATAAAATTACAGCGCATTACTGCTACGATGGTAGCAGCCAGAATGTACTTTTTCAGATTTCTTTCTCTGTATGAGTGGCAGCCAAATTAAAACCGAACACCCGCCATAAAGTGACCATAGAATGATTCCATTCAAAATTAATAACCACACGTGTTAAGATACTTACCCCACTGGGAGACGAGAGGACCAATTGTTACTTCGGAAAACGTAGTCAGCCGGTGACGGATCCATAACCCTCTCCTGCACTTTCTCGTCCGACTGAAACCGACGTACACGCATGCCTTTCTTCTGGTCGCAAAAGATAGGAAAATCACAAGGCGAAAGATCCAGGCTGTACGAAGGATGTCGTAGTGTTTCCCTAACAAACCGCTCATGGCAACATAGGGCGTTAACGTGTGGCAAAGATGATTTCGTCCGACAGCATTTCTGCAGCCCGAGGGCAAACGGCAAAGCCAACACTGGAAATATCCCACGTCTCCCCGACCAAAGAAATCCAAAGCAGTTCAATGTTCAACCAAGTTCCGGTTATGTTATTATGACCTTCTTCGACGGCAGGAGCACTCCGCTCGTCGAGTTCCCAAAAAAAAAAAAAATGGTTCAAATGGCTCTGAGCACTATGGGACTTAACATCTGAGGTAATCAGTCCCCTAGACTTAGAACTACTTAAACCTAACTAACCTAAGGACATCACGCACATCCATGCCCGAGGCAGGTTTCGAACGTGCGACCATAGCAGCAGCGCCATTCCGGACTGAAGCGCCCAGAACGGCTTTTTTTTTTTCATTTTTTTCGTTGTTGATCGTTGGGTTTGGTCGTTGCGGACGTCACATGATATACGGTCGAGTTCGTTTGTTGATTCTTCCACTCAGTTTTTGATTACAGAAGCCAACCAGCTCTCTGACCGAACACGCTGAGCTACCGTGCCGGCATGAACCGCTCAGCTACGGTGGCCGGTGACTTCCTCGAGCGTGGAAACACAACCAGTGCGCAGCGTTAAGAAAACATTTTGCAGGAAGGGCGTAGAGCCATAGAGCCAAAACTCCCAGGAATGCTGTCGGACGGAATCCTTCTGTTGCGCGAGTATGCCCATTCCACACGGCCAATCGGACGAAGGCTACGCTTCAGCGATTTGTTTGGCGAACACTGCAGCCTGGATCTTTCACCGTGTGGCTTTCACATCATTGGCGACCTGAAGAAGACATGCGTGAACGTCGTTTTCAGACGGACAAGGGAGTGCAACAGTGGGTGCGCTTGTGATCCGTCAGCGGCCGTCCGCGTTGTACAAACAAGAATTGAGCGTTCCGTCTCTCAGTAAGATAAATTTCTTAACGCGTATGGCGATTACTTTTGTACAGAGCCATTCCATAGTCCCATAGTGGAGCGTGTTCTTGTTTAATTTGACAGCTCCGTATTTGTAACACTTCCTGTGTTGCATAGGTCTGTTCGTAGATGTACACACCATATTTGTGAAATTCATAGTTGTCTCCTTTGCCCATTTCTGCTTTTCTGAGGCGACGAACAAATGAAGTGTCTCTACATATGCGCGCAGTCCTTCGAATTAGGAATGGGAAAAAAACCGACCGGTTAAAACCGATACCGGCATTTTAGATCTTAATAAGCGGTATTTGTTTGGTCTCAAGTGTGTTTCTTATTTTTTAATAATAAGTGAGTAAAAAAACCGAAATATCAATTAACCATAGCAGCATAGCTGAGAATTTTGATTTTTAAATAAACCATTTTTTTAAAAAAATAACAGTTTTTATTCGTAAAATGTGCATTGGCTTAAATACTGCGTTATTATAAAAATATTAATGACCACAGAAAAGAGCGGCAAACACTTCGCATAAGAATATTGGTACAGCACTGCTGAGACAAAGATGTCCCTCTTGCCACGTGTCGCGTGTCGTGGCGCGCTGTGTGCAAGACGTGTCCCCACTTTGTCTATACGGTAGTTCTCGCTGTGGTCGTCGCCCATCCGTTGTATTACAGAATGCCGCCAACCCACGTCTGGAAATATTTTTACATAGTATAACGTTTCATTTGCTTCAAAAGATTAATGATTTGTCTGCCATTTCTATGAAATAGTAAAAGAAGAAGGAAATTATAGTAACAGTAATAAATTAAAGACGTAACAACAGTTGATAGTTATCAATTGAAGATATAAAGTCTGAAAATGAGTTAGTGATCATATATTTGGCACTTTATTTTACAGGTCCGTCTTGATCACACATTTCTTTTTTTTTTTTTTTTTTTTTTTTTTAAACTTCACTATGGCTATTGCCATCTTCATATCTGTTACAAACAAAAATAGCCGAAACAGGTAATAGTGAATGGTAAAAGAATTTGTGTGAACAAGGCGGAGCTGTAAAATAAAGGAACAGTTGATAGTATAAAACAAAAATGGAAAGTATCTGATTTGCTACCTGTGTACATAATATGACCATCTGCTTGCAACCCTTCAAAACGAACAAATTAGCACGAAAAACTGAGTTCTTCAACCTGTTTTCACCCTTTAGCACTGAGAAATGGTAATGTTCAAATAGTGATATGATGCCCGATTCAACATTATTTTTGAACGGAATTACAATAAGTACCCCAATACTAGTGATTATTATGATATTCAACCACTTATCACTTTCCGGGAAAATTATTTAATTCAATATTTTGATTATATGTATCTTGAAACTGAGAGAGAGAAAATTTTTCAATCTTTGTTCATTTCCTAAGTTTATTACAGGAAACAATAGGAATAAAAACCGAAAATCGATTATTTCACAAACAGGTTATTTCGATCGGTTTTAACAGCCAGGTTAAGCTGGTGTGAAAAAAAAGGTATAGCCGAAACCAGTTGTTTCAGCGATAACCGTCCCTCCCCCGCCCCCCTTCTAGCTATGCGAAACAATATTGTTTCAACGTTTGGATTACTGCAGCGACGAGAAAGAATAAGCAAGGCTGAGAGTGAGAGGGAAGCATTTACAGACAAGGGTAGAGATAGATATTGCCCTGCAGTATGAAATATTCTCCACGATTGGTTGACAACACTGGCAATTCCTCGGGAAAAGGTTGGCAGCTACCTGCAACAGCCTGATCCATCAACAATATTACACGGCCATCCCGGTGTATTGCCTTGTATCGCACGCAGATGGCAGCAGTGTTGACGGCAACACCATTATCACATATTGCCGTAAAATATAGCCCGAGTAAACATCACTTTACACGTTCTTCGTGAGCTGGTTGTGGTGGTTTGTTAAGAGAGAACAAACCACACACACTCATTCAAAATGAACTTGTCACAGAATTTGGCTGAGTGACAAGTTTGTTTGCGTGGCCATCCTCAGCAGCAAACATACAAATACTTGTTTTGTAAATAAAACTGCCTTTTCCTACTGCTGCAGCAGGGAAAGGCAGTTTTATTTACAGAAGAAGTATTTTGTCTGAGCGATTCAGGCAAACCGCGGTAATTGGACGGTACGACAAAATTACACTCCTGGAAATTGAAATAAGAACACCGTGAATTCATTGTCCCAGGAAGGAGAAACTTTATTGACACATTCCTGGGGTCAGATACATCACATGATCACACTGACAGAACCACAGGCACATAGACACAGGCAACACGCCATGCACAATGTCAGCACTAGTACAGTGTATATCCACCTTTCGCAGCAATGCGGGCTGCTATTCTCCCATGGAGACGATCGTAGAGATGCTGGATGTAGTCCTGTGGAACGGCTTGCCATGCCATTTCCACCTGGCGCCTCAGTTGGACCAGCTTTCGAGCTGGACGTGCAGACTGCGTGAGACGACGCTTCATCCAGTCCCAAACATGCTCAATGGGGGACAGATCCGGAGATCTAGCTGGCCAGGGTAGTTGACTTACACCTTCTAGAGCACGTTGGGTGGCACGGGATACATGCGGACGTGCATTGTCCTGTTGGAACAGCAAGTTCCCTTGCCGGTCTAGGAATGGTAGAACGATGGGTTCGATGACGGTTTGGATATGCCGTGCACTATTCAGTGTTCCCTCGACGATCACCAGAGGTGTACGGCCAGTGTAGGAGATCGCTCCCCACTCCATGATGCCGGGTATTGGTCCTGCGTGCCTCGGTCGTATGCAGTCCTGATTGTGGCGCTCACCTGCACGGCGCCAAACACGCATACGACCATCATTGGCACCAAGGCAGAAGCGACTCTCATCGCTGAAGACGACACGTCTCCATTCGTCCCTCCATTCACGCCTGTCGCGACACCACTGGAGGCGGGCTGCACGATGTTGGGGCGTGAGCGGAAGACGGCCTAACGGTGTGCGGGACCGTAGCCCAGCTTCATGGAGACGGTTGCGAATGGTCCTCGCCGATACCCCAGGAGCAACAGTGTCCCTAATTTGCTGGGAAGTGGCGGTGCGGTCCCCTACGCCACTGCGTAGGATCCTACGGTCTTGGCGTGCATCCGTGCGTCGCTGCGGTCCGGTCCCAGGTCGACGGGCACGTGCACCTTCTGCCGACCACTGGCGACAACATCGATGTACTGTGGAGACCTCACGCCCCACGTGTTGAGCAATTCGGCGGTACGTCCACCCGGCCTCCCGCATGCCCACTATACACCCTCGCTCAAATTCCGTCAACTGCACATACGGTTCATGTCCACGCTGTCGCGGCATGCTACCAGTGTTAAAGACTGCGATGGAGCTCCGTATGCCACGGCAAACTGGCTGACACTGACAGCGGCTGTGCACAAATGCTGCGCAGCTAGCGCCATTCGACGGCCAACACCGCGGTTCCTGGTGTGTCCGCTGTGCCGTGCGTGTGATCATTGCTTGTACAGCCCTCTCACAGTGTCCGGAGCAAGTATGGTGGGTCTGACACACCGGTGTCAATGTGTTCTTTTTTCCATTTCCAGGAGTGTATAAATCCGGCACCTCATTCAGTTCCGAATGTTGTTCATCCATGACGCTCTGACCCAAAAACGAGAGCTCCATTTATGCTTCTTTTCTTGAAGCTGCAAATATATTCGAAGAAATGTATGCTGACAAAGTAATAGTTGGACCGATGAGTAATGTATTTTTTGTATTAAATACAAATACGTAAATTGTGAACGAGTTTCTATTTGTAATCAGCGATGTAATCACCCTCGATATCAACAATCTTTTGTCATCAAGCATGGAAATTTTCAATGCCGGATCAACAAAAATCGATTGGTTTTTGAGCAGAATAACTGGTGATGACATATTGGACATTATCCACATTTTCAAATGCTTTGCCACTTGAAAAGTTGTAGCGATCGTAATAAATGAAAATTAGATGGAGTGAATATGGTGGGCGAGGCAATACCTCCCACACAAATTCATTAATTTATTGTTTCCACGGTTCGTTTTGCGCAGTGCGGTCTTGCATTATCGTGTTGCAGAGTAGCGCCTTTTCTGTTGACGGTCGCCGGGTACTTCACAATTAAAGACCGAGTTTCTCGATAGTAAAGGCTTGCATTCGTAGTTTCTTTATATTTCAGCACTTCAAAGTGAACGACACCGCGAACAACAGAGGCGGGGGAGGGGGGCGGGGGAAGGGACGACCCGACTTGGGGGGGGGGGGGGTATGGAGTATTTTTCATAGTTTGGAAGAAGAACGGCGGCTTGTACGTAGCCATAAAAACGTTTCAGTTCCGACAGTCTCAAAACTTGCGTAATACAGACTTTCAAATCGTTTTCTTGAAAGAAAAACATCTCACTACGCCTATTTTTTCTTTCCCTGAGAGCTACGAGGCGGGGGTAGTCGACCCCCTCTTGCCACTGGCTACGGGTGACCTTGATCGCAAATAATCCACCAGACACTCAGAAGCGTCTTTTTGAAGTGTAAACCTGGTTTAAATGTACAGGGTGACTATAATTAAACTTTCAAAACGCTGTAGAAATAACACCACTGGTCAGATGACATCAAATTGCAACGGAATATTATCGAATGAGGGGGAAAACGTATGGCAGAAGAAAAAAAAGAGTGAAAATTGATCAACAGATGGCGCCGTATGAGCCAGAATACATAAATGGAAACACCTGTCATGTGCACGACCCACTGAAGTTGGTATAAACACGCCGGGTACATGGTTTTTCCTACTTTCGCGTCTGCGATGTTCGCTATGACTGTCTCAATGAAGGATCACACTCTGCTTGTAAAGCTGTTATTACTATGCACACGTAGCTCTGCAGAAGTTCCAGACACTGAAGGGTTTGAAAAAGAGGCTTTGGTCGGATGACTGCCGTGCGTCTGAAGACAATGATTCGGTAGTTCGAAATGGGTCAAATGGCTCTAAGCACTATGGGGCTTAACATCTGAGGTCATCAGTCCCCTAGACTTAGAACTATGTAAACCTAACTAACCTAAGGACATCAAAAAATGTTCAAATGTGTGTGAAATGTAATGGGACTTAACTGCTAACGTCATCAGTCCCTAAGCTTACACACTACTTACGCTAAATTATCCTAAGGACAAACACACACACCCATGCCCGAGGGAGGACTCGTACATCCGCCGGGACCAGTCGGCCTAAGGACATCACACACATCCATGCCCGAGGCACGATTCGAACTTGGCGACCGTAGCAGCAGCGCGGTTCCGGACTGAAGCGCCTAGAACCGCTCGGTCACAGCGGCCTGCTCGCAAATTCGAATAGACGGTTCTTTTGGTGTGCAACCTGGTAGAGGAAGGAAACGAATTGATTCGACGTCAGTGCAAGCAGTGGTCACAGCAGTATAGGAGGAGACGAGTGTGCAAACGTGTAGTGTACGGGGAATTGCCCGAACATTGGACATACCCGGTGCGTAAAATGCTACGAAACATCCTTCTTTGCTATCCATGTGCACGAGTTGCATCCTGTTGACCTGTCTGCAACAGAGATCTTTGCTTTACAATTTGTTGCTCGAGTGTAAGTGGACAATGATTGAGCGTGGAAGATTTTGTGGACAGAATTCCATCTGAAAGGACATGTCAATACACAGGATTGTCGAATATGGGCAACGGAAAATCCACACGCAAATCAACCAGTACCACTTCATCCTGAAAAGGTCGTTGTGAGGTTTACGGCATCATTTATCATAGGGCCATATTTTTTTTTGAAGAGCCAAGTGTTACCGGTCCTGTTACGCCGCGCGAAGTGGCGTTAGAGGCGCCATGTCACGGGTTGCGAGGGCCCTCCCACCGGAGGTTCGAGTCCTGCTTCGGGCATGGGTGTGTGTGTTGTTCTTAGTATAGTTTCAGTAGTGTGTAGGTCTAGGGACCGATGACCTTAGCAGTTTGGTCCCTTAGGAACTCACACATTTGAACATTTGGTCCTGTTACCTGTACCGTCACTGGCAAGCGCTATGGGTGTCTTTTGCACAACCATGTCATTCTAGCTCTCCAACAGCGTGGATGTGTGAATGGGATCTTATTTATGCAAGACGGCGCACCTCCGCGCATTGCAAATCCAGTTAAGCAGCTGCTGAACCTCCATTTCGGAAATGCTAGAATTATCAGCTGCCATTTCCCTACAGCCTGTCCGTCCCCCTCACCTGGGCTTAATCCGCGTTATTTCCGGCTGTGGGGCTATCTGAAAGATGTGGTCACTGTTCCGACTGCAAACATAGCTGCATTAAAGGCACGCATTGCGCAACACATTCTGAACGTACCCCGGATACTTTTCAATCAGTTGTGGAACATGCTGTTTCTCGATTTCAACTTGTTGCAGAAAATGGTAGACAGCGTATTGAACATCTTTTGCGCCAGTCACAAGGAAATTAATAATCCGATTTGAATTTGATTCATGCTTTTTATGCGGTTTTTTGCGTCAGGACAATTAAAAATCGATGAGATGGATGCTTTTTATGCAGTTTTTGGCCTTAGGACAATTAAAAACCGACATGATTGATACTTTTTATTCTGGTTTTGGCCTCAGCACAATTAAAAACCGATTTTTCCCATCCAATGCGAGATGACCTTATTGTGGTGGATGGACTTACGTAAATAACAGTATCACACCTGTACATCCATGCACACTGAGTAATACGGTTTGTTTAATGTCAAACGTACACCTTAGGCATTGCTGTATGATTCATTTGTCATTTGTAGTCGACCACTATTAAATTATAACGCTTACAGCGCCATATATTGATATATTTTGTAACTATTTATTTTTCTTCTGCCATACGTTTCCCCCTTCTCCGATAAAATTCCGTTGCAATCTGACGTCATTCTGACCTGTGGTGTGATTTCTACAGTGGTTGGTAAGTTTAATTATAATCACCCTGTACTTCGTGGCGGTTAATTCGGAGAGAGCCAGTGCCTTTTGCGTTTTGGACTATCACAGAGGACCCATTTTTTATCTCCAATCATGAAGTGACCAATACACGCTTTAGTGCTTTGCCGCTGGAGCAATAACTTGCATATGGTGTTTGTCTTTACCAATCTGCTGAAAATGTTTTTGGATGGTCGACCAAGGCTGGTTAAGTATGTCTGACGGTTACTCGTTAGTCTAAAACGGATTTGCTTCCACTTTCGCACCTTAACATATCATTGCCTACCCAGTATGAGTGGGAAAGATCAAAATTGCCGGATCTGAACTTAGAAATCGATCTCTGCACTTAAAATAAAAATTGCAGATATTCTTGGTAACAACTATTGCGTTCCTACGCTTGCGAAACGGTGTACCTCTTTGGTATTTGGCTGGTCATTTCACCAAAAATTGCAAAAAAAAAGATTTAGTTATTTAGAGTAAACACTCATTCTAACCTTAAAGTGTCTTTGGCACCATTTTGAAGTAGACAATGAGCTAATAAATCACAAACGTATATAAACATGGCAGAAACATCACTTTGCAGTCCCCCTAATATATAAACGAAAATCACAAACAAGAATGCATTCTAGTGGATAGCAACTCAACTTGAATATTACAAACCCTTCGAAAAACGTCTCTCAGGAAGGCAGTTAGTAAAGCGGACATATTGGAATAGCTTAGCTTACAATATCCGTAAAAACCGGATCTTGCTTTGTTAATCAATCATTTTCGAAAATATGTAACAAACCGACGACGGTTCTCGATAGTATAAAGATGGAATAATAACGACTCGTTATGTCCGGAGGAGACAAGTCATGCAACAATTTTAAATATTCTAACGACTATACACTACAACTTGCAATATTGGCGACAAGTTGAGGAATGCTGTTCCACTAGGAAATCGAGAGCTCTACATTGTCAATGCAGAAAATTATTCTTATTCATGCAATAAGTTTATTTCCATTTTATATCTATTTTACAGTCTCTTTAAAAGTGACTTAATAAGCAGGAGTAATGCAGGAGTAGGTTTAATAGTGAATAGGAAAATAGGAATGCGGATAAGCTACTACAAACAGCATAGTGAACGCATTATTGTGGCCAAGATAGATACGAAGCCCACGCCTAATACAGTAGGACAAGTTTAAGTGCCAACTAGCTCTGCAGATGACGAAGAAATTGAAGAAATGTATGATCAAATAAAAGAAATTATTCAGATAGTGAAGGGAGATGAAAATTTAATAGTCATGGGTGACTGGAATTCGGTAGTAGGAAAAGGGAGAGAAGGAAACGTAGTAGGTGAATATGGACTGGGGCAAAGGAATGAAAGAGGAAGGCGCCTGGTAAAATTTTGCACAGAGCTCAACATAATCATAGCTAACACTTGGTTCAAGAACCATAAAAGAAGGCTGTATACATGGAAGAAGCCTGGAGATACTGACAGGTTTCAGATAGATTATATAATGGTAAGACAGAGATTTAGGAACCAGGTTTTAAATTGAAGACATTTCCAGGGGCAGATGTGGACTCTGACCACAATATATTGGTTATGACCTGTAGATTAAAACTAAAGAAACTGCAAAAAGGTGGGAATTTAAGGAGATGGGACCTGGATAAACTGAAAGAACCAGAGGTTGTACAGAGTTTCAGAGAGAGCATAAGGGAACAATTGACAGGAATGGGGGAAAGAAATACGGTAGAAGAAGAATGGGTAGCTTTGAGAGATGAAGTAGTGAAGGCAGCAGAGGATCAAGTAGGTAAAAAGATGAAGGCTAGTAGAAATCCTTGGGTACAGAAGAAATATTGAATTTAATTGATGAAAGGAGAAAATATAAAAATGCAGTAAATGAAGGAGGCAAAAAGGAATACAGACGTCTCAAAAATGAGATCGACAGGAAGTGCAAAACGGCTAAGCAGCGATGGCTAGAGGACAAATGTAAGGATGTAGAGGCTTATCTCACTAGGGGTAAGATAGATACTGCCTACAGGAAAATTAAAGAGACCTTTGGAGAAAAGAGAACCACTTGTATGAATATCAAGAGCACAGATGGAAACCCAGTTCTAAGCAGAGAAGGGAAAGCAGAAAGGTGGAAGGAGTATATAGAGGGTCTATACAAGGGCGAGGACAATATTATGGAAATGGAAGAGGATGTAGATGAAGATGAAATGGGAGATACGATACTGCGTGAAGAGTTTGACAGAGCACTGAAAGACCTGAGTCGAAACAAGGCCCCCGGAGTAGACAACATTCCATTGGAACTACTGACGGCCTTGGGAGAGCCAGTCCTGACAAAACTCTACCATCTAGTGAGCAAGATGTATGAGACAGGCGAAATACCCTCAGACTTCAAGAAGAATATAATAATTCCAATCCCAAAGAAAGCACGTGTTGACAGATGTGAAAATTACCGAACTATCAGTTTAATAAGTCACAGCTGCAAAATACTAACGCGAATTCTTTACAGACGAATGGAAAAACTAGTAGAAGCCGACCTCGGGGAAGATCAGTTTGGATTCCGTAGAAATGTTGGAACACGTGAGGCAATACTGTCCCTACGACTTATCTTAGAAGCTTGATTAAGGAAGGGCAAACCTACGTTTCTAGCATTTGTAGACTTAGAGAAAGCTTTTGACAATGTTGATTGGAATACTCTCTTTCAAATTCTGAAGGTGCCAGGGGTAAAATACAGTGAGCGAAAGGCTATTTACAATTTGTACAGAAACCAGATGGCAGTTATAAGAGTCGAGGGACATGAAAGGGAAGCAGTGGTTGGGATGGGAGTGAGACAGGGTTGTAGTCTCTCTCCGATGTTATTCAATCTGTATATTGAACAAGCAGTGAAGGAAACAAAAGAAAAATTCTGAGTAGGTATTAAAATCCATGGAGAAGAAATAAAAATGTTGAGGTTCGCCGATGACATTGTGATTCTGTCAGAGACAGCAAAGGACTTGGAAGAGCAGTTGAACGGAATGGATAGTGTCTTGAAAGGAGGATATAAGATGAACATCAACAAAAGCAAAACGAGGATAATGAAATGTAGTCGAATAAAATCGGGTGAGGCTGAGGGAATTAGATTAGGAAATGAGACAATTAAAGTAGTAAAGGAGTTTTGCTATTTGGGGAGCAAAATAACTGATGATGGTCGAAGTAGAGAGGATATAAAATGTAGACTGGCAATGGCAAGGAAAGCGTTTCTGCAGAAGAGAAATTTGTTAACATCGAGTATAGATTTAAGTGTCAGGAAGTCATTTCTGAAAGTATTTGTATGGAGTGTAGCCATGTATGGAAGTGACACATGGACGATAAAGAGTTTGGACAAGAAGAGAATAGAAGCGCAGTGGTTAGCACACTGGACTCGCATTCGGGAGGACGACGGTTCAATCCCGTCTCCGGCCATCCTGATTTCGGTTTTCCGTGATTTCCCTAAATCGTTTCAGGCAAATGCCGGGATGGTTCCTTTGAAAGGGCACGGCTGCTTTCCTTCACAATCCTTCCCTAACCCGAGCTTGCGCTCCGTCTCTAATGACCTCGTTGTCGACGGGACGTTAAACATTAACCACCACCACCAGAATAGAAGCTTTCGAAATGTGGTGCTACAGAAGAATGCTGAAGATTAGATAGGTAGATCACATAACTAATGAGGAGGTATTGAATAGGATTGGGGAGAAGAGAAGTTTGTGGCACAACTTGACCAGAAGAAGAGATCGATTGGTAGTAGGCACCAAAGGATCACCAACTTAGTATTAGAAGGCAGCGTGGGGGGTAAAAATCGTAGAGGGAGACCAAGATATGACTACACTAAGCAGATTCAGAAGGATTTAGGTTGCAGTAGGTACTGGGAGATGAAGAAGCTTGCACAAGATAGAGTAGCATGGAGAGCTGCATCAAACCAGTCTCAGGACTGAAGACCACAACAACAACAAGCAGACTTTGAACACAGCTTAATATGAAACAGAGTATTCTATTTTAAAATGGAAAAGCTAACTGAAATAATAAGGAAAAGACTACAGTTTTATGGATACACATACTATCGAGTGGATACTAACAGATTGATCGACCTGATCTTCTACTTACTAAACAGATACAGATTCAAACCGACATGGTTCACTAAAATTGACAAAGATAGGAAAAACATTGAAATTAGAATGGACATAATGGATAACAGAATGTTTTTAGAGGATTCCATGCATAATTTCAGGAAAGAAAAGTATGAGGGTTTCGACCCAGGAAGAAAAGACGACACTCTCGAAGAAAGAAGGAAGTCTAGGAGTAACGAACACTAAACAAAGCTGTTGATTTATCGTAACCTCCAAAGTGGTTTTCGAATAAATACTAACAAAATTTTGTGATTTAGTTTTCCTACTTCTCGAAAGTGCTTTCTAGCACATTCTTTCCTCGCGATTGACGTCTTCCCAAATTATTCTTCGAAGACGTTTACTGTTTATTGAAGAAGGATGTCACCCGTCTGCAATCTTCTTTAAAATAATTTCATTAATTGTTTTTAAAGAGTGGTTCAGAATATGAAGGATTCATGCCCTCCTCAAAGCAAATGTCAGTTTGTTATCAACTACATACCTTTTATCCATGTAAAACATCAGGGTAAAATAAGAATGGCGGCATATACGACCAGAAGAAGAAAAAGAAGAAAGATGCCTTAAAGTACTACTACCACTATTACTTCCAATAAATATAATTATTACTATTATTTTTAAGCCTGTTAATCTGCGTAAGCGATGGCTGGTATACTTCAAATCAAATGGCTCTGAGCACTATGGGACTTAACTGCTGTGGTTATCAGTCCCCTAGAACTTAGAACTACTTAAATCTAACTAACCTAAGGACATCACACACATCCATGCCCGTTGCAGGTTCGAACCTGCGACCGTAGCGGTCGCGCGGTTCCAGACTGTAGCGCCTAGAACCGCTTGGTCACCACGGCTGGCTGGTATACATCAACCGAACAGATGTGTTCCGGATACCCGCTATGGTCACATGTCTACTTTAATCAGATGTGGATGATGATATTTGATTTGGGGGCGCTCAGCTGCGCGGTTATCAGCTCCCGTACAAATTCCCAATCTTAACACAGTCCACTATCGCCACTTTCAGAATGATGACGAAATGATGAGGACAACACAAACACCCGGTCCCCGAGTGGAGGAAATTCCCGACATAGCAGGGAAACAAACCCGGAACCCCGTCATCCAGAGGCGACAACGCTGGCCACTGGACCACGAGTTGCGTACACTTTAATCAGATCTTTAGTTGTCTCCGCGATGGCGTGCATTATCTGCCACCAGTGACCATGCAGGACGCTGACCACATTACCACAAATTCCTGTCTATGTCCCTGCTCCTGTATCTAATGCGGTGTACAAGGTACCCATTCACGAAAAACACAAAAAAGGGTCAGATTCGTGCACAATTAAATAACCAATATAGTGAAGCTCATGCATTAACTAGACAACTGTTCCCACAGTTGTCTTGTGCTGTGGCCTTCACGCGAAGCTACACTCGATTCATTAACGTGGATGTAAAATTCTACAGTAAAAATATTGTCAGGTGAGACATACCAATATGTGGTTAATAGATTAGAATTTATTAACATTAGCACTGGAAACGACAGCAAACACAATGAAACTGAAATTCAAGACAATAAAGCAGACTGACCCAGCTGACTGATGCGGCAAGCGAAAAAGTAAAACTAAAAGAAAAAGACGTGGGACAATCTCAAAAAAGTTTCCCTATAAATTGGAATCCTGTTTAACAGAGCGAGACGAGTGAATTTCTGAAGCGGTAATAATCTATTTTATATGTGAGAAAACGGTTACATAGTGGAACAATGCGACAATTAACGCACAGGTAAGCATGAATGAATGCGAAATTCAAATTCTTAGCACCAACTCTTCCAAAGCACTTAAATGAGTCGAAAAAATCTTTTAAACAGGCGTTGAATGGGCTTCATAGGTAATAGTCCTCACGCCCGAGATTCAATTAACAATGAACTAACTAAAAAAGAATAGATAACGGTAATGTTAAAAAACCATGTAGTTACGTATTTATAGGAGATGTTTTAAGTGATGGCCAGGGCATCCAGGCATCGCTAACTTCGTATGATGTCGTTGCCAGCAAAACACAATCTTTCTGCAGGGGTGATGTTAATTTTTGCCGGCCAGAGTGGCCGAGCGTTTCTAGGCGCTACAGTCTGGAACCGCGCGACCGCTACGATCGCAGGTTCGAATACTGCTTCGGGAATGGATGTGTGTGATGTCCTTAGGTTAGTTAGGTTTAAATAGTTCTAACTTCTAGGGGACTGATGACCTCAAAAGTTGAGTCCCATACTGCACAGAGCCATTTCAACCATTTTTTTGTTAATTTTTCTAGTAATGTTCCGTAAGATCGTTTGTTGAGCGACGATTGTCAGCGTACACCTTGCTTTTCAGAGTGCGTAACCTTACAAAGCGATATAAGGTGGAATGAGCATATGAGAACTGTGGTTTACTGGGAGAATTTTAGGAAAGAAGGAGACCGCATATAGGGCGCTGGTGAGACCTATTCTTTATCTTCCTGCTAAGCTGCATTAATCTACATTTTTACCTAGTAAGTGAATACAGGATGGAAAAGCCCCACCGTGTTTAATAACGAAATTCGGCGGATGCTGAGGAAGGAGAGGCTGTTGCACTCTCGGCTCAAAAGGGAACGCACAAATGACGACAAATGAGGGTTAGCAGAGATTCGTGAGTCTGTGAAAACATTTATCCGCACGGCATACAACAGCTACCAAAAAAATGGTTCAAATGGCTCTGAGCATTATGGGACTTAACATCTGAGGTCATCAGTCCCCCAGAACTTAGAACTGCTTAAACCTAACTAACCTAAGGACATCACACACATTCAGGTCCGAGGCAGGATTCGAACCTGCGACCGCAATGGTGGCGCGGTTCCGGACCGAAGTGCCTAGAACCGCTCGGCCACTGTGGCTGGCCAACAGCTACCACCGTCACACCTCAGCAAAAGTTCTAGCAGAGAACCCGAGAAAATTCTGGTCGTATGTAAAATCTCTAAGCGGACCTAAGGCTTCCTTTCAGTCCCTTGTTGATCAGTCTGGTGTGGCATTTGAAGATAGCAAACCGAAAGCCGAAGTTTTTAATTTCACGTTCAAGAAATCGTTCGCACACTGCCGTCAATTGACCATCGGACAGACTACATAGTAATCAGTACCTGGCATAGAGAAAACAATGAAAGATTTGAAAGCAAATATGTCACTAGGTCCGAAAGGAATCCCACTTTCATTTTACAAAGAGTACCCTGCAACATTGATCCCTTACATAGTTTCATTTATCGTGAATGTCTCGCCCAGGGCAAAGTACCAAACGACTGGAAAAAAGCGCAGGTGACTCCAGATATAAGAAAGGTAAAAGAACGGACCCGCCAAATAGCAGACTAATAGCCCTAACTTCTGTTTGCTGCAGAATCCTAAAACGTATTCTCAGCTCGAATGTAATAAACATTCTTGAAACTGAGAAGCTTAAGTCCACGAATCAGCAAGGTTTTAGAAAGCATCGCACCTGCGAAACTCAGCTTGTCCTTTTCTCAAATGGCGTACTGAGAACTATGGGGCTGTTAGATTTGTTACCGGTAGGTTTTAACAACACCTATGTCTTACGGAGATGCTTCGGGAACTCAATTGGAAATCCCTGGATAGAAGGCGATGTTTTTTTCCCCAGAAACCCTATTGAGAAAACTTAGAGAACCGGTATCTGAAGCTGATTGCCCAAGGATTCTGCGGCCGCCAACATACATTGCGCGTAAGGGCCACGAAGATAAGATACGAGAAATTACGGTACGTAGGCATACAGACAGTTATTTTTCCCTCGCTCTATTTGCGAGTGGAACAGGAAAGGAAACGACAAGTGGTGATCAGGGTACACTCCGCCATGTACCGTTCGGTGGCTTGCGCAGTGCCTATGTGGATGTAAATGTTAAGTCCGGGGACCTTGGGAGCATGTGCGTAGAAAGAGTCACAGATCTCTGGCGCTGTTTAAGTTGTAATTCAAAAATATGGGGCCAGTAATGCACATGCTGGATAACGCCTACCAAACACCTATCTGCTCTGAGTGGAGAGGTTCTTCATGCACAATATGTGGGTTGTTCTGTGACTAGTTTCCGCAATTGTGAAGTTTACATAACGTAGTAAATGAATCCAGGCGTCATCAGATATGAAGTAAAGCAAGAGTTCCAAGTGAACGTTAGCCACTGATGTTAACGGCCAGTTACAATAATGATCTCTTTTTTTTTTGCTGATCCTCAAATTTTAACTCTTGCTCCACACTCTTACGATAGGATTTTAATTTCATGATCTTTTGGTATCCGATAAACAATGTACGATATACATCAACCTGCTGCGATGACCTCGTTACCGACTTGCAAGGACTTCTCGTAATGTCCATGCAAATTCTGTCTACAGTTTCATGGGGCCTCACTGTCGGTCGATTATTCCCCTGCACTTTCTGAACAGATCCTGCAGCACTCCGTTTCTTGTACAGATCTTGAATGGTGCTGTTCGTCGGGAGTTTCCTGGCAGGACATTTCGCTTGTAATATTTCTTGATAGAGCCCGTCACACTCCACAATATGATTGCTGTTCTAATACGAACTGACCCATTTCTGTAACAACTCCACAATACGAGCTTGTCACACCTGACGCAAGTACACACAGCGGTACTCAACTTTCCAACAAAATGCAGTGTAGCCAACTTCCGAGACAGTGTTGCCACTTCATAAGCAATTAGACTAGAGATGATTAACTGGTACACGAGGCGTATCGGTTTTATGTGGAACACACCGAATTTTTCGTGTCATTTAAATGCTGTTTTACCTACCCATGCTTACATTGATACCGCGCCAGATTACATTATCAGAATGCATTATTGTTGTTGAATCGCGTTGGCGTGGTTTTAACGAGTATCCACAACTACTGATAGTGCACAGACCTGTGTATTTTGTCTTACTTTCTCTTGTGAATGTGGACTGGGCCGTTTGAATCAAAATGAGACGAACGTACAGAGTTTCAATGACAGCACACACGGCAGTGCAAAGGAATTCCTGTAATTTGCCTTTGTGTGAATGCTTATTTGAAATATATTTTTGTTATTTTGTATGAAATGTAAAAATTCCCTGTAAATGAGCCAAGCCAAAAGTAAATGAAATTTGCATTTAGAGTAATGTTCTATACGGGAACACGCGGAAAACGCCGTAAACAATATGGCGACTATACGTGATGCTACTGGCGATTTTTTTAAACTGGCAACGCTATAGATCAGTCTGTCACCACAATCAATTCGTTGTGGACTGGGCCGTTTGAATCAACGCAGTTATTAACGTAATGTCAGTGGCCAAAGCCAACAAATCGTATCGAACATTCCTCTTGACCAGAAAAATATTTTGGCTAATATCTGAAATTATAGCTGAAGAAGATATAAAATGTAGACAGACAAAAGTACGAAAAGCATTCGTTTTCCGAAGGTATTTGTGTGGAGTGTACCCCTGCACGGAAGCGAACGCGAAAAAAAACCGTTCAGACAAAAAGCGAATAGAAGCTTTTGAAATATGGTGCTGTAAGAATGTTGATTATTTTATGGGAGATCGAACTACAAATGGGGAGGCACTGCATCGAACTTGGAAAAAAAGAAATTGGTGGCACAACGTGACTAAAAGAAGGGATCGGTCGACAGAAAGCATATTGAGGCTTAAAGGAATGGTCAATTTGGTAATGGAAAGAAGTTTACGGCGTAAAAAATATGAAGGGAAACGAGATGTTGAATATAATAAGCAGGTTCAAACGGATGTTGGTTGTAGCAGTTATTCAGAGGTGAAGAGGCTTGCACGGGTTAGACTAGCACGGAGAGTTTTATGAAACCAGTCTTCGGACTTAAGACCACAATAACAACAATAACACTGGAAATGAACCCAGAAACGATAGACAGACGGTTGTAGTCAGGTCGAAGAGAAAGACGGAAGCGTGTGTTAAGACAACAGTCGTACTGGTGTCTTCTTTCTTGTGGCATTTGTTATAATAGAAATCCCGAACTGAAAGGCACATTTGTTTAATCGAGAAATACATGTAATAAATAAGAGAAAGTATGTTTTCTGACGGACAACTCAGTGCCGACTTAAAAGTCTGGCTATGTAACTCCATTAACACGTATGAAAGGTAAATATTTTGACTGTTTCAGCTACGAGAGAAGCGACGGGAGCACCGCTTATTATAAAACTATGGTGAGGGCATAGTCGTGTAATTTATAATTGTGTTTTTTGAAATTAATGCGCTGATTCACGTTACAAAATTTCAGTGTCTGTGCACATACCAGATACTTAAATTTGTAAGTCTTCCAGTTTTATAAAGAAAACTTACCGCTTATATCCCGAACTGTGATACTGTTCGACCGTTTTCAGTTTTCAAAAGTGTGAAATTCGTTGTCTGCAGAAGGTTTATGCACGAGAGTTGAACTTACAAATGATATTCATTGGAAGTACGGTGCTCGACATCATCGACTGCCCAAGACGTTCTATAAGGAGGAAGCAGTGCAGCGATACCGTTGTTCATCACAGAAGGTTTGATAGCGGGTCCCGCAACTTGGTTGAGAAACACAAATATTCCACGAACGTATTTGATTCCGAAAAATGAAAACTAGTCAGAGATGTCGAAAAACAACTGCACTTAGCTGCGTAGGACGCTCTCTGCTTTCAGTGTTATCACATCCATTCACCGCAGTCCGCCACACAGCCTACCGCCGGATGAGTTTCGTGTACTAAAAGATATTAAATTAAAAGTCTGTCGTGTGATTATGATGCAAGAGTTGAAGTAAGAGGATCAACAAAAAAGAGTTCTTTATTGTAATTGTCTGTTAACATCAATTGCTAAAGGTTACTTGGATCCCTTGCTTTACTTCACGTCAGATGAGGCCGGGTTTCATTTGTCAGGCTATGTAAACTCACAGATTTGCAGATACTGGTCGCAGGACAACCTACATTTTCTGCATGAAGAACTTATCCATTTTCTGCATGAAGAACCTCTCCACTCAGAGAAGATAGGTATTCGGTGGGTGTTGTCTGGCATGCGCATTATTTGTCCCATATTTATTAATTACACCTTAAACAGTGCCAGATATCTAGCGATCTTAGCCTATTTCTATGCACGATGAACAAATATAGACAAAACGTACGCAGTATTCCTACAAGATGGAGCAGCCGCTCACGCATCCATCCAAAGTATGGTTCACATCGCCAACGTCTTCCCTGAAGACAAACTTGTCAGTATAAGCTTCTCTTAACGCCGAGTTATTTTTATTTATAGGGCATACTAACAAGTGAAGTGTGTGTTGACAATCCTCGCATAATAAACGAAATACTAGAAAAATTAACATCACGCCTGCAGAATTACAGCGTGTTGCTGGTAACGCCATCACACGAAGTCAGCGATGCCTGGATGCTCATGGCCACCACTTCCGAAATCTGTCACAAGCAGGTAGCTATATTTTTTTAAAGTTACTAGCATCTAGTCTCTTTTCTGGTGTTAACGAGTTCGTAACAATTAGACCGGCGAGGCTGAAATTTCGGCCGACGCGGCTGGTGGTCTCACTGCTTCGTCCTTTCTGATTTCTTGTAACTGTAAATTCAATTTTTCTATTGTCGACTTCATTTACATTTGTGCGCTTTTAAGTCCGTAAAATCAGTACCGTGATCGTTAAACATGAATCCACACTGCAGTTTCTGTTTATGTACTGCAGTTAATGCACACGAAAAATTTTGCAGAATACTGAATTGCTTCATTAATTATTAACGTCCATGGCTCTGCTGGGGAACACAAATACTGCATATACTATTTCCATACAGAGAAACGAAAACTAAGAGTAAACAATCAGTGATGTTAGAAACATAACTGTACTTATACCTCCATGGAGGTAAAAAAAAAAGAAGAAGAAGACGAAGAAGAAAGATGACGCTAAAGACTTACCCTGTACGTTGTTTCGCGGCCTGCCGCCATTATAAGTAGCCAAAAACATTAAGATTGCTCCTTGCTCATTATTTCTGTCGCGTGCATGCAACAACTGTTTGAAGTACTAAAAATTAAAGCGCTTACATGAATAACATAGTGTCAATAAGGCAATGTTGAAGGTTTTTCTGTCCTTAAATGATTATTTGCGTTAAACATTTGGCCTCGTTAATGTAACTTGTTTTTTTTTCGATATATTTCGAATAATCAAGAAGAGAAGAAAGTGATGTGAAAAATATACTTTTGTAACCCATTTAATTCCACTTTAGTGCGTTTTTGCCGATAGCAAATGTCGCTGGAACTCAGAAACCAATGCTTATTTTCTTACCGGTACTGCTTATTGTTCGTTACATGTTCAGCTTTCAGTTCGTATGCACAACATTTTTCATTTTTATGTTTTAAGTAACTTATCTACGTGCGCTTCGTTACCTATAAACGTGTGCAGTGAGGAAAGAAGCAAGGGATACTATCGTATCTTCTCCATATCGACAAAGTGAACGATTATTGAAATGTCAAAGAAATATAACTGCATGCAGAATAGGGCTCTCGTTTTATTAGATTGCCTGTGCATTTGTCTCACTGTAGTTTACACATGTTCTCTTAAGTAACTTATCTACGTGCGCTTCGTTACCTATAAACGTGTGCAGTGAGGAAAGAAGCAAGGGATACTATCGTATCTTCTCCATATCGACAAAGTGAACGATTATTGAAATGTCAAAGAAATATAACTGCATGCAGAATAGGGCTCTCGTTTTATTAGATTGCCTGTGCATTTGTCTCACTGTAGTTTACACATGTTCTCACTTTGAAATCTTATCTATGGTGCGTGATTCAGTGTGTGGCCAACAATTGCGGTTTACAGGGTAAAAAACGATTAATTTTTTTAAACATGTTCCAGCGTTATGCCATGCTACAAATGTGATACAGGTAATGATTTCAAACGCCTAGATCCCGTAAAATAGATATTTAACTTTAACATGTACGTAAGTCATTTTTTAGTAATGGTAGCCTGACCTGTGTACCGTGCAGGCCTACCTTTCCAACAGTTGCCATTTTGCTTCTTTTTCGGGAATATTTCTCGCCAGTAACTCTGGCGTTTCTCAAAAATAGTCGAACATGTCACACTTGAAATGCACGTCTGCTTGATTTTAATTTTGAATTTCATTTTGAGGTTTTCAGATTATAGGGGTCTATACCATGCTTTGTGATATATTAACAGTTGATTAGTTAATTAGTTAGTCTCATGTTCCATGTATCATTTGCAGAATAAATCGTAGTGATATGGTACGAGTCATTATGTACTCACGTCAATTTTTTTCGCAAATATACCTTCATGCAGATTTATTAGTTTTTTTAATTATAGACAGACATGTTAGTAATTCCTACCCATCACCTTTTACTCACAACAGTAATAGATAATCTTCCACAGAATAGGCGGAGTTACAGAGAGAAATGTTTTCAGTTTAAGTTCAAATTTTACTTTGCTGTGTGTTAGGCATTTTTTACCAATGTGTAAATGATCAAAATTTTTTGGCGCAAACAAACTTCATGAGGGAATGACTATTGCATGAAACGTATAGATTGTTATTCACGAGCCGAGCACAAGGTAGGTGCAACGAAAAGTGTTTTTGCATACATTTTCATTCAAAGCCTTCTTCAGAAAGGAAGAAAAGCACACATACACATCCATACATTCACACACACGAAACTCACTTACACGTGACCGCTATCTCCAGATGTTCTAGCCAGAACAGAAATATGAACAACGAGTAATAATTATTGGAGAGAGGAATTTTGGGCAAGAGGTGCTGCCCCAACAATCTGCCCGGTTACGTAGCCGTGTATTGTGCGGGGACGATACTGCTGATAAAAAAAAAAAAAAAAAAAAAAAAAAAAAAAAAAAAAAAAAAAAAAAAAAAAAAAAATGGTTCAAATGGCTCTGAGCACTATGGGACTTAACTTCTTAGGTCATCTGTCCCCTAGAACTTAGAACTAAGGACTTCACACACTTCCATGCCCGAGGCAGGATTCGAACCTGCGACCGTAGCAGTCCCGCGCTTCCGGACTGCGCGCCTAGAACCACTAGACCGCCGCGGCCGGCACTGCTGATACAGTGTGGCTCGGATGTCGGAGCATTTGCGATTTGGAAAGCAATGAAAAACACAGTAAAGAACAGAAAGAACGCATAGTGAGTAAAATAAGCAAATCTAAAATTAAATGACAGAAATAAAACCACTACGATAAAAGTAAACCGTGTAACAATAGTTCATGAATACAAAAGAAAATATTGCTTGCACGGCTCCACGTTCGAATGAAACGTGATTCCTTTGAACTTCAGATTACTATCGAATCGATTAGTACACTCGTAAATAACGGAATCTGGCATTTTTTTATGAAACAAGTACGTCTCCACACAATTAAAGCACCATATACGGCCGAAAGTGGGCACGGACACGTCAAAGTTACTTCACGGGGACGTATCACCGCGGTGAACTATGGACTATGGAGGTACGAATGCGGTGAACCTAATGTTTTGGGCTAGTTAAGATGGCGGACATCGGCTTCAAATTTGTGACGTAATGACACCATTCTTATTTTTTTTTTTACCTCCTTTTGTACCTCCATTTGCACTTCGCTGCGTTGGAACCTTTCTGCTTTCAGTGCTGACAAATCGATTCACCATCGTCCGCCTCATTCTAAACATAACTCTCTCACCCTACGAATAATAATAATAATTATTATTATTATAAAAAGAGACGTAGTAGCGCAAAAAAAAGTTGCCAGTCATCATCTAAGGGATTAGTAAATGCTTGAGTTAGTGTTAATGGAAATAATGAGGAAAATATTTAGTACAAAAACACGAACAATGACAGTTTGAACTTACGAAGATATTATGACATCATTACAGTAAATATAACGATGTTTCATTTAGTTACTAATGTGTGAGTGACATAGTTGCTAAATGGATAGATAAAGTAGCTTAGCATTGGAGCACAACAAGTTCAGTTTGCTCTGCAGCATTCATCAATTCAACTACAAACATCTTGATTATATACTAACCGTTAGAAAGTATTTCACTGAATTTCTTAATTAGTTACGTAGGTGAAAAGTTAAACTCAGCAAGAAAAAAACTTCGAACTGTATGTGAATTTTACACGAAGTGATGAACTCATGTCACATTTGCAAAGAGATTCAAATGTTATTTTTCTTTTTTTGGAAAAAAATTCTCTATGTAATTTGGAAGTCCATGCACATTTACCTGGCATTGTGTTACTTTTAAGTCATCCATATCTTGTGGTAACGGTGTTGTATTGGAGAAATGTGTGATGAGGACTTTTTGTGTGAGGCTTGTGTTCTGTAATTTCTTCATCTAGACAGAAGTAAGGATACGTCATGCGAATTGTTGTCCTACTCAGACCGATTCGGCAATGAACTAAATGTTTTGACTGCCGCTATATTCAGTAGTTCAAGTGCTGAACAATACATGTTTGGGACATAACAGAATATATCTAGTACAAATATTTTACAAAACGCTGATCTGTTGAATAATTTGTAAGTAAGCATAGCCGTTTGGGGGTATACCAATTCAAAATTAGTTTTGTGACAAGTAAAACCTTGGCAAATAATCGGAAAAAAAGCGTGTACGGTACCTGAACGGCACAAAATGTGGTTTTAATATAGACACATTGTAAGGCGTCAGGCAAATCCAACACCTTCCATGAAAACCCTGACATGATAAGCAAATCCAGTAGTATGTCACATAGCTCCGAATAAATCGTGACATGAAAGTAACCAAAGTAATACGAGTAACGAGTGAGTAAATGGAATACCACAGACTAACACAAGAATGCCTAAATGCATGTCATACCTTTTCACCTTGAGACAGACGCAGTTCCGAGGGGAGAAACGAGAACAGAAGCCGAGAGCAGAACCGTGTTAAGCTAGAAGGCCCTACCATAAGGGACGGACTGGACACCCACGTCGCCAGCTAACCACTAGGACAACGCCAGCTGCAAGTTTTAGCGTGAGACTTTTTCGCGTCTCTGTTACGTTGCAAACTTCAAAAACATTGCCCCACCACGAAAAAGTATAACGTTTCTCATTGGATAGACAGAACTTTTGTAGGCGGAGCTTAAGGTTAACATTGAGACCCTGATTGGTCAGATGAAAACACAGCAAGATAGTTTTTTTTAAACCAACTTCGGTAAATGGTAGTAAGGAGAAGTTAGGAGAGGTTGGTTAGTTCCGAGACGGCGAGGTGGATGGCTGCTGCGCCGGCCGCTGCCCCCCTGAAGCTGCCTAACCAACGACAAGGTAATGAACGCACGCGATGCCGCATAACAGCGCATAAACCTTCACTCAGAACTGCAGAAGTCTCATCTGTTACACCCCCTTTTTTGCGTAATACTAGTGTCGATCGTAAATTAAAGCTCATGGCGTTCAGATTTGCCACTTGAAGTAAAAACCTGAAACGCGATGATTTCTCTGTTATATAATTATTGAGAAGCCACATCGGCCACTGTAATTTACGACAAGTTAGATATGTAATTAAAGATAATTGAGAGCCACAGTAGACCATTTTGATAGTTTTCTCTCTTGTGAAACTTAATTTAAACCTAGATTATAGATGTGATATGGCGTAGATCATCCTTCGATCCATTGTAGAACTTGGAAACCCACTCAGGGAATATTTGTTCACATTTTTGTTGAAAGCAGTTGGTTTTTACCATCCTGTATTGAAACATTTCCTTTTATCAATAGTGCAATTTATAAACAATGTTTTGTGAGTAGAATAAAATTTCCAATGGTAAACTTAACTGCGTTTTCGACGTTATTTTACCAGCTAACTAAAAATAGGAAAGCCTTGAACCCCTTCCACTAAATTTAGTTAGTATTAAGATTCTTATACAGGGAGTGCAATGGAGATGACGCTGAAATCATTAAGTATATGGTTATATCATCGCTAGTCTCACTGAACTCTTCTGAATTCTACATGTCATGTGTGGTCTGGCGTCTCCTTACCAGCAACAGGTCCCAGGGTCAAACTAGTCAATTCCCTAAAAAACACACTTAGAGCGTCGTTGCGCGAAAGTGGTAGGGAGACACGATATAGAACAGACACCACCCAGAATGTTAGAAAATGACGACCCTGCCAGGATAGTAAAATACCATTATTGAAGGTCGACCACATGCCTAACTAGGTCAGAAAAATACCTGCTGAAAAATTTTCGCCGTAAAATTTTTTTTCTTAAAGTTATACATAGTCGAAAACAGTAGCTGCAGTGATAGATTAGTAAGAAAGTATTCAATAAATAGTGAGACATTGTAGCAGAAACAATAGCATAATTAAGTTATGAATTTTAATATTGTTAGAATTAAGTTTTCTCTCCAGTGCAAGCGCACAGGTGGCGGATACATCGTTGACAAGTTGGTTCTGACCCAACAAGTAAGTGAATGGTTTGTCAAGTCGTGTGAACAAAAAGTTTATGAAACGTGTGAGATCGTATGAGCGCATGTTGACGCGAAGTAGGGCACGTGAATTGCTTTTAAAACAGAAAATAAGGGATTCGGAAAGATTAGCAATGGAAGATCGAGACCTTGACCGAATTGAGGTAGAGACCCAGCATGAAAATGGACAGAGAATAGAGGATAGTACAACAGACGATGCAGTATCGCGAGAAATAGGACAGATAACGCACCATAACGAGGATAATGTACGCTAAGGCACAGAAAACCTAGGTCAGAATACGACAGAGGAACAGGGAAGTAGAGAGACAGTCGATGAGGATTCTAACTTGCGTCTTGAATACGTAGAACCCATAGTACAAGTAATCAGAGCTCCCTCACCACAGAGCACAAGGAATGCGAGCAGAAACGTGTCACAGCACAGTTCAATGCAATCAGTTGCGAACCAACAACACTTGGAAGAAAACACAGAGCGCAGGACGTCGGAAGAAAACGCAGTAGGACCCACCATCTGGCAGAAATATTACAATTAATGACGGAAACCATGACAAGACAAAATAAAGAAATTGCGAACCAAATTAAAATTCAGAATGCAGAAATGACGAAACAAAATGCAGAAACCACGAGACAAATGTGTCCGATTAAAGAACAAAAAAAAAAAAAAAAAAAAAATGAAGGCGAGGCAAAAGAATCTCGAGAAGTGATAGGAAACTTAATAACAGCTCACAAGCAATTGAGAACAGACATTGACAAGGTACAAGCGGACTACAAACTTTGCGTAATGATATTCAGGACGAGAACAAAACATTACGTAACACCACCCAGGGAGAAGTCAAGAAACTAGAGAAACACATAAACGAAATTACTAGACAAGCAGCAGGTACAGCGCGTGAAATTGTTGAAAACATTGCGTTACACAAACGTATCACAAAAGCACAGCTGAAAATACATGATAACCGCATAGTCAAAATAGAAGCGCAAACGAAGCGACAATTTCAGAAATTGCTAGCAGAGTTGTTGCAAACCATTGAAGAGCGTAGTGAACAAGATCGAACAAGCACAGAATCTGCAACCCCATCCGTATCTGTAACAGCACCGGAAAAACAAGCAATTAACGAAGATATTACACATTTGCGATTCCAATCTCAGGCGGAAAGTAACATACGTGAAATCAGACAGCCTGCACAGCAACAAACACGTTTCGAAACTCTTGATGAACAAACGTCATCACAAACACATGCGCAACCACAAATGTATGTTTCAAGACAGTTTGGATCGTGCAATAAAGCAGCAAGGTTAGCCAGACAAGATACCCAACCAATATGTGACAATGGAAAGCAGGGTCGCGAAGAGTACAGTGCAATGCATTCAGCTACACGTTCACAACCGATGGAAGAAAATTATTGCGTACCACTCCAACGATACTAAGCAAGGGTAGGCGAAAGTTACAGTGTACAATATCCAATGGATCTACCACAACCGGAAAGAACGACGGGAGAAATGATCAGAAACAAAAATGGCGAAGAATCGCGAATTTCATATGGAACTATGACGAAGTACGACAACGATCATTTCCTCACAGTCAGAAAATTTCAACACTTTCAAGAAGGAAACTCATTACATCCACGAACTTTTATTGAACAGTTCCGAGTAGGATTACCAGAACACTGGACGCTAGCACACAAATTAGACTCTATATGTGCACACATGTCAGGAAGTCGCAGAAACCATGCAGAATGTTGCAGCGACATGCCGATCGTACGAAGATTTGAGAGAGAACTTTCTCTCACGATATTGGTGCAGCGAATCACAGAACAGAGTGAAGTACGAATTATTACAGAACCCATATTTTGAAAATTCAGGAGAGAAGAGTCCCGTGAAATTTTTCGAATTAATGGCAAAGAAAAATCAATGCTTAGATGTACCATACAGTGACGGAGAGTTGATTAAATTATGCGCGATGAAGCTACCATTGAAATACCAGCAATCATTAGTAGGTCGCGGAGGCAATGACGTCGAAGCATTTAAAGGTATTCTAAGGGAACTAGAGTTCATATTTTCGGAAGATGCAAGAAAAAGACGAAGCACACGTGAAAACGAAAGCAAAAAGCAGTGGAATCCACAAGACACAGTACGAAGAAACAGTAATTACGAACCACGTGATAACTTTGCACCAAGAAACGACAATAGATTTCAACAAAGAACCGGTTATAGATTTAGAAGAGATTATGGCAATAACTATAATTCACCCAGGAACGGCAACAACTATTATAGAGGGAATAACGACAACTGGAACGGGTACTGGAGAACCAATAGACCGACAAATTATCAACAAAGTAACCACTATCAACAAGTTGAACAAGAAAAGCGAATACAGATAGAAGAGGTGGAGGTAAGACCACCAAACCCCGATAAACGTTCGAATTGACAGCTAAGTGCCCATGCCAAAGAGAATGACGCACCGACCCAGGACAATTGCAGCACCTTGAACAGAGAAGTAAAAATCTTATCACGAGAATAGAAGAAGGAAGAAACAAATCCGCAGGGACCAGATGAAAACGAAGACAAGAAAATGACAATATCGTGTTGGGACGAAATTAATTGGGAGAATACTGACGAGGAAGATGAATTACCAGAGGCATCCTCAACGAATGTAGCAGGAAAGGACGAAGTAATGAGTATTGCAGAGCTGTTTGAGATGGAAACCAGGGAAAGCGAATTCAATGAGGATAATGCGCAGTCGACAGAAGTTGAAAATAAGTTACAAGTGGGCACACAACCCAACGTATATAATGAAGGAAGTTAATTAGAGCATTTAGATGCGATTATGTGGAAGTAGCGACGAACAGGGAGAAGATAGACGAGGATGAGGAAAAAGTAGAGGATGTAGAAGAAAGCGTAAATGAAGGAAGAAATAGAGAAGAGGATATAAAAGAGAGAGAAGTAGCAGTCGAAGCTTATCCTACAGAAAGTTCGAACTCACAAGGGAAATTCCTAAAAAGACTCATGTATGATTCAGTGGAGGATTCGTTGATGCAAGAAGAAGAAGAACAGAACCAACCCTTTCAAATTCAACCAATTGTAAAGGCCATGGTAAAGCATATTCCAGTCAATATTGTAATTGATAGCGGAATTTATTCATGCAGTGTAATGCCAATGGGGAATTGCCAGTTCTGGAAACTCGTAAGATTAAAGTAAGAGGTCCTATTAGAAACAATTCTGCCGAAGTTACGAGACAAGCAAGGTTAACTCTTTTGTGCCAAGGTCAAAAGATCGAAGCCAACTTCGTGATTATACCTAAACTAACTGTAGATTTGATTATAGGTGCAGATTTTTTAAATGAGAGACGAGCGATAATAGATATGTGGAAAGGTAGCGTAACATTCGGGAATGTCACACTTCTCTTTGAGCAAAAGCTAAAATTAGAAGAAATACCAGTTATAAACAAACAATTAAGACTGACGCGAGATAAAGAGAATGAAGAATTAGAATGGTATGCACTGTTATATAATTATTGAGAAGCCACATCAGCCACTGTAATTTACGACAAGTTAGATATGTAATTAAAGATATTGAGGGTCACTGTAGACCATTTTGATAGTTTTCTCTCTTGTGAAACTTAATTTAAACCTAGATTATAGATGTGATATGGCATAGATTATCCTTCGATCCATTGTAGGACTTGGAAACCCACTCAGGGAATATTCGTTCACATTTTTGTTGAACGCAGTTGGTTTTTACCATCCTGTATTGAAACATTTTCTTTTATCAATAGTGCAATTTATTAACAATGTTTTGTGAGTAGAATAAAATTTCCAGTGGTAAACTTAACTGTTTTTTCGACGTTATTTCACCAGCTAACTAAAAATAGGGAAGCCTTGAACCCCTTCCACTAAATTTAGTTAGTATTAAGATTCATATCATCGCTAGTCTCACTGAACACTTCTGAATTCTACATGTCATGTGTGGTCTGGCGTCTCCTTACCAGCAACAAGCCCCAGGTTGAAACTAGTCAATTCCCTAAAAAACACGCTCAGAGCGTCGTTGCGCGAAAGTGGTAGGGAGACACGATATAGAGCAAACAGACACCACCCAGAATGTTAGAACATGCTTAACTGAGTCACTCTGTAGCTAGTTCAGAAACAGTTTTTAAAGCAAACTATGCGTATTTCAACATTGGTACGAATACCGGAGATATGAGATATTAGCTGACACTGTACCAGAGAGTGACAAGCAATACAATTTTGACGAGCTGATATTCCTATCAGGTTCTGCAACACTGAAGAAGCATTCTGCAATCGCTTCAGGAAACTTTCGACTGTTTGCGTCAACACCGCTGCTCTACGGCTGACGCTTGTGTATGATATTCAGCAATTTAGTATTGGAGAGCAGTGTGGAGGGTAAAAATCGTAGAGGGAGACCAAGAGATGAATACTCTAAGCAGATTCAGAAGGATGTAGGTTGCAGTAGTTACTGGGAGATGAAGAAGCTTGCGCGGGATAGAGTAGCATGGAGAGCTGCATCACACCAGTCTCAGGACTGAAGACCACAACAACAACAACAACTAGTGCAGTATTCGATTCCTGCAGTGATGAGAAATACGAGCAAATTCTATGGCTCGTTGGGTGTAGGCTTCTCTTGAAAGATATAGTGAATGACTGTGTGCCGGCCGTTGTGGCCGAGCGGTTCTAGGTGCTTCAGAACCGCGCTGCTGCTGCGGACGGAGCTTCGATCCTGCCTCTGGCATGGATGTGTGTGATGTCCTTAGGTTAGTTAGGTTTAAGTGGTTCTAAGTTCTAGGGGACTGATGACCTCAGATGTTATGTCCCATAGTGCTCAGAGCCATATGAACCAATGACTGTGTGCCATCAATGTTTTAGTATCTCTGGAGATGATCGAAGATTAAAAATATAGTAACAGAAGAGAAATAAGGTAGTATTTCATCCCTAAAAATATTTCAAAGCGAGCTCATAGACATTTAAGGAAATTTGGTTTGTTAGGGAGACATTTCGATGCGTGAGGCTAAAGGATGGGACCTCTATGAAGCATTAGCTGCGCTAGAGGTCAGTCAAGAAGTTGATGGAACGTTACGTTGTAATCTTTCTTCCTACGAAGCTATAGGCAAACGACCTGTAGTATTCTCCATGGGATATAGAAACAGAAGGCACACTGTCAAGCTGCCGTTAGGGCTACGATCCCAAAAATCTTGACGTGTAAAAGAACCTCAATGTCACATTCAGACACCACTTTCACTTCATTAACCCGTTTACACTAGGAATAAAACTATACGGCAACTAAAGAAAGCCAAACGGGGAGCACACCCTGGCGTTCTTCAGGCATTACTTCACGCTTCTCAGCTACGCGTTATGCTACGCCCATGTGGATAGATCCCATCCATGCTAGTCAAGTTGATGTCATTGTGTGACAGGATGCTGAAGATCAACATCTGTCCAAGGCTCAATCCAGGGCGCCAAGTGTTCGAACGTCAGCCTCATCCTTCGACGATGAAATCACGTGAAAGCCCATAATAGCAACGTCTTCACCTTCAGTTTCATCTTAAATCGGCTGTGTCGAACTATGAAGCAGTAGAATATTTGGATGACAAACAAGATAAGTAGACTTCGAAGGTTGGTTACGGTTTCGTATTTGGAACATGAAACACTCGAACGTCGCCGAACAAGCCTATCATGAAGAAAACAGAGGCTACACTGAAGTAAATTATTTGTATAATTGTGGGGAAGTATAGAAACCTTAACATTACGTGATATGTAGATCCCGCAAGGGAAAGCAATTGTGGTTCATTTATTTTGCTGTGAACGATGAACATTATTTTAGATTAATTTCATGCTATGTAACGGACATATAGTCCAATAATGTAATAGGAGTCATCACCAAGAGTAAAGTCATCAGTAAGGAAAACAGTAAACAAAGTTCAATGAAACTGTAAAAGTAGTGCTAATGTAATTTGCGCTATTTCTGAACGCCGAATATTATAAGCCTGTGTAATATTAGTATCTGTTTCGATAACTTAAATAAACCCACATTCGATAATCTAACCATTCAGGTTCATAAAAGCCATGCAATTTGTGTAAAAATTTCTTAGATCGTCGCTGAGCAGCGACCACCTGACATTTCAAAGAATATTTTACGTGCCACGACGCAGAATACGAATTGTTCATAAATTGTATCGATAGAGATATTTTGTTTTTCTTATTTTTTGACAGCTGAAGAATTGTAATCCTCTTCTGTTACCACAGTCCTGAGGTATTTTTTAAAGACGGCGGACGTGTATATGGCGTGGTCCGCAATCACTAATTAGTTATTATAAAATAGTACTATTGTGCAGTGTTATGTAAGAATTTATGTGTGCAGCTAAGATGAAATGTCGAAAATGTTGAAGGACTTTATTTAAAGAAAGAGCCAGCAAGATATAAAATTGAAATGTAAGGAGCCTATTGTTAGCAATACTGGCTGCCTAAGGTAATTACATTGGTTATTGTGCTCTCAAATGCTGTAGTGCCTGCTTATTACTTAAAGTATTTCTATGCTATCCATCTCCTATTAATGGCAACAGAAATAACGGTGCTTTTATAGTTTTCATACAGCTACCAGGGACCGACTCTATGTCGGCAAACGTCGTAGTTATGCAGAAGGCGCATTGCTATTTACCTTGTTTGTGATTTAAATCCAATTTCTTTTAATGTCTGGGGTAGTATAGCAAAGAAAATATCCAGCTCTGTCTGGTCCCTTATGTTTCTCTGTTCGTAGATGCTATGTCTCACATCCGGTCGTGATCAAACATGATCGTGACACAAATAAATTAAGTGGCAGTGCAAACTCTGTTCTTAATCTTGAGAACGCTACGCCTTCTGCATACGATTTCAGGTGACATCACATACAGTACCTAAGTTTTTGAAAAGTCTTTGCTCTTCCCTCGAAGAAGTGGTGCAAAACTCACAACAGATTTCAGAATCTTCACAAGAGAACAGTAATTTAATCAAAATATTTCTTCTTTTTTTTTTAAAAAAAAAAAAAAAACACCACACCTGCCATTAATTTATTCGGCCCTCAAATTCCCCTAACGCAGGAGTGAAATTTATCTGTAAGAGAGGAACAGTGTGTCATGCAACAGGAAACAGCATGATGCTAGAAAATAGTAGTAAAAAGACCTAGGTGAGCACATATCATTGATATATCAGTATGGGGCTATCTGCAATCAAGTAATTCATATTTCCCATACACTCTAAGACAAAAAGTACGAACAACGCATCACGGAGGAGTTATGCAGATTGGTCACAAACTGGTATTCGTACAAGTATTGAAGGAAAATGTAAAATTGTAGACTTTGGAAGCCAATGGATGTATGCATGACACTGCAGCGCAATTTCACAGCACAGCTGGCAAGGGTTGTAAACGGGATGTATCGACACATGGGCATAAAGTCTTCATGAGTTTCATTCCGTGTATTCAGTTGGATAGTTATATAGTAACTGTGTCTTGGAAACAGGCGGGTGAACAATATACGCAGATGTCAGGATTTGAGAGAGGGCATGTAGCTTGGCTCAAAGAACCCGGTTTGAGTAATCGGCAAATTGTTCGACATTTGAACAGGAGCAACACCACTTGTAAGGTGGCGTGATCTCCTGACCTTCATTTCTTACATATTCCGAGCTCGTCATCGTATTCTGCTTATAAAGACGTTTTATTCGAGCCCAAACACAATAGCGCAGAGTCAATTTTACATATTTCCATTTAATCAATATGCAAATCTAATAAATAAATCGCAAGTGCGCACCGAGATTAAAACGTCGAAACTGGCGTACACAAATATTCAAGACACTAAGGCCACAGGAGTTTTTGTTTGACAGAGGCAACCAGCATGTTGGAAAGTCCGCAGGAGGGTGAGTTAGCACGCAGCTGCACCGGCTGGCCGACCGCCCACGGACTAAAACATTTTCTTGCCAGAGGAAAGGGATAATGGCCTGCGTGTTCACCTTAAAAGCAAAACCTGCTGTATTATTTGGGAGAGCGCCAGCATACGCATTTTTTGACGGACCTAGTGTGCAGTTTCAGAGTTCTCACAGGTGGACCGTAAACGCCTAACACAGATGCTATATATTTCCGGATTGGTCGGCTTAAACGCAGCGCCATTCTCCCATTTGTAAGAGTAATGCTGATTGGCGGATGCAATGAGCCGGAGGATTGAGGGAAAGACAGCCGATGATACACCCTTTCGCTTTTTGTGTGGAGAGGGGTCGTTCCGGTGATGCTCTTGAAGCGGGAACATGTAGCGGGAGTGAGTGCGCTCGTGCGTGTATGCAGAGAGCGAGGAACAAAGTCTCTACTCAGTACTGCACTGAGAGAGCACCTCTGTCGCTGGTGAATCGGAGTGATACTCTATATTGAGTCGTTCGCGATTAAGCGTCTTGGCCGCGACATTTAAGGTGCGATGTGAACACAGACAGAGTATTAGTTAGTGCCTGCGAGCGAACATTGAGTGGCATCGCGGTGAACTGGTTATCTGACCGGTGTACCACTCCAATAGTTAGACTAGGGGCAGATAGGAGTCCTTGACTTCATTAAGGCATAGTGAGAGTTCGATTTGTGAAGGTCAATCCAGATAGAAAGAGAGAGTTTTTTTTATTTTTCAGCGGCGAACGATGCAGGCAGCAGTCGTCACAACTCACGGTATTGTGCACTTCAGTATAGGCGAGCCCCATCTTTCCTCCATTAGAAATAACATACTTCATTCACGTCACTCCACTAGAGTTCTCACGCAACAGCCTCGCCCGTACTTAGAAAAATTAAATCGGATAATTATTCAAGTTGAGTAGGCACGGCTCTCAGCCATCCTGCCGACTGAATTACATTCTTGAAGAAAAGACCTTTCCCCACACTTTGTATATAAATTTCATTAACAGGATTCCTATCCATAAGAGGTAACCTCCTATTCCGAAAAGAACCTGAAAATTTTTGTGTTTATAAAGAAAAAGTTACACTTGATTTTCTCAGATTTTGCAATAAATAATATTTTCCGTTCGTTTAGTGGTTTTCTTACACTAACGAGTAATACTCCAGTACCAAAGTATCCCACTAGTTACATAAGAAAATAGAATATTTTTGTGTCTTTTCCTAACAGCGGACAAGTCCAGAAGATATTTATTGCTGAAAGTTTTTCAGGCATTTCATTTTGGTACGTTACGAGCGTCTATCTGACATCTGTAGTAGTGTGGGGTGGAAATTGCTTCTTGCAAGAGCCAAAGGGTACTTGTCAAATCAATCCGTTGCGCAACTCGCCAACATAACACCCTCATACTGACACACTGTTCGACGATGTTGGCCCAACATAGAGTCAAAAAGGAAGCGGTTGACCTAGAGAAACGACACAACGCGCGAACCGATCGTCAGAGAGGCACTCAGATCACCGGATTCATCATTATCATCGATCCGACGTGCCGCCCTACAACAAGGAGTGATGGTTTGGAGTGCCATTTCATTTAATAACAGGGACGCTTTGGTTGCCACCCGCGGCACCCTTACAGCAGCACAGCTGTACGTCAACGATATTCTACGCCCCGTTTTGTTGCCCTTCATGGTAAGCCTTCCTGGAGTTACATTTCAGCTGACCTCACACGGCGAGAGTTTCTTTTTATTTAATTATTTATTTATTGTTCCGTGGGACCACATTAAGGAGAAGTCTCCATGGTCATGGACGAGTCAATACATAAAATTATAACACGATTGTAGAAACAGATAAAATGAAATATAAGAAACATATTCAGTTGTAGATTGTAGAAACAGATAAAATGAAATATAAGAAACATATTCAGGCGACAAGTCGTTAGTTTAAGTAAAGAAAACCAAGAATGTAACACTGGAAGTTGCTTAATTTTTTTGCTCTTCCAGGAGCTCCTTGACAGAATAGAAGGAGTGAGCCATGATGAAACTCTTCAGTTTGGACTTAAAGGTGTTTGGGCTATTGCTAAGATTTCTGAGTTCTTGTGGTAGCTTATTGAAAATGGATGCAGCAAAATACTGCACTCCTTCCTGCACAAGAGTCAAGGAAGGGCCTTCCACATGCAGATTTGATTTCTGTCTAGTATTAACTGAGTGAAAGCTGCTTACTCCTGGGAAGAAGCTAATATTGCTAACAACAAACGACATTAAAGAAAATATATACTGTGAGGGCAATGTCAAAATTCCCAGACTATTGAATAGGGGTCGAGAAGAGGTTTTCGAACTTAAACCACACATAGCTCGAACAGCCCGTTTTTGAGCCAAAAATACCCTTTTTGAATCTGAAGAATTACCCCAAAAATAATACCATATGACATAAGCGTATGAAAATATGCGAAGTAGACTACTCTTCGTGTTGAAATGTCACTTATTTCAGATATTGTTCTAATGGTAAATAAAGCTGCATTTAGTTTCTGAACAAGATCCTAAACATGGGCTTTCCACAACAGCTTACTATCTATCGGAACGCCTAGGAACTTTGAAACGTCCCCTTAGAAAAATTTATACACGACTGTGCTTAAACTGACACACAATATTTTTAGCGCAACGCAATCTGACTTCCAAAAATCCATACGAAAGAATGGCCCTGACTAACATTAACCTATACGTTTCACAAATCACTTACCTCACAAAAATCTTCGTTACTCAAGCTACTGCAATACAGCGAGCACCACTACTGGCAGCTAAATAAAAGATTCAAACTACTTAAGGCACTAACTACTGACAACTTGAACTGTTCCGTCTCGCTTATAATATGCCCATTCTGTCTGATTAAAATGTCAGTTCTTGTTGAATTGTGAGTTAGAAACTGTAAAAACTGAGTCCTACTGTGATTTAGCATCAAATTATTTTCCACAAGCTATGAACTTATTTCATGAACTACATTATTTGATAATGTTTCAATATGACACACAAGATCCTTCACTACCAAGCTGGTGTCATCAGCAAACAGAAATATTTTTGAATCACCTGTAATACTAGAAGGCATATCATTTATATAAATAAGAAACAGCAGTGGCCCCAGCACCGACCCTTGGGGAACGCCCCATTTAACAGTGCCCCATTGGGACTGAATATCACTACCACTCTCAATATTGCGGAGAATTACCTTCTGCTTTCTGTTCTTAAAGTAAGAGGCGAACCAATTGTAAGCTACTCCCCTTACTCCATAATGGTCCAACTTTTGCAGTAATATTTTGTGGTCAACACAGTTAAAAGCCTTCGTTAAATCAAAGAAAACACCTAACGTTCGCAACCTTTTATTTAATCCGTCCAAAACCTCACAGAGAAAAGAGACTATAGCATTTTCAGTTGTTAAGCCATTTCTAAAACCAAACTGTACATTTGACAGCAAATTATGTGAATTTAAATGCTCCAGTAACCTTGTATATACAACTCTCTCGATAACTTTAGCAAACACCGATGGCATAGAAATAGGTCTATAATTGTCAAAATTATCCATGTCTCCCTTTTTATAAAGTGGCTTCACTACCGAGTACTTTAATCGGTCAGGAAACCGACCACTCCTAAAGGAAAAGTTACAGATGTGGCTAAGTACTGGGCTAACATACATAGAACAATACTTCAGTATTCTGCTAGATACTCCGTCATACCCATGAGAGTTCTTGGTCTTTAGTGATCTAATTATTAACTCAATCTCCCTCTTGTCAGTATCATGGAGGAGCATTTCAGGTAACAGTCTCGGAACACTTTCTTTTACGAGCGCTATATGATTCCCTGTTGGAACTAGGTTTCTATTTAGTTCACCTGCTATATTCAGAAAGTGATTATTAAATACTGTACATATATGCGACTTATCAGTACCACGGACATTCCCATTACGCACTGATTCTATATCCTCGACCTGTCTCTGCAGACCAGCCACTTCCTTTACGACTGACCATATGGTTTTAATTTTGTCATGAGACGTAGCTATACTATCTGCATACTACATACTTTTTGTCTTCCTAATAACTTTTTTAAGTATCTTACAATACTGTTTGTAATGGGCTGCCGCATTTAGATTGTGACTGTTTCTAACGTTTTGATATAATTGCCACTTTGTTCTACAAGATATTCTTATCCCTTTAGCAAGCCACCCAGGCTGCCTGTTTGTGCTAGTACCCTGTTTTGAACGTTCTAATGGAAAGCAACTTTCAAAGAGCACGAGAAAAGTCTTAAGGAAAGCATTATATTTATCGTCTACTGTATCAGCACTATAAACATCTTGCCACTCTGGTTCCTTGATAAGGTTTACAAAAGTCTCTACAGCAACTGGATCAGCTTTCCTAAAAAGTTGGTAACTATATTTAACATGTGTTGCAGCACAAAAATCTTTTAGACTTAAAATTTGTGCATCTTGATCTGAAAGGCCATTCATCTTTTTGCTAACAGAAGCCCTTCTAGTAATGAGGAATGAACAAAAATATTGTCTATAGTTGTTCTACTGTTCCCTTGCACTCTCGTTGGAAAGAATACGGTTTGCATAAGATTATATGAATTAAGGAGGTCTACCAACATCCTTTTCCTTGCACAATCACTTATACAATTAATATTGAAGTCACCACATATAACTAACTTTTTGTATTTCCTATAAAGTGAACCAAGAACCTCCTCTAGCTTTAGCAAAAATGTTGTGAAATCGGAGTCTGGGTATCTATAAATAACAACAGTAAGAAGTTTAGCTCCACTAAATTTAACAACATCTGCATAACATTCAAACACCTTTTCAGTGCAGTACTTTGAAACATTAATTGACTCAAATGGGATACCGTTTTTCACATACATGGCTACTCCCCCACACCGCAAAGAGCTCCTAGAAAAGCTGCCAGCCAACATGTATCCTGGTAAAGGAAGCCTCTGAATTTTCTCATTTTTTAAGAAGTGTTCAGATATACAAATAATTTCAAAGTCAACATCTATAAGCAGTTCACTGACTTCATCTCTAATACCCTGCATATTTTGATGAAATATACTAATTCCCTCATTAATCGGATACGTAAGCTTTGTCAAAAGTGGTTTCTTTGTTAGAGAGACTTCCCTTAAGCAGCTATACCTATCAGCTGGCTTCAATCTAAAAAAGGTACAGCTCTAACACCCACAACTACCGGAATTCTCCCATGAGTGATTCCACCACCCCCACCTATGCTGTCACCTATAAGCTTTGCCAACTTCCCCTTTCCATACCTTTTGAGGTGCAGGTCATGTCTAGTGAAACCCGTCCTGCCGATGGACTCCACCGACACCACTGAAATGCTTCTTATCTTCGTGCTTGTCAAATACTTCCTTGGTCAGCAAGGTCGCCAGATCTGCCTCCAGTTGAGAACGTCTGGAGCGTTATATGCAGAGCCTGGAAGTAGGCTGTTTAGATTTTTATGTCGGTAACGCCACTTAGTGCTCTGTATGAAATTCGCTGAGTGCGCTGCGTGCAGTCTTGGCTCGTTGGACTCATTGTTGGAATGCTCGCTAGTGTGGCGTTGGGCAGTTGGAGGTGAGACGCCAGCAGTGGTGGATGTGGGGAGAGAGATGCCAGAGTTTTGAGAGGTTACTATGAGCGGACGATATGGAAGTGTGTTCGTCAGAAGAAGAAAATTTGTAAGACTGGGTGTCACGAACTGATATTTTATGACTTTTGGACACTATTAAGGTAAATACATTGTTTTTTCTCTATCAAAATCTTTCATTTTCTAACTACGCCTATCAGTAGTTAGTACTTTCAGTAGTTAGAATCTTTTATTTAGCTGGCAGTGTTGGCGCTCGCTGTATTGTAGTAGTTCGAGTAACGAAGGTTTTTGTGAGGTAAGTGATTCATGAAAGGTATAGGTTATTGTTAGTCAGTGCCATTCTTTTGTAGGGATTGTTGGAAGTCAGACTGCGGTGCGCTAAAATATTGTGTGTTAGTTTAGTGATGATCGGAATAAGTAAAGAGACAACTGGCTTAGTACGTTCAGTTTTGTTCAGCTGCTTGAAAATCAAATAACGTAAGAGTTTTTCTAGCAGTGCCATTCTTTACACACAAAGGGGAAGTTTCAAGCCCTCCAATCAATTCGGCATTTTGATGATCTAACGCGTCAATTACACAGAATTTGCCACAATATCCGTCAAGAGGACATCCAACAACTCTTGTCAATCAGTGTCAGGCCGAATAACTGCTTGCATAAGGGCCAGACGTGGACCAAAGCGCTGTTGACTTTCTCAAGTAGTGAAGCTCTTTCTGCTGAATAAGCCATCCATTTTTTTTTTTTTTGAAATTGTAATTATTTGTTTGTCTGAAAGTGTACATCACATCTACTGACTTCCGTCCCATTCGGATAATTCCTTCGTAATGCGTCGTTCTTTTTTCTTTTTTGTCTTAGAGAGTATATCGGGTAAGTGCAAATGTCCGTGTCGCCCTTCGTTGCCTTGGCACCACGGCGTTGTGAAACCTTCTTCTTTTCGTTATTCAACTGTTTTTGTTCATTTTGGAGTTTGAGTATTGCAAACAGCGGTTTGTTTGTTGTTAATAGCTCGTTTTAGCCATTTATAAGGCTAATCATTATGTAGTGTCAAAGCAGTGAAAAATGAACACTTCTGACATACTCTTCGAATTTAACCGAGTATGTACTGCTGCAGGAACCACGTGAAGAATTTGTTGTGTGTACGAGAGGGAAGCATTTGCTTAGAAGATAGCATGGGAATGGTTTCCTCGTTCCGAAAAGGAGACATTCTGCCGTTTACTAGATAGTAAAGCAAGAATGCACTGATATCTAGAATGTTTTGCACCGCTACGTAGGACATTGCCTGAGTCCTGTTAACAGTGAACCAGCTGAACCTGTCGTAGCCATATAGACATGCACTTCAGTTCCTCATAACGCAATTAACTGCAAAGGAAACTGTGTCGCAATTTCATTAGGGGGCATTTTCGTAAGTTACTGTTCCAGTAGTATCACTTTTGAATAAGTAAATACCTTCAAAGATAATACAACGAAACTACATCGAGAATATGCAGTTTTCATTTCTCTGTTATCCACATGTACATTGAGGTGACAAAAGGCATGGGCTAGCTCTGTCCACATATATAGTATGAGTGACTACCTACTGTCACCTAGAAAAACACCGAAAGTATGATATTAGCTGAAACGTTTGAGGGACAAATGTTGCATGTGACAACGGGGGCCATAATATGACGTTGGTTTTTTGTTGCTGGGACGGGTCGCGTCAGAGATGTGAAGCTCAACTTTTTTTTATGGGATGCTATAGTTCATAGTTTGGTACTTATTTTCTGATAGCGGCTGTCGAGAGGAATCCAGTGGTGTGTAATAGTAAGGTATTTGAAGTTCGACGAAGGTCACAAAGATGGCATGAACGTCCATTTACAGAAAGTGTTGGAAGTAATGACCATTGGTATCAATGCAGTGCTGCAATCTTCTTATCATGGATTGAGTGGTATTCATTATCGATTCTTCACTTATCGAAGTACATGCTCTGACAATTCTCTCTCGTATAACGTGCAAATAGTAAGTATTCGCCGAATACAGCGTATCCATGTAACGTGCCAACGGCATATAAACACCATCGACGGTTTCGCAATACGACAGTAATAGGAACGGTAAGACTAGTATCGTCGAATCAAGTGAACGTGAATGATGTATTCCTTCAAAGAACAAGGCGATATGCCTCTCATTTACGGAGAACGCCAACGAAATTCAGTGAGGGCTAGAGACTTATACGCTGAAAGATATCCTGAACGTACTCACCCTACACGTCATACATTTAAATATGTGTATGATAAATAGGGAACAACTGGATCTTTGACGCATCAGAAACATATCTGGCAAAGGAAAGTTAGTAACGAGGAAACGGAAATTGGTACTCTTGCCACTGTGGTTCGAGATCCTTGTGTTAGTTCGTGTCAAATCGCAAGGGAATTTGATATGAGCCAGAGTAGTGTTGTTCGTGTTCAGCATCGCCATAAATATCATCCTTACCGTATCAGTCTCCACCAAGAATTAACTGGTACGGATTGTATGCGTCGCACTGAATTCTGCCGATGGGCTCAACTTCAGATTCAGAGGGATGACATATTTAATAATTTGATTTTATTTACTGACGAGGCTACATTCACTAACCATGGAAATGTTAATTTGCATAACATGCATTATTGGACAACTGAAAATCCATGTAGGCTGCCTCAAGTTGCACACCAAAATCCGTGGTTGGTGAATGTATGGTGTGGGATTCTGGAGGACTGAATTATAGGCCCGTATTTCATCGAAGGAAATGTTAATGGTATGAAGTGCACCACATTCCTGGAAGAAACATTAGGTCTGTTATTGGAAGAAATACCTTTAGGAACAAGGTACAGAATGTGGTATCAACACGTTGGGTGTCCGGCACATTTTTTGCTGATGGCTAGAAATGACTTGCAGAGACAATTCCCAAATCGTTGGATTTTACGCGGAGTAGATGTGTCGTGGCCTGCTGGATCGCCAGACGACGCCTCGGATTTTTTCTTGTGGGGATTCGTAAAATACATTGTTTATAAAGAAGTTCCAACTACACCTGAAGATACGCGAGAGAGAATTGTCAGAGCATGTGGTTCGATAAGTGCCGAAGTGATAAGGAATACCACTCAGTCCATGAGAAGAAGACTGCAGAACTGCATTGATACCAATGGTCATCACTTCGAACACCTTCTGTCAATGGACGCTCACGCCACCTTTGTGACCTTCGTTGACCTTCGAAGACCTTACTATTACACACCATGGATTCGTCTCGACAGCCGCTATCAGAAAGTAAGTACGAAACTAAAGCGCCCCTTTAAAGAAAAAAACAAAGTTGACCTCCGTATCTCTGAAGCGACCCCACCTAGCAAAAAAAAAAAAACCATCGTCATATTATGGCCCCCTTTGTCCCATGCAACTTCTGTCCCAGAAACTTTTCAGCATCTATCATACTTTCGGAGTTATTCTTGGTGGCAACAGTTAGTGAATCACTCTGTATAGTACATATGGCGACAGTAGAGCGTGCGCGAAGCATTAAAAGGGAGTGTATTGGAGGAGCAGTAATTTGTATTCAGTTGAATCATGTGAATAGTTTTGCGATGTGATTAGGGCTGCACTACGGGAACCAAAAACTTTGAACTTGGAATGGTAGCTGGAGCTAGACGCATGGGACATTCCATTTCGCAAATCGTTAGGGAAATGAATATTCAGAGATCCACAGTGTCAAGAGTGTGCCGAGAATACCAAATTGCATGCATTACCTCTCACCACGACAACGCAGTAGCCGACGGCATTCATTTAACTACCGAGAGCAATGGCGTTTGTGTATAGTTGTCAGGGCTAAAAGACAAGCAATACAGCATGAAGTAACTGCAGAAAACAGTGTGGGACGTACGACAGATGTATTAGTTTAGGACAGTTCGGCGAAATTAGGGGTTCATGGGCTGTGGCAGCAGACAACCGACGTGAGTGCCTTTGCCAACAGCATAACGCTTGGACCGCCTATCCTGGGCACGAGATCATATTAATTGGACCCTAGACGACTGGAAAACCGTCGCCTGATTAGATGAGTCCCGAATTCAGTTGGCATGAGCTGATGGTAGGGTTCGATTGAGACGAAGACGCCACGAATCCATGGATCTAAGTTGGTAACAAGGCACTGTGCACCCTGGTGAGGCTCAGTAATGGTGTGGGTTATGTTGTAAGTAGGCTGTTTACGTTTTCTTATTGGTAACGCCACGTAGCGCTCTGTATGAAAAATCACTGGCTGTGCCGTGTGCAGTCTGTGGCTAGTTTGCATTGTTGTCTGCCATTGTAGTGTTGGGCAGCGGCAGCTGGATGCTAACAGCGCGTAGCGTTGCGCAGTTGGAGGTGAGCCGCCAGCAGTGGTTGACGTGGGGAGAGAGATGGAGGAGTTTTGAAATTTGTAAGAATTGGTGTCATGAACTGATATATTATGACTGTTAAGGTAAATACATTGTTTGTTCTGTATTAAAATCTTTCATTTGCTAACTATGCCTATCAGTAGTTAGTGACTTCCGTAGTTTTAATCTTTTATTTAGCTGGCAGTAGTGGCGCTCGCTGTATTGCAGTAGCTTGAGTAACGAAGATTTTTGTGAGGTAAGTGATTTGTGAAACGTATAGGTTAACGTTAGTCAGGGCCATTCTTTCGTAGGGATTTTTGGAAGTCAGATTGCGTTGCGCTAAAAATATTGTGTGTCAGTTTAAGCACAGTCGTGTATAATTCTTCTAAGGGGACGTTTCATAATGTTTACATTAAATGGACTGTGTACTTTGGTTACGTTCGGCTACTTGGAAACCGTCTGCAACCATTCGTGGACTTCATGTTCCCAAGAAACGATGCGGACTTCATGTTCCCAAGAAACGATAAAATTTTGGTAGATGACAATGCGTCATTTCACCAGGCCATAGTTTTTGGCGATAAGTTTGAAGAACATCCTGGACAGTTCGAGCGAATGATTTGGCCTGCCAGATCGCCCGCCGCTTGGTATGAGTCCCATCGAACATTTATGGGACATAGTCGAGCGTTTAGTTTCTGCACAAAATCCTGCACCGGCAACAGTTTCGCAACTACGGACGGCTAAAGGGGCAGCATGGCTCCATATTTCTGCAGCCCTGTGTCTGTGGTCTGTGTCCCAGTGTGTATGTCCGGCGGTGACTGCTGTGAACACAGGGCCGGTGTCCGTCACATGTGGCGAGCGTGAGTCACTGCTGCTGGGTCACAGTGGCTTGGTGAGGCGGTGCAGTGTCCCGATGTGAATACTCCAGATCAAACGAATATCTCTGTCGGTGACGTTCGCTGGTGACCGACACCAGTGCCCCCCGTGAAACGGGCCTAAGGTATTCCATACGACGTTTTTGCCTTATTTTATTCGCGTGTAGAATGAGGCTAAAGTCTGTCTCTCTATCTCTCCTATTTTGTTCTCGTGACAGATGAATTGTCATACAGTGTGTTTCGAAAATCGATTGTTTAAATTTACGCAACAATGCCTTGCGAAAACATACTCTTATGTATTTATCCCAAAGATGCCCATTTAAGTTCTCTAAAAATCTCTGCTACACTTTTGAAAAGGGTGTATTGATCAATTACGATCCCAGTACCGGGTCCCTCGGTTCGTTGAGTGTGTGCTGCCATGACTTTGACAGGGAGTCCAAACTTTGGAGCACTGCTAGCGAATTGTCATCCTAGTGTACTGTGTGCAGTTTGCTTTACAGATACAGCGGATTTTCACAAACCCTTCCAACAAAGCCATGTCTTCAGTTTCCCTTGCCTATTGCTGATTTCACCTCTCAGTACCGCTGCACTTATAATATTTAAACTACATAAAAATGCTGCAGAAGTTTTCTTTTTTTGTTTATTGGCTTTTAGGTCTCTACCTGTACAGCCATTTATATGTAACGTCTAACCTTCTATTTCCGCAGCACGTTTTTAGCTGATATAGGTAGGTCGGATACATTTAAGATTAAGTACACGGAGAAATAATTAGAGAGTACGTGGTATTGCGTTAGGTCAGTTTAAAAAATATGAGAGAGTAAAAGTGAGAGAAATAAAACCGTAACGTAAGGTACAAACTACAAAAGCACATAACTAGATATTTAACAGATTTACATTACTGATAGAAGCACTGCCAACATACATGGTGCATAGTTTCTAGTAAATAAATAGGCTTATAGTTAAATGCATCAACTAAATTAATCGTCGAAATCAAATTTACGATTGTTTTCTATCTCATATTGATAGTGACTGATCTGACTGCATATATCTGGATTATATATTTAATTTACAATTAACTGCATCAACTAAATCAACTGTCAAATTCAAATTTACAAGAGTCTTCCGTCTCAGTGATTCATCTGATTGCATATATCTGAAATATGTATTTAATTTTTCAGTATAGACGAAATGAATCACTTCCCTGTTGGCCCAGTAGTCTCTAATTGCCAGGAGGGTCTGCACAGATGTTGGAAGAGGACATTTTGGCGCCACCAGAAGCTGAATTAATTTTGCGAATTGTTGTCTTCGATTGTAGCATCCAATCCTTAATGAATATGTTACAGGCTACATCCAATCCACCTTCGAATTCACTAATTTCTCCTGACCGACTGTCACTGCTTCGCTACTGACAACACTATACTCCCCACCTCCTTTTATACTGGCGGCTCTGCCTCTCATGACATCTAGTAGGCCGAATATTTTTGACCAGATAATGTGTGTTCATACACCTATTTTGATCCGCTTCCCATTTACTGCCAGTTATCGTCCGTATTACCTTGATAATTTTTCGCATCTTCGTCTACTGTCAATGTGGAGGCCCAGATATTCTAACACATTTGTGGGGGGCCTTATAAGGACCGAATTTAATTTGTTGCGTCTCTTGGTGTATGTGTCGTGTAATTTTTCTACTGACAAACAATTTGCTCAGTGATATGTCCAAATCGTTTGCTCTTAGCTAATGGTTGATATCTGTTAATGCTCTATCCACGGTATTTTTCCCTTCATCTGAAGGCCAGGCCAGGGAGAACGTGACCTGGCAGCGCGACCTGGGGCCTAGTGTCGCGACGATAAAGCAGCGTCCGTGTCGGTCACACAGACGGCGGCTTTGACGTGGCGGCCAAAGGCCTGCGGCCGCGCCAAGAGCCAGGTTGTCTCAGAAAACAGATACGCGCCCGTGGCTGTGTGCGCCTGGTCTATGATAAAATGTCAAGCTACCTACACATTTTCAGAAAAAATCTATATGTATCGGTGAGATTTACTAATCGAGATACTGATATGGTTATATTATATTTTTTCACATTTTTCGGTAAATATTTGAAATTCTTCTTTTGGAATTATAGTAGAACATAATTTTACTTGCAGTGTGTGAAGGAGTCTTACTACTTTTTGAGCTTTCATCATGTTCAGTCTTTCTCTTTGATTGCGTGGAGCACGCATATGTGGCACAAAGAAGAAATCCGCTTGCACTGGGGGTGACGGCATGAATGGAATAATAAGATTTCCGGTGTGAAGCAACAGCACACCAACTGCGTTAGAAATCAGTTTTTAACGCTACTAGTATTCTATTTCGTCACATCGGCATTCTTCAAAAACAACTGCTGAAAATGATAAACAAAAATCTGAATGACAGCGTTGGTCTTTGCGGTGGGAGGAGACGTTTGTATTCTATTTCGTCACATCGGCATTCTTCAAAAACAACTGCTGAAAATGACAAACAAAAATCTGAATGACAACGTTGGCCTTTGCGGTGGGAGGAGACGTTTGACGTGAAACGACGTAATCGGCGCTCGGCGCTACTAACAGAAACTACTGAGTTTAACTTCACCACGCACATTTGCCAACAGACAGGCAGTCATTTCTGAGACAGTGCCGCGAAACATTCATTATATATTATACAGTACACATTGTAGCCATGAGTTTAGATGTGACTAACACGGAAGATTTTATAAGTGAAGTAGAAAGTCGTCCCGCTATTTGGGATGTCAAAAGCGATGACTCTAGCAACAAAGTGGTGGCTAGGAGGGTAGTAATCTTCAAGCACATTTGCATCCCTCGCCTCCTTTTCTTCTGCGTCTTAAGGCGTTCCGCCATATAGTCCAAAAAAATAGAATAAAAATATGATTCTTAATTACAATTATTTATGCATACGTGGCTACTACAATAATGAATTTTATTCATTTAATATAATATTATTGAGGCACAAGTTCCTGACACTATAATTTCAATTGTAAGTTCCAATCAGCTCAGTGAATAGAAGAATGTGACCTCCTACAGTTAACATAGTAATGATTGCACATTAAAAAAATGAAGCAAAACAGAGAATATTATTTAAATGCTTACATACCCTCTATAGACGGTAGTAACCCGTCGATGATGTGCGCAGGGGAAAACTATGGAATATTAAGGACAACAGAGGAACACCACTAAATCTGATCGAAGTTATCTCAAGTATATATATGAGGATTCGAACTTAAATAGTGGCAACTATTTATTCACAACCGATACAAAAGAGTTACATGTTTGTACCTGTTACTGTCCTTCAAAGTAGTCACCAGGATTGCGTAGAACACGTTGCCAGCGATGCGGAAGGCGTAGTATACCTCTATCAGAGCCTGTTCTGTTGATGGTGCGAATGGAGCGGTCTACTGACTGTCGTATCTCTGGAATAGTTCTGAAGCGAATGCCACAAAGTAGTTCCTTCATCTTCGGAATCAAATCAAAGTCACAAGGACTTAAGTCCGGGGAGTATGGTGAATGGTACAGTACTTACCAGTCTCATCGACCGAACAGAGCAGCCACAGCTTGCGCTGTATGCGCCCGCGCATTGTCCTGCAGAATGATTGGTGGGCTCCGCAGACAGTGTCGGCGCTTCTTTCGCAAAGTTGGTCGCAGGTGATGCTCCAAAAACGAACACTAATACTGTGCATTGATGGTCTGCCGTGGATGAATGTAATGCGTTAGTATAACACCATCACAGTCATAGACGAGAATCACCATAACTTTAGACCGCTCCATTCGCACCATCCACAGAAAAGGCTTTGCTGACGGTATACTACGCCTTCCACATCGTTGGTAACGGGTTCTACACAATGCTGGTGACTGCTTTGAAGGACAGTAACAGGTTCAAACATGTAACTCTTTTGTATCGGTTGTGAATAAATAGTTGCCACTATTTAAGTTCCAACCCTCGTGGTAAGCTAGAATCTGGAAATATCGACCAAGGAAACATTAATGAATGGATTAGTCAAGGGTGTTGTGTTCCACCGATCTTTTTTTTTAATTTTTGTGTAGACGGTGTTGTGAGGGAATGGGAACAACGGACGACAGAGGTAAATCCATATTATAAAACGAAACTATTGACCAAATTAACACTTTCAAAGTCTTGGACTATTACTTATCATATCTCGGCGAAGTGGATATTGGAAGAAAGATTGTGAGATTCAGTATGATATGTGGCACACAGAAAAGAACATTCAGAAGGAAAGTACCAAAGGATGCATTGATAAAATTTTAGAGCGTTATGGTAGATCCCAGTGGAAGTACGGAAGTGAAAATTGGACCATCGTCTCTATAACACATAGTAGACCCCAAGCAGCCGAGATGACGTTTTGTGAAACAGTACAGGGACTAAAAAAGGAGACAAATTAAAAAATGACACCATCTGAAAGGAAGTAGAAATTTACAACTTAAGTGAATAGTTCATCGTTTGGATTTGCTGTTTGTGTATTGGGTGTATTTGGAGATAAAATTATTGCATATAAGGTCCGCCTGTTAGGTCAAAGCAGTTTTCTTTTGATATGTAAACACGTTATAAGCTATAACTAACCTACGAAAACTAAGCCTAAAAAATATATGTTGTTGTTCTAAAAAAATTGGAAATTTTTGGTAAGGTCGTATGGGACCAAAGTGCTGAGGCCATCGGTCCCCCTAAGCTTACACGCCGGCCGGAATAGCCAAGCGGTTCTAGGCGCTACAGTCTGGAAACGCGCGACCGCTTCTGTCGCAGGTTCGAATCCTGCATCGGGCATGGGTGTGTGTGATTTCCCAGGCTTAAACACTGCTTAATCTAACTGAAACAAACTTACGCTAACGACAACACACACGCCCATAACCGAGGGAGGATTCGAACTTCCGACGGGGGAAGCCGCGCGGACCGTGAAAAGACGCTTCATACCGCTGTTGTTGTTGTCATTACCTTAATTTTACATTACAGAGCTACATTATCACGCACTATTAGCTTGTCAGTTGTAACTAAATGATATTAATGTGAATTTGGCTGCCGAGTTCACACCTCACTTGCAATTGTCGTCTGCAATTATTATATTAATGTGAATTTGATTGCTGAGTCATGATGTCACTTGCAGTTTTATACCTTGTGTATGTTCTACTTTAGTATAAGAATTGTCGAAAGACTGTAATTTACGTATATCAATGCATGTCACAGATGTATGTTAATATGATCTCCGAAGTAATGAAAGAAAAGTAATGTAGAATGACCTGTCATTTCCATCATTACAATGTATGACAGTTATAATGTGACTAACAAACCTCACTGCCTAATGTCAGACAACAGTATCGTACATAACAAACTGTGAACAACGTGATAGATCAGATTTAATATTTTAACGTGTTAACGCACACACACACACACATTTCTAGTGCAGCTCATGGTGTATAGAAGATGTCTTATGGCTGCGGAGCACGAAGCATTCAAGATCTTTATAAGGAAGAGTACGGTTTAACAGCCCATCGATAATGAAAAATTAGGGGAGGGGAGAAGAGGAAATCTGGAGAGAATATTCATAAAAAGCATCCAGCAGTTACCTTAAGCGATTTAGGGAAATTATGGAAAACTTGTCAGGCGTGGTGGTCTAGCGGTAAAACGCGTCCTTGAAAACCAAGAAGTCGTGGGATCGAATGCCGGCCGGATAATAGAAATTTTCAGTCTGTCTTTATCTAGCCTTCACCTCTCAATGACAAGAGGACTCACAAGGAATACGCTTGGATCGGATTCCACGTAGGTCCCCTTTTCCCAGTTGGACGTGTAGGGTTGCAAATCGACGAAGAGCCCTCCAATCTAAAGACTTGCACTCCACCATGGAGCGACACTAAATAATAATTATTATTACGCGAAAACATAAGTCTGGATGGCCAAACGGGGATTTGAACTGTCCTCCTTCCGAAGGCAAGTCCAGTGTGCAAGAGGTGGTAGCTCTGTGTGCAAAATTTCGCACCCTGCAGATCCTCGTCAGCAAATTTTGTCACGTATTGTCCCTACTATATTACATGTGCACAGTAAGCGAAATTTCGATATGTGCTACCTTTCATGGAGTTACTGTTTAATGGCTGTCAGTGTATCGTATACCAATTTGTTTTGTTTTTCTTTGATCGAAATTTTAGTTTGTTTGCAAAATGCAACAACTTCTAAACTTTTCACGCTAATTAAGGCCATAGAAGCGTGTACGTCTGACCAAAAAGGGATTCTGGTAGCTAAAGTCCAAGGCTATTGTTAATCGCGTCCATCCGTTCTTGTGGCGATACTTCCACAGAAACTTTCACCCCCTAACATTCACTAGAAGTGAAATACGAGTTTTTCATAAATACAGTTTTAAGTTTGTTCCAATATAACGAAATATTTCCTTAAAGATTTCCATCCCATGTTTCACCCCTTTGAGGGCTGAAATTCCAAAAACATTGGCGGAACACGTATTTTTTTATTTCCAACCGAGAAGATAAATAGCAGTTTGCGTAGATGTAGCTTTAAAAATGCTTTACTAGTTCTTTAATAATGATTTAGTTAAAAAAATGTTTATCCACTATTTTATTCCTTTAGTGGTTGAATTTCCAAAAATGCTGAAATACGTTCTTTTTTTTATTTCTGACTGACAAATCAAATACCCATTACCGCAATTCTAGCTTCAAAACTGCCTTAATAACGACAAATTTTCAAAAAGCTTTTCATCCTCCATTTCACACCCTTAGGAGAGGAATGTGGAACAATCAGTTCTTAAACGATGCCTGACGTGTAAGATCCACACCCTCTTCAAATTTCAAATTTCTGTCCTTAGCGGTTTGATCTGGGCGTTAATGAGTCAGTGAATCAGTCAGGCTCTATTTCACCCCCTTAGGGGTTGACTTTACAAAAACAGAGAAAGAAATAGTTTTTTCATTTCCAACCGAGAAAACAAATAATAGTTTTCAAAGATTTAGCGTTAAAATGATTTCCCAATGAAATATTTTAATAAAACATTTCACCCCCACATGAGCTGAATTTTCAAAAGCAAAGAGATGCGTATTTTTTTTTTTTACTTCTTACAGAGAAGCCAAATACAAATTTTCATAGATTTAGCTTCAAAACCGGTTGCATAATGAAATATTACCATAAAAGCTATTATCCCCTGTTTCACCCCCTTGAGGGCTGAATTTCCAAAAACACGGGAAAACGTATTTTTTATTTATAACCGAGAAATCAAATGCCTATTTTCATACATATAGCTTTAAAAATGCTTTAGTAGTACTTTAACAATGATTTATTTTCAAGAAAACTTTCATTTAATCTTTTACCCACTTAGTTATTGAATTTCCAAAAATGCTGAAACATATTTTCCTTAATTTCTGATCAATTTTTGTAGTTATAGCTTCGAAATTGCCTGAATAGCGACATATTTTCAAAAAACCTTTCGTCCCCTATTTCACTCCCTTAGGGGTGGAATTTCGAAAAATACCTTCTTAAACGCTGCCTACAGTATAAGATCAACACCTTTTCGAAAATTCAGGTTTCTATCCTTAATGATTGGGGCTGACGATCATGATTCAGCCAGTTAGAACATTGCCTTTTATACAGGATGCTCTAAAACTTCCTTATAAGCTTCTGGGATTTACAGAGGGGACGGAGTGGATAATATTTTGAATTGGAATCCATGTCCAGCGATTTTCCATTTCCGAGGTACAACCATTTGAAAACGTCTTGGTAACGCGACGACTTTTACAAGTAATGTATTAGGTGTCATCCAGTACATCAGTTGTTTTACATTTCCATTCATTAATAACCATATAAGCAAAGAGGAACGTTAATCAGTTTTCACAAACATTGTTGTTTACAGTTAAACCGTTTTTGTCCCATTTAAAGAAAGGTTAGATTTCTGATCACTACAAGTAAGGATCGATGTTGCCACCACCAAGTTTGGTGCATTGATTGTACCTTTGAAAGTTTTGATACACACGCTCTATCACACTTTGTGTTTCTGTAATCTGAGCTTCACCATACTGAAGGATCACGTCGGTGTATATTGTATACGTGTACACAGCCTTGTTGCTCTAGCACTCACAGGCACGTGAATGAGGTTCGAACCAGGTCAGAGAGGTAGGATGGATGTCAAATGATATCAGCCGATGCAAGGTAACCACTTCCCACCACGACTACCCTCTTGCATGCCTACCCAGCAAACTTGTTTTCAAACGGCTGTAGCACAGAAAGTGTAGTTTTCCAGACAAGGGTTCCAATTCAAATTATTATCTACTCAGTCCCTTCTACGAGCCCTAGATGTTTGTAAGGGAATTTTGGAGAACTTTGTGTAGCCTCACCCTCGACCGCCACTTCACCTGGACTGCCCATCTCCTTACCATCCAAAACAAAGCTCACAACAGACTCCGACTCCTGAAACTCCTGTCCAGCCGGACATGGGGTCTGCATCCTTCCACCATCCTTCACACCTACAAATCCTTGATCCGCCCAATCCTCTGTTATGCCAGCGTAGCTTGGATTTTCGCCCCTCCTAATTTCTATAAATCCCTCCAAGTCCTCGAACGCCATGTGCTCCGCCTCTCCTTCCGCATCCACCTTCGGTCCCCCACACGCATCCTCTACGACCTCATCCCCTTCCCCCACCTTCTCCTTTTCCTTGAACACATTCGCACACTATATATTGTCCACTGCCTTGATCCCCCTCACCCCCTGGTGTCTCCCTTCCTCTCCACCCCCAACCCGTTGCCGCGCCTTTACCGTTGTGTCCTACCCTCTCTCCATCTGCACACCCTCTGCCTCCTTTCCCAGCGCAACTTCCACCATCTACCCCTCCTGGATGATGAGCTTCGCCCTGACATCTACCCTTCCCACCAACTCTAACCCCATCTTCCTGCCTCCTCCTCAGGTCTCCCTCTCCTCCCCCGTCCTTCTCCTGAGTGGCTTTCCCCTCCTACTCCCCCTCCCTCTCTTGTGCTCCCCTTCAGTGTCTGTGCACTCCCTCCTGCCTTGTCTTCCCTCTTCACCTCCTGCCCCACCAGTCTCCTGCCTCTTAGTGTACCTGCTGACTCCCCAACTCTTCATCCCGCTGCCTCCCCTGCTGCCCCTTGCTCTCCCCTCCTGTTCCATCCTCTCCGACCTCTCCCTCGGCAGGCCCCACCTGGCAGTTTTATACTGCACCATGTGTGCTCCTAGTGGGTTTTAAGTGTGTTGTTATGGAGTGTTTTTAATACTGTGGCCAACTTTTAACCTGTGCGCGTGCATTCAGTGTCTTTTTTGTGTTTTAATACTCACCAACTGTGTTTTTTTAACTTTATGGTGACTTTTTTAATTGTCTCCCCATGAACGTCTCCCTGTCAGTGTATTTTTACCTCCATTATTTCCCCTTACTCTGTTTTACGTTCCCCTTTTTTATCGCTTTATACAGGGTGTTACAAAAAGGTATGGACAAACTTTCAGGAAACGTTCCTCACAGACAAAGAAAGAAAATATGTTATGTGGACATGTGTCTGGAAACACTTACTTTCCATGTTAGAGCTCATTTTATTACTTCAAATCACATTAATCATGGAATGGAAACACACAGCAACAGAATGTACCAGCGTGACTTCAAACACTTTGTTACAGGAAATGTTCAAAATGTCCTCCGTTAGTGAGGATACATGCATCCACCCTCCGTCGCACGGAATCCCTGATGCGCTGATGCAGCACTCGAGAATGGCATATTGTATCACAGCTGTCCACAATACGAGCACAAAGAGTCTCTACATTTGGTACCGGGGTTGCGTAGACAAGAGCTTTCAAATGCCCCCATAAATGAAAGTCAAGAGGGTCGAGGTCAGGAGAGCGTGGAGGCCATGGAATTGGTCCGCCTCTACCAACCCGTCGGTCACCGAATCTGTTGTTGAAAAGGGTAAGAACACTTCAACTGAAATGTGCAGGAGCTCCATCGTGCATGAACCACATGTTGTGTCGTACTTGTAATGGCACATGTTCTAGCAGCACAGGTAGAGTATCCCGTATGAAATCATGATGACGTGCTCCATTGAGTGTAGGTGGAAGAACATGGGGCCCAATCAAGACATCGCCAACAATTCCTGCCCAAACGTTCACAGAAAATCTGTGTTGATGACGTGATTGCACAATTGCGTGCGGACTCTCGTCAGTCCACACACGTTGATTGTGAACATTTACAATTTGATCACGTTGAATGAAGCCTCATCCGTAAAGGAAGCATTTGCACTGAAATGAGGATTGACACACTGTTGGATGAACCATTCACAGAAGCGTACCCGTGGAGGCTAATCAGCTGCTGATAGTGCCTGCACACGCTGTACATGGTACGGAAAGAACTGGTTCTCCCGTAGCACTCTCCATACAGTGACGTGGTCAACGTTACCTTGCACAGCAGCAACTTCTCTGACGCTGACATTAGGGTTATCGTCAACTGCATGAAGAATTGCCTCGTCCCTTAGGTGTCCTCGTCGTTCTAGGTCTTCCCCAGACGCGAGTCATAGACTGGAATGTTCCGTGCTCCCTAAGACGCCGATGAATTGCTTCGAACGTCTTCCGGTCGGGACACCTTCGTTCTGGAAATCTGTCTCTTTACGAAAGTACCGCGCCACGGCTATTTCCTCGTTCTAATCCATACATCAAATGGGCATCTGCCAACGCGGCATTTGTAAACATTGCACTGTCTGCAAAACTACGTTCGTGATGAACACTAACCTGTTGATGCTACGTACTGATGTGCTTGATGCCAGTACTGTAGAGCAATGAGTCGCATGTCAACACAATCACCGAAGTCAACATTACCTTCCTTCAATTGGGCCAACTGGCGGTGAATCGAGGAAGTACAGTACATACTGACGAAACTAAAATGAGCTCTAACATGGAAATTAAGCGTTTCCGGACGCATGTCCACGTAACATCTTTCTTTATTTGTGTGTGAGGAATGTTTCCTGAAAGCTTGGCCGTACCTTTTTGTAACACCCTGTATATGTAGCAAATTTATTCTTGTTTTATTTGTCATGTTACTCGTCTGAGGATCGACGGATTGTGCCGCTGACAGCCTTCCCCTGCCCATATGGGGGCAGGGGAATGAAATAACAATAAAGGGAAAAAAAACACTTTGTGTATAAAAATAACAACTTCGGCAGCAAGCGCGGAAATGAATCACTTTCACTCAGAGAGGCTCGTAGATGAAGAGAATGAAGGTGACGACAGCGGCGACAGGCAGACTGGCTTCCGAGCCGCAGCAGCGAGACCGCAGGGACGCGGGCGGGAGAGCGGCCTCCGCAGTCTTGGCCAACGTGTGGCTGGCTCGCGGCGGTCTCGCTGCTGGCTGAGCTGGCGACTCCCACGCAATAACTCGGCGGCCCGCCGCTCCACCACGGCCCAGATCCGCGCTACGTGCCGGATGGCGCCTCCATTACGCCGTAATTCCTCCTCAGCCGCAGAAACGAGGGACTCAGCGGAGCACGTCCCGCTGGAATGGAACTCTGTGCCGCTACGGTACTATCTGCACCTTGCAAGCGCCAGTACAGTGTGTGCGAAGGGTGCAGAGTCGTCTCCCTTCTTTCCTCTTCCATTTAAGAAGAATACAGAGGAGGGTCCCCTGATTGTCTCCCTAATTGTAGGAGCGCCGCCCTATCTCTGTATATGTCCGCATTTCTTTAATTTTACCGTTTTCCAACAAAACGTCTACCAACTCGACTTAATCGGGGGTATGTAGGAGTTATACCTTCTTCTGCGTCTGCAATATAGTCTTATTTGGAAGAGACACGTTTCACTTCTATTTAAAGCACCTTCAAAGGTCACTGTATCAAGATCATACCAGTTCCCATCTTAAAAAAATTACTTTTTTACCTTCTACGTTATTCTCCAACGATCTTCTACATACAGGCGTTCGATTGTTTCAGCACACTACACTGCATCTTTTCATCTATCCACGCTGAGCTCATGAACTTTGTGTATTCTGTCCTACAACGCAAGATTTCTTTGTCGGTATTTGCATCCTAGGTGACTTTTGTTCTATGTTCTAAGGCATATTTCTCAGCATAATGTTTTGTCTCTCAATCCTAGTTATATCATCAGAGGCTATAAAGACTAAGATAATGGTTTTGATCCCACAGAAGAATATTGTCTTTTGTTTCGTTTTTGTGGTTATGGCAGTGTCTGCTGTTCCTCTGCCTATTTCTCTATATGCTCTATGTGTTCAGCGCTGTCTCTCTCTCTCTCTCTCTCTCTCTCTCTCTCTCTCTCTCTCTCTCTCTGGCCGGCGGAGTTGCCGAGCGGTTCTAGGCGCTACAGTCTGGAACCGCGCGGCCGCTACGGTCTCAGGTTTGAATCCTGCCTCGGGAATGGATCTTTGTGATGTCCTTAGGTTAGTTACATTTAAGTAGTTCTAAGTTCTAGGGGACTGATGACCTTAGAAACTAAGTCCCATAGTCTTCAGAGCCATTTGAACCATTTTCTCTCTCTCTCTCTCTCTCTCTCTCTCTCTCTCTCTCTCTCTCTATATATATATATATATATATATATATATATATATATATATATATACTACTGTCTGCTAAATTGAAATACTCAGAATCAATGATAAGGCATGATAAGAGGACTAGTAGAACGGTGGAACCATAATAAGTAATTTAAATGGCAGGGAGGTGGTATTCTCGTAGGCCCAACAGGGCCCTCTTTTGTGTGACCATACAGTAGTGCTACTAACAGATTTGCCGCAATGGTAACACCGGTTCCCATCAGATCACAGAAGTTAAGCGTTGTCGGCCTGGGCTAGAACTTGAATGGGTGACCATCAAGTCTGCCGAGCGCTGTTGGCAAGCAGGGTGCACTCAGCCCTTGTGAGGCAAACTGAAGAGGTGTTTCATTGAGAAGTAACGGATCCGGTCTCGTAAACTGACATACGGCCGGGAGAGCTGTGTGCTGACCAGCCAATAACGCCTGTGGGCCGAGGATGATACGGCGGCCATTCGGTACCGTTAGGCCTTCACGGCCTGTTCGGGCAGAGTTTTTAGACAGGTTAGTCTTACACAACTTTCAGTGCAGAACCATCATACGAAGTTCAAACTTGTAACCAAGTGCCATTATGCCTCACCACCATCACACTGTGAAATATCGAAACGTGAATGCATTCGAAAGGCACAGAATGATTGCTCTACAGGAGGCAAGACTGTCGTTTCACGACACTGGAACTTACGCAGGGCATGCGGCTGCAGCACTGTTCCATACGTGAAACCAATGGAGAGAAGAAGACCGACATAGTGCTGACAGGGTACTGGACAACACAATGTGACCACATTGTGAGGTGACAGCCATCTTGTCTACCTGGCTGTAATGGACACAAGAGTTTCGTCCACAATATTGGCGCAACGTTGGAGCCCTGCAATTGGTGTGGACACGTCTGTGTTAACAGTTCACCGCCATATTCTTTGGGCTGGACTGGTGGCATGCATGCCATCGCGTTAGCTTCCATTGAGCAAAATGCACCACCAATGCAAACCGCAATGGACACATGAACATCGACACTGGGATGCTGAGTGGCAAAATGGAGTGTTATTGGAAGAGTCCTGCTTCATATTCTCCTACAGTGACGGCAGCATATGCGTTTGATGCTACTGGTGAACACAATCACTCAGACTGTATTGTTCAGCGACAAAGTGGACAAACGACAAGTTTGATGGTTTCGGGTGCTATTGCCTGCAATACACAATCTCGCCTCCTACATCTTGGGGGCAATCTGAGACGCTACCACTTTATCAGGAAGGTTTTACAGCCTGAGCTACTGTCTCTACTAAAGGCCATTCCACTTGCCTTGTTTCAGCAGGACAGTGACTGGCTATATATCGAGAGAAGTGCAGAAGCCTTTTTTGAAAAACTATGGCTACCACTGTTTCCCTTGCCTGCACATTCGCCTGAAGGCTATATCCACTGAATGCGGCAGCAGCCCACAACAGTTTTCATAGCTGTGGCTCACGCAGTCGATACGGCTTGCACCCCATGGCTCCCTTGGTTGAACTTGCCGCGCATTGATCTGACAGCGGAGCGGTCAACTGTCCCACTGCAATGGGATTTCGGAGTGCTGTGCTCGTGCAGTAGTTCTGTCCTTCGTGTGCGGCAAAAATGAACAGCGAGAATCCAATGAACAAAGACCATCACAACAGAAATACACGTGAGGACGCATGGAAGTACATAAGCAGGGAAATAAAGATGCCGATTCAAGAACGGAAAAATAAAATGATATCTTTACTGGCTCCTTACAGAAGAGAGAAGTCTCGAATTAGAAAACATCGTACGACGGTTTCTGGTACGTACAAACTTCAGTCAATTTAACTTCTAGAGTGTAGACATCTTGTATGATTTGTAATTACGTAATTGTAAGAATACTCTCACAAACACAGATAATGTGCTACTTTATTTTACCTGTCAACAGGTACTAGAAGGGGTTTTCCATACTGCATTCTTTGGCGATACCATTCTCTCACTCCTACTGTTTATGATGTTAGCCATCAGTATCAACGCAGTCACTGCATGTGGCGTATTCATGATGTTCTCAACACCTGTCGTGGAGTGAAGTCGCGTAGCAACTGAGGGCAGCTGCCATGTGCGAACACGCATAGATTTGCCGACCCCGAACTGTGACACGTGCCAGCCTTGCTCAATGGATATGCACCTTGACATGTTATCCATCGATCATGTCTAGGATATGGTCATTTGCCAACTTGTTCGTTCAGGTCCTCCAGCAGCCACAGTTGATGCTTTGTGGACGTGCCTACAAACCGCGTCGCAGGGTATTCCTCATCAGCATATGCAGGTGCTCTTTGATTCCATGCCATGACATCTAGTAGCTCCGATTGCAGGACATGGTGGCACTGTCCTGTAACGAATTACCACAGTTACAGTGCATGTACACGTCTTAATGCCAATCGTTTCTGTAGTGTCATGTCCCTAATCAGGGGAATAAATTTCGTTGTGATCAAATCTCTCGGTATTTGTGTTTCACTGTTTCAATTTTCCAGACAGGATAGAAAATAACCGCAATACCAAGAAGGAGTTGTGCGATGTAAACGAAAGTGGATAGGTTTGTTCCCCACATCTGAAAGATGACGTCTGTTCAGATTTCATGACATTCACATAAGAGTGCGCTAGTAACGCAGCTATGGGGATGCAAATCAGGCTTGCTTTAAATACACGGTGCAATGGTCGTGAGCGTTAGTTACGTTTGAGATTGGACATGGTGAGTTGATATTTGTCAAGAACGTCTTTAAAGGCGACAAAGACGCCACTATCAACCTCTCTCTGATTTGAATGAGGTTGTGTAATAGGGCTAAGGGAAGTTAGATGTTACTTCTGCGGTATTTCAGAAAGATTTAGGAGGAATGCACTGTACACGACTGCCGGCAGTGGTGATCACTAGAATGTTGTTGTTGTGCTCTTCAGTCCTGAGACTGGTTTGATGCAGCTCTCCATGCTACTCTATCCTGTGCAAGTTTCTTCATCTCCCAGTATCTACTGCAACCTACATCCTTCTGAATCTGCTTAGTGTATTCATCTCTTGGTCTCCCTCTACGATTTTTACCCTCCACACTGCCCTCCAATACTAAATTGCTGATCCCTCGATGTGTCAGAACACGCACTACCAACCGATTCCTTCTTCTAGTCAAGTTGTGCCACAAGCTCCTCTTCTCCCCAATTCTATTCAATACCTCCTCATTAGTTATGTGATCTACGCATCTCATCTTCAGCATTCTTCTGTAGCACCACATTTCGAAAGCTTCTATACTCTTCTTGTCTAAACTATTTATCGTCCACATTTCACTTCCATACATGGCTACACGCCATAAAAATACGTTCAGAAACGACTTCCCGACATTTAAATCTATACTCGATGTTAGCAAATTTTTCTTCTTCAGAAATGCTTTCCTTCCCATTTCCAGTCTATATTTTATATCCTCTCTACTTCGACCATCATCAATTATTTTGCTCCCCAAATAGCAAAACTCCTTTACTACTTTGTCTCATTTCCTAATCTAATTCCCTCACACCGCCCGACTTAATTCGATTACATTCCGTTATCTTCGTTTTGCTTTTGTTGATGTTCATCCTATACCCTCTTTCCAAGACACTGTCCATTCCGTTCAACTGCTCTTTCAAGTCCTTTGCTGTCTCTGACAGAATTACAATGTCATCGGCGAACCTCAAAGTTTTTATTTCTTCTCCATGGACTTTAATACCTACTCCAAATTTTTCTTTTGTTTCCTTTATTGCTTGCCCAATATACAGGTTGAATAACATCGGGGATAGGCTACAACCATGTCTCACTCTCTTCCCAACGACTGCTTGCCTATAATACCCCTCGACTCTTATAACTGCCATCTGCTTTCTGTATAAATTGTAAATAGCCTTTCGCTCCCTGAATTTTACACCTGCCACTTTCAGAATTTGGAAGAGAGTATTCCAAGCAACGTTGTCAAAAGCTTTCTCTAAGTCTACAAATGCTAGAAAGGTAGGTTTGTCTTTCCTTAATCTTTCTTCAAGATAAGTCGTAAGATCAGTATACCCTCACGTGTTCCAACATTTCTACGGAATCCAAACTGATCTTCCCCGAGGTTGGCTTCTATCAGTTTTTCCACTCGTCTGTACAGAATTCGCGTTAGTATTTTGCAGCTGTGACCTATTAAACTGATATTTCGGTAATTTTCACATCTGTCAACACCTGCTTTCTTTGGGATTGGAATTATTATATTCTTCTTGAAGTCTGAGGGTATTTCACCTGTCTCGTACATCTTGCTCACCAGATGGTAGAGTTTTGTCAGGACTGGCTCTCCCAAGGCTATCAGTAGTTCTAATGGAATGTTGTCTACTCCGGGGGCCTTGTTTCGACTCAGGTCTTTCAGTGCTCTTTCAAACTGTTCACGCAGTATCATATCTCCCATTTCATCCTCATCTACATCCTCTTCCATTTCCATAATATTGTCCTCAAGCACATCGCCCTTGTATAGACCCTCTATATACTCCTTCCACCCTTCTGCTTTCCCTTCTTTGCTTAGAACTGGGCTTCCATCTGAGCTCTTGATATTCATACAAGTGGTTGTCCTCTAGCCATGCGTGCTTAGCCATTTTGCACGTCCTGTCGACTTCGTTTTTGAGACATTTGTATTCCTTTTTGCCTACTTCATTTACTGCATTTTTATATTTTCTCCTTTCATCAATTAAATTCAATATTTCTTCTGTTACCCAAGGATTTCTACTAGCCCTCGTCTTTTTACCTACTTGATCCTCTGCTGCCTTCACTACCTCATCCCTCAGAGCATTCTTCTCCTATTGTATTTCTTTCCCCCATTCCTGTCAATTGTTCCTTTATGCTCTCCCTGAAACTCTGTACAACCTCTGGTTTATTCAGTTTATCCAGGTCCCATCTCCTTAAATTCCCACCTTTTTGCAATTTCTTCAGTTTTAATCTACAGTTCATAACCAATAGATTGTGGTCAGAGTCCACATCTGCCCCTGGAAATGTCCTACAGTTTAAAACCTGGTTCCTAAATGTCTTACCATTATATAATTTATCTGAAACCTGTCAGTATCTTCAGGATTCTTCCATGTATACAATCTTCTTTTATGATTCTTGAACCAAGTGTTAGCTATGATTAAGTTATGCTCTGTGCAAAATACTACCAGACGGCTTCCTCTTTCATTTCTTAGCCCCAATCCATATTCACCTACTATGTTTCCTTCTCTCCCTTTTCCTACTCTCGAATTCCAGTCACCCATGACTATTAAATTTTCGTCTCCCTTCACTACCTGAATAATTTCTTTTATCTCATCATACATTTGTTCAATTTCTTCGTCATCTGCAGAACTAGTTGCCATATAAACTTTTACTACTGTAGTGGGTATGGGCTTGGTATCTATCTTGGCCACAATAATGCGTTCACTATGCTATTTGTAGTAGCTTACTCCCACTTCTATTTTTTTATTCATTATTAAACCTACTCCTGCATTACCCCTATTTGATTTTGTATTTATAACCCTGTATTCGCCTGACCAGAAGTCTTGTTCCTCCTGCCACCGAACTTCACTAATTCCAACTATATCTAATTTTAACCTATCCATTTCCCTTTTTAAATTTTCTAACCTACCTGCCCGATTAAGGGATCTGACATTCCACGCTCCGATCCGTAGAATGCCAGTTTTCTTTCTCCTGATAACGATGTCCTCTTGAGTAGTCCCCGCCCGGAGATCCGAATGGCATCCGGAATATTTTACCCAAGAGGACGCCATCACCATTTAACCATACAGTAAAGCTGCATGCCCTCGGGAAAAATTACGGCTTTAGTTTCCCCTTGCTTTCAGCCGTTCGCAGTACCACAACAGCAAGGCTGTTTTGGTTAATGTTACAAGGCCAGTTCAGTCAATCACCCAGACTGTTGCCCCTGGAACTACTGAAAAGGCTGCTGCCCCTCTTCAGGAACCACACGTTTGCCTGGCCTCTCAACAGATACCGCTCCGTTGTGGTTGCACCTGCGGTACGGCTATCTGTATCGTTGAGGCACGCAAGCCTCCCCACCAACGGCAAAGTCCATGGTTCATGTAGGGGAAGACTGAATCATACTGTGACGAAGTGATGTGGGACATAGTAAGGTGCATAGATGGTAGATGGACTAAACAAGTAGTTGGGGGATTACAAGGAATAAACGACCGAGTCGACGAGCTAACGAATGGTGGGAGATGACTGTAAAAAAACATGTAGGACAAATGTGAAAGTTTATAGTTAAAGTGGATAACTCAGTACCTGAAGTCCAAGGTCACCCCTGTGTTGCATGAAAGTATGATAAGGTGAGGGTAGCCATCGGTTAGGACTTCAGCTCACGCTTGGTTGTGATAGATCGAGATCTGATGGCACAGCGATACATCAAAGTATTGTATCCTCATGCATTACCTATCATGCGACAGTATTGTGGTGCTATTTTTCAACAGAAATGCTCGTTCACACATGGCACGTGTGTTTATGAATAACCTGCGTGACTATGATGTACCCGTGGCCAGAAAGATTCCCAGACCTGTCCACAATAGAAGATATGTGTGACCAGCTCGGACATCAGTCCCAGTATCCAGGATATCAAGGTCGGCAGCCGCGGGCCAGCTTGGCCCAGAAGAGGATACAACGGCTTTACGACACATTTCGCAACCGAGTAAGTGCGTCCATCCAACTCAGAGAGGCTGCAGCAATGCATTACTGATAAGTGGGCTCGTACTGTCAATTTTTTTGTAAATTTGAGTCGATTTTGTAATCGCTAAAATAACGTGACATACCTTCTCAACCCATGAAGCTTTCTTTTGTTTTCTCCTACCACTTCTGGGTGTTTCACTTATTTCGTCAAGTAGTATATTTGATAATGGTGTTGTTCACGCACAAAACCTATCAACACCTCGTAAACTGTTTATATCTAGTTTTCCAGTACATTTTAGTAAAGTTGTCCGATATTCACTTTGAAAAACATGAAAATACGTAGTTTTAGATAGATCAGTTAAATAATCTTCCAACAATATTTTTTGAAGTGTTGTGTATGGTTTTAAACTAATTTTATCGTGAATACGATTTGATACGTAAACGCGCTAGTAATTCACAATGTTATCTATGACATACACGGTGTACACGGTGTACACATAGTCCGGGACAATTTCAATTATTTATTGCACAAGAATCAAACATTGTACAGACATAATACATATGTCATTTTGAAGAGACACTCTGAAGGTTTTTTTGATATATACCATCACAGCTTAGTTTGATAATTTGCCGATAGTCAGCGCTAGTCGCAAACATGGCGAGTTCAGGTGTGGAGAGAGCTTTCTGTGTGTTGGAGTTCGACAAAAACAAGTGTGCCACAGCTGTTCAGCGGATGTTAAGAACCAAGTACGGTAAGAAGTCACCAACAAGGAAGGCCATTTACCACTGGCAACAAATTCGTTACGACGCGTTGCTTGAGCCCAGCAAAGAGAAGCCGACGTCCCAGTATGAGTGAAATGAATGTGGAGTGCAGAGGAGAGATATTTATAAGTAGTCCAACGAAATAGGTGCGTCTTGCATCCCGTGAACTTGAAATGGCTCCAATGACAGTATGGAAATTCTTGCAACAGAAGCTGTCTGTGAAACCATTCAAATTGGTGCTACTGCAGAATCTCAATTTCTTTCTTTCTTTCTCTCGCCAACGCGGGGTCGGTCTTATTACTATTGATTTGGCAGTGTTAGTGGCAGAGGGTAGCCGGATGTCCTTCCTGCCGCCACCCCATACCCTCCAGGACGAAATTAGTATACCCCAGCTGTCTGCGTGTACTGTAAGCCGTGGAAGAGTGCGAACGATTTCAAATGTCTACGAGTCGTGTGACAGAGGCAGAACGGGGGGACTAGCCCGATATTCAACTAGCGGGATGTGGAAAACCGCCTGAAAACCACATTCAGGCTGGCCAGCATACCGGCCCTCGTCGTTAATCCGCCGGGCGCATTCGATCTGGGGCCGGCGCGCCTACCCGAGTCCAGGAAGCAGCGCACTAGCGCTCTCGGCTACCCTGGCTACTGCAGAAGCTCAATAACGACGACAAATACAAGAGTTTTGAGTTTTGTTCGCTGTTGCAATAACTGAATGAGGATGGGGACGGAATTGTTGATCGCTTAATTTTTAGCGACGAAGCCACTTTTCACACTAATGGGAAAGTGAACAGGCATAATTGTCGAATCAAGGGTACAAAGCCTCCACACGAATACATTGAATTTTTTGTGCCTTGTCAGTTCGAGAACTGTAAGGGCTATTCTCCTTCGCCGACAGCACTGTCACTGGATATTCCTACTTGGACATGTTGCAGCAGTGGCTGATGCCTCAAATGCACTCGGACTATCTGTTCATCTTTCAGCACGATGGGCCTCCAACCTGTTTTCATCGTGAAGTTCGCGGGTACCTCAACACGGAGCTGCCGCATCAATGGATCGGCCGTGCTACAGAAGGAGACAACTGTTTCATGAAATGGCCTCCCTGATCACCAGATCTCACTCCGTGTGACTTTTTTCGGTGGGGACACATTAAAGATCTGGTGTATGTACAGCCTCTACCACGTGATGTAGCAGAGCTCTGGGATAGAATACGGGAAGCGACTGCTACCGTCGACGAAGGGACGGGTATGTCAAAAAATCGATTACTGTAGTAACCTCTACCAGGGTAACTCGTGATTAACATATCGAATGTTAGTAAAACAAAAATTCAGAGTATCTCTTCAAAATACAGTATGTATGACATCTGTACAGTGTTTAGTTATTGACAGTGTTCCCGGACTTTGTGTACACCTTGAATAATTGCACGATTATTTTCAACACAATATCATGTTATAAGGCTTGTCCCCTCCTTATGAATGTTAAGTTTGAGAATAAACATATATTTCATTATATAATTAACTAATTATCCAAGCTCCTCAACAGTTTGTGTTGATTAGAAAAGTGTGACTGTTTTACAGCTTCTCCTCTTCTTTCATTATGCTGATTGACCCATGAGCTGTTTCAGCATGTAATCGAATTTGCGATATGATCTCTTTGCTTGTAGCTAAGCAACGGAGTGCTTCTCTTCTCGCCAGGGGACATCCACGCTTAACGGCGTCTGTCATCGGCTCGCTCTCACAGTCAGCCGCTGACCGCCGATAACCAGAGGATGGCCATCCGAGAGTGGACGCTATACGCAACGGTCGAATTTGGAGACAATTTTGAGCGAGAGTGTGTGTTACTAAGCCGTCAACTTACTTGACCTACAAACATGTATCTCGGATTGGATGCAAGACGACCTTGGGATTTCGTCTGCTTATCGGCATCTGCGGAAATTAGGGTAAAGTTGAATGGCTGACCCGTATGGACTTCTATGGCGAGCGTCTGTAGACTGTACGAGCTGTTATTCAAAGCTATAAGCTGTGCCGTATGGTTCTTTAAACTGGGTGTTTTATGCTAGAGTTAACACCGCTGTTATTTAAAGTGGTTGACAGGGGGCTGTCCTATTTGCCAAGACGATTTTCAGAAAGTTTCGGCTTATGTGAATGATGTTGCGGATTTGATAAATGTACCAAAAAAATGGTTCAAATGGCTCTGAGCACTATGGGACTGAACATCTGTGGTCATCAGTCCCCTAGAACTTAGAACTACTTAAACCTAACTAACCTAAGGACATCACACACATCCATGCCCGAGGTAGGATTCGAACCTGCGACCGCAGCAGTCGCGCGGCTCCGGACTGAGCGCCTACAACCGCGAGACCACCGCGGCCGGCTAAATGTACTCAGCCACTTATAATATCGATATTATTGTATTCTTTGTAAGTCCTTGTTTGACACCAGAGATATTGTTTACAGTAAGTCAGAGTATATTGTAGCAGTGCGTTGGACAGTCTGGTAAAGTACTTGGTTTTAAAAGGATGGAAGCTGTCCTGCTGTGAGATGGAGGCACCGTTGTTCAGAAAGGATTTTGCAATAACGTATTTTGAGGACAGATATTGGGCAAATGATATCATATTAATGGAAAAATGGTAGAAGCCAACTTTTAAGTTAATCCAGTTTTTTATATTCGCAATATGTAGCTTACTGATGTAAGAACATTGCGTATGGTTCAAGTTTGCTGTAGAAATTTTATAATGCAACATATGGTTTTATCTTATAGTTGAAAAAGTGTAAAGGAAGGTATTTGGAAGCAGGAGAGTTTTCAAGAGATATTTTGCCGACTTACCTAGGTGTGAGAAATTTATGGAAAGGTGTCTTAATAAAGTATAGCCGAACTTGGAGTCTTTGTTCTCATTTATTAGTCGTTAAGATTATTTCCCCATTTTCATTTGCTTTCATGATTCTGTTTGCAAACTCGCATTGCACATCGCGAGTTGTGCACTGAGAAATTGGTAAGATATCTTCTTGCATTGCACATTGCAAGTACGGCAAATGAAATTTGAATTTTGACTATTACATCATCATTTCTAGTAGCAACAAGTTGCAGAGTGGACGAGCGTTCCGTGGGCACAGGTAGGCCAACAATTTAATTACCATCAAAGTTGATGTCCATCGTAAGGCACTGTGATTGCCACAGTGTATTTGTGAAAATACTTCCATATCAGTTCAGAGGCTTAATTTCAGTAAAAGATTTCAGTAAAGTGCTACCTTGTGAATTTTCAAGCAGTTTCATCACATGCGTTAACCGTAACCGTAAGCGGCCTCCCGGCCAGCGACACCAAACGCTTATTTCATTTGTTATGCAATTACAGTAAAAGTTTAACGACAGTTATTGTTTGCAAGACTAAAGATGAAGATTAGTAATATTCACGACCAAGATTTTAATCTGAATCATTTTGTTTTGCAGTCAGATTTAACTGAAAACGAATTGCTTTCTCGCAGACGGACTTTTTGCTGTACTGGCTAGTCCGGATTTCCCATCGGGTGGCATATTTCCGTTCAGAACTAAATTTTCACATATTTCCGTTCAGAACTAAATTTTCACGTAGATGTGTTGCCCTGCACCTTAATTTACACTTTTCGATATCAAAATAAGTTTTAGACATTTCACTATCAAGCAGGAGATTAATTCAATAAGAAACTTTAAGAGTTTACCGGTCGCGCCAAATTACATTGGTAAAATTTGTTATCTTACTGTTATTTCTGTCTATCTCGATTGACCGTAGTATGTAATTTACAAATATTATTTGTCTTGTTTTTATGCATTGGGTGTTCGTTCTCGAGATTAATTTTACTCATCGTTGTTTAAGGTGCTCTTAAGGGCGTTCTTAGTTAAATTTTATTTATACACTATTTTACTAAACTAGCCTGAGTAATTTTAAAATTAAGCTATGTACAACTCGATGACGAAAGTAATGGGATACAGATATGCTCATGTACAGGTGATGACTATCGCATACACTAGGTGTAAAAGGGCAATGCATTGGTGGAACTGTCATTTGTACTCATTTGATTCATGTGAAAAGGCGTCCGAAGTGATATTGGCCACTGGACCAGAATTTACAGAGTCTGAACGCGGTTTGGTAGTTGGAGCTAGACGCATGGGACATTCTGTTTCGGAAATCGTTAGGGAATTCAGTATTCGTAGACCTACAGTTTCAAGAACGAGACGAAAGAAAAAAAAAAACAATTTCAGGGGTTACCTATCAACACGTTCAACATACGGTCCGACGGCCTTCACTTAACGACCGAGAGCAGCGGCGTTTGCGTTGAGTTTTCAGTGCTAACAGACAAGCAACACTGCCTGAAATAACCGCAATAACCGCAGAAATAAAACTGGGATGTACGACGAACGTATCCGTTAGCATGGCAGGGCGAAATTTGGCGTTACTGGCCTATGGCAACACACCACCAACGCGAGTGTCTTTGCTAACGACATAGACTGCAACGCCTCTCCTGGGCTCATGACTTTTATACCGATTCCATTTGGAATGAGATGATGGTGGGGTTCGAATGTGGCGCAGACCCCATGAAGCCATAGACCCAAGATGTCAATAAGACACTGTGCAACATGGTGGTGACTCCATAATGGTGCGGGCTGTGTTGCGTGGAATGGACTGCGTCCTGGCCCAATTGAACCGATAATTGTCCATTTGCAGCCATCCATGACTTCACGTTCCCAAACAACGATGGAACTTTTATGGATGTCAATGCACCGTGTCACCGCCCCACGATTGGTTGCAACTGATTCGCAGAACAGTCTGGAAATTCGAGCAAATGATCTAGCCACCCAGATCGTCCGTAAAAATCCCATCGAACATTTATGGGACATAGTCTAGAGGTCAGTTCTTGCACAAAATCCTGCATTAGGCAACACTTTCGCAGTTGTGGATTACTTCATGACAGCACGGATCAGTATTTCTGCAGAGGCTTCCAATGACTTGTTGAGCCCATGCCATTTCGAGTTACTGCACTACGCCGGGCAACAGGAGGCTGACTTGATATCAAGTGGTATCTTATGACTTTTGTCACCTCAGCGTACATTGTTGCCTGTTACTGGTCGATTATTTATGAATGGTCAGTTAATATTTCTCTGGTCAACATTTCACATTGTTTTACACTACTGGCCATTAAAATTGCTACCATGAAGAAATGCAGATGATAAATGGGTATTCATTGGAAAAATACTGACATGTGATTACATTTTCACGCAGTTTGGGTGCATAGATCTTGAGAAATCAATACCCAGAACAACAACATCTGGCCGTAATAACGGCCTTGATAGACCTGGGCATTGAGTCAGAGCTTGGATGGCGTGTACACGTACAGCTGCCCATGCAGCTTCAACACGATACCACAGCTCATCAAGAGTACTGACTGACGTATTGTGACGAGCCAGTTGCACGGCCACCATAGACCAGACGTTTTCAATTGGTGAGAGATCTGGAGAATGTGCTGGCCAGGGCAGCAGTCGAACATTTTGTATCCAGAAAGGCCCGTACAGGACGTACAACATGCGGTCGTGCATTATCCTGCCGAAGTGTAGGGTTTCGCAGGGATCGAACGAAGGGTAGAGCCACGGGTCGCTACACATCTGAAATGTAACGTCCACTGTTCAAAGTGCCGTCAATGCGAACAAGAGGTGACCGAGACGTGTAACCAGTGGCACCCCATACCATCACCGCCGGGTGGTACGCCAGTATGGCGATGACGAATACACGCTTCCAAAGTGCGTTCACCGCGATGTCGCCAAACGCGGATGCGACCATCATGATGCTGTAAACAGAGCCTGGATTCATCCGAAAAAATGACGTTTTGCCATTAGTGCAATCAGGTTCGTCGTTTAGTACACCATCGTAGGCGCTCCTGTCTGTGCTGCAGCGCAGCGTCAAGGGTAACCGCAGCCATGGTCTCCGAGCTGATTGTCCATGCTGCTAGAAACGTCGACGAACTGGTCGTGCAGATGGTTGATGTCTTGCAAATGTTGCATGGGGGCTTAGTTATAAAAATGATGAAAACCGGTTGGCCCTGACTTGTATTAGTACGCAATCTGACTGCATGAAATAACACTAAAGAATGAAGGGAAATTTCCGTTAACACGATTGATTAATTAAGTCCCCAGCAACTATAAAAGCTACGAAACAACAAAGCACAAGTGTAACTGTTCTGTGTGTGGAAGTGTGATTCAACGTAGACGTATCTGGCACGGTTCTTCCTCAATACGAGATATTTTAAACACCATTTACAATGAACTAATTGAAAAGCCAGAAATACTATAATTGCACATAGAAACCAGAATTACAGTATAATACATGAACACGAGCCAGATGATTTGTTGACTGAACCTGTGACCAAGAAGCATTGTTATTTAGGAAATTTGAAATAAAAATTTTTTGTTACCTTCATATATATTGACGAAAAATATACTGTGATCATTGCAACATCTTCCATCTATACATTACACCAATCGAACAGCATCTGCTGTTTCGCCCAACAGAACAACTGCACACGACTTGCTCTCAACTAGTACTGCTCTCGACATCCTCTCAACAAGCGCTGCCCACGGCAACCTCTGAACTACAATTGCCCTCGACATTCTCTGAACAACTACTGCGCTAGTGGAGGCGGCGGAATAATACTCTTTGGCGCAATCTCTGGCGCTGTGACTCAGTGTAGCCACCTTTCAACGCCCCCATCTGTTCACTCAGGGATCGAGACGTGGCTGCACGATCCGTTACAGCCATGCGAATAAGACGCCTGTCATCTCGACTGTTAGTGATACGAGGCTGTTGGGATCCAGCACGGCGTTGCGTATTACCCTTCTGAACCCACAGATTCCATATTCTGCTAAGAATCATTGGATCTCGACCAACGCGAGCAGCAATGTCACGATACAATAAACCACAATCGCCATAGGCTAAAATCCGACCTTTATCAAAGTCGGAAACGTGATGGTACGCATTTCTACTCCTTACACGAGGCATCACAATAAAGTTTCACCAGGCAACGCCGGTCAACTGCTGTTTGTGTATGAGAAATCGGTTGGAAACGTTCCGCATGACAGCACGTTGTAGGGGTCGCCACCGGCGCCAGCCTTGTGTGAATGCTCTGAAAAGCTAATCAATTGCATATCACAGCATCTTCATCCTGTCTGTTAAATTTCACGTCTGTAGCACGTTATCTTCGTGGTGTAGCAATTTTAATGGCCAGAAGTGTATTTCTGTGGTCAACATTTCACACTGTTTATATTCTTATTGGCCTAGTTCGATTTTATGTGTTTACAGGTGTTAACTGACCTATGACTAACTTCTTTTAGTTTTGATGCATATTTTTGGGAACGTGTTAATTAAAAAGTTTTTCTCTGTTTTAGTTGCGACCGGAGTCATACTGTGTCTTGCTAAATTTACATAGTAAGAAAAACCACTTGAGTGAGGTCAAGGTTCACACTACCTCACCATTTCCAAGTTCAGCTTATAATGCAAATACTAAATACTTATCGGTCATTTCCTGCATTTTTTGTGATTTTGTTGAAAGAAATTTCTAAAAACGACTTGGAGAAATTTTTATTTGATGCAGTTGCCTCTTATGGATGAAGGGGTTATGTTTCTTGTGGCATGGGGCTTCATCACTCACAGATCCTCGCTTAATAAATCGTATCACTGATTTTATTCACACGCCTAGTTGTTGTTGTTGTGGTCTTCAGTCCAGAGACTGGTTTGATGCAGCTCTCCATGCTACTCTATCCTGTGCAAGCTTCTTCATCTCCCAGTACCTACTGCAACCTACATCCTTCTGAATCTGCTTAGTGTATTCATCTCTTGGTCTCCTTCTACGATTTTTACCCTCCACGCTGCCCTCCAATACTAAATTGGTGATCCCTTGATGCCTCAGAACATGTCCTACCAACCTATCCCTTCTTCTAGTCAAGTTGTTCCACAAACTCCTCTTCTCCCCAATTTTATTCAGTACCTCCTCATTAGTTATGTGATCTACCCATATAATCTTCAACATTCTTCAGTAGCACCGCATTTCGAAAGCTTCTATTCACTTCTTGTCCAAACTATTTATCGTCCATGTTTCACTTCCATACATGGCTACACTCCAAACAAATACTTTCAGAAACGACTTCCTGACACTTAAATCTATACTGGATGTTAACAAATTTCTCTTCTTCAGGAACGCTTTTCTTACCATTGCCAGTCTACATTTTATATCCTCTCTACTTCGACCATCATCAGTTATTTTACTTCCTAAATAGCAAAACTCCTTTACTTCTTTAATTGTCTCATTTCCTAATCTAATACCCTCAGCGTCACCCGACTTATTTCGACTACATTCCATTATCCTCGTTTAGCTTTTGTTGAGGTTCATCTTATATCCTCCTTTCAAGATCCTGTCCATTCCGTTCAACTGCTCTTCCAAGTCCTTTGCTGTCTCTGACAGAATTACGATGCCATCGGCGAACCTCAAAGTTTTTATTTCTTCTCCATGGACTTTAATACCTACTCCGAATTTTTCTTTTGTTTCCTTTACTGCTTGCTCAATATACAGATTGAATAACATCGGGGATAGGCTACAACCCTGTCACGCTCCCTTCCCAACCCCTGCTTCCCTGCCATGTCCCTCGACTCTTATAACTGCCTTCTGGTTTCTGTACAATTTGTAAATAGCCTGTACACGATGAGAATCGCAGCTGCAGAGCGCTCCGTCTGTTTACTGACGTCAGGAAGCGCCTCCAGTACTGTTGGACACGCCCCTTCGCCTGCGCCTCGCGCGCTTCACACGCAATTAATTAATGCGGACCCGCGAGTGTGGGCCTCAGATGTAGATATAAGGTGACTAACAGGAAATGAGGACACGCCGCTATGAGCATCTTCACGGGGGAACCACCGAGCGCTTAATAAGAGGCAGCCTGTAGAGTTCATTCACCTGCAGCTCTCCAGCTAACTGTAACGCGAACCGCAAATTAAAGCAGTTCACGCTACGAAATCGTGAAGTATTTCTTCATTAACTCCCTCTGCTGAGGGTACTGAGTGCCAACTGCAGTCTGCGGTAATACTCAAATAAAGGTCAAGGAATGTAGGCTGTGGTCCTTAGCAAACAAACGGAACTGTTTTTCTTATGATTGGTTCCACAGTCATCAACCATTTATTCGGAGTCATGGCTGTCTGTCATTTGAATAAACTGTTTTATTCGCCACTATCGACCGCACTGCAGTTCCTTCTCTAAATCTTCGCACGAATGAAAAAATGGCTGACATCGAGATAGTGTCCAAGGAATAGAAAAGCAACAGAAATTACTCAACAGAGGAAAGTCCACTAGACCTGGCGGGATACCAATTCGATTCTACACAGAGTACGTGAAAGAACTTGCCCCCTTCTAACAGCCGTGTACCGCAAGTCTCTAGAGGAACGGAAGGTTCCAAATGATTGGAAAAGAGCACAGGTAGTCCCAGTCTTCAAGAAGGGTCGTCGAGCAGATGCGCAAAACTATAGACCTATATCTCTGACGTCGATCTGTTGTAGAAGTTTAGAACATGTTTTTTGCTCGCGTATCATGTCTTTATTGGAAACCCAGAATGTACTCTGTAGGAATCAACATGGATTCCGGAAACAGCGATCGTGTGAGACCCAACTCGCTTTATTTGTTCATGAGACCCAGAAAATATTAGATACAGGCTCCCAGGTAGATGCCTTAACTTCCGGAAGGCGTTCGATACAGTTCCGCACTGTCGCCTGATAAAGTAACAGCCTACGGAACATTAGACCAGCTCTGTGGCTGGATTGAAGAGTTTTTAGCAAACAGAACACAGCATGTTGTTATCAATGGAGAGACGTCTACAGACGTTAAAGTAACCTCTGGCGTGCCACAGGGGAGTGTTATGGGACCATTGCTTTTCACAATACATATAAATGATCTAGTAGATAGTGTCGGAAGTTCCATGCGGCTTTTCGCTGATGATGCTGCAGTATACAGAGAAGTTGCAGCATTAGAAAATTGTAACGAAATGCAGGAAGATCTGCAGCGGATAGGCACTTGGTGCAGGGAGTGGCAACTGACCCTTAACATAGACAAATGTAATGTATTTCGAATACATAGAAAGAAGGATCCTTTATAGTATGATTATATGCAGCGGAATATACATTGGTAGCAGTCACTTCTGTAAAATTTTTGGGAGTATCCGTACGGAACGATTTGAAGTGGAATGATCATATAAAATTAATTGTTGGTAAGACGGGTGCTAGGTTGAGATTCATTGGGAGAGTCCTTAGAAAATGTAGTCCATCAACAAAAGAGGTGGCTTACAAAACACTCGTTCGACCTGTACTTGAGTATTGCTCATCAGTGTGGGATCTGTACTAGGTCGGGTTGACGGAGAGGATAGAGGATCCAAAGAAGGGCGGCGCGTTTCGTCACAGGGTTATTTGGTAAGCGTGATAGCGTTACGGAGATGTTTAGCAAACTCAAGTGGCAGGCTTTGCAAGGGAAGCGCTGTGCATCGCGGTGTAGCTTGCTCGCCAGGTTTCGAGAGGGTGCGTTTCTGGATGAGGTATCGAATATATTGCTTCCCCTTACTTATACCTCCCGAGGAGATCACGAATGTAAAATTAGAGAGATTCGAGCGCGCACGGAGGCTTTCCGGCAGAACCATACGCCACTGGAACAGGAAAGGGAGGTAATGACAGTGGCACGTAAAGTACCCTCCGCCACACACCGTTGGGTGGCTTGCGGAGTATAAATGTAGATGTAGATCGGCGTAATTTGGTCATATTGTCATTAGCAGTTCTTATGTGCATACGATCAAATGACACTTGTTGATGACCCTGTGGACGAAATTGATCGACAGAGATGAATAAAATACTTTAACCTATTCAATTAACAGTCAGTTTTGGCGGTAGCAAGACTTCTTTTAAACATGCAGAGGTTGCATGTATGTCTGTGACTTAAGAACACAGATCAGCGGTAAAACAGTTACAAATACACTGACTGACAAAATAAGTGAAGCACCAAGAACTGGAGGAGGAAACGAAATTAAACTTAACTGGTTAAGAGGGCATATGATGTTACTTCACTGACTGCAAAATCGAGTCAAATTTACAAAGACCTTCGCAGTATGAGCCCACTAATGAGCATGACGTCGCATCCCCCTCCCCATCTGACCTGCATGCACGCATTGATTCGTTTGGAAAGGGTGTCATAAAGCAGCTGTATCGTTTCCTTAGGCAAGGTGACCCACAACTCTTGTAACTGATACTTGATATTCCACGTACTGGCACTGAGATAGATTGACCTCGGAGCTAGTCCTATCGGGGACCTGCAATTGCAGGGTTAGGCTCGTGATTGTTAGTCCGTGTTTGAAATAATCCCATTTTTTGCTTGTCAGTGAAAGAAGCCTTCTTATCCTGCAAATAATAATAATTATTCTCCACATCTATATAATATGCTGTGGTTACTAAATGTTAATGTGATTTTGAAATAGAAATAATTTGTTAATCTGGTACTCAGCCATTATTGACACATATGTCATTGGTCATCGTCATTATTAATACTTGTTCATGGCGATTCTGAAGTTTTAAATAGACTTAATTAATGAAGTCCCTTTTCAAAAGTTATTTAGTAGTTAATAGGACCCAAGCAAACTCCTTTTTATTAAATTCATTTTTAGTAACAGTAAGCTTTAGCCCATGCTGCTGCGCATTGCTGTAAACCACATTGAAAAAGGAAGTCATCTAAAGAGGTGTGCGCAAAACTTAGTGCCAAAACAGAGACATTGACACACCACAATATGTCATGTACTCTAGTCCAGTAAATTCCTTTGCAGAAGTCAAATTCTGTATCACTTGAAAATTCTTGCTCAAAAACGCACTCAGTTAGCTTAGGTATTTATTGTTACAGTTTCATTTGCTCCTGTAGTTTTTCGTATTCAAATACTCAGTCATATAACGTATCCAAATGTTAGTTTTAACGATCTTTTGAGGTCTTAAATGACAGTGAAACTGACACTCATACATCAGTGTTATGCAGGTTAGATTTAGCCGCTGCTGCTGCAAATTTGTTGCATATTCGTTACACCGTGACTTATCGAAGTGCCGTCAGAGTTCCCTCAGTCACCACCAGCCATGACCTGAAGTCATACTTGATCGCTCCCTGCCCCATGATGCCAGCAATAACACTACAGTATCCCTTCAAAACATTCGAAGTGTGGAATCTCTTCTCAGGTTGCCACCGTACTCGTCGATGATAGTCAAGGAGGTAGTACATTAGTACAGAAATGCGATTCATCTCTGGATATAATGCGACGACATTCAGAAACTGTCCAAGCTTCCTGGTCAGAGCACCATTCCAAACGCAACCGTCGGTGATGTGTTAATGGCAGCCTGGCATGGTAATTCTCTAGTCCATACACTGCTAATCTCCAGTCAATGATGCGGAATGACAAAGAAAGTTGTAGGAGTCCATTACTTGTTCTCGGATGGCAGACGCAAGCGTGAAGGGTGTTACGAGTGCTTGGTGCACAATACAGCTATCTTGCCTTGTCGTGGTCAGGCGTGGTCGACTGGAACCTTGATGACAAGTGTGGTTGCTCTCACATTCCCAAACAGTCCAGTCACTGGGTCCCTGTCACACCTGAATGCCCAGAAATATGGATACTGCATGATTCGACCAGCAGGCCAAATAAAGACTCACAACAAGAGTAGGGGAATAATGTTCATTCTGGTGCAGTCTGCATCGTTGCCAAATTTATACAAGATGCCAGCTCTCTCTGGGTGGCCCTCCAACTCGTCTCTGTGAAGGGCACATGTGGCAATGTCACATTTCTGACATCACCACCCCCACTCCTTCCCCCTCCCCCTCTTCCCCTCCCCTTCTCCACTTCCTTGCTCCTCTCCACAACTTCTCCTCCCTTTGCCCACTTGTGAATTAATGGAAAAAGACTTAGTCTGTGCCAAGCTTCTGGAGAAGAAGCACATAAGGTGCTGTCTTGGGAACTGTGTTCATTTATTTATATGTGTATTATCCTGCTGTAAGAATTTCCTAATGTATGGCGGGGGAACCGAACTGACAATTACCCTACAGCTTTGCTGGTTGAAATTCAAATAAACACAACTGCTTAAAATTGATATGACGATAGAAAAGCGCTCTTGTGAAACAACAGATACCGTGATGTGAAATAAATGGTAAATTCGAGAAACATATTGTTTATTAATTTAAACATTAATTAAATTAATTAATTAAATGGCTGAGAAATGCGTTCAATTGATGGGGTGTTGGACAGAGAGGGGTTTAATAAGTGTATTACCTGTAAGCAGGTATACAACTGAGGACTGGCTCCATAGCATCCTACATGAGGAATGGAAGGAGGCGATATTGGATGAGCGTGAAACAATCTTATCTCCCTTCCTATCTTCCCTCCTCCTTCACTCTCCTCCCCCTGTAGGTAGGGATACCGCTTTTCCATGCTGCTTCTGACCTATCGATCATTGTACACAAAGAGATATATCTGCTGGCAGTGATATCCTGATTCCAGTCTGCAGAAAACGGTCACAGACAGACAAAGGAGTCAAGTACAGAACTGTTCCTGCAAATCGTTAGACATATTTTGCAGAACAGAATGTCAAATGAGATACCTTTCAGCCGTCTAATTTTCAAACTATTATTTTATTGGGCTACCAGTTTTGACGATTTACTACGTCTTCTGGCCCCCTGACGTGTCGGTTCCGATCAAGATAGTGGCTAGCATTCAGAGACTGATGTCTGCAGACTTCTGCTTGATACAGCAATCACGCCAACAATCATCTGCCGATAGACGGCAGATGATGGTTGAAGCGACTCCTGACAGAAATCTACAGATACCGGCCCTCGAGATGCTGGTCTCTATTTTGGCCGGAACCGAGACTGGAATATTCTTACACGTCAGTCAGGAGGCCTGAGATGGCGTAGTACATTCTGTACTGAATAGATGAGTCCGCTACCATCTCTGAAAAGATTGACATACAGCGATATTTTTCAGAAACACTGGTCCCTGTGGAACACTGCTCTATTCATCATGGATAAAAAACTGAACGGTCAACAGCAGTGTGCTTGCATACGTTTTGGACGTCTGGCACTGTCTGAAAGTAGTTCTCAGGTAAGCAAAATCTCACTGTGTGCCGATCTGCCCGCTGTACACCCGACAGATGGAGAGCACCTCCCTCGGTATCCTCCGCAGCTGCATGCGGTTATAAACCGTCACTGCTCGCGTTTATTCTGCTTCTTCGGGTAAACTGTCCGAAGGCTGTCTCGTAGAGGTTTTAGACGCTCCATTGTCCCAAATAACAATTTTGTGTGTGTGTGTGTGTGTGTGTGTGTGTGTGCGTGTTTGTTTTCTTGTATATTGTGGAAAGATGTGATTCCTGCTACACAGACGGCAGAGGAACAGACGGTGAAGAAATTTTACTCGCGTCATTTGCTGCTCATGGAGTAACACTCTGCATGTAATGATGATGATGATGAGATCCCATACTCCGACGAGCGTAGGGGACGATGCGGGAGAACTGCACCGCTGTACTAGGTAAGGTCCCAGCGGAGTTGGTTTGCCATTGCCTTCCTCCGACCGTAATGGGATGATGATGATGAAGACGACACAACAATACCCAGTCATCACGAGGCAGAGAAAATCCCTGACCCTGCCGGGAAGCGAACCCGGGACCCCGTATGCGGAAAGCGAGAACACTACCGCAAGACCACGAGCTGCGGACATGGACGTCCTAAAGTGTTTCCATTCTTAGCAGCTCAACTGCAATAATGTCAGCTTATTTATTTACAAAAAAAGTGAGTGAATAAACACGAACATTCATTTGGTCCATGGGGTATTACCATCATATATTCTCCAGGCGTGATTCTTATGCTTGCTACAACGAATATTGTTCCGACGGACCCCCATCTCACATCATCTACAGGATGTAGTCTTATGCTTTTATGCTTGCAACAAGGAAAATTGTACCGTCAGACCTCACCTCAGGTTGTGTAGTCTTATGCTTTTAAAACGAATATTGTGATGGTAACAGTGCAAATTGCAGATATGATGCTAAAATCAATGAAATATTCAGCTAAATAAGTGTAAACTCACTCTCATGGTATGAAATTATGCTTGCTACAATGAATATTGAACCGAGAACATTGAATCTTGAGTTAAATATATTACAAAATAAGCACTTAGCATCATCCAACAGTCCTTAAACATACATTCAGTTACCAAGTTTCACACACTATGATGAGCAGAATACTTAGGCGAAAACATAATGCTGGCAGGACCAAACAACAACACAATAACCAATATCGAGTGAATGGACGTGTTTTACCTGTGAGTGGTACCAGTGTGTCTCAGGAGGAAAGAGACGCAATCCTTTTTCTGTTGTAAACACACAAACAGCACAGTTCCCTATTTCGTGTGTTGGATCCTCAAGCCGGGACCTCTCACACCCTCTCTCCCTCACTCCGTTGACACCTGAGGCAGAGAGGAACCAATGTATCGAACAGACATAAACCATTCCCTATTAAGGTAATTAGTCCTCTATGTACAGTTAATGTGCTACGTGTACGATATAGAAGAGTAGAGCTGCATGACACCCAAATTACACATGCCGAAGAACTTGGGTTCTCCGCAAATCACGCTTAAACAGAGGGTTCATCTAACCACCTTAACAATAATTCTCTATTATTCCAGTCTCGAACAGTGTGCGGAAAAAACGAACACCTGCATCTTTCTGTGTGAACTTTGATTTCCTTTATTTTATTTTGATGATCGTTTCTCCCTATGTAGCTCGGCGGCAACAAAATATTTTCGCATTCGGAGGCGAAAGTTGGTGATTGAAATTTTGTGAGAAGATTCCGCCACAACGAAAAACGCATTTGTTTTAATGTTGTCCGCTACAAATCCTGTATCATTTCAGTGACACTCTCTCCCCTATTTCACGATAATACAAAACGCGCTGCCATTTTTTGAACTTTCTCGATGGACTCCGTTAATCCATCTGGTAAAGATCCCAGACCGTGCAGCAGTGCTCTCAAAGAGGATGGACAAGCATGATGTAGATAGTCTTTTAGTAAAAAATTTGTAGTAAGATCTTATGGGGCCAAACTGCTTAGGTCGTCGGTTCCTAAGCTTACACACTACTTAATCAAACTTACGCTATGGACAACACACACACCCATGCCCGATGGAGAATTCGAACCATCGACGGGGGGAGTCTTTTCGTAGATCTGTTACATTTTCTGTGTGTCTTGCCATTAAAATTCAGTCTTTGGTTTGCCTTCCTCCAACATTTTCTATGTGTTCTTTCCAATTTAAATTGTTCGTAATTGCAATTCCTAGGTGTTTAGGAGATTTTACGACCTTTACATTTGAGTGATTTTTCGTGTACCCAAAAATTAACGGATTCCTTTTAGCACTCATATGGATGGCCTCACACTTTTTATTACTTAGGTCAGTTGCCAGTTTTTACACCATACAGATATCTTTTCTAAATCGTTTTGCAATTTGTTTTTATCTTATGGTGACTTTACTAGACGATAAACGACAGCATCATCTGCAAACAATCTAAGAAGGCTGCTCAGATTGTCTCCTAAATTGTTCATATAGATAAGGAACAGCAGAGGACCTATAACACTACCTTGGCGAACACCAGAAATAACTTCTGCTTTTCTCGATGACTTTCCGTCAATTGCTATGAACTGTGACCTCTCCGACAAGAAATCACGAATCCAGTCACATGAGAGAAACGAAATTCCATAAGCACGTAATTTCACTGCAAGCCACATTTGTGGTACAGTGTCAAAAGCCTTCTGGAATCTAGAAATACACAACCAGTTTGAAATCCCTTGCCAATAGCACTCAACACTTTCTGTGTGTAAAGAGTTAGTTGTGTTTCACAATAACGATGTTGTCTAAATCTGTGTTGACTGTGTGTCACTAGACCATTCTGTTCAAAAATGTTCAAATGTGTGTGAAATCTTATTTGACTTAATTGTTAAGGTCATCAGTTCCTAAGCTTACACACTACCTAAGCTAAATTATCCTAAGGACAAACACACACACCTATGCCCCAGGGAGGACTCGAACCTCCGCCGGCACCAGCCGCACAGCCCATGACTGCAGCGCCTTAGACCGCGCGGCTAATCCCGCGCTAGGCCGTTCTCTTCGAGTTAATTCATAATTTTCGAACGCAATGCATTTTCCAAAATGCTGCTGCATATCGATATTAATGCTATGGGCGTATAATTTAGTGCTTCACCTTTCTTGCATATTGGGGTGACTTGTGCAACTTTCCAATCTTTGGGTGCAGATCTTTCTACGAGCAAACGGTTGTGTATGATTGTTAAGTATGGAGCTGTTGTGTTAGCGTACGCTGAAAGGTACCTAGCTGGTATACAGTCTAGACCGGAAAACTTGCTTTTATTAAGTGGTTTAAGTTGCTTCACTACCCTGAGGACATCTAAGTTACTCATGTTGACAGCTGTTATTGATTCGAATTCTGGAATATTTACTTCGTCTTTTTTGGTGAAGGAATTTCGGAAGGCTGCGTTCAGTAACTCTGCTTTGGCAGTACTGTCGTTGGTAGCATTTCCATTACTATTGCGCAGAGAAGGCATTGATTGTGTCTTGCCGGTAGCAAACTTTACATACGATCAGAACCTCTTTGGATTTTCCACCAGGTTACCGGGCAAAGTTTAGCAGTTTTCATGAGGGATTTTGCTCATTGTATTATTTCAGTCGACGTCACACAAACGTTGGTAATGGAGGTGTAGTTTAGCAATGATACAGAAATAGAGAACCGTGCTGCAGAGGTATTGGCTGAGTGCTCCATGGGATCGATGCGATAAGACTTTTTGTTGACATGACAAGTCGTCGAGTGCAGTGGTTTGGAACTTGAGTAATTGGGGTAAAATGCAATGAAACTATGGAAAACTTTGTAAAATTATGAAAATTTAAAATTCGTAAAAATGGAGAAAATACAACAAAAATGAGAGTACTTACTTGTTCACCGGGGTGTAACAAAATCGTTTCATTCATTCAATGGTCTGATCGATAACTGATGGTGCGTTCTATCCATGCTCCGTGGGTTTCACTCCTGCAGAAGATCTCTTGATCCACATGTGGTTATGCAATGTAAGCCTTAAAAATTTGGGTAAAACGCGTTGAAATTATGGAAAACCTGGTAAAATTTCGAAAATTGCTGGATAATACGTAAAATTGAGGAAAATATTACAAAATGAGGGTACTTACATGCCAGCCTGGGTCTATGAAAATTATTCCATTCCTCCACTTATGCAACTGACAATTGACGGTGCATACTATCCGTGCTCTGTGTGTTTAAGTCCTGCAGAATACACCCTGCTCCACATGCAGTTATGCAGTGTAAGCCATAAAAATGAAACATGTAGTGTCCAAAGATTTGGAGGTCAGGATGTCAGAGGTCAGGATGACCAACACCTATGACACTGAAACAGTGATCATGTACCTGGCTGCAATATGAGGAATCAATGCTCTTGGTCTCTTCAAAAATGGAATTTTGAGACATCTGCTACTCTGTCACTGTTGAACATGAGATTAAATGCAGAGGTCATTACGTTCATACAGCAGTTTTGAAACGCTACACAATGCTGCAAAATCTTCCGGTTTCCATAAGCTGCGATGTCTTCCACAGAGCAGAGCATACGCGCCACCATGCAATGCCCAGCGTTTGGTGTGAGGCAATGGACTGAAAGTTGTTAACGTCAGTTTAGCAACTGACACAGATCTCAAAGTCATTGTATGAAAAGAGAATGTGTGGCAGTGTACCAAGCTGTAGTCTTAGACTGCTTGGATGTGTTACAGCAATCAAGAATGTATCAAAATACTTATGAAACCACAATGTAGGAACTCTCCATTGTAATTTAGAGTCTGTGCGGTATGGTCTTCTTCCAGTACAGGTGACAAAACTTCGCACAGTTTTCTGGAAGGATTTTGATCATTGACCACATACTCCAATTGATCAATACACGTATATTTCATGGGATTGCCCCATATGGTTGATGCCAACATGCAGATAGTATTTGTTTTCGATGTATCAGAAGAGAGAGACACGATAACAACCTTATCGAGTTCTCTGCCATATGATGTTCATGAAGCTTTTGTAGCTTGTAGTTTTGCTCTGCCGGATGTTGTAAAATAATGTGAAGAGAGAGACACAGAAATAGATGAGAACTGTAGCTTGCTGTTGAATGTAAAAATGACTGTGTTTTTTCCCCAACATGTTAGATAGCTTGAAAGATTCTGTTCTCTGTTGATATTTCATGCATCTAACGTTCATGTAAGATCCACGTGCATTAGAGTTTCACACATTCTAATTTTGAATGGGAAGAATGATCTCAATTATTGCAATTTGTCCAACAAACTGAAAGATATCAGTTGTATCTGTTCTCATGGCACTATGAATGTGTGCTTTTTTTTAAAAAATTAATAGCTGGTCGCTAAGAGAAGTAAGCTTAATTTAGATACAACTGATCCACCGAAATTTGTGTCTCAAAATAGCTTATAACATAGAAGTTTTCGTATATGTTTATGGAGATTAAAGTTCTCATTTTTACTCAGATAAATGTTCTGGAATAACAACGACATTCTGCAGTGATCGGTAGTTTTCACACAAAAATAGTGAAATTTTCGATTCATTTAGAATGTGTTATTGATTTTATACACGTTAGACTTGTGCAAGAGATGTGTGACAGGTTAATACATGCATCAGATCTATTATTATAGAGCTCTGGCATCGTCAGTTTGCCATCGACAGCAGTACTGTAGACTGAGTTTATTGTTTTACTCAGTTGGATGTTACGAAATAACGCTGAGGGAGGGGACGAGAATTGTAGCTTGGTGTTGGGTGTAAAAATGGTTGTGTTCCTTTTCTCTAACCTGTGAATAGATAGTGTGAAAGCCACTGTACTGTATTCATATTTATGGAATTAAATTGTGTGTAATGCCCACGTGCACAAAAATTTATTTACAAGACTCCCAAAGACACTAATTCTGAGTGGTCTGAGGATAGGGGAGAGTGTAGGATATGGGAGGTTGCTGGAAGTGACTGGCAATAGTGGGGTGGTCAGCGCCAGTGTACTGAATAGCGACCACCCTAAATGGCCATTGGTGACCACACCTGCCCCTCTGGCGAGTGTAGCCTTGCAGCTGCCACTTCCCACTACGAGGTGTAGTGGAGGGCCATAGCATGCTCTCATTTATGTTGGACGTATTATTTGAATGTTCTTCCTACATGAGACTGATTTTACCGAACTGAGGACCACATTCGGACAGTGCTGACACATTCAAAATGTGTGCAAGCACACTGCTGTTGACCGTTCAGTTCTTCATCCATGACGGGTAATGCCGTGGTACTGAGTGGCTAGTCTTTCTGAGAAACATGTTTAATGGCTTGCACGAAGCGTCCTGTTCTTGAGTCTTTTATCCATCTGTGACTGATTTCTGCAGACCGGAATCAGTATATCACTGCCGGCAGATGAATCTCTTTGTGTACCACCAACGACTGGGTAGAAGAAGCCTGGAAAACTGAAATCCCTCTTTACAGGGTCAGCAGAGGGAAGGGGGAGGAGGAGTGGAGGTTAGACTAGTTCTAAGCTGCTTAGCCTGTATCCACGCATGGAGATGAACACACATATAGCTGCTGCCACTCTCTCCTGATGAGGTAATTTGGGGTCTGCTCTTGGGGTAGTGGTGTTAGCATGACGACTTTTCTCAACTCCTAATGCGTGTGTTGAATTGTGAGCTATTGTTTAAGAGTGGTGACTTTTTCACAATTTCGATGTGTAATTAGAGCAGTGAAGCATATTCTGTAAGTTGTGGTAGTGTGTATTGGGCTGCCTACACTTCATTGATAGTTTGCTGTCTGAGCCCGGTAGCTGAATGGTCAGTGTGACGGATTGTCAATCCTCTGGGCCCGGGTTTGTTTCCCGGCTGGGTTGGGGAATTTTCTTTGCCCTAGGTCTGGGTTTTGTGGTGTCCTCATCGTCATCCTATCATCATCATCGACTGCAGATCGCCAAAGTGGCTTCAAATTGAAAGACCGGCACCTGACGAATGGCCTGCCAGGCAGGGGGCCATAGCCATACAATTAAATAACTTAAATAAATTGATAGTTTGCTGCCCTATCCTTCTTACTACTTATGTATGTGTGTGTACAAATTCATGAGAAGTCATACACTTGTAGATCACTAAAAGGCAATTCTTCCAGCAGTAGTTGTAGGACAGTTCCCTGCCAATTTCGAGTGGTACTGTGGACAAGGGTACACAGCAAAGTGAAAATATACACTCAAGCAACCAGAAATGGGAACAAAAGCCATTTCAAGCATCTTCAGTTGAGCTCCATACATCGAAGTGAGAACCTCTGTTTCGATCAGTCTGGAATAGTGGAATAGGACAAAACCGTGTCCCGCACTGTGGATTGACTGGCCGTTTCAAAAAGCATGACAGCCCCAGCAAGGGCAGTAGTCTCTGTGAGTTGTGAAATTCACACTGTCCATTGTACTGTATCGCCATTATTTGCTGCAAGGAAATCCCTCTATGCTCATTCATTATCACCGCATTCTATTCCTCATGTAGGAGGCTATCGAGGCAGTCCTCAGGTGTATGCTTGCTTACAGATAATACACTTATTGAGTCCCTCTCCATCCAGCACCAACGTCTCATCAATTGAAAACAGTTTCCTTATTTTGTGTCATGAGATGTTATTTTTCACAAGAATGTTTATCTATTACCATACAAATTTTAAGTAGTTGTGTTTATTTGAATTCCAACCAGCAAGGCTGTAGGGTAAGTGTCAGTATGGTTTCCCTGCCAAAAGTTCGGAAATTCTTATGACAGGATAATGCACATATAAATAAATGAACACAGTTCTCCAGACAGCACCTTACATCCTTCCTCTCCAGAAGCTTGACACAGATTGAGTCTTTTTCCCACCAGTTCACAAGTGGGTAAGGGCAGGGAAGTGGGGAGAGGAAGGGGGAAGATAGGCTAGTGGAGGAGGAAGTGGGGAGGGGGAGGCGTTTGGGTGGTGATGTCAACAATGCGACATTGCCACATCTTACTCCCATGGAGAGGAGGTGGGGGTGGTCCACTCAGTGAGAGCTGATATTTGAATAAATTTGACAGCAATGCAGACTGCACCAGAATGAACATTATGCCCCTGCTAACGACACCTATTTCAAACATTGTCAGAAGCTGATAGTGTTGTCTGATACGAGTATACAACTTCTCCATGTTCTTCACAGTGATCGCTCAACATCTGCAGCTGTTCATGTCCCTTGTATACTCTGTCAGGCCTAGCAACAACACAAAACATGAACGACACTAATGTACTCTGGTGGCCGTTCTGGCTGTCAGAGAGAATTGCAGCTCTAATCAGTTACATATTCACCAGTGGTGGATATACGTACGAAACTACATTGACATTCGACCGCGCCTTCCCGATGCTTCACTTTTTTGTGTGGTGATGTATGTTTGGGTTATAATCCAGAAAACGATGAAATCGACATAGGATCTATAACTTACGTTGCAAGTTTCATATCTCTTTGGAGACATTCGGACATCACCAGAAAAACATATTGTTTTGTGCTACAGAACTTTTTACCGTACAGATACTGAACCAATGCACAGATAGTTAGTGCTTGCCACATACAGCATAACAAGCATGTCCTGGCAACAGTAACTTATTTGCGTCGGCTACAGGTTTAGGTAGTACTATTATCGTAGCTGTAGTTCCAATGACCTCACGTTTCCAATCTCCAAGTTTGAAATTACATCTGCATCTAGCGCTCGTCAATTCTCTTAACGGCGTATGGTCGAGAGCGCTTTATTACCATCGATTCCTCCTTACCCTGTTGCATTCCAGAATGGTATATGGAAAGAACGACTGCTGACAAATTTCCGTAAAATCTATTCTTTCTCCTCGTCGCCGTTTCATGAGGAACCTATGATTTGCTTTACTAATCTCGGAACTTACACTCTCAAAATTTCAACTGTAAACTTCTCTGTGATACAGCGTCTGCTACGGAATTTCTTATGCATCTTCGTAACGCACTCACGCTTAAAACCGATCCCGAGACGGAACGTGCTGCTCACGTTGGATCTTCTCTATCTCTTCTATTAATCCAACGTGGAATACATCACAGCCTCGCGAGCTATACTGAAAATCGCTCTTATCGGCGGTTTGGAATCCAGTTTTTTAGTGGATGAATTACGTTTCTTTAAAATTGTACTAAGGTATACTAGTTTGGCATCTTCTTTTACAGCAACTATTTTTATGTGGTTATTCCATTTTGATCGATCTGGACGGCCATTCCTAGGTATTTTACGGCTGACACGCTTTTCGATGATATATGTGTTCTCAAGGAATGTTAACAGTCCACGACACAAAACAAAAGTACAACTATTAATGAATTTCAAATTTCTCGCAGTAATAAATTAACCCCGCGGCCTTTTAAAGTTCTTGTCCATAGCGTAGGTATTTTTCATTGTATATATTTTCTCTTTAATGTGTGTTATCCATCAACATCTGTAGCTATACTCTACAAGCCACTTTACAGTGCGTAGCAGAGAGTACCTCTATTACCGTTAACTCTTCCGCCTTCCATATTTCTGTTGTTAGCATCTATTCAATTTCGCATTTAACGACCAACACTTCACTGACTGAACATTTTATTTTTGTAAGAAGAGTGACTCTTCTACACATCATCATTAGAAACGAAAAAAACTAAAATGTTAGAGTTCGTGTGCAGTTAACAACAATCATGTCCCTGTTCAATAAGTTGTTAAAAGTATCGCCTCCTAATAAATAAACATCAGTAATTCACATGCATAGTTGTTGTTGTTGTGGTCTTCAGTCCAGAGACTGGTTTGATGTAGCTCTCCATGTTACTCTATCCTGTGCAAGCTTCTTCATCTCCCAGTACCTATTGCAACCTACATCCTTCTGAATCTGCTTCGTATAGTCATCTCTTGGTCTCCCTCTACGATTTTTACCCTCCACGCTGCCCTCCAATACTAAATTGGTGATCCCTTGATGCCTCAGAATATGTCCTACCAACCGATCCCTTCTTCTAATCAAGTTGTGCCACAAATTTCTCTTCTCCCCAATTCTAGTCAATACCTCCTCATTAGTTATGTGATCTACCCATCTAATCTTCAGCATTGTTCTGTAGCACCACATTTCGAAAGCTTCTATTCTCTTCTTGTCCAAACTATTTATTGCCCACGTTTCACTTCCATACATGGCTACACTCCATACAAATACTTCCAGAAACGACTTCCTGACACTTAAATCTATACTCGATGTTAACATATTTCTCTTCTTCATAAACGCTTTCCTAGCCATTGCCAGTCTACATTTTATATCCGCTCTACTTCGACCATCATCAGTTATTTTGCTCCCCAAATAGCAAAACTCTTTTACTACTTTAAGTGTCTCATTTCCTATCTAATGCCCTCAGCATCACCCTTCTTAATTCAACTACATTCCATTATCATCGTTTAGCTTTTGTTGAAGTTCATCTTATATCCTCCTTTCAAGACACTGCCCATTCCGTTCAACTGCTCTTCCAAGTGCTTTGCTGTCTCTGACGGAATTACAATGTCATCGGCGAACCTCAAAGTTTTTATTTCTTCTCCATGGTTTTTAATACCTACTCCGAATTTTTCTTTTGTTTCCTTTACTGCTTGCTCAATATACAGATTGAATAACATCGGGGAGAGGCTACTACCCCGTCTCACTCCCTTACGAACCACTGCTTCCTTTTCATGCCCCTCACACTGGACTCGCATTCGGGAGGACGACGGTTCAATCCCGCGCACGGCCATCCTGATTTAGGTTTTCCGTCATTTCCCTAAATCGCTCCAGGCAAATGCCGGGATGGTTCCTTCCAAAGGAGCTGGCCGACTTCCTTCCCCGTCCTTCCCTAATCCGGTGAGACCGATGACCTCGCTGTCTGGTCTCCTTCCCCAAAACAACCCAACTCATGTCCCTCGACTCTTATAACTGCCATGTGGTTTGTGTACAAATTGTAAATAGCCTTTCGCTCCCTGTATTTTACCCCTGCCACCTTCAGTATTTGTCACCATATACACTACATTTTACCAAAACTTGGGGTAGACTAATAAATATTCCACGAATACTGTCCACTGGTGTGTCCTCTCGTCAAATAAATAATTCGTGTCTCTAAGGGCAGAGTCCATTTCATAAGCGCGTTCTGATGTATTCTACGTGCTTCACTGACTAAAGAGAACTCCAAAGCCAGGTTGTTGGTTTTACCAGTTGTAGCTGATTGTTCATTGTCGACAGCCATTATTCACCCCGTAAAGGAGACCATCCACCAATTATGAGCTTTTAACATAAAGATGGACGGTGCTGGAAATAATTCCTAGCATCCGAGGAATCTGTAGTCTCGAGTAATGTATTGTGGGTTGTGACGTCGATTTGGTAGACGTATCTTCTGAGCCACGGGCGGCGCCAGGTATGTTGCCTCCCCTATGAAACAGTTTAAGCTATTACTTAATCTTCTAAGACAACAATAGCGTCACGAATAACGGAAAACTTTCGTGATTGTTGTCAGTTGCAATAGCTAGGTAATAATCACAATACTCGCACCGATTCAATACGTACTGTCGTACGACAGTTACCTTTCAAAACGTGGGCAACAGTAACTACAGACCATGAACTCTTAGAGAACTTCCATAGGTCAACTACGTGTTTGGAAATGAAACTCGTCGCACGACAGAAGTAGAGTCCTATGGTCGGTAGCTAGTAATTGAGATAATTATGAAGTTAGACGCCGTTATCATTCCATGTTTGTTCACACCTTGCACCGAAGTGTTCTCTAACGTGGACTGAGAAGCGCCTCGGCGCCCTGTCGCGCTGGAACCGCCCTCGGAACAGCCGTGTGTGAGGAGCGACAACGCAGCGCCGCTTCTAGCACTCTCTAAAGCTGTTTCGCTTGTCTCCTTCACGGATCTCTGCTTGGAAAGCGACAGCTGCAGTTGAAAGTTGCGGCGACTGCTCGAGCGGATCCGAACGACACAACTACCGCTGCTCCGGAAAGCCGCAATGAGCCCGGGTCACTCTTGCCTCCTGAACTAGGTACACGCAAAAAAAAGCGCTAAATCTGGTCAGCTCATGTAGTTCATTCGTTATGGTGTAACTCACTTATTTAACCGACTTATACAATGACAATGCGTCACTGTGAACTCGGTGAAAGTCGGTTGAAAATCCCGACTTATTTTTCACTCACCAAGCACAGTTCTCAGTGCGCAGGGATGGTACTTATAATTGCAGAAGCCAAAGGCTGAATCAGTACGATTTTATGTTTAAACAGTCGACTGATGACCAATTAGTTTGCTTTAATGAAATACACCTTTGCTTCTACTATTCCGGCGTCAACTAGGTAAACGAAGTGGAGACATTGCTGTTAATCCTGCGTAAATTTAGACTCTGCGGATGATGGAGGAATCTGCAATGAAATATTATCTGTAAAAAACCCGCACAAGTATCAGGCAGATATTGATAAAATTTAAAAAAGAGGCGCAAAGATTAGTAACTTACCTTAAATGTGCAGAAATGTCAAATTTTCCACTTCATGTAATGAAAGGCAGTCCTGCTGTTTTTTCGAAAACTAACGTTTTGAGACCATGCCTATGTACAAAATACAGGTTGATTCTTGAAAAGAAGAAGACAGCAACCAGTCACTACTGATAATGGTTCAAAATGGTTCAAATGGCTCTGAACACTATGGGACTTAACTGCTGTGGTCATCATTCCCCTAGAACTTGGAACTACTGAAACCTAACTAACCTAAGGACATCACACACATCCATGTCCGAGGAAGGATTCGAATCTGCGACCGTTGCCACTAGTAATGTTCCAACCCTCGTATATTGTAAACAGCAACGATCGTAATACACTTCCCTGTGGTATGCCGGATATTACCTTTATATCTGTCAATTTTGCTCCATTAAGAGCGACATGTTGAATTCCATCCGCAAGGAAGTCTTGAATCCAATCGCAAGTCTGCTCCGGTACTCCGCAATGCGGGGCGATGTCAAATGCATTACTGAAATCAAAGAACACGGCATCAACCTAAGCGCCGTTGTCCACTGCGCTGTGGATCTCATGGAGGAACAGAACGAGCTGAGTTTCGCAGGATCTTGATTTTTACAGAGGAGATGTTCATTTTCCAAAAACGTCATAATTCTTGATCAAAAAACATGTTCCATAATTCCACGACAGATTGACGTCAACGATATAGGTCTATAGTTGTGTGCATCTGTCTTACGGCTTTTCTTAAAAACGGGAAGGATGTGCGCTTTTTTCCAGTCGCTAGGTACCTATCGTTCCTCAAGCGATCTACGATAAATTACTGCTAGAAGGGAAGTAAATTCTATCACATAATCTTTATGAAATCTTATAGGTATCTCATCTGGTCCTGACGCCTTTCCGCTTCTAAGCGATTGTAGCTGCTTTTCAGTTCCGCGATCGGCTATCTCAGTATCTGCCATTTCGACTTTCGTACGACGATTGAAAGAAGGGACAATGTTACGATATTCCCCGGTGAAACAACTTCGGAAGATCGTATTCAGATTTTCGGCCTTCTCTCTGTTGGCTTCCGTTTCTGTGCCGGTGTGGCCGCTGAGATAATGAGTAGATGATTTTGACCCTCTTACTGATTTTATATATGACCAAAAGATCTTAGGTTTTTTACTCAGGTCGGTTTACAACGTCTTACTTTCAAAATCATCGAACGCTTCTCTCATTGCTCTCCTTACGCTCATTTTCGCTTCGTTCAGCTTTTGTTTGTCAGACAGGTTTTCACTTCTCTTGAATCTGAGATGAAGTGCTCTTTTTTTACTTAACGTTTTTCTAACACATATATTAAACCAGGGTGGATCTTTACCATCCCTTAAAACCTTCCTCGGAACATACTTGTGTAAGGGATATTTGACGATGACTTTGAATTTTTTCCATTTGTTCTCCACATCTTCCCCCTCATCACCGAATATTTGATGCTGACTGCTGAGATATTCCGGAATTTGTATCCTATCACCATTGCTAAGCAAATATATCTTCCTACCTTTCTTAACATTCCTTGTTGGACGCGTCGTCATAGATGCTGTCACAGCCTTATGGTCAGTGATACCTTCCTCTGCGTTAACTGATTCGATATGTTCAGGTCTGTTTGTTGCCAGGAAGTCAAGACGTTACCGTTACCCTCACGAGTTGGTTCTCTAAGTATGTGCTCGGGGTAATTTTCGGGCAAGACATCTAGGACAATCAATGCCACAAAAATCCCTGCAACGCGTAATAAATTGATACTTATTAAACTATCTAGAAGGTTTTATTCACAAAATAATTAATACTCTCTGCTACACACTTCACAGTGGTTTGTAGATGTAGATACGATTAATTTAGCTCAGTTATTTTTTTCTTCGTAGCTGTCTCGAAAGACCGTAACAACTCCTTCTAGATGTGCGCGCCTTGGGCTCAACTCGAACCATTCTTTGTGAATTGGAAACAACGGTTAAGAGCTGTGACTCAGGATGGGTTTTTAACGCTTTCTGAGTATCGAGCGATCCACACCAAGAGATATCGCCGCCGTCATGAGGGCGAAAGTAGGCCACGTCACGAGGCAGCTGATTCCTGCACTTTATGGACATCCAAGACGGTGTCAAACACGCAGAACTCTGTTATAATTTCTCATCAACCGTGTCTGACGAACTGATTTAATTGGTATGCGTGTTAAGATGTTAGGATAGTCCGATGTTCCTTGAATATTGTTGCTACTGAACAATGAGTACAGATTCCTACAATGGCTGAACGCAATGTTAAAAATTAGTTATACATGATCAGTTTTCATTTTCCACCTGTATATAGCTTTGTTTGAGTCCTATCGTCCCCAGCTATATGGGAAATACATAAGTAAAATTGTGTTTTCCTGAGGATGCGCTGGGAACCTTATACTTCTGCGTTGTCACTTTAATAAGAGGTCGAAAAATGACTATAATTTTAACTTCGATCTGGCATCTTGCACGTACGTGGGTTTAACTTTAGATATGAAGGGTATTCATTATTTAAGTGTCCAACATGGACGCAGTGGTATGCGACGTCATAGAAAGTACAGGGTGGCGCACGAAACGTGTTACCATTTTGTTTTTGAATATAAACTTTATTGTCAATACAATCTGAAAGGAACATATAGTGCAATGAAAAGCGGTCCATGGAGATTTGTTCTAACACAGCACGTGCTCAATATGTCCACCATTTCGTTTCCTAACTTCCTTCAAACGAACACTGAAGTTAGTGATTAACCTACGGCACATGTCATCCGTAATTTCACTGCAAGCTTGAAGAATAAGTCTTCTGCGCTCCATTAAATCACGTAGACGTTTCAGGAAAATTTTTTCCTTTAGGTACCCCCAAAGAAAAAAGTCACATGGATTGAGGTCTGGACAATTGGGGGGCCAATTTTGTCCGTCATTGAAGCGACCTGGAAACCTGAGTGAAATGATCCACATGTCGAAATGCTCGTGTGAAAACTTCAACACAGTGTTTGCAGTATGTGGCCTTGCTCCATCTTGCATGAACCACTGTTTGTTGAAGGACAACGCAGTATTAAGAAGCTGTGGAATGAAGCTATTGCGAAGCATTCTCAAATAACGCTCGCTGTTCACAGTTTCTTCAAAGAAAAAGGGTCCAATAAGTCCGTGACTGGAAATTGCTGCCCACGCTGCAATCTTCGGAGCACTTGTGGGTTTTCAGTGGCCCAAAAGCGTACATTTTGTTTGTTAACCACACCGTCTAAATGAAAATGCGCCTCGTCTGAAAACCAAACGTTGTTGAGAGTTTCTTCCCTATCCTCCGCCCACTGAGCAAACAGTTAGTCTCTGCTGCTAGTGCTCTTCAGTGAGCTTCTGTGCACAGGTCATCTTGTATGGGTTCATATGGAGGTCACTTTTAAGAATGCGTTGAACGAAGCGTCTGGATATTCCCAGTTGCACTGCTGCCTTTCTACACGATTTCCCGGGACTTCTCTGTACAGCAACTCGTACCGGTTCAATATTCTCCGGCGAACAAACAGGCTTAGGCCGAGGTCGCTTCGCTTCCAATACTGTTCCTTCCTGTACAAATTTATCGTACAACCTGTGGATGGTCTTCTTGCAAGGGACTCATCGTGTGTTAAACTGTTGTCGAAAACGTCTCTGAGTCACAACAAGGCTTTCCGTTTCATGAAAAAGTAACACAATTGCCGATCGTTGCTGTGTCGTCAGTCTTCCATTGTCAGATATTGCTGCTTACTAGTCTCCTAGCGGCAGTATCGTGAATTACACGTCATTTCGTAACTAATTTGTTTTTCCAAGCTCTGCTGGTACTGCTGTAGAGATCCCAGCGGGATATCTAATGTGCGTCGTAAATTGTGAAAGAAACAACTGGTAACACATTTCGTGCGCCACCCTGTATTTAAGGGTGAACTAAGGGTACATGTGATATTTAGTCTCTCATTCTTCTGCTGGTCATTCGTGAGTCGTTCGAGAGGACTATGTGGCCGCGCAACGACGTGTTTTACGTACTTCATCTGCTGATGGACTTCGAACAATTTTTGTGAATTCGAGTTACAAACATTAAATATGACTTGGAGTAGTTTAGTGAGCGTGAGTTACGCACTTTGATTTTTCGCAGAGATTTTTTCACTATCTCTCCGGTTGTTGATTTCGCGCGGCTTACGAACTTCGAACTTTGTTTATGGGACTTGAGGTAGCTGTTATCGCTGTGGTTGATGTTTATATTCGTGTGCGATGGACGTGATACACGTTTCTGCAGTGTTTAGGGTATCGAATCCTAGTTTCCGTCCCGATCAATATTGGGAAACTATACTTTCGGACTTGGAGTGTTTACAGTGCAGTTAAATGCACTTTGCCCACACATGATTCTGTTTTCGATACTTTGATCGCACTACGTACATTAATTATTCTTTAATATTGCTATTTTATATCTGAATCAACAGTTTCTATGAGGCCACCATTCAGTTGCGAGTGAACATTATTTATTAAAAATCTATTTCGTTTAAGCTATCATCCATTGGTCTCGTCAACATCGCTAATCATACGGGATTTATCCAGTCATTTCACTTATTTATATATATTCGCTAAATCAATCGACATACTCAAAACGGTTGATGAACCAAATTTCAAATGGCTCTGAGCACTATCGGACTTAACATCTGAGGTCATCAGTCCCCTAGAACTTAGAACTACTTAAACCTAAGTAAACTAAGGACATCACACACATCCATGCTCGAGGCAGAATTCGAACCTGCGACCGTAGCGGACACGTGGTTCCAGATCGAAGCGCCTAGAACCGCTCGGCCACTCCGGCAGGCGTTAATGAACCAATATTCTATTAAATGTGTAGACTTTACAGCGATGATGGATGTCCGACACCGGACATATTCTACCGAGTCAAGCCAACAAATTAGTTCGTGCACTGTCCACACCGAAGTGGCCAATAATACTGCAGGTACGCTTGTAATGTAAATACAATAAGAGTCAGCTGCTGCTGAATGAGATAACAGTAGCTAAATTACATTACAAGAACAAACACATGTTAGAAATAGTTTTCGTAGGTATTCTGTGTTGTAAATGTACATTACAAATTCTATGAGTCAGACGACGTAATGAACGCACACAATAAACGTGGTGCACTTCCGGCGTGATGGCACCACATTGAAATAGACCACTCACAAAGACGCAGTCTATCTTGCGAGAAACTATTGTTTAGATGGACAAAGAAAAACGTTTTGTATCACAGCTCAGCTATATGCTGTCATCGCCGAGCTTCCGACAGGGAGAACAAATGAGAATTTAAGAGCACTCGACGGGCCCATTAGTGCTGATTGACCTCTAAACAACGTAGGCTAGGGGCGACAAGTCAACCAACCATTCGTAACGTTCAGCTATTGTTAGATAGCAGATGCCCTGCCATTCACGTTTAGTCACAAGGACAGACGTGAAATGAGCGTCGTATTCCACGCACTGGTTATACATGGGTGACTGCTCTCTCCTTCCTTGAATCGTCGGCTTCCTAGACCTCACTTCGCAGAAATCAGAAGACATCGTCATATCAGTGGCTTATTTTGTTCAATCGCTGCCAACCTCTGCACTCAAACAGTACCGTTGTATACGTGGCGGTACACATCGTTTTCAGGGTAGTGGGTAGTGAAGATCGAAGATCTGTTTTTCATCCTGTGTGATGCACCATTTAATTCTTCACTGGAAAATGTTCACTTTTCGGCCAGTTGAGCCCTTAAAAGGCTTTATTCGGGGCAGAGATCACGCTTCTCTTCTGCGTGCTTTGTTCGATGTGCAGCGTATTTCTCTGATTCACAAATGTGACAGTCTTTCAAAGCGCCTGTTATGTGATATTACTGCCGTGTGCAGTATTGTGGGTGCATAATTTTTTGATAGTGGTATGTGCAGTTTGTGGATTTCTCCCTCTCTCTCTTTTTTTTTACTCTTAAGTGTTTTGCATTAATAGATTTTAGATTTTAGTTCAATTTTCTGCTTTTATTGGGTTAATAAAGTATATTCGGAATGTATCACACCACATTTCACAGGTGCAGATATAAATTTTAGGGCCATTTACACTAGTGTTCCATAAATGGTGGTGCAGTAGGAGATGAAGAGGTCTTCAGAATATTCTGAGGGTCTAAGAGATTGACCAGCTTAGATACGCAACAGTTTTCTTCGCTACAGAGACTTAAAAAGGTTTCATGAAAGTGAAACAGGCGAAACTGAGTGGGGAGTTTTTTAAACTTAGAGTGTTTGGACTATGCGGAAACGAACTGAAGTAAGATTACAGAGGATGCAAGAACATTAAGGGCAAGAAACTATCTGATGGTGTGTTACTAATAGATCGTGGTCGTCTCACACATAGTGAGATAGAGTTGTGCCAGTGTTACTATGTTCGCAAATACAGGGAAGAGCGGTAAGGCAGGTTAATTTTTTTAAAAAACAAAAAATGCTCTGCACCGAATGACTTTGATCAAATGGTTGTGGATTATGGTGTGGGTTTGGAAAGGAGAAACCTACATCCATAATGATAAAAACCGTTAAATCTGTCTAACGAGAGACATGTAGTAAATGTCTCTTGGCAAATGTCTCCTTGTCGCAACATTTCTCTTACGCAGAATATGAGTGAAAGTTTCATTCACAAAATTAATAACGTGTTGAAACAAAAATTTCGAGACTATCCTATATTTGTGATGTAACCTTCTATAATGTCTTACGTAAATTTTATTGGTTTACTGTACTGTCTGCATAACTCCCACGGACACAAGTTAGTTACGGTTATTGTCCCCTACAGAACGAAAACGACACTAATGGCGTTTTTAAAGGATACCATTTTCACGGTTTTCAATCAAACGATTGTAGTTTTGATTTTGTGGTCACTATCAAGTGTAATATTTCATGCTTACACTTGTCTTCTGGCACAAATAACATTTAATGTCCTGGTCATGCACAGTTTAAACAGTGTAAATCCAAGAACACTTTCACAAACTTCAGCAAACCAGCGTTGTTCCCTGTAAACTTTCACATTCCCAAGAACACAGAAACGTGCTCAGCAGTACGCTGGTTTTAACCATTTCGTGGTCAAAAAGATCAACACCCGCATTTCTTCATTGTTCTTCTGCTCAGTTGTGAGGTTTTTCGGCGTCAGTTTGGCACTAACGTTTCACATGTGCATATCCTCAGCAAAAATTTGATGTACTGTGAAAGTGTTTAACAGGTCACATCCATCATCGTTATTGTTAAACTTACGTTTAACAGGTCACGCCGATCATCGTTAGTTTTCAGCGTCAGTCTGACCTCACATGAGCACACACGCGTCTAACATTTTCGTCGGTTACTGAACTCTAAGGTGCCTGAGAGACGTTCATCTTCAACGTTTCTCAGCCTTCCAAAGATGGTTTGTGCCGGCGAAAAACATGTGCACCTGATAAGGAATGTTCCCCACAGGCCAGTTTCAATTTTCCGAAGGTCACATTCGCGAATTCTCCAAGTTTAGCACAAAACTTGATAGTATAACGTTGCTCTAAATCCCTATTTTTATAACACACAAAAATCACGCGATGGCCGTACGGAGCTGAAACTCTGACTGAGCATCTGAAAGGATGGACACACCTGTTTACGCAGGTACATTGGTGTCCAAAATTAAATCAACAAACGGAAATTTCGCAAGGTTGCGTTTATTTTGCCATAAAACAGTATAAGCAGGTTATAGTAAAGTAGAAACAATGTAAAGAATACAGACTGTAAAAAACTGCAAAGTGCATAACGGTAGACAAAAATGGTCTTCGTTTTCTTCCAACTTCCGACGACTGATCACTGTGCTCAACAGGGGTGTTACCACTTCTGGCATCGATAGAGGCCTGACAACGACGGAGCGTGCTGTGAATGATGTCATCAGTCTCATACTGAGGCAATAACGCTCATTCTTCCCGCAGAGAAGCTCGCAGTCTCGAGGAGTGGTTGGTAGATGCTGACGTGATGCAACCCATCTCCGTACTGCATCCCACACAAGCTCCATGAGATTGAAATCAGAAGAGCGAGCAAGCCACGGCATGCGTGCAATATCTTCTGTTTCCTAGAAAACATCAACCACCTATGATGGATGATCTAGGAGGTCGAGCATTGTTGTCCATCAGTACGAAGTCCGGAGCCACAGAAGCTCGCAACAACCGCACATGAGGTCTCAAAATATCGTCACGATACCTGACAGCAGTTAAATCTTGCCGATTCACCCGTACAATTTCATGAAGACCTATCGGACTGCTCAACACAATCCCTGACCACACCATTAAGGATCCTCCTCGTTCAAATTTTTGCCCCGGTTCGGAAACATCGCAGATCCGTGGCTGGATGGGATTCTACTGCTTGAACTGTGTGCAACTAAGACAAGAAATGCTAAATATTTTTGATTTTTTAACATGCGTGTAGCACAATATCTTACACTGGAAAATGACTGTGTGATCGAAACTGTGCATGTTGCAAACTGAGTTAAAGGCGAAAATTTTTTTAATTCAAAAACTTTAACTGGACTGTGGATCATGATCAAGAAAAGATATGAGGATTCGTAGCAGTCGTTCTTTCCACATTCAATTTCTGAAATGATTAGGGAAGACGGCAACGGTAGTCCTACCAGAAGTACCCTCCGCTACTTGCGGAGTATGGACGCAGGTGGAGAAGCCAGCAGTGGAGGGTCACATGACCGTCTGGTACCAGTCTTACAACATCTACAGCGCTACAAAGTGACCAGTGTGTCCTTTTAATGGGTGACTAATGATTCATGCGGTGAACCTGTGTGCGAGGCGTTTCACAATCGTTCTAGCGGTTGAAACGGGCGCGATGCTCCGACCAGGATGTGAATATCAACACGCTGTCCTGCGTTGGTGCACTGCCGGAAAAGGCGTATCTCAAGAGTATCAAGTGCGCCGACCTACGGCCTCATTAGAAGGGGCAAGAAAACTGTGTCACAAAAAGTCATCAGCTGCGGCATTTACGACCGCGGCCCCCTGCCGCAACGCGGGAAAGACGCCGGCCTAGGCTAAGATCAAACAAGAGAATCTGTGATCTTCAGATCACGACAAGAAATTGAAAGCGAGCTCGGACATGTAGTTGCTGGACGGTGTGCAAGATACCGGGAGATAGGCAAAGTCCACTTGCTATCCCATTATTTAAAAAAGGGGACCGCAGGATGCGCGACAATTATCGAGGTGTTAGTTTTTCGAACCCTGGATGCAAGATATATGCGAGACCAACAACAAATAGACCAAACATAATTTCCGAAAAGTTTCTTACAGGATAAGAGAAAGGGTTTCAGATGAGATCTTGCAAAGAAAATGGTTCAAATGGCTCTGAGCACTATAGGACTTAACATCTTAGGTCATCAGTCCTCTAGAACTTAGAACTACTTAAACCTAACTAACCTAAGGACATCACACACATCCATGCCCGAGGCAGGATTCGAACCTGCGACCGTAGCAGTCCCGCGGTTGCGGACTGCAGCTCTTGCTTAGACAGTGTTTTTCCACAACACAATTTTTTTGTTAACAGATTGACGATAGTACTACTGACAACATGACTCGTGCATATGATGTTATTTATATATATTTGACGATGCTGGTGCTGATGCTGCATTTAACATTTGACGATGTCACTATGGCTGCAGTACATTAGAATTTTCTTTTTATAAAACAGATCTGATGATGGTCATTATAGACCGAAACCGGTAATCTGTTAACAAAAAATTTATGACCATAGACATAAATTAAAGGAAAATTAGTGTTTTTCCAGTTTGCCAATATGTTGAAAACCACAGAGAATACAATAATCTCACAGGCATACCCTTTATCGATATCCTTCATACTGAACTCGCATTGGGGAGGACGACGGTTCAGTCCCGCGTCCGGCCATCCTGATTTAGGTTTTCCGTGGTTTCTCTAAAATCGCTCCAGGCAAATGCCGGGATGGTTCCTTTGAAAGGGCACGGCCGACTACCTTCCCCGCCCTTTCCTAATCCGATGAGAGCGATGACCTCGCTGTTTCTTCTCTTCCTCCAAACAATCCAATCCAATCACCCAAATTGCTTTATATATACATGACATAATAAATACTGCATCATTATAAGCCTCATAACGAAGTTATAAATACATTCCTGCTTGCGGATGATCAAATAATCTTAGCGGACTCGGGAGACAAATTATAGAGAACAATTTCACTCTTGAACAAGGTAGCAAATGGTTATGATACGACAGTTAAAACTAAGACAATGCCGCTCCTTGGTAAGGAGCATTTAAGACAAAAAACAATGATTAATAATAAACTGCTAGAACAAACAAATACTTTTACATGCTTGGGATGTGAAATCTCATATGTTACGAGTACGTCCAATGGTCAACAATTCAAGCTGCAAAAAATCTTAACAGTCGGTAGCTACTATAGCTCGCACTCTCCTCATTAGAAAAGCGTCACTATAATGTAGTACTAGTTCTAATGTATGGGTCAGAAGCTTGGACTCGAACAGCCAATCAACTGACGAATATTGAAGCAACAGAAATCAGACGCGTAAGACTACTAGCTCGTTACAGATTCATAGATCAGGTAAAGAATAGTGAAATAAGAAATCAGTTCGGCTTCAAAAGCATATTTCAGAAAACAGAGTACATAAAGAAATGGCATGAACGCATTCAAAGGATATCATATGGACGGATACCTAAATGAAAAAGGCTGTTGGGCGTCCCATAAGAGATAGAAAGATCAGCTGCACGCTTCATGGCCTGCTTTTAGGATAACACTTTGCAAAGGGCGAAAGAAAATCTTTCCAGTGGGATCACTTCGAATCCACTAGAACAATGCGTTCGTTTAACGTTAAAAAATCACTACAAGTACAATAGTTACACAATCACGTTGTAATCTATTCGCTCGTCCCTCTTCTAGTCTACGTGTCTTTGGCTTGTTATCCTTTGCGTATCAAACTAAATAAAACACATCGGTATGTTACACGAGAAAATAAGGACGATCACAATTTTAACCAACAATCTACCAATGGAAACTGCCTGTATCAGAAAGCTGCAGTATAACAAGGGTGCATAGCATGGATTTATGTTTTGCTTCTGTGAAGTCCACTCGCAAACATCCACACCTACAAAACTTACCTGATCTTACCTACAGAACAGCTAACTGCAAGTCACACAATAGGATATGAATTCTGAGAACGAATGTGCTACGAAAATAGTACTTTTTTGAAGTTGTTGCCACCGTAAATAAACCACAGGCAATTTGGGTAAACGCTTAATACGAGGGTCACTCCAAAAGAAATGCGCACTATTTTTGTAAAACTACAGTTTTCATTCTGCATGTGTGAAAGTTTTACAGTGTGTAGATACATCCTTCCCGCCTGTTTTCAAACTTAGTTCAACCTGTTCCCGTGAGTGGCGCCGTCACACTATGTCTTCAAGATGGCTGCTACACTTCACGTTCGTCAGAAGCAACGTTCTGACATAGAATTCCTGTGCTGGGAAAACAAGACAGTGGGAAACATCCACAAGAGGTTGAAAGAGGTGTATGGAGATGCTGCTGTCGATCGCAATACAGTTAGTTGGTGAGCAAGCAGGTTACGTGATGAAAGCGGACAAGGCAATATTGAGGATTGTCCTCGCAGAGGCAGGCCGCGTACAGCACACAGTCCAGACTGTGTGCAGAGGGTTAACGAATTCGTGACTGCTCATACATGCATCACAGTGAACGAATTGTCACGCAACGATGGGATACGAGAAGGAAGTGTTTGCAGAATACTGAAAGTGTTGGCGTTAAAAAAGGTTTGTGCCAGGTGGGTTCCCAGGATGTTGATAGTGGCTCAAGAAGAAACTCGGATGGACAACACTGAAACACTCGCCTTACAGTCCTGACCTGGCTCCATGTGACTATCATCTCTTTGGGAAACTGAAAGACTATCTTCTTGGAACAAGGTTTGTAATGATGACTCCGTTGTGCATGCTGCCAAACAGTGACTCCAACAGGTTGGTCCAGGATTTTACCGTGCAGGTATACAGGCGCTGGTCCCAAGATGGCGTAGGGCAGTTGAGAGGGATGGAAATTATGTGGAGAAATAAAAATATTGTTTCTAAATAATGTATCTACACACTGCAAAACTTTCAAACATGTAGAATAAAAGATGGATTTAAAAAAAATAGTGTACATATCTTTTGGAGTGACCCTCGTATATTGTTTTGGCCTAGTACCTCCAGTTTCGTAGGTGTAAGTCCGTTGCAACACCTACACAAAATTCCAGATGCTTCGATCAGAGTTCACCGTGGCCTTGCGAACGTAACCTTTGTCTCTTGGCCTGACATTACCGGTACGCAAGATAAAGTAACTTGCACCAGAATACACAATGACGATCTCCCACAATTCTATGCTGTTAGAAACTGTACCTGCCATGCAGGTCTTGTTACCACACAGTCAGGATAATTGTTCAGCTTTCTCAACAAACACAAAAATCTGAATTCTCTCCATGTCGCGACCAAATGATCACCAGTGACGATAAATTCATAACAGTGAAGCAGTATACATTGCAACAGTGAAGGTACCCAACTTACCTACATACGATGTAGTAATGGCTGGCATAAGCTTTGCGCATTGTCTGATAACGTCGAAGTCTGCGAATTTGTCACCATTCAAAAATATTAAAAATGACCAAATAAAGTCATTTGCTACGCAGTTAACTTGGAAATACATTAATTATGTAATATGCGCAAAGACAAAGCTTGTTTTGCCACAACTTTGGAGTTCCTTTGCACAACACGTACTCGTGCTCCTGGAGCCAACCGCATTCTTCCGAAAACTGACGCGCCCTTCCCACTGATGCCCGACTGGGCACATTTATGTGATACATCTTATAGTGTAACACGCGCAAAAAGATCAACATTATACGTGGAAGCTTAGCTTCTCTTGCATCTTATTAACCTTAGAGACCAATATTATATGTGAAAGCTTTTCTTTTCTTGTAGTAACACTATGTGTATCAATTTAAACCGTTAAATTTGCATGTTTTTGTGTACGCGCTACTTCGCACTGATTTGCTAATTGGCTGACTACATCACTTGTCCTATGCTCTGAATATCCGCCGGCTGGTGAGATCACGTGACATGAGCTATGACAGGCTTACAAAAGCGCATCGCAAGCTCGATTTCAATGCTTCGGTAAGTAACATGCCGTTTTTGATGGAATTAGAATTTATACTTTCATAATACGAAAATATGCAAGGTACATGTTGCTTCACCTTAAAGATCTTTCCAAAACGTGCTTTTTTCCCCTGAGTTTGTTTTTATGAGGTACCGGGAAATTCTATGCCCCTGTATAAAACCACAATCATTCAAAAGATAAGTTTTACAGTTCCGAGGGAAAAAATACTGTCACTTTACACGGAAAAAGTGTGTTTTCACCTAGGAGAAAGTGTATTTTTAGTCGGGAAATCCGGGGAAAATCTGGGAATTTGTTTTTTCTTATCTGCCTATACACCCTGATATGCGTATACTTGCACTGTTCTTTCTTTCATTATTTTAATTTATCCGGTTATGGACAAGAAGTAGAATGATTGTGGACAGAGTATAGGTTACTATTGCCATGTCTCAACGTCACTTTTAATTTGAGTAATATCAACTACCATGTAGCAGTTTAAAGTATCTTCGGGAGTGTGAGTGTGTATGTGAGGGTGAGCAGGGGATGGGGAGAGAGGTGAGAAAATTAGGCTGGGAAGCAGATGAAATCAAACTGTCGTATTTTTTTTCTTTCGGTGGTCAGATGCGTTATATGATTGGTACTTTGAATGCTTTAAGGCGAAGTATATTGCAGCAGTATGTTAGTAAATACGAAAAATCTATTGTAAAAATTTCCAGCGCGCACTCTAAGTTTAGTACAAAAAATCAAAACCGTCAAGCATTTCTTCCTTTGCCCAATCGACCTTGTGAGAATGTTGAACTTCCAGCGGTTACCAGTCGACAGGGCAGTATTTTCTTGAGATTTCTCTCTCTTCAGCTGAACGATGCTAACAGAATAATCCTTTCTCAAAATCGAGCCCCCTATTACTTATTTGGCACATAGAATAGGAACATCTATGGAATGAGCATTTATATACGCAGAACAGAATTTTTGTCGCCCAACATACTTTCCCACCAAAGCCACGTGACTATTCCATGGCGTGAGATTTGCGCGTTAGCACTCTACTGATTCTGAATGTCATTACATCGCTAGGACAGCCAGATACGGTTCTACCTGTTTCTTCGTTGTTTTCTTCTGCAGTTCTGATATCACATGACATCTCTCAAATTTTTATTACAGAGGGTTGCCACTCTCTTGACCGGACACGCTGAGCTATCATACAGGCGACCACTCGACCGTGCAGGCTTTTGTCAACATCATTTATTTTATGGGAAGGAAATTTTCAACACGAAGGAGGATTTCTATACTGAGTTTAAACTTTTTCGAAGACGTTAATTTCTAGTTATTTTTGTACTGGGTGACGTAGTAAACGTCAGTTCCAGACGTCTCAACGATCTTTCTATGCCGGCCGGCGTGACGGTGCGTTCTACGCGCTTCAATCTGGAACCGCGTGACCGCTACGGTCGCAGGTTCGAATCCTGCCTCGGGCATAGATGTGTGTGATGTCCTTAGGTTAGTTAGGTTTAAGTAGTTCTAAGTTCTAGGGGACTGATACCACAGATGTTAAGTCCCATAGTGCTCAGAGCCCTTTGGACCTTTTTTTTAATCTTTCTGTTTTCTTGTCGATATGATATTCATGTGGGGAGATGAAAAACGATAACAGAATTTTGTCAGATGGAGAACAACAAACAGCAGCACCGTGAAGGACTCACAACACAAATAAAATTTATGTACAAAGGTAATGTACTTATGAAAGTACCACCTAACAGTACGGAGAAATGAAACGATATTACACTTTAAAATCACTATTTCGTGAAAGCAGTACTTGCGGCTATAGTAGAAGCTCACCATTTTGAAAGAGGACACTGTTCGCTTCGGAGCGCTTTAAATAGCTTATAACTGGCAGCAGGCGGACACGAGACTTTCCACTGCTGACGTACGTCATAACAGTGACGTTTGTGCGTGCGTTAACGAGGCCTATGAGAAAGACAGGCCGTGGCGCGTACGTCACGAAGGTAGTCCTACATTCGCTCGCTCAAATCAGCAGAAAAACCACGTTTCCACACCTGTTAACTCGTAACTAGGCGTGTCCGCTCCGTACAAACGAAAACAATCTTCTACTGGAATCCGCTGTTATGGAATCTTACTGTTATTAGTCCTATAATGATGGGAAGTCCATGGGCCTACTAATAATTTGTTACGGCTGTACTGGCGTACAATAAAATGAAATCATGCTAAAATGATTATCAGTTGCATAAGGCACCACTTCCAGCATGTAATGAGTACTGTTAAGCAGAAGAGACTAAATGCTAGCCGGCCGTGGTGGCCGAGCGGTTCTAGGCGCTTCAGTCCGGAACCGCGCGACTGCTACGGTCGTAGGTTCGAATCCTGCCTCGAGCATGGATGTGTGTGATATACTTAGGTTAGTTAGGTTTAAGTAATTCAAAGTTCTAGGGGACTGATGACATCAGAAGTTAAGTTCCACAGTGCTCAGAGCCATTTGAATCATTGTTACTTTGTGCCAGGAAGGACTCTCAACAAGGGAAGTTCAAATGGTTCAAATGGCTCTAAGCACTATGGGACTTTACATCAGAGATCGTCAGTCCCCTAGACTTAGAACTACGTAAACCTAACTAACTATGTATGAAACCCATTCAAACGTCGGATTACTTTACAAGTGAGTTACTGTGTTAAGTACACACATTAAAACAAATTTTGCATCATCTCTGTTCCGAAAGTTCCTAAGGACGTGACACAGATCCATGCCCGAGCAGGATTTGAACCTGCGACCGTGTGGTTCCGGAGTGAAGCGCCTAGAACCGCTCGACTACAGCGGCCGGCTAACAAGGGAAGTAAGTATCCAGGCGTCTCGGAGTGAACCAAAGCGATGTTGTGCAGACATGGAGGACATACAGAGAGAGAGAGGAAGTGTCGATGACATGCCTCGCTCAGGCCGTCCAAGGACTACTACTGCAGTGGATGACCGCTATCTGCAGATTATGGTTCGGAGGAACCGTGATACCAACGACACCATGTTGAATAATGCTTTTCGCGCAGCCACAGGACGTCGTGTTACGACTCAAACTGTGCGCAATAGGCTGCATGATGTGCAACTTCACTCCCGACGTTCAGGGAGAGGTCCATCTTTGCAACGACACCATGCAGCGTGGTACAGATGGGACCAACAACATGCCGAATGGATTGGCATCGCGTTCTCTTCGCCGATGAGTGTTGCATATGCCTTCAACCAGAAAATCGTCGGAGACGTGTTTGGAGGCAACCCGGTCAGGCTGAACGCCTTAGACACACTGTCCAGCGATTGCAGCAAGGTGGAACTTCCGTGAAGTTCTGAGGGGGGGAGGGTGGCATTATGTGGGGCCGACGTACACCGCTGATGGTCATGGAAGGCGCCGTAACAGCTGTACGAGTGAATGCCGTAATCGTACCGATAGTGCAACCATATCGGCAGCATATTGGCGAGGCATTCGTCTTCATGGACAACAATTCGCGCCACCATCGTGCACATCTTATGAATGACTTTCTTCAGGATAACGACATCGCTCGACCAGAGTGGCCAGTATGTTCTTCAGATATGAACCCAATCGAACATGCCTGGGATAGATTGAAAAGGGCTATTTACGGACGACGTGACCTACCAACCTCCCTGAGGGATCTACGCCGAATCGCCGTTGAGGAGTGGGACAATCTCGACCAACAGTGCCTTGAAGAACTTGTGGATAGTATGCGACGACGAATGCAGGCATGCATCAATGCAAGAGGACGTCCTACTGGATATTAGAGGTATCGGTGTGTACAGCAAACTGGACCGCCACCTCTGAAGGTCTCGCTGTCTGGTGGTACGCCGGCCGGAGTGGCCGAGCGGTTATAGGCGCTATAGTCTCGAACCGCGCGATCGCTACGGTTGCAGGTCCGAATCCTGCCTCGGGCATGGATGTATGTAATGTCCGTAGGTTAGTTAGGATTAAGTAGTTCTAAGTTCTAGTGGGCTGATGACCTGAGAAACTAAGTCCCATAGTGGTCAGAGCCATTTGTCTGGTGGTACAGCATGCAATATGTGGTTTTCATGAGCAATAAAAAGGACGGAAATGATGTTTATTTGGATTCCAGTTTTCTGTACAGGTTCCGGAACTTTCGGAACCGAGGTGATGCAAAATTTGTTTTGATGCGTGTACTTAACTCAGTAACTCAATTGTAAAGTAATGAGACGTTTGAATGGATTTCATACATAGTAGTTAGATTTAAAGAATCGGGGTTTTACTGGCTCTATTGTAGAGTATATTACAACGCATAACTGCGCCGTTGCCGCATTCCTTTGCGGCGCATTCTTCTGTGCAGCGGATCGTATATTCTAGGTAGTCCACTGTGAAAGATCTGGACGCACCATTAAAAACTCGCTGCGTGCCTGCGTCCTCAGGTCTAGAACGGAACTCGGTCTGCGGGCCAGGGCTACATGCGTGGCTGTGCAGAGGACGGCTGTGCTTCGATTTCAGATAGTGGCCCGATGGCAGCACGGGGGAGTTGCCGCCCCCTGGGGACGGCTCACAAAAGCGCCGCCTCATCGGCATGGAGGGCACGGCGGAGGCAGCAGGCAGCAGCAAGCAGCAGGCACGCTTGTGCAGGCCGCAGCCGTGCTGGCCAGTGCCCGCTCTGGAGACCGGGCCGAGCTGCGTGTGGGCGGCGGCCGGCGAGCGGGCGACCACGTGCCGCGGCCAGCCTTGACACCCGGACCACCTCGCAGGGCGAGACGCCGCGAGCTTCCAGGGGAACGCCATCGCTACGCACGCTTCTTTCAAACCGTTTCTTTAGTAATTCCACTACCTCGCATCTTATGCATGCCTGCGATTTTCAATCCGAGCGCTTCTTCTACTGCATATACAATAGCTGTTTTACGCAACTCCGTCAGATTTTCTTAAAACTGCATGGCGTAACTTCCATAAAAAGACAGTTTCTCACGCAGTGAGGTAACAAAAGTCATGAGATAGCGATGGCAGTAGTATTGCGTACACAAGGGATAAGAGGACAGTGCATTGGCACATGTGTCATTTGCCAGTCACGTGGAAAGATTTGCGACGGAATTATGGCCGCCCTACGGCAGTAACAGACTTCACATGCGAAATCGTAGTTGTGGTGTGTGTCCTGAATGACCTTCAGTACACACACCATCAGATTATTTGACTTGTCGCTCTAACGAAATAGGCGAGGTCAGCAATGTCTCGTGGTCTTATCGTGGAGTGTTTATCTTCTGCCATTAGGTCAGACGATAGAAATGCCACTTGCACGCTTAGAGTAGCAGATTGACGGTGACCAACTTTAAACAGAACTTGATTAATTTTCACACACATTTATTAAAATAATAAGCATAAAAATTACTTAACTAGATTCTGGATGCTATTTACAATTGACAATCTGAAGTTCCTTTGGTTAATCTTATTCTCACATATATCTCTGTTACTTGACAAAAATGTCTATACATTTTTCTTCATGGCTATGTTCAGGAATATGGTAATCTTATAAGGCACAGAATGAAACTAGACTATAGACTGGTACAGACTGGTGCAGACAAATGCAGGCTGACTAATCAGAGGTCTGTACATTCCTTATAATACCTCGAGCGTTCAGGTATCACTGCGCGAGTGTGAGCCGCATGGAGAAAAGGTTCTACGTTAGCAGCAGTCTCATTGGCTGCGTTACATATTAATACACGGATCGGCGGAAGCAGAATGTGGTCCATCGCTATCGTAGCGCCATCTCGTAGTGCGGAGATGGACTAGCGCTGCGCCTGCGTTGTTGTGCTTAGCGGGGCTCGCTCTAGTGGGAAAGTTGTGTACGCGCTGACTATGCGGAACTATGTACACAACAGTAGTAGGAGCTACGCGCATGGGACATTCCATTTCGGAAATCGTTAGAGAGTTCAACATTCCGAGATCCGGACTGTCAAGAGTGTGCCGGGAATACCATATTTCAGGCATTACCTCTCACTGCGGACAACGCAGTGGCCGACGGCCTTTACTTAACGACCGAGAGCAGCGACGTCTGCTATAGTTGTCGGTGCTAACAGACAAGCAACACTGCGTGAAATAACCGCAGACGTCTATGTCGGACGTACGAGGAACGCATCTGTCAGGAAAGCGCTGCGAAATCTGGCGTTAAGGGGCTGTGGAAGTAGACAACGGACGCTTGTGCCTTTGCTAACAGCACGACATCGCTTGCAGCGCCTTTCCTGGGCTCGAGACCATATCAGTTGGACTCTAGACGACTGGAAAACCGTGCTGTGGTCAGTTGACTACCGATTTCAGTTGGTAAGAGCTGATGGTAGGGTTCGAGTGTGGCGCAGGCTCCACAAAGCCATAGACTCAACATTTTAAGAAAGCACTGTGAAAACTGATAGTGGCTCCATAGTTGTGTGGGCTGTGTTTACATGGAATGGACTGGGTCATCTGTTGCAACTGGTCCGATCACTGCAAATATCTACGTTCGCCAACTTGGAGACCATTTGCAGTCATTCACGGACTTCATGTCCAGACAAGGATGAAATTTTTATGGATCTCAATGCGACATGCCGCCGCGCCTCGATTGTTCGCGATTGGTTTAAGGAACATTGCGGACACTTTAGCTAATTATTTGGCAACCCAGATCGCCAGACATGAATTCCATCAAAGATTTATGGGCATAATCGAGACATCAGTTTGTGTGCAAAATCCTTCACTGGCAACACTTTTGCAATTATGGACGGCTGTAGAGGCGGCATGTCTCAATATTTCTTCAGGGAATTCCAGCGACTTGTTGATTTAATGCTACGTCCAACTGCTACACTACGCTGAGCAGAAGCAGGGCCGACACGGTACTGGGAGGTATTCCGTGACTTTTTTCGCCTCAGTGTAGAATAACCACTCCAAGCCGCTAAAAGTTTTTACTTCATTGTTCTGAAATTAGTTTTAATATAATGCATCATCTGTTGCAGAACCTGGATACAACAGAAAAAGAAGAGAATACGTTTTTGTCTAAGAAACAACAGAAAAGAGGTAATGCGATATGGTAATCATTAAAACCATTAAGTACCTGCACTGACTGACAAAAAAGGGGACGAGGAAACGAAATGAAACTTCACGGATTGAGGGGTTATGTAATGCTACTTCACTGATTACAAAATCGAGTCAAAATTTACAAAGAACTTGGCAGTATGAGCCCACTTATCAGCATGGAGCTGCACCCGGTCTGGCCTAGTTGAACACACCGGTTTGGTTGGGAAGGGTATCCGGACAGATCTGGGGAACTTAATGCCCACGGGAGTACCTCGACATGACGCAGACGGTTCGTAGAAATAAGTGTCACGTCTCAATGAGCACTGCCGTGCTAAAAAATGACACCACGATACTGTCGCGTGAGAGGTACCACGTGAGGATGATGTCCGTGACGTACTCTTTTGTCGTCAGAGTTCCCTCATACACTACGAGTCATGATCTGAAATCATAATCGATGGCTGTTCACACCATGAAGCCACGATTTATACCGCTGTACCTTTCTTAAACATGGAAGAATGGGACGTCTCCCTAGGCCGCCGCCACTCTCGCCAACGATCCTCATAAGGGTAATGGAGAACAGTCATTCATCTCTCAACATATTGCGACGCCACTTATGAGCAGTCCATGCATCCCTGTCACCACACCACTCCAAAAGCGACGGTAATTCCCTAGTCCAGCTGCTATTACTGTCCCACCTATTATGCGGGATGACCCAGAATGTTGCTGGGAGTCCACTACTCGAACGCCACGCCTAGATGTGACGGTTTTACAGTATGCTTGCTGCACACCACAGCGATCCTCCCTTTGGTGGTCATACGTAGCTGAACGCAACCTGAACGTTAAGCATTGTAACGTTCCCTCTTTCTGTTTATTTAGGTTTGATTTGTTTGATTGTTATTCTTTATTTCTATTATTCGGAATCTTTTTTTTTTTTTTATTAAATTGAGCCTGAAACTTACTTAATAAATACTTCGCGTGAAGTACGATTTGCAGCATAAACAAAAATTAATTTCGGAAATGTAATCCACTGAATATTAAAAGTAAAGCTTTTGAACAACGCGCGTGGCTGACTAGATACATTCAGAGGGTACGTACATTCGCGTGCGAGTGGTTGCGGTCTGATGAGAAATTTTCATTGTGAAATAATTTCGTCGTAACACACTCGGAGATTGCGAACGTACATTCAGAATAGAGGCACGTACGTTCTATCATTCCCCGTGGCCTGGGTAAAAGAATGGCAATTATTTAAATCTAAGAGTATTTCTTTTGCATCGGACTAGTATTTTTATAAGAAAAAGAAGATTGCAGGTTCTGAATGTCTCGGCAAAACGAATCGGAAGTAATTTTAGCGGCCACGAAAGGAAAGTAGAGAGCACAATCACGTACCTCTATTGTTGAGCAGCGCCGTTTTGAAGATCTTCGGTTCCATCTAAAACTCGCCTTCTCTGCTTAACATAAATACTCCATAGGCATGGGAATAAGGCTTGTTGTGCGATGAAAATAATATAAAACACATCTTGCGTCTTTTAACTCTTTCATTTACCACACACACTAGTAATTAGACAGTACGACATCCCACCAGCCCATCAGAACAAAAAGTAGTCGTTCCTACAAAAAAAAAAAAAAAAAAAAAAAAAAAAAAAAAAAAAAAAAAAAAAAAAACGAAGGGCGAAATTGTTCCTATGTCTCTCAAAGATAAAAGGTTTACCAGATATTTCTCTGGTGTGTCACTGCTGGAACAATTTTTCAGCACCTCTGCGATTAAATCACAATATTTTCAGTTCCTTTACAGCATGCCTGCCCTTCCGTTCTCGCACAGTACAACAGCGGGCTCACTGTCACATTTGAATGCCCCACACACCTGCATATTTCACGATTCGACAATCCGAACAAATGGGGACCAATAATGAGGTTCTAGTCATAACATACCTCGATTACAGCATGACATCGTCAAGTTTAGAACTGTATTCTATGTATAGGCCAAGCAGAATATCTCGAAATGCCAATGTAATATGGTAATTAGCATTATTATTTAATTATGTAATACAGAGAGAAATTGTGTAATGTACAGCGTCGCAGCCGGCCGTAGTGGCCAAGCGGTTCTAGGCGCTACAGTCTGGAACCGCGCGACCGCTACGATCGCAGGTTCGAATCCTGCCTCGGGCATGGATGTGCGTGATGTCGTTAGGTTAGTTAGGTTTAAGTAGTTCTGCGTTCTAGGGGACTGATGACCTCAGAAGTTAAGTCCCATAGTGCTCAGAGCCATTTGATCCATTTGAACAGCATAACAAACTACCCGTTAGACAATTTCTCTCTATATTCTATACTTAAATAACACAAATTAAGTACCTTATAAAAAGTACATGTCACAAAATTTAAGAAACTTTTCACAGGGCAAAAATTGTTCATCATATCTCTTATATAGAAACTGAACAAAAACTGTACAATCATTATATTGCATAGCGGACTTTAATGGCTTTCAATATTCGTTTTACTTTATTAGAATGTAAGGGTTCACACAGGAAGGAACATGATTTAGACCACAGTCTTGTTTCAGCAGTGGTAAACCTGTTGCCTGTATGGAAGAAACAAATAATAAATTACACAACACCAAAAAAGAAGTATCTGAAATATATCTGTTACAAGGAGACAATACAAAACACCTTTACCAACAACGACTCGCACAATATCTACAGAATGATATCACACAGAACACTGTAAACACAGAATGGGAAATATCAAGTTATGTATAACAGAGCACAGTGCAAGCTGTAGAGAAAATGAAGACATTCAGTAATAACAATGATCTCAGAACATGGAATCAGAGATTGCAGTTAAAGAAAAACAAAACGCTTATCTCATAAATCTACGTGATAATATGGAATAAACTCGAGCCACGTAGTTAGAAAAGCGCAACTTCGCTAAATCCCTAGCAAGGAAACCTAATCAAGAATCGTGGATCAAATTTTTGTCAGTTATACAAAATGACATACATGGCAGATAAGAGGTGGCCTATAAACGCGTTAAAAAATTTAACGCGCAAGAAAGGGACGTCGCAAGAATAAATGTCGTAGATAAAGAAACTTGTGTGAAACGCTACCAAAAATTGTGAACTCAAGAAGATGACAGAGGGGAAGAATTAGCAACTTTAGAGGATGGAGGGGACCAAGGACATAACATCACAGTAGATGAGAGTCTGGAGGCCCTGAAACATTTGGAACACAGGAAAGCCGAGGAGCCTGATGGAATCCAAGTAGAAGTTATAACTAAGGCTTTTACACCTATTACACGAATACTGGAACAGGAGGGTATTACATGTACTGTGGGTACAGCGAAGGTGATACCGCTATCAAAGAAGGAAGAAATGTTTGTTAAAAATATATAGAAATTAGCTTCGTAAGTATTTCTTGCAAACTCTACGCAAGAATTATTATCAAGAGAATGAGAAAGACAACAGGCGCCTTCGCAATGGACTAAGAAAATGGCTTTAGAAAGGATCGATTCTGTAGTGACAGCGTTACTATTGCACGATAGTCAACTGAAAAACGACGAGAATACAAACTGAAAACTCACATCGCTTTCATAGATTATGAACAGGCTTTAGACAGTGTGAACGGAAGCAAGCTTTGGAACATCACGGAAAATTGATGATGTTCGAGACGTTTAATAGACAATAAAGAGTTTGTAGCAGAACACAAAAATTACAATAAATACAGGGAAAGAGACGACGTGACCAATAAACATCAAGAGAAGAGAGAGACAAGCGCGGAGCCTTTCATCTATTTCGTTTGTAATTATACGATATTGCTAGACAATGGAAACTGACGCTAAAAAAGATGTGAGGTTAATACCAGGGCACACAGCCATTAATACTCTGCTCTTTACCGATGACCAAATAATAACTCAGAAGACAGAAAATGATCTCCAGTTTGCAATATATCGCCTAAACGAAATATATAAGAACTACCATCTAAAAATTTACTTTAACGAACAAAAGTAATGCCCTTCAAAGGAGAATTTCCATTTCGCTCTAAAATAATACTGATGAAGTCAACAAACAGAACAGGAGTCAAATTTTTAGTTGTTAGGCTGCGATATTAGCTGTGGACATGAAACGGTGTCACTAAAAAATAAGTCCCAATTGATTTGTGGAATAATAGACTGAACACTGGGTGACAAGCAAAGATACGAAGTTAGAATTTTACAAATTTATGGCTACTCCTGTTCTAATATACGGAAACGAGTTTTGATCATGAAGAAGATGCAGTCAGCTGAAATGAAATTTTTGAGGAGAGTAACAGGATGTGCCCCCAGAGACGAAATACAAAACAATATTATAAGAGAATAATATGTGGTGTATAGACGAAAAAAAGCAAGGGTGGATAAAATGGAAACACCATTTAACATACTGGGGGAAGTTACGTTAGTCAAAAACATAATAGATTATAAACTAGTAAGAAAGGGAGATGTATAACCACCGAAGAGCAGATGGCTTCATTGAAGATTGAACAAGTTGTAAGCCTACTCCATGAAGTGGAGAAGAAGAACATATTGGAGTGTGTTGTATTAAGAGGTGCGTATCCAACACATGGTCAAAGTTCAGCACGAGTGCACTAATGAAACTAATATAACAAATAATCCAAGAAAAATGTGTTGCTAAATACAGTCACTATTTCAGAAATGCAGCAATAAATGTCATATAAAATACAAACTTGAATTTTTCAGATATAAGCAAGTGATTAGTTTGTTAGATGACATGGTATCTGGAACATCTAGCTATTGTTGTCTTTTGAGACATGGTCACTAGAACACATTATATGTCATGCACAGTTTATAGATGCATTAACTAGTGAGGCATAGTTTTTATAACATTATACATGTTGTGGGGTACTGACAAGTGTCACTCTATATAAATGTTATAGTCAAAGATCAGTTATATAAGTTGAGCTGAATGTCATTGTGAGTTATTATTTTAGTGGGAGCTTCGTATCTTAACGAATAAGCCCATGACAGCATAACATGTGATTTCTATTATTTGTATTGGTATTAAATGATTATCCGACTTCCTTACCACTAATTCCTTGAAGTGTAATTATTCAATTTGTTATACGTTTTTCCAAGATGGACTGAATTTGTGTTTGCTTCAACTTGCACCAGAACATAAGTAATGCACGAAGTTAGCAGCAGATTAAGGAAGAGGTTTGGTGTCGTGCACTCATACCAAAATATAGGTCTATACAAAACGAGTGTAGCGACTACAAGCGCCTACACGTATTTAAGGAATAGCGATATATCAATAAGAATTACAGAGAATGAAAAACAAAGTACAATTTTTAACATATTTTATAGGTGTTCTAGATGACTCCCTTTGATAACAGGGCAACACATAAGCGGTAATCCATTTCACGCCATGGATTCTGAAACATACGTGGAATCATTAAGAATGCGGATTTTGAGTTCTGGAATTGTTTTCGACAAGGTTGTTTACACAACACCGTGAAAAGAAATCCATGGGCGTCAGGTCCGAAGATCTAGTTGTCGAATATAACGTCATCATACCCAATACGTCCAATCCAACCGTTTGCCTGGTAAAATGGAAATGCCGTGTGGCTACGGCCTCCCGTTGGGTAGACCGTTCGCCTGGTGCAAGTCTTTCGAGTTGACGCCACTTCGGCGACTTGCGTGTCGATGGAGATGAAATGAATGGAGATGAAATGATGATGAGGTAACACAACACACAGTCCCTGAGCGGATTAAGTGTGATTTTATTTTCAGCTTCGTTTTGAGGAAACGCTAAATCGCTGTTTGTCGAATTTGTAGCTCCCTACTGGCTTTGTACGTCGTTTTCCGTGGTATACAACGGAATGCGAATTCTTTCAACGTTTTGTGCTGATGCTCTTGGTCAGCCCGCACTATTTCCTGTTTGTTCAAACTGCCGATGCGGTCTGCAAATACTGTTGGCAGCTAGACGTTCCCGATTGTATCACTGTCGAAATCTCCTCTGCATCGTGATGGCAGAACGACACGTGTTAAATTCTGACATACAGAATGCTGTCTGTACTAGACGTGACGTCTTCACTTATGGCACGAAATTTTTCCACTTCCGCGTCACTCTGCGTGCACCGGCTTCCCATTCATTGCAGTTGCCAAGGATCGATATCTTGAACTTTGTTTAACATTATTTGTATTGCTAGTCACTAAATAGTTACAGAAGTTTGTAATCAATATATTCAGTTTGAATTTTTCTGTGCTGAATTCTTACCATATGGTTGAAGCAGTCTGCCAGAAGTGACCCGTAGCAAGCACTTGGTTAGCAAGTGATGGGGCTCGCAAGTGAACCATCCGTACCCTCAGAAGTAGTGCATGGCGTGGAAGTGGAGGTCGAGACTGTGGCGGCAGCATTGGACCAACGAGTGTCCGATGGACAATGTGAGTCGCCGCCTAAGGCAGCAGAGGACAGAGCGCGCAATCGACGATCGCCGAAGCGTCGCAGAAAGCGCACTCAAATCTCGGGTGACACGTCCTACCCTAGCCTAGAGGACACGGAATTTCTTCGATCCGAAGAGACGTCTGACATGGAACACATGCCTTTAGAGGATGTTGAAAGGATTCCTTCAGATGGTGACCCGTTGTCCTGCCTTTCAGACCGGTACTGCCGACGGAGATGTCGGTGGCAGTGTTCCGTAAGCCACATCGAAATGCGTCAGTGGGTGTTTTCGGGATTGATGACCAATGTGACTGGGCAAAACAAGTCGAGGGGATACTGGAATTGCCCCCACCCCCGTAATTGATGACGACTGACTTATAGGACGCAGGCCACAAAAGAAAACAACTGAGGGAAGGCCGTTGGCGGCCAATCCTCTGAACACGAATAATGGACGAAAGCCTTTAGAGTTTACAATGATATGACACGAGCATGATGATAACAACGAACCAAACATATAAGGTGGGAACAACTAACATTAACACAGTACGATCGCTTGCAAAGTTGCAACTTTTCCGGGACATGATTTACGCTACGGACGTGGATGTTCTGCTGATGCAGGAAACCTGCAATGCTGCCTTTCCAGACGTGCGTGGTTACAACACTTGCCTAGCGCGGACTCCAGACGGAGAACGTGGCACGGCGATATTAGTTGGAGAAGGGATTCCACTGCGTGACCTCGATTATCTCCCTTGAACCCGGGGCTTGGCAATGAGCGTGAGCGGTATTCGTATTGTCAACATCTATGAACTCTCCGGTTCTGTAAGTCGACGGGCTCGTGCGCATTTCTTCTCGGAGGAGATTGCGCCCCATTCCATGGCGGATATGATCACATCTTGGTAGGAAGGGATTTTAATTGTGTCCTCACACTAAAGGATCAAATCCTGAATGTTAAATCCTGCTATGCATTGCGCTCGATGTGTCGAGACATGACACTAATGGACCGGTGGGAAAAGATCCGCGGGCAGGGTGAGGGCTACATGTGTTTCACTAGGCATTCACGAATAGACTGCATCGGATTTATGTTTCTGACAGATTACGAAATCACGTGTTGGCTGCTGGACGTTGGCCCACAGCTTTTACGGATCACCTTGCGTGTTTACGCACATTAACCCTCCCACGGCAGCGCTCTGGCGGAACGTAGTTCCTGGAAACTTAATTCACCCTTGTTGTTGGATCCAGAATGTCGCCAGCGGATCGATGAAGCGTGGCAGACATGCACTCGCCGTCTCCCGATCCACAGTACGGATGTTTCATGGTGGCTACAATGTACAAAACCGGTGTTGCGAAGAGCTATCATAACTTATGGTAAGGAAAAAGCGAGTAGCTCGGAGATATACTTGAATGTTACTACATGGCGCTTCGTGACCTCTTCTCCAGGGCCCATCGCACGACCAACAAGCGGAAGTCCATCGCATTCAGACGTGCATTTTATCGATCACGAGACGTCGATTAGAGAGACTTTCGATCCATGCTCCGTGCTTGGAAAACTTCGATGGAAAACGTATTTACATGCATCATGTGTCCAGGGGACATGCGCGTAATCGTCAATCCTTGACCACAGTACTCCATGATGAGGATGATCGGCCCTTGACGTCACAACAGGACATTGATGCTGGGTCTTTGGAGCATTACCGCCTCCTTTTCACCGAAGGATGATTTTCGCGACAGATGCCAACGAGGGTGAATGGTAAGAACGCAGAGGCGTTGTTGGAACCCGTAACGGAAGATGACATACGAATGGAATTCACGGAGAGTGGGTGCCAAAGTCCCTTTGGCTAGATCGGTTTACACTCGAATTTTATTGCGAATTTGCAGATCTAATGATGTCCCAGAGGGTGTTGATGTATAACGAGTTATTGCGCCCTGACACAGACGTCCCATGATCTAGGGGTAGCGTCTTTGAGTGTACCCGTGGTCTAGGGGTAGCGTCTTTGATAACGACATGAGGATGCAGAAGGCAATGGAAACCACTGCATTAAAGACACGTAACGTGTATCCGCAGGACATGTGGCCTGTAGTTGAAGAAGTGTCATGATGATCTCTTCATTGACAAAAGATTCCGGAATAGTCCCCCATTCGGATCTCCGGGAGGGGACTGCCGAGGGGGTTACCATGAGAGAAAGTTTGAATAATCAACGAAAGGATAATGTTCTACGAATCGGGGCTTGAATGTGGTAGGGAAACTAGAAAATCTGAAAAGGGAAACGCAAAGGCTCAATCTAGATCTAGTAGGGGTCAGTGAAGTGAAGTGGAAGGAAGACAAGGATTTCTGGTCAGATGAGTATCGGGTAATATCAACAGCAGCAGAAAATGGTATAACAGGTGTAGGATTCGTTATGAATAGGAAGGTAGGGCAGAGGGTGTGTTACTGTGAACAGTTCAGTGACCGGGTTGTTCTAATCAGAATCGACAGCAGACCAACACCGATAACGATAGTTCAGGTATACATGCCGACGTCGCAAGCTGAAGATGAACAGATAGAGAAAGTGTATGAGGATATTGAAAGGATAATGCAGTATGTAAAGGGGGATGAAAATCTAATAGTCATGGGCGACTGAAATGCAGTTGTAGGGGAAGGAGTAGAAGAAAAGGTTACAGGAGAAAGGAATGAAAGAAGAGAAAGACTAATTGAGTTCTGTAACAAGTTTCAACTAGTAATAGCGAATACCCTGTTCAAGAATCACAAAAGGAGGAGGTATACTTGGAAAAGGCCAGGAGATACGGGAAGATTTCAATTAGATTACATAATGGTAAGACAGAGATTCCGAAATCAGATACTGGATTGTAAGGCGTACCCAGGAGCAGATATAGACTCAGATCACAATATAGTAGTGATACTTATACCAGTACCGAAATCGGCAGGTCGTGTCAGCGCCCATCAATTTCGACGGCTTACAGTGCTCACTACAGGTTACGGGATCTTGGCGCGACTGTTGGCGGCAAGGCTCAAGACTGTAATATCCAAGACATTATCACCAGACTAGGCTTGTCTAGGGGTTCGGAGCAACACCTATTCTATCCAAGGTGAATGCCGTGACAACATTCCCCTGATGGAAGCATGTCGCATGCGTGCGGCGTTCGTATCGGTGGATTTTGATCGTGCCTTTATAGGATCAACCATGATTTCCTCGACTTGACCATGCGACGCCGCGCGACCGCAACGGTCGCAGTTTCGAATCCTGCTTCGGGCATGGATGTGTGTGATGTCCTTAGGTTAGTTAGGTTTAAGTAGTTCTAAGTTCTAGGGGACTGATGACCTCAGAAGTTAAGTCCCATAGTGCTCAGAGCCATTTGAACCATGCGACGCATGGCGATACCTCAGGATTTCATTACCGCACTCTTGCACCTCCTTCGCGGCACTCCTTCGACGGTGAGAGACAGTGGGAGGGAGGTAGGGACGATTCCTGTTTACAGCTCATTTAGGCTAGGCTGTTCCTCGTCGATGTTGCTGTTTGCAATACTGTAGCTCTCGATCCATTGATGCAGACTCTTCGACGGACTCTTTCGGGCATCCGACTCCGTATGTGTTCCTTCACGTGTCGCACACGTGCCGACTACTTGATGATACTCGTCCGATCGGAGAACGAAGTACGTAAGGTAGTTGGCGTTCTTACTACATACGGCATAGCGGCGGGTGGCAGGGTAGACATAGGTAAAACCAAGATTATGGACATCGGACGTGGGCTGAACGCCCTGCACAGTCCGTTTACGGTGGTGGACAGCATGCGTTGCTCAGTAGTTTCGTTCACCCGATCGCTTCGGCAATTAGCGGCGTAGAGCTACCGGCGACTGCTCCATCAAGTCCGACTGCACATACGCAACAATTCACTCCGAACCCACGACTGCTCCAAAGGGTGGAGTATACTAGTGTTCATCTTGCGTCACGACTGCCACACGTGGCACAGGTTCTGCCAATGCCACATGGTGCTGCTGACGGTTTAATAATAATGGCCTTTGGATGCTATGTCAGTCAAGAGACGCTGTTTATGGTCAAATACGAGACTTTAACTCTCTCACACCATTCTGGAGGACTTCATCTCACGAATGTGCGGAACAAGACCCTCGGTCTATACCTGCAAGCGACGCTACGGACCTGGCGCCAACGGCGACACGTCGGTGATCCAGGACGTTATTCTCCCCCGTCCTCTGAACCGCCGATGGCGTTAGGCACAATGTCGCCTTTTCTTTCTCACGCCATGCGATTCTTTGTTGATTTTAGTTACGTTCATTTATAAATACCTTCGACGAGGATCTCCACCACCAGTGAGATATAACAATATTTGAGGCGTCATCATGGCAGCAAACTATCGAGCTTAAACACGAGGATTGGCGATGGATCTGGCGAGCTATCCATACGCCCCTCCTCGCGACGGCAGCGAGATCATCTTGGAATACATTAATCAACCGCGAGACAGTCGCCGGCAGGCGATTGTACAACATTCCCCGCTCTGCCTGCTGGACACCGACGAACACTGTCTGCCGTGCGGTGAGGCGAAGGATGTTTGACGGCTGACGCAACGCACCGTGGCACTCCTCCAACGCACCGACGACTCCACGATCACGACGGACGCTTTATTTTTCCCGGACGCGGTCTTTATCCTCCCACAGAAAACGTCGGCAATCCGCTGGACTGGAGGACACGCATCGCACTATGTATTCTCGCTGACCGTACTATCAGGCGTGGACTATTTGCTCCATCTATTAGAAAAACATGAGATCATCCGACGTCTCTCTAAACAAAAACCACACTTTGCGAACTTTCTAGGCAGCATGTTTCACGGTGGGGAGTCCCAGGTTTCCGTAGTTTCACAGACTAGGATATTCCTCCTGTTGAAGTGACGAGGATGTCTCTTCAGCCCTACATTTCTTTCCTTAATTTGTCATATGTTCTTGTTTTTTCCCTGAGATATTAAAATAGAAATAAAGAAAAAGAATTAAATTTACAGTGTTTCCTTCTCTCTGCCTCCCCGTTATCCTGTCAAGGGACGGAAGACGAGGGCACCGTGGCCAGGCCTCGAAGCACGACCCTTGCACTCCTCCAACCTCCTCACCCCCCCCCCCCCCCGCCCCACCCCAAAGAAAACAGGACCTCCATAATCAGTGGGTCGCTGGATCGAGTCCCGCCGAGAACTTTTATTAATTTACATTTTTAAAAAAGGATATAGTAAGTATATAGGGGTTGTGGTCTCCTCTAAGCTGTTTCTTTTATTGTACAAGGGTAATCCTAAAAGTAAGATCTCCTATTTTTTTGTAAGTACATAGACCTGTTTATTTCTACAACGGTTTACATCATTTTGCAGCTTGTACATTCAGCTATTTTTCGACATAATCACCATTTCTGTCCATGCATTTTTGTAGACGCTGTGGCAGTTTTTGTATGCCCATGTCATACCAGCTCGCCGCCATGCTGTTCACCTCGTCGTCGGAGCTGAATCGCTTTCCGGCCAAACGTTCTTTTAAGCTAGGGAACAGGACTATAGAGTCAGGATTATAGAGTGGGTGGGTGATTACGTTCCACTGAAACTGTTGCACCAGGAGAGCAACGGTTTCCCGAGCGATGTGTGGGCGAGCGTTGTCATGGAGAATGAGTACGCCCTTGCTCAACATTCCTCTTCTCCGGTTCTGAATTGCCCGTTTTCAGAATCTCACAGCACCTGTATCGTTAATTGTGGTCCCTGTGGGCATAAAGTCGACCAACAATACCCCTTGCCATGACTTTACCGGTAGACTGTGTTTGTTTGAATTTCCGCGGCTTCGGCGAAGAAGGATGCCACTATTGGCGTGATTGTTGCTTGGTCTCAGGTGTAAAGTGGTATGCGTAAGTTTCGTCACCCGTGACAATTGAGTCCAGAAAGTTGTCCTGTTCGGCTGCAAGGCAATGAACAAATGTGCGGGAAGCATCAACTCGTTGCCGCATGTGGTCCTCAGTCATCATGCGTGGCACCCATCTCACGCACACCTTCTGGTACTTCAATGTTTCCGTTAAAATTCTGTGAGCGGTGCTTCGGGAAACCTCAGGAACCAACGAGCAGAGATCATCCAGGTTGATCCGCCGATATTCACGCATGCTTTGCTCAACCTTCAACATTGTCTCCTCAGAAACTGACGGTCTCTCGCTCCTTTGTTCGTTGTGAATTTCGTTCCGACCAGCTGCAAACTCTCTACACCACTTACGAACATTTTTGACATCCATGCACGACTCACCATACACTTCCGTCAATTGACGATGGATTTCAAATGGTGCCCTTTGCGTTCAAAAACCGAATAACTGCGCGCAATTCGCACTTGGCGGTAACATCCAACTGGAGCTCCATTCTCAACGGCTGCCAAGCCAAGACTGAGCGCCTCAGCGCGGCGTGCGCATGTTTACACACAGCGCGTGAAGCACTCTTCATATGAGTGTGACCAACTGCCACACTAACAGAGTTCCGTACTTCTAAAAAAATTGGAGACCTTACTTTTGGGATTACATTCGTATATCTAAATGATATACAGTTCTGTACGCTTGAAAGTAAATGGAGTCTGCGGAGGTAAATCAATCTTTGTACGTGACAATGCACTGTTCACCATACCTCAGTCTGTAAATGGTGATCTTCCTGAACATGACCGTTAAGTTATGTCGTTCTGAAGAACATGCGGGGGGTAGGAGGGTGCAAAGCACCTATCCCGTTCTGAGTACTGAAGAAAATGGCAGGAAGTCGCCCCTCTCCACCAACTGCTTCTCAACCATCACGCAAACAGTCAGTTTGAGGCTTCTCCTCCGTTTTTCTCATGTATACGGTGTAAATGACTGAAACTGCGTCGTGTTCTTTTGTGAAACATAGAAGAAGAACACGAAAGAAATAGCGTAATTACAGAACAAGAGGATATTGCTCTGTGGAGACGGCTTATCTCCCGCAGATTCAACAGTTCAGACGCGAGAAACGGAAATTTTAATACCTTTACGAAACATGGGTTAACGCTGAACATGTAACACAAGAAGTGTGCACTGTCAAAACAGTGACTGATAAGAGACAAACTTTCGTTGCAGGTCTATCATAGTGGTTAAAAAATCCGATGAGAAAAAGAGAAACTCTAATTATACCACATACGGAAAGTAACTATGTTTTTGTCGAGGTTGACCTTTAAATAAAAAGAGACTGGAGATTATCATGAAGACATGAAAGGTGAAGTGTTCCTAAATTGTTCAAAGATACGAGGGCGAGTCAAATGAAAACCTTAAATATTTTTTAAATATTATTTATTGTGCAGAAATGGTACAAAGCTGTATCACTTTTCAACATAATGTCCCACACGCTCAATGCAAGCCCTTCAATGCTTACAAAGTGCACAAATTCATTTAGAAAAAAATTCTTTTGGTAGTCCGCGCAACCACTCATGCACCACGTGGCGTACCTCTTCATTAGAACGGAACTTCTTTCCTCCCATTGTGTCTTTAAGTGGTCTAAACATATGGATATCACTTGGGGAAATGTCTTGTGACTATGGTGGATAAGGAAGACACTCAAAATGCAGGTCTGTGATTGTTGCAACTATTGTACGGGCAGTGTGGGGCCTTGCATTGTCATGTTGCAAAAGGACACCTGCTGACAGCAATCCACGTCGCTTTGATTTGAGTGCAGGCCGCAGATGATTTTTTAGGAGATCTGTGTATGATGCATTGGTGACAGTGGTCCCTCTAGGGATGTAATGCTCCAAAATAACGCCTTTTTCGCCCCAAAAGAGAGTCAGCATAACCTTCCCTTCTGATGGTTCTGTTCGAAACTACTTTGGTTTTGGCGATGAGGAATGGCACCATTCCATGCTCGCTCCCTTCGTTTCCGGTTGGTGGAAGTGAACCCGGGTTTCGTCGCCAGTAACGATTCTTGCAAGGAAGCCATCACCTTCTCGTCACCTTCTAGTTCAAAGCACCGAAGAAGTTGTTCACAAGCATCAACACGTCGTTCTCTCATTTCAGGAGTCAGCTGCCGTGGCACCCATCTTGCAGACACTTTGTGAAACAAGAGCACATCATGCACAATGTAGTGTGCTGACTCATGACTAACCTGTAAACATGCTGCAATCTCATTCAGTGTCACTCGGCGGTTTTCCTTCACTATGGCTTCAACTGCTGCAATGTTCTGTGGAATCACAACTCGTTGTGCCTGACCTGGACGAGGAGCATCTTCCACTGAAATCACACCATTTGCTAACTTCCCACTCTCTTCGTAGACTTGCTGCTGTGCAAACATGCATCACCGTACTGAACCTTCATTCGTCGATGAATTTCAGTAGGTTTCACACCTTCATTACGCAAAAACACGATTACCAACTTACAGGATAACGGCGCAAAATTTCGATTTGTTATTAGAAATTTAAGGTTTTCATTTGACTCACACTCGTATTGTACCCAAATTAGAGCCCACATTGTTATAGTTATGGACAATGCTTCATATCATATTGTCAAAGGATGGCATCGGTGACAAAAACCTTGCAGGAAGGCAGGACTGTAAACTGGCTGATGGGGAAGCGGGTACATGTCGATCCTACTACGATTAAACCTGAATTCTGAAACAGGTTGAAGCTTACGTTGTAGGTCAGGATATTACTGAGGAAACGGTGCAGTCTGCGGCCATATTGCCGTTAGGTTACCGCCGTACCACTGCAATTTCAATCCCATAGATCTTGAGCAAGATGTATGAGACAGGCGAAATACCCTCAGACTTCAAGAAGAATATAATAATTCCAATCCCAAAGAAAGCAAGTGTTGACAGATGTGAAAATTACCGAACTATCAGTTTCGTAAGTCATAGCTGCAAAATACTAACGCGAATTCTTTACAGACGAATGGAAAAACTGGTAGATGCGGACCTCGGGGAGGATCAGTTTGGATTCCGTAGAAATGTTGGAACACGTGAGGCGATACTGACCTTACGACTTATCTTAGAAGAAAAATTAAGAAAAGGCAAACCTACGTTTCTAGCATTTGTAGACTTAGAGATAGCTTTTGTCAATGTTGACTGGAATACTCTCTTTCAAATTCTGACGGTGGCAAGGGTAAAATTCAGGGAGCGAAAGGCTATTTACAATTTGTACAGAAACCAGATGGCAGTCATAAGAGTCGAGGGGCATGAAAGGGAAGCAGTGGTTGGGAAAGGAGTGAGACAGGGTTGTAGACTCTCCCCGATGTTATTCAATCTGTATATTGAACAAGCAGTAAAGGAAACAAAAGAAAAATTTGCAGTAGGTATTAAAATTCATGGAGAAGAAGTAAAAACTTTGAGGTTCGCCGATGACATCGTAATTCTGTCAGAGACGGCAAAGGACTTGGAAGAGCAGTTGAACGGAATGGACAGTGTCTTGAAAGGAGGATATAAGATGAACATCAACAAAAGCAAAACGAGAATAATGGAATGCAGTCAAATTAAATCGGGTGATGCTGAGGGAATTAGATTAGGAAATGAGACGCTTAAAGTAGTACAGGAGTTTTGCTATTTAGGAAGTAAAATAACTGATGATGGTCGAAGTAGAGATGATATAAAATGTAGACTGGCAATGCCAAGGAAAGCGTTTCTGAAGAAGAGAAAGTTGTTAACATCGAATATAGATTTATGTATCAGGAAGTCGTTCCTGAAAGTATTTGGAGTGTAGCCATGTATGGAAGTGAAACATGGACGATAACTAGTTTGGACAAGAAGAGAATAGAAGCTTTCGAAATGTGGTGCTACAGAAGAATGCTGAAGATAAGATGGATAGATCACGTAACTAATGAGGAGGTATTGAATAGGATTGGGGAGAAGAGAAGTTTGTGGCACAACTTGACTAGAAGAAGGGATCGGTTGGTAGGACATGTTTTGAGGCATCAAGGGATCACAAATTTAGCATTGGAGGGCAGCGTGGAGGGTAAAAATCGTAGAGGGAGACCAAGAGAAGAATACACTAAGCAGATTCAGAAGGATGTAGGTTGCAGTATGTACTGGGAGATCAAGAAGCTTGCACAGGATGGAGTATCATGGAGAGCTGCATCAAACCAGTCTCAGGACTGAAGACAACAACAACAACAGATCTTATTTTGAGCTAAGCTAAACGTTATGCCGCAAGAAATAATACGACATTTATGCTACCACATGTGCTTAAAGTAATGGACGAAGCTCAGTCGCACATCACTGCCGAACGCAGTTGGAATGTAGAGCAACATTAATAAAAGAAGAAGATAAAAAGGGGGCCTTAGATGTTGAATATGGCGGTTCCACTGATATATCTTTTTGAGATTCAGGTTGACAGATGGAGGTCTGAGGTCTCACATGACTGAGGTGAGTAATGCCTAGAGTGGATTCAGTATTTCATTATACATCAAAATCTCTGCAATACGCTTGCTCGCTTAAGAAGCTTATTACCAGAGTATTACTGTATAATAATTTATCCTTTTTTAAATTTAAACGGCATTTCAAGTTTTGTTATTTATCTGCTATTTATCGATTTTATTAATTATATGTAGATGTAATGTTTGTTTTAATCTGCTTTCGAAAGTTTTGTTTTAATACTTTTGATGTGAATAATTTCAGCGTGCCAGCATTTTCAAATACCTATCTGTGCGAAGTGTTAAAATAAAGCAGCCGCGAACAGATTAAACGAAACATCATTAACATGCAGTTGTGGACTGTTCAAAAGAAACAAATAAGCTTCCACGCCATTATCTGTAGTTGATCATGTCACTAAGGGCTCTATGGAGCGATTTCCCTGTTTAAAAGCACCGGTAAAGCGTTGTGTGTTGAGTTATATTCGGTGAGTATAGCAGGCGAGCTACGCTGGCTCATAAAACGTAAAGTTATTATTGTACCCGATTATAAACAGCTGAAGCTCCACCGTAAATAAAATCCAATAACGCAACAACAGACGCGGAAGAATATGCAGCGTAATGTTTACATCAGGACTGTTCTTATCATGAAAAAAACTATAGCATGGATTCCAGAACACCAGTCGACGTCTTGTTATATACTACGCAAACTCCTTCATAGAATGCTCCTTACATATACATCCAGCCTAATTCTATCGACCTTTATATCTTAGTCCTCTACTTTCTGTTCAATTCCGTCAACCTTTACAGTCAACTCTTTTACGTTCTTTTCAAGCGGGATAACCGAAGCATGTAATTGGTTGATCTGTCTCAGAAGCTGTAGGAATACATCTCTAGGTCGTTAACTTTATGTTCGAAACCTTGAAAATTTCCATCTATGTATAGACGATTTCTCAGTCGATGCACACCTGTCCTCTTGACTGACGTGCCTGACATGTGTGTGAACTTGTCCATGGTGCGATGTACACTATCATACCCTTCTCCTTCATAACTATATATGTAGAAACTGCTGGAAGTTGCGTCTTTACCTACCATCATTCAGTTTTCTTGTTTTATCGAGAACAAGAAACCGGTACTGTGTGTGATTCCAACAATCTCCACATATTTTCGCAAATTCATTGAACGGTCCCTGCATGTGCTTAGTGAATGTGCTTTAAATTCAAATTAGGTCTTGATTGAAGGCTATAATGAGCTTTACATTATCCATCACCAACTGTTTTGGGATTTTGGAGTATGACTGACTCAAATAAAATACATCAATATCCATATGACGAGCAAAACAGAAATATCATGTAATATGATCCCAGTTTTCCAGGCCGGTCGAGCGGTTCTTGGCACTTCAGTCCGGAATCACGCGGTTGCTACGGTCCCAGGTTCGAATCCTGCCTCGGGCATGGATGTGTGTGAGGTCTTTAGATTATTTAGGTTTAAGTAGTTCTAAGTTCTAGGGGGCTGATGACCTCAGAAGTTAAGTCCCATAGTGCTTTGAGCCATTTGAACCAGTTTTCCACAGCATCGTCATCAAATATGAACATATATGGGTTTACATTTTCTGGTTGATTGATCTCTCTGCTTTGACTGAATGTTGCGTATATTACAGCATCAGCATCTTCTAGTATCTTTTGCAGCAACTGGAGCTTTGGTTGAAACAGTTTCTGAGAACACGCATACGTGACGAAATTGGACTCTGACAGGGTGTGTTAACAGTGACATGAGCACATTTGTCTTTTCGCAATTGCATGGACCTACAATTATCAGGGAGGAGTGTCCCGTTCTTCTTCTTGCAGCCTTCTTCTCCCACACAGGACCAGTCGCTTACAACAAAATTCCGATGCTTCACCAACCCTGTCATGATACCGACTACATAAGGTATTGGTGCGCAATGGGCTTCTATAAAAAAAAAAAAATTATCTCATCAACTAAACTACATGGTATGTATACACTTGAAAGAGTTTATATCATACTGTTTAACAATGATTGAGGATTTGGTATGATTCATTATTCGCACAGTTTGTGGGTGGTGCAGTTGCATTGAAATTGCAGAGAATAGTGACGTTATTATAATTATGATGAGAGGTATACAAAAATGAAACAGTTTGTGGTAATGTATATATTCTTTTTATTATTCAATAATCATACATTGAATGCTATACATCTGAAAAAATCACCAGGTTCTTTCTTCACTTCCGCTCCTATGCAAAATTTACTAAATAAAGTTTTCTTGTAAACATAGAATTCAGATTGAATTTCTCTGAAACTTACTGGTTGTACTTCAGTTTCTTTCAGCACTGTATTGATATACTGTTGCTAATCGTCAGGATGCACACTATTCATTCAGAGGCAGTCTACAATTTCTTTATATATATTCTGAACGTAAGGCAATCATTCCTTCAGTCTTTCCAGCACTACGGATAGCACCAACTACAGACCAAACGAGTTTGTAATGGTGGAGTGTTGTAAATAAATGGACCAACCGCCCAATCTCAGCATGAGGGCCATGTTGTCATACAGCGATGTTTTTGATAGGATCAGATCGCCACAGTAAATCTGTGGTAGAGGCTGGGACGGATCGTGCTCTGTGGTCATCTGCTGATTAATGCAGGGCTCTGCATTACATAGTTTAACCCATTCAGACTCCACAAACCCCACTTTAACACCTCTCAGTGTATTTTAAATCTCTAGCACAACATGCAAGTTACTTTCCACTGATCCTTCTGTATCAATATTTAAGTGCTTTGAGAAGCTGGCTGTTACATTATAACTTGAACTGAATAGCATTAGAGCACGAGAAGGAACTAGTAGTTTCTCATCCACCAAATCTATACCATGTCCTTGCAGTAACACTTGAACGTTCTGGGATCCTGTTCAGAAATTCTGATGAGCAGAGTGAATAACTAGTAGTACTGCCCTATCTCAGTATCTCACGTTGCTGCAGATGCTGGTGAGCTGGTGCTACCGCTGCTACTGGTCTGGACACTCTGGAGATCACTGTCTGTTCCAAGAAGTTGGTGAGTGTTGCTGCTACAGGTTCCAACAAGCTGGAGGCCGCTGTTAGTCCAGACACACAGGAACCCGTTGAACAAAGAAGTAGAAGAAACAATAAGCATCCACAGATAAAGAGAGAACAGCCATATGTGGTAACAGTGGCAAAAGGCGTGTAATGAGTACTTACTCCTATGCTTCTTCTGCGGGATGGAGGCGGATGAGGATCTCAGCTGCTGTTGATGCATCATGGCTAGTACTACTCCACTGACTGAAAATGATGGGCTGCAATGTTTGCGTTATATCACCCCCTGATGTCATGAGCATGTGATCGGAAGTAGTATTCCTGCATTACTGTTGGTCCACTCCAATTTTCAGGTGAGGAGGAAGGAATGTTGAGGAGGAGCAATTTCCACTTCAAGCACCTTGTCCAAAAAATGTTCAATTGTGTGCGAAATCTTAAGGGACTTAACTGCTAAGGTCATCATCCCTAAGCTTACACACTACTTAACCTAAATTATCCTAAGGACAAACACACACACCCATGCCCGAGGGAGAACTCGAACCTCCACCGGGACCAGCTGCACAGTCCATGACTGTAGCGCCCTAGACCAGCTAATCCCGCGCTGCTCAAGCACCTTCTTGGCGGTTTTGTAAACTAGCTCAGTCAGTCTGGGATTGTTGGTGAAGAACACATATTCATCTCTTAGACGTATTGACAGGAAATTTAAAAAAAATAGCCAGACAGTTCCAGCATCGACAGCTATATGTATGGTTTGTCAAATGCATCTTTAACTCATCATGATGCATCACTTTTATTTGCTGGAAAGTATTCTTCTTAAGCTCATCCATTATCTTTCCTTCCAATCCTCATGTAGGGGGCTATGGTTGCAGTCCTCAGCTGCGCACTTGCCTGTAGTACATCTATTAAAATGCTCCCAGCTTGTCACTGATGTCTCCTCAGTTGCAGACATTCTGAACAAGACGACTAAACTGGAGTGGATGACTGTTTATCATTTTGCACTTTGGAAAACTGAACAGAATTTTCATAAAAGGTCCACATGTTCAGCACAAGCATCTATCAAGCATGAGTTGTGAAATGTAGCTTCACTCCATCCTGTTGCATCTTTATTATTCTTACACTCATCCAATATCTGCAATTTCCAAGCGTCATGCAGTGAGCTATGGATTCAGTTGGTTGGTTGGTTTGTAGATTAAAGGAACTAAACTGGAAGGTTATCCGTCCCTTTTTCCTTAGTCACACGGGTCTCGGATTAAAACCCTACTGCTGGCCAGTGTGGCCGAGCGGTTCTAGACGCTTCAGTCTGGAACCGCGCGACCGCTACAGTCGCAGTTTCGAATTCTGCCTCGGGCATGGATGTGTGTGATGTCCTTAGGTTAGTTAGGTTTACGTACTTCTAACTTCTAGGGGACTGATGACCTCAGATGTTAATTTTCATAGCGCTCAGAGCCATTTGAACCATTTAAAACCATACTATAAAAGAATCCTACTGCAGTACACAGTCTTCAGCTGCATGATTATAATTAATATAGCTGTTGAACTCTTCCTTTGCCGTACAACAACATCCCTCGCACTGAATACATTGAGACTGAAGTCTCTCAGTAGTGGAGGAGGAGGTGGGGGGGGGGGGGAATAGGGGATGGGTAAGTGGGGGAGGGGAGGAATGGGGAAGGGGAACAAGTGCATAATAACTAGCTCCCTGCATGTCGAGGTGAACACACATGTCTCTGAGTTAGGTTACTGGAGGTAGTCCTTCCCATCACGGAATTACCGTTTCCTACAAAAACAAGAGTACACTAACCCAACCTTCCACCCAGACAGCTGGACAGCGATTGACCATATCCCGCCATTTCCATAGCTATGTAATAGGAGTGGGTGAAGGGGTAGGGGACTTAGGTTAGTGAAGGGACCCAATTGTCCTATTTCCCCCAAAAAAATTTCCTTCTATTTCCAGGGGGTGGAGAGGGGCGTGATGTCATAGGGGGGGGAGGGGGAACCCATTCACTAAATTATTTGAACCAGAAACCGTCTAGCCCCACAACTTACTGTCTGTATTTATCTGAGGACATTTAATGCATCTTGTCTGATGTACAATGGTTGAAGACACAAGTTGTCAGGATCTCCATATAAGTAGGCTGTTTAGGTTTTTTTATTGGTAACGCCACATAGCGCTCTGTATGAAAAATCACTGGCTGTGCTGTGTGCAGTCTGTGGCTGGTTGGCATTGTTGTAATACTTGCCATTGTAGTGTTGGGCAGCTGGATGTTAACAGCGCGTAGCGTTGCACAGTTGGAGGTGAGCCGCCAGCAGTGGTGGATGTGGGGAGAGAGATGGCGGAGTTTTGAAATTTGTAAGAATGGATGTCATGAACTACTATATATATTATGACTAATAAGGTAAATACATTGTTTGTTCTCTATTAAAATCTTTCATTTGCTAACTTTACCTATCAGTAGTTAGTGCCTTTCGTAGTTTGAATCTTTTATTTAACTAGCAGTATTGGCGCTCTCTGTATTGCAGTAGTTTGAGTAACGAAGATTTTTGTGATGATTATTGAAAGTCAGATTGCGTTGCGCCAAAAATATTGTGTGTCAGTTTAAGCACAGTCTTGTACAATTTTTCTAAGGGGACGTTTCATATGTCCACCCTTAGCCGAGGATACCTCACTGGAATCTTCTGATTTTTTCTTGTAGTTTGTGTAGTAGGTGTAGCCTTTGTTTATGGCTAGCGCGTAATTGTAGAGAGAATTTCCTCCGTAGTTGTAGTTTTTCATTGTTGTACAGTAAAACAGTTGTGGCATGCATGTAGGTTTGCACCAAGTATTTCGCAGCTGCGCTTGCAATTAACTAGATATTATTTTTAGTGCTACGTTAATATGTTCTCTTATTTTTGCTCTTCAAATTGTGCTTTTCTGTGTTATCGTGTGAAATATTGTGACAATAATGGAGTGTGAAAAACGTAATACTAGGGTCCAAAGTAAACTGAGAAATGACAGTGACGGCGAAAGCAGTGTGTTAGCGCCACGATGTAATGAATTAACTAATGTTCAAAGTAGTAATTTGGTAATAGTGCAAAGGGAAATGGAGCGGGCTGCAAATAATGGTGTAGGCAGTGAAACAATTAGTGCACAGGGAAGCATTATCGATCGATCGGTCGGCAACAGCTCGCGTCAGGAATCCGAAATGACAGGACACAATCTTGCAAATACTGTACATTCAGGTTTTGCGTCCTCACCGTTTTCTCAAATAAGTCAAGACATATTTTCTGCTTTTCAAACTGCGAATATTGCCGGTTCAAATGCATTGCCGAATAGCACTGAGGAACATGTTTCAGACACCAGTGCACTGTTATTACAGTTAATGCAACAAATGGGACAAAGGCTACAAAAGTTAGACACAACGCTTGAACAAAATCAGAAACAAATGGGACAAAATCCTAAAAAGTTAGACACAATGGAACAAAATCGGAGACAAGCACAGCAAAAGCTTCAAAAGTTAGACACAATGGAACAAAATATTCAAAAGTTAGACACAATGGAACAAAAGCTTCAAAAGTTAGACTCGTGGAACACACGCTTGAACAAACACGAGAAGATTTAACTACTGAGTTACATAAAATCGAATCGAAATGTCAAAAAGTCTTTAATGACGTAAAAACACAAATTTGTGAGCATTTTCAACCTATTTTTTCGCGGCATGAAAATGCATTACAGAATCACGAATCAGCCATAAAAGAACTGCAAACTATTGTTCATGAAAATCATGAAACCTTGAAAGCTAAAATTGACTCAGTTGCATCTACCGATTCGGTTACGCAACTTGCAAAAACTCAGGAAAACTTAAAGGATACAGTAGATACTCTGAAAATTGGTTCAGAAAGACACATGGAGGAAATCAGTTCATTATCAGAGAAAGTAGTTGAACTTTCGGATCAGCTAAATAATTTATCTACGAAGGTAGATGATAATCTGAATGACACAAAACCGGTAGTCTTTAATGACACAGAAGAGTTCGAGCAAATTAGGAAACTCAAACAAAATCAGAATCAAATTAAAACGCAGCACCAAAGAGAAATCCGGGAAGTACAAGATCAGCTGACACAGGTAATACAAGAATTACGTATTTCAGAGGACACTCGCGCTCCAATACGGGAAGAGGGACATAGAAATACGGAACAGCCACAAAATAATAACACAAAGCACTTCGAAAATTATGAAAGAAATTGGCAAGGTATACCGAATTTTGAGATGGAACCGCCGAAACGATGTAACAATGACCGACATGCGACTCGCTGGCATGATGATTTTGACTATAAGCTGTTCATTACTACACGTAAATTCAAAACATTTAGGAATTCTGGCAACGACATTCATCCACGAGCGTGGCTTCATCAATTCTCTCATTGTTTTCCTCCCACCTGGTCATTGGAGCACAGGTTAGAATTTATGTGTGGCTACTTGGAGAATGAACCAGCTGTAAGAATGCGATCTGTCATTCACGATTGTCACAGTGAAGGAGAATTTTACCATGACTTCCTCTCAGCGTATTGGTCTCAAGCTACACAAGACTGAGTAAAACATGGCATCATAATGATGAAACATTTCGAACAATCTGAATTTTCCAGTCTTGTGAAATACACTCCTGGAAATGGAAAAAAGAACACATTGACACCGGTGTGTCAGACCCACCATACTTGCTCCGGACACTGCGAGAGGGCTGTACAAGCAATGATCACACGCACGGCACAGCGGACACACCACGAACCGCGGTGTTGGCCGTCGAATGGCGCTAGCTGTGCAGCATTTGTGAACAGCCGCCGTCAATGTCAGCCAGTTTGCCGTGGCATACGGAGCTCCATCGCAGTCTTTAACACTGGTAGCATGCCGCGACAAGCGTGGACGTGAACCGTATGTGCAGTTGACGAACTTTGAGCGAGGGCGTATAGTGGGCATGCGGGAGGCCGGATGGACGTACCGCCGAATTGCTCAACACGTGGGGCGTGAGGTCTCCACAGTACATCGATGTTGTCGCCAGTGGTCGGCGGAAGGTGCACGTGCCCGTCGACCTGGGACCGGACCGCAGCGACGCACGGATGCACGCCAAGACCGTAGGAGACCGCACCGCCACTTCCCAGCAAATTAGGGACACTGTTGCTCCTGGGGTATCGGCGAGGACCATTCGCAACCGTCTCCATGAAGCTGGGCTACGGTCCCGCACACCGTTAGGCCGTCTTCCGCTCACGCCCCAACATCGTGCAGCCCGCCTCCAGTGGTGTCGCGACAGGCGTGAATGGAGGGACGAATGGAGACGTGTCTTCTTCAGCGATGAGAGTCGCTTCTGCCTTGGTGCCAATGATGGTCGTATGCGTGTTTGGCGCCGTGCAGGTGAGCGCCACAATCAGGATTGCATACGACCGAGGCACACAGGGCCAACACCCGGCATCATGGTGTGGGGAGCGATCTCCTACACTCGCCGTTCACCTCTGGTGATCGTCGAGGGGACACTGAATAGTGCACAGTACATCCAAACCGTCATCGAACCCATCGTTCTACCATTCCTAGACCGGCAAGGGAACTTGCTGTTCCAACAGGACGATGCACGTCCGCATGTATCCCGTGCCACCCAACGTGCTCTAGAAGGTGTAAGTCAACTACCCTGGTCAGCAAGATCTCCGGATCTGTCCCCCATTGAGCATGTTTGGGACTAGATGAAGCGTCGTCTCACGCGGTCTGCACGTCCAGCACGAACGCTGGTCCAACTGAGGCGCCAGGTGGAAATGGCATGGCAAGCCATTCCACAGGACTACATCCAGCATCTCTACGATCGTCTCCATGGGAGAATAGCAGCGTGCATTGCTGCGAAAGGTGGATATACACTGTACTAGTGCCGACATTGTGCATGCTCTGTTGCCTGTGTCTATGTGCCTGTGGTTCTGTCAGTGTGATCATGTGATGTATCTGACCGCAGGAATGTGTCAATAAAGTTTCCCCTTCCTGGGACAATGAATTCCCGGTGTTCTTATTTCAATTTCCAGGAGTGTATTTTGAAAACATGTTGCACAAGAATCAGTACCTGTCAAACCCATACAGAACTCATCCGCATTTACTTAATCAAATTGCCTGAACATTTAAGAAATATTATTTTGGCAGGACGTTGCAAGTATGACATTGAAGCTTTTCAGGGATTCTTACAAGAATTTGAAATTGACACATACCGTAGCCGGACACGAAAACAGGAAAACAATCACTACAAGTCGCATCCGTCACAATTCCGTGACGACAGAAACAATAACTGGACACGACAAGTCTATTCTTACAACGCAAATCGTGACCAAAACAGACACCACCCATATGACAACCACTGGCAGAGTAATAATAGTTACAGAGCAAGATCGCATTTCCGTAGAAATGAATATGACAGAGATAACCATAGAAATAGACAATATGGGAACAAAAACAATTATTATATAATAACTTCAGACGCAACGGTCCAGCGCGCAGTTACGATTCAGGGAGAAATTCTCCACCACATGACCGACAAACAAGAAACTATGTAAACTACCGACAAAACGACAGACCTGAATTCCATCAGAACTGGCGAGCTTCAAACGGGGCAGGGCCTTCTCGTCAAGGTGAATTTGTAGAAGTTAGGTCTCCTAATCCCAATAACGGCGCGCGCCAACAAAGAGACAGACAATGACTCGCACAACAGGCAGCCGCGTGCGCCGGCTGGCTCAGAGAAAAATAACATAGACGCTAACCTTGAGAAAAAGTCCAGTTTTCTTTACCGGCGTATACCACATGATAATTGCGTTGAAGTTGAAACTCTGCGTACTAGGAAGAGTAAAGGTTTACACCACATTTCACATGCAAAACCATTTATTGAAAGATAATCTGGTTTTTAACTTTGTCTTTGCCATGAAACTTTTCACTTCACGTTACTTGTATGCGATGTCGCACTTTGAAACTGTTATCATGCAACAATGTGTTGAAGTTAACTATCCAGTCTAGAACCTACGGAACATACAGTAATTACCACTGCATTGTGATAGTGAACAGAGGACACAGTGTTACTGTGTGTGTACATTCTTACTTGATAGTTGCACGATTACTAACGACTATAAGGCTTACATACTTAGAACATATACTGCTAATGAGATTTTAATGCAACATTTTGGTTTACTTGAAAAGACATTCCTTATTTCAAGTAGTTTTTGTGACATTAAAGAAGAGTTAGTATTTGGTTTATTTGACAGCTACACGATTTAATCACGACGCTACTAATGAGTGGCAATTTACAATGTTGCTTTTGCGGTGTATCTGTTGTATATATCTGCACAGTTTTTCTGAATTATTCTGGAAAGTAAAACATGTTTTAGTAGTAACTTTTTTGGTATAGCTACAATGAGACAGCCTTTTCCGTAGCACAACAATACGTTACAGCACAGTACTTACTTCATCACGGCAATAAGCGTAATAACTTAGATATATATACGCAAAGCATTTCACTTTTGTTTATCATGAGGTAAGTACATTGACTTCTGCAGAACTTAGCTTTCGGAGGACGATAACTACGACACTTCCACAAAGATTATCTTTCAACATGACGCACAGTTTAGCGCTACAGTACACGTATTTGAGTGATTAATTTTGTACTTAAGACCTTTATTTTTAAAGTTATTTGAAGTACAATGATACAAAGGTTTTCCGTGATACATTTCATTCCATTGCTGTAATCTGTAACACCTGAGGGTACAATTACATTAATCCTCAGGGGGGTACACGCTTACTTTGTGTACCATGTGCGTAGCAAGCACAAGGAGCCCTAGCTAATGTGGTATTTGCTTATACAACTTTACATATCGGTACCATATTTCTCTAACACATAAATTACACAGCTATCTGATCATTTAACTGAGAGAGACAAATATTTATTTTACTATGTCAGTGACAGATGTTTACGTAATTACATGGTTGGATAACTTCACACTTATGAAATTGTATTTTGTCTGTACTTTGTGAAATGTTCATATTTTTTCGGAACCATTGTGATACTATGAGAGCTTTGAATGATGTATTTGGTATGGGATCATGATTTTTAAAATACGTTTGAGGTAGATGACACTTTTGACATGAGGAGAGAACTTTTTTTAGGTTTCGAAATTATTGCAGAAAGCTATGACGTTTTTGAGATTTGACTGAGGTGTTATCATGTTATTCTTACGACGACGATGTGAATTATGGTGCTGAGGTATGTTTAAGCTGATGCTATATGAGTTATTTGGTTATGCTACATATCTGTTGTGATGAAATATTGAAGAAGTGTCGACGAATATGTATATGTGTAATAAGGTAAGGAATAATGAGTAGTGGTTAGGGACTCTGGTTTGTGAAAAAGGATGTTGGAAACCGAGAATCGTACTTTCAGAGTTATGAAATGTGTGTATAAGCGTGAATGTATCACTGTGCTCGCGAAAATTTTTTGGACACTGTTATATTTAAATGATTTTTTCCCTACAGATTTGTAACGCAAATTCTTGACCTGTGAAATATTTTTATATGAAACTGTCACTGTAGGGGAAACTGCTGTCGTAAATATTTCGGTAAGAAAGTTAAGTGACCACCTGCACGTAATGCGTCGTGGGAACCCAGCTGGGCGACAGCCACCTGGAAAACATCCATTAGTGTGTGCCTTTCAGAGGCACAGGTGGAGAAAAAAATAAAGATGCCGTTATCCTCGCTATTGACATTTCTTTGTAGAAAGCGTCGCAAATACGACACGCTCTAACTTGAAAACATATGATTACACTTTGGAGTTCTTAATTTATGATATTTACTGAAATGAAATGATGAGAAACATTTCATGTCTATTGTCTTGCTAGTTGGAAGATTGTTTACTGCATTATGAAATGACTTATGGCTAGCGAATGACGTTTCACGCCTTCTTTACCTATTTTGTTTAATATCTAGTTTCTAGCTGCACTGCAGCATTGGTTAAAATAAAATTTTATAGATGTACTAATATAAATATTTTCTGTCTACAGATCCAGTGTATAATAATAATGTGATATACTTCCAAAAAAATGAGGGAGCACAAAAAGACATTTCCCTTCACAGGAACTGCATACATAATTTTCTTTTCCAGTTCTTGGTAATTTATTTCACAGAATAAGTTTTTTGTGGTGCACCACTTTAATTATATAGTCATTAAGATGTGAATATACATTTCCCTTATCTGCGTTGTTGTCTTTAGTGTACTATTTTTTCTGCTTGTGGGTTTGTCATGTTTAGGTATAAGTCATTACATTTATTTATTGCTGCTTGCTTTGCTTACTTGCATTTTTTTGTCATTGCTGTTTGTATTAATTGTTTTGTGATGCTGCATTGCCTTGTCCCGTGGTTAAGCATCTGAGCTCAGTAGATTTAAGTTAGCTTAAGAGGGGGTACACTATATAAGAGAATGAGTAGCGATGAATTGGAAGGAATGCATTGAGAAGCTATAAGAAAATGGTTTGGCCAAAAAAGTATTTTGAAAGAGGATAGGAACAAAAAAAGTAGCGTTTAGGGAGAACAGGTTTAGGTAGGATTTTCTTGGAAATAAATGATGAGGTAATATAATGGAAAATAAATAATGAGGTAAGAAATACGTGAACATATAAATACAAAAAGCATGCTTGGATAGAATTTTTTTGGTGGAAACAAATGTTGAAATAAGGCGAAAGATCTATGGAACGAAGTTTTGGGTTGGACTGCAGTACCAAATGTTACACTGAAAACAAACCCTGTCCTTTCCTTTTGTTATCCCACTATGTGTATTTATGTTCTTCCGGTCTTTATATGTTTATCTGATAAGACTTATGTTGCAGAATTTTTCTAATACTCAGCTACATGAACAGTGATGAGGAATACTGTTATCCTCAAATATAATTTGCATTAATAATATGTAATTTACTTTGTAAAGATGTTAGACATTATTAATTCTGTTCTGTTTTAATGCTCACGTGTGACGTTTATGTTTCAAAAGTTATTCTGATCTTTATGTATGTACTTATGTCATAATTTTTGTAACACTGATGTGCATGTTTATTTCTATTCTTTTGTAAAGCCTGTTTTACTACAAAAGTTATCTGTACTATTATGTTCTTTAATGATATATTTTGTACCTTTGTTATTGTATCTTATGTTATAAAATAGTAATTGACACCAATTCATCAAATTAAGTAACTTGTAAGTTACATTTCACTGCACACGTTCTGTTGGTCATAGTATATGGACAATATGTGAGAAGGAGGACTGATAGTGTGTGCACATGTGTTGATAATTCAGCAAGGGACTCGTTAACAGTAGTGCAGTTCTAAGGACAATGAGAAAAAAAATTGTGAGTGCACAAGTGGTGGTTTATGGACTTGCTATATCGTCTACAAGACTCTTCGATGGTGATTGTGCTCCTGCACAGTCCCAACAGATGGCTGCTGGCCATCTCTACAAGGACTGAAGTGGCTCTGCACCGCTGGTGGCCCACCAATACCATAATCTCAACGAGGACTACAGTGGGTCTGCTCTGTGATGACCAACCTTCCAATATTCTTCAAAACTTCGACTGACTCTGCTGTGGGTTTGCTCTGTTGTGGCCCATTACCTGTCAGCATGTCTTTCCGTTGGAAGGACAACACTACTTCTTCAAGACTGCATGGAAATCCACTACTTCCGTGTGAATTTTCTTTTACTGCTCAGACATTGAGCAAAAACACTGCTATTTTACTGTGATGAACGATCAGGACTGTCTTTATGGACTGTGAGAAAATTTTAGCTTTTGACCAACATTGTATCGATAAGGGTGTGCATTTCATTTCTTTGTTATTGTAATTATGAAAAAGTTTTCAAATCTGTATTGGCCACTGCCCAAAACAATATGTAATTTTTTTTGTGGGGAGCATGGGGGCTATGTAAGTAGGCTGTTTAGTTTTTTTTTACTGGTAACGACACATAGCGCTCTGTATGAAAAATCACTGGCTGTGCTGTGTGCAGTCAGTGGCTGGTTGGCATTGTTGTAATACTTGCCGTTGTAGTGATGGGCAGCTCGATGTTAACAGCGCGTAGCGTTGCACAGTTGGAGGTGAGCCGCCAGCAGTGGTGGATGTGGGGAGAGAGGTGGCGGAGTTTTGAAATTTGTAAGAATGGATGTCATTAACGTTTATATATATAATGACTACTAAGGTAAATACATTGTTTGTTCTCTATTAAAATCTTTCATTTGCTAACTTTACCTATCAGTAGTTAGTGTCTTCCGTAGTTTGAATCTTTTATTTAACTAGCAGTATTGGCGCTCTCTGTATTGCAGTAGTTTGAGTAACGAAGATTTTTGTGAGGTAAGTGATTTGTGAAACGTATAAGTTAACTTAGTCAGGGCCATTCTCTAGTAGGGATTATTGAAAGTGAGATTGCGTTGCGCCAAAAATATTGTGTTTCAGTTTGAGCACAGTCTTGTACAATTTTTTAACCGCTGTCCAGAAGAATATTCACATGCAGTGGCGGCAGATTATCATGTACTAATGTGTTACAGCATACTGTAAATATCGTTCTAAAATTATGCCATTTCTAGTCGAATATGAGCCAGAAATCGCACTAAAATTACGCCATTTCTCTTCGAAAGCGCGCTGGTATGCAAAATGTGACTGAGTGATGGAATGATAGTCAGCTGTTCTACGAGCATTTCAGAGAATGGACACAGCTGTCTGTTTTCGACTGCGCATTCTGTCGGGCTGTGACGACACACTAGTTGGCCTGTTCGCCACACTTCGCGAACGCTCGGCTCCGTACAGGGCCCACGGGAAATCAGTATATAAGCGAAAAGGTACCAACTAAAGGTCTTAACTTGGATGTGCGCTATTAAGAGCTGTCGTGCAAGTAAATGCGCAGTCAAGTATTATTAAACTCACTTGATATGGTTGCCCCCCTCTGGAGACGGTTGCTAGCACTCGTAAGACCTGAAACGACACGTGGTGTGATACACACGCCACGACCCATCCCTTCCGGCACTATGTTGCTCACAACACTAGGTCAGCATTTTTCTATGAAAGTGCGTGTAACACATTGTGCAAGCGTAGAGTACCAGAGAGTCTTGAGCAGCAGTTCTGGTAATAGCGCCGTGGCCGAGTGGTCATGCACACTGGCCGGCAATTCGCTGGCGTGAGCGTGGTTTTCGATGGTATTGTACTTGTTTATTTTCTTTTATTACTCGCAATATTAAACGTTTAATTATAAAATTTAAATATATTTAAAAATTTCAGTTTATATGTGTATGATAGCATCCTGCTGCCAGGTGTGCACGAGGTGAAGATTGCATGGACCGAGAATTTTCGGTGACTTGCAAGAAGGCTGTTTATGTTTTTATATTGGTAACGCCAGGTAGTGCTCTGTATGAAAATCACTGGCTGTGCTGTGTGCGGGCAGTGGCAGGTTGGCATTGTTGTAATACTCGCCATTGTAGTGTTGGGCTGTTGGCTGTTAACAACGCATAGCGTTGCGCAGGTGGAGGTGAGCCGCCAGCAGTGGTGGATGGGCGGAGAGAGTTTGCGGAGTTTTGAGAGCGGATGATCTGGACTTGTGCCCGTCACAGACAGTAAATTTGTAAGACTGGGTGTCATGAACTGCTATATACATTATGACTTTTGATCAGTATTGAGGTAAATACATTGTTTGTTCTCTATCAAAATCTTTCATTTGCTAACTATGCCTATCAGTAGTTAGTGCCTTCCGTAGTTTGAATCTTTTAGTTAGCTGGCAGTAGTGGCGCTCGCCGTATTGCAGTAGTTCGAGTAACGAAGATTTTTGTGAGGTAAGTGATTTGTGAAACGTATAGGTTAATGTTTGTCGGGGCCATTCTCTTATAGGGATTACTGAAAGTCAGATTGAGTTGCGCTAAAAAAATATTGTGTGCCAGTTTAAGCACAGTCTTGTATAATTTTTCTAAGGGGACGTTTCAGACTTAATACCCGACACGGACCCTATGGATGAAACGATCAAGAGAATCATAATTATATCCAATATACACTCCTGGAAATTGAAATAAGAACACCGTGAATTCATTGTCCCAGGAAGGGGAAACTTTATTGACACATTCCTGGGGTCAGATACATCACATGATCACACTGACTGAACCACAGGCACATAGACACAGGCAACAGAGCATGCACAATGTCGGCACTAGTACAGTGTATATCCACCTTTCGCAGCAATGCAGGCTGCTATTCTCCCATGGAGACGATCGTAGAGATGCTGGATGTAGTCCTGTGGAACGGCTTGCCACGCCATTTCCACCTGGCGCCTCAGCTGGACCAGCGTTCGTGCTGGACGTGCAGACCGCGTGAGACGACGCTTCATCCAGTCCCAAACATGCTCAATGGGGGACAGATCCGGAGATCTTGCTGGCCAGGGTAGTTGACTTACAACTTCTAGAGCACGTTGGGTGGCACGGGATACATGCGGACGTGCATTGTCCTGTTGGAACAGCAAGTTCCCTTGCCGGTCTAGGAATGGTAGAACGATGGGTTTGATGACGGTTTGGATGTACCGTGCATTATTCAGTGTCCCCTCGACGATCACCAGAGGTGTACGGCCAGTGTAGGAGATCGCTCCTCACACCACGATGCCGGGTGTTGGCCCTGTGTGCCTCGGTCGTATGCAGTCCTGATTGAGGCGCTCACCTGCACGGCGCCAAACACGCATACGACCATCATTGGCACCAAGGCAGAAGCGACTCTCATCGCTGAAGACGACACGTCTCCATTCGTCCCTCCATTCACACCTGTCGCGACACCACTGGAGGCGTGCTGCACGATGTTGGGGCGTGAGCGGAAGACGGCCTAACGGTGTGCGGGACCGTAGCCCAGCTTCATGGAGACGGTTGCGAATGGTCCTCGCCGATACCCCAGGAGCAACAGTGTCCCTAATTTGCTGGGAAGTGGCGGTGCGGTCCCCTACGGCACTGCGTAGGATCCTACGGTCTTGGCGTGCATCTGTGCGTCGCTGCGGTCCGGTCCCAGGTCGACGGGTACGTGCACCTTCCGCCGACCACTGGTGACAACATCGATGTACTGTGGAGACCTCAAGCCCCACGTGTTGAGCAATTCGGCGGTACGTCCACCCGGCCTCCCGCATGCCCACTATACGCCCTCGCTCAAAGTCCGTCAACTGCACATACGGTTCACGTCCACGCTGTCGCGGCATGCTACCAGTGTTAAAGACTGTGATGGAGCTCCGTATGCCACGGCAAACTGGCTGACACTGACGGCGGCGGGGCACAAATGCTGCGCAGCCAGCGCCATTCGACGGCCAACACCGCGGTTCCTAGTGTGTCCGCTGTGCCGTGCGTGTGATCATTGCTTGTACAGCCCTCTCGCAGTGTCCGGAGCAAGTATGGTGGGTCTGACACACCGGTGTCAATGTGTTCTTTTTTCCACTTCCAGGAGTGTAATTCCGATTATTTCCTTTGTAAGTCAATAGCTAGAGGTGATCAAATTGTAGCACGTTGGTATAATTTTCACTATCCGCCACTGGTCACATGTGTGTGTGTGTGCGGAGGTAAGTTTGTTTTGTTAACAAATAAACTGATGTCTTTCGTTTTCTTATCTATCACACATAGACCGGGCCGTGCTTCTAGTAATTTTTCAATACTGGTTGAGTCTGGAACAAGAAGCGAGCACCCGATAGGTAGGCACAGGGAACTTGGGATATTAGCGAATTCTCTAAATATACCAAAGGATTTCATTCCAGTCAAGAGAATTACAAATCACGCAGGTAAATATAACAAATCTATGAAGTACGCAGAAAATCAGTGTCGCAGTAACTCAGATCATGGCAGTCAGTAATGTACACATACAACACAACAGGTAGCGAAGCTGTGATCTCACCTTTTATTAGTCCTAAATCATAAGAGATTTACCTCGTCGGCACAGTCATTACGAACAGTAAATTTTTTTGAGAATGATGATATTACTTTTTATTTTAACAAATTTCACACACCATCACTTTTATCTGTTTAGATCTGGCTGCTTTCGATCATCACTGGTTATCTTCCTCTCCAGTAAGCAGTGTGCTGTAATACCTTGAGCATCCACAAATTATGCGTCGATTTTGACAGCTCATGATTTGTGGATATCTAACACATTAAAGCAAGTTCTTAATTGGTTATGAAGGTCGGAACTGGTCAAATGTCAAAACAAAAAAGCGATTTTTCTGGCAGTAAAACTGATAAAAATCTGTAAAATTCACGGACTTTTCTATTAACAATATACGATTATAAATTTTTCCTCTACCTTCTACGTTCGAAATTTGATTTATTTAACTATGTTTTCGTTCCAGCAGCTCTAACCAATTGCATTCGCAAATTGTCTGCTTAGCAAGCACGGCGCGCGACGTTCTCGTGTGAATACAACTGTCGAACGAGACTTCATCCAAGTAATGCTCCAATGGTCCATCAGATCACTACAGATATCTCGTTGCCGATTTTCCATTTTTTTTCTATATCTTCAATAATGTTCCCTGTGGGCGGATGAGTGTAATTGTAAATGCCTGAGAACTAAAGTACTACGTCCGAGAAAAAAACACTAGTTACGGAATTTCTATTTCTTACTGCTTTGCCAAAACTCAAGCCTTCAATTAAATAACCGGGAAAGTGATGCCAACGTTTTCCAGTACTTGCGATCGTGGAGCAATTGTTAGGTGGATGGAACGGCAATGGCTGGAGGATAGGGGGGGGGGGGGCGAAGTTTGAGAAATAAATAATGTCATGCTTCATGAGAATATTACAGTTTTTCACGAGCTCCTTGGAAGAGGTACGTCCCTAACTCACCAAATCATCAAAAACGTGGCTGAACTAAAGTACTGGGAAAGTAAGGGAGGGGATATTTAGAAACGTTGTATCACTTGCATAGGTCATTTAGTAAATAACGAAACAATGACCTTCAACGTAGTAATTACTATATAAAGTATTTCAACTTCTCATACACAACAAGGAGATTTAGTACTTCAGTTATACATACAAATACAAGGAAATTTTAATGACAAGAGTAAGATGTATAGTTTAACATGTCGTCGACATATATGTCGTCACCATTTAAACATTTGAGTCGTGACTGTGGAGGAAATTGGCCGTAGCCTAAATCAGCAGAACAGTCCCAGCATCCGCCTGCACTGATTTAAAGAAAAAAAAATTAAAACAAGATGATCATATTGGCGTATGAATCCCACAGGCGCCGCATTGGCTCCTGTGTGTTCATTGTTGTGCCAGCTATCTCTATTATAACCCATTATTAAACGCTTGACTGCTTTCCGAGTTGATGAGGAATTATCAACATGATCAAGGACATGAACGAACTATGTATATGATTGTAAGTATTGGGTTGCTGCTTGAGATACATCGGACTTGTCGCTAGCAGAAATGACTTTTTCGGACGTCTTAAGTAGCACGCAGTGAAACTGGCGAACTTCTTTTGCTTTACTTATACTGGAAATATCTGACTGAACTGCATAAACAGGATGCCAAGCTTCCGTTTAATTTCGTCTTTCCTTGAAATCGAGTTGCAAGTAAGGACGACAAATCCCAGTTTGGTAGCAGTGCTATATTCAGGTCTCGTTTTAAAATATATTTCTATCTGAAACAAACTTATTCATGTAGTCCTTATAATGATTTTGGTATAAGCTTTGTTGTGGTGTAAATATTCGCATTTGGCACAATAAAAATAGGGTAAATAATAAAATAACATTGCGGAGTCGGGTTTTGAATCGTGATTGGATAGCTCATTGTATTAGAGCATTACCCACGAAAGGCTAGACTCTGAGTTCGAGTCCTGTGAGGCGTATAGTTTAATCTTTCTCAATTTTCAAATAATTATCTTGTTTACTAACAAGTCAAATACAGATTGCTTCACCATAGCTCGATAAGGGTGGGACACTGTCAGAAGAAAGTGCATTTACTTGCAGACACAGTTCTCTTGCGTTGCGGATAACATACGTCACATAGCAGAGTGATATGATGCGGTGAACTTAACATAGGCGGAACAGTTCAATTCTTATGGACAAAGAGGGGAATTGCACACAGAAGGGAGGAAGGAGGAAGAAAGATTAGGATTTAATGTCCTGTCAGCAACGAGGTCATTAGAGACGGAGCAAAAGCTCTGATTGTTTCAAGGATGGGGAAAAGAATCGGACGTGCCCTTTAAATTGCGCACAGATTCACCATGAAATTCGGGTGGTCTATGGACCAAATGCAGTGTCGTGTCCAGCAGCAGTGAAGTGGTCCCAATAATTTGATAAAGGTCCTACAGACGTAGGTCAGTTGATAGGGAAGCAAGGACGTCGACATCAACAACAGACGATAATGACTAGGTCATCGACGATCTGATTCGGAGTAATCGCAGATATCCCCGCGATGAGGTCGTTCACACGACGATTCTCGGATTCCTCCGTGACCACGGGGCGAATTTCCATCGACGAGGAATTGAACGATCGGTAGACCGTCCCGACCGTTGTTTACAGAGGCTTGGCGACTACGTTGAATACCAGTGTCAGGTATCTGTGTCACTCTGAAGTGTAGTGCACCATTCAAAAAGAGCTACTTGGCCTGCCGTAACATTTAACTTACCTTCTGAAGTGCTCTCGTAATTAAGTGGTGAAGCAAATTACCTTTTGAAAAAGGTTCGTACTTACTCTACACTGGACTACAGTTTGCGTGAAGTTACAATGCACAGCATGAGACATCCAAGCCTTAGTCTGGAATATTGACATCCATTTCCTGTAAAATCTCTGAACATATTCTGACTTCTAACATAATGAGGTATCTCGAACAGAATGATCGCCTCCGTCCGACCACCACGGATTGCGAAAAAATCGTTCATGTGAAACCCAACCCCTAATTTTCTCACAAGACATCCTGAAAGCCATGGATCGAGGCAGTCAGGTAGGTGCAATATTTCTCCATTTCCGGAAAGCATTTCACTCAGTACCATACGTACACTTATTTTGAAAGGTACGATAATATTGGGTATGTGTGACTGGATCGAGGATTTTTTGGTAAGGAGGACACTGCAAGTTACGTAGGATGGACAGTCATCGTCAGATGACAGACTTGGGGTGCCCCTCAGAGAAGTGTGTTAGGACCCCTGCTATTCATGTTATATATTAATGACCATGCGGACAATGCATCCTGTGATTACAACATCAGTGAGACACAATTGGAATCAGTAAGATCATGGAATAACTGGGTGTCACACTTTGTAGGGACTTGGATTGGAACGGTCACAAACGCTCCATCGTAGCTAAAATAGAGAGCAGATTTCGGTTTATTAGAAAAAGACTGTGAAAATGCAATCAGTTTACAAAGAAGATTGCTTGCAAAATGTTCAAATGTGTGCCAGTTTCTAGAGGACCAAACTTCTGAGTTCATCGGTCCCTACACTTACACACTACTTAAACTAATTTATGCTAAGAACAACATACCCACCCACGCCGAAGGGAGGATCGAACCTCCGGCGGGAGGGACCGCGCAGTCCGTGACACGGCGCCTCAAACTGCGCGGACACACCGCGCGGCTGACTGCTTGCAAATCACTCGTTAGGCCCATCCTAGAATATTGCGCAAGTGTGTGAGAACCGTACTAGATACGTCTGACAGGGGATACCGCTCACATAGAGAGAAGGGTTGCACGAATGGTCACAGGTTTGTGTCACACACGTGGGAGTGTCACAGAGATTGTGAAAGAACTCAACTCGCAGACTCCATTCCGAGAAAGCCTACGTACAAAGCTTCAGTAACTAGGTTTGACTGATGCCTCTAGGAATCTATTACAACCCCTACATATCGCTCCAAAGGGGTTCGAGAGGACAAGATAAGATGAATTACAACACGCTCAGGGGCATTAAAACAATCCTTTTTCCAGCGTCCCATAAGCGAATGGAACGGGAAAAAGCCATAATAACTGTTACGATGGAATACACCCTCTGTCATGCTTCACAGTTGTTTGCAGAGTACGGATGTAGATGTATGTGGCAGGTAAGTTCAGATTTCCGTCATCTGTAAACATTGATTCTTTGAAGAAATAGCCTATTGTCAAGATGCCGCATCAGAACTGAGCGAACGAATTACATGCTTTTTCTGCCATCCCGCTGATTAACATGCTGGTGAATTGACACATTATGATTTGTATAACGCTGGACTGACTTACTTCACAGCCACTCACAATATGTCTGGAGCCAACGTACGGTATACGAACAGCAACAGGTGGGTCATCTACGTCTTTCGCTCCACTCACTGCACTCATGTTCTTTATCCTTTGCGTAGCATTCTAGTGGCATTCTAATAAGAATTTTCTTGTACCTTCCCAAAACTGCCACTGCATAAAGCTGTTGTTTTCTTAGTTTTCTTCCTGCATCCTTCGGTAATGAGGCAGCTGGTTTACAAAAGACAATAAATTTTCTTTCTACGAAGTAACCAGCACTGAACACATAATCTTCACAGAAAACAATTGTGGATCTACCCCAGCCCCCTAATTCCTCACCACGCCTTTTCAGTATGATCTACACATTTTCACGACGTGCCTTATTGCCTTATTTGTGTATGAAAACACAAAATTACAAACAATACAACAATCATTTCGATGTACAAGAAAGGGAAATTCTAAGATCTAAATTCCGTAATTTTGTGAAATTACTGATAGGGTGTTGGGGAGTGAAATGCAGAGGAATTCTCTTGTTTCAGATCTATCATATAATCAGTGAAAGGTCCTATTGATTCACTACAAAAGTTAATACTGTACGCCGTTTGGCGAAGATTTTGTTCCAGTTTATCTTGTTGAAAACAGAGTTACGGTATCTTAAACAGTTCCTAAATTATCTTTTCTTGAGCAGAGTTCACAGTCATGCAGAACTTTCGAAGGACGTAATTTTCGTCTTTGACTGTCCTTTTAATTTCAGTCAGCGCAAATGCAGTAATCATTTTCAAGCAGAACCCTCTAGCGTACGTAGATACTTGTTGATTTAGTCACACACCGTACAGTCAAAGGTGAAATTGTTAGTCTTTCCGGAAACATGTTAAATTAACAGCTTAAGTATCTTGGCCTAAATCTCTGAGCGTATATTTGTATTCCCTGATGAGGCAGAATATTACGACCACCGACCTACTATCGGTATAAACCCGTCCAGGCGACAGCAGTGTCACTTGGCTAGTAATGACTACTAGTTAGACATACGAACGGTGCATGTAAGATCAGTGAGAGTGCTGCCTTTATGTAGAATGGAGAAGGCACACGATCTATCTGAGTTTGACCGAGGGCAGGTTGTGATAGCCCGGAGTCTCACCACGAGCATTTCAGAAACTGCACGACTTGTTGGGTGTTCGAAGAGTGCTGTGGTGAGTGTCTTCAACACATGGCGAAAGCAAGGTGAAACCACATCCAAATGTCGTGGTGTTTGGACGACTACCCCTCATTACAGACGTCGGACGTCGAAGGCTGGGTATACTGATAAAACAGGACAGGGGTCGAAGTGTGGCGGAACCAACATCTGACTTCAATGGTTAGCAGAGTAGAAGTGTGTCTGAACACACGGTGCATCGAACACTCCTAACGATGGGCTACCGCAGCTGACGATCCATGCATGTGCCAATGTTAACACCACCACATCGGCAGCGACGACAGAAAGAGTGCGTGGCCATCCACACTGGACGTTGGCGCAGTGGCAGAGTGTTGCGTAGTCTGATGAATCTACATCTACATCTACATTTGAACTTTTTCCGTAAACATTCAACATTGTCAGTGTCGGAACGCAAATTTTCTTTTTGATCGGTTAGGTAATCTGAAAACTGCCTTCTATTACTCTTGCTAAACAGATAAACCTTCCTCCCTTTTTTATATTCCTATCAACTTCCATATTCAGGGATGCTGCAACGGCCTTATGATTACTGATTCCCTGTTCTGCACTTACTGAGTCAAAAAGTTCAGGTCTGTTTGTTATCAGTAGGTCCAAGATGTTATCTCCACGAGTCGGTTCTCTGTTTAATTGCTCGAGGTAATTTTCAGACAGTGCACTCAGTATAATGTCACTCGATGCTCTGTCCCTACCACCCGTCCTAAACATCTGAGTGTCCCAGTCTATATCTGGTAAATTGAAATCTCCACCCTAAGACTATAACATACTGAGAAAATTTATGTGAACGTATTCCAAATTTTCTCTCAGTTGTTCTACCACTAATGCTGCTGAGTCGGGAGGTCGGTAAAAGGAGCCAACTATTAACCTAGCTCGGTTGTTGAGTGTAACCTCCACCCATAATAATTCACAGGAACTTCTATTTCACTAGAGGATAAACTACTACTAACAGCGACAAACACGCCACTACCGGTTGCATGCAATCTATCCTTTGTAAACACCGTCTGTGCCTTTGTAAAAATTTCGGCAGAATTTATCTCTGGCTTCAGCCAGCTTTCTGTACCTATAACGATTTCAGCTTCGGTGCTTTCTATCAGCGCTTGAAGTTCCGGTACTGTACTAATGCAGCTTCGACAGTTTACAATTACAATACCGATTGCTGCTTGGCCCCCGCATGTCCTGACTTTGCCCCGCACCCTTTGAGGCTGTTGCCCTTTCTGTACTTGCCCGAGGCCATCTAACCTAAAAAACCGCCCAGTCCACGCCACACAACCCCTGCTGCCCGTGTAGCCACTTGCTGCGTGTAGTGGACTCCTGACCTATCCAGCGGAACCCGAAACCCCACCACCCTATGGCGCAAGTCGAGGAATCTGCAGCCCACACGGTCGCAGAATCGTCTCAGCCTCTGATTCAGACCCTCCACTCGGCTCTGTACCAAAGGTCCACAGTCAGTCCTGTCGATACCTTGTTCATCATGCCGACTGGAGGACGTGAATCCGTCTTCTTCCAGGGGAACAGCTCTTTGACACTTCAACTGAGGGACAGGGAGGCAAGTTAGCGGCCGCTCCGTTGTGCTCTGGAGAAGATTCACGCGGGTATCCATGGGTCCAGTGGACCATGATGGCCAAGGGGTATCGTACACTGATTGCAGACCACAAGTACCCCTTCATGACGATCACGTTTCACGACGCCAGCGGCGTTATTCGACAAGGTAATGTTCCATGCCACAAGGTCAGGAGCGTGATGGAGTGGTTCGAGGAATACAGTGGCGAGTTCCAATTGATGTGGTGGTGACCCTACAACTCGCCAGATCTGAACACGATCGAACACATCTAGGATGCCATTGAACGTGGCGTCAGAGCTCCTCCCCCCCCCCCCCCTCCCAGGAATTTACGGGACTTAGGTGACCCGTGTGTCAACTCCCTCCTGCGATCTACAGAGGCCTTATTCCTTCCATGACACAACGTGTCTCCGCTGTTGTTCATGCCGAAGGTGGATATACCGTCTGATAGGTAGATGGTCATAATGTTCTGGCTGATCAGTGTACTTGCTTTGTGCGTCACAACAGGAGTCCAGTACCTACTCAGGAATCCGATTTCTCAATAATTTTAATCTGCCAATTATTCGAACAATTCTTCACTTTATTATATTTTCTGATTACGTAGATATATATAACAAGCGTAGAAATTTTAGTTACTGTAAAGTTGTAGCCTCTACCCGATGTTATTCAATATGTATATTGAGCAAGCAGTAATGGAAACAAAAGAAAAATTCAGAGTAGGTATTAAAATACATGGAGAAGAAACAAAAATGTTGAGGTTCTCCGATGACATTGTGATTCTGTCAGAGACAACAAAGGACTTGGAAGAGCAGTTGAACGGAATGGACAGTGTCTTGAAAGGAGGATATAAGATGAACATCAACAAAAGCAAAACGAGGATAATGAAATGTAGTCGAATAAAGTCGGGTGAGGCTGAGGGAACTAGATTAGGAAATGAGACACTTAAAGTAGTAAAGGAGTTTTGCTATTTGGGGAGCAAAATAACTGATGATGGTCGAAGTAGAGAGGATATAAAATGTAGACTCGCAATGGCAAGGAAAGTGCTTCTGAAGAAGAGAAATTTGTTTACATCGAGTATCGATTTAAGTGTCAGGAAGTCGTTTCTGAAAGCATTTATATGGAGTGTAGCCATGTATGGAAGTGAAACGTGGACGATAAATAGTTTGGACAAGAAGAGAATATAAGCCTTCGAAATGTCGTGCTACAGAAGAATGCTGAAGATTAGATGGGTAGATCACATAACTAATGAGGAGGTATTGAATATAAATGGGGAGAAGAGGAGTTTGTGGCACAACCTGACTAGAAGAAGGGACCAGTTGGTAGGACATGTTCTGAGACATCGAGAGACCACAAATTTAGCATTGGAGGGCAGCGTGGACGGTAAAAATCGTAGAGGGAGACCAAGAGATGAATACACTAAGCAGATTCAGAAGGATGTAGGTTGCAGTCAGCACTGGGAGATGAAGAAGCTTGCACAGGATAGAGTAGCATTGAGAGCTGCATCAAACCAGTCTCAGGACTGAAGACCACAACAACAAAAACAAAAAAAACCTTGAATTCGCAAGAAAAAAAAAATGGTTCAAATGGCTCTGTGCACTATGGGACTTAACTTCTGAGGTCATCAGTCCGCCGGCCGGAGAGGCCGAGCGGTTCTAGGCGCAACATTCTGGAGCCGAACGGCAGCTACGGTCGCAGGTTCGAATCCTGCCTCGGGCATGGATGTGTGTGAAGTCCTTAGGTCAGTTAGGTTTAATTAGTCCTACGTTCTAGGCGACGGATGACGTCAGAAGATAAGTCGCATAGTCCTCAGAGCCATTTGAACCATTTTTGTCATCAGTCCCGTACAACTTGCAACTACTTAAACCTAACTAACTTAAGGACATCACACACATCCATGCCCGAGACAGGATTCGAACCTGAGACCGTAGCGCTCGCGCGGTTCCAGACTGTAGCCCCTAGAACCGCTCGGCCAACCTGGCCTGCAATTCGCGTGAAGCTCAGATGTTGTGTGTGCGTGCGTATGTGTATGTGTGTGTGTGTGTGTGTGTGTGTGTGTGTGTGTGTGTGCGTGCGTACGTGTGTGTGTGTGTGTGTCTATGTGAGCGCGCAAGGGGCAGAAGTGTTGTGGCAGCAGGCAAAAAATGCATTTTGAATCGTACTGTATCATTTGAACAAGGCGCAGGTTCCCCTCAAGGAATACCTTGCACAGATTATAGTGAAACAACCGTTAATTAATATAGGGGATGGACAAAAATATAGAAATACCAGAAACACAAGCCATCACGTGCCTAATATGATGTAGGAAAACGGTTGACGTTTAAAATAGCTTCCAATCGTCTCGGAATGGATAAATGCGGGTCATGTAAGATTTTCAAGGGGATCTAAAATTCTCCCTGCAGAATTCTGCTAAGTCCAGGTAAGGGTGGTGCAAGTGGATAGCGATCACACATAAAAAAAAGTGTTAAAGGCTGAATAACAATGAGATCTGGTGACTGTGGCGACCTTGGGGAACGTTTCAAATGTTCTAGATCAGTGGTTCCCAACAGGTTATCCGCACACCACCAGGGGTCCGCGAGCTATGCCAGAGGGGCCCGCAAGATGCTATTAGAATAAAAAAATATATTAAATATATTTCGTATGATAACAGATTTTTTGTTTTGGATGCTTCCTGCATGAGCAAAGCTTTAGAAAACGCTAACTTATGCGTCAAGTGTCTTCCTGAAGCCAACTGACAGTAACACAGTCTAGCGCAAAACTAGAATTAGATAGAGGCAAATAGTTCTGCTGTATGCCTTATTTTTCACACATTTCTACTCAATGCAATCTCAAGCGTAATACACTTGAAAGACCAATATACTCAGTTTTAATTTTTTCCTATCGTTTTCAGTTCATACTCAATTTTTTTTTTCAAGTGTTTGTTACACTAAACACCCAGATTTGAAGACAAAGATTTTGAGCAATAATCAAAAATTTAACAATAACAATGATGGCTAAATTGAAAAAGTTTTAAGCTCAATATTTTTTCAATAATGAATATGCCAAAGTCTTTCTAAGTACTAAAAATTTTTTTAAGTACTTGATACTGTGATATGACAAGGTATCAATCATGCTTGATGAGGGGTTCCTCGAGAAAATTTTGTTGGGAACCCCTCTTCTAGACGATACGAGCTGTGTGAACCACCGCCATGTTTCACTCTTGGAAGGTAAAGTCGGCCAAAAGTTAGAAACCCTGTTTAACAAAACTCGTCCGACCAAACAACTTTCTTCCATTGCTCCACAGCGCAGGTTTCATGGTTTTGGCACCACGTTTTCTTGTTCCGGGGATTCGCGTCACTGATTAATGGCTTTATAATACTAACTCACTCTGCAATACTCAGCTTAAACTCTGTTTGTGTTATTCTGGTGCTAACACACTTCCGTCTGCGTTGCGACTTAGCGGATTATGTTTTTTTCCGATTTGCCTGTAAGCGGTGCAAGTCGTCGGCACGGTACTTCTTGAAACACCAGATACTTCGTCTGTCTTGGTTACAGAAGTACCCACCATCTGAGCACCAACAAATTGCCCACGTTCGATTTCACTTAGCTCTGTCATAATGAGTCACAGCTACGCAGAAGATCATTCTGATCATATTGACACCGGCAATCTACATCTACATCTACTTTTATACTCCGCTAGCCACCCACCGGTGTGTGGCGGAGGGCACTGTACGTGCCACTGTCATTACCTCCCTTTCGTGTTCCAGTCGCGTATGGCTCGCGGGAAGAACGACTGCCGGAAAGCATCTGTGCGCGCTCGAATCTCGCTAGTTTTACATTCGTGATCTCCTCGGGAGGTATAAGTAGAGGGAAGCAATATATTCGATACCTCATCCAGAAACGCACCCACTCGAAACCTGGCGAGCAAACTACACCGCGATGCAGAGTGCGGCTCTTGCAGAGTCTGCCACTTGAGTTTGCTAAACATCTCCGTAACGCTATCACGCTTACCAAAGAACCCTGCGGCGAAACGCGCCGCTCTTCTTTGGATCTTCTCTATCTCCTCTGTCAACCCGACCTGGTACGGATCCCACACTGATGAGCAATACTAAAGTATAGGTCGAACGAGTGTTTTGTGAGCCATGATGTCTTGATTATTTATTTTATTATATTGATTTTTGGTTTATTTAATTATTTAATATGCCTGCCGGAGTGGCCGAGCAGTTCTAGGCGCTACAGTGTGGAACTGCGGGACCGCTACGGTCGCAGGATCGAATCCTGCCTCTGGCATGGATGCGTGTGATGTTCTTAGGTTAGTTAGGTTTAAGTAGTTCTAAGTTCTGGGGGACTGATGATCACAGTTAAGTTCAAAATGGCTCAAATGGCTCTGAGCACTATGGGACCCAACTACTGAGGTCACAGTCTCCTAGAACCTAAAACGACTTAAACCTAACTAACCTAAGGACATCACACACATCCATGCCCGATCCAGACTGTAGTGCCTAGAACCGCTCGACCACTGCGGCCGGCAGCAGTTAAGTCCCATAGTACTCAGAACCAACCAACCATATAATATAAATAATTTTGTTGATTTTTGTCTTAGTATATTTTATAGAATTGATTTTTAAAATTATAGTATATTGGTAATGTAAATGTTTTATGAAATATTACTTTAAATTTTTGTAAAGTAGATTTTATTTATTGTACCTTTTGTATCAGGGTTCATAAAATTTTAGTATTTATATTCCTTGTCTCAATTTGGATTGATTTGTAAATAATATGTAGTTATTGTATGGAGGGCACTGCACAGGTGCCGTTGGTGGCCCAATAAAACAGCGCAGCCTGTAGGCTTGGTTAGCATCCGCGTTTCTGAGAGTGTTTCCATATTTTTTGTGCAAGCCCTATAGGTTTCTAGACTTGACGGCATGTAGTATTACAGCGATTTCATCATCCGTAGATTGTCAAAAAGCATAAAGGTAATTGCAAGTTTGCCGGCCTGGGTGGCCGAGCGGTTATAGGTGATACTGTGTGGAACCGCACGACCGCTACGGTCGCAGGTTCGAATCCTGCATCGGGCATGGATGTGTGTGATGTCCTTAGGTTAGTTAGGTTTAAGTAGTTCTAAGTTCTAGGGGACTGATGACGTCAAAAGTTAAGTCCCATAGTGCTCAGAGCCATTTGAACCATTTAATCGCAAGTCTCAGAATGGTTCAAATGGCTCTGAGCACTATGGGACTTAACTTCTGAGGTCATCAGTCCCCTAGAACGTAGAACTACTTAAACCTAACTAACCTAAGGACATCAGACACATCCATGCCCGAGGCAGGATTCGAAACTGCGACCGTAGCGGTAGCGCGGTTCCAAACTGAAGCGTCTAGAACCACTCGGCCACAGCGGCAGGCCAATTGCAAGTCTCGTAACAAATACAAACATTACAACGAAATGAACACCCTTCGGTGCCTACAGGCGTTGACATACGTCAACGGGGACAGATGAAAGTGTGTGCCCCGACCGGGACTCGAACCCGAGATCTCCTACTTACATGACAGACGCTCTATCCATCTGAGCCACCGAGAACACAGAGGATAGCGCGACTGCAGTGATTTATCTCTGGCACGCCTCCCGCGAAACCCACATTCTCAACGTATCGTCCCGCACTACATTCGTAGTGCCCCCGCCCATTATACTCATTACTCGCGGCGCGTTGCCGATTCCCGTAAGAGTTGAGGCACTGTTTGTGCATTCGCACAGAAGAAGAAGATGGTCAAGTGGCCGGTGAGCCTTAACTATATATTTACTAACATGGTATCTGTTCTTTCGGAGCCTTAACTATATATTTACTAACATGGTATCTGTTCTTTCGGACATGTGCGAAAGAACAGATACCATCGGTGACGAAGGAGCTCGTTAGAATTAATGAGTATAAAGGGCGGGAGCCCTACGAATGTAGTGCGGGACAATACGTTGAGAATGTGGGTTTCGCGGGAGGCGTACCAGAGATAAATCCCTGCAGTCGCACCATCCTTTGTGTCCTCCGTGGCTCAGATGGATATAGCGTATGCCATGTAAGCAGGAGATCCCGGGTTCGAGTCCCGGTAGGGGCACACATTTTCATCTGCCCCCGTTGACGTATGTCAACGCCTGTAAGCAGCTAAGGGTGTTCATTTCATTGTAATTTAATTCTAAGAAATAACAGATACCATATTAGTAAAGAGAGAAACACAGTGCGATAACGTCGGCTATTCTAAGTACGCCACGTCTGTTGTCGTACCTCGCGTTTTCCATCTCCGCGAAATCACAACGCAGCCATATCCGCAAAAGTTGAAAGCGAAGAGAGATTGCGGGGCGGGAAGTGGAGAAAGCTGTACATGCGATCGAAGCTTTCTGTTTGTCCAATTTGTCACGCGGAGGGGCCAGGAATCTATTGTTCTGAGGCGTCACGGAGCGAAACGCTACGCCGCACTGTGAGGCAACGCGACCCAGCGCTGTGAGCGGGCGCGGTTTGTTCTGAGCCAACAGCCGCCCGCGTGCTGCGTCTGTGCGGGCATCGGCGAGCGTCGCCCGCCTTCCCACGCTCGCTATCTGTCCGTCCCGTCTGCTGCAGTCTATCGCGTGGCACCACAACACCAACGGGGCAGATGTTCACGGCGACCACGGGGAATTTAGGACAGCTCAGCGCACGCTGCTATACGCCACGAGACCACGACAGGCATTCCAGCGGCGCTCGAGTGGTGGGGCGGAAGGGGGAAAGAGGGGAGGGGGGGGGGAGGGGAGGCAGACCCAAGCGAGTAGGATCCGGCAGACGACAAAGTTTGTGTTTGCTGCGCAAACATCGCTGCCACGATCAGTCAAACATGCTGACGTCAAACGTGATACGAAGGCACCCGTGATACCTCAGCCGACAACACGCAGTCACTGCTCTCCGATACGAGGCCTCAGCGGTGACAGGTAGACTGGGGTTGTTAAACAATGAACACCTGTTCAGTCCATCGCAGAGTGCATTCTTTGGTCACTATAAATTCAGTTTATTACGAAATGTTGACTGGAATACTCTCTGCCGGCCGGAGTGGCCGAGCGGTTCTAGGCGCTACAGTCTGGAACCGCGCTACTGCTACGGCCGCAGGTTCGAATCCTGCTTCGGGCATGGATGGGTGTGATGTCTTTAGGTTAGTTAGGTTTAATTAGTTCTAAGTTCTAGGGGACTGATGACCATAGATGTTAAGTCCCATAGTGCTCAGAGCCGTTTTTTTAGAAGAAATAAAACCTTTGAGGTTCGCCGATGACATTGTAATTGAGTCAGAGACAGCAAAGGACCTGGAAGAGCAGCTGAACGGAATGGAAAGTGTCTTGAAAGGAGGATATAAGATGAACAACAACAAAAGCAAAACGAGAAAAATGGAATGTAGTCGAATTAAGTCGGGTGATGGTGAGGGAATTAGATTAGGAAATGGGACACTTAAAGTAGTAAATAAGTATTGCTATATGGGGAGCAAAGTAACTGATGATGGTCGAAGTAGAGAGGATATAAAATGTAAACTGGCAATAGCAAGGAAAGCGTTTATGAAGAAGAGAAATTTGTTAACATCGAGTATAGATTTAAGTGCCAGGAAGTCATTTCTGAAAGTATTTGTACGGAGTGTAGCCATGTATGGAAGTGAAACGTGGACGATAAATAGTTTAGACAAGAAGACAATAGAACCTTTCGAAATGTGGTGCTACAGAAAAATGCTGAAAATGAGATGGGTAGATCACATAACTATTGAGGAGGTATTGAACAGAATTGGGGAGAAGAGAAATATCTGGCACAACTTGACTAGAAGGTGGGGTCATTTGGTAGGACATATTCTGAGGCATCAAGGGATCATTAATTTTGTATTGGAGGGCAGCGTGGAGGGTAAAAATCGTTGAGGGAGACCAAGAGACGAATACACTAAACAGATTCTGAAGGATGTAGGTAGCATTACCTACTGGGAGATGAAGAAACTTGCTCAGGATAGAGTAGCATGGAGAGCTGCATCAAGCCAGTCTCTGGACTGAAGACCAGAACGAACAACTAAATGTCGCAAATGAATCATCACATGTCGCTGCAGCAACGAGGAGTAAGTACCGACGAGAGTAAGGAACAGGTCATTTTCGTTTTTAACAAGTAGTGTGAAAGCTGTACATAATTCTTTGCTCACGTATTACGATGTCTTCGGAAAACGAGAAAACTCCCCTATTAAATCAACCTCGATACTGATGTGATAATACTGGTTTGTCACATGTCGCTATGCAGCAGTATACTTATAATCATTTTGTGCTGTATTCTCATAAACCCTCTGAATGCAAGAGCAAGGCTTGTGAATTCTGCCATTCTACCTCGTGTTTCGCACAGTTGTAATGCGGCGAGATGTGCCACCTGCAACTCTTAGGCAGTGGGTAGACACTGCCAGAAATCCAGGATGTTTCCCGCCAGGAGCTCCTACACCCAGTAACGATGCGACTAAGCCACTTTAGGTATCTCTTAAGCCAGAGTACATCGAAAGCGCATGAGGCACGTGAGCTCCCGAGAGGTTTCAACAAAAGCCACAGGTTGTCCTTAAAAGCACAAGCAGAGAACAGAGCCACGTTTCCGTTAACAGCGTGGGAAGCAAGCTGCATTTACACGTCAAGACATTGGTCTACCAATCTAAAGGCGAGTGCAAGTCCATTGCTATCTTTCAGTTTGTTGAAAGAGAATACAACAAGCGCTGGAGAAGAAAATTCTGCAAGTTTTCCTTGCTTGCAGGAAAAGAGAGGGAGTTTTCAGTTGTCACTGTGGCGAATCTAGTTATTGCCTCTTGTCCCATGGTAATTTTGACAACTGCGTCAGTAGTCGATTTTGCGGCGAGCACATGGTGAGGGATCGGGTGCCATCGCTGGAGGGTTGCTGTTCGGTGACCTGCTTCGGCTTGACGCTCCTTTAGCTGTTTTGGAGTAAGTGTCGCGTTTAGCGTTTGTGTTGTCTTTGCACTGAATAGCTCACAATTTGCGAGTCTGTTTCGCAACTTATGAGTGCATTTAATCGTTAGTTCTCTGTCGTGCTGGGATCGAAAGTCGATGTCAACCAGTCTATGTTCCTTTTGTGAGTTCCTCAAACTTTGGAAACTGATCTGCATCTCAACTTAAAGTGTTGCACAGACAACTGGCTGCCTTCTGCAAGGATACACTGTTTATAAATCCGATACTACCATGCCGATGATTAAGAAAGATCTTCGCATTGCACAAATATGTCTTTTACAATTTTTTGATGGAAACATTTCTAAGTCTATCCAACTTCAACTTGACCAATATTAATTAAGAGTAAATAAATTAGTGTTTTTAAGATAACTTTTGCTCACTATCGTTTCCTCTCATAATGTTTTTATGAGGCGGTCTTTGCCATTAAAATTAAATAGCGTCAGAAAATTCTAGCTAGAGGAATTCCTTTCTCATTGTGACTTTGTTTCCATTGTAATACATGTGCCATAATGAGAAACATATTCTTCTCTTTTAATGCCGGTCGCTGTGGCCGAGCGGTTCTCGGCGCTTCAGTCCGGAACCGCGCTGCTGCTACGGTTGCAGGTTCGAATCCTGCCTGGGGCATGGATGTGTGTGATGTCCTTACGTTAGTTAGGTTTAAGTAGGTCTAAGTCTAGGGGACTGATGACCTCAGATGTTGAGTCCCATAGTGCTCAGAGGCATTTGAACCATTTTTCTCTTTTAATATGGAAAGTTATCTGGATCCTTTTTAATTATATGAAATAAATTTTATTTCGTGGACAATGAAAATTCACCTGAATTAGCTCTTAGGAGCGTGAATAAATATCAGTTTAACAGTTCTGCGATTGTGCTGGATTATATCTGAGCATAGAATCGCTTCTTCCGTCATTTAGTTGTTGAACTCGCTAGTGTGGCAGGCAGCTTGCACAAACGACAGCTGAACCCCAGTCGACTCGCACATAGTGTAGAAGTACGGCTAGGGACGTAAATATTTCACAGAGATCTTTCAAAACAAAGCGTCGTAGACATCGGCGCACGCGTTGATTCTGTGTTCCTTGAGTTCAGGAACGTATTTGATACGATGCCGGGCTGTCGCTTAGTGAGCAAAATACGAGCTTTCCTATCACCGGATCAGATTTGAGATCGGTTTCAGAGCTTCCTGGCTTGTAACAGAAGAAAATCGACACATGCGAACGTAACTTCAGGAATACCCCAAGGAAGTGCGATTGGCCTTTTACTAATTACGGTAAGTATAAATAAGCTAATAGATAACTTCATAAGCGCTATGAGGATGTCTGCAGAGGACGCAGTTGTCTAATAACGGACATACAGGCACCAGTATACTGTAACCAACCGCAGAAAAAGCTTGAGAGGATTGATGATTTGTGCTGGGACTGGCAGTTGGTCCTGGACATATATGAATGTAACATGTCGTGCACAAATAGGGGAGAGGCCTATTAGACTTCGATTAATCTATTGACTGTAAAACACGGAAACATAACTACCGTAAAGTACGTAGGAGCGACCTAATATGGAATAATCCCACAAAACACATTGTAGGAAAAGCAGTTACAAGGCTGAGATCCATTAGGAGTTTTGAGAAAATACTGTTCATCGAAGAAAGAAATAGCTTACAAAACCCCTGCTCGGCCGATTCTTGAATATTTTTCATCAGGCTGGGTAGGGGACCCTTACAAGGTTGTACTGATGGAAGAGAGAGAATCCAACGAAGAGTGCCACTTTTAGCTACAGGATCGTATGGTGGGTACGAGAAGGTGAACCAGATGTTCATCGAGCTCCAGTGGTAGGCGCTACAAGAGAGGCGTTGTACATCACCGAGAGAATCGCTACTGAAATTGCGAAAGAGTAAGATCCGGAAAGAGTCGAGCAACATATTACTTCTTTCCACACGCGTCTCGCGAAATCACTGCAACTAGAAAACCAGAAATTTGAACTCTTAAGGAAACTTACTATCATTCTTCCACGCTCCATTCGAGAGTGAAACAGGCAAAGAGGAAGGGGGGGGGGGGAGAGGGGCATAGAGGTACCAGAAGTACGCCCCGTCACTCATCGTAATGTGGTTTGCCGAGTATATATCTTACGTTAAAAACAAAGAAACGAATATTATGGTTTAACGTTCCGTCGAAGAAAAGAAGTGTTCAGTAGAGACGGAGTGCAAGTTCTTGCCTTTTCAAAGAAGAACCTCCCGTCATTCGCCTTAAGCGATAAAAAAAAAAAAAAAAATGGGAAACCTACATTTGGATGACCGGTTGCGTATTTGAACCGCCATCTTCCGGAACGCGATTTCAGTGTGATAAATGTGCAATTTAGTTAGAATCGTTTGGTCAAGTACCTAACTAAACAAGGATCATTTCAGTCATCGCTTGACAAACTATGATTTCAAGCAGACTACTGTCTTTTCCTCAGTTAACTCACAACACTTAAAATTCTTTAACTTTGTGAAGAATACACAGTATTGATGGAATGCTGATGCTAGTTTTTCGGTTAGGGTGCTCTACAGCTTGATCAATAACTCGCAATCACATATAGTAACGAATGTTAGTGTATAATTTTAGTAAGTAAAAATTCACCAAAATAGTGCGATAAATGTTGTCAGAAGAAAGAAACGCACAATTATTTTTATGGTAAGATATAATGAGCTGATAACAGTGGTGGGATACCTCCTAACATCCTGTCGGACCTCCTTTTGCCTGGTATACATCTACATCTACATCTTCATTTATATTTATACTCCGCAAGCCACCCAACGGTGTGTGGCGGAGGGCACTTTACGTGCCACTGTCATTACCTCCCTTTTCTGTTCCAGTCACGTATGGTTCGCGGGAAGAACGACTGTCTGAAAGCCTCCGTGCGCGCTCGAATCTCTCTAATTCTACATTCGTGATCTCCTCGGGAGGTATAAGTAGGGGTAAGCAATATATTCGATACCTCATCCAGAAACGCACCCTCTCGAAAACTGGCGAGCAAGCTTCACCGCGATGCAGAGCGCCTGTCTTGCAGAGTCTGCCACTTGAGTTTGCTAAACATCTCCGTAACGCTATCACGCTTACCAAATAACCCTTCGTCAACCCGATCTTGTACGGATCCCACACTGATGAGCAATACTCAAGTATAGGCCGAACGAGTGTTTAGTAAGCCACCTCCCTTGTTGATGGACTACATTTTCTAAGGACTCTCCCAATGAATCTCAACCTGGTACCCGCCTTACCAACAACTAATTTTATATGATCATTCCACTTCAAATCGTTCCGCACGCATACTCCCAGATATTTTACAGAAGTAACTGCTATCAGGGTTTGTTCCACTATCATATAATCATACAATAAAGGTTCCTTCTATCTATGTATTCGCAATTCATTACTTTTGTCTATGTTAAGGGTCAGTTGCCACTCCCTGCACCAAGTGCCTATCCGCAGCAGATCTTCCTGCATTTCGCTACAATTTTCTAATGCTACAACTTCTCTGTATACTACAGCATCATCCGCGAAAAGCGGCATGGAACTTCCGACACTATCTACTAGGTCATTTATATATATTGTGAAAAGCAATGCTCCCATAATACTCCCCTGTGATACGCCAGAATTTACTTTAACGTCTGTAGACGTCTCTCCATTGATAACAACATGATGTGTTCTGTTTGCTAAAAACTCTTCGCGAGGAGTAAGCTATGTCCGGCACCGTGTTTCACCTTCTCCTTCTCTCATCCTGATCATCATTTCATCATCATACAATACATACGCTGCACAACACACACACACACACACACACACACACACATATATATATATATATATATATATATATATATATATATATATATATATATATGAGAGAGAGAGAGAGAGAGAGAGAGAGAATACACAATGTAGTATTACAAATACTGTGTAATGGCGCATGCTGTGAATAAACAAACATATATCATTATGGAGCCACAACCAGCTTGCGCCGCCCGTTCTTGACAACTTGGGAACTTGGGTCCACGGCTTCGTGGGGCGTGTGCCACACTCGAACCCTACCATCAGCTCTTGCAACTGAAGTCGGGGCTCATCTAACCAGGCCACGATTTTCCAGTCGGGTAGCGTCCAATCGATGTGTTCACAAGCCCTGGATAGGCGCTGCAGGGGATGTCGTGCTGTTGGCAGAGGCACTCGAGTCTGTCATCTGCTACCGTAGCTCATTAACACCGAATTTCGCGGCACTGTTCTAGCTGCTATATCGTCGTACGTCCCGCATTGATTTCTGTGGTTATTTCAAGCAGTGTTGCTTGTCTGTTAGCACTGACAACTCTGCATAAAAGCCGCTGGTTTCGTTCGCTAAGTGAAGGCCATCGGCCACTGCATTTTCCGTGATGAGAGGTAATGCCTCTAATTTAGTAATCTCGGAACACTCTTGACACTGCGGATTGCGGAATTTTGTATTCCCCAAGGATTTCCCAAATGGAATGCCCATGCGTCTAGTTCCAACTACCATTCCGCATTCAAAGTATGTTGAGCCAAGTCGTGCAGCTATAATCACGTTGGACACCTTTTTCCAGATGAATCACCTGAATATAAATGGCATGTCCGGCAATGCTTTGTCCTTTTACACCCTGCGTACGATATACTACCGCCATCTGTATATGTACATATTGCCTCGGTGTAAACTTGGTAATATTCAGTGAATGGATGGTATGAAGGAACGGCCTTCACCTAACATTTCTAACATTTAATATCAGAGAGCCAAGTAACATAAAAGTCATGGAATACATGATACGTATTGTATTGTATTATTGTTAAAGCAGGAGGAGGACTGTCCTTTGTATAGAAAGTAAAACAAATCACATCAAAGAGAGCGTAATGACGATCATGTCCTAAGAAATCGAAGCAGTCAGAAAAGGGAGGAGGAAACTAAATGAAACGTTGCAGGTTGAGAGATATGTGATTTTATTTCAATAACTTTAAAACCGAGTAAAATTTACGAAGAACTGGATAGTATAAGCCCACTTGTTACTATGACGTTGCACCCTCTCTGTCATGGATCCATGCACTGATTCTTTTGAGAAGGGTGTGATAAAGCCGTTGTAGCATCTCCAGGGACACGCAGGCGCACAACTGTGTGTCTAGTCCTCGCTATCCTAGACACTTGCACTGGGAGGGAGTTGACGTCTGAGCTGGTCCCTCACATGGTCTGTCGGAGACAGGTGTGGGATCTTGCTGGTTATGGAAGTACCTCATCATCAAGCAAGCATTCACGGTGACACATGCCATGTGTTGACTAGCATTGTCCTGTCCAAAAGTGGCACCACAATATTGTCACTTGAGAGGTAACATGTGAGGGCGCAGTATGTCCGTGACATATCGTCGTGCCATCAGAATACCCCCCAATAATTACCAGCCGTCACCTGAAGTCTTACCCAAAGGCTGCCCACACCAGGATCCCAGGAGTAAGATCGCTGTGCCTCTCCAAAACAATAGAAGAACGGAAGCTCTTCGCAGGTAGTTGCTATACTCACCGACGACGGTCATCCAGCGTAGTGCAGAGTCACGATTCATCGCCAGGCGCATTGCGACGTCATTAATCAGCAGTCCATGCTTCCCAGTCATAGCATCGTTCTACTTTCGGCCGTTTGTGTTTTATTAGCTCGGCTTTCGCATCCGACGGTAATTCCGGAGTCCGGCTGCTGCCAGTCTCCGACCAGTGGTGTGAGATGACACAGAATGTTACAGGGAGTCCATTAGTTGTTCTCCGACGTCGGGCGAAGATCTGAAGCTGTTACGATGTTGTTGGTACACAACAAGTCGATCCTCCCTTTTGGTGGTCACCGTTGATCCGTCGGAACTATGACGACGATTATGCCTGCCCTTAGGTTTCCAAGCAGCCCAACAATGGACCACTGCTACATCCGATGTCCCACACAAATCTGGCTATGACCAACCGGCCAAATGGAGACCCACAACCTGGCCCCTTCAAGCTGTCAGCTGCTGATAACTGTGCACCACATGAGTACGCAACATCTCCGTGTTGTAGGGAAGCAGCCTACTCACGCCACATAAAGTTCATATGCTTTCCATTGTGTGCCAGTCTAGTCCACTGTAACTAGCAATGATGTCACGAATGGTGCGCATTAACTTAAAAATAAAGTAAATAATCTGAAAAGTTAATGCAATGTCAGGAGTGATTCTAAAATAATAATGTCTTAAGCTTCAGTTTGGTAACTTAAACAGTTTTCGAATATTCAGATTCATTTTCCATTGTAATTTAATGGAAACTGCATGCTGGATCTCACAAAGTACTATTTTGGTTGAAATTCATGATTTTCTGATTTTGTGTCGTAAGAATACGGAAGCAAGATAGATTAAGTAAGTGATTAGATAAAGCTAGGATGTTTAGATTTAGGTAGAATGGAGATACGCTGTAATAACAAAGATGTGAGAAGTTTCAAAAATGTAGCTATAAAACTATAGCTGTAGTGTCTCTCCAAAGGGCAAGTTCAGAGCTCATCCACTGCGTGCAGAGCAACTAAAATAATTCTCTCGCCAAAAGTATTTAACCTAGCCACATTAGAATCTTGTTATAGATACTTACCTGTGTGCTGATTGCACAATTAAATCAAGAGCTTCATTGGACTTCAGCGAATGAAGCAAATAATTATTTGGTAACTTGAAGTGGTATTCTGCTAGCCCCAGAGGCTAGTAAGTAAGGCAAATGTTGTCGGCTGCGTCTTTGGCGTTCCGCACCGAGGCCGTATAAATAAGAGCGTGCGAGCTAGAGTAACGCCCCAGTTCTTTTCTAGATTCGTATTAGCGAGCACTCCGTGTCGGAAGCAGCGTCGCTAGGAACAGCCTTGGATGCCGTATTACGTAACTCGATATACACTTAACAATGAGTTCGCATTGGGGTAAAGAGTTAATAGCGGAACGACTCCAGTGATTTATTCTCAGTTTGAGTATGTCGTATTTTCACGTGTCGCCGCAGGACAGACTGTCTACCATTACTAGCGTGGCGTTTGATGAGTATTAACATCAAATTTTGGCGAGCACTCACTTTGAACATTTACATCGATAACGATTATTGAACAGTTTCGTTATCTAGCGATAATAGGATCAGCGCAATATACTCTGAACAGCTATGATAGTGCAGTAGCTGGCATGGGTAATCACTTGTCTGGAATTTTACGCTTTGTCGTTTTCAGAATATAGTGAATATTGTTGTAGTAAACTGCATTTTCTATGAATCCCAGACATCATCCTAAATCCTCAGAATAATGAACTTCAATAATCAACAATTCTAATTCTCCATCAGAGTGGGCACAGTGAACTCTAATTACAGGCATCACGTCTTTGCTAATCACTTTCTGGTTGCCAACATTGTGGTTAGAGAGCCTGTGTTGAGAACAGCAACAAAGAAGACATGTTTATCGCTGTCAGTTATCTTAGCAAGTGGTAGAATGTGAGCTATACTGAGAACCTTACCAAGTGCTATGAGCAGAGGACAGGTTCCAGCCGTGGCCAGGCACACATTTTTACATTGTCCCATATCATCTATAATCGTTTCTTCATCAGCACATCATACTTAATATCCTCATAATCATAGACTATGTACAGCGAAATGCCGATACGCTTTGGGCCAATCCTTTGCTGCAGAGCGAAAAAAAAAAAAAACTGTTTTTCGACAAACAAAGGCCAAACTTGTCCCGGCCAAGAAAATGTACATATGCGTACGCCACGTCCTTCGATCTGAGAGACTGCAGCATTACTGCCAGAGTCGAATTACGCCCAAAATGTGTGCAGGCCTGCTGAGGGTCTCTGAAGCGGCTCCCACCGACAAGGCGAGCGACATGGATAAGGCCAATCTGCAGTTGTCTCTATTTCTATTGCATCTTCAATGACGTGGAGGTTTTTTTTGTTTTTATTTGGCTTTAGCCAACATAACCATACGGTCAGCAATACTTAAAACAGTATAGGCTTGACAAAAATTGAGCTAAGCTAGGATGACGGCAGGAGGTCAGCGTAGTGAACACTACAATATGCTAAGAAGATTTAATAATTGACACGATTACGTTAAACACAAGTCTGTTATAAGAGTGGTTTCATGTGGGGCCTTTTTTTCAAGGTAGTTTTAAGAAAGGTACGAAGATTAAACTATAACGTCCCGTCGACAGCGGCGGGGCACTAATTTGGATTACGGAAGGATGGGGAAGTAAGTCGGCAGTGCCATTTTCAACGAAACCGTCTCAGCATTCGCCTGGAGCTACTTTAGGAAATCACGGAAAACCCGAACGTGGATGGCTAGACTGGGATTTGAACCACTGTAATCCCAAAAGCGGGTCCAGTGTGCTGGATTGCTTCAAGCTTCATATGCAAATTTAAGTTCTTAATTTAAAACGACGTACAAAGGTACAGTCCATCATTCCAACAACTCTCCATAAGGTTACCTAAATCAGCTGAACTTCAAATGCAAAATTAAAACCTGTATATCCATCTCTTTTCCTCGAAATCCCCTCTTTGTGATCTTATTTCCCAACCCATAAAAGTTCCCTTAGATCTAACCTACGAATTTACATATGCACAGCTTGAGATGGATAACACAATACTAGGCTCTAATTGTAGATCCTAAAGTGGGTTTGTAGATAATATAATATGATTGAAAGGTAACTGATATAAACAATCTATCATTTAAACACTCAAGTTTATTACCTCAAAACGTATATTATGGCCACTCATGAAACAGTTCACAAATGTTGTCTGTTTGAACTTACTAGTATTAGAGCAATGGATGGCAGTGTTACTCGACTACCTAACAAAAGACCTGCTGACTCAAATCCTGATCTGAGATTCAATTTAATCCCACAAAATCCTAATGAAAAACACAGTGTCTGCAACCTTGGTGACTGTTTAGTCAGATCATACATTCCATACATGAACGCTGAATCTGAGATGTGCTGTTGCACGAAATTCCGCAAGTGCGGAACAAAATGACCAAACTCGCCGGTGTCGCTTCTAATGCTGGCCGTAAAATTTTCCGTGCGCGGAGTCTAACGCAGCTGGCGTGGAGGTGGCTCCCCAGAGAAGACAAGGCCGTGCCGTGATATCCGCAACACTGTCCTCTGGTTGTCGTCTCCAAAGACGCGCTGCTTTCCATTCTCGATTGGAGTCCGCGACAGAAATCAAAACCGGACGATTCTCGCCCGGAATCACAAAGTGAATCTCTGATTTTGTCCTTCCTTTACGCTCCTGCGCTATTTTTTCGGCCGAACAATGTTTGCCGCCAAATATTAGAATTAGATAACGCTGCGGTCCAACACAGAGGTTTCTCTGCAGAATACAGAGTCCCGCCAAAACAGCGTGTCGCTTTCAGACCCAAATCCTATCCCCCACCACTACTATAAAATGTCCACACCAGCTCTGCGCTCGCGACGTCAGACATTTACAAACCAAACCCTCGTCTTCCTTTCAATCTTCTAGCCTCACATTAGAGGGCCACCGAAATGAGGAAATACTGCTCCTGAGGCTAGCTCATTACTTTGTTCGCCTTCTGTTTACGAAAGCAACTGATAACTATGTGCAAAGCCGATCTGCAAAGCGTGAGAAAACCGCCCTCGCCCACAGCTGACAGCGCACCTCCACCCCCTGGCGTCGCGCAACGCGGCACGGCGCTGGAAACAGGACAATGGCTTATCAGCGCGCTGGGACGCCTCGGCCGTCCTGTTTCACGAACTCAATGTCTGTGCCTCCTGGTCGCCGTGCAAAGTGGCGTTTCTCCGTAACATTTCTGCTCGCCCCATTTTAACTCCAATATATCCTTAGTACATCTGTTAATATGCTTCTCGAATACCGGATTTTACAACCCATGCAAAATGCTTTAGAAGACCGTGAGTATTAATACGAACTCCAGTTAGTGTATTTCATACTAAATGGCCTCCCTTAATGACCAATATCTGTGCTGTAAAGATCCAGGCTTCACTTGGAAATGCAGTAATTTGACACGTGCCACTACAGGGAGTGAAGAAGGCGTATCCGAAGTAAATTGTGACGAATTTCGTTCAGTGCAATACTGTAGATCATGTTGGCGTCATTCCCGTTTCATAAATAGTGTGGTAAGTATGATCCCAGGACGGTATCAAGGAAAATGTCAAACGGATGTACGAGGGACGTTTGAAAAGTGCGTGCAAAAATAAAAACTACTTATGTGTTTGGGGTAAACCTTTTTTATTTTTCGACATAGTCTCCTTTTAGACTTATACACATCGTCCAACGCTGTTCTAATTTGTTGATCCCTTCCGAATAATAAGAATTGTCCAAGTCTGCAAAATAGCTGTTAATTGCTGCAATCACCTCCTCGTTTGAATAAAATCTTTGTCCTGCCAGCCATTTTTTCAAATTGAGGAACAAATAGTAGTCCGAGGGAGCCAAGTGTGGAGAATAGGGGGCATGTAAAACAAGTTGGAATCCTATTTTCATTAATTTTGCGACCACAACTGCTGAGGTGTGTGCTTGTGCATTGACATGATGGAAAAGGACTTTTGTGGTACAATCGCCGGCGTTTTTCTTGGAGCTCTGTTTTCAAAAGGTCCAATAACTATGAATAATATTCACCTGTAATAGTTTTACCCTTTTCCAGATAGTCGATGAGGATTATCTCTTGCGAATCCCAAAAGACAGTCGCCATAACCTTTCCGGCCGAAGGGATGGTCTTCGCCTTTTTTTGGTGCAGACTCTCATGGGGTAACCCATTGTTTAGATTGTTGTTTGGTCTCAGGAGTTTAGTAATGCATTCATGTTTCATACACAGTGACGAAACGACACTTAAAGTCCTGCGGATTCTTCCTGAACAGCTGCAAACCATGCTTGCAACACTTCACACGATTCCGTTTTTGGTCAAGCTTGGGCAATCGGAGAATCCATCTTGTGGATAGCTATCTCATGTCCAAATGTTTCTGCAAAATATTATGTACCCGTTCATTCGAGATGCCCACTGCACTAACAATCTCACGACTCTTCTGTCGTCCATCACCATATCATGGATTTTATCAATGATTTCTGGAGTCGTAACCTCCACAGGGCCTCCAGAATGTTCAGCATCACTTGTGCCCATATGGCCACTCCGAAAATTTTGAAACCACTTATAAACTGTTCTAATCGGAGGTGCAGTCTTTAGTTTCCTGAGACGTTTTGTCTTTCATAAAGTAATGTTTAATCACCAAACGAAATTCTTTGTCGTCCATTTTTTGACAATCACTCGGCTTCCTTGATTCACACGAATGCCAAACAGAAAAAAAAACAGACCGATAAGGCTGAAACTTGCTGTGCGCTCTTTCCAAAGATGCTACTAACTAAACATGACCTCGATACGCGCCGGTGGTGCCATCTCTCGGACTTTGCACGGACTTTTCAAACGCCCCTCGTATCATGTAGTGTACGACTACTACTCGTCAGATTACGCCGTTTTTCGTAGCTTTTTGCCAGTAGAGGAGTTCTTTTCCTGTGATTTGCCTGTACACTGATCAGTCGCGTTAATGTGACCACCAGTCAAAAGCCTCTGTAACCACCTTCTGCTGTGCGAGACGCGTAGGAAGAGAACCACTGGCGACTGATACGGTCAGAGGTTCGAATCCTGCCTCGGGCATGGATGTGTGTGATGTCCTTAGGTTCGTTAGGTTTAAGTAGATCTTAGTCTAGGGGACTGATGACATCAGATGTTAAGTCCCATAGTGCTCAGAGCCATTTGAGAATCACTGAGGTTCTGAAAGGTACCGTCAAGGATGTGGAGCGACGCTGACTCCAGTGTCGTGACCATATGGGCTAGGTTTCGCTGCTGAAGATCCATGCGCTAACAGCCCTATCGAGGTGGTCGCACAGATTATGGACTGAGTTTAAATCCAGGGCGTCTGGTGGCCAGGGGAGTATGGTAAACGCGTTCTGGTGCTCTTCGAATCATGCCTGTACCCTGAGAGCTATGTGACACGTTGTATTGTCCTGCTGGAAGATGCCATTCAGCTGTCATTCATTTTGTCCAATTCGCTACTAGTTCAGTCAATGACCATTATCAGGCTTAGGTGGCATAATGGTCACTGACCACAACTAGTAGCGAATTGTGCAACATGAACGACAGCTGAAGGTTTCACCCTGAATTAATAAGAAGTATTTGGCGGCTGAATATCCACACCTGCAAACAAACGAAAGGATGCCACTGTACTGATGAAAAACAAACTGCTGTACAGGGTACCCTCCGACATGCACCACATGGTGGCTTGCAAACTATGAATGTAGATGTAGATGTAGGGATGGACATTGTTCCCATGGACAGATGCATACTTGTGTTGGTACACTGTGCCTTCCAGAATGACGAGATCACCCAGGAAATGTCACAAAAACAATCCGCAGGCCATAACGTTGCCACCTGGTTGCATGGTGTTTGGTTTCGAATGTTTCACGCCATATGTGCTAGTGGCCATCTGCCCGATAGAGCACAAATCGTGACTCATCTGAAAAGGCCGCCTGTTTCCATTCAGTGGACGTCTAGTTGCGATAGCAACGAGCAAATTTCAGCCTTCGTCGCCAACGAACAGCAGTCATCAAGGGTGCATGAACCAAGTGTCTGCTGAAGAGGCCCATACGCAGCATGATTTACTGAACGGTCGTTGGGGAGACACTGTTGGTAGCCCCTTGATTCATCTGAGTTGTCGATTGCTCAACAGTTGCACATGTGTTCCCCCATACTCATCTTGTAAAGTGGTGTGGTCTCCTGACCTTCATTTCTTACATATTTCGTCCTCACAATCGTATTCTGCACATCAAGACGCTTCATTTGAATCCAAACTCGATAAGGTAGAGTCAATTTTGCATCAATTCATGTAAGTGATATGCAAATCTAATAAGTAAATCGCAAGTGCGCATCGAGATTGAAAAAAGTCGAGGCTGGGGTACACAACATGACAGCCACAGGAATTTTCGTTCTAAAGAGGAAACCAGCCCGCTGGGAAGACCGTCCGTTCAGAGGGCTTTGTCAACAACATACCTACTTCGGTTGAAGCGACCGTCCAGAGAGAAGACAGCTTTTCCCAGAGTGAAGGGATAACGACCCCCGTGTTTGACTTAAAGGCAAATTCCGCTACAATATGTAGGAGCGCCCAGAAGACACATTTTTTCATGGACCGACTGTGTACTTACGGAGTTCTCACAGGAGCACAGTATATGCCTAATGGAGATGCTACATATTTCCGCATTGGTCGACTCAAACGAAAACGTCTTTCTCCTGCTTAAAAGAGCAACGCGGATTGGCGGAATATTCCTGACGCAAACTGCCAGAGGAGTGAGGGAAGACAGCGAATGATTTAACCTTGCAAGTTTTCCAGAAAAATGGGCCATTCCGCTGTCGCTCTTGGAGCGGGAACACGTAACGAGAGCGAGTGCCACACAATCCCTCCAGCCTTTGTTCACCATTGTGATCCTTGGCCCACAGTGCACCACAGTTGCTCGGCACCGGTTTTGCCACGCACAGTATACATTAACCACGGTGACACGTAAACAGTTTACAAACTTAGCCGTTTTGGAAATGATTCCACCCTTGGCCCAAAAGAAAATGATCATGAACTTTTGAAAGTCAGATAAATCGCTCCGCTTCCGCATTGCTTCAACGACTGCATTGCCACCTCCCATCTGTAAACGGTTGTTGCACATTGACGTCAAACATAGGCAGCAGTCGCATTAATAAGACCGTGTATTAGCTCCAAGAATTTGTACATTGTCTTTATAGCGCTGTGATCAGATATTGGTAAACGTTTCAAGAGATTTCGTATGTGTACCGGCATTCTGGAAGCGTCCACTAACAGGGCGTTGTTGGGAGCTGATTTCATGGCTCCACGGTTTAAGCGGATAGCACTAATGTAAAATATATACTTTCGCGAAGTGTGTTGCTATACTCGATACTTCTTAGTCAAACATAGACCTATAAGCACTCAACAGTATAGTCGGGCCCAAGCCCCACCAGAACTCAGCAACTGTTCTTCATATACTGAAGAGTCAAAGAAACTGGTACATCTGCCTAATAACATGTATGGTACCTACGAGCACACAGAAGTGCCTCAACACGATGTGGCATGGACTCGACTAATGTCTGAAGTAGTGCTGGAGGGAGTGACACCATGAATACTGCAGAGCTGTCCATAAATCCGTAAGAGTACGAGGGGGTGGAGGTCTCTTCTAAACAGCACGTTGTGAGACATCCCAGATATGCTCAATATTGTTCGTGTCTGGGGAGTTTGGTGGCCAGCGGAAGTGTTTAAGCTCATAAGAGGGTTCCTGGAGCCACTCTGCAGCAATTCTGGACGTGTGAGGTGTCGCATTGTTCTGCTGGAATTGCCCAAGTCAGTCTGAAGGCACAGTGGACATGAATGGATGCAGATGATCAGACAGGATGCTCATGGTCACCTGTCAGTGTAGTATTTAGACGTACTAGGGGTCCCTTATCACTCCAAGTGTACACGCTCCACACCATTACAGAGCCTCCACCAGCTTGAACAGTCCCCTGCTGACATGCAGGGTTAATGCATTCGTCATGTTGTCTCCACACCCGTACGCGTCCCTCTGCTCTATACAATTTGACTCGTCCGACCAGTAACATGTTTCCAGTCATCAACAGTCCAATGTCGGTATTGACGGGCTCAGGCAAAGTGTAAAGCTTTGTGTCATGCAGTCATCAAGGATACTAGAGTGGGCCTTCGGCTCCGAAAGCGCATATCGATGATGTTTCGTTGAATGATTCGAACGCTGACATTTGTTGATGGCCCAGTATTGAAAACTGAAGCAATTTGCGGAAGGGTTGCACTTCTGTCACGCTGAACGATTCACTTCAGTCGTCGTTGGTCCCGTTCTTGCAGGATCTTTTTCTGGCTGCAGAAACGTCGGAGTTTTCATGTTTTACCGAATTCCTGATTTTCACGGTACACTCGTGAAATGGTCGTACGGAAAAATCCCCACTCATCGCTACCTCGGAGATGCTGTGTCCCACCGCTCGTGCGACGAAATGTAACACTACGTTCAAACTCACTTAAATCTTAATAGCCTGTCATTGTAGCAGCAGTAACCAATCTAACAACTGCGCCAGCACTTGTTGCCTTATATAGGCGCTGCAGACCGCAGCGACGCCTTCTGCCTGTTTACATAACTCTGCATTTGAGTTTCTTTGGCGCTTCAGTGTTTTGTATCCCGCCTGGAAGACGGCGCGTGGGTCTGTACCTGTTAACGGAATGGGTAGGCCGAAACAAGATTTCGTAATCGAAGTTAGACAAAAACAAAGCACCAATTTTGCAACTTTTGTGCCGTACGGGCGTCAACTGACTTCGACGCGTGGATCAACGACGTCAAAGGCTTATGGTCGGTGAACAAATAGAACTAGCGACCATACAAAAAAGTCATGAAACTTAGTCACTCCATAGACAATAGCTAAAGCTTCTTTCTCGATTTGAGAATAGATTTACTCGGCAAAATTTAGCACCTTAGACGCAAAAGCTATCAGGCGATCGACAGAATGAATGCGGTGTGAGAGAATCGCTCCAATGCCGTGAGAAGATGCATCGACAGCCAAAACAACTGGTTTGGAGGGATCGAATGGAATCAAACAGCGATCACTCAACAAAGCAGATTTGAGCCTGTGGAAAGGAGCGTCACATTCCGAAGACCAAACAAAAAGGTCGTTCTTGCGCCGAAGGCGACGCAAAGGCGCTGCAATCTGCGCTGCATTTGGTATAAACCGAATATAATACCTAATTTTGCCCAACACAGACTGAAGTTCTTTAAAGTTCCTGGCCGCTGACAAGTCTCTAATCGCACTTTGATGTGACAGCGAGGGGTGGGTACCTTGTCTGTTAATCATATGTCCTAAATATTGAATCTCAGTTTGAAAAAATTTGCACTTCTCTCTGTTACAAGTCCTGCCTGCAAAAGTACAGTAAATGAGGCACGCAAATTCTGCAAATGTTCGTCAGGTGCATGGCCTGGGCAGGTTTTGCGTGGGGCGTTTTCCTTGCCCCCTCGCGAGCAATTCGGGGTCGCGGGTGGACAGCGCACCCCGGCAGTTCCTCTGTCCGCCCCCTCAGCTGCGCCGCCCCAGGGTACCCCATCCGCCGTCGGAAGCCATACTCAACGTCGGTGCGCCCTTTCAGGGGGGAGGGATGTGATATCTATAGCAACGATGCCACGGCGTATTAAAGTTATTGGGTTGGCACTACGACAGATACCGACGACAGCGCCCTCTAGTCGGTGCTGCGCAGCTCTACGAGCTCCGCTCATGGTTCCGCCCGTTTTATCAAGAGCAGACGGCCTGGAAACATCGACTCAACCTCAGCTTGCTATTCTACATCTACATCTACATCTACATGGTTACTCTGCAATTCACATTTAAGTGCTTGGCAGAGGGTTCATCGAACCATTTTCATACTACTTGTCTATTAGGTTGGCACTACGACAGACACCGACGACAGCGCCCTCTAGTCGGTGCTCATGGTTCCGCCCGTTTTATCAAGAGCAGACGGCCTGGAAACATCGACTCAACCTCAGCTTGCTATTCTACATCTACATCTACATCTACATGGTTACTCTGCAATTCACATTTAAGTGCTTGGCAGAGGGTTCATCGAACCATTTTCATACTACTTGTCTACCATTCCACTCTCGAATGGCGCGTGGGAAAAAGGAACACCTAAATATTTCCGTTCGAGCTCTGATTTCTCTTATTTCATTATTATGATCATTACTCCCTACGTAGGTGGGTGTCAAAAAATATTTTCGCATTCGGAAGAGAGTGTTGGTGATTGAAATTTCGTAAATAGATCTCGCCGCAAAGAAACCCGCCTTTGTTTCAGTGATTGCCACCCCAACTCACGTATCATCTCTCATACATATTGCGCCGTAACACGAAACGAGCTTTCCTTCCTTGCACTTTTTTGATGTCCTCCATCAATCCCCCAGCAGAGAACAGAAGAGTGCAATGTAGGCTGTCTCTTTAGTAGATTTGTCGCATCTTCTAAGTGTTTTGCCAACAAAGCGCAGTCATTGTTTCGCCTTCCCCACAATATTACCTATGTGTCCTTTACAATTTAAGTTGCTAGTAATTGTAATTATCAGGTATTTAGTTCAATTGACTGCCCTTAGATTTGTGCGATTTTGTCGTATATCCCAAATTTATCGGATTTCTTTTAGTACCCATGTGGATGACCTCGCCCTTTTCTTTGTTTAGTGTCAATTGCCACTTTTCACACCATACACAAATTCTCTCTAGGTCATTTTGTAATTGGAATTGATTGGCTGATGATTTTACTAGACGGTAAATTACAGCGTCATCTGAAAACAATCTAAGGGCACAGCTCAGATTATCTCCTAGATCATTTACGTAAATCAGGAACAGCAGAGGGCCTATCTACATCTACGTCTACATCCATACTCCGCAAGTCACGGAGGCGGAGGGTACCTTGAGTACCTCTATCGGTTCTTCCTTCTATTCCAGTCTCGTATTGTTCGCGGAATGAAGGATTGTCGGTACGCTTCTATTGAGACTATGTACTACTTACGACGGGAATACGGTTTTGCTCCTACGGTGCTCTTCAGTCGTAAAGTTACGTATGTCATTGACTAATAATTAAATGTAAAGCACTCCGTCTTCAGACCACGAGTGGCCTACCGGGACCATCCGACCGACGTGTCATCCTCCGTGGAGGATGCGGATAGGAGGGGCGTGGGGTCAGCACACCGCTCTCCCGGTCGTTATGATGGTATTCTTGACCGAAGCCGCTATTATTCGGTGGAGTAGCTCCTCAATTGGCATCACGAGGCTGAGTGCACCCCGAAAAATGGCAACAGCGCATGGCGGCCTGGATGGTCACCCATCCAAGTGCCGACCACGCCCGACAGCGCTTAACTTTGGTGATCTCACGGGAACCGTTGTATCCACTGCGGCAAGACCGTTGCCGCAGTAATTGAATGTACTTCCATGTAAAAAGCTGTACCGAGAATCTTACCTCACCTCCTCCTGCTCACTTCCTACATCCGGCCAACCTTCCAGTTTTCAGGAGCAGACCCACGCACCGCCTTCCAGGCGGGATAAACAGTGTGTGTTCGTTTTAAGTAGAAACTGAGTATGCCAACTCCATGTTAGTTTTCTGTCAAAGTACCACCAGGCAGTTTAACGTACAGCTGTGTGAGGAATTTGTTCTAGCCACGCTGTATTCAGTTGACAGAGGATTATGCCTTGCCGAGGTGAATATCAGCATCACAGACTTTTTGAGCTATAGAGTAAGTCCACTTTCCAAGCCCTCTTTGCCAAGCATTTCACACGCATAGTTTATTGTTATCTATTGTGGCGTCGCAACTAGTGCGAGCGCACAGTTTTCTATCAAATATTTACTGTGAAATGTAGACAGACTGTAAAGTAGCCATCAGATTAGCATATGTGCTGTAGCGGGCAGATTACCGGTGTCCGTTCGTCTGACGTCACGACCATATGGCATGTCTGTACCGTGAGAATGTAAGACCTGTGCGCTAACTAGCCGCGTGTATAACGTGGAACTTTCATCTTTAATAACTTCTAACTGAGGAACCTGAGGAAATTAAAAGTTAATATACTAGTTTCTGTTATGAATAAAAATAAGTCATCCAAATTTGAGCTTTGAAACCTGCATATTTTGGAAATTAGAAAAATCTTACACAAAACGCAAATTTCTACAATTTTCGAGTCTAAATAAATACCATTATGTATAGATCACCTTCAGTGACCATCCAACTATGAAACAAAATCACCTTCCGTGCTTTTGTATTTATTTTGAGAATTTTACTTTTAGAAATTCACCTATAACTTTGTTAAAACCATAAATGTTTTGAATTTTTGTGAACAGTTATTTTATATGAGTAGGTGAGAGTGAATGAGTGTGCCTGAGTGAATGAAAGAGGGACATTCGCCATTCTTTGCAAGTGTATAAAATCTAGGTTGGAACTCGCAAGTGTTCAGACGATGTAACCGTGGGAACAGAGTCGCCAGTGGTTCCCCATCTTAGTGAATGTCGGATGTCCAAGAGTGTATGGTATTGTACAAGCAGCCAGAACGTTCGCGAGTATTTAAATAACTTCTGGAAATAAAGTAAAGTCTAGTTTTCCTTTCGGTTTGTTAAATTATACAGTAAATTTTGTGTAACAAGAAATCATGACGTAAATGATTCAGAAGTCATGACCGGTGCGTGCTAGATTTTGGCGCGAGGCGCACCCAAAGAGTTAATTCTGATTGGCTGTGTGATGTGTGAGCCAATGAGATGCGAGGACGGTTAGCAGACTAGGAGAGTGAGTCGCGAGTGGAGGAGGAGTCGCGAAGGAACTGTGATCGAGAAGAGACATGCTTGATGTGTCCTCGCGAATAATGTGTAAAATGAAGTCATAAAACGGCTTCATCGGTTCGGTACTGTGCGATTTGAGACTGGAAGAGTCCAGTAACGCGTAGTGTGAGTTTGAGCGAGTTGTGACTTTTCGTTCCGCGAAAGACGCGAGTAACTTTAATAATTAAAAGCGTGGCGGTACTTCGTAAACTTTTACTAAGTGCTTATGGCGAGCATTAACGTTAAAAAACGAACTATTATTGAACATCGACTGCAAACGTGTATGTTAGAAAATCGTCTGTGTTGCAGTTAAGTAAATTCCGTAACTTTGAAAGCTAATTCTGGCGGGGTTTGAGTGTGGATAGAATTGTGAACTGAACTTTCTTCAAACGTAGATTAGCGGGCTGATGATCAGGCTTAAAGACAATAAAGAGCTTAAATAGAATTATCAACTTCGCGTTCTCGTTTGAGTAAACAATTACTACCATTCCAATAACTCAATTTATTTAGGAAGATTGCTCATAGATTGTATTTCAGCAAACATGTATCGCGGCCTCCGGTGAGCGGCTATTAAATTGCAGTTTCTTCAACACTGCTTTTCTGCAATTTTTCCAGTAGCTGCTATCAGGAGAGGCGAGTGCAGCAACTACCTAAGAAACGAGGTAGGTGGATTTTCTTTCAGGGAAAGGAAACTGCGCGATAAGAGCCTGACCCGTCGCAAGTGGTGCATCGGGTCAGGAAATAAAAATAGTAAATTCCAGTGAATTTAAAAAAAAAAGCAGTAGTGACAATTACCGGACAATACAGAAGTGCTCGCTATGTGTAGGAACTGTGTAGCGTACAAATTGATATCGCCACGTGAATAGGAAGGACAGTGAAAGTGTCCGTGAACTGTAATGTGTTGTACGGAACGGAAGAATTTTTCGGTGACTACGCGCCGATTGGAATAGCAGTCTACGACGGCGTCTGGCAGACGACGAGCTACGGAGACTACGCAGAGGCGACGACAGCAGTGGCAGTTGGCAGCGCTGATTCGAGCGGGGGCCCGGAAACTGGTACAGCATTGCAGTGTATGGTGAACGGACCCGCAGTTTCATCTAGCAGCAACTACCTAAGAAACGAGGTAGGTGGATTTTCTTTCAGGGAAAGGAAACTGCGCGATAAGAGCCTGACCCGTCGCAAGTGGTGCATCGGTAATCTGCCCGCTACAGCACATATGCTATTCTGATGGCTACTTTACAGTCTGTCTACATTTCACAGTAAATATTTGATAGAAAACTGTGCGCTCGCACTAGTTGCGACGCCACACTATGTCACCCAAAATCCACGTATCATAATCAGATCCAAGGTTTTGTGACGGTCTTCTGGGACTTTGAAGGGTTTATTCTGTTTGGTGTCCTCACGCATTGATCTACCCTCAGGGAAGTGAAGAAGTGACTTCAGCATGTTTGTCGCCACAAAAATTCAAACGAACTCTTTCTTCTGAAAGACAATGCAAGGCCTCAAACAAATATGCTCAAAAAATTTCATTGGACTGTTCTTCCTCACTCACTCTACAACCTAGGTGCCGCATCTTTTGATTTCCATCTGTTCGGTCCAATGAAGGATGCACTATGCAGGAAGCAGTACGTGGATGAGGAGAAGGCTGTTGATGCAACAAGATGTTGGCTCCGACGTCGACCAATAGAGTGGTAAACCCTCCCAGTACGGTCGTTGCATTGGACGGAGTTTATGTTGAAAAATAGGGTTTTGTAATCAAAATAGTGGAGAATAATATGGTATTTGGAATCCTAAATAAAATCATCCTGATTTCAGAAAAAACTGGGTTGTATTACTTATTGAACAGCCTTCGTAAAACGAAGTGTTTATTATTTCTTAAGCAGCGTTGTCGAATCGCCCAGGGATGTTGGCAGGCAGTATCATTCTGTTGCAGGGCAATGTTGTCAAGGTTGTTTCGACTATACTGCAGATGTTTCGCTAGAAAGCCCTTACACATGCTCATACAGTTCCGATCTCTCCCCACGCGATTTACATATTTTTGTAACCCTGAAGAAAGAATTCGTGCCACCGATTTACTCTTGACAAACTGTTGCACGTCAGGTACGATCACAGCTGCGTAAGCAAACGCAAACTTTTTTCGAAGAAGGCAATGGCCGTTTTATCTCACATTGGGATAACTTTGTTAACATTAGTGGCGATTACCTTTGAAATAATAAGCAGTTGACTTGCGTCTTTTTCTCCTGTCTAATTTTCATTTGACTGGCGCTTATGCACTACTGACCATTAAAAGTGCTACACCAAGAAGAAATGCAGATCATATACGGGTATTCAATGGACTAATATATTATACTAGAACTGACATGTGATTACATTTTCACGCAATTTGGGTGCATAGATCCTAGAAATCAGTACCCAGAACAACCACCTCTGGCCGTAATAGTGGCCTTGATGCGCCTGGGCATTGAGTCAAACAGAGCTTGGATGGCGTGTACAGGTACAGCTGCCCATGCAGCTTCAACACGATACCACAGCTCATCAAAAGTAGTGACGGGCGTATTGTGACGAGCCAGTTGCTTGGCCACCGTTGACCAGACATTTTCAATTGGTAAGAGATCTGGAGAATGTGCTGGCCAGGGCAGCAGTCGAACATTTTCTGTATCCAGAAAGGCCCGTAGAGGACCTGCAACATGCGATCGTGCATTATTCTGCTCAAATGTAGGGTTTCGCAGGGATCGAATGAAGGGTAGAACCACGGGTCGTAATACACCTGAAATGTGACGTCCACTGTTCAAAGTGCCATCAATGTGAACAAGAGGTGACGGAGACGTGTAACCAATGTCACACCACACCATCACGCGATACTGGCGATCACGAGTACACGCTTCTAATGTGCGTTCACCGCGATGTCGCCAAACACGGATGCGACCATCATGATGCTGTAAACAGAACCTGGATTCATTCGAAAAAATGACGTTATGCCATTCGTGCACCCACCTTCGTCTTTGAGTACACCATCGCAGCCGCTCCTGTCTGTGATGCAGCGTCAAGAGTAACCGCAGCCATGGTGTGATAGTCCATGATGCTGCAAACGTCGTCGAACTGTTCGTGCAGATTGTTGTTGTCTTGCAGACGTCCCCATCTGTTGACTCAGGGATCGAGACGTGGCTGCACGATCCGGTACAGCCATGCGGATAAGATGCCTGTCATCTCGACTTCTAGTGATACGAGGCCGTTGGGATCCAGCGCGGCGTTCCGTATTACCCTCCTGAACCCACCGATTCCATATTCTGCTAACAGTCATTAGATCTCGACCAACGGGAGCACAATGTCGCGATACGATAAACCGCAATCGCGATAGGCTACAATCCGACCTCTATCAAAGTCGGAAACGTGACGGAAAGTCGGAAACGTGATGGTACTCATTTCTCCTCCTTACACGATGCATCACAACAACGTTTCACCAGACAACGAGCGTCAACTGCTGTTTGTGTATGAGAAATCGGTTTGAAACTTTCCTCATATCAGCACGTTGTAGGTGTCGCCAACGGAGCCAACTTTATGTGAATGCTCTAAAAAGCTGATCATTTGCATATCACAGCATCTTCTTCCTGTCGGTTAAATTTCGCGTCTGTAGCACGTCATCTTCGTGGTGTAACAATTTCAATGACCAGTAGTGTATTAACATTTGTGGCACTTACCTTTGAAATAATAAGCAGTTTACTTGCTTCTTTTTCTCCTATCTCATTTTCATTTGACTGACACTTATACAAACATCGTCCTTGTATTGATGGACTTTGGTCCTGAGACCAAATTTAGTCTGTAGAAGCAGGACACAAAAGGCGTATAGTAAGGGACTTTATATTACACCCTGTGGAAGGGCAATTGTCACTACGCGAGGGACATTTAACTTGTTATCGTGGACGTATAGCGTGTAAGCTGACTAGACCATATATATTTCGGAAAATTTACTTCGGGATATGTCAATATTTTAATTAGTTCAGATATCGTGACATTAAAAGCTCTCTAAAAATGTTTCTGAGCACTATGGAACTTAACTTCTGAGGTCATCAGTCCCCTAGAACGTAGAACTACTTAAACCTAACTAACCTAAGGACATCACGCACATCCATGCCCGAGGCAGGATTCGAACCTACGACCGTAGCGGTCGCGCGGTTCCAGACTGTAGCGCCTAGAACCGCTTGCCCACGCAGACCGGCAAAAGCTCTCTAAAAATCTGTATATAGCCGTCGAGTAATCATTGGTTAGGAACGGCTTCTCCCGTATTTCCTGCGTCAGAGGAACTGTAATAATTTCATAACACACTTTCCCTCAGATAGGTAGTGAATGAAGCAGCAATAAACTAATGGTATCGAATATCGCTGCCTTTCCTTTCTTTTGCCTACAGCTACTAAGACGTTTAATACAAACGCCAAAATTAAAAAAAAATCGAAGTTATATGAACCAAGAATTGCTTGATATGCACGATAAACAAGGGAACGGCAGATCGTTTTCGCAGATGACGCAGTTAGCTATAACGAAGAAGCATCAGAAAAATTTTGCACAAACATTCAGTCAAATTTTGATAAAATTTAAAAATGGTGCAAAGAGTGGCATCTTGCTTTAAATGTTCAGAAATGTGCACTGCACAAAATAAAACAGAAAATCCCACTATTATGTGATTCCAAAATCAATGACACACACCTGGAAACAATCAACTTTGTATGGAAGTACCCGTGTGTAACAATTTGTAGGAGAGGTTCATTGGCAGGATGGCAGGAAAATGTAATTGGTCTGCAAAGGAGATTGCTTACAAAACGTATGTGCCTTCCATTCTAAAATATTGCTTGAATGTGCTGCACCCATACCAAACAGGACCACAGGGGATATTGAACTGATTCAAAAAGGGCAGCACGACCGGACACAGGCTTTTTTCGACTTTAGAGAGAGGGTCACGGAAATATTGAAAAACTAGAACTGGGTGATAGGTAGTCGCCGACTGTCCCGCGGAAACCTACTTACAAAGTTTCTAGAGCTAGTAGCAAGTGGAAAATCTGGAGATCTACTTCAGCCCTCTACGTATCACTTCTGCAAGGATTGCTAAGACAAGATTAAGCTAACTACAGCGCCCACAGAGACTTTGAAAGCTGTTATTCTTCTTGCAAACAATACGGGAATGGATCAGGAAGGAGCCACAATAACTGGTCGAAGACTTAAGTACCCTATGTCAGGCACTTCACAGTGGTTTCCAGGATTCGGTTGCAGATGTAGATAGTTCTGTTAAGTTCGTTAAGTACTTTTACAACACAAAGTTGTATTTCATATTCTAGTTTATATCCAGCACATTACTGCTGCACTACAACGCACGATGTATATAGCTTAACTACGCTAAAGTAAGAAATATATTTGACAAACAAGTCTCAAGGGAATAAGGGAGAAAAGTTATTTCCATAGTCCCTCATATTATTTGAACAGCAACATTGGCACCGTCCACTGTACTGATTTTATGTAGATGACTTCGAAGCGTCCACAGCGAGTACAATTTTTAAATACAAAGGAAAGTTTCGCCGTCATAAAGTGAGCCAACGTTTGAATGTGGGCGACAGGAACAAGAAGATACAATATGTGCAAGCCTTTCATCGGTGTGTAAGCACGTAGAGTGTATGAAATGTTGGAAGCCAATACACGATTTCTGTTTCGATATCTTCTCAATGCGAGGCTAGCGAGTCGAGGATTAAGTGCTCGTATCCTTATGAAGAGTAATAAAATTTTCATCGATAAGCGTCGCAGTGAAACCAGCCCTGTAGGCCTCTTTTTTGAGAGCTGTTGTAGTGATATTGACGACGTTATCGGAGAACAGAGTTACGGAGGGCTCCCTTATGAAATACGGCGCCGTTCTCACGACGCAGCATATTTACATTTCTCGACGAGCCGGCGGCGCCGCCCTGATTTTAGTACCCGATAACTGCCCGCCTCAGCCGTCCATGGCCGGAAGTGCCCGTCGGCAGGAATTTTATGGCGTTTCGTCGCTCTGTTACATGCGGCGGCGACAAAGTGTCCCGATGTGGAGCGTCTCGTAGAACACGGCCAGAAGCAAATACTGAAGTACCATTTTTCTTCTGCTTATTGCCTGTGCTGTTCCCTGAATTTCTGTTCCGTACCAATAAGCCATTTACAGATTTTTAACACAATAACCTTACATCTTTCGGAAACGGGAAAGCACCGTATTTTGCTTGTAAAAAAAAAAAATACAGCAAAAATGCAGTTAATCTCAGTCGATCGTTAACGATTGAAATGTCCCTCAACTAGAAGCCTACTATGAAGAACGATATCTATTAATTACACTACTGGCCATTAAAATTGCTACACCGCGAAGATGACGTGCTACAGACGCGAAGTTTAACCGACAGGCAGAAGATGCTATGCAAATTATTAGCTTTTCAGAGCATTCACACAAGCTTGGCGCCGGTGGCGACACCTACAACGTGCTGACATGAGGAACGTTTCCAACCGATTTCTCATACACAAACAGCAAATGACCGGCGCTGCCTGGTGAAACGTTGTTGTCATGCCTCGTGTAAGGAGGAGAAATGCGTACCATCACGAATCCGACTTTGATAGAGGTCGGATTGTAGCCTATCGCGATTGCGGTTTATCTTATCGCGACATTGCTGCTCCCGTTGGTCGATATCCAATGACTGTTAGCAGAATATGGAATCGGTGAGTTCAGGAGGGTAATACGGAACGCCATGCTGGATACCAACGGCCTCGTATCACTAGGAGTCGAGATGACAGGCATCTTATCCGCATGGCTGTACCGGATCGTGCAGCCACATGTCGATCCCTGAGTCAACAGATGGGGACGTTTGCAAGACAAGAACCATCTGCACGAACAGTTCGACGACGTTTGCAGCAACATGGACTATCAGCTCCGAGACCATGGCTGCGGCTACCCTTGACGCTGCATCACAGACAGGAGCGCCTGCGATGGTGTACTCAACGCCGAACCTGGGTCCACGAATGGTAAAAGGTCATTTTTTCGGATGAATCCAGGTTCTGTTTACAGCATCACGATGGTCGTATCCGTGTTTGGCGAAATCGCGGTGAACGCACATTGGAAGCGTGTATTCGTCATCGTTATACTGGCGTATCACCCGGCGTGATGGTATTGGGTGCCATTGGTTACACGCCTCGGTTGTTCGCATTGACGGCGCTTTGGACAGTGGACGTTACATTTCAGATGTGTTTCGACCCGAGCCTCTACCCTTCATTCGATCCCTGCGAAACCCTACATTTCAGCTGGATAATGCACGACCGCATGTTGCAGGTCCTGTACGGGTCTATCTGGATACAGAAAATGTTCGACTGCTGCCCTGGCCAGCACATTCTCCAGATCCCTTACCAATTGAAAACGTCTGGTCAATGGTGGCCAAGCAACTGGCTTGTCACAATACGCCAGTCACTACTGTTTATGAACTGTGGTATCGCGTTGAAGCTGCATGGGCAGCTGTACCTCTACACGCCATCCAAGCTTTGTTTGACTCAAAGCCCAGGCGTATCAAGGCCGTTATTACGGCCAGAGGTGGGTACTGATTTCTCAGGATGTATGCACCCAAATTGTGTGAAAATGTAATCCTACGTCATTTCTAGTGTAATGTATTTGTCCAATGAATACCCGTTTATCATCTGCATTTCTTCTTGGTGTAGCAATTTTAATGGCCAATAGTGTATTATCATGTTACTAGGAAATAAGTTTTTCTTTTTCTTCGTATTTCGATTTTGGATATCTAGTAACCTCGCTAAATAAACAAATTTATTTCTTTTCCTCTATTCTTCAGTTCTTTCCTTCCTTTGCAATAATCCTTCGTCCTCTGATATTTTTCACTCATTTCATCCGGCTGACCGTCTTTCTCTTGCAGAACCTCGGAATTCCTGCCACTCTTGTGGTATATCTGCTGCCATATCTTCCTTTATTTGACGCACACTCTACATCTACATCTACATCTCTATCTACATGAATATTCTGCAAATCACACTCATATGCCTGGCAGAGCGTTCATCGAACCACCTCCACAATTCTCTATTATTCCAATCTCGTAAAGGGCACGAAAAGAATGAACACCTATATCTTTCCGTACGAGTTTTGATTTCCCTTCTTTTATCGTGATAATCGTTCCTCCCTATGCAGGTCGGTGACCACAAAATATTTTCGCATTCAGAGGAGAAAGTTGGTGTCTGGAATTTCGTTTGAAGATTCCGTCGCAACGAAAAACGCCTTTCTTTTAATGATTTACATCCCAAATCCTGTATCGTTTCTGTGACACTCTTTCCCATATTTCGCGATAATACAAAACGCGCTGCCTTTCTTTGAACTTTTTCGATGTACTCCGTCTGTCCTATCTGGTAAGGACCCCACACCACGCAGCAGTATTCTAAAAGAGGACGGACAAGCGTAGTGTAGGCAGTCTCCTTAGTAGGTCTGTTACATTTTCTAAGTGTCATGCCAATAAATCGCAGCCTTTGGTTAGCCTTCTCCACAACATTTTCTATGTGTTCTTTCTAATTTAATTTGTTCGTAATTGTAATTACTAGGTATTTAGTTGAATTTACGGCTCTCAGATTAGACTGATTTATCATGTAACCGATGTTGAGTTCCTTTTAGCACTAATGTGGGTGACCTCACACTTTTCGTTATTTGGGGTCAGCTGCCACTTTTCGCACCGTTAAGATATCTTTTCTAAATCATTTTGCAATCTGTTTTGATCTTATGATGACTTTATTAGTCGATAAACGACAGCGAAATCTGCGAAAAACAGAAGACGGCTGCTCAGATTGTCTCCAAAATCGTTTACATAGATAAGGAACAGCAAAGGGCCTGTAACACTACCTTGGGGAACGCCAGTAATCACTTATGTTTCACTCGATGACTTTCCGTCAATTACTACAGACTGTGACTCTCTGACAGGAAAGCACAAACTCAGTCACATAACTGAGACGATATTGCACAAGTACGCAATTTCACTACTAGCCGCTTGTGTGGTACAGCGTCAAAAGCCTTCCGGAAATCCAGAAATGCGGAATCGATCTGAAATCCCTTGTTAATAGCACTCAACACTTCATGTGAATAAAGAGCTAGTTGTGTTTCACAGGAACGACGTTTTCTAAACCCATGTTGACTGTGTGTCAATAGACCGTTTTCTTCGAGGTAATTCATAATGTTCGAACACAATATATGTTCTAAAATCCTGCTGCATATCGACTCCTTGTTCAGTTGTTTTCAGCCCAACGACCATCGGCCGAAAATCCGGAGGCGAACACCAGCAGGAAACACATCAACTTGTGGAGGTGACGCCTCAACAATTCTTCCTTCACTTATTGGATCCACTAACTGTGATATTTAATCTTGTCAATATGAATATGATTTCTCTACAAGACGGTGCGAGGATGGCGGATAGGTGGGTACCCAGGATGTTTTGGTAAGTGGGTGAATGAGAGCCATATTTAGTCTGTTATCACATTACTAAGAAATTTATTTTTCTTCTTCGTGGTGTTCATTGCTCTTTTAACGGATATATACGGCGCACCTGTGGAAGGCGCCATTCTTCTGGAGAGACTGTTACGGCCAAAGTTCTGGAGGGAACCCAGAAGAGCAGAAGACGAATGGGTGGCCCACGGCACAGTTCATTTCGTGAGCGCTATCTACCATTATTATTACATTGTTAAAGAAACTAAAATTTTTATTTACTTGTTTGCTACGTGCACTCGCTGAAACTTCATGTTAATACTATGAAGGCATCGTTCTAATAGCATTGCTACAATTTAATACCATACATAAGCTGAACGATGATTTTCGCTTATGCACTTTTCACAAGCCTACGTTCCGTATAGTCTTTGAAGGGATTTATTTCATTAAAAAGATTAACTACGTGCTCTGAGTGCTTATTATATAGACTTCTCAGAGAAATCACACTTCCTCATAACTTTTAGTCAGTTGTAGAAATTTCACGACGATCCTGCACGTAATTTCCTCATCGAGATCTGCGTCATTCACTGCGGTCTGTACTGTGAGTAGAAACTGAACCAGGCACTCAGCGCCTTTGAAACCAACCGTTCACGTTGTATCTATTATTAGGCGGACAGTCCTCACAATTAGGATGTAGGTGCTTACACACTGTGCGGTTAGAGCTGCAACGTAAGTACATCACACACAGCAAGTTGGTTCTAATGGCTCTGAGCACTATGGGACTTAGCATCTGAGGTCATCACACACATCCATGCCCGAGGCAGGATTCGAACCTGCGACCATGGCAGCAGCGCGGTTCCGGACTGCAGCGCCTAGTTCCGCGTGGCCACCGCGGTCGGCACACAGCAATTATGACATGTAGATACAGTCATACAGCAATGTCTCAGTGCGGTTCCGTCGACTACCATTTGGTTCAAGAAAGCACAACAAAATAAACTGGCATTCCATGTACGTTGCCGCTACCTATCATTTCGCCGAATTGCAACACTCTGTCGTAGTAGTTTTGAATTTATTTGCCCGTAACATTTCTGGAGCTTAGTGAATCGTCCACAGGCTTCTTAGAGCGTCTATCAACACTGCCTTTATAATTTTCTGTGTGTCACCATTTTTCTTCGAACAACATCTGATCTCTGTCGTCTTTCGTAACAAGGGCTGGAGCTGAGAGTGGAGGGGGAATGGGAGAGAGAAACGTCCTCAGAAGCGAAAATTACGTCCAGTGTTTCTCAAGTATGTGTGACAGTACATGATCAGCCACAAACGTCAGGTACCTAGGATCACCTTTGTGGAGCTATTTAAGATAGAACGTCTACATAAATCTAGCGCTGAGGAAGGCAGAAGATAGATGAAGCAGAAAGGATACTAAGGAAACGTTAATTCATCCACGGAGAGAATTTGCTTACAAAACTTTCGTTTGAACGGTCCTTGAGTCTTGATAGACGGTTTGGGCCTAAGCGAGAAAGAGAGAGAGAGAGAGAGAGAGAGAGAGAATTCAAATGTGTGTGAAATCTTATGGGACTTAACTGCTAAGGTCATCAGTCCCTAAGCTTACACACTACTTATCCTAAATTATCCTAAGGACAAACACACACACCCATGCCCGAGGGAGGACTCGAACCTCCGTCGGGACCAGCCGCGCAGACCATGACTGCAGTGCCTCAGACCGCTCGGCTAATCCCGCGCGGCGAGAGAGAGAGAGAGAGAGAGAGAGAGAGAGAGAGGGGGGGGGGAGGAGGAGGAGGAGAAGCAGAAGAAGAAGAAGGCTCGAATAGCTGCTCTCTTCGTCATGCCTAATACACTTCATAGGCAGACCTACAGAATAATGCGGTGTGAATAGCGAAGAAGATAAAAAATAATATCGAAGGTCATTGCGCAGATAGCTTCGTCCATGAACACGGAACAAGATTTGGACTCAGCTTGGGCTTACAGAGAAAGAATAAACATAAAATTCAAAATAGCAGTGGGTACCAATGATTCAACTGTACAATACACTACGTATAAAGATGAAACAGATTCCAGAATGAGATTTTCACTCTGCAGCGGAGTGTGCGCTGATATGAAACTTCCTGGCAGATTAAAACTGTGTGCCCGACCGAGACTCGAACTCGGGACCTTTGCCTTTCGCGGGCAAGTGCTCTACCAACTGAGCTACCGAAGCACGACTCACCGAGTCGTGCTTCGGTAGCTCAGTTGGTAGAGCACTTGCCCGCGAAAGGCAAAGGTCCCGAGTTCGAGTCTCGGTCGGGCACACAGTTTTAATCTGCCAGGAAGTTTCATATCAGCGCACACTCCGCTGCAGAGTGAAAATCTCATTCTGGAAACATCCCCCAGGCTGTGGCTAAGCCATGTCTCCGCAGTATCCTTTCTTTCAGGAGTGCTAGTTCTGCAAGTTTCGCAGAAGAGCTTCTGTAAAGTTTGCAAGGTAGGAGACGGATACTGGCAGAAGTGAAGCTGTGAGTACCGGACGTGAGTCGTACTTCGGTAGCTCAGTTGGTAGAGCACTTGCCCGCGAAAGGCAAAGGTCCCGAGTTCGAGTCTCGGTCGGGCACACAGTTTTAATCTGCCAGGAAGTTTCATGAAACAGATTACTTACACAAATTTATTTAAAAAGGCAGTAACAAAGTACGTTTGAAGTAATATAGTATGTACAGCCAAGGATTACATAGACAACAAAAAGTAGAGCTAGTGTAAAAAAATGTAACACTTATAAATACGACGGCGTGGTGAAAAGTAATTCCTCCGAATGTTTTATGTAAAAACTCTGAAAGCTCGTTAAGTAATAGAAACGTGATTGGTATTCTACATCTCTATTCCTAATTTCTAAATACACTCATGCTCATAAATTAAGGATAATGCTGATACATGGTGAAACAACGCTGTGGTGGGCGGTTTGCGCATTTAAATCGCCTCGGGGTATCACCATGTGGTGCATTTAAGCTGCCGTCGTCGCACGGTGGTGATGGCAGCAGTCCACGTACGCAGAGGTGTGTTGGTGCATGTCAGAGTACGGTGCAGACGTTTTCAGACATGCTAATGGTGGCTGTGTGTTGAAAATGGCTCAAAGAGCGCATATTGATGACGTTATGAGGGGTAGAATACCAGGGTGACTGGAGACTGGTCAAACACAGCAGGTCGTAGCACGGGCCCTCCGTGCGCCACAAAGTGTGTTATCACGATTATGGCAACAATTGCAGCAGACAGGAAACGTGTCTAGGCGCTACAGTACGGGACGTCCACAGTGTACAACACATTAGAAAAGTGCCAGGATAGTTCCTACTAGACAACGGCCGACTACCTGCCCCATCCTTGACAAACTAGACCTGTAAGTGTGTAAATACCTATCGACATGAATTTCTTTTTTGTCTTAAACTATAATACAATGATATTTACAGTCCTCGACAGAAAGTGATCCACCGATGACTAAGACTATTACTACTACCACTATTTCTAAATTTCTCAAGTTTCAATATGACTCAAGAAATATGTCACTTCTGCCGTTTACACAGAGGAGCAAAAACATTAAGACAACTGCACACTGTGAGATTGTGCTGTTATCCTGTACGAATGGGCACGTGTGACTAGTGCGTCAGTCATCTGTGAACGCCTATGGATAGTGTATGGTGAAGAGGTTATGTCTCGTCAAATCGTTCGTCACTGGCGTTTCATTTTCAGAGAAGGAAGGCAGAGCGTTGAGGATTAAGGTAGATGTGGGCGTCTGTACCCAACCCGCGAATGAAAACAATATTGCTAGAGCACAGGACAAGGTTTAGCGGACAGGCACATAACGATATGAGACGTCCTGTCCACACTGCATAAGGCAGTGCTCAGGCCCATCACGTGATATATGATGTGATGTGTTACCTAGAAGTGCCTGCAAGATGGATGCCGAGAAACATGACCCTGCGTCAAAAGAGTGCAACAATGCTCAATCGGCCTCGATCACTTGAAGCGGCAGGTGCAAGAAGGAAATAAGTTTCTGTTCATTATCATCACGGGCGGTGAGACATGAGCGCACCACTTTACCCCAGGAGCCAAGGCTGCGTCAATGACGTGGATGCATCCCAGTTCAATGCCTTACATCACAGGGCACCGAGTTTTACAGAATGATTTCTTCAAACTGATTGTGCGTTACCAAAAACGTCTGAATGTCGGTTCAAATGGTTCAAATGGCTCTGAGCACTATGGGACGTAACATCTGAGGTCATCAGTCCCCTAAAACTTAGAACTACTTAAACCTAACTAACCTAAGGACATCACACACATCCATGCCCGAGGCAGGATTCGAACCTGCGACCGTAGCGGTCGCTCGGTTCCAGACTGACGCGCCTAGAACCGCTCGGCCACACCGGCCGTGTCTGAATGTCGGTGGCGACTATATTGACAAATAGTGCAATGTGTATAATTCATTATACCAAGCTGTATTTGTTTTTGGCAATAAGGCTTTCTTGTGAAAAACAATGACGAAACATAATTTTGGAACGTCGCTCGTCTTATCATGGCCGGCCGCATGTGGCGGAGCGGTTCTAGGCACTTCAGCCAGGAAACACGCTGCTGCTGCGATCGCAGGTTCGGTTCCTGCCTCGAGCATGGATGTGTGTGATATCAGGGTTAGTTAGGTTTAAGTAGTTCTAAGTCTACGAGACTGATGACCTCAGTTGTTAAGTCCCATAGTGGTTAGAGCCATTTGAACCATTTTTTCGTATTATCATGTCATTGGGGCGACACTTGTGATTCATCTTGATATCAGCCTTATTTTCTTTCCCTATCTTTCCTTGAATAATTACTGCGGAGCATGAATGCATGGATGTGTGAATTTGAATGTGCCGGTTGTGGTCAGAGAAGTGTCGCTTCCTAAGAGTAAGGTAGTACCAACTTCAGTAGGACCTTCCATAGATATTAAGGAGTATAACCTGCTGTCGATTCTGAGTTTTCTCGCTCTTTTAGCTCATGCGATTGTATAGGTTCAGCAATAGAAATGACATCTATCATATTAATAAACAATTCTCACTCACCAATGGGCATCCTTTGGCTGCTTTTCAAAGACACTCTTGTGTCCGCCTTCAGTACTTCTATGGTTTAACTTCAGTGTTATTTAGCTTTAGCAATTTCCCCCGAGCCTAATAATTAATTTGCATTAGTCTGCGAGGTATTAAACTCGTCAGAGCGACTGATTACAAAACATTTTCGTAATATAATCAGATTTGTGTTAGAGTCATGTGCCTGGAGCTTTGTTCAAATTGAGAAAAGTGCTTAACTATTAAGTTGAGTAATTGCACTCAGGTGTTTATTGGTAATATTCGCATGTGCTATTTACTTATTTTGTCATGGTTTTATAGCCGTTTTATCCATAATACAGATTGGTCCTTGGTGTCGACTGAGTAACACATGTAACAGAAGCAACAGTTTTCTGTTCCAGAGTAATTCTACTCGATACATAAAATTTTCCTGAGTGAAACAAACCCCTGTATGTGTAGAAGTATTTCCAGTAATCAGAATCTATCAAATTTAATGCATTTTTGCCGGAAGACTCTGAACTTGACTTGTATTCTTTGTAACTTCACCCTTTCAGATCACGAGAAAACCATAGGCATGTATGTACTTTCTGGACATTGCGTGATCGGTGAGTAGGCGTCTGGTGTCACATACTTTTGCAAACCTATCAAGGATTTGGCAAATACATTTTACTGTTGCAGAGCGTTCCAAAGTTGGACCAGTATACAATTGAGCAGTTGATCGTAATAGCCCATCATCTTTCAAACCTGAACCTGTTGTACTATTCCATCATCTTTCAGGCATGAATCTGGGGTATTATTAATTCTTGTTCAGATACTTTGGTTGAAAACCGTACAGCCATTCTCAATGTGAGTCGCTTGCAAGATTTTTAAATCTCTTTACACAATACTGCTGTGAAATCTCGCTTATCCCACAGTGTTGTGTACAGCGATTTCAAAAATTTTGCAAGCGACCAACCTTGAGAACGGTTGTAAGGTTGTCAACCGGAGTATCGGAACAAGAATTAAGAAGACCCCAAATGCCCGTCTGAAGGATGATGGAATATTCGATCTGCCGGAAAAACTTCAAGAAAACTGGTGATCGCCGGCCGCAGTGGCCGTGTGGTTCTAGGCGCTACAGTCTGGAACCGAGCGACCGCTCCGGTCGCAGGTTCGAATCCTGCTCGGGCATGGATGTGTGTGATGTACTTAGGTTAGTTAGGTTTAATTAGGTCTAGGCGACTGATGACCTCAGAAGTTAAGTCTCATAGTGCTCAGAGCCAAAACTGGTGATCATAATGTTTTCCTTCGTTATTGTATATCTCGTGTGAGATCACGATAGAAAATTTAGAGAAATTCGGGAGCTACACGCCGTACCGACAAACTTTGCATTCGGTAATCATCCGGGAATGGAAAAAAGATCACGTAACGTTTGTCGCATACACAGCACCTACAGCACCGTGGCTTGGAGAATACATATGAATATGTAAAAGTTGATGCCATACGACCTCGACAATTATCTTCATCGAAAGATATACTTCAGGTGACGTTTAAGGGGTCTCTTTTGCGTATTGGACCCGCAGCCGTCACCTATGGCCTTCACAACTTCTTCTGGAAGCATTAGGCCTGTCTCACATGAATTGCTTCTCTCCATCCTACGCCTTGCTTTCATAGGAGAAAGAAATCCTACTCTACTCGACAAATACAGTTAATCAGATATTGTAATAATTTCGCACTTGCCCAGTGTATACAAATATTCTGTGTTTCGTATTTGCACCTTTCTAATAGGGGTACCGTCGATCTACGCTCTCATTTCATGTGAAAAATCATTTATTGTAAACATTTTAGTTATAGGAAGACAATAATTGAACTATACGAAATAAAACCGTCATAACTTCTGAACGGTTTCCGTTAGGACGTTCAAACTGCACGGTTGGCCGCGGGGCATGATGGAAATTACGGGGGTTGACTGAAAAGTAATGCCTCCACCTTCGTAACTCTTCAACAGGTGGCAGCATTGATATGCGCAGGTACTGACTTGTTCCGTAGCCTCTTCTCTACAGCTCCAGTTGGCGGGAAACCTTAGCACTGAAAGATGTGTTGTTACAGTGCAAAGTATGGAACCCTGCGCAAGCGCTCGGTCAATGCGATTTAAGCAGAGTGAAACTGCAAGCACAATCGGCATTTCACAAAAATGTGTGGGTCACATTATTGGTTTGCTTGGCTATCGGATGATCTGTGCACGATGGTTACACCACCGTACGTCATCCTCCATACAGTGCAGATTTAGCACCGTCTGACTTCCATCTGTTCCCGGTAATGAAAGACGATCTGCGGGCACATCATTATGCTTCTGATGAAGACGTTGAGAGAACTGTGAGACTGTGGTTGCGGAGACAGAGCGTCGACGTCTTCCGTGACAGCTTCAGAAAACTTGTTAATCGTTTTCAGAAATGTATCCAATTGGCTGGTAATTATGTGGAAGAGTGAATATTGGTAATTAAAAATCACACTCTAACGATTATTTCTGCGTTTGATTAATTAAAATATTCCCATCCAAACCCAATTAATGAAGGCGTGGGCATTACTTTTTATTCAACCCTCGTAGTATGTGCACGCGCAAGTGCCTTATCGTTGTCGGTCATTTTCATGTGGATGGGTAGGTAAATAAGCAAAATTGGCGCATTTCGTGGACTGAGAATCCGTTACCGAGAAGTGTCTTCATCCTCAGCGGGTGACTGTGGTGTGCAATGTCCAGTCACGGAACAATCGGTGAAATCACTTTCCAGATTCCAGTGAGCAGTCAGTTTGATTTGTTACCTGAAGTAGGAGAGCCTCAAACAGTTTTTGAGCGAAGTAGGGTGCAGAGGACTCGTAGTAACATTTGTAATTCTAGGTCGGGAGTAAAGTCAAGCAGAAAGAAAAGAGTCCTGGTGTTAGGTAGCAGTCATGGGAGAGTTGTATGCCACTTGCTACAGGACAGGCTAGGAATCGAGTACCAGGTCACAAGCATTGTGAAACCTAGTGCTAAGCATAGCCAGGTTACAGAAAACCTAGGAGCACTGTGCAAAGATTCTGATGGTGAGGACAATGTTCTTATAGTAGGAGGAGCAGGAAACAGCCTGGCTAGCAATTCGGACTATAGTGTTAGGTGTTACCTGAATGTAATCAGAGCAGCAACAGCACACAGTCGTGGGGGGTTTGAGGATGTTTTGCAGCGCCATGACCAGCCCTGGGTTAATAAGGCTGTCAACTGTGTTAACAGAGAGCTGGGGGGGGGGGGGATGTTACTGTTGGCATAAACTAAATCTCATATCTGTGCTGTGCCTCTTGATGCAATTGGGAGGTCATGGCCTGCACCTGAATAGGAGGGGCAAGGATAGATTAGTTGATCATCTTGCAGAAAATGTGAGGGGGCCACATGCACACAAGACAAAATACCTGTGACTACTGGAGTCAGAGGGACACATTTTTAGGTTAGAGTCAGGTTACAGACAGAGAGTGTTGAAAGAGATTAAAACAGAACAGTGCCATAATGTCCGTAGAAGTATCCAAAGAAATAAAATTTGCGTGTTTCATCAGAACATTAGAGGATTGAAAAATAAGATAGAAGAGCTTCTTGTATGTCTAGAAAATGTGATAAATTCTGAAGGTATAGATGTTTTATGTCTCTCTGAACACCATGTAACCGCAGGAACGGAGAAGTTAAATTTAAGGGATTACAGATTAGCACCTTATTCATGTAGAGTCAACATGGAAAAAGGAGGAGTTGCTAAGTATATAAAACTGGACACAAAGTCAAAAATATTGAAACAAATAGTTTTTGCGTAGATCAGTGAGTTGCTATTGCAATATACTTCTGTAGTAATTATAACTATCTACAGATCCCCACAAGGTAACATCCAGCCATTCATGAAAAATCTAGAGGCATTATTGAGGTACCTGTCAGACAAAAAGGAGCAGTCAGTGGTTTGTGGTGATTTTAATGTGGATTTCTTAAAAGATACGGATAGGAAAAATGAGCTAGAACCTTTGTTTGCTTGTTTCAATTTAGAATCTGTTGCAAATTTTCCAACTCGTGTGCAGCAGGATAGTAGGTCGCTCATCGATAATATTTTCATAGGCAGTACTCAGACAGAAACAATTAATGTGTACCCAGTCATTAATGGGCTGTCTGATCATGATGCACAGTTAATGGAAATAACTCATATAGCACCTTACAGGATTCAGGCAGGTTCGTACAAGAGAGGGAGGCTTATTAATGCAAAGAGGATACAGAGCTTTTAGTGCAGCCTAGAAGAGGTAGAATGGGATGAAGTATACACAGAAAATGATGCTGATGCCAAATTCGATTTATTCCACCGTAAATTTGTCTCAATATTTGAGAGTGGCTTCCTTGAAGCGTTATCCAAAAAAGCCATTACAAAGTCAAGTAAGCCATGGGTTCAAAATGGTTCAAATGCCTCTGAGCACTATGGTCATCAGTCCCCTAGAACTTAGAACTACTTAAACCTAACTAACCTGAGGACATGACACACATCCGGCCAGCCGGCCGAAGTGGCCGAGCGGTTCTAGGCGCCACAGTCTGTACCGCGCGACCGCTATGGTTTTAACAATGACTTTCTGAATGTAGCAGCAAAAATAGTGTAAAGGGTTTCAGTTAAAGAAGCAAAAACATATGTTAAAAATGTCATTCCCCAGGACTTTAGGCCTTTAGAAATAGCACCAACACCCCCACTGAAGTTAAGGGAATTATAAATATACTGAAAAACAAGAGCTCACGTGATGTTGATGGAGTCTCTAACAGAATTTTGAAGTGTTGTTCTAATTTAATAATTGGAATCATTAGTGATATACATAATGCTTCGCTGGCACACGGAATTTTTCCAGACAGATTGAAATATGCAATTGTCAAACCTCTTCATAAGGAAGGGGACAAGAGTGACTTAAATAATAACAGACCAACCCCATTCCTGACTTCATTTATCTAAAATATTCGAGAAAGTTATATATTCAAGAGTAGTCTCACATTTAAGTGAAAATAATGTCACAGTTCGGATTCCGGAGGAAGGGTTACACGACTGAGAACGCTATCTACACATTTACCTATCAAATAGTACAAGCCCTAAATAACAAATTAGTGCCAGTTCGAATTTTTTGTGATCTTTCTAAGGCGTTTGACTGTGTGTATCACGTCACACTCTTAGAAAAACTCAGGTTTTATGGACTTGCAGGCTATACACACAGGTGGTTTGAATCAAACTTAACGAACAGAAAGCAAAAAGTTATGCTGAATAACACAAATAATGTTGGGAGGGTCGTAAATTCTAATGAATGGGGAGTTATCACGAAGGGAGTCCCACAGGGTTCAATTTTGGGTGCTCTGCTGTTCCTTATTCATGTGAATAACATCTCGCTTAACGTTCAGCAAGCAGAACTAGTACTTTTTTCAGGTGACACGAGTGGTATAATAAAGCCCATTCCAAAAAAAGCAGCTGAAGATATTGTTAAGGATGTCTTTCAAAGAATCATTAAGTGGTTCTCAGAAAATGGACTTTCCCTTACTTATGAAAAAACTCACTATATCCAGTTCTGTACACCGAATAGAGTCATACCGACAATTGATATAGCATAAGAACAGGGCTCAGTTAACAGGGTAGATTTCTCCAAATTTTTGGGTGTTCACATTGATGACAACTTGAACCGGAAGAAGCAAATTACTGAGGTTCTCAAACAATTAAGGTCAGATTCTTTCGCTTTTCGTATAATCGCTAGTCTTGGTAATAAACAGATCAGCCTCCTAACGTACTTTGCATATTTCCACTCAGTAATGTCTTATGGAATAGTTTTCTGGGGTAACTCACCACCTAGATTGATTGTCCAAAAGAGAGCAGTGAGAATAATTAGTGGTGTTCACCCAAGGACGTCAGTCATGTAGGCACCTTTTCAAGGAGTTGGGTATTTTAACTGCGCCATCAGAGTACATATATTCGCTAATGAAATTCGTTATAAATAATCCATCTCAATTCTCGAAGAACAGTGATGTTCATATGTACAACACTAGAGGGAAAAATGACCTTTCCTAGTCGTTATAGAAGCTGCCAGTTGCACAAAAAGGAGTACATTATTCAGCAACAAAAATCTTTGATCATTTTCACAACAACATAAGGTGTCTGACAGATCGAGTTTTAAATTTAGCTTAAAATCATTTCCTTTGGACAACTCCTTCTATTCCATGGACGAGTTTCTGGTTTCAGAAATGGTAAAAAAAGAAAAAAATGTACCTGTAAATGTAGTTGCATGTGCAGAACTAAAATTTTCAGTCATATTAGTATTAGCACTATTCAGGTATGTATATATATCTTGTAATATGACTTTTCCACATCATATCGATAAAATAATCGTGAAAATGATCTACGGAAAATGACATAATTAAACTGAACTAAACTGCGCTGTAGCTTAGTAATGTTCAAGGGAGCGAAAGTTGCTATTCGCTATATTATAAAATAAAATGTTTATTTCAAAATGAAGCAATAGCCTCTTGATCGCACACTTTTACTTGGCCCCTTTCTGATCGGCGGAAGTCAGTTGACTTTGTGCCACTCAAAAAGTTTACGCTCATTGCCTATCTTAGCTACTAACAGTATTGTGCGCCGTAACTATACCAGTAGCCGTTGTGAATATAATGTTGATTCGTGTGCGCTGTTGTGCGTAGTGATTGTCAATATTAGTTACAGAAATGACCGAAAAGGCTGTACCTGGTCCTTCTAGCAACTCGACATTAACCTTTGTATCACTTCTGCAACATATTAATCTATTACACGTTTCTTTTATACGCTTCAAGTTGGCTGCTCTGGAGGAAGGAGGCTGGGCTTGTCACAGCAGCCTCCGCTTAGAGGTCAAGTTAAAGTGTACGAGCACATGCAGGGCATGCATTCCTCCATGAAACACTAGAGGAAATGCGAAGAAGACGAGAGAGAGGGGGCTCACCGAAATGTACCATTTTTCTGTTTATTATATTTTGCACTTACGTTTTCATGTCAGTATTCTCCACATCCACAAATGTTTTCCACCAAAACACTACGGATATTTTAATAGTGAATGGTGAAAGTTTAAAATTATTCGACGTGAATGATTGTGCAGACGGTTCGTTTACAGCGCGCTGTTCAACGAGCTGAAAATTTCTAACGACATAGGAATACTAGTCGGATTCTTCTCAAAAAATTACCATTTGGCATTCTCACCTTTTCACAAGAAGCAGTGCAGTTCTACAGGAAATCTTTTAAAAATTCTGTCGTCGACTTCTCAGAAATGCCAGTGTCTTGTAGTCAACTCGATAATTCTCCTAGCCTTCTGGTCGCTACTCAATCCCACGGTTTGATTAACTTGGATTGTTGATAACGACTATTTGCAACGAGCTCCGGATACAACATTTCAAACTTTACGTAAGAATTCTTGGTATTATCTCGTAGCCTGTTTTTTAAAAAAAATGAAATTAGTGTTGTGTTTGCACTGACATGCTAGTGACCCTGTTTATCAATCAAGAGATGAATAATGTTACATCCCTTGTCATCTCTTTTTGGCGTCTGTAGCTTAATTCACAAGTTCTCCGCTTCCACTTTGCGTCGCCATAAAAGGATGAGGTTATGATAGCAAACCTCAGAAGTTCATTGAATCTTTGTTTTTTTTCCAACTCGGAGCCTTTGTAATTATTTCGTCTTATGTCCCTTCTATGGTTACCAATGTCAGCGATGCAGGATATGGGAACCAATCAATGTTTGCTTTCAAGTCTGCATTAAGGTAGTTTTCATTGACAGTAGGCGCGTTCACTAGCTTCTGTAATGAGGACTGTTCGAGCGCAGACTGCGTTATAGAACTTATCAATAAGAAGCAGGGGGGAATGAATGAAACGCTAGGATCGAGTGATGTAAGAGAGGTGTAAGCGCCAGGGTAGTGGACAGAAGATCGTACACACCATACAACTGAGTTTTCGTATTACTGATTACTTTACCTCACATTACATGAATTATATTCCGTTTACATCATGACAGGGAGTCAGTGTGGTGACTAAATAATTCCAAATGTAAAGTTTCTGTAATTCATTGGTGCTGAAAGACTTAAAGATGCCAAGTTTCATAAAAATATTAATAATAAGTATGTTATAACCAAGGACCCCATTTGAAGGCACTCTTGCAAAACGTAGAAGGCATTAATCGACAGAAAATTTATTTTTAAATTGCTTAATACAGGGCGTCCATACATTATCTTTACAACTTAAGACTTTAATACGATTAAAACTACAAAAGTTATTAAAATGGTTTATAACATGTGATATGATAACTCATAAAATTTCGTTTCCTCATTCATACAAATCAATGTGGCCCTCTTTTGTGGTACGGATAATGCCTGGTCGGAATTCCATTTCTCGCCACGTACGATTCATAACTCCACGGTGGCTTCAAATCCTGTAGGTTTTAACCTGTTTTGGTACACCTAATCTTTTAGAAAACCCCCAGGAAGATGGTGTGAGATTGGTGGATCGCGGCGGCCATCGAATTGGGCCATCTCGTCAGTCCACCTATCCGGAAACTTTTCATCTAGAAACTGGCGGACATTTACGGACCACTGGAATGGTACCGGTGATGCTAGAATATGACATAAGTTTTCAGGCGTTCCAGTTGTGGCACAGCAGACTCTTGTAACACGTCCAGGCAAACACCACCGTTGACGGCAGACGCAATGAAAAAGAATGGACCAATGATGCAGTTGTGAATCCGTACGCACCAAACATTGACCCCAATTCCTACGTAACATGAGGATGTTGTGAACCTCATATACGAACGTTATGACGATTCAGTTTGTTGGATACATTAACGCTGCATCATCAGAGAATCAAATCTTTCCCAAAATGTCATTCTTTGCGTCTGTCTTACTTCCACTGCAAACTGTTCGCGCTGAGGTTTCTCCGTAGGCTTAAATGTCTGAAGCAGCTGCATCTTGTAGGGATATAGGCGTAATCTCTAATGCAAGACAGTGTGCACTATTTATCGCCTCATTTCCAATCTCCTCGCCGCCTTACGCACAGTTTTTGGCAGATTCCTTACAAACGATTGCCTTACCCTGCTCACGTTGGCGTCTGAAACGGATAGGTGACCCGCCCCACGTTTATGGAGAGACCACTACATATTTCCATAACCGACGCATGCCAAGGCGGGGCCAATGGTTGCTGTCCATACCGTGTTCGAAATTTTCGTTGCATTTGGGTATAGGACGACGTCTGTATGAGCCAGCTATACACTGAGAGTTCTCCTCTGACGTACACATTGTATCAGGTTTTCAGTGTTAATTTTGCTTCAAAATTGCGTCACCTGGAAGGTAAAAAAACTTTATCACGTTATCACATGCTGAAAACCATTTACTAATGTCTAGCATAATTCTACAGTTATTAAAGTCTTAGGTTGTAAAGTTGATTTGTTGACACTCCGTATTTCCCTCAAAATATTTCAAATGGCCTGCTAGGGTGTTGAATACTTGATGATGTATCGGTGGTAGAGCTAACAAAGACAATCAGACATGTGCAAAGAGGTAACACAGTAATCAGTTTCTTTACACCAAGAGTATGTACACTTGATAACTGAGATATACGCAACTTCGTATAGTTGCAGGTTCTTCTGTGGGTCTGAGTTACATACAGCGAGAGTAATGTTCCTGATAGAAACAAATAGTCTTGACTGCTGGTACACTCATATAAAGTTCTGAATATCAGTAATAGTAGCGCTGTGCTACATCAATGTAATTTCCTCGCTGCAGTCTTCAGTACGAATGTTGATAAATCTATACCGTAGATTCACTGAATCTCTGATGGCACGTACACAGCGTGTTCCAGTTCCCCTCAGGACTGCTTGTGTGCAATTCCAAACTGCAATTCTATCTCGAGGTAAGTCGCTGCGTTACGATCTTTGAAGTTTCAAAAACATCTGTGTAGAGGTCAAAGCGCTAGCGTTGTTGGCCGTGAATGTGACAGTACGTATCTGACGCTCGTTGGAAAAGTCAATGGAACAGTTAGTGGTCCCTGTAGCAAACAGAAATCTACAATTACCGGTATTTTTGGCCCCTGTTTTGACTAGAACCGAGGCTGAATCTTCCTACACGTCGGTCAGGGGCCTGAAGATGGCGCAGTAAATCGCCGAAACTGGTAGCCAAACAAAATAAGTTTGAAAACTACACGGCTGAAAGCTGTTTGATTTTACATGAAGTTTGAATGAGATTTTCACTCTGCAGCGGAGTGTGCACTGATATGAAACTTTCTGGCAGATTAAAGCTGTGTGCCGGACCGAGACTCGAACTCTGGACTTCCTTCGCAGGAGAGCTTCTGTAAAGTTTGGAAGGTAGGAGACGAGATACTGGCAGAAGTAAAGCTGTGAGGAGGGAGGCTGAGTCGTGCTTGGGTAGCTCAGTTGGTAAAGCACTTCCCCGCGAAAGGCAAAGGTCCCGAGTTCGAGTCTCAGTCTGACACACAGTTTTAATCTGCCAGGAAGTTTCTTACATGAAGTTTTTTGAGTCCTTCAGCATTTGTGGGCAATAATTCGTCGTATTCGACCCGAATACCGAAAGCCAGGTTCCTGGTTGCTCTTCAGTGACGACACCCCAGCCCACAAAGGGAAGAATGTTCACGCCTTTTTGATCACCAATAACGGCCTTGGATCACCCACCGTATTCGCCGGATTTGGCCCCGGCGGACTTCTGGTGTTTCTCAAATTGGAGTTTTCAATGAGCGCGAGTAATGACATCCAGGAAAACTGTATTGCAGTACTAAATGCAACTCCAAAAAAAGGACTACAATTACTGTCTCAAAACACTTTTAAAACCATCTCAGGTGTGTTCTGATTCAGGGGGACACGTATTATGTTCGAGTATAATGACTTTTCTGGAGACTAGAAATCTACTATGTAGGAATCAGCATGGGTTTCGAAAAAGACGATTGTGTGAAACCCAGCTCGCGTTATTCGGCCACGAGACTCAGAGGGCCATAGACTCGGGCTCTCAGGTAGATGCCGTGTTTCTCGACTTCCGCAAGGCGTTCGATACAGTTCCAGTTTAATGAACAAAGTAAGAGCATATGGACTATCAGACCAATTGTGTGATTGGATTGAAGAATTCCTAGATAACAGAACGCAGCATGTCATTCTCAGTGGAGAGAAGTCTTCCGAAGTAAGAGGGATTTTAGGTGTGCCGCAGAGGAGTGTCGTAGGACCGTTGCTATTCACAATATACATAAATGACCTTGTGGATAACATCGGAAGTTCACTGAGGCTTTTTGCGGATGATACTGTGGTATATAGAGAGGTTGTAACAATGGAAAATTGTACTGAAATGCAGGAGGATCTGCAGCGAATTGATGCATGGTGCAGGGAATGGCAGTTGCATCTCAATGTAGACAAGTGTAACGTGCTGCGAATACATAGAAAGAAAGATTCCTTATCATTTAGCTACAATATAGCAGGTCAGAAATTGGAATCAGTTAATTCCATAAATTCTCTGGGAGTAGGCATTAGGAGTGATTTAAAATGGAATGATCATATAAGGTGATCGTCGGTAAAGCAGATGCCAGACTGAGATTGATTGGAAGAATCCTAAGTAAATGCAATCTGAAAGCAAAGGAAGTAGGTTACAGTGCACGTTCGGCCACTGCTTGAATACTGCTCAGCTGTGTGGGATCCGTACCACATAGGGTTGATAGAAGAGATAGAGAAGATCCATCGGAGAGCAGCGTGCTTCGTTACAGGATAATTTAGTAATCGCGAAAACGTGTCGGAGATGACAGGTAAACTGCAGTGGAAGACTCTGCAAAAGAGACGGTCAGTAGCTCGGTACAGGCTTTTGTTGAAGTTTCGAGAACATACCTTCACCCAGGAGTCAAGCAGTATATTGCTTCCTCCTACGTATATCTCGCGAAGAGACCATGAGGATAAAATCAGATAGAGCCCACACAGAGGCATACCGACAATCTTTCTTTCCACGAACAATACGAGACTGGAATAGGAGGGAGAACCGATAGAGGTACTCAAGGTACCCTCCGACACACTGTCAGGTGGCTTGCGGAGTATGGATGTAGATGTAGGTGTAGAGACTACTTTGAATAAATACAGTGATTTTGTACCGAGCGAGGTGGCGCAGTGGCTAGCACACTGGACTCGCATTCGGGAGGACGACTGTTCAATCCCGTCTCCGGCCATCCTGATTTAGGTTTTCAGTGATTTCCCTAAATCGTTTCAGGCAAATTCCGGGATGGTTCCTTTGAAAGGGCACGGCCGATTTCCTTCCCAATCCTTCCCTAACCCGAGCTTGCGCTCCGTCTCTAATGACCTCGTTGTCGACGAGACGTTAAACGCAAAGCACCACTACAGTGATTTTGTGAAAGTAATCCATGAGTTTTATCTTTGATAGCCACAGTCCTGATGGGACTGGGACACACAGCGTGCTCGTGGTGCCACCCTACGGAGAAAAGCCTGCGGTGGAAGAGCGACGCTCGCCCCGGCGGAGCGCTGGCGGGAGGCCTGAAGTGCCGCTTCTTCTCTCGCCTGGCTGTGAGCGGCGCGTGGCACGGCACGTGCTGCCGACGGAGACGACGTCGATGCCGCACTTGGGCAGACACGCATCTGACATACTTCTGTACTAATACAAAACCCCTGAAGTCGCTCTACCAGGGATCTTTAGTCCTAGTACTATGTTCATACTTCGGACTACTTTTTTAGGAAATACGCCCATGCTCATAAATTAAGGATAATGCTGAGACATGGTGAACCAACGTTCTGGTGGGTTTAAATCACCTCGGGGTATAACCATGCGGTGCATTTGACCTGCGGTCGTCGCACGGTGGCGCTCGCAGCAGTCCACATACGTAGAGGTGTGTTGGTGCATGTCAGAGTACGGTGCAGCAAGTATGTGTGCAGACGCTTTCAAACGTGCTATTGGTGACTGTGTGTTGAAAATGGCTCAAAGAACACATATTGATGACGTTACGAGGGACAGAATACTAGGACGACTGGAGGCTCGTCAAACACAGCAGGTGGCAGCAGGGGCCCTCCGTGTGACACAAAGTGTGATCTCAAGACTATGGCAACGATTCCAGCAGACAGGAAACGTGTCCAGGCGCTACAGTACGGGACGTCCACAATGTACAACACCACAAGAAGACCGATATCTCACCGTCAATGCCCGCAGACGGCCACGGAGTACTGCAGGTAGCCTTGCTCGGGACCTTACTGCAGCCTCTGGAACAGTTGTCTCCAGACACACAGTCTATAGACGACTGAACAGACATGGTTTACTCGCCCAGAGACCTGCAAGGTACATTCCACTGACCTCTGGTCACAGGAGAGCCCGTAAAGCCTGGTGTCAAGAACACAGTACACGGTCATTGCAACAGTGGTCCCAGGTTATGTTCACGGACGAATTCAGGTATAGTCTGAACAGTGATTCTCGCAGCGTTTTCATCTGGCGTGAACCAGGAACCAGATACCAACCACTTAATGTCCTTGAAAGGGACCAGTATGGAGGTCGTAGTTTGATGGTGTGGAGTGGGATTATGATTGGTGCACGTACTTCTCTGCATCTCTTTGACAGAGGAACTGTAACAGGTCAGGTGTATCGGGACGTCAGTTTGCACCTGTGTGTCCGCCTTTTCAGAGGTGCAGTGGGTCCCACTTTTCTCGTGATGGATGATAACTCACGGCCCCAGCGAGCTGCCATCGTGGAGGAGTACCTTGAAATAGAAGATATCAGGCGAATGGAGCCTGTTGTCCAGACCTAAACCCCATCGAACACGTCTGGGATGCTCTCGGTCGACGCATCAGTGCACGTCTTCAAACCCATAAGACACGTCAGGAGCTCCGACAGGCACTGGTGCAAGACTGGGAGGCTGATCCAGAGTATGCCAACCTGTTGTGCGGCCTTTGTACGTGTGCATGGTGTTCATATCTCATACTGATGTCGGTCTACATTCGCAGGAAACAGTGGCGTTTTGTAGCACATGTGTTTCGGGACGGTTTTCTCAACTTATCACCAATCCCGTGGACTTACAGATCTGTGTCGTTTGTGTTCCGTATGTACCTATGCTATTAGCGCCAGTTCTTTGCAGTGCCACGTTGTGTGGCACCACATTCTGCAATTATCCTTAATTTATGAGCATGAGTGTAGAACAATTGGCAGTGACAAAGGGCGTCAGCTAGTATACTACTCGTAAGGTCTTCAGCCTGAAGACTGGTTCGATGCAGCTGTCGACGTTAGCTTGTCCTGTGCTAGCCTCTTCAACTACTGCTAACTACTGTAATTTCCATCATTCGAATGTGCTTACTGTAGCTAAAACTTGATCTCCTTCTAGAGTTTTTGTCTGCTTCCCTCTCTTACCAAACTGACGCTTTCTTGATGCCTCAGGAAGTTTTCTATCTACCGATTCCTTCTTTGAGGTAGGATGGACAATAAATTTATTTCCATCCCAATTGTGTTCAGTACCTCTTGATTACCATTCGCCATTATGTGCTTGAAGTTCAGCTCTCTTCTGTAGCACAACATGTCGAAAGCTTCTGTACCCTTCTTGTCTAAAACGTTTATCGTCCACGTTTTGTGAAACATTGAAGCTACACTCATAGCTGTGTCGGTTGCAAACAAGCAGCCGCCATCGTACTTGCGGTCTCCGACCGTGCCTAAGACATTGATTCCATCTCCTCCTACAGCCGTGATTCGACTTTGTTTAAGGGCAAAGTGGGTCGGCACAACTCTAATAAAATAAGACTCGGTGACAGACTCTACTGTATAAAACTTGAATATTTCGATCAAGACCCAAACAGATATTAACAAGAAGCTCACAGATTTAACAAGATAAGGAGCCACTGAAATATGGAGTAGTCTACTCAAGTAAGAGTCGACGACACTAGTACGTAGTTGATATAGTAGATATTTTAGTAGAGTTGTGCTATCATTTCTGTCCTTAATCTGTCCGCTGTGAATGCGAAAACAAAGTCGAATCACGGCTGTGGTAGAAGACGAATTCGATGCCTTAGGCAAGCAAGAGGTATGACGGCTTCATGTTTGCAACTCACACAGCCGGGGAATGTAGGTTCAATTTTTCACAAAACGTGAGCAGTAGATGTTTCAGACAAGAAGGGTACAGGAGCTTTCGAAATGTGGTGCTGCAGAAGAGAGCTGAACATTAAATAGATAATGGCGAATGATAATGAACAGGCATTGAACAGAATTGACGTGAAAATAAATTTGTTGCACAACCTGCCTCAAATAAGGGATCGTTAGACAGAACACATCCTGAGGCATCAAGGAACCGCCAGTTTGGTAAGAAAGGGGAGTAGACAAGTAAAAAACTTGTAGAGGCAGGCCAAGGATTAGCTACAGGAAGCAGCTTCGAATGGATGTAGGTTACAATAATTAGGACTTGAAAATGCCAGCACAGGATAGGCTTGCGTCGACAGCTACCATGTTCTACCCTCATGTGCCATCATTACAATGAATCTCTCTCTCTCACTCCAAATATATGTTATATCTGAATGTGCGGTTTTTCTCCATTGACCTAGCTTTGTCTACCTGACGTCATTACCTTGTTGAATCTGTGAGTTTCTTGTTAATATGTTTGAGGGTCGTCATCGAAATATACATATTCCAGAAGCACTAGTAGGTTGACAACGCTTGCTCAGTCGAGAAAACCCGTAGACATAGGAATTGTATTCAGGGGAGTCAAAATGAATAAACAGAAAGCGTAGTTGAAGATGAGGGAGTCAGATAGCGGCTAATGTCGGCACATGTTAGTAGAACGTTGCGTATCACCGTAGAGGCGGCATGGAAGCGTCGGTAGCCTGCTTTCGATAGCAATTACTAGTTGCCATCGTAAATTTCGAATGATCTGACTCCCGCAATAGCGAACATCAAAATCATTCTCTGTTTTTCCGATTAACTGGCAATCTAATATCGGCCCTTCTGGTGTTGCTGGCACTCTGTCAAAATGACTCAACAAGGCGCGTAAACGATAGTACAATGTGGTCTGGAGATCCACTGTGCCAGCCACAGAAATTCATGCTGGCGGTGACAGAAACCGAGTCCCAGTGAGACAGAGCTCTTTGAGTTGGTGTTATTTGACACCTCTGATTTCAGGGTAAACGACTAATTGCGCAGAGGGCTCTGTTTTTTGGAGCCAGACTAACTGCACTCATTTGCACAGTTTTGGGCATAATACTTATTTTAATTAGGTTGCCAAACAACGACTACTTCTAACCGCCAGAAATGGTTCTCTGCCATATTCATGTACGAAGGGCCGTTCACACTGGTCACAAAGAGATTCCTCGCAAGGGAAAGCGACAGTTTGACGAAAATTATTGGTTTCTGAATTAACTGCAGTTACGACCGGCAAAAATGATGGGTAAAACCCCTTTACCGGGGTTGTATTACTAACTACTTAGTATCTCTCGTTCTACCTCGCAACTCACATAAAAGTCACAAATAAAATTATAATCAGAATCAAATAATATCGTTGCTGGCGTCAAAGGCTTGTTTCCTTCTGATTAATTGTGATGTGGCGTTAACAGTTCGCAACGCCTGGAGAGCGCGGCAGTCAGGCTGCACACCAGACAAATCTTTTCAGAAAAGACTCCATAACACAAATTGATGTTCGGCGCCAGCACATATCGCTTTTTCAGAAAAGCTTTTTATTGCCAAGTATGTGAGTTTTGAAATAATTGTTAAATTACCAAGCTTTTTAGATAGTTTCTTCAGATAGAACAATCTACCATTACCACTGGATGCAAGTGTGCAAAATGTTTTTGTGTTTTAGAAGTGTTTTATCTCTAATTTCTTCCGCCCGCCCCCCCTCCTCCATCGCCCAAAATAGTCAAGTGGCATTAGAAAACATCTAGGAGCTAAGACGATGCGCGTAGTTGAACTTCATACTGCATGAGAAAACTTACAGACGGTTTTTATCCAGCAGTGATTGTTAAATGGACACTGATCATAGTGATGAAGACGTCAGTGATCTCATTTATGAATCCTAATACAGAAATGAAATAATGACTTGGTTTGACTATTTATAATCACAAAAACTGGACAATATCTCCATACAATAGATTAGATTTAAAGTTTTGGAGTTGTGGACTTAATGGAATATGCTGAACCTCCTCAAAACTTATCAACAAGCTATTTACTCGGAACAGTCTGTTGATATTTTCATATATTTGATTAGTTTCCCTGTAAGTAAAGAGAATTAACAATATTTGCTATTAATATACTTATGTCATCTGCACACAAGGAACAAAATTTGTAAATTTGTGCACTACTGGCCATTAAAGTTGCTACAGCAAGCAGGAAATGCATATGATAAACGGGTATTAATTGGACACATGTATTATACTAGAACTGACATGTGATTACATTTTCACGCCCTTTGGGTGCGTAGGTCCTGAGAGATCAGTACCCAGAACAACCACCTGTGGCAGTAATAACGGCCTTGATACGCCTAGGCATTGAGTCAAACAGAGCTTGGATGGCGTGTACAGGTACAGCTGCCCATGCAGCTACAACACGATACCACAGTTTATCAAGAGTAGTGACTGACGTATTGTGACGAGCCAGTTGCTCGGCCACCATTGAACAAACGTTTTCAGTTGGTGAGAGATCTGGAAAATGTGCTGGCCAGGGCACCAGTCGAACATTTCCTGTATCCAGAAAGGCCCGTACAGGACCTGCAACATGTGGTCGCGCGTTATCCTGCTGAAATGTAGGGTTTCGCAGGGATCGAATGAAGGGTAGAGCCACGGGTCGTAACACATCTGAAATGTGACGTCCACTGTTCAAAGTGCCGTCAATAAGAACAAGAGGTGACCGAGAGGTGTAACCAATGGCACCCCATACCATCACGCCGAGTGATACGCCAGTATGGCGATGACGAATACACGCTTCTAATGTGCGTTCGCCGCGATGTCGCCAAACACGGATGCGACCATCATGATGCTGTAAATGTTAGATAAGTGTTACCGAAGCGGTTCAAATTATTCCACAAATTTAAAGTACAGTCGCAGACCTGAAACAATTTCACCGACATGGGTCAAATTAAGATGTCTTTCACGAATGAAGAAGTCCTACCCCCGTCCCTTGTTGGCAGCAAACAGAACATGTGATGCGCGAGACTAGCAGCTATTCCGCTGTTCTGACGTCAGAGTGTCTATCGGCCGCGTGTCGTGTCGTCTGCAGAGGCAGGCCCAGGGCGATACGGCACGGGTGGCGGGAAGGCAGCGCTGGTGAGCCGCGGCGTGACGTTCCCGATTTCCTTTGGAGGCGCAGCGGCGGACTGGGGCGCGCACAAAGCGCAGACGCGCCAGCAGCCGGCGTTGAGTCACCGGCAGCGAGCACGTGCTCCGCGGCCGTCACTCCGGTGCACGCAGCCCCACGGCCGATGACGCCAGCCCGTTTCCCTGCCACGACTCGCGTGGGCGGATCCGTTGTCGCCGCGCAGTGCTCCCTCACCGCTGCTGTCGCAGTTTTATGACCCCTAATGCCTTCGATCCACCACAGCTCTTTTTCTGGAACAGGCCTAAAACCGTCGGCATACGGACCGTGCTCTCGCACGTCACTTTCAGCCTGCCGAGTTCAACGTGCTGCTGATCGCCCAGAAACGATGCGACTTGTCTATACGGTACGTGTGCCTCACCGTGGTATACGTGATCGCAGCGCTCTCCAGCGGAAGTTGGCATCTGTAACTGGCCCGCAAATCACACTATTTACGAAATGAAAGGGCTTAAAATTCCTACGTCAGCTCTATTAAAACGCACATTACCTTTCTTGTCCACATGCTGGTCATGTTGTACTGTCTGTAGTATACATAAATAAAAAATTAAATAACGATGAATATACGAGGCACGTTTGTTTTTAAGTAAGTACCGTTTTCAAATTAAAAAAAGACATACCAAGATATCTCAATAATTTTATTTTTACACGAAAGCCTGTACCTTAATCTACGCACTGACGCAATTTCAGTCTGATTCTTCCTTATTTACATTGTGTACCGAGTGTTTAAGAGGCCTCCGATAATCGTGAGTCCCGCTGACTGTGAAGTACGGGCTGCTATAAGATTTCTTAGTGTTAAAGGTCTAAAAGCGATCGATATTCATCGTGAGATCTGTGCAGTTTACGGAGAAAGCATTATGAGTGATGGAATGGTAAGAAAGTGGGTGAGAGCATTTAAAGATGGCCGCACAAATGTGCATGATGAACAACGGAGTAGGCGTCCTTCGGTCGTTAATGAAAGTTTGGTGCAGGAAGTGGACAATAAGGTGAGAGAAAACAGACTCTTTAGAATTTCCTCCTTGCGGGATGACTTTCCTAATGTTTCTCGTAGTGTTTTGTATGGCATTGTGATCGAGCACTTGAATTACCGAAAATTGTGCGCACGTTGGGTACCGAAAATGTTGACGGATGTGCACAAAACCAAACGTTTAGACAGTGAATTGATTTTCCTTGAGCGGTACCACAACGACGGTGATGATTTCTTAAGCCAAATTGTTACGGCCGATGAAACATGGATGGCCTACGTCACACCATAATCAAAGCAACAGTCCACGGAAGTTGAGCACGGGCATCGGTTTGCTGCAAGACAATGCCCGTCCGCATGTGGCGAATCAGACCAAAGATCTCATTACATATTTTCGATGGGAAACTCTAGATCATCCTCCGTAGAGCCCCGATCTTGCACCCAATCACTACCATCTGTTCCTGCACTTGAAGAAACACCTGGACCGTCAGCGTCTTCAAGACGATGACGAAGTCAAAACAGTGGTGATACAATGGTTAACAAGTCAGGCGGCAGACTACTATGAGGAGGGTATTCAAATACTGGCACAACGTTATGACAAGTGCGCCAATATTGACGGAAATTATGTAGAAAAGTAGATTAAGGTACAGGCTTTCATGTAAATATAAAATTATTGAGATATCTTAGCACGTCTTTTTTTATTTCAAAAAGGTACCTACTTCAAAAAACATGCCTCACATATAAGACAAAAAGGAAAATGGTACGTCCATTCAATAATGACATCGGTTTATACACGTTCGATTACAAATACTGCGATTCAAATTTAGAATACTTGTCCCGATAAGATGAAAGTTATTTAACTGCGATTCAAATTTAGAATACTTGTCCCGATAAGATGAAAGTTATTTAATCATCCTCACTCTTTAGTAAAACCTCATTGTTCATATTCTGTAGCAGAATCTTCACAGCATCGAAGTACAAAACTTAAGTAGTGCAAGCTGTTTTGTAGATAAAGTTAATCGAACAAATTCACTCCTCAGAAAGAGCACACTTATATTTACACAATATCGGATATTATAGAACATTGGCTTATTAAATTAATAAGGGAGATACAGAACCCATTAGAAAACGTGAAGGTTGGTAAAACAGTGTTTGGCGCCAGTGGGACGCGAACCAGCAACACATCATATGTCTTATAACTAAATTGCGTCTCTACTCATTGCGATACATCGACCATACATAACTTACAACTATACTTTATGGGCTTCAACTGAAAGCCAAAATGGCCTCTCGTGACTCTGTACTGAGAGAGATGGTCTCGGCGTTCTTCCATTTCAGTGGTCTACGTCCAGACGCACGTTCAAAATATCTGACATGCTAGAAGTTGTCCCGCACGTTAGAAAGACTCAACAACGTGCTTTTTCCACGCTATGCCGTCAGAAACTCGTAACGCTTAACGCTCGACTGCGCGGTCCGTGTGCTGACGGCTGAAAGTCTAATTCGTGAGCCCCATTACATTATTAACAGACATTCGAACCTGAACTCAACTTACTCTTGGCTTAAGATTATTTCGAAAAATGCTCGTAGGAACTAACGGGATGTCGTCTAGAAACCAAAGCGATTCTGAGGTCCCCCAAGGAGCAGTGCTACGCTCTCTGTTGTTCTCAATGTACAGAAATGATTAGGAGATAATATGAGCTGCCCTTTACGATCATCTGCGGATCGCGCTGTCATTTACCGTCTTGTAACATACAAGGAAAACAAAACGATCTAGAAAAGAGATTTGTATGGCGCAGAAATTAGGAATTGATAATGTACAATAAAAGGAACAAGATCCTCCACATTAGTATTTTAAAAAAACCATTAATTTCGGCCACGCCTGCGGTGTGGCCGAGCGGTTCTAGATGCTTCAGTCTGGAACCGCGCGACCGCTACGGTGTGTGCGATGTCCTTAGGTTAGTTAGGTTTAAGTAGTTCTAAGTTCTAGGGGACTGATGACCTCAGAAGTTAAGTCCCATAGTGCTCAGAACCATTTGAACCTCCAAACAAAACCAACACGCTGCTATTATTTTCTTGGCTGCCGAAGAACAAAGGCCGGTGGACATCCATCGCAGAATGAAGGATGTGTATGTATCGAGCAGAAAGCCTTTAAGCCTCTCAAAAAACCTGCTTCAACAGGTGCTGCTGCTTCATGGTAACGCACGTCCCCGCATCGCAACGCTACGGTCGCAGGTTCGAATCCTGCCTCGTGATGACTGAGAGTTGTGTGATGTCCTTAGGTTAGTTTGGTTTAAGTAGTTTTAAGTTCTAGGGGACTAATGACCTCAGATTATAAGTCCCTGGCTCAGAGCCATTTGAACCATTTTTGAACCACACTGCAAATATCAAACGCAGAAGTTAATCCAACACAAGTGACAGACACGCAATCACCGGCCATATAAACGTGTGGTTCCTGAAGAGGTGCAGCAGCCTTTTCAGTAGTTGCACGGGCAACAGTCTGGATGATTGACTGAACTGGCCTTGTAACACTAACCAAAACGGCCTTGTTGTGCTGGTACTGCGAACGGCTGAAAGCAAGGGGAAACTAAAGCCGTAATTTTTCCCGAGGGCATGCAGCTTTACTGTATGGTTAAACGATGATGGCGTCCCTTTGGGTAAAATATTCCGGAGGTAAAATAGTCCCCCATTCGGATCTCCGGGCGGGGACTACTCAGGAGGACGTCGTTATCAGGAGAAAGAAAATTGACGTTCTATGGATCGGAGCGTGGAATGTCAGATCCCTTAATCGAGCAGGTAGGTTAGAAAATTTAAAAGGGAAATGGATAGGTTAAAGTAAGATATAGTAGGAAATACTGAAATTCGCTCGCAGGAGGAACAAGACTTTCGGTCAGGCGAATAAAGGGTTATAAATACAAAATCAAATAGGGGTAATGCAGGAGTCGGTTTAATAATGAATAAAAGATAGAAGTGCGGGTAAACTACTACAAACAGCATAGTGAACGCATTATTGTGGCCAAGATAGACACGAAGCCCACGCCTACTACAGTAGTACAAGTTTATATGCCAACTGGCTCTGCAGATGACAACGAAATTGAAGAAATGTATGATGAAATAAAAGAAATTATTCAGGCAGTGAAGGGAGAGGAAAATTTAATAGTCATGGGTGATTGAAATTCGGAAGTAGGAAAAGGGAGAGAAGGAAACGTAGTAGGTGAATATGGATTGGGGCTAAGAAATGAAAGAGGAAGCCGCCTGATAGAATTTTGCACAGAGCACAACTTAATCATAGTTAACACTTGCTTCAAGAATCATAAAAGAAGGTTGTATACATGAAAGAAGCCTGGAGATACTCTCTTTCAAATTTTGAAGGTGGCAAGAGTAAAATACAGGGACCGAAAAGACATTTACAATTTGTGCAGGAACCAGATGGCAGTTATAAGAATCGAGGGGCATGAAAGGGAAGCAGTGGTTGCGAAAGGAGTGAGATAGGGTTGTATCCTCTCCCCGATGTTATTCAGTCTGTATATTGAGCAAGCAGTAAAGGAAACAAAAGAAAATTTCGGAGTAGGAATTAAAATCTATGGAGAAGAAATAAAAACTTTGAGGTTCGCGCCGGCCGGCGTGGCCGCGCGGTTCTAGGCGCTACAGTCTGGAACTGTTCGACTGCTACGGTCGCAGGTTCGAATCCTGCCTCGGGCATGGATGTGTGTGATGTCCTTAGATTAGTTAGGTTTAAGTAGTTCTAAGTGCTAGGGGACTGAGGACCTCAGATGTTAAGTCTCTTAGTGCTTAGAGCCATTTGAACCATTCTCCCGCGTGCCGTCCGGTCACATACAGCTGTCACTCCTGCAATGTTAAGTGTGGACACCCTCATTCGACGTGATCGACGGATAGCAATCAAAAAGCTTGCTGTTCCACTGTACTTCTCTGACACTCGTCCACCAGTTGAGACACTCTGAAGTGTGTGCCCGCTGGAGTCCTCACCACCTAACGGAAGATCATAAAGAACAACGAAGCACCGTTTGTGCGGAATTGCTTGCGCATTATGATGCTGTTTTTAATAATTTTTTGTCGAACACCATCGACATTGTGTTAGTCTACTTGTAATAAGCGCCTTGAAAGGAGGGTATAAGATGAACATTAACAAAAGCAAAACGAGGATTATAGAATGTAGTCGAAAAAAATTGGGTTATTATGAGGGTATTAGATCAGGAAATGAGACGCTTAAAGTAGTAAATGAGTTTTGCTGTTTGGGGAGCAAAATGACTGATGATGGTCGAAGTAGAGAGGATATAAAATGTAGGCTAGCAATGGCAAGGAAAGCATTTCTGAAGAAGAAAATTGTTAACATCAAGTATAGATTTAAGTGTAGGAAGTCGTTTCTGAAAGTATTTGTATGAAGAGTAGCGATATATGGAAGTGAAACGTGGATGATAAATAGTTTAGAGAAGAAGAGAATGGAAGCTTTCGAAATGTGGTGCTACAGAAGAATGCTAAAGATTACATTGGTAGATCACATAACTAAGAAGAAGGATCGGTTCTCAGACTTCAAAGGATCACCAATTTAGTACTGGAAGGCAGCGTGGAGGGTAAGAACCGTAGTTGAAGCTTGTACTGGATAGAGTAGAATGGAGGGCTGCATCAAACCAATCTCTGGACTAAAGACCACAACAACAATAGAATCGTTCTCTAAATCTTCTCAGCAGTGTTTCGCGATCGCCGTTTGTGCCGAACGGAGGAATACTTAGGGACTTTAATTTAAAACTGCTCTGGATATACTTTCTACAAATCGATATCCATTACAGATTCGGACTTTCTTGGAACTGAAACAGATTTCATAAGTTTGCCTGCACAGCAGGCTAGATTGAGAGTTCGATTTGCGAATAACAAATGTTTTTCCAGGGGAGGGGGAAGGAGGCAACTGCAGTCACTCGCCTTTTGGTGATCACGCCCCTTGACTGAACCACATTTTACCACACGGCCGTACAGTAGTCTGGGTCGTAGCATAAGACTGCACACAGCACTTTGGGCTGTCATTTCGACACACAGTGGCAGTTGGCTTCCTATTAACTGCAGCATGACGAAACCGCCGTTTCCTGCTAAGGAAGCGACGGCTGCGTGGCTACTGTCCTCGTCTGCAAACGACTTCCTTCACCTCCTGCTGAAGCATCCTATTAATACCTCTCGTCGTGTTTGGCCTTGGCGTTGCTTGTTGTTTCGTCCTGTGTTGATCCCTCGTGCCTTTTAGGAATGTTTGACAGTTATGGCCGTTGAGCGTTTTATGGAGGAAAGCGGCTGTTTTGATCCTCGAAACGCACTCTCTTCCCTCTTGTTCCGTTTTTGATCGAAATACTTAACAACAGGCCAGAGGCTCATCAATAACGGTTACACTGTTTCACGATTCCTCTTACAGGCTTCTAGGAATTGTAAAAGGGGCTTAGTAGGTAAAGATTTGATAAGGATTAGGAAATGTACCATTTGCGTATAAAATAAGTTTGAAGTTCGGATAACTTTCGGTATTTTGCTTAGCGGTGCGGGCGGCACATAAAGGTAGGGTTCCACAAAACAATTATTGACACCCGGGTTCATCACATACGATTTCCGTCCCGCTTCGAGAACCTAAAGTTTCTGCAACTAGGGGGGTTAACTGAGTTGGTCCTCCGACGCTCACCACGGTTTGCAGACGGCTTATATGAAAGCATGAATCGCATACACACCTTGTGCAACAAACGTGGGGCTGCTCCTGTACAATGCACAGGCCACAGCTGACTGACTCCTCTGTGTGAATTGGGACATTTGAAAGTGATACGATCTTCAGGCGTATTTTACATGCAAACGGTACGTTTCTGGTCTTTGGTTCCTTATCAAACTGTAAGTGGGCTGCTTCTGTGTAACGTCGTACACCGACATAGTGCTGGAAGAGAGAATGTTTTCGGAGATGTGGAACTGGGGACATTGCCGAGTGAAGACTCGCGTCAAACGCAAGAAGAATTGGCAAGATTAGTGGGAGTGACACACAAGCCATTTCAAAACGTCTCAAGGCTATGGGCATGATTCAGAAAGAAGGAAATTGGGTCCAGTGTGAGTTGAAACCAAGAGACGTTGAACGGCGTTTATGTGTTTGTGAACAGTTGCTTCAGAGGCAAAAACGAAAGGGATTTCTGCATCGCATTGTGACCGGGGACGAAAAATTGGTTCATTACGATGACCCTAAACGCAAAAAATCATGGGGATATCCCAGCCATGCTTCCACGTCGACGGCCAAACCGGATATTCACGGTTCCAAGATCATGCTCTGTATTTGGTGGGACCAGCTCGGCGTCGTGTACTATGAAGTGTTAAAACCAAGTGAAACAATCACAGGTGCTCGTTATCGAACGCAATTAATGCGTCTGAGCAGAGCATTAAAAGACAAACGGCCGCAGTACAGCGAGAGGCACGATAAAGTGATTTTGCAGCACGACAACGCTCGACCCCACGTTGCAAAAGAGGCCAAAACGTACTTGCAAACATCAAAATGGGAAGTTCTACCCCACCCGCCGTATTCTATAGACATTGCTCCCTTTGACTATCACCTGCTTAGATCAATGGCGAATGACCTGGCTGACCACCACTTCCGATCTCATGAAGAAGTCACAAATTGATTCGTGGAGCGCTTCGAAAGACGAATAATTTTTTCGAAGCGGGTTTCGTACACTGCCAGAAAGATGGGTGAAAGTAGTGGCCAACGATGGAAAATACTTTGAATGATAAATGTGTAACCAATTTGTTTCATTAAAGCCTCAAATGTTGGAAAAAAAACGGCGGAAGCAAAGTTGCACACCTTATATTACATGCTTGAAGAGTCATAGGTACGGTTAGCACTTAGGGCGACATCAAGTGAATACTCAGGATATGGTAAACACACAAAACAGATGTCCGATTTTTTTCGTTGATTGTGGTATTATTATGTTACAACATCTTAATCGCTGATGAATTACTACTGGTTTCTCGATCTCACGAGTAAAAGAAAACTTTTCTCAGCACGTTACTTTTACTTTATATGTCTCCAAGATGGCCACCATCTTGCTACGACATACTCTTCATAACAGCAAACTTGCTGAACATACTACGTGAGACATCTCGTATCTTTGCATGGTTCCACCTCATGCTACAAGAAATTGATTCCTCTTAAAAATAGTAGGGGCTATTGACTTGTATATATTGCCAACAGTGACAGTGAATGTAACATGCACGAACTTTTCAGCATTACTGACATATTGCTGGCAGCACAAGGGGAAAACACACGTTCCTTCCTAGATATAGAAGACAATTATCTCAGCTGCCAACTGAGCAGCTACAAATCTTACGTTGTGAAACTTCTCGTTCCGTTCTACCACGGGATTGGCTCGAGAAGTGAAAGGCAGTTCTAAGATTCGCTTGGAAACCCCATGAATTAAACTAGTTACAGCTACGCATATTTTTGCATATAGCACTTGACATTGAACAGGAAGAACTGATGCAATGTATTTTCCACGACTTATAAAACGTACTTTCTGCTATTTAATGAATATGTCTGAAAGAAAAGTAGATAAAATAACGAAACTGACATGGTGTCTCTTTCAGCCGCCGAAGAGAATCGCCATTACCAATTTAAGGCATTTCATACACTTCACAAGCAGAGATGAATTGAACAGGAACTCTGTAACAAGTACAGGAGCTGGAATATTTCTCTGAAACTATCCACTTATATAGTTAGTCGAAGTACTCCGTATCATCACATGCGCAGCTGACCAGAAGTGGGTAACAGCTTTGCACCTTGTCGACCATCAAGACAGTTCTCAAGCTTATACGCCAGTCTTATGAGAGACGCCTAATTGGCAGTTAATGAACATGCAAATTACAGAAGAACCCCTTTCTCGCAACGACCCAGAACGTAAGTCAGCACCAGGGGAGCGTTGAAGAACTCCTATAAATTATGTCTAAATTAACGAAAACACTGCCAGAGAAACGAAGGGTAAGAAATTACAAATAAGAGAATGAAGGTACTTTACTACTTGTTAATGGATTACTCTGCAGTATTTGTTATATCGTGCATTAATTAATGGCATTCTTATTGAAGTAGACCATCTAAGAATTTAGCCGTTTGCTAAAAAGATTTACATCTTTTGTTGTACTTACTACTTTATCATAGCAGCGATTTATTTTAACCCTCTAGTGTGTTAGCCTTCGTATTCTGCTCTCCAGTGCAGCGTAACATAAAGATTTTCCATTGTAGCCTGTAATGTCTCACTGTGCAACCTGAACTCTTCTGTATAATGAGTTCGAACTGCTCATACCCGTTCCGTTATACCTGTTTTAGTGGAAGAAGTAAGAGATGTGACGGACGGTTTTTCGACGTAGTTCTTCTCGAAGCGTGACTATGGGCCAGTCTCTCTGACGTACTGAGATGGTCCAAAGAGATCCGTTGGAGTAACTCAGCCTGGAGGACGATCCTCAACAGTTAGTCTGCAAACAGCTAACAACAAAGACGTTGCTGCATTACGGAAACCAGTAGAATGTAAATCTGTGCACCGAAAGCCTTTGTGTATCGTGTGGCAGGGGGTACACGTACATAGTGTGTAATCAGTCTACTACCTTCCTAGATTCTTCCGTTAATAATAGCTCTTGAAGCTTTGTGAATAGACTCTCGCGGAATATTTGGCGTCTATCTTCACTCGTCTATCAGTTGTGTCAAACTACTTGTGGATAGTTGGCGTCTATCTTCAAGCGTGTATCAGTTGTGTCAAACAACTTGTGGATAGTTGGCGTCTATCTTCAACCGTCTATAAATTGTTTCAAACAGCTTGTGGCCATTCATGCTGACCTTCTTTGCATACATTCTGCATCCATTGCATGCTATAGGTTGAACACACGCTAGCAGGTCTCTGGGGTGGGACGGATGAGGTTTTGTAGGAAGTCTCCTTTTTTTGTAGATCGATTGTATTTTCCAGTATCCTGCCAATGAATTTAAGTCAACCACTGATTTACCTACGACTGAACTTACATCTACATCTATGTGATTACTCTGCTATTCACAATTAAGTGCCTGGCAGAAAGTTCAATGAACCACCTTCAAGCTGTTTCTCTACCGTTCCACTCTCGAAATGCGCGCGGGAAAAACGAGCACTTAAATTTTTCTGTCTGAGCCCTGACTTCTCTTATTTTATCGTGATGATCATTTCTCCCTATGTAGGTGGGTGTCAACAGATGGTTTCACAATTGGAGGGGAAAACTGGTGATCGAAATTTCATGAGAAGATCCCTTCGCAACCAAAAAGGCCTTTGTTTTAATGATTGCCACTCCAGTTCACGTATCATGTCTGTGCCACTATCTCCCCTATTTCGCGATAATACAGCTTATATGATTTCATTTCATTTCGTATCCCTCCCCCCTCCCCCACCACACACACACGAATTGTTACACTCAGGTGTATGTGTGATTTGACTGGCTCCATCTGTGAGTTATTGATGTTGTGGCATTTTTTTGCGTTTTATGAATGGCCAAATTTACATTCCTGTCACTTGAAGCAAGTTGCCTACCTTAGCCCCACTTTCAAATCTTATCCGACTGAATATTTGCGCATTTTTTAAATATGGTGTCTCATTGTAGGTATCTGCACGACCTGCAAAAACTCCTGGATTACTAAAACTGGCCTATTTGCGGAAGCAAGGTGTATCTTGATCCATCTTGCAATTGGCTAGAATAAAGCTCTCCATGAAACTGCCCTTTGTTCAGCACTTCTATGACGCTCTAGTGTTGATGTAACAAATCCGTGGCGAATCACGGAGTTTTTCTCTTATTTCTTTTTTTAATTTTTTCCTTACATTGCTTTAATCCAACTTGGTGAGGATTCCACACGTACGACAGTACTCAAGAACTGGTTCTGCGAGCGTCTTCTGAGCATCTTTTCTCGTAGATTACTTATACTTCCTAAGGACTCCTACGAGAAATCTGTATGGCATCTGTACCACAAAAGCTTAAGTCGTACCATTTATATTTACTATTGAGCCACTGCATTTACAAGATGACCGGACGTGAAAGTAAAGGGGGAGGCTAAACTGCATTTGATTGTATTGAGGGGGGGGGGGGGGGGGTGTTAGTCTTCTGATCAACGGCTGATCATTAACTAATGTAATAACAAATTTTAAATGAGTACACCTTTCCGTACATAATGACGTCATCTGTGCCTCAGGGAGCTACAAACGTTGCCTGCCATATAACAGTAACCGCTTCAGATTTTAATCAAGCAAAAGAACAAGATGGGTTACGAACTCCTTGTAGCACAATGGACTGTTGAACAGTTTTATAACGGAACAACGAATATGAATTACCAATCCGCCTTTTTTTTAATAAAGCTGTTTCCTCACTTCAATAAAATCTGTGGCAACAGTCCTTCAGACACAAGCGGATCGATTTATCTTGTTGTACTGAATGTACATTGCTATAGCCTACAGCAGATCGTACAAGCAAAATAGGAAATTAAACATGTTTAAAAGTATGCCTAAATATGGATTGTTATAAGACTAAACTAATGTATACTCAACATATAAGAAGCAAAATGGTGACTAATGTCACGATGATTAGCCTTTGCCTTTAGAAAAGTCGCCGACTGATGGGGCAGTAAAAGAAATGTACAGAAGAAACGCCCTGGACTGATTTTGACAAACTAAACAAAGGCTTCAAAACTAAACCGCAGAGCTATTCGAAATATAAAGTTGCCGATCATCGAGTATTATTACTAGTTTTGAATTATGACAATAAATCATAGACTTTGAACAAAAATCGGCGGTTGTTCAGCGAGTAATGGAAAGCCGAAGGTGAAATCGCGCAACATACTAGGGTGGACGACATAATTACAACAACTATGAAAAAAGCGTGAGCAAAAGTTGTAGGCAGACGAAAGGATACGAGAGGGACAGTCGGGACACATCGCATTGCTCTATGAATGGGTCAAGGTGATGACCAAATAGAAACTGTGTAGATGATACTGGTGATCCAGTACTAAGAGTAAGTAACGGAACTGCTCTTTCCTAAACCTAAACTTAGACGGCCGAAAGGGGATTTGAACGCCACGTGTCCCTAACGCGTGGGCGGTGTTCACCAGTGCGCCACATCACTTGGCATAGTAGCAGAAAGGCTAGGGGTGGGTTGGAAGTGTGGCGGCGAATTCAGACAGCATGTCAGACAGAGGTGCCTACAAGTGCACTATACCTAACGTGCACACCTTTGACTCTCATATTTCACACGCAATGCATGACTCAGCTGCGCAACGCGCGGCCTTATCTTGTCGTCGGCAGACACTGATTTCAGGCGGCTACCTAAGTCTTTGTCCTAAACAGCGTATCTCGTCCACCTCCCGTGTGACTCATGCAAGTCCTTCTTCCTCGGAGACAAGCTAGCAAACGTTCCGCTTCACTATACGTCACATTTTACTAATGTTCATAAATGTTCATTAAGAGTAAGAATTAGTTTTTCTCGGACTGCAATTAAATGGTCTTCAATTTTATTGTAACACGATCGATTTGGGGGCTTCTTGCGTCATCTTCGGATATGCCAGTGAATAGTTCTCACAAATTGGCCGGGTATGTATATAATTTAAAGTTTTCATCGTTTGACAGAACCGTTCATTGGTACATCTGAAGATGAGGTCAGAAGCTTCAAAATTGTTCACATTACAATAAAATTAAATCATTTACAAAATTGTTGAGACTCTCGTGGCCTCTTGTTGAAATACTGTCTGCTGGCTTTCGTATCGGGACCTTGGCCCGAAGTTTGTTCAATGACTTTGCTGATGTTTCGCTAGCACCAGTGACTGCCATTGTCATAGATTCACCCTCCATTGTCCGCCTGCCCACCAACTAATGGTCTTCGACAAAGCCAGCCACGGGCGTCACCGGCACTAAATTATTGTCGGGTGGGGATAGGGGGGGGGGGGGGGGGGCGACGAGTCAGTAGACATGGTATAGGTCACAGTGGGGTCTAGATAGGAGATGCACTTGAAAAAAAGTTAAAAATAAGGACTTAAAACCACTTTTTGGAGCATTTTGGATGTCTCAGACCGCATTTCAGTGACTACACTCCTGGAAATGGAAAAAAGAACACATTGACACCGGTGTGTCAGACCCACCATACTTGCTCCGGACACTGCGAGAGGGCCGTACAAGCAATGATCACACGCACGGCACAGCGGACACACCAGGAACCGCGGTGTTGGCCGTCGAATGGCGCTAGCTGCGCAGCATTTGTGCACCGCCGCCGTCAGTGTCAGCCAGTTTGCCGTGGCATACGGAGCTCCATCGCAGACTTTAACACTGGTAGCATGCCGCGACAGCGTGGACGTGAACCGTATGTGCAGTTGACGGACTTTGAGCGAGGGCGTATAGTGGGCATGCGGGAGGCCGGGTGGACGTACCGTCGAATTGCTCAACACGTGGGGCGTGAGGTCTCCACAGTACATCGATGTTGTCGCCAGTGGTCGGTGGAAGGTGCACGTGCCCGTCGACCTGGAACCGGACCGCAGCGACGCACGAATGCACGCCAAGACCGTAGGATCCTACGCAGTGCCGTAGGGGACCGCACCGCCACTTCCCAGCAAATTAGGGACACTGTTGCTCCTGGGGTATCGGCGAGGACCATTCGCAACCGTCTCCATGAAGCTGGGTTACGGTCCCGCACACCGTTAGGCCTTCTTCCGCTCACGCCGCAATATCGTGCAGCCCGCCTCCAGTGGTGTCGCGACAGGCGTGAATGGAGGGATGAATGGAGACATGTCGTCTTCAGCGATGAGAGTCGCTTCTGTCTTGGTGCCAATGATGGTCGTATGCGTGTTTGGCGCCGTGCAGGTGAGCGCCACAATCAGGACTGCATGCGACGGAGGCACATAGGGCCAACACCCGGCATCATGGTGTGGGGAGCGATCTCCTACACTGGCCGTACACCTCTGGTGATCGTCGAGGGGACACTGAATAGTGCACGGTACATCCAAACCGTCATCGAACCCATCGTTCTACCATTCCTAGACCGGCAAGGGAACTTGCTGTTCCAACAGGACAATGCACGTCCGCATGTATCCCGTGCCACCCAACGTGCTCTAGAAGGTGTAAGTCAACTACCCTGGCCAGCAAGATCTCCGGATCTGTCCCCCATTGAGCATGTTTGGGACTGGATGAAGCGTCGCCTCACGCGGTCTGCACGTCCAGCACGAACGCTGGTCCAACTGAGGCGCCAGGTGGAAATGGCATTGCAAGCCGTTCCACAGGACTACATCCAGCATCTCTACGATCGTCTCCATGGGAGAATAGCAGCCTGCATTGCTGCGAAAGGTGGATATACACTGTACTAGTGCCGACATTGTGCATGCTCTGTTCCCTGTGTCTATGTGCCTGTGGTTCTGTCAGTGTGATCATGTGATGTATCTGACCCCAGGAATGTGTCAATAAAGTGTCCCTTTCCTGGGACAATGAATTCACGGTGCTCTTATTTCAATTTCCAGGAGTGTATTATATATCCTAAGGCGTGCTAATTTCAGCCTGGATTGAAACGTAGTTTGCGATTAAAGAGTATAAAAGTACCAGACAAAGACCTCCACATTTATAAATACTGTATTAATTTGATTATTAAAACCTAGAAAAACATTGTACGTCATAGTTTAAAGAGCAGGCTATGTTTTGAAAAATACTCTCCAAAAATACACACTGAATAATTTTCTCTTGCTGAATTACCAGGGCGAAGCCGCTACGGGTAAATTGCTAATTTATTACAAATCTTTTTGTACGAAACTAAATAAATAATATGCATGGATGTAATGGGCTACGTGATACGTTTGGATCAGTTAAAAGAACAGTTGATAAATTCCTATAAATTAGGTGTTTTACTATAGTTGAGTAAATTGGAATACATTTTGTAGTAAATATCCCTTTTCCTTTGAAGAAAAAAGCTCCTCTTGACACACACACTGACAATAACTTTTATTTTTTTATCAACACCGGACTGTGACTGTTTGGTGGGGCTATCGCCTTCTGGCCACCACTCCTAAAAAATTACAACAAAACCAAGCAGATTGGTTCATATCTAGCCCGCTTCTTCATCGCTCGCAGTCGTGGGAAGGCAATTCATTAAAACTTGAAATACTGCATTTTTGTGAATAGTTATGAGTGGATTTGATTTACTGACACGTTACTAGCGCCGGCCGCTGTGGCTGAGCGGTTCTAGGCGCTTCAGTCTGGAACCGCGCGACCGCCACTGTCGCAGGTTCGAATCCTGCCTCGGGCACTGATGTATGTGATGTCCTTAGGTATGTTAGGCCTCAGATGCTAAGCGCATAGTGCTCAGAGCCATTTGAACCATTTGAGCACATTAGTAACTCCTGCAAACCACTAATTCTCAGTGCACAAGAGCTCTTTGTGTGTACAGTTAGTTAAGCCTGGCTATATTTGATGAAGGTTGTCATTTTTTTCTCAACTCAATTCAAAAAATTGAAATTACTTTAAAAAAAGTATTGTAAGGGCGGGGCTCGACTCTTCGTGCGGATTAAGTGTTCGCATCTGTATCACCTCTCATGCAAAATCACACTTGCTTGCGGAGAAAGGCGAAATTCAAACAATAATCTTTACATGTTGAGGTTGCTAAAATCTTCAAAGTATTTTAAACAACAGTTCTGAGTATCGCTGACAGACTGCTAAACAATATGCTTGTGAAACTCGTGGTAATAGCTATTTCTCTCATTCGGTGTCGATGTTGAAGAGGTAGTGACGACTTCAACAATATCAGCCAGTGCCAAAGTGAACTACTCATAGCAAACAGCACATTAATATGCCACCTTATCCACAACAATTGTGCAGCTGCCAATATAAACTGTCCAAATTATTTTACAAATTCGAACCCTTTTTTCATTTTTTCCATGACGCTTTCTTCTCTTTGAATTTTATTACTATCCCTCCTTAATTTTGTTGTTATACAGGCTCATTAATAATCATCAATTTGAAACCCAATTCCTTCGAAGTCAATTGAAAGATCTCTCTTAGTTCTGTCGTAAGGTACTGTAATTAAATTATACTTTTATAAACACATCTGTCTCTCTCTCTCTCTCTCTCTCTCTCTCTCTCTTTTCCAGAGCTGGCATAATTTTTAAAAATCCTTATACACCGAAAATCTTGCTTGACAATGAACATGAAACGTTATTCTTACATCATACTTTAGTTTTCTTTTGGTGCCGCTTATAATTTGTCAGTTTTATTTTTTCGATGAAAGTTAGTTATTCATTTAGTTGTTTCCAGAAAAAGGAATTTATTAGAGTAATAATTAGTAATCAGCACTATACAGTCACTAACACACCGACTTTCCGAAATACTAGTAATTTATTATTTTTAAGAGCTTTCTGACCTGTCTGCGAGGTAGAATACTTATTGCACACACGTCTCAGTCTGGCTACTCCATAGACAGCCAGCAAATGTACGTAAGTAAAACTTTACAAGGTTCACATATACCTACAGATACGTTCCACAAGCCACTGAACATTTCAGAATGACGGGTACTTCGTGCTGATTTCAGCGATGTTCTTTCCTACTCCATTCTCGAATGGAGCGAAGGGAAAACTATCTGTAAGCCACTGTATGTATAAAATCCCTCTTATCTTTTTATCAGTATTTCAACACGAGATATACGTAGGGGCAGGAGGGCTATTGATTTTCCTCGAATACTCATTATCTAAATTTATCCAACTAGTTTTGGGGTGAACTTGGTCACGTATTACGAACCAATATAGTCCTCAATACGTCGGCCGGCAGTGTTGACATCAGAGTGGACTGTCCGATTTCCATCCATTGCACATTTGACGCACCTGCTGTGCAAGGCTTTTGTCTCCTTGCACTCTAGGTTAAGGCGGAGACATTACAGCCTCGAGCAACCTCATTACAAAAGACACTTCCGGTAAATGTAACGGCGTCCAATTCGTAACAGGTATGAGAAACTAGGACACGTTCTCTATACATAAAAGCAGTATCCTGACTGACTCATCATCGCCCAGCCCAAACCGCTAAGGACAGAAACTTGAAAACGGGAGAAGGTATTGAGAAGGGACTTTTCTAGTTCTAAATTTCAACTCTATGCGGTTGAAACTGGCTATGAATTTAAAAAATATCGCTATTAAGGCAATTGTAAAGCTAGAACTACGAAGACTTGTATTTGGTTTCTTGGTCAGAAATATAGAAAACACGTGTTTTAACATTTTTGGAAATTTAAACCTATGGAGGTGAAATGGGGGGGGGGGTATATTTTAAAAATATATCGTTATTAAAGAACTAATAAAGTATTTTTAAAGCTACGTCTATGAACATAGTATTTCATTTCTCGGTTACAAATAAAAAAAATTGATGATTCAGAATTTTTGGAAATTGAGCCCTTAAGAGGATGAAATAGGGGATGAAATTTTTTATGAAAATATTTTGTTATGAAAGCATTTATAAAGCTAAATTTATGAATGAGAGATGAAAAAACGTGTTTCACTGTTTTTGGAATTTCAATCCCTGTGGGCGTGTAATAGGGCATGAGAGTTTTTATGGAAATATTTCATTATGCACACATTTTTGAAGCTGATCTATCAAAATTTGTATTTGGCTTTTCTGTTAGAAAAAAATACACCATTTCACTGATTTTGGAAATTCAATCCCTAATGGGGTGAAGTAGGGGTGAAACGTTTTATGAAAATATTTCATTGCGAAAGCATTTTTAAACCTGAATCTTTGGAAGTTGGTGTTTGGCTTTTCGGTTAGAAATGAAAAACACGTGTTTAACTGTTTTTGGAAATTCCATCTCATAAGGAGATGAAAAAGGGCCACTGACTCACCTTCGCCCAGCCGAAATCGATAAGGATAGAAACTTGGAATATGGAGAGGGTTTAGATCGTATACTGTAGGCATCTGTTTAAGAAGGGATTGTTCGGAATTACATACCTAAGGAGGGTGAAATAGGAGGTGAAAGGGTTTTTGAAAGTATGTCGCTATAAAGACAATTTTAATGCTAGAACTACGAATAGCGAATTATGGTTTCTCTAAAATAAAAAATAATTCTTCAGCATTTTTGGAAATACATGCTCTAAGGGGTAAGCTAGTGTAGTTGAAAGTTTATTTTTGAAAATTTATTGAAGAACTACTAAAGCATTTTTAAAGCTGCATTTATGAAAATTTGCATTTGACTTATTAGTTAGCGGTAAAAATAAAAATACGAATTTCAGTGTCTTTGGAAATTCAACTCCTAAGGGGGTGAAATATGGAATGAAAATTTTGAAGAACATATTTCGTTACATTAAAAAAAAAACTAAAGCTAAATCTATGAAACTGGTATTTCAGTTCTCGGTAAGAAACATGTGTTTGGGGATGAAAGTTTCCACGGAAATATCACCACAAGAACGGAAAAGGCATGAGTAACAAATAGGTTGTACTCCAGATACCTGAATAGTTTTTTGGGTATAAATACATTAGGAAAAGGCCATGTTTCCATGATCTTAATTAGCGTGGAAAATTAAAAAAAGATGTTGCAATCTGTCAACAACATAAAAAACTCATTTAAAGAAAGACAAAAATATTATGCAGACTATAGAGTGGGTAGAGTTACACATGAGCAAAGGGCTTAATAACATAAAAATTCGATTAGAGAAAAAGAAAGAAGTATGTGCAGACCGTACAGTCTAAGCGAGAGAAGCAGCGGGCGCTAAGGTATTAAGAATCGAAGTATAAACTGCTGTAGCTGTGGGTCTCCACTCATATAAAGTTTTTTTACGAAATGACTGTAGTTTCATCGATTTTTTTCTGCAATTAGTAATTTTAATGTGCACTAAAGTTTTATAAAATACACTAATGTTTGTGAACATCGCAGCACCGGGAAGGAGTGGTCCTAGTCACTGAAAAATCGGATGACTTTTGTATAACAGTGGAACCATAATAAGTGGTTAATTTCGCAGGGAGATGGCGTGCACATAAACCACCAGGGCCCACTTTTGTGTGACCGCACAGGTCAGTACTACGTCACGCTAAGTCAGTGCACAATCGTCAGACGAAGTGGAAAAGGGTAATCTAGTGATGGTATGCCTCGTCGATGTCAAAGGGTGTAATATCTGCAGGTGAGTGAGTATGAGAGGCCAACGGCGCAGAATGACTGATCTCCGGGAAACGGATTTCTCGTAACGTCGTACTGTGCCTCGTACAAGGTCCGCTGCGACAGTGAAGCGCGTGTGGAACCAGTGGATAGACAAGGATCGTACAAGGGACCACACAATGTAACCACTTTCCGGGATGACCGCCATCTTGCCCGCATGGCCGTAAACGACAGAACAGAGTCGTCCATGGTGATGGCTCGATTTAGGAGCACTGCAAACAGTATGGACATATTTATGTCGACGGTTCGACGTCGCCTGCTGAGGACTGGACTGGTGTTATACATGACCAGAAACCTCCAACATCTTAGACTGTAATGAGCAGGTGATCGACGTCACTCAGAAGCTAAATGGCAAAATGTAGTGTTTCCAAACGAGTCCCGCTTCAACATGTCCTCCGCTGATGGCCGCGTACGTGTTAGATGGAACTGTGGTGAGCGCAATCGGGCCGATTGCATTGTTGAGTGACATTGCGGTCAAATGCTGAATGTGACGGTCTGGGGGACGGGCGGCCGTGAAGGGCGGCGGGAGGGGGGGGGGGGGGGGGCATTGGCTATAATAAGCGATATCACCTTCTACATACTGAAAGCAATCTCCCCAGCAGCCGCTACATGAGGGAGGTTATAGTGCTTGAGGCACTGGCCATTCTGCAGGCATCTCTCATGCCATACTTCAGCAGGACAGTGGCCAGTCACAGGGGGCGAGGGATGTGCAAGCCTTCATCATGGAACGAGGAGTATCACTGCGTCCCTGATTTGCACGTTCGCTTAACATGTCGCCAACTGAGCATGTCTGGGATACGGCCAGCCGGCAACTTTTTCATTCTGATCCTCCACCGACCACTGCAGATGCTCCTTAGACTGCCTGCAGACTGCGAGGCAGTCTGTTATCCTGCAGCATATTTAGACTCTCTTTGATTCCGTTTCACGAAGTCCAGAGGATCTGATTGCAGCACGTGACTGCTTCACGCCATAGTGAATTCTTCTGGTCGAAGTGCATGTACAGTTCGGTAATTATAACAATTTTTATGTTGTCACGCTACTAATGTGCGGAATAATTTTCATTGTAATCGCATATCTTCCGCTTGGTGTTGCAATTTTCAACAACCATTGAATGTCTGTTTGGTAATACAGTAGCTACTTGGGAGACGTTGTTCCCGGAACAAGATTAGAGATCGTTCTTGATCTTGGACTCTTGAAAAAAATTCTTTTAAATCGAGACCTGGCGGGACGTAGGGCGTAAAACAGTATGAAAACTGCTGTGTTGCGATACATATCCACTGAGTTTACAACGTTCACGTTGGAAACTATGTACTCAGATAATCTGGAAGGAGTCCAGAACATTATCAGCATGTCCAGTGCTACCGGTCTACAGCATTCACTTGCTTACACGCTCGCTGTAGCTATTCCGTTACTATGCTCAAGACGATGACACATAAAACATAGTTCGTCAGATCATGATGTACTAATAGCAGCCGCACTGGATAGGCGCGCGGTTTAAGGCTCCTAGCCACGGTTCGCGCGGCTCCCCCTTTCGGGGGTTCGAGTCCTCTATGGTGTGGTGTGGTGTGTGTGTGTGTGTGTGTGTGTGTGTGTGTGTGTGTGTGTGTGTGTGTGTGTGGGTGGGTGGGTGTTTTGTCCTTAGCGCAAGTTACTTTAAGGTGGATTAAGTGGTGTGTAAGCCTAGGGACCGATGACTTCGGCAGAGTGGTCCCATGGGAACTTACCACAAAATTCCAAATACAAATAATAGCAACACTGGAAAGATTGAAGGCAGAGTCATCTCCTAAAGTAGTACATAAAAGACTCAGAGATATGGATCCGTGTCAACGCTTATATTTAATCGCAACCTCTAAGGACACAACTGATCAGAAGTCTTGAATACAGACAATTTGAATATAAAGTAAAACACACTGCTAAAACTGTTCATCCTTTTCTTTAGTATTTTTCTGCCATTAACAATACTGCACTAATAAGCAATCTAAGTAACTAACTAAATTAGGATATTATGTAGTAGCAAACGAGCTTTATGTTAATACGAACGACAGTCACAGCGAAACAACAGAATTTCATTACACAGATCTCAGCAAAGTGCTGAAGAATGTCATCAGACAGGCCAAAACAGTGCATTCAAGTATGGGAAAAGGGATCCCTCAGCATGTTTACAAAATATGTAATAAACGTTTGCAGCCAATTACTGGCAAGTCAAATCAAAATATTGCTAGTGCAACTTATTTTTCCGAAGCAGTTATCTCACACTTAACTGCACGAAATAAGCAAGAAGGACACTGAATCATTTATTGAATTATTGCAGAATAAAGACTAGACTCACCTGTGTGTGATGAGATATCGAGAAGACTTGCAAAGATCAATATACCGTTAAATTAATTCTCTACACAGTCACCCGTGCAAATGTGTCGCTCTTGGGAAGTCAGTTTCCAGACAAATTAAAGAACTCGTTCGCAACTTCACCTAAAAAGATTATAAAGAGATAATGTAGCAAATTAAATGCCAATATCTTTGCAACCAGTGTTTCCGAAGTTTCCTGAGAATGCAGTATGCAAGTGTTTAAAAACTCGGCACGGCACATTACATATAATTTATTGAGAAAGTAGCGAGAAATAAGTTTTGACCTAAAATCCAGTTTATTACTTTGTGTACGAGGCTCTTGCAAGGCTAAATGATAAGTTGAAGGCATTTGTTATCTTCTATGTTTTAACAAAAGCATCTGCTTTTGTGGATCATGCTATACTTTCGTATAAAAATTATTGAATTGGGGAAAAATTGAACAACGACGCATTTCATATCTAGCAAATAAGAAAAAGACGAATATACTCTAGTACGACAAACATGGAACAAAACTGATTTCAAGTCGGGTGTGGTTAAGTGTGGAGTGCCGCAGGATTCTGTTCTGAGTCTGTTGCTTTCCCTAATGCATATCAATGGGCTGGCCCTAAACATGGCAGGTGATCCCAAGACGTTTCTAGAAGTTGGAAAGAAACTGTAAATAATTTAGCGAGTAGTGTAATGCATGACATCAACATCTGGCTTACAGAAAAGACATTGACACTTATATTAACGAAGGACAGTGCATACAGATTATGATATGGAACTCTTGTAGAAGCGAAATTTTGTTGTCACAAGATGATCAGACAATCTTAGGACTGAAGACTGACGAAAAACTCTTTTGGGAGTATCACGTTATACGTTGCGAATCCTAAATGCTTCTGTATTTACTATCAGATTAATCTCGACTGTTTCTGGCACATAAATGTAAAAGTTTCTTTACTTTGTATATTTGTTCATATATTTTCTCACAGAATCTGTGGTTAATGGACACATTCAAAACAAACTGCCACATTCACATAGGGCACACGACACGAATAAATGAATTTCACTTGTGTAACAGTTCTCTAACCCCTGTACAGACAAATGTGCACAATGTGCAGGCATAGTTTTCAATGTGGTCCCAGCGGACCTGAAACTTTGATTGGTAGCAGCCAGTTTTTCAAATCTAGGTTGAAAAGCTTAGCAGTGAAGCATACTTTTTATTCTGGGGTTTCTTGCAGTTGCTGGCCATCACATACAACATTTTTGCTATGGGATTATTTGAATGTGCCAGTGTTGCTGAATATTTTAGCAGTAGCCCTAGGAGAACAACGACCTCGCTTCAACAATACCTTCGTACATATTTATGTGTCAAGTGCAGTATTACATTGGCGATATGTGTATAGTCAACAAGAGAAATACATTAAACACTTATAACAAAAACTTTACAAGTTTCTGTAGAACTTTGCAATACTGTATCAAAAACACAAATACGATAGATTAATGAAACCATGTAAGTCCTTTTTCACAACATGTATTTGTTCTGCACTCCCGTTTAAAACCGGAACACCGTAAATGCGGGCATGGAACAAACGTCCAATCAGCGTGAAGCGCACAACATACCGAAAAGACTGTCATTTCAGCACAAGCGCACTAAGTTGGTACGATTAATTACATCTAGAGTCCATATATAAGGAAAGATTTAACAGAGAGTTTGAAACGCCCTCTAAACCCGCTGGGCAGAACAGGTGATTAGGATTGTGGGAAGGGCCAAATAAGGTTGGGGTCAGTTTCATCTTAAAATTGTAATTTATTGTAATTTAATAACATATTTACAAGCAAAGTGGCACATAGCCGAACTTTTGCAACTACAAGTTTCAAACTCCAAACAAGAAATCTTAAAAATCAACAAGGTAAATTTCAAGTGACTGAAAAAAGGCAGTTACAATTACAAATAAAATAATTAAAAATATGTATCGCAGCTAAGCTGAAAGCCTCAAGTCAAGGGATGATAGAGAAATATAAACAAGATGCAATACAAACGGCTGAAGGCCCACAATAAAATTTTCAAGATTTTAAAATAAATTACCATAACCTTTCAAAGTAAGAAGGCCGCAATGTTTAAGCCCGAAAGGTAATTTTACGAATAAGGTTCCAAGCCGCAATGTTTAAGCTTGAAAGGTAATTTTAAGAATAAGTTTCCAAGGCTGTAGGCCCACAATTAATTTTCCAAAATTTAAAAAAAAACAAAGTTTTAGGTTTTAAGTAGCTGAAACCGGACTAAAAGAAAAGAGAACACAACGGCAATACCCTTTCAGGAAATATCCACTTGCCGGAATTCAAACTTACTCACATAAAACAAAGTAAAACCAAGAATTTTTCTTTTGTCATTGGCTACGATAGATTACAAACAGACAATTAAGCACCGGTGAGAAAGACGGTAAAGACAACAGCACTCAGAAGCCTCCAGGGGGTCGGTCTGCTCTCCTTCACAGATGGTGAGCCCAACTACACTTGATCCGTCAGAACCCAACCAAGGTACAGCCGCGGACTGGCCGACAAATGACTTGCTTGCCACCAATCGGTACATGAGAATTCAAACACAAAATGTTACTGGCGTGATTATCCACAACCAAGTATGTATATGTATTAAGCTGTCAAAACTACACACCTTGTTGGACAGCAACAACAGGTGAGGAAAGGACACTGCCTGAAATTACGTTAGTGGCCAGGGAGGTAACTGGAACACTAACGGCCACAAGGCAGAAAATTCATCTGGTGCACTTGAATTGTAGTAACCAATATAGTTAATTCCACCGCATGGCGGCTAAATTTCAGCAATACAAACACTCGGTGTTGCTCACAGGAAAACCTCCCCAACAACGAACTACCGAAACGAACCACACAACATGAATGGACGTGGCTTGGGTACTTGAAACCACTACTTAACTTTGACGTCCTGGGTCGGTGAACCACGAAGCTCGTAGCGATCGGTCATCTCCACACACTCTCCGACACTGCACCGCTCGGAGATAACTTCCGTAGTCCGCAGCAACTGACGGACCGCCCGCAGACCCCCTAGCCGGAAACTATATGCGCCAAACCAAAGATGGTACACGGCGCAAATATCGATACACATCGCTACTGCCACACGTAGAAGAAAGAAGGACCATGGCGTAACCGCAACAAGGGCGGGAAACCAAACCCAGGTAGCTCACGAAAACGCATAGTTGGGAGTGAGTACAGCTCAGATTTCTCATTCAGAAATCGAATGTACACGTTGGTCAGTTGTTACGTGTGGAGTCGTAAGCAGACTTGCCAAAGTCCTTATTAGCAAGTTCAAACATATGGTAGGTGCGATAGGTAATTACGTCTCCATCATTAAAACTTTCAAGTCCAGGTACACTTGAAACTCCACTACCACCTCTCTCTATGGCTACAGTGAACCATCCGTTTCCATGTGAGAATGTGTCGTTTATGTCCAAACTAAAGTTAAGAGGACACCCAAGAAAAACACAAGGTCCATCGACGAGGGCGTGTGCTGCAACACTCTTCACTGGAATACGATTCTTCTTGCCCCCGGATGTTGTAGTAAGTTCGATGTTCTCTATGTTTTTGTAGACAGTTGTGCGACGACGAAGGCGATATCTCCTATACGTGTTATGTCTCTTAAGAAAGAAAGCGAAGGAAGATTAGGGCTTTACATCCAGTCGACGACGAGGTCACTAGAGACTGAGCGCAATTTCTCATAGGGAAGGATAGGGAAGGGAATCGGCCGTGCCTTTTCGAAGGAACAATCCGGGTGTTCGCATTAAGCGATTTAGAGAAATCACGGAAAATTTTAATCTGAATTTCCGGACGGTGATCTGCATATCTCTCCTCCCGAACGAGTCGCCCGTCTTACCACTGCGCCAGGTGCCACCTCAGTCAGCTTATGTATGCCTCGTGCAACAAAGAGAAACGCCTACCGGCACGTGTCGGAATTCGACAGGGGTAGGACCGTGGCCTATCGATACGGCGATGTATCGTTTCACGATATTGCTGCTCGAGCTCGTTAGAACCAGGAAATGGGCTAACAACGCGGATGGTGTGCGACGTCTAGAGTAGCATGGACTGTTAACAAGGCACTCGCTGCTGCCGCTTCCCACGACGGTGCCGCAGAGGGAGGCATGCCACACTGGAGTCTCCAACCACACTGCTCTGCAAAACTTAAGCACGAGAGAGATAAACACATACTAACAACTCCATGGAAATGAATGAAGGTGGGGGAGTGAGCTACCAGAGGTCTCCCAGTCGTGCACAAGAAGCTAGACGTAACGTGAGGCGAGGTCAGCGTGACTGCAGCGCCAAGTGCGGCTGGCCCGGCAACACGCGACAGTTGAAGGAACGGGAAAAGACAGTGTACGAGGCAATGAGCGAGCAATTACGTTGCTCTGTGATGGTGTTCTTCGTTATAACATCGCCCGGTGACACCATCTGGATAACTACACACGGGGTAGAGTCATCGGCAAAGGAGGAAGTGTGATGAGTGTAGCCTAGGAGTTTGGTATCGTCACAGCAGTGTTTGACGTGCGTGGGGAGCGTTCCGCGTCACAGAAACTGCTGCCCGAAGGAGAACCACAGACACTGCTGCCCGAAGCAGAGCAGGTGGTTGACTACGGTCAGCTACATGAGGAAATGAATGGTACTTACTGCAACAATACATAAACGACCCAGTCAAACAGCCGGCGCAATTACAACGATATGTAACAGGACTGCGAGGCATGCAATCTCACGGTTCACAGCGCCACGGCGACAGCATAGAGGGTGGTCTCTTTACACGACGACCAGTATGTTGTGTTTCATTGTCACCCGCGCATCAGTGACACCGTTTGCTATGGCGCCTACAGCGTAGGTACTGTACCAGCAAGGTGTGGGGTAGTGTGCTGTTTTCGGATGAGAGCAGACCCAATCTGAGGAGTGATTTTAGACGTATCCTCCTGTAGCGAGAGGCTGGAATACGTAATGCACCCACGAGCATTGTCGAACTTGATGGTTTCCTTGGTCCAGGTGTCAATGGTGTGGGCGTACTACGAAATCTTTGAAGATGGTACAGTAAACGATCAGCATTATTGTCACACTACACTCTTTCCCCACGTGCGTCTTTTTATGGATGATAATGTGCGGCCGCATCGAACAGCGCAGGTGGAGCAGCTCTTGGAAAGAGAGGATACTCGGCGAATGGACTGGCTTATTCACTCACCCGTCTTGAACCCCATAGATCACGTGCAGGATGCGTTCACAGCAACGACGATCGAGCAGCTGTCAACGACGCTGGTGGAGGAATCTAACGCCCTGCCGCAAGAACTGGTTACTAACCTTCTGGGCGGTATGCGAGTATAGGATGGGGTCCCTCCGCGCCCACACCAACGTGCTGACCAAACCAAAAGTTCTACTGTCACCTCCGTAAACATGTTAGTTTTTGAATCAGGCGTCACAGGATGCGGGCTGTGATGTTGTCCATGCGTCTGGGTAAGATTACTCATTAACATGGTCCATCAGGAGATATAAGTGGTCGTAAACGATTGAAGGGTATCGGTTGTAAGGGCAGAGGAAAAAAAGTGCCAAGGCAAGAGTCAAGGGAAAAAAAACCTCTGCGACAGTAGGACGGATAGTAAGGGCAGTAGCGGCTTGCTATCTGCGACAGTGCATGCAAGGTCTGGTTGTGTTAGTTCGAGGTATCGTGCATTGTTACCTTTGTCGTTGTTGGAGCTTGTTGCGGCGCTTGCTGAAGTTCCTGCGCCCCTGCAACAGTTCAAGGTCGTAGTAGATTAGTGGGCGATCGGTCATAGATCGGCTCACAGACGGTGTAGGGGGTGTGTGTGGCTGGTTTGCGTGCTGTGTACAGTACGGTTTCCCTGCGGTTGCCTGATTTTCGGCTGGTTGCGCATCTGGGTTCCCAGTAATAACTGTGTTGCTGGGGCTCGCCAGTACTGTCGTGTTAGCGTTCTATGGACCATAGATGTTTAGTTCCTAGGTATGCGAGTATGTTGCACAGCACGCATTGCCATCTGTAGTGATCATGCGCCCTATTAAGAAGCATATCCCGCATTTTGTACAAGGTGTACAACTTTGCTTCCACCGTTTTTTCCCCAAGACTTGAGGCTTCCATGAAACAAATTGGTTACACATGTATCATTCAAAGTATTTTCCATCGCTGGCCACTATTTTCTCCCATCTTTCGGGCAGTATACGAAGCCCGCGTCGAAAAAAGTGTTCATCGTTTGAATTGATCCACGAATCGATCCAATTTGTGACTTCTGCATGAGATCGGAAGTGTTCAGCCAGGCAATGCACTATTGATCTAAACAGGTGATAGTCAGAGGGAGCAATGTCTGGAGAATACGGCGTGTGGGGTAGGACTTCCAATTTTGACGTTTGAAAGTACGTTTTGGTCTCTTTTGCAACGTGGGGTCGAGCGTTGTCGTGCTGCAAAATCACTTTATCGTGCCTCTCGCTGTATTGCGGCCGTTTGTTTTTTAATGCTCTGCGTTCGATAACGAGCACCTGTCATAGTTTCACTTTGTTTTAACACCTCATACTACACGGCGCCGAGCTGGTCCCACCAAATGCACAGCATGATCTTTTGGAGCCGTGAATATTAGGTTTGGCCGTCGACGTGGAAGCATGGCCGGGGTATCTCCATGATATTTTGCGTTTAGGGTTATCTTAATGAACCCATTTTTCGTCCCCGGGCACAATGCGATGCAGAAATTCGTTCCGTTTTTGCCTCTGAAGCGACTGTTCACAAACACACAAACGCCGTTCAACGTCTCTTGGTTTCAGCTCACACGGGACCCAAGTTAATTCTTTCTGAATTATGCCCCTAGCTTTGAGACGTTTTGAAACGGCTTACAGTGTCACTCCCACTAATCGTGCCAATTCTTCTTGAGTTTGACGCGAGTCTTCACTCAGCAATGTCTCGAATTCTGCATCTTCGAGATCATTCTCTCTTCCACCACTATTCCGGTCTACGACATTAAAATCACCGTTCTTGAAGCGTTGAAACCACTCACGACACGTTCTTTCACTAATAGCATCCTTACCATACGTATTTAAGAGCATTTGATGAGACTCAGCCGCTGTTTTCTTCATATTGAAACAAAACAGTAACACATCCCTCAAATGACGAGAATTTGGCTCGTAAACTGACATTTTCAATCAAGAACAACTTTATCATGCAGACACAAACAGACTAATGTTTGAATGAGGTCCAAGCTAACTGCTTGACGTCTAAGATTTGTTTTTTTCGACCGCTACTTACCGTTGTCGCCACCATTCGGCGAAGGGTGGAAGCAAAGTTGTACACCTTGTAATATCCAAGGAACTGTAACCAAACACAGTAACTTCATAACATAAAGATGTCATTTCTATTCGTCTCATTGCGTATTTCGTTTAACTACTGCATTATTCTGTAGCAGTTCTTTGTACGTATGGTCCAAGTTTCATGGTTCAGTGTTACTTGGCAGTGACATGTCATGTGGAAGTTACCTTTGTTCTTGTTTTCCCAACCAGTGTACACTGGAGTGACACCACATTGTCTTTGCAGACTACTCCCGGTTCAGTATGCAGTATCATGACGGACGTGTCCATATGCGGAGGCTGCGTTGAGAACGAACGTTGTCAGATCCTACATCTACATCTACATTCATACTCCGCAAGCCACCCAACGGTGTGTGGCAGAGGGCACTTTACGTGCCATTGTCATAGGGGCCCACCATCTAGCATGATGGTTTTGGGTTCCACTGGGTACACAACACAATCGACTTTGGTTCGCATAACCGATGATTGCGACAGCAGCCGTTACATCTGTGACTATTACAGCCTTTGGCTGTACCCCGTCTCTGTGACGGTATCTTTGAACAATATAACACAAGAGCGCATATCGTACCTGTTGTCCTGACTTGCGTTGATACGGAGGGTTTTCGACTGTTGCCCTCGCCGACACTCTCTCTGGATCTCTCACTGGCTGAAAACAAATGGTTCAAACATCTCTGAGCACTATGGGACTTAACATCTGAGGTCATCAGTCCCCTAGACTTAGAACTACTTAAACCTTACTAACCTAAGGACATCACACACATCCATGCCCGAGGCAGGATTCGAACCTGCTACCGTACTGAAGCGCCAAGAACCGCTCGGCCACACCAGCCGGCGGCTGAAAACATCTGGTCATGGGTTGCCTTGCGTGTGGCTCGCCATCAATCGGCAGCCACTATGACATACTGTTGAAGTAGCATGGAATGACATATCCGTATGCCTCACCCATGCTTAATTCGAGTCGATACCCGCCCTGGTTAGGACCACTGATGATGCAAGAGGACGTAATTCTGTGTACTGGGTTCCACACCCAGTATGCCACTAAATATCTCAAAATTTAATCATATATTCTTCCTTCTATACTTTATACTCAATATAATTAAATTTCTGGGCCTGCTATCCTTCCCGATATCCCTCTTTCAGCGGGCAACGGTGTATCCCATCAATCCAAAAAGTTTTCAGACTGATGTAATAAAAAATAGAGACACGTTAAGACGGTAGTTTTAAGGGTCACACGCTCTACATAGTCAACCAGCGCCTCTCCACACTTTATTACAACACATAGACCGTTCACAATCACGTGAAACTCTCAGAGAAAACCGAGCGAGGTGGCGCAGTGGTTAGCACACTGGACTCGCATTCGGGAGGACGACGGTTCAATCCCGTCTCCAGCCATCCTGATTTAGGTTTTCCGTGATTTCCCTAAATCGCTTCAGGCAAATGCAGGGATGGTTCCTTTGAAAGGGCACGGCCGATTTCCTTCCCCGTCCTTCCCTCACCCGAGCTTGCGCTCCGTCTCTAATGACCTCGTTGTCGACGGGACGTTAAACACTAATGTCCTCTTCCTCCTCTCAGAGAAACCCTTCTTTGCGATGTTGTTCGACCTGTGCTCCGTATTAGCTCAAATTCCCGTTATGCCGTCGAAGCGTTGACCCTTCATGTGCATCTCTGCACTGTGTCGCTTCGTGGCCATTGTTTTTGTTGGGGAGTTGAGGTGAGCGGGACAAACTTGGCACACATTATTCTCTTCTTCAAAATTTTTTGGAGAATGTCATGAACATTTGATTTAGAGATGTAGCTCCATTGCCATTTGTGACGTAACAACGTTGACAGATTACGGCTGCACGCCCACTACTTAAAAATGCCTGCTCACAGTTGACTGGTCGAATGGCTTTACTCATTTGTACTAACTTAAATTTGATACAGATCCAATTTTAGACTCTTTTTCGGTTTAGAAAAATATAAAAAAAATTGTAAGGAATTTTAAGATTTGGTAGTAACTTACTAACCTTCCCGGAAGTATTGCTTTCGTCAGCAAAGTTAGTCGTTGTTGGAAATGCGTAGGCAGGCATAAGGCATCGTATCGCGAGTGCTAAGAAGTCGCTCTCCTCGAATGGGAAGGGAAAAGCTTGCGTGAGCGAAGTGTGAGTGCGCGCCGCTCTGTATCGATTCCGGCTGTAGAGCCGTCCCCTCAGAGCTCCCAAGTGCGTCCTACTCAGCCGCCTCGCCGCCTCGCAGCCCGCCGAAAATCGTTTGCGAGGCAAGTAGGTAACACGTCTGCCCACCTCCCGGTAGGCACTGTAACGGAGGCAGCACCTCGCAACGCTTCATCACGTAGTCACGGTGCTCACAGAGCCCTGATCCGAATGGTGCGAAAAGTGGCAGTTGACTCTAAATAACGAAAAGTGTGAGGTCATCCACATGAGTGTTAAAAGGAACTCGTTAAACTTCGGTTGCATTATAAATCAGTCTAATCGAAAAGCCGTAAATTCAACTAAATACCTAGGTATTACAATTGCGAACAACTTAAACTGGAAAGTTCAACATACACAACATAGAGCATATTTGTAGGCAGAATTGCTTCACATAAATGTATGGTTCAGCAGTGGGATCAAAATTTAAAAAAAATGGTTCAATTGGCTCGGAGCACTATGGGACTTAACATCTATGGTCATCAGTCCCCTAGAACTTAGAACTACTTAAACCTAACTAACCGAAGGACAGCACACAGCACCCAGTCATCACGAGGCAGAGAAAATCCCTGACCCCACCCGGGAACCCGGGCGTGGGAAGCGAGAACGCTACCGCACGACCACGAGCTGCGGATAAATTGGAAGGAACACATAGAAAATGATGTGTGGAAGGCTAACCAAAGACGGCGTTTTATTGCCAGGACACTTAGAAAATGTAAACGACCTACTTACGAGACTGACTACACTACGCTTGTCCGTTCTCTTTTAGAATACTGCTGCGCGATGTGGGATCCTTACCAGATATAAATGACGTCCTACATTGAAAAAGTTCAAAGAAGGGCAACACTTTCTGTATTATACCGAAATATGGGAGAGAGTATCACTGAAATGATACAGGAATTGGGCTGGACATCATTAAAATTCCAATCACTAACTTTCTCCTCTGAATGCGAAAATACATTCCTGGAAATTGAAATAAGAACACCGTGAATTCGTTGTCCCAGGAAGGGGAAACTTTATTGACACATTCCTGGGGTCAGATACATCACATGATCACACTGACAGAACCACAGGCACATAGACACAGGCACCAGAGCATGCACAATGTCGGCACTAGTACAGTGTATATCCACCTTTCGCAGCAATGCAGGCTGCTATTCTCCCATGGAGACGATCGTAGAGATGCTGGATGTAGTCCTGTGGAACGGCTTGCCATGCCATTTCCACCTGGCGCCTCAGTTGGACCAGCGTTCGTGTTGGACGTGCAGACCGCGTGAGACGACGCTTCATCCAGTCCCAAACATGCTCAATGGGGGACAGATCCGGAGGTCTTGCTGGCCAAGGTAGTTGACTTACACCTTCTAGAGCACGTTGGGTGGCACGGGATACATGCGGACGTGCATTGTCCTGTTGGAACAGCAAGTTCCCTTGCCGGTCTAGGAATGGTAGAACGATGGGTTCGATGACGGTTTGCATGTACCGTGCACTATTCAGTGTCCCCTCGACGATCACCAGAGGTGTACGGCCAGTGTAGGAGATCGCTCCCCACACCATGATGCCGGGTGTTGGCCCTGTGTGCCTCGGTCCTATGCAGTCCTGATTGTGGCGCTCACCTGCACGGCGCCAAACACGCATACGACCATCATTGGCACCAAGGCAGAAGCGACTCTCATAGCTGAAGACGACACGTCTCCATTCATCCCTCCATTCACGCCTGTCGCGACACCACTGGAGGCGGGCTGCACGATGTTGGGGCGTGAGCGGAAGACGGCCTAACGGTGTGCGGGACCGTAGCCCGGCTTCATGGAGACGGTTGCGAATGGTCCTCGCCGATACCCCAGGAGCAACAGTGTCCCTAATTTGCTGGGAAGTGACGTTGCGGTCCCCTACGGCACTGCGTAGGATCCTACGGTCTTGGCGTGAATCCGTGCGTCGCTGCGGTCCGGTCCCAGGTCGACGGGCACGTGCACCTTCCGCCGACCACTGGCGACAACATCGATGTACTGTGGAGACCTCACGCCCCACGTGTTGAGCAACTCGGCGGTACGTCCACCCGGCCTCCCGCATGCCCACTATACGCCCTCGCTCAAAGTCCGTCAACTGCACATACGGTTCACGTCCACGCTGTCGCGGCATGCTGCCAGTGTTAAAGACTGCGATGGAGCTCCGTATGCCACGGCAAACTGGCTGACACTGACGGCGGCATTGCACAAATGCTGCACAGCTAGCGCCATTCGACGGCCAACACCGAAGTTCCTGGTGTGTCCGCTGTGACGTGCGTGTGATCATTGCTTGTACAGCCCTCTTGCAGTGTCCGTAGGAAGTATGGTGGGTCTGACACACTGGTGTCAATATGTTCTTTTTTCCATTTCCAGGAGTGTATTTGGTTGATACCGACCTACATAGGGAGAACGATCACCACGATAAAATAAGGGAAATCAGAGCTCGTACGGAAAGATATAGCTGTTCATTCTTTCCGCGCGCTATACAAGATTGCAACAACAGAGAATTGTGAAGGTGGTTCGATGAACTTTCTGCCAGACACTTAAATGTGATTTGCAGAGTATCCATGTAGATGTAGATGTAGAAGACTACAGAAACACAGTTTCGGTCAGAGCCTCGTACAAATTAGCGGCTGTCCGTCTCAACAAACACAACATAGAGCATATTTGTAGGCAGAATTGCTTCACATAAAACTATGGTTCATCAGTGGGATCAAAACTTAAAAAAAATGGTTCAAATGGCTCTGAGCACTATGGGACTTAACATCTGAGTTCATCGGTTCCCTAGAACTTAGAACTACTTAAACCTAACTAACCTAAGGACATCAGACACATCCATACCCGAGGCAGGATTCGAACCTGGGACCGTAGCGGTCGTGCGGTTCCAGACTGACACTCCTAGAACCGCTCGGCCACTCCGGCCGGCTTAAAATTCAAGGTGAAACGATATCAATGATATGACTCGCTGATGACATTGCTATCCTGAGAGAAAGTGAAGAAGAAGAATTACATAATATTCTGTATAGAATGAACTATCTAATGAGTACAGAATATAGACTGAGAGTAAACAGAAGAAAGAAGAAAGTAATGAGAAGTAGCAGAAATGGGAACAGCGAGAAACTTGTCATAATTGATGGTCTCGAAGTAGATGAAGTTAAGGAATTCTGATGCCTAGGCAGCAAAATAACCAATTACGGGAGGACCAAGGAGGACATCAAAAGCTGACTGGCACTGGAAAGAGAAGTCTACTACTATCAGACATAGTCCTTAATTTGAGGAAGAAATTTCTGAGGATGTATGTCTGGAGCACGGCATTGTATGGTAGTGCAACATGGACTGTGGGAAAACAGGAACAGAAGAGAATCGAAGCATTTGAGATGTGGTGCTACAGGTGAATGTTGAGAATTAGGGACTGATAAGGAAATGAATGAGGTGGTTCTGCGGAGAATCGGAGACCCGTGGTGCTAGAGGGCAAACCTCTAAGGAAGATAGAGATTGGAATGCATCCAACAAATAATTGAGGACGTAGGTTGCAAGGGCTACTCTGAGATGAAGAGATTGGCACAGGACAGGAATTCGCGACGGGCCGCTTCAAAGCAGTCAGAACACTGATGACAAAAAAAATTAAAAAATATTAATAAAATATTTTAATAATTGAGATACCAAGTGAATAACGTTAACTGACTACTTTTAGCAAATTATACAGTAGTGGAAGCAATATAAAGGAAGGGTTCCACAAAAATAATAGTACAATATCTGACGCATACTTGTATCGAATTTACTATGAAAGTAGTAGATACACATAAGAAATAACCAATAACGACGGAATTACATAGTTTCTTCTATAACACAAGTAATAAAATAAGACGTTTGCATTCCGCAGATGGAAACCGGTATAAAGGCACTCTGTCTTGTTGTGCTATTGTATTGTTAGTACTTTGTCCAACCTCTATTCTTCCTAATTACTACAGAAATTCTCTTTGGCATTTATTTTGTTAGTATTTGAAATCCTTTCAGTCAAATTGTCGCCCACTCTTCTCGTATCGCTCTTTTCAACTCACATACGACCTCAAATTGCCTTCCATTGCGATAAACACGTCTTCCAAGCAATCCCCAAATGTTTTCCACGGGGTTCAAATCCGTAATACTGCAGCCCAGGGCAAGACGTCGATATCTTTATCTACAAACCAATTTTTGGCTGATAGCAGAACCGTATACCAATGCATTTTCTTGTTCAAAAATCAGACTTCTCTCCTTTAGGTACTCATACATTTTAATCGTTTCTCTCTCTAGCACCTCAGTGTACACGTTAAAGTTCATTGTAGAGTTCAGCCAAGCACTGCGTGACTTACGTGTTAGCGCAGACGTCTGCCCAGATCATAATACTTCCACCACAAAAGTTTCATCTCATTCTTACGTGCTCCTCTCCTCTCATATCATGGCAGTATTCCTGAAATCCACCCGGCACATCTAAATTTAACTTCTTCTCATCATTGAAGGTCACTTTACCCTATTCTGAAATTCATGACATATGTTTTTCAGCAAATACCAATCTAGTCTGTTTGTGTTTGGGTGTTAGTGGGTTTCTGCAATTGAATTCTTGAATGTAAGATATACGGCTTGTGACAAAACTTATCGTACATGTCTGTTAATTACTGGCAACTGTAAATCAGCAACAGTCTGAGAGGAATAACGGTTTGTAACTCCTGTTTTGTGCAAAGTAACGCTTTCTACGCCTCAGATAATTTTCTGCTTCGCCCATATTTTCCGTTCTGACCATATCGTGCACGCAATCTAACGAAATTATGAATTATTTTACTTGAACAGTTCAAACTATTGGTGATTTGACAATTAGAGAGTCCAGTTTCGCATTTTCATCTCATAGTAAAAGTTTTCCGTGTGGCATTGTCACAATCGTGGTTTATGTGCTCAGCACGCTCTGTAACTAATGGTGCTGTTTCCTGTATGTAGCAAAAGGCACGTGCGCACTCATCACAGAGAGCCAATTGCCTTTATACCGAGTTCCACCCTCTACCACATGAATCGTTGATGTCTTGTTATAGAATGTCCTACTGACATCAAATGCGATACCATTTGACTGCATTTGTCGGTATAATGGTTTTTACACTGTTGTATATACAATATGCACATCTATTCCAACCACCAAGGTTAATTTTTCTGCAAAACTCCTCTTTATACTGATTTAGAGTACTGTAGAGCCATCTTCAGATCGATTACAAAACTTGTACAATATCTGGACGTAAAGTGGGGCTAAGAGAAATCATCTGCACCACACTGAACGCTCATGTAAGAGACAGATTTCAGTAAAATAATGGGATATACCACTGAGATAAAGTGATAGGTATTCAGAATTGATTTAGTTTGTAGATTAGAATATTTGGTGCTGTCTGTTTGCTTACCTTACGCACGACTCACTTCGAGATGTAATCCCCACTGTCACACGTTTTTAGAATTCCGTGCCACAATCTATCACTCTGTTGTCCGTCTGTCTGTCTCTCCGTCCGTCTATTAAGACCCCTTTTTCTCAGAGACGGATAGACGTATCGAGCTGAAATCTGTGTCAAATACCAGGGTTTATGGTCACTTGGCGGTGTAAAGAAATGCCAGTACACCAAAGATATGGACATTTACGTCATATTTTGGTACTCGATAACCCACTCATCGAAACTATCTGTGTACGTTATTAATTTTGCATGGAACCCTCAGAATGAGAGGCCTACTAGCACTTAGCCTTTTCTTGCACTACATTTGACTACTGAATTGTTATGAGAGTTGTGTTTGATCTGCTGCACCTTTTAGAAACGACTGCTGTAATGTCAACACACCGAATAGAAGAATTGTTGGTAGGGAATCAAGAAGGACGGAAGATTAGGGTTTAACGTCCCGTCATCAGAGACGGAGCACAACGTCGGATTACGAAAGAATAGGGAAAGAAATTAGCCGTGCCATTTTCGAAGAAATAATCCCGGTATTCGCCTCAAGCGATTTAGGGAAATCACAGAAAACATCAACTGGATGTACGGACGAGGATTTGAACTGTCATCTTGCCGAATGAGAGTGGTAAGTTCACGTTTTCTACAGCATGTAAACGATATCAACTAACCTCAGTGGTGCATGGGAAGTCGAGACGACCAATTTAATGCAGGACACTTGTGGCCTAGCAAACCGAGGAAACAGCCTCAGATTTGTCAACAAAAGCCATCTAAACTACAGCGCATGCGCGACACGCGAGATTTTCAATATCGTCTCGCTCTCTTAAGCCGACAGCTTAGGCCGCTATTTCGTGAAAATTATTAGTTAAAATTTTCCTTTGAGGGCAAAGAAGGAAATAGGACTTTCGTAAACATTATGCAAAAACTGTTTACGCTTGTAAGTAGGCTGTTTAGGTTTTTTTTATTGGTAACGCCGCCGCCACGTAGCGCTCTGTATAAAAATCACTGGCTGTGCCGTGTGCAGTCTGTGGCTGGTGTGCATTGTTGTCTGCCATTGTAGTGTTGGGCAGCGGCAGCTGGAAGCTAACAGCGCGTAGCGTTGCGCAGTTGGAGGTGAGCCGCCAGCAGTGGTGGACGTGGGTACAGAGATGGCGGAGTTTTGAAATTTGTAAGAATTGGTGTCATGAACTGATACATATATATATTATGACTAGAAAGGTAAATACATTATTTGTTTTCTATTAAAATCTTTCACTTGCTAACTGTGCCTATCAGTAGTTAGTGACTTCCGTAGTTTGAATCTTTTAGTTAGCTGGCAGTAGTGGCGCTCGCTGTTTTGCAGTAGCTTGAGTAACGAAGATTTTTGTGAGGTAAGTGATCTGTGAAACGTATAGGTTAATGTTAATCAGGGCCTTTCTTTCGTAGGGATTTTTTGGAAGTCAGATTGCGTTGCGCTAAAAATATTGTGTGTCAGTTTAAGATCAGTCTTGTATAATTTTTCTAAGGGGACGTTTCACGCTTACAGTTACACTGAAATTAATCAAAAAAATGGTTCAAATGGCTCTGAGCACTATGGGACTCAACTGCTGTGGTCATTAGTCCCCTAGAACTTAGAACTAGTTAAACCTAACTAACCTAAGGACTTCACACACATCCATGCCCGAGGCAGAATTCGAAATTTCGACCGTAGCAGTCGCACGGTTCCGGACTGCGCGCCTAGAACCGCGAGACCACCGCGGCCGGCTGAAATTAATCCTTACTATCGATAAAATTCTTTTTGATTTGGGGCCGCACTTGTCAACTATAAAATTCCGACGTTTCAACGACTATTGCAAGATGCCTTCCTCAGGGTGTGTTGCTAACACAGAAGAATTTTATCGACTGTGACAACGTCCACGGAGGCCTACGTTTACAATTAACCCTTACAGTCTCATTGAAAAATGACCTTGCAGAATAGTGCACATGTTCTGTGCAGTGGTTTAGCAAGTGTTTTCCAAGTGAAATTCGTATCTGTGTTTGATGTTCTCTTAGTGAATGCCGCATTTCATTTGGAATAACCGCATGTTATTAGCCACAACTTCCATGAGGAAGCTTATGTACGGGAAAGGCAGAGTTATAATTTAGAAACGCTTGAGCAGCAGCTTGCTAGAAATTCGCGAAATGGAATCACATATCGTTCTCACCTTCCTTTTCTGGGCTAATAATATTCTTTGTGAACGCAGAGGGTTTCCCCAAATATGACACCAAGTGAAACAATATAGCGAAGGCAAGCAAAATACATGAATTTCCTCATTTCAATTCCACTAACAGCGAAAATTATTCTCATGGGCCCGCATCTCGTGGTCGTGCGGTAGCGTTCTCGTTTCCCACGCCCGGGTTCCCAGGTTCGATTCCCAGCGGGGTCAGAGATTTTCTCTGCCTCGTGATGGCTGGGTGTTGTGTGATGTCCTTAGGTTAGTTAGGTTTAAGTAGTTCTAAGTTCTAGTGGTCTGATGACCTAAGATGTTAAGTCCCATAGTGCTCAGAGCCATTTTATTCTCATGGTGATGAGTGCAGTTTAAATTCCGAATATCCTGAATCTTGTACCACCGAGAAAGTGTTTCATCCATCCTTAGTCCTAAGAATCTAAAACACGCGGTTACATTGCCTGACGAGGTTACGATAGTGACATTTAGCTCTTACGGTAGTCCTACGCCAGAAACTGTGAGCACATCGTCTCGTTGCCGATAAGCGACAATCTGTTGTTCGTAAGCCGCAATAGATGGTACTAAACCATTCATATTACGTTCCACGTTTTTCATACGGGCATTTCTGTCATATTCAAAACTATGTTTTTAATCGTTTTCTTAATTCATTGACATATATTAAGACAGCAGTGGGGCAAGAACAGAACCGTAAGTCAGGCCACTTGCCTTTGCCCTTCGCATTCACACCAGATTATAAACAGAAGAATCCTGTTTTTTGTTATAACATTTTGAGCGTTTGTTATTGAATGTGTGTATTCGCTGATGACATTGCTATTCGCAGTGAGAGCGGAAAAAGAGTAACATGACCTACTAAATGGGATGAACAGTTTCATGAACGGGGAATATGGACTAAGAGCAAACCGGAGAAAGACGGGATTAATGAGGAGTAGCAGAAATGGCATTAACGATAAACTCAATGTTAAAGTTGTGGGCTACGATGTAGACGAAATGAAGAAATTCTGTTACATTGAAATACAACTCTACTAACGATGGAAGCAAGGAGGCTACAAGAACAGACAGGTGTAGACTAAGAGGCTGTTCTCTCTAAAACTAAGTCTCTTGGTAGCACAGGAACTATTTTGCTGCCAGCCGCAGTGATCGAGCGGTTCTAGGCGCTTCAGTCCGGAACCGCGTGACCGCTACGACGGTTCGAATCCTGCCCCGGGCATGGATGTGTGTGATATCTTTAGGTTAGTTAGGTGTAAGTAGTTCTAAGTTCTAGGGGACTGATGACCTCAGATGTTAAGTCCCATAGCGCTCAGAGCCACTTGCGCCATTTTTGAACAATTTTGCTGAGACTAAGTATTGAAGCACAGCATTGTGTGTAAATTATTCATGGACTGTGGTAACACCAGGAAAGAATAGAATCGACGATTTTGAGATGTGATGCTATAGAAGGAAGTCGAATATTGGGTGGACTGACAACATAAGGAGGCTCTGGGCAGCATCAATGTGGAAAAGGTATGAGTAAGACACTGACTAGAGGAAGAGAGGGGATGATAGGAAATGTGTCAAGACGCCACGGGATAACTTCCGTGCTACATGAGGGTGTTGTAAAGGTACAAATTGTAGGGGAAGGTAGAGAACAAATAATCGAAGACGTTGCGTGCAAATGCTACTGCGAGATGTACAAGTTGGCACAGGGAAGAGAGTCGTTCATGGATGTTTACAATAGTCAGAAGACTTAAGACCCAAAAAAAGTAAAGCTTTCTTAAATTTTACGAATACAATGAGTGAAAATGTAAGAGTATGCTAAAGAGCAACCAGTGCTACAAAGCAAGAAAACTAAATGATATGACGGAACAACAAAACAATGTCCGATGTGATGTGACATACAACTAAATGTTAGAAACAGTTTTCATGTGTATGTGAAGCTTTCAGAATGGCAGCGGTAAGCAATCCCGGACTCTATGGGTTTCGTGTAAAGGGCTAAACAAATACGAAATGACAGTCATTTGTGCGAGAGGTTTTTTTTGCAAAGTACGAGTATTCGCAAAAGTTGGTCTCTGTCCCAGGCGGTATTACGTAGGCAATTCTACTTATCAAGTGGAATGGGCTTTGTAAGCCGTTGTATGAATCTGTAAGAATAGTTTCTGTTGGCAAGCGAGGCGTTTGGCGACTTATTATCTCTTTAGTGGTCGATGGAGCAAATATCGCATTAAAGTAACACGCAGTTTTGCCGGCCGCTGTGGCCAAGCGGTTCTAGGCTCTTGAGTCGGGAACCGCGCTGCTGCTACGACCGCAGGTTCGAATCCTGCCTCGGGCATTGATGTGTGTGAAGTCCTTAGGTTAATTAGGTTTAAGTAGTTCTAGGGGACTGATGACCTCAGATGTTAAGTCCCATAGTGCTTTGGAGCCATTTTTGAACACGCACTTTAGATTGTTGAAAAGTCCCATATCTGTCTAGTTCTTCCGCTTCAAGAAAATCAAAGTCAGCATGTTCTCTGTTCCAAGAATTCTGAATTGAGTAATAACTACATTTATTCAATTAAATGTGTTTATGCAGGTGTGACTCGGGCAACTGGATGGTTATTAATCTTGTTTTTGAACTGGCCAATTTAACATCTGTTAATTTCATGAAGGTTCTAGCTGATTACTTCTATCATTATTTTCATAGTACATATTACAGACATTGTTTTGAAACATTGCTACACACCTCAATAATTCTGCTGATTTGTAGTTTTTAGGACGTATGCAACTCACAAAAATTCAAAGCATGTAAGAAGACTTTGGTACGGTATGATATGTCAAAGATTCTTAAAATTTTCTGAAATTTTTCATGTGATATTTCAGTTTTTGATCGTCATGAGAATAATTATATTTTGGTATTTGTTACATTTTTTCCTTATTTAGCTTATTCATACAGTCAATCTACAACCGAAAATTTAACTTCGAATGCTAAGTTCTAATGAAAACATGGACCTAGTTAGGTTCGCAGAACCCACACGTCCCACCTCAATGATTTTCAAAATCATTATTTGCTAGTAAAAGTGTAATATTGTTGATGATGGAAGACAATTTTTGATCTTTCGTTTTTTTTAATACGTCTAAAACGAATTTTAATGTGGAAAAGATTGACGGTAAGCCGAGTCGAACGAGGACTTACGCTATGGGCCTTCAGAAACGACGCGGGTGATATTATGAGTGAACACCTATACAAGGTGTTTCACAATTCATAACACAGGCTTCTAGGTGTTGCAGAGTGGGGGTTGGTAAGGAAAGTTAGGATGGGGAACGCCTGCCCAGAAATGCACCGTTTGGATGTAAAATAAACTTGAAGGTGTATCACATCTCCCGTTACACGGTACGCAAGCATCTGGGACAATAAGCTCAGGCCTGTGATCCTTACAGGAGCCCTCGGCGTGGTCAGTGTTCCGAGTACTCCTCAACGGGTTCTCTTCTACGTTACGAAGAACGTCCTCATCAGAGAGAGCGGCCGAGCGAGGTGGCGCAGTGGTTAGCACACTGGACTCGCATTCGGGAGGACGACGGTTCAGATCCCCGTCCGGCCATCCAAATTTAGGTTTTCCATGATGAAAACAAACGTCGGGATGGGTCCTTTGAAAAAGGAACGACCGAATTCCGTTCATTCTTCCCTAATGACATTATTGTCGACGGGCCGTTGGACTGTGATCTTCCCTGCTTCAGAGGGTGCGGGGCGTCCATGGAGCACCATAGTCACTTGCGCACGAACAAGTTTTTCGCAGCCGTTATAGTCGGCTGACGAAAATGGTACGTGATGTCATAATTACAACAGGGACTGACAGTCGCACCCTCTTCTCAGTTTGTGTGCGAACCAGAAGTGGGAGGTTTGGAAGTAATCCAATGTCCAAATATTTTCTATATCCGAACGGTACTTTTTCGGTCATGGGTCGGTTATGAATACTTTGAAGTCCCCTCTATCAACCCTTACAACCTGTAACAGGAATGGTGAAACGCCCCATGTTGCCCGTCAAGGAACAACAGCGCTGGCTGCGGGCGGCTCGCCTCGTGGCTCTCGACAACAGCGCGACGCTAATAACGCGGTGGACGCCGCGTTCCAGCACAGCACGTCACACCACAGCGGGCCTTTGCCCTGAGGGCGGCGTCTGTCGTCTTCTGAACACAGTGGTATGCGGTACCCGCGTAAGGCTCTCTGCGGTAGGAACGACAGGGCCAAAGGCAGATCGAACATCATTCGTGGTGTGAGCATTTTATTTGTTTTAACAGAGCACACTAAGTTGGATGTCATAAACGTCTATTGTAAAAACACCTCCAGAGATATTGACTACTAAGGAAATAGAATAGTTTACAATCATCAAACTATACCAAATTCATTAATAGGAAACAGATTAAATACAATAATAAAAACTATAGCAATGCAGTAAAAGAGCTACAAGTTTTTTCTCGAAAGAAATTTTAAAATTTGCAATCCAAAATAGAAGTATACTTCGTAGATAAACAATAGATAAGAAAATTATTATACCGCCGCATAGCGGAGGTGTGCAGGACATACAGGAGAAGTATCCACACCAAACTGATATGAAATATTGCGTCCTGAATGGTACAAGTAGCCAGCGAGAACAAATGGTTCAAATGGCTCTAAGCACTATGGGATTTAACATGTGACGTGATACCTCCCCTACACTCAGAGCTACATAAAACTAACTAACCTAAGGACATCACACACATCCATGCCCGAGGCAGGATTCGAACCTGCGACCGTAGCAGCAGCGCGGCTCCGACTGAAGCGCCTAGAACCGCTCGGCCACAACGGCCGGCCACTGGCTCAAAAATGATTCAAATGGCTCTGAGCACTAAGGGACTTAAAATCTCAGGTCATCAGTCCCCCACTGGCTCAGCTAGAACCTTCATGAAATTAACAGATCTTAAATTAGCCAGTTAAAAAGAACAGTGCATTCAAGGAGTAAGATTAATAACCAATCAGTTGGCCAAGCCAGCCTTGCATAAATACATTTATGTAAATAAATCTAGTAAGTACTTAATTAGCAAATTACATGGTTAACACTTCGACAATTTACAAGAGCTGGAAATAATAAAAAAAAACTAAAAGGAGAGCTGCAGTAAGCGCGCTGTGAGTAAGACAAAAGTAGCCCGACCGGTTGGCCGTGCGGTCTAACCCACGGCTTTCCGGGCGGGAAGGAACGCCTGGTCCCCGGCACGAATCCGCCCGGCGGATTTGTGTCGACGTCCGGTGAGCAGACCAGTCTGTGGATGGTTTATAGGCGGTTTTGCATCTGCCTGGCAAATGCGGGCTTGTTCCCCTTATTCCGACTCAGTTAGACTATGTCGGTGATTGCTGCGCAAACAAGTTCTCCACGTACGCATACACCACCATTAGTCTAACACGCAAACGTAAGTGTTAGACTCGTCTGGTGTGAGACGTTCCCTGGTGGGGTCCACCGGGGGCCGAACCGCACAATAACCCTGGGTTCGGCGTGGGGTGGCGGAGGGGTGAAGTAGAGTGCCCCACTTCAAAAAGAACAGAGCTTTCAAGGATTAAGATTAATAACCATTCAGCTGGACGAGCCACACTTGCATAAACACATTTAAATAAATAAATCTAGTATAAAAATGTGTGCCCCGACCGAGACTCGAACCCGGGATCTCATGCTTACATGGCAGACGCTCTATCCATCTTTTTTTTAATGCTAGCTATATTTTTTTTTTCGTTATTGATCGTTGTGTTCTCGTCGTTGCGGACGTCGCAAGACATCCTGTTCAAGTTTGGTGGTTGTTTCTTCCACTCAGTTTTTTATTATTACAGAGGCCAACCGGCTTTCTGACCGAACACGCTGAGCTACCGTGCCGGCAATCTGAGCCACCGAGGACACAGATGAATAGCGCGACTGCATGGACTGATCCCTTGCATGCTTCCCGTGAGACCTACATTCCCAACTGTCCACAATCTACGTACTTAATGTTCCTAACAGATACTTTGCTCATCCACTCGTTACTCGCGTCCACTTAAGTTGACGATTCCCGTAAGAGTTCGGGCAACCTGTGCGCACTCGCACAGACGAAGGTCAATGGCCGGGTAGCCATTTAACTATATATGAAGATAGTAACTGTTCTCGAAACAACAGATACCATTGATAACCGTGCAACTTCTCTGGAATAAACATCACCTGTCAGCAACTGAGGGTTTCAATTTATTATCATTTATTCTACAGATGCTGCACGGTCACCAATGGTATCTGTTCTTTCGAGAACAGTTACTATCTTCATATACAAATAAATATAGTAATTACTTAATTAGCAAATTAGCTGGTTAGTACTTGGACAATTTACATTAGCTCGAAATTTAAAAAAAAATTAAAAGGAAAGCAGCAGTAGGCGCGCAGCAAGTAAGATACAAGTAAATACGTTGACATGCTATACAACCCTGTCTTGGCATGGCATGGTGAGCTAGGAAACACTAAGTGGTGCAGCAACACCAGCACCAGGCTGGCCGAACGGTCGGGCGCGGACTTTGGCTCCGCATTCGGACGCTGCGCCTGCCCGGTCATCCAGGCAGGTTTCATCCAAGTCCCACCGACCGATACACAGATCTTACCCTAATTAAGAGAAGAATACAGAATTTAGTACAGGAATGGGGCCAGGCGTCTACTATAGACGGAAGCCTGTCGCACGACAGTCAAAATTAAAGCAGCAAGAAAAACAAGTAAATAATTTTTCAGAAAAAAAAGAAAAACCACAGTCAAACTTGACGGTATAAACGCCCATTAAGGCAGTAAACGAAATTATGGTCTCCAAAAGTAGAACCGGCAGGGCATGGGACATGAAATGAACCCGGTTAATATACACTCCTGGAAATGGAAAAAAGAACACATTGACACCAGTGTGTCAGACCCAACATACTTGCTCCTGACACTGCGAGAGTGCTGTACAAGCAATGATCACACGCACGTCACAGCGGACACACCAGGAACTTCGGTGTTGGCCGTCGAATGGCGCTAGCTGTGCAGCATTTGTGCAATGCCGCCGTCAGTGTCAGCCAGTTTGCCGTGGCATACGGAGCTCCATCGCAGTCTTTAACACTGGCAGCATGCCGCGACAGCGTGGACGTGAACCGTATGTGCAGTTGACGGACTTTGAGCGAGGGCGTATAGTGGGCATGCGGGAGGCCGGGTGGACGTACCGCCGAATTGCTCAACACGTGGGGCGTGAGGTCTCCACAGTACATCGATGTTGTCGCCAGTGGTCGGCGGAAGGTGCACGTGCCTGTCGACCTGGGACCGGACCGCAGCGACGCACGGATGCACGCCAAGACCGTAGGATCCTACGCAGTGCCGTAGGGGACCGCACCGCCACTTCCCAGCAAATTAGGGACACTGTTGCTCCTGGGGTATCGGCGAGGACCATTCGCAACCGTCTCCATGAAGCTGGGCTACGGTCCCGCACACCGTTAGGCCGTCTTCCGCTCACGCCCCAACATTGTGCAGCCCGCCTCCAGTGGTGTCGCGACGGGCGTGAATGGAGGGACGAATGGAGACGTGTCGTCTTCAGCGATGAGAGTCGCTTCTGCCTTGGTGCCAATGATGGTTGTATGCGTGTTTGGCGCCGTGCAGGTGAGCACCACAATCAGGACTGCATACGACTGAGGCACACAGGGCCAACACCCGGCATCATGGTGTGGGGAGCGATCTCCTACACTGGCCGTGCACCTCTGGTGATCGTCGAGGGGACACTGAATAGTGCACGGTACATCCAAACCGTCATCGAACCCATCGTTCTACCATTCCTAGACCGGCAAGGGAACTTGCTGTTCCAACAGGACAATGCACGTCCGCATGTATCCCGTGCCACCCAACGTGCTCTAGAAGGTGTAAGTCAACTACCCTGGCCAGCTAGATCTCCGGATCTGTCCCCCATTGAGCATGTTTGGGACTGGATGAAGCGTCGTCTCACGCGGTCTGCACGTCCAGCACGAACGCTGGTCCAACTGAGGTGCGAGGTGGAAATGGCATGGCAAGCCGTTCCACAGGACTACATCCAGCATCTCTACGATCGTCTCCATGGGAGAATAGCAGGGTGCATTGCTGCGAAAGGTGGATATACACTGTACTAGTGCCGACATTGTGCATGCTCTGTTGCCTGTGACTATGTGCCTGTGGTTCTGTCAGTGTGATCATGTGATGTATCTGACCCCAGGAATGTGTCAATAAAGTTTCCCCTTCCTGGAACAATGAATGCACGGTGTTCTTATTTTAATTTCCAGGAGTGTACAAAAGCGCACGGCCACAAATCCGGCGCCTTGCAGCATCCATCTAGGCAGCTGAGGTCGAACTTCGCAAATAACACTCAGACTGAAGCATTAAATAAAGAAATAACTACAGCAGTTTTATAGGAGTGTATGCGCATATTCCCTGCCTATAGATCAATTACCAGAAGTCTGATATGGAACCGGACGTGAACCTCGAACAAACAACCAGAAAACTACCGAACTAAAGAGTCACGGTACTGGTGCAGGTAATGACAATTATAGCTCTGTTTACTGCCGATGCTCGGCTCACTCGTATCGATAAACCAAATTGGAAGCTCAACAGACATATCCGTACAACGACACATGAAAGACAGCGTGGAGCCGGCACACAACTTGAACACAGCGAGGGTCCGCACGCACAAACTCTGCCTACCGTAACAACAGCGGCAACTCGGTCTCAACAGCAGTAGCGACGAGGCCTTTGCAAAACTCGCGTCTAGGGTTTACAATATTGGCGACGAGCATTTACAAAAGTAATAATGCATCGCGATCCAGGAAACCGCCTGAGTGCGCATTCCTGGTACCGCTGGAACGCTGAGAGCCGGCGACTGTTAACTGCCGAATTTGTGCTAACCATCAACTGCCGCGCACTACTCGTCTCGCCTCCAGGTTCCAACTCGGCCGCTTCATCTCCAGCGAACTGTTTCGTCGCGCCTCCGATGTCAGCGCGAACCACGCCATCCTAAGGCGAAGATGTTCTACTGGAGACCTATCGATAGCGCAACGGTTCACACACACACACACACACACACACACACACAGACACAGACACACACAAAGTGAAGAAAAGGTGATCTGTCGTTCCTTCGTACTGCACGATTTTTGTCACATCGCTCTCCCACATTTATATCAGATCCGTCTCTCATACAGCCAGTGGACAACAAAAAGGAAACAGTATCCATAATTGGTTGGGAAGGATCTTCTACGCAATATTCTCTACAACACGAGATGTGTACTAAAAATAGCGAGACTCGCAACACAGTACATCAACAGATATCGCTGTTGCCTCTCTCTCCGTATCAGAGCTAATTTGATCGTGTGTTCGTCTCAGTACCAGTTTGAACTTGCTGCAGGTATTAAACGACTGTTGAGGGCATCTGAAGTGAAGCTGAGTTTGTCAAATGCGACATGAACTCGTGCCGGCAAAAGTACGAGCAACGCTCCGCTATCAAATTTTGGAATAAGCAACGGCTGTTGTGGCATACGCTTATGGAGAATATTCCCTATCCAGAACAGAGATTTCAAATGGTACATGTCCTGTGTAGCAGGCCGAGGAGAAGAGCAATACGAGGCTCTGTGGATGTCTAAAAAGATGATCAAATGTATCCCGAAGTCTTCTAACGGACATTAATATGCGGTGTGTTCACCCTTCGTTTTTATGATGCCTTCATCTCTGTGGGGAACATTTTCAGTGATGTGTCTGAAAATACCTGTAAAGGAATGGCAGTTCATTCTTCCTCACGAGCCGAAAGCAGAGAAGGTAGTGATGTTGGACGCTGGGGTCTGGAGTTATAACGCATTCCAAAGCTGTTCCGCTGAGTTCAGATCGGGATTCTAGGAAGGCCAGTCAATTTCAGGAACGTCGCAGTCCACAAACCAGATACTACTTTGAGCGTGTTGTCATGTTGACACATACAGTCCTCGTTTCCGACCTGTGTCTCTACTGTACACACCACACGAGGTGCGACAATAAAGTAATGAGACTGAATGAACAAAAATGTTGCTTACCGTTTTAGACAAGTTTAGTGTTCTCTCCTTCAAATTAGTTCCCTTCTGATTGTACACACTTTTTCCAGCGCTTCTGCCATTGACGGCAACATTTCTGGAACTCATCTTCTGTGATGTCCTCCAAGACCCTAGTACAAGCTTTTTGGACATCTTGTGTTGTTTGATAATGGTGTCGTTTGACCGCCGTTTTGACTCTTGGAAATAGAAAAAAGTCGCATGGAGCGATATCTGGTGAATAAGGTAGCTGTGGTAGTACTGAAATTTGTTTTGAGGTTAAAAATTGTTGTACTGACAGAGCAGTATGGGATGGCGCATTATCGTGATGCAGAATCCAATTATCAGCAATGTTGGCACGGACGCGAAGAACTCTTTTACGAAGTCTTTCTAAAATTTCTTTGTAGTAATATTGGTTAACTGTTTGTCCAGGAGGCACCCACTCTTAATGAACAATTCCCTTGGAATCAAAGAAGCACACAAAAAATGCATTTCACCTTTGACTTTGACATGCGAGCTTTTTTTCTTCTGGGTGATCCCTTTGAGAACCATTGCGAACTTTGGCGTTTTCTCTCTGGATCGTACGGAAAAAAACAACTTTCATCACCAGTGATAACACGGCTCAACAGTTCTGGATTGATTTCCGTTTGCTCTGACAGATCGGCGGCCACATTTTTCCGTGTGCCTCGGTGTTGTGGACTGAGATTTTTCGGGACCATTATTGCACAAATCTTTCTCATACCAAGATCTTCAGTTATTACTAGACGAACCGTTTCTCGATTGATGTTCAGTTCTTCTGCAATCATTTTAACGGATAATCTTCGATCAGATCGTACGAGTTCACGCACCCTGGCCAAGTTGGCATCCGTCTGTGAGGTTTATGGTCGTCCACTGCGGTCTTCACCTTCAACATTCCTTCTGCCTTCACTAAACATTTTATGCCAACGAAGAACTTGAGCTCTCGACATAACCTCCTCTCCAAAAGCGTTCTGAAGCTTACCGTAAGTTGTCGTCGCGATTTCACCCAATTTAACGCAAAAAGAAATGACATACCGTTGCGCAATATTGTGCGGTTCCAATTCCGTGCCGAGAGACACAAACACGTGTTAACTTACTACTACTCACGACTGAGTAGTTGAATCGATGTGCTGCTTGGACTAGAAGCAGCTTATAGACCAAGGGTTGCCACATCTTGCAAAGAAAATCAGTCTCATTACTTTATTATCGCACCTCGTACAATGCTGTAAGATAGGTTCTTACACTTCCGCACCTAGCAGTTTTTAAGCGCCGCAGGAGGACCATACCCAAACCATGAAGAACCTTCTCGTAATGTAACACCTTCTCCGCCACACTTCAGTGTCGGCATTACATGTGACGGCAGGTAACGTTCCCCAGGCACGTTCCAAATGTAAACTCTTCCGTCAGATAGCCACGACGTGGAGCGTGATTCGTTACTCCAAATCGCTCGTTTCCTGCCATACTCTGCCCTGTGGCGTAGCTCTTTACGACATCTCTAAGCGTCGCTTAGTATTGGCGACAGAAATGTGTGGCTTATGAGGAGCTTTTCGACCATTGTTCCCGATTATTTTACTGCCTGCGCCTTGTCGTTGTGCTAGCTGGATCGCTGATAGTACTTCGGAAATAGCGGCTGATTATATCCGCTGATTTCACACAATTTTTTACAACCACCTCCGTAAGGCTCGACGGTTTCTATCCATCAGTAGACAGTATTTGCCTGGTCTCGATCTAGCTGTGATTGTTTCTTCGTATCTCCACTTCATAAGCACTAACAGTCGACTTGGGCAGTTTTAGAAAGGCAGAAATGTCCCTGGCGGATTTGTTACTCAGGTAACATCCAGTGACTAGTTCACGTTCGATGAGATTGAGCTCTGCTGACACATCCATTCTCCTGTTACTGCCGTATCTAATGACGACACGATACTGTCCGCCTCCTTTTATAACGCCGAGTCCGCCTCTCGTGACATCTAGTGGTCAAATCAGCGATACATAGGGGTGTCTGGGTACTTTTGGCCATATCGTATATGAAGAGCGCTGCCCCATCAAATTTTAGAAGCAGCAACGGCTGTTGTGACTTACAAACAACTGTAAAGTGCTTATGGAAAAAATTCCCTATCCGTGACACTTCAAACACGACAACTCGCAGGTAGAGAAGAAGCGGGAGACGAATCTCATGCTGATAATTATGTGGAAAGAGTGAGGTGTCTTGTTAAGTAAGACTGCTAGGATGGTCAAAGTTGTCGGATCGTCGATTTACATTGACAGTAGGCAGTAGCGAATAAAATTTTAACACAGGATTTCGACACGGGAATAACGTGCACAAAGATGGTCCAAATAAAACGTGACAGACTGATCTAAAGAGTAATCGGAAAGAAGCGTGTCTAGACCTTCTTGACTACATTCATAGTGAGTCAGAATTTTTAAGTCGCGTTATCACTTGTGACGAATCATGAATTTTCCAGCACGATCTCGAGACAAAACTCCAAAATCGGAAGCGGCACTCGGCAAACTTCCTCCTTCTTGAGAAGAGGAACTTCCACAAAGAAGTTGCAAAGCAATCACACTTCCTATCGGGATGTCCTTGAGCTATACAGGAGAAGGCAGGCACTTGCTGCGATGCTATATCAATGAATTTTAGCCAAGAGATAGCCTTCCTATGGTTCTTCATCCACCCCCTTTCATCGGATCTCATTGCTTGTGATTTATTTGACTTTCTAGGCTTACGATAGTACCCAAAACAGCGTATCGATCAAGCTGAAATGTTATGCAGCAGATAACTTCCAGAGCTGCTATAACGATTGGAAACTGCTACACAACTGTCAAAGGAAACTATTTTTAACGAGGCAGCTTTATTGTGAAAAAGGAGTTTAAATTGAAGGTTACAAAAAACAGTTTCGTCCATTTTCTAACGCACGTAGTACGCAGGAAAAGTGTTGTTACTAACAGATACTTTTATTAGTAAACTACACTCACGCTCATAAATTAAGAGTAATTGCAGAATGTGGTGCCACACGTCGTGGCACTATACAAAACTGGCGCTAATAGCAAAGGCACATAGGGAACACAAACGACACAGATCTGTAAGTCCATGGTATTGGTGATAAGTTGAGAAAACCGACCCGAAACACATGTGCTGCAAAACGCCAGTGCTTCCTGAGCATGTACCCCGACATCAATATGGGATATGATCACCATGCACATGTACACAAGCCGCCCAATGGGTTGGCATACTCTGGATGAGGTGGTCGAGCAGCTGCTGTGGTATAGCCTCCTATTCTTGCATCAGTGCCTGTCGGAGCTCCTGAAGTGTCCTAGGGGTTTGAAGACTTGCAGCGATACGTTTACCGAGAGAATCGCATACATGCTCGATGGGTTTTAGGTCTGGAGAGCAGGCAGACCACTCCATTCGCCTGATATCTTCTGTTTCAAGGTACTCCTCCACGATGGCAGCTCGCTGGGGCTGTGCGTTATCATCCATCAGGAGGAAGGTGGGACCCATTGCACTCCTGAAAAGTCGGACACACTGGTGCAAAATGACGTCCTGATACAACTGGTTACAGTTCCTCAATCAAGGACATGCAGGAGCGTACGTGAACCAATCATAATCCCAACCCACACCATCAAACCACTACCTCTATACAGGTCCCTTTCAAGGACACTAAGGGATTGGTATCTGGCTCCTGGTTCACGAAAGATGAAAATCCGGCGAGAATAACTGAACTGTTCAGACGATACCTGGACTCGTCCGTGAACATAACCTGGGACCACCGTTCCAATAACCATGTACTATGTTCATGACACCAGACTTTTCGGGCTCTCCTGTAAACAGGGGTCAGTGGGATGCACTTTGCACGTTTCTGGGCGAATAAACCTTGTCTGTTCAGTCGCGTGTAGACTGCGTGTCTGGAGACAAGTGTTCCAGTGGCTGCGGTAAGATCCCGAGCAAGGCTACCTGCAGTTCTCCGTGGCCGTCTTCGGGTACTCACGGTGAGATATCGGTCTTCTTGTGGCGTTATACACTGTGGGCGTCCCGTACTGTAGCACCTGGAATCCTATCTGCTGGAATCGTTGCCATAATCTTGAGATCACAAATTGTGGCTCACGGAGGGCCCGTGCTGCCACCTGCTGTGTTTGACCAGCCTCCAGTCGTCCTAGTATTCTGTCCCTCATAACGTCATCAATATGTGCTCTTTGAGCCATTGTCAACACACAGTCACCATTGGCACGTCTGAAAACGTGTGCACACTTACTCGCCACAGCGTACTCTGACATGTACCAACTCACCTCTGCGTATGTGGACTGCTGCCAGAGCCACCGCGCGATGACCGCAGGTCAGATGCACCGCATAGCCATACCCCTAGGCGAGTTAAACCCGCAAATCGCCGACCAGCGCGTTGTTTCGCCATGTATCAGCATTATCCTTTATTTATGAGCATGAGTGTAGGTTACCATGCTCTCGCGCGAAATCAGTAAGAAAAACTGTTAGCAACTGAAAGGGTTTTAAGCACCGTTAGCTTGGTATTGCTGTTGATTCTCATGCGAATTGTGAACCAACTACGAAAGCCAAAACAATGTAGTGTGGAATCGAAATGACAATGAAATTTACAATTAAAAATGTGGTTAAGTGCCAGAAACATACCGCTGGATCGAGCGAGCCTGAACGTAGATATTTATATTTATAATCAGACACTTAGACAAGTGAGCCGTTAAGCTAATTCACGCACGTTTGCTACCGGAAACACGTTTTCAAGATCCTGCGTGCAATGTCCTAATGACTATAAACATCATACACTCCTGGAAATGGAAAAAAGAACACATTGACACCGGTGTGTCAGACCCACCATACTTGCTCCGGACACTGCGAGAGGGCTGTACAAGCAATGATCACACGCACGGCACAGCGGACACACCAGGAACCGCGGTGTTGGCCGTCGAATGGCGCTAGCTGCGCAGCATTTGTGCACCGCCGCCGTCAGTGTCAGCCAGTTTGCCGTGGCATACGGAGCTCCATCGCAGTCTTTAACACTGGTAGCAGGCAGCGACAGCGTGGACGTGAACCGTATGTGCAGTTGACGGACTTTGAGCGAGGGCGTATAGTGGGCATGCGGGAGGCCGGGTGGACGTACCGCCGAATTGCTCAACACGTGGGGCGTGAGGTCTCCACAGTACATCGATGTTGTCGCCAGTGGTCGGCGGAAGGTGCACGTGCCCGTCGACCTGGGACCGGACCGCAGCGACACACGGATGCACGTCGAGACCGCAGGATCCTACGCAGTGCCGTAGGGGACCGCACCGCCACTTCCCAGCAAATTAGGGACACTGTTGCTCCTGGGGTATCGGCGAGGACCATTCGCAACCGTCTCCATGAAGCTGGGCTACGGTCCCGCACACAGTTAGGCCGTCTTCCGCTCACGCCCCAACATCGTGCAGCCCGCCTCCAGTGGTGTCGCGACAGGTGTGAATGGAGGGACGAATGGAGACGTGTCGTCTTCAGCGATGAGAGTCGCTTCTGCCTTGGTGCCAATGATGGTCGTATGCGTGTTTGGCGCCGTGCAGGTGAGCACCACAATCAGGACTGCATACGACCTAGGCACACAGGGCCAACACCCGGCATCATGGTGTGGGGAACGATCTCCTACACTGGCCGTACACCTCTGGTGATCGTCGAGGGGACACTGAATAGTGCACGGTACATCCAAACCGTCATCGAACCCATCGTTCTACCATTCCTAGACCGGCAAGGGAACTTGCTGTTCCAACAGGACAATGCACGTCCGCATGTATCCCGTGCCACCCAACGTGCTCTAGAAGGTGTAAGTCAACTATCCTGGCCAGCAAGATCTCCGGATCTGTCCCCCATTGAGCATGTTTGGGACTGGATGAAGCGTCGTCTCACGCGGTCTGCACGTCCAGCACGAACGCTGGTCCAACTGAGGCGCCAGGTGGAAATGGCATGGCAAGCCGTTCCACAGGACTACATCCAGCATCTCTACGATCGTCTCCATGGGAGAATAGCAGCCTGCATTGCTGCGAAAGGTGGATATACACTATACTAGTGCCGACATTGTGCATGCTCTGTTGCCTGTGACTATGTGCCTGTGGTTCTGTCAGTGTGATCATGTGATGTATCTGACCCCAGGAATGTGTCAATAAAGTTTCCCCTTCCTGGGACAATGAATTCACGGTGTTCTTATTTCAATTTCCAGGACTATATTTCGGACGAGAGAAGTAAACCTGAACGGATGAGAGTTGGAGGCATCGATGGCTTTTGGGGTGTCGTTCCACAATAGATGTCATACAGTGGCTGTCAGCGTCGAAGTCTCCGAAGTTGGCTACACAAGTGCAGTAGCCGCCCACCAGCGGTCCCTACTGCATCGGGTGTCTTTCAACCCCGAACTGCGCAAGACCCGCGCCACCTGGGCGCGAAACGCGACCGTATATGGAGGCTCCGTCTGCAGCGGCAGTTCCAGTTAGTCTTCGGGGGCCCAGCCAGCCTACTCCCAATAGTTGTCACTCTCCGAGTCATGGCCCAACGTCACGACGAAGCCAGCGGAACCACTTCGCAGTACAGTGACGTACATCACCATTCCATGTTTACCTCGACTCAGAGACACCAGCTCACAGCTTTGTGGAACTTCGACTTCAGTCAGGCGCAAACAGAACAATTGTACATAGTCCTGCAATTGTACGTGTCAGCGCCATCTGTACACTTTGCGCTGTACCACATGCGCATCTACAACATATAAGTTGAGTATTTACAGTACGAGTATAGCTGTTTTACAGTGCTTTTATTCCATGTTTGATTTATGCCTGAGTTCCCGAGCACCTTCCTGAACAGAACTGTATTTTGTACGTCTTCCTACCACTCAGGCACATGTCGTTTGACCCCGAAGCTAAGCGCCATAACAACTTTCTGCAGGAAAACACTGCCCCAGACAACCGGCTGCATATTCTATGTTTCCTGCCAACCATCTGCTTGAGCGATAAATGAACTACTCTCCCTTACACCCACTTCCTTCCCAGGATTCTTCACTTCCAACAGTCGAATGATTTCCTAGACCGTGTCGTTGGTAGTCGCATGGCGAACGAATTCACACACAATATGTAGGGTGTTTCAGGACTCCACTGACAAACGTAATGGGATGATTGCTTACACAGAGACGCATCTTTTTTGTTCAGGAACATATACTTTTTATCTCGCCGCTAATGATTTAAGAGGATGACTCTCCCATAAGATTCTAAGAATGATTAATTACAACTGCATATAACACACATTTATTAACAAATGTACCACAGAATTCCTAGAGTCTCATTACATGATTGAAACCTTCGAGCAGCAACCGTACAACTGTGATGAGCGAGGCAGTATTCTATTTCGTATCGCGAAACACATCACTGGTTCAAGGAGATTCAACTAAGCGATGGTAGCAATTGGAGTAATGATCACTGTTGTGTCTAGGAATCCTGCGTACTTGGTTCGCTAGACAAACAATCAAACAACTCGCTCTAATGAGTTTTATTACAACTAGACAAATACAAAAAGGAAATGAACGTACGGCATTGTTGGCCGGGAGGCCCCTATTCGGGGAAGTTCGGCTGCCAAGTGCAAGTCTTATTTCATTCGACGCCACATTGGACGACTTCTGCACCGGTGATGAGGATGCAATGATGATGACGACGACACAACACCCAGTCAACGAGCGGAGAAAACCTCCAATCCGCCCAGAAATCTAATCCGGACCATCATGCATGGGAGGCGAGCACGTTACCACCCAGACAAGCACACGTCCGTGCTACGTAGAGAGTAGTAATGAAGCTGTTATCGAAGTGGGCCGCCATCAGTCGCGCGCGGCGCTTATGTCCTCTTCACCTCGGGGCCGCTGCTGTTGCGTTGTCAGCGTCCGATTGGCTGACCTCTTCTCACAGCCGTCTCTTCTCTGTCATTCCCGACTAGCGTTCCAGAGCTGAACTTTATGCCGTAGCAACTACCACACTCTCGACAGGCCCGCCAAAAATCAATAAGAGTGAAATCAGGAGAATGTAATGGCCATGCAACAGGCGTTGTTCACATTATTCATGTTCTCCAAAGTCAGTACCTATCTGTGTTAGCGTATCAGCAGATAAATAAGCTGCGGGTTCGCCACGCCGAAACCAAAGGTTACTGTGCATAAGAAGTATCACAAGGACCAGCATTTATGCAAGCTTGTCATACAAAAACTGCTGCTCCAGTAAAGAGCACTTGCAGAGTTTCACGTGTAGACACCTTTTTGTGTGAGTCAGTTCAAATACCAGAGGAAGACAAAGAAAAACCGTTTGCAATAGGATTATGATTAGTCTAGTAAAGGAACGCGGTGTCTAAAGAAACCATCTTGTTGAGAACAATTTTAATTTAATCATTTAAAGCGATTCTGCAAACGGTCTCATCAGAAAGTGTGCTAAAACCATCATCCATGATTGTAAGTTGCTTTTATTGATGGTACGTCGAAGTGCTCATCCTAAAGTAATAAAATGCATCGTATCTACACTCCTGGAAATTGAAATAAGAACACCGTGAATTCATTGTCCCAGGAAGGGGAAACTTTATTGACACATTCCTGGGGTCAGATACAGCACATGATCACACTGACAGAACCACAGGCACATAGACACAGGCAACAGAGCATGCACAATGTCGGCACTAGTACAGTGTATATCCATCTTTCGCAGCAATGCGGGCTGCTATTCTCCCATGGAGACGATCGTAGAGATGCTGGATGTAGTCCTGTGGAACGGCTTGCCATGCCATTTCCACCTGGCGCCTCAGTTGGACCAGCGTTCGTGCTGGACGTGCAGACCGCGTGAGACGACGCTTCATCCAGTCCCAAACATGCTCAATGGGGGACAGATCCGGAGATCTTGCTGGCCAGGGTAGTTGACTTACACCTTCTAGAGCACGTTGGGTGGCACGGGATACATGCGGACGTGCATTGTCCTGTTGGGACAGCAAGATCCCATGCCGGTCTAGGAATGGTAGAACGATGGGTTCGATGACGGTTTGGATGTACCGTGCACTATTCAGTGTCCCCTCGACGATCACCAGAGGTGTACGGCCAGTGTAGGAGATCGCTCCCCACACCATGATGCCGGGTGTTGGCCCTGTGTGCCTCGGACGTATGCAGTCCTTATTGTGGCGCTCACCTGCACGGCGCCAAACACGCATACGACCATCATTGGCACCAAGGCAGAAGCGACTCTCATCGCTGAAGACGACACGTCTCCATTCGTCCCTCCATTCACGCCTGTCGCGACACCACTGGAGGCGGGCTGCACGATGTTGGGGCGTGAGCGGAAGACGGCCTAACGGTGTGCGGGACCGTAGCCCAGCGTCATGGAGACGGTTGCGAATGGTCCTCGCCGATACCCCAGGAGCAACAGTGTCCCTAATTTGCTGGGAAGTGGCGGTGCGGTCACCTACGGCACTGCGTAGGATCCTACGGTCTTGGCGTGCATCCGTGCGCCGCTGCGGTCCGGTCCCAGGTCGACGGGCACGTGTACCTTCCGCCGACCACTGGCGACAACATCGATGTACTGTGGAGACCTCACGCCCCACGTGTTGAGCAATTCGGCGGTACGTCCACCCGGCCTCCCGCATGCCCACTATACGCCCTCGCTCAAAGTCCGTCAACTGCACATACGGTTCACGTCCACGCTGTCGCGGCATGCTACCAGTGTTAAAGACTGCGATGGAGCTCCGTATGCCACGGCAAACTGGCTGACACTGACGGCGGTGGTGCACAAATGCTGCGCAGCTAGCGCCATTCGACGGCCAACACCGCGGTTCGTGGTGTGTCTGCTGTACCGTGCATTTGATCATTGCTTGTACAGCCCTCTCGCAGTGTCCGGTGCAAGTATGGTGGGTCTGACACACCGGTGTCAATGTGTTCTTTTTTCCATTTCCAGGAGTGTATTATATCTATTTTTGATATGTATAACCCTTGGTGCATGCAGTCATCAGGTTAGGTATCTGCTCCTCACTCTTAAAAACAGATTTTGGTGATGGCGTTAGCCGCAGTGCATTAATTGTTTTAGGCGTTTAATATACTGCGACCCAGACTGAACTTCGATTACAATTTACGTACCTTTCCAGCCTGATTGTGTGTGGGCCGGCCGGGGTGACCGAGCTGTTCTAGGCGCTACAGTCTGGAACCGCACGACCGCTACGGTCGCAGGTACGAATCCTGCGTCAGGCATGGATGTGTGTGATGTCCTCAGGTTAGTTAGGTTTAAGTAGTTCTAAGTACTAGGGGACTGATGACCTTAGAAGTCAAGTCCCATAGTGCTCAGAGCCATTTGATGGTGTGTGGAAACACATTTTAGTGAGATCTAACAAATTGCATATGGATTCTCTTGGTCCCATATGTGACCATTCACCTGTTAAAAAAAACAGCCACGTTTAAAATGGACCTCACTTGCGGTACTTGGAAGACAGTACCATTCATTTCTTAAAAGACATCATAGTCACCGTTGACTGTATGAAATATTTATTATTAATTGCAATTTCGGCATTAGGGCCATTTTCAATTAACACTGCAAAAGTTACATTCTGTCAGAATATAAGACTATCTGACATGAGTACATGTCGTTGTGGCAGGTTACTAATACACAGCGTCACCGGTTCACATCCGGTCCAACTGTCTCGGTGAACAAGTAAGAGGAGACTCAAAGCAACGGCTGAATAACAGCAGAGCATAGCACTTTGAAGGTATGGCGGTGGAACTTTAAGTTCCGTGCCACCCTCCGACGGTGGAAGAACATAGGAAGGGTGCGGTAATGCGCCAACTCTATGGTCAATGTGAAAAGTGGCTGGACGTGAACTGGCCACTGCTACCGGGCAGGAAAGCGTAGTCGTATTAGGCTTATCGTCAGTCATAGCCCGAATCCGAGACCTCCAGGACGGTGAGCAGAACGGAGTGTCGGTGCCAGCGCCGTGAAACTGTGGTGCCGACGGTTTGGAGTCCACTTTTCTGTACAGTTGGCGAGCCTTACGGCGAATGGTCGTCTTGTCATGTCATCCCCAAAATGCAGTCTTTTCACTGTTAGAGTCCCACAAGATCCGATGAGTTCGACACTTATTACATCGTAAAATGTTAAATATGTGCTGTTTGGTCAATGTTACCATCGCTCTAATAATCTATTAGAAATAAAAGCTCAGGTGCACTGACAACAGGTGGAGCTAAGTCATAAAACGACAGTGCGGATTTCATAATAAGTGCAAAGTTGGGTGGTACAAATTCTTAAACTTTCTAAATGAGGTAATCGTGGAAGTTAAATCGTAGCCTCTCCACCTCCCCTAGTCGCTTGCGTGATCTGTGCCAATATCACGTGCCATGTATGTGCCATGGATGTACTGGTTGAAGGTCAAGGCATTCTCAAAACATGGTATTCTCACATCACGCTTTCCACAAATAACATGCGCACATCGAAACCACCATGTACCTCGAGGATGTCGACGAAGCGCAGCGAAGGTAGAACTGGGCGTAGATGCAACAAGCGTCTCTCCCATTGCCTATCGACTCACTACAGTACAAAACATGTCAGCGATCTCAAAAATTTTGAAGGATATGTTCCTTCTGAAATAAATCACGTCCGTGTTACCTACCTGACGTCCTGAAACACCTCGAATGGGGATATTACTTTGAGAACCTAGCAAATCGCTTTCTCGAAGAAGACGTGCGCATTTCAGTCGAAATATCGATTTCCATTTTATAGCTTCTTTTTATTTCATTTTACAAGAAGATACGACGGAGCGCCCAAGAGGATCGTAAACAAGTTGACACTGGCCCAGAAGTCAAAGCACTTATTGCACAACATATTTACCTCATTCCTTCTATTTCGAGAAAGGACTAAGTTCATATGATAAGATTGCCGGGTTGGTGTGCCGTTGTAAAATTCATACATGATACTCTATCGCGTGTGTAAGGTGCATGTCATCTCTTCTCTATGTATGCCCTACCTTAAGCTTCTTGGAGCGAATTGCTTACCACAATTTCAAGTAGTGCTCAACGATCTGCAGTTCGCGTTGTCAAAAAATGACTTGCGATTTCTTTAATCATTCCCACTCTCTCCCTTTCGCATTTTCTCTAAATACTCTAACGACAGACCTAACAGAAATTGTACAGTGAGAGACAACGCAGGTCAAGAACCTTCCGAAAGAAGGAAGAACTGAACAAGGGGATCTGTACTTTTATTTTCGGCGTTTTAGACTCTATAGACACCTTCGGTCTTGTCATTATTTTTCCTGACATGATATTTCTCGAATTCGTGAGACGGATGCATGGAATTACATGTACCGTAGCAGCCTTAAGACAACAATAACATTTTATGCTGAGTCCTTTGTAAACAAAGATATGTGCAAACATCAGCAGAAAGATACAATGTAACGGTGTTTTTTAATTAGTGAAACGTAATTACTTCGATGCCTCATTTCAGACATAACTACTTACTAAAACTGAATTAACCGTTGAGGGAAAATACACGATTACTTGAAAGTCGTCTTCAAGTTCTACTCTACAGCTTTTATGTGAAATAATGTAATGTAAAACCACTACAAAGCTGCTAAAATCTTTGACGTTTTGCGACTACGGGAGACGTTCAATAAGTAATGCAAAATATTCTTTTCTCGACCAATTTCGGTTGGAAACAATGCGGAATTTGTTGTGGGACATGGAATATTCTCGCTTCAGCCCCTGTAGTTTCTCTGTGACTGAGCGTTTCTAGGCGCTCAATCCGGAACCGCGCTGCTGCTGCGGTCGCAGGTTCGAATCCTGCCTCGGGCTTGGATGTGTGTGACGTCCTTAGGTTAGTTAGGTTTAAGTAGTTCTAAGTCCCATAGTGCTTAGAGCCATTTGAGCCATTGTCCCGCGTGCCGTCCGGTCACATACAGCTGTCACCCCTGAAATGTTAGAAAGTGCGGACACCCTCATTCGAGGTGATAGACGGATAGCAATCAAACAGCTTGCTGCTCCACTGTACTTCTATGTTTGTAGTGCTGACACTCGTCCACCATTTGAGACACTCTGAAGTGTGTTCGCCATGAATTCTTCACCACCTAACAGAAGACCATTAAGAGCAACGAAGCACCATTTCTGCAGAATTGCTTGCGCACTATGAGGCTGATTGTAATAATTTTTTGTCGAACATCGTTACAGCGCGACGTTGGCTCCGATGTCAACCAGCAGAGTGCTACCATTCGGGCATACATTTCCTCCCAGTAAAGTGTGGTAAAGCCGCCTCATTAAACGGAGATTCTGTTGAAAAATACTATTTTGTAGCCAAATTTGTTGGAATAATATAGCGTATTGTAATCTTGAATGAAACCAATCTGCTATCAGAAAAAAATGTGGTGCGTTACTTATTGAACACCCTTCGTAAGCCTACAATATATTACCGTCTGGCAGACTTTTAAAATTATGTATGAAGGTCTGCCAGATGACAGTTGTGGGCCCCTGGCGCGGCGAGGAAAGTATACAAGAATGAGCCAAGAAGGGGCTCAAAGCCCGTTCAAATGGATCTGAGCACTGTGGGACTTAACATCTGAGGTCATCAGTTCCCTAGACTTAGAACTACTTAAACCTAACTTACCTAAGGACATCACACACATCCATGCCCGAGGCAAGATTCGAACCTGCGACCGTAGCGGTCGCGCGGTTCCGGACAGAAGCGCCTAGAACCGCTCGGCCACAGCGGCTGGCGAAACAGAGGCGACTCGGCAATTATTCTCTTTACGATACGGGCCGCTAATGCGAAAATCCACTGTTACATGCGATTGTGAAAACGGGTAGACTATTATGGTTCGCCGTCTGGGAATGAGCTTCTCGGGAACAATGAAACTGGTCGGCTATTCGCTTGCTGTTGTCTTGAGTATCTACGGAAATTAATGGAAGGATGATGAAACAACGAGTAGGCGACAACGTGTTGGACGTCTTATAACTGAACGTGGAGATCGGACGGAGGCTTTGCCACTCTGTAAACCAGGATCCGTGGTGGATCTGACGAGAGACTATACCAGTAATGATGGCGCAGTTACAAGTGTTTGAGGGCGCACCATTCACTGTACATTGTTGAACATGGTACTCCGCAGCAGAAGACCCTTAAGTACTCCCTTGTCGACTATCATATAGACTAGTCAGTGGTTGGTAAACTGAAACGTGTCGTCTGATCGAATATCTCACGTTCCTTGTTACACCAGGTCGGTGGTCTTGTCCGGATACGCAGTCATCTAGGCGAATAGTTACGATCGCTGGCCGGCAAGAGCAGTATTAAGGGCAACATTCAGTAGGGCTTCCTTGGGAACTGTGGTAGTAATCGAAGGCACCTTGGCAGCTGTGGACTACGAGAACATTAATGCAGCCTACATGCGTCTTTTCACTAAGCACGTCTTCCCCCACGACGGCTGCATCTTCCAGAAGGATAACTGTCGGCGTCATAAGGCCAGAATCATGCTGCAGTAGTTTCCGGAGCACGAGAGTGGACTCACGTTGATGTGTTGGCCACCAAATTCCCCTAATCTGAACCCGATGGAACATGTGTGGGGCTCTGTCGGATGCCAGCCTTGCGCCCACAATCGAGCGTCCTAAGATTTGCGTCAACTGCGTGACCTGTGCGTACACATCTGATGCGACAAACCTCCGGAAATCTTGCAAGGACTTCTATAATCCTTAATACTTTGAATCGCTGATGTAATGCTTTATAAAGGTGGGCCAGAAGAATATTAAGCAGGCTATGTAACAGATTATAAACTTACATTGGCAAGCCTAAACATTATAACCACTACCTACCGCGAGGTTGGTGCCAGCTGGTGGTGCTACGGGCACTTGGTGTGATAACAAAGGTACGTAAGCGGAGCACACACAGACGGAGGATCACTCTGGCGAAGACAGGGGCTGCAGATGGGGAAATCCATTGAGGTAAGTGACTTTGACAATGGGCAGATTATTATTACGCAGACTGTGAACGACTATCTCGAAAACGGCGAAGCTGGTCGAATGTTCACGTGCTTCTGTCGTGAGCATCTACGGAAAGTGGTAGAAGGATAGTGGAATTAGGCGCTAAATGATTGGACGCCTACGACCCTTCACAGAACTTGGGGTTCGGAGGCTTGTCTGCTCTGAAAAGTAGGACAGATGGTGATCTGTGGCATCTCTGCCGAAAGAACGCAGTTGTCCGTCTCTCGGAGCAAGAATCGAGCTACAGTGGTTTGTAGAGCATTATAGTGAACTCACGTTTATGTCTCGGCGACCAAATTCACCTTTTGTAAATCCTGTGGAACCCATCTGGGTCGCTATCGGGCGCCATCACCACATGAAGTTAACAAAACTGAAAAAAACAGCTTCATTGTGAAATAAAAATAAAGCAATAACCAAAACGAAGTCAGTCTGCTCCAGAGTGCGCGTACGTCAAATCGAAATCTGTTGCTGGGTAACTTACAATAGTGTGTTGCTGTACGCCGTGCGATGTACTATGGCTGAATGCTCCTTGGCTTGCTGTGTACAAAGTGGTCGAGGCGTTGCTACTCAAGCCTACCTCGTTCATCGATGGCGGCCCTGTTGAGATCATCCAGTAAGAAGGGTTCTTGCGACATTGCAATGCAGGCTTCAACTGCTCCCAATCATGCTCTGTGGGGTTCATGGTGAGCAGATATCGCAGGCCATTGGATTCGGTTGATTCCTGCCTCCATGTCACCAGGTGGGCACGTCATGGTAGTGTGTTATTGTCTTAGAAAATAACTCATCTTCGAATAGTTGATTTTACGGTTGACTAACATATTGTGAGATCCGATCCTGATACTGCACAGTCCTCAACTTGAACTGGACAGCTTTGCGCTGAGAAGCGTCCAAAATCAGTTCATGATACTGGCCCAAAACATGACTGACGCATCTCTGTGCTGTTCTCACGAGATAGTATACCTGAGATTTGTACTGCAACGTGGGTGCATCCAAATCGTTTTACGACAGTTAATAGGCATCAGACCAGTTCTGTAGTCTTTAGTGTGTTGCGCCACTCTTTTTAAACTGGCGTCCATAACGTGTGGCCGAGTTAGCAGAAAGCTGTCAACGCACTTCTAGGCCAGAAGTTGAAAGAAGCCGAGCTGACATGACGGAAGTCTCCGCCCTAATTGGAGTTTGGTTGCTACACCTAGCCGTGCTGCCTGCTACCTGGCACTGGAACAGGATCTTCGCAGCATAACATAATGACCAGAACGTAAGTGTGGTGACCTAGTTTGCGCCAAGTCACAGACTGACATTGGCCTCTTCTGTGGCCAGTGCAGTGAAAAACGATGTTCTGACAGCCAGCTCTGAGAAGTACTCCACGCCAGTTGGCGACATGATGAGGGCCATCCTGCCTAACTACTACTAGACGAAGCCTCCACTAGCTCTAGGTCGATGGGCTGCGACTAATACCAATGCTGCTGGCAGCTGAACTTATGCTTTCCAATTGGGGGATATCCGCTGGTTGACTTCGGCCGACTTCAGGGTGACTACGTTGAGGCTCATGATTCACAGCCAATGTTTGGGTTCACCCGTCTCTGACTTCCTGCCAAGCAGCCGCGTGCCCTGTGAGTATGTACCCTGCTATCGCAGGCTTGCGTCCTCGGGTCGGTGGCACTGCAGGCTATGCTGCAGTCCTTGGTTTGCAGCCGTACTCTGATGCCTCCTGAACAGGGCAACCACAGGCTGCTAGCTGGATGTGCTTTAGCACCAAACAGAGTGTTTGGCTTGCATCGGAGCTGCTGCCACGGCGTGCCTGCAGCCTGCCCTGCTCTTATGCATCTCTACGCACGGCGAGATGATGACATCACTCGTTCACTGCAGGGCGCCTGTGTGGGCTGGCGACTCCATACCGTGACCACCTGCTGCCTGCTGAAGTAAGTGAACACTGCCGCCCAGGACCTCGCGTACCTCAGGGGCGCTGACAGCAGCTAGCGATACCTTCGAGTGCTTTATTGATTGTGATTCTCTCAGTGCATTTCTACCACGGCCGACCAGATGGTCCACATATCTGCTGCCCTGGCAACCATCCTACACTGTCTTCGCGACTTGTAATGGGGTCAATATACACTCGAGCCTTCTTTATCTCGCTACAGTGAAGAGACGGCAACGCCATTGAACAAGGTTCTATCAGAGGTGTTCCCTTTACCACGTTCTTCGCGCACCACGATGTTGATTAGTTCTCCTGCTGTTCACAAAGGACGCCTAGAGGCTGTGTAGTCACGCTTGCGTACTGTCTGGATGGACACCGCCCTACTACACTCATGCTCATAAATTAAGGATAATTGCAGAATGTGGTGCCACACAACGTGGCGCTACACAAAACTGGCGCTAATAGCATAGGCACATAGGGAACACACACGACACAGATCTGAAAGTCCACGGTATTGGTGATAAGTTGAGAAAACCGTCCCTAAACACATCTGCTACAAAACGCCACTGTTTCCTGCGCATGTACCCCGACATCAATATGGGATATGATCACCATGCACACGTACACAGGCCGCACGACGGGTTGGCATGCTCTGGATCAGGTGGTCGAGCAGCTGCTGGGGTATAGCCTCCCATTTTTGCACCAGTGCCTGTCGGAGCCCCTGAAGTATCCTAGAGGTTTGAAGACGTGCAGCGATACGTCTACCGAGAGCATCCCAGACGTGCTAGATTGGGTTTAAGTCTGGAGAACAGGCGGGCCACTCCATTCACCAAATATCTTCTGTTTCAAGGTGCTCCACGATGTCAGCGTGGTGGGGCCGTGCGTTATCATACATTAGGAGGAAGGTGGGACCCACTGTACCCCTGAAATGGCGGACATACTGGTGCAGAGTGACATCTCGATACACCTGACTTGTTACAGTTCTTCTGTCAAAGACACGCAGGGGTGTATGTGCACAAATCATAATCCCACTCCACACCATCAAACCACGACCTCCATATAGGTCCCTTTCAAGGACATTAAAGGGTTGGTATCTGCTTCCTGGTTCACGCCAGATGAAAACGCGGCGAGAATCACCGTTCAGGCTATACCTGGACTCGTCCGTGAACATAACCTGGGACCACTGTTCCAATGACCATGTACTGTATTCTTGACACGAGGCTTTAACGGCTCTCCTGTGACCAGGGGCCAGTGGAATGCACCTTGCAGGTCTCTGGGCGAAAAAACTGTCTGTTCAGTCATCCGTAGACTGTGTGTCTGGAGACAACTGTTTCAGTGGCTGCGATAAGGCCCCGAGCAAGGCTACCTGCAGGACTCCCTGGCCGTCTGCGGGCACTGATGGTGAGATATCGGTCTTCTTGTGGTGTTGTATACTGTGGACGTCCCGTACTGTAGTGTCTGGACACGTTTCCTGTATGCTGGAATCGTTGCCATAATCTTGAGATAACACTTTGTGGCACACAGAGGGCCTTGCTACGACCTGCTGTGTTTGACCAGCCTCCAGTCGCCCTAGTATTCTACCACTCATAACGTCATCAATATGTGTTCTTTGAGCCGTTTTCAACACACTGTCACCATTAGCATGTCTGAAAACGTCTGCACACTTACTCGCTGCACCGTACTCTTACATGCCACAACACACCTTTTCCAGCGCTACCGTGCGACGACCGCAGGTCAAATGCAGCGCATGGTCATACCCCGAGGTGATTTAAACCCGCAAACCGCCAACCAGAGCGTTGTTTCACCGTGCATCAACGTTATCCTTAATTTATGAGCATGAGGGTAGTTGCCTTCAAAAAGGCAGGAAGCAGTTTTTCTGTATTCTCTTCGGGATACCTACCAGCCATAATTTGTAGACAACGGTCATGAGATGGCGTCAGTAATCACAGGCGACCAGTATGAAGCAGATCTTTGGTGTTCCGTGTCTCACAACAGAGTTTACTTATTCGAATGGCTTCGCGGTGGTGAACGGCAGTTTGACGTGCAACGTCCCGCGCTAACAACGCTTCTTGTCGCAAAATGATTACGTGCATATGGTCTAAGCTTGAAATGAACCATCGAAACATGTTGCCGACTGAGTAGTGTACAAATCCGCTTTGTACTAAAGAACTGTACCGGGAATGCACTGAGAATGACCTCCATTACGCAAGTGACTGTCGATAGCAATTCACTGTGGTCAAAATTATGTTAAAAAAGGTATGTCAGATAAAAAAAAAAAAAAACAGAAAACTGCGAGTAGGACTCGCGTTGTGAGGGTTCTCTACAAACGTAACTATGTTCATAAATAATAATTATTATTATTTCGTGTGTCTCACTGACCTGTTGTATGAATTACTAGTCTATGCCACGTCGGTGACTTTTGTGTTCCTAAACTACCCTAGTTATCGAACAGGGTAAAGTGGACTTACAACTCAGCGTGTAATCCGAACCACGTGTTGTTTCTGGTGATTCCTTACATCGTTGAGAGGTGAAGGCTAGGTTAAAACGAAGACTGGAAAATCCGTGGTCCGACCGAGATTTGATCCCGTGACCTCCCGAACTGTAAGAATTCGCTTTACCGTGTTTTTAAATAACTTTATTGGAAAAGCAATGGGTAAAAATAGAGAAACGTATTTACAGTATAATGTACATTATAAAGAAAGGAGAGGGGAGGAGAAAAACTGGGGGTACAAATCCGTCCATCGATGAAGCCCGAAGGCAGGGAGGGCAGGCATCGTAACTGAAACCTAGGCACAATGCTCCCGGACCTCTCCACAGTCTGACACATAGGTGGAGAGTGCATGTGGTTGGCAGAGTCACGCTGGGGCGATTTCCTTTTATTTAATCCAATTCGGGTGACATGGGGGAACCGAAGTAAAGAGTCATGGTGCTACCTGGTGGACTGCTTTGTTGTGTTGAAATGTGTGTGAAATTTTATGGGACTTAACTGCTAAGGTCATCAGTCCCTAAGCTTACACACTACTTAACCTAAATTATCTTAAGGACAAACACACACCCAAGCTCGAGGGAGGACTCGAACCTCCGCCGTGACCAGACTGCTTTGTTCGTCAGGTAACATGCCTTCTGCCTTGTGACGTCGACAGAAAAGAGCGGGAGGGGTAATTCATAGCTAGGGAAGTGGGAATGAGACCCATAACGGCCCAACTGGGCGGGGGGACATACTCAATGCAAGCAATTAGTGAACAAGGTCCGGCAATTGGGTCGTTGCTCCAAGGTGGCGTGGGCATTGTGTAATCCGCACCAAAAGCCAAGGCCTTACTTATCGCCATCGCCGTAAAGGTAGCTGAGCATAAACATTTTTATCCAGAGTATGGCGTTGGTTTTGACATCTGAGAAGTATGTTTCTTCATAAAAAATACACCTTAGGTTCAGTCATGGTCAGAGGAATGCAGAGAAAGTGGGCAACCATCTTGCAGCTGAGCTCCCAGATGTCGAGGGTTGATGAGCATGTGAGACACTGGGTGTCCTCATCAAGTTGTTCGCAGCGGGGTGTCAGCTAATCCAGTTGCATGTAACTTCTGCCGTGTCGTAATTCTGCCATTGATAACCAAGTACCATGTTGCTCGAACGTATGTCGTGAGATAAACTTGGTGAATTTGATCAACAGATCGTCAGAAACTTCTGTTGGACGATTTTAACTGACACTACATGTAGCCGAGTGAGACAGATGTCGTTGGCTGTAGGAGAGTGCACGGTCGGGAGTGTGAGATGACATAACTATAATCCACAATAAAGGTCGCACTATATGACAAGGAGGTAAGAATGTGAACAACCGGCACCAGTGAAGGAGTGGACGCCGGCAGGAGGACGTCCACTGAACGGCGTGTGATGGATGCTCCCCGTCCAGTCCATTGCTTCTGCATCGCTCACATAAACAGAGCATCAGCCCTGTGCTGTATGATGATTAGACCAAGTGTTCTCTCACCCTGGGAGGAGGATAAGCCTTTCATATTGGACCTTAAAGAACATTGCCGCCGTCAGATGGTAGTCGGGACCCGCTTGCAGACCAAGTCCAATCGTTTGTATAAAATGCAACAGTTTTGAAGCAACATGGCGACTGAGGTAGACGACCCACTGAAGACGACAGAGTAGATTGTCGTAGATCTCAACACGCACCGAAAATTAGTAGCTGTCATGTGGGATGTATTGGGAGTGAACAATGCCCAAGTACTTGATGGTATGCACCCATCGCAAGGGTTCTAGTTCGGTTTTGGGTAGGCTGCATCCTATCGGTAGTTAATCGAGCTGAGTGCCACTGCGCCATATGGAACAATTACTTCAATGGCCTGTTGTGTTTCCGCTATTGAGCGAAACAGGAGGAGCAGATCGTCGACGTATGCTCGAAAATAGAAAGTGTGTTGTCGTTGCATGACTCCTGTGAACTTAGATTTGAGGTTCCCAGTGCGAAGGTTTATAGCAGGGTCGATAGCGGATAGCCTTGTTGGATAGATTGTCGTATCAGAACTGGACTTGTTAAGTAACTGTTCACTTGTATGGGGGAGCTCACACTGTCATATACACAATATATGACGTTGAGAAGGGGGTAGGAAGCCCATCTCAGCCATTACAGAGAGTAGGAAATTGTGATGCACATTGTAATATGCACTGTCGAAGTGGATTAAGAACATAGCTGCCTGGATCCGGCACGTCGTGGGCAGTGCTATCACATCGCCACATTCGCCAGTTGCTGCCTGCCTAGTTACCTGTCCACCTTGGGTCAACTGTTCCAATGAAAGGATGCTAGCAAGTAGGGGATGAAGACGTGCCACGAAAACATGGGCAGCGGTTTTATAGTCCACATTATGCAGGTTTAGCCGATAGTATGGGTGATCGCTGCACTCTGGAGTGGCTTATGCATAGGAATGATGACGCCTGTGCTAAAGCTGGGAGGAGCAACATGGCTTGGACTGAGAAGTTCTTGGAACATGCTGGTCCATCTCAGAGAAAGGCTCGGTAGAACTCTATTGGCAACCTGTATATACTGGGACATTTGTTAATGGCGCTCTTGTCGATGGCAGCCTCCACTTCGTCCCGCCAGTTGGGTATCCTCTCAGTCACATCAGCAATCTCGGCACCACACATCGTCCAATAATGATTGTTAAAAGTGGTGACTACTTTAGACTTTTGAATGAGCATTTGTGCATGTACCATAAAGAGTTTGGTTATGATTGTCGTTGTCGTCGCCGTAAGTCATTGGTTACAACATGATGCATGTGTTCTCACGAGGACTCCCTGTAAATGGCGTCAGGTCATCGTTACTATATGCGCTTTACGTCGCTACTACTCTCTCTAGATTGTCAGGTCAGGTGCTCGGTTGTTTGTATCGAAGTTACGTCAGCGCCATTCCATCATGTCCTCCTTGTATTGCATTAGGGTTTCCCATAATAAGGGCTTGCCACATCCTAAGCACAATCCTCAAATTGTTCTGTAGGTGGGGAGCTGTCGTTCACAATTTTGCAAGTGACTGTTACATACTGTTGACATTCTGCCTCCTGGAAATGTGTGATGTTCATTTTCCATGGTGTATGAACGCACTGGACTGGTTGTGATTTGAGGAAAATCGTACAGATGTATGCACTGTGGTCAGAGAAAGTCAGCAGCCACAGCGCACTATCTCGCAGGAGACTTAATCCTATCAAGACGACTTTCTGAATGGCTTGTTTGATATTAAGGACTGTGGCATTGCCAAACTCCTCGTATGTCACTGAGCCAGAAGTCATGGATGATCATGTGGTATTAAAGTGAGGCACCTGATCTTTCTATTGCAAGACACAGTTAAAGTCGCCTCCAAATATGCAACTAGCATAATACTCTAACAATAGCAGGTCAATGCCTTCAGATCAAAATGTGGCTCTCTACAGCTGGCAGGTGGAACTGGGGAAGGTGTAGATGTTGATGCTTCATGTGAACATAGTGGTGAAGGCCATGCAGCATGCCACTAGGTGAATGGTGAGGTTCGTGACAATTCCATCAAGCAGCTGAGTAGTAGGGCAAACGAGAGTGTGTCCCCTCTCTGCATTGTTGCAATATTTATTCAAGATGGCGGATCCAAGACGATGGCCATAGATTTGCCAACATCACAGGGACGTCATAGCGGGAAATTAAAATTTTAGTGGGAAAATAGGTCAACTGGGCTCCTCCAATAGCCTAACTCCACCCCCCACCTCACTACCCTCTCCCCCCCCCCCCAATCTTTTTTAAATTGGCGGGAAAAGGGGAGATTGCTCTGCTGGGCAGCCAGGTAGGATGCATGTAAGTGTTATTTTGTATGCATTGTTTATTTAAACAATTTCAATTGTCGCAGACAGTGCCTCCATCCAGTGTGTTCATCATGAGGTCAGAGGTGCAGCTGACCTAGTTCACAGCACCACTAAGCGAGAGCTGACCTAGTTCACAGCACCACTAAGCGAGGGCGCTGTCGACGCTCCCCCTCTTGACTGCTGTGATGTAATCCAAGATGGCTGTCTCGGGAAAATGGCGGGAAAAGGACTCAATCTGTTTCTAGCTGTTGGACTGGGAGGATGGACATGACCTTTTACTGTGCATACTGTGTGTACAATGGATGAAACGTCTGTGCTGGAGAAGAGGAGTTGAACGGATATATTAGCTGTAATCATGCTGCTGAGGCTTGTGTCGATAGCCACTTGCACGATGTTTGGAAAGCAATGATATTTGATGAATGTATGAAGACGAATACACTTCATCAAATTATGAAGATGCAGCAAGATGTGGCTGAGTTATACATTGCAACTCAAGCTGATAAATGCTTGTGCTGTATTTGTAGATCATTCGATAAAGTCAGGTCGGTCTTCCGAAACGCAGGAGGCAAGATGTTCACTCCAGAGTTTCTGCATCCGCTGAAAGAGAGGCCACGCGCCAGGCTCGTAGTCCAGGCATGTGATATCAACAGGGAAGGCCACGTGCTAAGTACTCCTTGTCGCGTTGGAAATACCCGCAGCCTTCCTCCGTCCCATCCCCGGGGCACGTATACCCTTTGTCGTTAAAAACGAACCCCCTCAGAGTTACTACATCAGGTGTTTAAGCAATGTGCGAAATACTCTCACATACATCATTGAAAATGCAACAGGAAATAAATGTAACACTGCACAAAGAGACAGAGAGTTTTGCAGATGTGCAAAAATATTTAAGCTAATTGCGAAGTAAATACATGTTTTATTCCAAGGAATATCACCACCACCACACAAACACTAAAAAAAGGTCGCAGCACACTTGTGAAACCATCCCTCAGACACATCGCGCGCTTTGGTTGGAATTACCACAGCCTTCTCTGTTTTTGAGAACAGGCTGTTTCAGGAGTTGCTAAATCCAACTGAATATGTCTCTAAGTACTCTTTCTAAAAAGACTGCAGCACAGTATTTTGTCTCACTTTTGCGATATATACCGTCATACATGAACACAGACTCAAAAAAAAAAAAAAAAAAAAAAAAAAAAGCTGCTGTCTTGTGAAACCTCCCTGAGAGAGTTCACATACTGTTGTGAGAAATAGATATCTAAACCGAAGACAGCAGCAATATCTGATTTTGTCCGCAGCTCGTGGTCTCACGGTCACGTTCTCGCTTCCCGAGCACGGGGTCCCGGGCTCGATTCCCGGCGGGGTCAAGGATTTTCACCTCCATCGAGCTGACTGAGTGTTTGTGTTTTCATCATCATTCATGAAAGTGGCGACATTGGACTGGGCAAAGGTTGGAATTTGTACGGGCGCTGATGACCGCGCAGTTGAGCGCCCCACAAACCAAACATCATTATCAATATCTGATTTTACACGCCAATACGACGATATTTGAAAGTCGAAACAAATATCTCTGTAACTCTAAACAGGACTGTCAGCATTTTTCGAGTTTTTGCTGCTTTTTTGAAGGCACTGCCAGAGAGAGAGAAAAATTTCTGAGTCCTACAGGTGCTGTAGTGTTCATCAATTTTCTGGAACGGTGAGTGGGCTTAGTTTATATTTTCTGCTGGAGTCAGGGACGGCATTTTGCTCGCTTCTTGAAGTCCACGCTGGAGTCTAAGAACAGGCGGCAAAATCAGAACAGTTACACAAACAGAATTTGAAGCACTGTCCTACAGAGGAGAAAAATGGCTGGAATTTTCTGTAAATATTCGATGTCCTGCAGCTGCTGGTCTGGTGTTGCACAGCAATATGCTACCGGTCGCTTGCACAGTATAATTCCGAAGGCAATGAGTGGAAATTATATCTCTAGAAACCCGAAACCTTAGTGAGATGTAGCGAGGTGGAACGTGCTGCAAATCACTGAGTAACCAGAAACTTATCTTGTGTGTGAAGATCTTTACTTGAAACCTTGAAAAAATAGAGGGAGCTGGTAGTTCAGATTTCAAACCATCCTTGTAATTCACAAAGTCCACAAAGCCGTTTCTAATGTCTAGAGAGCAAGCAAACGTATCTTTCAACTGTTTTGTCACCTTCTAGATGCACACAACACGCATCACAATCGATGTTCTCTCAACCAAACAAATACAGAAAATGTGTAGAAGTAGTCAAACTATGTGAGAGGGAATAATTATCAAGCACAAACACACATCCTGAAGTGATATCAGGTGTTCCCCATGGAAGCGTCCTGGGACCTCTGCTGTTCCTGATCTATATAAATGACCTGGGTGACAATCTGAGCAGTTCTCTTAGATTGTTCGCAGATGATTCTGTAATTTACCGTCTAGTAAGGTCATCCGAAGACCAGTATCAGTTGCAAAGCGATTTAGAAAAGATTGCTGTATGGTGTGTCAGGTGGCAGTTGACGCTAAATAACGAAAAGTGTGAGATGATCCACATGAGTTCCAAAAGAAATCCGTTGGAATTCGATTACTCGATAAATAGTACAATTCTCAAGGCTGTCAATTCAGCTAAGTACCTGGGTGTTAAAATTACCAACAACTTCAGTTGCAAGGACCACATACATAATATTGTCGGGAAGGCGAGCCAAAGGTTAAGTTTCATTGGCAGGACACTTAGAAGATGCAACAAGTCCACTAAAGAGACAGCTTACACTACGCTCGTTCGTCCTCTGTTAGAATATTGCTGCGCGGTGTGGGATCCTTACCAGGTGGGATTGACGGAGAACATCGAAAGGGTGCAAAAAAGGGCAGCTCGTTTTGTATTATCACGTTATAGGGGAGAGAGTGTGGCAGATATGATACACGAGTTGGGATGGAAGTCATTACAGCATAGACGTTTTTCGTCGCGGCGAGACCTTTTAACGAAATTTCAGTCACCAGCTTTCTCTTCCGAATGCGAAAATATTTTGTTGAGCCCAACCTACATAGGTAGGAATGATTATCAAAATAAAATAAGAGAAATCAGAGCTCGAACAGAAAGGTTTAGGTGTTCGTTTTTCCCGCTCGCTGTTCGGGAGTGGAATAGTAGAGAGATTGTGGTTCGATGAACCCTCTGCCAAGCACTTAAATGTGAATTGCAGAGTAGTCATGTAGATGTAGATCCATATTGAATCTTCTCATATTTCCACGGAGAATACATGCGATCACGATGGCTGCCAGTACATACTGAGTATTATTTCGCTAATCACCTGCCTAGAGGGCGACAAGTTTAGGTCAGCTACATTCTTGTATTCTAGCCTGTCTAGTTAAGAAGGCTCCTGGAGTAAGTGGCCACAGGCTACTGCCAGCACACATCTCACATATCAGACAGGATCGTCCTAGGAAACCAGACACATATATTTTCTCACTGTAATTACAATTAATTATTGTGATTGCAGCCTCCATCTGATGACATACAACATTGAGCAAAATATCGGAATTCCCCTCCCCCCTCCCCCCCTCCCTGATGGCTGTGTCTCTGGAAGTATGAAAATCTATACAATTCTTATGACTGGACATCATTTTCCAAGTAAAATCTTTCGTTCCCCTTACGGCTCCTGCAATTTTCCACATTTTCCTCCACTAATAACAGGACATAACCATTTTCTTTACACATGTCAGAACACAGTACACATATTCTATAAGCCTAATGATCACAGCGAATCTATCACACATCCGCTACTAAGTATATTACTTCGCCAATAACTGACTGCTGATGATACCAAACAATACTGAGCAAAAATCCGCGATGGATGGACAAGTTTCAATCGTTTTTCTTACGAGTGGTACCAGTGTGCCTTAGGAAAAGAGAGAGTTGCAATCATCTTATAAACGACCAGATACTAAACACAAGATCGCAGTGACTCTCTTAGTGTCACCCTGCATACAAAGCGGTCTTGGCTCTACCAGTGCACACAAGTATCGCCAATAATATCTACGTTAAAAACTATACAAGCTTCATAAATCGAGATATGGTATTGCCTCTGAATGAAGTGGTCTTCTGAACAAATATCGCCGCATTGAGTATAGTCGGTGATCGCTGGGGAGGAAGGGGGCGGGGTGGGAGGGGGGATGGGGGCATCGGTGTAAGCTTTTACTGAAAGCATCACATTTAGAAAGTGGTTCGGCGAAGGAACGTGGTGTTGAGCCGGTATTTGCAACTCCCTCATGCCACCACCTGTTTATCTCTCACTAAGAAACAGTATTTGTAATGCATTTAATCTTGATACCACATCTAAGGTCCTGCAATGTATCCACTAGGTTATAGGAAAGGAAGGATGATGGCTGACTGAGAAAGATCATGTACAGTAGATGGTGTGCTATGTGACGAATCACTTAAAAAGAATGCAATGCTATATTAATGTCGTAAGAAATGTACATTGGCTCTTCAGATCTATACCGCTACACTTCCAGTGTATATGCTGTCCGTGATTGGGAATCAAGTCTCTCCATTCAACCACATACTTACGTTGGATCCTATTGAGATGTCTTTTAATGGTTACAGCTACTAGTTAATATCTCGAAACGGCGTACAATAAGACGCCGATATAGGATTCAGGCGGTGGTGCGCATCTGTGAGGGCAATAGTGTAGGAGACTGGAAGGGAAACTGGTTGTGGTGCAGGCATCACGTCATTGGCTGGCAGTTACGTGATGCGACGCTGGAGAAATTCTGATCGAACAGGCCCTTCCTTGCCGCTTCCTGAGCGTCCAGGATTGCCGCGCGGCAGCCAGCCACATACGAGGTTTGGAACTATAACAGTGGCAACTATTTATTTACAGCTCGTACAAAATAGATACGTGTTTCAAAGTTTTACTCACCTTCAAAGTAGTCACCAGCATTGAGTATAAACCGTTGCCAGCGATGTGGAAGTCGTAGGATACTGTTAGCAGTGCCAGTTGTGTTGACAGTTCGAGCGGCGCGGTCTATTGCCCGACGAATTTGTAGCAGCTCTGAAGCGAATGCCCTCAAGTGTTTTCTTCAGTTTAGAAATCGAATCACCAGGACTTAAGTCAGGGGAGTGCAGTAGGTGATACAGCACTTAGTAGCCGCATCAGTCAAAAGAATCAGTAACAGCTTGCACTGTACATGCTTGACCATAGTCCTGCAAAATGATGGTCAGGTCCTGCAGAAAGTGTCACGACTTCTGTCTCTAAGCTGGTGGTAGGTTGTATTCCAAAAATGAACGGGTGTGAACTACGTTACAACAAAGGAATTCGAAAGTCAACCCTTCGAAAACGGAACGCAACTTCAAAAACGTATGTTTTGATAGAGCACAGAGAAACTGTGTGATTGTAAAACTGTTGCGTTCATTTCTTTCAGGTTATGTGACAGAGTATTATACTTTCCTCGTTTGCTTGGGAGTGACCACATTCACATTCATACGAAGAACTATACCGGGCAAGCACGCATATCTGGCTCACCAGGCGCACAAATTAGGTGCGTCGATAACAGATTCCTGTCATATGACAGACATACTGTCACTAATGTCGTGTATTACACACCAGACGTGTTTTCCTGCGGGGGATGCAGCTGACTTGTCGCCTTGTCATCAAACGTTTGCGTTTCCCACTCTAATGCCACTTACTTTCGGCTGCTAATAAAGTAGGTAGCTCGCAGCTCTGTCTGGACCTTTCACGTGACCCTAAGAACTCATTTAACCCCACTGTGCGCAGAAGCAACAGTCATTGTAGCTCCCTTTCTTATACCTTTCTGTTGCAAACGGATGTTAAAGCACGACGCAAACACAAATCTGAATACAGCAAACAGCGGAAAAAAGAAATACTGGGATGAGGGAGGTTCGAACATTGCTCGCCCGCTTGGGAGTCCAACACTGTGATAACCTACCCACGACGCCGCTGTTCTTTCGAGTTACTCTATTTGCACCTGTTAAGGGTGGACCGTTTACTGTTCCTATTTTGCTTCTTTTTTCACAGTTTAGTACACTTTCTTTCTGTTTTCCTGCTTGATCTGTGTTCAGTTTTTGACGGGCTATCCACTGGCCTTCTTACCACTAAATTTGAGGGGGAGGTGGGGGGGGGGGGGGTGATGGTAAGTTTCCCTTGTAAGGTCTACGATTTCTTTGCAGTATAAAAAATTTAAGCTTCTAAGTGAATGAAATCAAAATACTAGTTGCTAAGCAAAAGGGGTCGTAAGAGACGGACGGACAAACGCACAACAAATGGAACAAATGGCAAAACATATTTTTTATGCGATATAATTACAAATTAACAATTTTAGGATTTTTTCCATTACTTTTAGTGTGAAAACCTCTAGACTGTAGCGCCTAGAACCACTCGCCCACTCTAGCCTAGAACCGCGTGACGGTCGGAGGTTCGAATCCTGCCTCGGGCATGTATTTGTGTGATGTCCTTACGTTAGTTATGTTTAAGTAGTTCTAAGTTCTAGGGGACTGATCACCTCAGATGTTAAGTCCCATAGTGCTCAGAGCCATTTGAACCATTTGAACCGATGGAGCCGCGCGGGATTATTGTTCAAATGGCTCTGAGCACTATGGCACTCAGCTTCTGAAGTCATTAGTCCCCTGATGACCTCAGATGTTAAGTTACATAGTGCTCAGAGCCATTTGAAACATTTGAACCTATGGAGCCGCGCGGGATTATTGTTCAAATGGCTCTGAGCACTATGGGACTCAACTTCTGAGGTCATTAGTCCCATAGATCTTAGAACTAGTTAAACCTAACTAACGTAAGGACATCACACACATACATGCCCGAGGCAGGATTCGAACCTGCGACCGTAGTGGTCGCGCGGTTCCAGACTGCAGCGCCTAGAACCGCACGGCCACTTCGTCCGGCGTGCGGGATTAGCCAAGCGGTCTCTGGCGCTGCAGTCATGGACTGTGCGGCTGGTCCCGGTGGAGGTTCCATTCCTCCCTCGGGCATGGGTGTGTGTGTTTGTCCTTAGGATAATTTAAGTTAAGTAGTGTGTAAGCTTAAGGACTGATGACCTTAGCAGTTGAGTCCCATAAGATTTCACACCCTTTTTTTTGAACCGATGGATATGGAACTGATATCGTTCGCGAGTGGCACTGAACGCCACACGTACCTATTCGTTTGCAGTGAGAAATTTACGTTCTCTAAAGATCTGTGACAATTTAAAATGCTGTTCCGGAGCGGAGCTGGAAATCGCATCCCTGCCTTTTGCGGACAGCCCACTCGGTATTGTAATATCCATGAACGCCTCACGTTCTGCAAGTTGTCTGTATACCTTCTTACGTTTCCGGACTGGAAGACTATCCCCACGTTGGAGAGTTCAACATTCCCGTGGCCTGCAGCCTGGTGTTACTGAGATGGCAGTTTTACTACTCTTAGCGAGGTTCTTCTTTTGTAGTTGAGCGGTTGACCTTTTACCTGGTCTATCAACCACTGTAGTCTGTTTTACTCAAGTCAACTATTTGCTCTGCTCCTTTTAAGTGTCCTCTATTTTGTGTTACTGTGGTGTTCATTTTAGCTCTGTACCCCTTGGTGTTCCCTCCCTCTGGGTGCATAGGTTACGCTTTTACTGTCTAGGCCTTTTACGAGTATGTGTGTTTGGAACTGGGAACTGAGGACCTCGATGTTTAGCCGCCATCGAACCCGAAAACCAACCAACCAACTACGCTTAGCTTAACGCGTCACCGTTTCTTTATAGTTACGTGTACGGCGCTAAGGTTGGAGGAAACGTCTTCTCGTCACATACTTCGTTCGCTGCTGACAGTCTTATATGACTTTCGCCCTTAAGAGAACCTTGTGCACGCAGTGCTCGAATACAGACGAAATTGATTCTCAGACGGCAGTGCGCCGTGACGCGGACCGAGCGCATCCTGTTACGCGGAAGGATCGAGGTCGTTCACCAGAGACCGCAGGAGTGCGCCGGCCAGACAGCCGCGCCGGCTCTACCGGGAAGGAAGCGGCTGGGTTGCTGCCAGCCGCAGACAGCGATGCCGACTGCGGCGGTCCTGCTGGCCTCGCGACGACGCACTGGCTGTGCGCGAGCGAGGCCCGTTACGTTTACCACTGTTCAACTCGTGCACTGCTGCTGTTGTAGTGGGAGCTCTCAATAAGATTCGGTATTGACAAAAAGTTACGCAAGCTTAACAGCTCCATTCTGAATTTAAAATAGACCGAAGAGCCAAAGAAACTGGTACATCTGCCCAACATCATTTAGGGGCCCCGCGAGCACGAACAACTGCCGCAACACGACATGCCTTGGACTCTACTAATAAAATAAATGTCGTGGGACGAGGGCCTCCCGTCAGGCAGACCATTCGCCGGGTGCGTCTTTCGATTTGACGCCATTTCGGTGACTTGCGCGTCGATGGGGATGAAAAGATGACGACACCCAGGCCGGAGTGCAGAAAATCTCCGACCAGTCGGGAATCGAACCCGAGCGCTGAGGACTGACATTCTGTCGCGCTGACCATCAGCTACCGGGGGCGGACGTCTCTACTAATCTCTGAAGTAGTGCTGACCATGAATCCTGTAGGGCTGTCCATAAATCCGTACGAGTACGAGGGGGTGGAGATCTCTTCTGAAGAGCACACTGCAAGGCATCCCAGATATGCTCAACAATGTTCATGTGTGGAGAGTTTGGTGGCCAGGAGAAAGGTTTAAACGCAGACGAATGTTCCTGAAGTGACTCTGCACCAATTCTGGACTTGCGGAGTGTCGTATTGTCCTGCTGGAATTGGCCAAGTCCGCTGGAATGCACAGTGGACATGCGTGGATGCATGTGACCGGAAAGGATGCTAACGTATGTGTCACTTTTCAGAGTCGTATCTAGACGTATCAGCTGTCCCATATCAACCCAACAGCACATCCACGCCCCACATCCATCACCTTCAACAGTCTCCTGCTGACATGCAGGGTCCATGGATTCATGAGGTTGTCTCCATACCAGTACACGTCCATCCGGTCAATACAATTTGAAACGAAACTCGTCCGACCACGCACCATTTTTCCAGTCATCAACAGTCCAAAGTCGGTGTTGACAGGTCCAGGCGAGGCGTAAAGCTTTGTGTGGGGCAGTCATCAAGGGTACATGAGTGGGTCTTCGGCTCCAAAAGCCCATATCGATGATGTTTCATTGAATGGTTCGCGCCGGCCTCGGTAGCCGAGCGGTTCTAGGCGCTTCAGTCCGGAACCACGCGGCTGCTACGGTCGCATGTTCGAATCCTGCCTCGGGCATGAATGTGTGTGATGTCCGTAGGTTAGTTAGGTTTAAGTAGTTCTAAGTTCTAGGGGACTGATGACCATAGTAGTTAAGTCCCATAGTGCTCAGAGCCATTTGAACCATTTTTTTTTGTTAAGTCCTATAGTGCTCAGAGCCATTTTGACCTCATATTTTTTGGAGAAAAAAGCACACTTGCAACATATCAGCCCCAGCAATCGATCCTGGGCAAAACTTTGGGCTGTGATTTTGACAGTAAACAATTAAGACCTTTTGGAAGTTTATTTAAATTTCGCAAGCACCGTTTGACGGTCACTGTCTACATCACGCTGTAGCCGCCTAATTCCCGAGCGCGCGTACAGTGCAGCCGGGTGACAACTAAGGACCCTCCTATTCGGGGGACGAAGAATTCATGGATAGAGTAAAAAGGAGGTGGATGCATCTGTCTAACGTATTTTGAAATATTGTCCGAGAACACATTACTCTATCTGAAAAATATTATGTAATAAGAGTACGTAATACCTCAGCCTCACGCACATATACGTTCAATATTATTTTAACGTCCGCCTCTGGTAGCTGAGTGGTCAGCGTGACAGACCGTCAATCCTAAGGGCCCAGGTTCGATTCCCGGCTGGGTCGGAGATCCCTCCGCTCAGGGACTGGGTGTTGTGTTGTCCTAATCATCATCCATTCATCCCCATCGACGCGCAAGTCGCCGAACTGGAGTCAAATTTTAACAGCATTCTCGTACGGATGTTCTGCAGCTGTCTATACGCCTCAAAATGAATAAACCTATGCGACTGAAGCATTATGAAATGAAGGTAGTGATTTTCGAATTACAACTTAAACATACCAAAAAGGCTTTGAAGTGCAAGTGGAATTCACTCTTAACAGTGCAAGCTTTATAATCCAAAGGAAATAATGCACAACAGCGACGTTAATTATCAAACAGCTACATGACACGCCAATACTTTTCATTCATTTATATTGCAAGTGTTGCAAAGAGATCTTTGGCACCAGTTACAGGTTAGAAACTGTGCACTTTGACACAATGAACGAAGCATGTTAACAATGTGAAGACAATAGGTCACAAACCACTTTTTTGCTTCATTGTGTAGTAGTAGGGCACGGAGGTCAGGCGGTTGCTGTGGAACGTAGCGAGTGGCAAACATCCGGTGCAAGCGAAAGTTTAAAAGCTGTACTTTCAGAAGGTCATGACTGCGTACTATCAGAATTATGGCCCTAATTTTCACTCAGGATTGATTTCTGGGCCTGATGTCTTACAAGTTTCTCCATAAAATGTGATGTCAAGATCGTGATGTTTCCTTGTCATTATTCGTTCGTGGTTTCTTGGCGGTTGCTGTGTACTGTTACTGGATTCCGTAGGATTACTCCTGGGGCATACGTCACTTTGGAAAATACTATGTTCGTTATTTACGTAAGTTATGAAGTATTACACACCCTATTCACAGCAACAACTCCCGCGAGCTTTACGAACCTAAGACAGTCCCCTGGTTCAAAGTCGTCAAAAAACGCTTATGTTGCGAAAATTATTTAGCTGAGCGATTCTGAGTGTGCGATGGAATATCGTCTTGTGATGGTACTTATTACTGTAACCGAAAATGAAAGTGGGACCTTAAATGGAAGGAAATAATATTTTTGTCTGGTTGTGTTGGACGCTATTCCAACCAATAGTATTTCGAGAATGTATAAAGATGTTACAATCAATTGCTTTGCGCTCATCGAATGGTCTATTGTCTCAAAAGAATGTTATTATTAAAATTACTTATTTAATACATATATATATATATATATATATATATATATATATATATATATATATATATATATATATATATATATATATAGAGAGAGAGTTTAATACGTAAGTAAAGTGTATTGGTGTATTGACGGAACAAGAGCACCTATTTCAGGTATAAGTAACATGAGACGTACTGAATTAAAATAAATAAATGAACATAAACTCATTCCTGTCATAACATTCTTTATAAGATATTATGACAATCATTTTCGATATTTGCGGAAGAAATGGAAATACAAAGCAACGATTTAATCGAATGTCGGAGTCAAATCCTTTGGATAACGGTACAGTTTAAACTCTGCCCTCGGACGCCTTCGTTGCGGCACCAGTTTAGAGCGTGTATCATAAGTAATAGCGAAAAGTGACACCGGTGGAACAATGCGATAGTACTGGTAAAACATTCTAGTAAACATGGATCTTCAAACGAGCCGTTTGCGAGATAGCCGGGAATGTGTGCTACGGGACCATCTCATTGGGCCACAAATTTTTGGAGCAATACTTGATTGAGTTCGACCTGCGCGGCATTGAGGAATGTGGCACATCCATGATGCGTTGCTGATGGAAGAAGGCAACCAACGCACAAATATGGCCAACGTGGATAGAACGAACAGGGGCTGCTTCATGGTCTCTAAGATCAACTGTTCTCAGTTATCTGAATTTTTCCGTCTGCGGTCATCATAAAAGTTTATACTACACCAATCCCGCCGATACGGTTGAAAAACTGGAGAAACAAATTTTTGTCAAGATTTACGAGATAACCGAAGGGTGTTAGAATAAAAACCGTAACTCACCGCAGAGACGAGTGTAGTATCGCTTGCGTCTAATGGGAGACCGACTCGTAGAACACCTCCTTTAAGTTCGAGTGCATAGTAAATGGTAACGTGTAGCGTGCCGAAGTAGTAGTGTAATTCCTGTTATAATATCCCAATCAGATAATGAGAAGGGGAATTAATCGGAAAGTTAACGTTTTAAATATAGCCGGAGTAACCACACATTTGCTTTTATCTTTTAAACAGGTCATTTGCGGATCGATGTTTACTGGAAAGGTTTTACTTTTGTTATTGTATACCTTCACCTGCGTCAGTTTTCTCTGTTAAGAATGATATACCCTGTAGCACTTTGTATAAGTGTCCCGGTGTTCAACCAGCGCCACGTCTGAGTTAAAGCTCGACAGTATGAATATTTTCATCTACGTTTTGGTCATGAGGCGACTGATTGCCGACAGCACGAGTTTTCACACTCTGGCGTGAACAAAAAAAATGTCTCTGAGCACTATGGGAATCAACTGCTTTGGTCGTCAGTCCCCTAGAACTTAGAACTACTTAAACCTAAGTAATCTAAGGACATCACACACATCCATGCCCGAGGCAGGATTCGAACCTGCGACCGTAGCAGTCGCACGGTTCCGGACTGCGCGCCTAGAACCGCGAGACCACCGCGGCCGGCACTGGCGTGAACACCGAGAAATTTTTATAAACGGGTGCGTCCAGGAAAGCAATACCTTCGAATTTTTTGTGTGAAAACTATTTAATAAAATAAACTTTGTTAGTATTCTAAATCTTTATACTTCGAGTATACACATTTCTTTCTCAACATAGTCACCCTAACCACTAACACATTTCTGCCAACGAGAGACCAATTTGTTGATATCGTCAAAATGGCTCTGAGCACTATGGGACTTAACATCTATGGTCATCAGTCCCCTAGAACTACTTAAACCTAACTAACCGTTGGACAACACACAACAATCACTCATCACGAGGGAGAGAAAATCCCTGATCCCGCCGGGAATCGAATCCGGGAACCCGGGCGTGGGATGCGAGAACGCTACCGCACGACCACGAGCTTGCGACTGATATCGTTACTTAGAATGTTTGCTGACGGCGACACAACGTTACTATCAAAGTGTCGTCCTCGAAAGTGTCCTTCAAGTTTTGGAAGCAGATGAAAGTCAGGCAGGGAAAAGAGGGAACTGTATGGAGGATGGTCGATAACAGTGAACCCAAGGCGTCGGAATGTTGCAGATGTCGCAGCGTTCATGTGCGGTCTAGCGTTATCGTGCTGAAGTAAAGGCACGCTCCACGTATGGACGAACTCTTCGAATTCGAAACTCGATTGCAGCATGCTATTTCTCATGCGCCGACATAAGCAGATTACACGCCATGTTAGACGATGCAATTCGGAGACCTCTAGCGGCAGACGGTGCAAGTATGTACACATGCAGAATAAAGATGACAAACATTAATAACATTTGTTTTATTTAAAAATCTTTAAAAGTTTTCACAATAAAAAAATTCGGATGCATTACTTTTTCATAACGCCTTCGTTGTTTACCCAATGTCACCCTTAAGTTTCTTTTCATTTACTTTTTCAATTTTGATGGAATCTGTTCTCTCGGACATGTCCACGTATTCATATAATTCATTTGCCTCGATGGTCAATGAATCCACCAACTTAAGCGCGGATGCACAAGTACGTTCGACCTCCTGTGGGAAACTCAAACTAGCGGGCATGGAGGACGTGGATGGATATTGCGAGCAGGTGCCTCTAGGTGGGGGTGCGGGTCGGCCAAGAGGCGTGCGGAGATAGTCTGCGCACTTGCCATAAACACTGTGTCCGAGTGGTGCAGTGTTTAATGCAATTGCCTGGTAATCAGGAGCTCCTGGTTCGAATCCCCGAGTGGTACACATTTTAACTAGTTGCCGCTGATTCTACATAAAGTTCCGACGCAGCTGACACCAATGGTTCCTTATCTTTCCTTTTCTCTCTCCCGCTCCACCTTCAATTTGCACTTTATGGTGCGGTGGTGCCTGACCCAGTAATGACCGGGTCAGACCCTAACGACCGAAAAAATTATTACCGTCATTATTTCGCCGATAAAGAATGGACAGTGGTAACGTACAGTTCCTGATCGCTAGGTTGTGTGTCAAAGTCCCAGGCTAAATCTTAAGTCTCTTCTTAGTGTAGTGACACAATGTGTGACAACATGCGGCTCTTGAAAGTAATTCAGCCGCTGGTTTGGGGCGTTAAGGTTGGTGGCTTATTAGCAGTAGCGTGCGCTGTCTAAATGACAACGGTTCACAGCGACGGAGCTGTACGAATAAATACTGGTTGTTCAAAACCTTTTGGCTCGAAATTATACAGATTACAGAGGAATACTTTACGATAAGCAACTAAGGGTCAAATTAATATTTAGTTCTTCTAATTGGCACCTTAGACCGTCAAATTAAGCTCACCGTAAATGTTCCAAATGGCGACCGCCAGTCTCAACGCATACATTACATAAAAGTTTTGTGCACAGCCTCATACATGGTCCAGTCACGTTAATGTGATCACCTGTCAAGAGCTAGATAACCCCGTCTCAGTGAGATCATGAAAGGTAGCGGCATGGACGTGGAACCAAGCCCAGTAGGGCATCGTGGCCAGCTGAGCTAGGATCCTCAGATGAGGATCTATGGTGCGAACAGCCCGATCGAGGTTGTCCCGCAGGTTCTCGATTGGGTTTAAATCCGGTGAGTTTGGTGGCCACGGGTACATGGTAAATTCATTATGGTGCCGTTCGAGCCATGCACCTACACTGCGAGCTGTGTGACACATTGCATTGTCCTGCTGGCAGATGTCATTGTGCTGAGGAAAACCGAATTGTATGTAAGGGTTGACATGGTCCTCAAGATTAGACGCACCCATTGTGCCTTCTAGAATAACGAGATCACCCAGGAAAAGCCAGGAAAATATTACCCAAACCACAACATTCCCCCTCCGACGATTGAGGTGTATGGTTTGTGACGTTTCACGCCATACACAACAACGGCCATATGCATGACGGAACATAGACCGTGATTCATCTGAAAGGGCCACCAGTCGTCACACAATGTACGTCCGCTTGCGGTACTGGAGTACAAGCTCCAGCCTTCGTCACTGATGAACCAGGCGCCTGCTGCTGAGCCCATACACGGCCAATGTTCGCTGAACAGTCGTTGAGGAGACACTTTTGGTGGCCCCTGGGTCATCTGGGCAGTTCAAAAATGGTTCAAATGGCTCTTAGCACTATGTGACTTAACTGCTGTGGTCATCAGTCCCCTAGAACTTAAAACTACTTAAACCTAACTAACCTAAGGACATCACACCCATCCATCCCCGAGGCAGGATTCGAACCTGCGACCGTAGCGGTCGGGCGGTTCTAGACTGTAGCGCCTAGAACCACGCGGCCACTCCGGCCGGCCATCTGGGCAGTCCGCTGCTCAATAGATGCACGGCTATTCACCTGGACACATCTCAGCAGTCGTCGTTCACCTACGTCATCTATGGTCCGAGGTGCACCACAACTGTCTCAGTGCTCGTTTTCGATAGCGCAATTTTGCCATGCAAGGTATACTTCAACCACAACGGCACTCGAACAGCTTACAAACTTACCCGTTTCGAAAATGCATTCGCACTTTCCCCGAAAGCCAATTATCATGCCCTTTTGGACCTCAGAAAAACCCGTTTAGAAAACGCCTTTGCCCTTTGCTAGAAAGCGAATGATCATGGCCTTTTGGACGTCAGAAAAATTTCTCCGCTTCCGCATTACGACGACTGCACTATTTTTCGTATAGCCATGACACCCTTTGTATACTACGCACTGCTAGTGCTGGCGTCTGTGACTGGTTATTGCACACTGACTTCGAACATAGTGCACCATGTACACTATGATAAAGAGTGCCTGGACACATCCAAAAACATACGTTTTTCATATTAGATGCATTGTGATGCCACCTACTCCCTGGTAATCCTTATGAGCGACCTCAGTAGTCATTAGACATCGTGAGAGAGCAGAATGGAGCGCTCCACGGAACTCACGGACTTCGAACGCGGTCAGGTAATTGGGTGTCACTTGTGTCATATGTCTGTACGCGAGACTTCCACACTCTTAAACACCCCTAGGTCCACTGTTTCCGATGAGATAGTGAAGTGGAAACGTGAAGGGACACGTACAGCGCAAAAACGTATTGGCCTACCTTGTCTGTTGACTGACAGAGACCCCCCGACAGTTGAAGAGGGTCGTAATATGTAATAGGCATACATCTATCCAGACTATCACACAGGAATTCCAAACTGCATCAGGATCCACTGCAAGCAGTATGACAGGCGGGAGGTGAGAAAACTTGGATTTCATGGTCGAGCGGGTGCTCACAAGCCACACATCACGCCGCTAAATGCGAAACGACGCCTCGCTTGGAGTAAGGAGCGTAAACATTGGACGATTGAACAGTGGGAGAACGCTGTGTGGAGTGACGAATCACGGTGCACAATGTGGAGACCCGATGGCAAGGTGTGGGTATGGCAAATTCCCGGTGAACGTCATCTGCCAGCATTGATGTTTTAAGCACCTTCTTGCTTGACTCTGTTGAAGAGCAATTCGGGGATGCCGATTGCATCTTTGAACACGGTCGAGCACCTGTTCATAATGCACGGCCTGTGGCGGAGTGGTTACTCGACAATAACATCCCTGTAATGGACTGACCTGCACACAGTCCAGACCTGAATCCTATATAACACCTTTGGCATATTTTAGAACGCGGACTTCGTTCCAGGCTTCACCTGCCGACATCGATACCTCTCCTCAGTGCAGCACTCTGTGAAGGATGAGCTGACATTCCCCAAGAAACCTTCCAGCACCTGACTGAACGCCGGCCGCTGTGGCCGAGCGGTTATAGGCGCTTGAGTCCGGAACCGCGCGACTGCTACGGTCGCAGGTTGGAATCCTGCCTCGGGCACGGATGTGTGTGATCTCCTTAGGTTAGTTAGGTTTACGTAGTTCTAAGTTCTATGGGACTGATGACCTCAGGTGTCAGTCCCATAGTGCTCAGAGCCGAGCCATTTTTGTCCCTGATTGAACGTATGGCTGCGAGAGTGGAAGCTGTACTCAAGACTAAGGGTGGGCCAACACCATATTGAAGTCCGGCATTACCGATGGAGGGCGCCACGAACTTGTAAGTCATTATCAGCCAGGTGTCCGGATACTTTTGATCACATACTGTGTATCCCTGTTGTCTGTCGTTGAATGACTCAGGCAAGTAGGACTCTTCCAAACTGTCCTTCTTCAGTTTCCGCTGGGATTTCATATACCAACGACATCATGTAACCTCACAGGAAAAAATCTAGACCTGTGAGATTCAGCAATCGCGTCCGTAATGGGACATGACCTTCCCTTCCAGAACAACGATGGCGGTATCTGGCGTTCAGCTGTTCACTGATTATTAGTTGATCTTGTACAATGCCAGCACATGAGCTGATAGAGATTGTTGCTGGTGACCTAAGATGAGCGTCATGTATAGATTTTCGACAGTTCAGACATGGGTGTTGCTTTAGATGAAAACACTGTTGAAAGAGGCGCCATTCGTGAACTGCAGGACTACCAGCTCTGCGCTGTTTAATCCGTTAGTAAGGCTACACTCTGAGTTCAGAACCATTTCGCCCCTTTCCAACCACAGACTGAGCATGATTTGGCTGTAAATCGCTGCTCCTCCACTGTTCTCTACTCAGTATTCCTACACCTTCTCAAATCCTTTTGTCCAAACAAATCTTTATAAAGAAACTTGCAGCTTGGACGTCTAAGTTTCTCGTAAATTACTCTCTACGCCTACAAATTTCTTGCAGTTGGGATGAACGTCTGTTGTGAATATTTTCTCTATACACACGTTACTGTTTGCGAACTGACCTACTCACATAATATACACTATTTTTCTTCAGAACCGTGTTTCAATAGCTTCTTTCCTTATCTAGTTTTTACAGTTTATCGACAACAGTTCTCTTCTCTGTAGACTATACTCCAAATACTTTTTGAAAAACTTTCTAACACTTAGATTGATATTCAATGTTAATAAGTTTCTTTGTTTGAGAAACGCTTTTCTTGCTATTCGTAGACCGCATTTTACAGGCTTTTTACTTCTACCACCTTCATTTATTTCGCTGCCCAAACACTGAAATTCATTTACCACATTTAGTGTGAGAATGCAGAGTTTCGCAGCGGTAACGATCAATGAAAAGTTCTCTGGCTCCAAGCCGCGACGAGTGGTTTAAATGCCAAGAGATTTCAACAAAACAATCCTTGGCTATTGTCAGGTGCAATGACCGCTGATGGGTTGCTCGTACTCCACTTATACACTCCAGCTGCCGCCTGTGACGTCACCGGTGCTCACGGCATCGCCATACATAGGCATACATTGACTCCCCGTTCGATGCGACGACTTCAACATCGCGATCGTTGGATTCCAAGCCGCGTTGAGCTGCAGACTGAATATTTTATACTTCCTTTTGTGTTTAATTTCCTAATCTATTTCCCCTCCGCAACACCTGTTGTTTTCTGACTACATTCTGTTAGCGTTTCCTTACGGTTCTTGATATGCATTGCATAACCTCTTTTCAAGTCATCAGCCATTCCATTCAACCACCTAACTACTTTGCCGTTTCGTAGCAGAATTACATTGAAGCCCCAAAGAAACTGGTATAGGCATGCGTATTCAAATATAGGGATATAAACAGGCATAATACGGCGCTGCGGTCGGGAACGCCTATATAAGGCAACAGGTGTCTGGCGCAGTTTTTAGATCGGTTAATGCTGCTACAATGGCACTTTATCAAGATTTAAGTGAGTTTGAACGTGGTGTTATAGTCAGCGCACGTGCGATGCGACACAGCGTCTCCGAGGTAGTGATGAAGTAGGGATTTCCGCGTACGACCATTTCACAAGTGTACAGTCAATATACAGGAATCCGGTAAGCCACAAATGTCCGACGTCGCTGCGGCCAAAAAAAGATCCTGCAAGAAGGGAACCAACGACGACTGAAGAGAGTCATTCAACGTGACAGAAGCACAGCACTTCTGCAAACTGCTGCAGATTTCAGTGCTGGGCCATGAAGAAATGTCAGAGTGCGAACCATTCAACGAAACATCATCGATATGGTTATCCGGAGCCGGAGGCCGACTCGTGTACACTTGATGACAAAGCTTTACGGCGCGCCTGGACCCGTCAACACCGACATTGGACTGTTGATGACTGGAAACATGTTGCTTGGGCGGAGAGTATCGTTTCAAATTGTATCGAGCGGATCGACATGTACGGGTATGGAGACAACCTCAAGAATCCATAGATCCTCCGTGTCAGCATGGGACTGTTCAAGCTGGTGGAGGCTCTGTAATGGTGTGGGACGTGTGCAGTTGGAGTGATTTGGGGCCCTGGTACGTCTAGATACGACTCCGACAATTGGCACGTACGTAAGCATCCTTTCTGGTCACCTGGATCCATTCATGTCCAGTGTGCATTATAACGGACTTGGGGAATTCCAGCAGGACAATGAGACTCCCCACACGTCCAGAACTTTACAGAGTGGCTCCAGGAACACTCTTCTCAGTTTAACACTTCGGGTGGCCACCAAACTCCACAGGTATGAACATTATTGAGCATATCTGGGATACCTTTCAACGTGCTGTTCAGAAGAGATCTCCACCCCCTCGTACTCTTATGGATTTATGGGCAGCTCTGCATGATTCATGGTGTCAATTCCCTCCAGCACTACTCCAGACATTAATCGAGGACATGCCACGACGTGTTGCGGAACTTTTGCGTGCTAGCGGGAGCTCTACACAATATTAGGCAGGTGGACCAGTTTCTTTGGCTCTTCAGTGTACAATTCCGTCAGGAAACCAGAAACTTTTTTTTCTTTCCCGTGAATTTCAATTCCGTTTCCAAATGTGTCCTTGGCTTCGTTTGCTGCTTGCTCTACGTGCAGACTGAGTATGCATTCACAACACCAACACTGTAACACACTGTACAGTGTCGGAAATCACCCACAAGCTTGATACTCTATAAGGGCTTCGAGGGAGCCAACCCAGGACCTTGCAATTCTGGGATGAAACATTGTCATCGAAACTCAGCGACGAGCCCAGAACGGACGAACTTTTGACTGGTTAAGGATGAATCAGCCAGCATTGGGCTAATATTGCGCCGGCCTCAGAAACAAAAACGACTGAAGGCACAGCATTGCCTCGAGACGTGGGCATCGTGGGTGGGAGCGGAGGAATGAGGACGAGTTATGCAGGCGGGCGGGCAGGTGCGGGCAGGTGCATGCGGCGACACGAGACGGTAACCCAGAAAGGCGCGGCCTTACGCGGAATGTGAACCACGGCCGCCCGGCCTGTCACCAGAAGGCTGCGGCGGCGCGGCGCGACGCGACGCGCGGGATCGGATTCCGTGAGAGAGGCGGAGGTACAGGTAGGCAGCTCCAGCCGGCCGCGAAGGCAGCCGCAGGCGTACCTTACACTGGTCTGGGTGTTCCAGCGTAGCAGACCAGCACAGCTCAGCCACGTTTGTCAACGTAGACAATATCGCATCAGAAAACTCTTACATACAATGGGCCAAAACTCTGTGTAGACTCTTTATCACAGCCAATATCGGAAACTTACAAGGGTGAGGGTGGTTGTTGTTGTGGTCTTCAGTCCAGAAACTGGTCTGATGCAGTTCTCCATGCTAATCTATATTGTGCAAGCTTCTTCATCTCCAAGTACCTACTGCAACCTGCATCCTTCTCAATCTGTTTAGTGTATTCATCTCTTGGTCTCTCTCTGAGATTTTTACCCTTCACGCTGCCCTCGAATACTAAATCGATAATCCCTTGATGCCTCACAATATGCCCCACCAACCGATCTCTTCTTCTAGTCAAGTTGTGCCACAAATTTCTCTTCTCTCCAATTCTATTCAATACTTCCTCATCACTTATGTGATCGACCTATCTTTCTGCATTCTTCTGTAGCACCACATTTCGAAGGCCCCTATTCTCTTCTTGTCCAAACTATTTATTGTTCATGTTTCACTTCCATACACCGCTACTCTCGATACAAATACTTTCAGAAACGACTTCCTGACACTTTATACTCGATGTTAACAAATTTCTGTTCTTCAGTAATGCTTTCCTTGCCTTTACCAGTCTACATTTTATATCCTCTCTACTTCGACCATCATCAGTTATTTTGCTCCCCAAATAGCAATACTTATTTACTACTTTAAGCGTCTCTTTTCCTGATCTAATTCCCACAGCATCACCCGATTTAATTCGACTACATTCCATTATTCTTGTTTTACTTCTGTTGATGTTCATCTTATATCCTCCTTTCAAGACACTGTCCATTCCGTTCAGCTGCTGTTGCAGGTCCTTTGATGTCTCTGACAGAATTACAATGTCATCGGAGAACATCAAAGTTTTTATTTTTTCTCCATGGGTTTTAATTCCTACTCAGAATTTTTCTTTTGTTTCCTTTACTGCTTGCTCAATATACAGACGGAATGTCATCGGGGATAGACTACAACCCTGTCTCACTCCCTTCCCAACCACAGCTTCCCTTTCATGCCCCTCAACTATTATAACTGCCATCTGGTTTCTGTACAAATTTTAAATAGCCTTCTGCTCCCTGTATTTTACCCCAGCCACCTGCAGAATTTGAAAGAGAGTATTCCAGTCAACATTGTGAAAAGCTTTCTCTAGGTCTACAAATGCTAGAAACGTAGGTTTGCTTTCCTTACTCTATTTTCTAAGATAAATCGTAGGGTAAGTATTGCCTCACGTGTTCCAACATTTCTACGGAATCGAATCTGATGTTCCCCGAGGTCGGCTTCTACCAGTTTTTCCATTCGTCTGTAAAGAACCCGTGTTAGTATTTTGCAGCAGTGGCTTATTAAACTGAGGGTATACGATACTAAAAGTGACGATCAAAACGTTTCCGTCTGAGGTCGCTGCTGCAGCGTTTATGCAACGTAGCGCGACGCCGATGCGGGTGGGTAAGCACCAACATGTGTAATAGTGATTAGTGTGGCATTCACGTCTTCCCGACGGTCGGGTTGGAAATATGTTGCTGAAACGTGACCTATGAAGACGTGACTGCCAAATGTGTATAAACAGGACAAACGTGCTTGGCTCCCTAAGGACTAACACCAGTACACATCCATTGCAAAATGTGGAATGTTTATGGAGAAGTAATTTATGTCAAAAAAATTAAATAGATAAAATAAAAAAAAGAAAAGAAAAAACTACGACAAGGAGTACAGTCGCTTCATGATAACGCATGTCCCTATATGCCAAAATTCGTAACGCACAGTTACGGCAAATCAAGTGAGAGACTCTCGAGCAACCGACCTTGCAGCAAGCAGTTAATGCCTTCTTCACGCAGCAAGTCACGGTGTCTTACCAAACGGGTATCCTCAACCTGGTGCATTGGCGGGATGATTGCCTCAGCGCTCATCATCATTTTGCTTGATTGGCATACAGATTCTGGACTGTACAGCATCCGAACGGAAATTTTTTGATTGTCCCTTAGATAAGCAGAATCATTCCAGTAAACACAGGTCTGAGAACGAGACGTTTACGATATAACTGTTATTCAGTGGTATTACAGCCTGTTAAAATTACTAACTACACTACTGGCCATTAAAATTGCTACACCATGAAGATGTGCTACAGACGTAACATTTAACCGGCAGGAATAAGATGCTGTGATAGGCAAATGATTAGCTTTTCAGAGCATTCACACAAGGCTGGCGCCGGTGGCGACACCTAAAACGTGCTGACATGAGGAAAGTTTCTAACCGATTTGTCATACACAAACAGCAGTTGACCGGCTGCGTACCATCACGTTTCCGACTTTCATAAAGTTCGGATAGTAGCCTATCGCGATTGCGTTTTATCGTATCGAGACATTGCTGCTCGCGTTGGTCGAGATCCAATGACTGTTAACAGAATAAGGAATCGGTGGGTTCAGGAGGGTAATACCGGAACGCCGTGCTGGATCCCAACGACCTCGTATCACTAGCAGTCGAGGTGACAGGCATCTTACTCGGTTGGCTGTAACGGATCCTAGCAATCTAGATGACAGACAACTTATCCGTATAGCTGTAACGGATCGTGCAGCCAAGTCTCGATCCGTGTGTCAACAGATGGGGACGTTTGCAAGACAACAACCATCTGCACGAACAGTTCGACGACGTTTGCAGCAGCATGGACTATCAGCTCGGAGACCGTGGCGGCGGTTACCCTTGACGCTGCATTGCAGACAGGAGCGCCTGCGATGGTGTACTCAACGACGAACCTAGGTGCACGAATGGCAAAAGGTCATTCTTTCGGATGTATCCAGGTTCTGTGTACAGCATCATGATGGTCGCATCCGTGTTTGGTGACATCGCGGTGAACGCACATTGGAAGCGTGTATTCGTCGTCGCCATACTGGCGTATCACCCAGTGTGATGGTATGGGGTATTGGTTACACGTCTATGTCACCTCTTGTTCGCACTGACTGCACTTTGAACAGTGGACGTGTTACGACCCGTGCCTCTACCCTTCATTCGATCCCTGCGAAACCGTACATTTCAGCAGGATAATGCACGACCGCTTGTTGCAGGTCCTGTACGGGCCTTTCTGGATACAGAAAATGTTCGACTGGTGCCCTGGCCAGCACATTCTCCAGATCTCTCACCAACTGAAAACGTCTGGTCAGTGGTGGCCGAGCAACTGGCTCGTCACAATACGCCAGTCACTACTCTTGATGAACTGTGGTATCGTGTTGAAGCTGCATGGGCAGCGGTACGTGTACTCGCCATCCAAGCTCTGTTTGACTCAATGCCCAGGCGTATCAAGGCCGTTATTACGGCCAGAGGTGGTTGTTCTGGGTACTGATTTCTCAGGATCTATGCATCGAAATTGCGTGAAAATGTAATCACATGTCAGTTCTAGCACAATATCTTTGTCCAATGAATCTGCATTTCTTCTTGGTGTAGCAGTTTTAATGGTCAGTAGTGTAGTTTACTCTTCACACGTTGGCGCTGATTTCCTGCAATCGGAACGCTCCGTCTCACGTCCGAACTCTTCGCCTTTGCCATTTACTACAACAAATTCTCAGTTCACTGGCAGTTTCTTGACCGGCTTTCTTTCTTTATATGTGTGGGTCCTGAATCCTGGGTATGGTTTTATTTCCCATTTCATCAGACATGATTAGCATGCAAAAAACAACACGCACATGACGATGGTAACGAGACACGCACATTTGATATACAGCAGTAGCCAAACGCTACTGGATCTTTTCGCACAAGCCGCGATACTATGTCACAGATTCAGTTATCATCTCCACAGAAATCCACCTACAGTAGATAAACTTCAAACGACACTGAATGAGGCCGAACTTTTTCAAGGCAGCAAATCATCATTTGCGACGCATACTGCAGAGGATGGCAGAAGACCGGACAGCCTGGAGAACTACCATGTGAACACCTACCTCTAGGTAGAACACTGATGATGATGACTGCAGAGGAATAAATATAAGGATGTACTAACAAGAGGTGGCTAGTGCAGTGGTTAAGACATACAGAAGGGCGCGGGTTCGAATCTCGTCAGGTGATAAGTTCTTTTATTTTTAAAGTCTTATTTACATGATTGTGATTATCATTTTATTCTGTTATTTGATTTCAATGTATTTTTTTTATTTTTAATCCTTTGTCGTGTCTTTTTCACCATCGTATTTTTTAATTTGTTCTTTTTCTTGTACCTACCTTCATTTTTTCGTTTCCAATTGTAAGTAGGCAGTTTAGATTTTTATTTTGGTAACGCCACGTAGCTCTTCTATATGAAAATCACTGACCGTGCTGTGTGATGGCTGTGGTTGGTTTGCATTGTTGGAGTATATGCTATTGTAGTGTTGGGCAGTTGGCTGTTAACAGCGCGTAGCGTTGCGCAGTTGGAGGTGAGCCGCCAGCAGTGGTGGATGTGGGGAGTGAAATGGCGGAGTTTTGAGGACGGATGATCTGGACGTGTGTCCATCAGAGACAGTAAATTTGTAAGACTGGATGTCATGAACTGCTAGATACATTTTGACTTTTGAACACTATTAAGGTAAATACATTGCTTGGTCTCTATCAAAATCTTTCATTTGCTAACTATGCCTATCAGTAGTTAGTGCCTTCAGTAGTTTGAATCTTTTATTTAGCTGTCAGTAGTGGCGCTCGCTGTATTGCAGTAGTTAGAGTAACGAAGATTTTTGTGAGGTAAGTGATTTGTGAAACGTATAGGTTAATGTTAGTCAGGGCCATTCTCTTGTAGGGATTATTGAAAGTCAGATTGCGTTGCGCTAAAAATATTGGCTGTCAGTTTAGCGTTGATCAGAATAGGTAAAGAGCGAAATGTCTGAGCACGTTCAGTTCTGCTCAGCTGTTTGAAAATCAAATAATGTAGAGGTCTATCAGCACAGTCATTCATAAATTGTTCTAAAGGGACGTTTCACAATCTATCTGTATCGCCTACAACATGCAACCGTATGCCAACCTTTGCGGTTCGTCGGTTGATATCGCCTCAGCTCGTGTAACCAGTGAAACCACTGTTTCAGGTCCTCCAGCCAGAGGTTCGAGTCCTCCCTCGGGCATGGGTGTGTGTGTTGTTCTTAGCATAATTTAGCTTAAGTTAATTTAAGTAATATGTAAGTCTAGGGACCGATGACCTCAGCAGTTTGGTCCCTTAGGAATTCGCACACATTTGAACATAGTTTCAGGTAACCAATGGAAGCGAAAAATTACAGTTCGGTTTTAGTGCTGAAACTGAAATATTTCTGCCTGAATTTGCTGGCAGAGGTCAGCTTTAACTATCATGAACAAAGCGAGCGTGATTAATAGTTCTGCTGCGTGCTGTTGACCGCCGTTTCCTCGGATACGTTTCACATCAAGAGATTGTGGTTAGTTAAGGTCATGAGTGTTAATTCAGGCTACAAAAAGCTTCGTTTTCCGCAGTTCTGTAATTGGTCACTTAAAATCAACTGTGCACAGAGTATATTACATTCCCGTCATCCTGACGGCAGCCGCTTCCAAGCACTTCAGCACTTGTGAATCTACCCGCCGTGTCGCCTTTAACCGAGCGGCAGCCGATGTGGCAACACCGCAGCGCCAAGTGACAGACATCGAGGTACAAGTAACTTTAATCGCTCTATATGTGATCAGCTCATTCGGCCATACATTACCCTAAGGAAACTTTATGGGCGGCGGTACCTTTGGCTGCTCGATGATGTTTTCCCTTGAGCAACGTAGGGAAGTGTGTTACATGCATGACGGGACAAGGGTACATTTTGCTGTTGTCGCTGTTGTAAGATGACGTCTAATGCGTCAGTATGGTCCAAGATGACTACATCCTCCAAATTTTTCTTGAACCCATCTCAGAAATGACGTGTTCAGCATTTCCGTTGTTGGAATAGCGAATTGCCGGCCGGTGTGGCCGAGCGGTTCTAGGCGCTTCAGTCTGGAACCACGCGACCGCCTCGGGCATGGATGTGTGTGATGTCCTTAGGTTAGTTAGGTTTAAGTAGTTCTAAGTTCTGGGCGACTGATGACCTCAGATGTTAAGTCCCATAGTGCTCAGAGACATTCGAACCATTCAAATAGCGAATTGTACATTCTGGAGAGCTATCTCAAGACCAAACTTGATTTCGTAAAGGAAGAGGGACCAGAGATCAAATTGCCAGTATTCGATGGATTATGGAGAAGACAAGAGAATACAGAAGATATACTCTCGTATGTCTCTGTTTAATTGATTATGCTGAAGCCTTTGAATGTGTCGACCACAATAAATCGCAGGAAGTATTCATAAACATGGGCGGCCAAATCACCTCACTTACATATACGGAATTTCTAGTCTGACCAAGACGCCACGGTGAGAACCATATATGGAGCTAGTAAATGAGTCAAATTCAGAAAGGAGTACGGGAAGACTGCATTTTGGCATCTTATTTATTCAACCTGCATGAAGAGTACATTCCGAGGAATGCAGGATTAGATGAAGAAGAAACAGGAATTACACTAACTGGGATGGACGTAAATTAATTTAAATATGCACATGATAACGCACTGATGGCGGAAGATGAGGTAGAGTTACAGATCCTCTTACTAAGCGTGAGGGAAGAAACAAGAAAAGCTGGCCTAATGTCGAATCTCAAGAAAACTATGATTATGGCAACAACACTTATCACTGCATGGCATATAGAAGGAGAAACAACGGAGATCTTTTCTATGTTCTATTATCTCGGCTCTCAGATTACTAATGACGGTGATTGCAGCCACGAAAAGAACAACCTCTTGTTACTTAGCCGAAACGCTATGTCCGACCTTGAAAATGTTTTAAGGAGTAGAATATAACTTCAACAAGAAAGATCAGTATAATAAAGGTTATTGTCTTTCCAGTTGTGATGTACGGATGTGAGCCCTGGGTCAGAAGGAAGGCTAAACGACGTGCAATAGACACCGTTTAATTGTGGTGTTGGGAGAAACTCCTTAGAGTTCCATAGACAACAAAGAGAACGAATAGGGCAGTATTCTCAGCGAATAGAACCAGATTGCTGCTTGTAAGTCTGATGATGACACAAAGACTGATCTTCTTTGAACACATTATGAGAAGGCATGATTCGATGGGAAACTCATTAATGCCGGCGAAGATGGAACGGACAAGGAGAAGTGAGCGGCAAAAGATCAGAGAGGTCAACGGCATCACGGAAGTAATGGATTGCAACCTGTAAAGTCTGTGGGAGATAGTGCAATAAAGAGAGAGGGAGAGAGTGAGAGTGAGAGAGAGAGAGAGAGAGAGAGAGAGAGAGAGAGAGACAGGAGGGGGGGGGGGGAGGGAGGAGGAGAAGAAGACACATCAGATGATCCGGAGATGTTAGAAAAAATACATTATCGCATCCTCATGCGAGAACCACACGTGGAACACCTGTTTTAAAGAGAACGACAACAGAGTAGATCATATTTCCTACTAAGGTGGCCGCGGGTGTTATTTGAGCCGACTTACATGAAGACTTAATCGAAAAGTTTACACTTCAGATCCATCGTAGGACAATATTTTGTACTGACGTCAGTGGTGACACTTTGGCGGACCCATGGTTACTGAAAGCTTTTGCTTCTGTTCTCGTTTACTTTCAGCCGTATTAGCTCTCGGTGTTACGAGATACAACTTGTAAATGTGAATATAACAAGGCTGCAATATTTTTGCGAATACTTCCTTCTAGATCGTCACACGTGTTTCTTTTTCGTTACATTACACTGCTGCCATAATTACATAAAAAATTAGAACTCGCTAAACAAACTTCAGTGCCCGTCAATAAAATCAATGCAGAAGCGGAGAATAGAGTTTGAATTGACGCCCCGTTTCAGAATGGACTTTATTGCAGCTGGCCGTGAACTTTGTTTCACAAGATCTTAATTTCGGATCTGATGATAAGCATAACGTAATGCGGTAAATAAAAAAGTATACATTAAGTGATGTAGAGAGTATTATCCGTAAATACTCAAACTAACTGTAAAGTCTTAAGGAATTTACTTCCTTCCTTGATTATTCTGCAATACGTCTCCAATATTGTTTAATTTTTATCGTAGCTGCGCGGGATTAAGCGCGCGGTCTGGGGCGCTGCAGTCATGGACTGTGCGGCTGGTCCCTCCCTCGGGCATGGGTGTGTGTGTTTGTCCTTGGGATAATATATGTTAAGTAGTGTGTAAGCTTAGGGACTGACGACCTTTGCAGTTAAGTCCCATAAGATTTCAAACACTTTTATCGTAACGATCAAAAATTGTTCAAATGGCACTGAGCACTAACTAACCTATGGACATCACATACATCCATGCCCGAGGCACGATTCGAACCTGCGACCGTAGCGATCTCGCGGCTCCAGACTGTAGCGCCTAGATCCGCACGGCCACGAATTTGTTAGACGGGTACATAGGAAATTTACACCAATTGCCAAAAAAAAGAAAAAAAACCCTCGGAAGTAACAGTTAATTCAATGTAAATGCAATTCCGTACAAATACGGGCGTGAAAACAGTTACAACTTCAGTCATCTTTCACAGCTAGAACGTCCACCAGACCGGATCACTTGTCACCACTTGACCCTGTTATCTGGTCTGGTAGAGTATATAATGGGCGTGCAGTGCACCAGATAGGTATCGCGCGTCGAGAAGAATCAGGGAGAGTGCCAAGTGCTCGAATGAGGCAACGTTACCACATCTAGATATATTTGTGGGTGTGCATGTGTCGGTCTGGTCGATTTCTTCAAGATGTAGGTTTAATGGGGCTCTTAGAACATTACGTGGTCGAGTAAACGGAAACATGATGGAAACCGCACGCCTCGTCAAGGCTCTAGTCGATCATGTATGATCTCAGCAGGGAGGGCTTGCCCTACTGTGTGTTAAATACGTGCTAATGCCTTCACGAAGTGCAAAATGGCTAAGCAGGGATGGCTAGTGGACAAACGTAAGAATGTAGAAGCGTATATCACTAGGGGTCAGATAGATAGGAAAATTAAAGAGACCTTTGGAGAAAAGAGAACCATTTGCATGAATATCAAGAGCTCAGATGGAAACCCAGTTCTAATAAAAGAAGGGAAAGCAGAAAGGTGGAAGGAGCATATAGAGGGTCTATACAAGGGTAATTTACTTGAGGACAATATTATGGAAATGGAAGAAGATGAAGATGCAATGGGAGATACGATTCTGCGTGAAGAGTTTGAAAGAGTACTGAAAGACGTAAGTTGAAACAAGGCCTCGGGAGTAGACAACATTCCATTAGAATTACTGATAGACTTGGGAGAGCCAGCCCTGACAACATTCTACCATCCGGTGAGCAAGGTGTATGAGACAGGAGAAATACCCTCAGACTTCAAGAAGAATAGAATAATTCCAACATCAAAGAAATCAGGTGTTGAAAGATGTGAAAATTATTTAACTATCAGTTTAATAAGTCACGGCTGAAAAATACTGACACGAATTCTTTACAGACGAATGGAAAAAGTGGTGGAAGCCGACATCGGGGAAGATCAGTTTGGATTTCGTAGAAATGTTGGAACACGTGGGGCAATACTGACCCTACGACTTATCTTAGAAAATAGATCACAGAGAGGCATACCTACGTTTCTAGCATTTGTAGACTTGGAGAAAGCTTTTGACAATGTTGACTGGAATACTCTCTTTCAAATTCTGAAGGTGGCAGGTGTAAAATACAGTACGCGAAAGGTTATTTAAATCTGTACAGGAAACAGATGGCAGTTATATAAGTCGTGGGGCATGAAAGAGAAGCAGTGGTTGGGAAGGGAGTGAGACAGGGTTGTAGCCTCTCCCCGATGTTATTCAATGTGTATATTGAGCAAGCAGTGAAGGAAACAAAATAAAAATTCGGGGTAGGAATTAAAATCCACGGAGAAGAAATAAAAATTTTGAGGTTCGCCGATGACATTGTAATTCTGTCAGAGACAGCAAAGGACCTGAAAGAGCAACTGAACTGAATGGACAGAGTCTTGAAAGCAGGATATAAGGTGAACATCAACAAAAGCAAAACGAGGATAATGGAATGTAGTCGAATTAAATAGGGTGATGCTGAGAGTATTTGATTAGGAAATGAGACGCTTAAAGTAGTAAATGAGTTTTGCTATTTGGGGAGCAAAATAACTGCTGACGGTCCAAGTAGAGAGGATGGTTCAAATGGCTCTGAGCACTATGGGACTCAACTGCTGTGGTCATTAGTCCCCTAGAACTTAGAACTACTTAAACCTAACTAAACCTAAGGACATCACACACATCCATGCCCGAGGCAGGATTCGAACCTGCGACCGTAGCAGTCGCACGGTTCCGGACTGCGCGCCTAGAACCGCGAGACCAGTAGAGAGGATATAAACTGTAGATCGGCAATGGCAAGGAAAGCGTTTCTGAAGAAGAGAAATTTGTTAACGTCGAGTATAGATTTAAGTGTCAGGAAGTGTATTTGTATGGAGTGTAGCCATGTATGGAAGTGAAACGTGGACGATAAATAGTTTAGACAAAAAGAGAAAAGAAGCTTTCGAAATGCGGTGCTACAGAAGGATGCTGAAAATTAGATGGTTAGATCACATAACTAATGGGGAGGTACTGAATAGAATTGGGGAGAAGAGGAGTTTGTGTCCCAACTTGACTAGAAGAAGGGATCGATTAGTAGGACATATTCTGAGGCATCAAGGGATCACCAATTTAGTATTGTAGGGCAGCGCGGAGGGTAAAAATCGTAGAGGGAGACGAAGAGGTGAATACACGAAACAGATTCAGAAGGTTGTAGGTTGCAGTAGGTAATGGGAGATGAAGAAGCTTGCACAGGGTAGAGTAGCATGGAGAGCTGCATCAAACCAGTCTCTGGACTGAACACCGCAACAACAACAACAACGCCTTCACATCAACACCTGCCATCTATACACGAGTAGTGAACTCATTAAGCTTATTTTGTTCATACTTGACTGTGCTTTATGATATAAAGGAGTGCAACAATTAGTTTCTCTCTTTCCTAATGGACTCACAACAAAATCTCGTATCATACTGCGCCATTGAGGGGAAACCTCCAGAGAATAACCTACTGAATCTTCGTCTGATGAGGAGCCTGACGTTAATACCACAACATGCTTGTCTATGGAGTGGTGCAATAGCCGGAAAACATGGACTGCCGAAAAGTGGCTCTCTACGATTTTCAACCATGAACTCCCCTTGTACTTTATCTTAGATGACCGCCATATGCGACTGTGGAGACGCGCATTCTGCCGTTGTTCAGGAGAGATACATTGGTGTTGTCCTCAACGCCACCCGGTATGATTTCATGCCACCTCTAACAGTCTTTAGTGAACTCTGACGCTATAGCAGCGGGACTGAAATATCCTGCACCCTCTCATTAAGCAGTATCTCTGTGCTACAGTTCAACACGAGAATGGGCGTTTCTATATAAACTGCTGCTCATGAGGCATTCTGTTGACTATCAACATCCTCGATCTGTCCCCAGCAGAGCTTCTGTGCGAACAACTCGAACGTCAAACGCATCTCGGTGCCAATATTTAGGACACCGAGGGCCAGTTACAACATTTGCGGGACATCTTACTTTCCCCATGAGAGGTTACAATAGATTTGCGTCACCCTTTACAACAGAAATCGGTTAGTGCATCCAACCCAGCGAGGTGCGACATTTGACGAAGGACGAGCAGTATGTTTGTAACGGCAACTTCGTACTTCATTTAACTTGGTTTTGTAACCACTTAAATGAAACCACATAACCTCTTAATCCGTCAAGTCTTACTGCTCTCACAGATGCTTAACTTTTTTCTGAGTGACTGTAATTTGATCATCTCCGAGGAAGAAAATCAAGTAGCGATTTATATGGGAAAGTGGATTGTTAGTTGCGTAGATAGAGTAGAAAACGAAATTATTGAACAAATGATAATCAACCAAAAGCATTCCAGTCAACAAATTCAAATGAGCTGGCGGTGGGCGCGACATATCGGTACTTTCACCCTCCCTGTCAACTGTTACCGTAGCTGTGCTGTTAATATCTGGACCTTCGTTTGTGACAGATCACGTTGTTGTGAGCCCTTCGCAACGCGACTAAACGTTAACTTACTTTCCTTCGTGTTTCCTATAAAGGCAAAATAATTCACCAGCTGAAGAAAGGTGCTAGTGGAACGAGCTTATCTCGGTAATTTATAGCTGCAAATTCAACAATATCGGAAAGTGTTGCTATCGTACAATTTGCAAGTGACTAGAAGCTTTCTCAGAAAAACTATGAAAATGGCAGAAAACCGAGACTTCGACACTGCACAAAGCTTGAAATAAGCCCCTTCTTTCAGATGAGTCTATCGCTGCACTTGAAGAACACAGATACAAGTGCTGTATTCCAGCATTACGGGATTGTTTTTCCTACTCTTCTGCGTTAAGTTACATCTTTCTACATTTAGAACTAGCTCTCATTCATCTGACCAACTAGAAATTTTGTCGGAGTCTTCATAAATCCTCCTACGGCCACTCAACCTTCCGTTACACCACAGCATCATCAGCAAATCACTGCAGATTGCTGCTCAGCCTATCCGTGATATCATTTATGTTTATAGAGAATTCAGCGGTCCTGTCAGACTTCACTGGGGTGCTCCTGGCAATACCCTTGTCTCTGATGATCACTCGCTGCCGAGGACTGCGTACTGTGTTCTATTGCTTAAAAAGTCTTCGAGCCATTCACATACCTGGGAACCTATTCCGTAGGCTCGTCCTTCCAGTAACAGTGTGCAGTGGGCCATCGTGTCGAACGCTTGTCAGATATCTAGGAATATGGAATCTACCTGGTGTCGTCCATCCATGGTTGGCAGGATATCATGCGAGAAAAGGGGAAGCTGAGTGTTGCACGAGCGATGCTTTCTAAATCCGTGCTGATTTGTGGACAGTAAATTTAATATATTCGAAATGAGAACATGTTCAAGAATTCCGCAGCAAACCGGTGTTAGAGTACTGGTCTGTAATTCTGCGGGTCCGTTCTTTTACCCTTTTAGCTAGATTCATAATAGGACGATATAGTCAGTACGGCAGTACTTGGAGTAGTTCGAGGGTCTTGCGCAGGAATCTTTCTAGTGACGACGGCACTATTTTCGTGGAACACTGCTCATCTAGTTCAGATCGCAAAATACAGTGACGGAAAAAAGATTGCTACACCAGGTAGGCGTGTTTCTACGAGGGTAATGCCAAAAGTAAGGTCTCCATTTTTTTATGAGTACATAGACTTGTTTATTTCTACAATGGTTCACATCAGTTTACAGCTTCAACTTTTATCTATTTTTCGACATAATCACCACTTCTGTCGAACCATTTTTGTAGACGCAGTGGCAGTTTTTGTATGCCCATGTCATACCAGCTACCCGCCATGCTGTTCAGAAAGCTATGAACATCTCTTCTTTCACCTCGTCGTCGGAGCCTGGATCGATTTCCGGCCAAATGTTCTTTTAACCTAGGGAACAGGTGATAGTCACTGGGCGCCAAGTCAGGACTATATTGTGGATGGGTGATTATGTTCCACAGAAACTGTTGCAGGAGAGTAACGGTTTGCCGAGCGATGTGCGGGCGAGCGTTGTCATGGAGAATGTATATGCCCTTGCTCAGCATTCCTCTTCTCCGGTTCTGAATTGCCCGTTTGAGGTTTTTCAGAGTCTCAAAGTACCTGTCGGCGTTAATTTTGGTACCAGCGATTCAGCTACGACGACGAGGTGAAAGAAGAGGTTCATAACTTTCTGAACAGCATTGCGACGAGCTGGTATTACATGGGCATACAAAAACTGCCACAGCGCCTCCAAAAATGCATCGACAGAAATGGTGATTATGTCGAAAAATACACTCCTGGAAATGGGAAAAAGAACATATTGACACCGGTGTGTCAGACCCACCACACTTGCTCCGGACACTGCGAGAGGGCTGTACAAGCAATGATCACCCGCACGGCACAGCGGACACACCAGGAACCGCGGTGTTGGCCGTCGAATGGCGCTAGCTGCGCAGCATTTGTACACCGCCGTCAGTGTCAGCCAGTTTCCCGTGGCATACGGAGCTCCATCGCAGTCTTTAACACTGGTAGCATGCCGCGACAGCGTGGACGTGAACCGTATGTGCAGTTGACGGACTTTGAGCGAGGGCGTATAGTGGGCATGCGGGAGGCCGGGTGGACGTACCGCCGAATTGCTCAACACGTGGGGCGTGAGGTCTCCACAGTACATCGATATTGTCGCCAGTGGTCGGCGGAAGGTGCACGTGCCCGTCGACCTGGGACCGGACCGCAGCGACGCACAGATGCACGCCAAGACCGTAGGATCCTACGCAGTGCCGTAGGGGACCGCACCGCCACTTCCCAGCAAATTAGGGACACTGTTGCTCCTAGGGTATCGGCGAGGACCATTCGCAACCGTCTCCATGAAGCTGGGCTACGGTCCCGCACACCGTTAGGCCGTCTTCCGCTCACGCCCCAACATCGTGCAGCCCGCCTCCAGTGGTGTCGCGACAGGCGTGAATGGAGGGACGAATGGAGACGTGTCGTCTTCAGCGATGAGAGTCGCTTCTGCCTTGGTGCCAATGATGGTCGTATGCGTGTTTGGCGCCTTGCAGGTGAGCGCCACAATCAGGACTGCATACGACCGAGGCACACAGGGCCAACACCCGGCATCATGGTGTGGGGAGCGATCTCCTACACTGGCCGTACACCTCTGGTGATCGTCGAGGGGACACTGAATAGTGCACGGTACATCCAAACCGTCATCGAACCCATCGTTCTACCATTCCTAGACCGGCAAGGGAACTTGCTGTTCCAACAGGACAATGCACGTCCGCATGTATCCCGTGCCACCCAACGTGCTCTAGAAGGTGTAAGTCAACTACCCTGGCCAGCAAGATCTCCGGATCTGTCCCCCATTGAGCATGTTTGGGACTGGATGAAGCGTCGTCTCACGCGGTCTGCACGTCCAGCACGAACGCTGGTCCAACTGAGGCGCCTGGTGGAAATGCCATGGCAAGCCATTCCACAGGACTACATCCAGCATCTCTACGATCGTCTCCATGGGAGAATAGCAGCCTACATTGCTGCGAAAGGTGGATATACACTATACTAGTGCCGACATTGTGCATGCTCTGTTGCCTGTGTCTATGTGCCTGTGGTTCTGTCAGTGTGATCTTGTGATGTATCTGCCCCCAGGAATGTGTCAATAAAGTTTCCCCTTCCTGGGACAATGAATTCACGGTGTTCTTATTTCAATTTCCAGGAGTGTAGATAAATGTTCAAGCTGTAAACTGATGTAAACCATTGTAGAAATAAACAGGTCTATGTACTTATAAGAAAATAGGGGACCTTACTTTTGGGATTACCCTCGTATATCTAAAAGATGATGCCTATTAAGATTTCACGTCAGCTGCATATGAGTGACTTCCGTAGCGCCGCTATGAGGACGCATATCAGGCTACCTTTAAATACACACTGTGTTGGTCGTGAGCGTTAGTTACATATGAGATTGGACGTGGTGATTTGATGTTAGCCAATAATGCGATAAAGATGCCTTATCAACACCTCACAGAGTTTGAACGAGGTCGTGTAATAGGGCTTCGAGAAGCGGGATGTTCGATCTGCAGTATTGTTGGAAGACCTGGCAGGAATTTAGCCACTGTACATGATTGCTGGCAGTGGTGGTCACGAGAATGTACGATGGAAAGAAGGCCGAGATCTGGACTCTCACTACGGCTCTGGCGCATCGTACTGCATCTGCAGCGTCAACTTGAGCAGCAATTGACAACACAGTGAAACCGCTCACTGTTACAGATCCTTTACTTCAAAGACAGCTCACCCTAACTAGCGTTTCGTCCACTGTCTATCACCTGATGGTCCGTGTTAATGCGTAGTCTTACCCAAACGCACGGATAACATCACAGCCCAGCATCCTGTGATCCACTTACTAGATAACTAAAAAGTTGACGGAGGTGACAGTAGAACTTTTGGTCTGGTCACCAAGTTGGTGCAGGCGTGGAGGGGTCCCATCTCTTTTTTTTCCGAGCCAGAAGCCCTGTAGCGTGCACTCCACTGATCCTTAGCCACCGCCATCTGCGACTTCAGTGGTCTCAAGCGAGACCTCATTGGACGGCCGGGTTGAGGCCTGTTGTGTTTTGTGATGGAATCTAGTCTGCTTCTGTGCCAGTGGTCGCCATGCCTTGGTTAGAAGAAGACCAATTGAGGGCCTACAACGAATCTGTCTGCGTGCAAGGCACACTGACCTACGCTTGGAGTTATGGTCTGGGGTGCGGTTTCGTAAGACAGCAAGAGTATTCTCGTGGTTATTCCACGCACGTTTACTACAAATTTTACGTCAGACTGGTGATTCGACCTGGTGTGCTGTCATTCAAGAACAGCATTCCAGCGGGAGTTTTCTGACAGGATAACACTCGTACACATATCGCTGTTGTAGCCCAACATGCTCTACAGTTGGACGTGTTGCCTTAACCTTCTCGATTCCAGATCTGTGTCCAGTAAGGGACATATGGGACATCATCGGACGACAACTTCAGCGTTATCGACAAAGAGCATTGATCGTCCCTGTATTGACCAACCAAATGCAACAGGCATGAAACTCCATCTCACGAACTGATATCCGGCAACTGCAGAACACAATAATGCACGTTTACATTCAGTAATCTGGCGGCTACATCTGTTATTAATGAACCAGCATTTCAATTTGCAACGGCTTATCTCGCACTTGCATTAACATGTGATCTTGCAATGTTAATTACTTAAATATGTTACCTAGATAAATGTATTCCCGAAATGTCATCACTTTGTATTAATTATTTTTAGGTTTTTTCTGTCAGTTTAGTTCACTCTGTCCCTTCACCTCGTTTTATATCTAATTAAAAGTCCTTTATTCATTAGTAAGTGGGAAGAAAGAGAGGAATTACTATCTGAAGCATCACCCACCATGCACTCTGCAGTTAGACCAATTACCTGACTCTCTTGAACAAATCTTCAAAGCCGTTCTCTAGTCCAGCCCTTTACAAAGGAAACCAAGAATAAAAATCAACAGCATAACATCCTCTTGCTACCTGCGATGTTTTAATATTGTGTTCTCGTGCTATTAAAAGTGCACCAAGTCAATCAATAACTAAGTATTACGAGACGAAGTCTCAGTTAGTTATTGGCAGTTGGTTAAAAAGTACTGAGTTGCCCAGTATAGGCTTAAGTTGTCGGCTTATGAAATCTTTGAAACAATAATGTTTGAACTGCTGCTTCAGAATGCACCTTCTTCGATGTAGGAATGTTAACTTCTCCGTAATTGGGCCGATTTCAGCTACATATGAGTTACCTCTTTGTGACTCATACGCCGTATCACCAGTAAAAATCGCTTTCCTGGTATCTTCTGCCAAGTGCCGCGGACGGATCTGCTTCAAGTCGCAGACTTCTCTTTCCTGTGGCCTCGGTCATGTGGCAATGCGACGCGCGGTACCTGGTAAAGATGACTCATACGAAAGACGCTCCGACCACAGACTGAGTAAGAAGCAGCTATACGATGCGTTGCCAAAAGTGGCTACTTTTTTTGCCTCTGATTCCATGAAATTCCGAACACTGTGATATGAGTAACGAATGTGTATGTTCTCTTATTTACTTTTGCAAAATGACTACAAATTTTCATATCAACATGTTAACGGTAGACTGCCTTCAGAAACATTACGCAATTGTTTCTCTCTTTTTATTCTTTCCAGAGTAACAGCATGTTTGTATTCTGGCAAAACAGCGTGAATATCTTGCTAGAGTATGCCTGATTCGCATGTCTGAAGCAAATAAATCTAAATCAGCAATACTTCGTGGTCGAGTGGTTCTAGTCGCCTCAGTCTGGAACCGCGCCACCGCTACGGTCGCAGGTTCGAATTCTGCCTCGGGCATGGATGTTTGTGATGTCCTTAGGTTAGTTAGGTTTAAGTAGTTCTAAGTTCTAGGGGTCTGATTACCTCAGATGTTAAGTCCCATAGTGCTGAGAGCCATTTGAACCATTTTCTGCAATACTTGTGCATTTTGAGCACTGGTGTTCCTGAAAACGGCTGTAGTGTGCGAAGACATTTAGACATAGTTATTGTTAGCTGTCCTTCAATGACAATATGATACACCGTGTTTCTAAATTCCCTTTACACAGTTACACTGCTTGCGGTGGGGACTGTTCAGTATTCCGTGTTTCGAGAATAAACGTGTAAAATAGTGTATTCTATTCTTCCGTTTTTTCTTTGTAAGGTATACTGTGACTTTACATTTCTAATCAGAATCGCAGTTAATGCCTACTGCTTGATCGTCAGATGAAGGGATGAAGGAGAGTGAATTACGCCAATTTACTGTCTTATACATATGACTAAATAAAAGCCCCCGCCATGTTTTTCTGTCTGTATGTGAAGGATAATCTCAGGAACTGCTATAGGATTTTAGATGAGGTTTCCACTGATAGGCAGATTGATTCACGAGCAAGGTGTGTGTATACACTTACGGAAAAAATTGCAGTACCAAAAAATATTTGCTGTAGAGTAACAAAATTTTGGAAATGCACTTGTCTAGGTAACGTATTGAAGTGATTAATATTGCAAGATCACAGATAAGTGCGGGTTAGGCCATTGCAAATGTGAAATGCCGGTACATTAATAACCGATGTAACCGCGAGACTATTGAACGCAAGCATGCAGACGCGCATTCATTGTGTTGTTCAGGTGGTGGATGTCAGTTTGTGGGACGCATTTTAATGCCTATTGCACCTGGTGCGCCAATACAGGGACGGTTAATGCTGTTTGTCGATGACGCTGTAGTTGTCTGGCGACGTTCCACATATGAAGGCAGATCTCGTCACAAGGCAGGCCGAGACAGGCCTTCAACTGAGCTATTTCTAACCAACACATGGTGGTCACTGGCACCGAGACAGAAACATCTTTCATCAGAAAACACAACCTACCTCCATCCTGCCCTCCAATGAGCTCTCGCTTGACACCACTGAAATCGCATGTGGTGGTGGTTTGGGGTCAGTGGAATACTCGCTACGGGGCGTCTACTTCAGAGTTGTCCTTGAAGTAACGAGTTAGCAGCAGTGGGTTCTCTCACTGTTGTATCAGTTGCTGCTGAAACAGATGCCGCAGATGCAGCACGTAGCGCCAGAGCCATACGTCGAACACGACGGACTTACCTCTCGGTAGGGCCACGTGGCCGTCCGAAGGCCAGCCTTCTTTCGACTGTACATTCTCATGACCACCGCTGCCAGCAACCACGTACAGTGGCTACATTCCTGCAAAATCGTGGAAGGAACATCCCGCTTCTCGTAACTCTATTAGGGGCAGACTCAGTGAGGTTCTGGTAATGGTGTCTTAAGGGCAGTCTTGGCCAACATCGACTCACCACTTCCAATGTCAAAGGTAACAAACGCTCTCGACTGTTTCAGCGTGCATGTAAAGCAAACATAATTTTCTTCCTCATAGTGGCACTACTGGCACCACTCTTATGCAGCTGGTGAGAAGCTGGAACGGGCATCAGCTCTCAGCTGTAGGAACACACCTACCAACTTTCGTTTATGTCGCACAACTCCTTCTTAGTACTGCGGTTTTTTCCCGCCAGTATACAGGGTGGTCCATTGATCGTGACCGAGCCAAGTATCTCACGAAATAAGCGTCAGACGAGAAAACTACAAAGAACGAAACTTGTCTAGCTTGGAGGGGGAAACAGATGGCGCTATGGTTGGCTCGCTAGATGGCGCTGCCATAGGTCAAACTGATATCAACTGCGTTTTTTAAATAGGAACCCCCATTTTTATTACATATTCGTGTAGTACGTAAAGAAATATGAGTGTTTTAGTTGGACCACTTTTTTCGCTTTGTGATAGATGGCGCTGTAATAGTCACAAACATATAAGTACGTGGTATCACGTAACATTCCACCAGTGCGGACGGTATTTGCTTAGTGATACATTACCCGTGATAAAATCGACCGTTTACCGATTGCGGAAAAGGTCGATATCGCGTTGATGTATGGTTGTTGTGATCAAAATGCCCAACAGGTGTGTGTTGTGTATGCTGCTTGGTATCCTGGTCGACATTATCCAAGTGTCCGGACCGTTCGCCGGATGGTTATGTTATTCAAGGAAACAGGAAGTGTTCAGTCATTTTTGAACCTGCAACAAATGATGATGCCCAAGTAGGTGTTTTAGCTGCTGTCGCGGCTAATCCGCACATCAGTAGCAGACAAATTACGCGAGAATCGGGAAGCTCAAAAACGTCGGTGCTGAGAATGCTACATCAACATCGATTGCACCCGTACCATATTTCTATGCACCAGGAATTGCATGGCGACGACTTTGAACGTTGTGTACAAATGGTTCAAATGGCTCTGAGCACTATGGGACTTAACTTCTAAGGTCATCAGTCCCCTAGAACTTAGAACTACTTAAACCTAACTAACCTACGGACATGACACCCATGCATGCCCGAGGCAGGATTCGTACCGGCGACCGTAGCGGTCGCGTTGTTCGAGACTGTATCGCCTAGAACCGCTCCGCCAGCCCGGCCAGGAGTCTTGTACAGTTCTGCCATTGGACACGAGTGAAATTACGGGACGATGACAGATTTTTTGCACGCTTTCTATTTAGCGACGAAGCGTCATTCACCAACAACGGTAACGTAAACCGGCATAATATGCACTATTGGGCAACGGAAAATCCACGATGGCTGCGAAAATTCGATCATCAGCGACCGTGGTGGGTTAATGTATGGTGCGGCATTATGGGAAGAAGGATAATTGGCCCCCATTTTATAGGTGGCGATCTTAATGTTGCAATGTATGCTGATTTCCTACGTAATGTTCTACCGATGTTACTACAAGATGTTTCACTTTATGACAGAATGGCGATGTACTTCCAACATGATGGATGTGCGGCACATAGCTCGCTTGCGGCTGAAGCGGTACTGAATAGCATATTTCATGATAGGTGGATTGGTCGCCGAGGCACCATATCATGGCCCGCCCAATCACTGGATTTCTTTCTGTGGGGAAAGTTGAAGGATATTTGCTATCGTGATCCACCGACAACGTCTGACAACATGCGTCAGCGCATTGTCAATGCATGTGCGAACATTACGGAAGGCGAACTATTCGCTGTTGAGAGGAATGTCGTTAAACGTATTGCCAAATGCATTGAAGTTGACGGACATAATTTTGAGCATTTATTGCATTAATCTGGTATTTACAGGTAATCCCGTTGTAAGAGCATGCTTTCTCAGAAATGATAATTTCACAAGGGTACATGTACCAAATTGGCACGACCGAAATAAAATGTTCAAACGTACCTACGTTCTGTATTTTAATTCTAACACAAAGCGAAAAAAGTGGTCCAATGAAAACATTCATATTTCTTTACGTACTACACGAATATGTAATAAAAATAGGGGATCCTGTTTTAAAAAAACGCAGTTGACATCCGTTTGACCTACGGCAGCGCCATCTAGCGGGTCAACCATAGCGCCATCTGGTTTCTCCCTTCAAGCTAGAGAAGTTTCGTTCTTTGTAGTTTTTTCGTTAGACGCTTATTTCGTGAGGTATTTGGCCCGGTCACTATCAATGGACCACCCTGTGTAATTTATTACGACTACGCAGAGAAGTCGTCCGGCAGTAGATACTTAGTGCCTTCCGCACGAAGCCAGGGCAGGTCGCTATCTTGTTACTATATGATACAAATTGTATAGGCACTCGAATTCTTATTTAAATTGAAGTTTATTCAGTCCCTACAATGGTCACTCAAAATGTGCGGTTCAAAGTATTTCTAAACGCCCCTACGTTATGAGAATTGCTGCAACTTAAGATGCTAGGTTTCTGTAAGATAAGGAGGGAACTTACTACCATGATACCGCATCACAGAAGAGTCGTGTACCTTCAGGCATCAACGTTGGCATTTCGTAACTAGATTCTGAGCGTTATGTAGGATTTCGGTCTTGGGGCATTAATCAAAAGACAAAACACAGGCACGGAATGATATTACAAATTTGCCTCGCAACTACTGTAATCTACATACATTGGAAGCTGCATACTGTAATCAATCCTTGGTCTGCTCCACAACCATCCCCCCCCCCCCCCACCCAACCCCCACATTCCCTTTAATTACTATATTTACGATTCCTTGATGTCTCGTGATGTATCCTATAAATCGACCCCCTCTTTTAGTCAAAATAAGTTACAAACTCTCCGGTTCTATTCAGTGCCCCATTAGCTGCTCAATCTATCCATTTAACTTTCAGCATTCTTCTATAGTACCACATTTCAGATGCATCTATTTTCGTCTAAACCGTTTATTGTCCACGTTTCAGTTCCGTACAAGCCTGCACTCCAGAGAAATACCTTCAGAAAACACTTCTCAACACTTTAATTTACATTCGACGTTCGCAAATTTGCTCTTTCCAAAAATGTTTTCCGTGCTATTCCAGTACCCATGTTATATCGTCTCTACTCCGTCATCCTCATTAATTTTGCAGCGTAAATAGTAAACCTCGTCTGATGGATTTAGTCTCTCGTTTCCTAATCTAATTCTCTCAGCATCACCTGATTACATTCCCTGGATGCCTTCTGAGATTCTTTTATTGTTTGCTCAATTTATAAATTTAACAAGACCAGAGATAGGCTACAAAACTGTCTCATTCCCTTCTCAACTATTGCTTCCCCTTCACGTTCATCAACTCCCGTAACTGAAGTCTCGTGTCTCTAGAGGTCGTAGATAACCTTTCACTCACAGTATTTTATTCCTTCTATCTCCAAAATTTCAAAGAGCGTATTCTAGTCAACGCTTTCTCTACAAATGCTATAAACGTATCGTTTGCCTTTCTTTAACCTATCTTCTTAGATAAGTCATAAGGATAGTGTTGGCTCGTGTGTTATATACTTCTCCGGAAGCCAAACTGATCTTTCCCGATTTCAGCTTCTAACAGTTTTTTATCCATTCTCCTGTAAGTAATTCGTGTCAGTATTTTTTCAGCCCCGCGGACTAAATATTATGTTTCCCTCCACAAGACGTTTGCTCACAAACAATAATCTGTATTTCACTGAAAACAAGATTGAAGCGGGTTTGTTGCAGAGAAATGATCCAAGACGAATTGAAAAATGTGAAAGGGAATTTTTTGCACTCTGCATCTGACAAAGTGAACATCAAAGTGTCTTTTGAACAATATTGTGTTTTAGAAATAATTTGTGAATAGACGAACGGGTCGCAAATTAATGTGGAGACCAAACAATGGACATTCCTGGGGTATTTGTCGCAGACATTATCATTACCCCTGGCTAATTTAATACCGAGTGCTCTTGAAAAGTAAAGAAGGAAAGAAAGAGAGAGAGGGAAAAAAAGGTATCATGTCTGTAGCACTGTCTCTCCTATTTCGCGATAATACAAAACGAGCTGCCCTTCTTTGAACTTTTTCGGTGCCATCCGTCAGCCCCACCTGATACGGATCCCACACAGCACAGCAATACTCCAGAATAGGGCGAACAAGCGTGGTGTAAGCAGTCTCGTTGATAGACCTGTTGCACCTTCTAGGTGTTCTGCCAATGAATCGCAGTCTTTGGTTTGCTCTAGCCACAACATTATCTATGTGATCGTTCCAATTTAGGATATTTGTAATCGTAATCTCTAAGTATTTAGTTGAATTTACAGCCTTCAGATTTGTCTGATTATCGCGTAATCGAAATTTAGTAGATTTCTTTTAGTACTCATGTGAATAACTTCACACTTTGCTTTATTCAGGGTCAATTGGCACTTTTTTCACCATATAGATATCTTACATCGTTTTGCAATTCGTTTTGGTCATCTGATGACTTTACAAGATGGTAAATGACAGCATCATCTGCAAAAAATCTAAAACGGCTACTAATATTGTATCCTATGTCGTTAATATAGATGAGGAACAATAGATGGCCTGTAACACTTCCTTGGGGAACGCCAGATATTATTTCTGTTTTACTCGATGACTTTCCGGCTATTACTACGAACTGTGACCTTTCTCACAGGAAATGACGAATCCAGTCGCATAACTGAGGCGATATTCCATAGGCTCGCAGTTTGGTTAGAAGATGCTTGTGAGGAACGGTGTCGAAAGCCTTCTGGAGAACTAAAAATATGGAATCAATTTGTCATCCCTGGTCGATAGCTTTCATTACTTCATGAGTATAAAGGGTTAGTTGTGTTTCGCGAGAACGATATTTTCTGAATCCGTGCTGACTATGTGTCAATAAATCGTTTTCTTCGAGGAACTTCGTAATCAGAATGAGATTTTCACTCTGCAGCGGAGTGTGCGCTGATATGAAACTTCCTGGCAGATTAAAACTGTGTGCCGGACCGAGACTCGAGTTCGGGACCTTTGCCTTTCGCGGGCAAGTGCTTCATAATGTTCGAAAACAGTATATGCTCCATAACCCTACTGCAAATCGGCGTTAGTGATATGGGTCTGCAATTTAGCGGATTATTCCCACTTCCCTTTCTGGGGATTGATGTGACTTGAGCAATTTTCCAGTCTTTAGGTACGGATCTTTCTGTGAGCGAGAGGTTGTATATAATTGCTAAATATGGAGCTATTGTATCAGCATACTCTGAGAGGAATCTGGCTGGTATACAATCTGGGCAGGAGGCCTTGCCTTTATTGGTTTAAGATGCTGTGCTACACCGAGGATATCTACTTCTATGTTTTTCTTCTTGGCAGTTATTCTTGATTGGAATTTAGGAATATTTACTTCGTCCTCTTTGCTGAAGGAGTTTCGGAAAACCCTGTTTAATAATTCTGCTTTACTAGCACTGTCGTCAGTAAGTTCACCGCTGTTATCGCGCAGTTGAGGTATTGACTGCGTCTTGCCACTGGTGTGCTTTATGTATGGCCAGAATATCTTTGAGTTTTCTGCCAGATTCCGAGACAGAGTTTGGTTGTGGAAATTATTAAAAGCGTGTCGCATTGAAAGTACGCGCTATATTTCGAACTTCTGCAAAACTTCGCCAGTCTTGGGGATTTTGCATTCTTTTAAATTTGGCATGCTTCTTTCGTTGCTTCTGGTGATGTATTTGTGAATTATAAAGGTGTAGGAAGAATAACAGCTAAACCAATACCAGACAGCTCTCATGTGCGGACGGACAACAACAGTCGAGTATTGTGGTGGTCCATTGTAAAAAAAAAAAAAATCGCAAGAAATCAGCGGGAGGAACCATCCATGAGCTCCGAAGTGCTACCAGTACTCCAGCCTGCGCAATGACTGTACCTAAGGAGTTAAAAAAATGGGGTGCGGTGGTGGAGCAGTCCCTCGTAAGCCACCTCTTTCTGCTGTCGATGCTAAGCGATGCTCCAGAAGCTGTAAAGACAGACGCCACTGAACTGTGAATGAGTGGCAACTAGTGATATAGGGTTATGAATGATGCTACACCCCGTGGCAATCCGATGGATAGATTGGGTTTGGCAAATGTCTCGAGAAAGGTACATACCGTAATATGTAGTGCCAGCGTTAGGTAGCATTACGCGATGAGGTTGTTATCCGTGGTAATGGTGTTATCTCCGAATTGAGCTTAAGAAAATGCTAAATGTGAAACTATGTGATTTTACAACACAGTGTACTGCGTATAGTGGAGGAATACTTTGGAAATAATGACAGTTTGTATCAGCATCGCAATGCACCCTGTCATAAAGCAGCCTCTATGAGACTATAGCTTATGGACAATAACATTCCTCAGATTGTCTGCGTTCCCCAGAGTCTGTATCTGAATGTAATGGAACCCCTATGGTATGAGTTAGGACATCGACTTTGCTCCAGACCCTACCGTCCAACATTAATACCTTTTATCTTTTCGGCTCTTGAGGAAGAGTGGATTATATTCTACATCTACATTTATACTCCAAAAGCCACCCAATGGTGTGTGGCGGAGGGCACTTTACGTGCCACTGTCATTACCTCCCTTTCCTGTCCCACTCGCGTATGGTTCGCGGGAAGAACGACTGCCGGTAAGTCTCCGTGCGCGCTCGAATCTCTCTAATTTTACATTCGTGATCTCCTCGGCTGGTATAAGTAGGGGGAAGTAATATATTCGATACTTCATCCAGAATGGCATCCTCTCGAAACCTGGACAGCAAGCTACACCGCGATGCAGAGCGCCTCTCTTGCAGAGTCTGCCACTTGAGTTTGCTAAACATCTCCGTAACGCTATCACGCTTACCAAATAACCCTGTGACGAAACGCGCCACTCTTCTTTGGATCTTCTCTATCTCATCTGTCAACCCGACCTGGTACGGAATCCCACATCGTTCCGTAGACATGCTCCCAGATATTTTACAGAAGTAACTGCTACCAGTGTTTGTTATGCTATCATATAATCATACAATAAAGGATCTTCCAGAATGAGATTTTCACTCTGTAGCGGAGTGTGTGCTGATATGAAACTTCCTGGCAGATTAAAACTGTGTGCCCGACCGAGACTCGAACTCGGGACCATTGCCTTTCGCGGGCAAGTGCTCGGTCGGGCACACAGTTTTAATCTGCCAGGAAGTTTCATATCAGCACACACTCCGCTACAGAGTGAAAATCTCATTCTGGAAACATCCCCCAGACTGTGGCTAAGCCATGTCTCCGCAATATTCTTTCTTTCAGGAGTGCTAGTTCTGCAACGTTTCGCAGGAGAGCTTCTGTAAAGTTTGGAATTTAGGAGACGAGGTACTGGCAGAAGTAAAGCTGTGAGTACCGGGCGTGAGTCGTGCTTCGGTAGCTCTGTTGGTAGAGCACGTGCCCGCGAAAGGCAAAGGTCCCGAGTTCTAGTCTCGGTCGGGCACACAGTTTTAATCTGCCAGGAAGTTTAATAAAGGATCTTTCTTTCTATGTATTCGCAATACATTACGTTTGTCTATGTTAAGGGTCAGTTGCCACTCCCATCACCAAGTGCCTATCCGCTGCAGATCTCCCTGCATTTCACTGCAATTTTCTAATGCTGAACTTCTCTGTATACTACAGCATCATCCGCGAAAAGCCGCATGGAACTTCCGACACTATCTACTAGGCCATTTATGTATATTGTGACAAGCAATGGTCCGATAACACTTACGTGCACAGACATTCAGACACCTCAATAAAATTCTTCTGGCGTTGAGGCCTCATTGTTAACTATAATATTCCGACGTTTCGGTGACTATTGCAAGACGCCTTCCTCAGGGTATAGTGCTAACCAACTGTTGGCATGCTTTTTTCGTTGCTTCTGGTGACTTGTTTGTGAACTGTAAACGTATAGGAAGAATAACAGCTAAACCAACTCTTCCTCAGGATATACTGCTAACAGTTAGGAGTGTACCCTGAGGAAGGCGTCTTGCAATAGTCGCCGAAACATTGGAATGTTGTAGTTGACAATGCGGCCTCAAACCCAGAAGAATTTTATTGACTGTGACAACGGCCGCGGAACTATACGTTTTAAGTCAGACACCTCATAGAAAGTGTTCTCACCAGAGCTAAAGTCATCATAAAGGCAAAGGTTGGAAACACGCCATGTTAATGTCCACTTGTAGCTACCCCGGGCATTTTTGATTATATAGTGTAGGTACAATAAAATGAGAACTTTCTGGAGTACAGTAAAACCGATGACTATAGTCCAGCAGGATGTTCCGCATCTGTGCCAGTACGATTGTAATTATGATGCTGTACCCTCGGATGTGACGCTGCCAGCAGGTTACTGACTTGCTGACAGAAGGTGAGGCAAGGCATAGTTTATTTCTACCACAAAAGCCACGCTTCATTCCTGTAGTTGAAGCATGACGGCTAACGACAACTCCGTATTTGATACTTGACTACCGTCTCGCATTTTTGCTGTTTTACTCTAACTGATACCTCCTCTCGTAATTTTCGCAGACTGATCAATAGCGTAGACCACTCGATTGTCGCGATAGCCGACTGCTGAGACGTTTCGGCAGACACGACGCAACCACAGCCAGAGCCGCGCTCTGACATACACGCGTTGGCATTCCGCGGCTGTGTTTTATGCGCGACACATGTGGAAGGCTGCTGTTTGTAAATAAAACAAAAGCCAAAGGCGTCGTATGACGAGCGGCGCTGGAACGCGCTTTGGCAACAATCAAGCAAATCTCATCACAGTTAATTTTAAACTCATTTAAGGAGACACGGTGCTAGGTAAAATTTAATCCGCGTGACTAGTCCCATAAAATATAGGTAAAATTTAACGCGCATTGCTGTTCCCATAAAATAATCTAAAAATAGCTATACTTAAACCGGCTTGGAACCATTCAGTTTCCTAACAGTGAGGGTTACAGAAATTCCCGATAAAGAGGAACGAGCGCAAAAAAAAGGAAAAAAATTGTCACACTCGATGAAGGACCGCCTTGTTAGCATGAAATAATAACTTATTTATCGTCGTAATCATTTTTAAGGCGATATAGCTTGATAAACGTTTCTAAAGGGTAGATTACATTTGCGAATTTGGCTTTGACCTCTGCACCGGATTACAATGGTTATTTTCATAGAACTGTATATAGACTGAGATGAAAAAAGTTGTTGAATACCTCAAAATATCGTGTAGGACCTCCTTTTTTGCCAGCGTAGTGCAGCAATGCGACGTGGCATGGACCCAACAAGTCGTTGGATGTCCCCAGCAGAAATATTGAGCCATTCTTTCATTATTGCCGTCCATAACTGTGAAACTGTTTTCGGTGCAGGGTTTCGCGTGCGAACTGACCTCTCGATTGTGCCCCATAAACGTTCGGTACGATTCATGTCGCGTGTTCTGGGTACCAAATCATTCGCTCGAATTGTTCACAATGTTCTTTCAAACCAGTAGCGAATAACTGTCGCCCGGTAACATGATGCATTGTCATCATTAAAAATCTCATCGTTCCCTGAGAATGTGAAACTCATGAATGGCTGCAAATAGTCTCCAGATGGCCGAACATAGCCATTTCCAGTCAACGATCGGTTCAGTTGAACCAGGAGGTCTAGTCCAATCCACGTAAACACAGCCCACACTATTATGGAACCACCACTAGCTTGGACAGAGCCTTGTTGATAACTTGGGTCCATGGCTTCGTGAGGTCAGCGCCACACTCATACGTCAGCAACAGCTCTTAACAACTGAAATTGGGACTCATGTGTCGAGGGAATGGTTTTACAGTCGCCTAAAGACCAATTGAAATGGTCACGAGCCCAGGAGAGGCTCTGCAATCGATGTCGCGCTGTTAGCAAAGGCACTCCTGTCGATCGTCTACTGCTGTAGTCCATTAACGTCACATTTCGCCGCACTGCCATAGCGAATACGTAAGTCGTATCTCCCACATTTATTTCTGTGGTTATTTCACTCAGTGTTGCTTGTCTATTAGCACTAACAACACTACGCAAACGCCGCTGCTCTCGATCGTTAAGTGAAGGCCATCGTCCATTGCGTTACGGAATTGAGAAGTAATGCCTGAAATCTGGTATTGCCGGCAAACCCTTGTCACTGTGGATCTCGGAATATTGGATTCCCTACTATTTCCGAAATGTAATGTCGCATGCGTCTAACTCCGACTATCATTCCCCGTTCAGTCTTTTAATTCCTGTCGTGCGACTGGCCGCTGTGGCCGAGCGGTTCTAGGCGCTTCACTCTGGAACCACGCAGGTGTTACGGTCGCAAGTTCGAATCCTGCCTCGGGCATGGATGTTTGTGATGTGCTTAGGTTAGTTAGGCTTAAGTAGTTCTAAGTCTAGGGGACTGATGACCTCAGAAGTTAAGTCCCATAGTGCTCAGAGCCATTTTTGATACATTTCTGCCAACGATCATTTGAACAAAAACTTGCTTGGTGTGGAGCTACAGTGAGTGGGACATAGGTATGGTGTACAACTATAAATATCACATCTGTCTGCGGCAGTGAGATAAACAGCAACGTGTCTGTAGACTGTCTGCTGAAATGTCACAGAAAGCAGCTACTCTGGTTCAAAAGGCTCTGACCACTATGGGGCTTAACATGTAAGGTCATCAGTCTTCTAGAACTTAGAACTACTTAAACCTAACTAACCTAAGGACATCACACAACACCCAGTCATCACGAGGCAGAGAAAATTCCTGACCCCGCCGGGAATCGAACCCGGGAACCCGGGCGTGGGAAGCGAGAACGCTACCGCACGACCACGAGATGCGGGCAGCTACTCTGGAAACCTATATCTGTCCAACTTCTGGAGCTATGATATGGGGAACTATTGGATATGACAACAGGGCAGATATAATAATTTCAGTAAAAAAGCTAAAAGTTTGCCTGATGTGTCAAGAATTGTAAGCTCGTTTTTTATGCCCTTCATGACCGAACTACCAAATAATAAGTTCCAGCATGATAATGCAAAACCCTACACTGCAGTTCCTACGACAAACTCAATGATGAATTTGCGGATCTTTTATTGGCCAGTAGGGTCCTCCGTCACCTACAGAACAAACGTGGGAGTGTGGTGGAGAGACGTATACTTTCATATCAGTCTATAGCCACGAGTCTTGAACTGACACGGCATGTGTTTCAGGCATGACTAGAAACTTCTCAAGGTTCGGAAGCCATTTGTTTCCATAAAAAAAGATCGCCAGTCATAGGGAAGGCAACTGCTAGACAGTTTTATTGGATGAATCCTCAGTGAGAGGATGCTGATAAAAGACATCATTTCGGAAGAGAACGAAAGTTTTATCATTGAGTACACGTTATGTGATGAACATCTCCACAAAGTTCGATAAATATTGGAATGGTGCTCCATGACGTAATTTCCGCTAGTGTATGAGGAGGCCTAATGGATAAAGTCGGAAGCTACGTTAGGGTCTTCTGTTACACATGAAGAAGTCGCAATGCTAGGGAAATGTACTGAAATTTAGGAAGCGAATCGACGCTTGGTGCAGGGCTGGATATTGTTATTAAAGATAAACAAATGTAACTTACTGCTCACAAATAGTGGGAAAGAATTCCTATAGTTTGATTACACGACTGCACAACTATCACTAGAAACGGTCAAATCCTTTAAATATTTGGGAATATACGTAGTCTGGAGTGATTTAAAAAGGGCAGAGCACATAAAACAGATCAAAGGAAAAGAAATTTCAAGACTGAGTTTCATTTTAATAATCTTCAGGGAGTGTAGTCACCCACGAAGGAGGCAGCTTACAAATCCCTCGTCGCTCGCCTATCTGGGAACCGTATCAGAGAGGATTGGTAGTGGGAATAGCAAAGATCCAAAAGATAGCAAAACGTTCCGTCACATGATTGTTTGGTAAAAGCGAAAGTGTCACGGGGATCCTCGTATTGCTTCCTTCCATGTGTATCTCGCGAAAAGACCTTTGAGATAATATTTGAGAGGTTGGGTTTCATATGAAGGCTCACAAACGGTCGCTCTGGTGGCGCACCTTTCCGTACTGAAAATGGAAAGCGGTGAAGTGAGAGTGGTACGCGATATATATCGGTCAGAGATTTAGATTTATTACATTTTTCGGTGGAGCTATATCCAGGAACTGCTTGCCGAGATGGTTATTTTGGAAAGCTCTCTGTTGGTTTGCTTCCACATCCTCCTTCTGTCCGAGCTTCTGCTGCGTGTCTTAACTGCCTCGTCACCTGCGGAACATTTCGCACTAATCTTTCTTGTGAGATACCACAAATAAGCTAAAAATACTGAAACAAGTACACTGCATACATTGCAAGCACAAAGTAGAGTGTCGTTCACGTACTAGAACACAGAACCATAGAAACAACCTGTAGCGTCAGATACTTGCATTTTCATCAAACAAGGTCAGTGCTCGCATTTTACTTGTGTTTGAAATCTACTTACTAATTTTAATTATTGTATTCATTGCAGTATTTGAAGATATCTGTGGCAAAACTGTTGGTCATTAAATACAGAAAACAATCATATAAGTGCAATAGTATCGCAGACTCATACATGAAATTCGTTTGCTTTGTTAGCAAATCATCATTCGATTCACAAAATTGTTCAGCGACATGTTCTCGTATTGCAATAATGGCTTTGTGGAAACGTAATCTTCCTTGATGAAAGATTTTTTTTAATTTAACTCTTCTCACATATTTCTTCATCCAGACTTCCGTAAAATAAAATAGTAATTGGTGAGACTAGACAAGGCAGTTAATAAGATAAAGCTATTTTGTATCTCTCAACACACGTCTGTATTCTTTCTGACTGGTTAAATCGACTTCGCCTAGTTTTTTTCAAAGAAGGTTTGCAAGATTAAGGTTTATAATCTGTCGACGGCAGGATCATTAGAGACGGACGAAAAGTTCGGATTTGGGTAGGGAATCGACCGCGTCGTTTCAAAGGAAAATGTTCGGCATTTGCCTAAAGAGATTTAGGGAAATCACGGAAATCTGGATGGCGGGAATTTGATTTGAGCCACTGTCCTCTGATCGCGGGTGCTAACCACAGCTCCAGCTCGCTAATTTCTTTTTTTACCCGGAAGTGATTGATATGCGTTTCACCCGCAGCAACAAATCGTTGTTCAACTGTTTCTTTTTAAAACGGTCTAATTTCATATCGCTCCACCAAATTTTCAACATCTTGGACGCTTCGATTATATTTGTTTCTGCTTTACAAATACAAAACATCCAATTGAGTGGAACTTTCACCAAACGATTGCCTCACAGACAGCCTTTTCACGCAGATCATGTTGACGTACTATTTACTGGGGTCGCGAAAGATAATTTGCAGAAATGAGGTTAACCACATGATTAACGCTTCGTGGCTATGGAGTTGAGGAAACTATGGAACACTTACAGCAATGTAGAATATGTCCAACAAGAGAACTACTGAAGGGTTCTCAAACAACTTCGGGAATTTAGCCAGGTAACACTTCAGCGATCGCTGAAAGTGGTACCTGGCTGAATTCCCGGAAGTTGTTTTCGAACTTGTATACGCCAGGAGAAGCTCAGGTCTCACATTGTTTACCTCTACGGGGAGGATATGTATTGGTGTTTACGTAAGTTGGATAAACTTCGTAGCTGTCGAGTTAGACTACAATGTGCTTTGTCGTTTTTATTGAGGTGTGTTGATGAAAATCATGTCCCAACATTTGCAAAGGTTGTGCACCATATTAATTCTCCTGCCGCAGATCTCATCAAGCAACGTGCTTGCTTGGCTCTTGTTCGCGAAAGGATTAGTTTTACTCGTCGACGTTTGGATTCTGTTTCCAAAGAATTGTATCGTTTTCATTTAATGGTTGCATCTGAAGTGTCTTATTTCACTTGGGATTGGTTGGATGGTGCCTCATGGACTCAAGCTGCCTGAGAATACAACTCCGTTACTGCCCGGCATTTGGCAAAGTTTGAACGTTTTCATCGCGCGGAGTCTGATGTTATATCTCGACGTTCTGTGATAAATCTCTTCCCTTTCTTGACGTGTTGGTTAGGAGGAATGATGATGGATCATTGGGACATGCACTCTACAGGAAACGTATTCACTCCGACTTGTGCTTACAGGCTAATAGTTGTCACCATCCGACTCAGCGTGAAGGGGTACTTCGTACCTTGGTATACAGGGCACATGTCGTTTCTGACGCTGAGACTTTGCCAGCTGAGCTGTCCCATCTTGAAGTTACATTTTGTCAAAATGGTTATAGTGATAGGCAGATTGAACGTGCGTTGCGCTATCGACCAATTGTACATCGGGTGACTGATGATAATTCTGAGTCAACACCTAGGTCTACTGCCTTTTTGCATTACGTAGGAAACACTTCCAACAAGATCGGTCGTATTTTACGGAAATACGATGTGAAATGTGTTTTCCGACCACCATCTGAAATTAGAGCGCTTTTGAGTTCCGTTAGCCGCGCGTGATTAGCTGCGCGGTCTCAGGCGCTGCAGTCATGGACTGAGCGGCTGGTCCCGACGGAGGTTCGAGTCCTCCCTCGGGCATGGGTGTGTGTGTTTGTCCTTAGGATAATTTAGGTTAAGTACTGTGTAAGCTTAGGGACTGATGACCTTAGCAGTTAAGTCCCATAAGATTTCACACACATTAGAACATCAGAGTTCCGTTAAGGATGATCTTGGTCTGCGTAAGGCGGGTGTATATCGTATTCCTTGTAGCTGCGGCGTGGCATATATTGGTCAAACTATCAGGACCGTGGAGGACCGATGTTCTGAGCATAAACGGCACACACGATTACAGCAGCCAAGTAGATCTGCTATTGCCGAACATTGCTTGGGCACTGGTCACTCCATGTTATACAGTAACACCGAGATATTGGCATGCACGTGCAGCTATTGGGACAGTGTTATTAAGGAGGCAGTTGAGATTAAATTAGCGAGCAACCTCGTTAACAGGGATGGAGGTTTATGTTTAAACTCTGTCTGGAATCCGGCTCTCTCCCTTGTCAAAAAACAGAGGGACAGACTCAATGCTACCTCACCTGCGAATTCGTAGTCTCACTATAAATAGCTCTACCTCTGGTCATCTTTGGTGGCACTAGTGTTCAGCGTGTGTGTGTGTGTGTGTGTGTGTGTTTGTGTGTGTGTGTGTGTGTGTGTTTGTGTTATCTTCCTGCATCAATCCGAGAACCGAGGTTTTAAATTTGCATGTACATCGCCTGTCCGTTGCAGTTTGTCTTGAAAATGGCGGGGTGTTATCCCGCCGACTTAAAAAAAAAAAAAAGAAAAGATGGCCGCTGCGCTGAAAGTGTTCCTGGCTGAATTCCCGGAAGTTGTTTGAAAGTTGTAAACGCCAAGAGAAACTCAGGTCTCATACTAAAGAGCTGACGTCTGCAAGCCCTGAAGTCATTATGATTGGCTAATACTGGGCTAAGGTTGCTTAGAACGTTTTTGTCATTACCTCTTATGCTTAAAATTCTTTTAACAGAAACAGTATAAACTATGATCTGTGAGCGGTAGCATAGTCATATTTTTTTTTTAAATTAGAAATTATTTTATAAATGTTATATCTATGTATCTTAGGTGTTGATGTTTTATGTTTTGACACTAATGAAATAAATTACTTATGTTATTGCGCAACATGTGCTAACACTAAGACTCAGTAACGTCATGGCTGTCGTAAGCGGGGAACGTTTCCCGTTGCATTTATGTAACCATTAAGAACGTCAGCAGGAGCATAATATCAAATCTAAAATTCTTTATTTCAAAATAATTTTTATGCATTGGGAAAGAGTTTTTCCCTACGGTTTTGTTTTACATGACGAGGTTCATTTAAATTTCTGTTTTTTACAGCTTCATGTAAGAAATAAAAATCGCAGTCCTAAATTTTCGCTGTTTTGGTTGCTGTCAGAACGATTAAACTCCCCACAAGCAGCCAATTTTAAATATCGACTTTTGAATGAAGAGCTAGGCTGAAAGAGACAGCCGGTCAAAGTACCTACTAAGTGAAACAGGAAGCTTTGTGTCCCATGGCCGGCTGTGTAAACATAACAGTGAAGCAGAACGCACGACGTACAAACAGTCTGACGATGACTCAGTGGTCAAGGTGTGACAAACACGGCGGCCAGCTGCTGACTCTTGGAGACTACGTTTCAGGCGCCGCTGCTGCGTCGCCGCCTGCTCACGGCCGCAGGCGTACCACTACAGGCAAGGCAAAAGCACGGTTGCTAAACGCGAGCAGACACGCCACGCAGTCTCATACCACAACGAGAAAACACACCAAAAAAGGAGTTTTTGGAAACTACAATGTTAGTCTTTAAAATTTGCAACACTACTCATACAGCAAAAAAAACGAATTTTACTTACTGTGCGGACACACTATGGTAGGAAGTATACATGATTACATTTGTACCTGATTTGGAAATATGCATGGTGTGAGCCTTTGTACTCAGAGTTTCCGCACGCAGCAGTAACGGTGGTTCTTACCTGGCTGGAAATCGAGTCGAAGAGGGCATGGGTGATAGATACACTAATGGCCACTAAAATTGCGACACCAAGAAGAAATGCAGATGATAAACGGGTATTCATTGGACAAGTATATTATACTTGAACTGACATGTGTTACATTTTCACGCAATTTGACTACATAGATCCTGAGAAATCAGTACGCAGAACAACCACCTCTGGCCGTAATAACGGCCTTGATACGCCTGGGCATTTAGTCAAACAGAGCTTGGATGGCGTGTATAGGTACAGATACCCATGCAGCTTCAACACCATACCACAGTTCATCAAGAGTAGTAACTAGCGTATTGTGACGAGCCAGTTGCTCGGCTACCATTGACCAGGCGTTTTCAATTGGTGAGAGATCTGGAGAATGTGCTGGCCAGGGCAGCAGTCGAACATTTTCTGCATCCAGGAAGGCCCGTACAGGACCTGCAACATTGGGTCGTGCATTATCCTGCTGAAATGTAGGGTACGCAGGGATAGAATGAAGGGTAGAGCTACGGGTCGTAAAGCATCTAAAATGTAACGTCCACTGTTCAAAGTGCCGTCAATGCGATCAAGAGGTGAACGAGACGTGTAACTAATGGCATCCCATACCATCACGCCGGGTGATACGCGAGTATGGTGATGACGAATAAACGTTTCCAACGTGCGTTCACCACGATGTCGCCAAACACGGATGCGACCATCATGATACTGTAAACAGAGCCTGGATTCATCCGAAAGAATGAATTTTGTCATTTGTGCATCCAGGTTCGTCGTTGAGTACACCATCGCAGGTGCTCCTGTCTGTGATGCAGTGTCAAGGGTAACCGCAGCCATGGTCTCCGGGCTGATAGTCCTTGCTGCTGCAAACGTCGTCGAACTGTTCGTGTTGATGGTTGTTGTCTTGCAAACGTCCCCATCTGTTGACTCAGGGATCGAGACGTCACTGCACGATCCGTTACAGCCATGCGGATAAGATGCCTGTCATTTCGACTGCTAGCGATACGAGGCCGTTGGGATCCCGCACGGCGTTCCGTATTATCCTCCTGAACCCACCGATTCCATATTCTGCTAACAGTCATTGGATCTCGACCAACGCGAGCAGCAATGTCGCGATACGATAAACCGCAATCGCGATAGGCTACAATCCGACGTTCATCAAAGTCAGAAACGCGATGGTACGCATTTCTCCTCCTTACACGAGTCATCACAACAACGTATCGCCAGACAACGCCGGTCAACTGCTGTTTGTGTATGAGAAATCAGCTGGGAACTTTCCCCATGTCATCACGTTTTAGATGTCGCCACCGGCGCCAGCCTTGTGTGAATGCTCTGAAAAGCTAATCATTTTCATACCACAGCATTTTCTTCCTGTAGGTTACATTTCGCGTCTGTAGGACGTCATCTTCGTGGTGCAGCAATTTTAATGGCCAGTAGTGTACCTATACGTCCTTGCATGCTGCTTAAACTCTGTGCGAAAAAAAAAAACGCGGGTGATTTTCTTTTTCAAGAAGGATAATAGGACAAATACATACAATTACATGCGTATATCGTTGTCATCAGTCAGTTATACAGGGTGGAGCAAATAAAAGTGGCCCAGAGAACAGAGTTTCAGGGTACAATGAAACACGGTAGAGGAAAGGAAATACAGTACTACCCTGACTTGAGCTCGTTTTCAAAGTGACCACCATTCATCTCTTGGGACTGCTGGAATTGCTGCAGTCTCATCCGAAACGTTTTGCTGCAGTTCTTGAAGACTATGAGGGTTGCTGCGATAGAACTGAAGGCTTCCCTTACAAAGTAATCGCACACTGACAGACTGGGCGACATGGATGGCCAGATAGAGCCGCACCCAAACTCACCTCTGTTAACAACTTTCAGGCATGAAGATCGTGTGCTCCAAGGTTCGGCCGACTATGGACAGTTGCTCAATCCTGTTGGAAGTAAATGTAGGTCTTGTCCTTCTCCGTCAATGCTGCCATAGGTTGTTCCAAAACGTCCAAGCCACTTTTATTTGCCCCCCCCCCCCTGTATTATCATGGAATATGTCTTATGCTATTGTGTTCTGACGTTCTTGGAGACCAAAACCACCTCTACAAAAAACAACATGGATTCCGCAAATGGAGATCCTGCGAAACTCTGTTCCTCCGTGAGATCCACAGCGCTGCAGACATCGGCGCTCAGGTTGACGTCATGTTCCTAGACTTCAGGAAGGCATATGACACCGTTCCGCACTGCCTTTCGTGGGAAAAAAAAGAAAAAACATGAGCTTACCGCGTACTGGACCAGATATGTGGCTGGATTCAAGACTTCCTTGCAGACAAAACTCAACACGTCACTCTTAGCGTAACAAAATCGACAGATGTAAAGATACATCTACGTCTACGTGGCTACTCAGGCCTAGCAGAAGTTTCATCGAACCACCTTCACATTAATTCTCTATAATTTCACCGTCGGGGTTGGCTCTAAACGTAAATAAATATAACATATGTCAAATACATAGGGAAAGAAATCCACTACTGTACAGTGCACCATTGATGGCAAACTGCCGGAAACGGTAACCACCGCAAAATTTCTAGCACTAACTATACTGAGTGGTCATAAGTGGAATGACCACATAAAACCAACAGAAAAAACAGATGGCAGACTGAGATCAGAAGAATCTCAAGGAAATGTTACTCATCCACGAAGAAAACGGCTTACAAGGCGTTTGTTCGACCGATTCTTGTGAATAGCTCCTCGCACGGTGAAACTAATACACAGGTATAGAGAAACCAACGAAAGCAGTGAGTTTCGTCACTGAGTCATTTAGTCGGCGTGAGACGTTAGAAACTCCAGGGCAGACGGGACAAGAGAGGCGTTGTGCATCATAGAGTGATTTACTCTTGGCGAAATTCCGTGAGAGTACGTTCCGAGAACGTATTACCTCCTCACACATACATCTCGGGAAATGATCATAACGAGAAAATTCGAGATTTTATAGGTAATAACTACCGCAAGACATCTAGGAGTAACTGTATGGAGCAGGTTTACTGACAATCATTCTACCCACGCCCCATTCGCGAATGAATCAGGGAAGAGGGAGAGGAAATCAGATAGTGGTACAAGAAGAACCCTCTACCACACACCTTAGGATAGCTTGCAGAGTACTGATGTAGATGTGTGCTAAGATTCTGACGAGTGGTGGAATGCCAACTCATAAACAGATGTTTCTAATGGGTTAGACATGTGGAGAAAGTGTTGGTCAGAGAAAGAGTCTAACACCCTGTGCAGCGAGGTACGACCGGACAGCACGGCCAACAAGCGTTCTTCCGCTTATCTTGTTGAAGGATGTCGTCACAGGGACGTCGAAGGTAGGGCACAGCCATCGGCTTCATCACATCAGAAATGTAATGCCTGCTGTACGAAATACCGGGTATGCGAAATAGAGACGATCGTGTTGTGTACCCGATGAAATCCTACGGCATCTCTCCAGCTGCTGGCCCCGAATGACGATGATGGAAGCAATCTGGCAAATTCGCACTCCACTGCAGCTGCACACACAGGTACAAGGCACGTTTCATATTGATTTACACTTTTTTTTACACCTACCAACAATCATTATACATCGGCAGATACATCTCCTTTCTCAACACTGGTGAATTGCGTAGGCCCTCATCGAGCCCTCATCAAGCCTCTGACACCCAGTACAGGACAGCTCGTCTCAGTTCTTGGACGTCTGCGAAATGATGTCCTCGCAGAGGTTTCACCATAGTCCCGAATAGGTGGTAATCGGAAGGAGCCAAGCCAGGAGAATCCGGTGGGCATGGCAGTACCTGAAACTCCATGTTAGCGATGGCGGCTGTGGTTGTCCAACTCGTACGGGGGCGAGCGTTGTCGCTTAAGAACACCCCCTTCGCCCATTTTCCTGCTCATTTCTTTTGAATTGCATGGTGTAACCTCTAGAGAGTCCTCACAAACGCCGTGCTGTTAATGTTGGTCTGTGGTTCCAGCCAGTCAATGAGGATTCCATCTTTGCCGCGAAGACGGGTCATCCGTTTTTCCCTTGAAGACGCTGCATTGATTGGGCTTTTGTCTTCCGCTAATGGTAGTGGAGCCACAGCTCGTCGCCAGTCACGAGTTTGGACATGAAACCTTCTTGATCCTGTCTGTGTCGTTGAAAGAGATCATTGCAAACGTCCCTTGTGCTGTTACGTTTGTGCTGCATTCAGCGGTGCAGAGTATATCTGAGGAGACCTTCAATCCTGTGAACATAATGTATCTATTCCTCTGAATATGTGGTTACACTGTTGAGATGTTGACTGTGTTACCATAGTTACTCGCCTAGAAGAGCTGGTACCTTTATTCGTTGATGTGCGGCCACTTTTCCAGCCATCCCCCCAGTTGTACACGAGTTTTCGTGACTTCGTATACCGTCCGCATGCTGCCACGAATAGCCTGTGAGTATCCGCAGCTTCCACATCCTACTACCACAGAAACCACGTCGTCCAGCGCTCTCCTTCACGAAGGCACTCGACGTTGTTCGCCCACGTAATGACAGTAGCTGGAAAATAGGCTGTACTGTGCAGGGATTACACTTCTAGCGACTGCCATGCCATCTACGGTTAGACCAAAGTACTACATACTTGCGACTGTAATGATGCGTCAGGTGGTGCACAGTGCATGATGGGAATAGATAAAGCGTACGCAGAACCGGGACTCTTCCTATTGGTAGCGACCATCTCCCTGTCCTCCTCACCGTTTCAGACGGTCGTCGCCCCCGCCCCAACCCTCGTAATGACCCAACTGGAATGCCTACCAGGATACCCTCTCCACCCCTTCACCTACCACCACCCTGACGATGTTACCCGTGCCACCTCCTTTCTCCAACAGACCTTGTCTGAGGCCATGGAGGCCCACGTCCCTACTGTCGCCATCCACCCCCACCGTCCTACCTTACCCTCCTCCTCCTTGAATCCCACCATCTCTACTGTGCCTTCCTCCACACGCGTGACCCTGACACACTCCGACGCCACCGGCAACTCCAGCGACACATTCGAAATTTGCTCACGGCTAAGAAACGCTGGGACTGGCGACAGACATGCACCCATTTAAATGCTACCCTACCTATAAACTCGTCCAAGTTCCGGTCAGCCTCCCCCTACTATCCTCTTCTCCATGATGATCACCCCTTCTCTGACACCCTTAGTAAGGCCAATCACTTTGCCTCCTACCTCTCGGATGTGTTTTCCATACCTGATGATCCCCAGTTCGATTACTCCCTCTTACCGGATATCCGCATCGAACTGACACCTCTGTCCCTCCCCTCGCACATGGTTTCCAGTACTTGGACAACATTGCACACACGGAACTCAATGCCGCTATCACTACACAGGATGTTATTGCTACACTCCACACAAAACGCAACACCGCTCCTTGTCACGATCGTGTCACCTACCGTCACCTTCGTGAAGCTCCTGTCTGTTTCCTCTCGACCCTAGCCAGGCTCTACAATGTAGTCCTGTCCACCGGTTACTACCCCGACCTGTGGAAAACCTCCCGTATCCTGATGTTCCTTAAACCTGGTAAACCGCCGTCCACCATCTCCTCCTACTGTCCCATCAGCCTTACCTCGGTCTTCAGCAAGGTCCTGTAATCTATCCTCACCCGATGCATTCACCAGCATCTCCGCCAGCACCGCTTCCTTCCCATTACCCATTGTGGCTTTTGGCCGTCCTTCTCTTCTGATGACCTTCTCCTTCACCTCACTCACCTCCTTTCCAAACAGCTTAATTCCTGGCTCTCCACAATCTTCCTCTCCCTGGACCTCGAACGTACTTATGACCACGTACGGCATTCCGGTCTCCTCTTCAAGATCCAAACCTTTGCATTAACTACGTCCATCTGACCAGCTCCTTTCTCTCCCACCGTCCTTCCTACGTCACCATCCATAACACGGATTCCTACACCTTTTTCCCTCCACCGGTGTGCCCCAAGACTCAGTCGTCTCCCCCCTTCTGCACCTTTTGTATACGGCGGACATGCCGCCGCCGTCACCCCCCGTCCACCATCTCTAGTTTGACAATGACACCGCCTTCCTTGCCCTTCCCCCACCCTGCAATGCTCCCAACACTTTCTCCAATCCCATCTTGACCGGTTCACCGTTTGGTTGCTCAAGGTCAGTCCCTCCAAAACCCAGGCGTTCATTGTAGGCAAAACCACCCCTTCCTTCCGCCTCCTCGATTTCTATCTAACCATCTATGGCCATCCTATTGCCCTCACCCCTACCCTTAAGTACCTTGGCGTCACCTTCGACGCTTGCCTCTCCTGGACCCCCATCTCCGGACAATCCAAGTCGAGGCACGCTCCCGACTCCGTCTCCTCAAGCTCCTATCCGGCCGTACATGGGGTCTGGACCCCTCTACCATACTCCACACCTATAAATCCCTCATCCGCCCTATCCTTTGTTACGCCCATCCAGCCTGGATCTCCGCCCCCCCCTATCTTTTACAAATCCCTTCAGATCCTTGAACGCCATGTGCTCCGCCTCGCCTATCGCATCCGTCTCCCCTCCCCCATGCGGATCCTGTACGACCTCATTCCGTTCCCCCACCTCCCGTAAACTCTCCCACCCCCGCCCCCTGCCGCACCTGTATTCCCACGTCCCACCCGGTCTCCATCTCTCCGCCCTACTTACCCTCTCCCAAGGTGGCTTCCGCCAGCTCCCCCTCCCTGATGATCTCCTCCCCTCCATCTACCCTTCCTATCAACTTCGACCCTCCTCTCCCATTTCCTGTGTCTTTTCCTTTGGGCACCCTCATCCCTTCTCTCTCCTTTTCCCCCCATCCCCCTTCCTGCATCTCTCTCCCCCCGGGCTTCCCCTCCCCCTTACTCCCTTCCCCCTATCTCCCCTGCCTGTGGCATCTCTGCTCTCCCCTCTCCCTCTCCCACCCACCCCCTCCTCCTCTCTTGGCAGGTCCCGGACTCGGACACGTTCAGTGAACATTCGCGCGCCGGAGATAATCGCCGTCAGTGTCTCGTGTGTGTGCCTTCGTTTTGTGTTTAGTCTTCTTTCGCAGTCACGCCACCACTGTTCACCTGTCCCGTCGCAGTCGTCCGTGTTTTGTGCGCCGTGTCAACTGGTGTCAGTGTTTTTTCTCGTCCAGCGTGAACGGCTCCATGTTTATTGTTTTTCGTGTCTACAGTTTTTGCCCGCCGTTTTTATTGTATTATCTGTGCCACCTATTTGTCATATTATTGTACTACTCGCCGCTGAAGAGCAGCGTAATATGCTGCTGTCAGTCCGCCTTTGTATAAGGTGATTAAAATAACAATAAAGAAAAAAAGCGAGACTGTTCCTCAGAACGCCGCGGTTCCACTCCTGTTTCCAGTGTTGTTGGGCGCACAGCTGTGGGCACGCGTCCCTCTGCTACCTCGTCAAGGGAAGCCACAACGGTCGCCGCGCTGATAGTTTGCGGCGCACATACGTCGTCGTACTGTTCATGTGGATACTTGTTCTGCTGCAAACAAGCACAAATCCTGACTCACGGTACAGCACACGACCTGGCTGCACGGTCCTGATTGATCGAGCGAACTATGAGTTTACTCTCCGAGGTGCTAATGGCTTGGTGCCGTTGAGATCCTGCACGGCGTTTAATATAGCTGCCCCCTCACTCATCGATTTCATATTTCCAGCTATGATGAAACTATAAACCGCAGTTTCGAAAGGACACCATCCTGCTGTTGTCACCTTCCAACAAATATTCGTAAACGTGACACAACCTTCTCACAATCGTTCGAGGAAGTAGTCTTTCCTTACATACAGAATGTAGATAGCTTTACAAAATACCAACCTTTTGCACATACAACGACATAGAGCTCTTCATGCCAGTTTGTCTTTTGTTACTTCCGGTTTTGGCGGTGTCGCAATTTTGATGACCAGTTGTGTAATTTGGACATTTCTGCATTACTCCCTTTGGAAGGAAAAGTCGCCAGCTGACAAAGAAGCCCCCTCAGATTTTTCAGTGTTACAGCCAACGATACTGTGCTGCCCGAACAATACTCACTTAGCGTCCTTTTCTGCATTACTCCCTTTGGAAGGAAAAGTCGCCAGCTGACAAAGAAGCCCCCTCAGATTTTTCAGTGTTACAGTCAACGATACTGTGCTGCCCGAACAATACTCACTTAGCGTCCTGACATAGTGACACGGTTTAAGCTCTGTGCCCCTACACTCTGGTGGTTTCAACATTCATAACGGTCGCCATTTCTCTAAATGCATGAGTGAACTACCCCTCGAGTACAGGTTAGATGGTTCAAATGACCCTGAACACTATGGGACCTAACTTCTGAGTTCATCAGTCCCCTACTTAAACCTAACTAAGCTAAGGACATCACACACATGCACGCCCGAGGCACGATTCAGACCTGTGACCGTAGTTGACGCGCGGTTCCAGACTGTAGCACCTAGAACCGCTCGGCCACTCCGGCCAGCAGTACAGGTTAGAAGTAATACTTTAGGTCGGGAAAAACGACGGTAACAATAGTTAATTTCTGACACACATGAGTTCTTTCATCCAGAGAATGAGTGATCTTGGTTTCGTATGGAAGTCTGCTCGTAGCATATCTCACAGTAACCGCAGCTACTTGATGTTAAACGCCAAGTACGATTGTGTTGTTGTTGTGGTCTTCAGTCCTTAAACTGGTTTGATGCAGCTCTCCATGCTACTCTATCCTGTGCAAGCCTCTTCATCTCCCAGTACCCACTGCAACCTACATCCTTCTGAATCTGCATAGTGTAGTCATCTCTTGGTCTCCCTCTACGATTTTTACCCTCCACGCTGCCCTAAAATACTAAATTGGTGATCCCTTGATGCCTCAGAACATGTCCTACCAACCGATCCCTTCTTCTGGTCAAGTTGTGCCACAAACTTCTCTTCTCCCCAATCCTATTCAATACTTCCCCATTAGTTATGTGATCTACCCATCTAATCTTCAGCATTTTTATGTAGCATCCCATTTCGAAAGCTTCTATTCTCTTCTTGTCCAAACTATTTATCGTCCATGTTTCACTTCCATACATGGCTACACTCCATACAAATACCTTCATAAATGTCTTCCTGACACTTAAATCTATACTCGATGTTAATAAATTTCTCTTCATCAGAAACGCTTTCCTTGCCATTGCCAGTCTACACTTAATTCGACTATATTCCATTATCCTCGTTTTAGTTTTGTTGATGTTCATCTTATATCCTCCTTTAAAGGCACTATCAATTCCGTTCAACTGCTCTTCCAAATCCTTTGCTGTCTCTGACAGAATTACAATGTCATCGGCGAACCTCAAAGTTTTTATTTCTTCTCCATGGATTTTAATACCTACTCCGAATTTTTCTTTTGTTTCCTTCACTGCTTGCTCAATTTACAGATTGAATAACATCGGGGAGAGGCTGCAACCCTGTCTCACTCCCTTCCCAACCACTGCTTCCCTTTCATGTCCCTCGACTCTTATAACTGCCATCTGGTTTCTGCCCAAATTGTAAGTAGCCTTTCGCTCCCTGTATTTTACCCCTGCCACCTTCAGAATTTGAAAGAGAGTATTCCAGTCAACATTGTCAAAACCTTTCTCTAAGTCTACAAATGCTAGAAACGTAGGTTTGCCCTTCCTTAATCTAGCTTCAAAGATAAGTCGTAGGGTCCGTATTGCTTCACGTGTGCCAACATTTCTACGGAATCCAAACTGATCTTCCCCGAGGTCGGATTCTACTAGTTTTTCCATTCGTCTGTAAAGATTTCGCGTTAGTATTTTGCAGCTGTGACTTATTAAACTGATAGTTCGGTAATTTTCACATCTGTCAACAGCTGCTTTCTTTGGGATTGGAATTATTATATTCTTCTTGAAGTCTGAGGGTATTTCGCCTGTCTCATACATCTTGCTCACCAGATGGTAGAGTTTTGTCAGGACTGGCGCTCCCAAGGCCGTCAGTAGTTCCAATGGAATGTTGTCTACTCCGAGGGCCTTGTTTCGACTCAGGTCTTTCAGTGCTCTGTCAGACTCTTCACGCAGTATCGTATCTCCCATTTCATCTTCATCTACATCCTCTTCCATTTCCATAATATTGTCCTCAAGTGCATCGCCCTTGTATAGACCCTCTATATACTCCTTCCACCTTTCTGCTTTCCCTTCTTTGCTTAGAACTGGGTTTCATCTGAGCTCTTGATGTTCATACAAGTGGTTCTCTTATCTCCAAAGGTCTCTTTAATTTTTCTGTAGGCAGTATCTATCTTACCCCTAGTGAGACAAGCCTCTACATTTTTACATTTGTCCTCTAGCCATCCCTGCTTAGCCATTTTGCACTTCCTGTCTATCTCATTTTTGAGATGATTGTTTTCCTTTTTGCCTGCTTCATTTACTGCAATTTTATATTTTCGCCTTTCATCAATTAAATTCGATATTTCTTCTATTACCATGGATTTCTACTAGCCCTCGTCTTTCTACCTACTTGATCCTCTGCTACTTCGCTACTTCATCCCTCAAAGCTACCCATTCTTCTTCTACTGTATTTCTTTCTTCCATTCCTGTCAATTGCTCCCTTATGCTCTACCTGAAACTCTGTACAACCTCTGGTTCTTTTAGTTTATCGAGGCCCCATCTCCTTAATTTCCCACCTTTTTGCAGTTTCTTCAGTTTTAATCTACAGGTCATAACCAATAGATTGTGGTCAGAGTCCACATCCACCCCTGGAAATGTCTTAGAATTGAAAACCTGGTTCCTAAATCTCTGTTTTACCATTATATAATCTATCTGAAACCTGTCAGTATCTCCAGGCTTCTTCCATGTATACAGCCATCTTTTTTGATTCTTGAACCAAGTGTTACCTATGATTAAGTTGTGCTCTGTGCAAAATTCTACCAGGTGGCTTCCTCTTTCATTTCTTTGCCCCAGTCCATATTCACCTACTATGTTTCCTTCTCTCCCTTTTCCTACTACCGAATTCCAGTCACCCATGACTATTAAATTTTCGTCTCCCTTCACTATCTGAATAATTTCTTTTATTTGATCATACATTTCTTCAATTTCTTCGTCATCTGCAGAGCTAGTTGGCATATAAACTTGTACTGCTATTTTAGGTGTGGGCTTCGTACGTTAAACGCCAAATACGATTATATTTCTAAATTAATTTTAGTCTCTAGTGACAAAGTCGGTGAAGGAGGCGAAAGAAGAAAGTAGCTGATTTCCGGGGCCAAATCGTTAATTATTTAATGACATAGTGTTAAAATGAGGACGGAGGAAAGGATAGAATTTCAAGGCACTCTCTTGTCCTTGTGTGGGAAACTGCCCCTAAACAGGAAGAACCAGCAATGATCCACGGCATGAGGATTAAGAAGGGAATGAAAATCACTCCATTAGACACATATCGTGTATCGAAAGAACATGTGGTCTAAGTGTCATGATGATCTCTCAATTGGCAGAAGATTCCGGAATATTCCACCATCCGGATCTCCGGAAGGGGAGTGCTCGGGGGAGGTGACCAAGAGAAAAAGCGTGAATAATTAACGAAAGGATAACGTTTTACATGTCGGGGCGTGGAGTGTCAGAAGCTTGAACGAGGTAGGGAAGCTAGAAAATTTGAAAAGGGAAATGAAACGGCTCATTTTTGATATAGTAGCGGTCAGTGAAGTGAAACTGAAAGAAGACAAGGATTTCTGGTCAGATGAGTGTAAGGAAAATTCAACGGCAGTAGAAAATGGTATAACGGGAGTAGGACCCGTTAAGAACAGGAAGATAGGGTAGAGAGTGAGTTACTGTGAACAGTTCAGTAATAGGGTCGTTCTTATCAGAATCGACTGCAAAGCAACACCGAGAGCGGTAGTTAAGGTATATATGCCGACGTCGCAATCTGGAGATGAAGGGGTAGAAAAAGTATGAGGATCTTGAAAGGGTAATACAGTACGTAAAGGGAGATGAAAATCTAATAGTCCTGGGGGACTGGAAAGCAGTCGTAGGGGAAGGAGTAGAAGAAAAGGTTACCGGAAAATATGGGCTTGCAACAAGGAATGAGAGAGGAGAAAGAATAATTGAGTTCTGTAATAAATTCCAGCTAGTAATAGTGAATAGTCTGTTCAAGAATCATACGAGGAGGTGATATACTTGGAAACGGCCGAAAAGATTTCAATTACATTACATAATGGTCAGTCAGATCCAGAAATCGGATACTAGACTGTAAGGCGTACCCAGGAGCAGATACAGATTCAGGTCACAATGTAATAGTGATGAAGAGTAGGCTGAAGTTTAAGAGATTAGTTAGGAAGGCTCAATATGCAAAGAAGTGGGATACGGAAGAACTGAGGAATGACGGGATACGCTTGAAGTTCGCTACGGCTGTGGGTACAGCAATAAAGAATAGGCCAGTAAGCAGTACAGTTGAAGAGGAATGGACACCTCTACAAAGGGCAATTACAGAAGTAGGAAAGAAAAATATAGGTACCAAGATGGTAACTGTGAAGACGCAATGGATATCAGAGTAGATGGTATAATTTGGTCGATGAATGAAGAAAGTACAAAAATGTTAAGGGAAATTCAGGAATATAGAAATACAAGTCGCTGAAGACTGAAATAAATAGGAAGTGGAAGCTGCATGAAAAATGTGAAGAAATCGAAAAAGAAATGATTATCGGAAGGACTGATTCAGCGTAAAGGAAAGTCAAAAAGTGGGGGTGGTAACATTAAGAGTGCAACGGGAATTCCACTGTTAAATACAGAAGAAAGAGCGGATAGGTGGAAAGTATACATTGAACGCTTCTATGAGGAGGAAGATTTTCTGATGTAATAGAAGAAGAAACAGGAGTCGATATAGAAGAGATAGGGGATCCAGCCATAGGATCAGAATTTAAGAGAGCATTGGGGGACTTAATATCAAATAAGACAGAAGGGATAGATAAGATTCAATCAGAATTTCTAAAATCATTGGGGGAAGTGGCAACAAAACGAGTATTTCTGTTGGTGTGTAGAATATATCAGTCTGGCGACATACTATCTGACTTCCAGAAAAGCGTCATCCACACAATTCCGAAGACTACAAGAGCCAACGAGTCGAGAACTATCGCACAATAAGCTTAACAGCTCACGCTTCCAAGTTGTTAATAAGAATAATATACAGAAGGCTGGAAAAGAATTGACGATATGTTAGGTAGAGGCGTTACAGAGGCAATTGTGACGTTGCGGATGATAATGGAAGCAAGACTAAAGAAAAATAAAGACGCGTTAATCGTACTTGTCGACCTGGGAAAAGCGTTCGACAATGAGACTGAAGCGCCTAGAACTGCTCGACCTCACCAAATGTCCTGCAACCATTGACATCAGCAGTTCCTGTCAGACTTGAAACCGATTGTCTCTGACGAAGCCTGACATTGGCCTCCGGTGCCTGTCGATTCAGATATTCTTCCGGCCACTGTTCTCAAGCCGCGTTACGTGGCGGCGGGGAGTAAACCAGTCCTTGTACACACGCTGGCCAGTTCGCGTTGATACAGCAACAGGTCGGGCAGCTTCATTCGCTGTCGGGTCGTGGGTGCCTGTCACGTCCCCAAGTCCACCCCTCCTATTGCGCTGATCCCACACTAAAGACTCGCACGCCTCTTCAAAGAAATGTGTGTGAAATCTTATGGGACTTAACTGCTAAGGCCATCAGTCCCTAAGCTTACACACTACTTAACCTAAATTATCCTAAGGACAAACACACACACCCATGCCTGAGGGAGGACTCGAACCTCCGCCGGGATCAGCCACACGGTGCATGACTGCAGCGCCTGAGACCGCACGGCTAATTCCGCGCGGCCGTGCCTCTGCGATCCCATGACTTACGCCAGCGGTAGAGGGTGATATGGCCGCATGGTAGCAGCACCACACAACGCGCAGTGCTCCAAAGCGTCGAGTGTACTCTTCTAAGTCGGTGATTAAAATTTTCTCTTGCGTGACTGTCAGTTCAGAAGCATTTTGACGGAAGTTTGAACATGTAGCAACTGTACCCTTAGCCATTTCTCGTGAAATTTCACTACTTTACCGTTTTTTATTCGTCTGCGTTCTAAAAGCTTCGAGTAGCGTTATACCTTCAATTTGCGATTTTCTCTTATTACCAGTCACTGTAAAGTACTACTAAAAGTGTGAATACAGAGGGCGAGCGGTTTCTAGGCGCTACAGTCTGGAACCGCGGGACCGCTACGGGCATGGATGTGTGTGATATCGTTAGGTTACTTAGGGGACTGATGACCTAAGAAGTTAAGTCCCATAGTGCTCAGAGCCATTTGAACCACTTGTGTTGTTCAAATGTGTGTGAAATCTTATGGGACTTAACTGCTAAGGTCATCAGTCCCTAAGCTTACACACTACTTAACCTAAGTTATCCTAAGGAGAAACACACACACCCATGCCCGAAGGAGGACTCGAACCTCCGCCGGGACCAGCCGCACAGGAACCATTTGTGAATACAGAAAACACTCCATGTAAACATTATCTGCCTCAGAGCAAAAGAGTATATAGAAATCTCACACAAACTATAGTTAATTAGTTATGTACGGACATTTCAGGTGATGTGTATTTGATACAAACTTGTAGCATTTGTACGTTTAATGATTCGAGACGGGCCTCAGTCACCGTGGTCGGAGCACTGGTCGAATGTTTGTAACACATTTCAAGAAAATGAAACGAGCCGTAAGGGTTTGTAAAAGGTGCATTACGAGACAGACATACAAGCAGTTTTACTGAACTATGTTTCTATTCAGAAAAAAAATCTGCTTGCCTTTCACATAATTTTCCTGAGTGTGGTAAGCTTTGAAACAGTCAGGCATACAAAGAGCTACATCACAATTCGGACACCATCAGGTTTTTTTTTCCAACACATTTTTGCCTTCTAGCTCTTATTGACAAACCAAAGTAGTATGACCGCCACATTGAGTAGCAACATAGAAAGCGTTGTATTCGAGCACAGATAGGTCAGAATCTGAACACTACTTGGTATAAAAATGCAGAGACCCTTCCTTGTGCCGTCTACATGGTTACCGATAAAGGGAAGAAAGCGCAATACCAGCTACGAAGTCTTAAGCACTGCACCTGCAATGCTCGGGACCCGCGTACTTGGCTGCCTGCAAAAGTCGACAAACTTTATTTTACTCAGGGTAATGAAGCTGGAAACTAATAAGGGTAATGTACAGATTTGTAAGTAGCGCGTTGAAAAAAATAATTAAACCCTAAACCTTCCACCTGGTTGAAAAATTTTTGAACGCCTCTCATAGCACAGGGGAAGCAAATTTCCCGTCAGATTGTTGCATAGCTCGCTCGTGTTGCTTTTCCGTTCCCTTAGCCGCGCTGCAGGCTGTCCGCCTACCGTACTGTGGTAAATATGGAAATGCCATGTGGCTAGGGCCTCCCGTCAGGTAGACCATTCGCCTGGCGCAAGTCTTTCGAGTTGACGCCACTTCGGCGACTTGCGTGTCGATGGGAATGAAATGATTAGGACAAGGACAACACAGCACCCAGTGCCTGAGCGGCGAAAATCTCCGACCCAGCCGGGACTCGAACCCGGGCCGTTAGGTACGACATTACGTCGCGCTGACCACTTAGCTACCAGAGGTGGACATCGAACTGTGGTGTGACTGAGCGAATTCTCACTGGGATTTCTCCAGGTGCATCCTAGCTTGTGGCCGACACTGTAGCCCCGGTACTCGCAAAGTAGCAGATCGGTTTGGACAGGCTACTTTATTTTAACTATGAATTATAAACACTAAACGAAACAAAGTGATATCAACTAGATACTCATACATCGTAAGTCATCACACAGACCTTCATTCTCTGTCTTCCTCCACTAGTGAATAGAGTAGGAGAGAAAAAGAATTCAGTGCGTCCTAACCACTCAGGGCTCATAATTCTGACCTCCACGTCAGACGTACAACGGGAACAGTGGAACTGTAGCACAATCGACATAAAATTCTCTAAAAAATTTACGCAACATAGTTTTGAAACAACAACGTCACCTTTCTTACAAAGATGCACGTTTAACATACCCGAGAATAGTTCCAAATGAAGCACTACTGTAGAACAGTTTCACATTGATAATGTGAGCTGTTTCTTTTACAAATGTGCGGCACTCCCTCAGAATCATACCAACAAATTAGTCTTCCATTCACATTCCCGGTTACTGATTTCACATGTTCCTTCTGCATGTCGCTCCGAAGTATTAACTCTAAATGCTGAAAACCTGTAACAACCCCAAGAACTTACCACTAATATTCTAATCAGCTACTGTTTGGCCCTTTTCATATTCTTATGGATATTACGTTGCATTTATTGCCATTTAAAGAAAACTGTAATTCAGTACACCAAGTGAAAATACCGTCCTATGTAGTTCATCTGTATCTACATTTTGCACTTCCTTACATCCCCCAGCGACGGTACATTTCCGTAAAAAAAAACAGCATCTTCAACAAAAACATTGATAGTGTTACTTACACTACCTGAATAAATCGTTCATGAAGGCTGAGAACATTGACAGTCCTGTTTTTCTTGACTGTGATACCCCTGACGTCATTTTGGCTTCCGTTTAATATTCGTCTTCCAGTATAATGTACTTGTTTCAACCGGTCAATAGTTATGTGTGCCAATCACATTTCTGAGAAATTACTTAGCGTAACAACGTGTCGGTTATCAATCAACTGCCGGCCGGAGTGGCCGAACGGTTCTAGGCGCTTCAGTGTGGAAACGCGCGACCGCAACGGCCGCAGGTTCGAATCCTGCCTCGGGCATGGATGTGTGTGATGTCCTTAGGTTAGTTAGGTTTCAGTAGTTCTAAGTTATAGGGGACTGATGACCACAGATGTTAAGTCCCATAGTGCTCAGAGCCATTTGAACCGTTTTTATCTGTCAACTGTGTGGTACTTGTGTCGAACATTTACGACTATAGATGTTCACCTGAATGTGCTCTTTTTAAAATATCGAGCGCGAATGGAAGTGACACGTATTTCGCACGAGGTGTATTTTCTGAATACTTACTAGTTCCGTGGCAAAAATTTAGTTTCCTCGAGACATCTCATAATGTTCCACCAAGAATATTTTCTCGTATGCGGCAACGGACGGGTGCACTAAGCATTGGCTTTCAATTCTGAGCATCCGTTCTGTCACCCTTTTTATAAGCAACAGTACTCACTGTTTTTAAGTCATTTGATATTGTTAATCGCGCGACAGTTCTCAGTTAATATGAGGTAAGAAAGGAGATAATTTTGCTGCAGAGCTAACATAACATGTGATATATATGCTGTACTTCAACAATTTAGGTAGGCGTAATACAAGTTCAGGTATACAGCCGACGTCGCAAGCTGAAGATGAACAGATAGAGAAAGTGTATGAGGATATTGAAAGGGTAATGCAGTATGTAAAGGGGGACAAAAATCTAATAGTCATGGGCGACTGGAATGCAGTTTTAGGGGAAGGAGTAGAAGAAAAGGTTACAGGAAAATATGGGCTTGGGACAAGGAATGAAAGAGGAGAAAGACTAATTGAGTTCTGTAACAAGTTTCAGCTAGTAATAGCGAATACTCTGTTCAAGAATCACAAGACGAGGAGGTATACTTGGAAAGATTTCAATTAGATTACATCATGGTCAGACAGAGACTCCGAAATCAGATACTGGATTGTAAGGCGTACCCAGGAGCAGATATAGACTCAGATCACAATATAGTACTGTTGAAAAGTGGGCTGAAGTTCAAGACATTAGTCAGGAAGAATCAATACGCTAAGAAGTGGGATACGGAAGTTCTAAGGAATGACGAGATACGTTTGAAGTTCTCTAACGCTATAGATACAGCAATAAGGAATAGCGCATTAGGCAACACAGTTGATGAGGAATGGACGTCTCTAAAAAGGGCTATCACAGAAGTTGGAAAGGAAAACATAGGTACAAAGAAGGTAGCTGCGAAGAAACCATGGGTAACAGAAGAAATACTTCAGTTGATTGATGAAAGGAGGAAGTACAAACATGTTCCGGGAAAATCAGGAATACAGAAATACAAGTCGCTGAGGAATGAAATAAATAGGAAGTGCAGGGAAGCTAAGTCGAATTGGCTGCAGGAAAAATGTGAAGACATCGAAAAAGATATGATTGTCGGAAGGACAGACTCAGCATACAGGAAAGTCAAAACAACCTTTGGTGACATTAAAAGCAACGGAGGCAAAATTAAGAGTGCAACGGGAATTCCACTGTTAAATGCAGAGGACAGAGCAGATAGGTGGAAAGAATACATTGAAAGCCTCTATGAGGGTGAATATTTGTCTGATGTGATAGAAGAAGAAACAGGAGTCGATTTAGAAGAGATAGGGGATCCAGTATTAGAATCGGAATTTAAAAGAGCTTTGGAGGACTTACGGTCAAATAAGGCAGAAGGGATAGATAACATTCCATCAGAATTTCTGGAATCATTAGGGGAAGTGGCAACAAAACGGCTATTCACGATGGTGTGTAGAATATATGAGTCTGGCGACATACCATCTCACTTTCGGAAAAGCATCATCCACACAATTCCGAAGACGGCAAGAGCTGACAAGTGCGAGAATTATCGCACAATCAGCTTAACAGCTCATGCATCGGAGCTGTTTAAAAGAATAATATACAGAAGAATGGAAAATAAAATTGAGAATGCGCTAGGTGACGATCAGTTCGGCTTTAGGAAAAGTAAAGACACGAGAGAGGCAATTCTGACGTTACGGCTAATAATGGAAGCAAAATCAAGACACGTTCATAGGAGTTATCGACCTGGAAAAAGCGTTCGACAATATAAAATGGCGCAAGCTGTTCGAGATTCTGAAAAAAGTAGGTGTAAGCTATAGGGAGAGACGGGTCATATACAATATGTACAACAACCAAGAGGGAATAATAAGAGTGGACGATCAAGAACGAAGTGCTCGTATTAAGAAGGGAGTAAGACAAGGCTGTAGCCTTTCGCCCCTATTCTTCAATCTGTACATCGAGGAAGCAATGATGGAAATAAAAGAAAGGTTCAGGAGTGGAATTAAAATACAAGGTGAACGGATATCAATGATACGATTCGCTGATGACATTGCTATCCTGAGTGAAAGTGAAGAAGAATTAAATGATCTGTTGAACGGAATGAACAGTCTAATGAGTACACAGTATGGTTTGAGAGTAAATCGGAGAAAGAACGAAGGTAATGAGAAGTAGTAGAAATGAGAACAGCGAGAAACTTAACATCAGGATTGATGGTCACGAAGTCGATGAAGTTAAGGAATTCTGCTACCTAGGCAGTAAAATAACCAATGACGGACGGAGCAAGGAGGACATCAAAAGCAGACTCGCTATGTCAAAAAAGGCATTTCTGGCCAAGAGAAGTCTGCTAATATCAAATACCGGCCTTAATTTGAGGAAGAAATTTCTAAGGATGTACGTACAGCATTGTGTGTAGTGAAACATGGACTGTGGGAAAACCGGAACAGAAGAGAATCGAAGCATTTGAGATGCTGAAAATGTTGAAAATTAGGTGGACTGATAAGGTAAGGAATGAGGAGGTTCTACGCAGACTCGGAGAGGAAAGGAATATGTGGAAAACACTGATAAGGAGAGGGGACAGGATGATAGGACATCTGCTAAGACATGAGGGAATGACTTCCATGGTACTAGAGGGAGCTGTAGAGGGCAAAAACTGTAGAGGAAGACAGAGATTGGAATACGTCCGCTCATTTTCACTGTTCTTCTCGCCACACGATTGTTTCCATTGACGATGTAACAGCGCAGTGTCTTTCTAAGCTTTCTGTTGCTTAAGAAAGTAACTAGGAGAAAAAGAAAGAGCATGTTTTAACGTAAATGTCTAGAATAAGCCTCCAGTAACAGATGGAAGCAGTATTGAGATTTAGCGTTCCGTCGACTACAGCATTATTACAGACTGAGCGTCAGCTCGAACTGAACATGAGGATGGGAGAAGGAAAACTGCCATGACCTTTTCAAGGGAAACTGCGACTTCAAGGTGGCGTTGCATGTTTCTGTTTAATGATACAAAATAACCGTAGCAGCATGATATCTGTGTACAAGGTAGGTAGGACATTTGGTACCTTAGACTACACCGCCACCTTCAGAAAGCTACCATCTTCTTACTGTCCGAACTCCGCTCGCAGATTTTTTGAACGACTGGTGACTAGGCAGGCAGAGAGAGGTCTCAGTGCCCGCATCTCGTTGTCTTTCGGTAGCGTTTTCGCTTCCCGCACCCGGGTTCTCGGGTTCGATTCCCGGCGGGATCAGGGATTTTCTCTGCCTCGTGATGGCTGGGTTTAAGCAGTTCTAAGTTCTAGGGGACTGATGACCTAATATGTTAAGTCCCATAGTGCTCAGAGCCATTGGAACCATTTTTTTAGAGGTCTTAGTAGCAGTTCGGAATGTGGTTATTTTACGTTGTACACTGAACTGTTCATATGCAGATTCTACTGAGTCGTGGCCAAGGCGTCTCGAGGTAACTCCCCGACGCCACGCAACATTAGGTATTTTCCTAGGGAGCTTAGGTTTGCTGTCACAGTCCGAGACGAATATCTAATCCCAAAGACCTCTTCCCGGACTGAGTCATTCATGATAGCAACTCCTTATCTGGGTGAAAACTCTGTGTGGCGCTGTGGCATGGAGTTGAGGAACAGTGCGCTTAGCATACCGTCACGATGCTTTAGATTATCTCCACCGCGTCTTACTTTTACCGTAACTGTGTCTTATCTGCTGTTCTTCGCTGGAAGGGTGGCATATTACAGCTTTACTAGCCAGCCGAAATGGTTGTCAGTATTGATGATAAACGAACATAGATTGGTGAAACCTGACATGGGGAGGGGGGGGGGGGGTGACGGCGTCTTAATGTGTGTTATTAAATAATTTTTTTAAAGTGTTAACTTTTAAAGCCTGGAACGCAATTTTCCTATCATAATGAAAGTACGATAACTAATTCCTGTTGCTATCTGCAACCATCTTCACATCGTTCAAAATATGAAAAGGCAGTGAATGAGCATTGGAAAGCAACGTTAGCTGCAGTCCCACAACAACATAGAATCGTAAGTATCAAAATAATAACAGTACGTAGCTGAAAACGTCAGCGTGTGCAAGTCACGTTGGAGCCGGTAATTTCGCAGGTTAACGGTCACAAAGGAAATTGTCCACTTGCAAGACTACGCGCTGGATCAAAAGCTCATTACTTGCAGTGAACGTGAATGTCGTGTGACTAGGGCCACCCGTCGGGTAGACCGTTCACCGCGTGCAAGTCTTTCGATTTGATGCCACTTCGGCGACTTGCGCGTCGATGGGGATGAAATGATGATGATTACGACAACACAACACCCAGTCCCTGAGCCGAGAAAATCTCCGACACAGCCGGGAATCGAATCGCGCTGACCATTTTTTTTCTTTTTTTTAAGAAGTTGTTGGTCGTTGTGTTTGGTCGTTGCAGACGTCACATGACATCCGCTCAAGTTCGTTGTTGATCCTTTCACTCAGTATTTTTTATTACAGAGGCCAACCAGCTCTTAGTTACCGGGGGCGGACACTTGCAGTAATATAACATGTATAATCTTGAGAGTAGTATATGCAACGGTACCAGAAACTGTCAGCTGTTCCGGAGCCTGTCTTACACACGAATGATCCTGCGAGGCGTACAATGTAGTCGTCTTTGCAATATACAGGGTGTTATAAAAAGGTACGGCCAAACTTTCAGGAAACGTTCCTCACACACATATAAAGAAAAGATGTTATGTGGACATGTGTCCGGAAACGCTTGATTTCCATGTTAGAGCTCTTTTTAGTTTCGTCAGTATGTACTGTACTACCTCCATTCACCGCCACATTGTAAATTTTCACAATCAACATGTGTGGGCTGACGAGAATCCGCACGCAATTGTGCAATCACGTCATCAACACAGACTTTCTGTGAACGTTTGGGCAGGCATTGTTGGTGATGGCTTGATTGGGCCCAATGTTCTTCCATCTACGCTCAATGGAGCACATTATCATGATTTAATACGGGATACTCTACCTGTGCTGCTAGAACATGTGCCTTTACAAGTACGACGCAACATGTGGTTCATGCACGATGGAGCTCCTGCACATTTCAGTCGAAGTGTTCGTACGCTTCTCAACAACAGATTCGGTGACCGATGGATTGGTAGAGGCGGACCAATTCCATGGCCTCCACGCTCTCCTGACCTCAACCCTCTTGACTTTCATTTATGGGGGCACTTGAAAGCTCTTGTCTACGCAACACCGGTACCAAATGTAGAGACTCTTCGTGCTCGTATTGTGAACGGCTGTGAGCTGTGATACAATACGCCATTCTCCAGGGCTGCATCAGCGATTCCATGCGACGGAGGGTGGATGCATGTATCCTCGCTAACGGAGGACATTTTGAACATTTCCTGTAACAAAGTTTTTGAAGTCACGCTGGTACGTTTTGTTGCAGTGCATTTCCACCCCATGATTAATGTGATTTGAAGTGAAGTAATAAAATGAGCTCTGACATGAAAAGTAAGCGTTTCCGGACACATGTCCACATAACATATTTTCTTTCTTTGTGTGTCAGGAACTTTTCCTGAAAGTTTGGCCGTACCTTTTCGTAACACCCTGTAACTGAATGAGAGCAACTACTGTCAACTTCACAAAATGTTACACGAATACTCTTCATGTATGTTTTTAGTTCAAATGGTTCAAATGGCTCTGAGCACTATGGGACTTAACATCTATGGTCATCAGTCCCCTATAACTTAGAACTACTTAAACCTAACTAACCTAAGGACATCACACAACACCCAGCCATCACGAGGCAGAGAAAATATGTTTTTAGTAATTTAGGTCCAGTTGGGATGGATAACTGGGAGTGAATGGACCTTAAGTTACAACTGCGGGTCTTGCCATTCAGATGACAAGCACAGAGGTGCTTAAACATGTGTATTTGCCCTATGCGATGTGTGTCCTTGTAATATAATTGTAGTTTTCTTTTGAATACTCTGACCAATAATTGTCTCAGGAATCGGCAGAGATTAAAGAAAAATTAAACTAAATAATGACCACGTCTTTAACATTAAATCCAGTCACTGAAGGCAGGTGCCCTAGGAATGAGTGGGAGTTTGCATCAGAGAGGAGGCAGTGGTAATCAATCTCCTGTAACTAATCACGCGAATGGATTAAATATACCAGTTATGAAGGTATTAATTTTGTTCCACAGATGGTAACACCATAGGAGTCATCATCTGTACCACAAAATTGATTCGAAGAGAGGGGCTATGTAAGATGGCAAGAACTATGCCCCTTACATGAAGTCATTAAAGATCACCTAACTCACGTTGAGCGAACAGTAGGGCTGAACAAAAATGACTGACAAGGCACTATGCATCTTGTAGAGGGTATAGTATGGACGTATTGGAATAATTAATGTCGGGTAATGGTTTTAAAGTAATTCACACGACATGAAAAACTTTGTGGAAAGTCGTTGATTTACTGGAGGCTAGTTTATCCCAGGAAAGTATACATAGTTGACCGTGGCCGGCCGGGGACTGGCGAAGGAAAGCAACAATAGGCAGCTTAGGGTGGCTCAAGCTCTGAGAAAGCGGTAATGGGGGCAGCCTCCAGCTGCCTTAAGATGAGTGACAGTGAGTGGGTGGTTGACCCCATTCTGGTGTACCGGGAAGCAGATGGAGAACTTGTACGCCTGTTGATAAATGTCCATCGTCCCGTTTTCAGTGAAACATGCGAGTAATATGCGCAATGCTACACTACGGTGGAGCGGTCAACAAAGGTCACAATATGCGTGTTCGTGACTATAGCAACTTCACGTTGAATTCATGGTCTGCAGAGTCTGAAGTAAATCAGGTGAAGAGCGACAGAATGAAATACACTGGCCTCCGATGGGAACATAGGACCAAGGAATATGAAGTACTCTCCTGGGAGTGAGAATTTCGGGAAAATTGGTGTTTTGTGCAGACGCTAACCTTGATGGGTGCCCTGAGAGGAGCTAAATAACAGAATTTGAGAGGAAGGGAAATTTTGTGGGAATTTGTTCACTTCCCAGAACCAGGCTATAGTTGGCGCTGGGAAGCGACACATAATTAACGCGACTTGCGCTGCAATTGGCGTAAGTGATTTTGCTGGAAGGGAAACCAAGACGAAGAGCGGACTGGGAGTAGTCCCTACAGAGGTCTTCCGTTCCCAGCTTGCCTAGAGTGCGGACGTGGTGCTCTTTACTCAGCTTGCCTGGGAGAGAGTGAGCATCTCTGCAGTTTAGGACTTAGCAAACGGTACGATTGAGCTTGGAGCTAGAAAGTTTTCGTTCAGCTATGTACTGAGCAAGATAGCTAGAAGTGAATAGACGAGCGCAGCCTTGCAGCACCACGAGGTCGGCCGACGTCCGCATAACGACGCCGCGCCGCCACGCTGAATTCGGTGATATTGCGCTGGCTCCGGCCACTGATTAATTTGTTGGATCACATCGGCAAAATTTCCACGAGGGTTTCATGAGCCATGTATTGTAGAATTCTTCTCGCACTACGCATTACGCCTGGGTCAGTCGATAGGAATTACTTTTGATTTATAGCGCTTTACTTCACGCAAACGCAATTTATTACCACTGCCTGTTAGGAGAGTCATGTAATGTGATTATTAAAGGTCGTGAGTTAAAACAAATCTGTGCTAATCGACTGCATCTGTTTTCAATCAAGTAGTTGAAATCCCAAATCACTTTCTTAATTAATTTTATGTTCAACATTTGCATCTGGTGTTCAATAGCTGAATATAACATCAATGTGCACCCCTTTTTAATTAAAATGGATCAATTCTGAATCAATTAATGTCAACACTGCCACCGCAGTTCAATCAGGAGTCACAGGGCCTTATTACTTTCTTTGCGTTATCCGACACTGCGGCAGTTTTGCACTCTCTGTTGATCTGTTAGTCAATTGCCTGGGGTGAACACACACCAAAACCAGATAAGTGACAGGTGGGGTGTTACAATATGTGTATACTAAGCATTGCAACGCCGCCTGTCTGATAAAAAGTTACTTGATGATTCCCTTCACTTGATGTCCACAGAAAATCTTGATACTGCAATATTATCAAGAAAGAGAGCAGAATTTTCATTCTAATAAATTTGAAATTGCCAGGAGCTAATTACTGCCTTCCGAAAAAGAGAGATGTTAATTAAATACGTGAAAAGTATGAATGAACATTTGACTAATGAACAACAGGATATGAAGTCCAGTCGACGAGGAGATAATCAGAGAATAAACCACAGCCCCAATTGGAAGAGGGTAGTGTAAGACACCAGCTGTGGCCTTTCCGAAGGAACCATCCCAGCACTCGCTTGAAATATTGCCGGGAAATCCGAGACCAACCAGGCCGGACGTGACATTGTACTCCACCTTCCCAAGTTTAGTGCCAGATATCTAGAAAGAATGGAAGCACAACACCAACTTTAAAACCAGCAAAATGAACACTCATGCATAGCAGCAGCTACAAAGCCTTCCGTCGGTGATACCTTGAAAAAAATAATGGCGAAACGCGTATAGCATGATAAGATTTGATATCACTCAGCTGCACATGAACCGACGTAATGTGACGATTTGTTTCTCGCAGACAGCAGGGATAAAAAGTACAATTTCTCTCGAAACCAGCGCAAATTTGACAACAAATAGTGCTATAAGGACATGCAATTAAAGATGTGCACCAAGAAGCGACGTCACACCGGCCATTACCAGTGCGTCACTGGTCAAAACTGACGGCCAGTATCGCAAATTCCTCTTGACCCCGCGAATGTCGGTGCGGAGCGCGCGGTCCTGTGGTGAGGCTGCGCCGGCAGCGCTGAATGACGTCACGCGAGCAGGTCAATCCCGCTTGCGTCATCGCGGTTTGCGGAGGCGGCGGCGGCGGCGGCGGCAGACTGCGCAATAATTAACGTCGGCAGCGCGCAGTCCGCCAGGGCGCCGGCCGGCCCCATAACCCCGCAGCGGTGGGCGCCGCCGACTGACTCACCGCGACAGCCAATAAATGGCCTCCGCTCAGTTCGCTTCATCTCGCACCGCCCCTCGCCCGGAGCAGCACTGTAGTAGCAGTCGCAAAAACAAATCCGACGACAGGCGGATCGCGTCACGAGACAGACCTTATGTCTGCACAGTGCTACTCTGTATGCCTTCCCGTTCAAAGCGCTATTTTGTCTTTCCTTGCTCAACACATTTACTCGTACTTCTCAATAAAGCTATAATCAACCCGAAAGTTCGTTTGAACACCACAGCGCTTTACTAAGGATGGTCCTACTGGAGGTCGAGGCCAACGAGAAATTCGGGCCCCGCAACAAACTTGTGACATCACACTAGTCGGCTTGTCCGCCACACTTCTCGAACGCAGGAAATCAGTATATAACTGAAAAGGTATCCACTAAAGGTATTAACTTCGTGTTTGCTATCGAGAGCTTGCATGCATTAAACGAGCAGTCAAGAATTATTAAACTCGTCTGATATACACTCGTGCTCCTAAATTAAGGATAATTGCAGAATGCAATGTGGCACTACACAATAACTGGCGCTAATACTATAGTCACGTAGGTAACACACATGACACAGATCTGTAAGTGCACGGTATTGGTGATAAGTTGAGAAAACCGTCCCGAAACACATGTGCTACAAAACGCCACTGTTACCTGCGCATGTACCCTGACATCAATATGGGATATGATCACCGTACACACGTACACAGGCCGCACAACGGGTTGGCATACTATGGATCAGGTTGTCGAGCAGCTGCTGGGGTATGCCTGTCGGAGCTCCTGAAGTGTCGTAGGGGTTTGAAAACGTGCAGCGATACGTCGACCGAGAGCTTCCCAGACCTTTAGGTCTAGAGAACAGGCAGACCACTCCATTCGCCTGATATCTTCTGTTTCAAAGTACTTCTCCACGATGGCAGCTCGGTGGGGCCGTGCGTTATCATCCATCAGGAGGCAGGTGGGACCCACTGCACCCCTGAAAAGGCAGACATACTGGTGCAAAATGACGTCCTGACACTCCTTACCTGTTACAGTTCCTCTGTCAAAGACATGCAGGGGTGTACGTGCACGAATCATAATCCTACCATTAGCCGAGCGGTGTAGGGTGCTGCAGTCATGGGCTGGCGGAGCATTTAGTCCTCCCTCGGGCATGGGTATGTGTGGTCGTCCTCAGGATAATTTAGGTTAAGTAGAGTGTAACCTTAGGGACTGATGACCTTAGCAGTTAAGTTCCATAAGATTTCACACACATTTGAACATAATCCTACCCCACACCATCAAACCACGACCTCCATACAGGTCCCTTTCAAGGACATTAAGCGGTTAGTATCTGGATCCTGGTTCACGCCAGATGAAAACCCGGCGAGAATGCTGTTCAGACTATACCTGGACTCGTCCTTGAACGTAACCTGGGATCACTGTTCCAATGACCATGCACTGTGTTCTTGATACCAGGCTGTAAGGGCTCTTCTCTGACCAGGGGGTCAGTGGAATGCACCTTGCATGTCTCTGGGCGAATAAATCATGTCTGTTCAGTTGTCTGTAGACTGTGTCTGGAGACAACTCTTCCAGTGGCTGCGGTAACGTCCGGAGCAAGGATACCTGCAGTACTCCGTCTGCTGGCACTGATGGTGAGATATCGGTCTTCTTGTGGTGTTGTATACTATGGACGTCCCGTACTGTAGCACCTGGACAAGTTTCCTGTCTGCTGGAATCGTTGCCATAATCGTGAGACCACACTTTGTGGCACACAGAAGCCCCGTTCTACGACCTGCTCTACATGCATGACATCTACATGACTACTCTGCAATTCACATTTAAGTGCTTGGCAGAGGGTTCATCGAACCACAATCATTCTATCTCTCTACTATTCCACTCCCGGACAGCGAGCGGGAAAAACGAACACCTAAACCTTTCTGTTCGAGCTCTGATTTCTCTTATTTTATTTTGATGATCATTCCTACCTATGTAGGTTAGGCTCAACAAAATATTTTCGCATTCGGAAGAGAAAGTTGGTGACTGAAATTTCGTAAAAAGGTCTCTCCGCGACAAAAAACGTCTATGCTGTAATGACTTCCATCCCAACTCGTGTATCATATCTGCCACACTCTCTCCCCTATAACGCGATAATACAAAACGAGCTGCCCTTTTTTGCACCCTTTCGATGTCCTCCGTCAATCCCACCTGGTAAGGATCCCACACCGCGCAGCAATATTCTAACAGAGGACGAACGAGTGTAGTGTAAGCTGTCTCTTTAGTGGACTTGTTGCATCTGCTAAGTGTCCTGCCAATGAAACGCAACCTTTGGCTCGCCTTCCCGACAATATTATCTATGTGGTCGTTCCAACTGAAGTTGTTCGTAATTTTAACACCCAGGTACTTAGTTGAATTGACAGCCTTGAGAATTGTACTATTTATCGAGTAATCGAATTCCAACGGATTTCTTTTGGAACTCATGTGGATCATCTCACACTTTTCGTTATTTAGTGTCAACTGCCACCTGACACACCATACAGCAATCTTTTCTAAATCGCTTTGCAGCTGATACTGGTCTTCGGATGACCTTACTAGACGGTAAATTACAGCATCATCTGCGAACAGTCTAAGAGAACTGCTCAGATTGTCACCCAGGTCATTTATATAGATCAGGAACAGTAGAGGTCCCAGGACGCTTCCCTGGGGAACACCTGATATCACTTCAGTTTTACTCGATGATTTGCCGTCTATTACTACGAACTGCGACCTTCCTGACAGGAAATCACGAATCCAGTCGCACAACTGAGACGATACCCCATAGCTCCGTAGCTTGATTAGAAGTCGCTTGTGAGGAATGGTGTCAAAAGCAACCAGACCGTTGCTGTGTTTAAGCAGCCTCCAGTCGCCCTAGTATTGTACCCCTCATAATGTCATCGTGTTCTTTGAGCCATTTTCAACACACAGTCACCATTAGCAAGTCTGAAAACGTTTGCACACTTACTGGCTGCACCATACTCTGACATGCACCAACACACCTCTGTCTATGTGGACTGCTGCCTGCGCCACTGTGCGACGATCGCAGGTCAAATGCACCGCATGGTCATACCACGTGGTGATTTAAACCCGCAAACCGCCCACCAGACCGTTGTTTCACCATGTATCAGCATTATCCTTAATTTATGAGCATGAGTGTAGTTACTCCCCCCGCCCCCCAGACAAGGCTTCTGGCACTCATAAAGCTCACACCACGATGCAACTTCGCATTTTTCACATCAACATACGCTGCCTGAGGCGAGTGAACTGGTAAGTGGGAGATAAAAAACCTTGGACTGACATAGGAAACCTTGTTTAGACTGACGTACTCTGGAAGTTGTTCATGCGCGTTGTTTATTATAAAAGTAAAAGAACACTAATCATCCATTGTTAATAACGGTATTTATCAAACACTGTATTTATTAACTGTACTTAATAACGTTGTTTATCAAAAATAAGTACCACAGTTACCGGTTTCGAACAGATAGAGTCATGAAACGCCGTGAGTCGTGCGTGGGTGGCTCAGATGGTAGAGCACTTGCCCGCGAAAGGCAAAGGTCCCGAGTTTCTGTCCCGGTCCGGCACCCAGTTTTAATCTGTCAGGAAGTTTCATATCAGCGCACACTCCGCTGCAGAGTGAAAATCTCATCCTAGAAATAGAGTCATCTTCAGAGGACTGTTCACGTTAATTTTTTCGTTTGAATTATGCTCCACATTGGATGTCGGCTGCCTTTGATTCTGGCGAACGTGTCTTCGGGTGATAGTGCCCTCACGGCAAGGACTGATAATACAAAAAAAACGGCGAATTATGATAAGAAAACTTTCTTAGACACCAACTGAGTCCGTTCTGTCCTACATCGAAAATCTTGCGTCATATTTACGTCACTGTTGACTGCTTCGGAAAATTTTCGAATTAACTTTAAAAATTGGTTCAAGTGGCTCTGAGCTCTATGGCACTTAACATCTGAGGTCATCAGTCCCCTAGAACTTAGAACTACGTAAACCTAACTAACCTAAGGACATCACACACATGCATGCCCGAGGCAGGATTCGAACCTGAGACAGTAGCGGTCGCGCGGTTCCAGACTGTAGCGCCTAGAACCGCTCGGTCACAAAGGTCGGCGACGTCACAAAGAGAAAGCGAATTAACTCTCAAAATATAAAGGTTCATAGAAAACAGCAACTAGTCACTAGTGCCTCTAGATTTTTAATTTTATCCTGTAGCTCTCTATCGCTTCCTGGTGTTTTCAGCAAATCTATTAAAGATGGACCTTTGCTTTCATGCATGTTGTTGTTACTGTTGTTTTTGTACTTGTGGTTTTCAGTAAGAAGATTGGTTTGAGATAGCTCTCCATGCTACTCTATCCTGTGAAATTCTCTTCATCTCCGAATAACTATTGCAACCTACATGGTTCTGAATCTGCTCGTACCCCACGCTTCCCTCCAGTACTAAATTGGTGATCCCCTGATCTTCCAGAGTGCGTCCTACCAAAAGATCCATTTTTCTAGTCAGTTTGACCCACAAATCTCTTTCCTCCATAGACTGTTCAGTACCTCGTAATTAGTTACGTGATCTGTCCATTCTACGTTCAGCATTCCTCTGCAGCACCACATTTCAAAAGCTTCTTTTCTCTTTTGTCTACACCGTTTATCGTCCATGTTTCACTTCCATGCATGGCTACACTCCACACAAACAATTTCAGAAAAGACTTCCAGACACAAATCTATACTCGATCTTAACAAATTTCTCTAATTCAGAAACGCTTTTCTTGCCATTGCCAGTCTACAATTTATATCCTCCCTACTTCGACCATCATCAGTTATTTTGCTCCCCAAATAGCAAACCTCATCTACTACTTTAAGAGTCTCGTTTCTTAATATAATTCCCTCAGTACCACCTGACTTAATTCGACCACATTCCATTATCCTCGTTTTGTTTTTGTTGATGTTCATCTAACATCCTCCTTTAAAGACACTGTCCATTCTGTTCAACTGCTTTTCCAAGTTGTTTGCTGTCTCTGACAGAATTGAAATGTCATCGGGAAAACTCAGTATTTGTAATTTCCTCTCCCTAAACTTCAATTCCTACTCAAAATTTTTCTCTTGTTGCCTTTACTGCTTGCTTAATGTATTGAATGATTGAATAACATCGGGGATAGGCTACAACCCTATCTCACTCCCTGCTCAACCACATCTTCCCTTTCATGCCCGTCGACTGTTATAACTGACATCTGGTTTCTGTACAAGTTGCAAATACGATTTCGCTCCCTGTGTCGTACACCTGCTACCCTCTGCGTTTCAAAGAGAGTATACCAGTCAACATCGTCAAAAGTGTTTTCTAAGCCTACGACTGCTATAAACGTAGATTTGGCGCTCCATAACTATGTTCTAAGACAAGTCGTTGGGTCACTACTGCCTAGCATACTCCTACATTTCTCCGGAATCCAGAATAATCGAAGTCGGCTTCTACCAGTTTTTTCATTCTTCTATAAAAATTCGTGCTAGTATTTTGCAACCATGACTGATTGAACGACAGTTCGTTAATTTTCACACCTGTAACTGCTTTGTTTGGAGATGGAATTATTATAAAGTCTGAAGATATTACGCCTGTCTCATATATCTTGCTCACCAGATGGAAGAGTTTTCTCATGGCTCCTCTTCCGAGGCCATGAGTATTTCTGACAGAGTATCTTCTACCGCCGGGGCCTTGTTTCGACTAAAATCTTTCAGAGATTAGTCAAATTCTTCTCTCAATATCACATCTCCTATCTGATCTTCACCTACGTCTGCTTCCCTTTCTATAATATTGCTTTCAAGTTCATCTCCCTTGTGTAGACCGTCTCTATACCGTTCTATCTTTCAGCTTTCCCTTCTTTGCTAAGGACTGGTTTACCATTTGAGCTCTTGATATTCATACAGCTGCTTCGCTTTTCCCCAATGGCCTTTTTAATTTTCCTGTAGGCGGTAGCTATCTTTTCCCTACTGATATCTGCTTCTAAATCCTTACATTCGTCCTCTAGACATTCCTGCTTAACCATATAGCACTCTATGTCCGTCTCATTTTTACACGTTTGTATTCTCTTTCGCCTACTTCATTTATTGCATTTTCACTGTTTTTCCTTTCATGAATTAAATTTAATATCTCTTGTGTTACACAGGGATTTCTACTATCCCTCGTCTTGATCCTCTGCTGCCTTCACTATTTCAGCTCGCAAAGCTACCTTTTCTTCTTCTGCTGTATTTATTTCCCCTTTTTCTTGTCAATCGTTCCCTAATGCTTAATCTGAAACTCTCAGTAACCTTCGAGTCTTACAGTTTATCCAAGTCTCATTTTCTTAAATTCCTACGGTTTTGCAGTTTCTCCAGTTTCATCTACAGTTCATAGCCAATAATTTATGGTCAGAGTCTGCATCTGCCTCTGGAAATGTTTTACACTTTAAAATCTGATTCCTAAATCTCTAGCTTACCATTATACAACCAGTCTGAAACTTTCAATAGTCTTCAAGTCTGTTCCACGTATACAGACGTCTTTCACTATTCCTAAACCAGGTGTTAGCTATGATTAAGTTATGATCTGTACAAAATTCTACCAGGCAGATTCCACTTTCATTCCTTACTCCCGGTCCATATTCATCTACTACTTTTCCTTCTCTTCCTTTTCGTACTATAGAATTCCAGTCCCCCATGACTATTACTGTTTCGTCTCCCTTAACTCTCTGAATAATTTCGTTTCTCTCATCACACATTTCTTCGATCTCTTGATATCTGCGGAGCTAGTTGGCATATAAACTTGTACTACAGTGTTAGGCGTGGGCTTCATGTCTATCTTGGCTACAATAATGCGTTCACTGTGCTATTCATAGTGGCTTATACGCGTTCACATTCTCTTATTGATTATTAAACTTAGTCTTGCATTACCCCTATTTGATTTTGTATTCATAACCCTGTATGCTCCTGACGAGAAGTCCTGTTTCTCCTGCCACCGAACTTCACTAACTCCTACTTATCTAACTTTAACCTATCCATTTCCCTTTACAAATTTTCTAACCTACCTGTCCGATTAAGGGATCTGACATTCCACGTTCCGATCCGTAGAACGCCAGTTTTGTTTCTCCTGAAAACGAGATCCTCCATAGTAGTCCCAACCCGGACACCAGAATGGAGGACTGTTTTACCTCTGGAACATTTTACCCAAGGGGATACCATCATCATTTAATCGTATAGCAGAGCTGCAAAAATTACGGCTGTAGTTTCCCCTTGCTTTCAGCCGTTGAAGTACCAGCACAGCCAGACCGTTTTGGTTGACGTTACAATGCCAGATTAGTCAATTAACCAGAGTGTTGCCCTGCAACTACTGAAAAGTGTGCTGCCACTCATCAGGAACCACACATTTGTCTGGCGTCTCACCAGATACTCATCCAAGCTTTCTTACATAAAATAAGTAAACGGTTTACTATTTGTTTTCGTCATTCATAAGTTTTACTACTTTTTCATAAAGGTGGCTACGTATATAAACTCATCGCAAAATAAACGTAGTCTGTGTGTGTCTTACACATTATTACATCGCAATGACATTTATCTTAAAGGAACCGGAAGTTAATGTCTATGTTGTTACACCTTGTCGACTTGCGTAAATTAATCAAATGGTTCAAATGGCTGTAAGCACTACGGGACTTAACATCTGAGGTCATCAGTCCCCTAGACTTAGAAATACTTAAGCCTAACTAACCTAAGGACATCACACACATCAATGCCCGAGGCAGGATTCAAACCTGCGATCGTAGCAGCAGTGCGGTTCCGGACTGAAGCGCCTAGAACCGCTCGGCTACAGTGGCTGGCCCCCAACTATCAACAAGGCACTGGGGCACTGGGCAACCTGATGGTGGCTCCATAATGGTGTGGGCTGTGTTTGAATGGAATGGATGGGTCCTCTGGTCCAACTCAACCGATCATTGACTGGAAATGGTTATGTTCGGCTACTTGGAGACCATTTGCAGCCAAAAAACGATGGAATTTTTGTGGATGACAGTGTGCTACGTCCGTCAAAAGGCCTCACATCTTCGTGACTGGTTTGAAGAATATTATTAATAACTCTAGCGAATGATTTGGCCCCCGGATCGCTCGTCGTGAAACCAACCGAACATTTACGGGTCATAATTGGAAGGTCAGTTCGTGCACAGAATCCTGCTCTGGTAATACTTTTGTAATTATGTACGGCTATAGAGGCAGCACTTTAGTATTTCTACAGGGGAACTTTCAACGACTTGTTTAGTCCACGACACGTCGAGTTACTGCACTAGTTCGGGAAAAAAGAGGTCCGACACGACTTTTGCCAGCATAGTGTATTACGTGCACAATAATTTGATTAATTTACGCAGCCGGCCGCTGTAGCCCAGCCTCGGGCATGGACATGTGTGATGTCCTTAGGTTAGTTAAGTTTAAGTAGTTCCAAGTCTAGGAGACTGATGACCTCAGATGTTAAGTCTCATAGTGCTTAGATCCATTTTTGATAATTGGCGTCCATGGCTTCATGGGATCTGTGACACACTGGAACCCCACCATCATCTCTTATCAACCGAAATCTGGAGTCATCTGACCAGGCCACTGTTTTCCGGTCGTGTAGCGTCCAACCGAAATGGTGAAGAGCACAGGAGAGGCACTGCACGGGATGTCTTGACACTGTCGGTCTCGGAATACTGAATTCCAAAACGATTTCCGAAATGTAATGTTCCATGCATCTAGCTCCAACTACTATTCCGCATTGAAAGTCTCTTAATTACCATCGTGTGTCCATCATCAAATCGAAAACTTTTTCATATGAATCACCTGAGTACAAATAGCAGCTCCGCTAATGCGTTGCCCATTTATAAGTTCGTGTACGCGATCCACCATTATCTCTCTAAATTGAGGTGACAAGTCATGCGATACCGATACGCACATACAGAGATGGAGATAGTATCTCATTGACAAGGTACAAAAGGGCAGTGCATTGGCCATCATGTACACTCAGGCGATTCATGTGAACAGGTTTCCGTTGAGACTCTGGCCGCACGGAATAGTAGTTGAAACCAGACGCATGGGACATTCCGTTTCGGATGTCGTTAGGAAATCCAATATTGTGAGATCCACAGTGTCAAGAGAGTGTCGAGAATACCAAATTTCTGGCAGACGGGGAGGGGTGAAGGGTACTGAGTTAGGGACAGGAAGAGCATCCAGTCTCTCCTAGCGGTAATCATGACAAATCCGTTAATAACCATGTGGAGGCACAAGAAAATGGGCAAAACAGGAGACTATGAGAAATACTAATTTTCCAAGTCATTATAATAATATTGGACAGATAAATTTCTTTCCATCCATTATCTTTTTCTGCAGGTGGTGGCAAATATAACAGTTTAACAACTGAAACTTCCTGGCAGATTAAAACTGTGTGCCGGACCGAGACTCGAACTCTGGAGCAAAGCTGTGAGGTCGGGGCGTGAGTCGTGCTTGGGTAGCTCAGCTGGTAGAGCACTTGTCCGCGAAAGGCAAAGGTCCCGAGTTCGAGTCTCGGTCCCGCACACAGTTTTAATCTGCCAGGATGTTTCATATAAGCGCACATTCCGCTGCAGAGTGAAAATCTCATTCTGGACTTTAACAACTGTTCTGAAGTCTTTCACAAGTATATGTATTTTTCCACGGGAGTAATAACGGTTGTAATGTGCGTTAATTTATTTCTTAACAAACGAAGATACCGAAGTGGTGTTCATAAAAGTCTATGTAAATGCTGGTGGGACGTGGTAACTGAACTGCTGTGTGGAAGATGCTGGACGCAGGGACGCTGGAAGATACGACGTTTCAGACACACAAAGAACAGTGCTAAAACTAAAAGAGTTCTAAGTAGGGATATCAGTTTCCTGTTGATAAACCACGCCGGCTCGCATCCATCAATCGATTGCTAGATCGCAGTAGCGGGGCACGACCTTCAGTGGTTCTCCGTGCGAGGAGCTTTGATTGGCACGAAGGCTGACAGTTGGAATTTGCGGGCCGAATTGGAAGGAGCTGTTTCGGGACGCGAGGCCGGTTGACCTCCGCTGTCTGGAGGCGATAGTCTCGTACTTTGTAAATGGCCACAAAGAGCACAGACCTCAGACGGTGTTTTGGATTGGCTGTGTTGGCGATGGACTGTGGAAATTTGCCTCCGCCGAGGGCGTGGATGTTCTTATTGCCACTTTGCTACCTATCCATCAAGCATTTTTGGTGAGATACTTTCTGTGGCTTCTGCGCGTTGTTTTGTTAAAGTCTATCGGTGCTACTGGTTACTCTTTCCCGGAAGGTCTGCTGTGTTTGTTACTTAAGGTGGTTCGCTCGAATATAACTGAAGTTTACCTTAATTGAAGCAACTCTGTCTCATTAAAGACGTTAATCGGAACTGTTTGTGAAATGAGTGTAAGTTGCGTGGTCTGTGTTACAGAGCTGGTGGAGTTACGTTAATCAGAATTGCCTGTTTAAACTGGTCATTTATCGAGTGGGTTACCATGGACCATGTTCAGGGCTGGACTGTGCATTGTTCTTCCTTTTAAATACAGTAAAGTCATATTTAAGAAGAGTGCCTTTTCACTGTAATTATTTTAGTTAAGTACTTTTAAACCTTTTTGATGGGGTTGTCAGTTGACCCGTCCTGAGATTTGCTATGGTAAATTCCGCTAAAATAAGAAAGTAGTTGTTACGGTCAGCCTGGTAAACCAAGTTTGATATCTGAGATTCGGTTGCTTACAGAGTAAGAGCTGCCTGATTCATTACGTATCGCTAGTGTCTTATTTCAAAACATCATGGAAGTCAGCAAGTTTGATTTTTTTCATTTAGAAATAGTGTGTAATGACTCTTCCTGGTGCATAGTGCTTTGTTGCTTATCGTCATATTCGCTGATTTGGTACATGAGGGTAGCGAGTTCACACCGCCCACCCTGTCCATCAGATTATCCAGAATGTCGCGGGGATGAATTGTTGCTGTACAACTTCTCCTGGTTCTGAACTTAATGTCACCAACGGACGTGACGCACTGCCCGTGTTGCTACTTCTATTACCAAATTTGCTGTTATCATTTAATATATATATTTAAAGGCCAATTGAATTTTTTTGTAAATGTTAAGGTTTTGATTATTAATAAGCAGCTTGGGTATCTTCAAATATCTGTCAATGTTTGACAAACTGCTTAGTTTCTTAGTTGTTGAAGCGTGGCATATAGGTGGGCAGGCAGAATAATAGGAACTGATTAATAATTGCTGCTTGAATAATTAAAAAAATAATTGGAAAGAGTAACTGAAAGAAATTGGAAGGTACACATATCCTGGGAGAACTTTATCTGGTACTAACATCAACAGACATTCAATGTCAATACATTTAAGATCAATATTCATCCTTTAAGGTTACATACTTCTTCTCATTAGATCCATCGTGCATAGAGCGGATTATGACAATGCTGAAATGCTGATACAGGATCACCCTTGCATCCCCCCCCCCCTCCCCCTGCTCACGCAAATTCCTAAATTCCTCTTGTCTGCTTCTAACCTCCTGATGCAGGATTCTCGGCGTGGGCGAAATGATGAACAGACGGGTATCACTCTCGCAGACATACGTTCAATCAGGTGCAGGAAGGTTTCTTGGGGAATGGCAACCCATTCTTCACGCAGTGCTGCACTGACGAGAGGTATCGATGTCGGTCGGTGACGGCTGGAACGAAGTCGGCGTACAAAAACATCCCGAAGGTGTTCTGTGGGATTCAGGTCAGCACTCTGTGCAGGTCAGTCCATTACTTGAATGTTATTGTCGTGTTACCACTCCGCTACAGGCCAGTATTGTTTAAAAATGTGTATTCCAACGGTATATTAGAAAGTGTTATAAAAGTTATATATTTTATAAGTTTATTCATATATATATGAATTCATATATATATGAATTAACTTGCCTTCCAAATAACTTTTATAACACTTTTTAGTATAATATATGATTTATAATATAACATAATATTTAAATAATATAATATATAATTTAATAATATTCGTATATATGAATAAACTTGCCTTCCCAATAACTTTTATAACACTTTTTAATATAATATACAATTTATAATATAATATAATATTTAATTAATATAATATATAATTTAATAATATTCGTATATATGAATAAACTTGCCTTCCCAATAACTTTTATAACACTTTTTAATATACGGTTGGAATACATATTTTTAAACAATACTGGCACGATGGAGCTAGTCATTCGTCTGCCCGCTACCAGTTGCAGAAACAAACATGTGAAGATGCAGAAATTAATCAAGAGCGTATCTCTTCTCCTTTTTGTAACTAACATGATCTCTGCCACAAGGCTACTCGTTAATTTACGTTTGACTTTATATAAGGAAAAGACGAAGAAAGAAAAAAAAGTAGTAAGATCCATTATATTGTTAAAAAGATCTTTTGCTGACGTCAATTTCTAATCTCATTTCCTCGTGAATATTTGACAAATTGTTTAATTCTTTACTTTTTAAAAATATATTTTACTGATTACTTAATATTGTTGACTTTTATTTAAAAAAAGGTTATACATGTTTTCAACTGTAAACGCTGAGTTCTAGCCTTCTGGCTCAGCCCAATCGCACAAGAGCGTTTTAAACTGCTTTGGGGTAACTACACCCTGCTCATCCGTCGTGATCGTTTGTCTCATGAGAGTGTGGTAAAGACGAAAAAAATTTCCCTCCATAATACGCTATGTGATCGAAAGTATCCTGACATATTGCTAAAAATGACTTACAACTTCGTGGCGCCCTCCATCGCTAATGCTGGAATTCAAAATGGTGTTGACCCACCCTTATTCTTATGACTGCTTCCACTCTCGCAGGTTTCCTGGGGAATGGCAACCCATTCTTCACGGAGTGCTGCACTGACGAGAGGTATCGATGTCGGTCGGCGACGCCTGGCACGAAGTCGGCGTACCAAAACAACCCAAAGGTGTTCTGTAGGATTCAGGTCAGCACTCTGTGCAGGTCAGTCCATTACAAGGATGTTGTTGTCGTGTAACCACTCCGTCACAGGCCGTGCAATAGGAACAGGTGCTCGATCGTGTTAGAAAATGTAATCGCCGTCCCCGAATTTCTCTTCAACAGTGGGAAGCAAGAAGGTGCTTAAAACATCAATGTAGGCCTGTGCTGTATAGTGCCACGCAAAACAACAGGCAGTGCAAGCCCCCTCCATGAGAAATACGACCACACCGTAACACCAGCCCCTTCGAATTTTACTGTTGGCACTACACACGCTGGCAGATGGACGTTCACCGGGCATTCGTCGTACCCACACCCTGTCATCGGTTCGCCACATCGTGCTCCGTGATTCGTCACTCCATACAACGTTTTTCCACTGTTTAATCGTCCAATGTTTACGCTCCTTACACCAAGTGAGGCGTCGTTTGGCATTTTCCGCCGTGATGTGTCGCTTACGACAGCCGCCCGAGCATGAAATCCGACTTTTCTCACCTCCCGCCTAACTGTCATAGTACTTGTAGTGGATCCTGATGCAGTGTAGAATTACTGTGTGATGGTCTGGATAGATGTCTGCCTATTACACATTAGGATCCTCTTCAAGTGTCGGCAATCTCTGTCAGTCAATAGACGAGGTTGGCATGTACTCTTTTGTGCTGTACGCGTCCCTTCACGTTTACATTTCACTATCACTTCGGGAACAGTGGACCTAGGGATGTTTAGGAGTGTGGAAATCTCGCGTACAGACGTCTGACACAAGTGACACCCAATCACCAGACACCAGACATTCGAAGTCCGTGAGTTCAGCGGAGCGCCCCATTCTGCTCTCTAACGATGCCTAATGACTACAGAGGTCGCTGATATGCACTACCTGGCTGTAGATGGAAGCACATTGCACCTAATATGAAAAACGTACGTTTTTGGGGTTGCCGGATACTTTTGATCTCATAGTGTAGCTATATTACCTGTTGTAGAAATTTGAACATGGTTTCTCATTGTTAACACGCTCTCGGAGTTTTGCTGCAAGACTCTGTACATACGAGGGTTGACTGAATAGTAATGCCTCCACCTTCGTTACTCTTAAACAGTTGGCAGCATTGGTATGCGACAGGTACTGGCTTGTTCCGTAGAGTCTTCTCTACAGCTGCAGTTGGCAGGAAGTCTTAACATTGAACAGTTGCGTTGTTACAGTGTAAAGTATGGAACTCTGCGCAGACGGTCGGTCAATGCGATGTAAGCAACGTGCAGTCATTGAATTCTTGACAGCAGAAGGTGTCACCCCAAAGGAGAGTCATCAGAGAATGAAAGCAGTTTATGATGATTGTTCTGACGTGAGTACTGTGCGTCCGTCGTTGGACGAGTAAGCTTAAAGATGTTGAGGCAGGAACATCTGAGCTGGGCGACAAACAAAGAGTTGGAAGTCCTGTGACAGCAACCACCGAATTTCACAAGCAAAATGTTTACCGATCGATTCAGGACTATCGTCTTACCACTCAGAGAGAACTTGCGAGTATAATCGGCATTTCACAAGAACGTGTGAGTCACATTATTGCTTTGCTTGGCTATCAGAAGATCTGTGCACGATGGGTACTCCGGATGCTGACACCTGAAGTGAAAGTGCTTTAAATTTGAACTTAGAACTACTTAAACCTAACTAACCTAAGGACATCACACACATCCATGCCCGAGGCAAGATTCGAAACTGCGATCGGAGCGGACGCGCGGTTCCAGACTGAAGCGCCTAGAACCGCTTGGCCACACCGGCCGGCGTATAAATGTATGCAATTGGCTGGTGATTATGTGGATATGTGAATATTGGTAATTAAAGATCACGTTCTAAGGATTCTTTCTGCATTTGATTTATTAAAATATTCCCATCCAAGACGAATCAACGAAGGTGAAGGCATTACTTTTCATTCAACCCTCTTAGTTTCCAAAATGCTTTCCCAGTCTCACTCTCAAATAATGAGAAAACATCGAGACACTATCCAAGATATATCATGTCATACACTCAGCAAAAACATAGCAATGTCGTCACCAAATCAATATGTTCAGCTGCGGAGAACGGGACTATTACTGTAGTCTGTTGGACACACTTTCAATCAGCTTTGTGACTTTTAGGTAGGAGAAATATCAGTAATCTCTCAGTCCATTGCTTCCAATTTTTCGGCCAGTAAAAGGCTAATTTGAGTAGACTACAACACTAGGATATAGGAGCCCAAGTGGCCCTGACAAAGTAATAAATACGTAACCCTAATGCAGCCCACTAGCAACAGACTCTGAAATGTTGGTCAGTATCTCACCAATTAGGAGGTTATCACACATCCAGAATTAGTTTATAAAAAAATCCTTCTTCTCGTTTCAATTAAGAATTTCAGCCCGAAATTCCTTTCTTCGGCAACGCGCTGTTTCTCGAGCGTTTTACTAGAACAATGAAGGATAGCTTTCCGTTAGTACTCGGAATTCCGAACAGGTGCGACTGTAATTAATGGAGTTCACGAGCTAATTATAAACACACGTAGTACTTGCAACAACGAAATGTGCAACCCTTGTACAGTACCCCAAACTGTCGATAAGATTTACGTCGTAAAGCTTTCTGGCAGACTGAACACTGTAACTGTGTGTCAGAACGGGACTCCATCCAGGGCTCTTGCCTTTCGCGGACATTGCTCTTATCGACTGAGCTACCCAGGGACCACCAGCTCTCTCATAATGTATCCTGGCAGTACCTCTCTTACTTATCGTTCCGTCACGTGGTTTTCGCCCGTCAGTAAGTACGGAAGAATCCTCTACAGATAGAAGACGTCGGCTTCCTCGATAACTGCTTTAGCCGTAGAACAGGCTCGTCCAAACTGTGCCCCTGAGGCGCTAGCGCCCGCGACCGCTCGCAGCCAGCGCCCCGGGCGAATTCTATGTTGCTGCAGTGGCCGAACCGTGCCGCTTAGCTGGCCGTGCGGACCGCCCGAACGCCAGCCGATAGATATACACTCCAGGAAATTGAAATAAGAACACCGTGAATTCATTGTCCCAAGAAGGGGAAACTTTACTGACACATTCCTGGGGTCAGATACATCACATGATCACACTGACAGAACCACAGGCACATAGACACAGGCAACAGAGCATGCACAATGTCGGCATTAGTACAGAGTATATCCACCTTTCGCAGCAATGCAGGCTGCTATTCTCCCATGGAGACGATCGTAGAGATGCTGGATGTAGTCCTGTGGAACGGCTTGCCATGCCATTTCCACCTGGCGCCTCAGCTGGACCAGCGTTCGTGCTGGACGTGCAGACCGCGTGAAACGACGCTTCATCCAGTCCCAAACATGCTCAATGGGGGACAGATCCGGAGATCTTGCTGGCCAGGGTAGCTGACTTACACCTTCTAGAGCACGTTGGGTGGCACGGGATACATGCGGACGTGCATTGTCCTGTTGGAACAGCAAGTTCCCTTGCCGGTCTAGGAATGGTAGAACGATGGGTTCGATGACGGTTTGGATGTACCGTGCACTATTCAGTGTCCCCTCGACGATCACCAGAGGTGTACGGCCAGTGTAGGAGATCGCTCCCCACACCATGATGCCGGGTGTTGGCCGTGTGTGCCTCGGTCGTATGCAGTCCTGATTGTGGCGCTCATCTGCACGGCGCCAAACACGCATACGACCATCATTGGCACCAAGGCAGAAGCGACTCTCATCGCTGAAGACGACACGTCTCCATTCGTCCCTCCATTCACGCCTGTAGCGACACCACTGGAGGCGGGCTGCACGATGTTGGGGCGTGAGCGGAAGACGGCCTAACGGTGTGCGGGACCGTAGCCCAGCTTCATGGAGACGGTTGCGAATGGTCCTCGCCGATACTCCAGGAGCAACAGTGTCCCTAATTTGCTGGTAAGTGGCGGTGCGGTCCCCTACGGCACTGCGTAGGATCCTACGGTCTTGGCGTGCATCTGTGCGTCGCTGCGGTCCGGTCCCAGCTCGACGGGCACGTGCACCTTCCGCCGACCACTGGCGACAACATCGATGTACTGTGGAGACCTCACGCTCCACGTGTTGAGCAATTCGGCGGTACGTCCACCCGGCCTCCCGCATGCCCACTATACGCCCTCGCTCAAAGTCCGTCAACTGCACATACGGTTCACGTCCACGCTGTCGCGGCATGCTACCAGTGTTAAAGACTGCGATGGAGCTCCGTATGCCACGGCAAACTGGCTGACACTGACGGCGGCGGTGCACAAAAGCTGCGCAGCTATTGCCATTCGACGGCCAACACCGCGGTTCATGGTGTGTCCGCTGTGCCGTGCGTGTGATCATTGCTTGTACAGCCCTCTTGCAGTGTCCGAAGCAAGTATGGTGGGTCTGACACACCGGTGTCAATGTGTTCTTTTTGCCATTTCCAGGAGTGTATATTTGTTTGCCCGTTTTCCCTTCGGGCAGAGGACGTCTCACAAGTGGTTCAACTAGAGCTGATTGACCTACAGTGTCATACCCGCCTGAAGGACCGCTTTCTTATGTGTAACTTCCTAAAACTAAGAACCGTTCATTCCTCAGCGATAAAAATTTGACCAATTCTTTGAGGTTAGCAGTCTCACGGAGTATTGTACCAAGCCTAGACAAAATTGTTTCCTCGAAAAAGGAAAACGTGTAAAATGTTAATTGTCTGCTTTAACAAAGTTGACTGCAAGAATAAAAGAGCTTTATAACCTTAATTCTATTTTGATAAGTTTTCAAACTTTGTCAGTTAAAATTATTACCTACAAAACAGCAAACTAAGGATCCGATTTCTATACTCTGAAAAGGGATACAAAAAATTGTAGCACGAAGTATAACAAAAGATACTTACTTGTAACTACTAACAGTAAGAATAAGACTCTATATCCCTTACATAAAATCAATTCTAAAATAGAATATTTTATTTACGTTAGATCTGACCGTGGGACAGATCAGAGCAGAGCAGTGCTGTGCGGTCTCTCTCTCTCTCTCTCGCTCGCTCGCTCCTGTCCTATGGCGACACTAGCGACACACGGTCGCGGACGTGGCGCTGAACTAGACTGCCTTGCGCCAGCGGGGCGCGGCAGCGCCCGCCGGGCGCATTTCTTGGATGAGCCTGGTCTAGAATTAATAAATAGGTCCAACACGGGGAAACACAATATGAGGCACCTCACACTTCTGTCGGATTGTTATCTATCATCCGCTCCATGTCACTAGAATTTCGTGAATCCATACTGATTTCACTGGAAGACAGCTCTCCGAATTTTGCGCCATGTATCACCTACAAGTGGAGATACCTCAGCGGCTGCATACTCCAGTCTCTTACAAAAAGAAGAGCCTTTCGTTAACTGAGTAATTATATTTTTAATCAAAGATTCATACAGGAGATAAATGAAGAATTCAGTGGCACTTGTCATGGACCGATTTGGTAGATATTGAACCAACCAGAATATTTTATAGGCAAATTCTAGTAATAATCTATTATCTACGACCTCCTAGACCCACCCATGTGTTGTCTAGATTCCAGACCATCAGATGATGGGGCCGATTGAATTTTATCACCTCAATAATTAATTCTAAAAAGTCACAAGATGGCATAAATCGGTAAAAGAGAGAGCTGATACTTTAAAATCCGCAACGCTGACAAGTGAGCGCGGGAGGAGAGTCGTCCTCCTGGCTCCTCCGCAGGATGGCCAACTTAAACGCTAGGCAGTCTTCATCCGCTTCTCCTGTCAAAAGACGCTGGATCAGTCAGTGTTGCCCTTCCAGAAACGTTGACTGCAGGCACTGTTTCTTTCCGGAGCACGCACTCCGCTGTGTTTGCCACTCACAAGGGGAAGGCCTCAGACACGGCCAACCGATTCGGCTCAGATTTGGCAGGTCGCTTGTGTACAACCTGAAACGAAGCAATCTAAAATATTTTGGGTCTACACCCCCCCCCCCCCCATTTTTGAGAAAATCACCCCTAAATCTTACTACGAGCAATCGACTCAAAATTGGCGGGATCGATAGATAATTGTAAATAGAGCATTTTTCATCATCAGGTATGGGGTCCGAAAACGCATACTTTTCCAGAAATCGGAGTAAGAAACTTTTACACCTACACTTCTGTATTCACATGGTAAACGCTTCTGGCCGACAGTACCCATAGCGCAACGGCCAAGGTAACTGGCTGGGAATCGGAGAACGCGGGTACAACTCTCGAAGAAACCTAGCGTATGTTCTTCTTTTCGTTTTTATTTTTCATATCTCAATTGCTAGGGATAGGAAGGTCAATAAGGTAAGTAAATCAATATCTTGTTGTTGTGGTCTTCAGTCCTGAGACTGGTTTGATGCAGCTCTCCATGCTAATCTATCCTGTGCAAGCTCCTTCATCTACCAGTACCCACTGCAACCTACATCCTTCTGAATCTGCTTAGTGTAAACATCTCTTGGTCTCCCTCTACGATTATTACCCCCCACGCTGCCCTCCAATGATAAATTGGTGATCCCTTGACGCCTTAGGACATGTCCTACCAATCGATCTCTTCTTCACGTTGTGCCACAAACTTCTCTTCTCCCCAATCCTATCCAATACCTCTTCATTAGTTACGTTATCTACTCACCTAATCTTCAACATTCTTCTGTGGCACCACATTTCGAAAGCTTCTATTCTCTTCTTGTCCAAACTATTTATTGTCCATGTTTCACTTCCATACATGGCTACACTCCATACTTACTTTCAGAAACGACTTCCTGACACTTAAATCTATACTCGATGTTAACAAATTTCTCTTCTTCAGAAACGCTTTCCTTGTCATTGCCAGTCTACATTTTATACTCTCTCTACTTCGACCATCATCAGATATTTTGCTCCCCAAATAGCAAAACTCCTTTACTACTTTAAGGGTCTCATTTCCTAATCTAATTCCCTCAGCATCACCCGACTTAATTCGACTATATTCCATTATCCTCGTTTTAGTTTTGTTGATGTTCATCTTATATCCTCCTTTCAAGACATTGTCAATTCCGTTCAACTGCTCTTCCAAGTCCTTTGCTGTCTCTGACAGAATTACTATGTCATCGGCGAACCTCTAAGTTTTTATTTCTTCTCCCTGGATTTAAATACCTACTCCAAATTTTCCTTTTGTTTCCTATACTGCTTGCTCAATATACAGATTGAATAACATCGGGGAGAGGCTACAACCCTGTCTAACTCCATTCCCAACCACTGCTTCCCTTTCATGCCCCTCGACTCTTATAACTGCCATCTCGTTTCTGTACAAATTGTAAATAGCCTTTCGTTTCCTGTATTTTACCCCTGCCACCTTTAGAATTTGAAAGAGAGTATTCCAGTCAACATTGTCAAAAGCTTTCTCTAAATCTACAAATGCTAGAAACGTAGGTTTGCCTTTCCTTAATCTTTCTTCTAAGTTAAGTCGTAAGGTCAGTATTGCCTCACGAGTTCCAACACTTCTACGGAATCCAAACTGATTTTCCCCGAGGTCGGCTTCTACTAGTTTTTCCATTCGTCTGTAAACAATTCGTGTTAGTATTTTGCAGCTGTGACTTATAAAACTGATAGTTCGGTAATTTTCACATCTGTCAACACCTGCTTTCTTTGGGATTGGAATTATTAAATCCTCCTTAAAGTCTGAGGGTATTTCGCCTGTCTCGTACATCTTGCTCACCAGATAGTTGAGTTTTTTCAGGACTGGCTCTCCCAAGGCCGTCAGTAGTTCTAATGGAATGTTGTCTACTCCTGGGGTCTTGTTTCGACTCAGGTCTTTCAGTGCTCTGTCAAACTCTTCACGCAGTATCGTATCTCCCATTTCATCTTCATCTACATCCTCTTCCGTTTCCATAATATTGTCCTCAAGTACATCGCCCTTGTATAGACCCTCTATATACTCCTTCCAACTTTCTGCTTTCCCCTCTTTGCCTTGAACCGGGTTTCCATCTGAGCTCTTGATATTCATACAAGTGGCTGTCTTTTCTCCAAAGGTCTCTTTAATTTTCCTGTAGGCTGTATCTATCTTACCCCTATTGAGATGCCGGCAGCGGTGGTCTCGTGGTTCTAGGCGCTCAGTCCGGAACCGCGCGACTGCTACGGTCGCAGGTTCGAATCCTGCCTCGGGCATGGATGTGTGTGATGTCCTTAGGTTAGTTAGGTTTAATTAGTTCTAAGTTCTAGGCGACTGATGACCACAGATGTTAAGTCGCATAGTGCTCAAAGCCATTTGAACCTATTGAGATAAGCCTCTACCTAGTTGCATTTGTCCTCTAGCCATCGCTGCTTAGCCATTTTGCACTTCCTATCGATATCATTTTTGAGACGTCTGTATTCCTTTTTGCCTGCTTCATTTACTGCATTTTTGTATTTTCTCCTTTCATCAATTAAATTCAATATTTCTTCTGTCACCCAAGGATTTCTACTAGCCCTCGTTTTTTTTTACCTACTTGATCCTCTGCTGCCTTCACTACTTCCCTCAGAGGTACCCATTACTCTTCTATTGTATTTCTTTCCCTCATTCCTGCCAATTGTTCCCTTATGCTGTCCCTGAAACTCTGTACAACCTCTGGTTCTTTCAGTTTATCCAGGTCCCATCTCCTTAAATTCCCACCTTTTTGCAATTTCTTCAGTTCAAATGGTTCAAATGGCTCTGAGCACTATGGGACTTAACATCTGTGGTCATCAGTCCCCTAGAGCTTAGAACTACTTAAACCTAACTAACCTAAGGACATCACACACATCCATGCCCGAGGCAGGATTCGAACCTGCGACCGTAGCGGTCACGCGGTTCCAGACTATAGCGCCTAGAACCGCACGGCCACTTCGACCGGCCAATTTCTTCAGTTTTTATCTACAGTTCATAACCAATAGATTGTGGTCAGAGTCCACATCTGCCCCTGGAAATGTCCTACAATTTAAAACATGGTTCCTAAATCTCTGTCTTACCATTATATAATCTGATACCTTTTAGTGTCTCCAGGATTCTTCCATGTATACAAACTTCTTTCATGATTCTTGAACCAAGTGTTACCTATGATTAAGTTATGCTCTGTGCAAAATTCGACCAGACGGCTTCCTCTTTCATTTCTTAGCCCCAATCCATATTCACCTACTATGTTTCCTTCTCTCCCTTTTCCTACTGTCGAATTCCAGTCACCCATGACTATTAATTTTTGTCTTCCTTCACTACCTGAATAATTTCTTTTATGTCACCATACATTTCTTGAATTTCTTCGTCATCTGCAGAGCTAGTTGGCATATAAACTTGTACTACTGTAGTAGGTGTTGGCTTCGTATCTATCTTGGCCACAATAATGCGTTCACTGTACTGTTTGTAGTAGCTTACCCGCATTCCTATTTTCCTATTCATTATTAAACCTACTCCTGCATTACCCCTATTTGATTTTGTGTTTATAACTCTGTAGTCACCTGACCAGAAGTCTTGTTCCTCCTGCCACCGAACTTCACTAATTCCCACTATATCTAACTTTAACCTATCCATTTCCCTTTTTAAGTTTTCTAACCTACCTGCGCGATTAAGGGATCTGACATTCCACGCTCCGATCCGTAGAATGCCAGTTTTCTTTCTCCTGATAACGACATCCTCTTGAGTAGTCCCCGCCCGGAGATCCGAATTGGGGACTATTTTACCTCCGGAATATTTTAACCATACAGTAAAGCTCCATGCCCTCGGAAAAAATTACGGCCGTAGTTTCCCCTTGCTTTCAGCCGTTCGCAGTACCAACACAGCAAGGACGTTTTGGTTATTGTTACAAGGCCAGATCATTCAATCATCCAGACTGTTGCCCCTGCAACTACTGAAGAGGCTGCTGCCCCTCCTCTGGAACCCCAAGTTTGTCTGGCCTCTCAACAGATAACCCTCCGTTGTGGTTGCACCTACGGTACGGCTATCTGTATAGTTGAGGCACGCAAGCCTCCTCACCAATGGCAAGGTCATGGTTCATGGGGGGGGGGGGGGGGAAATCAATATTGAATGGTAATAATATGGTAGGCAAATAACATTCCCATCCCTATCAATTGAGATATGGAAAAATACAAACGAAAAAATAACATCAGCTAGATTTCTTCGAGATTCGAACCCGGGTTTTCCGATTCCCAGACAGTTACGTTTATGTTCTTCTTTTCCTTTTTTTTCATTTTGTTCGTTGTTGATCGTTGGGTTTGGTCGTTGAGGAAGTCACATGACATCCGTTCAGGTTCGTTTGTTGATCCTTCCACTCAGTTTTTTTTTTAATTACAGAGGCCAACCAGCTCTCTGACCGAACACACTGAGCTACCGTTCCGGCTAGCGTTTACCATGTGGGTACAGAAGTGGCAGTTGTAAAAGTTTCTTTCCTCGATTTCTGGGAAAGTTTGCGTTTGCGGACCCCATACCTCATGATGAAAAACGCTCTATTTACAATTATCTATCGATCCCTCCAATTTTGAGTCGACTGATCGTTATAACCTTCAGGGTTGATTTTCTCAAAACCGCGGGGGAGTTGACTCAAAATATCTCAGAGTTTTTCGTTTTAGGTTGTACACAAGCGACCTGCCAAATTAGAGTCGAATCAGTTGGCCGTGCCTGAGGCCTTCCCCTTGTCAGACAGCAACTTCAGCCCACTGTCACACAGACTTCAGACGGAACCCATTCAATTAGAGATATACGACGTTGTTATTTCGCCAGCGTAGAACTTGTCACCATCTTTAGTTAAAGTGAAGTGTTTTCCATTTCTTTGGAATCAGTCAGATGTAGAATCACGTGGTAGGATTCTCCACGTGGCGCGAGAGTGTCTACTCGCTGACCTCGAACGCCGGACTCACGCGCGCTCGTTTCGTGAGTTGCATGCGCATCGCTAAGCGCTGCTGACTGTGTAACAGTTGCTGCTCTTTCTGCCATTTGTATCCGAATGTCTTGTCTTTCTTGGTCAGTCAGAATTTCTCCTGTACGTTTCTTCTGATAGTTTAGCACTTTTCACTTGTTAAAAATCTTTCGGTGATGGACGTTCTTGTCCTGGGTGAGCCAGAAGTTACGAAACCCTTAAATAATAATAATAAAAAAAAAATAGTGTGGTGGAAAACTGAGTCTCTTACCTGCGGGGGGTGTTTGCGTTGGCTATGAATGAGAGACACATAGCACGCCATATCTAACAGTTTTCCGGCCTTTTTATGTCAGTGTTGAGTTATCTACGCACGAACCAACATGCGTTTTTCCCAAGCTGAACGTGTGTTCATCCTTGAAAGATATTTCAAATAGCAGTATTTCTTGAAATGTCAGGAAGACATTAAGATAGCTTTTCCTAAAACAAGGATGCCAAACAGATCGATTTCACACACAGTCGCTCGTTTCAGTAGAACTGGTATTATGAATGAATGTGAACTTTCGGGCGGTGTGATGCTTCATTGGAAAAGTATCCAAGCATCTTTGCTACGTGCACCAAGAAAGTCGCTAGGAAAAATGTCACCAAACTAGAATGTCTTACAGGAGTTTCAATGGTTCAAAAACCATTTATAATGGATCAAATCAGATCTTACAGGAGTGTTCGCACAGCCGCAAAGAAACCGAAACTCCGTCAACATTGCATTCATGTTGTGTCTGAGCTTCGAGAACCTAAGGAGAAAGACAACGTTACTGCAAATGGTTTTTGCATTTCATTCGCAACAGTGTCCGGGGATTTGGTTATGTTTTCTACTCTGATGAAGCATGTTTTCTTGTAAATGGCTATGTAAAAACTAGAACGACAGATGCTGGAGTTCAGGAAACCATCACGTTCTCCTTGACACCACATTACTTTCACAGAGGGGTGGAGTTTCGCGCAAAAGAATTTCAGGTGCAATTTTTTTTTTGTCGGGAACGATAACAGGTGGAAGTCAGCAGGACACCATAATGCAATTCATAGAACTGTTAGATGCTGGTAACCGGAACTACTGGCTTCAGGAAGAAGGTGGCGCAACGCACACGGCGGATAGCACCAAGATAACGTTGCGTCAGTTCTTTGGGAGACACGTCATTTCACGTGACTTGTGATTGACTAGATGCCCAGATTTAAATCTCCCCGACTGTTTTCTTTGGAGACATCTGAAGGATAATGTCTATAAGAACAACCCTCCCACATTACACCAACTGAAGCTCAACATCGGAGACGAGATATCCATTATACGTGTAACGGTAACCCAAAAAGTATCACAACATGAAGAAACGTGTTAAGGTGTGCGCTCCAGCACAATGAAGTCATTTCCAGCATCTATTATATTGTGAGTGTACACATTGTAAGTGCACTCATAAATACATGCATTTTCTGAGTGTATGGTTGTGTAACTTCTGGCTCAGCCTGTATTTCTTGTTCGGCTGTTTTATCTGTTTCTTTTATTTCCTCCAAAGGACCGGCTGACGACGAGTAATCGAAAATTGACTAGTGTCGCCCTACACTGCAACAAGACTACCTCGCACTTAAGTTTGCTTTTCAAATATCACAATACCAGTATTTCACTTATTTACCGCCTGTCTGCTGTTGCGTTTGTGGACTTATTACCTAACTTCTTTTGTGCAATCACCCGCTGTAGAGTTGAATACCGACGCTGCTACCGCCCGGGGAGAAAAGATATGCAAGAACGGTCATTTTATTTGCTTTTAGGAGAGAGCAACAGGCACCACAATTAAATCAGTTTAATTCTTTTCATTTTGACTTCATCAACAAATTTCGCACACGCAACAAATAGTCCCACGTTTTGTGTGTCTTAACTGAAGTGGCTTATCTTAACCAGTGATTTAAAGTGTTCTGTGACATGTTGGTTCAGATTTTGGGTAGATGTTACTTTAGACAAATATCAATTGCAAGAACGTAAAATTTCACAGTTTAGGCCACGCAAACAGTTCTGGAAAATGCATACGGTATCTTCACGCAGTGTAATACAATCATTGTTACAGGAGAACTTTTGTGTCTGATTTTGACTAAGTACCAGCGATCGATCTCTACAAAACACAGATTTATAAACTTTTCCTTGTAACTGCGTGGAAATCTCAAGGATCCCAGTCGTAGTAGCTTTCACAATTACTGAACTTCACTGTTGAACTGCGACAGTCAGTTCGAATTATCTTACAATTGTTTGTGAAATTCAAACCTCCAATAATAGCTGTTTGAAATTGTTTTAATTGGACTGTATTCAACCACATGGCATAATCCATAAAAATATGTTGCGTCAGTCTCAAACAATCTCCCACTGTGAGAGTAGGTTCGCTAATACAGTTCAGTCTTCTTTTAGCCATACGGTGTTGAGAAGTAATAAAAACTGTGGAAGATACGTTTCTGGACAACGGCGTTTGGAGAATGGCAGAAGCTCTTTTAGAACACACGGGATAGGATCAATTTACGGAGGCGATCAAGTCAACGGTCGTCCAACAACGTTAAGAACAAACAGCGAGAGTGTTCGTGCGGCTCTCGCAGCACAACGTGTGACTGTAAACACGTTACATGTCACATGCGATTACGTCGGCTGACAGAGTAATCGATCTTAAGAGAAAACAGCGTGGAAATAGACGCTCGAGTCACCGATTTCTCAGTTCATTTAACAGAACGCAGCTTGCTGCTGCACATGTGTGAGAGACTGATTAAAGATACTCACTACCAGCTAAACCGCTCATGTGCAGATAACACACTGATTAACGCCCGGCAGTTCACGTACTTCTTGTAACTGATACAATGTGTACATCAAACCTTGCACCATAAAGATGATGGAAGTTGCTTCTTTATGTACACAGTGGTTGCACAAAACTGATTAGAGTCGCAGTCATGACCAGTCAACTCGAAGTCGATGTCAGTTACCAGGTAATTATTAACAAGCTGTATTGTTCTCATAGTTATGCTTACCGCAATTGTTTGCCATTTTTTTACGGGGAGGCTTCCTACTTAAGATAGAGCACACCCATTCACTTCTCATTATTGAAAGAACACTTTGTTTAGTGGCGCGTTCTGAAATTATTTATACAGTGAAAGATACAGCCAGAATGACACGACCACGATGCTGTCCCTGACCTTGTGATGCTTTGTGGTGGAACGCTGTGGTTCTCCTCTGAGCTATGAATCCTATTCTTATCCCTTACCTCTCCCTCAGACCGGTGCAGACGTGCACTGAAATACTTGAGATTTTCAAATTGTTGTTTCGGTACTTACGAAAAAAACTTCGGTCCTGTATGAAGGTAAGTTTCTTCTTCTTCTACCACCACTACTGCTAGACCCTGAAGCATTAGACCAGTTGGTATACCAATAATTCTTCCTTTAAGTATAAACCGTAGCCGTTGTTTTGGAATACGTTCATCGACCATTCTTCCTATCTGTTCTTACCATTCTTTTCTATATTTGTTAAACTAGTCATTTATGTTGTAAATTCATACGTTCTTGCCGAATGCCCCATATTTTAATCTGTCTCTTCATGTTACCTTGTGAACTGTTCTAAAAAATATCACTGCAGTTGCAAGAAGTCTACAATATGTTTTAGAATTTGCAGTCTAGTACTACTTGCACATATTCCACGAAGAACTGCAATAACTTTATCAAATTTTCGGATGTTGTCCTTTTATACTTTTTCCTTGAACGTTCTTCTGACAGCGCCACACATCAAATTGAATCTCTCAACCTTTTTTCGATGTCTACTTTGCCGACATATGGCATGTCCAGCCCAAGAATCTGAAGGAGTTAACTTGTTCAATAGTTTTGTTTTCTAATATGAATTTACGTCTAACGGGTTGTAATCCTTGGAATACCTGCACTGTATTTTCTTTGTCGATATGCTTCAGTTATATTGCTTTGCTACTTTGCATAGTTCATACCGCGGATTATCCTAAAAATAGATCTAGGACGAAAGGCATGGAACCCTCAGCACTCAAACGTTTAAAGATAACTAAACAAGATTTTTTAATGACGTCTACTGATGCCTTCAAGCAACAATGATAATAATAATAATAATCATCATCATCATCATCAAGCAATAATGATAATAATAATAATAATAATAATAATAATAATAATCATCATCATCATCATCAAGAGAGAGACTGAAATACTTAAAACAACCAACCCTTATGCGAAATAAGATTCATTGTCCAGGACAATGTGCCTGATGCGCTTAACAAAATGGTTCAAATGGCTCTGAGCACTATGGGACTTAAGAAATGGTTCAAATGGCTCTGAGCACTATGCGACTTAACTTCTGATGTCATCAGTCGCCTAGAACTTAGAACTAATTAAACCTAGCTAACCTAAGGACAACACACACATCCATGCCCGAGGCAAGATTCGAACCTGCGACCGTAGCAGTCGCGCGGCTCCGGACTGAGCGCCTAGAACCGCGAGACCACCGCGGCCGGCGATGCGCTTAACATACTCGCATTTTATTAAATAGCAAAATGTTTTTTACCGCAGTGAGAAATCGTTATTTATGCTTCTTCAACTCTGAATAAGAATTGTTCGCTAACACCGTCACCCTGTGTTCAAATATTAGTCACATTTGTCAATAAAAAACTCAGAAGCTTATTCTTCTGTGGCAGGCTCGATCAAAATGCGCTCCACGAATGCTCACCCAGCGAGGTGGCGCAGTGATTAGCACACTGGACTCGCATTCGGGAGGTCGACGGCTCAAACCCGCGTCCGGCGATCCTGATTTAGGTTTTCCGCGATTTCCCCAAATCGCCTCAGGCGCACGGCCGACTTCCTTCCCCATCCAGAACCAATGACCTTGCTGTGTGGTTCCTTTCCTCAACCAGGAGCGCTCGGGACGCGTTCCTGCCTGGTGGTCCGGGCACAGCGGCCAGTTGGGCTGAGGTGTGAGGAGGATCAAGAAAGGCTGAAGCCGGACACCACCAGAGATACGAGGTCGGCTTTGGTACGGTTTGGGACCAACACCACTTTTGCCAAATCAGATTTACGTTCTGCATTATGAATACCATGATGTCTACGCAGTTTACGTGTCCAAAAAAAAAAAAAAAACTCTGCGATCCTGATTTAGGTTTTCCGCGATTTCCCCAAATCGCCTCAGGCAAATGACGGGATGGTTCCTTTGAAGGCGCACGGCCGACTTCCTTCCCCATCCAGAACCAATGACCTTGCTGTGTGGTTCCTTTCCTCAACCAGGAGCGCTCGGGACGCGTTCCTGCCTGGTGGTCCGGGCACAGCGGCCAGTTGGGCTGAGGTGTGAGGAGGATCAAGAAAGGCTGAAGCCGGACACCACCAGAGATACGAGGTCGGCTTTGGTACGGTTTGGGTTCAAATGGTTCAAATGGCTCTGAGCACTATGGGACTCAACTGCTGTGGTCATTAGTCCCCTAGAACTTAGAACTACTTAAACCTAACTAACCTAAGAACATCACACACATCCATGCCCGAGGCAGGATTCGAACCTGCGACCGTAGCAGTCGCACGGCTCCGGACTGCGCGCCTAGAACCGCGAGACCACCGCGGCCGGCGGTACGGTTTGGGACCAACACCACTTTTGTCAAATCAGATTTACGTTCTGCATTATGAATACCATGATGTCTACGCAGTTTACGTGTCCAAAAAAAAAAAAAAAAACTCTGCGATCCTGATTGGGGTTTTCCGCGATTTCCCCAAATCGCCTCAGGCAAATGCCGGGATGGTTCCTTTGAAGGCGCACGGCCGACTTCCTTCCCCATCCAGAACCAATGACCTTGCTGTGTGGTTCCTTTCCTCAACCAGGAGCGCTCGGGACGCGTTCCTGCCTGGTGGTCCGGGCACAGCGGCCAGTTGGGCTGAGGTGTGAGGAGGATCAAGAAAGGCTGAAGCCGGACACCACCAGAGATACGAGGTCGGCTTTGGTACGGTTTGGGACCAACACCACTTTTGTCAAATCAGATTTACGTTCTGCATTATGAATACCATGATGTCTACGCAGTTTACGTGTCAAAAAAAAAAAAAAAAAAAAAAAAAAAGCAAGATCATCCACTTCTGAAGGCGAATTTCTTTATTTTCAGCCTAGTTTGAAGGCCATACAAAACTGTTTAATACGCCATCGCCACCATTACGACCTGGAAAAACATTCATTGGAACATCACTACAACACCAGCCACGTAGGCGATATGAAGCACTTATATTCAGACGAACGAGAGTCAATTCTGACTTGTCTTAAGGCTGTCATTAGAGAAAAAATTAAGTTAGGACTGAATCGAGCAGTTACGAAATCCTTTATGGTAAACATCACCAACAATTATTTGAAGTTTAGTGTTTTGAAGCAAGGGCAGAATCAGTTGGATCAGATATAGCGGACAAGGCTGATCCTATCAAACAAAAATTAATCGGAAAAATCAGCTTCCGGTTGATGGCGCGAAAATTTCCCTGGAACTGAACACTGTCATTGGTGAAGCAGACATGACAGACTACACTGCAGTAAGTGAAACGTTTTATCATGAGTTCTGAAAGAGATTCCAAAACGTTGGAGACTGATTTGGATGTGTTTGTCAGATCACTCTCGCTTTTCGCTGCTGATTTACCTCCTCATTACGTCCAACTTAAGCTGACAGATGTACAGTGTAGCATCCGTCTCAATGACCTGTTCGTCCAATCTAAGACCTTATAAGACTCTTAGAATACGTAGCCCAAAGAACAATATCCTCGACTGTGCCGACAAGCCGATGAAGCTATTTTGATATTCTATTCAACGTTTGTGTGCAAAAGGCGTTTGTGTTACGAAACTGTCGAAGACCCGCAGACGTTGGGGTTTAACAGATTTTGATCTGCGTAACTCCGTACGTCGGAATATATACAGATATATTACGTATTCTAAAATCGAAATTTGAATAAATTTAGAAACATCAAAACCTAATTACAAATTTCTGTTTGCAAAGTTTTTTGTTCTTCTGCTCGCTATATTAGCACTATCTTATGTACTTACTGAATTAAGTAGTAAAATTATTGCTTTGGTAGAAAAATAATAAGTTGAAAATAAACATTAGTGAAAAAAATCTGTTTATGGAAGCACACTGCAATATTCGCCTCTTAGAAGTAGTCACACTGTGTTCCAAACACGACATCCAAAGTTTTCTGCACGTGTTGCCTTCGGCATAAAGCTCCCTCATTCACGTATCTGCTTGGAATAGCGCAGTGGTGGCGGAGGCCGGGGTGCTTGCTGAGTAGACAGCTGCACTCGCCAAGAGCAAACTTTGGCTACACCTGATCTACACAGTGTCATTTTGCAAACTGTACCGCTTACGGTCCTCATTGTTACCTTCACTGTGTGGTTCCTTTCAACAGTGAAAGTTTACTTCCTTCAACCAATTTCGCACAAAAAAAAGTTACAAGCTAAGTTTGGTAGGCAGAGATTAAGAAACTTTGTTGAAATGTTACTTTGAGAAAAGTATCCATAATACTTATTTGTCTTTTCTTAATATCAATTGCTCATATTTATTTTTACTTGTTATGTAAGGAAGTTTTCTTGAAAAATAAACTTGACATGTCATCGGCAGTCACAATACCTGTAGTTAGCAGACGACTTGATGTGAAAGCTCTTGCCGTGTCGCCGGCCGGGGTGGCCGAGCGGTTCTAGGCGCTACAGTCTGGAACCGCGCGACCGCTGCGGTCTCAGGTTCGAATCCTGCCTCGGGCATGGGTGTGTGTGATGTCCTTAGGTTAGTTAGGTTAAAGTAGTTCTAAGTTCTAGGGGACTGATGACCTCCGATGTTAAGTCCCATAGTGCTCAGAGCCATTTGAACGATTTTTTCTTGGCGTGTCAAGCAAACTGCAGTCTTAATCAGATTCTGCATTCTTCTGCAGTATACGGCAGTAAAAATGTGTAGCACCAGCTGCGGCTGAAGATGTATGTCTTTTGTTTCAGTATTCAGTTAAGCGCCTCTATATGCATGCATTTTAACGAGGGATCATCAACAACTTGGCCCAATTTGCAGGCTATCCAGCGAATGATCTCGATCGAAAATTTGGGCAGTAATTCTCGTACTACGCATTTATCACCTCCTGAAAGTATTGCTTTTAAAGCCCATTCGCACCTGTTGTTTATCACTCACTTCGCCCCATTGGAGCCGCTTAATTCTCGAGCAGGAAGTACTGTACAGTGGAGTGACAACCATAGCAGTCCTATTCGCAGGTTGTTGAAGCCGAGAGAAGAGGTGCACATATCTGCCCAGCATGTTTTGAAATCTTGGTCGAGAGCACTACTCTGCACAACAGACAGGTAACTAATACCAGTACATAGTACATCCATGCACATATCCGTTCAGTATTACTTAAACAATATTCTCGTATTGATATTTTGCAGGATGTTAAGGGTATAAGGGTGGATGTTCCTGTTGATGACTGAACAACATTCCATCAGTATCCACTTCCTTTGCAGATTAATAATTAGAGATACTACGAGTAGTATGTTTTTAGGTTGGTTAGTACCTACAAGTACGTGTAGTACAAACAATTCATTAATATCTATTTTTCCCTGGGCATGAGGTAAGGAATTAAAGTATGGATGCATGGACCCAAAACGGACAGTCTATACTGACAGGTTTACAGCACTTTGTGGCACAGTTACGACCGTGCAGAAAACATCAGGTAGTAAATTATGTGATGGTTTGCTGAAAGACTGTTAGATGAGGATAAAAAGCAACCAACACACTGAAACATATTAAAATACCATCAAAATATCTGTACCTGTACCCTAACACTCGGTATGCGGCTGAAAATCAAACTGAATAAATCCAAGCAACTGAAGAATTATCATGAAATAAAGTTAATGATTTGCCATTTACAATCTAACAACGCCAATCACGTTGAAGAATAGCGCATCTCCTGCAAATGTGTTTAATTTTAACAGTGTCAACTTTAAAATTCAAAGAAGACAACGAACAACACTGAAGCCAATAATTAAACAGCGCTTCGCTACTTTTTGTAACGACACACATTCGTTTCATCCATTTAGACTGCATTCGTGAATCGCAACATAAAAGTATTCAAAGCAAAGAGATCTCTTGGGCCAGCTACAGGTTAGAAAACACACACATTCACACGATGAGCAAATCCTGTTACCAACGTCAAAACAGTATTTCACAGATCTCTCACTCCACTGTACAGTATTTCACGCTCGGGAATTAAGGAGCTGAAGTGGGGCGGAGCGAGTGACAACCGGCGCGCATGCATGTTTAAAACCTTATGTTCATAGCTTTCTGTATCCAGAATTAGGCTATGGACCGAATTTTCGCGCGGGATCGTCTGCTGAATCTGATATCTTGCAATTGCATTCTTTTCACCTTAAAATATGAGGTGAAGTTGGTGATGTTTCCTCGTAAGTAATGAAACCAATGGGGTGCTGTTTGGTATTGCATCTTCCATAAGCTGCATTTGAAGCAAAATTTAATTAAAATGTGCCTGAGAAGTTACTGTAATTTCCAGTTACAAGTGCAGACAAAATTTCAGCACGAAACAGTCCCAGTTGTTTCACGTCCTGAATTCTATCGTTGCACAATGATAATCCAATCTATCAGTTCTTATTAGTTTTTCCAATAGAAGTAACTTAGGTGTAGAGAGACGTTTGTGAGTATGTTAGGGAGATATCATGCTAGAATTTTGACTGACACAAAATTTTATTTAGTGACTCTTCACAGAGGATAAAATGACCCATAAGATGTCATAGCACTGCAAGTAGCATCACGTCTGCCAAACGGGGAGAAAGGATGAAGGTTGGGTTTCAACGTCCTTAACGATGAAATCGTTAGCAGCGAAGTCCACACTTGCAGTAAGGTGGGATGGGGAAGGAAACCAGCCTTTCCCTTTCAGAGAAGATCACTGTGCGTATACAATATATTTATAGTTGTAGATTATTACAGGTATGTCATTATGGTCTTCAGTCCGGAAACTGGCTGATATGCTCTCCACTCTACTCTATGCTATACAAGCTGCAGCGTTGCTCTTGGGGGACGAAAAAAAAAAAAAAATTAAAAAAATGTCGAAAAGTGAATATTTTGGTGGGCCACTTGGCAACAGTATCAGGGATTGATTACACTATTATAATAACTTACGTTGAGCGTTAAATACCAGAATAAGAAAAACATTATCATTTCTGTGCATTTTCATACTCGCGATGTAGTCATACCCGGAACAACACTAAGAAGATTTATGGACTTTAAAAGAAATGCAACACTACACAATTAAAAAAGTTCGTTCAGAAATAGTAAGAAAACGATAATGTTCCTTCTGCCTCATGCTGCGTTCGGCCCATCAGCGTGATCGTAATTTATTTTCATATTAAATTACAATAGATGACCATTGTCGTTAAATACTTTATACATAACAGTCAAAATGTCCTCTTGACGCTGTCTGTTCGAAATCAGTTACAAGAAACTACACGTTTTCTGATTGAAAAAAAAATAACAATTAGCATATTCAGTCAATATTTTCACATATAATATGAAATACAGTTGTGGAACGCAGCAAGTCCGAGTCCGCCGTTCATAGAATACAAACAGTAAAAGGTGAGGCGCCAAAAGCCTCATTTGTCTTGTAACAACAGAATTCTTTTTTATACCATTAATCGATACATGTACATAGAGATTTACAAGCACCGCGCAAGAACGGCAAAGATAAAGAATAATAGATTCTGTCGCTGCTATGCGATGGTTCATTTCTTTTACTTTACAATTGTTCGATAAATTTAGGCCATCAGGCGTTTACTATTGAGCGTATATTAACGTTTGTGAGGCGGAAATTACTAATATTACACTGCCTCCCATGAGGAGGGAAGGAATACCGAATGAATACCGAAGGTATTACTTTCATCCTCATGCCCACTGGAATATTTGTAATTTTCGGGTATAACATACAGGTTATTAAAAGTTTCATTTCACATTCATTCCATAATAAAAGAATTAACGTTTCAATTTGTAATTACTGACGGTGGATCATTGTGAATTTGTTCTGTTTTTCTATCAGTGTTTGCATGGATTCAGTCTTTCTTGATGATTCTTAAAATTAAGGCTATGAGAACACATATTTGCAAAATTTATAAGGAAATAGAGTCAGACTTCTTTTGTCATCGTTGCAAAAGTAATTTGACTATCACAACTGGTACACAACTTTCTGTTTGGCTCATAGCGTGTAGGCTGTTTGGCTGTATTCATTATATTGTCATCGTCTTGTCGATTGATTGCCTTGTCCGTTGTCACACTTAATTAAACATTTATTTTCGTCGCACATACACTATTTATGATAGACTTGGATTGTAGAGCGGCCACTGGTGATGGCTTCGACAAGGAAGTCCATATCTTTCACTTTCAGGGCTCGAGTGTGGCTCTCCGAATTATTTCACATATGAAACAGATAAAATATCTTCCATTAGAATAGCTTAAAAACCAATTATATATACATGTGGGATGGGATATAGGAGGATGGGATTCTTTGATGTATTTTCGTGTCCTTATTTTCATTCGTATCGTGACCTCTTGTTAAAGTTGATATTTCAACAGTGTTCAGAGGTGACCTTGTGACTTATATCTGCGTACAATCAGTCATTATAATAATTACGCTAACTTCTCTATCTTAGAGTCTCTCAGAAGGTTTATGATACATACAAAAATGTTTTGAGTACTGGGTGTGAATGTTTTTTGCTACAGAATGTAGCGCAGAGCAACTATGTTGGTGGTTGAACATTTACATTATTTCGTCACGCCTCCACTGTTGCGAGCAATCTTGAAATTCAGTCTGTGCGCGCGCACGTGACCGGAGCTTTCTTGCAGAGCGTTGATTTCGCGTTTGAGATGCCGTGCGTCGTTTTTGTTCGGCGGATCGTGGCTTGGTGCTTTTTAGATTGCTGGAGGGAGCTTCTTCCATCGAAACTGCCTCACATCACTTCCTGTCCACTATCCAATTACGGATTTACAGGTAAGTGGTAGCTACCGCTGCAACTGCATGTGTGTATATATAAGCCTCTCACTAGAGTGTTGTTGTTTGCTGCTGTCGCGACCTGTGAAGCTTGGGCGAGATTCTTATTCTATTTGCTGCTAGCCTGTGAATTTGCAGTATCGCTAATGCTCAATAGTACCGTGAAGTTGGCATAATAATCCATGTTACTCATATGTTCTTTTACTCAGCTTGTTTATAGTCTGGACTCATCTTACTTTGCGTTATATAATAAACTTCCTTTTTATTCCATCACGCTTTTACTTAAGGTTAACGTCAGGCCTTTTTAGAACAATTACACTGCGTTATCAATCTGTTCATGCTTAATCCTAGGTATCTGTTTACTTCAAAGAGATGTTATTTTATGGCTGGCACAGCATTGTGCTGGAACTTACAAGTTAAATCTACCGACTGTTTTGCTCTAACAGGTGGTGCCTTATTTACATCACATTTGAAAATAGGGAATAGCCTCATGGAATCGAATCTTTTCACACAACTTTCCTCTTTTGTCTGGATGTTTAAGTATTTCCTTTTAAAACAGGTCATTAATTTGTCCTCAATTAAATTTCACTTATTAATACTAAGCACATATAATCATCATTTTCATATTACTATTTAGCGAGAGAAGCGCATTATTCTCTCCTTCCTCTTTCCTCATTTTAGTACCTCGGGGCTAATTAATGCCTGTCGAGTACATCATTTTCTTACATACTAACTTATAACTAAAATTGAAAATCGCCTCTAGGACATGTCCTCCTGTTTACATAAAGATTATTCATGTAAATACTTGTCTACAACTTATTCTGTATTTTATTTTCCAGGCGCGTTGCTTTAATACATAAGGTTTTCTTTTGGCACCGGTTAACGTCCGTAGTCAGTTCAGTTCAGTTCTTGTTACTCATTGGTTAATCCTGATCTCCAATACCTTAGAATTTTCTTACAGCTTAAATTAACTTAATTCCTGGCGTTAAAAATTTTTCTTATATCATGATGGTGGAACAATCCTTTGATTTTATTCGTGGCAGTGTCAGATAACAAGTAGCTACCAATGTGTGGTTTCCTCATTATCACAAAGGGACCTTCATAAATGTGTTGCCACTTATGATTCTTCTTTAACAACAGGGATGGTTTAAAATGAGTCCTGACTAATACCTTCTTATCAAATGCCTTTTTTTCGGAGGTTAGCATACGTTGTCAATGATTGAGAGCTTGTCTGATTTTTGCGTCTAGGTCCAACTCGTTGTCTTGTAACTTTGGAAGGGGGTCTATCCATTCATTCCTTTCTTTTGATCTTGACATTAATCCGTAGCGTGAATCCGGTCGACAGATGAGGAAGGTGATTTACAATCTGTTCGAAAGGTGTTACGAAGTCTACCCACTTAGATTGCTTATTCGGAATGTACGTCCTTATAAATCTGTTAAATTCTTTGAAGATTCTTTCTGTCGGATTCGATTGCGGTCCAAATATCAAAATTTGTTTGATTCCATTGCGAGCAAGAAATGCACGCCACGGGCGTGATGTGAAATTTGAAGCATTATCGGACAAGATTGATTCTGGAACCCTGAATCGTGGGAAATAATCATTTTCAATGCGACGAATTATTGGATTTGCACAAGAAGATTTCAGTGCGTACAGTCTTATGCGCTTAGAAAAATTGTCCAGGATTCCTACTAAGTATTTAGCGCCTCCCCTACCGGTGGGTAGTGGACCTGCTAAATCAGTACTAATAAACTGGTTTGGCCTTTCAGCAATTATTGGATTTAGTGGGATTGAAGTGGGAATTTTTAAGGATTTTGCCTTTTGAGAGATGACACAGTTTCTCAATAATTTATGGATTCTCCTATGTAGATTCGGAACATAACAGTAAGTCGAGATTTTCCTTTTACATTTTTCTGGTCCGTAGTGATCCCATGAAATGTGAGTGTACCACAGAAGATGTTCAATGAAATTTCGAGGGATGCAAACACACCACGACTCAGACGTCTTATGAAATAGCACTTGGTTATGAACTTTATAAAACTTGGACAACTTGTGGGCTGAATTTTCGTGAGGAATTTGTCTAACCTTTTTTCCATTTTGGATCTGTATTTTGAAGAATCTGAATCTGCCTACATAACTGAAGAAAGTACTTTCTGTGAATTGGATCTTTGATTGACAAAACTTTATAATTAGACTTTTTGTTCCACCAGTTCGCTGGTTTCTGGTAAGCTCTCAGGTGAGCGAGAAAGTGTGTCTGCTATAACATTACCTTTACCTTATATGTTACTGTTAACCAGACTGTCTTTAATTTTCTCAAATCCGTCTTGGCATTCCGGCGTCCAATTCCAATGTGAATTCTTTTTTAAAAGGTTGTGAAGAGCGGGATTGTTCAATACCTGATTGGGAACAAAACGTCTGAAAAATGACGTAAGACCGATAAATCCTCTCAGTTGCCTTTTTGTAACAGGGGTTGGAAAGTTTTTTATAGCAGACAATTTTTCCGGGTCAGGTTTAATTCCTTCAGGGGTGATGATGTGTCCTAAAAATTTAATTTCACTTTTTCCAAACTTGGATTTCTTAAGATTAGCTGTAACACCATACTCTCTGAATCGTTGAAATACCTTTTGTAGAAGGGCCACATGATCTTCCCAATTTTTCAGTGCTACAAGAACGTCATCCACATAGACTGTTACCTCATCTAAAAGTTCAGGACCTAGTACATAGTCAAGGGCAGAAATAAAAATTACGGAACTCACATTTAGTCCAAACGGTACAACTTTGAAATGGTAAGATCTACCTGCAAATATAAACGCAGTGTACTTCCTACAAGTTTTACTTGCCAGTAACTGCTTTTCAAATCAAGGGTGCTCAAATACTTAACTCCATAAAACTTCTGCAGATGCTCTTCAAGAGCCTCTGGTCTCGTTCTTATGGGTACTATAATTTTATTGATTAATCTTGCATCTAGGACTAGCGTTACGCTACCATCTGATTTTAGTAAAGACAATAAAGGACTCGAATAAGGTGAATGAGATACTTCTATCACATTCCAGAGTAACATTTTCCTGATTTAGCACTTGACAGCTTCGCGTCTCGTCTATGGAATGGAATAGCTTGTTCTACAGTAGGTTGAATGGGGCAGGACATCCATTCGATATTCAAAGCCATTTATTAGTCTAGGTTTCTTAGAAAATACTTGAACGTAATCTGTTAACAAATTGTAAAGCTCATTCTTCTTTTTGGATAATTCAGTGGGCTCACTAGCTTTATCGTATAATTCATTCTGACCGGGAATTATGTCTTTATACTCATCGTCATTAACACTTTCAAGATCTGTCACGTCTTCTGTCTGACTGTACTGTTGTCTTTTAGTCCATGGCCGTACTGCTATTTGAAGCACCCCAAAGTTTGTCTTCGCCTTACTTCTTAACAAATTTACAGTTACTTGTTGCTGGCTCGCTACTAGAGTACAGATTCCACGCTCGATGTCAATTTTAGCTTTCGTCTGCCTCAAGAATTCCATACTCAGGATACATGGCACTGATAGGTTTTTAACAATAAGAAAAATGCATGTTACTGAAATAGACTATCTGGATTTGAAGCTGAGTCTGAAGATTTACACGTTGTGTTAGTGGACCAATTGCTCCCGAAACGATGCAACCTTGAAATGGAAGTGATAAAACTTTGCATACAGAGGGTATTTGCTTAAATAAACAAAGACATTTATATTAGCTCCTGTATCTACAATGGCTGTTACTGGTATGTTGGCAATCAATACTCTTATGGAAGCTTGAACTTGTTCGTCCCATACGTCATTATTGTCTTTCGTCTCAGTGTCTGCTACTAGTTCATCACGTAAGTTTGTCTCTTTGTCATACCTAATTGCTTTAATTTCGCGTGGACTAAGGGACAGGGTGCCCCTATTCAAACCTGAAGCATCCTCTAGGAGGCTTAAAGGTGCTGATTTTAATTTTCCGATCGGTGCTTACTTTCCTGCTGATTTATATTTCTTAAAGTTTCTTCCGTCTGGAACTGGTGTTGGTTTTGTGGTACGAACTGGGTTGGAAATAGATCTTCTTGTCCTGGCGTATTCGCTTGCGCATAATAAATTTGCGTATTATGCGGGCGTTTAGGACTCAGACTTCCCGAAGGTCCGTTCGCCTGTTGCGTGAAGTGTATATTTTGTGCCGGCCGAAATGGCCGAGCGGTTCTAGGTGCTACAGTCAGGAACCGCGCGGCCACTACGGTCGCAGGTTCGAATCCTGCCTCGTGCATGGATGTCTGTGATGTCCTTAGGTTAGTTAGGTTTAAGTAGTTCTAAGTTCTAGGGGACTGATGTTCACAGCAGTCAAGTCCCGTAGTGCTCAGAGCCATTTGTACCATTTTTGTATATTTTGTGGGTAAAGGTATTTTGCTGTGGCTTTTGTTGATTGTAACCGTTACTGAAAGGTGTACGTTGGTCTCCACCTTGATTATGCCATTTATTTCCTTTCCACTGACGATTTGAATCGTAAGGCTGATAGTTTTGATAATTACCGTTGATCGGTTGCGTGTTTCCATATTCCTGGGGCTGTGTATTATAATGTGCATTTCCGTACTGAGGTGGTGACGAATTATATATTGGATTGTATCTCTGGCCGTTATTGTACTTATTTTTGTATTTACTGTTGGAGTACGTAGTGTGTTTATTTTTGAAACCGTTGTGGGGTTGGTACTGGCCGTCGCTGTGACGCGCTTTCGCTCGGCCACTATGGTTGCCGGCGTATTCTGTATTGTGCTGGCCGCCTGCACTGAAGTGGGCGTGGCCAACATCAACTCTAGCATCCTCGTAAATCAGGTCTAATGAGTCTAACACAGATAGGAAGGTGTCCGTATCGTCCTCAGACACGTGTACTAACTTTTCTTTGATCGCAATCGGTAGCTTAGTTTTTAGAATCATAATAACGTCTTTGGCGGTGATCGGCGAATCCCAGAACTTGATTTTCGCTAAATACTTTTCAAAATATCTTCTCAAACTACCGCGCTTACTGTTAAACACTTCGGCGTTGTAAACCTCTTTTCTCAGACTCTGCTGCACACCAGAGCTCCAGAATTTAGCTAAAAACATCTGTTCAAACTCTTTGTAACTTTTACAAGAGTCGACCATTTCGGTTCCCCATAAGGCAGCATCGTCTACGATAAATCCAGTAACGAATTGAATTCTCTAGCGGTCACTCCAGCTATTCGGGAAAATTCCTGAAAAATTTCGGAGGAACACTATAGGATGAATTTCTCTTTTCTGTGGGTGAAAGGTCGGAAAAACACGATGTTTGATCACTCTTTCCTCCTGCATCAAACTGACAAAAGTGGGTGGGCTGGTACTCTGGTTAAATTGTGCTTCTATAGAATTATGAGTTTGAGTGTTCAAAAAAAAATGGTTCAAATGGCTCTGAGCACTATGGGACTCAACTGCTGTGGTCATTAGTCCCCTAGAACGTAGAACTACTTACACCTAACTAACCTAAGGACATCACACACATTCATGCCCGAGGCAGGTTTCGAACCTGTGACCGTAGCAGTCGCACGGTTCCGGACTGCGCGCCTAGAACCGCGAGACCACCGCGGCGGGTCACTTTGAGTGTTACCAAATGGTGAACGGTAATGTACCTGCTGTTGTTCATTACATCGTGGTGAATTATTCCACTCTCCTGACGCGGGAGGTGGGGAATTTTCAACTTGACATTTTAGTTTGCGAACTTCATCAACTATCTATTGACGCCATTCAGGTAAATCATGAGCTAACGTTCGTCTTATCTGGCCTAATTCTGACATCACCGTGTCTCCTGTTTTTCCAGGAGCTGCCAATATTTCTAAGGTCACGTTTTTGACAGTTCGTTCTTGACCTTGTTTTCTATGAATCCGTCTTTGTTTTTAATCCACTCTTGGTAGTGGTCGGACAATGCTTCAGCATGTGCCTTAACAGTATTCTTTATTTGATCCTCTACTTTAAGAGTCACAATCTGTTTGGGAAGATCATCAACAACATTCTCGATCGTGTCTGCTGCGGTTTTAACTCCCTTGACCTCATCAGAGATTGCAGTATAATCTTCTTTTAAGGTCGCAGCTTGTTTTTGATATTCCATCACTTTTGAATTGATCTCTCCTTTGGCTGCTGCGATTTTTTCAACTAACCGATTTGAAATATCCTCTATTTTTGACTGTCAATTTCTAGCTCATGGTCGTGATCTAACTACTGATTTGGCTTTGGACATTACCCAATAGGGTATTTAAATCAGCTGTTATGTCTGCCTTTAGTTCGGCCTTTACCGAATTTAACCGTGTAGTTAGGTCATTTATCTTCGTTTGCAGATCTGTTTTTACTGAATTTATGTCTGCTTTTACTGAATTTATTTCTGTTTTTACTGAACTGCACAGATTTGTAAGGACCTGATTTTTATTATGCCGTCTTTCGGCCTTCTCTTTTTCTCCGCGGGCCTTTTCATCTAATCTTTCCTGTTTTTGGCTTTCGAACTTACGTTCCATTATTGCTTCGATCAGTGCAGCCAGGTCATTTTTTTCAAAAGCGGGAATAGTTTGCACACTAGGACCAGCTTCTAAAACTTCGGTCGAGACTGCTTCTGCCTCCGCTCGTGTACCTATCGCGCGTGATCGTAATGGATAGTGAGGTCCATTCGCATCACTGCTGTCGTCTGCTTTTGTTTGTGTCCGCTGTTTACCGTCAGCCATGTTCATGAATTATTTGTCGAACGTCAAAATGCTACAGATATTGTTTGTCACTGCCGTCAGTCGTTTGTCTGTGACGTGGTGCTATGGCTTACTGGGACCTAAGGCTTCGAACTAGCATCTATGGTCGAAGACCTAAGATGAAATTTTAACTCTGAGTAACAACTGACGTTCATGTACGCCAAGAAGACAAGATGGTTCCTTTTAATTACAAACAAATGAAATATCACACGTTTTACCACTTTTGAGCGTAGTTATCCGTCATATCGTAATTTTTTTTATGCACTGACAACGATGGTACACTTTCACTGAATTTAACTACATAAGAATGGATTATGGACAAATTGAAATAAAGCTGTTTCAAGGCAAGGAAAGACAGGTTTACGTTCTGATCAACTCGAAAGATACTACGTCACTACGAAAGCTTGGCTACTGCGTATAAAAATTTCACTTACTATGGCTGTCTTGATGGTGATACGGATGGATTTTTGGTAGTTTCATCAATCGTTCATCTGAATGTATTAAAAGGTTTTCCCAATTCTCTTTCTCGGTTGAATTGCATCCACATGAAAAAATGAAACAATTATTAGAAGAAGCACTGAAAATTTTTTAAACATACACATGAAATGATTTTTGATGAAGTCCCTGTTCGGGCGCCAAGTGTAGCGTTGCCCTTGGGGGACGAAAGAAAAAGAATTGTTATTTTTTTTTTGAAAAATGTCGAAAAAGTTAATATTTTGGTGGGTCACTTGGCAACAGAATCAGGAATTGATTACACTATTATAATAACTTACGTTGAGCGTTAAATACCAGAATAAGAGAAACATTATCATTTCTGTGCATTTTTATACTCGCGATGTAGTCATATCCGGAACAACACTAAGGGACCAGAAGATTTATGGACTTTAAAAGAAATGCAACACTACACAATTAAAAAAGTTGGTTCAGAAATAGTAGGAAAACGATAATGTTCCTTCTGCCTCATGCTGCGTTCGGCCCATCAGCGTGATCGTAATTTCTATTGATATTAAATTACAATAGATGACCATTGTGGTTAAATACTTTATACATAACAGTCAAAATGTGCTCTTGACGCTGTCTGTTCGAAATCAGTTACAAGAAACTACACGTTTTCTGATTGAAAAAAATAACAATTAGCATATTCACTCAATATTTTCACATAAAATGTAAAATACAGTTGTGGAACGCAGCAACTCCGAGTCCGCCTTTCATATAATACAAACAGCAAAAGGTGAGGCGCTAAAAGCCTCATTTGTCTTGAAACAACAAAATTCTTTTTTATACCATTAATGGATACATGTACATAGAGATTTACAGGCACCGCCCAAGAACGGCAAAGATAAAGAATAATAGATTGTGTCGCTGCTATGCGATGGTTCATTTCTTTTACTTTACAATTGTTCAATAACTTTAGGCCATCAGGCGCTTACTATTGAGCGTATATTAATGTTTGTGAGGCGAAAACTACTAATATTACAAAGCCTCTTCACCTCCGAATAACTACTGCAACCTACAACCATTTTAACCGGTTTGCTGTATGCGATCTTGTCTCCCTCTACAATAGGGCATCGCTCTCCCTCATACACACTTCCCTCCAATTATAAACTGAGGATTCCTTGATGTCTCACTATGCGTCCTATGTCCCTCATGCATATCATGTACTGAAGTCAGTGACTGTTGACCATTGCGGAGTGTGGGTTTAAAAAAAAAGGCATGAGATCAGCGGAAGGAATCACTCGTGACCTCATGATCTCCAAAGTGCTACAAGCAGTCCAGCGAGCACAACGACGGTGCTTAGAGATTTAAGAAGAATGGGACACGATGGTCGAGCACTTCGTCATAATCCAAACATTTCACCAGTTAATGCCACGCGACCCTTCAGGAGGTATAAAGATAGACACCACCGGTCACTGGATGGCTAGAAAGGAGTGATTTGAAATGACAGTGACATCCCGATGGAAAGGTTTGGGTTTGGCGAATTCGTGGCGAACGTTACTTGCGATCACGTGTAGTGCCAACTTTGGAGTACAGAGAAGGTGGTGTTTTTCATGGTTAGAGTGTGGTCACAATATTACGGTTAAGAAAAGGTTAAACCGGAAAGATATGAAAAACTTTCACAGAATTTGTCAACCGTTCAGTAGAGGAAGAGATCCGCAGCGATGATTGTTTATTTCAGCATGACAATACGCCCTGTCAGGATCTGTGAGGCGATGTTTTGTGGCCAGTAACATTCCTGAAATGAATTGGCCTGCCCAGAGTCCCGACCTGAACCCAATGGAAAACCTTTGGGATGAGTTAGATCGTAGACTTCGCTCCAAACCGCAGCGTCAACATCACTGCCTTCCCTGATTTCGGCCCTTGAGGAAGAATGGGCTGCCATTCCTCCACAGACATGCAGATACCTCGCTGAAAGCGTTGTCAGGAGAGTTCAAGCCGTCATAAAGGCGAAGGGTGGACACATCGCATATTAATGTCCACTAATAGGTGTTCACGTACTTCCAAAAATGGTTCAAACGGCTCTAAGCACTATGGGACCTAACATCTGAGGTCATCAGTCCCCTAGACTAAGAACTACTTAAACGTAACTAGCCTAAGGACATCACACACATCCATACCCGAGGCAGCATTCGAACCTGCGACCGTAGCAGCAGCGCGGTTCCGGCCTGAAGCGCCTAGAGCGCTCGACCACAGCGGTCGGCTCTCGTAATTCCGATGAGATAAAGTGTACAGAATGTAGACGTCGTTAGTTGTTGGGTTGTTTTTGGGGAAGGAGACTAGCCAGCGAGGTCATCGGTCTCATAGGATTAGGGAAGGAAGGCGGCCGTGCCCTTTGAAAGGAACCATGCCGGCATTTGCCTCGAGCGATTTAGGGAAATCACGGAAAATCTAAGTCAGGATGGCCGGACGCGGGATCGAACTGTCCTTCACCCGAATGTGAGTCCAGTGTCGAACCACTGCGCCACCTCGCTCGGTAGACGTCATTAGTCTTACCTAATCTGTGCTATTGCGCTTAAATGCTAATATAGTAATTTGCACATCCAAGCAAGCAGCGCATTTGATTCCAATTTGACGTTTCGTTAGAAGATACTTGCATGATGAAGCAATTCTTTTGGACAGCAGTGTAGTTAACCGCCTGGATAGTGTCATAACTGTTACCGTTCAGCATTGATGACTGTGAGTCGCGTGTAGATAGTTCAGAGAAGTTTTTGTTGTGATATTGTTTTTTTTATGATAATAATGATGATGATATTGGTATTGGTTGTGAAGGAGGAGGGGGAGGATGAGGAGCAGGAGGAAGAGGACTAAAGGGATAGTGAAACCCCGTGCCGACACTTCTCTCAAGCAACATAGATGCGGACGCCGAGCCTAACGTTTCCACAACGCGAGGCCCAATTTCGAACGGAGTACCTCTGAGTCGAGCTCCAGTGTACAAGGAGTAGTTAGCGAGTTCGACTGCGGAGGCAGTTTACAGTGAGGGAGCACAAATGTACCGCTGCGAGGGCCACTTTACAGAAAGCGGTGAAAACGGTTGGATGGCTTCCCGCGCCACTACAGAAGTGGTCTCTCGGGAGAGCTTTCGAAGACCCAGAAATAAATCATGCGCCGCCAGCGTCACGGTGAAGTGACTATCTGAAACCAGAGCGGTGTTCACTTTCCATTACGTGGGCGAGCTCCACGAATCCGTCGGCGAGAACGCCTGTAAGGCTGCCATGGCGAGCTAGCTGCTCGCGGCGCAAAGGTCACGCAGCTACGTCATTCCCCGGCGTAGTAGAGGGGCAAAGGCTGTCTATCTGTGAAGCGCGAGACTGACTTTGGCGAGGTGTACATAAAAGTCACGTCCAGTGGCATTTTTGTGCAAGAAATGGCACTTTTAAATATTTATTTCAGTTGGCAATACAATAGAAATTATTATAAAGGCACTTGATTATTTGTGGAAAAAACGTTTTTATTTAGGTATTTGGTATTGCACGCATTTTTCCCGTAAAGTTTACGACAAAGCAAAACAAAATAGATTATAGTTTCACCTTAGAATTAGGCCGAGTACATAAAAATTGAAAAAAGGCGGTCTTTCGGATAGGACGGCACAGAAGTTGGTATAAAGGCAGGTCTGTAAGATAAAGCAGACAGTGGTGAAAGTCAACAGTTGAATCTCTGATTGCAAAAACCTCCTAAGTTCACTTTTGGTGAAAACAGAGTTAAAGGCAAAAATGCATACACTGCATGTAGCTTCACCAGACTGTGCACGAAAACAGCCAAAGTCATAGTTTGTTGACGTTCAAACAGAGGTAGGACTTTGAGTGCAGTGCAAAAGCGTCCGAAGTCCCGCACACTACAGTAAAATGCCGTACAGCTGTACAGAAGAAATTGGCATTGTCGATTTTAGAATTATTGTGAAAATGGATGAAGAATCAACAGATATGAGAAGCAAAGGGTGAAACATTCTTTGGAATATCAAAGAAATATTATGAAGAAAGCTAAAATTCACGGAGAGAAACATGTGAATTATAGAGGCAAAGCAGTTCCGAAAAAGGTGACCGGATAAGACTGCAAGTGTCGAAAAAGCTGTTTTGTGTTATTGCAGGATACAACAAAACTCGAGATTTAGCACATTTTCTGAACGTTGAATGCAAGAATGACCAGGACCTTTTCCTCCAAGGACTGATCACAGATAGTGATGTTAAAAGACACGTGAAAAATCTTTTAGCTGCTGTGCCCTCGTTGGAGACATACGATTTGAGGTATGTAGAAATGATTTTCTGAGTATTTATGCAGTAAGTGAGCGAGGGTTAAAAGAATTCGCAAACTGTTGTGTAGTGGGCAGACACCAGAAGACGGAAGAGGGAAATGTAAGAGTGTTAATGCTATGCCGTCAGAGGAATTGTCAAAATTGCAGATCACATCAGGCAATTCCCCATTAAGGAAAGTCATTATGGTAGCCGCACCATCCACCACCTTGACTGTGAACTACATGTGGAAAAAATGCACCAACTTTTTATTGCCAAACATCCTAACTCGCCAGTGAAACACAAGTACTACAATAAGATTTTTCGTGAAAACTTTTCACTCGCTTTCGAAAGACCTAAAGCAGACACTAGCTGCACCTGCGAAGAGTTGACGCTAAAGATTATGTCGGAAACACTCAATGAGGTAACAAAACGAACAACAGCAGCAAAGATTGTACATACCTGAAGATTTAAGAAGCTTTAGGATGCTCTTCAAGATGGGAAAAGACAGTCCGAGATAAGCCTAGAACTACTGCTTTATGTTTCGACTACATGCAAAATGTTCAGCTTCTCATGTCTCGGTGCAGGAGCTGCTACTTACGCCAGTTGACTGTTGCAGTATTTTGTATACATAACATACATACAAAGTCATATGTTTTTTATCTCTATCACGAAGGGAATGCGAAGAAAGGACCCAATGAAGTTTGTAATTTTCTATACGCTACCTCAATGAATATATACTGGCCGGGACAGAACAAACACAACACAATGATCTGCCTGCATTTAGCTCTTGTGGAGTTAGACCCATTTGTAAAGATTGAACAGTTTTATCCTATCTGCGGTCATTCATTCCTGCCATGTGATAGGGTATTTGGGGTAATAAAGAGAGCTTTCAAGAAAGTGGAGGGAATGTACACAATATATGAATTAATGGAGCTTTTAGTAACTGCAAACTGTAATTTCATCGTGCATTTGGTGGATGGAGACGAAACAGTAGACTTCAAGAAGCGGAGGCCATCGGTTTATAAGAAGCCTTGCTTTTCTATTGAAACACCAAAACGAGATATTCCAAGGGCTGACAAGGTACCACTAAATATTTCAAAGTTTCATTATTTCCGTAACAAATCATCAATACCAGGAGGTGCGGAAGCAATGGAATTCATTAATGGGCTTCAAACCAATAACTTCTCCTTGAAATTGACCAAAGAAAGAAGCCACAGTCCCCAAATGAAAAGTGTTACAAGGATACGGAAGTACCTATTGGGGCGAAGAAAATGGAAGACATTAAACAATGTGTACGATTTGTTCCTGACAGTGATAGTGTCTCATCCTTATAGAATGAAATATTAACTTGGCCTACAATAAATATGCAAGAAACGTTGAGTGGACTTGTCTACTGTAAACATGAAATACTATTTTGTTTTGTTACTTGTTTTTCCTTTTGTAAACAGAGTTAACTAGCGAAAGCATAAGAACACCGTAGTGTGTTCTAAATAAAAATAGTTAATTTGTTTTTGTATATTTTGAAATTTTTGTTTTCATCAAATGCATTGATAGCAAAAGCAGCCTAAATCCACAGCATAAAAAGTTTTTTGCAATGCTAACGGGTTAGCATGTAGGTGCGAGATATTGACATTAAACCAGAAGAGTGCTACTTAATCTTAAGCTTAAGTTTCGCCTTACTCTAATAATTTATATAGTACTTATTTTGTTTCATCACTTTCCTTAAAAGTAGATGAATGTGACTTAGGTTGTTTTTGCAATCAGCTATTCAGTTACTTATTTTGTTTCATCACTTTCCTTAAAAGTAGATGAGTGTGACTCAGGTTGTTTTTGCAATCAGCTATTCAGTTACAATTTGAAAGTGTACGTGCTAACGTCGTACCGCACTTATTGTGATAATGCTCCGTGGAAAACCTCTATCGCGTGACGACCAAGCAAGTATTAAGCTGTCCAAAGAAATGGGCCCGTCTAATCGACAAATTGCTTAGACATTATTGCGTTCCTGTTGTGTTATTCATTATTTTGTCAGATTGGGTGCATCTTATGACAAATACACTCCTGGAAATTGAAATAAGAACACCGTGAATTCATCGTCCCAGGAAGGGGAAACTTTATTGACACATTCCTGGGGTCAGATACATCACATGATCACACTGACAGAACCACAGGCACATAGACACAGGCAACAGAGAATGCACAATGTCGGCACTAGTACAGTATATATCCACCTTTCGCAGCAATGCAGGCTGCTATTCTCCCATGGAGACGATCGTAGAGATGCTGGATGTAATCCTGTGCAACGGCTTGCCATGCCATTTCCACCTGGCGCCTCAGTTGGACCAGCGTTCGTGCTGGACGTGCACACCGCGTGAGACGACGCTTCATCCAGTCCCAAATATGCTCAATGGGGGACAGATCCGGAGATCTTGCTGGCCAGGGTAGTTGACTTACACCTTCTAGAGCACGTTGGGTGGCACGGGATACATGCGGACGTGCGTTGTCCTGTTGGAACAGCAAGTTCCCTTGCCGGTCTAGGAATGGTAGAACGATGGGTTTGATGACGGTTTGGATGTACCGTGCACTATTCAGTGTCCCCTCGACGATCACCAGAGGTGTACGGCCATTGTAGGAGATCTCTCCCCACAGCATGATGCCGTGTGTTGGCCCTGTGTGCGTCGGTCGTATGCAGTCCTGATTGTGGCGCTCACCTGCACGGCGCCAAACACGCATACGACCATCATTGGCACCAAGGCAGAAGCGACTCTCATCGATGAAGACGACACGTCTTCACTCGTCCCTCCATTCACGCCTGTCGCGACACCACTGGAGGCGGGCTGCACGATGTTGGGGCGTGAGCGGAAGACGGCCTAACGGTTTGCGGGACCGTAGCCCAGCTTCATGGAGACGGTTGCGAATGGTCCTCGCCGATACCCCAGGAGCAACAGTGTCCCTAATTTGCTGGGAAGTGGCGGTGCGGTCCCCTACGGCACTGCGTAGGATCCTACGGTCTTGGCATGCATCCGTGCGTCGCTGCGGTCCGGTCCCAGGTCGACGGGCACGTGCACCTTCCGCCGACCACTGGCGACAACATCGGTGTACTGTGGAGACCTCATGCCCCACGTGTTGAGCAATTCGGCGGTACGTCCACCCGGCCTCCCGCATGCCCACTATACGCCCTCGCTCAAAGTCCGTCAACTGCACATACGGTTCACGTCCACGCTGTCGCGGCATGCTACCAGTGTTAAAGACTGCGATGGAGCTCCGTATGCCACGGCAAACTGGCTGACACTGACGGCGGCGGTGCACAAATGCTGCGCAGCTAGCGCCATTCGACGGCCAACACCGCGGTTCCTGGTGTGTCCGCTGTGCCGTGCATGTGATCATTGCTTGTACAGCCCTCTCGCAGTGTCCGGAGCAACTATGATGGGCCTGACACACCGGTGTCAATGTGTTCTTTTTTCCATTTCCAGGAGTGTATGACTGGACATGAAAACTGTCAGCATCAGATACGCGTCTCATTCTGCGTGAAGCAGAAATCAGCGGCTTGTGTTTCTCTCAAATCGTGGCTGAGATGCAGTTACCAGTCAGTTCCAGACGCGTTAGACAAATCCTGGCTCAAGACGCGATTGTGGCATTTAAGCAAGTGCTCCATAACTGACCTTTGTACAATGCGCATAAGGAGGCCCGACTGAAGTTTGCGGAAGAACGTATGTCGTGGACCGCAGAACGGAACAAAGTAAAAATGGTTCAAATGGCTCTGAGCACTTTGCGACTTAACTTCTGAGGTCATCAGTCGCCTAGAACTTAGAACTAATTAAACCTAACTAACCTAAGGACATCACACACATCCATGCCCGATGCAGGATTCGAACCTGCGACCGTAGCGGAACAAAGTAATTTTTAGTGATGAGAAGGAGTTGAATTAGGATGAGCCAGGTGGTTTTCAGTTTTACTGGCACCATCTCCGTACTGAAGAACACTCACGGATGAGCAGAAACTTTGGCGGTGGCAGCGTTTTCGTCTGAATATCATTTTGTGCAGAAGGTACGTTCAGCACAGCAATGAACTACGATGGTTAAACAAGGATGCTGGAAACTGAATTGATTTGTTTGTATCAGGATTTTGACGATGAACATTTACTATTTCTCCACGATAACGCTGGGATTCACAAAATCGTGGTTTCAAGCTAAAGGAATTCCACTTCTGAGCTGGCAATCGAGAAGTTCGGATTTAAATCCCATGGAGAATCTATTGGGGATCCTAACACGACGTTTTTATAGCAAGGGACGACAGTTTGAGACAGTGGCCGAGCCGAAAACTGCGATTCGAATGGAGTGGACCTCAATCTCGGAAGAAGAGATCACTGCACCTATACAATCAATGCCCAAGAGGATTTTCGCTGTTATTAAGAACAATGGAGATTCGATCCTGACAATAATTTTTGTCCGTGTATGAGTTCCACCCCTAAAGTTGTCTTTTTTCTTTTATTTTCTTAAATACCAACGCTAATAGTAAAATGAGAACCTATTTTGTTTTGCTTTGTTGTAAACTGAACAGCAAACATACGTGCAATACCAAATAGGTAGCCGGCCGGTGTGGCCGTGCGGTTCTAGGCGCTACAGTCTGGAACCGCGTGACCGCTACGGTCGCAAGTTCGAATCCTGCCTCGGGCATGGATGTGTGTGATGTCCTTAGGTTAGTTAGATTTAAGTAATTCTAAGTTCTAGGGGACTGATGACCTCAGATGTTAAGTCCGACAGTGCTCAGAGCCATTTGAACCATTTGAACCAAATAGGTAAATAAACATTTTTTTCCATGAACAGAGACGTGCCTTTATTCTAATTTCCAACACTGTATAGCGCTAGCCTCTGCCGCAGTGAAATCTGCATCTAGCCCAGCTTTTGTTGTTGCCGTTGCTCGTTGGAGCTTAAGGGCGCAAAACAGTTGTCATAAGCACCCACATAATGACTTGAAATGGGTCGTGTATCAGGAAAAGTATTCCGTGGTTCTCGAAATTAGTTGTCACATAGGAGTCTAAACTGTGTTTCTAGGTTGGAAAATTATAATGAAAAATCATAGTGAGTCTGGAATGCTAGTTAAAAAGTAGCAAATATAATGTAAAGGTAAAATGAATAATAACAACCATAGTTCTTTAAGACGCCGTTCGGTAAAGATTTCTAGGACAAGTTAACTTTCGATCGCCACGTTGCTACGACGAGTAAAAGGTAGAACGGATTCTGCAGCGTCTGCTGTATCTGCCAAAACCGCGGGTAACTCACATGGTAAATACTCACTAAAGCGTAAGGGGTTAAAAAAAACTAACACAAGTTTGGAAAGTAGCGCATCGTCAGTGGTTTGTCACAGAGAGAGCAAAGCGGTGCGGGGTCGCCGCTTAACAGATGACGTTGGCTGAAAAGACACTGTGCCATACGTGATCTACCTAAAATTATTCTCTAGCGACGATATGTGCGAAGAGAAATGGCCCAAGCTCTACCAACGTCGCCAGTCGACCCGTCGCCAGAGGGTAAGCTTAGGGGAGTAGATGCAGGAATTCTGCAGCGCCGTTCTGGGCAACGTCCTAGTAGAGGTACACTATGTGATCAAAAGTACCCGGACACCCCCAAAAACATATGTCTTTATATTAGGTGCATTGTACTGTCACCTACTGCCAGGTACTCCATATCAGCGACCTCAGTAGTCATTGGACATCGTGAGAGAGCAGAACTCTCATGCTTAGGAAAAGCATACATTTTTCAAACATAAAACTAGAAGTTTAAATCTTCTTCTAACTTACTTAAAAAAATTTCACTAAATAAATGAAATGGATAAAATTTTTGAAGAGTTCGCTCATACATGACAATGACAGACGACATACGAATGCAGCAACACGTGCAACATTCCAACGCCTTAGGTTCACTGCCTTCCTGCAGTTTCTTGGCTCTATCCGCATTTCATCTGTTTCCAAAACTTAAAGAACGCCTCAGACGACTTCAGTTTGATAGTGATGAAGCGGTACAAGCAGAGGTGAGATTGTGGCTCCATCAAGAAACATTCTACAGTGTCGGTATTAAAGAACTAGTCTCTCGTTGAGAGAAATGCGTTCGTCGAAGAAAGGAAGGAGATTAATGTTTAACGTCCCTTCGACAACGAAGTCATTAGAGACGGAGCACAAGCTCGGATTAGGGAAGGGTGAGGAAGGAAATTGGCAGTGCCTTTCAAAGGAACCATCCCGGCATTTGCCTGAAACGATTTAGGGAAATCACGGAAAACCTGAGTCAGGATGGCCGAAGACGGGTCTGAACCGCCGTCCTCCCGAATGTGAGTACAGTGTGCTAACCACTGCGTCAGCGCGCTCGGTAAACCATCCACAGACTAGGCTGCACACCGGACCTCGACACTAATCCTCCGGGCCGTTTCATGCCGGGGACCGGCACGCTTTCCCGCTCGGTAATCAGTGCGTTAGACCGAACGGCTAACCGGGCGGGCACGTTCGTCGAGTGAGTGGCTATGTAGACAATTAGAATAAAGACTTAGAATGATAAAAACATTTGTTTTTCTTTGAAAGCCTTTAGGAGTTTTCAGATAAAAATTCGGAGGCATTATTTTTTAGCACAGCCTCATATGGGTTTTCTTGTTAGTAGACTTCATCCGCATGTCCTTTATCCGCATCTGCGTATGCTAAAATGTAGTAAACCACTCGAATCAGTTCGTTACGTAGGAACTCTGCGATATACTTACGTTTGGCCTGAATTTTCGCATGCTGAAATTGGAGCGCGTAATTCACTTTTCAAAGAGTAGAATGTGAATGTCGGTCATGACCGTATTTTAATACAACACAGCCTCTCTTAGTCTCCATAAGTTCCATAAATTATGTGTTTCTGTCATAATTAGTTAAAACGATATTGCGAATTTTTTGCAAGTCAAAATGAGACGTGTAAAAAATTATTGCCTTATCTTTAATGCTGTAAAATTTAGTAACATAGTTCGTTTATCCAATATATGTTAACTGAAAATTTCATTAAACCGTGTAAATGTGCTTCTAATGCAACAAACTCTGCAATGAGTAGCTATAAATACATTGTATGACGAAAGAAAAGCTCCCGGAAGGAAAGGAGGAAAAGAAATTAAATTTGAGTGACTAAAAAATCGACTCAAATTTACAAAGAACTTGGCAATGTGAACCTACTTATCAGAATGAAGTTGCACTCTTTTTATCCTCTCCTGAGGAAAACCCGTCTAAACTGTTATAGTTGTTGTTGGTGTGTTGGAGCTTATGGGCGCTCAACATCGAGGCCTAAACTGTTATAACTGGCCCTTGATATTCCAGATATTGGCACTGGGACGGAGTTGACGCTAGAGATGGTTCCGAAGATCTTCTACCAGAGAAAGATCTGTGGATGCTGTTGTCCACAGGAGGAGCTCAACGCCACACAGACACGTGCCATGTGTGGAACGAACGTTGTCCTATTGAAAAATGGCACCACGATACTGTCGCATGAGACATCACACATGAGGAAGCAGGATCTACATGACGCGTCGCTGCGCTATCAGAGTTCACTCAACTCTACTATCCGTGAGCTGAAGTCATATCCGATGGCTACCATACCATGATACCAGGAGGAATACCGCAGTCCCTCTCGAAAAACAGTGGAAAAATGGAACCGCTCCCCAGGTCGCTGTCATACTCATCGATGGTTGTCATCCAAGGTATAGCAGAACGGCGACTCGGCGCGGAACACAGTGCGACTTCCATTCATCAACAGTCCAGGCTTCCCTCTCATGGCACCAATCCAAGCGCAACCGTTTGTATTGTGACGTTAATCGCAAGATTACTTGGCTGTTGCTAGTCTCCGACCAATATTGAGAGATGACACAACGCTACGGTGCGCCTGGTGCAGAATATGGTCATACTCTCTGTGCAGGTGAGACATGATCGATAGGAACATTGATGACAACTATGCCTGTCCTCAAGTTCACACACAGTCCAAAATCGAGCCACTCTCACATCCGGAAGCACAATAAATATGGGTACTGCGAGAATCAGGAATACAGAAATACAAGTCACTGAGGAATGAAATAAATAGGAAGTGCAGGGAAGCTAAGACGATATGGCTGCAGGAAAAATGTGAAGACATCCAAAAGGATATAATTGTCGGAAGGACAGACCCAGCATACAGGAAAGTCAAAACAACCTTTGGTGACATTAAAAGCAACGGTGGAAACATTAAGAGTGCAACGGGAATTCCACTGTTAAATGCAGAGGAGAGAGCAGATAGGTGGAAAGAATACACTGAAAGCCTCTATGAGGGTGAAGATTTGTCTGATATGATAGAAGAAGAAACAGGAGTCGATTTAGAAGAGATAGGGGATCCAGTATTAGAATCGGAATTTAAAAGAGCTTTGGAGGACTTACGGTATAATAAGGCAGAAGGGATAGATAACATTCCATCAGAGTTTCTAAAATCATTAGGGGAAGTGGCAACAAAACGACTATTCACGTTGGTGTGTAGAATATACGAGTCTGGCGACATATCATCTGACTTTCGGAAAAGCATCATCCACACAATTCCGAAGACGCCAAGAGCTGACAAATGCGAGAATTATCGCACAATCAGCTTAACCGCTTGCGACGGGTCAGGCTCTTATCGCGCAGTTTCCTTTCCCTGAAAGAAAATCCACCTACCTCGTTTCTTAGGTAGTTGCTGCACTCGCCTCTCCTGATAGCAGCTACTGGAAAAATTGCAGAAAAGCAGTGTTGAAGAAACTGCAATTTAATAGCCGCTCACCGGAGGCCGCGATACATGTTTGCTGAAATACAATCTATGAGCAATCTTCCTAAATAAATTGAGTTATTGGAATGGTAGTAATTGTTTACTCAAACGAGAACGCGAAGTTGGTAATTCTATTTAAGCTCTTTATTGTCTTTAAGCCTGATCATCAGCCCGCTAATCTACGTTTGAAGAAAGTTCAGTTCACAATTCTATCCACACTCAAACCCCGCCAGAATTAGCTTTCAAAGTTACGGAATTTACTTAACTGCAACACAGACGATTTTCTAACATACACGTTTGCAGTCGATGTTCAATAATAGTTCGTTTTTTAACGTTAATGCTCGCCATAAGCACTTAGTAAAAGTTTACGAAGTACCGCCACGCTTTTAATTATTAAAGTTACTCGCGTCTTTCTCGGAACGAAAAGTCACAACTCGCTCAAACTCACACTACGCGTTACTGGACTCTTCCAGTCTCAAATCGCACAGTACCGAACCGATGAAGCCGTTTTATGACTTCATTTTACACATTATTCGCGAGGACACATCAAGCATGTCTCTTCTCGATCACAGTTCCTTCGCGACCCTCATCCACTCGCGACTCCCTCTCCTAGTCTGCTAACCGTCCTCGCATCTCATTGGCTCACACATCACACAGCCAATCAGAATTAACTCTTTGGGTGCGCCTCGCGCCAAAATCTAGCACGCACCAGTCATGACTTCTGAATCATTTACGTCATGATTTCTTGTTACACAAAATTTACTGTATAATTTAACAAACCGAAAGGAAAACTAGACTTTACTTTATTTCCAGAAATTATTTAAATACTCGCGAACGTTCTGGCTGCTTGTACAATACCATACACTCTTGGACATCCGACATTCACTAAGATGGGGAACCACTGGCGACTCTGTTCCCACGGTTACATCGTCTGAACACTTGCGAGTTCCAACCTAGATTTTATACACTTGCAAAGAATGGCGAATGTCCCTCTTTCATTCACTCAGGCACACTCATTCACTCTCACCTACTCATATAAAATAACTGTTCACAAAAATTCAAAACATTTATGGTTTTAACAAAGTTATAGGTGAATTTCTAAAAGTAAAATTCTCAAAATAAATACAAAAGCACGGAAGGTGATTTTGTTTCATAGTTGGATGGTCACTGAAGGTGATCTATACATAATGGTATTTATTTAGACTCGAAAATTGTAGAAATTTGCGTTTTCTGTAAGATTTTTCTAATTTCCAAAATATGCAGGTTTCAAAGCTCAAATTTGGATGACTTATTTTTATTCATAACAGAAACTAGTATATTAACTTTTAATTTCCTCAGGTTCCTCAGTTAGAAGTTATTAAAGATGAAAGTTCCACGTTATACACGCGGCTAGTTAGCGCACAGGTCTTACATTCTCACGGTACAGACATGCCATATGGTCGTGACGTCAGACGAACGGACACCGGTAATCTGCCCGCTACAGCACATATGCTAATCTGATGGCTACTTTACAGTCTGTCTACATTTCACAGTAAATATTTGATAGAAAACTGTGCGCTCGCACTAGTTGCGACGCCACACGCTCATGCATCGAAGCTGCTTACAAGAATAATACACAGGAGAATGGAAAAGAAAATTGAGAATGCGCTAGGTGACGATCAGTTTGGCTTTAGGAAAAGTAAAGGCACGAGAGAGGCAACTCTGACGTTACGGCTAATAATGGAAGCAAGGCTAAAGAAAAATCAAGACACGTTCATAGGATTTGTCGACCTGGAAAAAGCGTTCGACAATATAAAATGGTGCAAGCTGTTCGAGATACTGAAAACAGTAGGGGTAAGCTATAGGGAGAGACGGGTCATATATAATATGTACAACAACCAAGAGGGAATAATAAGAGTGGACGATCAAGAACGAAGTGCTCGTATTAAGAAGGGTGTAAGACAAAGCTGTAGCCTTTCGCCCCTATTCTTCAGTCTGTACATTTAGGAAGCAATGATGGAAATAAAAGAAAGGTTCAGGAGTGGAATTAAAATACAAGGTGAAAGGATATCAATGATACGATTCGCTGATGACATTGCTATCCTGAGTGAAAGTTAAGAAGAATTAAATGATCTGCTGAACGGAATGAACAGTCTAATGAGTGCACAGTATGGTTTGAGAGTAAATCGGAGAAAGACGAAGGAAATGAGAAGTAGTAGAAATGAGAACAGCGAGAAACTTAACATCAGGATTGATGGTCACGAAGTCAATGAAGTTAAGGAATTCTGCTACCTAGGCAGTAAAATAACCAATGACGGACGGAGCAAGGAGGACATCAAAAGCAGACTCGCTATGACAAAAAAGGCATTTCTGGCCAAGAGAAGTCTACTAATATCAAATACCGGCCTTAATTTGAGGAAGAAATTTCTGAGGATGTACGTCTGGAGTACAGCATTGTATGGTAGTGAAAACCGGAACAGAAGAGAATAGAAGCATTTGAGATGTGGTGCTATAGACGAATGTTGAAAATTAGGTGGACTGATAAGGTAAGGAATGAGGAGGTTCTACGCAGAATCGGAGAGGAAAGGAATATGTGGAAAACACTGATAAGGAGAAGGGACAGGATGATAGAACATCTGCTAAGACATGAGGGAATGACTTCCATGGTACTAGAGGGAGCTGTAGAGGGCAAAAACTGTTGAGGAAGACAGAGATTGGAATACGTCAAGCAGATAATTGAGGACGTAGGTTGCAAGTGATACTCTGAGATGAAGAGGTTAGCACAGGAAAAGTATTCGTGGCGGGCCGCATCAAACCAGTCAGTAGACTGATGACACAAAAAAAAAAAAAAAAAAAAAAAAACTGCGCGATTCGACAAACCGGCTAAATGGAGACCAACGATGAGGAACTTTTCGAACTCTTGTCAGACACTGATAACGCTGTGCCTCTCCAGTACGCGCCAATTTCGTGTTTTTCACACTGATCACCCATCATTTGACGCGGTGCCCCATTGCGGCTCTTAACGAATGTACGAGCATATGGAATAAGTTCACAGATATGTGAGTGAACTCGAAGACTTGATCCGACGGACAGGGTGGACACTAATCTGCGCTTGTTTGCTGCTAATCAAACCTGTAATGTTCAGATACAGTACTACTGGTGTGCTGCTTGAAGCAGTAGAGCCGTTTAAATAGCTGGGCGTAACGTTGCAGAGTGATATGAGGTGAAACAAGTGTGTGAGAACTGTGGCAGGGAAGGGGAATAGTCGACTTCGGCTTATTGGGGGAATTTTAAGATAGAGTGGTTCCCCTAAAATGGAGACCGCATATAGGACGATGGTGTGATCTACTTTTAGGGTACTGCTCAAGTGTTAGGGATCCATACCTCGTCGGATTGAAGGAAGACTTTGGATCAATTCGGAGACGGGCTGCTAGATTTGTTACCGGTGAGTTCAAACAACATTCAAGTGTTACGGAGATGCTTCGGGAACTCAAATGGGAAAGCTTGGAGGAAAGGCGACGATCTTTCCGAGAAACACCATTGCGAAAAGATAGAGGATCGGCATCTGAAGCTGACTCCCAAACGATTCTACTGCAGCCAACATACTGGGTGACAATTATTGAACTCTATGGAAAATTTAATAGTCGTGGGTGACTGTAATTCGAGGGTAGGAAAAGGGAGAGAAGGAAACATAGTAGGTGAATATGGATTGGTGCTAAGAAATGAAAGAGGAAGCCGCCTGGTAGAGTTTTGCACAGAGCATAATTTAATCATAGCTAACACTTGGTTCAAGAATCATGAAAGAAGGTTGTATACATGGAAGAATCCTGGAGATACTAGAAGGTATCAGATAGAGTATATAATGGTAAAACAGAGATTTAGGAACCAGGTTTTAAATTGTAAGACACTTCCAGGGCAGATGTGTACTCTGACCACAATCTATTGGTTATGAACCGTAGATTAAAACTGAAGAAATTGCAAAAAGGTGGGAATTTTAGGAGATGGGACCTGGATAAACTGAAAGAACCAGAGGTTGTACAGAGTTTCACGGAGAGCGTAAGAGAATAATTGACAGGAATGGGGGGAAAGAAGTACACTAGATAAAAAATGAGTAGCTCTGAGGGATGAAGTAGTGAAGGCAGCAGAGGATCAAGTAGGTAAAAAGACGAGGGCTAGTAGAACTCCTTGGTTAACAGAAAAAATATTGAACTTAATTGACGAAAGGAGAAAATATAAAAATCCGGTAAATGAAGCAGGCAAAAAGGAATACAGACGTCTCAAAAATGAGATCGACAGGAAGTGCAAAATGGCTAAGCAGGGATGGCTAGAGGACAAATGTAAGGATGTAGAGGCTTATCTCGCTAGGGGTGAGATAGATTCTGCCTACAGGAAAATTAAAGAGACCTTTGGAGAAAAGAGAACCACTTGTATGAATATCAAGAGCTCAGATGGCAACCCAGTTCTAAGCAAAGAAGGGAAAGCAGAAAGGTGGAAGGAGTATATAGAGGGTCTATACAAGGGCGATGCACACAAGGACAATATTCTGGAAATGGAAGAGGATGTAGATGAAGATGAAATGGGAGATACGATACTGCGTGAAGAGTTGGACTGAGCACTGAAAGACCTGAGTCGAAACAAGGCCCTGGGAGTAGACAACATTCCATTAGAACTACTGATGGCCTTGGGAGAGCCATTCCTGACAAAACTCTACCATCTGGTGAGCAAGATGTATGAGACAGGTAAATACCCTCAGACTTCAAGAAGAATATAATAATTCCAATCCCAAAGAAAGCAGGTGTTGACAGATGTGAAAATTACCGAACTATCAGTTTAATAAGTCACAGCTGCAAAATACTAACGCCAATTCTTTACAGACGAATGGAAAAAAAAGTCGACCTCGGGGAAGATCAGTTTGGATTCCGTAGAAATATTGGAACACGTGAGGCAATACTGACCCTACGACTTATCTTAGAAAATAGATTAAAGAAAGGCAAACCAACTTTTCTAGCATTTGTAGACTTAGAGAAAGCTTTTGACAATATTGACTGGAATACTCTCTTTCAAATTCTAAAGGTGGCAGGGGCAAAATACAGGGAGCGAAAGGCTATTTACAATTTGTACAGAAAACAGTTGGCAGTTATAAGTGTCGAGGGACATGAAAGGGAAGTAGTGGTTGGGAAGGGAGTGAGACAGGGTTTTAGCTTCTCCCCGATGTTATTCAATCTGTATATTGAGCAAGCAGTAACGGAAACAAAAGAAAAATTCGGAGTAGGTATTGAAATCCATGGAGAAGAAATAAAAACTTTGAGGTTCGCCAATGACATTGTAATTCTATCAGAGACAGCAAAGGACTTGGAACAGCAGTTGAACGGAATGGACAGGGTCTTGAAAGGAGGATATAAGATGAACATCAACAAAAGCAAAACGATGATAATGGAATGTAGTCGAGTTAACTCGGGTGATGCTGAGGGAATTAGATTATGAAATGAGCCACTTAAAGTAGTAAAGGAGTTTTGCTATTTGCGGAGCAAAATAACTGATGATGGTCGAAGTAAAGAAGATATAAAATGTAGACTGGCAATGGCAAGGAAAGCGTTTCTGAAGAAGAGAAACTTATTAACATCGAGTATAGATTTAAGTGTCAGGAAGTCGTTTCTGAAAGTATTTGTATGGAGTGTAGCCATGTATGGAAGTGAAACATGGACGATAAATAGTCTGGACAAGAAGAGAATAGAAGCTTTCGAAATGTGGTGCTACAGAAGAAAGCTGAAGAGTAGATGGGTAGATCACATAACTAATGATGAAGTGTTGAATAGAATTGGGGAGAAGAGGAGTATGTGGCACTACTTGACAAAAAGAAGGGACCGGTTAGTAGGACATGTTCTGAGGCACGAAGGGATCACAAATTTAGCATTGGAGGGCAGCGTGGAGGGTAAAAATCGTAGAGGGAGACCAAGAGATGAGTACACTAAGCAGATTCAGAAGGATGTGGGTTGCAGTAAGTACTGGGAGATGAAGAAGCTTGTACAGAATAGGGTAGCATGGAGAGCTGCATCAAACCAGTCTCAGGACTGAAGACCACAACAACAACAACAACAAGGAAAAAAACGTAAATTAGTTAAAAACTACTGCATTTACACACTTTATTCAACATGTAAACGTCACTACAGATATTCGGATTTAGGTTACCACATGCTCTACATGCCTGCCTTCATTAGCGATGATGTGACGCAGACGAACAGCGAAATTCTGCATGATTCGCTGAAGTGTCGGGATATCGATGCTGTTGATGACCCGAATGGCTGCTTCAGCTGGCCAATGGTTTTGGAATTATATACATTATCTTTAATATAGTCCCACAAAAAGGAGTCGCATGTGTTCACATTGGCAGAATGCGGCGGCCAATCAAGGCCCATACTAATGGCCTCCCGGTACCTCATAGCCAGAGTTCGGTTCCCAAAGTGCTCCTCCAGGACGTCAAACACTCTCCTGCTTCAATGGGGTAGTGTTACTTCTTGCATGAACCACATTTCGTCGAAATCAGGGTCACTTTGAATAATGGAGATGAAAAAATCTTCTAAAACCGTCAAGTACCGATCGTTAGTCACAGAGCCATCAAGGAATATCGCGCCGATTATTCCTTGACTGATCATTGCAGACCACACAATCACCTGTTGACAGTGAAGAGACTTATTGATAGCGAAATGCAGATTCTCAGTCCCCAAATGCGCCAATTTTGCTTACTGACGTACCCATCCAAATGAAAGTCTGCTTAGTCGCTAAACGAAGCCACAACATGCATACTAATTCCCATCATGCCCTGCGACCAACCGTGTAGGCTGAACGTCCTAACTCCAAATCGTTCATAAATTATGAACGTCGTGCTGGACGTGCAGACCGCGTGAGACGACGCTTCATCCAGTCCCAAACATGCTCAATGGGGGACAGATCCGGAGATCTTGCTGTCCAGGGTAGTTGACTTACACCTTCTAGAGCACGTTGGGTGGCACAGGATACATCCGGACGTGCATTGTCCTGTTGGAACAGCAAGTTCCCTTGCCGGTCTAGGAATGGTAGAACGATGGGTTCGATGACGGTTTGGATGTACCGTGCACTATTCAGTGTCCCCTCGACGATCACCAGAGGTGTACGGCCAGTGTAGGAGATCGCTCCCCACACCATGATGCCGTGTGTTGGCCCTATGTGCCTCGGTCGTATGCAGTCCTGATTGTGGCGCTCACCTGCACGGCGCCAAACACGCATACGACCATCATTGACACCAAGGCAGAAGCGACTCTCATCGCTGAAGACGACACGTCTCCATTCGTCCCTCCATTCACGCCTGTCGCGACACCACTGGAGGCGGGCTGCACGATGTTGGGGCGTGAGCGGAAGACGGCCTAACGGTGTGCGGGACCGTAGCCCAGCTTCATGGAGACGGTTGCGAATGGTCCTCGCCGATACCCCAGGAGCAACAGTGTGCCTAATTTGCTGGGAAGTGGCGGTGCGGTCCCCTACGGCACTGCGTAGGATCCTACGGTCTTGTCGTGCATCCGTGCGTCGCTGCGGTCCGGTCCCAGGTCGACGGGCACGTGCACCTTCCGCCGACCACTGGCGACAACATCGATGTACTGTGGAGACCTCACGCCCCACGTGTTGAGAAATTCGGCGGTATGTCCACCCGGCCTCCCGCACGCCCACTATACGCCCTCGCTCAAAGTCCGTCAACTGCACATTCGGTTCACGTCCACGCTGTCGCGGCATGCTACCAGTGTTTAAAGACTGCGATGGAGCTCCGTATGACACGGCAAACTGGCTGACACTGACGGCGGCGGTGCACAAATGCTGCGCCATTCGACGGCCAACACCGCAGTTCCTGGTGTGTCCGCTGTGCCGTGCGTGTGATCATTGCTTGTACAGCCCTCTCGCAGTGTCCGGAGCAAGTATGGTGGATCTGACACACCGGTGTCAATGTGTTCTTTTTTCCATTTCCAGGAGTGTAGTTCAGTAATTGTCACCCTGTACATTGCGCGTAAGAACCAAGAAGATAAGATACGAGAAATTAGAACTCATGCGGAGGTATATAGACAGTCCTTTTTTCCTCGCCCTATTTGCGAGTGGAACAGGAAATAAAGTGGCAAGTAGCGGTAAAGGGCACCCTCCGCCACTCACTGTACGGTGACTTGCGGAGTATCTATGCGGATGTAGTAGATGTAGACGCTGTACACGCCCCTTATGTACCCTACCATGCCTGGTAACACCACCAAACACGAAGAACAGGACAGCACTCCATTGGCCGTTCTAAATGTGTGTGTGTGTGTGAAAAGTTTCGTTGGCATCTGACCATGTCTTTTGGTTACTTCACTTATTTTGTCATGTAGTGGAACTGTGTGGAGATGGGTATAGGTATGTATTTTGATAAACGTTTTTGTTTTAGTGGGGGGGGGGGAGGTAGTAATGGAATATGATACCAACTTTCGACTAACTTTTAAGAAGTGCGATGTAGACCCCACTTCCGTTTGTTTAGTGGCAGCAACGAGGGATATTTCCTTGTTACGAAGAAACACAATGCTACCGATCAAAATTCGGCACCATCAGTCTGAGATGATTACCTATTAAAGAGGTTAGGATTTAACGTCCCTGCGATAATGAGATCATTAGGGATGGAGTTCAAACTGGCACTGTTGAGGGATATCGCCTTGCCCTTCCAAAGAAGCATCCCAGCATTTGTCTTAAGTGATGCAGGGAAATTACGGAAACCCTGGATGGCCAGACGATAATCTGAAACGACGTCCTATCGAATACAGTCCCAGTGTCTCACTGCTGCCCCACCTCGCTCGGCTGAGTTCGTTGTAGTTGGCAGCACTGATACTACTGGGTGCTCTAATGAAATTGTCCCCAAATATGTCCATCGGACGTCGTGATTCTACATTTTCACAAGATTTCTATCCACGCTACACGCTGTATTTATCGTACTTAGGAGTGTCAAGGCGCGCTAGGAACACTTCCCATAGTGTGTCAGAAGCTTGTAATGGCTTTTACAATATTTCGTAGTTAGCAGTCGTTACTGGTTTCCAGTACCGTCATACATCTGAACTTCGCTGACCTGTTATCGGCCGCCATGTGGGGCTACAGATTCATTCTTGGTCACCACGAAGAAACTAATGCCAAGATGGACTTGAGATGGTGAAAGTGCCTCGCTACCGAAGTGGGTGGTATGTCGTCATACATTTCATCATTTTATAAAACTCTCATATCGCAACTGACGCGTGCATTCCTCGTTACTCATTGTAATAGCTGCGAAACAAAGAATTACAGAAACAATGGTGGGAAGCAGACTGTTTTAAGCAGCTCTAACAAAGCAGAGTTGCTGCATAAATCGTCAAAGTCTGTTACAGAATTATCTTTTATATTTCGTCGACTCCCTCCTACACGAGCTGTTAATATAAGGTGAAACGTTTAGCCGCGTTAAACGAAATGACTCGTAACGAGCGAACTTTTCATTATTTATAGTACTCTAATCGAAGTGATACACAGTGTTAGCAAGTACATCACCCGTAGTCCACTGCAGATACTGACGACTTCGCGCTTACAGAATTGTATGAGCAACAAGTTCGCAGGACAAGAAAGTGAGGGAAGCGGTCGGAATCTCGTTATATTAAATGGTTGTTTGTACGGCGTAGCTTCTGCGATTCGCTCAGCTGCGAACGTAAAATGACTTAAAGTAGCTATCTTCCATTTTCCAATCACTTTTACACTGAACTCGGGACCTTTGCCTTTCGCTGGCAAGTGCTCTACCAACTGAGCTACCCAAGCATGACTCACGACCCGTCTTCACAGCCTTACTTCTGCCAGGACCTCGTCTCCTATCTTCCAGGAGCGCTAGTTCTACAAGGTTCGTAGAAGAGCTTCTCTGAAGTTTGGAAGGTAGGAGACGAGGTACTGGCAGAATCGAAGCTGTGGAGACGGGTCGTGAGTCGTGCTTGAGTACCTCAGTTGGTAGAGCACTTGCCCGAGAAGGGCAAAGGTCCCGAGTTCGAGTCTAGGTCCGACACACAGTTTTAATATGTCAGGAAGTTTCATATCGGCACACACTCCACTGCAGAGAGAAAATCTCATTCTGGACTTTTACATTCTGATGGGAAAATGTTTTGTTTACATTAAAACAATCATAACTTAAATGGTTTAAATGGCTCTGAGCACTATGGGACTTAACATCTGCGGTCATTAGTCCCCTAGAACTTCCAACTACTTAAACCTAACTAACCTAAGGACTTCACACACATTCATGCCCGAGGCAGGATTCGAACCTGCGGCCGTAGCAGCAGGACGGTTCCGGACTGAGGCACCTAGAACCGCTCGGCCACCGCGGCCGGCTACTTATAACTTAAGTTTCAATCTGTCCGACATGAAATGTTGTTAAACTGGCCCTAGACAACCGCGACGATCGAGAGCTAGAGCCTAGGTCGACTCTTTGAAAACAGTTTCAGGCCTTAGCTTCGTATCCCATCTGACCACGTATCCAACAATTTATCAGGAAACTGCAAATGACACCATCTAGAGCATCAATTTGTATGACTCTACAAGGTATGACCCCGCGACATAAGTTATCAATGGAAATAGGCGTACTCTTTATTACGGACCTCCCCTCAAGTGCTGTAAAAAATGTTCGAAATTTAGAAGCAAGAGCACTTTTTTAACAATTTGTACCCTAATGTAACGCAACCACTATAAACGACAAGTCCTGGATAGTTGTAAAACACATATTTACTTATCTGCTTCTAGTAGTTTCTCATCGAAAGCATGGTTCGTTGAAAATCAAGGCTCGCTGATACAGTAAATTTTAAGTGTGGGAATATCAACGGGTATTTTAGTTTAAATTTGAACATTGCTGGTTTCAGTTTTTCCATCCGATGTTTGATCTAATTCATTTTTATATTCTCACACAACATCACAAATGAAACTCCATATTACTACAGACAACAACCATCTCCATATTCCCAACTAGTTTGCGTCATAACAACGTGTTGACCACAGACTGTTGTGTTAACTTCAAAGTAACAAAGATATAACTACACACAGCACTGACATCTTAAAAAGTATTGATTCTTTTGTGTCCACATATGTTTACATATAACTAATTATTTCTTTTCGATTTTTTTCAGTATGAATTAAAGAAATTCAGTAATGCCACTAATTTCAATGTAATTACAATTTCGAATTAAAATGGAGACATAAAAAATAACTACGTTTCCTGAAACGCAATTAAATTAATAATACTAACGTTTCATCCATGTTTGAACATAATTTTTTATATTTGAATATAAATAACATAATGTATTGCTATTTTTTCGTTCAAAATGGAAATGATCGTACGGCATTGATGGCCGGGAGGCCCCCTCTGGGGGAGTTCAGCTGCCGTATAGCAAGTCCTTTTTAGTTGACGCTACTTCGACGACTTGCGGGTAAATGATTATGAAGGGCACACAACACCCATTCCCTGCCGGGAATCGAACCCGGGCCCCCTGCGTGGTAGGCGGAAATGCTGCCTCTGTGCTACAAAGGCGCATTTTTCGTTCAAAAAGTCAGGTGTATGCGATTTCTGAAAAATGTTTATGTACTGGAGGATATAATCTCCAAGTGTATCGATAAGTAGAAAACATAACGAAAACAAAGCCAATGATCAGTTCCATTACATCTTCCACCGTAAATTCTGCGGAAAGCAGGCGTGTCGGATTTCACATTTCACAAGACACTTTGGGATGCGCTGTCCTGCTGCTAATACGAAACATTTCACAAGAGTGTTGGATGATGTCACATAGTTCTATTTCCAAGAAAAAGGAATTCACAACAGGAAGAGATAAAGCCACACTTTGCTGGTGATCTCTATGGAGATGGGTTTCTTTATAAATATTTAGTGAATTGCTGTTATATCTGGGATGGCGATATCGCATTCCATATTTGCACGGTTCTGTAACATGCGTCAGTCAGCTAAGATTACGATCTATAGAGACACTGTAACTTCTGTAGCAAAGCCACGCGACAAGTTTCAGGATGTTACACTTTTCACCGTTGATTCCGCTTTGTTTTAATCAGCTGTCTAATGTTTCTATGCTCTTCGAGCATTGCCTAGACCCTGCTTGCTAATTTACAACATTGTGTATTTCTGTTAATCAGTTCATAATTATTCTTATTCCATGCACAGTGAACTTTTCTTCCAGATTTTGAAGACCTGCCTGGTGTTTATGGTCTTTACTTCTAATTTGTTAGTGAAGCACTATCCAGAGTAGCCCTTACGCCGAAGCTAAAACTAAACTAGACTGAGCCGGAACAGCCCATCAAGGCCCGACGGTACCGACCAACCGCCGTGTCATCCTCAACCACAGGCGTCACTGGATGCTGAGGCTAGGGAGGAATAAGTATCTAGAGGTTGATCTAAAGAAGTGATGCTGTACTTTCCCCTGACGAGTCAGGAAACTGTGCAATAGAACACACGACAACTTGAATTTTGTTTTGTGGACACTGGCTGGTGTTGAATAGGCTCTGCAGAAACTGCATAACTTCGATGAGCCTCAGTTATGCTTCTGCTAGCCACGTTGTTTCCAGGTAGTTGGCAATGCCTAGCACGCTTCATATACGTGAAGGGTTCGCTTTAGTTCGCTGCCACATGGAGTCAGCGATCGCCAGAGGATGGAAGTCCCCGCCGTAAAAAACAGTGTGAGACGCCATGTCTCTGAGCAACAGCAGGGACTGAGAGTTATCTCCTAATTTCCAAGAAAGAAACGAACATTTAAGTCGTGCACGAATTAGAGTATTCTTCCAACAAGAATTATGGGCATTTTCCGCCTCCCTGTAAGTGCCTTCGCTGGCCGTGGTGGCCGAGCGGTTCTAGGCGCTACAGTCTGGAAACGCGCGCCCGTTACGGTCGTAGGTTCGAATCCTGCCTCGGGCAGGATGTGTGTGACGTCCTTAGATTAGTTAGCTTTAAGTAGTTCTACGTTCTAGGGGACTGATGACCTCAGAAGTTAAGTCCCATAGTGCTCAGGGCCATTTGAACCATTTTTGTAAGTATCTTCCAGAAATTAGAAGTGAGGTAGGAGAAGTGTGGAGCGGAGTGTTGAGATAAAGAACGCCAGCACCACCCGTTATAAGACGCCACTCTCATGCTTTACGTGAACTAACAATTACGGGTTTCTGTGTAAAGAAACACGGCTTTTACACATTGTGCCAGACTGAGCATATTGAAATGAACTACGTGCTTTTCAGCACAATCAGTTGATTCCTCCACTGTAATTTCACATCCTGATAATGGCCGTCGGTATGTCCCAGTTTATAACGGGCAAATCTGTGTAGTTTTTCTAGGTAGCAAGTGATACATGTATGAAGTTCGGTTGAAATTATGCCGTGAAGTGCTTCACAGGTCACATGTGTCCACAGGAGTGCAAAGCGGCAGCTACACGATCTATATTATTGTCCAACGGTATTGTGTAATATTGCTGAAGTTCTCCTTAGACTACTCAATAAAACGTGAAGTATTTACTCTGATTCGGTGTGTTGGACGATTAGGACGCTGCTGTTGTGATAACTGAAGCCTTGAAATATCAAAGTGCCAAAAACTCGAAATCGAGTTATTCGAGGAAACCTCTACAACTAGTCATTGTATGAATGTTGAACAAGTAGCTGTTCACAGGAAATTATCATCAAAAACCGTATAAATCAGCATCGAACTTCCTTTTGATATTATTAAAATAAATTTTGTGAAATGTGCTAAGCGCCATAGATAATCTCTTCCAACTATGTTCTTTAAAATAATGTAAAGTATTCAATTATAACACGTATACCTTTTTTTGTTACAAATATGTTTGTCTTGTGAAACTTTGCAGTGGAAACCTGTACACCCAGCTACGTACAAAGTTCATGATAAAACTCCTGGTGATTGTTGTCTGCCAAATAACCTACCACAAGCAGTAAGTATTTCTTTTCTATTTGTGTTATTCTGTTGGTGCAATCAACACTTCTCTTGATCTCTATGCCCCTGATGTTCTCAACAGTATTTATACGTTTCATAATGTTCACTTCTGATCATGGCTCGAGTTCAGTGAAGGTTTTTCTGACACGTACTTTTATTTATTAATTTCTTAAGAAATCTTCTCTCGTGGCTGTATGGGTGCCGTTTGCAGTACTGTGTGAGCGACAACACATACGATTCCTTGTATATGGTTCAAATGGCTCTGAGCACTATGGGACTTAACATCTGAGGTCATCTGTCCCCTAGAACTTAGATCTGCTTAAACCTAACTAACCTAAGGACATCACACATATCCATGCCCCAGGCAGGATTCGAACCTGCAACCGTAGCAGTCGCGCGGTTCCGGACTGAGCGTGTAGAACCGCTCAGCTACCGCGGCCGGCAAGCAGTGACATTGAAACGCGAGCTGTATGCGCGGTTGCACCATCTTCTTGAAAATAACCGTTCAGTATTTCACTTAACACAAGTTCTCCTATGAATGGGTACAGAATATCACTGCAGTATCGTTGTGCATTTATTATGTTGTTGAAAAATATGGGACCCACTATCCGACGTCTAGAAATTGCAATCCAGACTCCTGTTTTCACAGAATGAAGTGGTTCCTCATGAATACAAGATAGATTTGCAATACTCCACATACGAGAATTCTGCGAGTTCATGTACCTGGATAAATGAAACCACGCCTCATTAGTGAAAAATGTTTCATTAAGAATATCCCTTCCACTTTTTTGAACGAAATTTTTGAACCCGTGACAATAAATCAGTCTCTTTCCATGATCAGTATTTTTCAGTTCCTGCACCACTGTCACTTTGTATGGGAAAAGTTCTGATTTTTTCCTTACAGCTGCGTGAACCGTTCCGACACTAACATCGATTTCCTGGGCGAGTTTTCTTACTGACTTGTCTGGACTCATGGACATTTTATCGGAGATTTGGAGTAGTTTATCCTCAGACAAAACGCTAGGGCGACCACTTCTCGGTGCATCTGTTACTGAACCCGTACTTCGAAATTTGTTAATCCAATCTCGCACAGTATCGCGATGTGGGAGTGTTGTCTCCGGGAAAACTGAGTTGGATGTTTCACGAACTGGAACTGTGTATTTATCGCCAGCTTTGAACACTTGTTCGACTAAAAACACACGTTCTTCAATGGTTAGCATTTTAATAGCGACAAAAACGAAACAAACGAACAAAGAAACAGAACTTAAACGTTCACTTCAACACGTAACGACACACACCAAAGATACTATTGACGCTGGCTGAGATAAACGAAACAGTGAAGTGGTGGGAGAGTCAACTTGATGGGAAGTAACCCAGGGAGGCGAACAACCATACGGCACACGCGGATGTCAACAGTGAAGTGGTGGGAGAGTCAACTTGATGGGAAGTAACCCAGGGAGGCAAACAACCATACGGCACGCGCGGATAATAGTCATACGGCACTGCGGTGAGACTTGTTAACACCCCGTAATTCAAATATTTTTGTTGCGATCAGTATTATTGTGCACCCTTTCAACAAACCGTCAAACTGTTGAATATTATTGCACATCTGGAAATATTGTGCAGTAATGCTGACTGTCTAGTGGACGCTTAAGCAAATAGCCTAGAAAAAGCGAATACCGCGGCATGTGTATGCAGTAGCACGCTGTGGCACTGACGTCACAGCCGACCCAATCACCGCTCGGTAGACTACCACCACCACATCCTATTATGTCGCCATTGCGTTTTGAGGGAATATAAGGACGTTTAAAGATTACAGTTGCCTGCAGTGATTGTTCTGCAATTATGTAATCAAGCAATAATTTGTCTTTCCGCGTATTTATGTGTACCACGTAACGTCTGTTTATGCTGAGAGTCAACTGCCAATAAATTCTATATTTCTCATACTCCAGTGCTGATTTAAGAGGCAGCAATCAGACTGACAATGAGAGGAAAATTTGAGCACAAAAACGAAGTTGTCGTAAAGAAGTAGAAGAAAGTTCACAGGTAAATACGGTACATAACCAACTAATGGCTCTAAGCACTATATGTCCGTAGCTCGTGGTCTCGCGGTCCCGTCTCGCTTCCTGAGCACGGGGTCCTGGGTTCGATTCGCGATAGGGTCAGGGATTTTCACCTGCCTCGAGATGACTGGGTATTATTGTTGTCTTCATCATTTCATCATCATGAAGGTGGCGAGATTGGGCTGAGCAAAGATTCGGAATTTGTATGGGCGCTGATGACCGCGGAGTTAAGCGCCCCACAAATCAAACGTCATAATCATTATCATCATCTAAGCGCTATGGGACTTAACATCTGACGTCATCAGTCCCCTAGTACATAGAACTACTTAAACCTAACTAACCTAAGGACATCACACACATCCATGCCCGAGGCAGGATTCGATCCTGCGACCGTAGCAGCAGGGTTGTTCCGGTCTGAAGCGCCTACAACCGCTCGGTCACAGCGGCCGGCTATAACCAACTAATGAAAACATTATGTACGAGTAGAGAAAACATTAACTATGAAACCAAACAATGTAGCAAATGTGGCAGTGCATGTTAGTGTGACCAATTATGGGAGAAGGAACGAAATAACTCCAGAAAAAGAATACTGGATCTTGTCTCTCGGTCTAATGCTGAGTTACTTAAAGTAAATCTATTTCAAAAAGTAGATGAGGATTCTTTTATGGAGTGACAGCAGGTGGTTAATAAAGGGCGGTTTACTAACTGGTCATCTGAAGACATTGCAATTGCTGCTACTGCACACAGAATGTCTTATAAAACCTTATGTTTCTAAATAAAATCAAATTAGTTTGTGCATATGATTAATAAAGTAATAGAGTGACACACCTTAACGCGAATCGAGATTGTATTCACGGTTGAGTAAGAGTTAAACATGTATGTTGTAATGTTTCTGGCTTAGTGAGCCATCATATTAGGCTCCAAGAAGTTGTTCCCAGGGCAGTGGAGATGCAAGAAGTATATAGATGACGAAATGTTAGATTCGGTACCATTCCCGTGACAAAGACCGCCTGCATAATGCTAGTGCTCTGTGATTGGCTGCTGTGTTCGGAGCAAGAGCGCCGAAACGGTAAAGTATAGTTATTATTATTAGCTAAACTACTCATTGGAATGACTTCACTTTTTAATATAAATATATCTCAACAGCTGACTATCAATCAGTCATTTTGGAATTGTTAAAAACAATTTAAATCAAAAACAAAAGACTGACTAAATTGAACACGAAGCACTTCGGAAGCGTTTGGGTCACACCTTTTCTGGTATGGCGCGCGAAGTATCTCGGGCTGTTCATCACTCTGGGTTGGGCAGTCAAGAAGAACAGACATGTTGTCTGTCGTAGGTCGTGTTTCCAATTTTTATTAAAGTTCCTGTTCGTCACTCTGGATTAGGCAGTCGAGATGTACCGTCATGTTGTCTGTGGCAGGATGTGTTTGCCAGTATTCGGTATTAAAAGATTCACTCCGGTAGTCATGAGGCACAGACACGTGTCACAAATAGTGTAAAGATACATTTTCGTAAACATTGTGTTTGATCTTGTACTTTGCTGTATCAGAAGGTGTTGTAATAAGATCATGTAGTCTTCTCGTGAGGCTATATTAAAATACGCGAGTGGCATCCCAAAGAAGTGATACATTATTTCAGAACAGAACCTCACTAAAAGTCAGTTTCAGCCTCAAGAAACAGAACCTACGACCTGCGTTCTCTTTTCTGCGCTGGAGACATCAACTTCAAGACAGCAGGTAATCCACACAGTGCACAGGAAACAACTAGGCGCCTCCCGTGTACTGCATGCACAGAACAAATGTGCTCAGTGTCGCGTCATCTGCAGTAATGCAGAGGAGGTAAAGCAGGATGATCGTTATTAACACCAACAGTCAATTCATTCATCCTTTCTTGCCGTAATGCGCTGTGTGCCTATGCACTACATTCGCACAAGCACACACCTCTTGCCACAGATTCAGCCGAACGGTGCAGTCGCCTGCCGAGCGATTCAATAGCCTGACTCCGTCACACTATAGTACCGCACTGCAGCAACTGAACCGCGGAACTAACGGCGGCACTGTGACAGCAGCCTAAATCTAGAAGCCGAATGGCGATTTGAACCGCCTTCTCCGAAATAGGAGTGTTCGACCACGACGCTACCTTGCTCTTGCATACGCCAGACGGCTTTTGTTCGTGATGCGAGTGAGTGATGACACAGAGACGAATACGGTGGCGCGGGCTGCAGAGCCACAGGTGGTCGTTGCCTCCGAGAGGCCATGGGAAACGGCCGCGATGCGCCCGCCATATACAGCTCGCTTCCGGAGCGAGCCACACACTTCCGACCAGCGACGGAGCGGCGTAGCAACCGCGCCGCCTCCGGTCTGGGAAACAGCTGCAGCGCCAAGGCGCTGGGGACACACACAGCGGTAATGCCTTCGCCTTCGCTGTCGGGCGTAGGTGCAGGAAGTAAATGAACCATATGGCTATAAATAGAGGCGAATGTGGCTACAAGGCAGATAAATGTGGCATAAATAAATGAAACATTAACAAAGTGTAAAATAGAGGGTACTTCATATAGGAAGCAAGCTCCGTGTCTGGTATTAAGCGGGAACAAACATCAGGGATGAAACTTCCTGGCAGATTAAAACTGTGTGCCGGACCGAGACTCGAACTTGGGACCTTTGCCTTTCGCGGGCAAGTGCTCTACCATCTGAGCTACCCAAGGACGACTCACGACACGTCTTCACAGTTTCAATTCTGCCAGTACCTCGTCTCCTACCTTCCAAACTTCACAGAAGCTCTTCTGCGAACTTTGCAGAACTAGCTCTCCCGGAAGTAAAGAAGTTTCACATCAGCGCACACTCCGCTGCAAAGTGAAAATCTCATTCTGGAGACATCCCCCAGGCTATGGTTAAAGCCGTCGGCGCACGAACCGTGCTGTCGAACGTTAACATTGAGCGTGCCAAGTTCAACGTGCTGCTGAACGCTCAGGAATGATGCGACTTGAGCATACGGTTCGTGGGCCCCAACGTGGTATACGCGATCGCAACGCACTCCAGCGGCAGTTGAGGGATGTTTCTAGATCGTAAATCACACTGTTTACTCAATGGGCGCGCGTAAAATTCCCACGTTAGCTCTATTAAAACGCACATTCCCCCATCGTCCACGAAAAGGAAAGTACCATGTCCAATCAGTAAGGACAGAGACATATAAAAGTTCCATTACAAACAGCGCGGTACAAATTTGGAATACTTCTCCGCATAAGATAAACATTATTTCATCATTCCCACATTTTAGTAAAACCCCTGGGTTAGTCTTACTTGATCACTGTTTCTACCCAGTAACAGAATCATTGCAACATGTGAATTACGAAGCGTAAAAGAAAAAGAAGCAAAGTACCTTTATACAAGTAGCGCAAGCTGTCCTGTAGATTCAGCCAATCGAACAAAGTCACCCCTCAAAAAAAAGGTGAACTTACATTTACATAACATCAAATATTGTAGTATATACTTATATTAAACTAATAGTACAATATCAGAATCTAATAAAACACGAATGTTAGGAAATGAAATTTAGTAGTGTCATTACGCGAACCTCCGCCCCAACTACTACGTCAATTCAAGAAAGTGATGCTATTCATTACGCTTTTTCTTTCTTTCTTTCTTTTTTTTATCTGATTTTGTTCGCTGCATCTGTTCGGGGCGGACGACGTAAGACATACGTTCAAGTTCGTTGTTGATCGATTAGCTCAGTTTTTTTTTATTAAGAGGGCAGCTAACCGTCTGACCGAACACGCTGAGCTACCGTGCCCGCTGCTAATCGTCTCTGTATCGTTCCAATTTTAGTATATGGACCGCCGAAGCGAGTACGCGTTTTAGTGGATCTTCCGTGTGTCGGTGCCTTCAAATAGCCTACTCTCACAATACGCAAGTTACAATAATTATTTTGCCATGGATATGATGTTTCTCGTTATTTTATTGGAACCAATCACACAGTTAACAACGGGTTTTCCAGTGATTCTGAATTTTCTGGAGCTCAGAAACAACATATATACATATAGGCTTGAAATGAATGCCAACATGGCGCCTCACAACTCTGTACTGAAGGGAGATGGCGTGCGTGTGACGTAGGTGGCGCTGTGCCATCTCATTGGTCAACACTCAGACGCACGCTCAGAATATGTAACATGCAAGATATTGCTCTGCACTTTCGGGTAAGACTCCCGAACGCGCTATTCCACGCTATGACGTCAGAAACTCGGCACGCACAACGCTCAACGTTCGGATGCACGGTCCGTGTGCCGACGGCTTTAGCCATGTTTCCGCAATACCTTTACTTCCAGGAGTGCTAGTTCTGCAAAGTTCGCAGAAGAACTTCTGTGAAGTTTGGAAGGTGGGAGACGAGGTACTGGCAGAATTGAAGCTGTGAGGGCGGGTCGTGTCGTGCTTGGGTCGCTCAGATGGTAGAGCACTCACCCGCGAAAGGCAAAGGTCCCGAGTTCGAGTCTTGGTCCGGAACACAGTTTTAATCTGCCAGGGCCGGCCGCAGTGGCCGATCGGTTCTGGGCGCTTCAGTCTGGAATCACGCAACTGCTATGGTCGCAAGTTCGAATCCTGCCTCGGGCATGGATGTCGGTCTGGAAACGCGCGACTGCTACGATCGCAGGTTCGAATTCTGCCTCGGGCCGGATGTGTTTGATGTCCTTAGGTTAGTTAGGTTTAAGTAGTTCTAAGTTCTAGGAGACTGCCGACCTCAGATGTTAAGTCCCTCAGTGCTCAGAGCCATTTGAACCATTTGAAATGGTGTTGATACTGATTGTGGCATGCCAGGAAGTTTCATATCAGCGAACAGTCTGCTGTAGAGTGAAAATCTCGTTCTGTAAATGTCGGGGATGTTCTTGATGTGCAGGGATTGGACAAAAATATGGAAAAATGTGAGAAATGTATGCTTGAAAATAAATGCAGATACTGCCGGCTGCGGTGGTCTCGCGGTTCTAGGCACGCAGTCCGGAACCGTGCGACTGCTACGGTCGCAGGTTCGAATCCTGCCTCGGGCTTGGCTGTGTGTGATGTCCTTAGGTTAGTTAGGTTTAAGTAGTTCTAAATTCTAGAGGACTAATGACCACAGCAGTTGAGTCCCATAGTGCTCAGAGCCATTTGAGCCAAATGCAGATACTAGCGAAGCCTGCAGTTGGTGCCGTTGTATTTGACTGCGCCACCTCGCTCTTGCGTGCACCAGATGGCTTTTGTTCGTGTCTGTTTGCCGATGATGCTGTGTTCTACAGGAAAGTAGTATCTCACGAAAGTTGTGAACAAATCAATGAGGATTTCCAGAAAATAAATGCGTGGTGTAATGACTGGCAATTATCTCTCAATATTAGTAAGTGTAACCTACTGGGTATAACAAGGCGAAAATCCCCATTAATGAGTACAAAATAAATGCTCAGTCTTTGGAAGCGGTAACATCAGTCAAGTATTTGGGTGCGACTATTCGAAATCATCTCAAATGGAATGATCAGATTACACACGTAACGGGATTAGCCGAACTCTAGATTGCGGTTTATTGATAGAATCCTGAAGCGATGCAGTCCTTCAACAAAGGAAATAGCTTACAATACGTTAGTTCGTCCAGTCTTAGAATATTGTTCGTCTGAATGGGACCCTTACCAGTTGCGTCTGATTCAAGAAACGGAGAAGTTCCTAAGAAGAGCGGCAAGATTCGTGACTGGTACATTTAGCCATCGAGGGAGCGTTACAAATCTCATAGAAAGTTTGAAGTGGGACACACTTGCAAATAGACGACGCGCTAAACAGAAGGGGGTGCTCACTAAATTCCGAAATCCAATCTTCACGGAGGACGTAGAGCATGTATTATTACCACCAACTTTGAAATCACGTGATGATCATCATTCAAAGATAAGGGAAATAAGAGCTCATACTGCGGCGTTCAGACAGTCGTTTTTCCCTCGTGCGATCCGCGAATGGAACAGAGGGGTGGGTGGGGGGTAATATGACTTTGGCGCCAATTGTGCCCTCCGCCACACACCGCTTGGTGCCTAACGGAGTACATATGTAGATCTAGGTGTGGAAAGGACAACTACGCAATGCCCACAATGCGTCGCTAGTGTCAGTCGTAATCAGATCAGTGTTCTTTGTAATTGTGAGAGCATTACGCCGCAGCTAAGTGAATTTTAAACGAGCCCAAGTGTCGGGTGTTTCACGAGGATTTATACCGCACTTGGGGAAAGCGGAAGAACATCATCCACTAAGTCACAAAGGGGGCGAAATGTGTGTCGAGTGTTCGTAACAGACGGTCGTTGAAGAGCATTGCGACGAAAAATAAGACGGCAGTTGTAAAAGTCCTTGAAGAACTGAATGTCGTTCTCGCTGTCACCACCAAATCAACAAGAAGGGACCTCTATACGCTGGAAAGTGCAGGGTGATCAGGAATTCCAAAACCACACATCAGTGGTGCATATGTCTTTAACAGGAAAACGTGGTGCCAAAGTCGTAAAACCTGCAGTATGGGTCAATGGAAGAAAGTCATTTGGTCGAATGATTCTTGTTTCACGCTGTTTCGAACTTCAGGCCGTTTGTCTGGTGTACACCAGACGAAGCCAACCATGCAGACTGCTTGCTGCTAACAGTGAAACATGACCGGGTTTCAGCGGTGATGCTAGCTGCCATGTCGTGGTAGTCCGTGGACCCCATACTTGCTGTATAAGATCGCACTATTGCCAAGGATTATGTGACCATTTTGGATGATCAGGTCCATCTCATGGTACAATGTTTGTTCTCCATTGGTAATGCTACGGTCCAAGGCGACTGCGCCCCTGTTCACAAAGGTCACATCGTCCAGGACTTTTTTTGTGAGCACGAAGACGAATTGTCGCATTTCCTCTGGCCACCACTGTCTCCATTTCTCAGTATTCTTGAGCCTTGGCTGTTTACTTTGAAGAGAAGGGTGCGTGATCGCTATCCACCACTTACCACTACCTTGGAGAAAAAATGTTTATGATTCCCTTGAAAGCCACGCAAGACTTTATTTATCCATTCCATCCATTCCGAGACGACCGGAAGCTGTTTTGAATGCCAGCGGTTTTCCCGTATCGTGTTACGCATAGTAATGTGTTGCGTTCTAAGTGTTTTTTCACTAGAAAAAGAAAACATTTCAAAATTAGTTCTCCATCACGTATAGTTTCCAGTAACCAGTTGCAGTAGGGACATCGAGTGTCCGTATTTAACAGTCGATTCACTAGCGTTATTTCGGACGGTTTCAGTTGTGTGTATTGTTTATTAAACCGGGGACTTAGAAATGACAGAGAATCTTCGTCCCACCGTAGCCCTCAGTGGTTCACAACCCTACAACAGGCAACAGCAGTCCACCCACCCCACCGCTGCCCCACACTGAACACATGCTAAATGTGTATTAAACTAGGAACCTAGAAACGACGGAGAAGCTTCGTCCCATCGTAGCCCTCAGTGGTTCACAAACCTACAACAGGCCACACCAATCCACCCACCCCACCGCTGCCCCACACTGAACACATGGTTAATGTGTATTAAACTGGGAACCTAGAAACGACGGAGAAGCTTCGTCCCATCGATGCCCTCAGTGGTTCACAACCCCACAACAGGCAACAGCAATCCACCCACCCCACCACTGCCCCACACTGAACACATGCTTAATGTGTATTAAACTAGGAACCCAGAAACGACGGAGAAGCTTCGTCCCATCGTAGCCCTCAGTGGTTCACAAACCTACAACAGGCCACAGCAGTCCACCCACCCCACCGCCGCCCCACACTGAACACATGGTTAATGTGTATTAAGCTGGGAACCTAGAAACGACGGAGAAGCTTCGTCCCATCGTAGTCCTCAGTGGTTCACAACCCCACAACAGGCAACAGCAGTCCACCCACCCCACCACTGCCCCACACTGAACACATGCTTAATGTGTATTAAACTAGGAACCCAGAAACGACGGAGAAGCTTCGTCCCATCGTAGCCCTCAGTGGTTCACAAACCTACAACAGGCCACAGCAGTCCACCCACCCCACCGCCGCCCCACACTGAACACATGGTTAATGTGTATTAAGCTGGGAACCTAGAAACGACGGAGAAGCTTCGTCCCATCGATGCCCTCAGTGGTTCACAACCCCACAACAGGCAACAGCAGTCCACCCACCACACCACTGCCCCACACTGAACACATGCTTAATGTGTATTAAACTAGGAACCCAGAAACGACGGAGAAGCTTCGTCCCATCGTAGCCCTCAGTGGTTCACAAACCTACAACAGGCCACAGCAGTCCACCCACCCCACCGCCGCCCCCACACTGAACACATGGTTAATGTGTATTAAGCTGGGAACCTAGAAACGACGGAGAAGCTTCGTCCCATCGATGCCCTCAGTGGTTCACAACCCCACAACAGGCAACAGCAGTCCACCCACCCCACCACTGCCCCACACTGAACACATGCTTAATGTGTATTAAACTAGGAACCCAGAAACGACGGAGAAGCTTCGTCCCATCGTAGCCCTCAGTGGTTCACAAACCTACAACAGGCCATAGCAGTCCACCCACCCCACCGCCGCCCCACACTGAACACATGGTTAATGTGTATTAAACTAGGAACCCAGAAACGACGGAGAAGCTTCGTCCCGTCGTAGCCCTCAGTGGTTCACAAACCTACAACAGGCCACAGCAGTCCACCCACCCCACCGCCGCCCCACACTGAACACATGCTTAATGTGTATTAAACTAGGAACCCAGAAACGACGGAGAAGCTTCGTCCCATCGTAGCCCTCAGTGGTTCACAAACCTACAACAGGCCACAGCAGTCCACCCACCCCACCGCCGCCCCCACACTGAACACATGGTTAATGTGTATTAAGCTGGGAACCTAGAAACGACGGAGAAGCTTCGTCCCATCGATGCCCTCAGTGGTTCACAACCCCACAACAGGCAACAGCAGTCCACCCACCCCACCACTGCCCCACACTGAACACATGCTTAATGTGTATTAAACTAGGAACCCAGAAACGACGGAGAAGCTTCGTCCCATCGTAGCCCTCAGTGGTTCACAACCCCACAACAGGCAACAGCAGTCCACCCACCCCACCACTGCCCCACACTGAACACATGCTTAATGTGTATTAAACTAGGAACCCAGAAACGACGGAGAAGCTTCGTCCCATCGAAGCCCTCAGTGGTTCACAAACCTACAACAGGCCACAGCAGTCCACCCACCCCACCGCCGCCCCACACTGAACACATGGTTAATGTGTATTAAGCTGGGAACCTAGAAACGACGGAGAAGCTTCGTCCCATCGATGCCCTCAGTGGTTCACAACCCCACAACAGGCAACAGCAGTCCACCCACCCCACCACTGCCCCACACTGAACACATGCTTAATGTGTATTAAACTAGGAACCCAGAAACGACGGAGAAGCTTCGTCCCATCGTAGCCCTCAGTGGTTCACAACCCGACAACAGGCAACAACAGTCCACCCACCCCACCACTGCCCCACACTGAACACATGCTTAATGCGTATTAAACTGGGAACCTAGAAATGACGGAGAAGCTTTGTCTCATCGTAGCCCTCAGTGGTTCACAACCCGACAACAGGCAACAGCAGTCCAACCACCCCACCACTGCACCACACTGAACACATGCTTAATGTGTATTAAACTGGGAACCTAGAAATGACGGAGAAGCTTCGTCCCATCGTAGCCCTCAGTGGTGCACAACCCTACAATAGGCCACAGCAGTCCAACCACCCCACCGCTGCCCCACACTGAACACATGGTTAATGTGTATTAAACTGGGAACCTAGAAACGACGGAGAAGCTTTGTCCCATCGTAGCCCTCGGTGGTTCACAACCCCATAACAGCCACAGCAGTCCACCCACCCCACTGTCACCCCACTGCCACCCCACACCGATTTGGCCCCCAGCGGACGCATCCCCCCCCCCCCCCCGCCCCCCGAGGGAGTAATTATGGTGTATGCGTAAGTGGACACAGTGTTTCCGAAGCATTCGCCGGCATAGTGTAACTGATGCAGAATAAGGAGACCTAACCTGCTTTCGCCGAGGCAGATGGAAAAACCGCTCGAAACCATCCACAGACTGGCCGGCACACAGGACCTCGACACTAATCCGCCGGGCGGATTCGTGCCGGGGACCGGCACGCCTTCCCGATCTGGATGTAGTGCGCTAGACCGGGTGGTTAGTCAGGCGGGCTCGCTTGCGGTTTGTTTGGGCATAGCTCTGTCAGCCAGTTCTAACACGTCAAGTTCGACTAAAACCGACACGCCACTCTCCAAGTCCGAGAAACGGGCCACAGTGGATGCTGCGAACAGTGCTTATTTTCCTCAAACTGATACCCGTGCAATGTTGGATACAGGGTGTGCGTTGTATATGAAACATCCTGGACAGTCTTCCTTAAAACAGGAGTCACTTTCTCCCACTCTCACTCACGTCCATTCGCACATTCACACAATCACACAAATCGCAAATACTGTAAAGATGGCAAACGAATGTGTGGCTGGCTAATCAATTTCAAAACTCCTTTATGTGCCAGCTTTGTTAACACATTAAAAACTCGTTACTAATATTTTAAGGAGTAAGTCTGACACTTTTGAAAATCTTAAAAATGTGTATATTTGTCTCAGCAGATCTGCGAGTACATGCACTCTTATGGGATTTTTTTAAATTTTTAGCTTTAATTTTTTTTTTTTTTTTTTTTTTTTTTTTTTTTTTTTTTTTTTTGATAATTCTACTGACTGGTTTGATGCGGCCCGCCACGAATTCCTTTCCTGTGCTAGCCTCTTCATCTCAGAGTAGCACTTGCAACCTACGTCCTCAATTATTTGCTTGACGTATTCCAATCTCTGTCTTCCTCTACAGTTTTTGCCCTCTACAGCTCCCTCTAGTACCATGGAAGTCATTCCCTCATGTCTTAGCAGATGTTCTATCATCCTGTCCCTTCTCCTTATCAGTGTTTTCCACATATTCCTTTCCTCTCCGATTCTGCGTAGAACCTCCTCATTCCTTACCCTATCAGTCCACCTAATTTTCAACATTCGTCTATAGCACCACATCTCAAATGCTTCTATTCTCTTCTGTTCCGGTTTTCACTACCATACAATGCTGTACTCCAGACGTACATCCTCAGAAATTTCTTCCTCAAATTAAGGCCGGTATTTGATATTAGTAGGCTTCTCTTGGCCAGAAATGCCTTTTTTGCCATAGCGAGTCTGCTTTTGATGTCCTCCTTGCTCCGTCCGTCATTGGTTATTTTACTGCCTAGGTAGCAGAATTCCTTAACTTCATTGACTTCGTGACCATCAGTCCTGATGTTAAGTTTCTCGCTGTTCTCATTTCTACTACTACTCATTACTTTCGTCTTTCGTCTTTCTCCGATTTACTCTCAAACCATACTGTGTACTCATTAACTGTTCATTCCAACAGCACATCATTTAATTCTTCTTCACTTTCACTCAGGATAGCAATGTCATCAGCGAATCGTATCATTGATATTCTTTCACCTTGTATTTTAAGTCCACTCCTGAACCTTTCTTTTATTTCCATCATTGCTTCCTCGATGTACAGATTGAAGAATTGGGGCGAAAGGCTACAGCCTTTCCTTCAACATTTCTTAATATGAGCACTTCGTTCTTGATCGTCCACTCTTATTATTCCCTCCCTATAGCTTACCCCTTCCTTTTTCGGTATCTCGAACAGCTTGCACCATTTTATATTGTCGAACGCTATTTTAAGGTCAACAAATCCTGTGAACGTGTTTTGATTTTTCTTTAGCCTTGCTTCCATTATTAGCCGTAACGTCAGAATTGCCTCTCTCGTGCCTTTACTTTTCCTAAAGCCAAACTGATCGTCACCTAGCGCATTCTCAATTTTCTTTTCCATTCTTCTGTCTATTATTCTTCTAAGCAGCTTCGATGCATGAACTGTTAAGCTGATTGTGCGATAATTCTCGCACTTGTCAGCTCTTGCCGTCTTCGGAATTGTGTGGATGATGCTTTTCCGAAAGTCAGATGGTATGTCGCCAAACTCATATATTCTACACACCAACGTGAATAGTCGTTTTGTTGCCACTTCCCCTAATGATTTTAGAAACTCTGATGGAATGTTATCTATCCCTTCTGCCTTATTTGACCGTAAGTCCTCCAAAGCTCTTTTAAATTCCGATTCTAATACTGGATCCCCTATCTCTTCTAAATCGACTCCTGTTTCTTCTTCTATCACATCAAACAAATCTTCACCCTCAAAGAGGCTTCCAATGTATTCTTTCCACCTATCTGCTCTCTCCTCTGCATTTAACAGTGGAATTCCGTTGTACTCTTAATGTTGCCACCGTTGCTTTTAATGTCACCAAGGTTGTTTTGACTTTCCTGTATGCTGAGTCTCTCCTTCTGACAATCATATCTTTTTCGATGTCTTCACATTTTTCCTGCAGCCATTTCGTCTTAGCTTCCATGCAGTTCCTATATATTTCATTCCTCAGCGACTTGTATTTCTGTATTCCTGATTATCCCGGAACATGTTTGTACTTCCTCCTTTCATCAATCAACTGAAGTATTTCTTCTGTTACCCATGGTTTCTTCGCAGCTACCTTCTTTGTACCTATGTTTTCCTTCCCAACTTCTGTGATGGCTCTTTTTAGAGACGTCCATTCCTCTTCAACTGTGTTGCCTACTGCGCTATTCCTTATTGCTGTGTCTATAGCGTTAGAGAACTTCAAACGTATCTCGTCATTCCTTAGAACTTCCGTATCCCACTTCTTTGCGTATTGATTCTTCCTGACTAATGTCTTGAACTTCAGCCTACTCTTCATCCCTACTATATTGTGATCTGAGTCTATATCTGCTCCTGGGTACGCCTTACAATCCAATATCTGATTTCGGAATATCTGTCTGACCATGATGTAATCTAATTTAAATCTTCCCGTATCTCCCGGCCTTTTCCAAGTATACCTCCTCCTCTTCTGATTCTTGAACAGGGTATTAACTATTACTAGCTGAAACTTGTTACAGAACTCAATTAGTCTTTCTCCTCTTTCTTTCCTTGTCCCAAGCCCATACTCTCCTGTGACCTTTTCTTCTACTCCTTCCCCTACAACTGCATTCCAGTCGCCCATGACTATTAAATTTTCGTCCCCCTTTACATACTGCATTACCCTTTCAATATCCTCAAACACTTTCTCTATCTGTTCATCTTCAGCTTGCGACGTCGGCATGTATACCTGAACTATTGTTGTCGGTGTTGGTCTGCTGTCGATTCTGATTAGAACAACCCGGTCACTGAACTGTTCACAGTAACACACCCCCTACCCTACCTTCCTATTCATAACGAATCCTACACCATTATACCATTTTCTGCTGCTGTTGATATTACCCAATACTCATCTGACCAGAAATCCTTGTCTTCCTTCCACTTCACTTCACTGACCCCTACTATATCTAGATTGAGCCTTTTCATTTCCCTTTTCAGATTTTCTAGTTTCCCTACCACGTTCAAGCTTCTGACATTCCACGCCCCTGCTCGTAGAACATTATCCTTTCATTGATTATTCAATCTTTTTCTCATGGTAACCTCCCCCTTGGCATTCCCCTCCCGGAGATCCGAATGGGGGACTATTCCGGAATCTTTTGCCAATGGAGAGATCATCATGACACTTCTTCAACTACAGGCCACATGTCCTGTGGATACACGTTACGTGTCTTTAATGCAGTGGTTTCCATTGCCTTCTGCATTCTCATGTCGTTGATCATTGCTGATTCTTCCGCCTTTAGGGGTAATTTCCCACCCCTAGGACAAGAGAGTGCCCTGTACCTCTATCCGCTCCTCCGCTTTCTTTGACAAGGCCGTTGGCAAAATGAGGCTGACTTCATATGCCGGAAGTCTTCGGCCGCCAATGCTGATTATTTATCAAAATTTAGGCAGTGGGGGGGATCGAACCCGGGACCGAAGACGTTGTGATTCTGAATGGAAGACGCTACCCCTTTTTTTTATTTTTTTTTCCGCTTTTGATCGTTGCATCTGCTCGGGGCGGACGTCGTAAGACATCCATTTTATGTTCGTTTTTGATCGATTGACTCAGTTTTTTTTATTACAGAGGGCGCGTAACCCTCTGACCGAACACGCTGAGCTACCGTGCCGGCATTCTAGACCACGGGTACAGAACAGGAAAATATTAAGTTCGATATTTTTTTCATGCAATAGGATTTGTATCAGCACTTTCGTAAGGTTTTAAAATAAAGTTATTTTTTGTGCAAAGCATATTTAGTACATTCAACTATGATGTGGTTTAGACTTCTGTCGTCTCCTGGATTCCGTTGCACGTTTCCTGTACGCCACAAGTATCACAAGCTAGAGGATCCTATCGCTGCCATACGTTATTGAACACTCCTACAAGAGTGAGAAGGATCTCATCTCATCTGTGTGGCTGGCGCCGTTCACTTTTCTAACCGCAGCCGGCCGGAGTGGCCGAGCGGTTCTAGGCGCTACAGTCGGGAACCGCGCGACCTCTGCGGTCGCAGGTTTGAATCTTGCCTCGGGCATGGATGTGTGTGATGTTCTTAGGTTAGTTAGGTTTAAGTAATTCTAAGTTCTAGGGAACTGATGACATCAGAAGTTAAGTCCTATAGTGTTTAGAACCATTTGAACCATCTGAACTTTACATACCGCCCCTTATTGCCTGTAACTTTCAGCCATTCTTCACCCATCTACGCATGACTCTCTACCTCAAGAACGAGCTGATAGTATGCTGGTGTATGGCACACTGAATCACCTGACTGTAACTACGTGGCTCCTTATTTACTATATCTGCTGATTCCTGTCCATGAATTCTCAACTTATCTGGCACACAGCACATTGACACCTCCCTCTGCAGGCTTTGTAGGCAGAGAAGAATACTCTGGACTACATGATCTGCTGGGTACAAGGTAAAGAGCATTCAGGGAATCAGATCAGACAATGTATTTTGCAGTATGGGTACGTATCATCTACCCCAGTGACTTCAAGCTCTCTTCTAATTTTGCGTCGTACACAGTACATTGCTTAGACAGACGGATCTTGAAAAATAACTGCAACACTAGTTTTCCGCCTCTGACCGCATCTTTAATACATGGAATACTCCGAAATTGATAAAAAGCTCGCTCACAGAAGCCAGTAGTTTCCTGTGAATTCTAAATACCACATAATATATGACTAAAAGAATCTGTGAAAAACAGTTTCGGGAGAATATAGTTTCAAAGGATGGCTACTCGATTTATCTGTTTCGTCAGTCCGTAAAAGAGTTCACATGGAATTTCTGAAAACTTCAACCGCAAACTGCGGAACTGCCAAGCACGGTGCTGCGGACAAATGTCGACAGCCTCTATCTGATGCGATACAACGGTTCTAGAGTGTTCAGCAATCTTATCTTCCTCTCAAGGAGCGTCATGAAGGAATGAAATAAAGAGCAAAGGCGGCAGACTGACATTGGTGAATGAGTCATTCAGTCTGCGGAGACTACGAAATCTCTAGCCGTGCGTTTACTAGTTAATGGAACGTAAACTCTGAACGTAGGGCATTTAGTAGTTGTAAACAGCGAAAACTTCAAGCCAAACTACGGAACATAGCTTTCGGTGTGCTGCTTTCATCCCTTGTCCTGTAATTTAGTTAATTAAGTAATATTCCGGAAAAGACAATATTATTCCCACCGAGATTGTGTGTCCTCATGAATCAGTGTTTGCTTAAACCACTTTTGGCCAATTTTGGCTGTACAGTGTGCTTAAAAATGGGTCCTCTATAGTTCTGGCAAAAACTAGAAAAACTTCCTAGACTCATAAGTCCAGAAACAGATATTTGTTGAGACAGGGGCCATACTATCTAATGACAGCCATCTGTCCGTTGATACTACAGTAGGTGGTTAATGTACAGTAGTTATCATTCAATCTTATTCATCCATCTGCCTTCCTTCTCGAAGAATAGCGAACTCGTGGAAGCAAACCTGGTCACCCTTGGTTTGGCCGAATGCGTGGTGGAGACGCTATTGCAGCGTGTGGCATCCATGAATGTGAATTGTACCACATATTTGAATATCACCGTAGTCAGAAATCTAAGAGGTTAATGCCGGGTAATACAGGAACTCCTCGATCAATTCACCTCTCATTAAACATTTGATTTAGTGTCGTAGGGGCGTAGAAAATGGAGTGGCCCCTCGTCAGGTACGAGTACAAAACATATCCATTGACTCGAAAATGAGATTTTCACTCTGCAGCGGAGTGTGCGCTGATATGAAACTTCCTGGCAGAGTAAAACTGTGTGCCCGACCGAGACTCGAACTCGGGACCTTTGCCTTTTGCGGGCAAGTGCTCTACCAACTGAGCTACCGAAGCACGACTCACGGCCGGTACTCACAGCTTTACTTCTGCTAGTATCCGTCTCCTACCTTCCAAACTTTACAGAAGCTCTCCTGCGAACCTTGCGGAACTAGCAGGAAAGAAAGGATACTGCGAAGACATGGCTTAGCCACAGCCTGGGGGATGTTTCCAGAATGCGATTTTCACTCTGCAGCGGAGTGTGCGCTGATATGAAACTTCATGGCAGATTACAACTGTGTGCCCGACCGAGACTCGAACTCGGGACCTTTGTCTTTCGCGGGCAAGTGCTCTACCATCTGAGCCACCGAAGCACGACTCACGCCCGGTACTCACAGCTTTACTTCTGCTAGTATCCGTCTCCTACCTTCCAAACTTTACAGAAGCTCTCCTGCGAACCTTGCAGAACTAGCAGGAAAGAAAGGATACTGCGAAGACATGGCTTAGCCACAGCCTGGGGGATGTTTCCAGAATGAGATTTTCACTCTGCAGCGGAGTGTGCGCTGATATGAAACTTCATGGCAGATTACAACTGTGTGCCCGACCGAGACTCGAACTCGGGACCTTTGCCTTTCGCGGGCAAGTGCTCTACCATCTGAGCCACCGAAGCACGACTCACGCCCGGTACTCACAGCTTTACTTCTGCTAGTATCCGTCTCCTACCTTCCAAACTTTACAGAAGCTCTCCTGCGAACCTTGCAGAACTAGCAGGAAAGAAAGGATACTGCGAAGACATGGCTTAGCCACAGCCTGGGGGATGTTTCCAGAATGAGATTTTCACTCTGCAGCGGAGTGTGCGCTGATATGAAACTTCATGGCAGATTACAAGTGTGTGCCCGACCGAGACTCGAACTCGGGACCTTTGCCTTTCGCGGGCAAGTGCTCTACCATCTGAGCCACCGAAGCACGACTCACGCCCGGTACTCACAGCTTTACTTCTGCTAGTATCCGTCTCCTACCTTCCAAACTTTACAGAAGCTCTCCTGCGAACCTTGCAGAACTAGCAGGAAAGAAAGGATACTGCGAAGACATGGCTTAGCCACAGCCTGGGGGATGTTTCCAGAATGAGATTTTCACTCTGCAGCGGAGTGTGCGCTGATATGAAACTTCATGGCAGATTACAACTGTGTGCCCGACCGAGACTCGAACTCGGGACCTTTGCCTTTTGCGGGCAAGTGCTCTACCAACTGAGCTACCGAAGCACGACTCACGGCCGGTACTCACAGCTTTACTTCTGCTAGTATCCGTCTCCTACCTTCCAAACTTTACAGAAGCTCTCCTGCGAACCTTGCAGAACTAGCAGGAAAGAAAGGATACTGCGAAGACATGGCTTAGCCACAGCCTGGGGGATGTTTCCAGAATGAGATTTTCACTCTGCAGCGGAGTGTGCGCTGATATGAAACTTCATGGCAGATTACAACTGTGTGCCCGACCGAGACTCGAACTCGGGACCTTTGCCTTTCGCGGGCAAGTGCTCTACCATCTGAGCCACCGAAGCACGACTCACGCCCGGTACTCACAGCTTTACTTCTGCTAGTATCCGTCTCCTACCTTCCAAACTTTACAGAAGCTCTCCTGCGAACCTTGCAGAACTAGCAGGAAAGAAAGGATACTGCGAAGACATGGCTTAGCCACAGCCTGGGAGATGTTTCCAGAATGAGATTTTCACTCTGCAGCGGAGTGTGCGCTGATATGAAACTTCATGGCAGATTACAACTGTGTGCCCGACCGAGACTCGAACTCGGGACCTTTGCCTTTCGCGGGCAAGTGCTCTACCATCTGAGCCACCGAAGCACGACTCACGCCCGGTACTCACAGCTTTACTTCTGCTAGTATCCGTCTCCTACCTTCCAAACTTTACAGAAGCTCTCCTGCGAACCTTGCAGAACTAGCAGGAAAGAAAGGATACTGCGAAGACATGGCTTAGCCACAGCCTGGGGGATGTTTCCAGAATGAGATTTTCACTCTGCAGCGGAGTGTGCGCTGATATGAAACTTCATGGCAGATTACAACTGTGTGCCCGACCGAGACTCGAACTCGGGACCTTTGCCTTTTGCGGGCAAGTGCTCTACCAACTGAGCTACCGAAGCACGACTCACGGCCGGTACTCACAGCTTTACTTCTGCTAGTATCCGTCTCCTACCTTCCAAACTTTACAGAAGCTCTCCTGCGAACCTTGCAGAACTAGCAGGAAAGAAAGGATACTGCGAAGACATGGCTTAGCCACAGCCTGGGGGATATTTCCAGAATGCGATTTTCACTCTGCAGCGGAGTGTGCGCTGATATGAAACTTCATGGCAGATTACAAGTGTGTGCCCGACCGAGACTCGAACTCGGGACCTTTGCCTTTCGCGGGCAAGTGCTCTACCATCTGAGCCACCGAAGCACGACTCACGCCCGGTACTCACAGCTTTACTTCTGCTAGTATCCGTCTCCTACCTTCCAAACTTTACAGAAGCTCTCCTGCGAACCTTGCAGAACTAGCAGGAAAGAAAGGATACTGCGAAGACATGGCTTAGCCACAGCCTGGGGGATGTTTCCAGAATGAGATTTTCACTCTGCAGCGGAGTGTGCGCTGATATGAAACTTCATGGCAGATTAAAACTGTGTGCCTTTTGCGGGCAAGTGCTAGTTCCGCAGGAGTGCTAGTTCTGCAAGTTTCGCAGGAGAGCTTCTGTAAAGTTTGGAAGATAGGAGACGGATACTGGCAGAAGTAAAGCTGTGAGTACCGGGCGTGAGTCGTGCTTCGGTAGCTCAGATGGTAGAGCACTTGTCCGCGAAAGGTAAAGGTCCCGAGTTCGAGTGTCGGTCTAGCACACGGTTTTAATCTGCCAGGTAGTTTCATATCCATTAACTTTCTGCAAGAGTAACGTCGTGCCCAACATACAGGATGCTTGAACAAAGACTGATTTCCAGGATTGATTATGGGTGAGCCCGGCATACTGAACAGGATGCCGAAACATAAGTCCCCGAGCAAAAGGAGGAGGGATGCTATGAGGGCTAACAAGTTTAAGTTGTTCTTAAGGTCGCTTACGAGCACCGAGAAAACTGAAAACAGAGCCACACAGACTGAGATCTATATGATAAATATGGCAATACAGACAGACCCCCCCATAGCTGCAGCTCCCTCCTCCGAAAGCCGGGGAGCAGAGCCGACAGAACACCAGAAACGGCAAGGGCATCCTGTGGCTGTGTCAGTTTCCAGAAAGGAGTAGAAAAAAGTCATTCAACCAATACAGGAAAACTTGGTAACCAGTAGCTCTAGTACAAGTTCTCCCACACAGGGTACTCCAGTAGTTAGACTACCACCTGTGGACCCTGTAAGAGTGTACCCCAACTTGGAGTACACCATGCAACTAGCAAGACTTGAGCAGCCGGCTACCCTGACCACTGCCCTGAGACATGTGGTTCGTGTAGGACACGAAGAGGGACGAAAGATAACCTTCTCGGTGATGGAGGCTGTGGACAGAATTCAACTAAAATCAGTGAATCTCCCCACTGACTTCGGAGCCCTGCGAGACTTGTTAAGAAAGGTGTTTGAAAGAAGGGGCGAGAAATTCGACCTAAACGACATCTATGAACAGGCAGTTTTGGCGAACGGACGAATTGCGTTCGACTGGACTAAGACCTGGCCACATGACCGAGTACACACCTACTTTCCATAATGACCAAAATAAACATAGGACAACTAAACACTCATAATAGTCGACTTGTGATGCAGGAACTCCGAAGGGAGGTGGAGGAGAGGAGATTGGATGTGCTCTGTCTGCAGGAGCCGTACTCCCAAGCTGGGAAAGTCGCATTTGCTGCCGCCACATGGCAAGTAATCAGCAGAGGAGAAGACCCAAGGGCGGCAATTATAATTACAAACAAACTCGTGAGAGTTACCACACTCTCTCAGTTTACAACTCCCCATTGCAACGTCGTGGAGCTCCAATCTCCAGCAGGAATCATCACCATCATTAATATGTACTTCCAGTATGGAGATGACATCGAAATACACCTAGACCACCTGATGAGGGTGACCACGGCGTTGCGGGGAAGGAAAATTGTAATAACAGCTGATATTAATGCCAAGTCCCCCCTATGGTTCAGTGGCACAAGAGACGCAAATGGAGAAAAGGTGGAAGAATACATTATGGCGTCGCAACTCGTGGTGGCCAACAGGCCTGGTAATCCTCCTACCTACACGGCAGGAGGAGGGCAGGGTACAAATATTGATGTCACTCTCGTGACACCAAATGTAACAAACATCATACAAAATTGGAAAGTACTAGGAAACGCCACCACTAGCGACCATAACTTAATAACTTTCACAGTAGGGGAGAGAGAGTGCCGCTGGGCCATGGGGTGGGAAATACAATTCAACTACAGGAAAGCTGACTGGGAACGCCTGGCGAGGGAGTGCGACATTCCTCCATTACCGGAAGATGACATGCAACAAGACATAAACGTAGACAACAGAGCAGATGAACTAGTAACTGCAGTAACCAGGGCGGTGAGGGCTGCTGTACCGATCAGGAGGAAGGCCATGGCGGCTTCTCCGTCACCGTGGTCGCCTGAACTGGAAGATCTACTCCAATCTGTCAGGAGGCTAAGGAGGCACTACCAGCGCAGTGTCGTCTGGCAGGAGAGACAAAGGTGGCAATTGCAGTACAGGGAGGCAAAACAGAGGTTCCAGAGTGAACTACGCGAAGTCAGAAGGCGAAGCTGGGAACACTATGTGCTCAGCCAGCTAGCACTGGATCCATGGGGACTCCCCTATAAATTAGTCAGGGAGAAAATCCGCTCTCCTATGGAGCTATCTACAGTCAGGCACGGGGACAGGATGACGGAGTCCTGGCAGGAGACTGCTGGGGTCCTCCTCCGGTCCCTGCTGCCTGATGACAATGCGGATGGGGAGACAGAGGGACAACGGCAATTGCGAGAACAAGACCGTGAAATATATAATAATGACACGGCGGTCTACCCCTTCTCAGAAGAGGAGGTGGCGACCCACATAAAGCAACTTAAAAGAGGCAAAGCTCCTGGGCCAGACGGCATTGTGGCGGAGGTGGTGCAATTCCTGGCACCCCAGCTGGTTGCCCCGCTTACCCACCTCTATAATGAGTGCCTGAGGCAACAACAGTTCCCAAGAAGGTGGAAAACTGGGAACGTCGTCATCATTAAGAAGGGACCGGACAAGGATCCTGCAGAAGTAAAGTCGTACAGGCCGATCTGCCTGTTAGATTTGTTTGGAAAAATCTTGGAAAAACTGTTGGCTGACAGATTGGCAGCACATAGAGTATTGTGCGGGATGAGCAGCAGGCAATTCGGTTTCAGGCCGGGGCGGTCGGCATCTGATGCAATCGCCCTGGCGGCCGAGGTCTGTGGCTCGACCCCGCACAAATACGTGGTGGGCATCATGGTGGACATCAGTGGCGCCTTCGACAACCTGTGGTGGCCCTCGCTCTTCTCCTGCTTGCGGGAGAAGGAGTGTCCAGGGCCGCTATATGGCTGCCTGAGGAGCTACTGTGAGGATCGGGAGGTCTGGCTATCATCCCCTAGCGAAAGGGTAGGGAAAGCTGTCACGAAAGGATGTCCCCAAGGATCGGTCCTAGGGCCGCTCTTTTGGGACATCCACATGGAGCCATTACTAGACAGCCTGCAACGAAGTGAGGATGTGCTAGAGGTGATAGCCTACGCTGATGACCTCCTCCTGATGGTCGGTGGCCGTAGCCGAGAGGACATAGAACCTAAAATAGAGAGAGCATTAGACAGACTCCTACAGTGGTGCCACACCACGAAAATGACCATATCACCAAGCAAATCGACATACTTACTACTTAAAGGACAACTAATCAGGAACCCTACGGTCAGAATTGACGGCACACCGGTACTGCGAAGACGAGACACACGTTACCTAGGAGTCATCATTGATGAGAAATGGAACTTCGGAAAACACATTGAAACTGTAACCCAAAAAGCTCTGCAAATATTAAACAACCTCATTTCCATAGGACACAAAAGATTTCACCTACCTCCACATCTCATTAAACTTTATCACAATAGTATCCTAACTTCAGTAGTGGGTTACGGCTCCGGGGTCTGGGCGCACAGACTCACGAGGGTTGTGCCCGCCATGGCAGTGAGAAGGGTTCAGAGAAGCATGGTTCTAAGATCTGTGGGCGCTTATAGAACATCTCCAGGAGGGGCCCTATTAGTCATAATGGGGCTCTGCCCACTTGACATCAAGATTAGGGAGCAAGCAGCCTGGTATTGGGCAAAAAAAGGGAACCAGGGGAAAATAGAAGAAATCATGGGTGTGAGGGTAGAGGACAAAATGGGGATTAGAAGAAGGGGGGAAGAACTTTGGCAGGGGTCCTGGGAGACAGAAGAAACTGGTCGCAGAACCTTTCAGTTCTTGCCGAACGTGAGGGAGCGTTTAGAAATGAAGCACTTTCAGCCAACACGGGGACTGATCCATTTTCTCACTGGACATGGACCCTACCCGACATACTTATGTCGGTTTGGGAAGAGGGCTACGCCCGCGTTTGACTGTGGCGCGCCGGAAGGCACTCCGGATCATGTGATTTACGAGTGCCCTCTCTTCAATGATGTAGCGACTACACTTCGAGACGGACTACCGAACCATGACACGTATCAACTCCTCAGACGTGAAGACACTTTTCAGATGATTAATACTCTGGCCAACGAGGTATCACGGAAAGTGTTAAATGAATATCTGAGGGAGATAAACTAAGAATGCGAAAATGAACACCGATATTGTCTAGATCCCTTTTCCCATACCGCCAGCGCGCGGACTGGCCGACTTCACATCACAGTTGGGATGCGCCGCGCGCAGGATTAGGGGGAGGAGGGGTTAATCTCACCGACTTAGAGATGCACCGGATTTGACTTAGGATAAGTTAGTTTCGTAGGACTTAGAATAGGATATTATGTTAGGTTATGGAACTGCAGCGAGTTAACATCTTGGCCAGCCCAGTGCTGGGGGCAAGCTCTTTGGGGTTAGCTCGAAGAGCAAGGCTTGCAAAGTAGGTTTATATATTCTACTGGCACATATGTGACGCTGCAGGTGTAGAAATTAGCAATTAGTGACAGTAATAGTTTCTTAAGTAGTAGGGATAGTTAGTATAGTGCCCATTGTTGTAGTAACCTGTAGCACATCATATTTTGTAGCATGCTGCATGAAACAATAATAAATGTATTAATATTACGACCCACTAATGCTATTAAGGAAGTGGGTTAATATTGTATAATTATTATTATTGATGATGAATAAAGGTTAAAAAAAAAAAAAAAAAGAGTAACGTCGTCCAATAGAGCAGTAATTTGTCACGCAGAAACTGTTTATTAACAGCATTTGTTTATTCGTCCAGTTAAGTGAAGGACCTATGGGTCTTATCACCCATAATTCCGGCCACACATTGCATGATGTGGCAGGCATTTCTGAGTGCCGTATCTGGCAGCATTAGAGCCAGAGGATTCAGCACAAACGTAGCCAATAAGAAATCAACAGTGAACGACAAGAGGAGCACTAACTACGTCACGGAATACTGAGTGTTTCTTACTGAAGTAAAATGGCTAACATCTCAAAAAGTGTTTGTTTTCGGATATATCTGGAATTTTTTCTAATTTCAGCCAGTAGAACTTTCTGTAAGATCATGACGCGCGTTTTTTTTTCAACATTGTAAATAACCGTTTTAAGTAGACAATATCATGACTAACATCGAAACAATCCCGGCATCTTGCTGCGCAACGTATCGCACAATCGGTACATACACAAACATTGTGCCATGCAAGACTGTTCGTTCTTCAGCAAGAGTGACAGCATGGTTACTGCTTGTGTGAATCGTCGTACGGTGAGACACACTGGTCGTTGTTCCGGTGTCATGTGACGTTCAGTACATCTTTTAATACGATTATTCTCTTTTTACTTGTGTCCACAATCCTGCCATACTTCAGAGAGGGCAACGTTTTCCATCTGCACTGCTGTAAATGTTTCTATTCGCTACAATTGCAAATGGAGCCTATTATGCCATTCTCAGGTTCCGAGTTCAAGTAACTTACGTTGTTGCAGCTCAGTTCAATTTTAAGAAAACATTCTTTTCTCAAAATATTTTATGAAAGCGAAGTAGTCTTTTCATAAAGATTTAACGACACTCACTGTGGCACAGAAAAGCTCAGTTCAATTTTAGGAATAATTTTTTTTCTCAAAATATTTTATGAAAGCGAAGTTGTCTTTTCATAAAGATTTAACGACACTCACTTTGATCCAAAAAAGTGACCATGATTCAGGAACACATATTTTCAATGATTTGCCAGCAGCCACAAAATATTTAGCTACTAATGAAGTTTAGTTGAAGAGGAGCCTAAAGGATTTATTGGTAGCTAACTCACTCTGCTCCGCTGATTAATTTCTTAGTAGAACCGTTTAACATGTGTATACGTCTACTTTTTTTTGCCTGCTCCATCGATTACACACACAAAAATTATTTCTGATGAGGAACGTGTGAACATATTGCAAAATCAGCATCCATGACACATCTTTTCCACGGCTTATGTGGCTACAATTTTGTCATCCAAGGAATAATCTTTTATGCTATTTACACCAAGATTATGATAACATGCGTTACTTTGTAAGTGGCTGGGAGTAGAATGCTTTACACTTCAGGCAAAGAGAGCAAATTTTTCTAGAGAGAAGTGGTAGACGTAAAACGCATTATAAGAATTTAATTTTAAAATTATTTTGTTGTAAGCTTGATAGTTTAGACCACCGGAGAAACTGTCAAACGTTTTATGGCTGCAGCCTTCGCTCCTTTCTGTACACTAGTACTGTTGAGAGCTCGATAATTTTTCTTTCCTTCAGGTATTATACACAGGTGTGTGAAACTTAAGGACGAAAGTGATTTTCACAGCACGTGTCACTACCAAGTAACATAATTCGATGAAACTTTTTCTATGCGTAGAGAGAACTGCTGCAGTATAGTACGGAAGCTAATTGCAAGAAATGCGCAATGAGACAAACAGAAATGAGACTTTAATTCAAAGACAATAAGTAGACTGAAGACGATTCATGATGGTCCCTGGGACATTACAAAAGCTCGGGCATGATTATTAATAGGGCGTGTGTACACCTTGGGTGAAAATGCATGTTTCTGCAACTCCCCTGCTTGCCACAAGTTTCATAAGGAATGCTTGTGGAAGGGCGCTCCATTCCTTCAGCAGTGCAATTGACAACCCTTGGATGGTCTTTGATGCACGTGGACTAGTTGTCACAAGCCTGCCTCAAAGCATCCAGCTCGCGCTGTATGGGATTTAGATCGGGGCAACGCGCAGGTCAGTCCATTCGCCATTCGCCGTTAACTGTTTGCTGATTGATATCCACTGTCCTTTACCTGTTGCTTCAAATGCCTCGTGTGGAGGGGGACGACCCATTTGGCGCTACAGTCACATTGACATCACGCCATGTGTCTCGTCCAGATTTCTGTGGGCGACTGGGAGACTTCTATCTATATAAGTCTGCACTATCATTCGTTTCCACCGAATAGTCAATATGAAGGGCTTATTTCAATAGTGGTACAAGTCCATTAACTCCACTTTTCTGTCTATATTGCTACTGAAATTAATGAGCCGAACAAACAGAAATAAAGGTTCATCTCTAGCAACAAGCCATATGCTTGAATATTTCTGGTATCTCAACTGCAGATTTTTGAGCGCTCATTTAAATTTAGGACTCTGTATCTCAATATGAACAAAAATGGACTTGTACAACTATTGAAATAAGCCCTTCATATGTTGTGTTACTTTGTCAGTCTGCTCCTTCAATTTTGCAGAGCATCTACATCCACATCTACATCCATACTCCGCAAGCACCTGACGGTGTGTGTCCGTCAGTGTGTTTATACATATTCCTGACGTTCCTGAAGCGTCACTGACCGCCGATAACAAACCTCATAACAGAATTAAAGTACTGTAAGCGAAGTTGCCGTAGAGCTCTAAGGTATACGTGTAAATAACTATGAAACAAGACAAAGTATATCATACTGTAAGTAGGCTGTTTGGGTTTTTATGTTGGTAACGCCACTTAGCGCTCTTATGTAAGTAGGCTGTTTAGGTTTTTATGTTGGTAACGCCACATAGCGCTCTGTATGAAAATCACTGACTGTGCTGTGCGCAGTCAGTGGCTGGTTTGCATTGTTGGAATATTTGGTATTGTAGTGTTGGGCAGTTGGATGTGAACAGCACGTAGCGTTGCGCAGTTGGAGGTGAGCCGCCAGCAGTGGTGGATGTGGGGAGAGAGAGGGCAGAGTTTTGAGAGCGGTCGATCTGGACGTGTGTCCGTCAGAAAAAGGAAATTTGTAAGATTGGATGTCATGAACTGATACATATATTATGACTTTTGAAGACTATTAAGGTAAATATATTGTTTGTTCTCTATCAAAATCTTTCATTTGCTAAGTGTAGTTGGTGCCTTCAGTAGTTAGAATCTTTTATTTAGCTGGCTGTATTGGCGCTCGCTGTATTGCAGTGATTCGAGTAACGAAGATTTTTGTGAGGTTGATTCATGAAAGGTATAGGTTATTGTTAGTCAGGGCCACTGTTTTGTAGGGATTATTGAAAGTCAGATTGCGTTGCGCTAAACATATTGCATGACAGTTTAGTGTTGATCAGAATAAGTAAAGAGGGAAATGGACGAGTATGTTCAGTTCTGCTGAGCTGTTTGAAAATCAAGTAACATAAGAGGTTTATCAGCGCAGTAATTCATGAATTTTTCTAAGGGGATGTTTCACATGTTAGCCACGTCCTCGCACAGGTCGATTATCACCAATATATACGTCGTTATCAATCCTGGTTTCAAAAATTTAATTCATTGGTGATCGAGGGCTTCCGTATGCCAATGACAACGACTTCGCCAGCCAGATTTCGTGGCAAAAGAATGCGACGCCCTGGGAAGAGAGAGAGAGAGAGAGATAGAGAGAGAGAGAGAGAGAGAGAGAGAGAGAGAGAGAGTGATGACGACGACGAAGTGCAGGAGAGTGGTCCAAATCCCCGTCCTGTTACCAAAAGTAGATTTTCCGAACTTTCTCTAAATTGCTTAAGCAAATTAATTACTCTTTCCCTCATTAGAAAAATTCACCACCGGTTTCCTCCACCACCCTTCCCCAGGCCGAGTTTGTACTCTAACTCTCTCCACCTCGTCACTGACAGATCGACGGGACGTCAAAATCTAATCTCCTTCGTTCCATCGTGCTTTTTTACAAACACCGTTATTTGCATGGAACGTGTAGTACAGCTCATACTAAATACATAGCAGCGCTGCAATACGCTGTCAACATAAAAATGAAATGAGCGTGTGGCATCGTTGGCCGGGAGGCCCCTATTCAGGGAAGTTCTGCGGCCAAGTGCAAGTCTTATTTCATTCGACGCCACATTGGACGACTTGCGCGCCGGTAATGGGGATGAAATGATGATGAGGGCAAAACAACACCCAGTCCCTGAGCGGAGAAAATCTCCAACGTGACCGGGAATCGAACCCGGACCCGCTTGCGTGGAAGGCGAGCACGCTACCACCTAGCTAAGCAGGCGGGACGCTGTCAACATAATGTACTAAATAAAAAATGCAAATGTGTGACTAGGACCTCCCGTCGGGTAGACCGTTCGGCGGCTGCAAGTCTTTCGATTTGACGCCTCTTCGGCAACTTGCGCGTCGATGGGGATGAAAAGATAATGATTAGGACAACACAACACCCAGTCCCTGAGCGGAGGAAGTCTCCGACCCAGCCGGGAATCGAACCCGGGATCTTAGGATTAACATTCTGTCGCGCCGACCACCTTTTATTTAAATTTTTTTTAGAAAGCAGGACGAATACTGTTTTTTAATCTCATATTGTTCTACATTATTCGTTGAATTTGTTCGGGGCGGACTTCGAATGACATCCAGTTAGGTTCTGCATTGATCTATTCACTCAGTTTTATGTTACAGTGAGTAGGTAACCCTCTGACCGAACATGCTGAGCTACCGTGGCGGACAAGATAGTGTACTGACTAACACGAATTTCAAGATGGCTATTGCAAGGCACAAAATTCCTTTGTTACGAGTTATCACTCTTGTCCCAGTACTTCGTATCTATGAATCAGATCTCTGAGAAGACAAATTGGCATTATCTGCCCAAAAGATTTCATTCAGAATGTGAACAATTTTTGCAACGAGATATTTATCTGCTTTTAAGTCACAAGTACAGATTGTTTCTCGTATGATGCAAGCAATGTCTCCAGTGCTGTGCCGAAACCAGTACCCCGTAGGAGGCCCTCATGATATTATGACTTTTCGTCTCGTTGCTCGAACAGTTGTAAGGCGATGTACAGCTTCCGCCCGAGTATAAACTAGACGCCTTAGGAGCGGTCTTACAAAAAAGCCAAGAAAATCGTGACGGCATTTAGCATTACAGACTGATGTTAGAAATACACCATATTCACAAACATCTCTTAATGCTTTGATACATAGATACTTCGGCGGTGTCTACTCTTACATTGTCCTGCATGAAATAAGTATTACATTTTTTTTCCTTAGTTGATACTTCCCTGAAAAAAGGTTGAAATATACTGGTGATGTACCAATCAGAAGTTGTGGCGATGGTGATCTACCAGATAGAACGTTAGGCTCCAGCCTGGAGATGCTGGGTGCGATCCCACGTAGGATTGGGGATGTTTTCTCGTTCCAGTCCCTCCAGGGTGGGCACAGGTTTAGCCTGACATCAAACGACTGCTGGTTTTTTTCCGGGGGCTAAAAGTCTGCGATGAGCCAGCTACCCTCCCTCCTCCTAGAGCCATGCCCAAGAAAGTCTGCTCCCCACCAGACTGTGCCACAGACTTTTTTTTTTACAATTATAAGTTATGAGGTTGTGATACAAGACTGGTCCGGTCATTTGTGTCCTATTTATTTCACACGATGTCCATTGTTCTGCAAGTTCATGTAATCGAATTATCTGAGTTGGTCTGTCGATGCACCAACGCTACTCCGTAAGATTTTAGTTCGAGTTTAAGCACAGCCTTGTAGCAGATGCTCTGGCAAACCATTCAGAAGGGCTAAACGGCATAACGATTACCTCGGAGCTCTTTCCAAGCCAGCTTGTAACTATGTCGGCCAAAAGCGTTACGCCACCTGAACTCGCTATCCGTCCAATGAGCAGGGTGTCATGCTATAAATGCACCCTGACTGCTCTGAATTATTGGTTTCTAGACAACCCCACAAACCGCTCTTGATCCCATAGTTCTAAATATCCAGAAGGCTTTTGACACCATTCCTCACAGGCGGCTTCTAATCACATTGTGTGCCTACGGAGTATTGTCTCAGTTCTGGCTGGATTCATGATTTACTGTTAAAAGCCTCACAGTTCGTAGTTATTGGCGTGAAGTCATCGAGTGAAACAGAGATCATATCTAGCGTTCCCCAGGCATATCTAGCGTTCCCCAGGCAAGTGTCATAGGCCCTCTGCTGTTTTTAATTCACACAAACAAATGGCTCTGAGCACTGTGGGACTTAACATCTGTGGTCATCAGTCCCCTAGAACTTAGAACTACTTAAACCTAACTAACCTAAGGACATCACACACATCCATGCCCGAGGCAGGATTCGAACCTGCGGCCGTAGCGGTCACGCGGTTCCAGACTGAAGCGCCCAGAACCGCACGGCTTCATACAAACAATCTAAGAAACAGGAAGAATAGCTCTCTTAGATTGTTTGTAGATGATTATGTCATTTACCGTCTAGTTAAGTAATCAGATGACCAAAACCAAATGCAAAGTGATTTAGACAGGAAATCCGAATGGGGCGGAAAGTGGTAATTGACTCTATATAACGAAAAGTCTGAGGTCATCCCCGTCAGTACTAACAGAAATCCGTCGAATTTCGATTTCACGATAAATCATACAAATCTACAGGTTGTCAGTTTAACTAAATTCCTAGCGACTGCAGTTGCGAACATCTTACATCGAATCGGTCACAAAAAAACGTTGTGGTGAAGGCGAACCAAAGACTGCGTTTTACTGGCGGAACATGTAGTGGACGCGTCAGGTCTAGTAAGGAGACTGCCCCCACTACGCATGTAATCCTCTTCTAGAGTTTCGCTACGCAGTATGGGAACCGTACCAGGTAGGGTTAACGATAGATATCGAAAGAATTCAGTACAGGGCAGCTCGTTCCGTATTATCAGGAAGCAGGGGAGACAGTGTCACGGATGTGATACGTGAGTTGGAGGGGCAATTTTTAAAAGAAAGGCGGTTTTCGTTGCAGCGAGATCTTTCACGAAATTTCAATCATCTTATCCTCCGAATGAATATCAAGAGCTTTGATGGAAACCCACTTCTAAGCAAAGAAGGGAAAGCAGAAGGGTGGAAGGAGTATACAGAGGGTCTATACAAGGGCGATGTTCTTGACGACAATATTATAGAAATAGAAGAGAATGTAGATGAAGATAAAATAGGAGATATGACACTGCGTGAAGAATTTGACAGAGCACTGAAAGACCTAAGTCGAAACAAGGCCCCGGGAGTAGACAACATTCCATTAGAACAACTGACAACCTTGGGAGAGCCAGGCTTAACAATACTGCTATCTTCTGAGCAAGATGTATAAGACAGGCGAAATACCCTCAGACTTCAAGAAGAATATAATAATTCCAATCCCAAAGAAAGCAGGTGTTGACAGATGTGAAAATTGCCGAACTATCAGTTTAATAAGCCACGGCTGCAAAATACTAACACGAATTCTATACAGACGAATGGAAATTCTGGTAGAAGCCGACCTCGGGGAAGATCAGTTTGGATTCCGTAAAAACATTGGAACACGTGAGGCAATACTGACCCTACGACTTACCTTAGAAAATAGATTAAGGAAAGGCAAACCATATTTTCTAGCATTTGTAGACTTAGAGAAAGCTTTTTACAATGTTGACAGGAATACTCTCTTACAAATTCTGAAGGTGGCAGGGGTAAAATACATGGAGCGAAAGGCTATTTACAATTTGTACAGAAACCAGATGACAGTTATAAGAGTCGAGGGGCATGAAAGCAGTGGTTGGGAAGGGAGTGAGACAGGTTTGTAGCCTCTCCCCGATGTTATTCAATCTGTATATTGAGCAAGCAATAGAGGAAACAAAAGAAAAGTTCGGAGGAGGTATTAAAATCCATGGAGAAGAAATAAAAATTTTGAGGTTCGCCGATGACATTGTAATTCTGTCAGAGGCAGCAAAGGACCTGGAAGAGCAGCTGAACGGAATGGACAGTGTCTTGAAAGGAGGATATAAGATGAACATCAACAAAAGCAAACCGAGGATAATTGAATGTAGTCGAATTAAATCGGGTGATGCTGCGGGAATTAAATTAGGAAATGAGACGCTTAAAGTAGTAAATGAGTTTTGCTATTTGGGGAGCAAAATTACTGATGGTAGTCGAAGTAGAGAGGATATAAAATGTAGACTGGCAATGGCAAGGAAAGCGTTTCTGAAGAAGAGAAAATTGTTAACATCGAGCATAGATTTAAGTATCAGGAAGTCGTTTCTGAAAGTAGTTGTATGGAGTGTAGCCATGTATGGAAGTGAAACGTGGACGATAAGTAGTTTACACAAGAAGAGAATAGAAGCTTTCGAAATGTGGTGCTACAGAAGAATGCTGAAGATTAGATGGGTAGATTACATAACTAATGAGGAGGTATTGAATAGAATTGGAGAGAAGAGAAATTTGTGGCACAACTTGACCAGGGGAAGGGATCAATTGGTGGGGCATCAAGGGATCACCAATTTAGTATTGGAGGGCGCCGTGGAGGGTAAAAATCGCAGAGGGAGACCAAGAGATGAACACACTAAACATATTCAGAAGGATGTAGGTTGCAGTAGGTACTCCGAGATGAAGCACAAGGCAGAGTAGTATGGAGAGCTGCATCAAATCAGTCTCAAGACTGAAGACCACAACAACAATTCTCCGAAAGCGAAAATATTTTTTTGACGCCAACCTACATAGGTAAAAATAATAATCGTAACAAAATTGTAGAAATCAGAGGTTATATGGAAATATTTAATGTCTCCTTTTCACCGCATGCTGTTCAGGAGTGGAATGCTAGAAAAATAGTCTGAGGCGGTTCCATGAACCTTCCTGCCAGGCACCTAACTGTGGATTGCATAGTAGTCATGTATACGTAAATGTATATGTACTTGAAACACCCTGTAGTGGGCCTTTTTTTTATATGCTACTGGCTACTCTATTACCCAACGACGGTATCAGTGTTGTAGTCACAGCTATCTTTTGATATTATTTATTTATTTGCTGCACAGCAATGTGATCTTCAGCCTGCGTAATGCGAATTATAAGCAGGCAGTTTCAAAATGATGAAGCTCTGCATGTATGAAAAGAGTTGGACAACGTGGAGAGCTGTATCAGACCAGTCTTCGGACTGAAGACTACAACAAGATCCTACAGTGTTGTTTTTGTTCTTGTCATACGATACAGTGTGTTGTTGTAAAATTACTGTGTTTAAAAGCAATTTAAAACAAATAAAAAATAGAAAAGAACGAAAAATTACACAGAACTATATAAATAATCTTTTTTGGTGTACCTTATGAAATATAGTGGTTTAAAACTTCTACCTGAAACTACTGCCTTTGCAGAACGTTATTACAAATGGTAAATAAGGGAGAGGGAAAGAGAAAATACTAATTTTATTCCGATCAATGGTTGGTTAAGTAACTGATTCGGAGGTAACATTGAGCCTTATCCTCGCCATTCGGTTTATTAATCTACTAACGGTCCCAGCGCTTTTAATAATAATAATAATAAAACCATGAACATTGAAAGGTGGCTACACTGAGCCACAGCGCCAGAGATTGCGCCAAAGAGTATTATTCAGCCACCTCCACTGGTAGTTGCCGCTGAGAAGTTGGAGAGTGCAGTGGTAGTTCTGAGGTAGGCGTGATCTGTGCTTGTTGAGACGTCGATAGAGTACTAGTTGTTCTATTGGGTAAGACACCATATGTTATTCGATTGGGGACATTGTAATGATCAGAGTGTATTTTTCGTCAATATATATGAAGGTAACGAATTTTTTTTAATTTTTATTTCAAACTTCCTAACTAACAATGCCTCTTGTTCACAGGTTCCGTCAACAAAGCATCTGGCTTGTGTTCATGTATTAGAGTGTAATTCTGGTTTCGATGTGCAATCAAAGTATTTCTGTTTTTTTTAATTTCTTCATTGTAGATGGCGTTTAAAGCATCTTGTCGTATTGAGGAAGAACCGTGCCAGATGTGTACTTTGAATCACACTTCCACACACAGAACAGTTACACTTATGCTTTCTTGTTTCGTAGCTTTTATAGTTGATGGGGACTTAATTAATTAATTGTGTTAACGCAAATTTCCTTTCATTCTTTGTTGTAATTCTATGCGGTCAGATTGCGTACTAATATTTTTCAGGGCCAACCGGTTACGACACTACGTAACCGGACAAACAGCGACAAAAATTAAAATTATTAGCATTCTATATTTAATTAAGCCCCCATGCACGTGGCGACCGCTGCTTCGGATCGTCCCTTGGAATCTTCTGATAGTAAAAATAGCAGACAGTAGGATTGTTGTAGTAATTTGTAGTTTAGTAATTGTAGTCTATATTGCATGTGTATATTTGGTAATTGAACATTTGTAGTTGTCTTGTCATTCTTCTAATGGTATTTTCGCAGAATTTAATTTTTGATGTCTTGTATACGGGTTAACAATCTTGTGCAACTATGAAGATTTTAATTGTTCGTTAGGCGTGTTTGACGGGAAGCATTTCACGTGGATGGTATTGTTGGTGATAAAGTGTTATATTCTGTGTAATTTCCGTATAGTGACGAGTTTTGTATGTTTTGTAAATGATTACGCGATCGATGAAAAAGGCAAAAATGATGGATAGTGAGAATGACGAAATTGTTAACATGGCGAACTCGCCAACACATGAGAACAGTATAATGAATAATGAAGTAGAAAACAATTTAATAATTCGGGAAAATAGTCCGGAAACAGTTCACATTTTTTCACAATCAAAAAATTTTCAGAATTCGAGATTAATGACAGAAGATTCTGGAATAGCGAACGGTCTACCCGACGGGAGGCCGTCGTAGCACGGCATTATTATTTATCAAGCCAGGAACTTTATATGCAGCGGATCAAAAAGGTGCAAAGAAAATATCAACTAACTCACTTAAAAAAGCCTCACCAAGATGGAATTATCCGAATAGGACGGAAATGAATAGATGCGATGTATATATATACAGATAAATGATTACAACCTGAGAAAAAAAATTTGATGATGTCTTTAAGAGAATGAGATTCACAAACTGAGCAAGTCAATAAGACACTACCGAATGAAGTGGCGTAGTGGTTAACACTGAATTCGCATTCGGGAGGAAGACTGTTCAGACCTGCGTCCGGCCATCCTTATTTAGGCTTTCCATTATTTGCCTAAATCGCTTCAGGAAAATGCCAAGATGGTTCCTCTGAAAAGGCACGGCCGACTTCCTTCCCCATCCTTTCCTAAACCGATGGGACCGATGACCTCGCTGTTTAGAACCCTCCTCCTCAAGCAACCAATACCTCTGGCTCTTATGCAAGCAGTTATTCGGCTGGGCATTAATGGATAAAGTGTTGGATGCCCTCCTGAAGAATATCGTGCCAAATTCTGTTCAATTGGTGCATTATAACGTCAGTCCTGAGCCGGTTGGAGGGCCCTGCCCTTAATGGTCTACACGGTCTCAACTGGGATCAGATACGGTGACCTTGCTGGCCAAGGTAGGGTTTGGCAAGCACGAAGACACGCAGTACAAACTCTCGCCGCGTGCGGGCGACCTTTATCGTGCTGAAATCTAAGTCCAGGATGACTTGCCATTAAGAGAAACAAAATGGGACCTAGAATATCGTCGTCATACCGCCGTGTTGTAAGGGTGCTGCGGACGACATCCAAGAGGGTCCTGCTATGAAAATAAATAGTACTCCAGACCATCAGTCCTGATTGTCAGGTCCTTTGGCGGACGACAATCAGGTTGGTATTCCACCGCCATCCTGGGAGTCTCTGGACACGTCTCCGCTGATCATAGGGGCTCAACCGAAGTGGGAGTCCACACTGAAGACCCAATTCATTCAATGAGATCCCAAGCCGGAGACGTGTCTCGAGTCTCCCATGACAGCGATGGTTTACCAGACTGACTGTCGCGCGCCGTAAGGTCCGTCAACCAGAAGTGATGGTCTGGATTGCAATTTCTTTTCATAGCAGGACTCCTTTCGTTGTCATCCACGGCACCCTTACAGCACAGCAGCACGTCTACGACAGTCTACGCCCCGTTTTGTTCCTTTTCAAGTCAAGCCATTTGGGGCTTACATTTCAGTAAGATAATGTCTTTTTGCACGTGGGGAGAGTTTCTAGTGCGTGTCTTCGTGCTTGCCAAACTCTACCTTGGCGAACAAGGTCGCCGGATTCTTCCCAATTGAGAACGTGTGGAGCATTATGGGCAGGGCACGCCATCCAGCACAGGATTTTGACAATTTAATGCGCCTACTGGACATAATTTGATACGATATACTTCACGAGGATATCCAACAACTCTGTCAATCAATGCCTACTCGAACAGCTGCTTGCATAAGGGCCAGAGGTCGACCAAAACGTATCTGACTAGCTTAATTTGTGAAACTCTTTCCCCTGAACCAGTCATCCAATTTTTCTGAAGTTGTAATGATTTGTTTGTCTGTGCAGATGCATCTATCGATTTCCGCCTCATTAGGGTAATTCCTTCGTGGTGCGTCTTTTCTGTCTCAGTGTACAAGACAGACGAACATTCAATTGAAAGCATTCGACTGGAAAGTGAGCCAAGAGGTGAAAAAACGCAAGACAGGAACAACTTGGTCAGAAGAAACTGCATACTGAGAAAATGATATAAGTATGGTACCTGAGAAAGTTTTACATCAAGTAGACGCTTTGCCTAGTATATAATAATAATGTAATAGTAATAATGAAGAGCATTATGAATAAAAGTAATACTGATTTGTTTACACATCTGAAGCTGCGTTTACTATCATCAGAAACGGAAGGGATAGTAAAAGACGAGAAGATTGAAATGACAGTGACAACGGCTGTTAAGAAACACGGACTTACAGTAGATGACTTTGTAGATACTTCGGGCTTGGGGGTCAGACAAGGAAAAAAAGTGGTGAAGTGTAAGTTTGGAGACCGTAACCGCGCGGTATCGAATCCCGTTCAAACACTTAGATTTTTCAATCTATCTTTACGCTAGTATTCACCTTTCAATGATGTGAAAAATGCCACCAACGACACATGGTTCGAATTTCACGTTAAAGTGTAGGTCCCCTTTCCCCAGTAGCATCATTGAAAGAATTTGCAAACAGGCGGCTGAACATCCATCTTGATGTACTCTCAGCCGATTATGTCATAAGAATTTACTTCTGTGGTGAAGGGGGAGAGGGAAAAATCGTGGTGATGGTGGGGGTGACGACATTGAGCTGCGGACAAGTATGTGGAAGAGATAGCTAGCTATTGCTATAGAAGGCGAACCATTAGCTGTCATTTGGAGTTTAGAAGGAATGTAGCTTTGAGGTATTTGGAGAAATTTTCAAACTCGAGTTATTGATGAAGAAACTGATTTTGAAAATGGTTCAAACAGCTCTGAGCACTATGGGACTTAACATCTCAGATCATCAGTCCCGTCAGATCATCAGTCCCGTAGACTTAGAACTAATTAAACCTAACTACCCTAAGAACAGCACACATATCCATGCCCGAGGCAGGATTCGAAATTGCGACCTTAGCAGCAGCGGGGCTCCGCACTGACGCGCCTAGAACCGCTCGGTCACAACGGCCGGCTAACTGATTTTGAGAAGATGGCTGTGTTATGTAGTGGTATATAGACGATTCTGGTTTGTTGACAACGACTATTTCTGCTGTGCTGTTCAGATAGTAGTGCAAGTTTAAAGACAGATAAGAAGGAGTACAATGATTGAGAAGACGATAGAACAAACGGAGGATATGATTGTCTCTGCGCTTATCTGCACATGCCATGATAAGTGTTCGTAGGCTGGAGCGATATGGTCGAAATAATGTACGTCACAAATGTATCGCACACAAGCACGTATCGCCAGTTCCAGCCGGCGTAAGCTCTCGTAAGAAGGTCCTTGGCGAATACGATCACCATAATCAAATATGGAGAGTATTAGTGCTTCTAGAAGTTCCTTTTTAAGCTAGAAAAGGAATTTTTTTATATTTCTACAGTGTATTAACTGACGCTGAAACCGTCTTACACAAAGCAGTTGTGTGTTCATTACAGTCTAGGTTTATCACCTGATTCTTTGTAGAGGAAGAACAAGTTATTTCTGAGCTGTGAAAGACTTTCTCGGAACTGAGAGGTAATAAGTGTTTTGAGAGCGACCGAAATTGCTTGCATTCTATTTGGGTTTGGTTTCAGAACCATCTTCTGCGCTCTCTCAGATAACGTAAATAAGTCAGGATTTACATGCTGGATGGCTGTGCACAGTTTTGTTGGACTTGCACTTAGGTATAACTGAAGTTATCTTTGGATATACTCATCACACGTATCACAATTTATTTCGCCATTTTTACATTGGATTCTCATAGAAGAAGACAGAAGTCGTTACTCGTCCAGAGGACATAGAAAAGCAGCTTTACAGCTGTGCTCTTTCGCAAGTACCAGAGCCACAAGCAGTCACTGCCAGTTCCTTTCAAATTGATATTCTTCATCCATTAATGTACGCAAAGAAGCTACACCCTGCCGGGACAGAACAGCAGATAATTTGGTCGATGGCATTAAAGGAATATCCCAGAAAAACAGAATGAAACCAAACCTGCTCAACAATAATGACCGCCAGAGTGGCATAAGACTTCTACGCACTATCCGTTAGTATCAAAAAGACACTCGCTGCAAGTCAACAAAGTATTAACCGAATATGCCTACTAAGGACAAGTTTTGCCGCATCGAATTTACGCTGTCCAACCAGTGTGGGTGCAAAAAAACTGATATCCTCGAGCATCTTGTCATGGGGCCAGCTTTTACAGCCACATGCAACATGCTAGAGAAATGCTCAGTATACTGCATCGAACATCGAGCAGTAGTTTCACTGTTAGTAACATCAAAAACCTGCTCACGTTGCATATGCCACCTTGAATCTATACCAAACAGAAGTGAAGTAATTTTTATGCACATGTGGAAGCAACATCAGCTGATGCAAACACATCTTAAAAATCAGCAGACCTATTTTTGAAAGTCCCGCTCACGTCCGTTGCGGGGTTTCCACCTATGACATTCGCTGCGGGTAGCAGAAAGACCTCTAGAGCGTAGAGAACGAAAAAAATCATTATCAGTTCACCTACGTCGTGGGCTGTTTGCAGGAAAACTTCATGTATATACCGTCACATCCGTGTAGGTTAACTGAAGGTACACTATGTGATAAAAAATATCCGGATACCGCCAAACCGGGTGATGCTGAGGGAATTAGATTAGGAAATGAGACACTTAAAGTAGTAAAGGAGTTTTACCATTTGCGGAGCAAAATAACTGATGATGGTCGAAGTAGAGAGGATATAAAATGTAGACTGGCAATGGCAAGGAAAACGTTTCTGAAGAAGAGAAATTTGTTAACATCGAGTATAGATTTAAGTGTGAGGAAGCCTTTTCTGAAAGTATTTGTATGGAGTGTAGCCATGTATGGAAGTGAAACATGGACGCTAAATAGTTTGGGCAAGAAGAGAATAGAAGCTTTCGAAATGTGGTGCTACAGGAGAATGCTGAAGATTAGATGAGTACATCACATAACTAATAAGGAAGTATTGAATAAGATTGGGGAGAAGAGACGTTTGTGGTACAACTTGACAAGAAGAAGGGATCGGTTGGTAGGACATGTTCTGAGGCATCAAGGGATCACAATTTAGTATTGGAGGGCAGCGTGGAGGGTAAAAATCGTAGAGGGAGACCAAGAGATGAATACACTAAGCAGATTCAGAAGGATGTAGGTTGCAGTAGGTACTGGGAGATGAAGAAGCTTGCACAGGATAGAGTAGCATGGACAGCTGCATCAAACCAGTCTCAGGACTGAAGATCACAACAACAACAACCGCCAAAAACATACGTTTTTCATATTAGGTGCATTGTGCTGCCACCTACTTCCAGGTACTCCACATCAGCGACCTCAGTAGTCATTAGACATCGTGAGAGAACAGAATGGAGTGCTACGCAGAACTCAAGGATTTCGAACGTGGCCAGGTGATTGGTTGTCACTTGTTTCATACGCCTGTACGCGAGATTTCAACACTGTAAACATCCCTAGGTCTACTGTTTCCTATTTGATAGTCAAGTGGAAACGAGAAGGGACACGTACAGCACAAAAGCGTATAGGCCGACCTCGTCTGTTAGCTGACAGTGACTGCCGACAGTAGAAGAGGGTCGCAATGTGTAATAGGCAGACATCTATCCAGACCATCATCAGGATCCACTGCACGTACTATGACAGTTAGGCGGGAGGTCAGAAAACTTGGATTTCATAGTCGAACGGCTGCTCATAAGCCACACATCACGCCTCGCTTGGTGTAGGGATTGGACGACTGAACAGTGGGAAAACATTGTGTGGAGTGACGAATCACGGTGCACAAAGTGGCGATCAGATGGCAGGGTGAACGTCATCTGCCAGCGTGTATATCGTCAACAGTAAAATTCGGAGGCGGTGGTGTAGTAGTGTGATTGTATTTTTCATAGAGAAGGCTTGCAACCCTTGTTGCTTTGCGTAGCACTATCACAGCACAGGCCTACATTGATGTTATAAGCACCTTCTTGCTTCCCATTGTTGGGAGAGCAATTCGGTGATGCCGACTGCATCTTTCAACACGATGGAGCACCTGTTCATAATGTACGGTCTGTGGCGGAGCGGTTACACGACAATAACATCCCTGTAATGGACAAGCCTGCGCATAATTCTGATCTGAATCCTATAGAAAACTTTTGGGATGTTCTGGAACGCCGAATTCGTGCCAGGCCCCACCGACCGATATCGATACCTCTTCTCAGAACAGCACTCCGTGAAGAATGGTCTGCCATTCCCCAAAAAACATTCCAGCACCTGTTTGAAAGTAGGCCCGCGAGAGTGGAAGCTGTCATCAAGGCTAAGGGTGGGCCAACACGATATTGAATTCCAGCATTACCGATGGAGGGCGTCACGAACGTGTAAGTCATTTTCAGCCAAGTGTCGGGTTCAAATGGTTCAAATGGCTCTGAGCACTATGGGACTCAACTGCTGTGGTCATTAGTCCCCTAGAACTTAGAACTACTTAAACCTAACTAACCTAACGACATCACACACATCCATGCCCGAGGCAGGATTCGAACCTGCGACCGTAGCAGTCGCACGGTTCCGGACTGCGCGCCTAGAACCGCGAGACCACCGCGGCCGGCCAAGTGTCGGGACACTTCTGATCACATAGTGTAATAATATCAAGCGTTCAGTTAAATATTTCTATTGTTATGTAGAGATACTAAAATGTGTAATTTTTTACGAGTTAAACTGTAATATCTCCTTTATGTATTCCTTTAAAAATAATTGATCGGTATTTAGTATCTTTAGATAGAATTTCCCGATGTAGGAAAGGGAAAATTAGTCAAAAATGAAAAAAATACATAACTGTAACTAATAATGGATGTGATATATCCAACAATTATGGAAACAATGCAACATTTATACACACAAAGAAGTTCTAATGCAGTCACTTTCAAGTTCAGTGACGCCCTATTCGCACAATGTATATAGCCCTAAGTTTTTTCCTGATACATTATCACATGTTTCATGATGAAATGTTTTACATTATGTACACTGAATCCAATCCTTCTTGCTCTTTTTGTCATAGAAGTAGCCACCAAGTCACGGCAGTACAGATGCTAATTACAGGACTTGGAGTGTGGTGGTGGTAAGTTTCTCTAGGACCAAACAGCTGAGGTCATCGGTCCCTATGCTTACACACTACTTAATGTAACTTAAACTAACTTGCGCTAAAGACAGCACACACACCCATGCCCGAGGCAGGACTCGAACCTCCGACGAGGGGAGGGGAGCAGCGCGAACTGTTGTAAGGCGCTTAGACCGCGCAGCTACCCCGCGCGCCTCTAGCCGTGTGCTTTGAGGTTTTCTTGACATCATTTGCAAGACCCGATGCTGCTGCTGCTGCTGAATCTGATTACGCCCAAATTTTCTAATTGTCATCTTCCATTCATTCTTGTCCAGCCACTCGAAGAGTTCTTCGCTGAGTATTTAATATCCTTGTAGCCTCCGAAACTAATTCCAGATCGAACTGCTTCAGTGGTTTTCTGCAGATACTCAGTAGTCCACTTTGAACAAAGATTTCGACAGGGTTTACCGATATCGTCGTCTTGATGAGAAAAATACAGAAGTGACGTTATTACCTGCAGGTGTCTCTTAAAGTTTATGTCAAATGCACTGAAAAATATTTAAATATTTTAAAATCTATTTCTGTGCTTGAACACACGAAATATTGTATTTTAATCACATAGTGATCGAAACATTAAATGAGAGTGATGTTAGAAATTTGTACGTCCGTTCTTTAACTCACTGTAGATTTTCAGCGTCAATAGAAAGTAAACTTCTAGCATGCGACGTCACTCTGACGGCTGCCCAACTCTGAGTTGTTGCTGCAAGACGCTATAAGCATGCAGTTGAACCTTCCCCTGTTGCTATTCGTTATTTACTCGGTGCTGCCATCATCAGAATATTTCCAAACTAGCCGTTAAACTGCACATGGCGTTAAAACATGCTCGGCGTTATTACCTTCAGTTACTCTACAATATAAGAAGAATACTCTGCAAAATCTTAAAATTGCGCTTTACATTTATAATTATTCATATCACCATCCGGCGAGCACCAATGCCGACTAATTCTTTTGTTTTCGGAGGTAAATCTACGCTTCATCGGCGCTATATGTAATGTTGCGGAATCTTGCTGTTTGCTTTAGCTCCAGTGTTCACACGTGTAGCAATAAGGGGAAGGACTCACGAAGGGTGAGTGCGTTGGCTGCAATCGATAGCCGAGGGGTGCTCTCCCCTGGTTTAGCCTCCAGTCAACTGGAAAATACTCGCTTCCGGCTGGCAATATCGACGAAAACAGGAAGGCAGCAGCAGATGCCGGCACTGTCAACATGAAGCTCAAGTCACTCTCCTCGAGAAATCCAAAAGTCCAAGCGGCGCCGAATGCTCTCTCAGTGTGCACCCTACCATAACTCTGGCATCGATTAACGTTATTTACATTCTATTTTTTCATCAGTTCTTCTGTAATCGAAGTAACTTTGTGAAATTTACTGCCAAATTCAAAAGCAAGTCACCGACACATCACTAACGAAAAATTTACAGTCAGTGAGCACTACAAGTTCTAATTTTAAAAAAAATATTATGTAAGACTTACATGTGCAATAGGCTTAAAGAATTGTTTTGATGGAGAGGCCGGCGGGAAGGTGAATAAATAGTAAATAGGTAAAAGGAAGGTGAATTGTGAAATTGAAGAAAAATTGTTGGCAAAATCCAGACGAACTAGGTGACGTAAGGAATTTTCCAGCTGTATTCGGTATGATGAGAAACTTGAAAAATTAGCGCGGACTTCCGTGCTATTTTCAGTTTCCGGAACAAAACTCTGTCTCGAAGTCTAGTAGAAAATCCCAAGACATTCCGGTCTTCTGTGCAGTATACCAGAGGTATACCAGCGACACAATCAATTCCTTGATTGCATGATGACAATACTAATGTTACTAACGACAGCACCACTAAAACTCAGATAATAAACCCAGTTTTCCGAAACGCTCCACCAAAGAAGATGCAATAAATATTCCAGAATTGGAATTCAAAACAGTTTCCGACTTAACTAATTTGTAAGTAGATACTCCACCTGTAGTGAAGCAACTTAAGTCGCTCAATGAAGATGAAGGCGTCTTCCGGTTCAGGTTGCAAACAAATTAAATTCCTTTTTTTAGTATGCCAACGAAATACCTCAGTTTTTAGCAGTGGTAAGAAACTAAATTCATACCTAAAGATTGGAAAGTTGCTCATTTCATCTATATTTAAATTTACATGTACATACATACTCGGCAAGCCACCCTCGGTGGAGGGTATACTGTACCACACCAGTCATTTCCTTTCCTGTTCCATTCGCAGATACAGCTAGGGAACATATTCCTCCGAATTTTCCGCATCTTATCTCCATGTTTGTTTGTTTGTTTTTTTTTTTTTTTTGTCTTCTGACTGATTTGATGTGGCCCACCATGAATTCCTCTCCTGTGCCAATCGCTTCGTCTCAGAGTAGCACTTGCAACATACGTCCTCAATTATTTGCTTGACGTATTCCAATCTCTGTCTTCCTCTACAGTTTTTGCTCTCTACAGCTCCCTCTAGTACCATGGAAGTCATTACCTGATGTCTTAAGAGATGTACTATCACCTTGTCCCTTCTCCTTGTCAGTGTTTTCCAAATATTCCTGTCCTCTTTGATTCTGCACGGAACCTCCTCATTCCTTACCTTATCGGTCCACCTAATTTTCAACATTCGTCTGTAGCACTACATTTCAAATTCTTTGATTCTCTTCCGGTTTTTCCACATCCCATGTTTCACTTCTATACAATGTTGTGCTCCAAACATACATTCTCGGAAGTATTTTTCCTCAAATATAGGCCTATGTTTGATACTTACAGGCTTCTCTTGGCCAAGAATGCCTTTTTCGCCTGCTTTTGATGTCCGCTTAGATCCGTCCGTCATTGGTATTTTGCTGGCTAGATAAAAGAATTCCTTAACTTCGTCTTCTCCGTGACCATCAATCATCATATTCAGTTTCTCGCTGTTCTCATTTCTGTTACTTCTCATTACTTTCGTCTTTCTTCGAATTAATCTCAACCCATATTCTGTACTCATTAGACTGTTTATTCCATTCAGCAGATCATGTAATTCTTCTTCACTTTCACTCAGACTAGCAATGTCGTCAGAAAATCGTATCATTGATATCCTTTCAACATGAATTTTAATCCCACTCCTAAGCCTTTCTTTTATTTCCATCATTGCTTCTTCGATATACAGACTGAACAGTAGGGGCAAAACATTACATCCTTGTCTTACACCCTTTTTAATCGGAGCACTTGCTTCTTGGTCGTCCACTCTTATTGTTCCCTCTTAGCTCTTGTATATTACCCTTCTCTCCCTATAGCTTACCCCTATTTTTCTCAGAATTTCGAACATCGTTCACCATTTTACATTGTCGAATGCTCTTTGAAGGTCGACGTATCCTATGAAAGTGTCTTGATTTTTCTTTAGCCTTGCTTCCGTTATCAACTGCAATGTCAGAATTGCCTCTTTGGTGCCTTTACCTTTTCTAGAGCTAAACTGATCGTCATCTAATACATCCTCAATTTTGTTTTCCATTCTTCTGCACATTATTCTTGTCAGAAACTTGGATGCATGAGCTGTTAAGCTGACTATGCGATAATTCTCGCACTTTTCAGCTCTTGCCGTTTTCGGAATTGTGTGGATGACGCTTTTCTGGAAGTCAGATGGTATGTCGCCAGACTCATACATTCTACACACCAACAGAAATACTCGTTTTGTTGCCACTTTCACAAATAATTTTAGAAATTCTGATGGAATGTTAACTATCCATTCTGCCTTATATGATCTTAAGTCCTCTAAAGCTCTCTTAAATTCTGATTCTAACACTGGATCCCCTTATATCTTCTAAATCGACTCCTGTTTCTTCTTCTATGACATCAGACAAATCTTCCTCGTAGAGGCCTTCACTGTGCTCTTTCCATCTATCCGCTATCTCCTCTGCATTTAACAGTTGAATTCCCGTTGCACTCTTAATGTTGCCACCCTTGCTTTTAATGTCATCGAATATTGTTTTGACTTTCCTATATGCTGAGTCAGTCCTTCCAACAATCATTTCTCTCTCGGTTTCTTCACGTTTTTCCTGCAGTCATTTCGTTTTAGCCTCCGTGCACGTCCTATTTATTTTATTTCTCTGCAACTTGTATTTCTGAATTTCTCTCAACGTTTTTGTACTTTCTTTTTTCATCGACCAACTGAAGTATTTCTTCTGCTACCCAGGAGCTCTTCGCAGTTACCTTCTTTGCACCTATGTTTTTCGTCCAACTTCTCTGATTGTCCTTTAAAGAGATGTCCATTCCTCTTCAACTGTACTGCCTACTGAGTTATTCCTTATTGCTGTATCTATAGCATTAGAGAACTTCAAGCGTATCTGATCATTCCTTAGTACTTCCGTATCCAACTTCTTTGGGTGTTGATTCTTCCTGACTAATCTCTTAAACTTCAGCCTACTGTTCATCACTACTAAATTGCGATGTCAGTCCGTATTTGCTCCTGCGTATGCCTCACAAATCAGTATCTGATTTCAAAATCTCTGTTTGACCATGATGTAATCTAACTGAAATCTTCTTGTTTCACCCTCCTTTTTCCAATCGTACCTCTTCCTTTTGTGGTTTTTGAACCGAGTATTCGCTATTACCAGCTGAGATTTATTACAGAGCTCTTTGTCCTTATACGCAATGTACGCCGGCGGCAGTACAATCGTTTGGCAGTCAGCTTCAGATGCGGGTTCTGTAAATTTTCTCAAGGCTGTTCTTCGCAAAGAATGTCGCCTTCCCTGCAGGGATTCCCATTTGACTTCCCGAAGCATCTCCCTAACACTTAGGCAATGTTCGAGCCTAACGGTAACAAATCTGGCACTCCGCCATTGAACTGCTTCGATGGCTTCCTTGAATCCGACTTGATATGGATCCCAAACATTCGAGCAGCACTCAACAACAGATCGCACCAGCGTCCTATATGCCGTCTCCATTACAGGGGAACCACTCTTTCTTAAAATTCTCCCAATAAGCCGTAGTCGACCGTTCGCGTTTCCTGCCACAGTTCTTACATGCTAGTTCCACCTCATATTACTTTGCAACGTTACGCCCAGATATCTAGACTGTGTCAAGCGCGACACTAGTAATACTACATCCGAACATAGCACGTTTGTTCTTCCAACGCATCCGCATTAACCTACATTTTTCCACATTTAGAGCTAGCTGCCATTAGTCACACCAGCTGGAAATTTTGTCTAACTTGTCTTGCATCTTTCTACAGTCGCTCAACTTCGATGCCTTACTGTACACCACAGAATCATCAGCAAACAACCGCAAATTGCTGCCACCCTGTCTGCCAAATCATTTTGTATATAGAGAACAACAGCGGTCCTATCACACTTCCATGGGGCACTCCTGACGATACCCTTGTCTCTGATGAACACTCGCCGTCGAGGACAACGTACTGGGTTCTATCACTTAAGAAGTCTTCGAGCCACTCACATATCTGTGAAGTTATGTCATAAGCTCGTACCTTCGTTAACAGCCTGCAATGGGACACCGTGTCATATGCTTTCCGGAAATCTATAAATCTGGAATCTGTCTGTTGCCCTCCATCCATGGTTCTCAGCAAATCGTGTGAGAAAAAGCCAGGCTGAGTATCGCTCGAGTGGTGCTTTCTAAAACCACGTTGATTAGTGGACGTAAGCTTTTCAGTCTCAAGAAAGTTTGTTATATTAGAACTGAGAATATGTTCAAGAATTCTGCAGCAGACCGAAGTTAGGAATATCGGTCTGTAATATATAGAATCAATCCACTGAATTACGAGTACAGACCTGTATCATTGACTCCGATGTGTATTACGATTTTGAAACACATGCTGTGTTCCAACATTATGACATATCTCGAAGAAAAGAATTTAATACACATAACCAGTAAGGATTCAGAAAATATTGTTCTTGTGAAACACAAATGGCTCTTTAATGAGACGAAGTAATGATGGCTATCGATAGGGGATCTCAATATGATTCCATATTCTTAAATTTTCAGAAGGCTTTTGACGCCGTTCCTCACAAACGGCATCCAATAAAATTGCGGACCTTTGGAGTATCTTCTCAGTTAAGCGACCACATTCATGATTTCCTGTCAAAGATACGGTCAGAAACGCCACATTTCGTAGTAACTGACGGGAACTCATCGAATAAAAGAGAAGTGATATGTGGGGTTCCCAAATGAGGTGTTATAGGCATTCTACCGTTCATAATCTATTTAAACAATTAAGGACACAATCTAAGCGGCTCTCTTAGATTGTTGTGGAAGATACTGTCATTCATTATAGCAAAAGCATCAGAAGATCAAACACGAATTTCATAACGATTTAGACTCACTATCTATATGATGCTAAAAGTGGCTGCTGACACTAAACAATAAAAACTGTGAGGTCCTCCGCACGAGTCCTAAATATATCTGTTCATCTTCGGTTACGCGATAAATCACATAAATTTAAACGTTGTGGATTCAACTAAATATCTAAGAATAAAACTTTCAAACTACATAAATTGTAACCGTCACACAGAAAATCTCGTGGGGAAGGCGAACCAAAGACTGTGTTTCTTTGACAGAGCATTTTCAAATCTTTTGAAAAGACTACCACCACGAAGCTTATTCGTCTTGTTTTGGAGTAGTGCTTTGCGGTATGCGGTCCTTACCGGATACGACTGAGTGATAACTCCGAAAAATTTCGAAAAACGGTAACTCGTTTTGTATTATCGCTACATAAACCCGTGGTCTAGGGGTAGCGCCTTCCATTCAAAATCAAAACGTCTTCGATCCTGGGTTCGATACCCCCCACTGCCTAAAATTTGATAAATAATCAGCATTGGCGGCCGAAGACTTCCGGCATAAGAAGTCAGCCTCATTCTGCTAACGGCCTAGTCAAAGAGGGCGGAGGAGCGGATAGAGGTTCAGGGCACTCTCTTGTCCTAGGGGTGGGAAATTGCCCCTAAAGGCGGAAAAATCAGCAATGATCAACGACATGAGGATGCAGAAGGCAATGGAAACCACTGCATTAAAGACACGTAAATGTGTATCCACAGGACATGTGGCCTGTAGTTGAAGAAGTGTCATGATTTCTCCATTGGCAAAAGATTCCGGAATAGTCCCCCATTCGGATCTCCGGGAGGGAACTGCCAAGGGGGAGGTTACCATTAGAGAAAGATTGAATAATCAACGAAAGGATAATGTTCTACGAGTCGGGGCGTGGAATGTCAGAAGCTTGAACGTGGTAGGGAAACTAGAAAATCTGAAAAGGGAAATGCAAAGGCTCAATCTAGATATAGTAGGGGTCAGTGAAGTGAAGTGAAGTGGAAGGAAGACAAGGATTTCTGGTCAGATGAGTATCGGGTAATATGAACAGCAGCAGAAAATGGTATAACAGGTGTAGGATTTGTTATGAATAGGAAGGTAGGGCAGAGGGTGTGTTACTGTGAACAGTTCAGTGACCGGGTTGTTCTAATCAGAATCGACAGCAGACCAACACCGACAACAATAGTTCAGGTATACATGCCGACGTCGCAAGCTGAAGATGAACAGATAGAGAAAGTGTATGAGGATATTGAAAGGGTAATGCAGTATGTACAGGGGGACGAAATACTAATAGTCATGGGCGACTGGAATGCAGTTGTAGGGGAAGGAGTAGAAGAAAACGTTACAGGAGAGTATGGGCTTGGGACAAGGAATGAAAGAGGAGAAAGACTAATTGAGTTCTGTAACAAGTTTCACCTAGTAATAACGAATACCCTGTTTAAGAATCACAAGAGGAGGAGGTATACTTGGAAAAGGCCGGGAGATACGGGAAGATTTCAATTAGATTACATCATGGTCAGACAGAGATTCCGAAATCAGATACTGGAATGTAAGGCGTACCCGGGAGCAGATATAGACTCAGATCACAATATAGTAGTGATGAAGAGTAGGCTGAAGTTCAAGACATTAGTCAGGAAGAATCAATACGCAAAGAAGTGGGATACGGAAGTTCTAAGGAATGACGAGATATGTTTGAAGTTCTCTAACGCTATAGATACAGCAATAAGGCATAGCGCAGTAGGCAGCACAGTTGAAGAGGAATGGACATCTCTAAAAAGGGCCATCACAGAAGTTGGGAAGGAAAACATAGGTACAAAGAAGGTAGCTGCGAAGAAACCATGGGTAACAGAAAAAATACTTCCGTTGATTGATGAAAGGAGGAAGTATAAACATGTTCCGGGATAATCAGGAATACAGAAATACAAGTCGCTGAGGAATGAAATAAATAGGAAGTGCAGGGAAACTAAGAAGAAATGGTTGCAGGAAAAATGTGAAGACATCGAAAAAGATATTATTGTCGGAAGGACAGACTCAGCATACAGGAAAGTCAAAACAACCTTTGGTGACATTAAAAGCAACGGTGGTAACATTAGGAGTGCAATGGGAATTCCACTGTTAAATGCAGAGGAGAGAGCAGATAGTGGGAAGAATACATTGAAAGCCTCTATGAGGGTGAAGATTTGTCTGATGTGATATAAGAAGAAACAGGAGTCGATTGAGAAGAGATAGGGGATCCAGTATTATAATCGGAATTTAAAAGAGCTTTGGAGGACTTACGGTCAAATAAGGCAGAAGGGATAGATAACATTCCATCAGAATTTCTAAAATCATTAGGGGAAGTGGCAACAAAACGACTATTCACGTTGGTGTGTAGAATATATGAGCCTGGCGACATACCATCTGACTTTGGGAAAAGCGTCATCCACACAATTCCGAAAACGGCAGGAGCTGACAAGTGCGAGAATTATCGCACAATCAGCTTAACAGCTCATGCATCGAAGTTGCTTACAAGAACAATATATAGAAGAATGGAAAAGAAAATTGAGAATGCGCTAGGTGACGATCAGTTTGGCTTTAGGAAAAGTAAAGGGACGAGAGAGGCAACTCTGACGTTACGGCTAATAATGGAAGCAAGGCTAAAGAAAAATCAAGACACGTTCATAGGATTTGTCGACCTGGAAAAAGCGTTCGACAATATAAAATGGTGCAAGCTGTTCGAGATACTGAAAAATGTAGGGGTAAGCTATAGGGAGAGACGGGTCATATACAATATGTACAACAACCAAGAGGGAATAATAAGAGTGGACGATCAAGAACGAAGTGCTCGTATTAAGAAGGGTGTAAGACAAGGCTGTAGCCATTCGCCCCTATTCTTCAATCTGTACATCGAGGAAGCAATGATGGAAATAAAAGAAAGGTTCAGGAGTGGAATTAAAATACTAGGTGAAAGGATATCAATGATACGATTCGCTGATGATATTGCTATCCTGAGTGAAAGTGAAGAAGAATTAAATGATCTGCTGAACGGAATGAACAGTCTAATGAGTACACAGTATGGTTTGAGAGTAAATCGGAGAAAGACGAAGGTAATGAGAAGTAGTAGAAATGAGAACAGCGAGAAACTTAAAATCAGGATTGATGGTAACGAAGTCAATGAAGTTAAGGAATTCTGCTACCTAGGCAGTAAAATAACCAATGACGGACGGAGCAAGGAAGACATCAAAAGCAGACTCGCTATGGCAAAAAAGTCACTTCTGGCCAAGAGAAGTCTACTAATATCAAATACCGGCCTTAATTTGAGGAAGAAATTTCTGAGGATGTACGTCTAGAGTACAGCATTGTATGGTAATGAAACATGGACTGTGGGAAAACCGGAACAGAAGAGAATCGAAGCATTTGAGATGTGGTGCTATAGACGAATGTTGAAAATTATGTGGTCTGATGAAGTAAGGAATGAGGAGGCACTACGCAGAATCAGAGAGGAAAGGAATATGTGGAAAACACTGATAAGGAGAAGGGACAGGATGATAAGACATCTGCGAGGACATGAGGGAATGACTTCCATGGTACTAGAGGGAGCTGTAGAGGGCAAAAACTGTAGAGGAAGACAGAGATTGGAATACGTCAAGCAAATAATTGAAGACGTAGATTGCAAGTGCTACTCTGAGATGAAGAGGTTAGCACAGAAAAGGAATTCGTGGCGGGCCGCATCAAACCAGTCAGTAGACTGATGACAAAAAAAAAAAAAAAGAGGAGAGAGTGTCACGGACAAGATCAGCGGGTTAGGGTGGCAATCATTAAAACGAAGGCGTTCCTTGTTGTAGTGTAATCTTTCCACGAAATTCCGATTACTAACATTCTCCCCTGAATGCCGAAACATTTTTTTCACTCTCAATAACCCAGAAAGAAATTGTAATAAAATAAAGAAAGCAGTGCTCGCATAGAAACATTTAGGTGTTATACAACAGTGCTCATATCTGGTGGTTAGGAACCTACACTCATGCTCATAAATTAAGGATAATGCTGATACATGGTGAAACAACGCTCTGATGGGCGGTTTGCAGGATTAAATAACCTCGGGGTATGGCCATGCGGTGCATCTGACCTGCAGTCGTCACACGGTGGCGCTGGCAGCAGTGTGCAGACATTTTCAGAGGTGCTAATGTAAACTGCATGTTGAAAATGGCTCAAAGAACACATATTGATGACGTTATAAGGGGTAGAATACTAGGGCGACTGAATGCTGGTCAAACACAGCAGGTCGTAGCACGGGCCCTCGGTGTGCTACGAAGTGTGATTCGACGATTATGACAACGATTTCATCAGACAGGAAACGTGTCCAGGCGCTACAGTACGGGACGTCCACAGTGTACAAAACCACAAGAAGACTGAAGACCGATATATCGCCATCATTACCCCCTCCCCCCCCCCTCCATGAACCATGAACCTTTCCGTTGGTGGAAAGGCTCGCGGGCCTCAGAGGTAAGGACAGCCGTACCGTAGGTGCAACCACAACGGAGGGGTATCTGTTGAGAGACCAGACAAACGTGTGGTTCCTGAAGAGGGGCAGCAGCCTTTTCAGTAGCTGCAGGGGCAACAGTCTGGATGAATGACTGATCTGGCCTTGCAACACTAACCAAAACGGCCTTGCTGTGCTGGTACTGCGAACGGCTGAAAGCAAGGGGAAACTACAGCAGTAATTTTTCCCGAGGGCATGCAGCTTTAGGTGTATGGTTAAATGATGACGGCGCCCTCTTGGGTAAAATATTCCGGAGGTAAAGTAGTCTCCCATTCGGATCTCCGGGCGAGGATTACTCAAGAGTACGTCGTTATCAGGAGAGAGAAACCTGGCGTTCTACGGATCGGAGCGTGGAATGTCAGATCCCTTAATCGGGCAGGTAGGTTAGAAATTTTAAAAAGGGAAATGGATAGGTTAAAGTTAGATATAGTGGGAATTAGTGAAGTTCGGTGGCAGGAGGAACAACACTTTTGGTCAGGTGAATGCAGGGTTATAAATACAAAATCAAATAGGACAATGCAGGAGTTGGTTAAACAATGAATAAAAAAACAGGAGTGCGGGTAAGCTATTACAAACAGCATAGTGAACGCATTATTGTGGCCAAGATAGACACGAAGCCCACACCTACTACAGTAGTACAAGTTTATATGCCAACTAGCTCAGCAGATGACGAAGAAATTGATGAAATGTATGATGAGATAAAAAAAAAATTATTCAGATAGTGAAGGGAGACGAAAATTTAATAGTCATGAGTGACTGGAATTCGATAGTAGGAAAAGGGAGAGAAGGAAACGTAGTAGTTCAATATGGATTGCGGGTAAGAAATGAAAGAGGAAGCCGTTTGGTATAATTTTGTACAGAGCATAACTTAATCATAGCCAACATTTGGTTCAAGAATCGTGAAAGAAGGTTGTATGCATGGAAGAAGCCTGGAGATACTAAAAGGTATCGGATAGATTATATAATGGTAAGACAGATATTTAGGAACCACGTTTTAAATTGTAAGACATTTCCAGGGGCAGATGTGGACTCTAACCACAATATATTGGTTATGAACTGTAGATTATTCCTGAATAAACAGCAAATAGGTGGAAATTTAAGGAGATGGGACCTGGATAAACGGACTAAACCAGTCGTTGTACAGAGTTGCAGGGAGAGCACAAGGGAACAATTGACAGGAATGGGGGAAAGAAATACAGTAGAAGAAGAATGGGTAGCTTTGAGAGGTGAAATAGTGAAGGCACCAGAGGTTCAAGTAGGTAAAAAGACGAGGGCTAGTAGAAATCCTTGGGTAACAGAAGAAATATTTAATTTACTGATGAAAGGAGAAAATATAAAAATGCAGTAAATGAAGCAGGCAAAAAGGAATACAAACGTCTCAAAAATGAGATCCACAGGAAATGCAAAATGGCTAAACTGGGATGGCTAGAGGACAAATGTAACGATTTAGAGGCTTATCTCACTAGGGGTAATATAAATACTGCCTGCAAGAAAATTAAAGAGACCTTTGGAGAAAAGAGAACCACTTGTATGAATATCAAGATCTTAGATGGAAACCCAGTTCTAAGTAAAGAAGGAAAAGCAGAAATTTGAAAGGAGAATATAGAGGGTCTATACAAGGGCGATGGACTTGAGGCCAATATTATGGAAATGGAAGAGGATGTAGATGAAGATCAAATGGGAGATATGATACTGCGTGAAACGTGTGACTCTTTTAACGTGTGACTCTTTTAACAGCCCAGAATAAGTAGAACGTGCAACTGTTGCTCCATAATCTACTCAGTCGACAAAAATTGTGCCTCATTTATTCATAAAATGGAAACCTAAGTTTCTCGATGATGGTTGGGAGCATGTTTTCACCACGGATACGTTTATCAGAGCGTCTCTGAGATGCTCATTCAGCTCCAGTGACAGACAGTACAAGAGAGGTGCGTTGTGCGTCACGGGAAGGTTTACAGTTAAAATTTCCGGCAGTGCACGTTCCCAGAAGAGTCAAGTAACATATTAATTCCTTGCACAAGCGTCTCGCGTAATGACCGTGATGGTAAAATCGGAGAAATTCCGTTTCATACGGGGCTTACCGACAGACAGTCTTCCTTCCCACGCATTAGTCGTGAAGGGCTAGGAAAAAGAATGTAGCACACGAAGTACTCTGCCCCACAAACCATGCAGTTGCTTTAGGATTACAGTCGTAGGTGAATCGGGAAAACAGTGCTTTTCGTTTCATGAAGAATAAACATATCTGTAACAAAAAAAAGCAAACAGTTCTGTTATTAGACGAAAGCAAATCTTTCTCTTAGTTTCATGGATTCCAGAATCATCCGATTTCCTTAATTATATTTGCTTTTATTAAAAATAACAATGAGGTAAGTGAGAGAAAAGGATAATTCACAGAATGTCATCGAATTGAGAAAGGAAACTTAAGTTACTTATGTATTTGGAGCTCAGCTAGTGTATTTTTTTTCTATTATTTGTAAAATACGTTTCTTGAAATAATGTTGATTAATTGTATGGGAGCAAGAAATAGTTTCCTCTCACCATTTAACAGCAAGCAAACAGTCTTGCTACAGGCATAATGAGAGAATTCCTTCCCAGTATGGAAAGACAAAAATAAACATATTTTTGAATTTCGTTTCCATCAGGAACACCGTGTTCCATGAATGTATTAATGAGATACAAGATCGGAGGAAAGGCAGAGTCGGTCATAAATTTTGGACCTGTTTAGTGCAGATCTATTTCAGCAACTGGATAGCTATCTCAGTGCAATTATATTCAAGTCATTATGACTCATCAAGAATAAAGTCGCATATGGTACCAAGCTGCCATTACAAATAACATTCGGTTTATTTGATTTTCACTGTTTTAACTCATTGAAAGTAAAATCGTACATGGTACCAAATTCCCACTACAAATAACAAACGGTTAAAGTGTTTGTTATTTGGAATGACAATCTGGTACCATGTGCGACTTTTATTTACGATGAGTCATTATGACTTCGATATAATTCCACTGAAGAAAGCTACAAAGTGGCTAAAATCGATCTGCAATAAACAGATTAAAAATTTACGGCCAATGCTGCCCTTCCTCCTGTTATGGATATTTTTTCAAGGCAATCACTTTCAGCTGAATGCACTTTTGTTTAACTCTCAAGTGGGCAGATTTTATCCCTGATGTAGGATTCTGTAAAGCCAAGAAGAAAAAAGAATTCTCTTCATTGGGCTGAAACGATTTTGAGCCACAAATTTCATTGAACATAAGAGTTAGAAGGATGGATGGTCCAACAATTCACACTTCAAATTCCCCGGTTTCCTCATGGACCAAGTACCTTGTGGTAGGCCTGTATTCCTGGTAAAAGATGATTTTCGTTTGCCATTCAAATCAAGATATCTTCTAGGATATTTTCTCCTTCAACTACTCCAGAAGACTTCTGCAATATTCTTCATTTACTGTTTTACCCTTTGTATCCTAGAAAATACTGTTCATAGCTTTCCCGATGGACAAAACAGACTCTTCATTTTTTGTAGTTAGATTCTTTATGATACTTCAAAAATTATTACGATATTAGTTTTCACAATTGCTTAGCGCCAAATCTAACAAATGGGGCCTCATTTGCGACGAAGTTTCACAATAGTTACTTCATTTACATTTAAAACTTAACTAAACTCCGTGCGAACAGGCATTAGAAGGCCCAGTGGTACCGACCGGCCGCCGTGTCATCCTCAGCCCACAGGCGTCACTGAATGCGGATATGGAGGGGCATGTGGTCAGCACACCGCTCTCCCGGCCGTATGTCAGTTTACGAGGCCGGAGCCGCTACTTCTCAATCAAGTAGCTCCTCAGTTTACCTTACAAGGGCTGAGTGCACCCCGCTTTCCAACAGCACTCGGCAGACCGGATGGTCATCCATCCAAGTGCTAGCCCAGCCCGACAGCGCTTAACTTCAGTGATCTGACGGGAACAAGTGTTCTGCAATTCACAGTTAAGAGCCTGGCGGAGGGTTCATCGAACCACCTTCTAGCTATTTCTCTACTTTTCTACTCTCGATCAACGCGGGAAAAACGAACACTCAGATCTTTCCGTGTGAGCTCTTGATTCTTGTTATTTTATTATGACTATCACTTCTCCCTGTGTAGGTCGGAGCCAACAAAACGTTTTCACTCTCTGAGGAGAAACTTGATGATTAAAATTTCACGAGAAGACCCTGCAGTAACAAAAAACTCCTCTGTTTTAACGATAGCCACCTCAATTAGCGTATCATATCCGTTGCACTCTCTTCCCTGTACCGCGATAGTACAAAACGAGCTGCTCTTCTTGGGACTTTTTTGCTGCCCTCTGTCAGTCCTAGCTGATACGGATCTCATACCGCACAGCACTACTCCAGAAGAGGGTGGATTTCTCGTTTGACACTTATCTGCGGGACCAATAAGCAACTGTAAGATTTTTTATTTAAGCTGTAAAATAACAAATATGAAAGGGGAAAATGTATTACTTAGTACGAAATAGCTATTACTGCTGAAATTCGCCCTCGACCTTCCCCCTTCTCTCTCCCTCGCTCCCTCATCCCCCCCCCCCTCTCTCTCTCTCTCTCTCTCTCTCTCTCTCTCTCTCTCTCTCTCTCTCACACACACACACACACACACACACACACACACACACACACACATACAAACACACGCTATTCAAGAGTAATATTTGTCTGGCGGACTTACTCGCTTCACTCGTCGTACATGCTGTATGTTCATTACAATGGAATATTGCAGAAATACCATCAATGTTCGTGAAAGCACTGTTATCCATTAACCATTAGGCATTATTGACTGAAGCTCTCTTCCGGCCGCTGTTAACAGTGCTTAGTAAGAAAAATGTCAGGCCGCCCTTAAAAATTCCTAGTAATACTGGAATTTGTGAAAAACACTTATCTTTACTTCAAAACCTGAAATCTAGATTAATTTCTGTGTGTGACAGAAAGGGACGCAGAACGTGACTTACACGTCTCAAGAGTTTTTTGTGAGGTTCCCTGGCGATGCATCTACGCAGGCTTCTTTTACGCGAGTATTTTTGGCCGCAACGCCGGCGACGCGTGTAACCTCGAATTTAACGTCAACAAAGAGGAGCATCCGGTGTCGTCGCGCCCTCCATCGCGCATGGTTGAAGGCTGAGCAGCCGTCCAGGGACAGGCAAGAGAGAAAGCGACCCAACGGGGCAGCGAGTGAAACTGAACCTGGTCTAGGGCCATGCCCACCTTCAGAAACTGATAACACTGCCATTATTTCCCTTGCGTCTTCTAGTCTCCAGACCTGTTAGCCCGTAAATCAATTACGCTTATCAACCCGTTTCTCTAGAGGAAAGACTATTTTCCAGGGGTCAGTGAAATCGCAAAAACATAATCGGACGCTACTTTAGCGAGGTGTAAAGCTGGAAACTAAGAAGCGCTACTGAAATATTAGTTTACCTAACAATGTTGTTATTGTCGTTACAGGCGTATATTGGTGTACTGTTTGTGTAATATGGCTTGCTTGCATGTCCCCCAAAAGGAGAAACGTTTTACAGCGATCACTGATATTTCACATTTCTTACCGAGCGAAATGGTCCACCCATCTGTTACTTCGTGAGGAGATGAATTAAATGTCTAGCCATGTCACCGAAATTTAGCCAGATCTTCGGACGAATGTAGATGGCCCTCTAATAAAGTCATTATCGACTTCTATCCCCCGCTCTCGCCCACTATCTGGTTAATTGTCTGTAATAACTTATATGTCGACAGAATAGTCTCATCATTCTTTCTCTTTAGTCGCAGGAAGTCTAGTTATATGTTTCATCGTGGAGAGCAAAGGTGCAAGTTTTTTGTTTCTCTGTTGATCATTACGTGGAACAAATTATCAATTGCAAAAAATTACAATTACACTTACACTTGCACGCGCACACAAACAAACAAACAAACACACACACACACACACACACACACACACACACACACACACACACACACACGAAGAGAGAGAGAGAGAGAGACAGACAGACAGACAGAACGAACTTAAACGTCACATGTTTACTAAGCTACGAACTTACCAAGGTGTCTCCCAACTTCACGTTGAGACGTCTAGGTAGTGACATAAATGATCATTTTTCTCACGTAAAATTGCTTCATGAAAGTGTAAGAAGCACTTTTACGCCTGCCAGGTTAAACGCAACTGGGAATATTTTTACAACTCACGCGTAAGTCTAGAAACTTGTTACTCGTTCTATGAAACTGACGTGATATAGGCAAAACATTGAAAATCTCGATCGCAAAGGGAGACGAAGATTGCGAGCCTCACCTGTCTGAAGATAAGTCTAATACCTTGATGTTAATTTATTATATTCTGTGTAGTACTAAAAGCATCCATTGTAGTTGGTTTCCACATTTATGGTATTTCAGTACGCAACCTTTGCCTGTGAAGGAATCTTTTAAAGGTCTTTTATTTCCAAAGTGTGTTCAGAAGATAAGGGGGTATTGTATTGTATGGAACTGGGGACCTAGAAACGACGGAGAGGTTCCGTCCCCGCCGCAGCCCTCAGTGGTACACAACCCCACAACAGGCTGCAGCAGTCCACTCACCCCACCCCCTTCCCACACCGAACCTTGGGTTATTGTGCGGGGCGGTTCGGCCCCCAGCGGACATCCACCCCCCAACCCCCCCCCCCCCCCCCCCGCCCCCACGAGTATACGCGCATGCGGGGAAAGTGTTTGCTAAGCAATCGCTGACATAGTGTAACTGAGGTGGAATAAGGGGAACCAGCCCGTATACGCCGAGGCAGATGGAAAACCGCCTAAAAACCATCCACAGACTTGCCGGCGCAACGGACCTCGACAGTAATCCGCCGAGTGGATTCGTGCCGATGACCGGCACGCCTTCCCGCCGGAAAATAAGGAGATAACTTAGTACAGTAGGTACAGTAATCGAATCTATGAAATTTTGAAATGTAGCATATGAAGAAGTTCCTACACAGGAAGTAGAAACTTTAAGCATTTTCACAGTATGAAAAAGGCCCCGTGAAGAGGCAATATGAACAAACAAATCTGCATGCAGACTTATACTGTCAAGCAAATACTTACCAATCGCTTGGCACTGCAGGTTGGGAAGCGATCAGTTAAGCGTTTGAAACACAGGGGTACGACAAAAATACGGAAACCACAAGAAATGCATGCAAAAATACAGATGATAGCCTAGTTTGCAGATTGCGCTGTTGTATTTGACCAAGGACGGACCCGGTGCAGTGTCCTCAACACGTTTCCTGTGTCCGTTGTGATCATAAAAGTGTTCTGTGTAGTTGTGAGAGCTTCATGGGGGAGCTACAGTACGACAAAAATACGGAAACCACAAGAAATGCATGCAAAAATACAGATGATAGCCTAGTTTGCAGATTGCGCTGTTGTATTTGACCAAGGACGGACCCGGTGCAGTGTCCTCAACAGGTTTCCTGTGTCCGTTGTGATCAGAAAAGTGTTCTGTGTAGTTGTGAGAGCTTTATGGGGGAGCTACAGTACGACAAAAATACGGAAACCACAAGAAATGCATGCAAAAATACAGATGACAGCCTATTTTGCAGATTGCGCTGTTGTATTTGACCAAGGACGGACCTGGTGCAGTGTCCTCAACACGTTTCCTGTGTCCGTTGTGATCAGAAAAGTGTTCTGTGCAGTTGTGAGAGCTTTATGGGGGAGCTACAGTAAGTGAATGCGAAGGGGGGTGGGGGGGGGGGGGGAATTGTTGACGCTTGTGTGGTGGGTGCTTCAGTGACGAAGGCAGCCGAAGTGTATGGTGTTTCAAGAAGCACCGTATCGAAGATTTATACCGCATACAGGGAAAGCGGAAAAACATCTTTCGCTAAGTTCAAATGTGCGTGTGGGTGAATTCCTAAGGGGCCAAACTGCTGAGGTCATTGGTCCCTAGACTTACACACTTCTTAAACTAACTTATCTAAGAACAACACACACACCCATGCCCGAGGGAGGACTCGAACCTCCCGCGGGATGGGCCACGCAATCCGTGACATGGCACCTCAAACCGCGCGGCCACTCAACGTTCCACTATGTCACAATGCGGGGACGAAAGTGTGTATTGCGTGATTGAGGACAATTGTGACGAAAAATAAAACAACGACAGGTGCAAAAGTCACTAAAGAACAGAACGTCGCAATCGCGAGTTTAGTCAGCACCAAGAAACACGATGGGAGCTGTATAACCTGAGAATTGCAGGGCGAGATGAAATTTCAAAACCACACATCAGTGATGCAAATGCCCATAACAGGAAAACGTGATGCCGAAGCCATAAAACCTGGGATCTGAAGCAATGGAAGAACAAAATTTGGTCGGATGAGTCTTGTTTCCCACTGTTCCCAACTTCTGCCCTAGTTTACTTCCCGAGAGTGAAAGATGGCGTGGGTTCGGAGATGATTTGGGCACCGATATCGCCATATTTCGTGAGCACTCTGCAAGCTCGTATTACTGAAATTATTTAGTGTCCATTTTGGCTGATCAGATCCACTGTATGGCCTAACGTTTGCTCCCCGATGGTTACGCTGTGTTCTAAGATGGCAGGGCCCCCTCTTCAAGCAGCTCGAATCGTCCAGGGTTGGTTTTGTGAGCCGGAGGATGAACCGTCGCATCTCTCCTGGCCACTACAGTGATCAGGTCTGTATCCACTTTCATCATCATTAGCTAAACTTGCCAAAATATTTTCCAGCAGGCAGAATGGTATCAGATTCACTTGAAAAGCGTACAAGACCTTTATTTATCCATTCAAGGGGAATGGGAGCTGTTTCGAATGGCAGCAGTTTTCCTACATCTTATTAGGCATGTTAATGCATTGTGTTCTTGGTGCTTCCATTTTTTGTCCATCCCCTGTAATACGATATCGCCGTTTTAGGAGAATGAACATCGTATAAAGCCGTATTTCACAACTTCCTCAGTCAGAACTAATGATGTAACTTTTGTGGGAAACATCCATAACGCATTCTTGTATTGAAACTTCCTGGCAAATTAAAACTGTGTGCCGGACCGAGACTCGAGCTCGGGACCTTCGCGTTTTTTAACTCAGGGTCTCCTGCTTACTAGACAAGTTTTTTAAGGAATCTTCCTGACGCTCAAAAGGTCAAGTGAGGGCAAAGTGGACAGGGGTCACAATCTGAGGCCTGGCCACCATGTCCCGTTCCAACCCGCCAGGAACCAAGAAAAGCGTACGGAATGTGGAGTAGAGGTACAGTGAACATCGCTTATTTATTTATTTTTTCTATGTAACATCATACCATCGAGAATAGCAGGAAACCGGCGTGGCGAGGAGGAGGGCGCAGCAAGACGTCACTCATTGAGACTGTTGAAGCTTTCCCGAGGAGAACATTTCGATGACTAGAGAATGTATCGGTTCTAAGTGTGGAAGTGGCGGGTATCAATTCTTCGTGGCAGGAACACTTGAGCTTTGGGATAGGTTAACGAAGACAATGACGTTCATTAAGGAATCCCCAAAAATCAAGGATACTGTTCTCACCATCAGCAAACAAGTAGTGAGCTGCTTGGCCACAATTGCACTTAAGAGGTCGTCCTCGCTTACAGGAAGTATTCCAAGTCCTGAGAGAGGAGCAGTTGAGTAGGAATCTGATGAGAAGTACAGGTAGTGAGCGACAACATCTGTTGGACCAGTAACCAGACACCTCTTGCCAATCTGCACACCAGGCGGTGCTCGTCTGTGTCCAAAACATCACAGGCGACGTACATCGAGGTGACTGCTTCCCATTGACTGTGAACATCAGTGCCAATACAAGGAGCGCATACCGATTGCCATACGGCACGCCAGTAGACGTGAGGGTGCTTCCCCTCAGCCACTTTCGGTGACCTGTGCTGCTGAAGGGAACTATAGATCGCCTTCGTGGATGTTATGTGCGCTGGCAGTATCACAGTATGGATGCAGCTCAGTCCGACGAAAAAGTGGCGGAAGTAAAATAAGGACGGCGGGACTTCAGAATGCTGGATACGTCTGGTGCTACGGCCTCCAGCAATAGGCTGGTAAGGCACGTAGACGAGGCGGCACAAGGCCATGTGAGAGCCAGTGGGAACGGCTACCGCTCTTTCAGGCATATGATACAGCCCTAAACCGCCCCTGAGCCGCGGGAGGGTGAAGGTCTCGTGCCTTATCTTAAACAGCAAGCCGTGGAAAACAAATGAAACCAATGCCGCTAGCATGCGGCGGGCCATGGACGGCGGTTCAGGAAGTGTTTATAACACGTGGAGGGTAAGTCACGCCAAACATACATTTACATATTGTGTCCGTTGCAGAAGATCGAGTGTTCATGAACGGAGATGTAAGAGCCCAGCTCGTAGTTGGGAAGGTAGGCGCTGGCAGTTGAAGGCAATTGTCCGCCGATCACTTGCGAAATCGAGTCCTAAGCATCGGATAGTATCGGCTTGACGCAGAGGAGCAACGCTGTCTGCAGGAAGCCCCGCACCTTTCATCATGGCGCTTGATTCGCGGACGCTAAGGCAGCTACCAGAAGCTTCGCCGTAGGCGGTAACCCGTGCCAGTGACTCCCTGACCTCAGGACCGCTACGAAGAACTATGACGAGATCGTCTGCATATGCAGTGAGGCTGAAAACATGGCCACCGAGAGATACCCCCAGAGAGGCGTTGACGGAGACCACAGAGCAGCGGTTCCATGGCGAAGGCATGCAGAGAGTCGGCAGCCTTGACGCACTGATCGACGGATCGAGATGGGAGGAGTGAGACCGCCGTTGTAAGGTACACGAGACGTAGCTCTACGAAGGAGACGCATTACGACGTCGACGGTAGTATCAGGGTAGCCCACACTGCGGAGCATCCCGTCCAAGCAGTCGAGATCTACCCGATTGAGCGCCTGGCTGAAGTCAAGAGTCACCGAAATTCAGGTATACAACTAAAATGAGTAAGAGCGATTACGTCGAGATAACGACAGAGCAGTGCGGATGTTATTGGAACTTCCCGAAGAAGTTTGATGGGGGAAAACTGCGTACCGAGTTGGCCTTTTAAGCCGCGCAGCCAACAGCTGGGTAAAGATCTTTGTGCCGCTGTTGGGTAACGCCAAGGGGCGGTAATCGCATATCCGTGAGGTACCCCGAGGCTTGTGGATGGGAACGAGGAAACCATCGAGAAAGCCGCCTGGAACGGCACGAAAGTCCTGGCAAATTTTCATCCACACTGGCGCCAAATCGGGACAAAATGTCTGATAAAACTCCAGTGGGAGGCCGTCAGGGCCAGACGACCTGTTAGTAGAACCCGCCTGTATAGCATCATGGACTTCGTCGTCTGTGACGTTAGCAAGCAGATCCATAGTTGCATACACGTGAACCTAGCTAGTCTGGATACCGCTGAAATGGTGGAAGGGTGGTGACGTTGCTGAGTACATCATAACATAAAGTGCATGGACGGCAGACCTGATATCCCTTTCGGTATCAAAACGCTGCCCATCATCTGTCATAAGAACATTAATCAAATCCTCCGTCGGTGGCGTCGTTCCTCTATGACATGATACATAGATGGACGCTCTTGCACTAACCCATCGTGTGTGCGCGCCCTGTCCATAGTTCGTTCAAGATGGCGGCGAGAGAGGGATGTGAGTTGTGCCTTCGATTTACCATCGCCTGGTTCTCTGGCAAATACGGCATCATAGTACATTCCCGGAGGATGGTGAAAGTCTTGAGTCTGTCGCCACCCCACTGCAACTTCCCTTCTGTAACCAGTCAAGACCTTGCAGAGGACAGGCTTGGCACAGAGCACCCACCAAGACAGGGCAGACTGACAGGCATCACGGCCTCGACGACAAGCTGCCCACGTGGTCTTGGTGAGCTGCCGGCAGTCGGGTGAAGTAAGGTGGATCGTGTTCAGTTTCCATGGTCCACGGTCGTGCCACACGCAGATATATGCATCATGGTCGATAACGCAACGGGCCACACTTCAACAGCCTGCACCCCACCGACAATATCGCGGGAGATGTAATCACGATCGAGTCGGCTGAAAGAATGGCTAGTGAAATGCGTAAACCCCGGACGATCGCCATGAACATCCCAAGAATCCACTACATCGAGGGGCTGGAGAATTGTCGCTAGCGTCGTGCACGGAGAGAACGTGGTAGTTAGACTTTGGGTGCCTGGATGCAGTTAAAATTGCCTCCCATGATCAGTGCATCCTGCCGATCCGGGGAGAAAGGCGTGACTGTCTCTGAGAAGGTGGAACATTCACGGCGGAGACCCAAACCAGATGGCGCATTGACGTTGACGATCCTGACGCCACTAAACGTGAGAGCCATACCTCTGGTATCAGGGGGCTAGGCAATTGCATCATCGAGAATACCGTTGCGTAAGAAGATCGCCACTCCACTACCAGTAAGGGAAGCATGAGGGACATGTGCTGTAAAATCATGGGCAGCACAGAAAGTTGCAACGTGCACCTCCTAAAGGAGAGCAACGTCAATGTCGCGGCTACAGCATGTCATGGAGAAAAGCCAGTTTGTGACGTACGCAAATGGTGTTGGCCGACCGATGTGGCCGAGCGGTTCTAGGTGCTTCAGTCTGGAACCGCTCGACCGCTACAGTCGCAGGTTCGAATCCTGCCTCGGGCATGGATGTGTGTGATGTCATTAGGTTAGTTAGGTTTAAGTAGTCCTAAGTTCTAGGGGACTGATGACCACAGATGTTAAGTCCCATAGTGCTCAGAGCCATTTGAACCATTTGAAATGGAGTTGATACTGATTGTGGTATGCGATAAGCCTGCCATCTGCAGGAGGACGGGAGGTTCAAATACGGGGGAAGCACAGGCAACTCCATGTCAGCACTCTGTGGAAGGCCACATAACTGCGATGGGGACGAAGCCGACCCCACCAAGGGAGTTCCATCGCTCTGTATACCTCCAGAATGTCCATCCTCAGCATCGACGTCGTCCGCCCTGGCCGGTTCAGTGGAACACTGTCAGAGGTGCGCCAGGTAGCGTCAGACACAGAAAGGAAGGCAGCCGCAGCAGACACAGACGGGCGAAGGTCGGTGTGGTGTCTGGAAGTGGACGCTGACTGGAGATGGAGTCGGGGAAGAACGTCGCGTTGGTCAGGTGTCAGGGCGTCCGAGCACAACACACCTCAGTAGCAGGGTCGTCATCCTGTGCAGACATCCGATGGAGGCAGTTATCAGAAGGGGTGCGGCGTTGTCTCATCCGTTTCCTCGGCGACAGTTGCTTCCTAACATGCTGTTCTGCGTCGGATGGCGGCCGGCTGTCGCCCGACACTTGGACAGATGGCAGAAAAGTGAATGTAGGTACAGCTCCATGCTCAACGACCACGGGGTCGGAACAGGCAGCGTGTGGCTGCTGACAGTTATCGTTCATTTGTATTGCCTTCGACAGGAGTGTGGGAGAGACAGGCGAAACGTCCATCGCGTCGTCGAGAGGAGTTGACGCCGGTACCGCCTGGTTTAGAGGGGGCGCAGCTGACAACACCGCCACAAACGCATAAGATAGAGGTAATACAGTGAAAGAGCGACGTCTCCGATCGGCGTCTGAACTAGCCTATGTCGGAGACATTCAGAATGTACATGGCCCTCCCGGCCACAACCAGAACAGGCGCGCGACTTGTCATCGCGCATGATGACAGCCCTGCAGTTGGCAATAACCAAATTGGAAGGCATGTGATTCCGTAGTTCAAATTTTATCTGACGGACACCATTGGGGACACAGTATGTTCCGAACGTCTTCCACGTTTCAGCCACGTGACTGACTACGTTGCCGTAAGGTCTAAAGGCGGCCACAACAACGTCCGACGGTACTTCAAACGGGAGTTCGAAAACCCGCAACATTCGGAGGCTAAAACTTGCACCATCAACCACGACAGTTCCTATAGGTCCGTCAGAGTACCGGAACTTGAGATCGTTAGCGTGGCGCCGCACAACGTCGGCGCACAGCTCGTCATTCGCCAGCTTTATGTACACGGTAGTACTGAGGATCGGGAAATGAATTCCGAGAACATCTGGTGGCGGGAGACGCATTTCATCCCGTGTAAAACGTTCTACTTCATACGCCTTCAGCCGTTCGTGATCAAAAGGAAAAGTTAATTCAGTTGTGGCTTGGTGGGAAGAAAACACCGTGATGGTCGATGAAGTCGACTTTGCTGCAAGCCGCTACATGGAAGTAAACAAAAGCGCGCTCGCTCGCAGGCAGCGCAACAAGCGAGACGCAAATAAGGCGTGCGCGCCTCACCACAGCCTTTGGCAGGCAAATGTCTTACCGACTGAGCTACGCAAGCACGACTCACGACCCGTCTTCAAAGCTTTACCTCCGTCAGTACCTCATCTCCTTCCGTGCAAACTTCATAGAAGCTCTCCTGAGAAGTTTGAAATGTAGGAGGCGAGGTAGTGACGGAAGTACAGTTTTGAGGACGGATGGTGGGTCGTGCTTGGGTAACTTTTTTTTATGCGAACTGCCAGGTGACGGGCGCTTTTTATAGCGGGTTTAAGGAGACGCGGCCGATCCCACAGGCGGCCACGACACTCCCAGGTCTCCGAGGGTAGCTTAGTCTCCCAGTCGCCGGCACTATAGCTCAGCGTGTTCGGTCAGAGCGTTAGCTGCCCTCTGTAATAAAAAAAAAAAAAAAACTGAGTTAATGGATCAACAGTAAGCTTGAACAAGCGTTATGGGACGTCCGCCCGGAATAAGAATAACGAACAAAATGAGATTAAAAAAGCCGCTACTACGCTTGTCTCCAAAAGGCAAAGGTCCTGCAGCATGTCATTCTCAATGGAGAGAAGTCTTCCGAAGTAAGAGTGGTTTCGGGTGTGTCGCAGAGGGTGTCGTAAGACCGTTGCTATTCACAATATACATAAATGACCTTGTGGATAACATCGGAAGTTCACTGAGGCTTTTTGCGGATGATGCTGTGGTATATCGAGAGGTTGTAACAATGGAAAATCGTACTGAAACGCAGGAGGATCTGCAGCGAATTGACGCATGGTGCAGGGAATGGCAATTGAATCTCAATGTAGACAAGTGTAATGTGCTGCGAATACATAGAAAGAAAGATCCCTTATCATTTAGCTACAAAATAGCAGGTCAGCAACCGGAAACAGTTAATTCCATAAATTATCTGGGAGTACGCATTAGAAGTGATTTAAAATGAAATGATCATATAAAGTTGATCGTCGGTGAAGCAGATGCCAGACTGAGATTCATTGGAAGAATCCTAAGGAAATGCAATCCGAAAACAAAGGAAGTAGGTTACAGTACGCTTGTTCGTCCACTGCTTGAATACAGCTCAGCAGTGTGGGACCCGTAACGGATAGGGTTGATAGAAGAGATAAAGAAGACCAACGGAGATCAGCGCGCTTCAGTTACAGGGTCATTGAGTAATCGCGAAAGCATTACAGAGATGATAGATAAACTCCAGTGGAAGACTCTGCAGGAGAGACGGTCAGTAGCTCGGTACGGGCTTTTGTTGAAGTTCCGAGAACATACCTTCACCGAGGAGTCAAGCAGGACATTACTCCCTCCTACGTATATCGCGAAGAGACCATGAGGATAAAATCAGAGAGATTAGAGCCCACACAGAGGCATACCGACAATCCTTCTTTCCACGAACAATACGAGACTGGAATCAAAGGGAGAACCGATAGAGGTACTCAAAGTTCCCTCCGCCACACACCGTCAGGTGGCTTGCGGAGTATGGATGTAGATGTAAGAGTCCTGATCCGGTATAGTTTTTGTCTGCCAGGAAGTGCATACTCCGCTGCAGAGTGAAAATTTCATTTAGTCGTGTATCATTTTCATGCTTTACGGAGTAAACTCTTCCAGATTTGATCCCAGACTGTTTTCTTGAGGCTTCATTTGTCCAGGAAAGGAACTACGCTGGGAACTGCCACAGATCAAGACGGACATCCGTGATGCCGCTGTACAGCAGCTTTCTCCAACTAGCGACACTTTCAGAGAGCGTCACTGGGCTGCTGCGATAGAAATGCGGGCAGTGTCGCGCAGAGAGGCTTCGGCCGGATTGATGTTTAACCATCCGTTGCGGAGGGAGCTCTCAGCCGGTCTTCGTCGTTACCGCTTCGACTGGTGCCCAGCAGAGTTTCGTGAAGTACATAATGGAACAACACGGTGTTCAGCAGCGAGGGCCGCTGCTGACTCCTCACTGGAGACAATCGTTTGGAGACTGGGAAAGCGACTTGACTAGCCAGCTATACTTTACGTCCCCGTCAGCTACTCCCGCTGTTTGTGTATTATGAGCCTTATCAACCGCTCTTTGCAGTCTCGCACTGGAGATACACTATGTCGATAAGATACTGTAGCCCGTAGAATTATTTCATCCACCTAGTGGATCAGGTGCCGTTCTCCAGGAGACAGTGTCTAGATGCGGTGTTGACATTAGACTGAATTCTTTGTTGCGTATATGGCTCCTTCCATTGCCAGCTCTTTTCCGTTATGCAAAGCGAATTGCGAATTTGTGGCACACAACTGTACGTCGAAGCACCTCTGCATCATAGGACGAAATGTTCACACTACAGCAGTGTGTGCGCTGATATGAAATTTCCTGGCAGATTAAAACTGTGAGGAGGGGGCGTGAGTTGTGCTTGGGTAGCTCAGTTGGTAGAGCACTTGCCCGCGAAAGGCAAAGGTCCCGAGTTCGAGTCTCGGTCTGGCACACAGTTTTAGTCTGGCAGGAAGTTTCACCTCTGCATCATCAGTGTTAGATGAAAATACAGAGCAACACAAGGAGATACATACTGTCTCATTCGTATGTCATTGTATTATAGTGTCTATCGCGTTTCATTTAAAGACATTTTGCACAATAAGTATTCAGCTATGTTGTATATTCCACTCTTTTGTCAAGCTAATGCATTTATTATTATAAAGAAGATTTTGTTAACTCTGTCAGGACTTGAAAGCGTTAATTTAATTGACATTTACCCGAGGTGTCATTATGCAACTTTTTAAAGTGGTATTACACCTCCCAAGTAGGAAATGTACAACGTCTTTAACTTTGACGCCTTTTCTTGCCTTGGCACGCAGTGGTAGGGGAGAAGTCATGTCCAGGCGTTAGTGAAGTAAAGTCGTAGACAGTCCGCAAAGAGCAGTGGTGATACGCAACGAACTGGGATACACAGGGTTGAACGAAGGGATCAACTGTGTTTGACTGCAGTACTAAGTCGTCTCTTCTGAAGTGCTGCCTCGGATGCAAACTTTCTGAAGATATAAACTTTAATATCGCTCACTCCACAATTTCAGCAAGCTTGATGATTACGGAAAAGCAATATGGCCAGCTGGGACTATATTTGTGGTAAGATACGTAGAGATACTGCAATGTATTAGATTACTACTGAACCTAGGACCTATGTGCCACTGTAAAGACAACTACTTTTTCATTTCTGTAACACGAAAATCAGTTATATTTGTAGTCTCTAACTAGTTTTGATTAATACATTAGTGTTGTAAAAAGTAACCTAGCGTGCGCATGAAAAATTGTGTAATGATCATTTCCTTCAACTTCCACCATCTCGTGTACTCATCTGTTGTCTGGAAAGTAATTTTATGTGCTGCTTAATATGTGAACATTATAGATGTTGTTGTGGAACACAAATGTTAACTGCGCGAATTCTACATGAAACAAACGCGTTTTTTTCTAGTCCTTATTGCATATCAATATTTTATTAATACAGCAAAATAACTGAAAAGGTACAACTGACAAGACATCTACTACATTTGCGCTTTAACAAACAATGATCGCTACGTTAATGTTTTCATAGTTAAGTTACTTTCACTACCTGTGAACAGTAACTTGAAAAAGAGAGTTACATTTCTTTGTATTTAATTCTGAAAAGATTTAATAATTATGACTGCAAAAAGTGTTGGAACAGTTCTTACTTCAATCATCTTGGTTTTCACTAAAATAAACGTGTGAGGCCTCATGCCATACTCAGCCAATGACTTTTCAGTCGAGATCCAAAAATATTTTTCATTCAGGACTGCCAATGGGTTTCTTCAATATTTAATGTTTTTAAAGAAGGGTTACCTTAAGGTAAGTTTTATTAGTTCCCTCCCCAGTGCGAATATTGGCGCTATTGTTTGACGGATAATATAAAGTTATCTAAAACATAACTAAGGTAAGCAGTGAAGTGTTAGCGACAAGTGTTTTAACAAAGGTTTCAGTTCGATAATCTTTGCAATAGTTTCCATAGGTGATAGAGGATGGTTATCTTTTTCCAAAATTAATATCATTAAAGTAATTCTTAAAACAGTAAGTCTCATTACAAGTAATCATCAACAAAATTAAATTGTCACTTTGCTAAACTTTTCATGTTTACAGCTTATGAATCTGTAGCAACTCAAGGTTGTAGCAAGGTCACGAAGATCAGCGGACACGACTTGATACAAAGTAACATCGAAACACAAATAATAATATAACAGCAATAATACATCAATAATAATACAAACATTAGCGTTTAACGTCGCGTCTATTACGATATCATTATACAGGGTGAGTCACCTAACATTACCGCTAGATATATTTCGTAAACCACCTGAAATACTGACGAATCGATTCCACAGACCGAACGTGAGGAGAGGGGCTAGTGTAATTGGTTAATACAAACCATAAAAAAATGCACGGAAGTATGTTTTTTAACACAAACCTACGTTTTTTTAAAAATGGAACCCCGTTAGTTTTGTTAGCACATTTGAACATATAAGTAAATACGTAATCAGTGCTGTTTGTTGCATTGTAAAATGTTAATTACATCTGGAAATATTGTAACCTAAAGTTGACGCTTGAGTACCACTCCTCCGCTGTTCGATCGTGTGTATCGGAGAGCACCGAACTACGTAGGGATCCAAGGGGAACGGTGATGGACCTTAGGCACAGAACAGACTGGAACAGCACATTACGTCCTCATGCTAACACCTTTTTATTGGTTTTCTTCACTGACGCACATGTACAATACCATGGGGGGTGAGGTACACGTTCGACGGGCGTTTCTTAGGACGTGGAGGACGCATAAATTGGCCATCCCGTTCTCCAGATCTTACACCTCTGGACTTCTTTCTGTAGGGTACGTTAAAGGAGAATGTGTACCGTGATGTGCCTACAACCCCAGAGGATATGAAACAACGTATTGTGGCAGCCTGCGGCGACATTACACCAGATGTACTGCGGCGTGTACGACATTCATTACGCCAGAGATTGCAATTGTGTGCAGCAAATGATGGTCACCACCATGAACATCTATTGGCCTGACATGTCGGGACACACTCTATTCCACTCCGTAATTGAAAACGGAAACCACGTGTGTACATGTACCTCACCACTCATGGTAATGTACATGTGTGTCAGTGAAAAAGACCAATAAAAAGGTGCTAGCATGTGGACGTAATGTGCTGTTCCAGTCTCTTCTGTACCTAAGGTCCATCACCGTTCCCTTTGGATCCCTACGTAGTTCGGTGCTCTCCGATACACACGATCGAACAGCGGAGGAATGGTACTCAAGCGTCAACTTTAGGTTACAATATCTCCGGATGTAATTAACATTTTACAATGCAACAAACGGCACTGATTATCTATTTGTTTATATGTTCAGATGTGCTAACAAAACTAACGGGGTTCCATTTTTTAAAAAACGTAGGTTTGTGTTAAAAAACATACTTCCGTGCATTTTTTTATGGTTTGTATTAACCAATTACACTAGCCCCTCTCCTCACGTTCGGTCTGTGGAATCGATTCGTCAGTATTTGAGGTGGTTTACGAAATATATCCACCGGTAACGTTAGGTGACTCACCCTGTATAATCTGTTAGGCAACTACAAAGTTGTCGTCGTAGTTTGGTCTGTATAGAATCTCCACTTTCTGGTACAGCATTTTCTGTCGGTGTACAACTCCCCTGCACGCACCATTCTGCTTGGTTTTACTGTTGCTCTTGTGGTCTTCAGTCTGAAGAGAGGCTTGATGCAGCTCCTAACACTCTACTCAGTGAAAGTCTCTCCGTCTCTTGGTAATTACTGCACCCTACATCCACCTGAACTAGTCCTGAGCTCCCTCTACAATTCTGACCTCTCTCTCGCCCCCCTTCCCCCTACGAAATGAACTACTTCTTGATGCCCCAAGGCGTGTCCTATAAACTCACCCCTTATAAACTCACCCCTTCCTTTAGTCAAGCTGTGGCATAAATCTTTCTTCTCCCTAATTCGATGCAACACAACTTCATTAGTTACTTAATCTTTTCAGCTAATTTTCAAAATGTTTCAATTCTCTTCTTGCCTCTGTAGCTTGTTGTTCAATCTTCACAACCGTATACGATTGCACTAGACTAGAGATACTTACGAGTATTTTCAGAAAAGACTTTCGAACACTTAAATTTACTTTGATCGCAATAAATTTCGCTGCTCTTGTTACTGCCAGTAAATATTTTATATCCCCTCCTTTTCGGCCATCGTCGGTTAATTTGCTGCCCAAACCACTACCTTTCTTATCGTTTTTCTTAATCCAATTCCCCCAACATCAACAAATTTAGTCGACTGTTATCAACAACCGTTGCACTTCAGATGATATTGGCACGGACTTCGATGCGAGATGCCTTCAATAGGTTCCACAACGAAACATTGTCTCGAAATTTGGTAGAAAATCCGAAGAAATTCTGGTCGTATGTAAAGTACACAAGCGGCAAGACGCGGAGTTATTGAACGCAGTTTTCCGAAATTCCTTCACCAGGGAAGACGAACGGAATATTCCAGAATTTGAAACACGAACATCTGCTAGCATAAGTTTCTTAGAAGTAGATTCCTTAGGGGTTGCGAAGCAACTCAAATCGCTTGATACGGGCAAGTCTTCAGGTCCAGATTGTATACCGATTAGGTTCCTTTCTGATTACGCTGATACTATAGCTCCCTACTTAGCACTCACATACAACCGCTCGCTCACCGATAGATCTGTACCTACAGATTGGAAAATTGCACAGGTCGCACCAGTGTTTAAGAAGGGTAGTAGGAGTAATCCATTTAACGACAGACCTATATCATTGACGTCAGTTTGCAGTAGGGTTTTGGAGCATATACTATATTCAAACATTATGAATCACCTCGAAGGGAACGATCTATTGACACGTAATCAGCATGGCTTCAGAAAATATCGTTCTTGTGCAACGCATCTAGCTCTTCATTCGCACGAAGTAATGGCCGCTATCGACAGGGGATCTCAAGTTGATTCCGTATTTCTAGATTTCCGGAAAGCTTTTGACACTGTTCCTCACAAGCGACTTCTAATCAAGCTGCGGACCTATGGGGTATCGTCTCAGTTGTGCGACTGGATTCGTGATTTCCTGTCAGGAAGATCGCAGTTCGTAGTAATAGACGGCAAATCATCGAGTAAAACTGAAGTGATTTCAGGTGTTCCCCAGGGAAGCGTCCTGGGACCTCTGCTGTTCCTGATCTATATAAATGACCTGGGTGACAATCTGAGCAGTTCTCTTAGATTGTTCGCAGATGATGCTGTAATTTACCGTCTAGTAAGGTCATCCGAAGACCAGTATCAGTTGCAAAGCGATTTAGAAAAGATTGCTGTATGGTGTGTCAGGTGGCAGTTGACGCTAAATAACGAAAAGTGTGAGATGATCCACATGAGTTCCAAACGAAATCCGTAGGAATTCGATTACTCGATAAATAGTACAATTCTCAAGGCTGTCCAATCAACTAAGTACCTGGGTGTTAAAATTACGAACAACTTCAGTTGAAAGGACCACATAGATAATATTGTGGGGAAGGCAAGTCAAAGGTTGCGTTTCATTGGCAGGACACTTAGAAGATGCAACAAGTCCATTAAAGAGACAGCTTACACTACACTCGTTCGTCCTCTGTTAGAATATTGCTGCGCGGTGTGGGATCCTTACCAGGTGGGATTGACGGAGGACATCGAAAGGGTGTAAAAAAGGGCAGCTCGTTGTGTATTATCACGTAATAGGGGAGAGAGTGTGGCAGATATGATACACGAGTTGGGATGGAGGTCATTACAGCAAAGACGTTTTTCGTCGCGGCGAGACCTTTTTACGAAATTTCAGTCACCAACTTTCTCTTCCGAATGCGAAAATATTTTGTTGAGCCCAACCTACATAGGTAGGAATGATCATCAAAATAAAATAAGAGAAATCAGAGCTCGAACAGAAAGGTTTAGGTGTTCGTTTTTCCCGCGCTGTTCGGGAGTGGAATAGTAGAGAGATAGTATGATTGTGGTTCGATGAACCCTCTGCCAAGCACTTAAATGTGAATTGCAGAGTAGTCATGTAGATGTAGATATTAATCTGATAAACTGAAAGGCACGTAATTCGTCTGGATGTTTCGACTGACCGACAGCAGTAACAGAAACTCGACGTGTAGGGTTTAGAACCGATGAGAAGGCAGAGAAAGTGCAACACAGTGAGAATAGCTGTATGGCAATGTGTCGGCGTGTTCAGGCGAGAAGGCGTTCCTTTTATGTGGCTGAAATTTTGGGCGGTGCCTTTCTGGGAGGAGCGCTGGATGGGTACTTATAGTGCACGGCGTCGGAAACCATCAGCTGCTAGAGAAAGGCACACTGTAACAGCCTCCCGTGTCTTTGTGCCGCACAAAAGACTGATTACTGCCAGCTTTCTTTTTACGCGTAACAAATGCTGAAAACGGCGTCCTGACAGCTCCGAGTAAAAGCTCTGTTTACAGCCTTCACCCAGCACCACTCTGATGTTATTGACGTGAGCGGTATACGCAATGAGAGTTATAGCTGCAGTTTCGTAAGATCTCCTGATTAACACTCGGAGAAATCCGTGCTACTCCTCGAGCTGATTTCTGCTTGCATGTGGTGCTACAGAACGCGCTGGAAATTATATAGGTAGATCGTATAACTAATGAAGAGATGCTGAATCGAATCGGGTATAAAGAAGGGACAGTTTGACAGGAGACTTCGAAAGATATCAAGGAATAGTTAATTTTGAAGGGAAGTGTGGAGTGGTTCAAATTTACAGTGAGGCCAAGACTTGATGACTGTAGGGATGTTCAAATGGATGCAGATTACAGTATTTATGCAGGTATGAAGAGCTTGCGTAGGATAGACTGGCGTAGAATGATGCACAGAAGCACTCTTCGGACAGAAGAGCACAAAAAAAAGCAAGTCAGTAGCGATAGTAACATAAAGGGTGCATCCTCATGTTTTCTCGGCGAAATGACTGCTCCATTAAGTTTCGGATGAGCAACAGCATAAATTCCGCTTCTTTTTCTAATATTTTGTTGTTTATCTTTCAGCCATTTTCAGAGTGAACTGAAAGACTGACACTCTAGAATTCGCTCCGTCGTTTTAAATTCGCGGACCGCGTCACTACCCATGCGGCCACAGACACACAGGCGCCAGAATCATTGATCGGCGGCAAAAAAATACAATCTGAATTAATTATGTCTGTGACTGCGCAGTCGATCCACGCTTGTTGTCGATGTATCACTCTGAGATGCAGTGTCGCGACGTCTTTGTACGTTTATCAGCTGCAACCATCCTTCGCAGACGATGAGTGTCCTCAGAACTTTATTTCGCAGGGCAGACATCATTGCCGACGAGAGCAGTCTGAAGGACAAGCGCCTACACTTGAAGAGAGTTTTTGAAGACAACCGGTTTTCTCCACAATAGTTACGTAAGGCGGTAGGAATCAAACTAAAGGTGGCTGTAAGCAAAGCAGAAGAAGACACAGAAAGATTTAATCCATGGATTTTCTGCCATATGTAGGAAGCCTATCGTCAAAAACAGGACGTATCCTTCGTAGACACAAAGTAAAATTGCTTTTTTCATCTTACACCGAAGACAGCAGGACTCTTAGGTTCGGTTAAAGATGATTTGATGCTCCGTAAGGCTGGGGTTCACAGAATCACCTGTGAATTTGGGTCTCATGCAGCGGACAGGCGATTTGTACAATCCATGAAATATGTACAGGACACCGCAAGTAGACACGCTTTTTAGAGCCTCATAAATCGGCTATGGTAGAACAATGTATTGTAGAGGTCACTCTATGTTGTACGAAAACTTCGGAATGTTAGCGTCTACATCATCTTTCTGGAACCCGGTGGTGAAAGAGGCAACTGAAAATCGCTTTCCGGCGAATTTCATTAATAGAGAAAGCGGCTTCAGCTTGGGTAAGTCATGGAATTCGGCGCTTTCTGTAATAAACGTACAAAGACGTTGAGACAGTGCAGCTCAGAATGATACATCGACATCCAAGCATGGATCGAGTGCGCAGCCACACACGTGATTTATGCACATTGTATTTTTTGCCAGCGATCAACAATTCTGCCGCCTTTGCATCTGTGCCGCATGCCAGTCCCGCTATCATTAAAAAAAGATAGCTTGAAAACAATTAGAGTTAAAACATCGTGAGTTCTTCTGAAACATTTATCATCTCTCAAAGTTTTTCTGTTAGGCCAGAATTCCAATGTGTGCCCCACTCGTGGCTCGTAGAGCATCAAGGCGATATTAGAGTTCAGCCACGTTCGTCATAGTTCTCATTGCTTCATTGATTTGTGCACGAAGGGTAGTAATTCCATTGACTGGTGTTGTGTGCACACAATCCTTGACCTAACCGCACAAAACGAGTAAAGGCAATGCTTGTGGAGGGTGCAGAGGCCATACGGTGGGACCATCACGACTCATACATCTGTCCGGAAATGTTTCGTTCCGCACATTGCGCACGCTCGAACGTGTGTGCTGGAAGATGATGTACGGCTGCGGCACTTCCATCTGGGGTAATAGGAATTGTTCGAGTGTGTCCAGGTAAACATTTCTCGCTATGGTGTACTCTGCGAAGAGAAACGGGCCTCTCACACTATCGTGCATTGGATCACACCTTCTGGCTATCACGGATGTGTTCACCTGTGTTGAGTGGATGTTTGGAGCTCCTAATTCCAATTTAGGGAGAGGGGGTATTGTGTTAAACACGTTCACGCCGGGTTGTATCGCCGGTGGCTTACCGTAGATCTTCCCACACGACGGCGTGTACCGCCTGTGACTCGCGCTCAACCCTACCATTATGCTGCCAACATACACTACATTATGATATGTTACCTGTCAGCTAGTCGCAGTGTACAACTGTGAATAGGATTTTGTTTGATCCTTCAACGAGAGAACTTTCTGAGCCAAGTAGGGCATATCACGTAGTTTGTGATTAATGTAGTTATGTGGTCTCTCTGTTTCTTTTTAAAGAATGGACTTACGACACATTCAAAATAAAGGTCAATATATTACAATACCAACCTACGCCGTTTGAATACTACCGCTTCTCTAGGGCGAGAAACAGGGGAAGCATCGGCACCAGATGAAGGGAAGCATGACTACGTGTGCTGCCCCACAGCGAGAAAGACAACTCTCTGCGCCTGTGTGAACGACTTAACCTTCCGTCGACTATGAAGTCAGTGCAGACTGGTGAAGGAAACGGTCCGTGTTGTTTTACAAAGGACTTTGCCTTAAGTCAATTAGGTAAGCAACGGAAGACCCAAATCGAGAAAACCGGATACACTGAAGGAATCTGAACAGCCGTTGTCTCTAGTCTACCGTCTTACCTGTCAGTCCCTCCACAGGATGAATGTAGAAGCTTCTTCAATTCAATGCTGAATCGCGTGGCGTTTGTTGCTGAGGATCATAGCTTCGTGCACTCAATTATGTCATACTAAGTTCTTCCATAGTCTCTTTCTGTACAATCGTGTTCACCTCTGTCGTTGAGCAGTCAGTGGGTGACTATCACTTGGAGAGTTCACAATATATTCGATCACTGTTATGGCCCAACAATTTTCGCTAGTGGGAGGAGTGGAACAGAGAACAGAGGCCCTGTGAGCACCTCTGCGAATGAGAAATAGCGACTCCAGTTTAGGCATCAGACGTCAACAGATGGTAGAGCGGCGTGTCCAGTGCCATCTAAAGATGAGGATGAAGCAGCGATCCGGAGGTCGACGTCCTGATAAGATAGTAATTGTTCAAAGCGACGACCACCAGTTTCAATGCATGCATGCCAACAACTCATGAAGTTCTCCCGCACTCTCTCAAGGATCCCTGGTGTCTGTTGTCCCAGGAGACAGGCAGCGTCGACCCTAGCAAGCAGGTCTTCATCCGTTTCTGCGTGGGTTTCATACACCAAAGTCTTGACGTAATCCCAGAGGAAAAGTCCAGGAATGTGAGACCAGACGATCGTGCTGGCTATGGGACGGGACCTCCCCTTACAATCCAATGAAGACGGTACATGTTATACAGGTGCTCGCGGGCACTAACTTCGAAGTTGGCGGGTGACCGTAGCGTTGAAACCACGTTCTTTCGGGGTCAACAAGTTGTACATTCTCCAAGAATTGGGGCAGCACATCTCGTAGGAACCCCAGATAACTTGGACCAGTCAAACGGGACGCAGCAAATGAAGTCCTGTAAGGTGACCTTGGACAATGCCCAGCCATATGTTGCCTCATCCAATCTACGATAGACACAGGGGATCTTTGCGAGACTGCGCCAGGATTGCGTCCGCTATTGCAATACATGCACTGAGAATGGCGGTCCTCCCTCTGAACAATTTCTATGGGCTACTAGTTGTTATACAGTGTACGCTGCATTTGTCCGTAACCCAATAAACCTGCATTTCCGACCAATGGTTTACTTTCGCTATACGAGTAATCGGCTGTGGGCGCACTATCACCTTCTTCAGTTTGATTCAAAATGTTTGAAGCATTCAGCATATAGCTGTACAAACGATAGGTCTACATAATAAGTTACTGGGACTTTGAACAAACTAAAATACATTATATGATCAAAATTATCCGGACACACCCAAAAACATACATTTGTCGTATTAAGTGCATTGTGCTGTGACTTACTGCCATGTACTCCATATCAGCGACTTCTGTAGTCATTACACATCGTGAGGGAGCAGAACAGGGAGCTCCGCGGAACTTCGAACGTGGTCAGGTCACTAGTGGTGTCACTAGTGTCATGCGTCTGTACGCGAGATTTCCACACTCCTAAACATCACTATGTCCACTGGTTCCAATGTGATAGTGAAGTGGAAACGTGAAGGAACACGTACAGCACAAACGCGTACAGGTCGACCTCGTCTGTTGACTGACAGAGACCGCCGACAGTTGAAGAGGGTCGTAATGTTTAATAGGCAGACATCGACCCAGACCATCACACAGGAATTCCAAACTGCGTCAGATCCACTGCAAGTACTATGTAGTTGTTAGGCGAGAGGTGAGAAAACTTTAATTTCACTATGGAGCGGCTGCTCATAAGTCACACATCACGCCGGTAAATGCCAAACGACGCCCCGCTTGGTGTAAGGAGCGTAAACATTGGACGATTGAACAGTGGAAAAACGTTGTGTGCGGGTGATGAATCACGGTACACAATGTGGCGATCCCATTGCAGGGTGTGGGTATGGCGAATGCCGGCGAACGTCATGTGCCAGCGTGCGTAATGCCAGCAGTAAAAATCGGAGGCGGTGGTGTTATGGTGTAGTCGTGTTTTTCATGGAGGGGTCTTGCACACCTTGTTGTTTTGCGTGGCGTTATCAGAGCACAGACCTACATTGATGTTTTAATCACCTTCTTGCTTCCCACTGTTAAAGAGCAAGTCGCGGATGGCGACTGCATCTTTCAACACGATAGAGCACGTGTTCATAATGCACGGCCTGTGGCGGAGTGGCTACACGACAATAACATCCCTGTAATGGACTGCCCTACACAGAGTCCTGACCTCAATCCTACGGAACACCTTTGGGATGTTTTGGAGCGCCGACTTCGTACCAGGCCTCATCGACCAACATTGATACCGCTCCTCAGTGCATCACCCTGTGAAGAATGGGCTGCCATTCCCCAAGAAACATTCCAGCACCTGATTGAACGTATGTCTGCGAGAGTGGAAGCTGTCATCACCATATTGAATTCCAGCATTACCGATGGAGGGAGCCACGAACTTGTAAGTCATTTTCAGCCAGGTGTCCGGATATTTCTGATCAAATAGTGTATGGCGGAAAATTGTTTTCTTGACTGTTTCTGAGTATGGCGAATAATAATCTCTGAATATCTATGGTATTCTTCGTAGCACACAATAAACACGTTTATTACACATACTTTCTTGCTGTATTTTGTTTCACTGATACCAAAATAATTTACGTTAGCCTAGCAGACATTCTTTCAAACAGAATGCTTACAATTTACGTTCATATTAGAGAAAAAATGTTTCAGAACAGAGAACATTTTAATGTAAGCTTTTTTTAAAATATGTAACTTCATAAGATCATCTCATTAATCTGAAACATTCTCTCTCCCACTTTATTTTTTGACGAACTTACAAGGTAACACAACTGACAGCTCACAAACGAAGTCTGTACACTGCTGCTTACATAGCCCATCTGTTAGCTACGATGTAAGTATTATATCTATTTTCTCCCTACTTCCCCCGTTACAGATTTTAATAGTTGTGTGTGGTTCCCAATGGTACAGTTTAAAAATTCTGTGAACATAATTTCAGTCATAGGCATCTGGTCTCGATGAACTAGCACGGCACTAACAGCAGCATTCTACGACCCGGAAGCTGACGCAACAGGGGTATTTAAGGCCCGTAAAAGAAAGCCTTTCACGATGTTGTGTGTCTTTATGACAGTCAGAGATTAGCTTTGACAAGAAAAGGAAGGTATGCTGTACCAGGAACTGACCATATTATAAGTTTTCCATGTTTTACTACCCCTTGACGTAGTTCATTTTCTTAAAAAGTGAAAGTGTTTCAGAAATTTATATGTCTGGTTTTTGCAGGTAACAGTGCAACAGAGAAACGGGCTACACCTAAAGATATCGTGATTTTTAAATGAGCGTCTTAAGGAATCTGTTTAAGAAAAGAAAAATGTAGCTCAGTCTAGTATGAATTTTTAATAAATGATCCCCTTAACTTAATGATCGCGTTGCCTTTCTTTCATAGTTTTTGTTTCGTATTATTATACAGACTTGCAGTGAATGGGTCGATCTCGTTATTTTTGTTGAGCGCGTGGCATCTGAAACACGCTGGGCTCTAGAGAGGACGAGACAACTTGTCCGCTGTTCCGCCGAGCAGACGCAGCAATGTTGGCTCGCGGCCAGTGGGGCGTGACCTCGTTCGGCATGTGTTTTATGTGCGGCGAGATTGGATCGCCAACTCCAGGCGCCAGAAAATTACAGCATTCTCCCAGCTCCCTTACATAAACGAGAACGCGGCGCAGCAAACGATAGCAGTCACTGACAAAGAGACTGTCGAGTGTTTGACAAGGGAGTGAACTGAATTTCGACAAAAATGTAGACGCAGTCCATGTTCACATTTTAGACAGGACTGACGTATGTCTCCATTACGTTTTTAACATAGCAGAGTGTTTAAATTTAAATGCGAACATTTTTGGTTAGGATTTACCGTGACTGTTATTGACATTAAATGAAACAACAAGTTTACTGTTACCAGTCACCGTTTTATTTATTTCCACAACGCGTTTCAAAGGTTTAAACCTTCATTATAGGGTGAATTTACATTAGTTAGTACTGTATTTGTGTGTATGCTGTGTTACGATTTTTTGGAGGAACTCAACTTGCCAAGTGGAGAAACAAGACACTATTTCAGAACATGGTTTTGGATTTCTTCTGACAAAAAATTAAACTGATATCTAATGATAAACATAAAATAAGTAACATAGGGTACCTCCAGTGGTCACAGGTTCCTTTCGCTGTCTAACACATCACATGTATACTGTCACATTTTTAAACAAAGATGGCGTCTACCATCTGCTGGGTGCAAGGTACGTATAGCAGAAGAGAAGACATAATCGCAAAGTACAAAGAATATACCTCGTAACAACATTATTACAGATAATTATTTAAAGGATTAGGAGGTGTTTGTTTTGAGGTGTCGAACATTTGTGTGTGTACTTCAGGTGGCATCTAAATCCGATTTTGACAAGTTAAAACAGCTTAACCTTCGTACTCGTTTATACAATCAGGTGAAATGTTAAAATGGCTTAAAATTCATAGCTGTTAATAACAATCAGGTGAAATGTTACAGAATTTAAGTACATAACCATATTGGCTACAGCAGTAAAATTATACATAGATGACAATATTTCATTGGGATAAATAGACAAATGTGAGAGGCTGGAGGCAGAAGGAGAGGAAGAGAGAGAGAAAGTGCGTGTGTGTGTGTGTGTGTGTGTGTGTGTGTGTGTGTGACAGAGAGAGAGAGAGAGAGAGAGAGAGAGAGAGAGAGAGAGAGAGGGTCGAAAGAGTGATTGTTTGAGAGCAAACTTTACATGGTAAGGGCGCTTAAGATTACATGTTACATAAATTAGCTGACTAAAGGTTGGGGTAATACATTGGTTAATGCTTTAAAATATGCAGATAGATATACAATTTGTGCCAGTAGTTGATGTACACTTAGTTTCTAGCTGACAAGGGGTAACTAATGTAAATCCACCCAATGATGGAGATTTAAACTTTTGAAACGCGTCGTGGAAATAAATAAAACGGTGACTGGTAAAGGTAAACTTGTTGTTTCATTTAATAGTAGAGTGTTGCTGATTTATGTAAGCTAGATTCCTATCGTTCACAGACTCGCCTGCTTAAGACATACATTCTTTGGTTTCCAGTTTTGTAACGGCAGGAAGGAAAGATGGAAGCCAGAAGGAAGTTAAGAGCTGATGTCTCATGATAGTGTTTTCATTAGAACAGAGTATAAGGACACAGCAGAAGTTCTGCCGCTGACTTTTAGAAGGAACTGTGCCAGCATTTTTCTGTATAGTTTAAACAGAACTTTAACCAAGCTAGTTTGGCAGAGATACGAACTTCTCTCCTTCACATTATGTCCCATGTCTGTAACCAGTGTGCCACCCAGTTCGGCAACAACCATGGCGGCACCCACCCACATTTGTTTAAAGCTTTAACAACGCATCTCTTCAGAGTCCTAGGAGCTTGATGGCAGGTTGGCTGCTAGTAGGCACGCAGTGTCAGAGGGCTCTCAGGGGCTTATCTGTCTGCAAACGCCTAGTACTCTGTCACCGGATATCTTTACAGGTACATTCTTAAAGTGCTCAACATAGCCAGGAAGGTGGTACCAAGGGCGCTGTCCATATGGGGCGGTCTTAGGAGGACCATTTGGTTGTTTTATTTGCTCATGAATTTGATCACTGAATTTAACTGATGAAAGGAGAAAATATAAAAATGCAGTAAATGAAGCAGGCAAAAAGAAATACAAAGATCTAAAAAATGAGATCGACGGAAAGTGCACAATGGCTAAGCAGGGATGGCTAGAGGACGGATTTAAGGATGTAGAGGCATATATCACTAGGGGTAAGATAGATACTGCCTGCAAAGAAATTAAAGAGACCCTTGGAGAAAAGAGACCCACTTGTATGAATATCAAGAGCTCAGATGGAAACCCAGTTCTAAGCAAAGAGGGGAAAGCAGAAAGATGGAAGGAGTATATAGGGGGTCTATACAAGGGCGATGTTCTTGAGGAGAATATTATGGAAATGATGTAGATGAAGATGAAATGGAAGATATGATACTAGGTGAAGAGTTTGACAGATCACTGAAAGACATGAGTCGAAACAAGGCCCCGGGAGTAGACTACATTCCAGTAGAACTACTGACAGCCTTGGGAGAGCCAGTCCTGACAAAACTCTACCATCTGATGAGCAAGATGTATGAGACAGGCGAAATACCCTCAGACTTCAAGAAGAATATAATGATTCCAATCCCAAAGAAAGCAGGTATTGACAGATGTGGAAATTACCGAACTATCAGTTTAATAGGTCACAGCTGCAAAATACTAACGCGAATTCTTCACAGACGAATGGAAAAACTGGTAGAAGCCGACCTCGGGGAAGATTAGTTTGGATTCCGTAAAAATATTGAAAAACGTGAGGTAACACAGACCCTACGACTTATCTTAGAAGATAGATTAAGGAAAGACAAACCTACGTTTCTAGCATTTGTAGACTTACAGAAAGCTTTTGACAATGTTGACTGGAATATTCTCTTTCAAATTCTGAAGGTGGCAAATACAGGGAGCGTAAGGCTATTTACAATTTTAACAGAAACCAGATGGCAGTTATAAGAGTCGAGGGGCATGAAAGGGAAGCAGTGGTTGGGAAGGGAGTGAGACAGAGCAGTAAAAGAAACAAAAGAAAAATTCGGAGTAGGTATTAAAATCCATGGAGAAGAAATAAAAACGTTGAGGTTCACCGATGATATTGTAATTCTGTTCGAGACAGCAAAGGACCTGGAAGAACAGCTGAACAGAATGGACAGTGTCTTGAAAGGAGGGTATAAGATGAACATCAACAAAAGCAAAACGAGGATAATGGAATGTAGTCGAATTAAGTCGGGTGATGCTGAGGGAATTAGATTAGGAAATGAGACACTTAAAGTAGTAAAGGAGTTTTGCTATTTGGGGAGAAAAATAACTGATGATGGTCGAAGTAGAGAGAATATAAAATGTAGACTGGCAATGGCAAGGAAAGCGTTTCTGAAGAAGAGAAATTTGTTAACATCGAGTATAGATTTACGTGTGAGGAAGTCGTTTCTGAAAGTATTTGTATGGAGTGTAGCCATGTATGCAAGTGAAACATGGACGATAAGTAGTTTGGACAAGAAGAGAATATAAGCTTTCGAAATGTGGTGCTACAGAAGAATGCTGAAGATTAGATGTGTAGATCACTTAACTAATGAGGAGGTATTGACTAGAATTGGGGAGAAGAGAAAATTGTGGCACAACTTGACTAGCAGAAAGTATCGGTTGGTAGGATATGTTCTGAGGCATCAAGAGATCACCAATTTAGTATTGGAGGGCAGCGTAGAGGGTAAAAATCGTAGAGGGGGACCAAGGGATGACTACACTAAGCATATGCAGAAGGATGTGGGTTGTAGTGGGTACTGGGAGATGAAGAAGACACATTTTCTCATGTGTCAATGTCGCACCCCTCCGTGATCACGCCACAGGAGGATGCGAAAATGGAGGGCTTAACAAGCATAAGCAAGGACTGCTGTTTCGGATCGTATTCAAATTTCGTTGAATGGTTTTGAACAGGATCTAGTGGTTCCACACTGTACACCAGAGCAAAAATTGTTGTCGCACTACAGCTCCAAAGGGATGAGATCACGTCCAATGCGGTTGATGGCTCACGATGTCCTTAAGGAAGGATTGTATCATCAGAGGGTGTTAGCAACATCAAGAACGTCGTCCTGTTGCTCAAACCACTGCGAACTGTCGTTTTCGATTTCGAATTGCGTGGTGATCTAGGTCCCAAAGGATGAGGTGGTTTCATTGACGCCTTTTATGACACCCCCTGAGACCTTTTCATGTCGATTTTGAGAGACGGCGTGCCTTAAATGTGTTTCTCGGCCATCCGTAAGAAAACCGCGTGATTTCAACGATTGGGGAAACGGTTCTGACCTCCATTGTGGAGGCGTCAAAAGAAGGGGTGAAATGTGCGTAAGAGGCTGTTCGATTACCTCTCGATCGTGGCACGTCCACGGTAGCGTTGACCAGATTGTGCTGAAATTTGGTGCCAAAGTGAGATCATGAAGCCACCTTACACATCACGTGAACTTTTGAGATTTGGCGTTTTCCGCATGCCTTCACACTTTGCTGTTTGCAAAATCGAGGGTAACATCGCACGGCAGTACGCTTTTGCACCATTGCAGGGAAAGACTGTAGGGACGTTAAGCTATACTTCAAACTTACTCGTCGCAGTGGAAAACTTACTACGGGGTTTCGAAAAACAATTGCTTAATTGCTTTCCACAGCATACTTTTAATCCGCAGCTCGTGGTCTCGTGACTAGCGTTGTTGTCTCTGGACCACCCGGTCCTGAGTTCGATTCCCGATCAGGTCGAGAATTTTCTCCCCCTGGAGATTGGGTATTTTTTGTTGTCGTCATTATTTCATCATCATTCGTGAAAGTGGCGAGACTGGACTGTGTGAAGACTGGGAATTTGTACGGGCGCTGATCACCGCGCAGTTGAGCGGTCCACAAACCAAATATCATCATCATCATCAGTGTACTTTCCAGTCTCTGGAATTCAGGATGCTGCCTCGTGGATCAGTCACTAATTTTCTTACGAAACGCGTACTTCACAGTTACTTCTTGAAGCACCTAACCAGTCACAATAAAATAAGCACACATCTAATTGCCCGTACGTGTTGATACAGCGCGCGGGCAGTTGAGTTTCATCGTAGCAGGGGTTCTAAAATCCTTGATAGGTGACCTGTGGTAGACTGTCAAATTTTTATGCACAGCTTCCTAATTTCCTGTCATTATTATCTACAATCTGAATTCACGACTAGCGCTCAAGGAAATTTGGAATGTATTCAGTTGGGTGAGTTTAGTTTCTAGAACAAAGATAAGTCATCAAAATGGTTCTTATGCTACTATAATATTATTCTAGCCTTTGAATGGGCAAATGGTCCGCAGGGAAATACCAAGGCCCTTGTCGAACAGCCAACGATGAAAGATTACAAGCAGTCAACAATTATAGGTGAATACCCCCATAACTCAATACACTCACTTACTTGAGTTAAAGGATCTTCGACAGCCACGATATACCATAAGGCACAGTGATAATGCGTATGCTAAGAGGTGCCTGGCAATACTGTGCCACGAATACAAAGCACACGAGAGAATCAGACATGTGCTTTGTGTTTCTTTTAACTGTGTGGTAACATTCCACTGATGGCACACAGAACGTCAGAACGTGTGCTATGCTCTCTCATGGAAATATACTCTGAAGCGCCAACGAAACTGATACAGGCATGCGCATTCAAATACAGATACATGCAAACAGGCAGAACATAACGCTGCTGTCGGTAATGATTATATAAGACAACAGGTGTCAGGCGCAGTTGTTAGGTCGGTTATTGATGCTACAATGGCAGATTATCAAGATTTTAGTGAGCTTGAACGTGGTGTTATAGTCGGCGCACGCGCGATGAGACACATCATCGCCGAGGTGGCGATGAAGTGGGGATTTTCCCGTACGACTATTTCACGAGTGTACCGTGAACATCAGGAATTCAGCAAAACATCAGATTTTCGACATCGATGCGGCCGGAAAAAGATCCTGCAAGAACGGGACCAACGACGACTGAAGAAATCGTTTAACGTGCCAGAAGTGCAACCCCTCCGCAAATTTCTACAGATTTCAGTACTGGCCAACAACAAGTGTCAGTGTGCGAACCATTCAACGAAACATCATTGATATAGGCTTTCGGAGCCGAAGGCCCCCTCTTGTGTACCCTTGGCGACTGCACTACACAAAGCTTTACGCCTTGCCAGGGTTCGTCAACACCGACATTGGACGGTTGATGACTGGAAACATGTCACCTGGTCAGACGAGTCTCGTTTCAAATTGTATCGAGTGGGTGGACGCGTACGGGTAAGGAGACAATCTCACGAATCCGTGGACCTTGCATGTCAGCAGGGGTCTGTTCAAGCTGGTGGAGGCTCTGTAATGGTGTGGGGATTGTGCAGTTGGAGTGATATGGGACCGCTGATACGTCTAGATACGACTCTGACAGCTGACACTTACGTAAGCATCCTGTTCAAGTCCATTGTGCATTCCGACGGACTTGGGCAATTCCAGCAGGACAATACAACACCCCACGCGTCCAGAATTACTATAGAGTGGCTCCAGAAACATTCTTCTGAGTTTAAACACTTCCACTGGCCATCAAACTGCCCAGGCATGAACATTGTTGAGCATATCTGGGATTCCCTGCAACGTGCTGTTCAGAAGAGTTCTCCACCCAATCATACTCCTACGGATTTATGGACTGCCCTGCAGGATTCATGGTGTCAGTTCCCCCCACCACTACTACAGGCATTAGTCGACTCAATGCCACGTCGTGTAGCGGCACTTCTGCGTGTTCGCGGGGGCCCTACACAGTATTAGACAGGGGTACCAGTTTCCTTGGCTCTTCAGTGTAGAACACACTGCAGCTGCTCGCACTCTGGATGAAGCCTCATCCAGAGTACGAGCAGCTGCAGTGTGTTCTACACTGACATAGTTTATAACAGCACATCCTGTAGCTGTACCAGTGCCCTCTGGAAGTCATCATTGTCCCCATGCATGTTCTATTGGACTGAAATCTGGGAAGCGATCCGGCTACTACAGACGCCTACTGCGATGCTGTAGGCATTCTTCCACCAGACTGGCTAACAGGACACAACCATCCAGTATTGTACACCGTTTCAAGATCTCTTTCTACAGACTGAAGTCGTAAAACAACTTGGAACTTCTGAGGTCATCAGTACCCTAGAACTTAGAACTACTTAAACCTAACTAACCTAAGTACATCACACACATCCATGCCCGAGACAGGGTTCGAACCTGCGACCGTAGCAGTCGCGCGGTTCTGGACTGAAGCGCCTTGAACCGCTCGGCCACTCCCGCCGGCGAAGTCGTAAAACAACCACCAGGAAAGACATGCAGTGGCATACTTGCTTCTAACATGATGATACTGCCACGAGAACACTTCAGTCGCCATATCATCTCCTTTCCACAAATGTGGTAGACCACTAACGTGTAACACGAGCATGCCAGGTGAATAACCCGATGAATCGCCAATTTAAGCGTGGCTCAGCGGTGGACAGGACATTACTCTAATGTCCCAGGGTCCACTCACGGTTGATAAAACATCACATTTACCTACCGACTCTATACCTTTGCATAAAGTGAATGAATTTGGCGTGTAGCCGAGCACACGCAGGAACCTCGCGGACTACAGTCTGATGCGAGATGTATGGACTAGAGGTTGCTGCAGGTTTTTTCATCAGGGCAGGTGCTGTGATGGTTAGATGTCTTTGGGACCTTAAGGCAGAAACAATCCTGGTCCTGGGGTTTAGCATGTGGTCAGCCTTCTCCACACCGCAGTTGATGGTTTCCACCCACCTGCAGTCTTCTCCACAAACGTGAACTGATACTGCAGGCGGCATCAATTTCTGTTCCACTCCGAACTGACTGTGAGCAGCCTCCAATCTGTCTGATCTAACTCGTGATGCTGTTGTCTTATGAAGACGCGAATACGGTATCCCAAACACACAAAACACGCTCTCAAATGAGGGGATTCTCTATTATCAAAATGGTTCAAATGGTTCTGAGCACTATGGGTCTCAACATCTGAGATCATCAGTCTCCTAGAACTTAGAACTACTTAAACCTAACGAACCTAAGTACATCACACACATCCATGCCCAAGGCAGGATTCGAACCTACGACCGTAGCCGTCACGCGGTTCCAGACTGAAGGGCCTAGAACCGCACGGCCACACAGGCCGGCATCTCTATTATCCCGCTATAGTTTAGATTGCCGTGTCGTCATGAAACTTTTTCTTCCCGTTGATCACAAAGGTCTCTTAACTAGTCTACATGCGTGTACTACCACCACCAGCGGCCTGCGTACAAGCCTCGGCGCATCCTACAGCAGTTTCTGACGGAGAACAGACTCTGCCACGAATACTGACAATATTTAACAGAAAGTGTGCTCATCTAAGCAGGTTGTCGTTTTCCTTGTTCCACAGTGCACCACAACGTTTGCGTGCTTTTCAGTAATAATGACGACGTTGGTCGTTCATCACGTGCACACACTTAACGTGTCGTCCGCTGAGGAGCTGTAGTGTATTCTCACTTATGGCTCCCCCATCGCTGTACTCAACCGGCAACTAATCCAGAAGTTTCCATCTCGATTCACACAGAACGGTTAAGAAACGGACATTGATGTTCCAGGATGGGACGCGGATGTGCAGTGCCTTTTCATCTAGTAGTGGTGTAATATACTTAATTTTATTTTATCCGTCATAAAATACACTCCTGGAAATTGAAATAAGAACACCGTGAATTCATTGTCCCAGGAAGGGGAACTTTATTGACACATTCCTGGGGTCAGATACATCACATGATCACACTGACAGAACCACAGGCACATAGACACAGGCAACAGAGCATGCACAATGTCGGCACTATTACAGTGTATATCCACCTTTCATAGCAATGCAGGCTGCTATTCTCCCATGGAGACGATCGTAGAGATGCTGGATGTAGTCCTGTGGAACGGCTTGCCATGCCATTTCCACCTGGCGCCTCAGTTGGACCAGCGTTCGTGCTGGACGTGCAGACCGCGTGAGACGACGCTTCATCCAGTCCCAAACATGCTCAATGGTGGACAGATCCGGAGATCTTGCTGGCCAGGGTAGTTGACTTACACCTTCTAGAGCACGTTGGGTGGCACGGGATACATGCGGACGTGCATTGTCCTGTTGGAACAGCAAGTTCCCTTGCCGGTCTAGGAATGGTAGAACGATGGGTTCGATGACGGTTTGGATGTACCGTGCACTATTCAGTGTCCCCTCGACGATCACCAGAGGTGTACGGCCAGTGTAGGAGATCGCTCCCCACACCATGATTCCGGGTGTTGGCCCTGTGTGCCTCTGTCGTATGCAGTCCTGATTGTGGCGCTCATCTGCACGGCGCCAAACACGCATACGACCATCATTGGCACCAAGGCAGAAGCGACTCTCATCGCTGAAGACGACACGTCTCCATTCGTCCCTCCATTCACGCCTGTCGCGACACCACTGGAGGCGGGCTGCACGATGTTGGGGCGTGAGCGGAAGACGGCCTAACGGTGTGCGGGACCGTAGCCCAGCTTCATGGAGACGGTTGCGAATGGTCCTCGCCGATACCCCAGGAGCAACAGTGTCCCTAATTTGCTGGGAAGTGGCGGTGCGGTCCCCTACGGCACTGCGTAGGATCCTACGGTCTTGGCGTGCATCCGTTCACGTCCACGCTGTCGCGGCATGATACCAGTGTTAAAGACTGCGATGGAGCTCCGTATGCCACGGCAAGCTGGCTGACACTGAAGGCGGCGGTGCACAAATGCTGCGCAGCTAGCGCCATTCGACGGCCAACACCGCGGTTCCTGGTGTGTCCGCTGTGCCGTGCGTGTGATCATTGCTTGTACAGCCCTCTCGCAGTGTCCGGAGCAAGTATGGTGGGTCTGACACACCGGTGTCAATGTGTTCTTTTTTCCATTTCCAGGAGTGTAGTTGTTCTATAGACAGTCGCCAACTATCGATCGGTCCTAAAGTCGATAGTATTGCCAAACACACGAGTCTCGCAATTTCTGCAACAGTAACTTCAAGCCATTAGACCATTTCAACTTGTTATTGTTATCGGTTATTTTGCTGCCCAAATAGCAAAACTCATTTACTACTTTGAGTCTCGCTTCTTAATCTAATTCTCTCAGCATCACCAAATTTAATTCGACTACATTCCATCATCGTTGTTTTTGTTTTTATAGATGTTCGTCTTATATCCCTCTTTCAAGACGCTGTCCATTCCGTTCAACTGTTCGTTCAAGTCCTTTACTGTCTCTGACAGAATCACAGTATCATCGGCAAAACCTCAAAGTTTTTCTTTCTTCTCTCTGAACTTCAATTCCTACTCCAAACTTTTCTTTGGCTTCCTTTACTACTTGCTCAATGTACAGATCGAATAATGTCGGATATAAGCTACAACTCTGTCTCGCTCCCTTCTCGACCCCTGCTTTCCTTTTATGTCACTCGACTCATGTAACTGGCGTATGGTTTCTGTACAAGTTGTAAGTAGTCTTTCGCTCCTTGTATTTTACCCCTGCTGCCCTCAGCAATTCAAAGAGGGTATACCAGCCAACAATGTCAAAAGCTACAAATGCTATAAACGTAGATCTGTTTTCCTTATCCTATGTTCTAAGATAAATAATAGGGTCAGTATTGCCTCATTTCTTTCTCCGGAATCCAAACTAATCTTCCCTGCGGGCGGCTTCTGTCAGTTTTTTCCATTCTGCTGTAAAGAATTCGAGTCAGTATTTTACAATCAGGACTCATTAAACTGATAGTTTGGTAATATTCACACCTACCGACACCTACTTTCTTTGCAATGGGAAAAACTATATTTTTCTTGAAGTCTGAGTGTATGTCTCTTATCTCATACATCTTGCTCACCAGGTGGAAGAGTGTTGTCATGGCTGGCACTCCCCAGACTGTCAGTAATTCTGATGGAATGACCTTGTTTCGTCTTAGGTCTTTCAGTGTACTATTAAATTCTTTTTTTCAGTTTTCGTTCCATAGACCCAAAAAATGAGATGATTCTCGAGGGGGGGGGAGCATGTCCGTCAGCATAACATAAAAAACATAAAACGTTTGAATATAATACTTACTACCCTGATCATTTGTCAGATTGTCAAAATAGGAGAATCCAATACACTAAACTCGAACAGCTAATGTTTACAGAATTAATACGCTATCAGAATGAAACATTGTTATGCACTATTAATAAATTTATTATCCGCAAAATACCTCACCTTGTTGTGACCAAGTGCTGTCAAAACTGAGATCTAACAAACATTTTTACATAAGCTGGCCTCACTGTGTGTGTTAAGATTTTCATTTATAAAGTAGTAGGAGTTGCCTACCAAAAAGACTTTCAACTCTATTTAAATCGTGCTTTATCTGACACCAAATTTTTAATGGTTGCTGGCAATTTATTGAAAATGTTTGTTCCTGAACATTGGGCCCCTTTTTGGAGATACGGGGTGTTTCAAAAATGACCGGTATATTTGAAACGGCAATACAAACTAAACGAGCAGCGATAGAAGTACACCGTTTGTTGCAATTTGCTTGGGACAACAGTACATTTTCAGGCAGACAAACTTTCGAAATTACAGTAGTTACAATTGTCAACAACAGAAGGCGCTGCGGTCTGGGAAACTCTATAGTACGATATTTTCCACATATCCAACATGCGTAGCAATAATATGGCGTAGTCTCTGAATGAAATTACCCAAAACCTTTGACAACGTGTCTGGAGGAATGGCTTCACATGCAGATGAGATGTACTGCTTCAGCTGTTCAATTGTTTCTGGATTCTGGCGGTACACCTGGTCTTTCAAGTGTCCCCACAGAAAGAAGTCACAGGGGTTCATGTCTGGCGAATAGGGAGGCCAATACACGCCGCCTCCTGTATGTTTCGGATAGACCAAAGATCACACGATCATCGAAATATTCATTCAGGAAATTAAAGACGTCGGCCGTGCGATGTGGCCGGGCACCATCTTGCATAAACTACGAGGTGTTTGCAGTGTCGTCTAATGCAGTTTGTACCGCCACAAATTCACGAAGAATGTCCAGATAGCGTGATGCAGTAATCGTTTCGGATCTGAAAAATGGGCCAATGATTCCTTTGGAAGGAATGGTGGCCCAGACCAGTACTTTTTGAGGATGCAGGGACGATGGGACTGCAACATGGGGCTTTTCGGTTCCCCATATGCGCCAGTTCTGTTTATTGATGAAGCCGTCCAGGTAAAAATAAGCTTCGTCAGTAAACCAAATGCTGCCCACATGCATATCGCCGTCATCAATCCTGTGCACTATATCGTTAGCGAATGTCTCTCGTGCAGCAATGGTAGTGGCGCTGAGGGGTTGCCACGTTTGAATTTTGTATGGATAGAGGTGTAAACTCTGGCGCATGAGACGATACGTGGACGTTGGCGTCATTTGAACCGCAGCTGCAACATGGCGAACAGAAACCTGAGGCCGCTATTGGATCACCTGCTGCACTAGCTGCGTGTTGCCCTCTGTGGTTGCCGTACGCGGTCGCCCTACCTTTCCAGCACGTTCATCCGTCACGTTCCCAGTCCGTTGAAATTTTTCAAACAGATCCTTTATTGTATCGCTTTTCGGTCCTTTGGTTACATTAAACCTCCGTTGAAAACTTCGTCTTGTTGCAACAACACTGTGTTCTAGGCGGTGGAATTCCAACACCAGAAAAATCCTCTGTTCTAAGGAATAAACCATGTTGTCCACAGCACACTTGCACGTTGTCAACAGCACGCACTTACAGCAGAAAGACGACGTACAGAATGGCGCACCCACAGACTGCGTTGTCTTCTATATCTTTCACATCACTTGCAGCGCCATCTGTTTTTGAAAATTGTAACTACTGTAATTTCGAAAGTTTGTCCGCCTGAAAATGTACTGTTGTCCCAAGCATATTGCAACAAACGGTGCATTTCTATCGCTGCTCGTTTAGTTTTTATTGCCGTTTAAAATATACCAGTCATTTTTGAAACACCCTGTATATTACTTGCAACAAATTTAATTAAGGAATAAATGCACTGAGAAGCAGTGGTTAGAATACAAAGTTTCTTGAACAGGTTTCTACATGATGTTCTGGAATTTTCACCACAAACGATTCTTATTACACGCTTTTGCACGCTAAAAACTTTTGCTCTGTTTGATGAGTTACGCCAGAACATGATCCCGTATGGCATAATAGAATGAAAGTAAAGAAAGTATGAAAGATATTTTTATATTTATGTCTCCTACAATTGACATCATCCTCACTGAAAATATAGACTTGTTTAGGCGCTTAAGCAATTCTGTGGTAAGCCCTTCCCAACTGAATTTATTATCGAGTTGTAATCCCAGAAATTTAATACTGTCAACCTCTTCGATCTGCATGTCTTGATATGTTCTGCACAAGCTGGAAGGAAATCTCTTACAGGTTCCGAACTGCACGTTGTGGGTCTTTTCAAAGTTTCATGCCAGTGAATTAACTTTTAACCATTTAGTAATGCCAGTGAAAATTTGATTAGCGGCTATTTCTAAATCTGTACTTCGTCTTGCAGTATCCTGTATCTCATCTCATTGTCTTCAGCCTTTCCCTTCCTTGCTTAGGACTGGTTTCCATCTGAACACTTGATATTCATACATCTGCTTCTGTTTTCTCCAAAGACCTCTTCAATTTTCCTTACCCCTAGTAGTATTTGTGCAATTCTTACATTTTTCCTCTAACCTTTCTTGCTTAAAAAAGCACTCCGTCTGCAGGCCACAAGTTGCCCATCGGGACCATCCGACCGCCGTCTCATCCTCAGTCGGATAGGAGGGGCGTGTGGTCAGCACACCGCTCTCCCGGCCGTTATGATGGTTTTGTTTGACCGGAGCCGCTACTATTCGGTCGAGTAGCTCCTCAATTGGCATCACGAGGCTGAGTGCACCTCGAAAAATGGCAACAGCACATGGTGGCTGGATGGTAACCCATCTAAGTGCCGGCCACGCCCGACAGCGCTTAACTTCGGTGATCTCACGGGAACCGGTGTATTCACTGCGGCAAGGCCGTTGCCCTTTCTTGCTTAGCCGTCTTGCATTTCCTGTCAATCTCTTTTTTTAGATGTAAGGGTTTATATTTGGATTGTCATTTTTTATTTGTAGTTCATTCTTGCCATTTGAGTTTACATATTGTCATTGGAGATAGTGAGTGTAGCTGTAGACGCTAGAAAATGGAGTTCCAAGTGGAGGAATCGGAGGAATGAGGTGACAGCAGCGGAGGAAGCAAGAAACATTTGTGCCGTGCTTGGGGATAAAGCCACTGGACAGAGCACAACAAGAAAATGGATTTCTCGTTTTTAGGAGATCTTTTACATTAGTGGCTCTCTGTGTTCATGGAAATATTCGGGATCTGATAAAGATCGTTTAAACGCATTGATCCACTACGACCGATCTAAATGTACTCAAGAACTGGCAAATGTGATGAACTGTGATCATTCTACCATGATGCGACATTTGCATCTAATGGGAAAGGTTCAAAAATCGGGTATATGGGTACAGCATGCTCTAACACAATAATCACAAAAATCAGCTAGTTGCGTCTCTTCATGCTCGTTATCAATTGCCTCGTGAACAATACCGACCATTCCTGTTCTGCATCGTTAATGGTGACGAGAAATGGTGTCTTTATGGAACACAAGGAAAAGAAAGGAATGGTTGAGCCCAACATAGCAGTAGCTCCCCGTGCAAAGACCTGCGCGCATCCACAGAAAATGGTATTATGCATCTGGTGGAACAGCGACGGTGTGGTGTGCTACGAATTGCTTCCTAGAGGTGTAGCCATCACTGCTGACATTTACTGTCAACAACTGAAACGTCTTGCAGAGGCAGCCTAAAAACAACGACCAGGAAGACTGCGTGAAGTGATGCTACTCCACGAAAACGTCCGCCCGCTTCCTGCTAGAGTGACAAAATACATTATAAGAGTTGGGAAGTCATTCGGAACCCAACTGTTTCACCTGATCTTGCACCGTCAGATTTTCACCCCTTCCGCTCTCCACCGAACAGTCTTGATGGAAGTTCCTTGCCGGATGAAAATTCGCTCCGATCATGGCACGACGAGTTCTCCGCCTCGAAACCACGTGATTTCTGCAGTCGCGGACTCGAAAAGTTTTCCCAGCGGAGGCAGACTGTTGTTAATAGCGAAGTAGAGTGTATTATCGATTTCTGTAATCGGTGTTGTGTGTATCTGTTGTGTTTATTAAACTCACCGAAGAACTCTACGAACTTATGCACCCACCCAATATTTCAATTACCATTATTTTAATTTTATTGATTTTAATTTTCATTTTATAAATTCGTTTCAAACACTGCAAAACCCATTTAACTGAGATCCTTGTGTATTGAGTAAGAAAAAATGAGAACCTATAGCCGGCCGGTCTGGCCGAGCGGCTCTAGGCGCTTCAGTCTGGAATCGCTCGACCGCTACGGTCGCAGGTTCGAATCCTGCCTTGGGCATGGTTGTGTGTGATGTCCTTTGGTTAGTTAGATTTAAGTAATTCTACACTCTCTAACGTCGTTTGTTTTCCTCGTGATCAGTATTCGAGATATACCACAGAGGCAGAATTGTTGCACGTTCCTTCTCGACTCTCGGTTTTCTAAATTTACCTGACAGTAGAGAACAACGCTGTCTTTTTCGCAACCTCCCTGGACTCTTCTGTTGCACTTTCATGTGGGCTACACTTACATATTACAGTCTTAACAACGCTTGTCTGAATTCATTCGATATCTGTTGACATCCTTACTTGATACATATTCCAAATGCTGGACCTGTGCTCAAGTACAGGCCTCATTAGCCTCTGATAGGCTGTTTCCTTCAGAGAAGTCCTGCATATTTCCACAAGCCTTCCAGTAGTTCTAACTCGTCCATTCACCCTCCGTAGTACTGATTCTACGTGTTGTCTTGTTTGATATCGCCAGTTAGTATTACCGTTTAACTATGGTCCTATAACAATGTAGCAAAGCTGGAAAATACCAGCTCGTTGTCTCCCAGTTCGACTTGCTTCTGCAAGACAAGAAGTGAATCGAAAACCCTGCAGTGGCTCGCTCCCTGTAGCGAAACGCTGGTTGCAACTTACTCCCCTCTCTGCTGTCGCCCTCAAATGGCTCCACCGCTGTTCCCCTCCCCCAGCAAACACATGTCCATTGATCTGGCGGTTTCGCAGGACCACTAAAGTTCCCCCGCAGCATTTGCATTTCAGGCTACTAAAAGAAGCGATTTTCTTATATAGTGCCCATCGTATTGTCAACAGTACGATTAGAACGTAATTTAATTGCATGTCTTGCAGAGACAACTGAAACATAAAAACAAAGATAATACTTGTTTTGTGCTCTAAGTAATTTTGTAATTAATGACGATATTCCGAATGAAGTCGATTATGTTACAACGACAGGAATTTTAACCAAAATTAGTCAACCCGATCGACAGTTTTCTATTTCGTCGCGATAAATTAGGTACAGAAGGTTTGAAAGATTTGGCCATAGGCATCAATCTAAGTTAGGAAATTTTGTTAACTAAAGGTAACTCATTTCAGTACAGCAACAGTAAGACAAGGAACAAAAGAATCCCTTATTATGCAAGTAATGTTGCCACGAATACACAAAAAGGATAGATCAGTTTCTTCAATATCCATAGTGTTTTATTTGTAGATGGAATTGTGCACGTTTAAAGACGGCATGAGGAACTTCGAAATTGTCTCTGCCTCGTGATGACTGGGTGTTGTGTGATGTCCTTAGATTAGTTAAGTTTAAGTAGTTGTAAGTTCTAAGGGACTGCTGACCATAGATGTTAAGTCCCATAGTGCTCAGAGCCATTTGAACCATTTGAACTTCGAAACAAACACAGAAGTCAAACTGATAAAGTTTGCCTTACGGTAAAATTGACCGACAAGTCACTCGACCTGAATCTTTAATTTTGTAGTTCAGTAACTAAACAAAACTACTGGGAACAACGAAATATATGTGATAAATATTTTGGTCCTGGAACAAAAACCATAACAATTCTTCGTTTCACTAGCTTCCTTACGAAGACGAGTGGAAGTACGAACTGCTTTTGTTCTTTACGATGAGATTCCACCGCATGGTTCTAACCGCACTGTAGTATTGCCCATGGACGTCAAGCTTCAACAAAGAAGAGCTCTTAAGTACAGTTCAGCTTCTTACATCCAATTGTGGACCTTCAGTAAAATGCCAAATGATACTACATTCTAAGCAAACTTGTTCTTCCGTAAAGTAGTTTTAACCTCAATTAGAAGACATCTAAATGCTAACTGGTTCTGCATAATTATCTTACCCCTTATTAAGAACTCCATGTCCGCAGCTGGTGGTTGTGCGGTAGCGTTCTCGCTTCCCGCGCCCGGGTTCCCGGGTTCGATTCCCGGTGGGGTCAGGGATTTTCTCTGCCTCGTGATGACTGGGTGTTGTGTGATGTCCTTAGGTTAGTTAGGTTTAAGTAGTTCTAAGTTCTAGAGGACTGATGACAATAGATGTTAAGTCCCATAGTGCTCAGAGCCATTTGAACCAAGAACTCCATGAAAAGAGCATGTTATAGGATGCCCTACATGTGTTGTTCTTTATCCATGAACTTATTAACAGCAAACATGACGCAAAATATACACTACTGGCCATTAAAATTGCTACGCCACGAAGATGACGTGCTACAGACGCGAAATTTTAACCGACAGGAAGAAGATGCTGTGATATGCAAATGATTAGCTTTTCAGGGCATTCACACAAGGTTGGCGCCGTTGGCGACACCTACAACGTGCTGACATGAGGAAAGTCAACCGATTTCTCATACACAAACAGCAATTGCCCGGCGTTGCCCGGTGAAACGTTTTTTGTGATGCCTCGTGTAAGGAGGATAAATGCGTACCATCACGTTTCCGACTTTGATAAAGGTCGGATTGCAGCCTATCGCGATTGCGGTTTATCGTATCGCGACAATTACTGCTCGCGTTGGTCGAGATCCAATGACTCTTAGCAGAATATGGAATCGGTGGGTTCATGAAGGTAATACGGAACGCCGTACTGGATCGCAACGGCCTCGTATCACTAGCAGTCGAGATGACAGGCATCTTACCCGCATGGCTGTAATGGATCGTGCAGCCACGACTCGATCCCTGAGTGACCGTTTGCAAGACAACAACCATCTGCACGAACAGTTCGACGACGTTTGTAGCAGCATGGACAATCATCTCGGAGACCATGGCTGCGGTTACCCTTGACGCTGCATCACAAACAGGAGCGACTGCGATGGTGTACTCAACGACGAACCTGGGTGCACGAATGGCAAAACGTCATTTTTTCGACAGAATCCATGTTCTGTTTACACCGTCATGATGGTCGCATCTGCGTTTGGCGTCATCGCGGTGAACGCACATTGGAAGCGTGTATTTGTCATCGCCACACTGGCGCATCACCCGGCGTGATGGTATGGGGTGCCGCGCGGTATTAGCCGAGCGGTTTAAGGCGCTGCAGTCATGGACTGTGCGGCTGATCCAGGCGGAGGTTCGAGTCCTCCCTTGGGCATGGGTGTGTGTGTTTGTCCTTATGATACTTTAGGTTCAGAAGTGTGTAAGCTTAGAAACTGATGACCTTAGCAGTTAAGTCCCATAAGATGTCACACACATTTGAACTTTTTTTTGGTATGGGGTGCCATTGGTTACACGTCTCGGTCACCCCTTGTTCGCATTGACTGCACTTTGAACAGTGGACGTTACATTTCAGATGTCTTACGACCCGTGGCTCTACCCTTCATTCGATCCCTGCGAAACCATACATTACAGCACGAACTCATGTTGCAGGTCCTGTACAGGCCTTTCTGAATACAGAAAATGTTCGACTGCTGCCCTGGCCAGCACATTCTTCAGATCTCTCAGCAACTGAAAAACGTCTGGTCAATGGCGGCCGAGCAACTGTCTCGTCACAATACGCCAGTCACCACTCTTGATGAACTGTGGTATAGTGTTGAGCTGCATGGGCAGCTGTACCTGTACACGCCATCCAATCTCTGTTTGACTCAATGCCCAGGCGTATCAAGGCCGTTATTACGGCCAAAGGTGGTTGTTCTGGGTACTTATTGCTCAGGATCTATGCACCCAAATTGCGTGAAAATGTTATCACAAGTCAGTTCTAGTATAATATATTTGTCCAATGAATACCCGTTTATCATCTGCATTTCTTCTTGGTGTAGCAATTTTAATGGCCAGTAGTGTATCAATAGTTGTAATCAATTTTTAGAAAATGAAATGTAGTATTAGAGGCTGTGTTTTTATTGGTGTGTAGCTAATTTCTTATTTCCGTTCAAAAGTTACTTGATTGTGCAGTTTATTACACGACACCCATGGTGCTCTAAAGTAGTAATAAGTATAATGTGCATTTGAAACACTATTTCCGCCGTTATATCTATTATTTCCATGGGTTGAGCGTCACATTTACATCCGCTTAATTAATTTGTTGATGTGCCAAAGCAAGATTTAGTAGAGAAGTACATACTATTTTCCCTGCGACACTTTATTGGAAACCAACCACAGACTCTTTAAGCTTTCGCCGACGTGCAACCATTTTTTTCTTGTTCACATAGTATAGCAGGACAGGCAAGTACTTTAACGATTCAGTATGCGTGAAAATTGCTAATGCTGTTCTATGTATATCCTGTATAGAAGCTGCGATAGTGCATGTGATGTGAGACGACCACCATAAACTCATTACATTTAGGTATCTAGAGTTAGGAAGCAAAAAATTGGAATTAAAATAGCTGAGATAAATATATCGGGCAGTCCTATGAACTCGAGACAAATGTGGAAAAAGTAAGTAAACGTTTTGTAATTTCAAAAATAATCGCCATAAATGTTAGTACATTTATCCTACTGTGAGTCAAGACGGTCAAAATCCTCCATGGAAAAACGTTAGCGGTCGCCTATGGAATCATTATCGTATCCAGCTGTGCATCTCTTCGCACGAAGCACATCGATGGCCGCGAATGTCTTTCTTCAGTGCTCCAAAAATATGGAAATCACATGGGGAGAGATCGGGACTGTTCTATGCGGCGTACTCAATGTATGTAATGGCTGCTACACTGCAGTAGCGCCTGCATATTATTATTATTAGAGCTATGCACATTATTATTACTGCTATAATTGTTATTATTGTTATTATTAGTAGTAGCAGTGGTCAGACATAACAAATGTAGTGCATAAATTTTAATTTGGTTGATTTCAAATAGGTATGCGGAACGTGGGTGATGCAACTGTCAGTAAGGAGAGGAGTGGGGCAGAGAAATCATATTTCGTAACAAGTGTCTATCCTCAGTGTGGATAGTCAGCTTCCTTTTGCGAAAGGGAGTTCTTGGTAGCACGATGCACTGAGAATTGCTTCATAGTCGTATAAAAAAGTGTTGTTAGAAGTAAGCAGTTCCAGTTGTCTTAATGATCAATAGTTCACGGTTAAAAAAAATTTAAAAACACAAAAAGCTACAAAAACAAAATGTAATTTACCTTTCTTCGTTTTAAAAAGGGAAATGTTTAAAGAAATTGGTTTTTCATTCTGAAGTGTATTTAGATCTTATGCTTATGATGGTGGTGGGGGGGGGGGGTGAGGTGGGGAGAGGAATAGGTAGTAGCTGACATCTGATAGAACTCAGGGGTAATGGTATCAGAAACGTTGGGAACCACTACTCTACTAGATATACAAGGTTGTTTAAAAAAACTATCCCGAAAGATTTTCCGTAATTTTGAGTTAACATAATCAAAACAGTAAAGAGATAATTATTAGATTACCACAAATTAATTTTAACTCCAGGAAAATTTGTTCAAATGAAGCACAGAGAAATACTGACTCTGCCGACATTATCTGTTTGCTTTGAACTATGAGATCATCAAATCAATTGACCTTGACCCCGACCTTAGACTACTCCAAAAATCAGTCTGTTGCTGGAACCTACGTTAAAAAAATGTTGTCACTGCTATGTTGTTTGTGCACGTATGACGTCGCACGCCTCGTCATGGGTTAGAGTCGACGTCCAGAATCGGTAGGAACACACCACCCAAAGACAGGACGCAGATGATCGCAATCCTAATACTTGTTTAAGTGTGTATCGAAAGATCTAAAAGGTGTTTCACTATTCATGCTACACATTTCTAGAAGTTATAGAGCGGACTTAGTAGATCAAGTATTACGTAGGAACTGATGTCCGGAAACGTTATCCAACGAGACTACAGAGTGCGGCACCTGTAAATGTATTTATATACAGGGTGAGTCCATGATGAGGTATCATACTTTCGAGGAGGATGGAGAAGAATAAATGTAGTAATTTGAGGAAAGAGTCCCTGTGCTGGAAACGAACGAGTCGAAAGTTATAAGCGAAAATTGTTCCGATAGCTCTGACAGGAGAATACGTGTGCAGTTACTGTTGTTGCTAAGATTCTAGGGTAGGCAGCTTTCAGGGTGGTGGTATGGACCACAACAAGAAAACATGTCTGATAAACATGGGCTCTGAAATACATTCCTTAAGAGCTACGAGCACTTGTTCAGTAGAGTAAGTGGGCTCACAGTAGCGAAGATGAACGAGTGCTCATAGCTGCGCAGATATGTAGATGGTGTGTCAAAAAGAATCATCCGATTTTAAAAAATCATAACTGTTATGTTATTTGAGGTACGTGCGTGAACAACGTACTGTTGAAAGTTTTACTTGGTTCCCGTTAGGTAGAAGCAGTGTGGGCCCACTTCAGTTCTAGTAAAAATGTTATCGGGACAACAGAAAGCATTTTGCGTTCTACGTTTTGAGCAGTGCGGGTCAGTAATAACTGTCCTGCGTGACTTTCGTACGAGGTATGCTGTGAATCTTCCTACAGCACACAGAATTAGACGATGGCATGCACAATACCGAGAAACAGGTCGTGCGTGTAAAGTCAAATCGTCGGGCCTCGTCAAGAGTCTGACATAGACGTCGAACGCATCCGCCGTAGTTTCACAAGGAGTTCGGAGAAATCCATTCTCCGGGCAGCTCGACAGCTCAATTTGCTCCCGATGTCCGTTTTCCGTGTGCTGCGTCTACGTTTACACATGAAACGATACAAAATTCAGCTACTGCAAGCTCTTCGTGAAGGTGGCAAACAACGCGTGGAGTTCTGTAATGTCGTTCTTGGCAAAATGGACAAGACAGTTTTCTTCCATGCTTGGCGTTTAATGACAAGGCTACATCTCATTTAAATGGAAAGGTGAATCGTCATAATGTGACAATATAGGGTACAGAACAATCACATGGAGTTGTACATCATCAGAGGGAGCCTCCAAAATTTAATGTGTTTTGTATAGTTTCGCAGGAAAAGGTGTATGGTCCATTTTTCTTTGCCGACAACATTGTTACAGCAAGCACGTATCTCGATATGCTTGAGAACTTTCTTTTCTCACAGTTATAGATTGATTCGACCGACTTTATTTACCAACACGATAGGACACAGCCACACTGGCATATGGAAGTTTGGGAATTTTTAAATCAAGTAATTACTGAACAATGATTGGGTCGCACTGGACCAAATGTTCAAATGTTCCAATGTGTGTGAAATCTTATGGGAATTAACTGCTAAGGTCATCAGTCAATAAGCTTACACACTACTTAACCTAAATTATCCTAAGGACACACACACATACCAATGCCCGAGAGAGGACTCGAACCTCCGCGGGACCAGCCACACAGTCCATGACTGCAGCGCCTTTACCGCTCGGCTAAATTGTTCAAATGGTTCAAATGGCTCTGAGCACTATGGGACTTAACTTCTACGGTCATCAGTCCCCTATAACTTAGAACTACTTAAACCTAACTAACCTAAGGACATCACGCACATCCATGCCCGAGGCAGTATTCGAACCTGCGACCGTAGCGGTCGCGTGGTTCCAGACTGTAGCGCCTAGAACCGCTCGGCCAAACAGGCCGGCTCCGCTCGGCTAATCCCGCGCGGCTCCAAATGATTCAGCCTTACATTACTGGCCTCCAAGGTCACCGGACCTGAGTCTATGTGATAATAGGGTTTATAAAAGATTCCGTTTATGTGCCTCCGTTACCAACAACTATGAATGAACTGAGACATTGCATAACAGCAGCTGTGGAAGCTGTAACTCAGGACATGCTCGCTGCAGTGGGGAACAATTTTAATACCGGATTGACATATGCCGTGCATCTCAAGGGGGGCATATTGAATATCTATGATGAGGTGTGAAAAAACCTTTTTGAGTTTCACGTTAATGTTCAAACGTCTCTGAGCACTATGAGACTTAACATCTGAGGTCATCAGTCCCCTAGAACTTAGAACTACTTAAACCAAACTAACCTAAGGACATCGCACAGATCCATGCCCGAGGCAGTATTAGAACCTGCGACCGTAGCGGTCGCGCGGTTCCAGGCTGAAGCGTCTAGAACCGCTCGATCAGAACGACCGGCGCTTCACGTTTATCAAAAAACAAAATTCATTGTATATGTTTATTATGTTCAGAAATACAGACGTGCCAAATCGGGTGATTATGTTCGATACACCCTGTATTTTTAAGTCCATGTTTACTAGACATTTTTTCTCGTTTTGGTCCATACTACCATCTCTGAAAGTTGTATACGCTAAATTGTTAGCAACACAGTATATGTACGTGTATTCCACTGTCAGAGTTATCAGAATGATTTTCGCTTTTAACTTTCGACTCGTTCATTTCCAATCGATAGACTCTTAACTATAATTGACTCATTCCTCCGTTTCCATCATCCTCGAAATTTTATAAGATCATCACGCAATCACCCTGTATTACACAAACATTTACAGCGCCAGTTACTTTGACACTCTGTAGCGTCTTTGGATGTCGTTTCTGAACGTGGGTTTCTTTGTAAAACTTGATCTACTGAGTTTCCTCAACAATCTCTAGAAGTGTGTAATATGAACTGTGAAACACCTTGTATAGCCTTCATGGAAAAGGAACGGTATCTTCATCCTCACGCCGGCCTGAGTGGTCGAGCGGTTCTAGACGCTACAGTCTGGAACTGCGCGGCCGCTACGGTCGCAGGTTCGGATCCTGCCTCGGGCATGGATGTGTGTGATGTCCTTAGGTTAGTTAGGTTTAAGTAGTTCTAGGGGACTGATGACCTCATAAGTTAAGGCCCATAGTGCTCAGAGCCATTTGAACCATTCATCCTCACGAATTTTCTGTCGTACTTTTGCTAAACTTCTAAACCAAACTGTGAGCGCCCAATTCCAGCGATGCTTTCTGAATGAAGTATCCGCAGTTATTCATTTCCACGCCTGAATCGTGGTTCAGCTTGTCAATGTACGTTGATTCACAGAATACGCGCCGTTATACATCCTCATCAGTAAGTTAAACACCCTACAACATAGGTCGAGTTCATCGTTTGGCGCGAGTTCAGTTTGGCCAGGCCGCGTAAACGAGCTGTGGAGGGGACGGAGCACAGCAGCCACGTAGGGTCGGTCGGCGCGGCCGGCTGTTGGCCCGTTCTGCGATGCAGGCGCAAGAGCGACCGGGGTGCGGCAGGTAGCGGCGAGCGAGGCGGTGCGGGGCGGCGCGGGGCGGGGATCGTTACATTACGAGGGGCGGACGGACGGGGCAGCGCGAGATGAGATCAATAAGACGAACGACCCCAAGCGATGCAGCGTGTCGGCGCTGCCGCTCGCTGGCGCGTCCGGACTGCGGACACGGCACGGGCCAATTTCACTGCTGAAACCCATATCTGCTGCGTATCCACATTCTCGTAGCCGTGACACAATGCTGTTACCCATCCAATCAAAATACACTACTGGCCATTAAAATTGCTACACCAAGAATAAACGCAGATGATAAATGGGTATTCATTGGACAAATATATTATACTAGAACTGACATGTGATTACATTTTCACGCAATTTGTGTGCATAGATACTGAGAAATCACTACCCCGAACAACCACCCCTGGCCGTAATAACGGCCTTGATACGCCTGGGCATTGAGTCAAACAGAGCTTGGATGGCGTGTACAGGTACAGCTGCCCAAGCAGCTTCAACACGATACCACACTTCATCCAGAGTAGTGACTGGCGTATTGTGACGAGCCAGTTGCTCGGCCGCCATTGACCAGACGTTTTCAATTGGTGAGAGATCTGGATAATGTGCTGGCCAGGGCAGCAGTCGAACATTTTCTGTATCCAGAAAGGCCCGTACAGCATCTGAAACGTGCGGTCGTGCATTATCCTGCTGAAATGTAGGGTTTCGCAGGGATCGAATGAAGGGTAGAGCCGGCCGGAGTGGCCGATCCTAGGCGCTGCAGTCTGGAACTGCGCGACCGCTACGGTCGCAGGTTCGAATCCTTCCTCGAGCATCGATGTGTGTGTTGTCCTTAGGTTAGTTAGGTTTAAGTAGTTATAAGTTCTAGGGGACTGATGACCATAGATGTTAAGTCCCATAGTGCTCAGAGCCATATTTTCTACTCCGACCATCGTCAGTTATTTTGCTCCCCAAATAGCAAAACTCCTTTACTACTTTCATTGTCTCATTTTCTAATCTAATTCCCTCAGCATCACCCGACTAAATTCGACTACATTCCATTTTCCTAGTTTTGCTTTTGTTGATGTTCATCTTATACCCTCCTTTCAAGACACTGTCCATTCCGTTCAACTGCTCTTGCAAGTTTTTTGATGTCTCTGACAGAATTACAATGTCATCGGCGAACCTCAACGTTTTTATTTCTTCTCCATGGACTTTAATGCCTACTCTGAACTTTTCTTTTGTTTCCTTTACTGCTTGCTCAATATACAGATTGAATAGCATCGAGGAGAGGCTACAACCCTGTCTCACTCCCTTCCCAATCACTGCTTCCCTTTCTTGTCCCTCGACTCTTATAACTGCCATCTGGTTTCTGTACAAATTGTAAATAGCCTTTCGCTCCCTGTATTTTACCCCTGCCACCTTCAGATTGTGAAAGAGAGTATTCCAGTCAACATTGTCAAAAGCTTTCTCTAAGTCTACAAATGCTAAACACCTAGGTTTGCCTTTGCCAAATCTTTCTTCTAAGATAAGTCGTAGGGTCAGTATTGCCTCACGTGTTCCAACAGTTCTACGGAATCCAAACTGATCTTCCCTGAGGTCGGCTTCTACCAGTTTTTCCATTCGTCTGTAAAGAATTCGCGTTAGTATTTTGCAGCTATGACTTATTAAACTGATAGTTCGGTAATTTTCACATCTGTCAACACCTGCTTTCTTTGGGATTGGAATTATTAAATTCTTCTTAAGTCTGAGGGAATTCCGCCTGTCTCATACATATTGCTCACTAGATGGTAGAGTTTTGTCAGTACTGTCTCTCCCAAGGCTGTCAGTAGTTCTAATGGAATGTTGTCTACTCCCGGAGCCTTGTTTCGGCATAGGTCTTTCAGTGCTCTTTCAAACTCTTCACGCAGTATCATATCTCCCATTTCATCTTCATCTACATCCTCTTCCATTTCCATAATATTGTCCTAAAGCACATCGCCCCTGTATAGATCCTCTACATACTCCTTCCACATTTCTGCTTTTCCTTCTTTGCTTAGAACTGGGTTTCCATCTGAGCTCTTGATATTCATACAAGTGGTTCTCTTTTCTCCAAAGGTCTCTTTAATTTTCCTGTAGGCAGTATCTATCTTACCCCTAGTGAGATAAGCCTCTACCTCCTTACTTTTGTCCTCTAGCCATCCCTGCTTAGCCATTTTGTACTTCCTGTCGATCTCATTTTTGACACGTTTGTATTCCTTTTTGCCTGCTTAATTTACTGCATTTTTTCCTTCCATCAATTAAATAAAGTATCTCTTCTGTTACCCAAGTATTTCTACTAGTCCTCGTCCTTTTACCTACTTTATCCTCTGCTGCCTTCACTATTTCATCCCTCAAAGCTACCCATTCTTCTTCGACTGTATTTCTTTCCCCCATTCCTGTCAATTGTTCCCTTATGCTGTCCCTGAAACTCTGTACAACCTCTGGTTCTTTCAGTTTATCCAGGTCCCATTTCCTTAAATTCCCACCTTTTTGCAGTTTCTTTAGTTTTAATCTACAGTTCATAACCAACAGATTATAGTCAGAGTCCACATCTGCCGCTGGAGATTTCTTACAATTTAAAACTTGGTTCCTAAATCTCTGCCTTACCATTATATAATCTATCTGAAACCTTCTAGTATCTCCAGGGTTCTTCCATGTATACAACCTTCTTTCATGATTCTTGAACCAAGTGTTAGCTACGATTAAGTTATGCTCTGTGCAAAATTCTACGAGGCGGCTTCCACTTTCATTTCTTAGCCGTAATCCATATTCTCCTACTACTTTCCTTCTCTTCCTTTTCCTACTGTTGAATTCCAGTCACCCATGACTATTAAATTTTCGTCTCCCTTCACTACCTGAATAATTTCTTTTATCTCATCATACATTTCATCACTTTCTTCATCATCTGCAAAGCTAGTTGGCATATAAACTTGTACTACTGTAGTAGGCGTGGGCTTCGTGTCTATCTTGGTCACAATAATGCGTTCACTATGCTGTTTGTAGTAGTTTACCTGCACTCATATTCTTTTATTCATTATTGAACCTACTCCTGCATTACCCCTATTTGATTTTGTATTTATAACCCTGTATTCACCGGACCAAAAGTCTTGTTCCTCCTGCCACCGAACTTCACTAATTCCCACTATATCTAACTTTAACCTATCCATTTCCCTTTTTAAAATTTCTAACCTACCTGCCCGATTAAGGGATCTGACATTCCACGCTCCGATCCGTAGAATGCGTTTTCTTTCTCCTGATAACGACGTCCTCTTGAGTAGTCCCCGCCCACAGATCCGAATGGGAGACAATTTTACCTCCGAAATGTTTTACCCAAGAGGATGCCATCATCATTTAATCATACAGTAAAGCTGCATGCCCTCGGGAAAAATTACGGCTGTAGTTTCCCCTTGCTTTCAGCCGTTCGCAGTACCACAACAGCAAGGCCGTTTTGGTTAGTGTTACAAGGCCAGATCAGTCAATCATCCAGACTGTTGCCCCTGCAACTACTGAAAAGGCTGCTGCCCTTGACATTTCAATCGAAAAACTTTTTCTCTTATTGTTACTATGTGAGATGAGATGGATATGGTACATTTAGTTCAGCATCAATAGAGAAGCATATCTGACTACCCAATCACTCTTAACAGCACTCATTAAATGGATTAATTGGGATACGATCACAATAGAAGTTCCACATGAAATACTGAGAGCAACACTGTGCTTTATTCCGTGATGAGCAGCTGTGAATCTTCAAATGCCCACATATACACGTTTGTAATACACTAGTGTTGGCTTATTCACCTCATCTCTTCCTGCCCCAGAGTAATGAATACCTTCCATTTTCTCTCCTGTATTTGGTTCTGGGAGAATCATCTTTTTAATAACCCTTTGTCATTTTGCCACATAGTCAATTGATTTCTGATCTGTTTAAAATATAACTAATGCAACATCCCTGTTTGCTTTATGGTGATAGGTTTCTCATTTACATCCATCGACACTCACATACAGGGTGCACAAAATAAAACTGGCTCGGATATATGTAGTATACACAATAAGACCGACGCGGCATTGATCCTTGTTAATCATAGACGACGCTGAAAATGGCTATCGTTAATGTCGATGCAGTGCTGCGCTCGATTTGTAAAACTGAGACACACGTAGTAGCTCTGCCAGAAGGATAGCAGCAATAACGCTTTCAGTTTGCTGCTGTAGCTCTTCTAGTGTGTGAGGATTATTTTAGTACTACTTACTGTTAAATTTGCCCCACAGAAACCACAAGGACACATATAGGTGATCGAGCTGGCTGGCAGATGGCACTGCCTCTCCTAAGTTGTCCTCTCCTCACCGAACACATCGTGACAAGGTCGTTAAGGGCGGCCTCTGCTGTTGCTCAAGGGTTCCAGAATTTTCTAAGACGTGTAGGTCTATTGTTCGTTAACAAGGGTCTTATAAATATTTTCTGGGGCAATTTTACTTTGCCAACCTTGTACATGTTCCTGAACCAAGCCTCGCTTTTCATGTACTCGAATAAACTATTCCAACAGTTTGCTGTTAATTTGCTTAACATCTCTCGACATGTGAAACCTCCCCTTAGAAAAATTTCTGAATTGCTGTGCTGGTAAACCCCTTACGTTATTTGATTTTCAAACAGCCGAGCAAAACTGAACGTACTGAGACATTTATCTCTTTACTTATTCTGATCATCACTAAACTGACACACAATATTTTTTGCGCAACGCAATCTGACTTTCACTAATCCCAGCAAAGGAATGGTAGTGACTAACAATAATCTATACTTTCATGAATCACTTACCTCACAAAAATCTTCGTTATTCGAACTACTGCAATATAGCGAGCGCCAATACTGCCAGCAAAATAAAAGATTCTAACTACTGACGGCACTAACTACTGATAGGCATAGTTAGCAAACGAAAGATTTTGATAGAGAACAAACAATGTATTTACCTTAATAGTGTTCAAAAGTCATAATATATATATATATATCAGTTCATGACATCCAGTCTCACAAATTTCGTTTTTCTGACGGACACACGTCCAGATCGCCCGCTCTCAAAATTCTGCTATCTCTCTCTCTCCACATCAACCACTCCTGGCGGCTCACCTCCAACTGCGCAACGCTACGCGCTGTTCACATCCAACTGCCCAACACTACACTAGCGAATATTCCAACAATGCCAACCAGCCACAGACTGGACACAGCACAGCCAGTGATTTTCATACAGAGCGCTACGTGGCGTTACTAACATAAAAACTTAAACAGCCTACTTACACATGGTGCTGTTACGAAGATTCCGCACAACTGACGTTAACTTATACTAGCTTGCACAAAGCCTGAACACACGCTCACGCAAGTGCACAACGGCATGCATCCACTAGTTCGCATTACTGACAATAGCTCATTGAACAGACCGAATGCTTTCGCAAAATTATCCTATACAAGGTGCTTTATCACGCACGCTTGTCAAGCTTATATTTACTTGTGTGACACCTACAGTACTTGTTACAGCGCTTCCACTTAACCCCTAACTCATCTTTTTCCACGGCGTAATGAGATTGTGAAACAACCCCAATTTTTTCATCATAACTTCTTTTTAAAATATTTTACATCCCATTATGTTTGCATGATGATTTTTCAAAATTGATGGAACAATTCTTATTGCTTTTTTAGGTTAAGTTTATTCAGATATAAAATACGAACGTCCCGCAATGATTTTCTTTTTTTCGAAATATCTCTTTCAATGAAATGTCTTATGCAGGGTGTTGCAAAAAGGTACAGCCAAATCTTGAGGAAACATTCCTCACACACAAAGAAAGAAAATATGTTGTGTGGACATGTGTTCGGAAACGCTTACTTTCCATGTTAGAGCTCATTTTATTACTTCTCTTCAAACCACATTAATCATGGAATGGAAACACACAGCAACAGAACGTACCAGCGTGACTTCAAACACTTTGTTACAGGAAATGTTCAAAATGTCCTCCGTTAGCGAGGATACATGCATCAACCCTCCGTCGCGTGGAATCCCTGATGCGCTGATGCAGCCCTGGAGAATGGCGTATTGTATCACAGCCGTCGCACAATACGAGCACTAAGAGTCTCTACATTTGGTACTGGGGTTGCGTAGACAAGAGCTTTCAAATGCCCACATAAATGAAAGTCAAGAGGGTTGAGGTCAGGAGAGCGTTGAGGCCATGGAATTGGTCCGCCTCTACCAATCCATCGGTCACCGAATCCGTTGTTGAGAAGTGTACGAACACTTCGACTGAAATGTGCAGGAGCTCCATCGTGCATAAACCACATGTTGTGACGTACTTGCAAAGGCACATGTTCTAGCAGCACAGGTAGAGTATCCCGTATGAAATCATGATAAAGTGCTCCATTGAGCGTAGGTGGAAGAACATGGGGCCCAGTCAAGACATCACCAATAATGCCTGTCCAAACGTTCACAGAAAATCTGTGTTGATGACGTGATTGCACAATTGCGTGCGGATTCTTGTCAGCCCACACATGTTGATTGTGAAAATTTACAATTTGATCACGTTGGAATGAAGCCTCATCCGTAAAGAGAACATTTGCACTGAAATGAGGATTGACACATTGTTGGATGAACCCGTGGAGGCCAATCAGCTGTTGATAGTGCCTGCACACGCTGTACATGGTACGGAAACAACTGGTTCTCCCGTAGCACTCTCCATACAGTGACGTGGTCAACGTTACCTTTTACAGCAGCACCTTCTCTGACGCTGACATTAGGGTTATCGTCAACTGCACGAAGAATTGCCTCGTCCATTGCAGGTGTCCTCGTCGTTCTAGGTCTTCCCCAGTCGCGAGTCATAGGCTGGAATGTTCGTGCTCCCTAAGACGCCGATCGATTGCTTCGAACGTCTTCCTGTCGGGACACATTCGTTCTGGAAATCTGTCTCGATACAAACGTACCGCGCCACGGCTGTTGCCCCGTGCTAATCCAGACATCAAATGGGCATCTGCCAACTCTGCATTTGTAAACATTGCACTGACTGCAAAACCACGTTCGTGATGAACACTAACCTGTTGATGTTACGTACTGATGTGCTTGATGCTACTACTGCAGAGCAATGAGCCGCATGTCAACACAAGCACCGAAGTCTACATTACCTTCCTTCAATGGGGCCAACTGGAGGTGAATCGAGGAAGTACAGTACATACTGACGAAACTAAAATGAGCTCTAACATGGAAATTAAGCGTTTCCGGACACATGTCCACATAACATCTTTTCTTTATTTGTGTGTGAGGAATGTTTCCTGAAAGTTTGGCCGTACCTTTTTGTAACACCCTGTATATATCGAACGAAGGCTATGGCCTGAAATCAAGTTGTAAAAGACGACTAGAAAGTAACTGATGCTAGTACACATCCAAGAACGACTGACAACTGCCGCGCAGGATTAGCCGAGCGGTCTAGGGCGCTGCAGTCATGGACTGTGCGGCTGATCCCGGCGGAGGTTCGAGTCCTCCCTTGGGCATGAGTGTGTGTGTTTGTCCTTAGAATAATTTAGGTTAAGCAGTGTATAAGCTTAGGGACTGATGACCTTAGCAGTTAATTCCCATAAGATTTCACACACATTTGAACATTGACTGACAACTGTTCTCGTTCTGGTTCAAATGGCTCTAAGCACTATGGGACTTAACTTCTAAGGTCATCAGTCCCCTAGAACTTAGAACTACTTAAACCTAACTAGCCTAAGGACATCACACACATCCATGCCCGAGGCAGAATTCGAACCTGCGACCGTAGCAGCAGCGCGGTTCCAGACTGAAGCCCCTAGAACAGCACGGCCACTCCGTCCGGCACAGGAATAATTTACGATCAGACTTCCAAGTGGTGGCGGACTCGTATCCCCTACCCCCCCCCCCCCAAAAAAAAAAAAAAACATTGCTTCAAGTGATCTTTGATACTGTTGCCCTCTCCAGACCTGCTGAACGCACGAAAGCAACTAATAGAACAGTAGCATGTTTGTCACTCGTTGCACAGAGTTGTGTCTCTCCAGAAACTAAAAAAAGCAGATTCTTATGAAATGTTTTGAACTAAGTCTTTAGATTCTCTGTTTTTGTAGTGAGACAGCATCTGATTTCAAAGTTGTAAGGCCCTTGTTGTTCGCTTGCAAATGTCATAGCAAATAGCATTTCACGATAAAATGCAAGTTTTACCAGGTTCAAATGAGGTGGAAATATCCGACTTCCTAGGACACAACGGATTGGTGGTTTGCCAATGTCTAATTATTGTGTGACAGTGGCAAACATTTAACGAAAATACAGAGCTCCCACTCTCTAAGAAAAAATTACTATATAGGGACGTTTAACCGACCAAGTGACGCTAAACCTGACATTTAATTTACAGTTACTCCAGTACCGGTCCGGTGTATATAAATTATTGTACTGGAGAAAAACTACAAATAAATTTAAAACTTGACAGCTTTCATCACGTCTGTATCTGCTCTTGTAGTTAGGTTAGGCCCTATCAGCCGTTGCCAACACAGATATTCCCGCTGGTAGGAAACTCAATTTCCCACGACACTATTTTTTTTAAATTTTAGAGTTGCGTAACTTCCGGCTCATCCTGTGTATAGTAATATTGCACCATGTAATACGCCTATTTAACAAAGACTCCGAGTGCCTAAAAAAAAAGGAATACAGACAAGAAATGGTAACCTACTACTATTAGGGCCTGACAAATATGACAATTACTTCAAATCTGTCTGTAGCACACTCAACAGCAACTATTATAATGCCAAGTTTTCAGCATCTATCATTCCTGCGCGGGAAAAATCGATACCAACAAGCTGCAGGGATTGAGTGCATTTAAAAGAACTGTATTCCCCAGAAACACTGACAGTAGTTCATCTGCAAGAGAAAAAAAAAAAAAAAAACATGGTTCCAACCGAAAACAACACATCTCTCCAGAGAGCTGTCTAAAAAAATGAAGCACACTTACCGTGCAGGCGGATTTTCTTTGCGTGCGATGTTGGCAATTCGTTACCGTTGCGAATCGGGTAATAGTATATTGCAACCAATCAGACTCGCTTCGATCTTCTAATTTTGGCCGCCGGAAATATTTGGATTTTTTTTTTTTTTCGAAAAGTCACGATTTCCGATGGTGCGATTAGCTAGAAACCAAACAGCGATGCTAAAATTGGTGCAAGTGAAACAAAATATTCACTGATTACATCGCTTCGAGTAAAACAAGATATCAACTAATTTGATTTACGAAGCAAAGGAAATTACGGAGGAGAATTTCTCTGCAAATGTTCATCTCACTCATGATATGTCTTGTTGACCTTCCGTCATTCACATCGCGACGGTACCAACAGCACCAAACAATGGAAAATCTGTAGAATCCGTGAAGTACGCTTTTACTCAAAATGAAGCCACTTACCTTCTCAGGAACAGAGGTGAAATAGCCCCAGTGAACATACGACGTTCCTTTTGAAACACAATGTAGTATTCCTCCTCCGTCGTCCCGTCAAGTCAGTGACTGTTCATATCAAGTAAAACGTGCATACTTATTCTTACAGAATTTCTGTTGTATTTAAGTTGATACTCACAAATGAATTTGTACGCGTTTATTTCAGTCGATGCTTTCTGAATGAAACGGCATCGGGGCATTTGGATCGGGAATTGATAGTAAAGGTTCGATCGAACATACGAACACCGGCATTTAAGATCATGAACGTTATTTTTTAATTAGATTGTAATGCAGCGCTCCCCAAGAATTCACAAAAAGTGCAAGAGACGATGTGTCGTGCACCATAAAACACTTCGCACCAAAATGCTTGATGGTGTGCCTGTTCCCATCGCGGGCGCGCGATTTCATTTATGCAGTCCTGTGATTTCCAGCCAAGCAATTAGGATATGCCTCCAAAACATATCTTTAACAGAATCATCTGCCACAGCAGATAAATCAGATTCTTCAATTATGGCAAAATTCAACCACCAAAACCCTTCCAGTAGGTAGAAATTGTTTCATGGTAAACCCATATAAATTGTTAAAATCAAAATACAGGATGTAACTTGAATTGAGAGATATTTTGTTGTACAGTTCACCATTTGTAGAATTTTTTCCTATTCGTTCCTACGAAAATACTGACAAAGTCCCCTATTGAAATACAAGCTCAAGCAACAGTAGCAGCATGCCATTATCAGTTAAACACTTGAGTTTGACATGTGTGCTTTTGAGCATTACACACCATGACAACCAAGGTGCAGTGTATTGGAAGGCAGGAGTCAGCTTGTATATCTCCATGCATATACTCAGGAACTGTTCAAAGATATTTGCAAGAAGGTGAGATACTAAATTCCTGCCAAACACACACTGTGTGCTCATATTCTGCATCAGTTATGGCATCACCTGTAAGTTTACTGGAGAATGCAGATATCATCAGGTAGTGCAGTTTTGTAGAATTTCTCCACAAATCCGGAGATTCACACAGGAAGACCTCTTTTTTTCATTATGAGCTGAAGCATAGCATCATTGGGATTCATAGCTTAAGAGAAATAGTTTCAGCAAGTTTCTGAAGCAGGCCTGCATGAATTAGCGATCAAGGCAGTGCAGCATTATATTCTAGGTCAGTCATGTACACAAATCTGCTCGTGTGAGCTGGGTTGCACTTAAGTCTCAGCAGTGAGTAACTGAGTGGCTTATGGTGAGTTATGGAAGAGGAAGAGGAAGGGGAAAGGGAAGGGAGGAGGAATCTGAACAAGACAGCTCAGAACGAGAAACTGTGTTGCAATGATCAGAAATGGCAATGAAATGAAACTTACATTTCTTTCAATTGATGACGCAAATCACTTGGGATAGTTAAGTACAAAGCACAATATTAGTTATGACTGTAATCACCATTATGATCAATGTCATTTTCAGATGAAGTTTAAGTTGACATCAACATATATTTTATTATTATTTTACTCACATGTTTAACGTAGAAACACTGAATGTCAATAAACACAATAAGGGGCATTCTAAAAGAAACGAGCTGGAGGCATAATTACAGAAACCAGTACCTGCATGTTAGAAGAACTGACCCTGGTTGTTGAGACACTCGTCCCACTGTGACACAAGGTGGTGAATGCCTGTCTCATATAAAATTCCTGGGGCTGCAATGTTAACCAGTTCCACAAGTGCAGCTCAACATCATTGTCCAAGGTGAATCATTTGCCCTCAGAGCCTTATAAGGGGATCAAAAATGGTGTAATCACAGGGAGAGAGGTCCAGATTGTGCAGAGGGTGGCCAAGAACCTCCTGTTTGAATTGCAGGAGTGCCTGTACTGTGTTGGCTGTATGAGGCTTTGCATTGTTGTGGAGCAGAATGACCTCACGGGTGAGATTGTCTGGTCGTTTTGATTTGATCGCTTGCGTGGTCAAGGTTTATGAGTAACGCTGTGCATTCAGTGTTGTCCCGTGCTGCAGGAAGTGATCGGAAGGGGCCATCTTGGTCAAAGAAGAACGCCAGCATAACCTTTCCTGCGCTCGTGTAGATGGCCTTGGCTTTTTTTGGTGGTGGTGTTCCTGGATGCCTCCATGAGACTTTGTTGTTTTGATTCTGGTTCTAAGTGATGACACCATTACTCTTCTCCCATCACCACTTGTGCCATGAACGCATTCCCTTCATTCCATTCAACATGCTTCCTGTAGTGGCTGAAGACTGTGGGGCACCCAGTGGTCACAAACTTTGCACATGTGCAGTTGTTCCTTCATGATGATGTGAAGATTTCCGATGCCGTGCAGCTAGATGTGGAGTGAAATGTGGACGGTTAAATAATGAGTCATCTATGGTGCCACCAAAAAACTGTTTACCGTTATTGTCCATTCTTCACAAACGGAGTGTGGGAGTAGTATCCTTTGCCACACCTCATAAGAAATTATAGTGTATGCTGCCACTGATGTTCTACCTGATACATTGCATTTGTTGTGCATGTTTGCAAAAAATAATTAACAAATAAAATTTATCTTTATACCATTAATGAGTGCATTAGACCTGTTTCCCAGTATACAATTACTGATGAAACACACCAGGAGTATTTCAGAAAACACACAATTAGAAATTTTTGTAAATATTTCATCTGCATTGTCTTTATCCACAAATTTCTCTCTCTCTCCCTCTCTCTCTCTCTCTCTCTCTCTCTCTCTCTCTCTCTGTTAATGAATCTCCAAATGAAAATGTGTAGCCCATTTGCAGAATCTAGACTGTTAATTCAATTGTAATTCTAAATGATCATGTAACACAAGTGTATTATAATAATAAAGTGGTGGAAAGAAATATCAACACATTTTATCTCTCTCTACTTTAATGCTATGTGAAATATAGAAATATTTGACAACAAATGTGATGCCATGCCGTGTCTTTTTTGTTTCTGTCCTTGCATTCATCAGTTGTTCTGCCTGAAATACAAGACTTTTTCCCTACCACTGTCATTAAAATTTGTGAATCCATTTTCACAGTGTCCGTAGGACACACTGTGGATGACACTTGTACACAGACACAGAAAGTAGAGTGCAATACTGCCTGCTGTCAGGTGGTCACTCCACTCCACTCCCAGTAGAAATTGCTAATTGTCAGCTGAACCCTCTTCATACATCTGCCACTCTGCCCATGTGAACTGCCCAGTTAGTTCTCTTGGCCATGGCACTGCAGCCATCACAGCATGATTTCCATTTTGCTATCGGCTATGCAGCAGGCAAGAAGAGAAATTTCACAGCTGGAGATGTTCTGCCACACATGGACTGTTAAATCTACCCTGTGTGCCATAACAGCACATCCATTTGCTGTGCAGCTGATGTTCTGCAAATATTCTGCTAACATAAACCCAGTCTAAAGGAGTGTGGCCACCAGCAAGTGACTTCCACAAGTAACTTCTGACAACTTAACCAAGTTTACTTCTGCATGTCACTCAGGCAAATTAATATCAGGAACTTGCTGCAAGTACTTGCAAAGTGTTTCCACTAGAGTCAGCATCATGGGACAGGCAAGTTGCAGTTTACAGTGTTGTGTGCACAAACCAGAGCAGCTGCCACTGTTGTTGCAGTGTTACTGTCAAAGAAAACATGCGATGGAAGAACATAAAGTTAAGAAAGAAAGAAGTGCCTGGGTGAAGAAGTGGATACGGAGGCATACATGTTTGTTTTTTAAAAAAAACACAATTGAATGAACTGAAATCAGAGGACTTTGCTCAGATTAAAAACTTTCTGAGTATGTTGTACATAAGTTCTCAACATTTTTTATCAACTGTAGAATCAAGTATTCAAAAACAGGATACACAAATTCACCAAACTATATCACCATAAGATAGTCTTTTAATTACTCTTAAATTTTTAGCCATAGGTAACAGAATAAAACACTTAAATACCACATGAAAGATATTTATTGACCATAATTACACATTTATACTTATTTAACTAATTTTTTATTTTTTTAAAATTTTAGGTGATAGTTTCACCTTTCTCCTGTATCTTTTTCGAGTCCCAGTGAGCCCAATTTCTCTAGTTGCTATCGACTACTGTATGACTGTCTGCATGTTCGAAAAGAGAATATTTGAAGGTTAGTATTTTGGTACTTCATAGCTCACCCAAATAATTCACTTATGCAAAATATTTACAAAACAATTACCTTCTGGATGATGCACTTCAGTGGTATCAGAAAGAAATAACAACTTCCTTGGACAGTTACATCTTAATCCTCTGCAGAAGCTCTCGGTATTACTTCTTTTTATGGTTGTGATAATGAACATTGCTCTGATGCTATATAATAGGCAAATGCCTTCATAAATGGGCTTCTGCACTGCTTCAGTAGCCCTGCTGAGAACAGCATTTGTATTTTCCTCACTTATTTTCTTTTTTCTTTCACACTACTTCTGTTCTTCCTGTATCACTGAGTGCCTTTTGTGGGACACTCATTTTCCTGGCTGTCACTTTTATATCTAAAATAAAACCATAATATAGTACATATATTCAAAGGAATAAATTCAGATGTAATTTTGTTTTCTACAAGTTTTGATACCTTCAACAGAAGAAGAATAGCTACAAAGTACTACTGGTTTTGAAAACAGATGGGATTTTCCAAACTGCATTGGTGCCATGGATGGAAAACATACTGTCATACAGGCTCCCAAGAAAGGTGGTGTGTATTTCAATTATAAAGGCTCCCACAGTATTGTGCTATTAGAGCTGATTGGACACAACGATACAGTTCTATACTTCCATGTAGGCACTAATGTCAGACTGTGTAATGGTTTAGTTTTTAATAATTGTAAACTGCCAGAATCTCTTGTGTCTAATATTTTGAATTTACCAGCTCCTCAAACTTTACTGGGTAGAACTGTTCAGACAACATACATCATTGTTGCTGATGTTACTTTTACATTAAAAAAAATATTACGAAGCCCTACTCTTTCACAGATCAACCCATGTAAAACTGGGTGTTTAACTATAAGCTCTGTAAAGCAAGAAATGTGTTTGAAAGCTTTTCTGTACTTGTATGCACATATTTTCAAGTATTACAAATGCAAATTTCTCCAAGCCCGGAAAAAAAAACCAAAGTAAATTGTTGAAGTGATTTGCGCTCTCCACACACAACTTTTTAGTAACAAAGAAGAACAACAATTTAATTTTGCACCATACGGCACATTTGATTGTCAAAATTTACAAACTCAAGGAGAATGGCAAAAAGACACATGGGCAGGAACAAATGTTTCGTTGGAATCCATAAATGTAATTGGCCACAGTTAGCTAAGGAAGTGTGGGCCACAGTTAGCTAAGGAAGTGTGAAATGAATTTACAGATTTCTTTGTTTCACAAATCGGGAAAATGGAATGGCAATATAGACGCCTTTAAATTTCAACTGAATTCTTATGTTTGAGTAAATTTAAGTACATTTGTAAGAAATGTTAGAAATACTGTTTGGAGAACATTGAATTTGTTTCACTTACCAAATTATCCTTTGCTGCACAGGAGTAAACAATAAATTTCACTGATTTGAAAAACTCCCATATACTTTTGTATAAGTCGAAACTGGGAACACAAAGTTAAGAGAGACAGAAGTGAAGGATGGTTTTTTTTTTTTTTTTTTTTTTTTTTTTTTTACAACATGTTTATCACTAAGAGAATTTACTGTTTGCTTTCACGAATACCAAAGGCTTAAAATTGAGATATTCAACTGTTTATAACAATAATGGAAATTCCTGGATGTAGCAATATGTAAAGTAAGTGGAAGACAACCACTCAGCAGCTATAGCAGATCATTGCAGGGAACACAGAAGCACATAACAGGAAACAGCTTTCACACCAGCTTTCAAGCACTAGCTCTTTTTCTAGCAAAAGTACACACATTATCACACAACTGCACAGACACCAAAATGCATACCCCCTTGGCCATGGCAAGTCTTGTGTCCATTTGGGTGCCTGTGTGGTTGTGCTTGTGAACATGTGTACTTTTACTAAAATAAGAGCTAGTGGTCAAAATCTAGTGCAAATGCAGTTTTCTCTTACCTGTTTCTGTGCTCTCTGCATCAATCTGTCATAGGTCACTGGTCACCATTCCCAGACATTTGACAACATTTGCAAGATTTGACTTTCAGCATTAACTTAATGGTTTGCAGTTCAGCAGGAGAGGAGCTGACTATGATATTAAAGGAGGATTATTTCTATGTGATTGCAGTCCTTCTCAGCATATTCCAATGATGAATTCTTCTTTGGTTATCAGTCAAGTGGTGGCGTCATCTTGTCACAACATTTCGATAAGTTTCGTACCCATCATATTCTGGCAAAGATGATGACGCCACCACTCTGGATTATTTCTGTTTATTAAAAGCAGAATATTGTAACAAATATGTGTTATACATATACACCACAGGTGCAAACATTTTGTAATAAAAACTGTAACACTCTTGCATTGCGTATAATCCTCAAACATGTCATCCTTGGACCTAAAATAATGCATACTGGCATAGCGCCCATGGCATGCGATTTAAACATGACATGTAAACCATTAATTTCCTATTTCTGCCTTGCTATTTTTTCTGCCCCAGTAATCAATCCTCTTCATCTGTGCACAACTACTGTAATCTACATCCACCTGAACCTACTTACTGTAGTCAAGCCTTGGTCTTCAAATACAATTTTAAGCCCCTGCACTCTCCTCAACATTACCAAACAAACTTTGGTTGATTTCTTGGAAAGTGCCCTGCTAAATTATCCCTTCTTTTAGTGAAGTTATGCCATAAATTTCTTTTCTCTCTGATACTGGCAGAAAATATCTTCCGAGATTGTCCTAAATGCTTTCTCCGAAAATTATTTCGAGCAGTTAGTCCACGAACCCACGCGAATTGTAAATGGTTGCGAAAACACACTTGACCTCTTGGCCACAAACAATCCAAAGCTGATAGAGAGCATCATGACTGATACAGGGATTAGTGATCACAAGGTCATTGTAGCTAGGCTCAATACCATTTCTTCCAAATCCATCAGAAACAAACGCAAAATAATTTTATTTAAAAAAGCAGATAAAGTGCCACTAGAAGCCTTCCTAAAAGACAATTTCCATTCCTTCCGAACTGACTATGCGAATGTAGACGAGATGTGGCTCAAATTCAAAGATATAGTAGCAACAGCAATTGAGATATTCATACCTCATAAATTGGTAAGAGATGGAACGGATCCCCCGTGGTACACAAAAAAGGTCCGAACGCTGTTGCAGAGGCAACGGAAAAAGCATGCGAAGTTCAGAAGAACGCGAAATCCTGAAGATGGGCTAAAATTTACAGACGCGCGAAATTTGGCACGTACTTCGATGCGAGATGCCTTTAATAGGTTCCACAACGAAACATTGTCTCGAAATTTGGTAGAAAATCCGAAGAAATTCTGGTCGTATGTAAAGTACACAAGCGGCAAGACGCAGTCAATACCTTCGCTGCGCAGTGCCGATGGTACTGTTATCGACGACTGTGCCGCTAAAGCGGAGTTATTGAACGCAGTTTTCCGAAATTCCTTCACCAGGGAAGACGAATGGAATATTCCAGAATTTGAAACACGAACATCTGCTAGCATGAGTTTCTTAGAAGTAGATACCTTAGGGGTTGCGAAGCAACTCAAATCGCTTGATACGGGCAAGTCTTCAGGTCCAGATTGTATACCGATTAGGTTCCTTTCAGATTACGCTGATACTATAGCTCCCTACTTAGCACTCATATACAACCGCTCGCTCACCGATAGATCTGTACCTACAGATTGGAAAATTGCGCAGGTCGCACCAGTGTTCAAGAAGGGTAGTAGGAGTAATCCATTTAACTACAGACCTATATCATTGACGTCGGTTTGCAGTAGGGTTTTGGAGCATATACTGTATTCAAACATTATGAATCACCTCGAAGGGAACGATCTATTGACACGTAATCAGCATGGCTTCAGAAAACATCGCTCTTGTGCAACGCAGCTAGCTCTATATTCGCACGAAGTAATGGCCGCTATCGACAGGGGATCTCAAGTTGATTCCGTATTTCTAGATTTCCGGAAATCTTTTGACACCGCTCCTCACAAGAGACTTCTAATCAAGCTGCGGAGCTATGGGGTATCGTCTCAGTTGTGCGACTGGATTCGTGATTTCCTGTCAGGAAGGTCGCAGTTCGTAGTAATAGACGGCAAATCATCGAGTAAAACTGAAGTGATATCAGGTGTTCCCCAGGGAAGCGTCCTGGGACCTCTACTGTTCCTGATCTATATAAATGACCTGGCTGACAATCTGAGCAGTTCTCTTAGACTGTTCGCAGATGATGCTGTAATTTACCGTCTAGTAAGGTCATCCGAAGACCAGTATCAGCTGCAAAGCGATTTAGAAAAGATTGCTGTATGGTGTGTCAGGTGGCAGTTGACGCTAAATAACGAAAAGTGTGAGATGATCCACATGAGTTCCAAAAGAAATCCGTTGGAATTCGATTACTCGATAAATAGTACAATTCTCAAGGCTGTCAATTCAACTAAGTACCTGGGTGTTAAAATTACTAACAACTTCAGTTGGAAGGACCACATAGATAATATTGTCGGGAAGGCGAGCCAAAGGTTGCGTTTCATTGGCAGGACACTTAGAAGATGCAACAAGTCCACTAAAGAGACAGCTTACACTACACTCGTTCGTCCTCTGTTAGAATATTGCTGCGCAGTGTGGGATCCTTACCAGGTGGGATTGACGGAGGACATCGAGAGGGTGCAAAGAAGGGCAGCTCGTTTTGTATTATCGCGTTATAGGGGAGAGAGTGTGGCAGATATGATACACGAGTTGGGATGGAAGTCATTACAGCATAGACGTTTTTCGTCGCGGTGAGACCTTTTTACGAAATTTCAGTCACCAACTTTCTCTTCCGCATGCGAAAATATTTTGTTGAGCCCAACCTACATAGGTAGGAATGATCATCAAAATAAAATAAGAGAAATCAGAGCTCGAACAGAAAGGTTTAGGTGTTCGTTTTTCCCGCTCGCTGTTCGGGAGTGGAATAGTAGAGAGATAGTATGATTGTGGTTCGATGAACCCTCTGCCAAGCACTTAAATGTGAATTGCAGAGTAGTCATGTAGATGTAGATGTACTACTCATTATCATTTCATCAAATAAACAAAACAAACTAACACCATTTGAACAGGCCTTGAAGCCCCAATGGTACCAAGCGGCTGCCTTAGCATCCTCAGCCCCTAGGTGTCACTGGATGCACATATGGAGGGGCATGTGGTCAGAACACCATCTCCAGGCTGTTGTCCGTTTTTGTGACTAGTACCGCATCATCAGTTAATATCTCATCTTCAGCATTCTTCAGTGGCACCACATTTCAAAAGCTTCTATACTCTTCTTCTCTAAACTGCTTATCATTCTTGTTTCATTTACATATAAGGCTACACTCCATACAAATTGTGTCAGAAAAGACTTCCTACCATTTGAACTGAAATATTAAAAATTACAAAACATAACTTAGATGTACTTTTTAATCCTTTGAATGCTACAGACACTCTCTCTGCATTATGTGCTGTTCATGGCTTTTTTATTGCTGTAGTGCTTGCCTACCTGTGCCGAGAGATGGTGTTCCAGCCACTATGAAATACCATCTGATTTTAAGAAAACTAGTTAGTGAAAAAATTTGATGTTCACACGTTTTACAGTCGGATATCTTAGCTCAATAGAGGACTGAATTTATTTGGATGAAATTTTGAAGAGTCTGTAGCCCTAAAAACACACTGTGTAAACTTTACATGTTTCATTATCAAGTTATTTGTCATGCACAGTGCACTCACTTCCATCCCTGTACAACAGGAATATGTGCTCATAACAATCGTCATATTTCATAAACAACATCAAAACAAGGTTTTTTGAAAATGGTAGCACACAAGAGGCATGTCTTTTGTAGAATAAATATTCAAAACTTTTTTATTCGCTGAGATATGGAAGAAACTCATCTGCAACAGTTCAAGGGACAATGGATAGGGAAGTGTAAGCAAGTCAACAGTGCTTAAGGAAAACCCAGAGACCATGTTCAAAACATTTCATCAGAAACTGGGGAGCTTTGGAGCATGTCACATTGACTTGCCCACAGCAGTCAAAGAGTTAATGATGACTTTGGTGTAGATATACATTTGCAGTAAAACTTGTTTATTCTGTATTAATGTAGCATAGGGTACAAGTGCTATCATAATCATTTGTATCTTCTGTTTCATCTGTTCTTTAATGTCTATTGGCAAAAACTGGTTTCCAGAAGTATAATCAGCATTGCATGAAGCATTTGTTGAAGACAGAAAATCAGTCAAGTCCTGGGAATCTGGCATCTCCACACTTTGAGGTGCATTACCTAAAAACAAAACACACAAATTTAAACTAATTTTCACACACACAGGAGCTAAAAGAAAATTTGTCACTCATTATTAATTTGATTAGGACTTATTTCCACATTTCCCTCCATTCCAGATTTATGTCTTTTATCTGAACTGGACAATTTAGGATGCACGATGCAACAACAGGAAAAATTGTTACCCAGGTTATTGACATAATTTGGGAGAAGCTTTCTGCTTAGCATCTAGCAGTAGAAAATGACAAATAATGCTCAGAAATTTCAAATGGCTACAAAGAAAAATGAAAATTCCCAAATGCAGTGGGCAATACAATATTCATGAGAAGCATATTAGTATTTTGTGTCCTAGTATGAGTGGAAGTATGTATTATAACTGTAAAACATTTGTAAGCTGTCACAGTTCATACATTCGGACTTAGTTTCACTGACACAGACAGATACAGGAAACAAAGCATGGATGCAATATTTTGGGTTCCAGTTGGGACGTTCGCCTGCTTTATTTCATTGCTGATTGTCCTCGGTGTCAACGTACTGCACTGCTATACTTGCTGAAAAATGGGGTGGAAGTTCAACACTGACTACTTTCAATGATGTAGCTGACAGGGGCGCATTTGCATTTTACGATACTTTACTTTCACTGTTCACAACCCCCCCCCCCCCCTCCCCCAATAATACACAGTTATATGGCCATTGCACTACTGCTTAACTTTCGATAAGCCTCATTAAGAGTTTGCAGACAAACATCCACATACTGCTACTATAATTTACTGTTGAACATCTACAAGCAGTAGAGGCCTTTCACAGTCTTTCAAATAAACTGAACAGACACTGTCATTGTTTTAACAACAGCCTAATTGTGTTACACTTATTTCACAGTTAAGTAGATGCATTGTTGTTGTTCTAACCAACACAGGTTTCTTGTCTGAAACTTGGCCATGGACTGACTGTCTCATGACCAAAAATTGGACCTTTATACATCAGCACAATAATAGGCACAGAAATTACACATTGTTCAATGTTTAATTTATAAAAATTACAATTAAAACTTAACTCTTTCAATTAACTGCATACATAAAAAAAATTGCATCTTTTTAACACTTTCATCTACTACAAGGGTTAAGCTGAATGATTTGTATAAATCATGACATTAAATATAGTTACACAAACAATATTTTTGGAAAAACTTGGAAATTACTTTTGAATTAATTAAGAGTTGGCTTTGCTAACATGTTTTCGAATAGAGCCAAATAGATCCTTTAATAATACTATTAGTTGTTCCTCCAAATGCTTACAATTAGTACAGAATTTATATTTGTTTATATGTCAACAATAGATTTAAGTTATAAAACAATTACTGATTTCACCCTATAACAAAAGTATTAACTAGGAGTAGTCAAAATAAATTAGAAATTCAATTACATACATAAAACTAAGCACAAAATTAGCTCTGGTGTTATATTCTTTAAAACTGAGGGCCAACCTTTCTCTTTCATGAAAATGCAGATTATACTCATATGTTAATGGTAATTAGTCAGACAACAAAAAATAAACTTTAAGAAGGCAGATGGCAAAACAAGTGGGAAAGTGAAAATATCCCACCTTGCTTCATCACACAGTCTGTACAAGTTTCTTGAAACTATGAAAAAACACTATCATTACCTGTTAGCTTTCAAAGGAGTGCAGTTGACAAGCCTTTCATTTTACTTGGTAATGATGCCTACCAACAAAGTGTATCTTATGAAACTGTTTGTAAGTGATAGCTTTCAGATGAGGAGAAAGTTTTGAACATTGTCTCTTAAGAGCAAGGAGGTCTGTCAAATGTGCACTTGGTATTATGACTTCTAAATGGAGAATATTGAACATACCCACAGAAACCACCACTGAAAAAGCTGGGAAGATCATCAAATGCATCTTTTTACTAAGTAACATATTCGCTGAAGTTACAAAAGTCCTGGGATATCTCTTAATATCATATCTCACTTCTTTTTGCCTGCTGTAGTGCAGTAACTCAATGTGTCATGGACTCAACAGGTCAATGAAAGTGCACAAATATTGAAACATGCTGCCTCTGTAGTCGTCCACAACTGTGAAAGTGTTGCCGGTGCAGAATTTTGAGCACTATCTGATCTCTTGATTATGTCCCATAAATGTTCAATAGGAATCATGTTGGGCAATCCAGGTTGGCCAAATCATTTGCATGAACTGTTCCAAATGGTCTTCAAACCAATTGAGAATAATTGTGGCCTTGAGACATGGCATACTGATATCCATAAAAATTCCATTGTTGTTTGGAAACATGAAACCTATGAATGGCTGCAAATGGTATCAAAGTAGCCAAACATAACCATTTCCAGCCGATGATCAATTCAGTTGGATCAGAACAGTCCACTCCATGTAAACACTGCCCACATCATTATGGAGCCTCCAGCAGCTTGCACAGTGCCTTTTTGACCACTTGGCTCCATAGCTTCCTGGGCTCTGCATCACACATCGAACCCTACCACCTGCTTTTACTAAATGAAATCATGACTCATCTGACTAGGCCACAGTTTTCCAGTTCTCTAGGGCCCAACTGATACAGTCGTGAGCCCAGGAGAGGTGCTGCACTCAGTGTCTTGCTGTTAGCAAAGGCACTCATGTCAGCTGTCTGCTGCCATAGCTCATTAATGTCAAACAACACCACACTGTCCTAATGAATATGTTTTTTGTACATTCCATATTGATATTTGCAGTTATTTCATGCAGTGTTGCTTGCCTGACAATTATATGCAAACTCCACTGCTCTCTGTCATTAAATGAAGGCCATCGGCCACTGCATTGTCTATGTTGAGAGGTAATGCCTGAAATTTGGTATTCTCAGGAGACTCTTGACACTGTGGATCTCTCAATACTGAATTCACTAATAATTTTTAATTGGAATGTCTCATGTGTGTAAGTCCAGCTATCATTCCGTGTTCAAAGTCTGTTAATTACCATAGTGCGGCCATAAGCATGTTGGAAACCTTTTCACATGAATCACCTGAGTATAAGTGACAGCTCTGCCAACACACTGCACGTTTATACCTGGTGTACATGATACTACCACCATCTGTATATGGGCATATCACTATCCCACGATTTTGTCACCTCAATGTACTCAGACCAAGAGCGAGGTTAATCAAATATCAGCAATGCAGATGGTTTCCAACTAAAACTTTAAGGAAAACCCCATAAATGAATCAACACATGTGAGAGACACTTTAAAGTTTTATTTCAACAGCCTGAAAAGTTCAGTTTTGTAGCAAACCATGTTGAAATATTTAGACCTAAAGCTAAATACAGTTAGTTTCCTACATTTTCCCAGAGAGTTTGTTTGAGCTGACAGTTTTAATATTGCTGGTCCTTTGACCCCAAATTGCCTGCTCAAATTGTACTAGCTCTATTAAAGCACTTTCACAAATTTTGAGATGTAAGTGCTCCTGGAACGGTACCACAACACTTTCCGAAGTTGAGCCGACAACTGGCGCTGAAACAAACATATCTGACTGACTCAAACCTTTCACAGGTAGCCCGTGTGACAGGGTCAGACCTGTCAGTTGATGGTAGCTTTACTGTAAGAGCTTTAGTTGCATCCTGTGATTAAGTTTGTCTCCTAACAGCATCTGAATAGTGGAGCAGCTTCAGGACATGTTGAATACCATGGCCATTGTAAGTGTAGCATCTGAGAAACTGCTCCCATTACTATCCAATGGACAGTAGCCTGTATCAGCTGCTGCAGTCATCAGCCCTTATTGAAGCACAGTCCAGCCATTCTACAATTTCATCAACATGTTTTGGCTGATAGACATCCCCCTTCTCCCACCAACCACAAAATCTGCAACATTATCTACACCTTTAAGTTCCCTGCTGGCTTCTGGTTAGTAACAGGAGCTGAAGTGTGTTCCATCAATTGTCTGAATTGTTTTATTTACTAAAAAATGAAATACAGAGGAGCAAGGCACCAATACATACATTTTAACAGACATTTTACTACAAATGTATCTGGACACACTCAAGTTGGCATCAGCCTCAATACCCATTCAATACCTTCAGCGGAGCCTTAGTGTGATGGTCCTGTAAACTGAGTAATGGACATGGATATATGTCACACTCTGACAACACAACATGTTGCCTCATAAAATTTTCCATATGACCATTGTCAGCCCATGAAGCTAGAAAGAAAAATACAAACAAAGAGAAGCAATAACAATCTGCAAGGCAAGCACACATCATAAACAGAAATATCAACCAAATTACTTACCAGCATCCTAAATCAAACTGCTACAAAAAAGCACACACACACACCCACACATACATTTTTCAAAAAGAAATGGGTTAAGCAACAATATTGATTTTCTGTAAATAATCTTGATGAATACTTCTCGTATTTGAGTACAGTTATAAAGAATGGGAAAGGAAAAATGATGTTCTACAATAATAGCTGAGGCATCTGTTTCTCAGAAACTAATCAGGTTCTCTTACTGCCAACACACCCCATGTGGTTGTGGTTCAAGAATATATACATATTTTCTAACCTAAACACCAAATATTGGGAGCAATAAGAGAGCTCTTTGGGGTGTATCAAACACAACAAAGTGAGTATCAACCAAACACAGTTCTAATACTTGACATTTTGTATGAAAATCTGATATACAACTATTTTACCATGTACACACATTACTATTAATGTATTCTATCTGGCTCACACATAAAGCCAAGTGAAAAAGCAATTTATTCATGATAAAGCCTGTTCAATTCTTGCTTATAAACAGAACACATTTTAGTGATGTGACTACTGTCATCTGAATAGCATAAAGACCTTTACACAGCCTTCTGGAAAAAAGATAAGATTAACTTCAGAGTTACTCACAAAACTAAGGACCTAAATAATTAGTGCTATGGGTGAGGCTCAGAGCCTCCACAAATGGATAGGATGCACAGAAATACACCCATTAACATACCAATTCAGTTACATAATTGATAAATTTGGCTGTGCTGTTTTGCTGAAAGTGAAGCAGACAATTGTTGGCATTCTGGCAGGACTTTTTTTATTTATTTATTTATCCATCCGTAGACAATCAGGATTGTATGGATGTTGTCAACATGAGTATATACAATAGGTACACAAATTTATAATTGTCACAATCGGAATTCATGAATATTATAAGAAGATGCATTTTTAAACCACTTAATGACACAGTTGCTAATTTTTACATATTTCTATGCATTCACATCATCTCAAGTAATCATTGACAGTATAAAAGCACTTTTCCGAGAGATATTTTTTTAGCGATTTCCTCAGGTTATCTATTTTGCTTATGTCTTTGATCCCTTGTGGAAGTTTATTGTATAATTTAATTCCATTATATAACATGCTATTTTGAGTTTTTGATTTGTTTTTCCTATAGAGGTGTAAGTGTTGTCTGTGTCTGGTGTCATGTGCATGTATGGAACTGTTTATCGGGAACTGGTCAATGTGTCTTTTTATGTATATTACTGTCTGCAAAATGTATTCACACAGAACTGTCAATATACCCAAAGATTTAAATAACTCTGTGCAATGGGATCTACCGCTACTTTTTATTATGATTCGTATGGCCCGTTTTTGCAACTTAAATATTGTTTGTCTGTTCTGCTCTGTTGATCCCCAGAAGGCTATGCCACAACTAATTATAGAGTGGACACACGCAAAATATGCAGTTCTAGTACACCGGCTACTACACACTGAATTTATAATCCTAAATGCATAGCATGCTGAAGCTATTCGCTTTCCAAGTACCGCAGAGTGCTTGGTCCAATTTAGTTGAGAGTCGACACGCATGCCTAAAAATTTTGTTGATGGTACACATTCTATGTGCTCGTCATTAACTTTTAGCTTGCTACTGTTCGGTTTTCTATTTAAGTGGAAGCTAATACTGTTGGTTTTTTTTTACATTTAGGGTTAATTTATTAGTCTCTATCCATTGGCATACATGCTTAAGTGTTTCCTCAGCTTTTTCATTGAGTGCACTTGGCGACTCAGCTTTGATTAGGATGTTACTGTCATCAGCAAATAGTACTGATTCACCATGTTTGACACTTTGTGGAAAATCGTTTATGTATATTAAAAAGAGGATTGGGCCCAGCACACTTCCTTGGGGGACTCCTATGTTGATGTATTCTGGGTTTGAAAGGTGCGAAAAGGTGTGATTGGAGTTGGTTTGAGTGATCTCCACCTGTTGGACCCTGTTTTGCAGGTATGAATGAAACCACATGTTTGTTACTCCTCTTACTCCTAGTGCATTTAGTTTGTTTAGCAAAATTGTGTGGTCTACCGTGTCAAATGCTTTGGTCAAATCAAGGAAGATCCCTGTTATGTGGTCTCCTTTGTCTAGTGCTTCGAGGATAACATTTGAGAAGTGAGCTACAGCTGAATTTGTGCTTTTGCCAGCTTGGAAACCAAATTGCTCTTTACTCAGAAGATTGAACTTTGTTAAGTACCCCATGAGCCTGTTTTTCATAATGGTCTCTATGACTTTTGAAAAGGATGACAGTAATGAGATTGGTCTGTAGTTTTCTATGATTTCTGGGTCACCTTTCTTATATATAGGTAGGATTTTTGCATGCTTTATTATTTCTGGGAAGCAACCCATGGAGAAGGATTCATTGATGATGTGCACTAATGGGTCTTTGATGTTGTCTATGCAGTCCTTCAGTAAGCACACAGGTATTTCATCTATGCCTGCTGAATTTTTACATTTTAGGTTACTCACAACATTGGATACTTCTTCTGCTGTGGTTGGTCGTAGCATCATTGTGTGTGCTATTTTGTTCAGAGTTTGTGATTGCTTTGTTTTGTTGAACTTCTGTTGCAGTCTGGTAGCTATGTTACTGAAATATTGATTGGCAAAGTTTGCTAGTTTTTTGGGATCATTTATTTTGGTATCATTGTGCTGAAACTGTATGTTTACTGGCTTTAATTTTTTCCTATTAGTTTCTTGTTTGGTGATTTTCCATGCTGCTTTGATTTTATTACTGGCTTTTTCTATAAATTTGTCATTTTGGTACCTTTTAGCCACTAACAATACTTTTCTATAGATCTTTCTGTATCTATGATAATAGTTATGAAATGCTGAATCATTACGGTAGTTTTTCATTGAGCTGAGGTGCTTGAGCGTTTCAGCAGATTTCCTTATCCCATTGGTTACCCAGCTGTTGTTGCTGCATGATTTAGTGATTCTTAGAACTTCGGGGAACACTTCTTCAAACCTGAATTTAAATACTGACAGAAACTTTGAAAACTTCCCATTTATAGTAGGTTCTCTGTACACTTCCTCCCATGTTTCACTGTTAAGTAGTGCAGCAAATAGAGCTCTTTTTGACTTAGAGAAAACCCTACTGCACTTGTGTATTTTAGTGTTATTATCTAATTCTATACCCAATTTTAATAACTGACTGGAATGGTCTGCGATGCCAAGGTCATCTATGACAACGTCACATCTATCTTTCTCTCTGTCTGTTAGCATATGGTCAATACTTGAAGCTGAATGTCTGGTTATCCTAGTGGCAGTGTTAATTAATGGTGATACACCATAGGCATACATAATGTTCAGAAAATTATTGTACAACATATCTGGGTTCATCATGTTAATGTTTAGATCTCCACAAATGATAATTTTGCCTTTGGGCTGGAGACCATATCTAATGCTTGGGTTAACTTTTTAGTGAATGTGTCCATGTCACCACTGGGAGCACGATAAATACATAGTACTGTTAGTCTTTGGAATACATCTAGGTTTTTTATATCTAAAGCAGATATTTCTATGTGTTTATCTTCACTTAATGCCATGACGTCATTCCTAATTTTATACATAATCCCCTCTTTCACGTATATGCATGATCCACCACATTTCATAGTGTTTCTACTGTAATGACAGGCTAGAATGTATGAATGTAGTGCTACATTTGATAATTCTGAACCGTTACACCAATGTTCTGTTAAGCAAACAAGTGAGCTGTCAATAGACTGCAGTTCCACTTCTAATTGTTGCACTTTGTTTCTTATGCATTGCATATTTTGGTGGAAGACTGAGAAGCACTGAGCACTGCTTACCTTGTAGTCTTTACGTTTCTCTTGCCTTGGTCTAAAAAATCCTTTTGGTGATGGGGTGTTATGGTTATCCTACTGATTGATGGACTGGCCACTGTTTCTTCCGTTGGATCCTCACATTTTCTCGCTGTTTTTGTTTAAGATGATTCTGGCGCTGCCTCTTCTTGTTCAAGTGATGATCCTGGCTGCACTGATGCTGTGGCTGCGACTGACTTACTAGTTATGCACCTGTTAAGGTGTTTTCGTATTTCCTTGATAGAAACTGGCTGTATTGCAATTGTATTTCTTACAGAGTGGTCGTCTTTTTGTATTAGTTTTGTCAGCATTTTGCTAATGCACGACTTCCCAGCGCTGTTATAGTGTTGACCATGTTTCGTGAACAGTTCTCTTGAATTGGGAAGCTCAAAGAATGTTACGTTTTGATAATACTTGCATATTTTACGAAATTGTCTATTTATTTTTGTAAGCTCCAAATTTACGATTGAGTTGTCCTGCAGGTCGTTTCTATGAGGCATGCTTGTGACTACGATATTCAGCACTTTGAGGTTCAGTAGTGTTGTTTTTAGACATTGTGTGGCAAATTTACCCTCGTTTCGGTATACATCGTTGCTTCCACCCATGATTATGACCGTGTCATTCTTAGATAACTCATTTAGTGAATTACTGTTTTTCGTTATCTCGGTCAAAGGCGCGCTTGGCTTAGTTATTCCTGCGGCCGTAAATGATGAACTGTATTCATTCATTTTCTCGGCGATTCTCTTGGCGTGACTATCTCCAAGCACAAGAACTCGTTTTTTGTAGTTCCTTGTTTTATTAGTTGTAAAAATTTTCCTGACTGTGCACTTTATTGGACGTTTAGTCACTGATTCTGGTTCATCCCTATTTGCTGTTTTATTACAGTCTTCGTCTAGAACCAAGTATTTATTTGATAGCGGTATCACCGAAGCTGTACTCACTGTTTGTTTACATGCTTTAGTCGGCACACGCCACGTTTTTTGCGTGGAAAGATCTTCTACGACATCTTGTGCTAGGCTTGCGGTTTTATTATGTACAGTCTTCGTCTATAACCAAGTATTTATTTGATAGCGGTATCACCGAAGCTGTACTTACTGTTTGTTTACATGCTTTAGTCGGCATCGGCACTCGCCACTTTTTTTGCGTAGAAAGATCTTTTACGGCATCTTGTGCTAGGCGATGATTTTGCTCCAATCCTTGGTATTTTATTTCCAGTTCTTGATATTTCTTCTGGAGTTCTTGGTATTTCGTTGTTATAGTCACTAAATCGTCTGATAGAACGCTTATTATTGTTTCTTTTGATTTTAGTGTGTACAGTGTTTCGTTTTTCGTAGCACTCGCAAGGCACTGACGACATGTCCAATCATGATCGTCTTTTATATACTTCAGATTCACTTTTACGCATTTATCGTGGTACCACGACTTGCACTCGATACACAGGATACCACGCCTAACCTTTTTTACACAAATTTTGCACATATCACTATCACTTTTTATGGAAATTGAGACATCATTACACGAGGAGGGTTTACCCGGCGCCATCTTGGACTTGTGTCTTGTATCAGAGACGCACCTCAAACCTGGAACAAGAGTAGGAGCACCCAACTACACATTTCACAGATGGGACCGCCCCACAGCAGGAGGCGGCACAGCCGTGTACGTCCGAAGATCGCTGCGACACCACCCTATCCAATTACCCAAGCTAAATGGAATGGAAGCCACTGGGGTAGCAGTTGACACATCCCACGGGCGCATCAACTGCATCGCAGCATACCGCCCACCCAGAGGACAACTAGACCCTGCGGACGTCATCGCACTACTATCCCTCCGAGGTAATACTTTCATCGGAGGGGACTTCAATGCGAAAAACACCACTTGGAACGCGAGGATCACCAACAACAATGGGCGCAGACTACTCCGGGCAGCAGACCAACACCAAGCCGTGGTAATCGGCCCCAACAGCCCTACAATCTACCCAGCAAGAGGAGAGCCAGATGTCCTGGATATCGCTATCATCAAAGGCATACCCAGGACGATCCACACCAGCACACGTAGCGTGCTTTTCTCCGACCACATCCCTGTAATATTCAACATAGACCTAGAAGGGACAACACCACCACAGAGGGGACTGAATCTCCGAGGAATTAGTTGGGATAACTACAGGGAGACACTAGAATCCACCCTCGAAGAACAACCTGATCCAGAAGAAGTAGGAGCAGATGAGGCGCTCCGCTACCTCACCGAAAAATCAGTGGAAGCAGCGGTCGCAGCCACCCCACAGCCAAGGAGAGACGCAATGCAAGGTGCCCCAAGCCAACTTCCGCAAGGCATACGCGAAGCCATCACAAACAAGAACAGAACATTCCGAGAATGGCAACGCACCAGGAATCCTGCAACCAAAAGGTTGCTAAACCAGATGCAAAGACAAATAAAAGCTGCTGTAGAGGCCCACAGGACACAGGCATGGGCAGACAGAATCGCGGCACTAAAAATTGAAGATGGGACCGCCTGGAAGGAGACAAAGAGGCTCCTACGCATCGGTCAACGAATACCACCCCTCCAAGCGGGTAACCAAATAATATGCGATCCAAACGAGAAGGCGGACGCACTAGCTGAGGTATTTGCACAAAACTTTACTCCTATCAATGACCCCAGCGACCCACACACACATACAGCTGGTCACTGAACCCCTTATCAAGCTCACCTACCTCGCCGGCCGGAGTGGCCGTTCGGTTCTAGGTGCTACAGTCTGGAGCCAAGTGACCGATACGGTCGCAAGTTCGAATCCTGCCTCGGGCATGGATGTGTGTGACGACCTTAGGTTAGTTAGGTTTAATTAGTTCTAAGTTCTAGGCGACTGATGACCTCAGCAGTTAAGTCGCATAGTGCTCAGAGCCATTTGAACCATTTTTTCACCTACCTCTCAACAAAATATCTGCCAATGATACTGATTTCTAGAAAAACTGCATACTGAATTTTAACTGCACCATTGGAGGAAGCAGATGCTGCAATCAAGTAGTATATTGAGAATATGATACAGTTTCAAAAAAAGGATTTTGCTACTTATTGTGCATTCTTTGCAGAATCATCTCAACAATATAACAATATAATGAGTGAACTGATTAAGTATCATTAGTTATCAGCAAAACACACCTTTGACATCCACAACTGCCAGTCTTATAAGAATTAGTATCACCTATTAGGAGTCATCTCCTTAAAAGTAATATACCTACATAAATAAAAAGTATACTATGTATTGTTGTTCCAGACTTTCCTCTGCAGTCACAAGAGATACAATGATAAAACAAGCAATCAGGCACTTAAAGCAATTTGTAGTAAACTGTATCTGCTTAGAACTCTACAGGTAGAGAGAGCTTACATTTTCCGTGAAACACTCATGCCAAGCACTGACAAACTTTGTGATGAGAAGTACCAAATTAAGGAGTGCATAGCATCCCCATATTAAAGAGCACTAAATGTGGAACAAAGCAAAAGACAGAATAAAGTAAATAAAGACAATTCACTATTTACTGTTTACCCATAACAGAAAGATGAGGTTTTTAGTGAACAAAAACATAGGCACTAGCTGCTCACGTTTTAACAAAAACATGAATAATATAACCATGGAATAAACAGTTTATGTTAACCTACAAAGGATTGCTGCTGCTAAGGGACTGATGACCGAGAAGTTGGGTCTTTTAATCATCCAACCAACCAACTATTGCTCTTGCTCTAACTGTGATTGAAACTTGATGCACTGTGCGGGGCTACTGAATAAGAAGGAATATATTTCAAACAGTTATTGCTTCCAAACTACAAAAGATAGAACCATAATTCTAGTGTTTCTGCAATGAGTTCAGTGTGAGCACCATGTGCTACACAACAAGTATCAGAATGGTGGCTCATTTCCTCTCTTGTTATCGAATTCACAGTTTCAACGTGATGTCGCAGACTTTCAAGAGTGTCACACATAGCAGGTATAAAAATGCAGTCTTTTACATAATGGTTAAAAGTCACAAGCTGTGAGGTCTGGAGACCTGAGAAGCCATCAGTGATGAAGTTCATCTTCTGCTCTTCCTCTTCCAATCCAATGTCAAGGAATGGTGTCATTTGTGTAATGTCAGACATGCTTAGAGAAATGATGCAGGAAGAGGAAGTCATCTGAATCATCTTCAAGTTGAGGAAATAACCAGTTTTGAAACATATCTAGATAGGTTAGTCCTTTCACAGTTTTCTCCATGAAGAAAAAAGCAACAACACCATGATTGGAATGTCTACCCAGACTGTTCAAATTTTAAACTGTCTGTCCAGAAACATTGGAATTACAGTGCTACCTTTTGTAATTTGGAATAAATGTTTGAAATCTGTTCCTTGTTTTTGAATAGCGCTGTACTGGAACTGCTATATTAAGGTCTGCAATTTACAGAATACTCCAAATATATGTATTATATGCTCACCTTGTCTCCATTTAATTAATATTAGCAGCTACTTTCAATTCATGACTTTGCTCCATACAGTAATGTGAAAAAAAAACAAAATAATACGCCCAATTAACCATATAACAATTCAACAATTTAAGGAAAGCTTGAAACGGGTAGACTGGGAGGATGTTTATCGGGAACCTGATGCAAATGTTAAATTTAACTTATTCCATGATAAACTTGTGGGTATATTTGAAAACAGTTTTCCTAAGAAATTAGTGAATCATAATTCAAATAAACTTGATAAAAAAACCATGGCTGACTAAAGGGATTAAAATTTCTTGTAGCCGGAAATGGGAACTATACCAAGACACTAGAATAAGTCGAGATGAAGAAAAGCTCAACCATTATAAGAAATATTGTAATATACTAAGGAAAGTTATAAAAAAAATCCAGAAGTATGTGTATCAAGTCTGAGATTAGCACCTCTGATGACAAAGTTAAAACAGTATGGAATATAGTTAAAAGGGAAACAGGGCAACCAAGGTCACGGGACAACAGTATTACTGTTAAGCACAATGAAAAGCTTATAAATGAAAAATCACAGGTTGAAAATATTTTTAATAATCATTTTACAAATGTAGTGGAAAATATAGGCACTAGCTGCTCACCAGATACGGCAGAACTCTATATGAAAGAGGCATTCCCGGTGCAAACAAATGAAATTGAAATCCTACCCACCTCACCGTCTGAAATTAAGAGAATAATAAATTCACTTAAGAATAAAAACTCACATGGAACTGATGGTATCTCCAATAGAATACTAAAATCTTGTCCACACCTGATAAGTCGAGTTCGTAGCCACATATGTAATAGCTCATTGAATCAGGGAATATTTCCTGACAGATTGAAATGTGCCATAGTTAAACACTTGTATAAAAAGGTGACAAGACAGACGTCAACAATTATCGTCCTATTTCACTTCTGACATCCTTCTCAAAAGTGTTTGAAAAAGTAATGTACTCAAGAGTAACTTTACACATCAGTGGGAATAACGTTTTAACAAAATGTCAGTTCGGTTTTCAGAAAGGTGTTTCAACAGATAGTGCTATACATGCTTTCACTGATCAAATTTTAAGTGCTCTGGATAGTAGAACATCACCAATTGGGATTTTCTGTGATCTCTCTAAGGCTTTTGATTGTGTGGATAATGAAATCCTCTTAGATAAGCTGAAGTACTATGGAATGAATGGTTCAGTACACAGATGGTTCACTTCATATTTAACTGGTAGAACGCAGAAGGTTGAAACAGTAAACCCACATAGTACACAACGGGCATCAGATTATTCAGACTGGGGATGTATCAAGAATGGGGTACCACAGGGTTCTGTCTTGGGGCCTTTATTGTTTTTTATATATGTTAATGACTTGCCTAATTATATTCATGAAGACGCAAACTTGGTTCTCTTTGCAGATGACACAAGTATTGTAATCAAGCCTAAAAAGCAAGATTCAGCTGAGGAAAATGCAAATAATGTTTTTCAAAGAGTTATTAGGTGGTTTTCCGCAAATGGACTTTCATTGAACTTTGAAAAAACACTGTACATACAGTTCAGTACAGGGAAAGGCATAACACCGGAAATAAATATAGAGTGTGGGGGAAAATCTTTAGCTAAAGCAGATTGTTCAAAATTTCTGGGTGTCTGTATTGATCAGAATTTAAACTGGAAGACACACATTGACAATCTACTGAAACGATTGAGCTCAGCTACCTATGCTATTAGTGTCATTGCAAATTTTGGAGACAAGCACATCAGTAAGTTAGCTTACCATGCATATTTTCATTCGTTGCTTTCTTACGGAATCATCTTTTGGGGCAATTCATCACTAGGAAAGAACGTATTTATTGCACAAAAACGTGTTATCAGAATAATGTCTGGGGCTCATCCAAGATCATCTTGTAGACAATTATTTAAAGAATTAGGGATATTCCCATTAGCTTCACAATATATATACAGCCTAATGAAATTTGTTGTTAGTAACCCAGATCACTTCAGAATTAATAGCACAGTCCACAGCTACAATACTAGGAGACAGGGTGACCTTCACTACCGTTCATTGAATTTGACATTGGCACAAAAGGGGGTGAATTATACTGCCACAAAGATTTTTGGTCACTTGCCAAACAATATCGAAAGTCTGACAGACAACCAATCGGCATTCAAAAGTAAGTTAAGGGAATTCCTGAATGACAACTCCTTCTACTCCATAGATGAATTTTTAGACATAGGCTAAAAAAATACAGTAAGTATTAACAATTGTACCGTATATAAGACTAACAAAGATTATTTGGGATAAATGAATCTTTTGTACTTTGACACGTTCCGTATCATTACGAAAGAATCGTGTTCATGATCCATGGAACAAGTAATATAACTAACTAACTAACTAACTAACTAACTAACTAACCTCCTGAATGTCAAATATGAAATTCTTTCCCGATTTTCAGCATAATAGCAGCTGCTAATACCAGCAACACTTGTGTTATGCATTCAGAACATAACAATATGCAACCTTTAGGCAGCCAATTCAGATTTCCTTAAATATAAAAATAAGCACTCACTTACTGTGAAAGGAAAGTAGTAATTCCAATCTGCATTATCTTTTTAAATAATAGTAAAGCAATTTAAGGCGACTTTACATCTTGTATATGTCTATACTCGGAACAGGATTTGGCCTGTACAGAATTAACAAAAGAAAAATCCATGACAGAAATTTTCACTCTCTAAATACTCATTGTCCAGAATTAATGAGAGAAAGTAATTAAATTAAATTCAGAGATATTGTCTCAAAGGAAATAATAATTTTCCAATTCCTACTTGTAGTGCTATCACGATTTAGTTCTGATATTTGTAGGTAAACTAAAAGTCCATTCATGATCTAAAGGCCGAACATCATGAGAGATGCTATAAATGGCACTCAACGTGCATACCTAATATAACTGGTGTATGTGTATGTACTTATATATGTATTTTGTGCACTGATTTTGCTTTACTTTCTTTTAGATGTAACCAATGGAATTTGTTGAAAACAGAAACACTTGCAAAGAAAATTGAGTAGTAAGTAAAAGTCCTGAGAAGAAACAGATGGAATATTGGAATAAAATAACAATAAAAGTTGAATAATAAACATGCTACATGAAAAAGGTAAAAACTACAGTGCATGTACTCTTTTTTTCGTATGTGATTTTGTGAAAGATATTACATCAGATTACTCATGGTGTGTACTTACAGTTTCAGAAAATGTTGGTTGGTTGGTTTGTGGGATTAAAGGGACCAGACTACTACGGTCATCAGTCCCTCAGAAAATGTTATTCAAAGAACAGAAGAAATAGGCCAGGTAGCAAAGAGTTCAATGAAACTTAAGTAACAGGCAGACACAGTACAAACTATCCCTATATGTTCAGCAGTACCCGACTCTTTTGCAGAATTTCTAAGAAAACTAGAAGAATGAGATAGATAATGTGATACACAGCAAGCAGAACGTGATAGAGAATGCAACATGAAATAAACAGAATGAGAGAGAGAATGCAATAAAGCATTAATTATTTAAAGAAAAGGGGAATAAGGAAAGATCCAAGTGGAAGTATCAGAACTGAAAGTAGCATATAAAGATAAACCAGATTTGGCCAGTAATTTTGCAATAGAAGTATGAAGTATGCAGTCGGCACACACTATTGTGAAAGATGAAGTGAGAACATATAAAAAAGGCTGACAAGCCATTAAAAAAAGTAGAAGGTTTCATTTGATGGATAGAAAGAAAAATTGATGAGATAGCAAAATGTGATGGTTCAGAATTAAAAACTGCAGTCCAGCATGTCAGCACAGAAGCATGATATTGGGAAGTAGCTTTCAGATCTGGAAAAAGACACGACATATAACAAATGAATAGATAATAATAATGTGCCAAGAATGAAAATGCACATAGCATTCCTGACTCATATGAATCCACAGCTGGGTATACAGGGATCCCAGTAGTTGATGAAACAGCTGACATTATGGGGGCAGTTCATTCAATATCTAGTATCATGGTGGAAGTAAGCATAATCAAGCACAGGCAGATAACCATACAGCCCATCTGTAGTATTCATCAAGGGATTTAAGAATATTTTGCCTAGAGCTTCAAAACAGAAAGTACAGTTTATCATATCAGATGTCCACTACCATCTACAGAGATCAGCAATAGATGCTATACATGTGAACAGTTTGAGAGGACATTTTGTCAAGATATTGGTCATCCTGTATACAGGAACATCTGAGAAAAGAAGGAAGTTCACACAAATATTTTGAGAGATATATTAACAAAACTAGGTGTTGAGAAGAGTCAATCTCCAACAGATATGTGATTAGCTGTTGAAGGCACAATTGCCTAATAACATCAAACAGAAATAATGTGTACCTCAGCATGATTTAGAGCATCTGTGTTAGATTCCACTGATTTATAACAGAATAACAAACACGGGTAGAGTCTTTCATCCCTGCATAAGCAGGTCAATAGAAACAATCAATCTAATCATAATGGTAACACTAATCACAGAAAAAAGACCCAACCCGAAAAAGAAGAGATTACCAAATGGAAATGGTCATCCCACATTTAATAGGAAACATAGGTATAATGATAGATTTAGTTCAATATATGACAGTAACTAAAATGGAGAAATTCTAGGAGTGGCATCATGACTATCCTATGTATTGGAGCCAGAACCAAGAGCCACCTGAATACAATAAAAACATGAATAGGAATGACAATCATGCACAGAATGCCAATCAAAATGCACAACATTGGCAAAGTCAAGAATCATAACACAAGGATAGTGGGAGTGAAGGACAACAGTCATCCAGGCCTGTTGCATTCAAAAACTGAAATCGACCACAATAAGCTCTACACTCTTATTCATAGGATGAGGTGGGTACACCATTTAAAAACAGCTATGAGAAAGTGAATGTGTCGAGATATAAGATGGATAACAGAATGCAATGGTAACTTCTTACAAAACTTCAGAAGTGCAAAAAACCTGATGCTGAGTTAGTACAAGTGCTAGTCAAGGCAATGGCAAGGGGCATATCTGACACAGTAAGCCCCATGAATTACTGACATTTCCAGTGCAGAATTATAAGGTGACAGGCACTGCTGGTGCTCAGTGACATATAATAAAACAGCATGAGCAGATGGAGATAACTATAGGAAAAGAAGCATTTATATGTGTTTTTTTTGTAGTGAAGGGATTGATGGCACCCTGCATCCTGGGATGTGAATTCTTGCATGAGAGGAAAGCTAAAAACAGATCTCTCAAGTGGAGAATTCACTGTGGAGAATAAAGGGAAGCAAATTGTACTGGAAATAGTGAGAACAAAGGAGATACACCACAAACATTTCCAAGGTATAAAGGTGAAATGTCTGTGGCGAAAAAAATATTGCAAATTAGCAGTGACTTATCTGAAAGGAAATATTTGCTCAGGCACTGAAGGCAATGATATACCTGGGAAGCTAAACCTGGTTAATGCCAAAGGTAAAGAATAAAAGTATTTGACCAATATACAGCAACTTGAACTAACAGCACTTAACCAAATACATAGACTTATTCTCAGAAAAACTAGGTATCATTAAAGGGTATACGTTTGATAGTGAGGTAGTATCATATAAGACATTTTGTCCTGCAATTTACTCTGTCCCTTGGACAAAACAGGAAGCATTTACAAAAGAGATAAGAAAAACAGTATACTGGGGAATTATAGAGCCATCTCATTCACCCTATAGTAGCCCTTTACTTGCTGTGGTGAAATAAAGAGGAGAAAGTAAGTGAAACAAAGTGTGATCAAGTGAAAAAAGCAAAGTATGGCAGACAAATACAGAAAGATCAGACCTACCAAATAGGTGACTTAGTATTACTGAAGTTCACCCCAAATTGTCATTGATTAGTGAGAAAAATAAAAAGTGGTAATTATTTTATCCTGGACCATACACAATAATTAATCTATCACATGAGTGCAGCTATGTGCTAACAAATATTGAAAATGACAAGGTGAAGTTTTTAAACACTTACAAAGCCTTGAGAACAAACATGCACTGAACAGTCTGTGTGTACAATAGGAGTAAATTGTAAGTTATACTGTTCGTCTTTCATTTCATTTCTTGTCTTTAGTATAGTGTTGATTATTATGTAGTTGATATATATTGTTTGCTTGTAGCCTATAGGAACTATTAAAGAGGCTTTTCATAAAACAGAGAATTCTGTGTTACAAGTAGGATGAATAACTACATTTTATGTTTTTATGCTATAACAGTGAATGCAAGTAGATAAAGGAAGTAACTCCTTAAAGGAAAACCTTGCAAATAGATTCATTAATTTTTCTATCACCATAAGCATTAATGATACAAACTTAACAGAGTTAGAGAGTATTCAAACTACTGATTTGATGCATGAGCATTATTTGTTAAAGTTATATAAAGCTTAAGAGAAAGCAAGATGTTTGTGCTTTAAGAAAAAGTGACACTGTGCATATATTTATAGTATGGTAGATACACCATGAGTCACCTTATATACTAAAAAAGATTACCTGTGAGCATGATGTCATGCACTTATGAGCAAGCAATACTTTCACACTGGAACTATGACAAGAAAAAATATTTTTTTAGGATAATAGGGACTGGTGTACATGATTAAATTATGCAGCAAGAAAATGAACTGCAGTTCTGTGAAATCATTTCAGAAAAAAATTGACGATATATTTTTATTCTCATAGAAAGTCAAATAATCTGATAATTTTGAACTCAGGCCAGAGTCTAAAAAAAGCAGCCCGATGATCATCTGTTACAAAGTTTGACATGAAGCGTTATTTCGATAAAAAAGATGGATATATAATGATGCTAACACTCAGAGTGTATACGCAAATGTAACTGACTTTGTCTAAAGGTGCTTTGCAACTGCACATCTACAGCAAATTGAAAATGTCTGCTGACATAAACTTAGTACGAAGTATGTTGGTACCTTAGTGAATAAAAGACAAATTTATACTAATTGTGACTGTTAATGAACAGTGTTAAGTGACAAACAGTTGTGTGATTTGAACGTTGACTAGTACAGTATACAAGCTGTTGTGATCCATCAATATGAGCATGAAAAAGTGAATATGAAAGGTTGTTTGGTTGGATTAAAAGAGGGGGAATGGGACCAAACTACGAGGTCATCAGTCCCTTGTCCCGAATAGAGCAATGCCACAAGTTTGAGAATAAAACAAGCTACACTGACAACATGGAATGAAAGGTAAAATCACAAGAACGCTAAAGGGCAACAAACATATAAATGGACAAAAGGGGACAAGAAAACCACAGAAATGCAAGAAACAGGATGAAGAGATTAAAACAACAAAGCAGATTACTGTGGATGGCTGACCTTGAGAATAAAAAAAAGGAGAAGCCAGCCACTCTGCAACATATTAAAACCTCAACCCTAGAAGCACTAGGATGGAGGACACAGAGGGACAAAGGACATGTGCTAAAACTTAGATCAAATGATAAAACCCACCCTCAAGAATAAAACGTAAAGCTAAACCAGCCGATGAGGTGTTGTCAGATAAAATTAGTGGCAACGAGCCCAGTAACTCAAGATTTCACCACTGGGCAGTCAAAGTGGGACAGTGCACCAGAATATGGGCCACTGTCAACCAGGCGCCACACCAACACTCAGGTGGGTCTTCATGGTGCAGGAAGTAACTGTGGGTTGCCCAAGCATGGTCAATGCAGAGCCGGCAGAGGATAACTGATTCCCTGTGAGAGGCCCACATGGAAGACTACACACATTCATAGTCTCCTTAATGACATGCAGTTTGTTGTGTGTACTGTTACGCCATTCTGTCTCCCAAAGCCAAAAAACCCTATGGCCTAAGTCAGAACACTGGTCAGGTTCAGAGATGCCCATTCCAGAAGCAGTTTCTGCATAGGCTGTTTGGCCAGCCTTTCGGCAAGTTCGTAGCCTGGGATGCCGACATGTCCTGCGGTCCACAAAAACACCACTGAACGATGGGACCAGTCCAGGGCATAGATGGACTCCTGGGTGGACACTACCAAAGGATGGTGAGGGTATCACTGGTCAATAGCTTGTAGGCTGCTCAAGGAGTCAGTACACAGAAGAAACGATTCCCCAGGGCACGAATGGATATATTGAAGTGCACAAGAGATGGCCACCAGTTCTGCAGTGAATACACTGCAACCATTCGGCAAGGAATGCTGTTAAAAATGGCCTCTGTGGATGTAGGTGAAGCCAACATGACCATCACCATTGAGCCATCGGTGTAAACCACTTCAGATCCCTGGAACATGGGAAGAATCAAGAGGAAGCAACAGCAGAGAGTGGCAGGAGTAACTGAGGGTAATGCGAAAGGTCCAGACAAATCTGTGGCTGAGGTGTACACAATGGAGGTGTATGCGTACAGACCTGGATGGGAGGTGGTGAAGGGAAGGACTCCAGTTCAGACAGAAGGGAACCGCAGTTGTTAGCCCTGACCTGGGCTGCTGATGCAAGAGATGAACTGCCACAGGTGGAAAAAGGAGACGGTAATTCAGATGCTCAGGACAACTACAAATGTGTGCAACGTAACTGTGCATCTCAGATCTACAATGGAGGGACTCTGGCCTCCACAAGGATGCTGGCCACTGGTCTCATCCTAAAAGCTGCTGTTACTAGGCAAACTCCACAGTGGTGCACTGGGTGAGTACATGCAATGGCGAGGGCAATGCCAAACAATAAATCAGACTCCCATAGTCAAGGTGGGATTGAACAAGGGCAGCAGCAGAGTTGAGCGATCTGCACCCCAGCTGGTGTCCCTCAGGCAGTAGAGGGCACTGAGGTGCTGCCAGCACTTTCACTTAAGCTGATGAAGGTGAGGCAGCCAAGTCAATCGGGCATAGAAAAACAGTCCTAAGAATCGATATGTCTCCACTACAGTGAGTGGATCATCATGAAGGTAAAGTTCTGGTTCCAGATGAATGGTACGACGCTGACAGAACTGCTTGACACACGACTTAGCGGCCGAAAACTGGAAGCCGTGGGCGAGAGCGCATGACTGTGCCTCGTGAATGCCTCCCTATAGGTGCCACTCAGAACAGCAGTACGAAATGCAGAAGTCATCTGCACACAGAGAGAGTGAGACAGACGGCCCTACAGCTGCTGCTACACCATTAATGGCCATTACAAATAGTGGTACACTCGATACAGAGCCCTGTGGGACCACGTTCTTCTGGATATGGGGGAACTATGGGTGGCACCAACTTGGACATGGAAAGTACGGAGCGACAGGAAATTCTGGATAATAATCGGGAGCAGGCCTGTATAATGTGGTAAGGATATGATATTGCCAGGTGGTGTTATACGCTTTGTGTAGATTAAGACGGCAGCAAGGTGTTGGCGTATGGAAAAGTCTGTTTGGATGGGAGACTCGAGGGACACAAGATTATCAGTGGTAACGCGCCCCTGACAGAAGCTGCCCTGACAGTGAGGCAGTTGGCCACATGAGTACAGGACCCAACACACCATATGTTCCAGCAGCTTACAAACAACGTTGGTGATGCTGATGGGCCGATAGCTATCCACATCAAGCGGGTTTTTTCCGGATTTGAGCACTGGAACGATGGTGCTCTCCCACCATTGTGATGGAAAGATGCCATCGCACCACATCTGGTTCAAGATGACGAGGAGATGGTACTTGTAGTCAGACGAGAGATGTTTAATCATCTGACTGTGGATCCGATCCGGCCCAGGAGCTGTGTCAGGGCAATGTGCAAGTGCGATGAGGAGCTCTCACGCTGTAAATGGGGCGTTATAGGATTCACTGTGGCGTGTAGTGCACGAGATGACTTTCCGTTCCATCCGCCGTTTGTGGGTGCGAAAGGCTGGGGGGTAGTTCTCCGACGCAGGTGCTCGAGCATAGTGCTCAGCAAAGTGCTTGGCAGTCGTGTTTGCGTCGGTACATAGCACGCCATTGATGGTAACGCCAGGGACACTTGTTGGGGCCTTGTACACAAAAAGACGTCTGATCTTCGTCCAGACATGGGAAGGTGACATATGGGACCCAATGGTCGACACGTACCTCTCCCAGCACTCCTGTTTCCATAATTTTATAAGCTGGCGTACTCGGGCACAGAGCTGCTTAAAGGTTATCAGATGCTCTAGGGAAGGATGTCGCCTATGTCGTTGTAGAGCTCGCCGACTCTCTGTCATTGCCTCAGCGTCTTCTGACGACCACCAACGGAGTTTCTTTTGCCAGGGGCACCCTACACAGAAACGATTGTGGTAGTCACCTGCTCAACCATCACATCGATGTTACCATGTGGAGCAGAGTCAACAGTGACATCAGAGGTGAAAGTTTCCTAGTCCGCCTTGTTTAAAGCCCATCTGGGCAGGCGTCCGTGGGCATGACGCCGGGCAGTGACAGGAAGATGGGGAAGTAGTCACTAGCACACAGATCATTATGTCCTCTCCAGTGGATAGATGGCAGAAGTCCTGGGCTGCAATTGATAAATCAGTGGCCGAGTAACTACCCCGAGCCACACTGAAATGTGTGGCGGCCCCATTATTTAAGAGGCAGAAGTCGAACTAAGACAGTAAAGTTTCGACATCTTTGCCTCGGCCAGTAAGCATGGCATCACCCCACAAGGGGTTATGGGCGTTAAAATCTCCCAACAGTAGGAAAGATTTAGGGAGTTGATCAGCCAGTGCAGCTAATACATTCAAGGGTACTGCACCATCTGGAGGAAGATATACATTGCAGACAGTTATTTCCTGTGTTGTCCGTATTCTGACAGCCACAGCTTCAAGAGGGGTTTGAAGGGGCACATGTTCACCACAGATTGAGTTTAGTACATAAACGAAAACTCCACCTTACACTCGATTATAGTCGCCACAGTTCCTGTAACATCCCTCATAGCCGCAGAGGGCAGGGCATTGGCGGGAACCAGGTTTCCTGGAGAGGAATGCAGAAAGCAGGTGTAAAGCTTAACAGCTGTCGTACCTCAGCCAGGCGGTGGAGCCGGCCGGTGTGGCTGTGCAGTTCTAGGCGCTTCAGTCTGGAACCGCATGACCACTACGGTCGCAGGTTCGAATCCTGCTGCGGGCATGGATGTGTGTAATGTCCTTAGGTTAGTTAGGTTTCAGTAGTTCTAAGTTCTAGGGGACTGATGACCACAGATGTTAAGTCCCATAATGCTCAGAGCCATTTGAACCAGGCGGTGGAAAAAAACTGCCGCAATTCCACTCGAGGATGGCATCATCATTAGACTGGGAGGGCATGGAACATTCAATGAGGCAGTTTACACCTCAGGGTCACCTGCTGCCACCGACTTTTTGCCTGAGCAGTCTAAATTCGTTGTGTCTGAGGGTTCGGCGAGATCTAGGTCCTCAGTGCACGGAGGAATCTCCACCCCATCCTCAGATGCACAACTTGTAGGTAGCCGTGGTGTGGGTTCCACTGCAAGTTCCTTGTTCTTAGGGGTCTTCTTTTTCGATTTCTCGTGCTGTTCCTTGGGTTTCCCTGGCTGGGACTGAGGATGAGCGTGAAGCCCTACGACCAGCTGCTTTTGGGCTCTTCAGCCGCTGGTGGGTGTCATCTTTCCCACTAGCAGAAACCTACGAAGGGACCCAAGGAACCACTTCCAAGCAAGAGGAGCCGAAGAATCCTTATGCTTCTCTGGCTCAGAAGTGGGGACTGAATTCCCTGATGGTTGGGGGGGGGGGGGGGGGGAGGGTTTCTCCCAAAGTAGGTGGTGTGGGAGGAACAGGGAGGGAAGTGCCCCCCACCATCAAGGTTCTGAGAGGCGACAGGAATTCGAGGAACTTATGGCGCAAGAACTATTCTTGTAGCAGTGGCTTATGAGGAGGTCATAGCCACAGGATGTAGCCACTCAAATTTCCTGTCTCAGTGTAGGTCAGTTGGTCCAGGGTCTTATATTCCATGATTTTCCTCTCTTTTTGTAAAATCCTGCAGTCTGGCGAGCAAGGTGAATGATACTCTCTGCAACTGACAGAGATGGGAGGTGGAGTGCATGGAGTATTGGGATGTGGTGGATGTCCAAAATTGTGACAAGTGATGCTGGAAGTACAGTGGGAAGACATATGGCCGAACTTCCAGCACTTCAAGCACCACATCGAGGGAGAGATATATAGCTTGACGTCACAGCGGTAGACAATTACCTTGACCTTCTCAGGCAAAGTGTCACCCTTGAAGGTCAAGATGAAGGCACTAGTGGAAACCTGATTGTCCCTCAGGGCCCAATGGACGTGCTGGCGCACAGCTCATCGTCAGACTGCAAAAGAAGGTCCCTATGGAACATAATACCCTGGACCCTATTTAAGCTCTTATGAGGTGTGATGGTAACAGAAACATCCCCCAACTTGCCACAAGTGAGTAATGCCTGTGATTGGGCAGAGAATGCTGTTTTTATGAAAACTGACCCTGAGCGCATTTTGGACAAGTTCTCCATCTCCCCAAACTTGTCCTCCAAATGCTCCACAAAAAACTGAGGCTTCATGGACATGAAAGGTTCCTCATCAACTCTCGTACATACGAGGTACTGGGGCAAATAACCTTTACTGCCATCCTTAGGCTGGCCTTCCTCCCATGGTGTGGCCAGGAAGGGGAATGACTTGGGGGTCATATTTCTTAGCATTAAAGTTAGACTTTGCCCGCTTAGAGACTGCTGGCACTGAACCACATGCAAGAGATTACATACTGTGCTTCATGGCGGGTCATTCATCCAGATGCCACCCACTCCAACCTGGGGCTCTGACTCACGGGCACCACCCATCAGCAGCAAAGGCAACCTGGCAGGATGGCCATTGCCGGAAGTCCTTATACCCCAGGAGGGACAGGCATCTACTCTTTGGCAAATGTGGGGAGTTAACAGTGCAGGCATCAGCAGAGCAATCCTAGTGTTGTCAGGGGGCTACAACCAACAGGGTACATGATGGCCCCACCACAATGGACTGGTTACCCTGCTGGAATGAGGTAGAAAGAAGTCCATGGTCATCGTTGGCACAGAAAGTGATACTGAATAGTGCATAGTGGAAAAAAGTTGTCCTCACCTCAGAGATGGAGAATGGGCAGGACTGCAATGCAACAACTAGAAAGTGGGCTAAAGACCTCAATGTACGATGAACATGATGCACCATGTAAGACACCCTTCCCCAATCGGCTCACTCTTCAGGAAAATTTTGAAAAATGGAGGTCAAACCCTACAGGGGACCATTATATAAAGAAAAAAAGGGGTGAGACTCCTTTTAGTTGCCTCTTACAACAGGCAGGAATAACCCATGCCTATTCTTACCCCCAGACCCGCAAGTGGTAATATGAAAGTACAATGAAGGTTTTGAAACAGTATTCAGTAACATATTAACTTAGGTTTTGGACACAGAAGTGTCATTTTGTTATGTAAGCAGACATGGAATGTGTCGTGTAGTTGTGTAAACAGAACTCAGTTCAGCATTTAGGCAATGACAAAGGGCCAAAATCCATGTGTCAGTGTTTTTGGACTGGACATGGACAGCTTAACAAGCAAAAATGTGAAATCCTCCTCCATGTTAGATGCTTGAAAATAATCAGCACATGGTCATGATGGACAATACTTGTCAAACAGTGAATAGTATATTTGGAGGTTAAAAGAGTGCCTGCAAAGTGACAAAACCACATGCTACAGAAAGTGGGTGAGGGTTAACTGAATGTGTGACAAACTGTTGAAGCAGAGTGATAGCTAACAGACAAAGCAACCATGCAAAGGGCTGAAAAGAATGGTAAAACAGACTTGAAAATGAATTATGCAAATAAGAATAGAAACTGGTTGTGCACTCAACAATAATAATTAACTGAAAAATGTAATTTCCTTCTGCAGGAATATAACTTCTGTCACTGACAAAACTTTGCTACTGCTGTGTAAATTTAATTTCAGGTTTACAGGTGGATGAGCTGTCATGCTAAGAAGAAAAGTGGCACAGAAGACAATGTCTGCACAACTTTGGTTGTGGGCATGCCAGCCAAGCAGTTACCAGAATGAGGGTCGTGGCATCACTACTCAATGACTTGTTCCAGCTATGTGTACCTCAGACTCCTCTGACACCACTGAACCCCTGGCAGAAAGTTATAAATTTTTTCTGTATGTGACCTCAAAGCAAATATATGTTCTCAATGTAAAAATATAACTGTATGTAGCATAAGTGAAGCATTTCAACAATATAAGGAAATAGAGCTTGTTGCTCACCATAAAAATGATCCTGAAATAGAGACATCCTACCAAAGATGTAAATTGGTTATAAATTGTTGTAGTTGTGCTGGGAAAGTCTCTGAGCTTCAAGCACTAATAGAAAGCCCAGAAGCTGAAATCGTTATAGGTACAGAAAGCTGGAAAGCCTGAAATAAGTTCTGCAGAAATTTTTACGAAGTCTCAGACAGTGTTCAGGAAAGATAGATTAGCCAGAATTGGTGGTGGAGTGTTTGTGTCTGTCAGTAGTGGTTTATCTTGTTGTGGAGTCGAAGTAGATACTCCGTGCGAATTGGTATGGGTGGAGGTTATACTTAACAGCCAAACTAAGTTAATAATTGGCTCCTTCTACTGACCTCCAGACTCCGATGATATAGTTGCTGAACAGTTCAGAGAAAATTTGAGTCTCATAACAAATAAATACCCCACTCATACGGATATAGTTGGTGGGGACTTCATCCTTCCCTCGATATGTTGCCAAAAAATACTTGTTCAAAACCGGTGGTAGGCAGAAAAAATCTTCCGAGATTGTCCTAAATGCTTTCTCCGAAAATTATTTCGAGTAGTTAGTCCACAAACCCACGCGAATTGTAAATGGTTGCGAAAACACACTTGACCTCTTAGCCACAAACAATCCAGAGCTAATAGAGAGCATCATAACTGATACAGGGATTAGTGATCACAAGGTCATTGTAGCTAGGCTCAATACCATTTCTTCCAAATCCACCAAAAACAAACGCAAAATAATTTTATTTAAAAAAGCAGATAAAATATCACTAGAAGCGTTCCTAAGAGACAATCTCCATTCCTTCCGAACTGACTATCCAAATGTAGACGAGATGTGGCTCAAATTCAAAGATATAGTAGCAACAGCAATTGAGAGATTCATACCTCATAAACTGGTAAGAGATGGAACTGATCCCCCATGATACACAAAACAGGTCCGAACGCTGTTGCACAGGCAACGGAAAAAGCATGCAAAGTTCAGAAGAACACGAAATCCCGAAGATTGGCTAAAATTTACAGACAAGCGAAATTTGGCATGGACTTCAATGCGAGATGCCTTTAATAGGTTCCACAACGAAACATTGTCTCGAAATTTGGTAGAAAATCTGAAGAAATTCTGGTCATAAGTAAAGTACACAAGTGGCAAGATGCAGTCAATACCTTCGCTGCGCAGTGCCAATGGTACTGTTACCGAAGACTGTGCTGCTAAAGCGGAGTTATTGAACACAGTTTTCCGAAATTCCTTCACCAGGGAAGATGAATGGAACATTCCAGAATTTGAAACACGAACAGCTGCTAGCATGAGTTTCTTAGAAGTAATACCTTAGGGGTTGCGAAGCAACTCAAATCACTTGATACAGGCAAGTCTTCAGGTCCAGATTGTATACCGATTAGGCTCCTTTCAGATTACGCTGATGCAATAGCTCCCTACTTAGCAATCATATACAACCACTTGTTCACCAATAGATCTGTACCTACAGAATGGAAAATTGTGCAGGTCGCACCAGTGTTTAAGAAGGGTAGTAGGAGTAATCCATCGAACTAAAGACCTATATCATTGATGTCGGTTTGCAGTAGGGTTTTGGAGCATATACTGTATTCAAACATTATGAATCACTTCGAAGGGAACAATCTATTGATACATGATCAGCATGGTTTCAGAAAACATCGTTCTTGTGTAATGCAGCTACCTCTTTATTCGCACAAAGCAATGGCCGCTATCGACAGAGGATCTCAAGTTGATTCCATATTTCTAGATTTCCGGAAAGCTTTTGACACCGTTCCTCACAAGTAACTTCTAATCAAGCTGCGGGCCTATGGGGTATCATCTCAGTTGTACGACTGGATTTGTGATTTCCTGTCAGGAAGGTCGCAGTTCGTAGTAATAGACAGAAAATCATCGAGTAAAACTGAAGTGATATCAGGTGTTCCCCAGGGAAGCGTCCTGGGACCTCTGCTGTTCCCGATCTATATAAATGACCTGGGTGACAATCTGAGCAGTTCTCTTAGGTTGTTCGCTGATGATGCTGTAATTTACAGTCTAGTAAGACGGTATCAGTTGCAAAGCGATTTAGAAAAGATTGCTGTATGGTGTGGCAGCAGGCAGTTGACGCTAAATAACAAAAAGTGTGAGGTGATCCACATGAGTTCCAAAAGAAATCCGTTGGAATTTGATTACTCGATAAATAGTACAATTCTCAAGGCTGTCAATTCAACTAAGTACCTGGGTGTTAAAATTATGAACAACTTCATTTGGAGAGACCACATAGACAATATTGTGGGGAAGGTGAGCAAAAGGTTGCGTTTCATTGGCAGGACACTTAGAAGATGCAACAAGTCCACTAAAGAGACAGCTTACACTACACTCGTTCATCCTCTGTTAGAATATTGCTGCGCGGTGTGGGATCCTTACCAGGTGGGATTGACGGAGGACATCGAAAGGGTGCAAAAAAAGGGCAGCTCATTTTATATTATCATGTAATAGGGGAGAGAGTGTGGCAGATATGATACATGAGTTGGGATGGAAGTCATTAAAGCAAAGACATTTTTCATCACGGTGAGATCTATTTACGAAATTTCAGTCACCAACTTTCTCTTCTGAATGCGAAAATATTTTGTTGAGCCCAACCTACATAGGTAGGAATGATCATCAAAATAAAATAAGAGAAATTAGAGCTCGAACAGAAAGGTTTAGGTGTTTGTTTTTCCCGCGCGCTGTTCGGGAGTGGAATGGTAAAGAGATAGTATGATTGTGGTTCGATGAAACCTCTGCCAAGCACTTACATGTGAATTGCAGAGTAATCATGTAGATGTAGATCCTTTCCACCTCCCCTCCCTCCGTCGCCCAATCAACCTCCACAACATCCTAGTACATCCCCATGCCATTCCCAATCCCAGTCCCAGTTCCTTGCCACAGGGATCATATCCCTGTGGAAGACCCAGGTGCAAGACCTCCCCAATCCACCCACCCAGCACTTCCTATTCCAGTCCTGTCACAGGCTTATCCCATCCTATCAGAGGCTGGACCACCTGCGAAAGCAGCCATGTCATAAACCAGCTCTGCTGTAATTCTTGCTCAACTTTTTATTTTGGAAGGAGTCGTACATCACAGTCAGTCACAATCACATTAGTTTTTATTATTCTTGCAAAGCTAGATTTTGACTATAAATAGCCATCTTCTGTGCATTTTCGTTAAAATTCAACAGACTTGCCACATACGGTGACATGAACTGCCACGAGTCTATTGAGATATGACACTACTGATTGCTATTTGTAGCCAAAATATAGATCTGCAATAATAATAAAAACTAATGGTATTTTGACTGACTGCTATGTGCCACACCTTCCATATAGTCTAACGTCAGTGTGCACAACAGTTCCTGACGAAATCTACTACCGACCAGCTGTCCAACAGCATGAACGGCCACCACCAAACTGCGGCCAACAGCAAAGTAGGTCGTCCCGAGGAACAACATGAGCTGAACATACCATGCTTGATTGCAATGGCTGTTTCACAACCCAGGCCATCTGGATCCTCCCCTCCATCACCCACTTTTCAGAACTGTGCAGATTGGAGTTATCCTTACAACATATTCTCTACTGTCGAAATTAACGCGGCCTCTATGATAACCTACTGTCCCCACACCCTCCACCCAACTGTTTACACACCCTCTATTATATCACATCCTCCCTAGTCTCACCCCTCACCCTAATTGTGTGCTGTCCTCTGGCAACGCACCTTTCCATCTTTCCCCTTCCCCGTATCTCTCCTTCCTTTCTGCAGTGCAACCATGGGCACCCACGTCCTCCTATGCCAACCTGTTTATGAGCCATCTAGAGATGTTCTTAGCCTCACAAAACACCACACCCCTAGTTTAGTTCGGGTTCATTGATGGTATCTTCATGATCTGGACTCAGGGCCAAGACACCCTATCCTCACTGCTTAACACCTTAACACCTTCTCTCCCATCTGCTTCACCTCGTCCTTCTCAACCCAACATGCCACCTTCTTGGACGTGGACCTTAACCCAGCTTGCTTCCATCTTGGACGTGGACCACGTCCCCTCTGACAATTCCAACCACACTTCTGCCCACATTAAAGCCACCAGCTATCATCCTTTCCACACCAAAAAATCCCTGATTACATGGGGTGGTATATCTGCTGTGACAAGAATTCCCTTGCCCAGTATTCTGAATGGCTCATCAAGGCCTTAACAGACATGCACTATATCTCAGACATAGTCTGCAAACAGACCTCTTGTGCCATATCCCCACACAACCCTAATTCTCCCACCAACCCCCAAAACCAGCTACAAAGTAATATCCCTTTTGTCACCCAGTACCACCTTGGATGGGAACAACTGAACCATGTCCTTTGTCACAGCTCTGATTAGCTATCATTATGCTCTGAAATAGGAATGTCCTATCCTAGATCCTTCCCACCCCTGCTAAAGTGGTATTCCGTTGCCCACCCAATCTTCACAACATCCTTCTTCACCCCTACGCCACGCCTGATCCCAAGCCTTTGCCAAAGAATATCATCCCTGTGGAACACCCAGTTACAAGAACTGCCCAATATACCCACACAGCGCTCCCTATTCTTGTCCTGTCGCATGCTTACCCTGCCCTATCAGAGACCAGGTCACCTGTGAAAGAAGCCACACCATATGCCCGTTCTGCTGTAATGACTGCACAGCTTTTTATATTGGTATGACTATCAACCAGCTGTCTACCAGGACGAATGGAAATGGCCACCGCCAACCTGTGGTTAAGAGCAAAGGAGACAACCCTGTGGCACAACATGCAACTGAATATAATATGCTTGATTTAAATGGCTGCTTCACAACCCAGAGCATATGCATCCTCCCCTCCACCACCAACATTTCTGAAATGCACAGATGGGAACTATCCTTACAACACTTTCTCCCACTATTATCCTGGCCTCAACCTACGGTAACTGACTGTCTCCACACCCTCCGCCCAACAGTTTCCGCCCCCTCTGTCCTATCATTTGGCAACACACCCACCCATCTTTCCCCTTCCCTGCTGGAGATGGAGACCATGTGTTTGTGAGGGGTGTTTGCTTATGTGAATGGTGTGTGTGTGTGTGTGTGTGTGTGTGTGTGTGTGTGTGTGTGTGTGTGTGTGTGTGTGTGTGTGTGTGTGCGTGTAAGTGTTCCCTTACCTGAAGAAGGCTTTGGCCAAAAGCTTGTAACTGCCTTTTGTTGTAACCATGTGTAACTCAACGTGCCATCTTTATGGTGAGTAACAAGCTATCTTTTCTTATATTGTTGATATTCCAACCTACAGATTCCATCAATTTTTATATTTACCATTCATGTATTGATAAACATTTGCTTATATTTTTGGATGAAAAGTTAGTGCAGAATAATGTCTGAATGATGTGTAATAATGAACAATGAATAATTTTATACACCAAGGCATTAAATATTACTAAAAATATGCTTTTTACAGAGAGATGAAAGTGACTAATTGCTCTTACATACCAACACAAATTGTAAAAATTATTGTGTACTTGATAATCATGATTTTCTTCGTTAATGTATAAAATGCAAAAGTCAGCGGGGGTAGTCAGCCTGCTTTGTCCTGGGTTTTTCTTGGGTTTCCCAGTGGCCTATCCCAAATAGGGGAGCATTAATTAAATATTTGCCTCACGAGAGTCTACAACAATACATTGGTGGTAATAAAGCAAAGAAATGTCAAATATAAAAGTAAATCCATATACAGCCACAACGTCAAACATTTATGATGTAAGAACTTGAAATGTGTGCTGACCTCTATATGAACAGTAATCTATGATAGAATATACTAAATTGTAACTGTGGTGAAAAGAATAAGTGAGTACACGTTTGATCCATAGGAGAGTGTCATAGAGATAATGAAGGAACTGAATTGGAAGACTCTTGAAGATAGACTTAGACTATTCTGTGAAAGTCTATTAACAAAGTTTCAAGAACTTGCTTTAAATGATGACTTTAGAAACATACTACAATCCCTTATAATATTAGAATAATTACTGCATGCAGAGGCATTCAATCAGTTGTCCTGCACTCCATACATGAATGGAATGGGAAGAAACCCTAATAACTGGTACATTGGGAGTGGCAGTGGGAGGTCAGGTTGGACAGGTTAGATTGATGTCACAAACAGCACAAAAAGGCATCATAAATCCTGAGTGTGAAATGATGGGTATGATATTTTCTATATTATTTACTGAGATCTAGACTGAGAACATTAATTTTCACCATGAAGTTTATTTCAGTCAATGCTCACATAAAATGTTTAGTGGCTATGCAGGCTTTGATTAACTAGTCATTATCTGTAGCAATAAGGCTCCTGTGGGCAGCAGTGGACAAATAGGTGACACATGGACAGTCATGCAGCCAGGCTGTTGTATACGTGACCACGCTGCCAAGGCCTTGTGCCCATGGGCAAGAATAACAACGCAGTTTGCACATGCACAGAACATGTGCAATTCGTCTACCTGGCAGGTAGCCTATATGAGCTGTGACTGTCTGTGAGTGAGCTGATGTGTGGTTCCCAGCACCCATGCCGTCTACGTTGAACCAGGACAGTCACTAAACAATCCATGTGAGCACTGACCGGAATAAACTCTACAGTGATGGGCATGATGTCAGAAGTCCTGAATGTGACACCAGTGTGGGGAGTGCATAAGGTAGGAAGAGGAATAGAGGGGATGTGATGATGATCTTCTACCCAATAAGTAAAACCCAAATGACTATTTTGTTGCAACAGAAGAGTGAGGAGGTTAAGTTGGGGGTGGGTGGAGGAGAGAGGGGAATTGATGACAGGGGGGTAGGGGTGCAAAATGGTAGGGGGATTGATATCACAGGGGAGAAAGGAGGGGAGTGGCAACCAGAACCTGTATTATCCTATATCAATAATATAAAATGTTTTGCTTGTAAGCACAACCATAAAGGTCTGTCCTGTGCAAGAAGTCTGACTTCCTCCATAAGTAATGAATCCATTTACTTCTACTGTAAAACAGGAACCATCATCTGTTAGAGTCTGTGCAAGGTTATTTATAAGAACCCGCGTGGTTTCAGAAGACAGCTGTGAAAAAACTACAAGACTTACTGGAAAATAATACATATCAACGGATGAAGCATCTCTTCAAGTTTTTAAAATTCATAATGAAAGTGGTGAACATAGTAACTGTCTATAACATAGCAAAAACAACAATACAACAGTTAAACTCTTGCCACAAACAGCTCAACATGTTATGGTCAATATCGGAGATTGAATTAATCATTCTTCCTTGCAACTCTCCAAATTAAGTGGCAGTGGAGGCAACAACACACTTTTCCGACATAAACACCTAAGAAGAAATCACAAGGAGTTCAAGTGAGCTGATTATGGGTATCCACTGAAGAAAAGAGGAGTCATGATGGGAAGCACATCCAATCCAATGTACAGGCACTTCAACATTGAGGTAATTATGAACATCTCAAAGGAAGTGTGGCAGAGAACCATCTTGTTACCAAATGGAGCCTGCACTGTCTTGCATAAGGCATTACTGCAGCATGTCCAGGTTCAGGAGTGAACCAGTAATAGTTTTCTCCACAAAGAAAATTGGCCCATTAGTTTTTGAACAGGAAATGCACGAAAGATGTTAACCTTAGGTGAATCATGCATGTGTTCCATAATCTTGTATGGATTTTCTGTGTGTTAAACATGCATATTATGATAATTCACCTTTCCAGATACACAAAACATGGCTTTATCACCGAAAACAATTTCTGTGAAAAGCCTTCTTCCTCTAGTAGCCACTGTAAGTAATTTCAAAAGCCAGAACAAAACTCATTGTGCAGAATAGTCATCATATGTAAAAACAGCAGATGGTATGGTGTTGCAAATAGATTTTTGCATAGAATGTGCCAGACAGTTAACTGCAGTATTTGCAGTTCTCTACTTGCATGTGCTGTAGATTTCTTTGCGTTCCCGACAGCTGATTTCCAGGCACTCTTCACTTCCTCCACTTAAGGTTCGCTGGGCTGTTTTCTTCGCATCACATAAGCAGTCAGCCTCACAGAATGTGTTGTACTGCCTGTGGATTATTTTGCTCGTTGGAGTGAGCTTTTACTGGATATTTTATATGGAACCATTATTGAATCCTCACAAGTGACTCACATTTAGTGAATTCAAAGACACATGACATATACACCACTCTGTTATACAAGTTTTCACATGCTTGCAGCCTAGTGGTGTGTTGTGCAACTACACCACAGCACATATTATGAATCAGAACTTGAGTCCATGGGTATGTGTCATTTTTCTGTATGTCTTGTAGTTTTCATGCAATTGTCTTCTGAATCCCTCAAGGTATTTTTGAATAATCCTGTATTTGATGAAAGACAAATACTGATGTCAGCGGTGTGAGTGTGACAAGTGAAAATTTGTGCCGGACTCAGACTCAAATAAGGACTTCCCGCTTATGCGAGCACATGCCTTAACCACTTCGACTACCCATGGAAACTTCATGCCAGACTCAAATTCCCAACTTGTTGCACACTACTTCTGTGGTGTCCCCCTCTCCATGTTCTTCATTGTTCACACCATCTTGCATGATTACTACAAGAGAGTGCATCCACACTGAAGATATCATGAAACACTGTCAAGGCTTAGATTTTACTGTTATAAATGTGGTGTTCTTCTTTGGGACACATTCAAAGGAACAGACACCACAATTCATGATTCCATGGCCACATATGTACATGATAAAAGAGATGTACCAATGTTGGCTGGATGAGAACATCGAGTCCTGGTCCAGAGCAAATTTTTACTCGTAGCCATTGAATTATTTCAATGCCCTCATGTCTTTCGTGACTAATGAGTGTGGTGTCTGTTCTTTTGCACACATGCAAAAAAAAAAAAAAAAAAAAAAAAAAAAAAAAAAAAAAAAAAAAAAAAAAACAGAATTCCCATATGTAATAGCAATCCGGTATTTTCTTTGCTCCCTAACTTTCTCTTAGGATTGGGGTGTTTGAACAGAATAGAGTTGTTGTATGTGTTTCTAGTTGCTCCCAAGCAGATTTGAATACCTTTGTCATCTGTTCTTTCATTTGATTCACTACACTACACTATTGTGCCTAATGGCTTTGGGCTATTTTTTCTTGTTCTCAATCTCTTCATCATTCAGTTTTCATTTGACACAGATGGAGGAGACTACATCATAGTGAACACGCTGCTCAAGTTTGGTTTACCTGCCTGTAGGATGCATTTGGGGCTTGAGAAGTACACATATCATTGATCTCTGCTGCTTGTGTAGAGGAGATAAATGTCTTAAGTGCAACACCACTGTTGCAAGTGCATGTGTCTGTGGCAGCTTCATTTAGTAAATTTTGTGTCGTTTAACACTTTAGCTGGAGTTTTTTTTTTTTTTTTTTTTTTTTTTTTTACCACTGAAACAAATGACATTACAAAGATTGATTGTTTCTGAGCCTGTTTCATTTTTTTAAAAGTAAAAATAGAATAATTTCATTTTGAATAATTTCCTACATTGTTTTAATCAAAAATACTTTTAAACGGCAACTCTAACAATCACTGTTGCTGTTGCTGTTGCATTTCACAAAGAACAGAGGAGCTGAACAAAGGTAGTTTGGCTGTCTTTTGCCTGCTATATAGGCATGTCCATTATTGTTATTTGAAACAGTGGATTGTGTTAAAGAGACATGTAGTCCCTGAGTTCCTCCATTCTATGAGCATTAGGTATCTGCATGATAAAATCATTTGTAATTTTCTGCCTGTAGTGTGCCATTCCTCAAGCAATACACAGATTTTAGTATATCTGCTACAATTTGGAGCCCTTTTGGCACATATGGCAGTGAAATGTTTTCAAAATTACTCTCCTCCTTGTTACAATACCATAGAAAGAAAGTTGCTACTCACCATAAAGCGGAGATGCTGAGTCGCCATAGGCACAACAAAAAGATTCACATAATTATAGCTCTCGTCTATTCTTTTTTAGTGATCTAAAATACATTATTACACACATTATGAGTCCTGTTAACTCATCATCATTGTTTTCTGTGCTGAATCTTATAATGGGCTTCCTGGGAACCTTTTAGTTGAGTGGGTATTATTGCTCTCAAGTGTCATTCATCCCATTGAGCATGTTTTAAGGAGTTGCCGTGGCATTCCCACAAACAGCTAGGGATACAAAGGCTCGCACTCGCGTGGGAATGCCACAGCAACTTCAACTCCTTGAAACATGCTGAATGGGATGAATGATACTTGAGAGCATTAATAGCCACTCAACTAAAAGGTTTCCAGGCAGCCCATTATAAGATTCAGCTCAGAAAACAATGATGATGAGTTGACAGGCCTCACTATCACACACACACACACACACACACACACACACACACACACACACACAGACAGACAGAGAGAGAGAGAGAGAGAGAGAGAGAGAGAGAGAGAGAGAGAGAGAGAATATGTTTGCCAGGGTAAGCCTCATATAATTTGATGTGGTACATATCCCAGGGCAGCCCACTAATGACTGTTACACTTCATTCGCATGGGGCGCACATCGAGGTTGAGCTGCTTTTTTTGTGCACTCTTACAATAGGGGCAGTTAAGCCATGGCCTCAAGTACATTGAATAAACAAAATTCTGCTGCAGTACTGCCTTGTAGTTACTAAAGCAGGCACAAAGTCTACCATTACAGAGAACTTGCTCCACTGATCAGCCCCGAGCTCGGGAAATCTGTTTCACCAAATCTGCACTTCGCTTTAAAAAATAAAAAAATGGAGGGGGAGGGCTAAAGCCCCATGAGGTCCACTTGGTACGATCCAGGATGTGTGTGTGTGATTTATAAAATGTTCAAAAATAACATAGATTAGAGGCCTCCCCATGATATTAATTTGATCTTAAGGGTCTCAATGAAACATGATCATATGGAACTGTATTGAAAGGAAACATGCTACACAAAAATTAAACCATCTGCTTTAGGTCAACAAGAAGAGAAGAAAAGAAACACCTTATCAGTAAAATATCTATCATAAACTTGTAGAGTATAAATGGGTAGAGGACACACACAAAGATGAGCCGAAGCACTTTATGCAGGGAAGGTCACTATGGCTAATTTTCTAAGAAACTTATTTAACAGATTATCCTAGACTTGTATTGTGGGGTCACACCCTCTGAAGAAATACAACAACAACAACGACAGAGAGAAAGTTAAAATCAGAGAAGAAATGAATATCGCTCCTTGCTTTTTCCCTTTAATAATGTCTTCCAAGCAACAGCTGTTGCCAAGCACATATAACATAGAGCAACAGTGTTCCCTTTACTCACCATGGTACAATACACTATGCTCTCAATGATACTGCAACACAGTTGGCCTTAGTCCTTGACACAATGTATGAGTTCTGCTTGTTAAAAATTTCCATCTCTTTGGTTGAGGCGTGCAACACCATCACGCTTATAACAAAAATATAGACATTTTCTACATAACTGTGTGTCAAAACTGAACTTTTGAAATCATTTGTTGTGTAGCAGAAAAGTACAAACAAAATGTGTTGGCATTTTTAACATTAAGAATGGCACATTTTTTCCTTATGCCATGTAATAATGTAATATAAGAAAGATCTCCACTTAATTTGTGAAATGTTTTGTTCTGGACATATACAAAAGGCTACATTCAAATATCTCTATGGATTGAGTCCCTGAACTTCCCAGAACCAAATCAGAATAGTATGTCTCACAAATTAATTGTACCTGTCTCCATGAGATGTCCATAATTTCTCTAATAAAGCCACATCCGACCTCTCTACCCATTCTTGTTCAAATTTGAACACTAATTTCCTTCTTTTATCTGTCAATTTATCTCTTTTTTCCTTACATTTTACAATGTGTTTTACATTTCACTGAATGTTGCAGAATCCAGTTATACTGACATCTCAATAACATGTAGAGTACATTTTGGAAATGGAATTGTTAACAATGCCCATCACATTTAATGATTGTTCAGAATAAATATCAAACCTACTCATAATTGTTTATTCACTTAAATTACTTTGGATGATTATAAGATGACATATGATGGACTTGGTATAATAGCTGTTACAAAATACAAAGAGAAGTGTACCTGCAGAAAGTAATATATGTTATTGTAATTTACATGCCAAACACTGCTCATGATGTGTAACAGGGAAATGTCATTTTGCCTTGAGCAATTTCCTCTTGTTTTACTGCCCATACATGTTTCAGAGAAGTTCATCCATCTTCAGTGGGTTTTATTTATTGTATGTTGCGCAATATACAAAGAATTTATGGATTACGACACTTATCAGTTTTTTGAGTTATAGTATTCACAATTATTGTAAGTATTGACAGAAATATTAACATGAAGAATAAATACATTCCTGGAAATGGAAAAAAGAACACATTGACACCAGTGTGTCAGACCCACCATACTTGCTCCGGACACTGCGAGAGGGCTGTACAAGCAATGATCACATGCCCGGCACAGCGGACGCACCAGGAACCGCGGTGTTGGCCGTCAAATGGCGCTAGCTGCGCAGCATTTGTGCACCGCCGCCGTCAGTGTCAACCAGTTTGCTGTGGCATATGGGGCTCCATCGCAGTCTTTAACACTGGTAGCATGCCACGACAGTGTGGACGTGAACCGTATGTGCAGTTGACGGACTTTGAGCGAGGGCGTATAGTGGGCATGCGGGAGGCCGGGTGGACATACCGCCGAATTGCTCAACACGTGGGGCGTGAGGTCTCCACAGTACATCGATGTTGTCGCCAGTGGTCGGCGGAAGGTGCAGGTGCCCGTCGACCTGGGACCGGACCGCAGCGATGCACGGATGCACGCCAAGACCATAGGATCCTACGCAGTGCCGTAGGGGACCGCACCGCCACTTCCCAGCAAATTAGGGACACTGTTGCTCCTGGGGTATCGGCGAGGACCATTCGCAACCGTCTCCATGAGGCTGTGCTACGGTCCCGCACACCGTTAGGCCGTCTTCCGCTCACGCCCCAACATCGTGCAGCCCGCCTCCAGTGGTGTCGCGACAGGCGTGAATGGAGGGACGAATGGAGACGTGTCGTCTTCAGCGATGAGAGTCGCTTCTGCCTTGGTGCCAATGATGGTCGTATGCGTGTTTGGCGCCGTGCAGGTGAGCGCCACAATCAGGACTGCATACGACCGAGGCACACAGGGCCAACACCCGGCATCATGGTGTGGGGAGCGATCTCCTACACTGGCCGTACACCTGTGGTGATCGTCGAGGGTACACTGAATAGTGCACGGTACATCCAAACCGTCATCGAACCCATCGTTCTACCATTCCTAGACCGGCAAGGGAACTTGCTGTTCCAACAGGACAATGCACGTCCGCATGTATCCCGTGCCACCCAACGTGCTCTAGAAGGTGTAAGTCAACTACCCTGGCCAGCAAGATCTCCGGATCTGTCCCCCATTGAGCATGTTTGGGACTGGATGAAGCGTCGTCTCACGCGGTCTGCACGTCCAGCACGAACGCTGGTCCAACTGAGGCGCCAGGTGGAAATGGCATGGCAAGCCGTTCCACAGGACTACATCCAGCATCTCTACGATCGTCTCCATGGGAGAATAGCAGCCTGCATTGCTGCGAAAGGTGGATATACACTGTACTAGTGCCGACATTGTGCATGCTCTGTTGCCTGTGTCTATGTGCCTGTGGTTCTGTAAGTGTGATCATGTGATGTATCCGACCCCAGGAATGTGTCAATAAAGTTTCCCCTTCCTGGGACAATGAATTCACGGTGTTCTTATTTCAATTTCCAGGAGTGTATATACCTTATTATTACATATTAATGTTCACAAGTCTGTTGGGTATTTGCAGTGCAACTACAATTATCACCTTCCAGTATGTTATCTGTAATCAATAAGCATCTCCCACAACTTTTTGAGGCTTTATAGATATTACTGATTTTTTTCTTTTTTTCTTACTATTGCATAGCCATTGTAACCACTGTCACATTATGTTGTTTTGTAAACAAACATTCACTATTTTACTCATTGACTTGCATTTTTAGGTTAAAGTACTATTTTTTGAAAAATGTGTTTAATTGTACTCTGATTGTGATTAGGCTTTATGAAATGTTGACTAGGGAGAGGGAGCAGACTATGTATGTGAAGGTCCATACCTACATAATGTAGATATCACATGTTCATGTTTCTATAGGGTATTTGAGTGAAGATTACTAACACACACTGTTTGTATGATGTTCACTTGTTCCACCATTTTGTTCTGGCTGGGAATTTTGAATATTGCAGTGATTTAGGCTGCATGTGTAGGTGTTCATTTTATTTGTCCTGGTTTTCTAATAATTTCTTTAGAGATGAGAATAGGGTCCCACTCGAAAGTGCTGTGTACTCATTCATCACTTCTTTTCCTTCCACTTTTTTGTGATAATTTTCTTGTGTTATAATTGTGTGTGGAGGGGTATCGTAGTTTTTAAATTTTTTTAAGTTTGAGTTTATGTTTTGAGTTTATGTCCATTGGTCTGTGCTTATTGTCCATGAGGTGATCTGCAGAATGACCTACTATTACACTTAGGTACCCATCTGTGTTCACAGTGTATCTGATGTTGAAGTTTATCATTGTTTGTCCAATATACATTGATTTACAGTCTTAACATATGAGTTGGTAGATCCCAGATGTGTTCTGTCTGTCTGTGTTGGTTGGCCTCAGTTTCTTTTGTATAGACTTATCTGTTCTCTAGGTTATTTCAGTCCTCCTTTTTTTGAGTATATTGCCTATTCCATGGGCCATTTTGTTGTTGTAGGTGAGTGTGTGCCATGAGGGGAGTTTTATTACATCTGTGTAGAATGTGCCAGAACCCAGCCTCCTAGTGGGTAATGGGATGGTTTGACTGTTAACGTATTGTTATGTTGTTGTTCATTGGTTCCCTGAATATGGTATATTGGTTATTGTGTCTGTATATTGTGATGTCTAAGAAATTTAGCTTTTTTTTCTTTTTCTGGATCTAAGGTGAACCTTATCTGCATGTGAACTGCGTTCATACCACTGTGGAGTAGTTGCATGTGGTCAGGAGTTTCATCTAGATGGCACATAATGTCATCTACATAACAATGCCAGACATTTATTCTGTATTGCCTGCATTTCACTACGGTTTCAAAAATATTTTGTTTTCATATGGTTGAGGAAGATGTTGGCTGGGATTCCACCATTGGCGATCCCACAGGGATGGGGAGCGGGGGAGGGTGCATACCTGTTGTGAGTAGAAGCAATGAACAAATGTGAAGAAGTTTTGTTCTGCGATTAATTGTAGAATGATGTTTGTTATTTCTTTCATATGGCGTTTGGGTATGCCTTTCCATTGTTCTAATTTCTGTTTAATAACATTGATGGGTTCTGTCGTGGGGATACTGGTATACATGGATGTGATGTCAAATGATGGGAATTTGGCTATTGTTGCTGTGTCTGATCTTTTTTTAAAGCTCTGCAGTGTTGTGTATGCGTCTGTTGTTTGTGTATGTCTATATAATGTTTTTGTAAGTATGTGTGCATTTCTCTGACTAGGTAATATGTGGACGCACTTCTGTAATGTATGAGTGGCCATATTTGTGTATCTTGCCTGTGGATCTGTGGTAGGCTAAGCTTGGGTACCTTGGGTACTCTTGTTTTAGCCATTTTACTTTGTTTGAAAATGTGAGAGGTTGTTTAGAAGGTCTGTGTATCTTTCTGGTATATTTGTGTTGGGTCACTGGTTAGTTATATTATGTTGTTCTCTTCTATAAATTTTATGGTTTTATTTTTGTACTCATCTTGTTTTATTACCACTTTTATTACTACCAGGATATTGCTCTTGTCAGATTTCACAATGAGAGGTGTTTGCATTTTTGAGGTCCTTTTAAATTTCATTCAGTCACAGTATTTAATTTGTAAATGATGTTATACAGTCTTTTATACTTTTTGTCATTTTGTTTTTCTGGTAGTCTCTTGAGATGACCAAAGTATTTTGTTCACCTTTTCTTAATGTCAACTTTGATATTAAAAAAATGTTCTGTTATTTTGATTCTTTGTAGCCTATAACTATCTTGGATGTGTTTTGCTTCTAAATTGTTTTAATGGCCTTTCTTTGTTCTTTTTTGACTTCTTCAAGTTCGTGTTTTCTGTTAAGCATCCATGTTACACTTGCATAAAGGACTACTGACTTTATGACTTGGTTGAAGTGCCAAATTTTTGTCTTGTTGTGACGTGGATTTTTTGTTGTAAAGGTTTTTGACTAACCCTCATGCTTTTTTGACGCCACTTTGCTGTGAGATTTTTTTAAACTATGTACATTCAACAAATTCTTGGAGATATTTAAAGTATGGGACACGGTTGATTTTACTGTTTTTGTTTTTAAGCTCACATGCTTTAAGTGCCTGGAGTTGTTTGATGGCAGTCTCTTCATCCGCATTGCCAGGTCATCTGAAAATGCAAGATGTGGTGTGATGTTTCTGGAATAACCCAGTAGAAATGACTTCCAAAACCTTGTTCTCTTTAGCCCTGCATTGAAATTAGCATTGTCCTCTCTTGTTTTATCATCTATTCACTTTCTGTTGTTATGTTTTCTATTGTCTTGTATTTAGCCTAGGTGCTGAGACTGTAGTTAGGTCCTCCTTCTGCTAGGTTTAGTTCTTGTTTTCTGAACTATATGTCAGTAAGGTTGACCAGTTGTATGTGGAATGTACGATTTGTTTTCCTATTGTTTCTAGCATTAGCTGGTGTTTTACTTTCTATAAGTGTGTGTAGTTTTTGTTATTGTTTTCCGCATTTTCTTTCCATTAGAAATTCTGTTGGTGTTTGACTCTATTCATGGTGTCAATAACTATTCTGAGATTTTTACATGATCTGATAATCATAATGAGTTATAATCAGTTAAAGGGTGAGCATATCCTTCTTGGAATGCAGCTACTTAATTTCCTGTCAGCCAACCTATTTTTACTCCATGCTTGGCTTGATGTGCTGCAGCTGACATACTATTCACAGTAACATGTACATACTTAGGTATTACAAGGGTAACTCCAAAAGAAATGCAAATTATTTTTTTCAAAATCCATCTTTTATTCTACATGTTTGAAAGTTTTCCAGTGTGTAGATACATCCTTTAGTAACAATATCTTCATTTCTCCCCATAATTTCCATCCCTCTCAACTGCCTTACACCATCTTGGAACCAGCACCTGTATACCAGCACGGTAAAATTCTGGACCAACCTGTTGAGGCCACTGTTTGGCAGCGTGCACAAGGGAGTTATCATCTCCAAACCTTGTTCCATGAAGAGAGTCTTTCAGTTTCCCAAAGAGATGATAGTCACATGGAGCCAGATCAGGACTGTGAGGTGGGTGTTTCAGTGTTGTCCATCCGAGTTTTGTGATCACTTCCATGGTCTTTTGACTGACATGTGGCCGTGCATTGTCGTGCAACAGCAAAACATCCTGCTTTTGCCGATGTGGTCGAACACAACTCAGTTAAGCTTGAAGTTTCTTCAGTGTTGTCACATATGCATCAGAATTTATGATAGCTCCACTTGGCATGATGTCCACAAGCAAGAGTTCTTTGGAATCGAAAAACACCGTTGCCATAACTATTCCAGCATAAGGTGTGGTTTTGAATTTTTTTCCTTGGGTGAATTTGCATGATGCCTCCATTGATTGCCTCTTTGTCTCTGGTGAAAAATGATGGAGCCATGTTTCATCCCCTGTGACAGTTCTTCCAAGAAATTCATCTCCACCATTCTCGAACTGTTCCAAAAGTTCGCTGCATACCATTTTTCTTGTTTCTTTGTGAGCCACTGTCAACATCCTGGGAACCCACGCCAACACTTTCAGTATTCTGCAAACACTTCCTTCCCCTATCCCAAGGTAGCGTGACAATTCATTCACTGTGATGTGCCTGTCAGCAGTCACCAATTTATTAACTCTCTGCACACTGTCTGGAGTATGTGCAGTACAAGGTCTGCCGCTGCGAGGACAATCCTCAATATTGTCATGCCCGCTTTCATCTTGTAACCTGCTTGCCCACCAACTAACTGTACTGCAATCGGCAGCAGCATCTCCATACACCTTTTTTAACCTCTTGTGGATGTTTCACACTGTCTCATTTCAACAGCACAGGATATCTATGACAGCACGTTGCTTCTGACGAATGTCCAGTGTAGACATGCTGTGACGGCGTCAGTCATGGGAACAGGTTGAACTAAGTTTTAAAACAAGCAGGAAGGATGTATCTACACAATGTAAAACTTTCACACATGCAGAATGAAACTGTGTTTTTACAAAAATAGTGTGCATTTCTTTTGGAGTGACCCTCGTACTTTATGAAATAGACAGATCTTGTTGAATTTTATATTGAATATAGTCTCAAGCAGTTTTTCTGTTGTGCTTCTGAATTTGTTGTGGAGCTGGCATGGTGTTAAGATAATAACATGGTGGTCGAAGCTCTCTCCTTGGTCGCGTTTGCTTCCCAGTATGTAATAAGGAAATGCAGTTCTGTCTCACTGCCCATACATGTTTCGGAGAAGTTTATACATCTCCAGTCAGTTTTATTTATTATCCTTTGAACAATACACAAATACTTTATATAGTAAGATATTCATCAGTTTTTTTTGAGATTATAGTATTTACACTACTACAAATTTTGACAAAAATATTAACATGATGAATAAATACATACCTCATTATTATATATTGGTCTTTGCAAGTCTGTTTGATATTCACAGCACAACTACAATTATTGCCTTCCAGTATATCATCTGCAATCAGTACGTGCTTATTATTGTTTTCTTATATGATTTCTCACAACTTTTTAAGGCTCAACATGATAATATCAGTTCCTTTTTCCTTTCTTTCTGTATGACTACTATCATTTTATGATGTTGTTTTGTTAAACAGACACATTATTTTACTCTTTGACTAGCATTTTTAGATTACAGTACTATTTTCTGAATTGTTGAATTGTACTCTTATTGTGATTAGGCTTCTTGAAATGTTGCTTGGAGAAAGAGAGTGGACTAAGCATGCTTCTACAGAGTGTTTGAATGGAGCTTCCTAATGCACACTGTTCCACATTTTGAGTGATGTTCACTTCTTCTGCCATCTTGTTCTGGGTGCTCTGGGGAGGAATTTTGAATTTTGTAGTGACATTATGCTGTGTGTGTGTGGGTGTTTGTTTTATTTGTTTGTTTTAGAGGCGAGAACACAGTTCCATTGCATAGTGCTGTGTATTCATTCATCACTTATTTTTCTTTCACTATGGATTTTTGTATATGGTAATTTTCTTGCATTATTAGTTACTAACACAGACAAACACAGCACATCTGGGATCTACCAACTCATATGTCAAGATTGTAACTCAGTTTATATTAGAAACGAACAGAAATTTCAACATCATGTACACTGAACACAGAAGGCACTTATGATTAACAGAGTCATTCTACATTTGTACACTATCTCATGGACAAGAAACAGATCAACAAGCATAAACGCAGACTTAAAAATTCTTAAATGCAGCTTAGCTCTAAAGAGTGTTTGAATGGAGCTTCCTAATGCACACTGTTCCACATTTTGTGTGATGTTCACTTCTTCTGCCATCTTGTTCTGGGTGCTCTGGGGAGGAATTTTGAATTTTGTAGTGACAAGACACATAACATGCCAGATTCTTAAACTGTACATGAAGTATGCAGATACATGACAAACCACGACTAACACAGAATCTTGTACATGCCTATATGTTGTAAAATCAAGTCATCCTTAACAGAACCAAAGAGCATGGCTGTTTTTGGTGCTGGCTGAAAAATAACCTAAGTTTTATGTTTAGAGAGGATACAACCTGTTTCAGAAGACAATTCCCCTATGAACTGTGGATTATTTTTCTGCCAGCACATAAGATAGCCTAGCTTATTAGATCTCTGAAGGATGATGTGATTCTATGAAAGGAAAGTGTGTATATGATTTCCTATTTGTGTGGTTCTCACACACAGGATGTAGTTCACATACGGTTTGAGAACATTGTGTGGTACATGAATGTCTACAGGCATGCCACAGCATGGACTATGACAATATCAAGATTTTAACTTGTGTTGTACACTGATGGGATTCAGTTTTCAGGGAAGTTACTGAAATGTGTTTGACAAATGCTTTAATTCATTGTGATGGTGGACAAAATGTGGAATCTGGCTCCAGTAATAGTTAACTCTCATAGACAATGACACAGTCCCTGTGTTGACCAGATTTTCAGAGACTAAACAGAGGCCATAGTTGCCTACATGTTTCCTTCCACAATGATTTGGCCATGATCTCATATGCATGTGGCTTGCCCTGCTAAGGTGGATGAGAGTGCTTTAGTGTCAGTCTTTCAGCTTGCTTCAGAGATGGCTTAGTATTTTACAGTTGAAATATTAGCAACAGACAAAGACTAGTTGTAACTGGCTTTCTGTAAGTTAATGGATCAACTAGTAGGCCATGGGAAAAAAATCAAGTTTCCTGTTGAGACAGTGATTGAATATCATTATCTCAAAAATGATTACTAAAAATCAAACATGGGAGTGTGTTTGTCTACATGCCTTTTCATTAACTTTTCTCATTCTGAAATAAATCACATTGCAGTTATAACATAAAATACCAAATAAAATGAGAACTGGTTGAAAATGTGCTAAAAGTTATTCCCTGGTACGTGTGGCTGGCTGATCACTATTAAAAACAGGAAAAGAATCAGCCAATGAGAGAACAAGTAAATGTTGGTCAACAGTTCTACAGATGCATGTCAAAAATGTTTAAATTTAAATCTGGGCCTCAATTTAATAATCTATATCAAAAGGGAACTGGACACACAGTCAAAATTGTAAAACTGATTCAGATTATCATGGCTGGCTTGTTCAGTAACTAAAAATAGATGAACCAGCCACTCTGAGATACATTAAAATAACCAACCCAACAATTTGGGCAAAAGTCTAGGCAACATACAAAATCTTAAACTCTTTTCCACACTCACTGCATTGGTTCCCTAAGCAGTGGATAAACTGTTACAATGGACAATTGCGGTACTAAGTAAAATGGGGTGCAGCAACAATGGTAGGCCACAAAGATTTTACACTGGTTGGTCTATCTGCAATAGGAGGTGCCTGTGCATCTGAGGACAGTGCTGTAGTTTCAGTTGTGTTAGTCATTTCTTCCTGTCTCTGTTATTGGAACAATGTGCACCACGGCAAAATTGCAGGCTTCACTAGCCTTAATGCCTTGCTGCACTTCTAGCTGCACATTTTCCCACTGACATGCAACTCTCCTCCTCAACAATAAGATAAAAGCACCCAATGGGACAACACAGGGCTGTACATTATTTTCCTTGCATGCGTCCATTGCTGATGTACTGGCTTGTTCATTTCTCAGTAATCCTACATGGCTCAGTCGCTAGCAGAATTTCCCTTAATTTTCCAGTAAAAGTGTGTGTTGTATACTATAGACCAGCTTGTCTGCAGGGTACATTTGCTAAATGGTTTTTAGGGCACTTCTGGAAACACAGCAGGTAAGAAAGTTATTTCATCTACTATACAGCTGCTTCTTTTAGGAATGTATAGAACTCAGTGTCACTCAGTTTTAGAGCATAAAAGGAATATTAGTTTGGCAGTATAACAGACTGGTGGCATCTTCAAGGAAACTTAGAATTCGTAAATTGATAAAGAAGAAAGTTTTATTTGCACTTGTTACAAAAACACATTTTAGGATGAATTTCAGTTTACCATAAATTTAAGATGACAACTTATAGAATTAAATTAAGGAAATAATAGTTTAAAATATTATCTGAAGCTTGAACTGAAAGGCCAGTATTCTTTACTGTGACAGAATTGATACATGAACAGATAAAGCTAAGTGTCCTGAATGGGATTGACTGTGGTTTTGAGGTACGTATGCCCCATCCTCATACAAGAACGAGATTATAATCTCCAGGTACAAGAAAAAAATACAGGCCCAACTAAGGAGTAACAGAAACATAAATCAGGTAAAAATCAGCTAATTAACCTCCCCAGAAAGCACATCAAAAAATCAGTGAGCCAACAGCAGAACATTACAATTGTAAGTTTGAGATCAGCAGATAGAATCTGTTTACGTCACTGCAGCAAAGCAGCACTTTACAGCTATAGTGAAATATCAGGTTGGTGATGAATAGAAATTTTGCTGGATCAGATAAGACTGGAATACTCATAAGTGCCTCAGTTTTTTCCATCTACACCCAGCGGTGTGCCGCAATGGTATTTCCAGTACTCCTAACTGATCCCCCTATCCTGTTCCACTTGTCAATGATGCATGGGAAGCATGATTGTTGTAAGCCTCTGTGTTGGCTCTAATTTCTCAAATTTTCTCGTTGTGGTCATTATGCGGGTTGTATAGGGAAGGGAGTAATATGTTGTCTGCTCTTTTTGGAAGGTACTCTCTCTAAATTTCAATAGTAAGCCTCTCTGTGATCCACAACACCTCTCTTGTAATGTCTGTCACCAGAGTCTGTTGAGCATCTCTGTAATGCCCTCACACTGACTAAATGATCTTGTGATGAAGCACACCATTCTTTGTTGGCTTTTCTCTATCTCTTCCATCAGCCCTATCTGATAGAGATCCACATTGATGAACAATGATCAAGAATCAGTTTAAAAAGTGCCTTATAAGCAACTTCCTCTGAACAACAATGGTCCTATCACATTTCCTTGGGTATACAGTGCTACGAATCTCATGAAGGAACAATGCAAGCTGAGTTTCGCAAGATCTCTGTTTGCAGCACCACATTTATTTTTATAGAGATTTTCTTTCTGTAAAAACATCATCATTCTTGAACATAACACATATTGCATAATACCATAACATACTGACATCAATGATATAGTGCTATAAATGGGTGCATCTGTTCTGCACCCCTTCAGGAAAACGGGAATGACTGCAATTTTGTCCAGTTGCTAGGTACCCTTCATTGCTCCAGAGATCAAAGATAAACTGCTCTTAAAAGGGAAGCAAGTTCTTTAACATAATCTTTGTAAAATCTTACAGGCATTTGATCTGGTCCTGATGCCTTGTCACTACTGAACAATTGCAGTTGCTTTTCTATTTTGCAATGGATTATCTCAATATCTACCATTTCGATGTCTCTGTGATGATCGAAAATAAGGGCTGTGTTATGTTCATCCATGGTGAAACAATTTTTGGAGCAAGAATTCATTGCTTTGGCCTTCTCTCTGTTATCTTCTGTTTTGGTGCCAGTATGGTCTTTAATTAACTGACCAAAGAAGAATATATAAAAATGCAGCAAATGTAGCAGACTACAGGGAATACAAATGTTTAAAAAATGAGATTGACAGGAAGTGCAAAACTGCTAAGCAGGAATGGCTAGAGAACAAATGTAGGATTTAGAAGAGTATTTCATTAGAGGAAAGATAGACACTGCCTACATGAAAATTAAAGAGGTCTTTGGGAGAAAGAGAAGCAGCTGTATGAATATCAAGAGTACAGATAGTAAACTAGTCCTAACCAATGAGTGGAAGATGGAAAGAGTATATAGTGGGTCTATGGAAGTGAGATGAACTTTGAAAGCAGTATTATAGGAAGGGAAGAAGACATAGATGAGGATGAAATTGGAGATATGATACTTTGAGAAGAATTTGACAAAGCTTTGAAAGATTTATGTTGAAACAAGGCCCTGGGAATAGAAGATATTCTGTCAGGACTATTTATAGCCATGGGAGACCCATCCATGATGAAACTCTTTCATCTGGTGTGCAAGATGTAAGAGACAGGCAAAATACCTGTGGACTTAAGGAAGTTGTAATTCCAATTCCAAAGAAAGCTGTTGCTGACAAATGTGAAAATCAGTTTACTGGGTCATGGCTGCAAAGTACTAACACAAATTCTTTACAGAAGAATGGAAAAACTGGTGGAAGCCAACCTCAGTTTGGATTCAAGACAAATGTAGAAACGTGCAAGGCAATACTGACGCCAAAACTTACCTTAAAAGATAGTTTAGGGAAAGACAGACCTACATTTATAGCATTTGTAGATGAGAGAAAACCCTCTCTGAAGTTCTGAAGGTAGCAGGGGTAAAATATGGGTAGCAAAATGCTATTTAAAATGTGTACAGAAACCAAACAGTAGTTATGAGAGCCGAGAGGCATGGAAGGGAGACAGAGGTTGAAAAGTGAGCGAGACAAGGTTGTAGCCTATCCCCGATGTTATTCAATATGTACACTGAACAAGCAGTAAAGGAAACCAAAGAAAAATTTGAAATAGGAATTAAAGTTCAGGGAGAAGAAATAAAAAGTTGAGGTTTCTGATGACATTGTAATTCTTTCACAGACAGAACAGGACAGTTGAATGGAATGGACAGTGTCTGGAAAGGAGGATATAAGATGAATGTTAACAAAAGAATAACAAGGACAATGGAATGTAGTCAAATTATGTCAGATGATGCTACTTAAAGTGTAAGTAAATGAGTTTTGCTATTTGGGCAACAAAATAAATTATGTTGGTTGAACTAGAGAGGATATAAAAAGTAGACTGGCAACGGCAAGAAAATCATTTCTGACGAAAAGAACTTTGTTAACATCAAATATAGATTTAAGAGCTGGGAAGTATTTTCTGAAGGTATTTGTCTGGAATGTAGCCATGTACGGGAGTGAAAGATGGATGAGAAACAGTTCAGACAAAATGAGAATAGCAGCTTTTGAAATATGATGCTACAGAAGAATGCTGAAGATTAGATGGATAGATCATGTAACTAATGAGGAGGTGCTGAATACATTGGGGAGAAAACAAATTTATGGGGGACAACCTGACTAGAAGAAGGAATTTGTTGGTAGGACATGCTCTGAGACATCAAGCGATCACCAATTTATTATTGGTGGGAAGTGTGGAGAGTAAAAATTGTAGATGGATCCCAAGAGATGAATACAGTAAGTAACTCAGAAAGATATAGGTTGCAGTAGTTAATTGGAGATAAAGGGGCACTCACAGGGGTCTCCTTGAGGCCTTCACAGACTGAAATTACCCACCTAACATTGTACAGAAACAGATCTCCTGTGAGTAGTCCCTCCAGTCACATCCTGCCTCCCACATAACCCACATTCGACATCTTTGATCTTGAACATTTGAAACCACAGAAAACCATGATGGGGTGGGGGTGGGGGGTGGGGTATCATTTTCATGCGAAACTTTGCATTCTACCACATGTGATATTTTAATAGACAGAAACAAAGTAACAAGATATCAGTACCATGGGAGGGAAATTATACTTAATTCAATGACATCAGCGTATCATTACATTTGCAATCAGCAAGGGGAAAAACCTCTTCTCAAAGTAGTTATAATAGTGCAAAACACATATATCCTACACACCTAATGGTGCTTTTGTTAGTACACTCAGTGCAGATTTCAGTGAAATGGTTAAAACGGGTGGAAGAGAACAATGTGCACACCAAACTAATGCAACATTTTTACATTCAAAACACTTTTGCATTCAAATAGTCCAACACCAATACCAATTACATTTTCAAATGATGTGGGTACATACAGGGTGTTAAAAAAAGGTACAGCCAAACTTTCATGAAACATTCCTCACACACAGATAAAGAAAAGATGTTATGTGGACATGTGTCCGTAAACACTTAATTTCAATGTCAGAGCTCATTTTAGTTTGTTCTTCCACCTACGTTCAATGGAGCACATTATCATGATTTCATACGGGATACTCTACCTGTGCCGCTACTTTACAAGTACGACACAACATGTGGTTCATGCACGATGGAGCTCTTGCACATTTCAGTCGAAGTGTTCGTACGCTTCTCAACAACAGATTCGGTGACCGATGGATTGGTAGAGGTGGACCAATTCCATGGCCTCCATGCTCTCGTGACCTCAACCCTCTTGACTTTCATTTATGGGGCATTGGAAAGCTCTTGTCTACGCATCCCCGGTACCAAATGTTTGGACTCTTCGTGCTTGTATTGTGGATGGCTGTGATACAATACGCCGTTCTCCAGGGCTTCATCAGCGCATTAGGGATTCCATGCGACGGAGGGTGGATGCATGTATCCTCAATAGCGGAGGACATTTTGAACATTTCCTGTAACAAAGTGTTTGAAGTCATGCTGGTACGTTCTGATGCTGTGTGTTTACATTCCATGATTAATGTGATTTGAAGAGAAGTTATAAAATGACCTCTAACATGGAAAGTAAGCGTTTCCGACACATGTCCACATAACATATTTTCTTTCTTTGTGTGTGAGGAATGTTTCCTGAAAGTTTGGCCGTACCTTTTTGTAACATCCTGTATATGATACAACCTGCTTTTAATCGAAGATACTGCAACATAGGTGTGTACTTTGATGCAGAAAATTGATTGTAAATCAAAGAGTGAAATTTGATGATGAAATAACAATCATGTATCTTCACTTGTGCTTTGGTGCACTGTAGTCTTTCAAAATCAGCAGTCCTTCTGATACAGAGCTTATATTACTGAAAGAAGTAAACATGAAGGTGTTGACAATATTTTGTTGTTTTTGGTGGCAATATCTTCAGCATATCAGCTTTGTTTGGACAACTTGCATCTAGGAGAGTACATGATCTGTATGACCTGACCAGGAATGACATTGCAGTGGGCTCTTTCCACTTGATACATGCCTGCCAAAGACTGAAGTTAGAAAACTTTTCCTGTGTCCCTTAGTTATTCCTCCACTTTTGCTTGCCTATACAAGAACGTTTCATGGGCATGTTGTTTCAAGTTTCTTTGAAATACCTGGCCAAGTCTTCTAGTCTGCCTGCCATTCGTAAAGCCACACCAATTGTATAGCTGTGGACAGATTGTGATGAATCAACCTTGGATATTTTTACTTTCCCTCTTGTTTTGCCATCTGCTTCCTTAAACTCATTTTTTTTTTTCAATTTTAACTAATTACCATTAACATACGTGACTACAATCTGCATTTTCATAAAAGAGAAAGATTGGACCTCAGTTTTAAAGAATATAACACCAGATCTAATTTTGTGCTTAGTTTTATGTATTTAATTAATTTTATAATTTATTTTGACTATTCCTAGTTAGTATCTTTTGTTATAGAGTGAAATCAGTAATTGTTGCATTACTTAAATTCTGTTTTTGACATATAAACAAATATAAATTCTGTACTAATTATAAAAATTTGGAAGACGAAACACTGACATCCTTTAAGTATTTAATTAGCTCTATTTGAAAATATGTTAGCAAAACCAGCCCTTAATTAATTCCAAAGTAATTAACAGTTTTGTCAAATGTATTGTTCGTGTAACTATATATGTTAATTTCATGATTTAAACAAATAATTCGGCTTAACCCTTGTAATAGAAGAAACTGTTAAAAAGAACCAATTTTTCATTGTATTCAGTTAATTTAAAGAGTTATGTTTTAATTGTAATTTCTATAAATTTAACTCTGGACAATGTATAGTTTCAGTACCTATTATTGTGAGTATACATAAGGGCCCATATTTTGGTCCTGAGACAGTCAGTCCAAGGCTGAGTTTCAGATGGGAAACCTGTGTTGGTTAGAACAACAACAATGCATCAACTTAACTGTGAAATAAGTGTAACACAGTTAGGCTGTGTGTCAAAACAATGACAGTGTCTGTTTCCATACATACCTTTTTACTCTTCAAGAAATGTGAACTATGTGGTTAGGCTTTTACTGCTTGTAGATGTTCAACAGGAAACTATTATAGCAGTATGTGGATGTTCACCTGCAACCTATTAATGAGGTCTGTTGAAAGTAAAACAACAGTGCACTGGCCATATAACTGTGTATCGTTGGGGGAGTTGTGAACAGTGAAAGTAAAGTACTGTGAAATACAAATGTGCACCTGTCAGCTACATCATTTAAAGTAGTCAGTGCTGTACTCCCACAACTCATTTTTCAGCCACTGTATCAATGCAGTATGTTAACAGCGAGGACAACAAATGAAGAAATAAAGCAGGAGAACGCTGCAAGATCTATGGACAGTCTGCAACACACCAGTTGTACTGTCCGATTAAAATTACTTCATAGTTGACATTTCATGTATTGGAGCTGGTTTTTTTCCAATCAGAGCTCAATATCATGTGTAAACCATTCATCGTTGCCAAACTGACACAACAATTGGTGAGTTCATATCCAGTTTCTTCTGGTCTGGTATTTTTTCCTGATGTGTTTGGATCATGAATTTTATTTCATATTTCATCACACGTGATGACCACACCAAAAACAAAACACACACACACACCAACAATGATAATGAAACACACACATTCCATACACAGTTGATGTACCTGCATTTATGATGAGTGTGATTTCAGAGAACATGCATCCATACAGTTCACAGACCCACTTATATAGGCCACCTGGGTCAGTCCCCTGGCGTGCTCTGGTGAGCTGCCAAAGAAACAGTGTTATTTAAGTGATTGGAAATGAGTGTTCAGCCTATTCTTTACACTGTATTACTGTTATCCAGTCAATGTGTTCAGTGCTACACACAACCTGTATCTTACATGTTGCTCTATAAAGTATTGTGTTCCATATATTGTGTTTGTTCTTGCTATAAAAGACTGGGCAACAAGTGAGGGTTATACTTTCTCCAAGTATTAGTGTCAGTTCTAAGTCACCCAATAAACTTCTCGATGGCCAAAATTCTCCAACGTCTCATTGCCCAGAAACAAGATTTCACGGAACAGCAGCAGGCTCTCTCCACTGCTTTCAATCAAGTGGTATCTCCGTGTTCACGGCAGGTTACTCTCCTGACAGTGTAACTGTCGTTCTTCCCGGCATATGATGAATTGGATTAAGAGTGGGACTTACATGAGACAAGGTTACACCAACATTTGCAGATTTTTCACATAGATGATGCAAACCTGTGAAGAGCTTTCTCTCTTTCCTGGGTTTCGCTGCACATGTGTCAGTTGTTGTCCCAACTAGCGCCTTTGCAAGAACTGGCCAGCTTATCATTTGATGAAATGTGCAAGCTTCTCTCAAACTATTACTGTGACAGTGCATATGTAAAATTTTACTGTTGTCAGAAATGCTCAAAGCAATCTTACAAAGCATGGGCTGCAGAATTACATGGGTTGAGCTCTGTCATTGTAATTTTGTTACTAGTACCCATCATGAATCCTATGCTGATCACATGGTGTGTGGTGATATTATTCATCTGACTCCATGTAGGGAAGTCAGAAAAAAAGTACTTCAATGAGAGAATCTGATGTGCAGGGATGGACTCAATATAGCACAGTCCTTTTAAAGTGTCATGGGCCATAGACATTGAGATTGCTGTATGAAAGGGTTGAGGGGGTGGGGGGGGGGGGCAGGGAGGGGGGAATTGGAAGTTGCTCAGTCCTCTTCTACAGTAGTACCAATGCAATGGACATGAACTGTCTCTAACACCATGATTGTTTCACTGTACAAATTGTTTATTGAATTGTGTGTGTTTATTAAACAGCTAAAAATGCAAGTGGACATAGTACCTGCAGTGGCTTCAGTAAATGCACAAATGTATGTGGACTTGGCTCACACAAGTTTCATGGAAGTTGGTTAGCTACAATAAACAGCAGATTCTGATCCTAGGTCAGTTTTCAGCTGCTGTATCTTATAAATCTGTTGTTTACCCTCTCACCTTCCTTATTTGTGGATTATTCCCATACCATAGACCTGTTTGGGGTAGATGCATTTAACACTTTTGGTTTCTCCATTGGCGATGTATATTTTGTGTCAGATCAAGTTCAGTATCAGCAATTGGAGTCCTTCTGCTCTGACCGTTCATCTCTGTCTTACCCAGAGATAGGTTGTGCAACCAGTTTTCAGGCCCACATTACCATGAAAGAGGCCGTCTGCCCTCATTATTTTTGGGCATGACAGGTGCCTGTCATGTTGCGGCCTGTCAAGGCTAAACTAGGTTGCTTGACATCACTTGACATCATTTGGCCTATTTCTTCCAGTGAATGGATTACACCACTGGTCATCATTAAGAAGCCGAACTGTAAGCTTTGTCTCTGCAGCAACTTCAGTGTCACAATTATGCACAGACCGTGATAGATACATGCCCTTTACCCCATCCTGATGAGTTGCTCACAAAATTTTTTCAGATGGCCACTACTTTTCCAAGACTGATTTGTCGGAAGCATACCTCCGGCTCCCCTTGGATGAGGCTGCTGGGCACCTTCTTGTTGTCAGTACACCTTCTGGCCTGTACCACCATCAACACTTGCTTTTTCCCATCACTAGCACACTTGCAATTTTTCTGAGTTTTCTTAGAACAGCTGACAGCCTCTGTCTCCAGCTGCATCAATTACATTGATGATATCACTATTTCAGGTTCTTCCACCAAAGACCGCCTTAGCAATCTCCGATCACTGTTTCCTTTTTTGCAACTTTGCCATGGCTGATCTCTGTTAAGGAACTGCTGGCATTTCTAGGAAAAGTTGCGTACTACTGTAAGTTTTTACCACACCCATCCACTGTTACTCAGACACTGCATATTCATTTGCATAAAAATGCGATTTTTTTCTGTCCCCAGCTTGTGACCAAACGTTCGCTTTGCCTAAATATAAACTTCAATCTACCCTGTGTCTGCTGACTTTTTAGCTGGATCAGCATATTGTGTTGGCCACAGGTGCCTCTCAGCAAGGTCTTGAAGCAGTGTTGGTGCACAAATATGTGGATGGGTTTGAATGGCCCACTGCTTATGCTCCTAAGACTAACTCCTGCTCAGCAGCGGTATTCTCAAACTGAAAAGGAGGCTTCTCAGATACATTACCAATTGGACTGGACTAGATGTTTGATTGCTTTGTTTCTATTTACATACTAAGAACCAGAATGCAGTCGATGGTTTTCCCATCACTAGTGCCACGACAGCATTGGCCGTCGCCACCGATCTTATACTTAGTCAGGTCCTCTATTGTGTGCAATATGGTTGGCCAGAAAACCTTGGTGCCATGCCTCCAAGTTTTCCTATATGGTGTGCTGTTCATCCATGTCTGTGGCAGCCACTATTTTGGTCTTGTCCAATTTTTTTTGCGATTGAAGGTGAGCGGTGTGTGGCTCGTGGTCATGCCGGTTTTTGCTCGTCATCTTGTTTTTATGGTTCTGTTGCCTCTTTCTTATTCATTTTTTTTGGCATCACTAAGTTGCTGGTTTGATTTCCCGTGAGTGGCAGCAGCAGTGCATATTGATAAGTGCACTGTTGTACTATCTCTGGAGTGACCGTTAGTATTTCCGGGTCGTTGTCTGTCGGGAGTTCCGTCGGGAATGGAGCGCCAGTGAGGTGCAGACAGCCAGTACTTGCAGACCCCCTGGCCACACGCATGAACTGTCCAGCAGGAGCGGGAATGACCGGTGGTTGGTCGTCTCATTCGGTGACGTGTATTTAGTCTTTTGACCATTTCTGGGCCTTGTCAGTTGGTCATCTTGCCGGACGTGGGTCAGTTCCTTCCTTGTGCAGAGATGTCGCTGATGGGCAAGAGTTACTTCTGCATGGGTGGGTCGAGCCAGTGTGCCCGGGTAGACATGTCTCTGAGTTCCGAACAGACATCGAGTTGAGTCGGGGTGGAGCTCCAGTGAGCTCCGGAGAGCCAAGACTCACCCGACCGTTGCCAACACTCATAATTTGAGTGGGGATGACCGTGGTTGGTCGTCTCATTGGATGACATGTATTTGGTCGCCAATGTCTTATGGAAACTCTGTGTGTGTGTGACTTGTCATTTCTCCTTGTTGTTACACAGTGATTGGTTTTAGGATTGTCGGAGTTCTTGGTGCAAGTGTTTACATGGAACTGCATGTAGCTTCTGTGATTTCCGCTGAGCAGATGAATGCTGTACGTGTACTGGAGTAGAAAGTCAGTTGGTTGCGACAGAGCAGCGAGGAAGTCTCTGTAGAGAGAGGTCACACTGGGGCCACTGGCGGCGTGCACACGCAGTCAGAGTTGTGAGGCACTAGCTGCAAAGTTTGTCGCACACAAAACCTGGATACTCGAGTTGAGTTATCAGTTAACCTGTTATGAAACCTCAACTGCTGTGGCATCTCTTTGTTCATTGCCGGTTGTTGCTTCCTCGGCCGTTCCTGCAAACAGCAACGTATGGCGTGCTGGAGTCAGCAAATTTTGCAGCCATCTTTCTGTATGGTGTTTAAGTATTGAAATGACTGTCACTTATTAGTGAAGTGCACCACTGGTATCTACTGCCTTGTGGCTGTTAACATTCCGGTTACCTGCCATGGTCTTTAGCATAGTTATCCGGCAGTGTGTTTTTCTTGCTGTGTTGATGCTGTCCAGCACGGAGTGTAGTTAGACAGCTTTGGTGTTTTTCATTGTTGTCTTTGAGTGGTCATTGTGCAGTGACTGTTTAGACTTCAATTGTCAAGACGTAATGCTGCTGGGATATTCGTCCTAGCTGATATTTTCAGTTATCACGCCATTGGTCAGGTGGAAGGGAATTGATCAGGTTGTTGGTTGGTTCGTCAGCCGTCTCTAGGTCATGCTGTCACCCGATTATTTAGTGTTATGCTTGGCTACCTGTTTCACCTAAACTATTGTTAGAGTTGCCTCCCCAGGACGATCCTTGCAACACTTCTGAGCACCATTGTTCTGTTGTTTGGGATTGTGATTTTCTGTAGTCTCAAGTACTGCATGTTTGTTTTAGTGTTCAGTATAAGAGTGAACGAAGAAGGGTGTAAGACAAGGCTCTAGCCTTTCGCCCCTACTCTTCAATCTGTACATCGAGGAAGCAATGATGGAAATAAAAGAAGAGTCCAGGAGTGGAATTAAAATACAAGGTGAAAGGATATCAATGATACGATTCGCTGATGACATTGCTATCCTGAGTGAAATTGAAGAAGAATTAAATGATCTGCTGAACGGAATGAACAGTCTAATGAGTACACAGTATGGTTTGAGAGTAAATCGGAGAAAGACGAAGGTAATGAGAAGTAGTAGAAATGAGAACAGCGAGAAACTTAACATCGGGATTGATGGTCACGAAGTCAATGAAGTTAAGGAATTCTGCTACCTAGACAGTAAAACAACCAATGACGGATGGAGCAAGGAGGACATCAAAAGAAGACTCACTATGGCAAAAAAGGCATTTCTGGCCACGAGAAGTCTACTAATATCAAATACCGGCCTTAATTTGAGGAAGAAATTTCTGAGGATGTACGTCTGGAGTACAGCATTGTATGGTAGTGAAACATTTATCTGTGGGAAAACCGGAACAGAAGAGAATAGAAGCATTTGAGATGTGGTGCTATAGACGAATGTTGAAAATTAGGTGGACTGATAAGATAAGGAATGAGGAGGTTCTACGCAGAATCGGAGAGGAAAGGAAGTGCTACTCTGAGCTCTGAGATGAAGAGGTTAGCAAAAAATCATTCGAAGATTTTCTCTTCTATCTTAATTTGTTATCCAGGCCTTAAGCCTTGAGTTGTTCTATGTTCAGTATATGGCCTTCAGCCACACCTTATGTGAAATATTTTACGATTAGACCTTCAGCTGACTTAAATTAAAATTTGAAAGGTCTTTGTCTAAAACCTTTTAAAATTTCCTTACTCGAGTTCTTGTTATCCACGCCTTGAGCCCTCAGTTCTTCTATTTTGTAACTAAGGCCTTCAGGTGTCTGTATTCTGGCCTTCAGTCGTACTGTTTCTGAATTCTTTTAAGGACATGTGTGATTAAGGATTTTTAGCAAATAAAGTTTGTATGTGTGTGCAACTGGCAGCAACTGATTTGTGCCCCCTTCCACAACCTGATCCACTCTGTCCTGTGAAATCAGATTTCAGAGGGACTTCTGTATACCAAGGTTACTGACAATGACCCCAGTTTGCATCTTTTTGTCAGGTTAGTGATGTTTGCCATCTCATAACTCCCCTATTTCATCCTCAGTCTACTGGTGATGCCAAATGCATTGTTTGGATGTTTAAAACTCAGATGCGGAAGCACATATCTGGCAGGTACCCAGAATTTGATTTAGACCATTTTTTTCGTTTATACTGTTTCACTCTGGTGGGGGACAAGAGCCCAGCAGACCTGCTACATGGGCACCAACCATGGACTCTCCTTCACTTGCTGCATCTGACACTGTCTCCGCTGGCAGTGCTGGCTCCATGGCGGTTCCAGCCAGCTGCACTTATTTGGGCTTGGGCTTGCCGTCACTGAGCATTGCTCAAGCTCGCACCTTGTGTCGCTAACATTCCAGACAGACAGATGTCCTGTCACTTCGACTAACCACAGTTGTGCACAGTGGGGCCTACTCTGAAGGGCCCACCATCTGCCCCCACCAATGCCTGTTCCTGTGTTGCAGATGGTCCCACCTGTGCTGCAGAGGAGGTCGTTCCTTGGCAGATCGCTGTATTGGGTTTGCTTCCACCACTCTCCTTAACTGCTGTAGATGGTGCAGCCCCCACTGCACCTGATGTCACAGCCAGTGCCACCTCCTATATTACTGGATTGTGTGTGGCTGTTGTCTCTAATGCCCCTGCCAACTCTTCTGGTGCTACTAGCTGACCTTGATGAGGATGTTGCTTTGGGGACACCGTCTCCAATCCTCCCCTATGGTCTCTCACGAGGGGTCGATAGTATGCCGACCCATGCCCTCATCACTCCCTGGTGCATGCCCACCACATGCTGCACCAGCCACTGCCGTCAGGCCATGAAACAGATGTCAGCACCATCATTTGTATTCTCCATGACTTCTAATCTCGGTGCCCTGTGAGATCAGTGACCCTCCTCCTATGACACTAGTGCTTTTTTGGTACTAGTGCTTTTTTTTCTGTACCATGTGTTCTTACGCATGTAAACATGTATTTGGTTTTCCCACTCCCTAGAAGGGAGGGGTGATGTACTTTCACTCATGATGCAAACAATTTGAGAGCATGCATGTCCACACAGTTCACCGGCCCTCTTATAGAGGACAAATGGATTGGTCCCCTGGCACATTCTAGTGAGCTGTCAAGGAAGAGCATTATTAAAGTGATAGCAAATGAATGCTTGGCACATTCTTTATACTGCATTACTCTTGTCTGTGCACAACCTGTATCTTATGTGTTGCTCTATAAAGTACTTTGCTCCATAAATCATTTTTGTTCCTGCTATAACAACAGCACTAACCAAACACTACTGGATATTTCTGCAAAAGATATGATCCAGGATAAATTAAAGTTATCATAATCACAGATCTCAGCTTACATTAGATAAGCTTTGTATGACAATATATGAAGTTAAATTTTTTAAGGATATAATTCATCATTGCAAGTGGATCTTCACTATCATAAACACAGCTCGGAGAAAAACTGTGTCACAAAATTTCAACCCTGGATAGCTGATGCCAGTAGGAACCACTATTACTAATGTTGTGTAGGTTGACAACATACAATTTTTAAACTATGGAAAATTGGCACTATGCACTCCAATTGGCCACGGGACTGCCCTGTTGCCAGATGCCCTGGACAACACATGACTGCGAATGCTTTGCATGCTGGAGATTGCGATGTATCCAAGGCAGTCCGCATGCTTGGTGGTAGCGCGCCAACCTTCCATTCTGGGAGGCGAATCTGCCAGGGTCCCAACACATCCATTGTAGTTTCATAATAAGATGTACCAGGAACAAATGCATCAACAGCTGGTAGTTCACATACAGGACAAATTGGGTCGACCCTGAAAAGGGCTTCTTTTGTATCTAGGACATTGTATACTTAAAGCAGGTGCTCGAATTGGCGGCCCTGTAACGCAACACATGCTTGATAATGTTGAACAGTGTTTTGCCAAACTGTTTCAAAGATACCTGGAACTGCCCTGATGTGGTTGGTTGCATGTTGAATGCGATCCATTAATTCCTCTTCGTTTCTAGGTGGTTCAAGTCTATGTGGGTGAACTAGAACCATGAAGAATCTCCTCAGGAAAAAGCCCAGTGGTGTGAGGTCTGGTGACTGTGGGAGCCATGTACTACAAGCACCTCTGCCTATTACCTACCTGTCAAAGAGTTCATTTAAATGTCCGCGCACAGTACGAATGTTATGTGCGGGCATCACATCATGCTGCAACAACATGCATAATCGTCTGTTCAGGGGAACATCTCCCAGCAGACTGGGTAGAGTTTCTTGCAAAAAGTGAAGGTAATTTGTCCCATTAAGTTAAGGAGGTAGGTGGACCAGCCCAATCATATGGTCACCCACAATGCCTGCCCAAATGTTGAGCGCAAATTGTTCCTGGTGGCCATGGATGTACGTCACATGAGGATTTCCCCTTGCCCAGTAATGAACATTTTGAGTGTTCCACCCCAGTGGAAAGTGCAATCATTGGTAAACAACACAATGGAGTTGGGTTGTTTGGGGGAGGAGACCAAACAGCGAGGTCATCAATCTCACCAGATTAAGGAAGGACCAGAAAGGAAGTCAGTCATGCCCTTTCAAAGGAACCATCCCAGAATTTGCCTCTCTTCCTGAATGCGAGTCCAGTGTGCTAATCACTGTGCAACCTCGCTCAGTAACAACACAACGGAGGGGAAGTTGGGATCCCATGCAACACGTCACAGAAACCACCGGCAAAACTCTAGTCTGTGTGCATAGTCTGCCACAGGATTTAGTTCATGGACAGAGTGGAAACTGAATGGATGCTGGCCGTCATACCTCGAAACCTCCCAGACTAAAGGTTGAGTGACCAACATGTCATGTCCAACTGCTAGAGTACTCATCATAGGTGCTTCCTCGAAGCACTCGAGAACAGTCTCTTCAAATGCAGCATTCCATCATGTTTGAGGTCTTCCAGCATCACCATGATATCCCACTAATTAGCCTGTTTCACCAATTTGCTGGTGAACTGCTGTAAATGGTACCGGGTGTGGGAGGCATCTTGCTGGGTATTGTTCCTCATACAACCGTCAAGTTTCATGCACCTTACTGTCAGCTAGTCCATAAACAAAAACCATATCTTCATAACTTAAAAAATTACTGCTGCTGGAGAAAAACCAACATTTCAGACATGGTTGCAGTGGCCTTCTTCTGGGTCTAAAGCCGCTGCAACCATGGTCGAAAGGTTGTTTTTTCTCCAGCAGCAGTAATTTTTTACATTATGATGTGGTACCATACCCAGAAAACTTTTATGTCGACTGACTCTGGCTGCAGAAGCCTACACAATTATAAAAACCATATCTCCTTGTTCTTCAAACAAATACTATGCTGCCATGCTTACTGTATGACTAAATAAAAGGTGATGTGTGTGTGTGTGCTCCGAAGCGAAGCTTATGTTGAATGTCTCTGACGTGGGGTGAAGATAATCAGCAAGACCTATTTGACACGTGTGCGTATCACATTGGGGCAGTGACGGGGTGAGGAACATTTGTATGTGTAAACCGACAACCATACCGCTGCCCATCAATCGACGAATGGCAACAGGGCAATCCCACAGCCAATCGGAGCATGTGGCACAAAGTTTCCGTAGTTTAAAAATGGTGCATTGTCAACTTACACATTAGTAATTTTGGTTCCTACTGGCATCAGTTACCCAGGATTAAAATTTTGTGACACAATTTTTCTCCTCCCTGTATAACCACTTTACGCAGTGATGCACTACAGCACATTGTTTAACATAGTAAGCTGCTGTGGAGAAAGGGCATATGTTTGAACCTCGTGAAATGCAACTTTTTTTAAATTTCTAAATCTAATGGAAAGTTTGATTATTATTTTTTTCTATTGACTGGTTTCAATGCATTTTTTAATTTCTACTCCATTGCCACATCATTTATTGACTTTTTATTTGCTCTTACTTTTCTTCCTATCATTCTTTTTCCATTTGGCACATGCCTGTGTCACCTATAATCTGCAACCAAGTACCAACAAGGAATGCTCATCAATCGGTAATGCAGCAGTTCATGTAGCCAATGTGCGGATAGTTTCAGGTAACCAATGAGAGCGAGAAATTACATTTTGCTTTTAGCACTGAAACTGAATTTTTTCTGTCTTGAGTTTGTTTGTAAAGGTTAGCTTTAACCATTGTGAATAAAGTGATCATGATTTTAGTTCTGCCAAAGACCACTGACTGCCATTTTCTTGGGTATATTGCAAATCACAAGATTGTGGTTAGTTTAGGACATGGATTTAAATTCAGGGCTACAAAACACATAATCTGCCACAATTCAGTTGTTGGTTACTGAAAATCAGCTGCCGACAGAACATCTTGCATTTATGACATACCTTGTGGCGGACACTTTTAACATTGTTCACATTGCACATTAACAGCATCTGTGCAAATGACCTATCATGTTTGTGTGTCAGCTATGATCAAGTGGTAGCCAGCAACCAATGTGGCAGCACTGTAGTGGCAAGTGACAGACATGACCTACCAAGTAATTTTAATCAGACTATAATTTTCTCTCCTCTGTGAGACTGTTGACGAATACGTTTCACCTGACTTCAAATATATACTATTATCGTCGCCTATGTTCTTAGGTGTGACAAATGTAGTAATATGTCTGGATGAAATGTGATATTCAGCCTTAAGATTGTTGATAAAAGAAATCAAAGATTTCAAACTGTCCAAGCCAATCATTTCAGGTGATTCTAGTGCCCATATTTTAAGCTGCCAATAGTGAACTGTAGATCCATACAACCTTGCTCTATCAGATTGTGATATTACATACACTTTAATGGTTTGTAATTGCAACAGTCTGTTTCCTTTGAAATAAGTTCCTGCTTGCCATTTGCTAGACACACAATTTAAAATTAAGCTGCATTTGATTTGCTTTTAGTATACTTATAGTGCCTCATTAGTTTGTCACAGGAATTGAAGCCATGATTGTAACAGTCTTATAAATGTTATTTAGTACACTATCATCAACATCTTCTAATACACTGGACCTTGACTGTTTGGGTGGAGATGGTTCATACTCACTCTCCTGTTACTCTGGAGATGAACACTGTGTGCTGCTTGAACAGCCACCTTCAGGTTCAGGTTCTTTCTGTCCCTTAATATTGGTATATTTATCCAGTGTAAAGTCATTTAGTTCTGTGTCATCCTCACTGTATTTCTGAATTATTATGTTATATAATATAGTCATGAATACACTATTCTCAACCCTGATTTCATTTCCAGATTTAGCATGTTGCAACTATGTCCCTAACATTTGGACCACATCGTAGGGTTAATTCTCTTCATTATATCACAGTACACAGTTTATGCAACAACCAACATGTGAACATTCCAAGAGACACATTCGTACTGCAGGTGTACCATTCACACACCTTGAGCACTTGTCCGTAGAGCTACAACATGCCACTGTCTGATAGCACTGGCAGACAAGTGTGGAGTTTTGCATGGAAATGGCACAGACCATTGTTGTTTTTATGATAAAGCATTAGTCTAAGGATGGTTTCATGTGGTTCCGAGGGTTCAAGATCAAAAGTGTCTCTTGCCAGTACCACCAGGACTGGAGCAACTATCACATTCTCTACCAGGACATTGGTCTTTGACTACCTCTTGTTGTGCCCTGTAATGAGGAATATCCTAGCCACTATCCTTCCCACCACTCTCACAATGGTATTCCATTACGCACCAAGCATACACAATATTCCTATCCATCCCTGCTCCACCCCTTAACACCCCCCCCCCCAATCCATTGCCTCATGACTCATATCTCTGCAATAGACCTAGATGCAAGACCTGACCCTACATCCTCTCACGACCAACTATTCCCATCTGATCATAGGCATCTCCTATCCCATCAAAGGAAGGGCTATCTATGCAGGCAATTGTGTGCTCTACAAATTAAGCTGCAACCACTATTATACTTGCTATTTGGGCTTAATGATTATCAAGCTGTCTGTCCGCATTCATTTTTTAAATGAAACTTTAAGTGGTCTTTGCACTATGAACTATCCATTTTGTCATCACTGTATCCTTGTCAAGTCACTAAAATTTTCTGAAATTTAGTAAGGTCTAATAATTTTCTATACAGAATATGGTGCTGTAATGTCTGTAATCTAGCTTATACCTAAACAGTGGACATTCAGTTCAAAATTTACATTTCCTTTAAGAACTCAAAAATTTCATAAGGTAACTTTACAGAACATTTGTATACAATATTTTTAATGCAAATTATGAGTATCGAAATTTCGAGGAGAGACAACCACTTGCCTACAGCAGACCAACATGTGGCAAATTCAAATACGTGACCGAAAACTATACCAACTTTTGAACTCGTTCTCTCTCTAGTAGCAGTACACACAGACAAGTACACTACAGCAATGAGCATGTGTGTTTGTGTGAATGAATGTGTGTACTGGTACTAGCGAAAGAGAAACAGGTCAAAGATAGTATAAATAGCTTTCTGTTGCATGTTCCTATGCGCCAGACATCAGTCAGCTATGGGTGAGAGGCTGCCTGTCATTTATTTCACAAATTAACCCATCCAGGAATTTCCATCTATGTTATAAAATTTCAGCTCTATTTCTTTAAATCCTGCTAGATATAAAAACTACATAAAAAAGCAATTTTTTGGGAAATTATCTATCTGGTGATGTCCAACCTCAGCATTCCTTACTTCTACACAATTCACTAAAACTTACATAATTTAACACTATCAGAATTAGGGGTATGCAGATATATAACTTAATGTTAGCCACAAGAATATACCAAGCGAATTGCCTGGCTTGACTTTAGGACTGAGTAGACAGATTAGGAGCAGTATTTCTCTGCCCCCACCCCACCTCTGCTAACTCTCAGGCAGCTAGGGCACTTGCTCCCTTACAACACCCTCTATTTATTTTTAGTCAAAACATTTTGAAACGAAATAGGTACTTATTTATGGAAGAAAATGTAATTTGAGATTAACTGAAACTTATCATTAACAAGATAGTTACACTTATTATAACTAAAACCTACCAAAGAATTCTTCTTCCGACACTATTCGACCAGACATACATTACCATTAACAATACAGTTCAAACCAACTTTCTCCAAACTAGATGAATTTTCAACATTTAACTATATCTACATACAAATATGAGTAATATTTTCTATTAATCATCTTTCATAATAAATGATATGACTTATTATTTGTCTCATATCTTGTTACTTCAAGGTACCTGGAAAAGAATCTTGCTTACTGCATTGTGCACTCACCATTTTCAAAACTAAGGTGTGTCCTGTGGTAAGTGTCCCATATGAACCACTTTTAGCTACCTTAGGGAAATGGGAGGAGTCACTATGGTTGTGGTATTATTCTTGCCATGAGCTACTTTAGGAAGATCAATAAGTTATTCTTGCCATGACCTGGTTTAGGAAGACTAATAAGTAGAGATCCCCTCAGTGTACAGAGCTGTATACACATATGATGTCCAAGTTCCTATTAACAAATAGCACCAACTCAGTATCAACTTACATTATTTTTAGGCAGGGTAATTAACAACACACCTCCTTAGTATCGCAAATCACAAAAATATGAAAAGTTAACAGACTGAATGTGTCTATGATTACCCAACCCATTTCAGAATTTTCAAATTCAAATAAAATTCTCCTGCTCAAAACACTGCTAAAAAAACCATCTTCTTTATCTATTCATGGTACTAGAGCTTTTTACTTTTACTCTGAAAATTTGCTATTCATCATAAACTTTGCTCTTTACAATCAGTTAGACACTGTACCTTTCATTTCTACATGAGTACATGATATTGTAGATTTGTTAGCAGAATAACTCTTTTACAGTGGACTTCATAATATCTTTCATACACTTGTTTTGTTTTTAATATTTCCAACATTGCCACTGGTACATTGTTTCTCTATATATTGGACTGCTTGCAATGTATTACATGATCAAGGATACTTCTTAAAATTATATGGTTGAGAAACTTCTGTGAGTTTGTACTCTTCACTCTGAAGTTATACAGAAAATGGATTAGTTAATGATGAATACTATCTCTCATCAATAGTTGCACTGCATGATTAAGCTACTGACAAACTGCTGCAATTATTTCACTCCTGCCCAATATATGTTTATCTCTTTTTATTCATCTCTACCTCAATTTACATCAATCCCTATTATTCAACTCCAAGGAAGGTGTTTTATTTAGTTCTTCAAGCAGTATGGGAATTAAACACCACTGCTATCCACCAAATCTACTTTCTTTTCCCACTAAACTAAATATATTTAAAAATTTTCTTTTTTGTGTGTATTTCATGACGTATCCTCTCCCCTTCTCCATCAGTATGTGCTACTTGTGTCATATTGCATCTTTATGCAATCTTATGGTACCAGACTATGCCTCATTCACCTGAACATGACACAGATTCTTTTTTAGTGTTCTAACAATATTTTCAAAATCATAAACAACATACTTACATGAAACTTCCTGGTGGATTAAAACTGTGTGTCAAACTAAGACTCGAACTTGGAACCTTTGCCTTTCGTGGACAAGTGCTCTACCAACAGAGCTACCCAAGGATAACCTGTCCTCACAGCTTCCATTCTGCCTGTACCTTGTCTCCTTGGAAGAGCACTTGCCCGCAAAAGGCAATAGGTTCCAAGTTCGAGTCTCAGTCTGACACACAGTTTTAACCTGCCAGGAAGTTTCATATCAGAGCACATTCTGCTGTAGAGTGAAATCTCATTCCGGAAACATCCCCCAGGCTGTGACTAAGCATTGTCTCTGCAACATCCTTTCTTCCAGGAGTGCTAGTTCTGCAAGCTTTGCAGAAGAACTTCTGTGAAGTTTGGAAGGTAGGAGATGAGGTACTGACAGAGCTGAAGCTGTAAGGACAGGTCACAAGTCGTGGCAAACACAGTTGACAGAGCTCTTGCCCACGAAAGGCATAGGTCCCGAGTTCGAGTTTCGGTCCGGCTCACAGATTTAATCTGCCATGAAGTTTCATATCAGCACACACTCTGCAGTAGAGTGAAAATCTCATTCTGAAACATATTTATACTCACATATTCATAGTGTTTTCTGAAGTCACATCTTACTCTCTCTCTGATATTTGATACCATTTTCATTAATTCAATTTTACTTTCATTTATGATAACTTCTCCTCTTTTTTGTACTGTAAAACTCTGTTCAGTCATTTACAGGGAAATATGTCAAGCTCTTTGTTCATAATTGACTTCTCAGAACAGATCTAAATGAAGACATATAACACATACTTGCAAATAATAGAAAAGATGAAAGAAATTAACTTGTAAGGAAAAATAAAGATTCACCCAATTGGGACTGCACAATTTGCCACACTGGGTATCTGTCAAATAGTGGTAAATCCCCACAGACTCTTAATCATTATCAATAAATTTTTTTCACACCCACTACATTATTTTCTTAATTTTCAGTATACTGCACTTTCTCACAAAATTTGTTTACTTATAAAAGGCAGTCTAATGATATTTTGATTTTCAGTTCTCAATATTATGTAGAGTCAAAACCAATCCTGCCTAGATACTTATACAAGGAATCTGTTTCTAGTAGTACATCAACATTCAGTACAGGTATAATCAAGCATGGATGATCAATTACAGTATTTCCTGTTGCCACAGGTATTAATGCTTCCCACTTTATAAGTCTTAACAGTTTTCCTTAGGAAAGGAATCAAAAAAATTATTTAATTTTATTCGTTGAGTAAATCTTAGTCGCCCTGTCTCCAGCTGAAATGATCTACCTCAGTAGCGGTTACATTTACACAACAGGATTATCAAGTTTTACTTCTTCAGCTGCCTTTCCTAACCAGTCTACTAACTTCAAGTCAAAATGTTTGACAATTTCTTCACTATTAGTTAACTGTTCATCAGTTATACACATTTCAATAACACTTTCACTTACCTTAGAGCAATGGCATTTCCTCGTCACATTGCTGTCAAAATGTCATCATCTGCCTCTGCTTCCTCCAAATGATCATCACAGTTTACTGGTTCCTTAACATCACTTTACTCAATACCCCTGTCATTTAGTAACTTTTCATCAACAAAATATCTTAAAACTGAATCTATTTTCTCAATAAATATTTTGGGCTGTAGTTCGCCATCACTGTCAAATATATAGGTATTTACATTATCCTCCTTGTCACAACATGTTTCAAACAAACTTCATGGAACTGCCTTCCTGATATTTATAATGTTTTCTATGTCAAGCTTATCCCATTTTTCTAAAGTGCTCAGTATTGCTGTCAGCCAAATGATGAGTGTGGTTACATAAATTCTATGTACTGTTCAATGCTAATACATTCAATCACAATTTTAAGTTTGACTGCTGTAGTAAAATTAGTTTTGGTTGGTAAATAATTACTGGCTCTACTCGAATCCCAGCCTAGTTTCCCTACCGCAGTATACAATTCTCATTTATAATAGATTCTGAATGGGCTGTATTTTGTTCTCCAATTTTTCTTAAAGCTAACATAATTTCTGTGCCCTTCTTTATTAAACCCCTGAAAATGAAGTGGCAGTCGCTCTCCCTATCTGCTACTCATTCTACAATAATTATTGTTAATATCAAAACCCAACATTAGTACATTCGCATTTCCATCCTTGTTTGTTATGTTGTTGGCATTCCTATCATAAGGTACTTTACATGTTTGCTTTTCACTGACTGCCACTTTTTTTATGCACTCCAAATACTCAATAAATTTGTCTGCATTAACTGTAGGTGAAGAAATAATTTCTCTTTTGCCGATTTCAGGGCAGTTTACCTTCTAATTCCATTATAACCATTTCAGGTTTCATCTTTTCTGTCCAGTGAGTTGCGAGAAACCCACTGTCTTGCAAACTCTGACTGATCCTTGACTTATTGTAAAATTCTCAGGGCACATAATTCAAGTTTGTCACCAATACTCACTTAAATATGCTGTTTGAAGTTAAGAGAAAGTTGTACATCATTACATCAGCTGATCATTGCGGCACATCTCCTCACAAATTACATAGCACAAAAGAAATTTTTCACTATCAGACTGCCCTCTTCAAAACTGTTCCAGAATTCTAACAGATGTCTTTCCTGGTCTGGATCAAATTGAAAAAATTGCTGACTCCCTATGAAAGCGACATCACCAAAAGAAGCAACATGATGCATACAGGTGTTAAACAAACACCAGAAGCAACTTTATCTTTAATGTTAATAACACTACTGTTCAAATCTACCACCTGGAGCTCTACTGATTATGCTTTTTCAGTCAATTTTTCTCTGTATTCTATGTCTCTAGAAATATTTTAAATAAATTGTTCACACTTTTGAGTACAATCAGTTTATGTCTTTTTAATTTGTTTCTGTGACATATATTGACTTTACTTCCTACTTTGGTATGCCTCTGAGAGCAAAATTCATATTCTTGGTCTATTGTTTCTGTTAACTTTCTAACAATCCATTGTTTCTTTCACATTCTGTATGAACTTTGTCAATATGGCCTTTAAACTCTCTTCTAGCTTGGTTAATTGTGCCCTTAGTTGCAATTTTAATTCCTTCTTGCAAAAAACCATTTTAGATTATAATTCTGATTTACTGTTGGTGGACTCAATTTCAAAGTTTCATCCTTTTAGTTCATCGTTACTGGATTCCATTTTGTTCTCCAATTCCTGTTTTAACTCATTATCGCCAGAATGAATTTTGGAAAACAGTAACTGGGTCCAGTTTGGCATTAGCACATCCCTACACTGCTTATCATTTGACTTGCCTGTAGCTCAGAAACATCAAACTACATTTAGTTATTTGGCACTTTCTCCAGCTCTCCTTTTATTTTTACATTGGCCTCTTCCTTAGACTCTTTTTTTTTTTTTTTGCTGATTGATTAGAGGCAAATAAAAAATAATACAAATGCTCTTGACATAACTTATATGGTTGGACACGATGAGTGGTGTTGGAGTGGAGTACCAACAGTTGTGATACAATACAGTGTGACATCATGTACCTAGCAACATACCTGTGGTAGTTTCTACAGATGCAAGTACTGCCTACTGCAGTAGCATTGGAGTGATGGTTGTAGGGAAATGGGTGGGTCAGGATAAGCTGAAATCTGTGGCCTTATACAGTGTCCCATCGGCCCCCACAGCAGTGCGAACATCTATTCCCTCTGTACTCAGTGCCAAAGGCAGCCAGCCATGATGAAGCACACTGCCTTCATTCTGCTCATACCATCCTAGGCCTTTGAAGGAGATATCCACAGTGTAGCTGCCACATTTATAAGAAAGTATAAAATGTTCTCACTGTCTGTTTCACTTACTATACCTCTCAACTTTCTGTTTTACCTTTCTCTCTGTGCCTACAAATGCACTATATCTAGAAACTATTTTAATTATTTTTCTTGGATGTCCTGCACCAGCTGTGAGGCGGCAAATTTTAAGTTTCTTGTTGTGTTAATTTTAAAAATGGATAGTTGAACTACTCCACGAGGTTCTGAAAATTATTTAATTCAGTGTCAGGAAATAGTGCTCAACATGTTACTCACAACTCGCAGTCTGATTGGCCACAATTCAACTCACAGAACTCAAATAATTTTCTACTCACTACACAGAAGGGAGTGACGGGACAACGAAAAATTAAAATTACACTGTTTTCAAAAATTATGCATACTATCTATTTCTTTCTTTCTTATGGATTGTCACACCAGCTATCCATTCCACTGTCCTCTTCCTTCAGATTTCAACTGCACTTCAATTAATAATTACACTATTACTTTATCCTCCATTTCCTTCTTGTCCACTTATTCGTGCCCAGTGTGAGTACCACATTGTAGTGCCAAACACATTGTTTCACCAGCCTATTAAATTACCTCCCCCCCATGAACCATAGACCTTGCCATTGGTGGGGAGGCTTGAGTGCCTCAACGATACGGATAGCCGTACTGTAGGTGCAACCACAATGGAGGGGTATCTGTTGAGAGGCCAGACAAACATGTGGTTCCTGAAGAGGGGCAGCAGCCTTTTCGGTAGTTGCAAGGGCAACAGTCTGGATGATTAGCTGATCTGGCCTTGTAACACTAACCAAAACAGCCTTGATGTGCTGGTACTGCGAACGGCTGAAAGTAAGGGGAAACTACGGCCGTAATTTTTCCCGAGGGCATGCAGCTTTACTGTATGGTTAAATGATGATGGCGTCCTCTTGGGTAAAATATTCTGGAGGTAAAATCGTCCCTCATTCGGATCTCCGGACAGGGACTGCTCAAGAGGATGTCGTTATCAGGAGAAAGAAAACTGGCGTTCTACTGATCTGAGCGTGGAATGTCAGATCCCTTAATCGGGCAGGTAGGAAAGAAAATTTAAAACGGGAAATGGATAGGTTAAAGTTAGATACAGTGGGAATTAGTGAAGTTCGGTGGCAGGAGGAACAAGACTTTTGGTCAGGTGAATACCGGGTTATAAATACAAAATCAAATAGAGGGAATGCAGGAGTAGGATTAAAAATGAATAAAAAAATAGGAGGGCGGGTAAGCTACTACAAACAGCATAGTGAATGCATTATTGTGGCCAAGATAGACACGAAGCCCACACCTACTACAGTAGTACAAGTTTAAGTGCCAACTAGCTCTGCAGGTGACGAAGAAATTGAAGAAATGTATGATGAGATAAAAAAAATATTCAGATAGTGAAGGGAGATGAAAATTTAATAGTCATGGGTGACTGGAATTCGGTAGTAGGAAAAGGGAGAGAAGGAAACGTAGTAGGTGAATATGGATTGGGGGGAAGAAATGAAAGAGGAAGCTGCCTGGTAGAATTTTGCACAGAGCACAACTTAATCATAGCTAACACTTGGTTCAAGAATAATAAAAGAAGGTTGTATACATGGAAGAAGCCTGGAGATACTGACAGATTTCAGATAGATTATATAATGGTAAGACAGAGATTTAGGAACCAGGTTTTAAATTGTAAGACATTTCCAGGGGCTGATGTGGACTCAGACCACAATCTATTGGTTATGATCAGTAGGTTAAAACTGAAGAAACTGCAAAAAGGTGGCAATTTAAGGAGATGGGACCCGGATAAATTGACTGACCTGGATAAACTGACTAAACAGAGTTTCAGGGAGAGCATAAGGGAACAATTGACAGGAATGGGGGAAAGAAATACAGTAGAAGAAGAATCGATAGCTTTAAGGGATGAAGTAGTGAAGCCAGCAGATGATATAGTAGGTAAAAAGACGAGGGCTACTAGAAATCCTTGGGTAACAGAAGAAATATTGAACTTAATTGATGAAAGGAGAAAATATATAAAAATGCAGTAAATGAAGCAGGCAAAAAGGAATACAAACATCTCAAAAATGAGATCAACAGGGAGTGCAAAATGGCTAAGCAGGGATGGCTAGAGGACAAATGTAAGGATGTAGAGACATATCTCACCAGGGGTAAGATAGATACTGCCTACAGGAAAATTGAAGAGACCTTTGGAGAAAAGAGAACCACTTGTATGAATATAAAGAGCTCAGATGGAAACCCAGTTATAAGCAAAGAAGGGAAAGCAGAAACATGGAAGGAGTATATAGAGGGTCTATACAAGGGTGATGTACTTGAGGACAATATTATGGAAATGAAAGAGGATGTAGATGAAGATGAAATGGGAGATATGATACTGCATGAAGAGTTTGACAGAGCACTGAAGGACTTGAGGCGGAAGAAGGCCCCTGGAGTAGACAACATTCCATTAGAACTACTGACAGCCTTGGGAGAGCCAGTCCTGACAAAACTCTACCATCTGGTGAGCAAAATGTATGAGACAGGCGAAATACCCTCAGACTTCAAGAAGAATATAATAATTCCAATACCAAGGAAAGCAGGTGTTGACAGATGTGAAAATTACCGAACTATCAGTTTAATAAGTCACAGCTGCAAAATACTAACACAAATTCTTTACAGACAAATGAAAAAACTGGTAGAAGCCAACCTCGGGGAAGATCAGTTTGGATTCCATAGAAATATTGGAACAATACTGACCATACGACTTATCTTAGAAGCTAGATTACGGAAAGGCAAACCTACGTTTCTAGCATTTGTAGACATAGAGAAAGCTTTTGACAACGTTGTCTGGCATACTCTATTTCAAATCTGAGGGTGGCAGGGGTAAAATACAGGGAGCAAAAGGCTATTTACAATTTGTACAGAAACCAGATGGCAGTTATAAGAGTAAAGGGACATGAAAGAGAAGCAGCAGTTGGGAAGGGAGTGAGACAGGGTTGTAGCCTCTCCCTGATGTTATTCAATCTCTATATTGAGCAAGCAGTGAAGGAAACAAAAGAATAATTTGGAGTAGGTATTAAAATCCATGGTGAAGAAATAAAAACTTTGAGGTTTGCCGATGACATTGTAATTCTGTCAGATACAGCAAAGGACTTGGAAGGGCAGTTGAACGGAATGTATAGTGTCTTGAAAGGAGGATATAAGATGAACATCAACAAAAGCAAAATGAGGATAATGGAATGTAGTTGAATTAAGTCAGGTGATGCTGAGGGAATTAGATTAGGAAATGAGACACTTAAAATAGTAAAGGAGTTTTGTTATTTGGGGAGCAAAATAACTGATGATGGTCGAAGTAGAGAGGATATAAAATGTAGACTGGCAATGGCAAGGAAAGAGTTTCTGAAGAAGAGAAATTTGTTAACATTGGATATAGATTTAAGTGTCAGAAAGTCGTTTCTCAAAGTATTTGTATGGAGTGTAGCCATGTATGGAAATGAAACGTGGACGATAAATAGTTTGGACAAGAAGAGAATAGAAGCTTTCGAAATGTGGTGCTACAGAAGAATGCTGAAGATTAGATGGGTAGATCACATAACTAATGATGAGGTACTGAATAGAATTGGAAAGAAGAGAAATTTGTGGCACAACTTGACTAGAAGAAGGGATTGATTAGTAGGACATGTTCTGAGGCATCAAGGGATCACCAGTTTAGCATTGGAGGGCAGCGTGGAAGGAAAAATCGTAGAGGGAGACCAAGAGATGAATACACTAAGCAGATTCAGAAGGATGTAGGTTGCAGTAGTTACTGGGAGATGAAGAAGCTTGCACAGTATAGAGTAGCATGCAGAGCTGCATCAAACCAGTCTTAGGACTGAAGACCACAACAACCACAACAATAACAACAACATTAAATTACCTGACTGGTATCATATTTTCAGTTGAGGATCATGAAGCTGATTCAATATAATGTAACTGGACAGATGTAAAAAAAATAAAAATAAATCTACTCACTAATTGGCGGAGGGAGAAAACACACAAAAAAGGTGCTAGCTTTCGGACCCACTGACTCCTTCCAGCAGAAGTGTGTAGGAAAAGGAACTGGAGAGGTTTGGGAAATGGAGTAGAGTTTGGAAAAGACACCCAAAGCCCTGGGTCGGGAGAGACTCAATAGGTGGGCTGAAAAGGAGTGATTGTTGAGGACTGCACCGGATGAGATTTGAAAACCTTAGAGCTTAAATGTGGATGACAGAGTAACATGCAAGACAGAGATTATTGGTAAAATATTGTGCATGAGTTAATAAGAGTGAAAAGCTAAGTGCATTTTATATAATATTCAGTGAATTTTAACATGCATACACTGAACTTAGCTTTTCATCCTTATAACTTGTGTATGATGTTTTAGCAGTAATCTCCGTCTTACACATTACCCTGTCTCCCACCTTTCAGCTCTCAGGTTTTCAAGTCTTGTTCGGCACAGTCCTCAACAATCAGTCTTTACTTCTCATCCTGTCCGGTGAGTCTCCCCTGACACTGTGCTATGGGTGACTTTTCTGAACTGTACCCCTTTTCCTGAACCTCTCCAGTTCCTTTCCTTTCAATTCTCTTCCTCTCCCTTCAACCCTTCAGCCAGAAGAAGGAGCACTGGCTCTGAAATCTTTTTTATGTGTGTGTTCTCCCACTGTCACTTTGCAACTAGATGTTTTTCATCTATCCAATCACATCATATTGTCACAAATTGATTATTTTCATTGTTATATCTATCCGATTCAGTTTCTCAATGTTTGCACTGAATGGTCTTCTCTTATTCCCCCTGAATTTGTACTGAATAGTTATAATCACTGGAATGTACAGTAAATTCTAAAGGTAATTCAGAAGTCAATTCTAAATAGGACATTTCTAGGTTTTCATTGGGATCAGTATGACTTTTAATCACTCCCTTATGTATGCAACATAATTGGTAAAGACTGAGATACAACTCTTCTTTGTAGCCGTCATCGCAAATGGGTTCACATTCTTTTCGGAAACTATGTAAGTGGACTACTATGCCAGCTTTCACATTTCAGGTCCTCTGTCATCAGAATTGGATGGATACTAATTTAATGACAGTTATAATACTTACACAGGATGGACTTTTGTGGTTAATGTGGGGTTTTTGCCATATAACTGTGGCAGCTAAGTAAATTTCAATTAATACATGCCTAACTATATCCTAAAGCTTTGATATTTACATTTACTGTAAAGCAATCACAATTTGTTAAGTTAAAATGCTTTTATATTTACATTTACTGTAAATCAATCACAATTTCTTAAGTTAAGAAGTGTCTTAATACTGGCACAATCACACATTTTTGTGTGTCCTCAATAGGAAGGAAGGATGATTAAGATTTAATGTACTACTCAGCAATCACCCTGTTTGATTTCAGGTTAATTACAGAAAAGCTAAATCTTGATTGCCAGATAAGTATTTGAACTGCTGTCCTTCCAAACCAAATGCGAATTTGATATCTTATCACTTCAACTTCAGCTCACTTCAGTTCACCGGAAGTTGGCCTACAATTCCCTTCATGTTCCTTTTCAGCTTCAATCGCTAGGAAGGAGACATCTGTTTCATTTTCTCATTGCTACCACCATGAAATCCTCTCTCTCTTGGTGTGTGTGTGTGTGTGTGTGTGTGTGTGTGTGTGTGTGTGTGTGTGTAATAAACTGTTCACACAATACAATTAGTATTATTATTTACATCAGCACATGGGTATACGCTATACGTGTCTACTCAACAGTTTTTATGTTCCTCATAATTATGATTGAAACAAATGCAGCTGAACCACTTTAGCAAAGGTAAAATATGACTTCCAGAAATTTGCATCTGTGTATAGCCCCAAAAGCTTAGCTCCCCGCGAAAGTTATTATTGTTATACATTTATTACATTGCAGATAACACAATTAATAATCTCTTCGCAGACTGAAGCAAGCCTAACTGAGTGAAGTTTATTATTCAGAAGACTGAGGGCTCGGCTGGGCACCTACAGTGATGGTTTGGACTGGGTTGGATCAGATTGGACAGGTAGATACTATCAAGGGTGAATTCAGCTGACAGGTGTTACAGCTTACCCAATGTCTCTATGGTTAAAGGGGTTCAATAAGCAGCTGCTGAGAAGGCACACAACATAACATAACATGCCATTTGTTTCATTCAAACATAAGGCTGTTTCAAGAACAGATCTTGTCTCTCATATACTATGCTGTTTTCCAACTTTCATACTGAAAATGCACCCACAGAGAGACATCGTCTGAAGGGGTATACAATAGCCGACTTCTTCTCCAAGTATTCCTTGTGTGTGTAATGGTTGCTCATTAATTCAAAATACTTCACTTTTAGGAATGAACAAGTGTTACTTGGAATTGAAAACTTTCCAAAAAATTGATTATTCACTGTAACCACCAGTGGTTATGTTATAATAATAATATTGAGTCATTTGTGCATGAGTTGCGTTTGCATATATATATATATATATATATATATATATATATATATATATATATATATATATATATATATATATATATATATATATAGGGAAAGCGCCGGCAGACAGGCACATGAACAAAACACACAAACACACACACAGAATTACGAGCTTTCGCAACTGGCAGTTGCTTCGTCAGGAAAGAGGGAAGGAGAGGGAAAAATGAAAGGATGTGGGTTTTAAGGGAGAGGGTAAGGAGTCATTCCAATCCCGGGAGCGGAAAGACTTCCCTTAGGGGAAAAAAAGGACAGGTGTACACTCGCACACACACACACACACACATATCCATCCGCACATACACATATGTATGTGCGGATGGATATGTGTGTGTGTGTGTGTGTGTGCGAGTGTACACCTGTCCTTTTTTTCCCCTAAGGGAAGTCTTTCCGCTCCCGGGATTGGAATGACTCCTTACCCTCTCCCTTAAAACCCACATCCTTTCATTTTTCCCTCTCCTTCCCTCTTTCCTGACGAAGCAACTGCCAGTTGCGAAAGCTCGTAATTCTGTGTGTGTGTTTGTGTGTTTTGTTCATGTGCCTGTCTGCCGGCGCTTTCCCGCTTGGTAAGTCTTGGAATCTTTGTTTTTAATATATTTTTCCCATGTGGAAGTTTCTTTCTGTTTTATATATATATATATATATATGTGTGTGTGTGTGTGTGTGTGTGTGTGTGTGTGTGTGTGTGAGAGAGAGAGAGATCTATTTTTGACGAAGGCCTTAGGGGCTGAAAGCTTTATTTGTGAGAGTCTTTTAGTTGTGCCCATCTGTGCCTCAGCATCTCCACTATATGATGAGTAGCAACTTTCCTTTTCAAATATCGTTACATTCCATCCTGGATTTTCCATTGAGTGATTATGTTATTTTATTCTGAATACTTTATTTCCTTGTTGTCATAACTGATAACTTTTGGGCACAGTTCAACAGAATATTTTTATTGCAATAGTGTCACCTATTCCATAAATTGTCTTAATTCCCATCTTATGTAGACCATTATTTAAATATTTGGGGTGTTCTTACACAGGCAATGCAGCACATCTCCTGATTCATGACATTTTTGTTTATAAAATGCATCAGTTTGAAAATAACAGCTATAACCATTTAATAATTATACAACACAAATGACTGGATGTGGCACATACTCATCATTTTCTATGTAGTGTTACTTTGAAATGTAAATTTTCAGTGAGCTTCTGCAAGAATTGAAGATAGGTATTAACAAACCATATTGTCAAGCCGAAATTTAAGGCCTTTTTATTGGCATTGTATTTCCTGCAGTAACATTGTCACTAAAATGAAGACAAATCAAGGATGTTTTATTTCTGAGAACTCTGAAATGTTATCTAATTCAAACATCTTAATTTGGAGAGTGATGAAATAAAACTTTATTCACAACCAGTTTCTATCAACTCACAGCAATTTGCAGAGTATAGATGTAAATATAGATGAACAATGAATATCATCAGGTAATGTAAAACTAGAACCTGAATATAGACAGTGTACTGTGATTTTTACTGTACATTGTATTAATGCATTTTACTGTTTATGGCAGTTTGGGTGTTGCAGGACAGTTTTTTTACGTTATTTGTTGACACTATAGTAAAAATGAAGCCATATAAGGCTGTTACAAGAATAACAATGATTCATTGTTTGAAGGGGACCGAAAATAAAAACCTACTGCATCAGCACCTCTTGATGGTTCCTATAATCTGATTTTCTTCAAATATTTATGAAATGTGAGGCACCACCTGTGCATAATATATGCCAACTTGGCTTTTACACATTATCCCACATAATGTCACAGTGGGTGCCCTGTTAAGACTTAAATAATCTCATCCCCCCCCCCCCCTCTATGTATGATGCGAGTACACAATACACATAAAATGCATGCTACAGCATTGTCTACCCAGATAAGTTGAAAGAACAAGAGGGTTCTGAAAGTTTCAATGGGAACTTTAGGTAATGATTGACGAACATGGGAAAGGACTACAGTAGAAGACAAATGGGTAACTCTGAGAGAGGAAATAGTGAATGCAGCAGAGTATCAAATAGGTAAAAAGATGAGGCCGGGTAGAAATATTTGGGTATCACAGGATATAGATTCGACTGCCGAAAGGATATGGCGAAGATGAAAGAGAATACAAACATGTAAAAAAAACTAGACTGAAAGAAAGTGAGAAATGACTGTGCGGAATGCCTACAGGACAAGTTTAAGTCTACAGAAGCATATATAACTAGGGAAAAGATAGACATCAGCCACAAAAAAATTAACAGGGCCCTTGGAGAATTCAGAAGCAGCTGTGTGAATATCAAGAGCTCAGATGGAACACCAGTACTAAGTAACGAAGGAAAAGTTGAAAAGTGGAATGAATACACAGAGGAGCCATACAACAAGAAGTGAACATGATGGCAATATTATAGAAAGGGAAGAGGAAGCAAATGGATATGATATGGGAGGTATGACACTGTGACATGAATTTGACAGAGAACTGATACGCCTAAGCCAAAATACAACCCCTGGAGTAGATAATTACCTCACAACTACTGATATCTTCAGGGGAGCCAGCCATAACAGAACTATTCCACCTGGTGTGTAATAAATAAGACAGAGGAAATACCTCAGGCTTAAAGAGGAGAGTAATAATTCCAATGCCAAAGAAAGCAAGTGTTGACAGGCGTGAATATTACCAAATTATCAGTTTAATAAGGCATGATTGCAAATACTGACAATGAATTATTTGTAGAAGAATGGTAGCAGCCGACATCGAGAAAGAGAGCTTGGATTCAGGCAATACTGACCCTATGATTTATTTTAGAAGACGCAAGTTAAGAAAAGGCAAGCCTACATTTATAGCTTTTTTAGACTTACAGAAAGCTTTTGACTATGCTTAGCTGAATACACTTTTTAAAATATATATATGGACAAGGAATTGAAGTTCAGGCAGAAGAAGAAATAAAAGTTTGAGGTTTGCTGGTGACATTGTAATTCTGCCACAGACAGAAAAGAACCAGCAAGTGCATTTGAATGGAATGGACATCTTGAAAGGAAGATATAAGATGACTGTCAGTGAACGTAAAATAGAGGTAAGAACACACTAAAAGTAGAAGATGACTTTTACTATTTAAGCAGTAAAATAAGAGATGGCGGACAATGTAGAGAGGATATAAAATGCAGAATGGTAATTGCAAGATAAGCATTTCTGAAAAAGAGAAATTTGTTAATACAGAATATAGATTTTAATGTTAGGAAGTCTTTTCTGAAAGTATTCGTATGGAGTGTTGCCATGTATGGAAGTGAAAAATGGATGATTAACAGTTTAGAGAAGAAAAAAATAGAAAATTTAGAAATGTGGTACTGTAGAAGAATGCTGGAGATGAGGAGGTACAGAAATGGATTCCGGAGAGAAGAAATGTGTGGCATAACTTGACTAAAAGAACAGACTGGTTGAGAGGATACATTATGAGGCATCAAGGAAACATCAATTTAGTACTGGAGGGAAGTGTGGAGGGTAAAAAAATTACAGAGGAAGAGTAGTACAATATGCATGTACAAATGGATATGGATTGCAGTAGTTTTCCCAAGTCTGATGAATAGGTTTGCACAAATAGACTAGTGTGGAGAGATGCATCAAACCAGTGTTCAGACTGAAAACCAAAAAAGTATCCTTCATTAAATGTAATACAGATATTCTGAATTTATATTTCAGTTTTTTGTTGTCTCAACCATTTTATATTCAGCAAAATGCAAGAGTGCATTGAAATTTTACTTTTCAGAATAATATTACTGCTTCTTGTGTGTGCCCTCAGCTTCTTCTTCTGAACTGCATGAATAAATATTTGCACAAATATAAAAACTGACAGTCAAGAACATTTGCAGATGTAGGCCTACTATCCTTTATAATGTTTTAATTTTCATTAAGTGACATACTGCCATATAAGATATGTTCTCTGTCTGTATATAAAGGAACAGGTGAAAGCTTGTGCAAAATCCTTTATTTACAGTTATTTATTTCAATGCTGCCGTTACTAATTTGAGGGTGGGTGCTAAAGTGAGTGACTTCATAGTTTGCTGCACCAAAGCTAATTTTCTCTCTGAAGTGGAGTGTGAACTCACCTGAAACTTTCTGGGAGGTTAAATCTGTGCTGGACTGGGACTTGACCCAGGGACCACAGCCTTTTGTAGACAAATGCTCTACAGACTGAGTTAACAAAGAATCCTCCCAGCTTCACTTCCACCAGTACTTCTCTTCTACCTTCCAAACTTGTATTTGTGAGGGCAGGTCTTGAGTTGTGCTTAGACAACTAGGTGAGTAGATCACTTGCCTGCAAAAGGCAAAGATCCCAAGTTTGAGGCCACATCCAGCACGCAGTTTTAATCTACAGTAAGTATCTACAGTACCTACAAAAGAAGTTAAAGGCCTGCTAGTGTTCAGGTGAACATCTCCTGAAAACTGTACTACAATAAACAAACAACAATATAAAGTGCCTAAAAGCTTAGAACACTGACAATTAATAACGGGTATATATTTCATTACAGTCACAGTAAAAGAATGATGCATGAAAGCATAATATTCAGATGACACTTATGCTATTAAAGACTGGGCACCAGCTTAGTTGGGCAAGGATGGAGCACAAATATGCCTGACTATCTCCCAGTTTCAGCCTGATAAGTGAAGAATAATGATTGAAATCCTATTACTTATGAATGTATATACATATCTTAGTATAGCAAGAAGTTTTTAAAAATGGAAACTCTGCTGAAGTCAGTGCAAGTGCATGTTTTGACTAATACACTAAACAGTTTTACGACAAAAAATAAAAATTGTTCCGTATTGTGAAACTTAAAACTGTGTCATTGACTGCTGAAAACGAGACACTGATTACTAACTACTTCAACCAACCCCTTACCTCACCAAACGAATCAAGTCATAGTACAAATAAATAAATAATGTAGGGAGCAAATGATGTAGTACATCTGCCATGTATCTGTTTTCATTATCATTAGTTTAAGGGACAAGTTACCCTACTGTAAATTAATATTACAGGAGTGGTGGTGGCGTGAGGATGAAAGTTATAAATGTGCAACACGAATGTCAACAGTCGGCCTATAACGAAAAAAGTGGATGAAGATGTAATTTCAGATCTATTATATTTAATGGCACGAAGAACGAAACTACTATACTGCCCTCTAACTGACACTATTGCTTCATCCTCTTAAAACATTAGCCATCAAAACTTTTAACTTCATTGCAACAAGACATAAAACTTCTGTGTATCGTATGATTCTTTGAATATTAAACTCTTACGGTGTCAAAAGTAAATCCTTTTATATTCTGGACTGCTGTATACGGTAAATATAATTTCGCAAACTAATATTAAAAAATATGAATGTTAAATCTTGCAATGCAGCTTAGTACGCGGAAGAAACAAACTCTCACAGAGTGTTATTTCATTTGTAAACAAGTGGTTACGGTACGAACTGGTACTATCAAGCAAAATTAATATTTGTTTATATATTACCAAATAATTACCATGAACGCTATAGCTCGAGTAAAACTAACGCTTTGAAAACAAGTCTAGTGAAGTAAACACAGGTTTTGATATGTTTGCATAATAAAACGATGCGTCAGCGTTAAACATGTTACCTTAACATTTACGTATAACTTCCAGAAAATTTGACTCGCCAGTGTGTTTCGACACATTCTGCTAATGTTATACCAGTAAATTTGTCTTTAACGTCCCATAACAAAGAATTCCTGATTTATATCTCCACGCAACCCATTTTCCCGGTTGAAATACCATTCAAAACCGCTTCTTCTATACAGCCATTTAATCAAAACACACCATTTAAAACTGGTACCTGATACAAAAATCTTCCAATTTTTTGGCGAGTGTATATTTCTGCCCCCTAGCGACAAATAAGTACACCAATTTTGTCATCATAGAGACACCACTAGTTGCTTAGAGCCTCATACACGACTTTAATGAGCCCATGAAAGGGTATCTGAAATGATGGCGAGCCACGGTCTCGGCCACCTTTTACTCCCAGCGAAGCTCCCATGTAGTCAACTTGATTACCGATCCCCGGTACTCAGTTTTAGCCAGGAGAATGAGTGGACCTGTGGCTGTCAGTTATCCTGGAGGGTCTTGAGCGAGGAAAAACTGCCCACTTCTGCCGGAGATTGAGCCTGCTACCTCCAGGGCCACTCTGAAGTGCCAACCGCTTGGTCACCAAAGCCGCTTTAGGCGGGAATAATTTTAAGTGAATAACAGAAAACTCGATAGTTCCGACAAAACTGCAACTACAAAACGGGCTATACAGGGCAGAAAGTTGTGAATAAATCTCTAGCATCACCGTCAATAGATCTAACGAACAAGTTGGATATGGGTCGTTCTTGAAGCTAATTAGAGTAGATTGGGGGGAGAACGGAATGGACAGTGTCTTGAAAGGAGGACATAAGATGAACATCAACAAAAGTAAAACGAAGATAATGGAATGTACTCGAATTAAATCGGGTGATGCTGAGGGAATTAGATTAGGAAATGAGACACTTAAAGTAGTAAAGGAGTTTTGTTATTTGGGGAGCAAAATAACTGATGATGGTCGAAGTAGAGAGGATATAAAATGTAGACTGGCAATGGCAAGGAAAGCGTTTCTGAAGAAGAGAAATTTGTTAACATCGAGTATAGAATAGGAAGCCATTTCTGAAAGTATTTGTGTGGAGTGTAGCCATGTATGGAAGTGAAATAAGGACGATAAATAGTTTGGACAAGAAGAGAATAGAAGCTTTCGAAATGTGGTACTACAGAAGAATGCTGAAGATTAGATGGGTAGATCACATAACTAATGAGGAGGTATTGAATAGGATTGTTGAGAAGAGAAGTTTGTGGCAAAACTTGACTAGAAGAAGGGATCGATTAGTAGGAAATGTTCTGAGGCATCAAGGGATCACCAGTTTAGCATTGGAGGGCAGCGTGGAGGGTAAAAATCAGATAGGGAGACCAAGAGATGAATACACCAAGAAGGGTGTAGGTTGCAGTAGGTACTGGGAGATGAAGAAGCTTGCACAGGATAGATTAGCATGGAGAGCTGCATCAAACCAGTCTCAGGACTGAAGACCACAACAACAACAACGGGGAAAAATGCCTATCTGGGTGAGATGCCTAAAGCTGGCATTTCCGCCGGCTCTCAAAGATCGCGACACCAACCTGCACGGCAATCGCTAGCTGTCATATGGGGCGAAGGCAGCTCTGTGTATCGCTGTGGTAATTGTTTGTCCGCTTTGGAAGCAACAAATACAAGGCAAGAGCTAAAACGGACGCCCTCTTAATAGTGCACAGCTATTTTCAAGAGCGTACGAGCGTCTGAATTATGTAGTAGAGCCAAATGCTGCACATGTTGAGCGTAGAAGATACTTTGTAGTTAAATTGCCATCCGCCGTTGCCACACAAAGGCCATGTTGTGCCAGTCATGGTAAGTGGCATCTCACCCCGATCCTCGGGAGAGACACCACTATTTTCTGGGGGTAAGATGCCGAATCGTATCCCCCAGGTACACAGACTGTCTTTTCGTATGAAATGCCTAGAACGTATGTTAGAACATCAAACAGGGGTCAGTGGTCTGAAGAATCCCTACAAATGGCTATGGAACATGTAAGGACTGATGGAATGAATTGTTTTGAGCGTCCCAAGAATATTGGATCCCATACAGAATTCTGAAACGACGTCTGGTGAAGAAAGATGAAAGGAAGCATGGCATGGGCCCACAAAGTAATCAGTATTCTATTAATTATAATGTTTTCTTTGATTATGGAGCAAAATGAGAATAATTTTAACTGGAATATTAATTCCCCTAAAAATTAATGATTGAATTACTCGTTTTTAATTCCTCAAACTTTTCTCAGTGATGAATAACTATCACATTATAATTATTGTTATGATTTATAGGTAGCCTTGATGAAGAGAATGAGAAAATGTTGCTTACTTACATAAGACAGTTGCCAATGTGTAGATTTCCACCAACTGGAGCAACTTTTCATACGCTGGTATTCCAGTTTGTGGAAAGAAATGGAATTCCTCATAGATTTTGTAAAGAAAATCAAATGGCAGGTTGGGACTGGTTACAGTCCTTTCTGAAACATAACCCACAGCTAGCTATGAAGAAGCTACAAGGTATCTCTATTGATAAGGTGATGGGAATGAACAGAGAAGCTATTTCAGCATATTTTTCTTTAGTTCTGGAAGTCCTAACAGCAAATTATTTGCTGAATAAGCCTGGCCGCCTGTACGAAATGGACGAAACTGGGTTTCAGATGAACCCAAGGCCAGACAAAGTGGGAACAGAAAAAGGTTCTCCTTCTTTGTATCAAGTAAATTCCCAATAAAAAGGAAAACCATAACGGTAATCACTTGCTGCAATGCTGAAGGCAACGTCATCCCTTCAGTGTGCATTTTAAAAGGTAAAAGAAAGAAGTCTGAATGGGGAAGATGGACTTCTGAATGGTTCGATTGTATTTACGAATGAGAGATCAGGGTGTGTTAACTCTGATATATTCATGAGTTGGATGAAAGACCACTTTATTCCAAGAAAACAACAAGGAAAATGAGTTCTGCTTCTCGATGGGCACACCTCACATTCTACCGATCCAGATATGCTTGATCTTGCAACAGAAAATGATGTGATCATGATCTGTTTATCTCCGCATTCAACACACTACCTTCAGCCTCTTAACAGGTGTGTTTTCACATAATTGAAACAAGCTTTTTACAGGACAATGCAAAACTGGACATTGTGTCATCCTGGACGTAAAGTCCCAAGAGCACAGTTCCCAGTCGTCCTCAGCGAAGCCTGGAAGAATCTGGATTTGAAGCTTGTGGCTTTTACCCACACAACTCGTAAATAATTCCAGAGGATGCATTTCAAATTTCTGATCTGGTTGCTACTGGTGTGGCAGACAAGAATGAAGGATATAACACCGACCTACGTCGTTCTCCCACAGAAAGGCAATAGAAGACTTACACCACTGGTCGATAATGAGCCACTGCAGCGGCTGACAGTTTCTATTCATATTCAGAATAGGACCTTGTGATGGTGAATTGTAATTCGCTCATGTGTTGAAATGACCCCTGTCGTTTTGGAAATTTCTTTTAAATCGTTTATTTTTCCTTTCCCATACTCATTACCTCTGGGTATGTAATTTTGCTGTTGTGTGTACCAATCTTGCTGTGCGTTTAAATCACGTTTTACTGATCTATTGTACTGACTGATTGTACTGAGATAAGGAACCAGTGGTCGGAAATGTATATAGACTGAAGAGCCCCTGTTTTACTGATTTAATTGTACTGACCGATTTTACTGAGATAAGGAACCAACACGACGTGGTGTGGACTCGACTAATGTCTGAAGTAGTGCTGGAGGGAATTGATCGAAGAATCCTGCATGGCTGTCCATAAATCCGTAAGAGTACGATGGGGTGAGATCTCTTCTGAACAGCACGTTGCTATAATGTTCATGTCTGGGGAGTCTGGTGGCCGGCGGAAGTATTTAAACTCAGAAGAGTGTTCCTGGAGCCACTATGTAGCGATTCTGGGTGTGTGCGGTGTCGCATTGTCCTGCTGGAGCTGCCCAAGTCTGTCGGAATGCACAATGGACATGAATGGATGCAGATTATCAGGCAAGATGCTTACGTACGTGTCACCTGTCAGAGTTGTATATAGACGTATCATTGGTCCCATATTACTCCAACTGCACACGCCCCACGCCATTAAAGAGCCTCCACCAGCTTGAACAGTCCCCTGCTGGCATGCCATGCCATGGCATGCCATGGATTCGAGGTTGTCTCCATACCTGTACACGTCCATCAGCTCGATCCAATTTGAAACGAGACTCATCCCACCGGGCAACATATTTCCCGCCATCAATTGTCCAATGTCGTTGTTGTCAGGCCCACACGAGGCGTAAAGCTTTGTGACGTGCATTCATGTAGGATACACATGGGGGTCTTCGTATCCGAAAGCCCATATCGATGATGTTTCGTTGAATGGGTCCCACGTTGACACTTGTTGATGGCACAGCACTGAAATCTGCAGCAATTTGCGGAAAGGTTGCACTTCCGTCAAGTGGAACGATTCTCTCCAGTCGTCTTGATACAGTTCTTGTAGATTTTTTCCGGCCGCAGCGACTTCGGAGATTTGATGTTTTTACCGGATTCCTTATATTCACGGCACACTCGTGAAATTGCCATACGGGAAAATCCCCATTTCATTACGTCGGAGATGCTGTGTCCCATCGCTCTTGCGCCGACTGTAACACCACGTTCCAACTCACTTAAATCTTGTTAGCCTGTCATTGTAGCAACAGTAATCGGTCTAAGAACTGCGCCAGACTTTTGTTGTCTGATATATGCGTTGCCGACAGCTGCGCCGTATTCTGCCTGTTTACGTATCTGTGTATTTGAATACGAATTCCTATACGGGTCTCTTTGGTGCTTCAGTGTATACTGTTCATTGCATAACAACTTAGCGCATAGTAATTGTTCAAAGTAATGCCCGCCAGTGTAAATCCCATGCCACTTTTCTTTCCTCGTCCTCACCGAAGGCTAGCTACACACTACTCTCCACATTAAACCTACGAACAAACAACAGTACTTACATGTTGACAGTCGCCATTCTTTTCCTGTCAAACGTTCCCTCCTATACAGCCTTGGCATTTGAGGCAAATCTATTTGTTCGGATGCAGACTATTTATAGCGATACACCACCATTCTCACTTCAGCCTTCACTGCACATAATTACCTCGCCAGCCTCGTTCAATAGCAAATTTCTCGGGCCATCACATCCAATTCTAGTACTGCTGATCCCTCCAAAAAAAAACTTCGAAGCACACCACTGGTCACTCAGTATCATGATGGGGTGGAATGTATTAATCAGCTACTTTGACACTACCCGTGGTCTAGGGGTAGCGTCTTTGATTCATAATCGAAACGTCTTCGGTCCCGGGCTCGATCCCCGCCATTGCCTAAATTTTGATAAATAATCGGCATTGGCGGCCGTAGACTTCCGGGATAAGAAGTCAGCCTCTTTCAGCCAACTGCCATGTCAAAGAGGGCGGAGGGGCGGATAGAGGTTCAGGGCACTCTCTTGTCCTAGGGGTGGGAAATTGCCCCTAAAGGCGGAAGAATCAGCAACGATCAACGACATGAGGATGCAGAAGGCAATGGAAACCACTGCACTAAAGACACGTAACGTGTATCCACAGGACATGTGGCCTGTAGTTGAAGAAGTGTCATGATGATCTCTCCATTGGCAAAAGATTCCGGAATAGTCCCCCATTCGGATCTCCGGGAGGGAACTGCCAAGGGGGAGGTTACCATGAGAAAAAGATTGAATAATCAACGAAAGGATAATGTTCTACGAGTCGGGGCGTGGAATGTCAGAAGCTTGAACGTGGTAGGGAAACTAGAAAATCTGAAAAGGGAAATGCAAAGGCTCAATCTAGATCTAGTAGGGGTCAATGAAGTGAAGTGGAAGGAAGACAAGGATTTCTGGTCAGATGAGTATCGGGTAACATCAAAAGCAGCAGAAAATGGTATAACAGATGTAGGATTCGTTATGAATAGGAAGGTAGGGCAGAGGGTGTGTTACTGTGAACAGTTCAGTGACCAGGTTGTTCTAATCAGAATAGACAGCAGAGCATCACCGACAACGATAGTTCAGGTATACATGCCGACGTCGCAAGCTGAAGATGAACAGATAGAGAAAGTGTATGAGGATATTGAAAGGGTATTGCAGTATGTAAAGGGGGACGAAAATCTAATAGTCATGGGCGACTGGAATGCAGTTGTAGGGGAAGGAGTAGAAGAAAAGGTTACAGGAGAATATGGGCTTGGGACAAGGAATGAAAGAGGAGAAAGACTAATTGAGTTCTGTAACAAGTTTCAGCTAGTAATAGCGAATACCCTGTTCAAGAATCACAAGAGGAGGAGGTATACTTGGAAAAGGCCGGGAGATACGGGAAGATTTCAATTAGATTACATCATGGTCAGACAGAGATTCCGAAATTAGATACTGGATTGTAAGGCGTACCCAGGAGCAGATATAGACTCAGATCACAATATAGTAGTGATGAAGAGTAGGCTGAAGTTCAAGACATTGGTCAGGAAAAATCAATACGCAAAGAAGTGGGATACGGAAGTTCTAAGGAATGACGAGATACGTTTGAAGTTCTCTAACGCTATAGATACAGCAATAAGGAATAGCGCAGTAGGCAGTGCAGTGCAGTTGAAGAGGTATGGACATCTCTAAAAAGGGCCATCACAGAAGTTGGGAAGGAAAACATAGGTACAAAGAAGGTAGGTGCGAAGAAACCATGGGTAACAGAAGAAATACTTCAGTTGATTGATGAAAGGAGGAAGTACAAACATGTTCCGGGAAAATCAGGAATACAGAAATACAAGTCGCTGAGGAATGAAATAAACAGGAAGTGTAGGGAAGCTAAGACGAAATGGCTGCAGGAAAAATGTGAAGACATCGAAAAAGATATGATTGTCGGATGGACAGACTCAGCATACAGGAAAGTCAAAACAACCTTTGGTGACATTAAAAGCAACGGTGGTAACATTAAGAGTGCAACGGGAATTCCTCTGTTAAATGCAGAGGAGAGAGCAGATAGGTGGAAAGAATACATTGAAAGCCTCTATGAGGGTGAAGATTTGTCTGATGTAATAGAAGAAGAAACAGGAGTCGATTTAGAAGAGATAGGGGATCCCGTATTAGAATCGGAATTTCAAAGAGCTTTGGAGGACTTACAGTCAAATAAGGCAGAAGGGATAGATAACATTCCATCAGAATTTCTAAAATAATTAGGGGAAGTGGCAACAAAACGACTATTCACGTTGGTGTGTAGAATATATGAGCCTGGCGACATACCATCTGACTTTCGGAAAAGCATCATCCAGACAATTCCGAAGACGGCAAAAGCTGACAAGTGCGAGAATTATCGCACAATCAGCTTAACAGTTCATACATCGAAGCTGCTTACAAGAATAATATACAGAAGAATGGAAAAGAAAATTGAGAATGCGCTAGGTGACGATCAGTTTGGCTTTAGGAAAAGTAAAGGGACGAGAGAGGCAACTCTGACGTTACGGCTAATAATGGAAGCAAGGCTAAAGAAAAATCAAGACACGTTCATAGGATTTGTCGACCTGGAAAAAGCGTTCGACAATATAAAATGGTGCAAGCTGTTCGAGATACTGAAAAAAAGTAGGGGTAAGCTATAGGGAGAGACGGGTCATATACAATATGTACAACAACCAAGAGGGAATAATAAGAGTGGACGATCAAGAACGAAGTGCTCGTATTAAGAAGGGAGTAAGACAAGGCTGTAGCCTTTCGCCCCTTCTCTTCAATCTGTACACCGAGGAAGCAATGATGGAAATAAAAGAAAGGTTCAGGAGTGGAATTAAAATACAAGGTGAAAGGATATCAATGATACGATTCGCTGATGACATTGCTATCCTGGGTGAAAGTGAAGAAGAATTAAATGATCTGCTGAACGGAATGAACAGTCTAATGAGTACACAGTATGGTTTGAGAGTAAATCGGAGAAAGACGAAGGTAATGAGAAGTAGTAGAAATGAGAACAGCGAGAAACTTAACATCAGGATTGATGGTCACGAAGTCAATGAAGTTACGGAATTCTGCTACCTAGGCAGTAAAATAACCAATGACGGACGGAGCAAGGATGACATCAAAAGCAGACTCGCTATGGCAAAAAAGGCATTTCTGACCAAGAGAAGTCTACTAATATCAAATACCGGCCTTAATTTGAGGAAGAAATTTCTGAGGATGTACGTCTGGAGTACAGCATTGTATGGTAGTGAAATATGGACTGTGGGAAAACCGGAACATAAGAGAAAAGAAGCATTTGAGATGTGGTGCTATAGACGAATGTTGAAAATTAGGTGGACTGATAAGATAAGGAATGAGGAGGTTCTACGCAGAATTGGAGAGGAAAGGAATTTGTGGAAAACACTGATAAGGATGGTAGGACATCTCCTAAGACATGAGGGAATGACTTCCATGGTACTAGAGGGAGCTGTAGAGGGCAAAAACTGTAGAGGAAGACAGAGATTGGAATACGTAAGCAAATAATTGAGGACGTAGGTTGCAAGTGCTACTCTGAGATGAAGAGGTTAGCACAGGAAAGGAATTCGTGGCGGGCCGCATCAAACCAGTCAGCAGACTGACGTAAAAAAAATAAAAACTTCGACAAGGCCACAACTTGCTAAAAACATGAAATAGGATCCATTCTGTCTGAGATTTTGCCCACCACACCTAAAATAGCTTTTCGGCGCCCTGCCGATCTCCGCAGTATTCTTGACAGACCCTATGCTCCTTCTGCACCTATTTCCTTACCCTATGGCTCCTATCTTCGTGATCGCACCCTCTGCAAGATTTGCCATATACACCTTCCTACCACCAACTATACAAGCCCTGCAACTGGCGGAACATACACTATCAAAGGGAGAGTCACTTGTGAAACGACACATATAACATACCTGCTGTCACGTAAACCTCTTCGGCCTTTTACATCGTCATGACTACCATCAAATTATCAATTAGGATGAAAGGACATAGACAGAGGATGTGTACTAGCAAAACGCGATATCCTGTTGCAGAGCAAGCGCTGCAGCATGGCAGTCGTGACATCGGCGCCTGTTTCATCGCACGCACGACAGAAGTTTCTCAGAACTCCGTAGGGTGGAACTTGCCTGGCCTGGCCTTAATTTACGTTAATTTCTTCCATCTCAACATTTTTCACAGCAACTAGTCTTTTCTTCACTGTGTTTTAGTTTTATACATATTTCATTGTCTTGCCCGTCTATTTTTCACCACTCCCCTCCCACCTCTGTTACGGACAATACTCTTAGCTTTTTACTGTTATTAACTCATGTACGATGTTTAAGTAGTTATTTCTGTCTTGCGTATTACCCTGTCTTCCACCTTTAAGGTCTCAGGTTTTCAAATCCGATGCAGTCCCCAACAATCAGTCTTTCCTGCTCATCCCGCTCGGTAAGTCTCTCCTGATCCGCGGATCTGGGTGACTTTCCTGAAATCTGCCCCTTTTCCTAGACCTCTCCAGTCCTTTTCCTTCACCCCTCTTCCCCGTCAAGCGTTCTATCTCAAGAAGGAGTCATTGGCTCCGAAAGTATGTCTAATTATAACTTTCTTTTGTGTGTGTGTTCTACTGTCTCCTGGTGAGTAGTTCTTTGGCTAGCCAATTAAAGTATTTTGTCAAATATTGATTGTTTTCGAAATAAATATAATGGAGTTTCATTTGATTCGACTCCTGATATCGCTCATCGAGAAGAAATGCCGCAAGTCCTCAGGTAGTAGATATTGATTTTACCAGCAGAAAAGTTTCTATCAAAGAATATTTTTGGGATTTATTGAAATACGTGTTAAAGATGTATCCTCAATTAAAAGTAAAATTCCAGAGAAATTAAAATGCCGATGACATATCCTTGAGAAACTGTAGATTGCAGTGTTACGATACAGCTACCGTGAAATCAGGTGAATTATCTTTCGTCCCCACTCCTTAAATTTAGTAGTAGCTACTGCAGCTAAGCACGATCCAATCGTTGTAACATGGTTTGGAATAACTGAAAACACATATTTCTTCTCATGTACAGTATTGCGAATGGAAGTATTAAAAAATGCTTTCAATAAAAATGTTAAACGTGAACATACATCACGACGGAGCGCCAGCGCACAAGCGATTAGCTTGGAAGAGTGAGTAGAAATATTAGAAAACTGAACAGAGGACAGAACTGCCACAAGTGACATCAGAAGTAATGCTACAGTGTTATTGGAAAATACACTCAATTTTAATTCCATAAGTTTAGTACATTCCTGCCATGAAATCTTGAGAAGAACTGATCGAGTGCAACTCAGAGTAAAATTTCCTAAAATGAATTTTAGAGTAGCGTTCCACAATCTTGAATTATTAGAAACTAAGCTTGCAGAAATTCGGGACGAGATCTGTTACGAGGCAATAGAAAGGGCTAAGTCTGTCTGTGAAAAATGGAATATTGGTATAACAATCTTTATTAGAAGACGCCCAAAAATAGCCAAAGAATGGAGAGTAAACTTGGCTTGTCAGCGCAAATTGAAATTTTTCGCGTTATGGAAAGCGTTCTTGATCGCTTGCAAAAGAGAAATAATTACACGATTTGCGCAACTAAGTGATTTCAATTCCAAATCTTGATTTTTGCTAGACTTGAAGATTTATTAAACGAGACTAATGATAATGGTCCTGTAAATAATTGTAAAAATCTGGATGAATTTTATAGCATAGATTTTAATGGACAAGAACTCTTATGTCGAAATGTGAGTACAATATGCTACTCCGCAGTAGAAAAGTTACTGAACCGACAACTGCAATAGAGCTTCGTGCCTTCATAATCTCGCGTGGAGATGATTTTCCAAACCTTGGAGTACGCTTCAAATACAACTTACTACTTCAGTATCAATTTCTATCTGTGAACACTCGTTCAGCAAATTAAAACTAATTTTCGCGTATCTACGATAAACGATGGGAAAAGATCGAAGTGATTTAGCATTTTCAAGTATAGAAAGGGAAAAATTTGAAATGATCGACTTTTACGAAGTAATTGATAAATTTGCTCCAGCAAAGGTAAGAAACATGTATACAAGGTTATTTTTATTGTTTAAAAATGTATATTTTAAAAACAATTGTATAAATATGTAAATTACATATTATATTTTTAGCTAATTCTGGATGATAGTATGTCCGATTTTTCCATTATCACCGGCACAGTTCCGAATCCAATACTAATATTTTAACTAGATTTTTTTGTCTCATATTTAAAGCATAACTTGAGATTTTGTACCTCTTTATCCCCAAAAAACAGTATAGCATCCTGTAGAAATGATTACTTGTAATATATTACAGATATTTTAAGTTAGATACTACATTCTATTATTATTTATTCCTATTCTTACGAGTAAATTAAATATATATGTTATATTGATATATACGTAGCATAACTTAACCATAGATAACACTTGGTTTAAGAATCATGAAAGAGGGTGGAAGAGGCCTGGAGACAGTGGAAGGTTCCAGTTGGATTATAGAATGATATGACAGAGATTCAGGGGTCAGGTTTTAAACTGCAAGGCATTTACAGGGGCACATGTGGACTCTGACAACAACGTATTGGTTATGGAGATTAAAACTGAAGGAACTACAAAAGTAGGAATTTAAAGTAATGGGACGTGGATAAACTGAAAGACCCAGAGGTTGTAGAGAGTTTTAGAGACTGTATTAGGGAACGGTTGAGAAGAACAGGGAAAGAAACACAGTAGAAGAATAATGGGTAGCTTTGAGAGATGAAATAGTGAAGACAGCGGAGCATCAAGCAGGTAAAAATACGAGGGTTAGTAGAAATGCATAGGTAACAGAAGAAATATTGAATTTCATTGATGAAAGGAGAAAATCTAAAAACGCAGTAAATGAAGCAGGCGAAAAGGAATACAAAAGTCTGAAAAATGTGATCGACAGGAAAAGCAAAATTGCTAAGCAGGGATGGCTAGAGGACAGATGTAAGGATTTAGAAGCATATATCGCTAGGGGTAAGACAGATACAGCTTACAGAAAAATTAAAGAGACCTTTGGAGAAAAGAGAACCACCTGTATGAATATCCAGGGCTTAGAAGGAGAACCAGTCCTAAGCAAAGAGTGGACTCGCATTCGGGAGGACGACGCTTCAATCCCGTCTCCAGCCATCCTGATTTAGGTTTTCCGTGATTTCCCTAAATCGTTTCAGGCAAATGTCGGGATGGTTCCTTTGAAAGGGCACGGCCGATTTCCTTCCCAATCCTTCGCTAACCCGAGCTTGAGCTCCGTCTCTAATGACCTCGTTGTCGACGGGACGTTAAACACTAACCACCACCACCACCTAAGCAAAGAAGGGAAAGAAGAAAGGTGGAAGGGGTATATAGAGGATCTATACAATGGCGATGTACTTGAGGGCAATATAATGGAAATGGAAGAGGACGTAGATGAAGATGAATTTGGAGATACAATACTGTGTAAAGAATTTGACAGAGCACTGAAAGACCAAAGTCGAAACAAGGCCCCGGGAGTAGACAACATTCCATTAGAACTACGGATAGCCTTGGGAGAGCCAGCCATGACAAAACTCTTCCATCTGGTGAGCAAAATGTACCTGCAGACTTCAAGAAGAATTTAATAATTCCAATCCCAAAGAAAGCATGTGTCGACAGGTGTGTTAATTACCGAACTGTCAGTTTAATAAGTCATGGTTGTCAAATTCTAACACGAATTCTTTACAAACGAGTGAAAAAACTGGCAGAAGCTGACCTTGGAGAAGATCAATTTGGATTCCGAAGAATTGGTGGAACACGCTAGGCGATACTGTCACCACGACTTATCTTAGAAGATAGGTTAAGGAAAGGCAAACCACCGTTTCTAGCTTTTGTAGACTTAGAGAAAGCTTTTGACAATGTTGACTGGAATACTCTCTTTCAAATTCGGAAGGTGGCAGGGGTAAAATACAGGGAGCGAAAGGCCATTTCAAATTTGTTCAGAAACCAGATCGCAGTTATAAGAGTCGGGGAGCATGGAAGGGAAGCAGTGGTTGGGATGGGAGTGCGATAGGTTTGTAGCCTATCCCCGATGGTATTCAAACTGCATACTGAGCAAGCAGTAAAGGAAACAAAAGAAATATTTGGAGTAGGAATTAAAATCCATGGAAAAGAAATAAAAACTTTGAAGTTTGTCGACGACATTGTAATTTTGTCATAGAGAGCAAAGGACCTGGAAGAGCAGTTGGATGGAATGGACAGTGTCTTGATAGGAGGATACAAGATGAACTTCAACAAAAGCAAAACGAGGATAATGGAATGTAGTCGAATTAAGTCGGGTGATGCTGAGGGAACTAGATTAGGAAGTGAGACACTTAAAGTAGTAGATTAGTTTTGCTATTTGCGGAGCAAAATAACTTACGCTGGTCGAAGTAGAGAGGATATAAAATATAGACTGGCAATGGCAAGGAAAGCGTTTCTGAAGAAGAGAAATCTGTTTACAACAAGTATAGATTTAAGTGTCAGGAAGTCTTTTCTGAAAGTATTTGTATGGAGTATAGCCTTGCATGGAAGTGAAACATGGACGATAAATAGTTTAGAGAAGAAGGCCTCATCCACGTATACAACCTTCTTTCATGATTTTTAAACCAAGTGTTAGCTATGATTAAGTTACGCTCAATGCAAAATTCTACCAGGTAGCTTCCTCTTTCATTCCTCACTCCCATTCCATATTCACCTACTACTTTTCCTTCTCTTCCTTTTCCTACTATAGACTTCCAGTCCCCAATGACTATTAAATTTTCGTCCCCCTACACTGTCTGAATAATTTCTTTTATCTCACCATACATTTCTTTAATCTCTTCCTCATCTGCGGAGCAACTTGGCGTATAAACTTGTACTACTGTGGTAGGCGTGGGCTTTGTGTCAGTCTTACCTACAATAATGCGTTCACTATGGTATTCGTAATAGCTTACCCGCGCGCCTATTTTTAATTCATTATTAAACCTACTCCTGCATTACCCGTATTTGAATTTGTATTTATAACCCTGTATTCACCTGACCAGAAGTCTTGTTCCTCCTTCCTCCGAACTTCGCTAATTCCCACTGTATCTAACTTTAACATATCCATTTCCCTTTTTAAATTTGCTAACCTACCAGTGCGATTAAGGGCTCTGACATTCCACGCTCCGATCCGTAGAACCACAGTTTTGTTTTCCTGATAACGATGTCCTCCTGAGTATTCCCCGCCCGGAGATCCGAATGGGGTACTATTTTACCTCCGGAATATTTTACTCAATATGATGCCATTATCACAGTAAATCTGCATCCCTTGGGAAAAATTACGGCTGTAGTTTCCCCTTGTTTTCAGCCGTTCGCAGTACCAGCACAGTAAGGCCGTTTTGGTTAATGTTACAAGGCCAGATAAGTCAATTATTCATGCCCTTGCCACTGCAACTATTGAAAAGACTGCTGCTCCTCTTCAGGAACCACACGTTTGTCTGGCCTCTCAACAGATAACCCTCCGTTGTGGTTGCACCTACGGTACGGCTATCTGTATCGCTGAGGCATGCAAGCCTCCCCACCAACGGCAAGGTCCATGGTTCATAGGGCGGAATGGCAGGTTATCAAGATTTAATTGAGTTTGAACGTTGTGTTATAGAGCCTCAAAAGCGGTGGGACACAGCATCTCCTAAGTAGCGATGAAGTGGGGTTTTCTCGTACGACCACATCACAAGTGTACCGTGAATATCAGGAACCCGGTAAAACATCAAATCTCCGACATCGCTGTGGTCGGAAAAAGATCATGCAACAACGGGACTAACGGCGAATGAAGAGAATCGTTCAGCGTGACAGAAGTGCAACCATCCCTCAAATTGCTGCAGATTGTAATGCTGGGACATCAACAAGTGTCGTGTGCAAACCATTCAACGAAACATCATCGATATGGGCTTTCGGAGCCGAAGTCCCACTTGTGTACACTTGATGACTGCTCGACATAAAGCCTTACGTCTCGCCTGGGCCCATCAGCACCGACATTGGACTGTTGATGACTGGAAACATGTTTCCTGGTCGAACGTGTCTCGTTTCAAATTGTATCGAGCGGATGCACGTGTACGGGTATGGAGGCAACGTTATGAACCCATGGACATTGCATGTCAACAGGGGACTGTTCAAGCTGGTGGAGTCTCTGTAACGGTTTGTGGCCTGTGCAGTAGGAGTGATATGGAACCTCTGATACATCTAGTAATAGGCGACACGTACGTAAGCATCCTATCTGGTCACCTGCATCCATTCATGTCCATTGTGCGTTCCGATGGACTTGGCAGTTCCAGCACGACAGTGCGATATCCCACACGTCAAGAATTTCTGGAGTGGTTCCAGGAACACTCTTCTTAGTTTAGACACTTCCGCTGGCCACCAAACTCCCAGACACGACCATTATTGATCATATCTGGGATGCCTTGCAACGTGCTGTTCAGAAGAGATCGCCATCCCGTCGTATTCTTACGGATTTATGGACAGCCCTGCAGGATTCATGGTGTCAACTTCCTCTAGCACTACTTCAGACGTTAGTCAAGTCTGTGCCACTTCCGAGTGCTTGCAGAGGCCCTACACAATATTAGGCAGGTGTACTAGTTTCTTTAGCTCTTCATTGTATATGGATACGGTCTGCAAAATGTGTCACGGATGGGGTTAGTAGGAGAGAAGACATAAATTAAAACTCCATGGCTGATGCAATTTGACTGTAGGAAGAGCGAAAATATACTGCGTGATTCAAAAAGGAAGAATACATTTCAAATGTTTATTACACACAACTACACAAGCAATTCTGAGAAGAGCAAAGAGGAAATACCTAAGGGATATCATCATTGAAGCAGAAACAGACTTCAGAGGACAAAAGACTAGGAAAATGTTTCTGAAGGTGAAGTACCTCTGCAAAGGTTACCAGGCCAAGCAGAAATTTGTCAAAGATTCCCATGATAAGATCCTGACAAATGATAGGGACATAGCTGAGACATGGAAAGAGTACTTTCGACAGGTGCTAAATTGTGATGAACCCGAACTGCAGTTTGATTTCTAGTACCCAATTACAGCCGATGCAGATTATCCCCCACCTACCATGGATGAGATAAAAACCATAATCAGACACCTTAAACAGAATAAGAGTCCAGGTGAAGATGGGATACAGGCTAAAATGATCCTGGCAAGAGGAGAGAAACTTGCAGAAAAAATACACCGACTGATACATGCAATATGGACCAAAGAAGAACTACCAGGAGAATGGAAAACAGCTCTGATTTGTCCAATACATAAGAAGGGCGACAAGCTGAAATGTGACAATTATCGGGGAATCGCCCTGCTTAACGTGTGCTATAAGATCCTGTCCAATTGCCTCATACATAGAATTCAGCCAGTGGCAGAATCGGTGATTGGGGAGTACCAGGGAGGTTTCTGGCCAGGACGGTCAACAGTAGACCACATCTTCAGTCTCCGGCAGCTCACTGAGAAAATGGGTGAATATGGTAAAGATTTGCATATTTTATTCGTTGATTTTAAGAAGGCCTATGGTTGCATACATCGCAAGAGCCTGCTCAACTGTTTAAGGGAGTTTGGCATAGCAGATAAACTCATCAATCTGATGAAGATCTGTCTGAATGAAACACGTGCAAAGGTGAAGATGGGAAATCGCGTAACTGAGGAGTTTGAAATTGCGACAGGACTCAGGCAAGGAGATGGGTTGTCTCCTATCCTGTTCAACTTTGCCCTCGAGAAGATTGTACGCAAGACTTTCCAAGAGAACGAAGTGCTTGAAATCGAAGGAAAGAGACTGGCATACTTAGCCTATGCAGACGACATCTATTTACTCTCTAGGTCGGAAGAAGAGTTGGAGCAAATGACCAAAGCACTAAAGGAGGCTGCCAGCAAATTTGGGCTAAACATAAACGAAGACAAGACAGAGTACCTCGTTATGACGCATGATCATTGTCAGACTGCTGATCATCTACAATCACTGCAGGTTGGGGACCATTCCTACAAGAGAATGCAAGAATTTAAATACCTAGGGGTACTTTTCACTGAGAACTCGTCATGTGAAGCAGAGATCAATGCCAGAATACCAGGAGCCTAGCACAACTGCTTCGGTCCAAATATCTCTCCAGACAGTTCAAGATTTGACTGTACAAAACCCGGATCCAGCCTGTTGTTCTGTATGGCTGTGAGACATGGAGTATCCGGAAATAGGACTTCCATGAGCTCCTTGTTTTTGAGAGAAAAGTGCTTCGGATGATCTTCGGTCCGGTTCTGGATGCAGAGACAGGGGAATGGAGGATCAGATACAACCAAGAGCTTGAGGAACTATACCAGCAGTCCAACATAGCAGGAACCGTCAAAGCCAAACGAATGCAGTGGGCCGGCCATGTGGCCCGGATGGAGGATCACAGATGGCCTCGGAAGCTCCTGGATTTCACACCTACAGGAAAGAGACCGCTAGGGAGACCCAAGAAGCGTTGGAGGGATGGACTCCATGAAGATTTAAACCAAGTGTCAATAGATGTGAACGGATGGCGGATAGCAGCAATGGACAGAATACAGTGGAGGAGGAAACTTGTAGATGCGTGTGGTCCAATGGGCCTGATCATGTGGTGGTAGTAGTAGTAGTGTTACAGACAGATTATAAAAGTTAGAAACACGTTGCTTACGTCACTGGGTAGAGGAAGTTCAAAGTTTTGACACAGCCACGCTGTTGTTTGTCTGTAGCATGATGAGGACTACATCACAAAAGAAATCATTTTGTGAGTTGAAATTTGCGCTAAGTCAATCCGTTGTTCAAGTGCATCCTGAATTCCGCCGTCGATTCAGCATGAAGCCGACTCTGCACAAGCAGATTTGTGGTTCAAATGGCTCTGAGCACTATGGGACTTAACTTCTGAGGTCATCAGTCCCCTAGAACGTAGAACTACTTATACCAAACTAACCTAAGGACATCACACACATCCATGCCCGAGGCACGATTCGAACCTGCGACCGTAGTAGTCACGCCGTTCCGGACTGCAGCGCCTAGAACCACAAGGCCACACCTGCCTGGCGTCGTCATGGAATATGACAGGGACTCAGCGAAACTGAATTTATTTTGTGGGGCTTTTGTTCACAGAGTTTAATGACCTTTCCTTTTTGCGGAGGAAATGGAATGTCACACCTGGACATGCTGCAAAATTGATTATTTCCTCAACCCCACGAAGATATCAGTCATTTCACTTTTTATACATGACGGAACCACGCCTCACTTTCAGCTTGAGGCGCGGCATGTCTTAAAAATAGCATCCAACCACTTTGGATTGAAAGAGGTGCACAAGAAGGTTTTATTATTTGTTTTCGGCCTCCCAGGTGACGAGACCTCACACCATGCGATATTTTCTTTGGGTGGCGAGGAGGGGGGTGGGGGGGGGGGTGAGGGTTGGGGAAGGGTGGGTGTCCAGAAAGACAGAGTCTTTTTCCCACCTGTGGGCAGCTACTCTTAAAGAGCTGAGAAATCGAATTCAAAGAGCTGTCAATTAAATAAACAAAAAAAAGGCTCAAATGGCTCTGAGCACTATGGGACTAAACTACTGAGGTCATCAGTCCCTAGAACGTAGAACTAATTAAACCTATCTAACCTAAGGACATCATACTCATCCATGCCCGAGGCAGGATTCGAACATGCGGTCGTAGCGGTCGCCCAGTTCCAGACTGTAGCGCCGAGAACCGCTCGGCCACTTCGGCCGGCTCTGTTCTTTCATTTTAAATCACCCTTCAGTAAGCGAAAAACTTTTCGGCCTTTCGTTTTATGGGAGTGTCAGCAAGAAAAAGTTTCATAAGGTATGAAATTGTGCGTAAATTTTGTTACTAGTCACCAAGTTCCGTAATTCTCAAATCTTGGATGACTAATCTGGATGTTTACGTGTGGTGAGTTGCTGTCTCATGACACATATACAGTTCCTAACTGCAATACTTGGTTCTCTGTGTTAAACCTCTAACATAAGAATATACCTCTTAACGAGTACATTATCGCAATAATTTAAATTTTTAAATTCGCTCAATAATTATGTGAAATACCGAAAATCGAGATTTTGATGTCCTTGGACGCCGTTAGAGAGGCAACGTGGAACTGGAATCGGATGCCATGATCCAGGTTAGCTTTTTACTAACATAGATACCTAGATGAAATGATGTTGAACCATTCAGAGTAAATTTGTGGTGAAACTACACTACTGGCCATTAAAATTACTACACCGAGAAGAAATGCAGATGATAAACGGGTATTCATTGGACAAATATATTATACTACAACTGACATGTGATTACATTTTCACGCAATTTGGGTGCATAGATCTTGAGAAATTAGTACCCAGAACAACCACCTCTGGCCGCAATAACGGCCTTGATACGCCTGGTCATTGAGTTAAACAGAGCTTGGATGGCGTGTACAGGTATAGCTGCCCATGCAGCTTCAACAAGATACCACAGTTACTCAAGAGTAGTAACTGGTATACTGTGACGATCCAGTTGCTCGGCCACCATTGACCAGACGTTTCCAGTTAGTGAGAGATCTGGGTAATGTGCTGGCCGGGGCAGCTTTCGAACATTTTATGTATCCAGAAAGGCCCGTACAGGACCTGCAACATGCGGTCGTGCATTATCCTGCTGAAATGTAGGGTTTAGCAGGGATCGAATGAAGGGTAGAGCCACGGGTCGTAACACATCTGAAATGTAACGTCCACTGTTCAAACTGCCGTCAATGCTAACAAGAGGTAACCGAGACGTGTAACCAATGGCACCCCATACCATCACTCCAGGTGATACGCCAGTATGGCGATGACGAATACACGCTTCGAATGTGCGTTTACCGCTATGCCGGCAAACACGGATGCGACCATCATGATGGTGTAAACAGAACCTGGATTCATCCGAAAAAATGACGTTTTGCCATTCGTGCACCCAGGTTCGTCTTTGAATGCACCATCGCTGGTGCTGTTGTCTGTGATGCAGCGGCAAGGGTAACCGCAGCCATGGTCTCCGAGCTGATAGTCCATGCTGCTGCAAACGTCGTCGAACCGTTGGTGCAGATGGTTGTTGTCTTACAAACGTCCCCATCTGTTGACTCAGGGATCGAGACGTTCCTGCACAATCCGTTACAGCCATGGGGATAAGATGCCTGTCATCTAGACTGCTAGTGATACGAGGCCGTTGGGATCCAGCACGGCGTTCCGTATTACCCTTCGAACCCACCGATTCCATATTCTGCTAACAGTCATTGGATTTCGACCAACGCGAGCAGCAATGTCGCGATACGATAAACCACAATCGCGATAGGCTACAATCCGACCTTTATCAAAGTCGGAAACGTGATGGTAGGCATTTCTCCTCCTTACATGAGGCATCACAACAACGTTTCACCAGGCAACGCCGGTCAACTGCTGTTTGTGTATGATAAATCGGTTGGAAACTTTCATGTCAGCATGTTGTAGGTATCCCCACCAGCGCCAACCTTGTGTGAATGCTCTGAAAAGCTAATCATCTGCATATCACAGCATCTTCTTCCTGGCGGTTAAATTTTGCGTCTGTAGCATGTCATCTTCGTGGTGTAGAAATTTTAATGGCCAGTAGAGTATATTAAATTTTATGTTTTCGGAACAGAATTTAACGAGACATGGGACGGTATTGGAATGTACGTATCAATCTTAATTTATGCAGTATGATTAAGCTTGGGAAATAGACATATATTGATTTCGAGGCAGCGAAAACAAAGAAGTCGTTTTCGCACGAGTTGTTATAAAAAGATTGAAAATCTTTACTCTCTTTTGGCCCTCATGTCAGACATTCCATTAAATGTAGTGCCTCCAGTATATTGAGAGTGTTTGATATCTTCCAGACGACGCCATTTCTTTTCGTTGCAAAATCCAGGAAGCAAGGAGAACCCACACAGTCGCTGTGACGTTGGTGAACACACTCGTCGTCTGCAGGAGTCTGTAACACTTTCAATACTGTGTTTAACAAACAAATTGTAATTTCTTGATCATATTTACCTTTAGTTAGACATTAGTCCACTACATCGATACGGTGTGCGGATTTTTTACAGAAATAATTAACATTGGCACTGATCTTCGTTTTGCAGGTAGTCTTCTGTTTCCCACTTAGTATGAATATTCATGGTCACGTTTCCTTTGTGACGGCCAGTAATGCTCCCTTCTTGGAATAAACAATATGAAACAACTTTTGCCGCAGTCTTTAAGGAATCTACCGACGTCACAGACACAATCCTTTCTGTAAAGTGCGGCTGGGAAATAACAGCGAAATAATAGACGCAAATGAATTATTCATCGCTTTTCGCGAGCAACGAAAGCGCGTCTTCCTTTTAAAAAGCTGCAGGGCAAGCAGCTTTCTGTCCTTTGATAAAACCCTTTCTGAGTTCGGCCCACATGGTAACATTGGAAATGAGTCATTGAAGTGCACATATTATTTGCGATGAACGTCAGTGCAGTTTCTCAGCTTTCGTCGTTTAAGGTGTAATTACCAAACTAGCACGCGGGGTTGAATGGACGAATAAACCTTGCTGTCAGAGAGGGAATACGATTTGATTTTTCTGCCGTGGCTCTAAATGCTGTACCGGTTGGTGCAACAAGGTCATTAGATCATTACCGCCTTGTTGCCCTTCCGAAGTACTGTCACTGCTGTAACGACTCAACATCGGTACCGAATTATTATAAGGTTGGAGCATGGCGGACTTGAAGTCGAACGTTGATGTTAGGTTACAACTGATTAATGTTGTATGTCAAGGAATGTTATTACGTGGCTGAGCAACTACTAGGTATTCCGACGTAATCAATCTGAAATTTTTCATTTGTGTGGACATAGAGTCCGTAGTTGCTTTATAATTCTTGAGGGTATTCTTGTTCTGACGTTGCAACTACAGAATGCGTGCATTTTTTCACTAGACGCCTACCGCTCCATTGAGGTAAAGCGTCATCAGTGGTGGTGATTTTTTTGTTGATTTGTCGCTTACATCGGGAAATGCCGTCTGTTAGCACATCGTTGTTTTTTTGCGTTATACACTGATAATATTGGTCTAATTTTTAGTTGTTCTGCACCACTGTGCATTTCTTATGCTTTTCACAACACACTTTTATGCACATCACTGTATAACATACACTCAGAAGAAAAAAAAACGAACAGAATTCCACGCAAAAAAAAAAACATAAAAAAATTATTCTTTTGAAGCGAACCAGTGAGCAAGCCATTTTCGTACATTTTCACACGAATTGAAGCGTTGTTCAGCAATGGAGTGTCTCAGTGATGCAAATAGATGATAATCGGACTGAGAAAAGTCTGGAAAATAAGCCGCATGTCCTAGTATTTCCCAACTAAACGCCTTGATCGTTTTCCTGACCCACTTTGCTGTGTGTGATAAGGCGTTATGATGGAGCAATGTGACTTTGTGTTGCCTTTTTCCATATTCCGCTCGTTTTTCACGTAATGTTCGATTTAAATCGTTCATTAGCTGTAGACAACGATCAGTGTTAACGGTTTCACCAGGTACCTCATTACAGATGACACCATTCAGATCCCACCAAATACAGAGCGTTGTCTTCTCTCCAAAGCGATTTGGCCTCGCAGTGGACCGATGGTTTGCCTGGATTCACCCATGATTTACAACACTTAGGATTCTCAAAATATATCAATTTTTCATCACCTGTCTCTATTCGATGAAGAAACGACTTTATTTTGTATGTGGTGAGCAGCATATCACAAAGGTCTTTCAATTTGCTTGCTGTCTTTCATTCAGTGTCGCGTCAGAGTGAGTTAGGAAATGTTATAAATTTTTTTAAAATTATTGTATCTTGTGTGAGTTTCGGAAGGGAGTCTTTTTTCAGTGAAATGGCCTTGGCTGAAATATTCATATTATGACACCTGTTACTGCAAAACAGGAATCTTCGGATCGGTACTCATTATTTACACAGATGAAAATCTATAACGACGAAAGTAGTTGTAGGCACACCACCAGTATTGAGGGCAATGAAATTCAAATTCCTATATCGCCATCCAGATTTAGATTTTATGCGGTTTCCATAAATCCTTTACTTGTTGGTCAGTATCTATAAAGAGGACATATTCAAAGTTCCATATGTTTTAGAACACTGTCCCGCATTTTTTGCGGTTGATATTTCTTGTTTTAAAAGGAACAAACGAACTTCGGTGCACAGCTGGTAACTATTACGCTATCGCTGGAAACAATACTGAAAATAAATGAAAGCAGATTCATTTACATTTATAATTGTCTGCGTCTTTCGCAGCTCAAGTTTAATCCATTGCGCCTTGAAACAGGCAATGACAGTAATTATTAATGAGTATAGACAGATTACAGCAAGAGCAATAGTGCTAAAAAGCCTTCTTAGTCATAAATCGCATGCTGTGATAAAAAGTTTTAGTTTGGTTGTATTTTTGCACCGAAAAAAAAAGAAAAGGTGTGACTCACGACTATGGATTTATTATGTTTATATTATAGCACAGCTGAAATGACATCGAAAAGCACTGTAGTTCTTGGAATTATTTTATGGTTTCATTTAAATTGGTTAATCGCTTTGAAATCAATGAGAAACAAATGAATGAACTAAAGCCCACACAAGAAATTACAAATTAAAAACCTGTACTACAGTTGATGGATTTTCTAAAAGAAACATGGTCCGTAGTACGCTGTAATATTCCTTATTAATTATGCGATCGGCTGATTTCGGCGTTTATGCCATTTTCAAGCGCATGTGGCTTTGTGTGTGCTTGAAAATGACATAAACGTCGAAACTGGCCGATCACACAAATTGTAAAGAATATTACAGTCTACTCCGGACAGTGCTTTCATTTAATAAATTTTTAGTGGCTGTGGTCCCACACAAAAACAAAATTATAACAGCTGCGAATGACCGAAAGACAGATACAAATTAAACGTTTACGCTGTGCCGATTCAGCATGTGTGTATGGACTGCGTCTTCACTCTTTTGCCTATCAATTTTGTCTTGTCAATTTACACAATTTTTACATTTATTTAAATTGTCGTTGTTTGCGGCCTGTGTGACTTCATAATTTTTCGAAAAGAAGGAAACAATGACGAGGCCGGGCACAGAACGAAAGGGTTACAGACTGACATTTAATGAGGTGAGGTGATGTTTAAAAATACATAGCCTGTATTTGTGGTTGATCAGATTTAATTTTTTAACTTATTATTCTTCAGCAGTCCCTTTGGTGTGCAGAAACACCTTAAAACATCTCAGAGCCAACTGCAAAAGATTCAAAATTAAGGTGGCAAAACGGATAGATTGCAGTTGCCCCTCGTTGATTACGTTAATGATTCCGTTAATATACACTACTGGCCAATAAATTGCTACACCAAGAAGAAATGCAGATGATAAACGGGTATTCATTGGACAAATATATTATACTAGAACTGACATGTGATTACGTTTCACGCAATTTGGGTGCATAGACCCTGAGAAATCAGTACCCGGAACAACTACCTCTGGCCATAATAACGGCCTTGATACGCCTGGGCATCGTGTCAAACAGAGCTTGGATGGCGTGTACAGGTACAGCTGCCCATGCAGCTTCAACACGACACAACAGTTCATCAAGATTAGTGATTGGCGTATTGTGACAGCTAGTTCCGCGGTCACCATCGACCAGACGTTTTCAGTTAGTGAGAGATCTGGAGAATGTGCTGGCCAGGGCAGCTTTCGAACATTTTCTGTATCCAGAAAGGCCCATACAGAACCTGCAACATGCGGTCGTGCATTATCCTGCTGAAATGTAGGGTTCTGCAGGGATCGAATGAAGGGTAGAGCCACGGGTCGTAACACTGAAATGTAACGTCCACTGTTAAAATGCCGTCAATGTGAACAAGAGGTGACCGAGACGTGTAACCAATGGCACCCCATACCATCACGCCAGGTGATTCACGAGTATGGCGATGACGAATACACGCTTCGAATGTGCGTTTACCGCTATGTCGGCAAACACGGATGCGACCATCATGATGGTGTAAACAGAACCTGGATTCATCCGAAAAAAATGTCGTTTTGCCATTCGTGCACCCAGGTTCGTCTTTGAGTACACCATCGCTGGCGCTGTTGTGTGTGATGCAGCGTCAAGGGTAACCGCAGCCATGGTCTCCGAGCTGATAGTCCATGCTGCTGCAAACGTCGTCGAACTGTTGGTACAGATAGTTGTTATCTTGCAAACGTCCCCATCTGTTGGCTCAGGAATCGAGATGTGGCTGCACGATCCGTTACAGCCGTGCGTATAAGATACCTCTCATCTCGACTGCTAGTGTTATGAGACCGTTGGGATGGAGCACGGCGTTCGGTATTAGCCTCCTGAACCCACCGATTCCATATTCTGCTAACAGTCATTGGATCTCGACCATCGCGAGCAGCAAGGGTGACATCAGGCGCGGAGTGTCCCCGTTGTCTGCTCGCAGCGCCTTTCTCTGCTCCAACCTCTGTCTTGAGTTTTGGGTTTCTACAGGACACCCGATGGCTAGGTATGAGTACTTTTAGTGATGCCGAAGGGTACATTTCACGTAGGCGCTGGAAGTATTTTCTTGAAGAGAGGACGGTGTTGAAATGGTATGAAACTGAGCAGTGATGCATCTACGATCTCCTCTGACTGACGAATAGTCTAAGAACGCACAATCTGACTATGTGTACTGGTTTGTTCGTCTACAGAACGCAACAGGTGACCCGGACATTCAGCAAGTCACTGTACCACCCCATTGTTACCAAATGGTGTCAGAATGGTTTGAGGAACACTTCTACGATTTCTCTCTCTCTCTTTTTTTTTCGAGTTATCAGTCTTCTGAGTGATTTGATGCGGCCCGCCACGAATTCCTCTCGTGTACCAACCTCTTCATCTCAGAGTAGCACTTGCAACCTACGTCCTCAGTTATTTACTGGATGTATTTCAGTCTCTGTCTTCTTCTACAGTTTTTGCCCTCTACAGCTCCCTCAAGTACCATGGAAGTCATTCTCTAATGTCTTAACAGATGTTCTACCGTCCTGACCCTTCTTCGTGTCAGTGTTTCCCACATATTCTTTACCTCTCCTTTTCTGCGCAGAACCTCCTCATTTCTTACCTTATCAGTCCACAATCGTCTATAGCACCACATCTCAAATACTTCTATCTCTTCTGTCCCGGTTTTCCAACAGTCCATGTCACGCTATCATACAATGTTGTGCTTCAAACGTACATTATCAAAAGTTCCTTCCTCAAATTAAGGTCTATGTTTGATACTAGTAGACTTCTCTTGGCCAGGAATGTCCTTTTTGCCAGTGCTAGCCTACTTTTGATTTCTTCCTTGTACCGTCGGTAATTTGTTATTTTGCTGCTTAGGTAGCAAAATTAATTAACTTCATCTACTTCGTGACCATCAGTCCTGATGTTAAGTTTCTCGCCGTTCTCATTCCTGCTACTTCTCACTACTTTCGTCTTTCTTCGATTTACTTTCAGTACATATTCTGTATTGATTAGACTGTGCATTCCATTCAACATATCCTGTAATTCTTCTTCACTTCCACTCAGGATAGCAATGTCATCAGCGAATCGTACCATTGTTATCCTTTCACCTTGAATTTTAATTCCACTCCTGAGCCTATCATTTATTTCCATCATTGCCTCTTCGATGTACAGATTGAACAGTAGGGCTGAAATACTACATACCTGTCTTAAATTCTTTTTAGTTCGAGCATTTCGTTCTTGGTTGTCCGCTCTTATTATTCCCTCTTGGCTCTTGCACATATTGTATATTATCAATCTCTCCCTGTAGCTTACCCCTATCTTTCTCAGAATTCTGAACATCTTGCACCATTTTACGTTGACGAAAGCTTTTTCCAGGTCGACAAATCCTATGAGCGTGTCTTGATTTCTCTTCCGTCTTGATTCCATTATCAATCGCAACGTCGGAAATGCCTATTTGGTGCCTTTACCTTTCATAAAGCCAAACTGATCGTCATATAACACATACTCAGTTTTCTTTTCCATTCTTCTGTGTGTTATTCTTGTCAGCAACTTGGATGCATGAGCTGTTAAGCTGATTGTGCGATAATTCCCGCACTTGTCAGCCCTTTCAGTCTTGGGAACTGTGTGGAGGTATTTTTCCGAAAGTCAGATGTTATTTCGCCTGTCTCATACATTCTACACACCAACGTGAATAGTCCCTTTGTTGTCATGTCCCACAGCGATTTTAGAAATTCTGATGGAATGTTATGTATTCCCTCTGCTCTACTTGATCTTAAGTCCTTCAAAGCTCATTGAAATTCGGATTCTAATACTGGATCTTCCATCTCGTCTAAATCGACTCCTTTTTCTTCTTCTGTCACATCAGACAAATCTTCCCCTCATAGAGGTCTTCAATGTACTCTTTCTACGAGTGCCTAACCGTTTTCTCCTCTGCATTTAACAGTGGAATTCCCGTTGCATGCTTAATGTTACCACCCTTGCTTTTAATTTGACAGAAGGTTGTTTTGACTTTTCTGTGTGCTGAATCAGTCATTCCGACAATCATTTCTTTTTCGATTTCTTCAAATTTTTCGAGCAGCCGTTTTAGTCTTAGCTTCCCTGACCTTCCTATTTATTTCACTCCTCAGTGACTTGAATATCTGTATTCATGAATTTCCCTGTACATTTTTGTACTTCCTTCTTTCATCGATCAATTAAAGTATTTCTTCTGTTACCCATGGTACCTTCAAAGTTACCTTTTTTGTACTCGTAACTACACTCTTCTTTCCAACTTCTGTGACAGCCCATTTTAGACATGTCCATTCCTCTTTAAATGTATTGCCCACTAGGCTATTTCTTATTGCTGTATCTGTAGCCTTTAGAAAATTTCAAGCGTATCTCGTCATTCCTTAGTACTTCCGTATCCCACTTCTTTGCGTACTGATTCTTCCTGACAAATCTCTTAAGCTACAGTATATTCTTCACCACTGCTACATTGTGATCTGAGTCTAAATCTGTTTCTAGGTACGTCTTACTCTCCACTATCTGATTTTGGAATTTCTGTCTGACCAACATCTAATTGAATAGAGATTTTCCCGTATCGCTCGGCCTTTTCCAAGTATACTTCTTCCTCTTCTGATTCTTGAACAGATTTTCGCTGTTACCACCTGAAATTTATTACAGAACTCAATTAGTCTTTCTCCTCTCTCATTCCTTGTCCCAAGCCCATATTCTCCTATAACCATTTCCTCTGCTCCTTCCCCTACAACTGCATTCTAGTCCGCCATGATTATTAGATTTTTACCTCCCTTTTCGTACTTTCAATATCTTCATAAACTCCATATCTTCATCTTCAGCTTGAGACATCGGCATGTATACCTGAGCTACCGTTGTCGGGGTTGGTTTTGCTGTCGATCTGATAAGAACAACCGTATCACTGAACTGTTCAAAGTAACACTCTCTGCCACACCTTCCTATTTATAACGAACCCTACTCCTGTTGTACTATTTTCTTCTGCTGTTCGTATTACCCTATAGTCACCTGATCAGAAATTCTTCTTTCCGTTTGGATTCACTGACCCCTACTATGCCTAGATTGAGCCTTTTCAGATTTTATTGCTTCCCTACCACGTTCATGTTTCTGAGATCTTTCCTTGGTTATTCAATCTTTTTCTCATGGCAATCCCCTCCCGGATATCCGAAAGGCGGACTATTCCGGAATCTTTTGCCAATGGAGAGACGATCATGACCCATTTTCAAATACGGGTGACATGTCCCATGGATAGACGGTATGTCTGTTTAATGGAGTGGTTTCCATTGCCTTCTTCATCCTCATGTAGGTCATTGCTGATTCTTCCGCCTCTAGGGGCAGTTTCCCACCCCAAGGACATAGAGTATCCTGAACGCCTATCGGCTTCTCCGCCCTCTTTGAAGAGGCCGTTGACAGGATGAGGGCGACTTCTTATGCCGGAAGCCTTCGGTCGCCAATACTGATTACTAATCGAAAATTAAGCGGTGGCCGGTTTCGAACCCGGGACCTAGTAAGTTTTAAGTACAAATCAAAGACGCTACTCACAGACCACGGTTTAACGATATAAGGGCACTTTTTTGGGATGCTAGGCGACCCAACCTCAGTTCTGTTGAGAACATCACAGGCGTCATCGAATGATAAGTGTACCCCTTGATCTCAATGCTGACCAATGTCTGTGTATTGTGGGCAGCGTCTAAACGATCATGAATTGGGATACAGCCCAAATACTTCTGGTGAGTTGTCACTGCCATGAGAGCGTATGGGTGTGCTACATTGTACTAGGAAGGAGTTTCTAATACAGTTGGATATAATATTGCTCTCAATACAAGTGCGCCATGTTCTGGAAAGCATATCAATTATGACAGAGAATATTTCGGTTTGAGGTGTTGCTATTCATATGTAGCTTCATTGATATCCGTCAGCGTGAAACTCCTGACCAATTTGTCCTTCACGTGGATCCACAGAGTGTGCTTAATTTACACAGTACCGGAATCAAATCTCACAGATGTTCGTGGTTGTTATTTATGATAGGTAGGTACCAGCGTTATAGTGTGACAGAAATATAACTTTGAACAACCCTCGTCTTTTCCTTGATTCTAATAAAGTTCGCAACCGACTGCTGCTCATCACTGGATGACTCTTACTTGGGACGTCATCTTCAAACATTTGTTAAGTTTGTAATACATCAGTTATGCAAGCGTACATTTCAGACCAGACTTCTCAATATCATAACCTTTTTCATTGCAATAAACTTATGTTGGCGGCTCAATTTTCAGACTCTGAGTCATATCACTGCATTTGCTCCGATGTCTAATAGGCCGACATGAATCCAGAAGTCAAAAGCAGAACTCTTTGGTTGTCCTCTCGCCACCAGCCTGACCTCGCGCAGACTTTCTTATCTCCTCTCTCTCTCTCTCTCTCTCTCTCTGTCTGTCTATCTTTCGACTATTTTTGTGAGGCTGACCCTGCTCGGCAGTTTTGTCTCTGAGGTCCTCCTCTGTCCTCCATGACAATGAATTTTCTATCACAGCTGTCATTGGTGGACGCGAGTTGAAGTCCCTCCAACGAAAGATCGACACGGCATAGCCGGCCTCGGTCACCGAGCGGTTCCAGGCGCTTCAGTTCGGAACCACGCGGCTGCTGCGGTCGCAGGTTCGAATCCTGCCTCGGGCATGGATGTGTGTGATGTCCATTACTTCATGATATACCTATTTTCCGTTCCGTGTCAGATAGCTTTCGTTGCGGTTCACTATTTGACTCTTAAATATCTGACTGCATTTTTCTTGTTCAATCACAGCTTCCAAATGTTACACCAACACCACCACTGCAAGATAAGAACTACAGGGAACACACACGATGTGCGAGGACAACACCACATCGATCACCAGATAGTGCTCTACGTGGAAAGGGATTAACCTTGCGCCGGCATCGTATCAGCCGTACACTCTGGCAAATAACGCCGACTTGTGGACTGATGAGATGAAGTGGTTTATTCTCTCTCGCCTCCGCCCACTTACTTGCCCAGTTATCTACCGTGCCTATTATGCTCATAAAAATCGGCTCTGAATTTATATTTGTATGGTTGATCTCATAACAAACGTAAATGTGTCTTCATTTGTATAGCAATCCCTGTTATCACTTTTGAATTCACATTTTTGGCATCAAACGTAGGGGGGGGGGGGGGGGGGGGATCTCACTAAATTCTGCTGCTCACTAAATTCCGAAATCCGATCTTCACCGAGGATGTAGAGCATGTATTATTACTACCAACTTTCAAATCGCGCAATGATCACCATTCAAAGATAATGAAAATTAAAGCTCGTAGTGAGGCGTTGAGACAGTCGTTTTTCCTTCTCGCGATCTGCCGGAGTATATATGTAGATGTAGATATCAATCCCCCAATCAACTGAATACAATTGCTACAGTGCTTATTTTAGTGACAGAACCTAGTTATTAGGTTACAGAGGTCTGTACTGGAATATTCTGAAACTGACAGCAGGTCCTACGTGCATAATTGTCGCTCCTGATTTTCAGCGTCCACTAACACCATCATTAGTTGCTTAGACCAAGTCTTTGCTAGTATGGGATTTAGGTAGAATGAGATCTGGGCTAGGATTGTGCAGACTTGAAGCTCAATTCAACAATTATTTTATTTATCATAAAAATTATGCATTAACGTAACAGAAACCATTTAGCTTACGCTTATAAATTTACAGTTTGTCTTTTATAATATTTTCGTAGACCACAAATTTAAAATTAAGCAGGGCAAGAATAAACAAGCGTAAAATATCCTTTTGACAACAGCAGAACAAGGTCAAATGTAGAAAAAATGCAATCTCGCCATACAACGGACCACCAGGCAGCAACATACATTATAAAACGTCTGACGCACTGCCACCATCACAAATAACAACAAAAAATAACAAAGCTAACGAATGTTAAATTTTATACGTTTGTTTGTGTGGCCATCTTCCGCAGCAGCTGTATACATATGTTATTGTAGGTTTTCTGTCTTGGGCTGACTGTAATCTAATTCAAAAGAACTACACCAGACGCGTTTCGCTTTTATTTAAAAAAATTATTGTAAATATTGCAGCGCAGAGAATAACGAAAAATGCCATAAACTGCCAATTGCAGATATGAAATGAAGCCAGTAGACACCAACCCCTGCTAGCAAGAAGGGAAGGAGCAGATTATGCAAAGAAACACCAATACCGCAGAGTATGCTTTGTAAATAAAAGCGAAACGCGTCTGGTGTAATTCTTTTGAATTAGATTGCAGTCAGCTCAAGACGGATAACCTATAATAACAAATGCTAATTTTGTTTAGGATCGTTAATGTAGTCTCTGATTACACGTTGCTGTACTATTACTTCCGATACCCGGCGACTAAGACACCATTTACCAGCAACATTACCTATCTACCCACTCTTATATGAAATAATTTGTTATACAATACGTATATGACAAATCATTACGTACACTGATCAGTCAGAACATTATGACAACCTACCTAATAGCTGGTATGTCCACTTTTGGCAGGGATAGCAGCGGCGACGCGTCGTGACATGGAAATGGTGAGGCCTTGGTAGGTCGCTGGAGGAAGTTGGCACCACTGCTGCACATACAAGTCACCTAATTTCCGTGAATTCCGGGGAGGGGAGTTATGAGCTCTGACGCCACGTTCAAACACATCCCAGATGGGTTCAATCTGGTTCAGATCTGTCGAGCTGGATGGTCAGCATATCAATTGGAACTCGACACTGTGTTCCTCGAACCACTCCATCACATGGCTGGCCTTGTGACATGTCGCCTTATCTTGCTGAAAAATGCCATCGCCGTCGGGAAACATGATCGTCATGAATGGGTGTACGTGATCTTCAACCAGTGTACGGTATTCCTTGGTCGCCGTGGTGCCTTGTACGCGCGCCACTGGACCCATGGGTGCCCACGTGAATGTTCCCCAGACCATAATGGAGCCACCGCCAGTATGTCTCCATTCCGCAGTACAGGTGCAAGGAAGTGGTCCTCTGGAAGACGACGGATTGGCGCTCTCCCGTTGGCATGATGAAGAAAGTATCGGGATTCATCAGACCATGCAACTCTTTGCAACTGTGTCAACGTCCAGTGCCAATAGATTGAGAGATTTTTACCAAATAAATTAACAAAAGACGTAGCTGATCCCCCTCCGTAGACAAAACGGGTCGGAAGACCGTTGCACAAACGACAAAAAAAAAAAAAAAAAAAAAAAAAATAAAAATAAAAAATGCCAAATTTAAAAGAACGCAAAATTTACAAGATCGTTTATCTTTCACAGAAGCTCGAAATTCAGCGCGGACATCAATACGAGGTGCTTATAATAGTTTCCACATCCAAATTTTATCTCGAACCTGGTAGAAAATCCAAAGAGATTCTGGTCGTATTCATGTATGCAAGCGGCAAGACTCAGTCATTGCCTTCTCTGCGCGATAGCGATGGAAGTACTATCGACGACACTGCTGCGAAAGCACAGTTTCTAACACAACCTTTCGAAATTCCTTCACCAAAGAAGACGAAGTAAATATTCCAGAATTCGAATCAATAATAGCTGTCAACATGAGTAACTTAGAAGCTGATATCCTCAGAGTAGTGGAGCAACTAAACCACTTAATAAAAGCAAGTTTTCCGGTCTAGGCTGTATACCCGCTACGTACTTTATGGCGTATGCTGATACAACAGCTCCATAATTAACAATCATATACAACCGTTTGCTCTACGAAAGATCTGTACCCAAGGACTGGAAAATTGTACAGGTCACACCAATATTCAAGAAAGGTAGTAGGAGTAATCCACTAAATTACAGGTCCATGTAATTAACGTCGATATGCAGCAAGATTTTGGAACATATATTGTGTTCGATCAGTATGGATTACCTCGAAGAGAACGGCCTAACGACACACAATCAGCACGAATTTAGAAAACATCGTTCTTCTGGAACACAATTAGCTCTTTACACAAACGATGTGTTGAGTGTTATTGACAAGGAATTTCAAATTCATTCCGTATATTTAGATTTCCTAAAGGCTTTTGAGACCGTACCACACAAGCAGCTTGTAGTGAAATTGCGTTCTTATGGAATATCGTCTCAGTTATGTGACTGGATTCGTGATTTCCTGTCAGAGAGGTAAGACGTGGAGTAAAACAGAAGTTATTTCTGGCGTTCCCCAACGTAATGTTATAAGCCCTCTGCTGTTCCTTATCTACATAATCAATTTAGGAGACAATCTGAGTTGTTTGTTTGCAGAAGATACTGCCGTTTGTCGTCTAGCAAACTCGTTAGAAGATATAAACAAACTGCAAAATTATTTAGAAAATATCTTAAAATGGTACGAATACTGGCAACTGACCCTAAATAATGAGGAGTGTGAGGTCATCCACATAAGTAGTAAAAGGAATCCGTTAAACTTCGGTTACACGATAAATTAGTCTAATCCAAAGGTCTTAAATACAACTAAATACCTATGAATTACAATTACGAACAATTTTCAGTAGGAAAGAATACATAGAAAATGTTGGGGGAAGGCAGACCAAAGACTGCATTTTATTGGCAGTACACGCACAGAATGTAACAGATGTACTAAAGAGACTGCCTACGCCAAGCTTGTCTGTCCTCTTTTGCAACGCTAGTGCGGGGACAGGGTTATCGAAGTTAATCGAGAAATTTCAAAGAAGAGCGGCACGTTTGTATTGTCACGAAATAGGGGAGAGGGTGTCAAGGACCTGATACAGGATTCGAGATGGATGCCATTAAAACAAAGGCGTTTTTCGTTGCGGCGCAATCTTCTCACGAAATTTAAATTACGAACTTTCTTCTCCGAACACGAAAATATTTTGTGGACGCCGATCTACATAGGGAAAAACGTTCATCACAAAAAAAATAATGGAAATCAGAGCTCGCACGGAAAGAAACAGATGTTCGTTTTTTCCGCGCGCTGTTCGAGAGTGGAATAATACAGAATTATTTTGAAGGTGGTTCGATGAACCCTCTGCCAGGCACCTAAGTGTGATTTGCACAGTATCCTTGTAGATGTAGATGTAGACGTAGATGGTCACGTGCCCATTTCATTCATAGTGCCCTTTTCAGTCGTAGAGTCCGGCCCGATAGCTGAGTAGTAAGCCGGCACGGTCGCTCAGAGGATTAGTTGCCCTCTGTTATTAAAAAAAAAAAAAAAAAAAAAAAAAAAAAAAAAAAAACTAAGTGAAAGGATCAACAGTGAGCTTGAGAGGGTGTCATGGGACGTCCGCCTCGAACAAATGCAAGGAACAATATCGAACAAAATGAGATTTAAAAAAAAATAAAAATAAAAAGTGGTCAGCGCGACGGCCTGTCATGCCAAAGGGCTCGGGATCGATTCCCGGCTGGGTCGGAGATTTTCTGCGCTCAGGGGCTGGGTGTTGTGTTGTCATAATCACCATCATCATCATATCCCCATCGACACCCAAGTCGCCGAAGTGGCGTCAACTCGAAACACTTGCACCAGACGACCGACCTGACCGACTGGCGGCCCTAGCCACACGACATTTCACTTTTTTCAGTCGTAGTTGCCAACATTGGCACATATATGGCTCGTCGGCTGCGGCGGCCCATCGTTAGGAGTGTTCTGTGCACTGTGTGCTCGGAAACACTTGTAGCATGCCAAGCATTAAAGCCTGATGTTAGTTCCGCCACAGTTCGGCGCCTGTCCTGTTTTATCAGTCTGCCCAGTCTACGACGTCCGACGTCTGCAGTGAGGGCTGGCTGCTCAACCCCCGTGACGTCTGCCGGCCGGTGTGGGCGAGAGGTTCTAGGCGCTTCAGTCTGGAACCGCGTGACCGCTACGGTAGCAGGTTCGAATCCTGCCTCGGGCATGGATGTGTGTGATGTCCTTAGGTTAGTGAGGTTTAAGTAGTTTTAAGTTCTAGGGGACTGATGACCTCAGCTGTTAAGTCCCACAGTGCTCAGAGCCATTTGAACTAACCTCGTGACGTCTGAACATTGTTTCACCTTAGTTTCGCCACCCTCGGGCTCGGGAACGCTTCAAAGAAAAGAACAAGGTGTCGACATATGCGAAATAAGACCACAGGTAGAAAGTTGATGTGAGCTGTGAGGTGGGTCTGTAATGTCACAGGGGCACCATATATCATCAGAATTCGCCCGAAGGCACCGTGGTCGCGTCACACTATGAGAACGTCGTCACAGCCCCTCTTACCCACCTTCTTTTGAAGTCTCTGCGATAGAGGTCGGCCGGCCGCGGTGACCGAGCGTTTCTAGGCGCTTTAGTCCCGAACCGCGCGACATCTACGATCGGAGGTTCGAATCCTGCCTCGGGCATGGATCTGTGTGATGTCCTTAGGTTAGTTAGCTTTAAGTAGTTCTAAGTTCTAGCGGACTGATGACCTCAGCTGTTAAGTCCCATAGTGCTAGGAGCTATTTCAACCATTTGATAGAGGTCGGAATCGCGACACCCAGCCTTGAAATTACGCGGTTTTCTTTTGAGTGGCCGAGGAAAACTTTTCAGACACAGTGCCTCTCAGAATCGACACGAAAAGGCCTCAGGGGATGGTGTAAAAGGCATCAGTGAAACCAACCCTTGTCTTGGGGCGTTGATTACTACACATTGCGCGGTTGGAAACGATGGTTCGGTGTGCGATGGCCAACAGGAAGGTGTTCTTGACGTACGTTGACAATGCTGACAACCTCTGGCTTTTCAGCCCTTCTGTAAGGACAATGCCGCTGCGTCCCCATTAAATGTGACCACACCCCGCTGAAGTGAAACGCGATTGCTATTTTTGGTCTTGTGTCCAGGTTGTAACCACTGGGGAACATTCAGAACCATTTTACTAAATTTGTACGTGATCCGAAGCATCAAAGGGTAATTACGCTTTTTCAGCTGTCCTGTTTTCCGCTTTCCTGTGGCATGATCACGCGGGTGTGCAACATTAATATGTGTGTGAATAAAATAACGAGAAGTCCCTGTAAGACCTACGAGTTCACAACTTTATCGAGACGTTACAAATGTACCTGTCAAGAACTTCGACATCAATTCAGTCTGGCGGCTGCTGTAGCGCCTGAAGTTAGGCAAACCGAACTAAAGCATTGTGGAAGGGATTGCCTAATCCGTAGGCGCTAGAGCAGTCGCAAGATTGTACATTGCTAGCGTGTTCAACGAAGTTGAGAGAATTGAGGGCATAAAATATACTACAATGATTAATGATAATCTCGATTACGCACTGATACATCAGTGATACCTAACCTCGAATGATCTGCATTGACATCTACGCAGTTGCAACGCCCTACATGCAAGCGACTAGTAGTATGTTCATATTGTCGGTATCGTTGTTCATTTGTCTTGACTCTGCAATCACTGGAATAAAAGCTCATAACCTGTCAAAACATGAAATTTAGTTTCATCTTCTCCTCTCCATTATAGGTGCTTCACATATTTGTCAATGAGTCTAAATAAAAAAAATCCAACTCATTCTGCTATCATCTCTAAATACTAGATAATTTCCTGGAGGATAATGCTCATACACATTTACATGCACAACTTCTCCCATCCAAATATCATTCAGTACTTTCTGCTGTAATTCTTAAATGCCAAGGGACTGTGCTTTCCAGTGGGACAATGTTTATATAAATTTTATTCCCATTACCTGACACGCGTATTGAGACCTGTAGCTGTCATAATCAACAGACTGTCCCTTACTGAAAATGAAATGAAATTATAGACAGGAGTCAGACACAATCGATCTAAATGATGTCACACGAAGTTGTGCACAATGCGGGGCCAACAAAATGTCTCACAACATCTACTGAACGTGTATAGTTATACCCGTTTGGATCGAACTCATTCGGAATGTGAAATGGAGTGAGCGAGACAGCATAATGCTGGTGTACTCACATTCTGCTACCAGAAGCGAGCGCCCTTTGGCTCCTGTATTCGCACCAGGGGCAGGCGCGCACTCGGGCTCGCCTTGTTCCCGCACGCCGCTGTGCCGATACACCATTAAGGACCGCGCAGCTGTCACGCCCGACCCGCAAACAGAACGCATCTGGCGGAGCGGTGCGCCGCCGCCGCCATGTTTTATTTATCGATACTCTCGTTGCGAGGCGAGGCAAGGCTCTCTCCCATGCCGCCTTTCTACCTGGAATCGGCGCCACAGTGCTCAGAAGTTGCGCGTGTAACACCTGCGTCGGTATCTCCCTGATTTAGTTTCTATGAAAGTGATACAGTAGGAATCTTACGACGGTGCTTCGACAACAATGATTCGGAGGGTGGAAGGGGGTGCATGGACAGGGGGGGGGGGGGGTAGGGGTCAAGGGGCGAGACTGTCTCCCCCTCGCAAAGAATAATTTGCTGAAAGCACTTCAGTTTTCAAGTTACCAGTCTCCAAATTTTTTATATAACTTTTAGAAAATAAATAATACATGAAAACAAAGTTTCCCCAAACTCGCTAGAACAGGAATTCCCAAACTGTGTTACAAGGAACACTGGCGCTCTGTGGGGAATGAATAAGTGCTCTGTGGAAAACAATTAAAAACGTAGCGGTCTTTTTTCGTCTTTTTTATTATTTAAAAAAATTATTATAATATTTGTTTACTTATAATTCAAAATTGAAATAATTACTGAATAAAACAAGTTTTTCTTATGTTTAAAAATTTTATTCATTTTATTAACTGTCAAAATCAACAAGGTGCTCCATTAAAGTACCAGGAGTCTCGAAGTGTTGTGCCAGAGGAAAGGTTTGGAAACCCCTGGGTTAGAAAGTACTAAGCTATTATTAAAACAGGATACTTTTCAATTCCTCACCTGAGACCTCTTGTTCACCTGTGTGGATTTGCAGCCTAACTGGGCAGCCATGTAAAACCATTTGTTCGCAGACTAACTGAACCTCTTGCCAACAAGAATTCTAACGTATTTCTTGAGTCCGCAGGCAGAACTTGCAAACCACTGGAAGTTGTGTAAGGCTAAAGATGAAAAGATCCTCCACTTATAAGAAAAAAAATGTAACTACGATGAATGATTTTATGTCGTGGAAATTATAAAGTTAAAGCTGAGAGATTCCATGATTCTTCATATTTCCTCACGGCGGGGTAGAATATTCCATCATTATTCGGTCGTACATCGGGGACATGTATTTCGTGGGATCAGTGGGGCCTACAACTACAGTGCCAAGTGACTTTGTAGTTTTGAACAGCCGCCTCCCACAAACGTTCGTGAGGCAGAGTTCCAGGCTTGATGCTTAGGGCTGGAAAAACTTGATCGCGGAGCGAGAGTAGAGCTTCAAGGTCAGGTGGTTCCAGTGGACATCTCGGTGAACGACTCGCCACCACCAACGTGGGCCGGCCGGAGTGGCCGAGCGGTTCTAGGCGCTTCAGTCTGGAACCGCGTGACTGCTACGGTCGCAGGTTCGAATCCTGCTTCGGACATGGATGTGTGTGATGTCCTTAGGTTTAAGTATTTCTAAGTTCTAGGGGACGTTAAGTCCCATAGTGCTCAGAGCCATTTGAACCATTTGAACGAATGTGGTGCTCCCATATGGGGTGTCTACGGAGACAGACGGTTTAAGCCTCGGTGACTGCAGGCCATTTCGGGCTTGTAGGGATATCATGGTAATAGCCTGGACGGCCTCTCTGATTTACAGCAGCAATTAGCTGAGGTATCGCTTGCAGCAGTCCTTACATGGACGACGAGAGCATTTGCAAGATGACTAAAACGCTGGAGATGTCTCATAGAGATGAGGTTACCTTGACGCTCCTCTCGCGGAATCATAGTTATCTGAGCTCTGATGGGCACCTCCTGTTGCTGGTTAGCGGTAGCAACTCTCGCACAGTTTTCTCTTGAGGTTGTAGATATGCGTTGGTTCATTGGACTTGTTTGCATTCTATATCTGGACCACTCCTGTCGGCTGGATCAGTAGGAACTTGAGTATTCTTGGGAGTGAGCTTGTGGGCGCCCATATGGCCTAACGGCGAGGCTGTTCGTTCTTCCTCTTGACAGTAATTGTCAAGCTGGTCGTATTGGTGCTAGCTGGTGTCTCACGTTCGTTGGTTGTTTGAAGGCAATACGAGCATCACCCATTCCAGCCTGTAGGTCAGATTTGGAGGATTTTGTGATTCCAGGACGATGGCCTTCGCTTCTCGTTGCCACACTTTTGAATCAAATTTAGCTACGGTAATTGACAACATGCCATTGTCCGCAGTCTCCACAAAGAGGCGGCCCACCTTCCCTTGCACTCTCTGCCTGCATTGCTGCTGGATCATCGCGACGGTATGGAGCAAGGTCGAGCTGCGTGGCCAATAGCCTGGCAGTTGAAACAAGGAGAGTAAACTCTGTTGGCTCGTAGGTCCACTGTCGTCATGAGTGGCGGTTGCACGATTTGCCATGTGCCACGGTTTAGAAGTCGAGCGGTACTATGAGATCGAGTAGCGTCTCTCTGTGCTTCTTCAGCGATGGAAGGTGTCAGACAGGGCCCAGGCCATGTCCATAGCTGAGGTCTTCGATGAGCTGCCATACTTGGTCCAAGTTGTACTTGAGCAGCAGGCCACGGAAAACCAGCTTCAGAATCTTCGCTGCAGGGAATGAACGTATGTAGAAAGGTGTCACTCATTTAGAGGAGGATGCAGTGACTGACCTGAAATCTGCGACGAGATTAAAAAAAAAAAAAAAACCTGTAGTGATCTGTCGCTGCGAACCTGACGCTGAAGGTATCGCTGCCCAAGAGTTGTTTGAGAAGCCAGTGCGATCCTTCTCTCATTTGACGGCAGTATTTTCAGGTCCCGTGTCTAAGGCTTGGAACTGATTTGCGAGCTCTTCTGGTGACGAATTAAAGAGAGCAGCGCTTCGTGTTTTTTCCGTTGCCAGGAAATGCCGTCTGACGACATGCGGAATCTACCACATAAGCAGCCTACACACTGAACAACAATAACAAAGAAAACTGGACCTGTTGTTGCCATCATCCCCCTTCCAGGTCCAAACAGAGATGCAAGTGGTAGAAAATACTTGGAAAATCAAATTAAATCAGAACTGAATCCTGCGTTGTTGTATTTTATCAGTATTCTGAACACTCGCTACAGTCGGCATATTGCACTTTACGGATCTGTCTCTGTAGCCATTATAGTTAAGCGAATGACTTTAAGGTAAATTGCTACAAAGCTGCAGGTTGAGACATTTTGACCTGCAGCATTTATGCTGTGAAGAGAGAAAATTCTGAATGTACAATGTCGAATCTCTAGATTGAGCGCCGATGCCCTGAGTTTAATCTCAAGTGTCTCCAGTGTATCTCCTGGAGGGAGGGCATGCAGTACTGATGACGATAATCCGTCCATAGGAGAGGTACACCCTACCAGATGACTCGTCAATGAAATCATTAGCGTACAAAATGGATTATACCGTTCAAATTTTCTTCAGTTCAGTATTCATTGACAACATCATAAACACAACTCTGTACTGCACAAATAACATCACAGATAACCACAATATTACGATGTGTACTGGAGCGATGCCTTCTGAAACGTCCCTTTAGAAAAATTAATGAATTACTGTGCTGATAAACCTCTTAAGTTATTTGATTTTCAAACAGCTGAGCAAAACTAAATGTACTCAGACATTACTTTGTTTACTTATTGTCATCATCAATAAACTGATACACAATATTTTTTAGCGCGACGCAATCTGACTTTCAATAATCCCTACAAAAGAATGGCCCTGACTAACAATAACCTGTACCTTTCATGAATCACTTACCTCACAAAAATCTTCGTTACTCCAACTATTGCAATACAGCGAACGCCAATACTGTCAGCTAAATGAAAGATTCTAACTACTGAAATCACTAACTACTGATAGCCATACTTAGCAAATGAAAGATTTTGATCGAGAACAAACAATGTATTTATCTTTATAGTGTTCTATATATAATCAGTTCATGATATCCAATATTACAAATTTCCTCTTTCTGATGGACACACGTCCAGATCGTCCGCTCTCAAAATTCCGCCATCTCTCTCCCCACATCCACCACTGCTGGCGGCTCACCTCCAACTGCGCAATGCTACGCGCTGTTAACAGCCAGCTGCCCAACACTACAGTAGCATATACTCCAACAATGCAAACCAACCTCAGCCCTCACACAGCACAGTCAATGATTTTCATACAGAGCGCTACGTGGCGTTACCAACACAAAAACCTAAACAGCCTACTTACACTTCCAACTGATTAATATTCTGCTCTGGGCAGTAGCACAGGTATCTTTCAAGCGGACGTCCACTGCATAAGCTTCAAAGTTAGAACTCCCTGTTGTTGTACAAGAGGAATCTTCAGAGACGATCGGAATCTTCTATGAAAGATTAAAATAATCTGATAAAATATATCCTTGAGAAAAACAACACTCTATTCCAACATATGCCTCCATTTTAATAAATAATCACGTAATTCGTAACTTCTGTGGATTCGCTGATTGGGCACTTACCAAGTTTTATTTTTATACACATAAGGCTTTACAGGTATCTATGCGCATTTTCCTCCACAGTATATCCACACCTCGTTACCGTCTGGCAAGAGAGCTGTTCGTCATTTAACATTATAAATTATGTGTCATGTGATGAATATTTGTTTCTATGACCATTCTTTTTCTACTTCATTTACGACGCAGTTGTTATACTTTTCGCCCTAAGCTTTAGAAAATACCAAGAGACCTGGATAATCGCGAAATAAATGTAAACAAAGCCAAAACTCACGAATAAAACGACGTAAGTACAATTGTATTCACGAAGACATACTCTTGAAATTGCATATAATTGAAATTTTATCCCACTGAAAGGAAGAGAATACAAACAGAATTTCATCCATAAGAATCTTACAACGTATTTCAGTGACTGATTGTTCCTGTGATTGTTCTTCTTTGACAAGCAACGATTTTGTACGAAGACTGAAGATTTACTCACTGTTGCACTTCACTCGACTGTCCAGTTCACGAATATTTGTTTAGCATATTGATTTCTTTTTAAGAAGACGAATATAAATTCTGACGTTAGTAGCACTGATATAGCAACAATTGTGGAATTGTTCTCTTTTGGATTAGGAATTCATTTTATTGTTTTTCTCGTCTTATTGCCACCCATATCTGGTAGTCTTTTCCTCAGCTTCAGTTAAGGCGGCGTATCTGGAACGTTAGCTACTACATTCCATATCAGTTTCCTATTTTATGTGTTAATAAGTTAGCATATTTCGCACTGTACTACACTAATTTCAAAGTTATTATGTAGATATGTGACGTCTTTCTGCAATTAACAAGTCTTCTGCTGTTTGCTATCTGTTTTCGTCTTCTCCAGTAGGTGACTGTAGGTTGTAAGGTGTCAGGTAAATCCAACACCTTCCATGAAAACCCTGACATGATAAGCAAATCCAGTAGTAAGTCACATAGCTCCGAATAAATCGTGACATTAAATTAACCAAAGTTATACGAGTAACGAGTGAGCAAATGGAATACCACAGACTAACACAAGAATGCCTAGATGCATGTCGTACCTTCCCACCGTGAGACCGACGCAGTTCCGAGGGGAGAAACGAGATCAGAAGCCGAGAGCAGAATAGTGTTAAGCTAGAAGGCCCTACGATAAGGGACGGACACCCACGTCGCCAGCCTACCTCTAAGACTACCACCTGCACGTTTTAGCGTGACACTTTTTCGCGTCTCTGTTACGTCAAGGACCACCCCCCAGCCCATGTTAAAAGCTAGAGCCCTCCAGAAAAACAGTATAGATCTTACGATAACACAAAAAGGGCCACTACCACCCACTAGTTTTAGCGTGAGACTTTTTCGCGTGTCTGTTACATTAGGACCACCCCCAGCCCATGTTAAAAGATAGAGCCCTCCAGAAGAACAGTATAGATCTTACGATAACGCTAAAAGGTCCACACCAGCTGCAGGTTTTAGCGTGAGACTTTTTTGCGTCTCTGTTACGTTGCAAACTTTAAAAACATTGCCCCACCACGAAAAGTATAACGTTTCACATTGAATAGACAGAATTTTTGTAGGCGGAGTTTAAGATTAACATTGAGACCCTGATTGGTCAGATGGAAATACAGCCAGATAGTTTTTTTTTTTTTTTTTAACCAACTTCGGTAAATTGTAGTAAGGAGAAAAAGGAGTTGCTTCCGAGATGGCGAGGTGAGCGGAGCTGTGCTGCCCGTCGCTGCCCTAACGCTGCCTAAACACCGACAAGGTAATAAACGCATGCGATGCCGCATTTTTGAGCGCATAGAGCTTTACTCAGAACTGCAGAAGTCTCATTTCTTAGACCCCCTTTTTGCGTAATACTAGTGTCGATCGAAAATTAAAGCTCATGGTGTTCACATTTGCCACTTGAAGTAAAAATCTGAAACGCGATGATTTCTCTGTTATATAATTATTGAGAAGCCACATCAGCCACTGTAATTTACGACAAGTTAGATAAGTAATTAAAGATAATTGAGTGTCACTGTACCATTTTGATAGTTTTCTCTTTTGTGAAACTTAATTTAAACCTAGATTATAGATGTGATATGGCATAGGTCATCCTTCGATCCATTGTAAAACTTGGAAACCCATTCAGGGAATGTCCGTTCACATTTTTGTCGAACGCAGTTGGTTTTTACCATCCTGTATTAAAACACTTTCTTTTATCAATAGCGCAATTTATAAACGATGTTTTGTGAGTAGAATAAAATTTCCAATGGTAAACTTAACTGCTTTTTCGACGTTATTTTACTAGCTAACTAAAGATAGGAAAGCCTTGAACCCCTTCCACTAAATTTAGTTAGTATTAAGATTCTTTTACAGGGAGTGCAGTGGAGCTGACGCTGAGATCATTAAGTATTTAGTTATATCATCGCTAGTCTCACTGAACTCTTCTGAATTCTACATGTCATGTGTGGTCTGGCGTCTCCTTACCAGCTGCAGGTCCCAGGTTCAAACTCGTCAATTCCCTAAAAAAACACGCTCAGAGCGTCGTTGCGCGAAAGTGGTAGGGAGACACGATATAGAACAAACAGAAACCACCATGAATGTTTAAAAGGTTACACGAAAATGGTAATTACTCTGTCCTGTGTCATACCCCTTGTGGCCCTTCAGAAACGCATACAAGAGGCGTTCCATAAGTAAAGCAACACATTATTTTTCTCAGCCAGTTTCGGTTGAAAAAAATATGAAACTTCTTGTGGGACTTCGTGTAATATTCCTGCTACAGTCTCTATAATTTCATGAAGTTCCGATGGATGGTGGCGCTATACGTAGCCTTCAAAATGGCGTCTGTAACGGAGATGCATTCCAAGCAGAAAGCTGACATTAGTTTCTTTTGGAGGAAAAAGAGAGCATCGCAGATATTCACAAGCAATTGCAGAATGTCTACGGAGACCTGACAGTGAAAAAAAGCACGGTGAGTCATTGGGCGAGGCCATTCAACAAGATCGCTCAAACCTGTCCGATGTCCCGTGTGCCAGCTGGCGGTACACAGCTGTGACTCCTGCAATGTTGGAACGTGCGGACATTCCCATTCGAGGTCATCGACAGATGACAATGATAGTGCTGACACATTCGTCCATCAGTAGGGGTACTCAGAGGTGTGTGCCCCCTGGGTTCCTCGTGTGACTTCGTCTGTTTGGTCCAATCAAGGATGCACTCCACGGGTAGCGGTAGGTGGATGATAGGGAGGTTATTGATGCAACAAGACGTTGTCGCCGACGTCGACCAGTAGAGTGGTACCATACGGGCACAAAGGCTCTCCCAGTAAGGTGGTGTAAGGCCATCGCATCGAACGGAAATTATGTGGAAGATAGGGTTTTGTAGCCAAAAGAGTGGGTAATAATATGGTGCGCTGGAATCCTGAATAAAACCAAACAGCTTTACGAAAAAAAGTGTTGCATTACTTATAGGACGCCCGTCGTAGAATGACAAATTTGGTGTCTTTTTTGTCATTTCTACGGCTTACTACGCTACTTACGCACCTTTTTAAACAAACCGTGCTACAAAACAATGTAAACAACGGTATTCCTGTTTATCAGATATCGTATTAAGCAGTGTAGCTTGCTGTCCGCTTGGCAGGCTGCTGTCGCAATGCATAACACAAAGTTGAACAAGAAGTCGCATGGGAGGCATGCGGCAATGACGTAAACATGAGGGGACTTATGCCACTGCTGAACAGGTCGCTAGAATATCTGGCCACGTTCTATTCAAACATTCTTATGTATTGACTCGTTTCGACCACACCCCAGCATCAGAAAATCAAAAACAAGTCTTCATACAGCCTTCCGGAGTGGCCGAGCGCTACAGTCTGGAACCGCACGACTGCTACGAGCATGCCTCGGGAATGGATGTGTGTGATGTCCTTAGCTTAGTTAGGTTTAAGTAGTTCTAAGTTCTAGGGGACTGATGACCTTAGAAGTTAAGTCCCATAGTGCTTAGAGCCATTTTTTGAAGTCTTCATACAAAGGATGTAGCCACAGGTACCAGCCGTGAGTATCGGTACTGAACTACAGCGCATAACAAAAATGGGGAGGAGTGTTGCGACTGTATGTGTTGGAACGTGTTGTATCATTGTATCAAGTGGTTTTAATTCAGTCAGCGACACACCTTAAGGATGGCTCTGCTGTTAACAACAGAAATATTGGAAGATCAAATATTGTCCTGGATGTACTCCCGAAAGATGATGGTGTAAGATGAAGTAATGTTCGTCCCTAGTTGTAAATCAGCAGAAGTCGAAAAACTTCAGAGCATTTATGTTATGTCCCTTGCCACTGCCAAACTCAGGAAACTAACAATGCACTGTAATGTATAGCTTTGTTGTGGTCATTACGAAGTTAATATCGCGCTGTACAGTCTGTTGCCTTATTGTGAAATCAGCTTGCAACAGCTCTCCGTTCACAAGAATATCGAAGTAGCATTATGATTTAATACTTTTTTCATAATGCGGGGCCACAGTCATAATATATTTCTTTAAAGTCAGTACAGCCATTGAACTGTTGTTTATTTGCAGTGTTACATTTACATTTACACTATCATGATTTCGGCTTCAAAGTGCCATTGTCAAGTGTTTTAAGTGTTTTACAGTGCCTAGTATATGCCACCTTAGGCACTGTATAACACTTAAAACACTTGTTAATGCCGCTTTGAAGCCGAAATCATCATAGTGTAAATGTAAATAATGTAAATGTAACACTGCAAATAAACAACAGTGTAATGGCGGCACTGACTTTAAAGAAACATTTAGATTTAGCTTAATGTGAGTTTTGTGCACACAGGCTTCCTAGAGCTTCTTGGAGTTCATTGGTTCCCAGATATGGATGCTTGCGCGGCACTTGTGCCATGGCCAGCCCTTATAAGATTCGAGATCAGTGTGAAAGAGACTCTCTGACAACGCGGCCTGTCAGATTCTCAAGGCGGTGTTGAGTGGGACTATTGAAGCAGCCACTCGGTACGGTGGACTGGCTAGAAAGCAATATGCCCCCCCCCCCCCCCCCTTCCCGCCTTACTTCTACATGCTTGTCAAATCCACACCACACTCGAAAATCAGAAGGAACATCCAAATTCTTTAATGTGATTCTTACATTTGGTACATTAGGGAACAGTGATATCGCGAGTCAAGACGCTAGAATACAATACGTAACACCGTTACTGAGCGTTACTACTGAAATACACTCCTGGAAATGGAAAAAGGAACACATTGACACCGGTGTGTCAGACCCACCATACTTGCTCCGGACACTGCGAGAGGGCTGTACAAGCAATGATCACACGCACGGCACAGCGGGCACACGAGGAACCGCGGTGTTGGCCGTCGAATGGCGCTAGCTGTGCAGCATTTGTGCACCGCCCCCGTCAGTGTCAGCCAGTTTGCCGTGGCATACGGAGCTCCATCGCAGTCTTTAACACTGGTAGCATGCCGCGACAGCGTGAACGTGAACCGTATGTGCAGTTGGCGGACTTTGAGCGAGGGCGTATAGTGGGCATGCGGGAGCCAGGGTGGACGTACCGCCGAATTGCTCAACACGTGGGGCGTGAGGTCTCCACAGTACATCGATGTTGTCGCCAGTGGTCGGCGGAAGGTGCACGTGCCCGTCGACCTGGGACCGAACCGCAGCGACGCACGGATGGACGCCAAGACCGTAGGATCCTACGCAGTGCCGTAGGGGACCGAACCGCCACTTCCCAGCAAATAAGGGACACTGTTGCTCCTGGAGTATCGGCGAGGACCATTCGCAACCGTCTCCATGAAGCTGGGCTACGGTCCCGCACACCGTTAGGCCGTCTTCCGATCACGCCCCAACATCGTGCAGCCCGCCTCCAGTGGTGTCGCGACAGGCGTGAATGGAGGGACGAATGGAGACGTGTCGTCTTCAGCGATGAGAGCCGCTTCTGCCTTGGTGCCAATGATGGTCGTATGCGTGTTTGGCGCCGTGCAGGTGAGCGCCACAATCAGGACTGCATACGACCGAGGCACACAGGGCCAACACCCGGCATCATGGTGTGGGGAGCGATCTCCTACACTGGCCGTACACCTCTGGTGATCGTCGAGGGGACACTGAATAGTGCATGGTACATCCAAACCGTCATCGAACCCATCGCTCTACCATTCCTAGACCGGCAAGGGAACTTGCTGTTCCAACAGGACAATGCACATCCGCATGTATCCCGTGCCACCCAACGTGCTCTAGGAAGTGTAAGTCAACTACCCTGGCCAGCAAGATCTTCGGATCTGTCCCCCATTGAACAGGTTTGCGACTGGATGAAGCGTCGTCTCACGCGGTCTGCACGTCCAGCACGAACGCTGGTCCAACTGAGGCGCCAGGTGGAAATGGCATGGCAAGCTGTTTCACAGGACTACATCCAGCATCTCTACGATCGTCTCCATGGGAGAATAGCAGCCTGCATTGCTGCGAAAGGTGGATATACACTGTACTAGTGCCGACATTGTGCATGCTCTGTTGCCTGTGTCTATGTGCCTGTAGTTCTGTCAGTGTGATCATGTGATGTATCTGACCCCAGGAATGTGTCAATAAAGTTTCCCCTTCCTGGGACAATGAATTCACGGTGTTCTTATTTCAATTTCCAGGAGTGTAATTTAATTTCATTCCTTTTCACGAACATGTCATTTTTCATTTCTTTGTTATGTATGGCCAGTTTCAATGTAATATAAACCAAATATGGGAACTGAATTTGCTACAAATGGAGCATTATCTGAAAAATTTAGAAATTTTGTAGTGCCAGAGACTTTATTTAATATCGAGTTACTGAAATTGTCTGAGTGATCGAAAGAAACTCTTTGGAATCCAAAAGGCCTCTGATAACAGCAGCGGGCCGTAAAACGTTCAGCTGCGAATGATAAAAGGCCGCAGCTGTGTGTGGCTCTAGCACAGCGAATATGTAAGCAGCAATTTCTTGTGGTTATGAGAAACAGTAGGAGTTCGAAGAGCCGCACTACGTTGGTGATTTATAACGACGCTTCAAGAGGAATAAAAGTAAGAGTACTACTTGGCGTAACGTGTATAAGAAATACTTTCATCTAAGGACAAGACATTATAATTGTAATCGTTGTCGCCCAATTACTGCTTCGCGCCTCCAGCAGCTCAGGATGTAAGATCGAATTATGTCAGACTTTTCATTTTGTAAAAGACTTGCCGTTTATTTGAGTGATTTGGACAACACAATCCTTTTGTGAACTTCGATTATAACTTCATACTTGCCATTATCCCAAGTCATTACTACCTGGAGCCGGGTCACTCCGTCGGCCGCTGTGGCCGAGCGGTTCCAGGCGCTTCAGTCCGGAACCGCGCGACTGCTACGGTCGCAGGTTCGAATCCTGCCTCGGCCATGGATGTGTGTGCTGTCCTTAGGTTAGTTAGGTTTAAGTAGTTTTAAGTTCTAGGGGACTGATGACCTCAGCTGTTAAGTCCCACTGTGCTCAGAGCCATTTGAACCAACCTCGTGACGTCTGAACATTGTTTCAGCTTAGTTTCGCCACCCTCGGGCTCGGGAACGCTTCAAAGAAAAGAACAAGGTGTCGACATATGCGAAATAAGACCACAGGTAGAAAGTTGATGTGAGCTGTGAGGTGGGTCTGTAATGTCACAGGGGCACCATATTTCATCAGAATTCGCCAGAAGGCACCGTGGTCGCGTCACACTATGAGAACGTCATCACAGCCCTTCTTACCCACCTTCTTTTGAAGTCTCTGCGATAGAGGTCGGCCGGCCGCGCTGACTGAGCGTTTCTAGGCGCTTTAGTCCCGAACCGCACGACATCTACGATCGGAGGTTCGAATCCTGCCTCGGGCATGGATCTGTCGATGTCCTTAGGTTAGTTAGGTTTAAGTAGTTCTAAGTTCTAGCGGACTGATGACCTCAGATGTTAAGTCCCATAGTGCTACGAGCTATTTCAACCATTTGATAGAGGTCGGAATCGCGACACCGAGCCTTGAAATTACGCGGTTTTCTTTTGAGTGGCCGAGGAAAACTTTTCAGACACAGTGCCTCTCAGAATCGACACGAAAAGACCTCAGGGGACTGATGACCACGGATGTTAAGTCACATAGTGCTCATAACCTTTTGAAGGGTCACTCCTTATTACCTTATGTTCCGAGAGTTCCGTTACGGATAAAATATGTGATTACTGTGTACGACAATAACTTCACCAGAAAGTGAAACTAAATTTTTATGGAGCTGAAAGTTCAAATCGTTGCTTATTAAGCTACAACAATGTCGATAAATTTTTGAAATCAAAATTTAAAAGAAGAGATGAATCTATTGTACCTGGTTAATCACAGTAATTTTCACTTCTTGCTTAACTATACTAATTAATTTTATATGTTTTTCTTAATTTTGTATATCGGTGTCTTAACTGTTATATTCCAGCACTGCTATATTATTTTATTGATACTTCCAAACCCTTACTGTTTAAATGAAGTAAGATTAAGAGTGAATTTGAAGTATTTGGAACAGTTTGTATAACAAATTGCACAACAATAAATATTATAGTGAGGTCACACTATGTCGTTATCAGGCGTTTCTTACTACTGTGATCTCCTCAGTTTGCATTTTTTTTTAGATGTAAAGTTTCGAGAACGAATAATCATCTTGTGGTTGAAGCTCTTTTCTTGTTGGTGTTTGCTTCCTAATACGCAGTAAAGAAATGTTCTGCCTTGAGCAAACACAATTTTCCTTGTTTTTGTACCCAAAACATGTTCTTTGTTAACTAACATAAAAAATTCATGCATTATAATACCAAACCGATATTTAGACTATAGAAATTACGTCAATAACAATTTTAGGCCTAATATGAAACTATCACTTTCTTTTTCCAGTATTTTTTTACTTTATGTAGAGTTGTGTACAAACATTAGCAATTTTACTCTCTGACTAGCGTTTTTAAGTTAAGTACTACTTCGACAAATGTATTTAAATACTTGTTGATTGTGAACACGTTTTGTCAAATGCTGAGGGCCGGCCAGTGTGGCTGAGCGGTTCTAGGCGCCTCAGTCTGGAACAGCGCCACCGCGACGGTCGCAGGTTCGAATCATGCCTCGGGCATAGCTGTGTGTGGTGTCCTTAGGTTAGTTAGGTTTAAGTAGTTCTAAATTCTAGGGGACTGATGACCTGAGATGTTAAGTCCCATAGTGCTCAGAGCCATTTGAACCAATTTTTTTCAAATGCTGAGAGGGTAGGGGGAGGGGGAGAGACTACAGGGTGACTGTGTAGAGCTTCTTAACACACAATGTTTCACTTTTTGTGTGAAGTTCTTGTTCCGCCATCTTGTTCTGTGACTTCTGGGCAAGAGTTTTAAATTTTGCTGTGATCCTGGGCTTTGGGGTTGTGTGTCTTTGTTAGTTTGTTTACTGTGCCTGTGTGTGTGTGTGTGTGTGTGTGTGTGTGTGTGTGTGTGTGTGTGTGTGTCTGTGCGTCTTATGTCTCTTGATTTTCTGACAGTTCTTTGAGATGCCAGAATAGGGTTACATTGCAGACTGCTGTGTATTCATTCATTACTTCTTTTCCTTCTACTATGGTTTTTTGTATATTGTAATTTTCTTCTGTTATAATATTCCGTGTAGGTACCACTGGGCAGTAGATAGCATCCACTACATTCTTCTTCATTACTCAGGAAATTTTCAAGGAACTGTTCCGACGTACGGACGAAGGACTGTAGACTTTTTATGGCTTTTCTCTTCGTTTTCCTTTGGTTGGTCTGGTGTTTTCGCTTGTTCTGAGTCTTCGCTGCTTGGTATTCCTACAAAGCTACCCGTTTCAATACTTAAGCACACGATGTGTAAGCAGTGTTGACTTTCTTACTCGATGCTTTCTGTATTTTATTCTTATACACATTAAGTTTTACCTTCGACTGGCGCTGCTGTGCCAACTGTCGTATCTGTGACGAAAGCGAATTTTACTCTACAGTATACCATTGAGTCAAATGGTTTATTGCCACCGATTCACACTGAAGATGCTTGTACAGTTAATAGTCGAAATATAGGAAGATGAATTGTTACTGTCCTGGAAGATGATGGCATATTTTATCAGTTAGAAAAAAATTATAGAAACATGTTACTTTATACTCCTTAGTATTCTCAGCAAATTCTTATGCCTTCCCTTGCTAAAGCTCATGGTTCTGTTACCGCTTATATCGGCTTTAAGCTGCATATGTCTTTCGACAATAAAGTGACCTTACGCTACGTTCCTGTACTAGACTGCTATTTGCATTACTGCAGCTCATGTTACCGTCAAAGGCGTGATGTAGCGTAGTATGTAAATTCTAACTGGTTTACGGCTTTCCTGTCTCCTACCCCAGATGATACTACGAACATAAATTTCGACTGACTGTCCCAGTGACAGTACAGAATGGCTTCGCGAGTGACAGCCATCGGAGGACACTAGTACAAGCGTGTTTCGCAAATCAGTACTAATTCGTTGTCGGTGTAATCTCGAATTGTGGGACACCACTGCGCATGTTACGTCGAGAGATCATGCACTAATTCGATAAGGAACACGTATCTGATCCTACCAAACTATGTTAAGAGAGACAGATAATTATATTATTAACTCTGCTGCTCAGTATTTCGCAGCATTGGATACTACATTACTATACGCTCCTCTTGTCTGTCATGTTTCTTTTGTTTTTTTCTGCCTGTTGTTCACGTAAGTAAGAGAACTGTTCGAACGCGGAGCCACTCTCGACCGTCCTCAAAACAGCCTTTTTTACATCTACATTGGTACCCTGCAAATCACATTTAAGTGCCTGGCAGAGGTTTCATCGAACCACCTGCACAATTTTCTATTATTCCAATCTCGTATAGCACGTGGAAAGAACGAACACCTATATTTTTCCGTACGAGCTCTGATTTCCCTTATTTTATCGTGGTGATTGTTTCTTCCTATGTAAGTCGGTGTCAACATTCGGAGGAGAAAGTTGGTGATTGGAATATCGTGCGAAGATTTCCTCGCAACGAAAAACGCCTTTCTTTGATGCTGTCCAGGCCAAATGCTGTATAATTTCAGTGACACTCTCTCCCATATTTCGCGATAATACAAAACGCGCTGCCCTTCTTTGAACCTTTTCGATGTACTCCGTCAGTCCTATCTGGTAAGGATCCTACACCGTGTAGCAGTATTCTAAAAGAGGACGGACAAGCGTAGTATAGGCAGTGTCCTGCCAATAAAACGCAGTCTTCTGTTTGCCTTCCCCACAACATTTTCTATGTTTTTCTTCCAATTTAAGTTATTCGTAATTGTAATTGCTAGGTATTTAGTTGAATTTACGGCATTTAGATTTGACAGATTTATCGTGTAACCGAAATTAACGAATTCCTTTTAGCACTCAAGTGGATGACCAAACGCTTTTCGCACCATTCAGATACTATATTTTCTAAATCGCTTTTCCAATTTGTTTTGATCTTCTGATGAATTTATTAGTCGATAAACGACATAATCATCTACAAACAACCTAAGGTGGCTGCTCAGTGGGTGCAAGATGATAGTATTCAGTGTATCTCCCCTTCCGCTCAAAACACCACTTTCACAAACATTCTGACTGAGTGGAAAGTTTACATAAAACAAAAGTTCAATGATTGTTGCCGTATGCAGTTGCTCGTCATATTATCCTTTTAATCTGATCAAATTTCGGTTCCTCTCTTTTTCTCTGTTTTTTTTTTCTTGTTTGCTTGGCTTTGTGAGGACTTCCACAAACAGTAAAGCACCTAATGAAACCCATTAAATAACAGATCTATGACAAGTTTCAGGAGCCTGATGCAAAAAACAATCAGTACATGGTCTCTTAAAGTTGTAGTTCAGAGGTCTTGTTCTACTGTCAGTTCCGTTCTAAAAATTCTAGGCAGCAAAGTTTAAATGCTGGCGAGCTGAAACGTTTTCTGTGATTAAAGTCTACTTAACTCCATTCATACAAAAATTACAAACATTCTAAACTGCTTTATGACTGTGTTATCAAATATTATGTGTCCAAGAAAGCGGCCATTTAGTCGCTACTACCGGGGACAGAGCGGATGACGGCAGGTGTTGACGTCGGCCGTCCGCTGCGCCCATATGTAAATAAGGCCTGAGAGGCAGAGATTTCACTTCAGTTTGCACCCAGCTACCATCCGGTCCGCGTCAGTCAAACGCTAGCTTAGTCGCTGCCTCGGATGACGTCACAACCTGGCCACTAGTAAACGCAAATTTTCAGTAATAACGGAAAGTGAACTCGCGAGGACTGTACACCATTCTGGCTCGCTTAGATTTCGCGGAAGTAACTGTTTCTGTGCCACCCGTAATGTTAACAAAACCGCATGGCAAGTGCTGACTTCATTTTCCACTTTTGTGGCGAGCAGTTAACTTTGATTATCAGAAGTCAGGACGAAAGACCATTTAGTGGGAACTTATCGTAGAGGTCGCCTCTGAACTGCTCATAATGCTGTTTATGACAGAGATATCATATTTATTATTATTATTATTATTATTATTATTATTATTATCATTAGGAATATTATTATGTTGTGCTTGTGAAAGTTTATCATATATATCTATCAATCAGAAATCAGAATCTTCTTTTATAATCCTAGTTCCTGACCCCGCTGAGTAAATAGAGAATAGAAATATTTCTTTCAGTGGGCTGGACAAGAATGTGTACTTGCAGACTGGAAACTATAGTCAGTATGTTCTCTATCGCGTGCTCGTAGTCCACAGAAATAGTTTTCAGGCTCGGTCAAAAGTAGAATCTGATTTGAATTTCAATGGCATTGCAAAGTTAGAATTATTTTCTGATGACGAGGTCAAAAAGGAAAAGGTAGAATCAATAAAGTTATCCGATCATGAAACTGAGTTCACTATGTCTGAAATTCAGCCAACTCATAGAAAGCTAGAAACTCCTTCAAAACCGGTAGAAATACCAAGTGGCAATGTAGAGGCTCCAAACTGTATGCAGTTTCTGTTTGTTAAACTTGAATCACATCATAAAGAACTGATCAGTGAAATGGAATCCAATAGCAAACACTTAAGGAAGAATGAATCTAATAATAAAGAACTGAAGGATGGTAATAAAGCGTTAAAGTATGTAATGACCTCAAACGTGAATAGTTTAAATTATAAAATTGATGATAACCACCATGATCTGCAAGTCAAAGTAGGGCAACAGCTAAATAAATTCCATAGTACCTTCAAAAGAGAAATTAACGAAGTTTGCAAAGATTTCAAAGACGTAGATGAACTTACGCAAGGGATGGTGTCAGAGGGAATAGGCAACGAATCCAAACTTTGCTCTAATCGATTTCAAGAAGTAAATATGTAAATGCTTGTCAGAAAGATATTAATAAAGTAAAATTTGACTGTGCGAAATTTTGTGAATATGTTGACAAAAGACTTTCTGACAGGGTGGAAGCATTAGAATTACAAGTTGAAGAACTAAACACTACTATTGCAAACATAGAAAACAGAGTAACCTCTGGTAGTACCTGTAATACTACAGTTCAGCATGTTGCTTCAGTTGACGCCGCTTTCATCGGATGTCGTCAATTTTTACGTTTGGATCCAGACAAACAAATTCACCCATTAGAGTTCTGGAATGATTTTGAGGACGTTTTGCCTAAAGCATGGTCAGAGCGAGAGCTTTAATTCATGCAAGTCACGTGACAGGATGTACAAACTGTACATCCTTGCACGTGAATGGGGTACACAGTTTTTCGTTTACCCACGTGTCACTGTCAATGTAGCCCTATGGAATTAATATGGGCAAAGGATAAGGCTATGTGGAAAAATAAAACAATCAAGATAACATTCACTGAATCGCTTGTGCATGAGGCAGTAGACAACATCCCACCTATAGCGAGGGCACAGTCTATGCGGCTTGCTGAAATGCTTCAGAAAGAATAATTTGACAGGAAAGTGATGATGGATATAAGCCATGAACCTGTCATCGTAAATTTACAATCAGGTTGTTCAGAAACAGATTCAAATAGAAGGGACGGCGGTATTGCAATGTAAACTTTGGAAGAAAGTAATTATATTTCTTAGTTTTATAGACTCTTGGTTTAAAATATGTGTTCGTCAATATATCAGCTGCATATATAATAATGAGAACTTCCCAGCTTTTTTGGCTAGGACTTTGTATCCTTTGAATTATGCAGGCTATAATGTTCAACATATTGCCCAAGGAGAAGTTCAGCTTCTGCCGACATGTTGTATGCTCTAATAACACGCGACAATGCAGCTGGATAAATTCGTCAAAAGTCCGATATTTCCACATTTAAACCGCTGCCATTTTTAAGGCCTGAATCGGATAAAGTCCTAAAATGACGGTAACTGTTCCTTGTCGAGATATCGGTCGTTTTCGATGCTATCGGTCATCATTGCCTGGAGTTATTCGCAGATGATGGTTAACTGTTTGCTTGTTCAATGGATTATAAATGCTGTCTCTCACTGTAATGTCGAACGAGTTAGTTTACACTCAAATGCCTGTTAACCGCGAAAATTATGACATCTTACTGACCATTTTTACGATTGCCTTCTCATTAGCCTTTTCCACCACTAATTCTTTTTTATGGGCAGTGATTATACTTAACTACAGTCAAACACGTCAATGTAGACACCTTACACATTTAAAAAAAATGCTATTGAGTATAAGCAGTTGTCAGGCAAATATAATAATTTCGGTTTGTGCTTGAACTTAATTTTGTTGTGTATTAGATTTTTACTCATAAAACACTTCTACATCTACATCTACATGACTACTCTGCAATTCACATTTAAGTGCTTGGCAGAGGGTTCATCGAACCACAATCATACTATCTCTCTACTATTCCACTCCCGAACAGCGAGCGGGAAAAACGAACATCTAAACCTTTCTGTTCGAGCTCTGATTTCTCTTATTTTATTTTGATGATCATTCCTACCTATGTAGGTTGGGCTCAACAAAATATTTTCGCATTCGGAAGAGAAAGTTGGTGACTGAAATTTCGTAAAAAGGTCTCGCCGCGACGAAAAACGTCTTTGCTGTAATGACTTCCATCCCAACTCGCGTATCATATCTGCCACACTCTCTCCCCTATTACGTGATAATACAAAACGAGCTGCCCTTTTTTGCACCCTTTCGATGTCCTCCGTCAATCCCACCTGGTAAGGATCCCACACCGCGCAGCAATATTCTAACAGAGGACGAACGAGTGTAGTGTAAGCTGTCTCTTTAGTGGACTTGTTGTATCTTCTAAGTGTCCTGCCAATGAAACGCAACCTTTGGCTCGCCTTCCCCACAATATAATCTATGTGGTCCTTCCAACTGAAGTTGTTCGTAATTTTAATCACAATAAATTATAATTATTGCAATTAGTTTCAATGATCTTGCCGTTACACAATTGCCATGTTTAGAAAAATTGTACTTCACGTCTCCACATAGATTTGAATGTATAATATGATATACTGTAGACAAATGGGCCTGACTATTGTTCGCAGCAATGCAGTTCGGCAACGTGGATTGTGTTTGCCCACTCTCTGTTGCCGCGCATGCGCAGTTCTCATTCCTTCGCTGCTCTGTCTCTATGCGCGGAAGTGCCGTCTTACGTGACGCGAGCTATGGCACCACATCATTATAACGCGCTTGTGCATAACATACAAGTAATGTGCCATAATTTAAGAATGTAATTAAAGATTAAAGACGCTTTTCCAAACTTTGTTAACATATGCTTCGGTGTTGTTGTTGTTGTTGTCTTCAGTCCTGAGACTGGTTTGATGCAGCTCTCCATGCTACTCTATCCTGTGCAAGCTGCTTCATCTCCCAGTACCTACTGCAACCTACATCCTTCTGAATCTGCTTAGTGTACTCATCTCTCGGTCTCCCTCTACGATTTTTACCCTCCACGCTGCCCTCCAATGCTAAATTTGTGATCCCTTGATGCCTCAAAACATGTCCTACCAACCGATCCCTTCTTCTAGTCAAGTTGTGCCACAAACTTCTCTTCTCCCCAATCCTATTCAATACCTCCTCATTAGTTACGTGATCTATCCACCTTATCTTCAGTATTCTTCTGTAGCACCACATTTCGAAAGCTTCTATTCTCTTCTTGTCCAAACTAGTTATCGTCCATGTTTCACTTCCATACATGGCTACACTCCAAACAAATACTTTCAGAAACGACTTCCTGATACATAAATCTATATTCGATGTTAACAAATTTCTCTTCTTCAGAAACGCTTTCCTTGCCATTGCCAGTCTACATTTTATATCCTCTCTACTTCGACCATCATCAGTTATTTTACTTCCTAAATAGCAAAACTCCTTAACTACTTTAAGTGTCTCATTTCCTAATCTAATTCCCTCAGCATCACCCGATTTAATTTGACTACATTCCATTATCCTCGTTTTGCTTTTGTTAATGTTCATCTTATATCCTCCTTTCAAGACACTGTCCATTCCGTTCAACTGCTCTTCCAAGTCCTTTGCCGTCTCTGACAGAATTACAATGTCATCGGCGAACCTCAAAGTTTTTACTTCGTCTGCATGAATTTTAATACCTACTCCAAATTTTTCTTTTGTTTCCTTTACTGCTTGCTCAATATACAGATTGAATAACATCGGGGAGAGGCTACAACCCTGTCTCACTCCTTTCCCAACCACTGCTTCCCTTTCATGCCCCTCGACTCTTATTACTGCCATCTGGTTTCTGTACAAATTATAAATAGCCTTTCGCTCCCTGTATTTTACCCCTGCCACCTTTAGAATTTGAAAAAAGAGTATTCCAGTCAACATTGTCAAAAGCTTTCTCTAAGGTTACAAATGCTAGAAACGTAGGTTTGCCTTTTCTTAATCTTTCTTCTAAGATAAGTCGTAAGGTCAGTATTGCCTCACGTGTTCCAACATTTCGACGGAATCCAAACTGATCCTCCCCGAGGTCTGCATCTACCAGTTTTTCCATTCGTCTGTAAAGAATTCGTGTTAGTATTTTGCAGCCGTGGCTTATTAAACTGATAGTTCGGTAATTTTCACATCTGTCAGCACCTGCTTTCTTTGGGATTGGAATTATTATATTCTTCTTGAAGTCTGAGGGTATTTCGCCTGTCTCATACATCTTGCTCACCAGCTGGTAGAGTTTTGTCATGACTGGCTCTCCCAAGGCCGTCAGTAGTTCTAACGGAATGTTGTCTACTCCGGGGGCCTTGTTTCGACTCAGGTCTTTCAGTCCTCTGTCAAACTCTTCACGCAGTATCGTATCTCCCATTTCGTCTTCATCTACATCCTCTTCTATTTCCATAATATTGTCCTCAAGTACATCGCCCTTGTATAAACCTTCTATATACTCCTTCCACCTTTCTGCCTTCCCTTCTTTACTTAGAACTGGGCTGCCATCTGAGCTCTTGATATTCATATACGTGGTTCTCTTCTCTCCAAAGGTCTCTTTAATTTTCCTGTAGGCAGTATCTATCTTACCCCTAGTGAGATAAGCCTCTACATCCTTACATTTGTCCTCTAGCCATCCCTGCTTAGCCATTTTGCACTTCCTGTCGATCTCATTTTTGAGACGTTTGTATTCCTTTTTGCCTGCTTCATTTAATGCATTTTTATATTTTCTCCTTTCATCAATTAAATTCAATATTTCTTCTGTTACCCAAGGATTTCTAGCAGCCCTTGTCTTTGTACCTACTTTATCCTCTGCTGCCTTCACTACTACATCCCTCAGAGCTACCCATTCTTCTTCTACTGTATTTCTTTCCCCTATTCCTGTCAATTGTTTCCTTATGCTCTCTCTGAAACTCTGTACAACCTCTGGTTCTTTCAGTTTATCCAGGTCCCATCTCCTTAATTTCTCGGTGTATTAATATTTAAATTGTCAAACTCAGAGTGATCAAATGAATATATTTCCCTAAGTACATGATTTTAATTGAAAAATAAGTGGCGCTAAATAATAAAGCAAGAAAGCTAAGTTTGGTCAGAATGTGTAAATGTATATCAAAATCAACTGTTAAAAGTTTCAACTTGATCGGAACAAAAATTTGGTCAGAATCCACCTTTTTATGAAAAATAAGTGGCGCTAAAAAATAAAGCTAGAACGCCAAAAATTGGTATGAAACATTAGTTTGATACAAAAACAGTAGCTATATGACCGCATTAAGCTACCTCTAATAGTTTTCGAGTAATTTACTGAAAACTAAATTTGGAACAAATATGTCGCTATTTGTAGTAGATTAAATATAATTGATATAATAAGAACGAGTTACACACCACATGAGTTGCTGTTTGACGGCACACAAAACAATGAATGGTGCATACTGATTCTAAAAAGTTCAAAATCGATAAATAATTCTATTCACACAAAACAAGACAAACATTAATAAACTTTCTGCAAAAGTGATTAAAAGGAAAATGGTACCTTGACAGAAAAGTCACTCAAGCCCTTGACTATTTATTTGGCGACTTAGTTTTTGTGTCACAGTCATCATAAATCTTCGCTGATAGCTAAGAAAATAAAGAAGTGGGAATTGCTATGGATTGGCCCACTTGAAATTATTTGTACCTAACACCTAGGAGTTTCTTTACTTAGATTACCCTGTTCTGAAAGAATAAATGAACTACATCTGTATAGGGACATGAACCCATATTACAAACGAGCTGTGTATTGCATAGTAAATATAAGCTTTTCAATTATACCGGAAATAATACTATTTAATGTTTAGCATAGCTTGATTTTTCCATGCTTGTGTTGGTGTGTATAGGTTTTTCGCATGTTAAACTTAGAATGATTTGAGATAGTAAACATGAAATTCATTTGATGCTAGGTTGGAAAATATTTTTTCATTAGTAAACTTAACTGTATAATTAGGATATAACGAACCCAATTGTAAAATTTTTCTGTAGTTGTTATATGCGTCAGCAACAGTTGTTTGCTGTTGCTCAATAGTTTAATATCCAGTCCTTGTGGGATGTGATTTTGCCTTTTTTTGCAATTTCGAGAATAAATTCAGTGCACAATTTGGCTATGGTGGGTCAAAAGTTACACCAGTACAAAGAGCCACGACTGTCTGTGCCAAACTTGCAAACTACATTACAAAATAGTTAATGTGTATCTTCTTTTTGAAAATAAATGCCTCATACATCTAGAGTTGTGGCTGTCGATAGATAGTTTGGATTTATTTAATTATTACAGTTCATTGTAGTTTGATAGAACAAAGATTAGTAAGGTGAACACATAATGTATTACGCTACCATTGTGGATGGAACATTTCTAACAATAACCATATGTCAGAGGGTTGCGATTGTTACATTATAATAGCATAACACACCCCACATCATATGTATATGAAATTATAATGAAATCTAGACCTTTACCTGCTTACATGCGTTGATAAATATCAACGGGGACCTCTGCTTACATGCCAGACGCACTATCGTCTGTGTCCTCGGTGGCTTAGTCGGATAGAGCGTCTGCCCTGTAAGCAGGAAGTCCCGGGTTCGAGTCCCGGCCAGGGCACACATTTTTCAACTGTCCCCGTTGATATTTATGAACGTCCTGTAAGCAGCTGAAGGCCTAGATTTCATTATAATTTCATCCTTAGAGGGCTGCAAGATCACCAGTGGTATATGTACAGATATCAGCTTCATATCATACGTGTATGGATGTGTTAATTGCTTCCTGTATGAAGTGCTTGAATCTTATCTCGCAGTTACGATCTTATTTATGAGTGAGGTTTGTGCATTGAAGACACACTGGAGGCACGTGGTGAACTTACGAACACTATCCACTGCAACGTAACGAATCACTTACCATAAAACTTACATACGCATTTACGCTACACAGTAGAGCCGGTTAAAGTCCAATAATGTGTCTAGCAATACTGTATGCGTGTGCTGGCTGTTTCGATGGAGCTGTGACGCTGTGCTTGTCCAACTACAGTCAAACACTAGGTAGAAAAGTGGCTGTTACAAGACTACATCTACATCTACATGACTACTCTGCAATTCACATTTAAGTGCTTGGCAGAGGGTTCATCGAACCACAATCATACTATCTCTCTACTATTCCACTCCCGAACAGCGAGCGGGAAAAACGAACACCTAAACCTTTCTGTTCGAGCTCTGATAAATATCATACTCATATACTCGCTAATGTGAATATTAAATATGAAATATATGGTAAAAAGCTGGAAATGTATTGAACTGTGATTCCGGCAGCAACGTTAACAACCAAAGAGTGTATAAAGTCATACCTGTAGAATGAAGAGCCGGCCGGTGTGACCGAGCGGTTCTAGGCGCTACAGTCTGGAACAGCGCGACCGCTACGGTCGCAGATTCGAATCCTGCCTCGGGCGTGGATGTGTGTGATGTCCTTAGGTTAGTTATGTTTAAGTAGTTCTATATTATAGGGGACTGATGACCTCAGCAGTTAAGTCCCATAGTGCTCAGAGCCATTTGAACCTCCTTTTTTTTTTTTTTTTGTTAAATGAAGAAACAATACCACTTCATGCTGACGTGCGATCATGCCCTTGTTTAAGTTTGTCAGCGTAAAAAAAAAAACCATTAGGTTAACTGATTCTGATTGATGTTGTTTTATCTTTTACTTACTTTTGGAATTACTAGTCTCTATTGAAAATTATGTTATGATGTGTGGGAGGCATAACGTTGCATGGGCATACTAGCTCCAAATCGGCATGTCACCAGTTACCGTTTCTGTGACCCTGTACCCCTCCTTGATGTGCGTCTTTTCAGGGATACATTCGGCTCTTTTTGTTCATTTTAACTGATGACAATGCACAACTGTATCAAACAGTACAACAGGAGGTTTTGCACATCACCGTATATATACTAATGTGTATTTTTAAATGAAACTCTTATTTAAATTTACAACCATTGAACTTGAAAAAAATTTATATAAATGTTAAAAAGAGAGTGTGTACTTTAACAAAAGATCCATATCACGGATTTCTATGAATGGTGTATGATGTTCATTTGTCTTACGCAATGCTCGTGTAAAAACATAGTGTAAACAAATGATCGGTCAAAAATAACTATTTTTAGAACAGTGTGTGAAGTGACAGGTACAGAAAAACTGTTGTTGTTTGTGACTGATCCTCTTTAGAATATAACTATGTGAAAGGGCTGGGAAACTGAGACTCTAATCGGCTATGGATAACGGTGTTCTAGCAACGGTACATTTTCAGAGTAAATGTTTTTGTCCTGTCTCCCCTTCCCTTGCGTGCAGTAACGTGTTTTCCTTTTCGTCTTTGTGAAAGGATGGCTTGGAATTTCATGATGCTTATTTAAACGGCTGAACAATAAGAAAAACAATCAAATAACTTTGAAATTGAAATACAAGACTTTTAAAGTGCAGCGGAGTATGAAGGAACTTATCATCATGGGTGGCCAAGTAACTTTTAGTAGCCGGCCGGAGTGGCCGTGCGGTTCTAGGCGCTACAGTCTGGAACCGAGCGACCGCTACGGTCGCAGGTTCGAATCCTGGCTCGGGCATGGATGTGTTTGATGTCTTTAGGTTAGTTAGGTTTAATTAGTTCTAAGTTCTAGGCGACTGATGACCTCAGACGTTAAGTCGCATAGTGCTCAGAGCCATTTGAACCATTGAACTTTTAGTAAACACTGCACTACAATCAAAAGTGACAGAAATACGTGACCCTGCTTCTCAACATAGTCACCCAGCCTCTGTAAACAACAATTACAACGTTCTCCCGGTCGTTCAATTCCTCGACGTTAGATATCTGCTCCCTGATCACGGAGCAATTTGCGAACCTCTGTGTGAACGTCCGTCGTTGAAAAATCTCTTTCTCTCCAGATGTTCTTTCAGCTTGCCAAAAAGATGGAAATTATGTGATGCAACATCTGGAGTGTTATGTCGGATCAGCTTCACCCACGTGTATGCGACTTTGGTGAAATTCTGGGCACCATTTCACTATGGCTGGTCTCGAAATTCCATTTGGTTCATATACCACCCGCATTCCACAAAGCATGTGAATAAAATGTAACCATTTTACCCATGAGTATCGTACTGTCCTTTGTACTTCTATGAAGTACGTTTTCAATTACTGCACCATTTTACTCGTGCACTGTGATGCACCTGTTATCCATAAGCAGCAGAACTGTGTCCGCAGGGCACCCGGAACATGTTGTCTCTTCTAGCAGTGCGTCATTCTTGTTGTGCGTTGGTCTTAGCATGGGCAGACAGCAAGTGTAACTTACTTCCTGAAGTTCTTAGGCAATTAACGCCATCTTAGCATGATGAAATAAATAAATTTTACAGGTAATGTTACAGACTTCAACTTTCTATGCCTAGGAGTTAGTCTATATGTCATGCTAATGAAAAACAAGGTTTAATTAAAAAGCGAAGTTGTGAACGTGGATACAAGCGATTCTGGGTTGGTTAATTTCTACTTACGTTGGGAGCGACTTAATTTCTCTTTATTTTCCACCTGCAGCGTAGCAACAAATTATATTGATCTATAAACACTATATTAAATAGTTACACAATGAGAAAATACCACCTATGTTGAAGTAGGACCACGTTTAACAATATTCTCTGCGAATTCTTTTATCTCTCTATTTCAAAGTCGGAGATGATTTTAGTTCTAGTTTAACACCGAAAGCAATAAAATACTTTTTGTTCACTCATCACTGTCGGATATTCGTGATTACGAGAAGTTATATGAAAGCGTCGGTTTATTTAAAATTAAGGTGAAATAAAAAAATTATTTAAATACAAGTGCATATTCGGAATAATTTTATTAAAGAATAAAATCAAAAACACTCGAGTAAATTGAAAATCTGCTCTGCGCAATCTGTGTGCTATTAATTCAAAAGGAACTTTGTGTTCTTAGAACCATATTCACAGAGCACAAACAAAGTATTTTTGTAAGCGTGTTTCTAGACCCATGTCAGAGGAGACACAATACATAACTAAATATGCGAAAGACTTACTACTGCAAAAAAAAGAGAGAAAGGTAAAATTAGAGGATACCATATGATACACTGTATCTTGAAAGATTTATCGTGACTGTCACACCTTTATTTTTTGTTTAAATTTCACAGAAAACCTTGAAATCCTTCATTTGACTAGTATGTAATGGAACAGCTACACCATGTGAGGGTCTGTGATTGGAACTGGTACGAGTATTTCACGGCATTGGTCATTCAACTCAGTTATCTTCGAACACCTCACGGAAGAGAGACAAAACTTTCAGTTGATGCTATTTCCTTTCTGCTGCATCTTAACTCCAGGGAGACTCTCATGAAGCAGATCAGTGAGTCAGAAACCTGTTTTAGGGGAGACGCCGTTAAGTAGTCAATAATTAATCTCAATAATTGTTAGCTACACTACGTGATCAAAAGAATTAGGACACCCTCAAAAACATACATTTTTCGTGTTAGGCACATTGTGCTGCCACCTACTGCCAGGTACTCCATATTAGCGACCTCAGTAGTCATTAGACATCGTGAGAGAGCAGAATGGGGTGCTCCGCAGAACTCACGGACTTAGAACGTGGTCAGGTGATTGGGTGTCACTTGTGTCGTAGGTCTGTACGCGAGATTTCCACACTCGTAAACATCCCTATGTCCACTGTTTTTCATGTGATAGTGAAGCGGAAACGTGAAGGGAGACGTACAGCACAAAACCTTACAGTCCGATCTCGTCTGTTGCCTGACAGAGACCGCCGACAGTTGAAGAGGGTCGTAATGTGTAATAGGCAGACATCTATACAGACCATCACATAGGAATTCCAAACTGCATCAGCATCCACTGCAAGTACTATGACAGTTAGACGGGTGTGAGAAAACTGCTCATAAGCCACAAATCACACCGTAAATGCCTCGCTTAGTGTAAGGAGCGTAAACATTGGACGATTGAACAGCAGAAAGACGTTGTGAGGAGTGACGAATCACGGTACACAATGTAGCGATCCGATGGCAGGGTGTGGGTATGGCGAATGCCCGGTGGACGTCATCTGCGAGCGTGTGTAGTGCCAACAGCAAAATTCGGAGGCGGTGATGTTATGATGTGGTCATGTTTTTCATGGAGGGGTCTTCCATCCATTATTGTTTTGCGTGGCACTATCACAGCACAGGCATTTATTGATGTTTTGAGCACATTCTTGCCTCCCACTGTTGAAGAGCAATCTGGGGATGGCGATTGCATCTTTCAACACGATCGAGCACCTGTTCATAATACACGGCCTGTGGCTGAGTGGTACACAACAATAACATCCCTGTAAAGGACTGGCCTGCACAGAGCCCTGACCTGAATCCTATAGAACACCTTTGGGATGTTTTGGAGCGCCGACTGAGTGCCAGACCTCACCGACCGACATCGGTACCTCTCCTCAGCGCAGTGAAGAATGGCCTGCCATTCCCTATGAAACGTTCCAGCACCTGACTGATGGGAATGGAAGCTGTCATCAAGCCTAAGGGTGGGCCAACACCATATTGAATTCCAGCAATAACAATGGAGGGCGCCACGAACTTTTAAGTCATTTTCAGCCAGGTGTCCAGATACTTTTGATAACATAGTGTACAGTTGTACGTGTAGCAGTTATACTCTTGGCTACTACCTAGCCCCTTTAATTCTAATTTCTTCCTCAGTATCTGGTGCGAAGTGGCAAACAATTTTAAAGCACAACTTCTTCGTTACCTGTGCTTTGGGCGGTAATAAACGACCAGCAAAATCCACATACATTGAAAGGTGTCTGTTATTAGACGTTTTTCATAACGCGTATTCTCACAAGTCGATAGGCTCTTGGCTGTCTCAAACAATCTGTAGTGACTTGTATGTCTGCTTGTATAGTACATCTCTCGATGGAAACGTCAAGTCATAGCAAGTTGTCCGAGTTTTTCCAGTAACCTCATTACACAGCTTCGCTCCTGCCAGGCGAATGTGTTGTTGTGACAGAATTAGCTATACCACAAGCGCTGTTAATCAAAATTATTTCCGAGTACAGAAAATAAGGGTGCCAATTCATTCCAACTGAGTAACCACACTTTCGATTGATGAACCGGCACAGTCAGTCGACTTCGTCCTGGAATACAGTGAGATGGGTGCTGCACTGCACGTTTGTACTGCACATTTTTCAGGTTATACAGCTATAGATTTGTTTCCACTTTACGTTTTTGCATTCGATGTCCGCGTGGAAATGAAAGATCTTTGTTTGTCCTCTCGGTATTTCAGGCTACGTGGGATCAATACGCAATTTTATTTCAGTGGACTGAAGTGGGTGAGGTGGACTGGCGCATTGGACTGGCATTTCAGGAGAACGATGGTCCAAATCCGCGTCTACCCATTCAGTTTTAGCTTCTCCGTGATTTCCCTAAATCGCTCGAGGCCAATGCCGGGAAGGTTGCTTTGAAAGGGCACGGCAGAGTTCCTTCCCCATCCTTGAAACAATCTGAGCTTGTGTTGCGTCTCTAATGAACTCGATGTGGACGGTACTTTTAAACCACAATCTTCTTTTCTTCCTTCCTTCAGTCATCTCAGGTTTCAAATTGTTTCGCTTATTCCTTGTTCCTTATCCAATAATATTTAGTGCGTTAATGTTAATATGTCATGATTTTCTAAGTGTTGTGTATGGATGGTAATGTAAAGAGATGTGATCTGTTGCACTGGATATGTATATGAAATACAAGATCTTCTATTCCGCTACTGAGCATTGTCTTACGTGCGAGTATAATTTGTGTTTCTCATGAGGTTATTTTCATTCCCTCTGGTATGTGCAGAAGTTAATCTTCCAAGTCTTCCATACCTCTACATGTGCTCATTTATTTGGACTAGTTTGAGACTAAGAGTCACAAAGTCTGTTTTTTTTTAATTTTTTTTCTTACAAAATACTCTGTAGTTTTCTGAAAAAGGAAAAAAAAAATACTTCTATGAACTTACACCGAAGAAAGGGACTAAATTAGAGTAATTTAAAAAAGTACACACTACGACGTCTGCATGTCACGCAGACACCCTTTAGGAAAACAGAATTTTGTTTGATCTTTATGATTTTTAGTCTTAATGTCTTAGTGACACAAGATTACTAGGGAACAGTTTCTAAGTAGGCTGTTTAGGTTTTTATGTTAGTAACGCCACGTAGTGCTCTGTATGAAAATCACTGACTGTGCTCTGTGCAGTCTGTGGCTGATTGGCATTACTGGAATATTCGCTATTGTAGTGTTGGGCAGTTGGATGCGAACAGCACGTAAGTTTGGGCATTTGGAGGTGAGCCGCCAGCAGTGGTGGATGTGGAGAGAGAAATGCTATAGTTTTGAGAGGTCACTATAAGCGGACGATCTGAACGTGTGTCCACCAGAAAAAGGAAATTTGAAAAGATGGATGTCATGAATTGATGACTTTTGAACATTATTAAGGTAAATACATTGTTTGTTCTTTGTCAAAATCTTTCATCTGTTAACTAAGCCTATCAGTAGTTAGTGCCTTCAGTAATTAGAATCTTTTATTCATCTGGCGGTATTGGCGCTTGCTGTATTGCAGTAGTCTGAGTAACGAAGATTTTTGTGAGGTAAGTGATTCATGAAAGGTATAGGTTATTGTTAGTCAGGGCCATTCTTTTGTAGGGATTATTGAAATCCAGATTGTGTTGCGCTAAAAAAAAATAAAAAAATAAAAAAAATATTTATGTGTCAGTTTACTGTTGATCAGAATAAGTACAGAGAGAAAAGTCTGAGTACGTTCAGTTTTGCTCAGCTTTTTGAAAAATAAATAACGTAAGAGGTTTACCAGCACAGTCATTCTTAATTTTTCTACGGGGATGTTTCAAGTTTACGTGGTAGGATTCAAAAACCAAATTACAATTTTAACAACTGTCTATGGGGAGAGATACCAAAAACTGTCCTGGTGGGACTTAACATTTTGAAAATAAGTGTGCTAGATGCTGTGCTATGTGGAATTAATGGAAGTGCCTGGTGGACTAAATATGCTAAGAACTTCAATCGCCACTAACTGAGCGAAACCCTTCGAGGCAGAGAAACCAGTGTTGGAAGCCACCAGCGAAGCAGGAGTAAAAAGAAGTAGTATGAAGAAGAAAATGGAAGAAGAACAACGGCAGGAACAAGATGAATATGGACCAGGAATGCACTGTGTCATGCAGGGTAGGTAGATAAACAAGCTTTAACTTGAATTTCCTGGAAGTTCACTTTTTTGATGCTCTGGTACACATTGATTAAAAACTATCGAAGATAGTGGGCTGAAATTTTATATACTGTCTTAAGGATGAAAGGTACTTACAAATGGAGGAAAAAATTGAATTTTTTAATGACTATTAAATTCTATAGTATTTCCTGATTACATTGATATATACATTATAGGGTTTCGCATGAAAAATGACCTCGATATACCAAATTTTAAAGTTACAGTCATGTATGCCACCACACACCCCCCCCCCCCCCTTTATTTCTGTTACAGAAACCAGTATTATTTCGATCAGAATTGAACTTTCTGTTTACAGCGATTATACGTATGATACATTGTATATGTTGGTAACACTTCAGGTTTCTAGTGTCTGTAAATGATTATCGTTGCTAGTATTTACTTTTGTTTCGCTGAAACAGTTTGTTCACGTGTTGCTTAATGTTTGTTGCCCAAGTGCTACATACATTTGTGGGAGCACATATCCTTTGGTGTGCAATAAATGTGAAATATGCCTCGATTCAAGAAATTCAATAAAAGGTAATTCCATGGTAACCAGTTCACAAACAAACACAAGCCACACTGTTGAAAGTAACCTATGTATCAGTTCTTCAGGGAAGAAACCCACTCATGGCCCGCCTACTGCTGATTCAAATTTTTGTGTTAAGAATGATGCTGTTTGTAGTGGATTTGTTGTTGTTGATGTGGGCATCTTATCTTCTTTGGTAGAGGAAGTGGCAAAATGTAAACAATGTAATGGTGTAGGCCATCTGGAAATAACTGAACAACGAAGTAGCAGGAAGGGTTTAGCGTCAAAATTAGTTTTTATGTGTAGATACTGCAATAAATCTACCTCGAAAATGACTTCGAACATTGTACATAATTCATATGATGTGAATTTGAAATTAATGTGTGCAATGCGTGCAGTAGGATAAGGCAAAAAGGCTACTGAAGCGTTTTGTGGTTTGATGGACCTTCCTCCTCCTCTCAGTAGGTTCAGCAAAAATACTTGTAGGTGCCCTGGAGGTTGTGTATAAAGTATTTATGAAACGTGCAGTAGAAGAAAGTGTAAATATTAGTGGAACCAGAGTCATTGCTGTTACACTTCATGGGACATGGCAACATCGAGGTCATCGGTCCTTGAATGGTGTTGTAAGTGCTACTTCTCTGGAGAATCGAAAAGTTGTGGTTGTTGAGTGCTTATCTAAGTACTGCCACACCTGCCATGGTAACACTGAACGACACATTGAACATCAGTATTCTGAGAATTGTGATGGTTACAGTGGAGATATGGAGTGTGATGGACCTCTAAAAATATTTCAGAGGTCGGTGCCTGTTGTAACGTTAGAGATACGAAGTACATAGGGGATGGGAACTCAAAGCTTTCGGTAAAATTAATGAGTTCAATGTTTATGGTGATACCTTGGTAACAAAACTAGAGTGTGGTGGACATGTGCGAAAGAGGAAGAGTGCTAGATCGAGGAAGCTACGAAGAGAAATAAAAGGAAAGTGGCTATCTGATGGAAAATCTCCTTCTGGAGGAGGCAGATTTATAGATACTGAAACATTCTTCAGAGTTATTATGGACTGGCCATTAGACGAACTGCAACTCTGAATGATGTTACCAAAAAGCAAAAGAAAGTGGTCAAATATACCATCATAAGCATTCTCTTCCTGATCCGGTTATGAATGAAATAAAACCAATTTTAAAGGGCCTGAGTGACCATGTTTTACTTAGTAAATGTCTTTATGGGGGCAATCAGAATACAAATGAAAGTTCCAACCATTGCATATGGGAAACATTACCTAAGTATATTTTTGTAGGACTAAATACATTACAAGTTGGTGTACTAGACGCAAGGATATGTTTCAATGATGGGATGATAGGAAGGTTGAAAGTCCTGAGAAATTTAGGCGTAAAATATGGCTCTGATATGAAAGACCAGTTGCTTGCGTGTGACAGGCAATGGGTGCATGAAGTTGAGAGATTCGTTCTTCACGTTACCAAACAAGCAAGAAGTGCTAAAAGGAATGCCAAGAGGAAGCCTGAACATGAAGAAATGCTGCAGGAAGAAGACTATGCTTTAGGCCCAGTTTAATTGGACTCATATCTTCATTCGCAATTTCCCCGAAGTTGTATTTTTTCAGAAATTCCTAAAGTTTATAAGGCAATGCTCTATTATTTTCTGTAACTTTCAATAGTCCATACTTATTTAGTAGACTTAAGCTTTATTGCAGAACCAACTAAATTAAAGAAAAATAACATTTTTATTAGGAATATAATTATAAAATTAAAATGTAAGATGTGATATTTTTATCCTTGTAATTACGTAATAGGTGGAATGAAACAGGTCTAATACCTCAGCCATCATGTCATGCATATCTGGTAAAAATTTGGTATTCTTCAAAGGTATAACATTGGATTAAAGGGTACCTCAATTTGATGAAGCATTCTGGAAAAAAATTGCATCAATTTCTTTGTAATTTTTTAATAACCGTAAGTAGGTTCAAAAATATACAAAATATTTCTGATAAGTTAAGAAAGAATGCTTCAATACCTGATATCAACAAAAAATGTGTTAAACATATAAATTATAAACACTGCCTGAAAACTATAGGTGTTGACTTTTACATAATATTGAGCCAGTGAAGTACCCTGTATCCTTAAAACATACTTAATTAAAAAATAAACTATTCTTATGACTTAAATTTGAAAATTAAAGACTCTTTAAAGAAAAACTGTTAATTACTGAAATTTTTGATAATCGTTATTTAAAAGTTTTGAACCATAATTTATGAACGTAACATTTAAAGTCTAACTTCCAGGAAAAATGTGAGGCTTCTACTTTGTTTTTATTTCGAGATATGTGTATATATGCTGCATATAATAATTAACATGCTTTATTTCACGTGCAATACACAATACAGTTCAGACAAATGTCTGAGATTAAAAGCTGTGCTTTGTACATGAAATAGTTCCCAAAAGATGTTTTGAAAGACGTAGAGTGTTACATAGCTTACAACCCTTGTTCTTTGAGCTACTCGAAAAGTGACAAATTTATCAAGATTTCCCCTTGTGTTCACGAATGTATTGTTAACACATTGTGGGGTTTGAGAAAATCCCCCATACATTCACGTGAACTCAGCACGTCCCATTTAAAATAACTGAGCATAAGTTAATTAGACCTCCTGTTAGACTTCATCAGAGGTATTAAATATGCAATAGATTATTTCAAACAGAACAATTTAGATAGCTATTGTAATGAGGCAAACTGATCGAAAGTTGGAATGAATTGGCACCCTTATTTTCTGTACTCGGAAATAACTTTGATTAACAGCGCTTGTGGTACAGCTAATTCTGTCACAACAACACATTCGCCTGGCAGGAGCGAAAGCTCTGTAATGTGGTTACTGGCAAATAACTCGCTCTGTTAGCTTCGCAAATTATTATTGAGCTCCCTGGGACGTCGTTACTCTCTTTTTCTCGCTGTGTCATTATTTTATCGTTTCCTATTTCGGAAATCTTCCAAATGACACAGCTGCGAATTTATTGTTTGTTTCAAGTTTCATTACAGGTATAGCAACCGAAAAATTGTTTTATGTTTCAAAAAATGCATTGTTGGACTCGAACGAAATCACTAGTTTTTCTTAAATGTCGGCGGATTAAACGAACTGCGTTTCAAAGCAAATGATGAAAATACTGGCAACACATTTTAAAACAGCCGTTCTGAAACAGGAATCAGTTACCATGGCTCCCTTATAAATTGCCACGTTAGCGCAGAGATGAGTGTTAGAACGTACCAATGCCACTGAGGAATAAAGAATGGAGATGCTGAATTATAAATATCAGCATGTTTTGCAGGCCAGTCGATATCGCATCAGATCTTATATGGAATTTACAGCAGATTCACGCAGCAAACAGCTGTCCTTATTGTAAATGAATGAAAAATATCACGGACAGAACTCATTTGCAGGAAGTACAGCCTATCCGGGATTTGGACAACGGCCCTGTACCACTAAAATTTGTCTGTCGCAAAATCCTGGAAAATACAGGGTGATTCAAGAAGATATGCAAATATTTTAATATGTTGTTCTACAAGTAAAACTAAAGAAAAAAATTTATATAAATATAGGTCTGCAAATTTTTAGTTATGGAGTTACGACCGATAAAAGATTTTACCTGAAATTTAGCAACTTCGCTAATTTGAAGCCATCGCAAAACTGTACGAGATTAAAGTAAAGCACGATTTTCATTCATTTTGTTGTTATTGGTCCGGTGAATCTCATAAAAGATGTCCCAGATCTGTATCTGCAGTAGTTTTCCAGGCCACCCAGAGAGGCAAAGATTATTATACAAGTAAATTTGTTTACTTTCCGTTAAGAATGTAGAAACGTTTATTTCATTATTTCCTTTTCTAGAAACGAGTTAGTTTTCTGTATTGTTCAGCGAAAGAACATAATAACAACAGTGTATTTAAGTGAAACCAATAGTAACTGTTGTACGACTACATGGTTACTCTGCGATTCACACGTAAGTGCCTGGCAGAGGGTTCATCGAACCATTTTCATACTAATTCTCTACCATTCCGCTCTCGAATGGCGCGTAGAAAAAAAGAAACCTAAATCTTCCGGATCGAGCTCTGATTTCTCTTATTTTATTATGATGATCATTTCTCCCTACGTAGGTGGGTGTCAACAAAAAATTTTATTTCAGTGACCGCCACCCCAACTCGCGTATCATATCAGTGACACTCTCACCCCTATTGATCGATAACACGAAACGAGCTGCTCTTCTTTGCACTTTTTTGATGTCCTCCGTCAACCCTACTTGGTAAGGATCCCATATCGCGCAGAAATTTTCTAGCAGAGGACGGACAAGTGTAATGTAGGCTGTCTCTTTTGTGGGTTTGTCGTATCTTCTAAAACTTCTGCCCACAAAACGCCGTCTTTGTTTCGCCTTCCCCACAATATTATTTGTGTGCTCTTTCCAATTTAAGTTGCTCGTAATTGTAATTCCTAGGTATTTAGTCGAATTGGCAGCCCTTAGATTTGTGTGAATTACCGTATTCCCAAAATTTATCGGATGTCTTTTAGAACCCCTGTGGATGACCTCGCACTTTTCTTTGTTTAGTGCCAATTGCCACTTTTCGGACCATACAGAAATTCCCTCTAGATCATTTTGTAACTGGAATTGATCGTCTGACGATTTTACTAGACGGTAAATTACAGCGTCATCTGCAGACAATCTAAGGGGGCTACTCAGATTATCTCCTAGATCATTTATGTAAATCAGGAGCAGTAGAGGGCCCATAACACTATCTTGCGGAACGTCAGATATCACTTCTGTTCTACTCAATGATTTACCGTCTATCACTAAGAACTGTAACTTCTCTGAGAGGAAATCACGAATCCTGGCACGCAACTGAGACGATACTCCATATGCACGCAGTTTGATTAATAGTCGCTTGTGAGGAACGGTATCAAAAGCCTTCTGGAAATCTAGGGATATATAATTGATCTAAAATCCCTTGTCAACAGCACTCATTACTTCGTGGGAATAAAGAGCTAGCTGTGTTGCACAAGAACGATATTTTCTGAATCCTTGTTGGTTATGTATCAATAAGTCATTTTCTTCAAGATGATTCATAATGTGCGAGTACAGTATATGCTCCAAAATCCTACTGCAAATTAAGGTCAGTGATATGGGTCTGTAATTCAGCGGGTTACTCCTATTTCCTTTCTTGAATATTGGTGTGACCTGCGCTACTTTCCAGTCTTTAGCAACAGACCTTTCGTCAAGTGAGCCGTTGTGTATGATTGCTAACAACCTTTCTTCAAGTGCGCGGTTATATACGATTGCTAAGAAAGGCGCTATTGTGTCTGCATACTCTGAAAGGAACCTGATTGGTGTACCATATGGACCGGGAGACTTGCCTTTTTAAGTGATTTGAGTTGTTTCGAAACATGTAAGATATCTACTTTTATGTCACTCATGCTAACAGCTATTCTGGTTTCGAGTTCTGGAATATTTACTTCGTCTTCTTTCGTGAATGAACTACAGAAAACTGTATTTAGTAACTCCGCTTTAGTGGCACCATCATCGGTAACATTTGCATCGCATCGTGCGTGACGGTATTGGCTGTTTTTTGCCACTGGTGTACTTTACATACGACCAGAATCTCTTTGGGTTTTCTACCATGTTTTGAGACAATGTTTCATTGTGGAAACTACTAAAAGCATCTCGCACTGACGTCCGCAATAAATTTCGAGCTTCTGTGAAACGTAGCCAGTCTTGGGGATTTTACGTTGTGCTGATTTTGGCATTCTTTTTTCGTTGCTTCTGCAGTGTTCTCACGTGTTCTATGGTGGATTAGTCCCGTCTCTCTTTAACTTATGAGGTATGAACCTACCTATGCTGTTGATACTGTATCTTTGAATTTGAGCCATATCTGGCCTACACTTACATAATTACCTTGGAAGGAATGGAGACCCTCTCTTAGGAAGGCACCAAGCGAATTTTTCTGCTGTTTTTATATATATATATATATATATATATATATATATATATATATATATATATATATATATATTGCGTTTATTTGTAGTGGTTTTGGTTGATATGGTTTTGAACCTCGCTTCGGTGACCTTGTGTTCACTAATCCCTGTATCCGTCATGACGCTCTCTATTGGATCAGGATTATTTGTGGCTAAGAGGTCAAGTGTGTTTTCGCAACCATTTACAATTCGTGTGGGCTCACGAACTAATTGTTCAAAGTAATTCTCAGAGAAAGCATTTAGTACAATTTCGGAAGATGTTTTCTGTCTGCCACCGGATTTAAACATGTATTTCCGCCAACAAATCGAGGGCAGAGTGAAGTCTCCACCAGTTATAACTGTATGAGTTGGGCACTTAATTGTAATGAGATTCAAGTTTTCTTTGAAGCGTTCAGCTATTATATCATCTGAGTCAGGGGGTCGGTAGAAAGAGCCAATTATTATTTTGTAGTTTGTAGATTTCTCTACCTGCCGTTCATGATCAATACGAGCTCTCGATCCGTGAAGGCAATGATGAGGATCTTATGGATGCTGTTCAGTGTAGCCCGGGTACCAGTACACGATGTATCTCTCAACCATTAGGCATTCCACAATCTAAGGTATGACGTACACTGAAGTACAATAATCCTTATCATAAACAAAAAGTGCATCATTTTCATCCGGGTGATCCTGCCCTATGCTTGGAGATGTTCAACTGATTAAATACTAATCTGCAGTTTCACAAATACATTTTATTTACTGATGAGGCACAGTTTACTCTAGATGGTATAAACAATTCACATAACGAGCACGTATGGTCTGAAGCAAACCCACATGCAAGAGTGCAACGCAGTTTCCGTCAGCGGTTTAGCATAAATGTGTGGTGTGGTGTAATCAACACACACTTCATTGGAGCATTCATTTTCCCAGGACGTCTAACTGGCGAGACGTACTTACAATTCCTTCAATAAGAAATGCCCCACGAGATCGATGATGTTCCACTTACTACGCGATTGCAAATGTATCTTCAACATGACGGCGCTCCTCCACATTTCACCAACGCAGTTACTACACATTTAAATGAACATTTTCCCCGGAAATTGCTCGATCGTGGTGCTTCAGGTCTATGGCCAGCCAGATCGCCCGATTTAACACCGACGAATTTTTGTGCATTGGGATGGATGGAAGACTTTGTTTATGAGCATAAAGTCAATACACGTAAGGCATTACTTGTTCGCATTATGAATGCAATAGTCGAAATTAAAAACAACGTTGTGAAACTGAAACGAGCAACAAAATCTGTTCACACATGTTCAGCTGAATGCATTGAACTCGGTGGAGACATTTTTGAACCTTTAGTGTGAATGTATTGTGAAATTGTGTGTAGACTGTACAACTTCCTTAACACTGCGCTTTGTTTTTTCCAGTTTAACAGAAATTCACGTATGCTGTGCTATTAATAAAAGCAGATTATCTGATACATTCATACAGTTTCAGTTAACGTTATTACCATCATTTTTCAAAATTAAATTCTCTACAACTTCTGGTGAAAACATTGTACAATTGTCTGACATTTAAGAAACAAATTCGGTCAAATAGTTAATAAATATAAACTGTTACGAAATTACGTCTTTGCTTCTCTGAATGTTCTGGAAAACTACTGCAGATTCATGTCTGGAACATGTTTTATTAGATTCACCAAATCAATAACAACAAATTAAATGGAAATCGTGCTTTACTTTAACCTTATGCAGTTTTGCGATGGCTTCATATTAGTGAACTCTGTAATTATATATTTGCAGACCTATGTTTATATGAACTTTTTTCTTTAGTTTTACTTGTAGAATAACATATTAAAATATTTGCATATCTTCGTGAATCACCCTGTATTGTAAGTTAAAACATAGCGACTTGTCCTGAACCAAATGTGGTCTTTCTTTGTAATTAATATGGGTCCCAAGAAGGCCAATGACGTGAAACCCAACTTACTCTCTATAATGAAATACTAAATGCCACATAGCAAGCCAAACGGAAGGATTCCATGCCTGTTGACTTTGGAAACGCTTTATAGTCAAAAGAATACGCTGGTATGGGATATTTACTAGAAAACATGACTACAAATTTTCTCGCTTTCATGTTAAATCATCTGTAACTGTCCTCATGGCTTAAAATGTGATATAACTGTCCACAAACATAAACAACAAAATTTTAGTCAGCAGAAACTTTCCGCATGATAATTATTATTAGCGTGTTTATTTATTCGGCTGAGGAATGTCAACAGTGTAAATCATTTCACAATCTCAAAACACAGTGCAGAAAGATTTGTATACAAAAACCAAATAAGTGAGTTGCATGGCTAGTATCTCTGAGCCACAGTTTGACCGACCTGAACACTGACGATTGTACCTTTGGTCACTGATCTTGAACAGATAACATCAAAAGTCATATCCTGCTTATCAATGATGTAATTATCATCGTGTGACACATTACTCCCACTTTCACTGACATTGTCATGCCCTTCCTCCTTCCCCTCCTGCCAGTACTAAAATGAAGCTGCCAGTCACAATGTAGCTGTAAAATTACATTACCTACCATATCACATGAATTGCTTAAAAATGGCGCCAGGCTCAATAAATTACTTAAGTTTATCCACCTGTGTTGCGTAAAAAGGCGCCATATTAAAAAAAAATATTGACACAATGTTGAAGAAATTACTTAATTTCAGTATATTATGGATGAAGAATTGCGGCTGTTATTTATGTACGTACACTTCATCGGAACTGCGTAAGCTGATGCTATACAACCCCCCCCCCCCCCACCTCCCCCCTCCACACACACATTTTTCTCTGTTTTCATACTTCAAATCCTATATGCCGTACATATCATCTCTCCCTTACAGAGTAATCAAGGACTTACGTACTCTCAGAAAAACTTAAATGTGTCTTCTTCGCACACACCTAGCCACCCACTCACACAACACACATACAATAAAATCGCGTTTAAGATTTTTACATTTTCTCACCGGTACATAGTAAAATCAGTCAAATTACAGTTACAATTTACATTTATCATGCACATGCACACATACACACACACACGTGTTGTACAGCTGTTTTAAGTTTCGAGTCCAACACGTATTGTGTTCACATGTAAGGCTAACCCATTATCGGAAGATGGTTTTTGTTACACCCACTCCTCTGCACTCAGTTTCGAGTACACACATTTTTGCTCATAGACTAACACATTTGGTAATAGGTTCACCATTCATTCCCACTTTCATTAACACAACCTCTCTTTTATTTACTGTTGGAGTCATGTTTTTATTGTCTACAGGGAAACCTAAAGTGCTAATCCATATATGCATACAGTTGCTGATATCCTCATGAATGTGTTAAGTTTTAATATGATAAACTAAACTATCAGTGACTGTGTAGCATATTTTTACAGGATTTGCCAGAAACTTGTTTAACATTATATCTATGATGAAATTTGATTACGGTTTTAGAAATATCCAAAATGGCAAATCCTATTCCCATGTGCTTATCAAAGACTACATTAAGTCTGTTCAGTTCAGTAGCAACTATATTTTTAATGAAAACAAGACTCCTTTGAAAAATTACTTTGGCAACTAATGCCACAGATCTATATGTATCTTCCCAGGATGTCACTTATCTTACATCTCACATCTCTCACACATTTGCTAGACCAAATGATAAAATTCTGTGAATCTGTTATAAAAACCAGTTTATGTTACAATCATTGTTGCAGTTTCCTGTACTGAATAACATAGCTTTTCTTATACGATTTAATTAATTTCTTCAGTTTTTTGTATAATGGTGTTTCATTTCCGTATGTAAGGGCAAATGTAAATGAAGATTGTGAATACTCTCAGGATACTCGAGATCTGCTTCTGAAATGTACCTTATGTTAAAACTGTCTGGTAGGTTACACTAGATGTATTTTTCGTTCCAGTAGATCCATAGTGATGAGATTCTCCAGCATGGGAAACATGTCGGAAAAATAAGAACACAAAATAAACATTTACGAAGAATAACAAATATGCTAATGAACTTTCACAGATCCCAAGTGAAATGGTACTTTTATTGCCCTCACAAATAATGTGATAGGTATAGCAGTCTGGAGAAGGGCACCAAGTGCCTGAAACTGAAAAGAAATTAAATTTCTTTTGTGTGACTGGTAGCTTATTATTTCATTATATACTACTACAGTTGCTGAAGTTGGATAAAATACTAAAGCATCTTTAAGCCTTTGTGAATGTTATTCTTATTGAGTGTACTGATTTTATCAACAGAGCTACTGGTCTGAAAAGCGGATAGAGGAGAGAATACTTTGTGCTGGCATGCATCTTGAGCCAAGTTTATATTTCTTCTCTTTACTCTCTAATCCCAGTCTTTCTCACACCAATGGTTGCCTCCTGTGAAACACCCATAGCCAACAGTTGTTACAGGAGCAAAGAGCAATTACTTCACCATCCTGCATATGAAATTGTTTTTCAACTAAGAATAAGTTTTACTATTTATCTTAATAACAATGCTGTCAATTTTTCTGACTTTTCTTGTTTTAGTTTGTGCTAACCATTTATTGTAGTGGGAGGAAATTGTGCCTTTGTGCCATTGGTGATATTGCCCTTGATCATGACCCAAGGTACTTTGTAATAGACATTGACAGTATTGCAATAGAGATTTTGCAGTATAGAATTGCTATTTCAGCTTAAAACAATAAAAGTAGTAGTTGGTTGATTTTAAATGTTTATTAACATAAATGTTTAGTCCTATTGTATTAACCAGAAAAATTACTTTCGTAGTTGTTTATTTGGATGAACATTTTATAAGCCATGTGTTTGTGTTTAACCAAGTCCATTCTTAATTGAACAGTTATTTTATGCTATGGCTCAATGTACAAGGGCACATTGTATCTTGATCCAAATATAACATTCTGAAAAATTATCTCTATGGTTTTCAGCCTTTTAATAAACTGATTATGTATTGTGATTCATCTGGTGGAAAACAAAACAAGGTAAGTATGAAGTGGTTAGATAGCCCATCAAAACCCAGTTATTGTGTCTGCTATGATTGTAAAAATTATTCTCAAAGTACAAGCAATTCACATACGTTTTTGATAACAAAATCGATTAAGGAGTAAATATTTTGGGAAGCGGTAGGTAGTTTTCTTCATGTTATAAGTATCAACACTCTCTGGAGGAAAAGCTGAACATTAGAAGATACTGCAACATCTCCCAGCTGTAGAGGCTATTCAGATCAAGTTATTTATTTGTAAGTTTCATCTATTTTGTCATAAGAACTTTTCATGAATCTGTTATTTGCAATGAGATATCTGCAAGGACAATGGACAACACCGCCTGTAAAACCTCTTTTAACAATCTGGATTGTTCAGTATCACTAATAAGATGCAATTCTGTTTAGCAATTTTCAGCAGTGCACCTCACGTCAAGCCCGAGGACGTAATATAACGAGCAGGATCTAGTTCATGTATTTGAAAGCACAGACGGCGAACGCTTCAGAAGAATTAGCATGTCAATTCCAAATATAAAACGCAATAGTCTTCAAGTGTTTTGCACTCTGAAACATTCCAAGCATTGCAGGCTCTTTGGTTGTCGCCTACTGTTCTCATTTTGCCTGCCAACAAACTTTCATAGTATCCTACTTGGGGTAAATGATCTTCCAGTAAAAACAATTCATTGGTCACATAATCATGTGAAAAATTTCCTTCTGATTAACTACATTAAGGTCGTAATCCTCAGGAAACTACATCCTCATTATAAATGGTTCAAATGGCTCTGAGCACTATGGGACTTAACAGCTGTGGTCATCAGTCCCCTAGAACTTAGAACTACTTAAACCTAACTAACCTAAGGACATCACACACATCCATGCCCGAGGCAGGATTCGAACCTGATGCGGTAGCAGTCGCACGGTTCCGGACTGCGCGCCTAGCTCCGCGAGACCACCGCGGCCGGCTCCTCATTATATGGAGGTTATGTGCTTTCAGGTATGATGCACACTTTTTAACTGAGAACATCAACTAATTTAAGGAATCCATAATTAGAAATTCGTATCGCTGTGGCTCTCTCGATGCAATACTGCGTTATTCTTGCTAAATGATTTATATTTCTCCACATTATCAAGAAATAATTACAGTAATCGCTCAGACTGTGGTCGATAATGGGGACTGTATAATGATGTCTGTAGTGCACACTGCAGTTGGCATGAACAGTTTCTCAATGGGCACTGTTGGAATGGCATTGGTCACTGAGGTTATCATCGCCTTCCTTAAATGTTTCCCCGCAAATACGGCAGACCTCAGTCGTGTGGAATGCTGGTTCTTCCTTGGGACTTATTTTGACCTTTTTATTTTGCAGTAAAGAGTCAGTCACACTTTCAGCAATCGCTTACAGCTGTTCAGTGAATCAGTTCATGCAATTGCTCTCTCTGTACGATTTCAAATCAGAACATTCCTCATAGTTGCTGCAGAGTATGTAGCTGACTATGCTGCGTGTATGTACCTGGCTATGTAGATCTGCCTGACCAGAATATGAGCCATAGTCACTACTATGACTACAAGTGACGACTGGTTCTAATATGTATTCTGCGCACTGTGAACAGTCAGTCGAGCCCGCATCTAACTTTCAGTTAAGCTATAAAAAAGCAGATCACGAGGGGTTCGTACATTTTGCATACTGGAGTAGGCAGCAACATATATCGATCTGAACGAACCTACATCTCTGCCTACGCTACAGATCAGTCTGTCACCGCAATCAAGATTTCACGGGGAAGGGTGGCAAATTCACATTGAAGCCAAACTTTTACATACAGTATCTTCTTTCCGTTTCGTAATCATCTACTAAATACACTCCTGGAAATGGAAATAAGAACACCGTGAATTCATTGTCCCAGGAAAGGGAAACTTTATTGACACATTCCTGGGGTCAGATACATCACATGATCACACTGACAGAACCACAGGCACATAGACACAGGCAACAGAGCATGCACAATGTCGGCACTAGTACAGTGTATATCCATCTTTCGCAGCAATGCAGGCTGCTATTCTCCCATGGAGACGATCGTAGAGATGCTGGATGTAGTCCTGTGGAACGGCTTGCCATGCCATTTCCACCTGGCGCCTCAGTTGGACCAGCGTTCGTGCTGGACGAGCAGACCGCGTGAGACGACGCTTCATCCAGTCCCAAACATGCTCAAGGGGGGACAGATCCGGAGATCTTGCTGGCCAGGGTAGTTGACTTACACCTTCTAGAGCACGTTGGGTGGCACGGGATACATGCGGACGTGCATTGTCCTGTTGGAACAGCAAGTTCCCTTGCCGGTCTAGGAATGGTAGAGCGATGGGTTCGATGACGGTTTGGATGTACCGTGCACTATTCAGTGTCCCCTCGACGATCACCCGAGGTGTACGGCTAGTGTAGGAGATCGCTCCCCACACCATGATGCCGGGTGTTGGCCCTGTGTGCCTCGGTCGTATGCAGTCCTGATTGTGGCGCTCACCTGCACGGCGCCAAACACTGCGTAGGATCCTACGGTCTTGGCGTGCATCCGTGCGTCGCTGCGGTCCGGTCCCAGGTCGACGGGCACGTGCACCTTCCGCCGACCACTGGCGACAACATCGATGTACTGTGGAGACCTCACGCCCCACGTGTTGAGCAATTCGGCGGTACGTCCACCCGGCCTCCCGTATGCCCACTATACGCCCTCGCTCAAAGTCCGTCAACTGCACATACGGTTCACGTCCACGCTGTCGCGGCATGCTACCAGTGTTAAAGACTGCGATGGAGCTCCGTATGCCACGGCAAACTGGCTGACACTGACGGCGGCGGTGCACAAATGCTGCGCAGCTAGCGCCATTCGACGGCCAACACCGCGGTTCCTGGTGTGTCCGCTGTGCCTTGCGTGTGATCATTGCTTGTACAGCCCTCTCGCAGTGTCCGGAGCAAGTATGGTGGGTCTGACACACCGGTGTCAATGTGTTCTTTTCTCCATTTCCAGGAGTGTAACATGAAAAGCTAACTCCAAAATAAAATGTATAGGTAACTTATTTATCCTCCACATCTCATCTCCCGTCGGTCTAACACAACAAATCGTACTAAAAACCTGTGTTGGAGAGATCTTTAATGTGATGTATGTTAACTTCACTGCATGCTTAATATTTTTGGTATTTTCATTTCAAAAGTTCAGAAGTTTAATGTTTATTGCGCTGAAACCGTGGAATTTATAAGTTTGCGTGACGAAACATTGATATTTCCATATAGTCACGGATTTTGTGCTGACATGAGCAACCCAAAGAACAGCTGTGGTAATTTATACACCGTATTTGTCGTACTTATTTGTACTCGTGTATTTTAAAAATACGAATTTAAATGATATACAGCACTCAACCACTCAGCTGCATTGTACATCGCTCTGTTGAAATTGCGTGTATACCCTTGCCTAGATTAACACTATTGTTGCTCTTGATCCACATTTACATCGGGTCTGGGCGCACCAAGTTCGTTCATTTTCATCGTAACAGCATGTCCCACAATTTTACGTGATAAATTGCAGACTGTATTCATAATGTGTTGTTTTAGTACTCGAGCTATGCAGCTGTTACTAGCAAGACAGTAAAACTCACTAAACTCATACATAATACACTCACAAAAAATACTAATAACGCACGTTACCCGCAGTCTTTAAGCAAGAAAACCAATAACTGGATATATTTCGCTCAAGGGGCATATTTCGCGCATTTTTTCCGCTGATCGTTCGTGAAACGCTCGGTAGGTTGTGGCACTAACGTTGCCACACTTCAGTACACTCTGGCAAAACATTGAAAACTTATCCGAACGGTGGATAGAACATCCAATGGGAAAAACTGTCTGGAACACTATCAAAACAATAGTGCTAAATGTCGATTAATGACGCATCAGAGCGTAACAAAGATATATGGAGAAACTGTTAGGCTTAAAAACCAGAGCCTTTGGGACGTCAACATACATTTCACCTAGAGACCACGAAGATACGATACGAGAAATGAGGGCTCATACGGAGGCATATAAGCAGTCGTGTTTTTCCCTCGCTCGATCTACGAGTGGAACAGGAAAGAAAACTACTATTGTGGTGGAGTGTATCCTCCGCCACGCATCCTACGGTGGCTTGCGGAATATATATGTAGATGTAGATGTATGTTGTGCTGCGTTATGGAAGGCAGCACCGATACAAACAAGGAAGGAAAGAAGTTGCGATGGCCGGTGACAGGAATCCGAAATCCTCTGCAGGTAACACTTTCAAATAAATAGAATATTTTAGTTCTAAAAAAGAAAGAACATAGCGTAACTTATACGAGGACAGTAACTTGTTCTCGAAAGAACAGTTACTGTTGATGACCGTGCAGCCTTTTCCTGGAATAAATGATGACTAACTGAAAACCTCAGCTGCCGACAGGTGTTGTTGATATACCTCGGCAGCTGAGGTTTTCAGTTAGTCATAATTTATTGCAGGAAAAGGCTGCACGGTCATCAACAGTAACTCGAGGTATATCAACAACACCTGTCGGCAGCTGAGGTTTTCAGTTAGTCATCATTTATTCCAGGAAAAGGCTGCACGGTCATCAACAGTAACTGTTCTTTTGAGAACAAGTTACTGTCCTCGTATATATAGTTAAAGGCTACCCTGCCATTGACCTTCGTCTGTGCGAATGCGCACAGGTTGCCCAAAACTCTTACGGGAATCGCCAAAGCGTGCGCCAGTAATGAGTGGGTGGGCAAATGTCTATAAGGTACACTACATATGTAGAATTGTGGACAGTTGGGAATGTGAGTCTCACGGGAAGCGTGCAAGGGATAAGTCCCTGCAGTCACACTATTCATTTGTGTCCTAGGTGGCTCAGATGGATAGAGAGTCTGCCATGAAAGCAGGGAATCCCGGGTTCGAATCCCGGTCGGGGCACACATTTTTAACTGTCCACATCGAGGTATATCAACAACACCTGTCGGCAGCTGAGGTTCTCAGTTAGTCATCATAACGTAACTTCTCTTAATGAGATGGCTTGATGTGCTTCCTGTCCCTCCTACATGCAATTGCTATTATTAGTCGCAGAACGCAGACTAAGTATCAGCTTCTTATTACTTAGTACTGATGCTCTCGGAGTGTGTGACCGATCTGGGTCCGATCAGCTGTGGGCGGCGGGTTAAGTCAGCAGTGACAGGCGGCGCTGAACTCTGTCTTCCTGGAGGTACAGCGCTGCCCGCTCTTTCTATTGGCGCGCTGGTCGGCGCCTCGTTGATGCCGTTTCTCGGCGCTGCGCCGGTCGGTACTCAGTCGATGGTTTAGGACTGCACAATGCCAGTGATCCAAAAAACCTTCCTCAGCATTTCTCGAATTTCTTCATTAAACCACGGTAGGTCTTTTCCATCCTTAATTCACTTATCAGGCACGTACTTGTCCAGAGTACGAGTTACAATCTGTTTAAACTTCACGTATAATTCTTCTACGTCCATCATTATGGAACTAAATGATTGCAGTTCTTTGTCTAAGTGAAATGCTAGGCACTCCTCATCTGCTCTTTCTAGCAGAAACACTCTCCTAGCCCTCTTTACTAATTTATTAACTTTCGCAACCGGCCGGCCGGTGTGGCCGAGTGGTTCTAGGTGCGTCAATCAGGAGTCGCGAGACCGCTACGGTCGCAGGTTCGAATCCTGCCTCGGGCATGGATGTGTGTGATGTCCTTAGGTTAATTAGGTTTAAGTAGTTCTAAGTTCTAGGGGACTGATGACATCAGACGTTAAGTTCCATAGTGCTCAGAGCCATTATTGAACCTTTCGTAACCATAATCGCAATGATGACATCATGATCACTTATTCCCGTCTATAGACTAATACCATCGATAAAGTCCGGCATGTTTGTAGCTATAGGGTCCAAGATACTTCCATTGCGCATGGGCTGCCGAACTAATTGCTCAGTACAGTTTTTGGAGAAGGAATTCAAAAGTGCTTCACAAGACTTTCTGTCTGCACCCCCTTCAATAATTCATACACGTCCCATTATATACCCAGTAGGTTAAAGTCACCACCAACTAGTATTGAATGATGTGGGTATTTATGCACAACTGACCATAGACTTTCTTTGAATGATTCTAGAGCTGTCACATCGGAGTCGGGTGGTCGGTAAAATCATCCAACAATTAACTTGGTTTCACCTAGACCTGTTGTGCGCGACCAGATATCTTCACTGTCACACTCAATTTCTATCTCAGTAGAGACAATATTTTTGTTGACTGCAATGAACACTCCCCCTCCTACGGCGACTAGCGTGTCTCTCCGATAAAAAGTCCAAGACTCGCCAAGGTTCGCTACATATCTCAGAGCTTTTTACTTCTGGTTTCAGCCAGCTCTTAGTCCCAAGAATAATTTGACGTTGAGAATTTTCCTGGAGGGTAGTAAACTCGGGACAAGAGTCCAAAGGCTCTGAGTTTCGTGACAAACGGTGATATTTTCCCGGGAGATGATAGCCACTGTTCTGTCTCTCCAGTTGCTTTCATATTGTGCAACAATGTATGAGAAAAAAGCTTGCATGAGTTACAGCAACAGGGTCAGTCACCTAACGTTACCGCTGGATATATTTCGTAAACCACATCAAATACTGACGAATCGATTCCACAGACCGAACGTGAGGAGAGGAGCTAGTGTAATTGGTTAATACAAACCATACAAAAATGCACGGAAGTATGTTTTTTAACACAAACCTACGTTTTTTAAAAAATGGAACCCCGTTAGTTTTGTTAGAACATCTGAACATATAAACAAATACGTAATCAGTAACGTTTTTGGATTGTAAAATGTTAATTACATCCGGAGATATTGTAACCTAAAGTTGACGCTTGAGTACCACTCCTCCGCTGTTCGATCGTGTGTATCGGAGAGTACCGAATTACGTAGGGATCCAAAAGGAACGGTGATGGACCTTAGGTACAGAAGAGACTGGAACAGCACATCACGTCTACTTGCTAACACCTTTTTATTGGTCTTTTTCACTGACGGACATGTACATTACCATGAGGGGTGAGGTACACGTACACACGTGGTTTCCGTTTTTAATTATGGAGTGGAATAGAGTGCGTCCCGACATGTCAGGCCAATAGATGTTCAATGTGGTGGCCATCATTTCCTGCACACAATTGCAATCTGTGGCGTAATGAATGTCGTACAGGCCGCAGTACATCTGGTGTAATGTCGCCGCAGGCTGCCACAATACGTTGTTTCATATCCTCTGAGGTTGTAGGCACATCACGGTACACATTCTCCTTTAACGTACCCCACAGAAAGAAGTCCAGAGGTGTAAGATCAGGAGAACGGGCTGGCCAATTTATGCGTCCTTCACGTCTTATGAAACGACCGTCGAACATCCTGTCAAGGGTCAGCCTAGTGTTAATTGCGGAATGTGCAGGTGCACCATCATGCTGATACCACATAGTTCGACGCGTTTCCAGTGGGACATTTTCGATCAACGTTGGCAGATCATTCTGTAGAAACGCGATGTATGTTGCAGCTGTTTGGGCACCTGCAATGAAGTGAGGACCAATGAGGTGGTCGCCAATGACTCCGCACCGTACATTTACAGTCCTCGGCCGCTGTCGCTCTACCTGTCTGAGCCAGCGAGGATTGTCCACGGACCAGTAATGCAGTGGTTGTTACAACACGCAACTGAATGTCGGAGGTTTCAAGCGTCAACTTTAGGTTACAATATCTCCGGATGTAATTAACACTTTACAATGCAGCAAACGGCACTGATTACGTATTTGTTTGTATGTTCAGATGTGCTAACGAAACTAACGTGGTTCCATTTTTAAAAACGTAGGTTTGTGTTAAAAAACATACTTCCGTGCATTTTTGTATGGTTTGTATTAACCAATTACACTAGCCCCTCTCCTCACGTTCGGTCTGTGGAATCGGTTCGTCAGTATTTGATGTGGTTTACGAAATATATCCAGCGGTAACGTTAGGTGACTCACCCTATATATATATATATATATATATATATATATATATATATATATATATATATGAAAAGTGTTGATTGACGTTGGCAAATACGATGGGACAGCATCAGAAACTGCTTCAAGTTGAGGCCCCACTTTTATTACACACCTTTTTACTGGGTCAACATACTCCGGGAGAAGAATCCGCACAAGCACATTCATGTACTTTCTGCTGAGCCAGCAAGTGGTGGAGGAAGAATCTGCTCAAGCACATTCATATAATTTCGTATCTCGTGTGATAAACAAACTTAACAAGTAGCCACCGATTCTAGGCATATTTCAACCTATTCCAACAGGCAAAAATCGGTAAGTCTTGTCTCGACAATGTATGCATTGTAATACACATCTACATTTCAAAGAATATGATCTTGAAGGTATGTCAGAAACAAGATACACATGATGGAGGAAACTCAGTCTCAAATGCGTTTGCTGTATCTCTACATTTCAAGCACCAGGAAACAGATATGACAATTAAGGGAACACAAATTCTGATGTTGCCACTTTGCACCTCTGTACTGATTTGTCTGTTTTTTAGTAATAATTATAATTTTTCAGTTCAATTAACTCCCCTGTCTCAATGTCAGAAGTGCGCCACGATAAGCAAGTCTTGCGAGCTCCGACAATAGGGTCTTACACTTCGCACGTATGACTGCTCGCCAGCCCGCTGCTCTTCGCTGCCACCTGGCCTCCGTTGCCTGTGAGGGCAAGCACTCGTTGCTGCTTTTTTTCCCCTCAAATGGATCTACTTCTGGTCTTTTGTGACTGTACCGCCACTACTACGGCGCGAATTTTTTGTGCACTTAACTACAATGTTGTCACAGATATTAACCGCTCATCCGAGTAATTCAGTCTGTGTGTTTGCGAATTGTATCTATTGTTTGGCAGCAGTCTTACACGAACAGTCTTGTGAGTTCTGGAAGTTGACAACTGGACGTGAGTGTTGTTCCTGTTCTGTATCGTCAAGTCTCTGAGGAACGTTGTCAGGCAGTTATCAGATTAGTTAAATCCGTGGGCAAATGTTTGCAATTTCTAATCAAAACCAGTAGAACGAAAGCCTAGTCCAACGTTGCAAATTTCGCTTTTTTATTCCCTCGATGACCAGTTTTGGGACCGAGACCCATTTTCAAATCATCGTAACAGCTAAAAATGGCATTTCCGAAGATGATATTTGATCTTGGGTTCCCTCTTGCAATTGCCGAAATGTTTTTCCATCTAAGTCAACTCATAGTTTGTCGTTTTTCAAATGGTTTATATTGGCTGCATTTCATGTTATCGTTTTTCTACAGGCCGTGTCATTCAGCCCTCTTTTCATTTTCTATAATGGTGTTTTCATCCTTTAAACTGTACTTCTAAGCTCTGATGTAGACAAAATCTTACACCGAGCGAGGTGGGGCAGTAGTTAGACACTGGACTCGCATTCGGGAGGACGACGGTTCAATCCCGCGTCCGGCCATCCTGATTTAGGTTTTCCGTGATTTCCCTAAATGACTCCGGGCAAATGCCGTGATGGTTCCTCTGAAAGGGCACGGCCGACATCCTTGCCTAATCCAATGAGACCGATGACCGCGCTGTCTGGTCTCCTTCCCCAAACAACCACCCCGAATGTTACATTATCTGCTGCTGTCAAACAAAAGACTGCCTTTTACGTCATGTACTGAATAATGTTCATCATAATATTCGTCTGTCCTTATTTGAATGTTAAGCAGCCAGTTTTTACTTGCGGCTACTAGATGGCACTCTTGTTGCAACATTCACCTGCCTGCAGTTGTCAACGCGGTCGCCTCAGTCCGATGCTGCGTGTAGCTCGACATATGCGACCAGCCCGTAGTGGCTTGCTTTTGACGCATTCTACTTTAAAAACAGTGACGAAAGCTTTATCGCTTGATATTTATTTTGTATGTGACATGTAAGTACTGTTATTTTGTACTGTTAATCAGTTTTCAGTCTTCAAACTGCACTTCTAACCTTTTACACAAACAAAAAGTTGCCATGTCTGCTGCTGTGAAATAAAGCGTTCCCTGTTAGTTCATGTACTACATACTGTTCATCTTAATATTCATCTGTCTATATTTTAAATGTTAAGTAGCCTACTTGTATTTTCGGCTACTAGGTGGCACTCTTGGTGTAATGTTCACCTGCCCGCTGATGCTAATGCCGGCGCCTCAGTCTGTTGTAGAGATGGGCAAACTGAGGCACGTAACTGTTTCGAAACAAATGAAACAGCTCAATGTAATGTTTCGATACGCTGTTTCGAAACATTGAAACAGTTTGTGTTTTGTAATCTAATAAACCTACTCATTTTATCATCTTGACTGTTTACTGTATAAGTATGTCCACATAAACACAAATGAGGTGCGAGACTGCTAATCATATCGCAGAAAGTATGAAATTATCACTTAGGCGTCTTGGCAGTTTCGTATTTCCTGCAGAAAGTGTGTCGTGTGACTTTCATACTTTTCAATTAGCTGAGGACAGCCATAGCAGAAGACACAAGAGCCACTACGAACGGAACTGGAGGTGGGAGCAAACTGCAGAAACAACGGATATGCTAATGGGATTCCCACATTCCGTTAGTATGGGTAATATACCCATTCTTCTAATTTCCATGCACACAAAGGGAATCATTGAGGATAATAGGCACAGTAACTATAGACTCACAAATAACGCCAAATAATTCGAATAAATAACAAAATACAACAGAAAAAATTTCGTCTTTCAGGGTGTTTCGAAACGTTACTATGAATTCACCATGCTTCCTAACCCCTCCCGTTCACCATTACACTATCAGTGATAAATCAAACAGATTGCTTGCAATTATACCTACATCAAATTTATGTGTATGTCTAATAACTGTCACTTTATGCCTTTTTTTATTCAAAATGTTTTAGGCTTATTGGCGTTTCTTAATATGATTACTGTGCATGAACAGAGAAGCGTATGTTATCAAAAAGTGTAATTTTACTGAATGATTTTCACATATTTATTATTTTGAATGTGAACAGTATGCGTTGTTTTATTGTTTTGTTAGTGTTTATAAAGCAGATGTTGCGCCATTTCGGAATATGACAGTCAGCTAGAAACGAAGTTTTATTTTCGGATATCTTAAGCTTCATGCTATTGCATTTCCACACTCTTGAAAATGTTTCATGAAGTGGTATGTTAAATATGTTTCAGTACCTGTGCCGAGCACGAATCTCGTCCGACACAGAGGGGAATGAAACATCACTGTTTCGATACAATTAGTCCGTTCCAAGCACGGGTGGACTGAAACAGCCTTATTTTGAAACAACGATACAGTTTCTGTGTCTCGCTCGAATCTGGTCCTGTTATCCGAGACAGGGGCGGAATGAAACACCACTGTTTCGAAACAGAGAACCGTAGTCGTTCTGAAACACTGAAACAGTTCCACGTATCGAAACAGAAACAGTGGCCAAGTCTAGTCTGTTGCTACCGTGGCTTTATAGGCATGAGCAACCCACAATAGCTCGCCTGCCATGTATTCTTTTTAAAAATTTTGTGACTAAAGCCTTATCGCTTCATATTTATCTTATACGTGACATGTAAGTACTGTTTCTTTCTTGTACTGTTAGTCAGTACTTACACTTTTATATAAAAAATTTTCCTATGATTTTCTACTTTTATTTTATAAGCCGATTGGAATATTTAATTTCTTATGAAGGCACTCATGTAAGTGTCGAAAACAAATCAAAAGACTTCAATTTTGTGAACGAGGGCTGTAATTGCTTTAATTATAAGTTGTATACAGTCGCTGACTACGCAGCCATTTCTCTTCATTTTAATGAACACATAGAACACACATGCATCCGCAGATACTATACACACAGATCTTGAAATAACAATGAATTACTTAGGAAATATTACAGTTTTGCCTGTTAAGGTCGTATGCATTTCACCTGTGCTTGTTAACTGATGTTTCTCAGTGCAGATTACACTTTAAAGCAAAATGTCCTTTATGTTCCACAAACAGCAGACTGCAGTGTGGTCTAGTGGCACTTACTTCCGCCAGATGGATTGCCGTCAGTGGCTCGTATTCTCCAAACTGTTGAGATTTCCCTGAACGACCCCACACCATTATCTCACAGCGAAGGCCTAACCCCAAAAAGTATCTGCCTTCCAAGAGCCACTGCTTATTGGAATTCTCTCTAGAGGGCCTGAGAAAGATGGTTGCGGTTTCGTCGGCTCCAGTGCAAAGGCGCCGCGGACAATAGCAGATAATGCGCCGGTGGCTTAAGTGGTGGACAAGTTACTTTCTATACGCCGTCTCATTACGGCCGCTGTAAAACAAGGGGCGGCGGCAGACAATGGTCGGTGAAATACGGCCACCCTCAGGGGCGCTGCGGGATGATGGGGGGAGGGAGGGGCGGGTGAGAGGTGGTGGGTGGGGGAAAAGGGGCGGGGACTGCCCGGGGCGTGAGGTCGGGGGCCGCGGGCAAAAAGCGGAGGAGCGGCGCTGTCGCGTTTTACGCTTTCTCCTCTCACACTTTTCATTTCTTCCACGAAATAAAGATAACCGCGGAAACGGTGCATTTTTTTATTTTCCGTCGAGCGTTGTAAATCAGGCTAGTGCGGAGACATCGCCAACATTAAAGAAACAACAACGAGGTTGTGGAACTTTAGTGTAGCAGAGCTCCGCCAAATTAACGCTCTCGCAACGGGGGAATTTTCTGCTGGCTTTCCGTACATCCACATCCATCTTCGTGAAATGTTTAACAGGCATTTCTGCTGTGACGTCCTCAAAGCGACGCAAATGCCTCACTACCAAGTATGCGAGCACCACAAAAATGTAAAACCAGCTGCCTTCGCGTGGGGAAAAGAAAGACAATATGAAGTCCCAAGTACAGATTCTTCATTAAGTTGCACCTCCCACAAATAAGCGAAATTATTCATTGTAACTTAAATAACTATAAGTTCTTCATGGAACATTGTACGATATATCTCATGAAGCAATAAGTGCTATCGACACGGGATGTCAAATTGATTCCACATGTTTAGATTTGCAGAAGGCTTTCGACACCGTTCCTCACAAGCGTCTTCTAATCACACTGCGTGCCTACGGAGTATCGCCTCAGTTGTGCGACTGGATTCGTGATTTCCTATCAGAAAGGCCACAGTTCGTAGCAATAGACGGAAAGTCATCGGGTAAAACAGAAGTAATATCCGGCGTTCCCCACGGAAGTGTTATAGGCTCTCTATTGTTCCTGATCTATATCAACGACATAGGAGAAAATCTGAGTAGCCGTCTTAGATTGTTTGCAGATGATGCTGTCATTTACCGTCTTGTAAAGTCATCAGATAATGAAAACGACTTGCAAAATGATTTGGATAAGATATCTGTATGGTGCGAAAAGTGGCAATTGACCCTGAATAAAGAAAAGTGTGAAGTTATTCACGTGAATACTAAAAGAAATCAGCTAAATTTCGATTACGCGATAAGTCACACAAATCTGAGGGCTGTAAATTCAACTAAATACTTAGGGATTACAATTACAAATAACCTAAATTGGAACCATCATATAGATAATATTGTGGTAGAGCAAACCAAAGACTGAGATTCATTGGCAGAACACTTAGAAGGTGCTACAGGTCTACCAAAGAGACTGCTTACACTACGCTTGTCCGCCCCATTCTGCAGTAATTTTGTGCGGTGTGGGATCCGCATCAGGTTGGACCGACGGATGATATCTACAAAGTACAAAGAAGGGCAGCTCGTTTTGTATTATCTCGAAATAGGGGAGATAGTGTCACAGACATGATAAATGAACTGGAGTGGCAATCATTACAACAAAGGCGTCTTTCGTTGCGACGGGATCATTTCATGAAATTTCAATCACCAGGGTGCCGTTCGAGAGTGGAACGGTAGAGAGAAGCATGAAGGTGGTTCATTGAACCCTCTGCCAGGCAGTTTATTGTGAATAGTAGAGTAAGCACGTAGATGTAGATGAACTAAACGAAACACAAGTTTGCAGGCTTTCGTGGTCGTTGTCACTAAAGTTAAAATCTTCTGGGTTGTTAGGCCGCGTCACATTTCCTTCTAAATTAACCGACGTTTCGATCCCTCTGCTGGGATCTTCTTCAAGATGTTTTAGCAGTAGTGGACACCAAAGCATCGTGAAGAAGATCCCAGCAGAGGGCTCGAAACGTCGATTATTTTAGATGGAAATTTGACGCTGCCTAACATTGCAGAAGATTTTAACTTTAGAAACACCAGTTATTTGAGTAAGTGAGTACTTCAGCAAGCAGTGTCGGCCATTATGGGGCAATAATTCAGTAACTTGTATCTATGCCTTTCTAAAGTCTACACATACACTTGCTAGAAAATTAAAGGAAAGGAAGACCAACTACGGATTGAAAATTGGATGTTCTTACGCAAATTTCGGGCGTCTAACGTACTGTGGAAAGGAGAATGTAAAAGTTGTCTATGAAACTCTCTCACTGAATACGATTTTCAGTCCTAAGTTATAGCATTACTTTTGAACGAAGCAGGACAAAGTACGAACGTTTTTAGAGATATGCGTGATTTGACTGAAAATCTTTTGGAGAAAGACCTTTTGTACTTACATTGCAGGCATCAGATACATGATACCACTTCCAGAGGCGTTTCTGTAGAAGAGATGAGCTGTACGCACATGGGTTCGCCCCTAAAAGACGTTAAACTCTGGCGAATCTGCTCAAATAAGATTACTAAAATAAGTGATAATTTGACTTCAAATAGAAATGGAAATTAATCACTGTAAAGAAAATTGTTAAAATTAACTTGAGCAGACGACCATTGTTGATGTTGGGTGTATCTTTGTTAGTGGTCAAACTGATTTCTAAAAAAATGCTATAAAATTTAGGAAAGATTATACCTTTCAATACCACAATCAGTCTTGCGGGACCGGTATCTGTTATCTGTGAGCGAAACGGAATCATAGTTTGGAGACTGTGTTCAGATCATTTAACGTTCCGCGCTTGAATTCAAGTTTCCAAAACGCTTCGTGATGATGGGCAATTAACCTCAGGGAAGCTGTAGCAAGTTTCAAATGAATAAGCAGCAGAATACTAATTGTATTCGGCCTTTGCGTCTCCACGCCACTATCCATTAAGCTCGTATTGGTCGCTGGCTGTGACAATAAAGCATTGAAACCTTTCATGTATCATATATCTAATAGGATAACTGTTAAAATGAGAACTCGTGAGACTGAACTAATTTTCATTAATTTTGTTGCAAAATGGTTTAAAGCTAGTACATGACATGCCACATTTGTCTACCCAAAAGAAAGATTAATCGCTGACAAGCAAGGAACGCAGCTATGGTGCATCGTATTAATATAAAGACTAACAGAAAGAATCGAGATCAGTGTAGGAACACTCTTTACTTGCTTTCTCACTGCTGCGATAAATTTGAAATAATATGTACGATATAATAATTACATTTCACAAAATTAATTTACATAACTTATTTAGATTCAAAGTTATTTACAGTAAATAAATAGATAAGTGTACTATTTTGCACCATCCGTTGTTTTTGTGGTGCTAAAATTACATGAAATGACGTGGGTTTTTCCATGTAACTCTTCCACGGTTTGTCTGTAACAAAGGCTTTGGGAATTGCAAATTATAATTAAGCACGAAGAGGTCTAGGAACAATTGAAACAAGCCAATATGTTGCGAATCACAGATTTTGTGGCCGTGCGGGGCAGCCTTCGGCCTAGGACGCCTTGCTACGGTTCGCCCCCCCCCCCCCCCCCCCTCCCTCGAGTCCTCCCTCTGGCATGGATGCGCGCGCGCACGCACGTATGTGTGTGTGTGTGTGTGTGTGTGTGTGTGTGTGTGTGTGTGTTGTCCTTAGCGTAAGTTAGTTTAAGTTAGAATAAGTAGTGTGTAAGCATAGGGACCGATGACCTCAGCAGTTTGGTCCCATAGAACTTCCCACAACATTGTTTTTTCAGGTTTTGTCCTAGATAATTTGAGAAAACATCAACCTAGAGATGAATTTTTAGAATTAACTGCACACTCTCTCGTTGATCTCATGGAGTATCTTTCCATGTTCCAAGTGCTATGCCTCGTGCAAGTGGGTGGTAGAAAGTATTACTACTTGAAAACGCTAATGTGCTGCGATGAATCTGAATCACGACCAGAAAAAGAGAATAAAATTCGCGCTGTTTGCGTTTCACGTTTTACTGTGTACGTCGAAGCACTGTTCAGAGCTCTTTCTGGAGCTAGAACACCATGTTTGAATTTCAGAACTGTACTTTCAGATCCTTATGTCATGTTTCCGATCACGACATCTTCACAAAATCTGAGATATCTTTTTAACTGTCTCCACTTCTGTCCCCATGTCTATGTTTATACTAGTCTCCTCGCTACAAAATTAAAAGCGTCAATCCATTGTATGTTGAAGATAATATTAATATGTTTCAAGCAGGGAACGATAAAATCCCAAACTTTATCAGTAATGAACTTAAAGATTTCTAATAAAGTTAGAGTCATTTGTACCAGATTTGATTAGAGTGCCAGTTCCGAAAAACAAATTTTTCACGGTGGCACGAAAATTGAAAATTTTATCAACGCTAGCTATTAATCTCAAAAGTTGTAAACGATTCAGCTGAGAGAGGCTTCAGTCGAATGGAAGTCTACAGCCAAAACTTTACGAAACACGATCAAAGGGTGCAATATGTGCTCAGACACTATCCGAGTATTGTCATAACTTTCCAGGTCATAAAAAGAGATTATATGAAACAACAGGAATTTTTAAAAGTAAATTTGATTTCCTCAATGTATTTGCCTCGCAAACATTCTATAGGCTGCGTTACAAAATGTAATAAATGAACATTAATAGTTAAACTGAAGGTAACAAAGCGGACACCTGAGAACAGTAGTTTTATACAATTTGGTAGCGGCATCGGGGCACGCATTCCTTTTCCCCCACGCAGCCCTAATTATACACGACTCACGTTTTGTGTAATGGGAACAAAATAGGGGCGTACCACAAAGAGAAAATCAAAGTTGAAAAATAAGAGCAACCCTAATAGTTATGTATACCGATTGATCTTCTACGACGTGAGACGTTATTGCTTAGCAGAAGAAATAAGGAAAATTAGAGAAGAAAAACGACTTACTAAATAATCAGGCAATTTCAGTCGTCTTTGAAAAGATATACTGTGAATGTTTCCACAGCCGGGCTGAACAACATGTAGGCCACAAACATGTTATTTTAAAAGAGAAAGATAACCCGTTTGCTTTTACATGTTTTTGCAAGACTGCCCTTTCATATTAGCCCAGCAGAAAAATAACATGGAATTCATCGCTGGCATTTTAGAAAAATCTGAACGACTTGTACTCTTCGTAGTATTTTGTTTCACACCGAGAAATATCAACCCTACGTTATTCACTGACGGTGTGAGACCACGATAGACAATCTGCCATGTTATAATTTGCCGACGGACCCCACTGACGAAACGCAAGTACGATTCACGCATGGAACCGACGACTCGGCTTTTGACGGTGCGATGTATCTTGGTCTCTATTTCCAGCAGAGTGGCGCGGCGCGAAGGGTCACGTTGGTAGCCCTGGGCGGTGGAGTCCCCCAGGATCCGGCCGCATGCCGGCCCCGATAGGCGACCGCATACGCCGTACTGGGACTCCCCTGGGAGCGCACCGCCTCAATCACCAGCGCTTCCAGCCCTCACGAGGAGCTGCTGGACGAGGTGGTGTGCAGCCGGCAAAAAGGATACGCGATGGCGGCCCCCAGTTATCTGCCGGGGGCGCAGTCCGGCGAAAGAAGTCCTTCTCTCCTTGACCGGCACAGAGGGAGGTCGCACGTGGCGGCTATTAGGACAGCCACACGCGCAGAAACCGCTGGCTATCGACATATGTAGTTTATTCACGTTGATAGTGAAACACTGTTTCTGGGTTGAAACTGTGCATATTTTTTTGGTAAATGTTGTTTATGCAATATTTTACGGCGAGTAGATGGCCAACTAGAACGTCTGTAACAGCCGTATGCTGATGCCTTAAGGGGGGGTAGGAAGTGAAACGGGCCGACTTGGAGCAGGAGAGGCACCTCAGGACATTTTAATTTACACTGTCTATACTTTTACAAATAAATTCATAAAACATTGTTTGCATTACCAGGAAGGATTCAGGATTCACGCTCATAGCAGAGGAAGTTCAGAAACATAACAAAGCAAATTTTTTTTATATGTGAAATTTCATCATTTTTTCACTTGGTATTGGCTGCATTTGTTGCTGTAGATACACTTTTCTTCATAAGTAAGAGAGATTCATCGATGAATTTTGCACAGCATACAAACCATACTTACAGGTGTATGAAACTCTAGAATTTCTCAAATTTATTAAAAACTGTGGTAAAAATTGAGATAATCAACTATAAAATTCGAGTTTTCTATAAACACGAAGTTTAAAACGCAACAGCCCATTCATTTTTCCGTAGCTTAAATAAATTCTAGAGTTTCATACACCTGTAAGTATGGTTTGTAAGCTGTGCAAAATTCATCGAAGAATCTATCTGACATATGGAGAAAAGTGTGCCTATAGCAACAAATGCAGCCAACAGAAAGTGAAAAAAAATCATGTAATTTCACATTTTAAAAATATTATTTTTTCGTGTTTTTCAACTTCCACTGTTATGAGTGTGAATCCTGAATCCTTCCTGGTCATGCTGAAAAAAGTTTTATGAATTTATTTGTAAAAGTATAGACAATGCAAATTAAAATGTCCTGTGATGCTTCTCCTTATCGAAGACGTCCTACCCCCTTAACCTGTTCACTGGACTGTGAATGCTTTCCAGGCATTTCTTTGAACATGAAGAAAAGTCCAAATCAGAGGGCAGAAGTTCTGGTGATCAGGATAGAAGTGCAAGCAGTGTGTGTTTTAAAACATTCCGTTTCCCTATTGTCACATTACATTCGCCAGAAAGAGTATTGTTGTCATGAAATATTACCGTTTTCTTTCCGCATTAGAGGTCGATTTTCGCACGATATTTGTTCTAGACAGTCCAAAAGGTGTATTTAGTGTTGGTGGTACTGCTTCACCATTTGGAAGGTACAGTTTAATAGAACCTTTTTGTGATAATAAATACTAGCTGTAGCTTTCTTGGCAGAGGAAATCGTATTTTATGTGCAGGACCGCAGTACCCCGCTCATTTTTTACTGCAGTTTCGTTTGTAGTACAAAATAGTGCATCTACATCTCATCCACCGCGAGACACGTTTGCGTAAAATCGATTGTGTTGCTTTTAAAACATTAATTGTTAAAGGTTGGCGTGGCGTTGGTTCCTATTGTACAACGAAAAGAGTTAGTTAGTTAGTTCCCGCATAGACCTCTCACCGACCAAGTGGTGGTAGTGGTGTATATCAGGTCCGATCTCATAGGGTTTCACTGCGTGGTGTAATGAGGCTACTCAGTTGACACCTAAGTCTTGGGAGAGGGCTCGGAATTTTGTTGATTATAGCTGTGAGAACAGTTTAGTTTGTGAAATTTGCTGGGGTGAGTCCCGCGTGACGCGCAGGATTAGCCAAGCGGTCTGAGGCGCTGCAGTCATGGACTGTGAGGCTGATCCCGGGGGAGGTTCGAGTCATCCCTCGGGCATGGGTGTGTGTGTTTCTCCTTAGGACAATTTACGTTAAGTAGTGTGTAAGCTTACGGACTGATGACCTTAGCAGTTAAGTCCCATAAGATTTCACACACATTTGAACATTTAGTCCCGGGTGAGCCTGATTTAATTGAGATTTGAATTGCTGAGAATTCCGTTTCCACATTTAATTCTGGTCTGCGTTCAGCAAATGTAGCAAACATACTACATTAAACTTTCTCATAGTTAATTCTTCATACCGAATGCACTATATTCTTTCTACTAATATACCATTGTCATGGAATATGTAATTCATACATATTTAAACAGCATAGTCGAATAACATAGATGCAGGTTCACCTTCTCCTCTGTAGTTGCAGTTTCGGAGTGTTCTTTACATACACATTCTTTAAGAAAGCTACGGCTATGTTAAAATTTAGTTTCTCATTTGCTGATTCTGAGTTGCTGGCATCAATTCATTTAAAGGTTCGCTGTATATCGATGATTACGATTGCCGATGGACCATCGTATCAAGAAAATTATTTCGCATCATTGCAGTTTATGCACGTATGAACAAATCAGAAACCCAATCCATAGATATTAATGACATCTCTGTGCCAAGTCCACAACTGGATATCAGATCCCCAATCCCCCCTCCCCCCCTTCCCCATCTGTGTCCTGCGACTGCTGCTGTTGCTGCTTCACAGATCTTGTTGCATACAGAAGTCCTTCACACCTGTTCGGCGAGATACTTTCCTCCTTAGGTAGGAGATCAATGATTGAAACAGCCTTCCGAGAGTACGCTTTCGGTTCGCTGTGGCTGTCCTGAGATATTTAAGACGAATATTGGGGTCGTTACTTTGATAAGGCCGCGGTAAAGCGACAAAGTGCTCCATTACTGCCGACAGTACGCTCTGTGAGATGGTAAATTACATTCCTCGTTTCCATTACATTGTTTCTCTTTCACTTCACCTTGACTGACCAAGTTTGTTTTTCTTCAGCACACTCTAATGTTGATGCAGTGTTTGTGTCAAACATAAATTTTTAGATGAGTTTCATATTTAGCGATTTCACATATAGACAGAAAGGAAATTCAAGAGTTTAACACAATGGAGGACATTTGTGGAGAACAAATTGAGATTCAACACAATGAACTGGAGGTGGCATGAAACAATGTCGCTACAATTAATTCGACGGTCGTATGCCCATTTCAACGACACAAGAGGTAACTTTGACACAGCTACAAATGCAATCTAAGACAAAAAGAAAGACACACCACGCACGAATTATCCGAATGGGAAGGAAATGATGTACGTGCACAGACAAAGAAATGAAATTTCAGAAAAACTGGCTGATTTAATCAAAAGAATGAGCTTGAGGAAGTCAACAACGCACCATTATGCAAGCAGTTATTCGGTCTGGCGTACATTGCCGGAGTTGTTGGATGTCCTCCGCAGGGATAGCGTGCCAAACCATATCCAATTCGAGCGTTAGATTGACGAAGTCCCGAACTGGTTGGAGGACTCTGCCCGCAATGCTCCAAACTGCTCCAAACGTTCTCAGTTGCGGAGAATCCGTCGCCCTTGCTGGCCAAGGCAGAGCTTGGCAAGCGCGAATACAAGCAGTAGAAACTCTCGCCATGTGCGAGCGGTTATTATCTTGCTAAAATGTACGCCCAGGACAGCTTGACATAAAGGGCAACAAAACGGGTGTAAAATATCGTCCACGTCTTCCGGTGACGAAAGGTTGCCGCAGATGACAACCAAAGGGATCCTCCTATGAAAAGGAATGGCACCCCAAATCATCACTCCTGGTTGTTGGGCTGTATGGCGGGGACAGTTATCTTGGTGTCCCAACTGTGTCCGGGGAATCTCCAGACACGTCTTCGTTGGTTATCGGGGAGTTCGAAGACAATTCTACTCCAGTCACTGAGATTCTAAGCCTAAGACGTGTCTGCGGACGCCCCAGGCAACAACTTCCATCAATCAATGCCAAGCCAAATAATTGCTTGCATAAGAGCCAGAGGTAGACTAAACCGTTATTGACTTGCTCAGTTTGTGAAGCTCTTTCTCTGGAATAAATCATCCAATTATTCTGAAGCACAAATAATTTGTTTGTTTGTACTTGTACATCACACCTACCAGTTTCTGTTCCACCCGTAATTCCTTCGTGGGGCGTCGCTGTACAGTTTGAAAAAGGAAAAGAAGTATTGTACACGGAAGAGCCAAAGAAACTGGTACACCTGCTTAATATCGTGTAGGGTCACCGCAAACACGCAGGATTACCACGACACGACGTGGCATGGACTCGGAATAATGTCTGAAGTAGTGTTGAAGGGAACTGACATCATGAATCCTGCAGAGTTTTCTATTAATCCGTAAGAGTACGACGGATGGAGATCTCTTCTGGGCAGCATGTTGCATGGCATCCCAGATAGGCTCAATAATTTTCCTGTCTGGGGAATATGGCGTCGCATTGTGCTTCTGGAACTGCCAAGTCCTTCGGAATGCACAATGGACATGAATGGATGCAGATAATCAGATAGGATGCTTACTTATGTGTCACCTGTCAGAGTCGTATCTAGATGTGTCATGGGTCGTATATCACTCTAGCTGCACGTGCCCCACACCATTACAGGGCCTCCATCATCTTGAACGGTCCCCGGCTGACATGCAGGGTCCGTGGATCCATGAGGTTATCTTTATACCCGTACTCGTCCATTCGCTTGATACAATTTGAAACGAGACTCGTCCGACGAGGCAACATGTTTCCAGTCATCAACAACCAATATCGATTATGTTTCATTGAATGGTTCACACGCTGGCACTTGTTGACGGCCCAGCATTGAAATGTGCTACAATTTACGGAAGGGCTGCACTTCTGTCACTGTGAACGATTCTCTTCAGTGGCCGTAGGTCCCATTCTTGCAGAATCTTTTTCCAGCCGCAGCGATGTCGGAGATTTTATGTTTTACCAGATGTTTGATATTCACAATACACTCGTGAAATGTTGGTACGGAAAATTCCCTACTTCATTGGTGCCTCGAAGATGCTGTGTCTCACGGCTCGTGCAGCGAATGTAACACCACATTCGCACTCATATCTTGATAACCTGCCATTGTAGCAGCAGCAATCGATCTAACAACTGCGCCAGATGCCTGTTGCCTTGTATAGTCGTTGCCGACCACAGCGCCGTATTCTGCCTGTTTACATAGATCTGTATATAAATACGCATGCCTATACCAGTTTCAAATGGTTCAAATGGCTTTGAGCACTATGGGACTCAACTGCTGTGGTCATAAGTCCCCTAGAACTCATCCATACCCGAGGCAGGATTCGAACCTGCGACCTTAGCGGTCGCGCGGTTCCAGACTGTAGCGCCTAGAACCGCTCGGCCACCCCTGCCAGCTCTTGTGAACTATCTCAACAAGGGCACAAAGGTAGTGAATTCTACTGAAATCATCGAGGGACACCCTGGTGGTGGTGGTGGGGGGGGGGGGGGGTGAGACAAAGCCCTCACATTCAGGAGCAATGAAGTTTATACCCGCTTCGACCATCCATATGTTGTGTATTCAAAGGATCTCCTCGATAACTTTGAATCTTGTTGGTATAGTTCCTATTCACTCTATATACATACAATGCATTTAAAATGTATTCACTTTGTGTAAGACATCATATATACTTGGATAAACATTAGCGGCCGATTGCTCGCGCCAAAACAAGAGAAACGCGAGATTTTATCCAAAGATTCTCGAAATATATAAATTAAAAGTATTACTTCTTAGCTGCATATTACTCACCATCAACGCCTTCAGAGTAGTGATTTCAGGAGTGAGTGTGCTAACTCTAACTGTCACTTTTGATATGAGTCGTGTACCGCTTTCTAACTTGGGTATTAAGTAATCTCTGCGATTTCACTTGAATCTTCTCCACTGTATCAAATCTTCACCGCGTGAACTTGATTTTCATACTTGGGAATTGGAAGAAGTCATACGAAGCCATGGTTGCAGAGTACAGCGTGTGAGGAACATCTGTCGTTTTACTTTTAGTCGAAAACTCTGATTAATTTAAGCTGTAAGCTGTCCTGCACTGTATGGTGGAGTATCCTGTACGCCACATCTATGGACGTTTTCTCCGTTTGTCCTCCATCAAACGTCTTACAACTTCGCGATAGAACTCTTTATTGACCGCCTGACCAGGGAGACGAACTCTTTATAAAAAATATCGTAAATATATATTAGCTGAGTACTCAACAACGCCCAGGTATGTATTAATTCCAATTCTATTTGTCCGTCTGCTCCTTTTCCCTCTCTCTGTTTGTCTCCTCAGCCCCCATCTCTGCCCATCCCCTTCATCTCCTCTCTCTGTCCACCTTCTCCACCTCCCCACTTCCTGTGCATCTCCTCTTGCCCCGTTCTCTGTCCATCTTCTCCTCCTCCTCTCTCTCTCTCTGACCCTTTCTCTTTTCATTTTTTTCCCTGTGTCTGTTCACATCAACTTTCCTCTTTCTCACTCCATCTCCTTTCCCCTTCTCTCTACATCTACATCTACATGATTACTCTGCAATTCACAATGAAGTGCTTAGCAGAGGGCTCATCGAACCGTAATTATACTATCTCCCTGCCATTCCACTCCCGAACAGCGAGCGGGAAAAACACCTAAACCTTTCTTTTCGAGCTCTGATTTCTCTTATTTTATTTTGATGATCATTCCTACCTATGTAGGTTGGGCTCAATAAAATATTTTCGCATTCAGAAGAGAAAGATGGTGAGTGAAATTTCGTAAATAGGTCTCGCTGCGACGAAAAACGACTTTGCTTTAATGACTTCCATCCCAACTCGCGTATCATATCTGCCACACTCTCTCCCCTATTACGTGATAATACAAAACGAGCTGCCCTTTTTTGCACCCTTTCGATGTCCTCCGCCAATCCCACCTGGTAAGGATCCCACACCACGCAGCAATATTATAACAGAGGACGAACGAGTGTAGTGTAAGCTGTCTCTTTAGTGGACTTGTCGCATCTTCTAAGTGTCCTGCCAATGAAACGCAACCTTTGGCTCACCTTCCCCACAATATTATCTATGTGGTCTTTCCAACCATAGTTGTTCGTAATTTTTACACCCAGGTACTTAGTTGAATTGACAGCCTTGAGAATTATACTATTTATCGAGTAATCGAATTCCAACGGATTTCTTTTGGAACTCATGTGGATCACTTCACACTCTTCGTTATTTAGCATCAACTGCCACCTGCCACACCATACAGCAATCTTTTCTAAATCGCTGTGCAACTGGTACTGGTCTTCGGATGACCTTACTAGACGTTAAATTACAGCATCATCTGCGAACAATCTAAGAGAACTGCTCAGATTGTCACCCAGGTCATTTATATAGATCAGGAACAGCAGAGGTCCCAGGACGCCTCCCTGGGGAACACCTGATATCACTTCAGTTTTACTCGATGATTTGCCGTCTATTACTACGAACTGCAACCTTCCTGACAGGAAATCACGAATCCAGTCGCACAACTGAGACGATACCCCATAGGCCCACAGCTTGATTAGAAGTCGCTTGTGAGGAACGGTGTCAAAAGCTTTTCGGAAAACTAGAAATACGGAATCAACTTGAGATCCCCTGTCGATAGCGGCCATTACTTCGTGCGAATAAAGAGCTAGCTGCATTGCACAAGAACGATGTTTTCTGAAACCATGCTGATTATGTATCAATAGATCGTTCCCTTCGAGGTGATCCATAATGTTTGAATACAGTATATGCTCCAAAACCCTACTGCAAACCGACGACAATGATATAGGTCTGTAGTTCGATGGATTACTCCTACTACCCTTCTTAAACACTGGTGCGACCTGCGCAATTTTCCCATCTGTAGGTACAGATCTATCGATGAGCGAGCGGTTGTATATCCATCTCTTTCCTTTCTCTGCCTGTCTCCTTCTCTGTCCACTTCCTCCTCATTCCCTTCTCTGTCAATTTTCTCCTCCTGTCCCTCTGTGCGTCTCCGTTATCATCCTCACCCCAGAAGGAGGTTACTGGTTCTTACCCCTACAATATTTCTGTGGAGGTAGTAAGGAATATCTGTATCAACTTCGGCTGAAATCGGTCGATCGATTATGATTTTTACAGTTCGTCCGAATTTTCCGGCTTCCCTTTGTAATTTTTCTGCATTTTTCTACTGAAGACTTTTACAGAAAGTAACTAACCAAACAAAAAGAGAATAACGCATATCCATCTTGATTTGATCAAAAAATTCCACAGGTAAAGCACTTTTAGGCTTTTCCCGAAGTTTTCAACTTTTCAGGTCACTTTTCCAACTTTTCATTCCCAAAAAACCTTGTTCAGCCTATTATGAACATTAAAAAAAGTAGTGAAGTCTTTCCAGTAGTTCCCAGCTGACGTGCTTACCAACGAACAGCATTTAATTTTTATTTACATAGATTAAACATTTTCAGGGTCATAGCCATAAACCAGAATTCAGCTACAAGTGACAACCTTTGAAGGGAAATATGTTTCATCTCGAACCAGTTGTTTGAGTTCCGTACAGACTTATACACAATGCCTTGATGCAGTTGGCTACTAAATTTCACTGCAGTCCTAACAGAAAGACGTTGCAGAAGTCTAGATGGTCCGTCCACGATCTTGCAAAATCAGATCCCTCTCTTACAGAACATTTTCAGGGGTGCTAATAGGTGACGACCAACCGGAACGGCTTTAATCATCAGTCGATGTTGACCCGTCTCTGAAACGCTTATGGAAAATCGAAATAATGCCCCATGCTTCTTGACACCGCCGTTCAAGGCAAGGTCTTAATGGAGGTATTTGCCGTTGCCTTCCTCCGACCTAATGGGGATGAATGATGGTGATGAAGACGACTCAACAATACCAAGTCATCTCGGGGCAGGTGAAAATCCCTGACCCCGCTGGGAATCGAACCCGTTCTCGGCAAGCGCAAAACGCGAATACAAGACTTCTGACCGAATGTGTAGTCTCCAAAACGTTACTTCAACATTTGGTTAATTTCTGTAGCCGTTTCCCGAAGTTCACAACAAAACTTTATACGAACATACTTCTCCTACAGGCTAGCCACCGCAAAACACAACAATGGAAATATGTTCACCGACGACCAACCACACTATTTGCCACACCAAGTAAAGAAGAATATATGGTGTGACACCTTACCGTATTTATGTGTCCTCGTGACTGCGAACAAAATTCAAACTCCGGTAACATTTTAGAAACCTCTTCGTAGTTATACATTGCACCGCTCCGAATTATTCACTGAAACGATGTTTTACATCATGCTGCGGTACAAGATACCCTCTTGATGAGTTCACCTATTATAGAACGCGACAGAGCCACAGAGCCTAGTCTCCGATGCTCATGTGGGTGCATTTGTGGTTGGTCGGTTCACCTGCCGTCACCCAGGCTGTGCATACAGAGTCTGTTAAGATCACTCATCCAGACGCTCTGCAGAATGAAAAGAATGCATAGTGCGGCTCCATCACGTTCTAATAACTGTCTTCGAGACACACTGCTGGCTGTCAGCTATCGTGAGAGACAGGTTCTGTAGCCTGCACTAGAGTTGTAAAACTACCGTAGGTTGTCGTAGATTGTCATAAGTAAATATAGACTACGCTAGGTTTCCTCATAGCCTTGGTCAGGTAAGATCGTAAAGGTGCTACCTGTACATTGTGTTGCATACGTATTAGCCGTTACCTTATTTCGGTCACTTTGTTTGCATATGCGCCGGTATCTTACTAGAGTCCTCTAGAAATCTGAAGTGGTGAACTGTCTACATAATGCGCGATGATATACAAAGGGCCGTATAACCTGCTAAACATTTTTGTTCTATACAGTTATCCTCCTCTCTCTTAGTTAAAAATAAACAATATTTCTAGCAAAATTGAAACTGTCAATGTATAATTCATATTCTATTCGAAAATTATTGTTGTGTAACGTGAAACTGAGGATTGCTGTAGCAAAAATAAAAAAGACAATACTGGTTTACTATGCAGCGCTAGAAAATAAAATTTCCTAAAAAAAGAAAAAATCAAACGTCACTTCAATATTTTGTCGAGCTTACACAAAACTTGTTTTTGTTATTCATAAGCAACTGTCGCACTTATCAGTAATGATAGGAAGTCCTTGTCTTTGATCATAATGAAGAACGTTCCATTGAATAAAAAATAACAACAATAATTACAAAGATCTTTTATGTTTGTGCATTCACTCAGTACTTGCATCAAAAGTGATTGCTTGCTACGCGACAAACCTATATTACTTATAAAATGCAATATATATTTTGTAAGTCTAGTGTTTAATTACCAAACAAAACATCGTCGGTCCCGGATTCAAACACCACCACCGCTTAAAACTTGGTAAAAAATCCCCATTGGCTGCAGAAGACTTCAGGCTACAGACGAATGTAGAAAATTAAGAGGACTGATGAGGTAAGGAATGAGGAGGTTCTGCGCAGAATCGGAGAGGAAAAACATATGTGGACAACGCTGACGAGAAGAAGGAACAGGATGATAGGACATCTGTTAAGACAACAGGGAATAACTTCCATTGTATTAGGGGAGGCTGGAAAGGATTAAAAGTGTAGAGGAAAGCAGAGACTGGATTACATCTAGCAAATAATTGAGAACATGGTTTGCAAGGGCTACTCTGAGATGGCACAGGGGAGGAATTCGCGATGGGCGGTATCAAAGTCAGGAAACTGATGACTCAAAAATCAAAAAGGTTTAAAATTGCACAATGAACTAATACTGAACGACATGCGGTTTTAATTATGTACAAAACACACAAACAGCAAAAAGAAGTTTATGGCTCGCAGTTTCTCTCTCATATGTTCATTTACATTTCTTTCCCTAACAATGCCACCAATGCCACTGGTTATCCTACCATTTATTACGTCATTTATGTACTGTACCAAAACTGTCGAACCGTAGTATCGGTAGAGCGCAACTCTAGTGTGCACATTAAGGCGAACTCATTGCTTCCGATTCTATGTCTAGAGCCATATGAAGGAATTAGTTCATCCACATTGTGCGAAAGCCTGTGAAACAATTCGTTACTCTTTCGTTACCTTGAAAACGTTGTGGCAACCCATGAATGCACCGAATTCACTCATATGTGGAATCAAGACGACATTTTGAATTATTCCTATTAGTTTTATGACTTGATGAGTTTGTGAATATATCCAAAGAAGATGCAACAAGTATTTCGTCGTTGCTCTATGTTCATTCGCGCCCTTCTCTTTGAAACGTCCCCTTAGAAAAATTTATACTAGACTGTGCTTAAACTGACACACAATATTTTTTAGCGCAACGCAATCTGACTTCCAAAAATTCCTACGAAAGAATGGCCCTGATTAACATTAACCTATACGTTTCACAAATCACTTACCTCACAAAAATCTTCGTTACTCAAGCTACTGCAATACAGCGAGCGCCACTACTGCCAGCTAAATAAAAGATTCAAACTACGGAAGTCACTAACTACTGATAGGCACAGTTAGCAAATGAAAGATTTTAATAGAGAACAAACAATGTATTTACCTTAATAGTCATAATATATATAATCAGTTCATGACACCAATTCTTACAAATTTCAAAACTCCGCCATCTCTCTCCCCACGTCCACCACCGCTGGCGGCTCACCTCCAACTGCGCAACGCTACGCGCTGTTAGCATCCAGCTGCCGCTGCCCAACACGACAATGGCAGACAACAATGCAAACCAGCCACAGACTGCACATGGCACAGCGAGTGATTTTCATACAGAGCGCTACGTGGCGGCGGCGTTACCAATAAAAAAACCTAAACAGCCTACTTACATAGCCCTCACGCTCCCCACAAAAAAAATTTACAAATTGTTTTGGGCAGTGGCCAATACAGATTTGAAAAATTTTTTCAAACTACAATAACAAAGAAATGAAATGCACACACTTATTAATACAATGTTGGTCAAAAGCTAAAATGTTCTCACAGTCCTATAACGACAGTCATGATCGTTCATCACAGTAAAATTACACTTTTTTTTTTTCAAAGTCTGAGTAGTAAAAGAAATTGCACTTGGAAGTAGTGGATTTCTAAGCAGTCTTGAAGAAGTAGTGTTGTCCTTCCAACGAAAGACAGTGCTGACTCTTGACATGCAGACAGGTAATAGGCCACAGCAGAGTCAGTCGACGTTGAAGACTATCGGTAGGTAGGTCATCACAGAGCAGACCCACTGTAGTCCTGGTAGAGATTACTATTGGTGGGCCACCAGAGGTGCAGTCCCACTGCAGTCCTTGTAGAAGTAATGGTATTGGTGGGCCATCGAAGGTGCAGACCCACTTCAGTCCTTGTGGAGATGGCCAGCAGCCATCTGTTTGACTGTGCAGGCGCACAATCACCATTGAAGAGTCTTGTGGATAATATAGCAAGTCCATAACCACCACTTGTGCACTCACAAAAATTGTTTTTGAAATGTCCTTACAACCAGCAATGCTGTTATCCAGTCCCTTACTGAATTATTAACACATGTGCAAACACTACCAGTCCCTACTTCTCACATATTGTCCATATACTATGACCAACAGAAACGTGTGCAGTGAAATGTAATTTACAAGTTACTTAATATGATGAACTGGTGTCAGTTACAATTTTATAACATACGAATGCAATAACAAAGGTACAAAATACATCTTTAAAGAACATAACAATACAGATAACATTTGCAGTAGTACAGGCTTTACAAAAGAATCGAAATAGCAAATACATCAGTGTTACAAAAATTACGACATAAGTACATATATAAAAGATCAGAATAACTTTTGAAACATCAACTTCACACATGAGCATTAGAACAAAACAGAATAAATAATGTGTAAACATCTTTACAAGGTAAATAACATGTTATTAATTCAAATTATTTTTGAGGATAACAGTATTCCTCATCATAGTTCATGTAACTGAGTATTAGAAAAATTCTACAACATAAATCTTATCAGATAAACATATAAAGACCGGAAGAACATAGATACACAACGGTACACAAACACATAGTGGGATAACACAAGGAAAGGACAGGGTTTGTCTTCAGTGTAACATTTGGTACTGCAGTCCAACCCAAAACGTCATTCTGTAGATCTTTCGTCTTATCTCAACATTTGTTTCCACCAAAATATCCTATCCAAGCATGCTTTCTGTATTTTGTTCACATCCTCTTTCAAAAATAGTTTTCCTCCACTGTACACTACTTTTTTGGCCAAATCATTTTCATATAGCTTATCAATGCTTATCTTCCAATTCATCACAGTTTCTTATATAGTCTACCCCCTCTTAAGCTAACTTAAACCTACTGAGCTCAGATGCTAAACTAAGGGACGTCGCAATGCAGCAGTACAAAACAATTTACACAACAGCAATGATAAAAAAATGGAAATTGGCAAAAAAGGCAGCAATATTACAACTAATATAAGGCAATGAGCAGCAAACAAGAAAAATAAATCAGTAATAAAATTGGCTTAACCTAGTAATACAAAGTGACATTCAGTAGCACTATGCATGACAAACAGCAGCAGCAAATGCTATAACTTGTACCTAAACATGACAAAGCTCAAGCAGAAAAAAATGTTACACTAAAGACAACAATGCAGATAAGGACTATGTCTATTCACATCTTAATGTCAATGCAATTAAAGTGGTGCACCACAAAAACTAATGCTGCAACAAATTACCAAGTACTTGAAAAGAAAGTTATATATACAGTTACTGTTATTAGTCGCTTCTTATTGCTCCTTCCATACCAAGAGCTCCTTTTTCGAAGAATGTGGATCATAAAATAATTATTTAATAGATCTCACTAGTCATAATATATATAGCAATTCATGACACCAATTCTTACAAATTTCAAAACTCCGCCATCTCTCTCCCCACGTCCACCACAGCTGGCGGCTCACCTCCAACTGCGCAACGCTACGCGCTGTTAGCATCCAGCTGCTGCTGCCCAACACTACAGTGGCAGACAACAATGCAAACCAGCCACAGACTGCACATGGCACAGCGAGTGATTTTCATACAGAGCGCTACGTGGCGGCGGCGTTACCAATAAAAAAAAACCTAAACAGCCTACTTACATCTTCTCCAAGTCAACTTTGTGGTTTCTGCCAGTTTCGCTCTACTTAATACGATAACGAGTGTCATCCTTCGTCCGCTGTTTCTCCCTTCCATTCCCTCGAACGCAGTCCATTAACAGCTAAACATAAAGAATTTAGGACGTATGTTTATACGGAACTTTTCCGCTCTCTCATTCTCACTCACCCCGAAAAGAGATTTTTCCTGTGCTTTGTGATACAGACTATATAAAAAAAATCATGAGTTGTACTGTGGTAGATTGGGGGAGGGGGGATGAGGCCTCCAGTATAAAGACTAATAAAAGTGACTTCGTAGGCTTTTCCGGCATAATAAATCTTGATAGTCTCTTCAGTTTAGGTGCCGAATCCTAAGATCAACATGATTCAGTATTTCGGCACTCCATCTGTCCGGCACCTTTGGGAGAACGCTGCTGCTGCTGAGTCCCACTGAAAACTAATTTCAAGGCTTCAAATCGTCATGTTAAATTGACTTCCGTACCGTACACGGCATAGGATGAAGAGTTGGTAATGATTTGTGCTCATGCGATGACATCCACGTACGTTTCATTTAAATGTAACGTTTTTGAACAGAATGATGGAGTGGTTATGGATAGTCCTCAACCATCCGTAGTCGCCAGTTTATTAACGGAGCACTGAGGACTGTAGATTTGCAAACAACATGCTTCTGGAAATACGTAGATGATATCGTACCTTTTTCGTCCGGCCTCATGGACGTAATGCTTTCAACAGATTTTTGGACCACTTCAACTGTCTTTACCCCAGTATTAAATTTATCAAGGGGTTGAAAGAGATAGGAAGTTTTCATTTTTGGACCTCATGGTTTACAAAAAATCAGACTGTAGTCTGGGACATGATCTGCACCGAATGCCGACACACACTGATCGGTATCTGTGTACTAACAGCTGCCATCCATAATAGCAACGCAATGGCATCCTTAGGATTCTGGTACACAGAGCATATGCTATTTCCGACGCGGATAGTTTAACCCAAAAACTTGCACATTTGATGAAGGTTTTTAAGGAAAATTGATACTCAGAAGCAGATTCTTCGACTATGCAGTTTGGACCATCCCGGAAGCTGCATGGAGAGGCGCATAGACCTGTGGTTCAAAAATGGTTCAAAGGGCTCTGAGCACTATGGGACTTAACTTCTGTGGTCATCAGTCCCCTAGAACGTAGAACTACTTAAACCTAACTAACCTAAGGACATCACACACATCCATGCCCGAGGCAGGAGTCGAATCTGCGACCGTAGCCATAGACCTGTGGCCTCTATTCGTTATCCTGGCGTTGTTTACTTTAAGACTGGAATAATTTTAGGAATTTTGAAAATTACGTGGTGCTCCTCCACCTTCCAAAATTATGAACTACTCGGCTCTGTGAAAGATGATTTAGATTAAGGAAACCTGGCGTATATAGAATTCCGTGTCAATGTGTGGAGGCTTACATAGGCCGTTCGATTCGCACAGTTCAGGACCGGTGCGTGGAACATCGCCATCACACGAGGCTACAACAGCCGGAAAAAATGGCGGTAACAGAGTATTGCTTAAACGAGGGATTGTGATAGTTGCCAACACTTACGGTTTTCGGAACAGTGTTTATAAGTAGGCAATTGAAATTAAGTTGGCAGACAATTTGATTAATACAGACAATGGTTTTCCTCGCAGCCGGACGAGGAACACTGTACAATACCGCATCAAAACAGAACGTTCTTCGATGCGACCAGCTCGAGTGTTTGTAAACAGTCTTTGATGCAACGTATCGTTGCCGCCTGTGTTCTACTAAGGACGGCGCCAGCAACTTAGTATTGGAGGAAAGCAACTGTGGTGGGCGGCGCATGAGCCGTGTACGGTACGGAGGCTACGTGGGATGACGGTTTGCAGTCTTAGCATTAGTTTCCAGAGGGACTCAGCAGCAGCGGTGGCACCGCCGTTCTCCGGAGGATGACAGACGGTGGAATCACCGAAATATTGAATCAGTTGAGCTTAGGATCCGGCAGCAAGCCCGAAGAGACTTTGAAAAACGACTAAAGGAAATCAATTTTTGATTGTACACGAGCTATCGCATTACTCGTAGATAATCATGGAAGGGAAATTCCATTAGCGCAGCATAAAAGAGCTGCAGTCAAAATCTACCAAATTCAAATCGTTCAAATGGCTCTGAGCACTATGGGACTTAACATCTGAGGTCATCAGTCCCCTAGACTTAGAACTACTTAAACCTAACTGACCTAAGGACATCACACATATCTATGCCCCAGGCAGGATTCGAACATGTGACTGCAGCAGCAGCACGGTTCCGGACTGAAGCGCTTAGAACCGCTAGGTCACAACGGCCGGCCAAAATCTGTGTTCCTGACATGGGAGAATTGGAATCCATAGCTTACTCCTCTTGAATGTGAGTTTGTTGTATTAACCACTGCCGCACGTCGGATGGTAGGTTCTCATTAGAGTTACAGTAAATTTTTTATGAACTGTCGAAACTTGGAAAATTCCCATACTATTTCCAGTATTGTGGATGGGCTAGTCAACTTATCCAGGAAAAATACAATACCCGAAAAAATTCAATTTGTACGTTATATCGGAGCTTCTACTTAACTTAGCCACAAGTCCTAGAGTGTCAAACACATGGATAATTGCTTATTACTGGTACGTCACTTGTACATTTATAAGAGTGTAAACTCAAATCTATGAAATTCACGAGTGTCTTTCAAATATGCATTAAATTAGTTAATTTGTTTAAACAGAAAGTCAGGAAGAAGAAATAAAAGTCTTAGCTTTTGGCGATAGTATTGTAACTCTCTCAGGGACTTGAAACATTACTCGAATAGTATAGGTGGTTATATGTTGAACACAAAATAAAATTAATGTAGGCGAGCGAAGTCAGGTAATATCGGCGGAATCAAAGTAGGAAATGAGACACCAAAAAGAATAAAATGTATAGCTATTTGAACTTGACTTTCAGTAGCAAGAGTAACTTTTATGAAAAATTAAAATATGTTAATGTTAAATACAAATTTAAGAATTACGATGTCTTTACCGGAAGAATTTATTTGAAGTGTAGCCCTATATGGCTAAATGAAATGCGTCACGATAAAGAATAGAAGAAAAACATTTGCAGTGTATTCCTACGTATGAAAGTTGAACTTTATATGTGTAGATCGAGTAACTAACGAGGACATACTGAATCCAATTAGGAAACAAAACAATTTGTGGCAAACCTTGACTGAAAAGAAGGGATAGGTTCGTGGGACATATTGCGAGGCATCAAGGAATAATTAATTTCGTAATGGAGAGAGTTGGAGGGGGGGCTAAAACTTGTTGTGGAGGGAGACGTAGGCTTCAATATAGTTCAAATGTTCAAAGGTGTGTGAAATCTTATGGGACTTAAGTCGCTAAGCTTACGCTTAAGTCGCTAAGCTTACACACTACTTAATCTAAATTATCCTAAGGACAAACACACACACCCATGCCCGGGGGAGGACCCGAACCTCCGCCGGGATCAGCCGCACAGCCCATGACTGCAGCGCTCGGCTAATCCCGCGCGGCTTGAATATAGTCAACAGCTTATAATGGCTATAGGAAACAATAGTTAAGCAGGGATGAAGTGACTTGGCCGATAGAGTCCAGTACGGAGAGCTGCATCAAATCAGACTTTAAACCAGTGACCAACACATACATTTAAAGTGAAATTTAATTACCGAGGCGGACTTTGCCTGTGTTTTCTCTTTGAGTTACAATTAATCTTGGTCACCCTCACACGCGTCAGTACGAGAAAAAGAAGTCCTTTGGGACAGCTGGCCTAATATTCGGGCGCCGGTATGTTGATTACATCACGCGGACTGCGATGGGCCTTGCAGCCGTAGCTGCGCAGAGTGAGACGGAAGCTCTGTGGTCGCAGTGCTGGCAACATTTGGTTGCCAATAATTAAGGGCCATCACAGCGCCTCTCCGGCCTGCTCGCTCGCTGTACAAACGGCCGGACTGGCTCCTACAATTTGCATGCCTCATCTGCGTTTGTCTGCCTGCCAACACGCGCTCAGCAGTACTCGCTTCGCTGTACACATAACTCGCTTATCGAAATAGCGACCTTACTTTGCTGAAATTAATGATCGATCAAAGCGTGCGATTTCCGTTTGAACATCCCGGACGACCAACGTGAATCAGTATTCAGTAAACCTACATGTAACAGGGCCGGTTAGAGAAAATTTTGTCGTTTGGAGCCCCATCCCCTGTCCCCTCATTCCCTTTGCACACTTTCACCCTTTTCAGTTTTCACTACTGAGTGTGATACGCATTGCATAGAAATCTTACACTGGAGCGCCCCTCTTAGCAAGGTGCCCCAAGAAGCCGCTACTAATTTGTACATTCTGTACAGAAATCTTTGGGCCTTCATCTACATGTACATGGATACTCTGCAAATCACACTTAAGTGCCTGGCTTTCATGGAACCAGCTTAATAATAATTCTCTATTATCCCAATCCCGAACGGCACGCGGAAGAAACGAACACCTATGTCTTTTCGTGCGAGCTCAGGTTTCCCTTATTTTATTATGATGATGGTTTCTCCCTATGCAGGTCGGAGCCAACAAAATACCTTCACATTCGGAGGATAAAGTTGGTGATTGAAATTTTGTGAGAAAATTCCGCCGCAACGGAGACCGCCTTTGTTGTAATGATGTCCACCCCAAATCCTGTATCATGTTAGTGAAACTCTCTCCCCTACAACGGTATAATACAAAAATGCTGCTCTTCTTTGAAATTTCTCACTGTGCTCCGTTAATCCTATCTCGTAAGGATCCCTGGCCGCGTAGCAGTACTCCGAAAGAGGACGGACAAGTGTAGTGTTGGCAGTCGCTTTAGTAGATCTGTTACGTTTCCTAAGTGTTCTGCTAATAAACCGCAATCTTCGGTTTACCTTCCCCACAACACTTTATGTGTGTTCTTTCCAATTTAAGTTTCACGTAATTACAATTCCTAGGTATCTGCTTGGATTTTCGGCCTTTAACTTTGATGATTTGTTGTGTAACCGTTGTTTAACGGATTTCTTTTAGCACTCATATGGATGACCTCACACTTTTTATTATTTAAAGTCAGTTCTCAATTTTCGCACTGTACGCATAACTTTCCTAAGTCATTTTGCAATTTGTTTTAATCTCCTGATGACTTTGCTAGACGGTAAACAACAGCATCATCTGCAAACAACCAAAGGCGACTGTTCAGATTGTCTCCTGAATCGTTTATATAGCTAAGGAAGAGCGGAGGACCTATAGCACTACCTTCGGGAATGCCAGAAATCACTTCTGTTTTGCTCGATGTCTTTTCGACAATGACTACGAACTGTGACCTCTCTGACAGGAAATCATGAATCCATTCACATAACTGAGACGATATTCCATAATCAGCCCATGTCACTACAAGTCGCTTATGTGAAAAACCTTCTAGAAATCTAGAAATACGGAATCGATCTCACAATTTGAAATACCTTGTCAGTAGCAGTCAGCACTTCGACTGAGTAATGAGCTAGTTGTATTTCACAGGAACGATGTTTTCTAAATCCGTGTTGACTGCGTGTCAATAGACCGCTCTCTTCGACATAATTCATAATGTTCTAACTCAATATAAGAGTATGTTCCAAAAATCCTGCTGCATATCGAAGTTAATGACATGGGTCTGTAATTTAGTGGATTGCTCCTACTACCTTTCTTGAATATTGGTGCGACCTGTGCAACTTTCCAGTCTTTGGGTACGGATTTTACTTCGAGCGAGTAGTTGTATATGATTCTTAAGTATGGAGCTATTACAGCAGCATACTCTGAAAGGAACCTAGCTGGTATACATTCTGGGGCGGAAGACTTGCTTTTATTAAGTGATTTAAGTTGCTTCACTGCTCCGATGATATCTACTTCTAAGTTATTCGTGTTGGCAGCTGTTCTTGATTCGAACTCTGAAATATTTACTTTGTCTTATTTGGTGTAGAGACTTCTTTAGGCTGTGTTTAGTAACTCTGCTTTTGCAGCAATGTCGTCGATAATATTTTCACTGCTGTCGCGCATCGAAGTCATTGATTGTGTCTCGCCACCATCATACTTTACAAATGGCCAGAATCTCTTTGGACTTTCTGCCAGCTGCCGAGACAAAGTTTCGTTGTAAAAACTGTTATTAGCATATCGCATTGAAGTCCGCACTAAATTTCGAGCTTCTGTAAAAGATCGCCAATCTTGGGAGGTTTTACGTTCGTTTGAATTTGGCATGCTTTCTTCGTTGTTTCTGCTACAATGTCCTGACCCGTTTTCTTTATCAAAGAGGATCAGCTCTGTCGTTTGTTAATTTATTCGATATAAATCTCTCAATTGCTGTCGATACTATTTCTTTGAATCAAGCCGTATCTTGTCTACACTTGCAATGTTAGTTTGGAAGGAGTGGAGATTGTCTCTCGAAAAGGTGTCAACTGAATTTTTATCTGCTTTCTTCAATAAGTATATCTTTCGTTTATTTTTCGAGGAATTTGGGATTACAATATTCAGTCTCGCTACGACAACGCTGAGTTCACTAATCTCTGTATCCGGTTTGATGCTCGTTATTAGCTCAGAATCATTTGTTGCTAATGATGATTTATTGAGAGACCCGTGCACAATGTCGAAATTATAATAGTTAAGTTACATATGAACTGTAATGATGTACTTGCTATGTTTGAAATATGAAAACTTATACATTCTTTAGTCTGTTTAGTTCTAAAAATTATTTCAACACAAAGTATTTATATACCAAACACTATGTAAAAATACTGCAATTAATTAATATGACGTGTAGTATCACTTACAAGGAATTGTACGTATGCCTGCTATTCTGTACAGTCAATTTCAATCCACCGTTCAAGATCTAGGTGTACAATCTTACTGTCGTCTGCCTCCATTGCATAAATTTCTAGTTATTATACTATGGCGTGATATAACTATAAATACTTTACCCAATAATAATTAAAAGTCCATAAAAGGCATGTCTGGACAATGAGAAGTCTACACCCACATTAAAGCAGTTTCTTTGTTGTTAAAGGAGACTCGGGATCACAACACAGCATAGTTGACAGTATACACCACATGAGGGCAAACAGTGCACCCCTATTACTAGTAGGCAGCTGCCTGGCGCTAGAGGCTGCCGCTGGGCTTGACCTATTCAGGAGGCGGGCATAGGTTGTGCGTGTTCGTCTGCTGGTAAATCAATAGAGGCAGGGCTTTCAACATTTCTGGCATTATGAATGAATACGTAAATAGCACGAGAGTGAAGCCCACTATACAGTGACAGCGATGGTATTAAGACATACGCTTATGTTGTTTCTTTTAGAGCACTGGGAGTCTCTCTCTCTTTCTACCAGCAATATGCAATGATCAGGGTAGTCTGTACCTAGGTCCAGGTGTTGCTTACTCGTAAAAGGCTACGCACTTTGTAGTGTGAAAGAAGTAGATATTTATACACAGAGAAATTTAAATTAGTGGGAAGACGAACTTCGTTTGTCTTTAATTTAGCCTCCAGCACTATTTTTAAACTTGTCATGCAGCACAGACCGTTCTTGCTTTTACTGGTTGTTTCTGTTATGGAAATAACTACTGCTGGACGCGCAGAAATTTTAAACTAGTTTTTTAATGAAGAGGTCGCACTGTTTTTGTTATTATTAATATTCATGTTCTGTATTTAATTATCATTTAACTGACAAGGGCTATGTCTGGCTGGTAGTGTTAGAACGGTCCTATGAAATAATAAAAATTAATATAAAATAAACACTGACGATGTGAATGGAAACCACTGGCGGCTTCCGGCAGTCGTCATAGGGGGTAGTTGAGAACTTTTAAAATATCACAATGTGTGACGCAGTTGTATGCACCGAAAAACCGCACATTGTCACGATATTGAAGTGCCTATGTTATTAAGAAAAACGAATCACTGTTCCTTTGGACAAGCATGCATGTTCGAAGGAACATCCGTTATTCGCAGTTGCGAATCCGAACAAAGATCGGCTGTGTAAGGGCGAACTCGGACTCAAACCCGCATTTCCCGCATCGCACGAGCGGTTGCTGTAACCGCTTTGGCTATCCATGCTAGTCTCGAGGCCAGACACAAACTTCCGTGAATCGTCGTTCCTGCATGACAATCTGTACTCGTACACACATTATGTAATTCCTGTACATGGAGGACATTTTAATTCAAATTTGCTACCTGGTATATGCGTAAAAATACGATATTGCAGTGCCCGTGGTGATAACAACAACGGTGCAATGTTCCTTCGGACGCTCATGCATCGGGGTTCGAGTCCCGATCATGCACAAATTTTCAATGTAAAATGTAAACTTACACAATCGAAATTGTCACAATTAATAAAATATTCCGGGCTGTTTTGCCGTGGTCGAAGGGATTTCAGTTTAAAACCCGACGTTTCGTCCCCATCTGCTTGAGACATTCTCAAAGGAGGTCGTAGTTTTTTTTTTAATGTCCGATTCACACGCTGGCTCACTACTGAAAGTCAGTGTGATCACAGTTATCGTGATATTTATGTGGAAGTAAGACACTACGCGAAATTCGAAAAAGTTTGCAATGAAAAATAGAAGTCACTATGATTTAGCATTTGGTGCTTATTATACAGGGGGTTTATAAATGAATATGGGGGTTTTAACGCTTTATAATATTTATTACATTAAACTTACAGTTATAAATGATATGTCAAATGAAAGAGCAACTCAAACAGTTTTTCCAAGAACCATATAAATGTTCAATGTGAGCACTATTTGTCACACGGCACACATCAAGTCTATAGCTCAAGCGCTGGATAGGCCGCAAGGGGCCCGAAGACAGGCTTGCTTTTCATGACCTCCACGTTCACCCAACCTAAGGCCACTCGATTTTTTCCGTTGGGGCTTCATCAAGGATCATGTGTACGTACCCCGCTACCAGCAGATCTCTAGACCTCCCTGAATTAAGAAACCGGATTTAGACAGCTGTTACTACAATCACCGAAGACACATTTATCAACGCATGGTAAGAACTCTGCTATAGGCTTGATGGTGCTCACATTGAACATTTATAAGGTTTTTGATAAAACTGTTTGAGTTGCTCTTTCATTTGATATATCATTTATAACTGTAAGCTTAACGTAATAAATATTATAAAGCGTTAAAACTCCGATATTGATTTATAAACACCATGTATAATATGTTGCAGCATACGAAATTTAATTAACATACTGAATTATTCTATAGCCTTGGGTGCAGGCTCTATCTGTCACCAATCTCGAGAAAATGACGTAGCACACTCATTTGCGATCGTGCCGCGCGAGCGATAAAGCCTGACTGAAATATCCACAACATCTGTCATATTTCATAAATGGTTTGAGATACCGAAATGAGATTTTGGCTAATGATAGCATACACATACGAGAGTATTTTGCCGTGTGGTTATTATGTACAACGTCCGCAGCTCGTGGTCTAGTGGCTGGCGTTGCTGCCTCTGGATCACGGGGTCCACGGTTCGATTCCCGTCCGGGTTGGGGATTTTCTCTGCCCGGGGTCTGGGTATTTCTCTTGTACTCATCATTTCTTCATCATCATTATTCGTGAAAGTGGCTAGATTGGATTATGTAAAAATTGGGACTTTTTACGGGCGCTGATGACCGCGCAGTTGAGCGCCCCAGCCGGCCACGGTGGTCGTGCGGTTCTAGGCGCTCCAGCCCGGAGCCACGCTGCTGCTACGGTCGCAGGTTCGAATCCTGCCTCGGGCATAGATGTTTGTGATGTCCTTAGGTTAGTTAGGTTTAACTAGTTCTAAGTTCTAGGGGACTGATGACCTCAGATGTTAAGTCCCATAGTGCTCAGAGCCATTTGAACCATTTTTTTTTTTTTTTTTTGAGCGCCCCACAAAACGAACATCGAGTAACTCCACTTGAGCCGGCAAGACTCGCTATTTAAACGTTTTTTGTTTTCGAAATCACCTACCTTCTCAGCACTCGCTGCGATGTCAATGTCGAGATCGGATCGGAGTCTGGTCGTCGCACGTCTTTGGCGAGTTGACTGCCCGCACCCCGCGAGGCGACATTACGAGGAAGAAGGGGTTTGCGGGCAGTTAGCTCTGGACTGTGCGTGAGGAGCGACGTTGGTGTCGGAGGGCAAGGCCTCCTGGTCGGTGGGACGCGAGGAAGCAGTCGGTTGGAGACGGAAAGCCGTGGGCTCCAAGGTCCTACTATGGAGGGCCGGTGTTGTCCCGATGACGGTCATCATGTGGTCATTCAAGGGCTGAGAAGTGATTTCTTGGTTCTGCCCTTGGATTCCGATGAAGAATTACGGCAAATTTGGTGTATGAGGTGAACATAAGAATTCTAAAAAGGTGCACTTTGGTGACGCGTTTATCAGACTTGTGAGTGGTGTTAGCTTTGTTTCGGTACTGCAGTCTCCAGTTAGAGCGCTGCATGGGAGGAGGGTGTTGATATCGGCATTGTCATCTCTTTAGCTAGCTTCAAGTAAATGACTGTTTTGGATCGGAGGTGGATCCAAGTTGGGGACCGAATCATTGCTTGTCTTATTAAGAAACCTAAGTTGGCCCCCAGCGTGTTAAACTCTGTTATCTACATTTATAACGAGTAATTTGACACTCTAGTAGTGTCCGAGTGAACTTTGGAGGTACTGTTAAGTGTTTGTGGTAATGAGAAGATGGACGGTGGAGCTACTCGGTCGGACGCTTATGAATCGTGTTAACTGCTGTTCACTTCTTATGGTATTTTATGGTTCAACATGTCGTGGCGAAATCGCTGGTAGTATTTCCATAATTTAGCATGGGACGTCATTCTGTAGTTTGGTGTGGCCCTCCGAAGAGTTTAAAGCCCAAATACTTTCTTACTGCCTTTGCTCAGGATGTCTTGCAACATTGGCTGATTTGTCTCTTGCCTACCCCACCGCACTGCTCTTTGGTGCGGTGCGGTAAAGTCGAAATGTTCAGTAGTATCGCATCTCTCCCTCTCCCGTTTTAAGATTTGCGTGACCCATCCATATCGACGTATAATCCCAGAATGCAATTTGTGTAAGTTGGTTGCGCCCTGTTAATGTTCTGTACATCGTGGAATATCTTTCCCGTTCCGCATGTGATTCTGAAGTACAGCGCCGTGCACAACAACGCATGATCACGACGAAATCAAAAGATACGTATTGTATATTATTTTTTTAGTGGATGTAACCACTGAGCTTAAGAGTTGTTTTGTGTTTATTTATTTTACAAGGAAATGATCCAGATACCTGGTTAGTTATAACATCCATGCCTGTTTATGTCATAATTCGTTGGGTGTAGTACGCATCACATGTAGGGAGATTTATGGTATTAAGTGAATGAAAGGAAGGAAAATATTTTGTGATACGGCGAGCATCGTTGAGGGTACGGGGTCTGAATATACTGTACGTTGGTAGTAATCAGATTTTATTGCATTTAAGTTATTTCAATTAAAATTTTGTGATCAATATTTTATTGCCTTTAGAAAACGCAGATGATAACTAGGAAAGTTTTGGTATTGCCGTGTGGCGTTAGATCTTTTATTTAACCTTGCATTATACTATTTGTATTTTTTTCCTTTGCTTGAAAAGGGGTTTTGGGTTTCATGCACTGTAAATTGAGAGCTGTTCTTTTTTTATCTATTATTATTCAAGAGGCTGTTGGAGAGAGAATGCTTCAGGAACTTTTATTACAAAATTATCTTGAGGATGTTGCTGTTCATGATAACGAATGTTCACTTAATATTTTAAAATCAAGTTAATAAAGTTGTAAAATTTTAAAGGGAAAAAAAATTCTTCTGCTACCGAGACGGTGCCTGCCCGTACTCCCCACAACTACCACGTATGCAAGGTATTGACCTTCGGGCGTTGTCTCATGTTTTCCCCTGTATCTATCCCAGCTAACGCCGACAGGGCCATGTCACCATTAACTACAGATTTTTTCGATGTCAGAATGCAATTTTTAACCGCCATCGATAGTTGGTGGAACGACAAATGCTACGGGTTTTGGAACAACATAAGTGAAGATTTTCCACGTTTATTTTGTATTGAGGATGTGCTTTTTCATAAGTTTCTGACCTTACTTTCGCCCACGTAATAAACTTAACGAACCACTTTCACAGAATTCTTTTCCAGCTACGTCTGCACAACGTGTTAATGAGGTGTGATAGTGTAAACTCCACTGTGTTTTGACAAAAAAAGCAAATTTGAAAACGGCAACCAGAGAAATGTGTAGGTGTTACTCAAAATTCGCCCCTCATGACGCTTTTCTGAAAGTTGCAAACGGTTAACAAGCCAGGAGAAGATAAATCGCTGCATTTCTGGCGAAATTATTTTTAGATATTAACCAAAGCAACCGATTCAGAAAAATATCATCATTTTCACATTTTTCTGACAACAACAATAAATCGGATAACGCCGAAGGGCTTTTCGAAGTGCAATTCGTAATTGATTATTTCTCCAAAAAGTTTAAGGAAACGTTTAATCTAAGTCAAAACGTCTCAGTTTATGAATTAATGATACCGTGGCGTGGACAGTTAAAGTTTAGAATCCGTCGAAAATTACGAAATATGGCATACTCATTCGGAGGCTGTGTGATTCGAGTACGGTATACATTTCCTCATTCAAGATATATTCCGGCGCTGGACAACCTTTAGCAAAAACAGTGATGGAACTATTGACACCTTCTTACGGAAAGTGACATCACCTGTACATGGATAATTATTATAACAGTGTAGACCTTTCAGAGAAGTTGCTTGAAAAGAAGATTAGAGTTTGTAGAACGATACGGCAAAATAGCGGATTCCCGGAAAAATTAAAGCGCGTTAAAGTCAATGTGTTTGATGCTTGTCATCAACGGAAAGGTGACAAACAGCCGGGGACAAGCGAAGTAATACGAATTAGCGCCAAGCGAATAAATTTGTACGAGACGTGCGGACGGCAAAGTATTAATATACGACCGGAGGTGAAGCACTGCGTCGGTAAATACTGTACGAAGTAAGAAACTGCTTGCAAACGGGCCAGAGAGATTTCGTTTCGCGCACGCATCAGTGTGTGCTGCCTGGCTGGCGCGCGACTTGACGAGAAGGCGCGGAGTAAGGGCGCCCAGGTGGACATGGGCTCTGGTGCGGAATCGCACCGCACCGCACGGATCAGCGGGCCCCGGCTGACCGGGCAGCGCGAGAAGGGGCTCGCCCGGCAGTCGAGACTACGGTCACCCCTGTCGGGCTTTGGCAGCACTTGGACGGGTGGCCTTTCGGATCTGCACTCAGCCGTTGTGAGGCCATTTGAGGAGCTACTTGACTGAGGAATAGCGGTTCTATTCACGAAAAGTGACAATGGCCAGGACAGCGGAATGCTAACCAAATGCTCCTCCATGTCCACGTCCAATTACGCCCGTCATTTGAGGACGACACGGCGTTCGGTCGGTACCGTTGGGCCTTCCAAGGCCGAAAGGGAGTTTAATCTCAATCTAGTTGTTAGAAAGAAAAACCATCTATCCTTTTCAAAGGAACGTCTTAACAAGTTAGGGAAAGTATAGAAAAGGTAGATCTGGATGATTGGATGGGAATCTGAATCATTACCCCCTGCATGTGATTCCAGTAAGCTGATCAGTGTGCAGCCTCGTTCCCTGGAAGCAATTAGCCAAATCCACACAGTACTACAGGTTGAGGCAGAAAGGACAGACGTTTTTACAACAGGTAGTATTCAGGCTCAGGTAGTAGGAGTGGGGGGACTGATGTGGTCACGTGTTTGGTAGCTCTTGCCATTTTGTTCAGTTGAGGTCATGGAGCCGTGGACTGTGCATCATCGTGTGTTTACTTACGATAATTTTGTGCATAATGATGAGTCTATAGTTGCAGTTATGGTTAGTTCTGTCGCCTTTAACCGAGCGAGGTGGCGCAGTGGTTAGCACACTGGACTCGCATTCGAGAGGAAGACGATTCAATCCTGATTTAGGTTTTCCGTGATTTCCCTAAATCGCTTCAGGCAAATGCTGGGATGGTTCCTTTGAAAGGGCACGGCCGACTTCCTTCCCCATCCTTCCCCAATCCGATGAGACCGATGACCTCACTGTTTGGTCTCTTCCCTCAAACAACCCCAAGTCTGTCGCCTTTCAAATCTTGCGAGACGTATTAGTGTTCCCATCCATAATATCATTTTACATTGGCCTGAATCATTTTGTGTGCGAGGAATAGTGATGAAGGGAAAACCACCATGGGCTTCTCGCTTAGTATGCACTACAGAAAATTTTGAAAGAATTTGGCAAGCCATACTCTGTACTCCTGGTCGATCTGCCAGGAGACATTCTGCAGAACTGCGCCTCAGTAATCAGTAAGGGATATTTTGTATATTGAGCTAGGATTTCATCCCTACAAAATGACCACGATGCGACGATTGCAGTATGTGCAGCGGCTAAATTTTGCTGGAGAAATGGAGGCCATACTTGAGCAAAATGACGACATTATTTTGTTTATGAATGATGAAACTCATTTTCATTTGGTAAATCAGCAGAACTGTCGTTACTGGCCAGAGTGCCCGTGCGGGCCTAGGCGCTACAGCCTGGAACCGAGCGACCGCTACGGTCGTAGGTTCGAAACCTACCTCGGGCATGGATGTGTGTGATGTCCTTAGGTTAGTTAGGTTTAATTAGTTCTAAGTTCTAGGCCACTGATGACCTCAGAAGTTAAGCCGCATAGTGCTCAGAGCCATTTGAACCGTTTTTTGTCGTTACTGGGCCAGTGAAAATCCAAATCTATTGCATGGGAGACCATTAACTAGTCACAAGTTGACTGGTGTTCTGTAACTGGAAAGATGTTATTGATCTGTGCTTTTTCCAAGATAACACGAACACAGTAACCCTAGTCTTGGAACTTTGTAGAAAGATTATGATTGAATTCTTCCAACCTGAACTATGAAGAAAACATATTCCTATCCGGCGAGTTTTTCTTCAGCAGGACGGGGCCACAGCTCACTCAGCAGAATGTCAGTGGAAGCTATTTGGACTTTTTTTAGTGTCGCTCCATTTCCCGCTTTGGTGAGCATAGTTGGCCTCCTCGTTCCACAGACCTTCCCTAGTGCACCACTTTTTTATAAGGTTACCTCAAGCCAGTGTATATGAGCATAAACCACGTACACTTGAAGAATTGAAGGAAGCAATTTGAGTGCAAGTCGTTGAAATTGACAGAGCAGTGTTGGAGAGAGTGGAAGCCAACTTCCGAGAGTGGCTTCAGAAGTGCATCGCTGAAACGGCCGTCACCTGGGAGATGTTGGTTTCAAACAATAATTTCGGAAAAAGAGCTACATCATTTGAGTATTATTCTGCAAAATAAAATTTTTTTTGAATCAGAAGTAACGATATATTGTCTTTTTTCCTTTTTTTAAAAAATGTCCTTTCGTTTTGCCTCACTCGGTATAATTGGCTCTCACCCCCCCCCCCCCTCCCCTACTTCTTCCCTCTCTCTCTCTTTCTCTCTCCCGCACCCATACACAAACACACACACACAGACACACACACACACACACACACACACACACATTCCGCAAATTCTGGAACTCCAGGTGGATGTTATGGAGAAAAAGGTGCGAGTGCTGTACAGGAGTGAATCGTTTTCAACCAACCGAATCTGAAATACATAAGTAGGTGATTGTCTCTGTTTCACGGGGTTGACGGCGCTGAGTGCATGTGGACTATACACACTCTGATCAAAAGTATTTAGACACCGCTATGTAATGCGGAAGTGATCACTAGATGTCACAAGAGGCAGACCTGCCAGTATTAAAGGAGACAGCGAGTACTGTGTTGCCAGCAGAGAAGCAGTTTATGGGGGTGTAGTTCGCGGTTTGGATGTAGTCCCCTTACTGCACTTAAGAAAACGGTAAATGCGGAAGGATGTGAAGACATTTTTCAGGACTGTGTACTGCTTACAATAGAGGAGTAGTTTGGAGACGTTGATTGTATCAGAATGATAATGTACCCTAACAATGGGGCAGTGGTTTGAGGACAGTGACATTCCTGATGTGGACTGGCCCGCCCAAAGTTGCCAAGTCAACAGTGCTGCGTATTTACCACTCAAGGTGTGTGCGTCTATTATCTTTTTCGTGAATATGTCCTTTAATTTTGCCATCAGAACTGGTGGTCCGAATCAAGAAAAAGAGTCTCAGGCCAAGACATTAGTTGCATGGAATTTCACAATAGCCACAACGCTCAAAAGCAGGGTAATGCCAAGTCTATACACTTCCATCCGTGTGTCTATGGCTTCCTCAGTCACTTCACTGTTTGCAGGATTGTCGCTTACTTATTGTTGTGATCAGTGATTCTTGCGTAACTACGCAACCAAGAGAAACTTGGGTACTTTTAATTCAACCTTCTATTTCTTAACTCTCGAAAATAACGAGCAGGTTCCTTATAAATCAGTTGCAACTCTGAGTAAATTACGCTCGTGATAACACCTAAAGAAAACTTAATAACGAAGCAGTATTTCAGTTAATACAGGGTGGTCAGAAACAACCTGAAAAATTTGTAAGGGTGTTACAGGGTAGGTTGTGTTGAGAGATAATTGTTGAGGAAAAATTCGATACATTGCGCTGTTTCCGAGTCAATTAGCATTGAAGTTAGCCGATCAAGCCGTTCCGCGCGCCAGATACAATAACGTTGGTTGTTCTCACAGTGTAGGTGATTGAGCACGAGACTGCCCAACACTTGGCTCGCTTTCGATCCTTACCATCATCCCATGTGCAGTTTTTGTATTGTTCTCTTGTTTGGTTTCAGGAAATCAGACGGACACGTTGGTGACACCGTCTCTGGTGGACCACTTGAATCTGCGCGCCCGACGACCTGATTGGCCAACTTTAATGTTAACTCGGAAACGGCGTCACGTATCGAATTTTTTTCTTAAAAGTCATTTCTCAGCACAACGTAGCTTTTAAGACCCTTACAAGATTTTCAGATTGTTTCTGACGGCCCTGTTCATTTGAACGAAATTTACTCAACAGGTTTAATTTATAAAGCTCTACCGACAATAACATTCCGCACATCAAGTTGACACTTTGTAATATGCGTTTTGATACGTAAGCAACATCCACAGTGCAATAACGCCCTTCACTGGTTTGTGCAACTGATAACGTCCCTATACATCGGATCAATCAGGAATATAATATAATATTAAATAATAATCAATCCATGTTAAAAAAAATGCCCAGTGTTAGAGTCAGCTCTCGAGCAAGAACATGGGATAACTCGAGAGGGAATCCAAAAACTCATTGCGACGAAAAAGAAAATTCTAGAGTATCTTGCTTAAAAAAAACCTGACAACGTGGTCTGAAGCGGGGAATGTATAGTCTAGGATATGAATGGAGGAATACGGGGTTTAGTAGCTTTAGGGTTAAAACATCAACATCCATGTCCTACGCCAAGCAGTTCCTTGGAATGTATGCTAAAAGGAAGTACATCTCAAGTGCACCCTCTTACTGACAGTAGAACAGGTAAGTGAAACGGAGTCACAGTCGGCTGATGTTCAGAACAGTACTATAGCTCAAGTCTTAGGTGTGTATAGTATCTGTTTTCCTCAACCCCTCTGCAGCAGTGTTTGCTTTCTGAGGCAGTACATCCTGACTTGCATTATTATGCAGTGTTTACCAATATAAGATCCAAGTTTCACTGTCGTTAACCACGTGTTTGTACCACACTACGAATTTTTCATCTCACCTGCGTATCTCAAGTAAAGTGTGCGGCACCCATAGGGCACTTGCCAGTCCATTTCCACCCAAATGCATGCCGTGTCTAAATGGAAATAGAAAGAAATCGTAGATCTCACATTTGATTTTATTTGCACGGATGAGTTCGGCTTTGCAGCCATCATGAGATCTCATAAGACAGCTGGCCAGAGGAGGTATAGTTGTTGAAGACGGAAAGGCTGAATTTCAAGTTCTTGCTTGTGTCGGTGTTACTGCAGTCGGAGCGATACAGCGAATCCCATGTGGACTGAAATGCAGGAACTATTAGTGATGTTAGAGAAAACATTTAAAACCTAGAAGTACAGATGACCGAACACTTCTAAGTTAACAGGAGCACTTACCCAGACCAGAACCAAAGTGAGAAGTGTACTGGGAATACTTTGTCTGCTCCAGAATGACGGGAAGGACATGCGTGTATTTTCTTCACTACGACTCTCTTCGGTTTCATCTGTCGCCTGCTGGTGTGTCTGAGCTCTCGAGAATGTTGTGGGTTTTTCCAGTCATTGTGGGGGAGCGTAGATCTCTCTGCCGCGTCGGCTCGTTTTCCGAGCTGTTATAGCCTTGCTTAGTTGCGCAATCCGGTTTCCGATCGTGCCACCGGAGGGCACTTTGGGCTTCTTGCAGTTGGCTCTATGAAGAGAGCGAGGTGGACGCACCTTGTTCACGGACCATGGGGCTGGAAGAGTGGGAACGTGTGACGAACGGTGAGCGTGTCGTTACGGGGCCTGAGCGACGTTTGCTCCAAGTTGGCGGCTACTTGTACGGGGCTGTGTTGGAGTGTTGTGGAGTGTTCGGCTCAACGCTGTAGAGCCCGATTGACTATCTGGATTTGGGAGTGACCGTCTGCTGATGTGGAAGCTATGATCACTTTGATTTTCTCTGGTAACCCGCCAGCCTTACGTTATTTTCGGTAAGGTACTTCTGCTTATGGATTTTGGCAAAGTGCTCCGTTAGACTGGTTTGCCGGCTGTTTTCCGTCGCTCTGTACCCGTACTATATAATGAGTGGTTCTTAAATTGTTATGACAATGCCCTATTATTTTAGAGAAGTCACCTTTGCCTGGTTGAGATTTGACTAGTGTCCAAAAGGACTTTCGAGTTGTATTTTTACGAATGTTACTTTAAAGAGATATTGTTTGTCCTTAAGAAAGAAAAAAGGTTGCAACTATTGAAAGAGGTATTCAAACCACCTTATGTAAGTTATGTTGTCTTAAACAGCTGGTTCTGGCAGGGCTTCCTTATTGTAAGTGTGGTCTTTCTGGTTTGTCGCCCTGAAATCAAACTCATACAGCTAATATTGATTTGTATGCTATTGACGTTTGAAATATATCTTGTTAAATGTAGGATTACCAACTATTGTAAAGCAACAAATGGCTTTCCATAAACTCGGCCTACACCTTCTTCTCGCCGTTTAAGTTGTTGTCGTATCCCGGGGCGTCAACTGTGATTTCAGCCTCCGTGAGCAGTGGTCATATTGCTCCAACTCCTTCTCAGAACGGTTTTCTGGTTCTTTGTACAGTGTATTGCCTATGTAAAACGCTACTTTGACAGCAAAAATAAAACTTAATTTTTTAACTTATCGTAACATTACCCTTGTTATCTGTGCTAATATGCCTCCATCGAATATGGCTGAAAAGTGGTTGTCGAAAGAAGGCGATTTTAGATGATGTGGTCCACATCAGGTTTACAGTCCAAACATTTTAATTGCAATTTGATATTAAGTAACCCATCGTTTATGTCCAGATCGAGTCTGTTTCTACAATTTATGTACAGATAAATGGTTAACCACTTACAACACTCGGTTGATGTCCCATAATATAGTTGTTCGAGTGCAGTAACCAAATATAGAAATGACAAAGTTCGTTTGTGGCAATAAGCATGTAATTGTACTTTGAAATCACTCTTCATGGAATTTAACAGTCAACTCTATACGAAAACGAAGTGCACAGCAAGTAACTATTGAAAGTACCACTGTTCATATTCTGATCCTGTTGTCACATTCATCAGAAGAGACTATTGGAGATAAACACAGTTCATGAAATTATCAGTTCGCAGTCAATCATTAAAACAATCTCTCAGTAAACTCTCGGGCACGAAATTTGGATAAAAGACAATAGATTTTCGACTTGTATTCTTTACTAAATCGTCTGCGGTACATTTTACAGTAATTCTGGCTCCATATCTTGCTTGTTCCATAACCTTCTGCTGACTGAACAAAATGGCTTCTAATAGCCTCTCTTTTACAAAATTACAGTAATTAAAACTGAAGTTATCAATTGTTGCTTGCTGTATTTTAATAGTTACAGTTAAAAATTATGTTCCGGAGCAAGCGAATAGTAAAGGAAGATTCTTCTATATGCAGACTTTTAGAAACAACAATAATTGCTATTGAATTACACTTTCTAGCTTGAAAAATACGATATTCTTTTTAGGTAACTCTCAGTGCTAATTACTCTGAAGCTAAATGAAGGCAACAGTTACTACCATCTTTTCTACATTAGCTGTATAACAGCTCCACTTATTTATGTATACTGCTGATTTTCTTTACCTGAAAGTTAGCAATTAGGTATTACTTTACATATGAGAAATGATAACGAAGTTTTGTATTACTAGTATTGTAATGAGAGTCGTTTTTATGTAAGGTAATTACACATATAATTTCTTATTAACCAAAAGAACGTAATCTCTATATTTAAAAGGCAATATCCTGACTGTCTGACTCATCATCGTTCAGCCCAAGTCGCTAAGGATAGAAACTATAGATTTGTAGAAAGTGTGGATCTTATACGGTAGTCGTTTCTAAGAAGAGATTTTTGGAAATTCAACTCCATGGGAGTGAAATAGGGGATGTAGGGCTGCTTTGAAAAATGTCGCTATTGACGCAATTTTGAAGCTAGACCTACGAAAATTGGCATTTGGTTTCTCGGTCAGAGCTAAAGAAATACGTTTTTCAGCTTTTTTTTGGAATTTTAATCCTATGGGGGTGAAATAGTGGATGAAACCTTTTTTGAATATGTAAAAATGGCACTACTATTTTTAAAGCTACATCTATAAACATTGGTATCTGACTTCTCGATTACAAATAAAAAAATGTGTCTCAGTATTTCTGGAAATTCAATCCCTTTCACGTCTCAGACATAAAAAAAATATTTGTTAGGGAATGAAAGTTGATATGGAAATACCTCCACAAGGACGCAAAAGGCGTGATTAACAAAAACATTACACACCAGCGATTCTGGTCAGAAGTACATTCTCTGCAGGACATACAGTCTACATGGGCGAAGCAGAGGGCGCTAAGCTAGTGGATAATAAAGTCAAGTGGCTAAAACCTGAGTTAATACTCAAGATTTTGATACTGTAGACTGTCATAAAAATAACACTACTGAATATATTTGAGAAAAAAGAAAATTTTTGGGGGAAAGAAAAGGATAAAATCCACCTGTACTGTTACGTCGTGTAAGTGTTTCGTTCAATTCTGCTACACCTGCCCTCGACGTACAGGACACTCTTGCAACATAAGAAGTATAGAAGTTGGAATCGCCTGCCGTGTGGTCGAGCGGTTCTAGGCGCTTCAGTCTCGAACCGCGCGACCGCTACGGTCGCAGGTTCGAATCCTGCCTCGGGCATGGATGTGTGTGATGCCCTTAAGTTAGTTAGGTTTAAGTAGTTCTAAGTTCTAGGGGACTGATGACGTCAGATGTTAAGTCCCACCGTGTTCAGAGCCATTTGAAGATGGAATCACTTGAGAGATTAAAAATGCGTGCCGGGCTGTAACTCGCAGTGTTCCGACTTAAACAAATCAGGAAATTCTTATTCCAGAAGCAGCGGACTAAGGATCAAATTACACACTTCTTTTCCCCTCCTCTCCACCAGAATGCGAGATTATTGCGCCGCGCCACTCGCAGCATATTTTAAGAGGGAAAACATGAGGTCATCATTATGATTAGCCTCCGGCTTCTTTCGATTCACCTTCTGATGTGAGAGAGTCTTGCAAAGAAACCTACGCCCTTCAGCTGCAGCCTTCGTCTAAAGAGCTGACGGTTTACGAGCTAACTTAAAATGGACGTAATATGTTAGAGCTTCCTCTGGAGTCGTTAATGTGTAATAAACGCTCTGTAATCCCCAGAAAAGTTTAAGATTTCCTTCTCATTCTCCGTCAATATAATGTAACAAAGTTTCCGTTAATGACTCGGTCTTTCTTCCTTTGGTGAATACGATAAATGAGTTTTATCTGCAGCTGTTCTGATGGCTGCTTCTTTCGTCTGCTACTCATTTCTCACTTCTTTGGCCTTTAATGGCAGTCTTCTCACTAATTTTGACGGTTATCTTGATTTGACAGTCTATAGAGTAAGCGTGAATGTTTAACTGGAAGCAGTGCTTCGTCCTTGAAATGGGTGAGATGCTATTAGAAAACAATGGAAACACATTTTCTCTGAACTTACAAGAGCTACGGGAACAGTTTTTACTAAACTGAATATAGCGGGAAAGTTACCGAATTTATCACCGCTGGACATCTTTCCGAATTGTGTAACTGATTATTTCAGTATTTTATACAGCTGTGATTTCTATCTATGGAGCTGTATTCCCATCGTACCATAAATGGAGTCATCCGTCATTTTTATTTAGGTATTTACCAGCGACATTTACTCACCCCTGTAAAAACAGAAGGCTGTACTAAGTGAAAGGTCTAGCGCAAGTAAGTGCCCGATGAGGAGAAGGGAGGATAACTGCTACTTCCCTTCATATATAAGTCGATATTTAATTTTTTTAAAGCAACATTATAACCGAAACAACTCTTAACCACCCTTGATCACTCTGGGTGTGGACTATGGACAATTTGACATCCCCGTTAACCGCTCCTCCTTGGTGCAACCAAAGCCAAAAGCTATACATAAAAAACTATACAGATATTTGTCGTTTATATGAATCGCGTTGGAAAAGTAACTGACCTGTACAAAAGCAGGCTTGGCTATAGTTAAATACCTCTCAATTATTCTGGCTATCAATGTTGTGAACACGAGTGTTTAAGCAGCCTGATTTATCAAACTTCTCCTCGAGTATCACTCTCTTTTACTTATTTAATGTAGGGTAACGACGTAGAGGACAATAACTATTTCATAAATAAAATTACATTAACACTGCACAAAAAATGCCACATTAGTTCGCTAAAAGTATACGCCAAGTAAACTCTCCTAGACGATCATATGTCTGCAGGTTTTTCATATTGCAGTATGTGACGTTACATTTATTTTCTTTGGCAATTAAGTTATAAGTTAAAACAAGTAATCTTGATTTTCCATTTGCTATGTTTCTCCGAAAACGGAGTGAGAGGAAAATTAGATATAATCATTCCCTCTGCACAGGGATAATTTTGGTCCAAGTTAATTTTAATGGAACACTATGTAATACAGTCATGTCACTTTGGTTTTTGTATGTTGTCGACGTGCAGGTCAGAGAGGAGCAAGTTACGTTATTGGTAAACAATCTTTGGTCTTGTCGTGGCACAGTCTCTGTCTCTGCGCAGTCTGGTACATTCTTAGTTGAAGTGTGGTAGCTTATGGATGCATTGAGCAGTACTGTGTTGACTTGTGATGGTATTTTTTAGATGAAGAACCATTTATTTAAAGGACAGCAAGAATGTATATGCCATATATATTGGAACACGAGAAGGATATAAATTTTGAGTAATGTTATCATTTTTGAAGAGAAAAAGTTTGAGGTAAGACTGCACCACTGCGCAGCTAGGAATGATTGTCAGCTGAGAGAAAGACCACCCCACTTTCCTGAATCATGCGTTAACATAACTAATTAAGCTGTTTGATTTCTGTAGAAATTGTCTGTTAATATTTTACCCTTTTTAAATCATTATTTGCTCTTTCCATAGTTTTGTTCAGATCAATGTTATATGTGAAGATCGTGCGAAGTTTTACTCTGTCTTTTGAATACATACTTCATTCTAAAACCCTCGTCTTGGAATATCGTTTCATAGGAGTAGTTATTCTCCCCACCCCACTATTTATTATTATGCATTGCCACAGGCAACAGTTTGAATATGTACTTAGAAACTCAAATCTAACTTAGCCGTTGCCTGCTCGCTGTTTGCTGTTTTGCTTTCGAGAAATTTGCAACAATGTTGTCAGGACGCGAGGTAAGTGGAAATTTTGATTAGGGCCAGATAATTGTCTTACTTCCGTCGCTCATTTAATATAAAGACAAGCGCAGATCGATAATGTTTCTTTAAATGGTTCGCAGGCTGACACGTGTTGATGGCCCAGCACTGAAATCTGCAGCCATTTTCGGAAGGGTTGCACTTCTGTCACATTGAACGATGCTCTTCAGTCGTCGTTGGTTCCATTTTTTGGTGTATTTATCTGGCCGCAGCGGTGACGGAAATTTTATGTTTTACTGGATTTCTGATATTCACGGTACACTCGTGAAATGGTCGTATGGAAAAATCCCCACTTCATGGCTACCTCGGAGGTGCTGTGTCCCATCGCTCGTGCGCCGACTATAAAACCATGTTCAAACTCACTTAAATCTTGACAACTTTCCACTGTAGCAGCAGTAACCGATCTAAAAACTGCGGCAGACACTTACTGTCATATATAGGCGTTAACGATCACAGCGCCATATTCTGCCTGTTTATCTACCTCTGTATTTTAATACGCATGCCTATACCAATTTCTCTGACACTTCAATGTATTTTCAAACGTGAAATAGACATTTATTTAAACCTTCAGCGTTTCACAAAACATGTACTATACCCTTTAGAATAATTCATGTCTTATATTACGACGCATCCGTTTCTTATGAAAGTCCATGTAATATTCACTTCTTTATGAAGACAGTTGATTCTCATACGACAGTCCATCTGTGCGACACAGTCTATATACAGCACACTGCTGTTATACAATGCCTGCAGCCGTGGCCGCGTGGTTCTAGGCGCTTCAGTCCGAAACCGCGTTGCTACTACGGTCGCAGGTTCGAATCCTGCCTCGGGCATGGACGTGTGTGATGTCCGTAGGTTAGTTAGGTTTAAGTAGTTCTAAGTCTAGGGGACTGATGACCTCAGATGTTAAGTCCCATAGTGCGTAGAGCCGTTTTGTATTACAAAATTGTGTTAATATCAGAATTCGCTGTTACACTTTTCTTTGCCACCTTCTGCGCAAAAGCTGTCAATCAGAACCCAGGCAACCATTTAAAAATCTTGAAACACGACATAGCCGTCGTACACCATTTAACGAATCTTGTTGTCTTATGTTCTTTTCTTCTTTCTTTCAACCTTCTACACCGAATTACTTCTGCTCCTTCTTGCATCTTTCAATCGGCTTTTCTTCTTTCTTGTCATGCCTCCACAGTCTTCGATAATTTTTACATTTGTGATGTGTCAAAAAATCAAATTGCTCTGAGCACTACGGGACTTAACTGTTGTGGTCATCAGTCCCCTAGAACTCAGAACTACTTAAACCTAACTAACCTAAGGACATGTGATCTCTCAGATTACAATTTTTGGGCTCTTACTAATACAACGTCACTACTGTTAGCAACAATGCTCTTCATTACATTTACAATTCCTCAGAATGATCTCACTTTAACTTCTTCTTGTTACAGTACCATTTTCTGATTTCTCCTCCACATACCACAGGCTGACCATTGTCTCAAAATACTTCTTTATACCCCAATAGACAGATCGTAACTGTTGCCATCATAGCACTCCAACATTCAACTTTCATCTCGCTGTCATCTGTCTTTCTCTTCATTTCAAGAATACCGATACTAACTATTACGTAACGGGCATACTATTGACTTACATACATTTAAGACATTAATAGTATACAAAAAAGTACAAGAAAAGGAATATATTTATAAATAGTTTCATACATCCGAAGATATTAATTTAAGTTACGTATATATATTAACAAAATCATTAAATAAAAAAATCATTAAAATTAAAAAATTGACAAAATAACTTTATTCTCTGGTTTGGTAATTTTCTCTGTTTTCAGTGTGGTGTCGAAGTGATACATAGCAGTTACATAAGAGGAAAGTCTGTCACAGTATTACTAGACATCACATATTTGTCCTCGAAAATCCTTATTAAATAAGCCAATGGAGTCATAAAAAAATTGCAAAAGTAAAAAAGAGTGTTTCCAATGTGAAGCTGCTGAATTTGAAGAATTACTAGAATGAACCCTCCAACATAGTTACGTTGCACTCAGCTATGAAGATTATCAGCGAGATAGGCTCATGCATATCTTACAATAGTTGACATTTCTGTTAAGCACTTAGAACAGAAAATATTCAGCATCCAGAAATCCCACTTAAACACAGTTTACTAAAACTTAAAGTTAGTCAAATATGACCTGAGTGACAGCGCTAAGGCCACACGACTTGGAATTCGAACACCTGGAAACTACTGTTCAAACAATCTCCGGGCAGTACGAGCGGAATCTGCACGCACATGCGAATCGTAAATATACACAGTTTGTGGAACTGAATAACTCTGTCGTGCCATCGTTGAGTTCGCAGTTTTCATTGTTACACCCGAAATGTTCGTTTCACTGTTGGAATGCCACTGACCAAAAAGGCACGTCGAGAGAAGAGGGACCTATTCGACCGGCCTTCAAGGCTCCGGTGGTCGAGAAACAGAGTCCGCGCGTTGTCCTGTAAACTCGACCCAGAAAAGGTCGAGGGAGGGTCCAGTAATCCTCCAGTCACAACACCGCGACTTCCGCGGCAGGTATAAGAGCCGAACACCTGCTCCAGCTTACCTTCCGTTGTGTTCTGATGAAGAGGAGACGAGATACTCCAACAATAACTGTAATGCCTAAATATTTACAGTTGGAAGTTGGTTCAAATGGCTCTGAGCACTATGCGGCTTAACTTCTGAGGTCAACAGTCGCCTAGAACTTAGAACTAATTAAACCTAACTAAACCAAGGACATCACACACATCCATGCCCGAGGCAGGATTCGAACCTGCGACCGTAGCGGTCGCTCGGCTCCAGACCGTAGCGCCTTGAACCGCACGGCCACTCCGGCCGGCACAGTCGAAGTGGTGAAAAGTTTCCTTTTATCTTCTGTCGGAAGGAATAATTAGCTCTTCTTTAGTCAGTATCTGATTTTCAGAAAATACATTGGAAAATATTAAAACCGAAATACGAAAATGGAATTTATATATCGTATATCTTTTGCTCGACAAAGCATCCTTTAAAATAAAATAAGGTATATACCCGTGAATTAGCGAATGATACATGTAATGTGCATGAAATGCGTTGTCGTTATAATGGAAAGGCCATTTTGTATGTGCGCAGGGCGGACCGGAACTCCACCCACGAAATTTCCGAGGCTGTCCAGGAATATTTTCAGAGTATTTTGCTATGAGGGACCCACGGTCTCTGGTGCTTCATTAGAGTAATTACATTTCGTTTGATTTCTGACTTCTTGGATCGGTATTGCATTGAAAATATCTTCAGAATCGTGAAAATGTCGAACGTATGCGCTGTGTATCTTGTTTGGAACCAAATATGTTCCATTCATTCCGGGTAGTTTCTGCTGACTACAGTAAGGTCTACTTCACTCTTGGTTCTCAACTTTGCATTCAATACAGCTCGCTCCAGTGTTCACATAGTTTTTCAAAATGGCTCTGAGCGCTATGGGACTTAACTTCTAAGGTCATCAGTCCTCTAGAAAGTCGAACTACTTAAACCTAACTAACCTCAGGACATCACACACATCCATGCCCGAGGCAGGATTCGAACATGCGACCGTAGCGGTCGCTCGGTTCCAGACTGCTGTAGCGCCTAGAACCGCTCGGCCACTTCGGCCGGCGATAGTTTTTCCAGCAGTGTTAGTTGTACATTAACAGCGATGCACACCAGTACGGATGAAAAATCGCGCAAACGAATAACCGTATCCTTTCGTGTTACTACGGTTTGGTGATTCCGTACTACAGGCTCTTTCGCTCATGTCACAGATGGAACAACGCCTGTCAAGGCACAATTACATTACTGTTTTGCAACGAGCCACCGGAGACCACTGGGCCTCATACCAAAATACTGAGAAAATACTCCGAAAAAGCTCTGTGATTTGGTTGGTGGTGTTCTGGTTCGTCCTCTATAACTAGATCCGTGAGCGCATCTTCTCTGTCTGCTTCAAAACCACGAAAACTATTTTTTGTAATAATAATTCTACACCCACATTTATACTGCGCAAACAACTGTAACTGAATGGCAGAGGGTACTTCCCATTGTACCAGTCATTAAGGTTTCTTAACGTTCCATTCTCACATGGAGCCCGGAGACGATTATTGCTTAAACGCCTCATCGGGCACTGCAACTGGTCTACCTTCGCGATCCGTAGGGGACAGATATGTACAGTCTTGTAGTACATTCCTAGCCTCATCGTTGAAAACTGGTTCTTTACATTTAATAACTAGGCTTCGTCGTGATAGTTTGCTTCCATCTTCAAATGTCTACCAGTTCAGTTTCGTCAGCATCTCCATAACACTCTCTCGCGGGTCAAACTAATATGCGACCGTTAGTGCTGCCTTTCTCTTTTTCGCTGAATATTCTCTGTTAGCTCTATTTGGTATGGGTCTCACACAGATGGGCAATATTCTAGAATGGATCGCACGAGTGTGGTTTTTGGAGTCTCCTTTGTAGATAGCCCGCATTTCTCCAGTATCCTGCTATTGAACGGAAGTCTGCCCCCTGCTTTACCTACAACTGAGCCTATGTGACCGTTCATTCTATGTCCCTACAAATTATTACCCCCGGGTATTTCTAAGAGTTGATCGTTTCCACTTGTGACTTGTTGATAGTGTAGTCATAGAACATTACCTTATTTTCGTTTTGCGTAATGCACAATATAACATATCTGAGCATTTAAAGCAAGTTGTCAATCTTTGCACCACTTTGAAATCTTATCAAGATCTAACTGAATATTTTTGCAGTTTTTTCCTCATATAGCACTTCATTATAGGTAACTACATCATCTGTGAGAAGTCTGAGGTTATGAGGTTACTAAAATACGAGGTGGATTAAAGATCTAAGGCCTCCGATTTTTTTTCTCCGGACTGGAAAGAGATAGAAATATGCGCATTGTTTTAAAATGAGGCCGCTTTCATTGTCAATACGTCTCAGAGATGGCAGCACCGTACGGCAGATGTAATTTTACCGCCAGCGGCGAGAATGAGAACTGTTTTAAATACTTAAAATGGCGACATTTTCCTTACTTGAACAGCGTGCAATCATTCGTTTCCTAAATTTGCGTGGTGTGATACCAATTGAAATTCATCGACAGTTGAAGGAGACATGTGGTGATGGAGTTATGGATGTGTCGAAAGTGCGTTCGTGGGTGCGACAGTTTAATGAAGGCAGAAAATTGTGTGACAACAAACCGAAACAACCTCGGGCTCGCACAAGCCAGTCTGACGACATGATCGAGAAAGTGGAGAGAATTGTTTTGGGGGATCGCCGAATGACTGTTAAACAGATGGCCTCCAGAGTTGGCATTTCTGTGGGTTCTGTGCACACAATCCTGAATGACGACCTGAAAATGCGGAAAGTGTCATCCATGTGGGTGTGCCACGAATGCTGACAGACGACCACACGGATGCCCGTGTGGCATGTTGCCAAGCAATGTTGACGCGCAATGACACCACGAATGGTACTTTCCTTTCGTCGGTTGTGACAATGGATGAGACTTGGATGCCATTTTTCAATCCAGATACAAAGCACCAGTCATCTCAATGGAAGCACACAGATTCACCGCCACCAAAAAAATTTCGGATAACCACCAGTGCTGAAAAAATGATGGTGTCCATGTTCTGGGACAGCGAGGTCTTAATCCTTACCCATTGCATTCCAAAGGGCACTACGGTAACAGGCGCATCCTACGAAAATGTTTTGAAGAACAAATTCCTTCCTGCACTGCAACAAAAACGTCTGGGAAGGGCTGCGCGTGTGTTGTTTCACCAAGACAATGCACCCGCACATTGAGCTAACGTTACGCAACAGTTTCTTCGTGATAACAACTTTGAAGTGATTCCTCATGCTCCCTACTCACCTGACCTGGCTCCTAGTGACTTTTGGCTTTTTCCAACAATGAAAGACACTCTCCGTGGCCGCACATTCACCAGCCGTGCTGCTATTGCCTCATCGATTTTGCAGTGGTCAAAACAGACTCCTAAAGAAGCCTTCGCCGCTGCCATGGAATCATGGCGTCAGCTTTGTGAAAAATGTGTACGTCTGCAGGGCGATTACGTCGAGAAGTAACGCCAGTTTCATCGATTTCGGGTGAGTAGTTAATTAGAAAAAAAAAAAAAAAATCGGAGGCCTTAGAACTTGAATGCACCTCGTATTGCCTGCAAAGTAATTACCATACAGCATTAACAAGGGTCCCAGTACACTTCCCTCAGGGCACCCTCGAAATTACTCCTACATCTGTTGATGATTCTCGATTAAAGATAACTCGCTGCGACCTCCGTACCAAAAAATCCTCAAGTCCACTTACAAATTTCGCTTCGTACCTCATGCGATCGTAGTTCTGATAGTAAGTGTAGATGTGGTACTGAATCATATGCTTTTTGGAAATCGAGAAGTACTGCTTCTAATCTGGCTGCCTTGACCCATGGGTTTCAGGATATCATGTGAAAAACTATGAGTTGTTTCATATGACAGACATTCCCGCAATCAATATCGGTTGGCATGGAGGAGATAGCTCATTACGTTTGAGTTGAGAATACGTTCTAAGATTCTACAACAAATGAATCTCAAGCACACTGGACGTTAATTTTGTGGTTCACTTCCGATATGCTTTTTGTAGACATGCGTGACCTGTACTTTCTTCCAATCACTGGGCACCGTTTTTGTTCGAGTTATCTGTGATAGATTATGGTTAAAAAGGAGTTACCGCGGACGCAAATCATTTCCCTTATAGAATCTGATAGGGATTCCGTCGGGCGCTGAAGCTTAGTTAAATTTTAGTGATTTCAGGTGTTTCTCAACGCCAGTGACATTAATATCTATGTCACTTCTCTTTGTAGTGGTGCGAGAATTATGGAGGAGCATATCCCCTGGGTATTTCTGAATATCTGTATATTAAGTAAGGGACATTTTAAAAGAACAGAGTATTCATCAAAACTTATGTCATCATAACTTATGTAACAAAAGAACAAAAAAATATTAAGGTAACAAAGCATAACGATTTTTCTTATTAGGACAGAGTATGCATGGTAACGTTACCGATGACAGTGCCACTAAGAGGAAGTAAATAGTGCAGAATTCGAATCAAGAACTGATTCTAACATAAGTAACCTAGAAGCAGATACCCTCGGTAGAGCCAACAATTCAAATCACTTATTAAAGGCGAGTAAGTCTTCCGGTACAGACTGTATGCCAATTGGCTTTCTTTCAGTGCTGATGTAATAGCTCCATACTTAGCATTCATATGCAACCGCTCTACGAAATAGCCATACCTGAAGATGGTAAACTTTTACAAGTCACAGGAACACAGAAGAAAGGAAATAGGAGTAATCCGTTGAATTACAGACTTACTTCACTGACGTACGATTTGGGAACGTATACTGTGCCTGAACGTTATGAATTATCTTGCGGTAACGTTCCATTGACACATAGTCAGCACGGATTCAGAAAATATCGTTCTTGTGAAACACAACTAGCTCTTTATTCACACAGAGTAATGAGTGGCATCGACAGGGGAACTCTGATTTCATATTTCGAGAGTGCCAGAAGGCTTTTGATACCGTTCCACACAAGCGGCTTCTAATCAAACTGCATCCGTATGGAATAACGTCCCAGTTGTCCAATTGGATTCTTGATTTCCTCGCAGAAAGGCCACAGTTAGTAGTAACTGACGGAAAAGTTATCGAGTAAAACAGAAGATGTATCTTGATCTCCCCAAAGAACTTTTATCGGCCCGCCCTCTGCTGTTCCTAATCTACATACACGATTTAGGAGGCAATCTGAGTAGTCCTCTTAGATTGTTTGCAGATGATGCCGTCATTTACCGTCTAGCAAAATCATCTGATGATCCAGACCAATTGGAACACGATTTAGACAAGAGATCGGTATGCTGCGAAAAGTGGCAATTGATGCTAAATAATGAAAAGGTTGAGGCCGTCCACATGAGTGCTAAAAGGAATCCGTTAAATTTCGGTCACATGATAAATCACACAAATGTGAAAGCTCTTAGTTGAAATAAATAAATAGTAATCACAAGGACGAACAACTTCAATTGGAACGATCACACAGATAATGTCTTGGGTAAGGCGAACCAAAGATTGCATTTTATCGGCAGAACAGTTAGATGATGCTGTAAGGTGTCAGGACATGGGCACTTACATGTTAGCTTACCAACATTAGTATTAATAATAAAGGGACGGGCAAGGGCATCAGATCATGACTCTATTGAATTATGATAAATGTCAGGCACTCTCGAGCAGTATTGGCTCTGAGCACTATGGGATTTGACTTCTGAGGTCATCAGTCCCGTAGAACTTAGAGCTACTTAAACCTAACTAACCTAAGGACATCACACACATCCATGCCCGAGGCAGGATTCGAACCTGCGACCGTAGATGTCGCGCGGTTCCAGACTGCAGCGCCTAGAACTGCTTGGCCACCTCGGCCGGCTCGAGCAGTTTTCCCTGCATGTCTGCATGATTAAGTCACTAACTTAAAGCGTTGTTGAAAAGTGTCGGAAGTTGAGAATTATGGAATATAATCTACAGCTGGCCGTAGCTCGCCGGGGCGCCGTGGGCGGCAGGTAGCGGTCACCGGAAACGCGGGACAATACGGCGCTTTTGGAGATATCCCGGCATCCGGAGCCACCTGTGCTGGGCAACATGTGGCGAAGACGGGAATTTCGTTTGCCTTGGGGCGTTATGACCTACTCGATCATTGGGTAGATCTCAGAAATGCCGTTGGAGGGATTTCGGCGATGATAGATCGTTCGGCATTGGCCGAAACTGAGTATTCTTCTGCCGCGTTTTCGTACGCGTGGGGGACGGGAGAATTGTGGAGAAAGTGGACTTCGCCTTCCAGCCATCGAGCGGTATGGACTTGGAGACGGCGTCTTGGCCAACGACTTCGAAGGGAGATATACGGACTGTATCGCAGCACTGCACCAACACGTGTTCCGTGCACAGTTCTGCGGTTAGAGCTCTTTGTGCGCTCAGAAGCGAGATTTTCACCAACGCCTAACCTCTTCCAACAACTTACCTAACGAAACTTCCTGGCAGATTAAAACTGTGTGTCCGACCGAGACTCGAACTCGGGACCTTTGCCTTTCGCGGGCAAGTGCTCTACTATCTGAGCTACCGAAGCACGACTCACGCCCGCTACTCACAGCTTTACTTCTGCCAGTATCTCGTCTCCTACCTTCCAAACTTTACAGAAGCTCTCCTGCGAACCTTGCAGAATTAGCACTCCTGAAAGAAAGGATATTGCGGAGACATGGCTTAGCCACAGCCTGGGGGATGTTTCCAGAATGCAGAGTGAAAATCTCTCCGCAATATCCTTTCTTTCAGGAGTGTTAGTTCTGCAAGGTTCGCAGGAGGGCTTCTGTAGTTTGGAAGGTAGGAGACGAGATACTGGCAGAAGTAAAGCTGTGAGTAGCGGCCGTGAGTCGTGCTTCGGTAGCTCAGATGGTAGAGCACTTGCCCGCGAAAGACAAAGGTACCGAGTTCGAGTCTCGGTCGGACACACAGTTTTAATCTGCCAGGAAGTTTCATATCAGCGTACACTCCGCTGCAGAGTGAAAATCTCATTCTGGGAACTTACCTAATATTTTTGATCTAGAAGTTATCCTTGCGAGGTGCCGAGTGTTTATCAACGTAGCTGCCGGTAGTAGGGGAGCGTAATTGAAAATTGTTAATGTGCCATTCTCAGGAGTGTGTAGTTGGACAAATAAATTCACACGTTTTTTTGTAATTTTTTTCAATTGTCGGGAATATCGAATTAAAATGCCAGTATTACAATCGAATTATCGAACTCATTGTAGCTAGCATTTACCTTGTCCCAGTAAGCTTTACTTGTACTCTAGTCACTGCACAGCTTGCCCAGACGGGAATGAAAGAAGGTTTGCGGTCTTCTATGTCAGCGACGGACATGCAACAGGTCTACTAAAGAGACTGACACTTCTCCATCCTCTGCTAGAGTATCGCTGTGCGGTGTGGGATCTTTACTAGTCTAGATTGACGGAGGACATCGAAAAATTTCAAAGAAGAGCAGCTCGTTCTGTATTAACTCGAAATAGGGAGAGATTGTCACGGACATGATACGCAAGTTTCAGTGGCTATCAATAAAACAAAGGCGTTTTTCGTTGCGGCGAAATGTTTTCACCGAATTTCAATCTAAAATAATTTATGGATGTCCACTTGCATAGGGAGAAGTGGTTATAGTAATTAAGTAAGAGAAAACAGAGCTCGCAAGGAAAGATTTAGGTGTTCGTTGTTCCCGCACGCTGTTAGAGAGTGGAACTGTAGAGAAATAGTGTGAACGTGGTTTGATGAATCCCCTGCCAGGCACTTAAGTGTGAATTGCAGAGTGTTATGTAGATGTAGTTATAAATATGCATCATAGAAGAAGAATATAAACGGTAAATAAGTTAAATGAGTCCCTTAGGCGTAATTAAGAGGGAATATCGCAGTGCGTTGTGTAGACAATCGATGGCGCTCCTGCTCTTTCTCTGACAATAGAATATATTGTTCACGTTTGTCATCTGTATGGCGACGTCTTGTAGGGAGCCAGTGGAGCCAGCGAGAGAGAACTTGGGGTATAAGTAGGCTGTGACGTAGTGAGCAGGTAGTTCCCAGGTATACTGGGTGCAAACTTCACAGATTCCTTGTTGAATGGAAATTTCAGTGGCTGCAGTTTTCATACATTCAGCCTTCGCATACGGCCATTAGATAAGTGCAACAACCTGTAGTTTAGACGCTACAACACACTGAAGTTACAGCGTATCTTCGAGACACCCTGTAATTCACTGCAGGAATTGTTTCGTATAGGAAGTTACCGTCCTGAAATTAAGATTGCTTCTTTGGTGGACTCGGTGGCCGTATTATCTTTAACTTTTAGAATCGCGTACATAACTGTAGTCTGATACATGCTAACTGTGTCACAGTCTGTAGTTTTAAAGTCGTGAAGACACTCGGAAACTACCCATTTCTCAGCGTGTTAACTATAAAGTCATTGTCAAAATACTGCCAAACTGTAGACAGAGCCACAAAAATGGTTCGCCAGCCCATCGTTCTTAAACAAGTCAAGTTGTGAAGAGTCTACTCTGTTTCAGTACTCCGATATCTGAGAATCGAGTACTTCCGTAACGGTACACGCCTTCACATTAACTGATAAGGGATAGTTTCTTTCGCGCACTTATATTTGTTGTTGGTAATTAAAAAGATGGAGGCCTTTGCCTAATTTAAAACCAAAACAAATATTTTCCAACACATAACATACAAACACTTACGCTAACAAGTAAACTTCATAAACTGGGAGACACATTAAAAGAACAGAAAATTAAAATTTTAGCGCTTCAAGAAATGCGAATGATATACAATAACACCATGGTCTTTGGCAATTATCGTCTTTTTAAAAGGAAAACTGATAAAAGAATACTTAATAATAGACAACATCTGGGAGTTGCTTTTGCAGTCTCCAAAATTTTTTTAATTCAACAACGGAGGTGAACCACATTAATAATAGACTAATAGACTAACTACAATTTCTCTTAAATGCACAAATAAAGCATACACTTAATTAATGGCCATATGCCAGTCAATGAGGATAACCCTAAAAAATCCAGAGAAGTTAAAGCAGCTTGGGAAACGTTGGAAAGCATCATCTCGAAAATTCCCACAAACCATCTTAAAATTTTAAAGAGTGGTTTTAATGCTCAATTACGTAAAGAGAAAATATAAGAAAACGGTGGGTGGATTTCCTGTGCATAGAAGGAACCCTTCTAAGCAAAAGACTTGGCAGGCATTCGATACATTTACTGGGGAATTTCAAATCGATCATGCAGCAATTTCATACCCTATCTATCCGAAAATTTTCAATGTCTAATTTAGGAGAGGGGCTAGTATTTATTCTGGTCATTATTTAACGCGAATAAAATTAAAGCTTCAACCTCAACAACTCTTCAAAACAAAAAAATGTTATCCCAAAATTTGACACAGCTGAAACACCAACCACAACAAGTGAACATGACAAAAACCAGTCCAACAACTGGCAAAGCCTACAAGAAACGTTCATCAAAACAGCACAAAATTTAATTCCACTTCGAAAGAAAAAAAACACCCCTGGTGGAATGTGAATTGTGAAATGGCAGTTAAGTACAGGCATGAAGCATTCAAAAAACTGGAACAGTAACAAAACCGAAAATACGTACAAAACCTTTCTAACTATAAAAAAAATCGAAATTAATCCGACAGACTGAAAGAACTAAAAAAATGGCCAACTTCTAGAAATCGAAAGAGACTTCCAAAAGTACAACATAAGAAACTTTCATAAAACATTCAAAACAAAACAGAGCGGTTTCCAGCCTCAAAGTCTTTGCTTCAAATATGGAAATAGTAGTTTGACTCTTAACATGAAGGAAAATTGTAAGGCATTTGCTAGTTATTTTGAGAAAGTATTAAACTATCCAGAACCAATGGATAAATTCCAGCCACAGCAAACTAATAACACCAACCCTAACTCTAAAGCACCTGGCGAAATCGAATTAACTAAACAAATTAAAAGACTTAAAAACAATGAAGCATCTGGAGAAGGTATAATTGCAGAACTGCTAAAATCAGCTGGTCCTAAGACTATAAAAGAGATCACTCAAGTAATAGGTCAGATCTGGCAAACTGAGAAAATACACGAGGACGGGAAAACTGCCCTAATTCATCCATTGCATAAAAATGGGGATAGAATCGATGTTAATAATTACCGAGGAAACTTTATTTTCCAAGTCACATTCAAAATTCTTTTGCAGTGTTTACTTGATCGAGCGCAAGAACAAATATAACCTAAAACTGATGGATACCAAGGAGGCTTTAGACAAAACAGATCGTGTCTGGAACAAATTCTTATTTCAAAAAAATCCTTGGGCATCCAAGTATTTCTAATAACAATATTGCATGTACATTTGTGGATTTTAAAAAGGCGCACGACTCAGTTGATTGTGAATCTGTTTTCCAAATTTAAAAGGAACAAAAGCTAGATAATAAAACTCTAACACTAATTAAGAAAGCGTTAACCAACAGTGGCTCTGAAGTTAAACTCATGGGAGAAATTTCTGAGCCATTTGATATAGAGACAGGGAGATGGACTCTTCCCATTACTGTTTAACTGTGTTTTGAAAAAGGTAATTACAGAATAGCTAGAGCAAAAGTGGAGTCAAAATATCAAGTTAATTAGAAGTAATATTGGAGTAGATTACTTCGCCTCTGCAGATGATCTGGCAATTTTAACTAGGGATATTACCACAGTACAAAAGCAAATTGAAATTCTTAAAGAAGTTGCGGAAAAAGTGTCACTAAAAATACCTTCCGAGGAAACGGAATGCATGACGCCCAGCAAAGAAGCACCAAAGTTTTTGAACACAAAATATGGAAAAATAAAATGGATGTTTCAGTTTAAATACTTGGGAGATATCTCACAAGAAAACAGCCTGGAAAAAGCTGCATATGAAGTTCGCTGTTAAAAAATGGCAACTGCATTCAGTTTAACAGAAATATTAGTAAATAATCACTTTCTAAATTCAGTAAAATTAGGCATTACTGCACTGTAATCAAACCTGAATGTCTTTCTGGAGCAGAAACTTAAATTTTAAATAGAAACAGGTATAATGAAGAAATTTAAAAATAAGGAAGTTTATTGGGAAAATATTAGGCCTCAAAATTACTGATGGGAATACTTATAGGCTGAGAAGTAATATGAAAATAGGAAAATAAACGGGCATACTGGGTGACATGAGAAAACGAAGATCTAAAATTTTATGAGCTCATTAAAAGAATGGCACTCACTGGGTTGACAAAACAAATAGCAGAATTCTACGAAAACTGAAATGAGACCAAAACTGAGCCAATTAATCGGATCGCTGCAATTGAGAAGTGTCTTAAAGTAGTCAGATGTTACAGATAGAAAAAAAAAAACATCAAGACAAAATATATTTGATTAGAAATTTGGTCAGAGGGAAATTAGAAAACGTACTGGAACACCGTGGTCTAATGAAAGAAATGAAAGAAAGAAACTTCATTCTGAAAGAATGAAACAAATTTGGACACAAAGGGAGGCCAACCATCAAAAGCGACATTAATCGATTGCGTGGTCCTGTTGGACTCATACGTGATAACAATAAGAATAAGAATAATACACACGTCGTGCGCCACCTGTTTTTTCTTTCTTTCTTTCTTTCTTTCGATGTACGAAGGTAGCTCGTTTCTATATGGAACATAATTCTCAAAGCGCATAATTGCTGCACAGATTTTACAACTACAAAGGTTTCGACGATCAATAACTCGTAGCCAAACTCCAAAACAACCTAAATGTAATAGTTTTTCATTAGTTACAAACTTTGAAACGTTTCAGAAACGAAGAAAGTTCTTGCTTTTCATCATAAGTGCAGTACGAAGAATAACTTTCCTGCCGTACATGTTTTAACTAAAACCGAGTACGCATTTTGCTATACGCGGTTAACCAATAACGTTCATGTGCTAACAACACATCAATTATTTCACACACATATACTAACCATGTTGTCAATAACGCAAGACTAACCATGATGACAGTAACGCAACAATTATGAGTACCCAAGTAGAAGCACAAAGTATCGAGCCCGGATAGCTCAGTCGGTAGAGCATTAGGCTTTTAACCTAAGGGTCCAGGGTTCAAGTCCCTGTTCGGGCGTACATTTTTATCATTTTGTTTGCTCAAATAATGGCCATTTAATTGCAAATATGTTGCAAAATAAGTCAGTTTCGATCACCTGCATGAAGCATATCGATTATATTCCGCTCAGTCGACGCCGTTGCGATCAGACGCTACTTCACCGGCTGGCTATTCAAGTGACGAGATACGTCGTTTTCATTGGAGAGTTGCTATATTGACAATAAAAGATGAGGGGTACTCTGAAATGCACGTTCGTAGAAAATTTAGCGGATCCGAAGGCCGATGACTTCCAACAAGACGGTGTTATTGGAATACAGTATAGAGTTCACTCGATCCCAATTCGTGAAGTACGCAATTGTGAAGATGAGAAATCAGTACAAATCAAGTTATAGTGAACAACCCTAGAAATGATGAAATAAACATCTCAACTTTCCACATATCTGGGGCTCAAATGCCAACAACTTTGATTTTACGCGAGAGCACCTGAACAGAAGTAGCAATGGTATAAAAATACAATGCTTCAAAGACCTTTCTAGACGCTTCAGTAGCGACAGTGCGTTGTTACAGAATGTTTATACTGAGAAAAAAGTACAACGATACAATGAGTATTCAGCATTACACACGAAGCAGTGACTCCACTGGGTTTAACCGATGGCATGAACGCTTGACTTAGGAAATTATACATCTATCACGAGCAGTAATAAACAATGTGAGTACTAATTTCTGTTGAACACCACAAATACGTAATCAAGCAACTTCAACAAAAATAAAATATTGAAAAAAGAGAAAAAGTAGCTTAACCTCTTTTGGAGATGAAATGATATAAATGTCAAAGGCGAAAATATGCAAGTGATGTTTTTGTAAATTTTAATTTTGTAACAAATGAAAATAATCAACAACCAAACACCCTAGTAAATGCACTATATTTAAAGGACAACTTTGGTAAGACGACTACCGCGTGTTAACTGTGAATTAATTCTCGAGAATCAGTTCGCCGCGGATCATTGAGGCGTCAGCATCGAAATTCGTCTTGTTACAGGAGGAAAACAGTCTTTAATCAGCTTATATTGTAGAATTATTACACAAGGGTAACCCAGCAGCGGCAGAGTCGTAGTAGATTAATACTACAGCTTCGCAACACACATCGCACCTCTATTGCGGGCGACAGGGCTCACGACGGAGGGAATACTTTTTCCACTGATAAAAATAGTGGCCGTACTCCTGTGATAAGTGCTGTGCGTTGTTTGAACATTGAAGTAAGTAATCCTGTAGGAGAAAATGATTCCACTGGAAGAAAGCCATTGATTAATAACAAGGATTTGGAAGGCCGTGACAATAGCAAGCTTAAGATTTGACCAAAAAAATGTCTCTGAATGCAACTCCAAGTAACAATAATAATGATGGCGATTGTAAACCAGGTATCCTTGCCGACAGATTTAAAGGTAGCAACTCCACAACGAGACAAACTTCCACGAAACTTCCGTATGTTCATATACAGCGTATTTAGAAAGCAAAAATGGCTGAAGAAGGAAGAACACAACTTATGACCTTATTCACGGTCATATGACTAAGACCAGTGAACACAGTGTCAAGCAGGTGGAAATAGATTAAAAATTGAAACTAACTCACCAGCTCCTGCCAATTTACTTAATATAGAGGCGCTATCTGTATTGAATTTTCAGACATATACCCCAAACCAAATTCTGTTGAAACAGAGTAATTCGTAGCGTCTACAGTGAACTTCCTGAAGCAGACATTAAGAAAGCAACATCATTTTGCGTCATGAAGTGCGCAAAAGGCGAAATGTATCACTCAGAACGAAATATGTTGTGTTCCAAATTTGTGCACATGTTTCCTGACTTTTGACTGAAATCTTTCTGCAGCATGTTTATATTCATAGGATATAGGGAAACCCACAGATTTTCATGTCAGTAGGGGCAAACCATTTTCGTCATATATGAGGACATTGTGATGCGGTCATCATTTTTGGCTATTGGTTTTTACAGTGCATTTTTACCACATGGTCAATGTTTTAAACATAAAGAAGCTAACTATACCAGAGAAGGGAAATTGCTACTCACCATATAGCGGAGATGCTGAGTCGCGATAGGCACAACATAAAAAATTCACACAATTAAAGCTTTCGGCCATTAAGGCCTTTGTCAGCAGTACACACACACACACACACACACACACAGGTAAATGCAAGTTGCACACATGTATGCAGTCTCAGAGAGCAGAAACCACACTGTGAACAGCAGCACGAGTGCATGATGGGAGTGGCGACTGGGTGGGGGTAAGGAGGAGGCTAGGGCAGGGAGGGGGAGGGATAGTATGGTGGGAGTGGCAGACAGTGAAGTGTTGCAGTTTAGATGGAGAGCTGGAGAGAAGGTGGGGGGGGGGGGGAGGGGTTAAGCAGCGGAAAGGAGAGAAATAAAAGAAATTAAAAGACTAGGTGTGGCGTGTGGCGGTGAAATGACGGCTGTGTAGTGCTGGAATGGGAACAGGGAGGAGGCTAGATGGGTGAGGACAGTGACTAACAAGGGTTGAGGCCAGGCAGGTTACGGGAACATAGGCTGTATTGCAGGGAAAGTTCCCACCTGTGCAATTCAGAAAAGCTGGTGTTGGTGGGAAGGATCCATATGGCACAGGCTGTGAAGCAGTCATTGAGATGAGGGATATCATGTTTGGCAGCGTGTTCAGCAACAGGTTGGTCCTCTTGTTTTTGGCCACAGTTTGTTGGTGGTCATTCATGTGGACAGGCAGCTTCTTGGTTGTGATGCCTACACAGAATACAGCACAGAGGTTGCAGCTTAGCTTGTAAATCACATGATTGGTTTCACAGGTAGCCCTGCCTTTGATGGGATAGGTGATGTTAGTGACAGGACTGGAGTATGTGGTGGTAAGAGGATGTATGGGACAGGTCTTGCATCTAGGTCTATTACAGGGGTATGAGCCATGAGGTAACGGACTGGGAGCAGGGGTTGTGTAAGGATGGACGAGTATATTGTGTAGGTTCGGCGGACGGCAGAATACCACGGTAGGAGGAGTGGGAAGGATAGTAGGCAGGACATTTCTCATTTCAGGGCATGACGTGAGGTAATCGAGACCCTGGTGGAGAATGTAATTCAGTTACTCCAGTCCTGGATAGTACTGAGTTACAAGGGGAATGCTCCTTTGTGGCTGGACTGTGAGACTTTGGGAGGTGGTGGTAGACTGGGAAGACAAGGCATGGCAGATTTATTTTTGTACAAGGATTGGAGGATAATTACAGTCGATGAAGGCTTCAGTGATACCCTCAGTATATTTTGAGATGGACTGCTCATCACTGCAGATCCGACGACCATGGGTGGCTATGCTGTACGGAAGGGACTTCTTGGTATGGAATGAGTGGCAGCTGTCGAAGTGGAGGTATTGCTGGTGGCTAGTAGGTTTGATATGGATGGAGGTACTGATGTAGTCATCTCTGAGGGGAAGGTCAACATCTAGGAAGGTGGCTTGTTGGGTTGAGTAGGACAAGGTGAAGCAAATGGGGGAAAAGTTGTTGAGGTTCTGGAGGAATGTGAATAAGGTGCTGCCTTCAGTGTGATGAATATTGGGTTGTTTAAATATCTAGCCACTAAACAAAAGTTACCTGTATTGCCTGTAACTAACTGCACCTCGTCTGGAGCATTGCGATCACACTCCGTTGCCATTAAAGCCCAAATATTAGTGGATGTAGAAACACAAGGGGAAATAATAGAATGTACCTTCTTGTTGGCTCCTCATCTATCTTACCCTTGTATTTGAGGGATTGACTTTATGCATGGACGAGATGTAATGCTCGACATCGCAAAAGGAAAGTGTTTTCTGAACAATCAGGGTAAGGTAGTTACGTTGCGTCTAGTACGGAAGCTTGAATATGTGCAAAATATATGTAATAGAAAAAAAGTTCAGAGTAAAGAAATAAAAATTCTTTAACTGAATAATGATTATCACCTTTGTTCATTAACTGAGAATTCTGTGTCGGAAATAAAAGAATTACTATCTCAAAAAAACATTAGTCCGAATATTTGTCGGACGAACAGAGGAGTAATTTAGCAGCTGTGCTTAATGCGTTTATTAATGTATTTGATACTAAACCAGGCGTTATTAAAGACTATGAATATCATGTGGATGTCTACCAGCACAAACCTATTGTAAATCCTTATACTCAATATCTTGGGCGCATAAAGAAAAAATGGCCAAAGAGATTAAAAAAGATATTGGATTGGGGCATAATTGAACCGTCTACTTCACCATACAGTAGTCCTTTGGTAACAGTGGGAAAGGCACATGGTAGGTTAGGAGTTTTGGACGCGTGTGATATAAATAAAATAATAAAGCCTGTGCATACAAAACCTGAGAATTTAGAAGAATTGGTCTAAAGTTTTCATGGGGTATGTTACCTTACCTCATTGGATTCAAAATGTTCACATTGGCAAACAAAGCTATCTGAAGAATCTAGAAAGTAAACGGCCTTCATATTTGCGGGGAGGAGCTATCAGTTCAGGGTTATGCCCTTTGGACTGAACGTTAGTGGCCGTGTCTTTATAACAGCTTTAAATACGGTGTTGCGCCACTATCTCAGAAAAAAGGTCACGTCATATGTGCGACCAGCGTTGTTAGGCTTTTGATGAAATTCGGCATGCCTTGTTAAATGCTGATTTGTTGCCTCATCCTGATATCAACAAGGAGATTTGTATTATGACGGATGCATCCTCCACTGGCATTGGCTCGGTATTGTTTCAAGTCAAAGAGCCTGATAATTTGGAGGACATTTGTGTAATATCGTTTGCAAGTAGTACGTTGTACAACTGCGAGAGGGCGTATGCGACAATAGAACTTGGCTGTTGTGTGGGCTCTGCACAAGTTTAGATATTTTGTGTATGCTAGAAAAGTAAATATTTATTGTGATCATAAGGCTTTGACCTTTGTAATGACTTGCCGGATCATGCACACCCGATTAATGCGGTGGGCTTTAATCCTGCCGGCCGAGGTGGCCGAGCGGTTCTAGGCGCTACAGTCTGGAACCGAACGACCGCTACGGTCGCAGGTTCGAATCCTGCCTCGGGCATGGATATGTGTGATGTCTTTAGGTTAGTTAGGTTTAAGTAGTTCTAAGTTCTAGGGGACTGATGACCTCAGAAGTTGTCCCATAGTTCTCAAGAGTCATTTGAACCATTTTTCGCTTTAATCCTGCAAGAGTATCAAATAAGTATTAAGTATATTAAAGGGAGGGACAATTTTGTGGCGGACGCGCTATCGCGACTTCTTCGAGGTGCAGATTTAAATACTCACGTAATGGAAACCAATCAAAATTTCAGATTCACGTTTATTTGTAATGTGCCGTTCAGAAATGAAGAGGAACAGCTTGAAAAAAAAAATGGCTAAACTTCAACAACAAGACCCATGCTGGGGTAAAATTAGAAATTTTTAAGAAATAATGTTTGTGAACCTCAGTAGGCTAAATATAGGTTGAACTTAGACGTTCTATTTCGTAAGATAAAAGCTGCAAGCGAGAGATGGAGTGTTTGCATCCCCGCGAAAATGTTTCGAGAACTTATTTGGTACACGAATTACTCTTGGGGAAATTGCAGTGCTGGTAAGTGCACAGAAAAATTAGAGCAATAATACTTTTTCTTCAATATAAGGAAGGTGCGCGATGTGTTGCGTAAATGTAAATTACGTCAAAAAGTAAAACCTGTCAACTATTCTACTAAGATCTGGCTAAATCCGATTCTTCCTTCCAAATCTTTGGAATTGGTGTCCTGCGATGTGGTGGGATCTCTGCTGACAGCAGAAGGTAGATTTAAATATGTTGTTGCTTTCTATGACTGTTTTTCCAAATATGCCAAAATGTATCAGTTGAGGTCGGCGAACGCAAGGCCGATGTTTACGAAGTTGACTAAAGATTTCATTCCAAATGTCGAGAAACCTTTGGCTTTGCTAACAGACAACGCTTCATATTATACTGGTAAAGTATGGCGTGATTGTATGGAGGAATCAAGAATCAAACATCTATTCGTGTCTAAATATCACGCCGAGGCCTCGCCCGTCGAGAGAAATTTTCGTGACTTCAATAGCTTTGTTCGAACGTATCTTGAGAAAAATCATTATCGGTGGACAGAATATGTAGGTTTATTTGAAACACACAATGAACTAGCTCAGTCATCCACGGGTTTTCGTCCGGTATAAGTTATGTTTAACCAAAAACCTAACGACGAGTGGATTAAACATCTGCCAAAGATAGTGGAACCGGATATTGATCGACCAATTCTTATCGAACGAGTTCGATTAGCCTTAGCTAAAGTCGCTGACTTACGTAAAAAGAAATATGACAAAAAACTAATAAGAGTATGTACTTACAACATCGACGATAAGGTCTTGCTAAGAAAACGTACAAAATCGTCGCTATCAAAAGTCTGAACAAGAAATGGCAACTTTTGTATAGGGGTCCGTATCAAATTGTGGACATACCGCATGCTGGTAGCTATGTGCTACGAGATACTGCTGACAGGGGATTATTTCCTCATAAAGATTTGAAAAAATCTATAAATAAGTTTTATGGTTTAGAAAATAATTTCAAGATTCTATTCAAGGGTTGTTATTTTCAAGTCTACGTAGTGAAGAGTGTCTTTTCGTGGTTGTTGTTTCGTAGTAATAAGTCCTCTTGGAATTTACGTGTTATAGTTTTAAGAATGCCTCTTTTGTAAAGTAAATTCACGAGGCGTTTTTTTTTAAAAAAGCACTATGACTGACTGGGGGTTTAATAAGAGTATAGCGCCGAAGAATTTTTTATCCTACAATGGGCAGTTAACTGTTTCCGAGTCACAGTGTTGAGTTGATCGTAAAAAAAAGGTAAATGATATAGGCAGTGACGTGCACGATCATGTGGACTTGAAAATACCAGTGTTTAAATGAAAATGAAAAATTTTGATGGATGAGGATAGAAGCTAGTGGTTGTAAGTAGGTTTTATGATTCGGAACTGGTAAACTGACAGAATCCGGACTTCATGTTTAACAATTACCCTTGCATTTAAAGAGTGCGTTACGTGTTCGGAACTGACAGTGAACGGAATCTGGACTTGCGACGAACTATTAATTGTGTGAGTACAAGGTACATTACGTGATCGCAACTGAAATGGACGAAATCAGGACTCGATGTCGATTGTGAATATGTATCATGTGATCGCTTTACCGGTTCGGAACTGCTAAACACAGAATCTGAACTCGTAGGGAAAACTTAAAGTTACGAGAATATAAATGTACAATTATGTGTGTGGAACAAAACGTAATAATTCATGAAAATATCATTAGTATGATTTTATCTGTGATGAATGATAAATAGGAATGAACTGAGTAAATCAAGTAATGAGTGTTGATAAGGACATCGTTGCAAATCGCTCAAGTGTCACAGAACTTATTGTAATTATAATGTTTATTCTTCGGTCTGAGGTGATACCCAGCCGTTGCCAAAATATATGCACTTATTTATGTTTCATATTCTCCAACCTGAGTTGTGATAAACAGCTGTTCGTGTACCATCCTGAGGCAACATGCTGTCGCCGCCCAAACAACCCGATGGGGCCAGAATCTGCGTCCATGACGGTATTAACATCTCGTCGTAGTTAGTCACGTTGCATCGGCTCTGCAATCATCTGGGTGCCACTGCTGTAGGCGAGCGCTGCAGATACGCCCTGGCTGAGAGAAATGGGGTGCATTCGATATTGCCTCAACTGACGGAGCCGAACGCCAGCCAGCAGATCATCACAAGACCCAGCTACCAGATTTACGAAGATGGTGAACGATTTTGAACTTACGATCAAATGCATGGAGCTGACAAGCAATAATGTGATGTCATTTCCGAATGATTGTACACCGCAAGCCAAAAGAAGAGGCGGGTACAACAGTGGTTAACAACCTCGCTAAACCTGACGTCAGCAGTAAACAACTGAAGCAGAGACTCGACAAGAATACCAGGATTCATCGAGTTGCTAGTTATTCAAGAGGCGGCTCGAAAAACTTCAAATTTTTGGAGATTCGCTGTTCGGCGGGTTTGGAAATCTGCTGCATATCAATGAAGACAAAAATGAAGAAGATTGAGAAATATTTTATGAAATAACTGATGAAACTCTGTACTTTAGAAGTAATGAAATCTTATTTATGATAGGCGGACTTAATCTGCAGTAGCATAGCTATGAAATATTTAAGGAATTCTAAAGTATGAGGTGAAATATTTAAGGACTTAAATATGATGAGTTCCACGATCGAAAATGAGTGAACTTTGTAAAGATCGATGGACCATTTTCCATACTTCATCCAAATGAACCTTGCACTTCGATGCTTGAAAATCTAAGAGGTAGCCCCACCTCACAGCACCCCTGAGAAATCCATAATGAAAAATCTAAGAGATAGTCGATCCTCACAGTTCTCATTAGAAAATCCAAAATGGGAAAAAAACGAAACGTAAGAGCATTTCTCTTGAAAAATCCAAAAAAGGAAACATAACAACTCCCTCAAAGTAAAAAAAAATATGCTAAAGTATTTGTCGAAAAAAGTTACCATGGAGGAGAAATTTAATGTACTACTGGAAAAAGAATAGTCCATTTCAGTTATATGAACAAATCTCACATCACTTTAAACACAGTATACGGAAAAATCTGGATATTGTTGGGAGGGACAGGTGATATCAGCATTTACCGTAAATACAATAGAAAGAGACATATGCTGTAGTATTTTCAGAGAACGATGGGCCCAGGAACATTTCCTATGTTAGGGGACACAACAAAAATCTCTATAATCCCCCATCCTGATTTGGATCTGCTTAAAAGGATAGTTGCGTTCTATTTAGATGTGTTGGCCTCAACATTGTGCTTCTAGCGACTGAAACAGTTTAAGACTAATTGAATAACTAGATTTAACGACCAAACGCAGGCAGAATTCGAACCTGTGACCGTAGCGGTCGCTCAATTCCACATTGTAGCGCCTAGAACCGCATGGCCACTGCGGCCGGACTTTTGACATAGAGTGCAGACGATTGACATGGAAATAACAGTGTGGCAGTTCATTTGAGAATCAATTGTCCTGCACCTAGTGGGTAGAAAATCAAATCAATCAGGTTTTGGTGTCAAATGTAGCTTAACCTGTAAGCTGTACCAGTAATGCCAATAAATGAGCCAAGTGTTTTTTGCACTTTTATAGATCAAATCTTAAGTTTTTTGCTAAATAATACTTTCTATTTGTGATTTCTTTAAAGTGCGTCTGAATCGATGTTAGAAGTACTTACTATCAGGCGATAAAAAAATTGATAGCAGCTAATTCCAAATTGATAGATGTTAACTTACGTAACACCGAAAAATTTCCAGATAGTGAAAATGAGAACACAGAAAACATAAATTTACTTGCAGCAAATTAGCAGAAGTATGGAACTGAGCATAAAATAAAATTACAGTAAATAACTGCAGAGGCCATGCAAAGGAATACCCCTTTGGCACCATATATAGTGTGCATTGCTGTTATGTTGGGAGGGCTGAGCCCATGAGACTCAGTGTTCAGGAGACAACGTGTACGAGTTTCTTCTATTTTCTGATAGTTTATCCAAAACTGCTCAAATAACTAGCGGGATTTCAGCTGGCTGGCGATTTCGACAACCACCGATGTTTCGACAGGTGAACATCCTGTCATTACCAAAACACAAATGCAACGAGAAATCACTGTGCATGTCAACTAAAACCTCGGCGTATGGGTCTGCGCCAGACACGAAAAGCAAAGCACGGCTTATGTAAAACCATAATACACACAGGAAACAACCAGCGCCACCACAAAAACAATGACGAACGTCAAACATTACCGACAGTGAAGCACTTGCCAACAACAGGTGAAAAGATAGCATCAACTGTGTCGCTCTGTTGTTTAATCAGAGAGACAGGATGATTGCAAGCACAATTTAGACAAAAACCTCCAGCTTTATTTATAAGGCCACTTGCTAGTTTAATCGCAACATCTTCTATGATGAAACTATCCCAGTAGTTGGAAGTGCTCTCCAGAATCTCTGTGTTGCTATACATGATAGGATAGTTACCAAGGCAAACGTTGCCGAGGCAATGTTTTGCAGTCGCTGATTCGACTGGCAGTTGTAAGAATGTGTGATACTTTTGCACACTAAACAAACGGTCTCCATGGTCTGATGGTAGAACTGATGTGTGACATGCCGAAACTTCAATGGATATGGAAGACGCGCGACTGACGAAAACCAACAATATCCACTAGACACCCTAAGAGAGCCCTAATCCCAGACAGAGTTCGGAATACACATTCCGTATTTCATCAGAATACGACAAATTCTGTTCGAAATGTCATGTGTATGTAAGGCTAAAAATGTACAGTATTTGGCGCTCTCCCATTATTCTTATCACTCATCAAATTCGCAGTTGATCGACAGAACAGCTATTCTCCGTATACTGATTTTGATTAAAGATAACCTCAGGGTGACTTAACTGATAATACTTTTAGCGTCTCAGATGACTTGGAACATATGAGCCAAGGTACGAAGTACTCCTTCACACTGAGCCGGATGGTGCCAGCCATCAGTCTGAGCTTGCAAATCAGTGAGGGTTGAATTCCTGTAAACGGTATATCCCAACGTACCATCAATTGAATTCCTGTAAATAGCATATCTCAACGTACCATCGTCCTTCCTCATGACCAAAACCTAAAGGAAGGGGAGGCAGATTTGCTTTTCCACTCCTATAGCGAAGCAAATATTTGCGTGTATTGCACTCAGATGTTCTAAAAAGTTGTGCAAATTCTCACTGCTGTGATATCAAATACCGAAATTGTCATCTATTAGCCTAAGAAAGCATACAGGTTTCAGTGTCGCTGGTTCCAGGGCACTGTACTCGAAATCTTCGAACAAGATTGACAACGATAGGTGGCAACGGACTTCCTGTCGGAAAACCATCTGTCTGGTCATAGAACTCGCCACCGATTGAAAAGTAAGGGGAAGCTAACACAAGTCGAAACAGATCAGTTATTTCAACACCCAGTCCAATTTCAGTTAACTGTAATCAAGTGAATTTTATCTATAATGGATGTAGTTGAAGTCTGTGACTTCTTTAATAGGGTGTAGAATATTAAACTCTACTAGCCACACTAGAAGGTGAATTTATTTAGTGCACGACCAGCTTGAGGCTTGTGCCCATCTTCGGATGGCTTGCAGTCGATTACACGTTTCCATGACAGCGTTAGAGGTAAATAAAGCTGGAGCATCCATGCCTTTCCCACATTACATTCCTCAAATTTTTTTCAAAAATTTGTCGATTTTGTATACACTAACTGTATATTATTCACAACGATAATGTTTGGACCTGAGCATGCACTCCCATCATCTAGCGTGTTGAAGTAACATTTTGATGGGAGATGAGTGTTAACGAGTCTGAGATACGAAGAATGGAAAGTGCAACTAGCCATGTCCTTTTCAGAGAAATGTCTCCGCATCTATATTAACTGATTCAGGGAAATGAAGGAATAGCCTAAATATGAATGGCCTAATAAGAATCCTATGGTTGCGCCATCTCGTTTGGTACCAATCCGGCAGAGGGACGGCAGTGAAGAGTTATTCAAACGTAGCTACCCTAATCGGCGAACGAAATGTCTCGAATTCGTAATGTGATATGTTCGCCGTCTCATTAGTAATCTCAACAGTGTAGCAATGTATTATGGAGCAAGGTATATCGGAACACATATATTACAGCCTAAAAGAAGTCGCTCCCTTATGGATCTTCTGAAAACTTTCGGTATTAACTTGCTACAAGGAACTTTTCTTAATGAAATGTTAGTCTTTCTCTCCACTCTTTCTGTCGGGTCTCTGCAGAATCTGCGAAAGGCTGGATCAGATAGTAAACACTCCATCTTCTGAGCTTAATCCCGCTTGTCCAGCACAATCGTAGCACCTCCCTCCTCCGAAGGTAAGATAAAAATATTGGGTTTTTGTGTGAGAGAACACAAATCTGCTGTAATGTTACTCTTGGAGGCACGTGTCCTCGTTCACACACGACGGCTGCTCTCGTAGCATGCTTAACAGTGACCGAAGGTTGTATGAAAACCTCTTCGACAGAGCTGAAAATTCAACGAACGGAGAAACATCTGGGCGTAGGTGAAAAGTTAAAACGTTTGCCCAACGCCTGTACAACGGCGTCATCGAAAGTGCCATACACTGTGATCTTACGCCTTTGTATCTTGAAAATATGATGATATTCACGAGTCGAACTCGTCAGCCAGCTGCGTTCCTGTAAGATTTTTCAATTTCTGTACGCTGGGAGAAGCTCAAGTCGCTACAGTTGTTTCTTCCAATATATAAAATGTATTCATTCTGATATAAACCAACAAAAAGATAACAACTTTAAAATAGAATAAAAGGCTACATAAATATCGCAAGTTGATGGCTGGAACAAAAGACTTTTTGTTTGGTTTTAATTTTCGTTGTTGAATTTTTGTCTCAGTGTTAGTTAATTTTAAAAGTCAACTACGCAGGAGAAATCCAAACAATCTAATTAAGACTACAATAAAGGAAGCTGGCTAAAGCAGTTAAACATTTGGAGATGGCAAGGGTGCACTATACAGGGAAGGGCATGGATACATGATAACAAATAGAAATAACAGTCGACAGAAAAACTGACTTTTAACCTAGCAGGTTTAGGTTAAAGCCCTTGGAGACTAATTTTTGCGCTTTATGCAAACCTGGAAGTATATCCAATGCCTGCTTGCAAATAAATTGTGAAATACGCGAATGAGTGACTTACTGTGCCGGTTAGCTTTCACATTGGTGTTGTGATACAACGCCATATTTTATAATAAATTATTATTTAGTTCCTTTGTCTGAAAAGAATTAAAAACAATACAGTTTTAGACGTGTTAACATGGCCAGGAGTGAAATAATGGTATAATAATAAGAGTGAATGTAACTCGTAGTTTTACATGCAATACGAATGACTTAAACTAATGGGGTTCTAAAAGAAACGAAGGAGAAAAGAAGGAAAAAAGTAACGTTAGCCATTTATTTTAAACAACGTTATATATATATATATATATATATATATATATATACGAAAATATTATGTAAGAAAGCCATGAAGATAAATAGCCTCTGAGCACTACGGGACTTAACTTCTGAGGTCATCAGTCCCATAGAACTTAGAATTACTTAAACCTAACTAACCTAAGGACATCACACACATCCATGCTCGAGGCAGGGTTCGAACCTGCGACTGTAGCGGTCACACAGTTCTAGACTAGCGCCTAGAACCACTCAGCCACCTCCGCCGGCTCCAGTGTTACCAATGAATTTAATATAAAAATTTATATAGAAGAAATGAAAGCAATAATCCTTGGACTTCTAATGTCCAGTTTAAGAGCATGCTGTGGTTAGTAAAAATTTCACCAACATATCAATGAAGGAGCCTTTATATTCGACAAACTGATTTAATGGTTCCATAAGAATAGTGGACCTAACACAGTACCAGAAAATAAGAGTAGAAACACAAGTAAGGCTGCAAAATATAAAAGTAATGGCGTTGACGCTTCCTGGAATATAAAACTGGGGACTGACTGGAAATCGAATACAGAACATTGCCAACATTACTGTATCTATACCTACACAATTTTATATGGAAGCGAAATAGTGACGCTATCAGCTGAATTAACAAATATGTGGTGAGAAATTAATTAAAATTTCAATGGCATAAAACAGGTTATTCACTGCTTGTAAAGTAATTCATTTTTTAAAATTCTTTTATTGCATTCCATAAACCCTAGTTAAGGGGCAATCGCTGCAACAGTTGTTTATAAACTTATCTATAAAAAATGTCAGTAACACACACCCCTATAAAAATCGAATGGTGTGATGATGATGTTTGGTTTGTGGGGTGCTAAACTGCGTGGTCATCAGCGCCCGTACAAAGACCCAATTCTTACACAGTTCAATTTTTTGACACTGTATAATCTAGCCACTGTCACAAAATGATGAAATGAGGACAACACAAACATCCAGTCTCTGGGCATAGAAAATCCTCCACCAGGCCGGGAATCGAACCCGGGATCCCGTGATCCAGAGGCTGCAATGCTAGCCACTATATCACGAGCTGCGGAGCGCATGGTGTGAGGAATTATAATAGTGTCTGGTATGGAATGTCCGTAGGTGGGGCTGCAACTTAGCTATGAGTGCAGCAGCAGTCATCTTGAAATCCGCCAACTTGGACTTGGGTTACATGTTTCCAAAGGGGACGGGGTCATATGATACAGCATTCTGAACTGCGCCTTCCTCGGGATTACACATGTGAAATCTGTTTTAAGATATATTTATTTGTGTAGTAGTTATGACATGTAAAAGTTTAAGACACTCTTTAGAGTCGCCATTGCAGCATATGATTAATATGACCTCCATTGCTCTGGACGCAGAATCGGAGTCTTTTTTGCCTGTCCTGCTGCACTCGTCGCAGGATCTGTGGGTCAACAGAGACACAGGTGTCCTCAATATGCTGGCTATGATGGGCTACATTGTTGAGTTTTACCTCGTACGCAGTTGATTTCAAATATCCCCACAGACAAAAGTCAAGAGATAGAAGATCAGCGGACCATGGTGGCCATTCGGTAGAAGCCCTCCTACCTATCAATTGACCTCCAAACTGTTCGACTTCAGTTGCAGAGTGGCGAGATGCACTGTCTTATTGGAAGAAGGTCGGGAAATGAACCTGCAGGTTCAACAGTGTTGGAAGCACATAATCACATACCAAGTTAAGATACCCCTCTCCACTCAAGGTTCCGCCAATGAACACCGGACACACATTTCTTCTGTCACAAATCTCACACCAAACCATCACATTTTCACCGTCAGCACTTTTACATTGATCCACCCACGAAGGGTTTGCGTCTGAGCAGTAACTATTATTATGTCTGCTTGCTTGCTTGCTTCTCCTTGCACATAAAAATCAGTTCCGTCACTGAACAACATGTTTGAAGCTTGGATCCCTGTTTCAGTGCCCATTCTCCAAACTGCTCCAGCCGATCAGCTCATATTGTTGCAACTGTAACTTCTACAAGTGCCACTGGTGTTGGTGTCTGTGTGTGTGCAACATATACAGGGTTTAATTCTGACTGACATGGATATTGCTGTCAAGTGGTGTGTACTGCGAAGCGGAAAAATGTTCAAATGTTTGTGAAATCTTATGGGACTTAACTGCTAAGGTCATCAGTCCCTAAGCTTACACACAACTTAACCTAAACTATCCTAAGGACAAACACACACACCTATGCCCGAGGGAGGACTCGAACCTCCGCCGGGACCAGCCGCACAGTCCATGACTGCAGCGCCCAGGAACGCTCGGCTAATCCCGCGCTGCTGCGAAGTGGACTTTTTACAAATCATACCACAATAACTGTTGCAGTCTCCTCCTTGGTGGCTGCTTTTGAATGTTCACCGCGTAGCATATCCACTGCAGAATCTGTTGCACGAAATTTGTCCTCTAACTGATATGTGAAACGTCATTTCCCTCACGATTTTGGTCATTGAAATCAGCTGCAATCAGTATGGTACTTCGTCTACTATCATTAATACAATTTCAGATTGTTTCTGCTGTGTGAGTGCCGTTGTGAATCACCTGGAACGATAAACAGAATTGGTCACGTCCTCGCAATTTTAAACTTCAGTATGTCATAACTCCAACACAACTAAATATACCTTAAAACAGGTTTCACATGTGTATTCTTGAGAAAGAGGCCGATCGAAACAATATGCCACATGAGCCCCATCCAAACTGAAACTTGTAACGCGAGTCCAAGACGGCGAATTTCAAGATGATGGCCGCTGTCGCCACAGCTCCTATCAGCTACCCCCCCCCCCCCTTTCTCTCCGCCCCGCCCCCCACACACACACCTACAACACCCCGTCCAGACGTCATAGTGATTCCTCCTTCCTCACACCTTGCTACTTTTATAGGCGTATATGCAGACTTTTGTTTCACTCTGTATATGTATTTATTTAAGTAGCAATATGTACAAGGAATATCTGGTTTAAGAAATTTGATAATTGTGAGTCCCTTCGGTGATAAATGACTAAGATGACACGCAGTCACTTGCGCTAGTAAAATTCATTTTACATCAACTCACAAAATTACTAAGTCGAATAAAAAAACATAGAATTTTCTGTATTTTGTATAGTTTCTCGCAGAAATCATCAAGCGTACACAACGAAAAAGAAAGTAACATTTGGTACATCTAGAGTGCATAATATTTTTACTTAGTTTACATTAGTTCATGCGATCAGGCCCAAACGACCGTGTGACGTCACAGTTAGGGCTCTCCATCAGCTTCAGCCTCTTGCTACCTGTCTCCAGTTCTCAAAGACTCACCGCTGCAGCAGGTATTGTCTCCTCCTTGGTCTTCCCACTGGACTGCTGACTGATGGGATTCAATCGATTGCAATTGCAAGCAACCTCATCTCTCCTCTTCTCATAACATGTCCAGCCCACTGGAGTGTTTTGGTTGTATCACTCCAATAATCTTAGGCCCCTTGTGCAGTTCTTCTAGTTCTGTCTTGTGGCACCTTCTCCATTCTTCATTCTCCAGTTGTCAGGACTTAAATTGGCGCATAAATTTGCTAGTGGGACAGTTCTCTCAAATGTAAGCTTACTATCGTGTGCTTCAGGTTTGATAACCATATAGCACTCCTGGCATTATTAATTTTTCGTATAGTCTTAGTTTTATTTGTTCTGAGATGTCTCTACATTTTAATACCGATTTTAGCGATAGTTTCGTCTGTTTCCCGCCTATTGTCTTATCTTAATCTCTGCTTTAGTTGATGTTGTAATAGCAAAATTCTATCAAAGATATTTGTATTCTTTCACAAGTTTATACCTGGTACAGTTCACTGTTACAGCTTGGGAATTACGAAGACTTCTTTTGTAACACCCCACGCATCACTTATCTGGTTTTGGTGTGTGTCACCCCAGGTAATTGACTGACAGATCAACAGAGAGTGCAAAACTGCCGTAATGTCGGATAACGCAAAGAAAGTAATAAGGCCCTGTGACTCCTGATTGAACTGCAGTGGCAGTGTTGACATTGATTCAGAATTGATCCCTTTTAATTAAAAAGGGGGTGCACATTGATGATATATTCAGCTATTGAACACCAGATGCAAATGTTGCACATAGAATTAATTGAGAAAGTGACTTGGGATTTAAACTACTTGATTGAAAACAGATGGAATCGATTAGCACAGATTTATTTTAACTCACTACCTTCAATATCCATTACATGACTCTCCTAACAGGCAGTGGTAATAAATTGCGTTTGCGTGGAGTAAAGCGCAGTAAATCAAAAGCAATTCCTATAGACTGCCGCAGGCATAATGCGAAGTGCGAGAAGAATTCTACTATACACAGCCCATGAAACCCCCGTGGAAATTTTGCCGATGTGATCCAACAAATTAATCAGTGGCTGAAATGGGCTCAATATCACCGAATTCAGTGTGGCGGGGCGTCGTCGTTATGCAGACGTTGGCCAACCTCGTGGTGCTGCAAGGCTGCGCTTATCTATTCATTTCTAGCTATCTTGCTCAGTACATAGCTGAACGAAAACTTTCTATCTCCAAGCTCAATCGTTCCGTTTGCTAAGTCCTAAACTGCAGAGATGCTCACTCTCTCTCAGGCAAGCTGAGTAAAGAACACCACGTCCGCACTCTAGGCAAGCTGGGAATGGAAGAACACTATGAAGACTTCTCCCAGTCTGCTCTTCACCTCGGTTTCCCCTCCAGCAAAATCACTTACGCCAATTGCAGCACAAGTCTCATTAATTATGCATCACTTCCCAGCGCCGACCAATGCCTGCTCTGGGAAGTGAACAAATTCCCACAAAATTTCCCTTGCGCTCAACTTCTGCTATTTAGCTCCTCCCAGGCCACCGATAAAAGTTAGCATCTGCACAAAACACCAATTTTTCTGGAATTCTGACTCCCAGGAGAGTACTTCAAATTCCTTGGTCCTATGTTCCCAGAAGCCGGTGTATTTCATCCTGTCGCTCTTCACCTGATTTACTTCTGACTCTGCAGACCGTGAATTCAGCATGAAGTTGCTATAGTCATGAACATGCATATTTTGGCCTCTGTTGACCGCTCCACCATAGCTTTGCACGGCTTTCTCGCATGTTTCACTGACAATGGGATGACGGACATTTATCAACAGACATACAAGTTCTCCGTCTGCTTCCGGTACAACAGCATGGGGTCAACCATGCACTCAGTGTCACTCATCTTAAGGCAGCTGGAGGCCGCGCTCTGTTACCGCTTTCTCAGAGCTTGAGCCGCCCTAAGCTGCCTATTGTCGCTTCCCTTCGCCACTCCCAGCCGGCGCTGGTCAACTCGAATACTTCCCTGGGCTAAACTAGCCTTTCCACAAAGTTCTCATGCCGTGTGAATTACTTTAAAACCATCACCCGACACTAATTATTCCAATAATATCTACCCTCTATAAGATGCATTGTGCCTTGTCAGTCATTTTTGTTCAGCCCTACTGTTCGCTCAATGTGGGTTAGGTGATCTTTAATGACTTCATGTAAGGGGCATAGTTCTTGCCATCTTACTCTTCCTATGATCGTGTACTCAATCTGTTCCGTAGCAGTTTGCAGCCTGAACCTCGATGTCACTGGTTCCAGGGGCTGAGTACTTTTTGTCAGTTCTTGTGTACGCGTTATGAGGGCAATGTCATCTGCGTAGCCCATATAGGTAATACACTGAAGAGCTAAACAACTGGTACACCTGCCTAATATCGTGCAGAGGTGCCGTGAGCATGCAGAAGTGTTGCAACACGATGTGACATGGACTCGAATAATGTCTGAAGTACATAAATTGAATTCACATTTTGCGAATAAGCACTACCATCAGCTGTAGAATGGAATGACGACAGTGAAAATTTGTGCCGGACAGGACTGTAACCCTGATTCCCCACTTACCGCCTGCAGTCGTCTTTCCCTTTGGCTATCCACACACACTTCACGGCCAGACCCAAACTTGCATATGTGGTCAACCATGCGTCTACGACCTGTAATCGTATATCCATTACGTATATTCCCCATAGGTCAGACTTGCACTTGCCAGATAAATATGATATTCAAGTGCCCATATTATTCTGATTATGTTGCAAAGTTCGTTTGGAGATGGTTGAGACATATGCAAGTTTGGGTCTGCCCGTGAGTTGTGCACGGATATCCAAATGGAAATTCAATTCCACTGTTTCGTAGCGGCTGTGATCGCCTCAGTGCTTGTTCCTTTGGACATGCTTGTTTTGCATCGTAAACAGAATAATATTGGCACTGCAATATCATAATGTCTGAAATAGTGCTGGAGGGAATTGACACCATGAATCCTGCAGGGCTGTCCATACATCCGTAAGAGTACGAGGGAGTTGAGATATTTTCTGAACAACACGTTGCAAGGCATGCTCAATAATGCTCATGTCTGGGGAGTTTGGTGGCCAGCGGAAATGCTTACATTCAACAATCCTGGACGTATGGGGTGTCGCACTGTCCTGCTTTAAGTTACCAAATCTGTCAGAATGCACAATGGACATGAATGGATGCAGGTGATCAGAAAGGATGCTTACGTACGTGTCACCAGTCACAGATGTTCCATATCACTCCAACTGCACACCATTACAGAACCTCCACCAGCTTGAACAGTCCCCTGCTGAGACGTAGTGTCCATGGATTCATGAGCTTGTCCCTATACCCAAACACGTCCATCCGCACGACACAATTGGAAACGAGACTCGTCCGACCAGGCAACATGTTCCCAGTTATCAACAGTTCAATGTCCGTGGTGACGGCCCTAGGCGAGGAGTAAAGTTTTGTGCCGTGCAGTCATCAAGGGTACACAAGTGGATCTTCGACTCCGAAAGCTGTATCAATGATGTTTCGTTGAATAGTTTACACGCTGACACTTTTTGATGGGCCAGCATTGAAATCAACAGCAGTTTGCGGAAGGGTTGCACTTCTGTCACGTTGAAAGATGCTGTTCCGTCGTCTTTGGTCCCGTTATTGTAGGATCTCGTTCAAGCCGCAGGGTTGTCAAAGATTTGATGTTTTACCGGATTCCTGATATTCACTGTGCACTCGTGATATGGTCGTACGGGAAAATACCCACTTCATCACTACCTCGGGGAGACTGTGTCTCATCGATCGTGAGCCAGCTTTAGCACCACATTCAAACTTACTTAAATCTTGATAACCTTCCATTGTAGCAGCAGTAACCGATCTAACAACTGCGCCAGACACTTGCCCTATATAGGCGTTGGCGACCGCCGCGCCGTATTATGCCTGTTTATATATCTCTGTATTTGAATACGCCTGTCTATATCAGTGTTTTTGGCACTTCAGTGTATTTCAGTTGTTGATTTGAATATCCTGACAATTATCTTTGTTGAAGTGCTTTACTTTTTCGAGTGCCAGATGGGATAGACAGCTGATAATCCATGTCCTCGTTTTAATCCTGTATCCACATTTTGTTGCCTATGTTTACATCCATCTTTGTGGTATTTAAGCGTGTAGCTACAAGATTCACAAGTTAGTTTGATATGCCACATTCAATCATAAGTTTAATCAGACTCAGTCCATGAATAGTACCATAAGCCTTCTTGAAGACTACGAAGACAAGATGTAATTCTGGGCTGTACATCATCAAGGATACGTAAGTGTTTTATGACTGTCCTGTTTGGAAATCCCTTTGGCACTCGCCAGTTATTTCTATTGCAAGAGTTTGATTCGTGTTAGTAGAAATTTGGGGAGGTCCTTGTAGTAGATGTTGAATAGCGCTATGCCCCTATAGTCATCGCATACTGATGTACAAGGGATATTCGGAGATGAAGTTCCGATCGGTGAAGAAGTGGAAACCACTCTGAAAATCTAATAAAGCTTTGACATATGTGTTCGACAGTGTATCTAGTATTCCTGTCGGTTGCATCACTTCGCCCTTTTCAGTTCTGAGCGCATGGTGACCACATAAAGATGCGTAGAAAATAATGTCTCCCGCCAATTATGAGGTCCTGGTGAGAGATTTCGTCTGATGTCATGCAGCCCACATTACAGAACTGTCATCCGGTTCCTATTTCGTGACAATTCTCGGTCGCAATCTGCAGGGGCAATGAAAATGCTCCAACAGCGTTTCCGATGGGAAGTCTCTGGTCACCCGTACTACAGCCGGTAATTGGTTCCCTCTCTGTTTCACCTCTGCTCACATTAACTATTGGCTATGAAGACAACATTTTCACACATATTACGAGCTATAGGTGAGCTTAGAGAGTTGTCGTGAAGCACAGGGGGCTGCCTTCTATGACGAGAGTATTGGAAAGTTGGTATAACGATGCGACTGATGTCCTAGCTGGAGCGGCGACTATGTAGAGAAGTAGCTGGAAGGTGGAGCCAACTGTCGCAAATAAAACATTTCTGATTTTCAGTGTAGTTTCAATTTCGCGTCTGATCGGAACTTGCTTTCTGGACAAGTCTTGTATCTTTCATTTTGTGTGTAGGGCATATAACAGCTGCCCTCCATTCCTGTGATCTTGCCTGTTTTGTCGAGATTAACTCAATTAGCTTGTTTATTTTGGAGCAGAGGCGGTTCTAAGAAGTTCAGCGTGGATTTCTTCCTCTCCCAGACTCTTGCCGTTCTTTTCTGGATCAATAAACTCCAGTAATTCACCTGGTTTTTCACAGTTTTGTAAGTCCAATCATTTGATCTTTCGTTAGTCCCCCTCCGTTGGAATCTTCCATGAATTTAAATCAGTGGTTTGATTCTCCTTTCAACGTATTCACTTTCCTTAATGGTGATTTAAATCTATTTAAATGAAAATCCTGCTGATCTTCGTCCATAATGTTTATTACATATCTTCTCTTTGCTTTCCTTGGTGTGGCCTGCGTTCGCCATCACATTACTTCGAACATTGATTTTCCTGTGATTTTTCAGCTTATGCCGGCGTAATTACTAACGAAATAGTTCACAGGCACAGTATTTCGGCAAACGGTCACGTTGTGATCATCAGGTGCGCTAACGAACAGTTCGTCAGCACATCTGACGATGACAGCGTGGTAATTTGCCGAAGTATTGTGCCCACTGAACATTGCCACGCGGCCATTCACCCACGAATAATTTAGATTGATTTTTTTACATCGTGCATTACTTTATAACCATAATAATATGTCCCTCTTCATCTCTCAGATAGCCTCCTCACATTCCTCATCGAACTACCTTCGCTTTCTCTTAATTTGCTTTGAAGTATTTCTTGGGCCGTTTCTTCAGTTGTATCAGCAATTACCTTCCATCTCTCTCTATCTCAGTATTTCGTCCTATTCATTCTTCATTATTTTAAGTCACCTGGTCAGCTCGATCTTGAAAAAGCCTCTCGCATTATATTTATATTTCCTCATGATATAATGCGAGTTTTTGTATTCCTTTGCGCCTTCTGGGTCTCCAGAGTGCCTTCATCCCTTTCTGACAAGGAAATGGTCCTATCCATATTCAGCACCTCTTGCAGTTTTGGAATTCTGTGTTCAGTTCTTTGTTCTTGCCCCGACCAAGACGTAGTCATTTTTGTTCACTGTCTTCCCATCCAGAGAGACAAACGTCCCTTTATCTATTCTTTTCCTGTTGATGTCAGTACTACGTATGAACATTTCCTACACAGTGGCGAAAATAGCTAACATATTGCCGTCATCATTTTTCACATCATTTTTCACATCATGTAAGCCGTGCTGTGCAATGGTTCCCTTGAAGGCTGCTATTTTCCCTACTCTTGCGTCCCGTCCGTTAGCTGAAGCTTGCTGCGAAGTACAAAATATTCACTCCAATACATTCTTTATCCTTCATCGATGATACGGCGCGCCATTTTCAAACATTTTTGATCAAACTGTAAATGGTCCGCGCAGTTCCGCTTTTGTTGTCTCTTATAAGATATACACACATCAAAAAAAGTTTTGCATCACCCTGGTTCCCAGAACTCTTGAAGAGAGATGTTGACTGTGGGTATTGTATCACAGACGCAGTCCCTTTGACTATTCAGGTATGTCACTAAACCTGCCCAAAGATGCAAACAATCATAGCATGAGCAGCGCCTATGAGACGGAGGGGTCCAATAGCCGATCAGTTCGTCATTCCACAACGAAGGAGCTACAGAGCTCATGTTGTCTGTAGTTCAACAATGCCTAGACGGTCAATGCATCGGTTCGATCGCGTCCACATTGTTACTTTGTGCCAGGAAGGGCCCTCAACAAGGGAAGTGTTCAGGCGCCTCGGAGTGAACCAAAGTGATGTTGTTCGGACATGAAGAAGATACAGAGAGAGACAGGAACGGTCGATGACATGCCTCGCTCAGGCCGCCCAAGAGCTGCTACGGCAGTGGATGATGGCTACCTATGGATTATGGCTCGGAGAAACCCTGACAGCAACGCCATCATTTTGAATGATGCTTTTCGTGCAGCCACAGGGCGTCGTATTACGACTCAAACTGTCGCTGCATGATACGTAACTTCACTCCCGACGTCCACGGCGAGGTCCATCTTTGCAACCACGACACCATGCAGCGTGGTACAGATGGGCCCAGCAACATGCCGAATGGACCTCTCAGGACTGGCATCACGTTCTCTTCACCGATGCGTGTCGCATATGCCTTCAACCAGATAATCATCGGAGACGTGTCTGGAGGCAACCCGGTCAGGCTGAGCGCCTTAGATACACAGTCCAGCGAGTGCAGCAAGGTGGAAGCTCCCTGCTGTGACATTATGAGGCCGACATACGTCACTGGTGGTCATTGCAGGCGCCGTAACGGCTGTACGATACCTGAATGCCGTCCTTCGACCGATAGTGCAACCATGTCGGCAGCATATTGCCGAGGCATTCGTCTTCATGGACGACGATTCGCGCCCCCATCGTACACATCTTGTGAATGAGTTCCTTCAGAATAACGACATCGCTCGACTAGACTAGTCAGCATGTTTTCCAGACATGAACACTATTGAACATGCCTGGGATAGATTAAAAAGGGCTTTTTATGGACGACGTGCCCCACCAACCACTCTTAGGGAACTACGCCGAATCGACATTGAGGAGTGGACAATTTGGACCAACAGTGCCTTGATGAACTAGTGGATAGTATTCCACAACGTATATAGACATGCAGCAACGCGAGAGGACGTGCTACTGGGTATTAGAGGTGCCGGTGTGTACAGCAATCTGGACCACCACCTCTAAAGGTCTCGCTCTATGGTGGTACAACATGCAATTTGTGGTTTTCATGAGCAATAAAAAGGGCGGAAATGAAGTTTATGTTGATATCTATTCCAATTTTCTGTACGGGTTCCAGAACTGTCGGAGCCGAGGTGATGCAAATATTTTTTTTATGTGTGTGTTTGGAGCTTCTCTAATAATAGCGTAGCTGTAGCCTACTGAAATACAATGAATGCTGTTTCCCACATAGCTCTTCTCCATGAGAGCAATAACCTGATGAAATCACGCGCCACTTTCGTCGGAAACTGCTAAACAATATTCAGGGAAGAAGTCAAACTGAGCCTGAAGGAAGTGCACTTCGAGAATATATTGCAACCGTGCTTTTCATAACATGACAAAAATTCGCCCACACTGTCCTTATAATTTTGTGCTCCCGTATTTTCTAAAAACTGAAACAATCATTCAAAAAAAAAAATCTTAGGTAGCCTGCTCGCCGTCATTTAACTTTCCATCAAATTGATTATCTTTGAAATGTTGTGGGGATTTTGTCCTCGAGTGCTTATAGGCCTCGCATTCGTACTTTCTTTTTCTTTATGACGTTTTGCCACAGACCTAACTTCATTTGTAACACTATTACAATATTAACCAGCGGCCAATGTAAGATTTTCTTCTCATCTGTACGCCTGTTAGGTTTGGTACAGTGAGTTGTACGAGCAGTACGGTCCTATTCACAACTGAAACAACAATATTTAGTATAATCTACTGCATGCCTAGTAAAATTGCAAGAGCCTTAAGGTCACCACAAATCTGTTACAGTCACTGTATACAATGACTTCGAGCATTTCATATTTACGTAAGACTCTTCTTTGCGAGGAGCATACCAATTTGAAACTGGGCGAAGGTCGCTCTAGTAGTTCTAGTATGGAGAAGTACATACATAGACAATAATTTCTTCTATCTTCTTTTATGGCGAAAAATTCTTTTTGTTATCGCTGTCAGCACAAAAGAATTGACAAGAATAAACTAGTTTGCCGGCAGTGGTGGTCGAGCGGTTCTAGGCGCTTCATTCTGGAACCGCGCTACCGCTACGGTCGCAGGTTCGAATTCTGCCTCGGGCATGGATGTGTGTGGTGTCCTTAGGTTACTTAGGTTTAAGTAGTTCTAAGTTCTAAGGGACTGATGACCTCAGATGTTAAGTCCCATAGTGCTCCGAGCCATTTGAACCCTTTGAATTAAATAGTTTCATGAAATTTATATTTTCACTGTTGCACTGTGTAATTAACTTTCTTAAATGTCACTAAAAGACTCTATACTACTTGTACTTACACAAAGTAAAATGAAGATGACACAATTAGCAAGTACTTTGGCGCATGCAAATAAGCTACAGCTTGGTCAGTAATAATAAGTAGCTGTCGTTTTCCTGTTACTACCCTCTAAATTAGTACAATACTATTTGAAAAATTCTGATAAAATAACAGTTACGTACATAATGTTAATAATGGTCCTTTCTGAATAAAATTATTTTGGGCATTGGACCGCGTCGTTGTTAACTAGTGAAACAACTGCACTGGCGACGTTCCGACCGACTTGCTGCGGTCCTTTTCACGGCGGTTCACTGCTGTATAGAGGTGAATGTCTTCCTTCATATACTGTCATTTTATGTAATCTGGTGGTTATCGATTTATCATGTTTTATATGTCATTGGACAGGTTATTATGACGGGTGGCTGTATGGCACGCTCTTGTCTGTGCTACGCTGGTGGCTGACTGGAAGGCAATTCTAGTAGGTGAGTGGTAGAATGTAGTGTATCGGCTGTCTGTCGCCTGTGCCACTCTAGTAAGTTATTGGTAGGCCAGCTCTCGTTTGTGATTGGAAGGCAACAGCAAATTGGCAGCTTGTATCTAGGAGGTAGGGTTTTTCCTGCAGCGAGGAAAATGACACCGCCGTTGAAGCCTACGGACTTGAATCAATGGACATTTTTACTTGAGTGCTGTTTGATAGAAATCTTCAAATTCTGAATCTGGACTATCACTTAATTGTGTTTACTGATACTAGTCAACAACTTTTTTTTTTAGGGAAAATAAAAAGTTCTCTTTCCTTGCTAAGCCACGAGTGCTGAACTAGAAAATGAAGTCAGTTTTTGGCTGCTGGATTGCTTTCTTGTCACACACTGCTTTATATCTATTGAAATACTTGAAAACGCTGCATATTGTTTATTCATATATGGTTCAACTTAAATATTCCGCAGATTTAATTGTTCGAATATAATCGAAATGTCTACAAGGAAAAGCAACACATGACCTTCAGTTTAGATATCTACCTCAACTAAATGAAGGTAGTTGGTAGCACTAACGATGAGACATGCTTCGACTCATGGGATCACGTTGTGTTTGTTGCATATCAGCGTTGATAGTTCTGACATCTGTTGGAAGCGACTACCTATTCTGCTAAGTTCGTGATGGTTTGTGGTTTATGTTTTGTGTTAATTCAGATGAAGAAATAACTCGTGTTTGTGTAAGCAGAGAAACTACTTTTTGATGTATTCATGGAAAGTTAACTCTGAAATAGTAAGAAAACTTAATTGTATTGTAAAGAAGTGCTACGAACTTCATTTCGTGTGCAATGTTGGTGACAATTACAACAACCCCCCCTTCTCCCCCCCCCCCCCCCCCCCCGCAACGCATATGATGTTATGACTTTTGTTATGTAGTACACTCCAGACAGCTTGGTGAAAGCGATCACGTGACGTGTCCGTTGCTGTTCCCAGTGCTTGGAGGGACAATGGACTGTTATTTTTGTCCGACAAAAAGATATGGCAACTACTGGAACACAAGGAATTTATGCATGATCCTAAGTGACCCTCTGCTGTAAGACCTGTATGCCACAGGGAAGAATTTTCGGAAGCAGTGAATCTTGACAATGTGCCAGTGAGTGAAAATGGATACAGCGTCAAACACGCTGAAGACAGCGCATGAGATATGCATGTCGACTTAACACTTAAAGACCAGTCAATGGGGGAGGGGGGTAGTCTTGTTTGTGATTTAAATTTGTGGAAGCAAGAGCTTCCCGCTTGAAGAGGAAGGGATGTAATCATCTTTTTCGTGATACTAAACTGAGAATGCATCGTGGTACCATGCTATTTTTTGTGAATATTCCTTCATAGAAGGCAAGGGCGCTCGCAGGTGGGGGGGGGGGGGGGGGGGGGCGAGGGGAGGCGTTGGGCGGGGAGAGCAGTAGGGACAGTTGCCTCTAGTGTGAATTATTTTAACTTACGTATATGAAAGAGGAGCAGTAAAAGGTGGGTCCAAATAAATATTATCTAAAATACCTAGAAAATTATCTCTATTTTTTAAGTGACCGTAAAATATTGGTAAACTGACATGAAAATGATATGAAACATATCAAGTCAGTTATAAAAGAAATTAAGGCGATAAAAATTTTATAGTCGGTTGGTACTGTATTTACAAGAAGGACAATTAATTTACAATATCAGTGTTTCTCTTTAAGAAATCTCATCTTTTGAAGGTGTACCAAAATTAATGTATAGCCATTATTGATCTATTCTCCTGTATGAAAGTCAGTATGCAGAGGTTTTGGAAAGTTTGTGAATGTCTGTTGCCAGACAGTACTTGCTTGTAGATAGAAAACCTTTCAACATTTTCTGAAACGCATACAGCGTGTACTTCAATGTTTTACTTTAATTTTTAAAAAATCTAAGAAGTCGACAGACGGATATCTTTATTTTGCCAACGGATATTATTTACATTTACAAATCGAAAGCCACTTTTCGGTGTGTGGTGCAGGTTACTTGGGGTATCACTATGATTAACCCCCTTGCCAGCGGTTTCAAGCATGACTACAGGTGAACGGAAAGCACTACTATCGCTAAGTCTCTGATTTAGCTGATTTTGTCGTCGTGACCATTTTGCGAGACGTATTTGTGACACGGTAATTTTAACAGCAATCCTCTCGTGACGTACAACGGCTCTTTCGTAGCATTTACGATTCTCGGACGTCGGACTCTGATGAAACACGTCGCCCTTCCTTCCATCTTTTCTACCTCCTGTGCTGATTCTGCTTGCTAAGGGACCCATTTTGATGAGAAGTACTAAAGAATTTAACGAACGAGTGTGTAATAAATGAGCCTTTTCGTCAGTGAATCATATTCTTTCAGAATTTGTCCAGTGAAGCTCATTGCGGCATCTGATCTTTCCACTACTAATTTGTGTAATCGTTCCACTTTAGGTTGTTCGCAGAAATTTTACGGTTATTGCTGTTTCTAGAAATTTGTCTTCAATTCTGTAATCGAACAATATTGGCACTCTCAGCATGTATTTGCTCAATCCGTTAAAGTTGCATATTTGGAGGGCCACATAAAGATACCTGCAAGAGACGTCGATATTTTGCAGTTGTTTTTGTATTTCACCAGTTTTCTGGCTTTGAAACTTTTCTTCATATGTAGTGCAGCAGTATCTGCGAACTGATTACCTGTGGTGCGTAAGCTATAATTATATACATAACTCAAGGCAGAGGGTGGAAACGAATTAGATTACGAGTTAACAGACTGCTTATGTCGATCGTGAAGTGTAGAAGAAAGACACGGGCTTGTTGATAATGTGATGCCATATTTCAAGGAGGTTCAAGGCGGCAGCGTTAGGGCAGCTCGGGCTTTTTTATTACCGTGGCCATTTGGCAAGGCGAAATGAGCAAACTACGAAGTAGCTCGTTAAGATTTGCAGCTCGCGCATGTGTCTTTTGGATGTTTAAACGGGGCGTTTGAACATAAAAATTTGCGTCACTCACTTCTTTCTGTGGACGGTAATTGCGTCAGAGCAGCCCGAAAATCATTACGTGAGAAAATTAATGAACTACGTTACACAGGCATTTCACTCCGGTTCAAGATTCAGTAATTTTACTTACTTATACCACCATCTCAGTGCAGTTTCACATTAGACTTGTGCATTGCTCCTATTGGTACTGCAGATACTTTAGAACTCCTTCTGTTAAACTCTGAAGCTGCAATTATTGCTTATGAAATTTCGTGAACGATCTTTTCAAAAGTTGTTATATAATATTATTCTTGTATCTAAAATTTTATAAAGCATCTCTTCGAATATTATTTTATAATTCAGTTAGTAAAAGTAGTTCTAGTATCAAAATAATCTACAACAGTCCACTGGAAAACTATCAAGTTGCACTTGCATTCATCAGACAATCTGCTATTCTATTTAGTTTATCGTTCACTGAGACGCACGATGGTCCAGAATACTGAATAGTAGAAACTGTTGCTTTACGTCTTTTCTAAAGTTAGTCAATGAGGGAGAGGGGGAGACGGCGTTGATAGAAACAAGTTGCTACGTTTTCTAACGATCCATAAAGAAGAAATACTTAACTATTTAAATTATCTACAATTTTAAAAGCCTTTGGAACTGCCACGGCAGCTTATCAAGTCGCTGCCAAAGAGAATACTTTGCCACATCATATAGATATATGAAAGTAGCCTTTCCGACTTTTACACGCCCAAGAAATAATGTGCTTTCCGTGACTGAAGCACTTGGAGAAGACGGGAGTAAGACGGTACTTGTGCTTGCTGTAAGTAAGGAGGTATACATGAGAAAATTCAAAATGTTCAGTATGAAACACATTAGAATCAAAATATATAACGCTGACGCGTCCAGACCAGAGGAAGACACACATGCGCGAGGTCAAAGCACAAAGCGTCGGTTTACACTACAGACAAAAATATTTTTAAAATGAATATATAGTACATTAGTTCTCCCTACCGCAACTTGTGGTTATGGAAGCTGGGAAAGAAAGAAATTAAAATAACTAATGTTAATGAGTGCTTGAGTGCGATGATGTTCATATACACAGTGTTTAGAGCGTGCAGACAACATTAAAACAAAAACTGAATATTGGTACAACAATAAAAGGAAGAAACTAACAGAACTACTATGCCTCAATGCTAAGAGAAGATAATTTTACTGATCTTTATGTTTCGTTTGATTTCTTCTCTTATTCTGTCAAAGAAGAAAAATAAGCTGGTAAAAATTTAATAAACAAGCCTACATTGTCAGTATTTAAAATACTGTCCACATAGATTCATTTTCACATCCTCTCACATTCTAATCGCTTTGTATTTCATATTTACATTAATATTCCCATAAAAAATAAGTGATTTACATACATACACTCAACGAAGACAAGCATGTTAATATGAGTAGCAATGAACACTAAATATTCCAACATTATTGACGATTTAGCGATCTCTGACGTAACATAAACGGCTTGACGGTGACTGGCTGTGAATGTTCATTACTACAGTGTTTCGTTACGACTGGAGCCGATTTTCAGGTCATTACACAACAAATGCGTAGCGGAGACTGTACCATTATACATGGTACATATATAAAGATTCATGTAAGATTTTCTTATAAAATGTTGAAGTACACAAATCAACTATGTTCTTCATAATAATACAAAAGGCGGGAGTTGATGGCAAGTTACACAAAACAGATTAAAAAATTTATTTTACCTAACTTTTGGTTGAGTATTCTTTAAATAGTTTCGATACAGGGTTGCAATTTTCGGAACAGATTTTTAAGGGGTGTCGATTTCCTCCGTGCGTTCTATTAAAACTTGCCAACATTATTCTAGATACCAAAATATTGTATTCCAGATGTTTTGCGTTTATCGCTAATATTACCGTTATGTATGTTTTGATACAAGAAAATCAGAACTATAACTAAAGAAAATGAACTGGCAAACTCTTGATGATACACGAAAACTATCTCGAGAAAGCCTACTTACAAGGTTTCTGGAACCGCCTTTAAATGGTGACACTACAAATATGTTACAACTCCGTATGTATGGCTCCCATAGGGATCGTGAGGACAATATTAAAATTAAATGCATGAAGCATTTAAACAATCATTCTTTAAAATGTCATATTGTCTTAGCCACACTGTGTATTGGCTAGAGCTGCAGTACATATTTCGATCATATATAATTTTCAAACGCATATATAAAAGCCTTCATACTTAAAAACACTATATTTACTAAACATACGGGTACATAGAACCTAGTCATCTGTTATGACAATAGATAAGTACAAAACGTCATTTTTGCAGACCGTTAACAACCATTCTTTCCGCTCCATACGTGAATGGAATAGGAGCAATCCCTAAAGGGAGGTACAGTGGATCGCATCATCTACCATGCACTTCACAGTGGTTTGTAGAATATAGAAGCAGATGTAAACTCTAAATTTTTGGATGGCTTCCCATTTAAAATATGAAGAAACTGTGTCTCTCACAAGAACTACACTTTGACATAATGACATTCCGAAATTACGAAATTTGAATGCAAGACAAACAGTTCTGTACATAGCAGACAATCACAGCATAAATGAGAAAACGTTATTAATCCACAGCGGATCTGGTGGCCGAGGCGTCAAGTAGAGTTCATTATCACTTTCCCGAAACCACTGTAGCACGATTATGGCCTTGGGAACCCTGACAGTTGTCTGTCTGCTGGCACGTGAATCGGTAAGGAAAGTGTGCAGTACAAGCAGATCAGAGAACAATGGGGGAATCATTCCAGCCGCAAATCGTGAAATTGAGTTGGCGAATCTGACAAATTGCAGATTGTTGTGGCTTTGTTTGTGGGAATGCGTGTGTTGGAAATGGCGAAGCTTGTCGGCTATTCGCGTGTTTGTGTCTTGAGCATCTATAGAAAGTCGTTGAAGGCTGGTGAAACCACACATAGACGACGAGGTGTTGGACTTTCGCCGCTGATGACGGAACGTGGAGATTGGAGTCTTGCTCGCTCTATTAAGCAAGATAGGCGGCAATATGTGGCAGATCTGACGACAGAATAGAATGTTGGTGCTGGTACAAGTGTATCTGAGCACGCCGTTCATCGTACATTGTCGAACTTGGGGCTCCGCATGTCTCCACCTTGACCCAACAATTACAGTGAGCACAAGATCGTCAGGACTGGACCATGGATCAACGGAAGCGTGTCACCTAGCCGGATGAATTAAGTTCATTTTTTCATGAGATTGGTGATACACGTCAGCCAGATGAATGGCTGCATGAAAGAAAAGGAAGAATGGCTGCAGCAGTGTGAGCTACATGTATGGGTAGCCTTTGTTTTCGTGACAGAGTGTTGACGAGGAATGCTAGCCCGGGCTTGCCACGCGCCAGGGGAACCACTGGCGACGCATGCCTGACCCGTCTGTGTTCTCGCCACTCTAACTTCTCCGTCTGGGTGCAGCGGGGCTCCGAAAAATAAGGGCTCCGGAGCCGCCTACTCGCGTACGGTTTGAGGCGCGAATCAACTTTCACGATTTGTATCCTAACACTCTCTAAGCATTTATACTGTTGGTCACACAAACTGCATCACCACCAATCCTTTAAGTGACACTGTTAAATATGTACACTACTGGTAAACAACTGGAATTAATCATGCACAATATTTTCCTCCTGATACATTGCTATGGATATTTATCACCCTATACCTCACAGCAGACTTAAAAATTCACAATAAATTCTGCAGTTTATTAATTGTATTCCGAAATAGTACATACTGACATGTATTGCATTCTAATGCTGGAAAAAAATCTGTTGTCTCTAAAGGTTTAAGGATAGCAAATGACAAAATGTTCATATGTCATATAATAAGTTAGTCGGTGATCTGGGGGTATACAAGGTGCCACCTCCAGCAGCAACAGCTCTAATCCAGCTGGGCTTCACTGGAACTGAACTTCGATGACGGCATTCCTCTCTGCATCAACTCTATATAGGTTCATCAGTACTGATATGCTAATTAACTTCATCTATTTTTTTACATCATAAGCTATATTTATTGTTTACTTTTACATATCTTTTACAACACTTTGATATCACACTTCTTATTCCTTTTTCGGCCATAAGAACCATATTGTAATCAGGTAATAGTCATAGCAGTTGTTCCGTCATTTTGAGCACTGCATCTCTAGCTAAGCCTGGCAACAATATTATCACTACCTGTTCTTCTTTGAATCATTTTCAACACATTGTTGAACAAACACAGCTAAAGAAGCATATGTATTTTCGTCAAGACACAGCGAAGTATAAGGGGAGGACTTGATGTTTTCTTTTCTCTTACGTTTTGCGCCAGTTTTAGGCTTCTGTCTTTGTGTTTCTAGGTAAAGTAGTATATTTGATGCTTTCAATTACCTTACCTTTATTTTCAAAATCTCCAATAAGTGATGAGGCACTCATTAACTTGGCTACCTTCTAAAATTCGCTGCAGCTAATAGCTTTACCATGCTAGGCAATGACATTTGCAGCCAAGAACTTGCGGCACTGGGGCACTGGTATGACAGTCCTTGATAATATATTTAATCAGATATCGACTGTCTATTCGTGACTTTAATAGCACATACAATGAATCCCTTTTGCTCTGAGTAGGTAGCAGAGAGATCTACGCTTTGTTTCATAGCGCCGTTTCAAAGATGATGTTCTACATAACACTATCCTGGGACACAAAACACACGTCGCTGTATTAATCATGTTGTATTTCTCAGTCCATCAAGTTTGAAATTCTCTGTAATAGTTATCTTACACTTTTGTTCCTCTGTAAAACGTTCTAAGCTGAATAAAATCCACATGTTTAAAAATGGTACTAACCTTGTGCAGCTGCAGCACAGGACGTAAGTGCGCAACAAACAAGAATAAACACGTGAATACTGTTTCGATTTGGAAACACGGTAATTGTCGGTGGTGGTCAGAAATCGCTGTCATTGAAACAGCTGGCACTTACAGTGAGTGAACATGAGCGAAGATACGTCATCTACAACTTCTAAGATGCCTTGGCACCGACAGCCTATTTACGAAAAACTTCGGTACTATGACTTTAAATGTAGTAGTTGAACAAATGAATTATTTCTGTTAAGTAGGCCTACCCAAATTCTTCATTTAATTATTTGTTCGCATGCCACTAATGACACACATGCCATTGGTTTGGCATTCCTGCCCTTCACTTTCCGCAGATCAACAATTCATCATGCAACACAGTTTCTTACTCTCTCTGCCCAACATCCACACATCACTCACCGCACATGCAGTTGGTGACGATGAGCCCTCCCCGTCATCTCCTCAGATGTGGTGACCCATCCTACCGTTTTAAATCGTGCATCTCCTCCTCCCAAGTTTACCACCCTCACTGGGAATTGACCATCATGTGTCACGGCATTTATTGTCTAATCGACAGAACCAGCAGTGTCATACAGGGTGTTACAAAAAGGTACAGCCAAACTTTCAGGAAACATTCCTCACACACAAACAACGAAAAGATGTTATGTGGACATGTGTCCGGAAACGCTTACTTTCCATGGAAATTAAGTGTTTCCGGACACATGTCCACATAACATCTTTTCGTTATTTGTGTGTGTGGAATGTTTCCTGAAAGTTTGGCCGTACCTTTTTGTAACACCTTGTATACGTTATTGCCTCAAAAAATCTCCTCTATTCTTTTATAAGAATTTTTCAGTTTTAGTTGCTTTTTATGACATTTTAAACTCACCACTTCATTACTTTTCATATTTTATACTAAGTTAGCCTAAATTGTTAAAACTTGAGTGGCACCTTGTGGGGATAGGGGAGAAGGATGAGGGATAAAGAAAAGAAAGAGAGACTCTGTAATTCATACAAGTTATGTTTTTTTGCTTAGATACGCTCCGTATGTTTCATCAAGTATTAGAAATTTTAAGAACCTGTTTTTGCTTTTTACAGAAATACTCTCAGAGAATGCTGCGAATGTCTGAGCGCAATCATACATTACTCTAATCCACACAATAGCGTATCGGTGGTCGTTACAGCACAGATATGCTGTACAAGTATAAGCGTACCGCGGTATTCAAATTTATGCGCATTTTGTGCTCCTGCCTGTCAGTGCGAAATATGTTCGTTTGAAATACGTCACAACATATGGGTGTCGGCGAACGATATAGGATATTCCGCAACATTCTTCGCTTTAACTGTGAAACAATAAGTAAACATTGAATGCTACTTCTTGCTGTAGACCATAATAAAAATTACGCGGAACAGACGTGTTGCCAACTTGTGAGCAGTAAACATCGCCAGGGCTGACGCTGACTCTGGTCTAGATTGTAGCCAATGACAATACATTGGTTGTTACAACTGCTTAGCGTAGCTACGAAACAGCTGTAAAGGAAAACCAAGTCATTTATTTTTGATGTTACTCTTTGTCGACACCGTGTTATAAACCGGTGATCATTTCAGGTTTTCTGGGATTTTATGTTTCAGACTGGGATCCAGTCAATCACTCGAGTCCAAAAGGTAAACGATTTCCTTTTCAAATTACTTTTAGGATGTTAATCTGTTCACCCAGCTTCTAGATATGAGGTTTGAATCCAAAGTACTGTACAGACAATACTCTAATTTATTTACAAGATATTTTCCATTAGTAAATATCCTGTACAGGTTTGTTCACATTTGGTGTAATCTCTTTTTTTTTCCTCTGTATGAAAAACATAATATCAGGACTTTAAGAAAACCACAAAAATCCCAAGGTGTGAATATAAACCACGATCAGAGCCTTACGATGCAGCAAACTTACCCTGAAACCTCAGAGAAGCTATTTGATTAAATAAGCAGTGGCATCTACACCCAACTCCCAAATCTAACAAGAAATTTCTGCTAGGCTTTTAGTCGTGTAACATTTTCTTCCTCTGACTTGTGATGGGCATTTTCCAAATAAGCTCATTTCTACGTGAAACAAATGTCTGGCTTCGAATCATTGACAGGGCAAAGGAAAGCTGTAATCATACTAGAAAAGAGACTGCTTACAGTAGCTCGTACAGTGCATACTAGAATATTGTTAATGTGCGTCCGATCAACGTGAGACCGAACTTATTCGCTGTTATCGGAGTTCGACTCGTCACTGAATACAATTCTGCTCCAGTCAATGAGGTTCCAGGCCGAAGACGTATCTGAAGATGCCCAGGACAGGTTGGGATACTAACCAAACTGTTGCCCACCCTATGGCTTTACAGTTAGGAGCAGTGGTCTGGGGTGCCATTCCCTTCCATAGCACGAACCCTTTGGTTGTCATCCGCTGCACCCTTATAGCACAGCGCTTCGTCGACGATATACCACGCCCCGTTCCGTTACCCGTCATTGCAAGCCACTCTGAGTTTACATTTCAGTACGGGAATGCCCGCCCGCACACAGCAAGAATTTTACTGATTGTCTTCGTGCTTTCCAAATCCTACGTTGACCAGCAAGATTGCTGAATCTCTTCCCAATCGAGAATGTTTCGAGGATCATGGGCAGGGCCCTGCAACCATCTCGGGATTGTGATTATCTAACGCGCCAGTTCGACAGAATTCGGCACAATATTCCACAGAAAGACATGTAACAAATCCATCAATCAATGCCTAACCGAGTAACTGCTAGCATAAGAGCCAGAGATGGACCAATGCGTTACTGAGTTGTCAATTTGTGAAGCTCTTTCTCTTGAATAAATCATCCATTTTTTCCATAACTGTAATCATTTGTTTGCCTGTAGATGTACATCACATCTAACGATTTCCGTCCCATTCGGACAATTCCTTCGTGGAGTTAGAGTGAGTATATACTCAGCTATGTTGTGATGATGTCTCGAATCATTCTAAAGCTTTCTGCTAAGACGTCTTAGTCGAGACACTGACAGCTACATACAACATTGTATTGCGTCTCTGCAATTATTCCTATAACGTGAAGCTGAAATAGACAAGTAGTGGAAGCTGTCGATGAGCGTAGTTAGTGCAGTTAATGAATATCGGAGAGATCTTATTGGACGTACGCCTGAGGTGGATGGTGTTTCTTTCCGAAGAGCTGCCTAACACATCGGAGACCAGTCTGTTAACTATGTATCAGTGTTCATACCTTCAGTGAGCCAACACTCCTTGTATTTGCCGGGGAAACTCCGAACAGTTTACCCCATTCCGTTGCCACACATGCGGTGGGAGAGAGATCTCCTACCCTAACATGCAAGATTCGTGCGCACACTTCTGTCTGTAACCTATGAGTCTACAAGATGTTAGACAATTTACGAGACCCTTGCAACCGCACTGCAGGGACGCAACGGCCAGCAGGCAGCCAGGCGTTGGAAGTTGCAAGGATAATGGCACGCGGAAAGCCCAAGAGTCATAGACCAAATGGCACCAAGATGGAACCATACGTACTAGGGTTAACATCACGTAGCAGATAAATGGGTGAGCTCGTGGACGATTGCGTCGTCTGTGACAGAGCCAGTGGCAGGCCGTGGTAGCAGAGGGTTGGAAATTCACATTCGTGAGATGTGTAGACCTGGAAAATTGTGAAGACCATAGTGCAAGAAAAACCCCGTTGGACGATACCGCTGCCAATGTTCGTCTAAAAGTATACACAGCGGCTGCTTTCAAGGAGCGCCACCTGTTTCACTTCAGGAATCCTCGTATTAACCCTAGTACTGCGGAGTTTCTGACATTCCTAAAACGACGAAGGAGGTCATTTTGACACCAAATAAAATATTTTCGTATCTGTCTTAAAGACGCACTTTGACTTTGTATTTTTTAATCCAAATCTTTTCTCTAGTTATCACAATAATTATTTAACAGGATAATTAGTAATTACTTATTTATTTCAACTACAAAATATCTTACAGATTTATTGACGCTACTGCTAACAAGTTTCCTGAACTGCAGATTTCATCTATTAAATATTTGTACATGATTCCAGACAAAATGAGTGAATTTGATTTCTATTACTCTTGCATGTGTTCTGCACACAGCTTTTTATTAGTTTTCACCCAAGTCTCTAGAATCTGCTAGACCACTTTGCACAAGTGATTTCTGTTTTACGTGCGCATTTTCTGCACACGGCTTTGTGCTACTTTAAATAGTTTTCGCTGGTTTTGTTGCTTTTTCATATGCTAATTTGCGACTTCCTCTGCTTTTTAGGTGATTTCAGTCCTGTAATCTCTTCCGCTGTCTGATGTCCTTACTCTTTTCTTCCCTTGATTTCATTCGCCAGCTGAAGTATGGGCATCTTCCTTTCCATTCTTTTTGTCCGTATGTTTTAGATGATCCATCCATTTATTGCCGCGATGTCTAAGACATGCATTGGTCATCTCCTACATGCAACTTTTGTAGTATATTTACGGGTCATTTGACGAACCGTGATCAGTCATACTTTGTTTGAAAGTAGAATGTTGTGGTTTCAGTTTTCTTCTTCCCTTCCTTGCTTATTGCTACTCCAGCAATCAGTGTACTCAGAAGAATGACAATTTTACTCTTCTTTCCTTGGTGCCCAGTCATGGTGCAGTCTGTGTTTCCTCTATGATGTAAGTTGCTGGTAGAGTGAATTTCAGCCGTTACTTCACCGGGGATTTCACGCTGTATCTTGTTCATTGTACCAGCTGATGAATTTTTTTTCTTTTTAGAGTGTTAGTAAGTTCAGGAGATGTAAAGAAGTTGTGTGTCTTTATATTTCTACCTTAGTTTGCAAATGGCTCCGTGAGACGCAGAACTACGTACTTCCCAAGTGGCTGCTTCGCTCTATGCCTGCCCTCTTTGCTCAGATATGGGGAAGCGTTACTTATATACTCTTACATCGACAGCCAACCAGAATTTGAGACCATTTTGTCTGGTTTGTTGAACACGAATTGAGAGAACCTGCATCCTGTTTTCTGGTTGGTAACAATAGCTCTTCAGTGGACATATGTTCTCCAGAGCGTTAGAATGAATACTGTTTTACGTGAACTTTCTCCAAAATTCAGGTACAAGAGCGAAGTTTTTGGCTGCCAGGCGTACGGCTCAGGTTGATTTTTCATCGAAACGGAGAAATCTGAGGAACTCCTGAAATACGTCCCTTGGCATAATGTCCTGATAAAAGCAGACCAAAGACATACGTTTTGAACAAATGACACTCCGAGCGTACGTGATGGCTATTAGTTTCTCCAGTTCCTCGAGTGATACAGTCCAGTCACTGTTTTTCGTACTTTTCGAGCGTTTGATTCTGTGTGTTTCTTATGAGACGCAGCACTGCTTCGTACAAAACAAGACGGAGGGCACTTGTGACAGAATCGTCTACTCGTTGGCAAGCACAAGCAGTGGGACCTCCTCTCTCCTTCGGAACGTTCACAGCCAACCTCCTTTCAGAAGATGAAAAATTACCAATCTCCCACACGGTTCCATCCCTAGTAACCAACTTTGTAGATGCTTTCAACTGTTCCTGCTGTGATGAAAAAAGTAATGACTGAAGGAAATCAGCATATGAATCCTTTCCCACTAATCAATCATTCACAGTGTCTTCATATTTACTTGTCTCGGGCAGTAAAGCTAGTTTGCATCCGTAGTTGAAAACTACACGTGCACCCTGGGTAACGCTAAATGAACTAGCAGCATACTGGTGACCAGACAATCGGTAAACGATCTCCTGGTCATAAATCAAGATGACTCACAGAAAACGGAATGCTGAGTGTCCTTCTGAGGGCAACTTGACTAGACAGCTCGGTCCGATCGTACGAGTCTGCCAACTTAATATTGAAGGCATAAGTAAAGCCAAATGCCAATACATGCATAAAATTTTAACATTGTACAACATTGACATAGTTGCAATCCAGGAGACCCATACAGAAAACGATGAGCAGCTAAGATCAAGAGGTAAAATAACGGGCAATGACCTGATAGGTGCTACACATCACAGGCATTATGGTACAGCAACGTACGTTAGAAAGGACATAGAGGGTGCAGTCCTTATTTCTACATCTACCACATGTGATGTCCATGAAGTTACTGTAAAAGTAGGTGAACTAACAGTAAACGACATCTACAAACCTCCAGACCACTCGTGGCCTCCACAAGTTCTACAACCCCTGCATCACCCCACAATATATGTGGGTGACTTCAACAGCCACCAAGAAATGTGGAAATACCGCACATCTGACCAGATTGGTGAAGACTTGGTGAAATGGGCTGAAGATTGCAATATACAGCTAATATTTGACGCCAAAGATCAAAGTACATTTAAGTCAGCTGCATGGGAAACTGAAACCCACCCTGATCTATGTTTTGTTACGGCTGACACTAATAACAAACCTATACCAGCCTCCCGCAGAATACTTGGGGACTTCCCTCACTCCCAACATCGTCCGGTGCTCATAGAAATAGCCCTTACTATCCCCCTAATTTCCTCGTATCCTCGGCCCAGATGGAACTTTGGGAAAGCGGACTGGTCCACTTTCTCAGAAAAACTTGATAAACGTCTTGGATGGATACCTCTAACTTATAAAAATTACAAAAGATTTGTGGGAGTAGTCATCAGCGCAGCTAAGAACAGCATTCCCCGGGGATTTAGAAAAGAATACGTGCCGGGGTGGAAGGAAGAGAGTGAGCGCTTCTATAAACAGTTCCTAGAGCATGTGGATAGGGAGATTGCAGATGACTTATTGCACAGTCTGGACGCTGCCAGGCGCACTAAATGGATATAGACTGTTGAGGAAATGGACTTCACAAAATCAAGCAGAAAGGCGTGGTCGCTACTTCGGAAGCTTGGTGGCAGTAACAGGAACCAACGACCAACCAGCTCTATTTCTCCAAACACAGTTGCGGCGCACATCAGTAAAACCTCTAGAGTTCCAGGGAATCGAGCTCAAACCATGAAAGTTAAAAAGGAACTTAAAAAGTTGAAATCTTTAGTAGGAAACAATTCACTACACTTGCAGCCCTTCTCAATCGAAGAGATAACACTAGCTCTGAGATACATCAAGCCACGGAAAGCCCCAGGTTTTGATGGAATTCACCCAGAGTTTCCGATTCACTGCGGTAAATTTGCACAATTATGGCTTGCTCAGTTCTTCTCCAGCGTGATGGAAACTGGAAGAACACCAAATACCCTTAAGAAAGCAAAAGTCATTGCGATACTGAAACCAGGTAAACCGAATGACCAACCAAACAGCTACCCCCCAATTGCCCTTCTTAGCATGATCTACAAACTACTGGAGAGACTTACATGTAACAGAATAAGTCCAGATATCCTAAAGTGTATCCCTGTGTAACAAGCAGGCTTCCGGCCAAACAAGAGCTGCATAGATCAAGTCCTCTCACTAACTTTCTATTTCGAGACAGGCTTCCAAAGACAAGAAAAAACATCCGTGGTATCTATAGATCTGACAGCGGCTTATGACACTGTATGGAGGCAAGGCCTGATTTACAAACTACTCCGCGTCGTGCCATGTTTGAAAATGGCTAACCTTACCAACGAGATGCTCTGCAATAGACCATTCCAGGTGATACTTGGAAATTATAGGAGCAATAAAATGAAGCTCAATAATAGCTTGCCCCAAGGATCAGTCCTGGCATCGCTACTTTTCAACATGTACATAGCCGATATGCCTAATACTAAATCTGTAATGTTTGGATATGCAGATGACTGGGCCATAGTTACACAACATCGAGATATGGAGCATACTGAGACTGTCCTGACAAGCGATTTGTCCTTGCTGGGAACGTACTTTCGTGAATGGAGACTACAATCTAGTCCAACTAAAACTGAGGCTGTGTGTTTCCACCTGAATAATAGATTGGCTAACAGACGCCTTAAGATATATTTTGATAACAATATTCTGCCTTATAATAAAAATCCAAAATACCTCGGAGTGACATTAGTTAGAACCCTGAGCTACAAACAACACCTCAACAACACTGCTGCAAAAATCCGTACTAGGAACAATATGATTCAGAAACTATGTGGTACCAGCTGGGGCTCCTCCGCCTCTACCTTTGATGCTCTGCTTTGGGACTTGTCTACCCTGTGGTAGAGTACTGTTCCCCTGTTTGGCTAAAGAGCGCTCACACCAAGATGGTGGACACAGTACTGAACCAAACTATGAGAATCAATCCCCCATTCACTGGCTACCTGTACTGAGCCACATACCGCCACCTCACTTACGAAGAGAACATGCGCTTTTCAGAGAAATTTTTTAAAAAAAGAAAAACAAGACAACCCTCAACTTCCGATTCACGCTTTGAGCAATGGCATTGACAGAGATAGATTGCGTTCTAGACATCCACCTCTTATAAGGGCCAAAGGTCTGGAGGAAAATAGTTTCTGTCTTGAAGAACGTTGGAAAATGGAATGGGCAGAATCAGCACCACCACAGGTAAATACCTTACTGAAACTGTCGAACAGACCTCCAGGCTTTGGCTTACCACGTAAAACCTGGACCATCCTCAACAGGATCAGGACGGGCCATGGTCGATGTGCGGACTCTCTACACAAATGGGGAAGAGCACCATCCTTAAAGTGCGACTGCGGCGCTGAGAAGCAGACGATCCGGCACATCATTGCAGAGTGCCCTCTGAGAGCCTACTCAAGTCAAACAACGGACTTCCTGGATGCGACTCGAAATGCAGTTCAATATATTAAAACCCTAAATGTTAATTTGTAATTATATATATGTTGTCCATGACATAACTGTATTTAATTCTTTATTTCTTGTTTTTAGTGCCAAAGTTATAAAGTTATTGTAGCAGCTTATTTCTCTATAAACGTGATTTGTACTTGCCATACGCTAAATAAAAATAATAAATACTTGTCTCAGGTACAGAAACACCATCTTCATCGGTGATGTTAATTTCAGATTCAGATTGGAAATATTTTAAGAGATGTAACACTTCTTCATCAAAAAGTCCACGCTGACGATACATGTTCTAAAACGTGTTTCAGGACAAAGACTATTAACCGAATGACACGATATGAACTATGGTAGATTGGACTTTAAGTGTGCCAAGTTGCTACAGTTGTTGCTTGACTGTTGCCGCTTTATTGTTGGCTAATTTACATATATATTTTCAAAAGAGAACTTACAGTGGAGTCCACTTGTCGTTTTCTGCCTTCTAGGAACATAGAATAAAATATTCAAAAAATATAATTTGTAAACCCTAATTCTTCATCGTAAAGAAGCAGAAGAAATCAAGAAAAGTCATATGCTTTCATTGACTAAGAAAATAAATTGGGTTTGACAATAAAGGAAAAAAGTACGACAGGGGTCTTTTTTATCACTTCCGCCGTTCTAGTGTTAAACTGCTCCCAATATAAGCTCACCGGACAAAATGGGTATCCCAGTAAATGAACACACAGAATACTTTGGAGCTCTATACGTAGTATACAGTGTGGTCCAGTGATCGTGACCGGTCCAAATAGCTCATGAAATAAGCATCAAAAGGAAAAACTACAAGGAACGAAACTCGTCTAGCTTGAAGGGGGAAACGAGATGGCGCTATGGTTGGCCCGCTAGATGGCGCTGCCATGGGTCAAACGGATATCAACTTCGTTTTTTAAGATAGGAACCCCCGTTTTTTTATTACATATTCGTGTAGTACGTAAAGAAATATGAATGTTTTAGTTGGACCAATTTTTTCGCTTTGTGATAGATGGCGCTGTAATAGTCACAAACATATGGCTCTCAATTTTAGACGAGCAGTTGATAACAGGTAGGTTTTTTAAATTACAATGCAGAACGTAGGTACGTTTGAACATTTTATTTCGGTTGTTCCATTGTGATACATGTACCTTTGTGAACTTATTATTTCTGAGAACGCATGCTGGTACAGCGTGATTACCTGCAAATATCACATTAATGCAATGAATGCTCAAAGTGATGTCCGTCAACCTCAATGCAGGGGCCATATATGAGTGTCACGCTTTGTGAAGAACAGTCGTTTTCAGACCCGACTGGGTTTGCTGCTGTGAATGAATGAAAGTTTATCTCAGCCAGTTTTCGAGCGAACACTACGAAGAGAACTTCTTGCAACAGAAATTTGAAGTCCGGTCTTTCGCAAAAGGGAAGTACTCACATCGGCATTGGAAGGCGCACGTCTTGAAAAGACCCAACCACACAGAAGCTGGACTACAACTCATTTGAGGCGCACAGTGCGGTCCGACGAATGGCGATTTTGCTTGTTTTGAAATGATGTAGGGCGTGGATTGTACTGAACACCCGATGAGTCGTTTGATCTGCAGTGTGTGATGAATGTGCTTCATGTTGCAGGTGGTTCTACGATGTTTTGTGGGAGTTTGTATTGCGGTGACTTGGATCCCCTCATTCAAGTTACTTTAAAACATGAACTCTGTGAAGAATTTAGGCATTTATTCTACATATTTGTGATGAGAATACTGTGGGTAGTGCCTTCTTCAAAGGTGGTAAAAATCGTGTTCACAGAGCTGCATGCATACGTTCCTCGTTTAACGAACAATCAAGCATTCACTTCCACTTCGTCTGGCCTGCTAAATCACAAGATTTTAATCCATAGAGAATATCTGGAACTACCCTGAAGCGCCAAAGAAACTGGTATAGGCATGCGTATTCAAATAGAGAGGTATGTAAACAGGCCGAATACGACGCTGTGATCCGCAACGCCCATGTAAGACAAGTGTCTGGTGCAGCTGTTAGATCGGTTACTGCTGCTGTTACAGGATACCAAGATTTAAGTGAGTTTGAATGTGGTGTTACAATCGGCGCGCCAGCGAAGGGGCATAGCACTTCCGAGGTAGCGATGATTTTCCCGTACGAACACTTCACGAGTGTACCGTGAACATCAGGAATCCAGCATCGAATCTCCGACATCGCTGTGGCCGGAAAAAACATCCTGCAAGAACGGCACCAACAACGACAGAAGAGAATCGTTCAGCGTGACAGAAGTGCAATCCTTCCTCAAATTGCTGCAGATTTCAATACTGGACCATCAAAAAGCGTGAGCGTGCGAACGGTTCAACGAAACATCATCGGTGCGGGCTTTCAGAGGCTCTGTAATGGTGTGGGACGTGTGCAGTTTGAGTGAAGAGGGAACCGCTGATATGTCTAGGTACGACTCACAGGTGACACGTACTTTAGCATCCTGCCTGATCTATTCATGTCGATTGTGCATTCCAACTGATTTGCTCAATTCCAGCAGGACAAAGCGACTCCTCACCCTTCCAAAATTTGCTACAGATTGGCTCCAGGAACATTCTTCTGAGCTTCAACACTCGCGCTGGCCACCAAACTACTCACACATGAATATTATTATCTGGAACGCCTTGGAACGTGCTATTCGGAAGAGATTTCCACCCGCTCGTACTCTTACGGATTTATGGACAGGCCTGCAGGATTCGTGGTGTCAGTTCCCTCAAGCACAACTTCAGACGTTTGTTTCGTTCGTGCCACGTCGTGTTGCGGCATATCTGCTTTCTCGCGGAGGCCCTTCACGGCATTAGGCAGGTGTACCAGTTCTTTTGGCTCTTCAGTGTATCTGGAACAGCTTGTGAAACATAGCAATCATCATCCGTGCAATCTGGTAGCTGTTCGGGATCTAACGATCCGAAACCTTTAGATACTCGTCCTCGTCGACATGAAGCCGTTATCAGGAGCAGGTGTTACACGGTTCTGGAACGACTAACACTTTTCCGGTGTGCTTATGTAAAATTACGATCGTCGTAGTGGGAGTACACCGACCTCTATCCCGCATTACCTGACAATCCTGTGAAGTGATAAATTATCGTCTGACGTCACTTAGGACCAGCAAAATCTGCCTCACTCAATCTCCAGGCCTATCCATCAATGAACATGTCTGGGATGTGATGCAATGGTTTTAATGGAATTTGCCAGCAACATCGCTGACTAATTGCGACAAGTCGAAATAAGTGAAAGTATCGTGGAATATTATCGAAGAAGACGACATCTGATATTAATTTCTAACAGTTCGATTATGATACCTAAGCACGGTTCTTGAGCTTCGTTTTATTTAGAGGGGACTAAGTAAGATACAATAACTTTTGTCCAAGTAATCTACCTGTACGTATTTGACTCTTTGTTTCATGCGGGATATTAGTCCACCTGGTTAATTTTTCAGACATTGCTTCTCAACCTTGAGGTAGTTCATAGTAACAGATAAGTTAAAGAGATATTCAACGTATGGCAATATGCACCCTCATCGAACTATATCTCACACCGCTTTGCATTGAAATTTATTTTCTGAGGAAAATTTAAGATCTCCTAGCATCAAACGTAGGCCTTAATCTGAGGAATTAATTTTTAGAATGTATGTTTGGAGCACAGAATTGAATGACAGAGACTCATGGACTGTGGTATAACTAGAAAAGAAGAGAATCGAACCGTTTGAGACGTGGTGCTACAGAAGAATGAGACGGTTCTTCGTAAAATTAGTGAAAAACGGATCACGTGGAAACAATGACAAGAAGAAGAGACAGGATGATAGGACATGTGTTAATAGATAAGGAACAGCTTCGGTGGTACTAGAGGGAGCCGTAGAGCACTGGCTCCTAATCTTTCTCAGACTGTTACCGCTGAGTGCAATCAGACATTGGCTAGCACCAACCCCGTTCTCCCCCCCCCCCCCCCCCCCGCCTACCCCCTACCCCCCCCCCCCCCTCATCGACAAATCAACAACACATTAGCGCTTTACTAAACTGTAGGATGAAAATGTTTTTTTTTTTTTTGAACACTTATTTTTTAAATAATGGAACATAAATGCTATTTAGTTTCCATTGCTGTCCAGAATGAGATTTTCACTCTGCAGCGGAGTGTGCGCTGATTTGAAACTTCCTGGCAGATTAAAACTGTATGCCCGACCGAGACTCGAACTCGGGCCCTTTGCCTTTCGCGGGCAAGTGCTCTACCAATTTAGCTACCGAAGCACGACTCACGCCCGGTACTCACAGCTTTACTTCTGCCAGTATCCGTCCCCTACCTTCCAAACTTTGCAGAAGCTCTCCTGCGAACCTAGCAGAACTAGCACTCCTGAAAGAAAGGATATTGCGGAGACATGGCTTAGCCACAGCCTGGGGGATGTTTCCAGAATGAGATTTTTCACTCTGCAGCGGAGTGTGCGCTGATATGAAACTTCCTGGCAGATTAAAACTGTGTGCCCGACCGTGACTCGAACTCGGGCCCTTTGCCTTTCGCGGGCAAGTGCTCTACCAAACGAGCTACCGAAGCACGACTCAAGCCCGGTACTCACAGCTTTACTTCTGCCAGTATCCATCTCCTATCTTCCAAACTTTACAGAAGCTCTCCTGCGAGATGAAGAACTTGCCGCAGAAGAGGAATTCGTGACGGGCCGCATTGAACCAGTTAGAAGACTGATAAACAAAACAGGAAATGTGCGAACAGGGCTTTCGCTGTGAGGTTTCTGTACAAACTTGATTATGTACGTAGATAGTTCGTCTATTTTTTGACGAGTGAGTTCGCGAGTATCAGAATACCCGGCCATAGCTTTTTATTGCACTGACTTACAAGCTTAAATGTTTTTACGGCCAAAGCATCGCAGACCTTAGAATCTGACACAAATTTCGACTTGATACCTGTACCCGTTCCTAAGAAAAAGGGGTCTTAACAGAGAGTCAGACGCCGGCCAGTGTGGCCGAGCGGTTCTAGGCACTTTAGTCTGGAACCGAGCGACCACTACGGTCGCAGGTTCGAATCCTGCCTCGGGCATGACTGTGTGTAATGTCCTTAGGTTACTTAGGTTTAAGTGGTTCTAATTTCTAAGGGACTAATGACCTCAGATGTTAAGTCCCATAGTGCTCAGAGCCATTTGAACCAGTTCTCCGCTCACTGGATCCGCTGGAAGTAATTCATTAATTTTTCGCTGTGGCGAAACATATGTTGTGAAGAGAACTCAACATTTGTACTTCTCTTCCGATTTTATCTTGGATAGGAGAAGTACACTGATCCACCAAACGTCATTATTTGGGGAATATGATTTAAAATAGACATGCGTACTGATGAAAGCGATGGCCGAAGCTGCTAGCACTCCTTAGTTGTCCCTTAAACATCTGTTGATGGAACTGAAAACGCTTTATGCTTGCAGACTTCAGCTATACTTTTATAGAATATTTTGTGGTAAACATAAACAGACGTTTTAGTACAGTCCTCTTTCTTCGGTAAGTACTAACTGGTTACAATTAAGTATTATCATCTCTGTTAGAATAGAAAGTACTGGGCTTCTCTGAAACTAAAATTTTTTTCGGAATACTCGCTCCTTTCTCTCTTATGAGCTGCAGGTAAACCTCGTTTCGACATCTTGAATCGTTTATGAAATATATGCGTTGTATATGTTATGTAGACTATCCTGTGTACGTAAAGATGATATATAATTTTTATGCCTTATGTGGAGAAGCGCTCCTGATAGCACTTGTACGTAGTTATGCAAACTCTTGATAATCAGGTAAGTGAGACTCGGTAGTAACTACCACCGATACTTTTCACCCTCTTTCACTATCGGAGCTCTAACAATCTATACCATGTAAAACATAAGAGTTTTCTCCCAAATGATAAAGGAGGTTACTGTACAGAGGGTAATTGAACATAAGGAGAGGAACGTGAGCTTAGTGACGCCTCTGATCCGAAGTAACACTTGTGAAGGGACACCCTCCTCTAGCATTACTTGTCCTCAACTGAAGTAGTCGATACCAGAAATATTTTCGAATTTTGAACAGGTTAATATTATCTAAGCAATTTTCGTAAAATATTTCGTGTGATTTTGTACACGCTGTGTTATATTTCAAGGTAAAATCTATAAAGAGAAATTACTTTATTTTCATTGTTACAATCGAAATGTACTAGCTCTGAATGTACAGAAACATTTGAAACTACGAAATATTTGGCACAATTAAAATTTCTATTATTAATTCCGCTATTTGGTGATATTTATTATGTTAATTTCTGAATTCATTTACAAAATAGTATTATAAATTAACAGAAATTCATCTGCAAAAAAATTTGTAAAGCCTTTGGAATATTGTTGTTACCGCAGAGTGAAGTAGCAGTGGGCATGCTTTGATGTGTTCGGACGTGTTTTTGTATCTTAGAAGAACAATGTAATTTCTCTTATGTGAAAATTCAAAAGACAGTGTGATAAGGAAAAATGTGACAGTATAAATAATCGCGAAAACAAAAAATTTGCACAGGCTTACTTCAGAATTATTTAAGTCGGTTGGAACCTTGAAAACCTAAAGTATGAAAATTTCAGCTTCAAGAATCCGCCCCTAGTCAGGAACAGTTGAACAACTATGAGAAAAGAAGATAAGTAAAACGTTTGTTGTAAATCTTACTCCCCTCGCATCTTTGAGAAAAGACTTTACTATCGATAACAGCAGTGATATCAACAAATTGTGGGAGGGGGATATTACACACTTCTACTTGTAAATTTTCTTTTCCGAGTGACAGATTTCATGAATGATTCTACATAGATGCCTATGCCTGGAGAGCGCTTACGAAACCTGCCGAATCGTTCAGTGCTCACTTTATCAACAATACTACTACCAGAACGGGTAATCGTGAGGTCTCTTATACCACAGATTTTGTTATGAAAATAATGTGAGTGAGTACGATGCCTTTGCAAACAACAGAGCAGCTTGAAAGACGGCCTTACGTAACGAGCGGCTCTGATACATAACAGAACCCCAGCCATGCGCAAATCACTCACTGATACACAGTCAGCCACGAGCATTGAATTACGTTGCGAGCCGCCTCTGATCGCGAGAGGGAGGCGCCTTAGCCGAAAACCAGGTTTATCTTAGCGCAATGCCAATGAGAACCCGCGGCGGCAGTGGACGATTCAGTTCCGTCACGATTTGAAAAACAAAGGCACTCTCATGTTGTGCTGCAGCGCCACGACCAGCGTGTTGCAGCAAGCAGTATTTGAGGTATTTGCCTGATGTTTCACATGGACACATTCAACCATCAACCTACGATGCAAAGGCGAGACTGTAACAAGTAGTTAGCACTTTGGTTGCATCCATGCACTTCTAGATAGAAAGCTAACTACCACGATAGAATTATCCGAATGAGACGAAAATAGGTAGATGTCATGTACATACAGAGTCAAACAAATGATTACAAATTGAGAAAAAGTGGATGATTTAATCAAGAAAAAGAGTTTCACAAACTGAGCAGGTCAACAACTCGTCGGTCCATCTCTGGCCTTTCGACTTGACATTGACAGAGTTGTTCGATGTTCTCCTGAACGATATCGTGCCAGGCTCTGCCAGATTAGAGCGCTAGATCCTCAAAATCTCGAACTGGTTGGAGGGCCCTAGCCATGATGCTCCAAACGTTGTCGATTGGGGAGACATCCAATGATTTTTCTGGACGATGTAGGGTTTGGCAAACACGAGGACAAGCAGTAGAAATTCTTGCCAAGTGCGGGCGGGCGTTATCTTGCTGCAATATAAGTTCAGTATGGCTTGCTCTGAAGGGTGACAAAAAGGGGCATAGAATATCGTTGACGTATCGCTGTGCAGTAAGTGTGCCGCGGATAACAACCAAAGGGGCCCTTCTATGAAAAGGAATGTCAAGTAGGCTATCACTTGAGGTTGTCGGGTAGTATGGCTGGCGATAGTCATGTTGGTAACCCACAGTATTCCAAGGCGTCCCCGGACATGGCTTAAGCCTGGAATCTCGTCGAGTGGAGTAGAAATGTCTTCAGTGATGAGCCCCATTTTGAAATGAGCCCCAGTGACCAGTGAAGACGTGTCGCACCCTACCTTGGCCAGCAAGATTGCCGTATCTCTCTCCAACTGACAACGTTTGGGGCATTGTAGGCAGGGCCCTCAGACTAGATCAGGATTTTGTCTTTCTAACGCACCAGTTTGCCAGAATTTGGCACTATATCCCTCAGGAGGACATCTAACAACTCTATCAATCAATGTTTAACCGAATAACTGCCTGCGTAAGAGCTTGAGGTGGACCAACGCGTTATTGACGACCTCAAATTGTGAAGCTTTTTCTCTTGAATAAATAATCAATTTTTTTTCTGAAATTGCAACCATTTGTTTGTCTGTGCATCTTGTACATCACATCCATCGGTTTACGTCCCATTCGGATTGTTCCTTTGTTGGAGCTTTTTTTTTTGTACTTAGAGTGTATGCTTGGGTTCTCTGACAACATTAAAGCCATGTAAAATCGTGTTTTTTTGCCGCGTTGTCTTTTACAGGCAGATTTAACGTGCAGAATATTGGATCTATATTCTTATTTTTGAGTTATTTCAGAAAATGCGGCGATTAGGGTAATCTGGTAATCTGGAAATGCAAGTGACCTATTTACTTCATTCTCTCACTCGCAATATGTTTTTAGGTGGTATGTAAAGTCATTTCCTTCGTGACTCAGTGATGTTCGGATGCGATGTTAGACAAACCGATTCGATGTTTTTTCCAGCCACGATGGCGAAACTGCGCAGCTTACGTGATTGTAAAGTATATGTTTTTTGATACATTTAGACATCGCAACGTCAATATCTTACACGTCTCTTCTCGAACTGTCACTTCCGCCAACACGTGGGATAACTAACGGCTCTCGCTGGAGACGCTTTATTATCTTGAGCGTTTTAAATAGAATAAAATGGCTCTGACCACAATGCGACTTAACTTCTGAGGTTATCAGTCGCCTAGAACTTAGAACTAATTAAACCTAACTAACCTAAGGACATCACACACATCGATGCCCGAGGCAGGATTCGCACCTGCGACCGTAGCGGTCGTTCGGCTGCAGACTGTAGCGCCTAGAACCGCACGGCCACTCCGGCCGGTTTTAAATAGAATAGACTGATAAATTCATTCCTGATGTATTAAACAGACAGAGAAATAACTACTAGGTTGAACTTATATGCAATCTACGTTATGTAACGTACCCCGACTGCAATGTTTAAACTTCAACTAATATTATTAATGTCTTTGAAATTCACACATTTAATTCGTTAAGTTGAGAGAAGCCACAGTTAAGTGATTCGAAAATAACTCGATCTCCTTATATAGTGTTTAACCTACGCATTATATAAAAATGATAAAAAGTGTAGCTGGAAAACACTGACAATCTTCACAGCTAAAAGCTGACAGAAGGTAAATTCAGTACAAACTCATATATAACAAGAGTCTAACCCACACAACACAGGCTAGCCAAGTGTAGATTAGAAATAGGAAATGTTTAAAGTCCCACACTGGCAAATGGTGACATTCCAGTCTAGTGCCCAAATTTAGAGTCCAATCAAATTCACAAGTAAACATAAAAATTCTGTTGAACTGCTGCTAATGCAGAATAACTCTTAAGACCTCTTTGAACCTGTACGAAATATTTTTAAGTGCCGCATATGATGGGTCTATTTCTCTCACCGAATACATACGCGGCTGCATCACCGATCACACTAAGCCGCCCGGTATTAGCCGAGCGATCTCAGATGCTGCAGTCATGGACTGTGCGGCTGGTCCCAGCGGAGTTTCGAGTCCTCCCTTGGGTATGTGTGTGTGTGTGTGTGTGTGTGTGTGTGTGTGTGTGTGTGTTTGTCCTTAGGATAATTTAGGTTAAATAGTGTGTAAGATTAGAGACTGATGACCTTACCTGTTACGTCCCATAAGATTTCACACACATTTTTCATCGCACTAACTTAGATCTTGTTTCTTCAAACTCATACCAAATTGTGAGAAAGTGATAGATGGCCATCGCCCTTTTAAGGCCTCCGATTTCCCCTCCACGGAAACACCCTTCATCTAGCTCACTTAATGGATTGCTGCTTTCACCAGCCAGATTCACAACTTTTTACACGTAAATGATATCCAAAACCTGATTGCACCACTAGCTGCGGACTAAAATTCTCCCCCCCTGCAGGTTCGGAGGTAAGAATAGGCCCGCGGTATTCCTGCGGCTAAAGGAGTCTCAACTGTTCCAGCCTTTATTGTGATGGTTCCCTAAGAGGTTTGACCACTACATTTCAACATTTTTCCTCTAGTGAATACCATTTGGGGAAGGATGCTTTACGTGGTGCATTCTATATCCATCTTGCCCTAAGACCTGGCATATTCGTTATTGTCATGAAGTTGGACTTATACTGAGCTTCCGGCCACATCGGCTGCAATGTGTTCCGGGTATCCTACATTCCCTCCATTGTGCACTTCCATCTTTGCTCCCTTTATTAGTGGATATTCGACACCCGACAACCAGCACGGTAGCCAGTCCGTTGTGGTGGGGTCGACATGTACCCTATTGATGCTAGCCCCCTGACTACCGAGGGATCGCACTGCTGATGCCTCAGCCGCTACCTCCACACGTATGCCGAGGAGTAGATGCCTGTCTCTCTGGGGCATCGGGACTCCCGGCTAAGGCCATCCTGCCAGGTGGTGTTTGCTGTGGCTGGGTGGCGCCCGTGGGGAGAGCCCCTGGTCGGAGTGGGTGGCATCAAGGCGGATGACCCGCAGTGAAGCGTGGTACATCATCTATCGCTGGTGGGCCTCCACCAGCAGTCTCTAAGCGATCGAGGTCTAACCTCAGCGGCAAGAAATACGAACCAAGATCATTTCCCTCCCTAGCCACTCCATGGTAGGAACGTATGGCTAACGAAGGCAGTGGAGATTGTTCACCCTGGTACCTCATGTGTACGCGAGTTGATGGTGAATCATTTATGTCGACAAAACCCCAGTTTTTTGTGGAGCATTTAGAGGACAAGTTCGGGGAGGTGGAGGGCTTGTCCAAAATGCGGTCTGGTTCAGTTCTCATCAAAACAGCATCCTCCGCCCAGTCACGGAGGTTGCTCGCTTGTGACAAGTTGGGGGATGTTTCAGTTAGCACCACGCCCCATAAGAGTCTAAACATGGGCCAGGGTATTATCTTCTACAGGGATCTTCTTCTGCAGTCCGAAGATGAACTATGCGCCAACCTAGAACGACGAGGTGTTCACTTCGTCCGGCGGGGGTCGGAGGGATAACAAGATAGCCACCGGTGCCTTCATCTTGGCTTTCGAGGGTAATGAATTACCCGAAAAGGTTAAGGTGATAGTTTACCGTTGTGATGTGAAACCATATATCCCTCCTCCGATGCGGTGTTTTAAATGCTGGAAGTTCGGGCACATGTCATCCCACTGTACTTCCGGCATCACGAGTCGAGATTGTGGACGTCCTTCGCGTCCCAATACTCCATGTGCCCCGCCTCCTATTTCTGTTAACTGCGGAGAACACCATTCCCCCTGCTCACCGGACTGTAGGATACTCCAGAAAGAAAGGAAGATAATGGAATATAAGACCCTGGACTGCCTGACCTACACCGAGGCAAAGCAGAAATATGAGCACCTACATCCTGTGCCAGTGACATCGACGTATGCCGCTGCTGCAACACCAGTTCGATCCTCTACTGTGTCGTCACATACAGGTGGCTCTTAGCTATGTCAGAATTCACTGGCCCCCTTGATTGTGGGGGGCACTTCACTCCCTGTTGCTCCTGTTCCATCTACTTCATGAGCAACACCACCCCAATCATCGGGGACATTAGTTCCCACTTCTCAGCCAGGGGAGTGTGAGACTTCTTTGGTTACTGTCACCAGGAAGGGGTCCCTTAGGGTTCTCCTGTCCCAGGCTTTGCCCAGTGCCAAAGCGGACACCCACAAGTTTCTGGTCGTAGGACCTCACGGTCGTCGTCCATCCCTGAGACTGACCCAGTGAGGCCCTCCCAGTCAGACCCACCAAAGGCACAGCGTGCAAAGCAGACGAAGAAAAAGGCTCCCAAGCATCCTCATTGCGGAGGCACCTGTCCCACCGGAACCTTCCAACTCTGCATCTCAGGATAACGTGGAGATTCTGGCGTCCGCTGAGTACCTGGATCTCGCCAGTCCCTCAGACGCGATGGAAAGTTGTTGCACAGGTAGTGAAACGGTGGCAGCAGGGGCCCAGGAGGCGTAATCGGCCTCCCCAGTCCCTTCCTGCCTTTCTCCACCATGGACAACGTCATCTTCCAGTGGAACTGCGGCGGTTTCTTCCTCCATCTTGCTGAGCTCCGACAACTTCTCAGCCTTCACACTTTCTTCTGCATTTCTCTTCAAGAATCTTGGTTTCCGGCAATGCGAACCCCCGCTCTCCGTGGCTATCAGGGTTATTACAAGAACCGGGCAACTTATGAATGGGTATCTGGTGGCGTCTACACCTATGTCCTTCACTCTCTTCAAAGCGAGTCTGTCCCTCTACAAACACCTTTAGAGGCTGTCGCTGTTCGGGTGTGGACGTCACAGGATGTTACTGTTTGCAGTCTCTATCTTTCACCGGATGATGATGTTCCAGAGCATGTCCTGGCGGCGATGATAGCCCAATTACCGCCACCTTTCCTGTTACTGGGCGGCTTCAACGCCCATAACCCTCTGTGGGGTGGTTCAGTGGCAAGAGGTCGAGGCGTCACCGTTGAGAATGTATTGACACAGCTCAACCTCTCCCTTTTAAACGATGGTGTCTTCACACATTTCAGTGGGGCACACGGCATGTACTCCGCCATCAACCTTTCGGTCTGCAGGCCTAGCCTCTTACCGTCTGTACAATGGAGCATGCATTACGACCTGTGTGGTAGTGACCACTTTCCGATCTTCATGTCACTTCCACAGCGACACTCGTCTGGGCGCCCTTGCAGATGGGCTATGAATAAGGCTGACTGGGACTTGTTCTCCTCCACTGCCGCTATTGAACCTGCTTCTCATGAAGCCATTGATGCGGCTGTTCACTCAGTCACCATCGGCATCGCTACTGCCGCAGAATCGGCCATTCCTCGTTCTTCTGGGTCCCCTCGGCGTAGGACTGTGCCTTGGTGGTCGCCTGAGATCGCTGAGGCGAGTAAAGATCGCCGGCGGGCGCTCCAGCGTCACAAGCGGCATCCATCTTTAAAACACCTCATCACCTTCAAACGGCTGCGTGCACAGGCCCGCCGCCTTATCCGCCACCGCAAGCAGGAGTGCTGGGAACGCTATGTTTCCACCAATGGCCTCCATGTCTCTCCATCGCAGGTCTGGGAAAAGATTCGACGCCTCTATGGCTATCGGACCCCTGTCAGCGTCCCTGCGCTCTCACTGAATGGAGCAGTTTGTACTGACTCCGACGTAATTGCAAATCGCTTGGAAGAGCATTTTGCTCTGAGTTCCGCTTCTGCGAATTACTCACTGGCCTTCGCTCCATTAAAGAGCGGATGGAACGTTGGAGTCTTTCATTTCGCACCCACCATCCTGAAGCCTACAATGTTCCATTCAGTGAGTGGGAATTTCACAGTGCCCTAGCTGCTTGCCCTGATACAGCTCCTGGGCAGCGTCGCATCCACTGAAATACCTTTCAGTATACTGCCAGCGACTCCTCCTCGACCTTTTCAACCGTCTATGGGTCGGGGGTGAGTTTCCGTCGCAATGGCGGGAAAGCGTTGTTATCCCCATTTTGAAATCTGGCAAGAACCCTTTCGAGGTGGACAGCTACTACCCCATTAGCCTCACTAACGTTCTTTGCAAGTTGCTCGAACGGATGGTGAGCCGGCGATTGAGTTGGGTACTCGAGTCTCGGGACCTCCTGGCTCCGTCTCAGGGTGGGTTCCGTAAAGGCCGCTCTGCCGCCGACAATCCGGTGAGCCTGGAGTCAGCCATCCGTACGGCCATTGTCCACCGTCAGAACCTCGTCGCTGTGGTTTTCGACACGTGGAAGACGTACGATACGACATGGCGCCATAACATCCTCTCTACGCTTCATGGTTGGAGTCTTCGAGGTCCACTGCCGATTTTCATCCGAAATTTTCTGTCGCATCGAACCTTCCGCGTGCAAGTCGCGGCATCCCATAGTTCCTCCCGAGTTCAGGAGAACGGGGTGCCCCAGTGATCTGTTTTAAGTGTCTGCCTGTTTCTAACGGGCTCGCTGCGGCAGTGGGAACGTCTGTCTCAGCGTCCTTGTATGCTGCCGCCTTCTGCCTCTACTATAGCTCCATTGGCATTGCAGCTGCTGAACTTCAGCTGCAGGGCGCTATCTGTAAGGCACAGGCCAACCACTGTCACACTCTGTGCGATTTTAATTCGTATTGTCTGATCTCTGTCTGAGTCTTTCTTGTCCTGTGTCATCTGCCATATTTTCTGTCCTTCGTTTTTTATTCTCTGTGGAAAAAGGGACCGATGACCGTAGCAGTCTGGTCCCTTTAACCCCCACAAACCAACTAACTAAAATTCTAATCAAGACTGATGGTTTACAATTAATTTTAAATGCAATAGTTTCTTAAAAATTTAAAGATATCGAGTTTTATTGCAGTGGAAAAATATCAGCTCATAACCTCTTATTACAATAAATACGGATATGGCACCACTTTCTACTGGATTTTCTCATCATCTTACCACTGAAATAATTAGAATAATGGTCGGTAAAAAATAAACAACTTTATAAACAATTAATTGAAAAAACGCAATAAAAATATAAACCTTGTAGAATAAATCTTCGACGTGGTGTATAATTACGTCGGCCAATGCATACTGCCTTGCTGATTGTGTATGCATCTTGTACTAAATGTTATGCAGATTTTTAATTAACGTTCAATTAAAAGGTATTTCACAACTTACTTAATTATATTACAAAACATGTGAGTAGTTCAGTCGATGCACATCACTGAAACCTTCAATTTGAGTGCTTTATCTGTTTTGTACCATGAATATTGTAAAAGTAACTAACAAAAATTATCACGGTGCAGTATCTTCCCATTTGTATTTCTTTATATTTGCTTATTGCAAGAAACGCGTTACTCTCCTCCTCAATTTGACGTATCGTATTTCACCGTATCTTTTACAGTTTGCACTGTAGGTGCTCAAACTCGAACAAGACAAAGGAACCCGCTGTGCATGCTAGGAACGCCAGTCTGAATCTGACAGGTCCATACGGCACGGTCGTCCGCTGCAGCCGGCTGCCGACAGTTCCACCACAACACAGCCGCATACGCTGTAACGCTACAACCTCCGTCTGCCTTTCTTTTTAAATTTGTAGCCGTGTGCAATGCTTCAAATTAAATAGGGGAAGAGGGGGGTAGCGGTACAGGGCCCGGGCTGCGTGGCCCTCAGCGCGTGCAAGCTGAGAGCCGCTCTCGACCAAACCAAATCACCCATGTGATTCTTCAGTTTCTCCCGGCTTACTTCAGGACGAAAGAGTTCACGGGTGAACAGCCGAGTGTTGGTGTCCAACGGGCACTATATTTCGGCAAGCGACCACGTTGTCGTCAGGTGCGCTGACGAATTACCACCGAGGACGCTGACGCTGAAAAGACGAGCCTATCTTTGGCTCGAGGTGGTGCAGTTTAGACAAAATTTGTCATTCCTGCGGTTCCTGTAAAAGAGAGAAAGATATATCACCACTCTTGTTGATTGGTCCTAGCTGGTGTAACCTGGAAAAGAGAGACACAGTCTGTTGAGGGATTAGTAAACCTTAATGCCTCAGCAGGTCAGGCCAACGCGTGGTTGGCCTCTGATGAGGTTGTTGGCCCAGTCCACGGATGAGCCGGTTGCGGGAGCGTCCCGTCTTCTCGTAGAACTTCTTGGCGATGGCGCGAAACCCGTCTCGGAGAGGCAGGATCGCGGTGTCCTCGTGGAGTTGGCACGTCGAGAAGCGCCTCGGAAGATGCACAGCACTCTTCAGGGTCGCAGTTCTGTCTCCGCTGCGGAAGCACAATGAGAGCATCTGCGGCTTTCCCCCAGACCACGGCCGCATACTCTAACAGTGGGCGAACCAATGTTAGGTAAAGCATGATGCCGTGTTGCGGTGGCAATGATAACTGCGGGATTAGCAGCAGGATACAGGGTGCGAAGGCGTCCTATTACTCTCTCTTTCACATCACGGATGTGATTCTTCCAGGTGAGCCTGCGGTGTAGGGTAACTCCTAGGTATTTCGCCGTCCCGCTCCATGGGATAGGTTCTCCCAGGATTTCGACCCGCGTAAGCCCTGGCGGCAGAAGTCTTCGGGTGAAGACGACTGCCTAGCTCTTTGTGACGTTGAATTTCAGCCGCGACTTTGTTCCCCATGAGCCCAAGGCGTCGCACCCGCATTGGAGGCGGTTTCTCAGCACTTGAGCGTTCATCCTGCGAGTGAACAGGGCTGTATCATCAGCGTACAGCGCCAGTTCGGCTCTTTCCACTTTCGGCGCATCGGCAGTGTATAGGGAGTACAGCGAGGGGCCGAGAACGGACCCCTGTGGCACCCCTGCACGTATCTTCCGGTCTGTGGACGTACCGTCGTCAGCCCTCTCGTGGAAGGTTCGTACAGGCAGGTACGGCCGCAGCAACGTCACGTGGGACGTCGGTATCCCTTGTTCAAAGAGTTTGAGCTCGAGACGTCGAGGAACACTGCCCCAAAGAATTCCCTTCTTTTCAGTGCCCTCATCGCCGGTTCTACAACCCGCAAGAGATGGTGGGAAGTGGCATGTTCTTCTCGGAACCCGATCTGCTCGTCCGGGATGATGCCCTCCTGAGTGACATGTCGCATCAGTCTTCTCGCGTACAGCCTCTCGAAAACTTTCGAGAGGGACTGGAGCAGGCTGTTGGTTCGGTAGCTCGATGCCTGGCGTGGGTCCTTGCCGGATTTCAGAGTGCCCACGACCTCCGCGTGTTTCCACGCAGAGGGGTAGACACCTGATCGGAGAATCTCGTTGAAAACATCGGCAAGTTACCGGTGTAAGCCTGGCGAAAGTTTCTTCAGCAGGAGGCATGTGACGCCATCGCTGCCTCCAGCCTTCTTTGGGTTCAGCGAGCGAAGCTGCACAGCAACTTCCTCCCCCATTATCGATTCGATAACGTCGCCTTCCACGCTACGCGGAAGGTTGGTAGTTGCTCGTGGACTCGCCGCATGTGGTCGTCGTCGATGACGTCGGCCACCGGTGTGAAGTTCGCTGCAAATGCGTCAGCCAGGACGCTGGCCTTCGCGTCGGGGTCGCTGGCGAAGTCGTTCCCGACCTGTAAAGGCGGTATTCGCTGTAGGAAGGACTTTACCACCCTGCATGCACTGCCGTCCTCAGGATTGAGGGTAGACACAAGGTCTTCCCGTTCCTGGTTCCGGTGTTGCTCGACTGCTGCCTTAATTTCCCGTCTAATGCGGTTTAAGCGGCGCGTCGTGTCTGGTTGGCGAGTGAGCTGCCATTCACCAAACAGTCGGTTCTTTTCGGTGATCGCGTCCAGGATAGGGCGCGGTAGCTGTCGCGAGAAGTCTCGTGGTCCTTGGCGACGTCTCGGCGTGGCTTCCTCCGCTGCTCGGAGTATTCTTCGAGTGAATAATGCTAGGGTGGCGTCTGCCCCTACCTCAGCGGGGTTTGGCGCGTCCTCGAGCAGTCCGAAGGCTTTCGTCTGAAAGCGTTCGGCGTCCAGCCTGCGATAGCTCGGACGGCTCTCTGGAAGAGAAGCTCCGACCACGTCAAGGCCTAAAATGACCCGTGCGTGGTCGGAGGAGAGGACGTGACGCGTCTCGGCGGTCCCGAACTGCCCGATGCCCGAGCAATATAGAGCACGTCCGGTTGTCCCCGTGCAGGGAGGATCGTGGGGTCAAAGGCCCCCACGGTGATCGCGCTGTTGCGGTAAACAACGCGGGAGAAGCGGCGCCCGCGAGTTCCATTCGGTGTGTTTCGCATTGAAATCCCCGGCAATGAAAGCTCGCCCCTCCAGCAACAGCAGGGCGTCGAAGTCGTCTTCGTCTAACTGTCTGCCAGGCTGCCAGTACACCGACACGAAAAGAATCTTTCCGGCGGTGGTGTTGACTGCCACTCCTGTGGCCTCGAGCGCGTTAAGCGCCGGCATTTGAACCCGGTGGTGGCGCAGTGACTTCTTCACGTAGGTGGCAGTGCCGCCCCCGTGGGGCTCCGTCATCTCAGGGTCGACCTCGGGTTTGAGGAAGGTCTCCTGCACAAGGCAGATGTCGACTACCTCGTCCCGTAGGAACTGGTGAAACTCGCCCTGCTGTGGATGGAGACCCCGAGCGTTGAACGTGCAAATGGTTAACCCATAAATATGTTCTTTATCCATTTTAAGGCTGACTATTCCCGGCGGTGGACAGGAGGGCCGCCGTCACTGCTCCAACGAGGACCGGTAGCTGAGTCATCAGCTGGTTGAGCGACCTCAGAAGCGCGGTCAGCTCCGTGGTGTCTTCCTTCGCCGTTTCGGGAAGGTTTGACTCCTTCGCGACGTTTCCCGCAGTCGGCAGCGGAGCGGCGTGCTGGGAACGCCCTGCGCGTGCGGCAACCCCTCCTGCAGCCGCGTGCGCCGGCTAGCCGGCATCCCCGACTGCAGGCGGCGCCGCGGGTGATGGCAGATGCGACGGCTGCGGTGCCGGTGCGGGCTCCCCTGCAAGCGGCCCTGGCCGCTCGGAAGAGGCGGCCGGCTTCCCCTTAGCAGAAGCTGCGGCTCGGGTTTACGCGGCTGGCGCGCTCCCCGCTCTTGAATGCGGCGCATCCCCGGTAACAGGCGACATGGTCCCCGTTACAGTTGCAGCACGTCGGTCGCTCCTCCTTCTTCTTCGGGCAGTCACGCGACGGGTGCTCCTCGGCGCACTTGCAGCATCGCACAGGCATCCTGCAGAACTTCGCCACGTGGTCCATGCGCTAAGCACTGGGCTCGTCTGCCTTTTGCGCGGAGTGGCTCGACCTTCACGTCGAAGTTGGCAATGTTTTCAACCTGAAAAATTTTCCGGTTATCGACATTGTCGACTGAAACCACAAGGAACAAGTGCATGTCCCTGTGGGTCATGGGCGACCACATCAGGCCGACGTGGTGGGTCTGGAAGCCGAGTTCCTCCATCCGCCGCTGTAGGAAACCCACTGCAGCCTTCCTGCACCTTTCCAAAATTTCACGAATACTGTGCCATCTACAGTGCTTTCCTCTCAGGACTGACTAGATTTCTTTCATTTGTTTGGCTTAATCATTCAGGACAATGTACTTCCTGTTTCTCTCTTTGATCTTCGGGACAGTGTTGCTAAATTATGTGCAGAATTTCAGGACTTGTTTTCAGAGTATTTAGGCAAAGCTTACTTTTATTTGCCCATAGCTCAATGGAGGACCATACACAACCCCGTTTTGTTAGGGCTAGTCCTGTCCCTCAGGCTCTTCGATAACAGATGCCTTAGGCATTGCTGCTTTCCAACATAGTGGGTTCGTAACACCTAATACTGCGCGTCAATGGACGCCCCTCTTATTATTCTAAAGAAGCTGTTCGGCAGACTCTAGTTGTGCGCCGATTTTAAGAGAACCGTGAATCCTGAAACAGTCACAGAGCTACCCCTTGTCGTACCCGGAAGAATTGATGGTTAAATTGGGTGCTGATCGCTACTTTTTCAAAACTAATTTGCGCGACTCCTGCTTGCTTTACCTCTGAAAGCGCAGTCACAATAAATAATCGTCATTAACAGTCATCTTGGTATTTTCAATTTTTTGAGACTGCCGTTTGATTTCTGCATCAGTCATATTTCAGGGCTTTCTGGAGCAGCTGACTGCAAAAGTTTAGTTTTTCTCGAATTATTTTGATGATATTGTCATCTCAGGACACACTCTTGAAGAACACATTATTATTCTTCGCATTCGGTTACAAATGTTGTCTGCAGCTGATCTCAAATATAACAGAGACAAATGTGTGCTTTTTCAGACGGAACTTGTGTACTTATGACATGTAATTAATAGCCAAGGTGTTCTCCCACTGCAGTCAGATTTGCTTGCAACGTGTGGGAATTACAGTCTGTGTATGGGAAGCTCATGTAGTACATTCGGTTTATTCCTAATGTCGTTCAAATCATGGCTCCATTGCATTGACTGCCTAGGAACAATGATCCTTGTATGTGGTCGCAAGAGTGTCAGTCTGCTTTCTAGAAGCAGAAAGATGCTTCGCTTAGTGTTCGATGCCCTGTTCATTTTGATCCAGCAAAACCTGAGGTCTCGGCTGTGAAACCTTCCTCTTGCAGTATTGCTGTAATTTTATTCCATAAATTTGGTTCTGCTGACAGGCAGATTGCTTTTGTTTCGATGTTGTTGAACAAAACTCGATGTAATTATTTACAAATGAAAAGGAGATTCTCACCATTGTCTATGGTGTCACTAAGTTTGCTGCAACGGTGAGCTCTTCTCTTGTCAAATTACGAATGTGATATTGTGTATCAGCCCACTTCTAAGCATGACAATGCAGACACTTTCCTTCGTCCACCTGATGGCCCAGATTCCGCACTCGATGAGTTCTCTACTTCTTGTTGCTAAACTGATACACAAGACACGAATGCTCTGCATAGCTTTACCCTTAATCACCGGAAAACTGACCAGGCCACAGCAGCTGATCTTGAAATGCAGATTTTGTTGCACTACATCCACATGGTTGGTCGCATTCAGCCAGACAGATTCGTAGCTCTGTGGTTCGCCGATATTTTGTCCGTCGGCACTCCCTTATTCACTAAGGTGTCATTTTGCTTCGCACCGATAGTGATCAGTTGTGGTTCCCCAGGCTCTCCAGCCTAACATGCTTCGTTTACGTCACCAAGGTCAGTGCGGTGTCGTTCACACCAAGCAGCTGGCATAACGTCATTGTACTTGGTACAGTTTGGATGCGCAAATTGACTCCTCAGTGCCAAGCCAGTGCTGAACATGTCAGCCCAAACCCCAAGCACCTTGGCAACATTTGCACATGGATTTCATGGGTCCTTACTGGAGAACACGTTGAAGCTTTTAGCAAATTTCTTTTCGTGGTTCCTATGCACTCTAGTAACGCTCGTTCCGCAATTCAACCTTTTTTTTCCCTCGAGGGTTTGCCTGAAGTGATTGTGACTGAAAACGAACATGTTTTTGCTGCCGAATTTCAACAGTTTTTCACCACTTTTGGCATCAACCTTATTCACGCGCAATCCATTGGCGGGGCTGAATGCTTTTTATGAAGATTTAAGCAACAGATGGAAAAGCCTAATGTCTCCTATACACAGGATCTGCTGCTACTCTTGTCTTCCTAGCACTTGCAGCGACGAGACAGGCCATCGCCAGCAGAATTGGACAGGACCATCTCACCCTGCTTCAGCTGTTGCACCCACCACGGCGGGTGATACCCATTACGGGTAGACGACAGGATATCAGACTAACTACAGATTTCAGGGTGGATGGAGGCGCTGGAAGGGAGGCGTCATCGTTTGAGTTGCTGGACGTTCTCTCTTTTTACAGCAGACACCGAGAGGATTGCCGAGACGCCAACAGAATCAAATTCGTCCATGTTAATTGTATGATTCTGTTGCAGGCCTTGTGCTTTCAGATGCTGTGTCTGCCTGGACACAACAGAACTCACTGCATCCGACACCTGAGGGCTGCACACCATCGGCACCAGTCCCAGAGCTGATGGTAGTCGACTCCCTTTCAAGGTCGTCGCCATCTCGACAGATACCATCGTCTAGTGATGGATGACTTCCCCAGTGGCTGTCCCACGTGCCCCCTCGGGTCCCCTCTGCAGTTGTCTAGATGCCTCTGTATTCGTTTGCTGCTGTGCCTCTGGATGTGGATGCGTGCCCTTGCCTGGTGCCTGGTGTCGTCTCTGCTGGTGTTCCTGGGCGGGCACAGGGCCTATACTTGGGCAAGCGCGGGAGCTCGGCACCGGAGTCAGTTTCGACTCACTTCTCCTCATTGTTATACTGTTATCTGTATTCAACCCTGCTCCCCTTCGTTATTTGCTCGTCTACACTACACAGACGACGACGAGGATGTTTGGGGGGCGGGGGGTGAGGAATGCATACAACTCCTCAGGCATCCCAGAGTCGGCAAACGAAATTGCAAGTTTCCTGTCAGAAGCTGATAGTTGTCGTGCTGGATCCAGCGGACCCAATGGAGCACGCCCACTGCGCCTGACCTACAGCGGGTCTGGACTATGAGCACCGCCTGCAGCCGCAATGTAGGATGGCCAGCGGCAGCCATACAGCCCACTCGTACTTAGACCAACTTCGCTAGTAACACTACGCAGATGGTGCCTAGCCACGGCTCTGACACCATCGTTCGTGCTTTAGTTGACGGGGCCGCGCGGGAATAGCCGATCGGTCTAAGGCGCTGCAGTCATGGACTGTGCGGCTGGTCCCGGCGGAAGTTCGAGTCCTCCCCCGGGCATGGGTGTGTGTGTTTGTCCTTAGGGCAATTTAGATTATGCATTGTGTAAACTTAGGGACTGATGACCTTAGCAGTTAAGTCCCATAAGATTTCACACACATTTGAACATTTTTCTTTAGTTGACAGAGCCTCGTCCTTTGTTGACGTTGAGACCTTGATTTATATTTTACTGCATTATTTGTAATGAGTCTTCGTTCACTTGGAGAATTTCAAGTAAAGTAAATCTTCTGTTCACTGTGTTAACTTGATCGCTGATCACTTCTGTCCTGACCAGCTTTCCTACAATAACAGTTGCCATACCATGCTGTAGCCCACCTCTGCTTACCATTGTGTACAAAGTCGAACACAACAGAAACGGCCATGGAACATGTGAATACCTAAGTCACATAAATATGAAAGAGAGGACGTTAGTGGGTGGTAGTGTGTGTGGGTGAGTGGGTGGGGGGATGCACTGAGGCTGTTCTCTTTGGTGATTGCATATTAAGATAGTTTCAGCTATGTGTAGTTTTTCATCTTTAGGTTGATATCTAGAATTCTGATTCTTGTGCCATTAGAATGGTGTTTTATTTCATGCTGGTGAGTGGTTACTGCTGATTTATGGTATATTTTTCTGCTTAGGGGTTTATGTAGCAGTGTAGCAGGTATTGTTCTCAGTGTGTGTCTTTTTGTGTTTTGGATGTATCGACATTATTGAGTGTTTAAACACTTAGTGGAGCTGCTACAGTTATATTCAATGGCTGTTTGTTTTGTTATTTCCGTTTATGGTTTAAATTGAACTTCAGATACTGGTACATGGATGCTTTGTTAACCGTATACCTGAATACTGCAGTTTTGTGTGCTCTGCAGTGACAAGGAGAGATCCTAATATTACTGCGTGTTCCTGAAGAACGTTCACTTTTTCAGGTTTCGGTGGTGTGCTCATGTTAGATTACATTTAGCGTAACCTTGCCTGATTAAGGCTGCGTCTTCGCTTTTTTTTTTTTTTTTTTGGAGATGTGAATACACATGTTTTGACGGCTTGCTTTGCTTCTTTGCTTCGGTGTGATACTGCTATTCCCAGTACTCCCCCATGGTGATTTCGTGGCTAAGGGAATCGTCAAATTTAGCCTGCATAGCTACAACATTTCCGCTGCTGCCTCGGTTCGGTTGGTTTTTTAAATGAGTTGGGGCGGTTGCTCAACCGAGCGGGCAGCTACACTTTTCATGTTAATTATTTCATGCAAGGTGCTGAAACTAATCAGTCACAAACTTTCACTTTTTCCTCTGTGACCTCGGCTATAATACGCCGGCGTTCAAGCACCACTTAGTTCTTTGTCATTCAGACTTGTTTGAGCACACTGGATGCAACTGCTACACCTAACACTGTGTCACATTATGGTGCATCGTTACTGTACACTTCCACCAACACTACATGTATTGTTGCAGCGTTGTTGCTCTTCAGATGACGAAAATTGACTACAGCACGTCACTACACCTTAACACTGGACTGTCCAATTTTGTTTTGGCTTCTCTAGCGGCGTCCTAGGATACGCTGATTCGGTGATTTTTGTGTGCACCACGGCTGCAGACAAGAACCGAGCCGAGAAATTAATTACTCCATTTTTAAGGTGATAATAACACTAATGACTACCCTTGCAGCGTACAACCTGATTGATTATTTACACAATAATCTAGTTTAGTGCAATTCTGCTAACGAGTATACTAAGTTTACCATAGCCATAATACAGACGACGTATCTTAAGTCATTACAGGAGATAACATTAATCTATGTGAATATTTTCCTTATTCTTCGGTTAAGTCAGTTGATGGAGAAATAATTTTCACCAAAAGTCATTAAAGCTGCAGACAGTGGTCCATAAAAAATACCTATAATCTTTCAAATGAATCACAGTTTGCAGTTAATGCAGGAAGACTTCTGGTTTCTCGAACACAATGTATACTGGACCCAGTACCAGAGTTATACACTGTTCGTCAGTCGCTCAGCCACAAAGGAAGGTAAGTAGGGGCGTACCACATGACCCATGTCTCTTGTATCTACAGTCTATTGTGTAGATTGCTTAGCTGAGTACTCTGGAATAAGGAACAAAAGCTGAAATAGAATATTCAGTTTTTTATTTACATAAACTTACACTTTATATAGGAACAAATCAAAGCAAACGCTCAGAGACCTCCATTCTGAAGCGCATATGTACAGATGCGCATAAATTTCCCCCTACTCGCTCAGACACCAGTGTTGTCTCTTGTATAATACGACGGGAAGCGAGGACCCTTCCAGTCGTTTCCTCTTCAGTTTCTTCTGGTGTTTCACACTCAGGAGATCTCCTTCTGACACAACATCTGTTGTGTATTGGGTGGAGTACAATAGTGTTAAGTTACATCCTCCCTAAGACAACAAGAGGTACAGTCTCCAAAAATGGTTGAAGGACAGTCCGAAAGAACAACAGTCAGCATAACCAAAGAGTGTGGCAACAGATAGAATCGAGTTAATTTATCGGGAACAATTAGTGACCAAATGTTGATACAGTATCCTCGCTTGTGATGGAAATCGAACGTGGCCTATAGAAGGTATTTTGATTGCGTTCCCCACAACATTTCTGTGTAATGGTTGCAGTTTAAGTTGTTTATAATTGTAATTCCTAGGTATTTAGTAGAATCGACAATTTTCAAATTTCTGTGGTTTGTTGTGTAAAGAGAATTTTAACAGATTTTTTAAAAGAACTGACACTTTTTGTTGTTTAGGCTGAATTACCATTTTCCGCTGATTGGAGATATCTTCATATCTTCGCTCTAAATCATTTTTAAATTCATTTTGATCTTCTGATATGTTTACTAGGCTGGTAAACGGCAGCATCAGCTGCGAAAAATCTAAGAGGGCTACTCAGATTGTCACCTAAATCGTTTGCACAGATTATTTGGAGCAGAGGACTAATGACACTTCCTTGGGGAATCCAGACATTACTTCTGTTTTACTCGGTAACTTTCCGGCAATTATTAGGAACTGTGACCATTCTGTAAAGATAAGACGTATTCAGTCTCACAGCTGAGACGATACTCTTCAGGCACGCAATTTTATTAAAAGCTATTTGTGAGGAGCGATGCAAAAAGCCTTTTGGAAATCTAGAAATGTGGAATCATCTTGAGATCTCCTGTTGATACCACTCATTACTTCTCGAGAGTAAAGAGCCAGTTGTGTTTCATAAGAACGATATTTTCTGTATTCGTACTGGTTGTGTGTCAATAGATTGTTTTCATCGAGATATTTCAGAATGTTCTAACACAGTTTATGTTCCAAAATCTCACTGCAAATCAGTTTCAGTGATTTTTTGACGTTTATCTTTGGACATCGGACGACGATATCAACATTGAGAGAACATGGTGGCATTATATATACAACGAGGCAATAATTTTGTACTACAGACAGACACAGACTATTGAGGAGAGACAAGAACTTGCCTGTTAATATCAGAAATTATTCCTATTTACGCTAAAATAAAAATCAAGAACTCTTAGAAGATAGAAAAAATATATGTAGTACCATGATTAAACCATAATTACAGGAAACATATTAGAAACTACAGCTAATTTCAAAAAAGTGATGGAAAGACACGTTAATCTCAGCATCATGCTATCAACAATGTAGTTTCATGTCACATGGGACACGAACGAGGAGCAAAACAGAAAGAAAAGTAATCAAAAATGTTTTAATTAAATGTTATATGCACACTAAATACCACAATAAAGTGTGTCAAGTTCATATATTTTTTATACGGGTAAACAACTTATTTGTTTTCACTATAAAGTGACAGAATGTGTTACAAATTTTTTACCCTTCGTTAGAAAGATTGTCCCTTGTAACACTGCAGCGTGGAAACGAAACTGAAGACAATAAAGACATCATCAGATAAGATGGAATTATTCTATTTTTTGTTACATGAGTTTTATTAAATCAAGTACTTGAAAAGCCATGATTTTCATATGAATGAGGTTGATGGGCAAAGCTAAAGCGTTGGAGCATAAACGTCGGGCCAACTCTAAGAGTTTTGTGCTTGGGACTAAACACATCTTGCGGTAACCGACTGTAGGCCAAAAAAACATTGCATTCTCTATTACATATCAGATTTAGTTTGATTAAGCTGTCTGTAAGAGATCTTCCGCAATATGAATCCTTCTTTACGCATCTTTCTATGATATTTCCCTTCATCAGCCAAAAACTGATTCCTGAAATAATTGATAGTCTCAAATCCATAAACTGATCATATACTCGGGAATATTATATGTGCCCAGTATTTTCAAAACTGTCCTGTAACTAATATAAAATCAGAGTATACAGACCAATTAGATCAAAATAATTAATCAACACTAAGACAAGAAATATACATTAGTACCAGTGATAGTCGTAATTAATTATACTGATATAAATTTTTATTGGTATTAGCATGGTGTAGTGCGGCTCCCCCCGTCGAAGGTTCGAGTCCTCCCTCGTGCATGGGCGTGTGTGTGTTGTCCTAAGCGTAAGTTAGTTTAAGTTAGATTAAGTAGTGTGTAGGCTTAGGGACCGATGACCTCAGCCCGCATCTTGTGATCGTGCGGTAGAGTTCTCGCTTCCCGCGCCCGGGTTTCCGGGATCGATTCCCGGCGGGGTCAGGGATTTTCTCTGCCTCGTGATGGGCGTTGTGTGATGTCCTTAGGTTAGTTATGTTTAAGTAGTTCTAAGTTCTAGGGGACTGATGACCATAGATGTTACGTCCCATAGTGCTCGGAGCCATTTGAACCATTTTTTATGACCTCAGCAAGTTGGTGCCATAAGACCTTACCACAAATTGCCAATTGCATGGTGTAGCATAGAAGCACAAAGCCCTTTGGATGGACACTGGAATGAGCCGCCAGCATTTGAGTGAGTAGTGACGCTCCGTAGGAGGGAAGAATTCTCAGAAGGACGGGCCGGAGATGCCGCAGATCAGTGTCACTCACTTGGCCAGACTTCCATTTACAGTTACTGCAGCTGGACACCGGGCACCCCACTCGCAGCATAGATATGATCTCCCATGACGTGAGGCCTCCAGCAGAGATTGTTTTACGGCTAAAAGGTGGAAAGAAGAGAAATGCTGTTTTTACTAAGATCCAGGAAATGCACTATTTCGAATAAAACTGCATCTTTGAGATGCAGTGGATGTCAAGGTAACATCTAGGAAATGGAGTCAAATAGCACGATTTGGGAGCTCTTTGTAAGTGTGGAACGCCGCAGAAGAACGACATGTTTACACAATGTAAGAACTGCCATGACTGATGACGTAAATAAATTGCACGTTAGAGATAGAAATTCTACTTTGCTGCAGAGGTCCCACTTCAATGGCCACAGAAAGAGATAGAGTGAGAGGTCTTTTTTCAGAGCTAAATGGTACAAAGCGTGTTGTTGGTTAACCACCCGAAGAAAAACTTAGGGAAGGGGACCTGCATCTTTTAAGGAATTTTTTTACTGGATGGTGCTAAAAATATCCGTAGCTCAGCCAATACGAGCGAAGTAAAGAAAGCAAAAGTCAGATGTATGAGGTTTCCTTTAAGAATCCGTTGGTACAAATTCGATTCTACATGCAGCGGCCGACCCTTTGACTTCTTCTTCGTTTGACGAGCGGGAGTCACGTTTCCGCCGACCTTCGTCGCCTTCAGGTACATCTCCAAGCAAATGAGCTGAGGGACTAAGAAAGGTTTCGAACTGACTGGAAACTTAACCGCATGTGCATTCGTTGGTACGCTGTCAGTAATTGATTGTGTAGCTGCTCCAGCCTCCGCCTACAGACTGTTATGGTGAGATCGAGTCGCAACGGCGAGATTATCCTCAGGGATAGTACAGTCATTTTTACACAATTTCAATAACCTCTAGCTCCACTCTAATGATTTGCTTTCATATTCGAATGACCGCTTTGTTTCCAACTCCAGCCACAGGCGAAACGCATTCTGTTCTCTGGTACTATCTGTCTTTTCTTCTGACATCACGACAATCCTGGTCCAACTTCGCGACTACAACAGTTCCATTTTTATACGCGATTATTAGAATGTTACCCTAGTGTCTTCAGTCAGATGCGACAAAGTTTTACCTTAGAATTAACATTGTTTGTCAGATGATTTATGAGTCTCTCTAACGTAATACACTGAATTAATTTTGATGCTTCTTTCATTTGGTAGTCATTGAATTCCTGATTAACTATTTTGAAGGGAGTCTAATAAACTCCTGTCAGCTAACAGAACCGATTAGAACACATTTGGCTGGCCGTGGTGACCGAGCGGTTCTAGGAGCTACAGTTTGGAACCGCGCGACCGCTACGGTCGCAGGTTCGAATCCTGCCTCGTGCATGGATGTGTGTGAATCCTTAGGTGAGTTAGGTTTAAGTAGTTCTAAGTTCTAGGGGACTGATGACCTTAGAAGTTAAGTCCCATAGTGCTCAGAGCCATTTGAACCATAGAACACGTTTAGATTACACAACCCAATGTCCCCTTACAATACTATGAACGTTGGAGAAAAGTATCGAAAGACTGCCACCACCACTGTTACTGCAATGTTGCAGTGAAGAGCAAGGAGGACCAGGGTACAAATGAGATAGACAAGAGTCAGCATGGAAGATGGAATGAAAGTATGAAGCCGACTACTTTTGAATGCTACCTGGAGGAACACGGCAGTAAAGCTGTAGGGGTTGCGAGGAAAATCAAATATGGTACTCATAACTTTCCTAAGGCAACTGTTTCTAGCATTAAATTAAGCAATAACTATAAAAATGTAAACCTGGATTGTAATTTTATTTTAATAGTTGTGTTTCAGTTATTAAAATCTTTAAAATACGAGGTATCATTTTATAAAAAAATACTGATGTGGTAGAAAAAATGAAAATAATTTTCAGAAACGGTTTAAAATTTATTCTGAAAACCCATTTTTGAGAATTCATCAGAAAAAAGGTTAAAAATGGAGGCTTGTGCTATTATTGTTAGCCCATAATTTTCTTGTTTAGTACATGTTTAATACATCCATATAATGCTGTACCTATGAACCATCCCCCCGTCCTATTCTCCCTTCTACCTTCATTTCAAATGTAAAATTTGAAATGGTATGAAAATGTTATAAAATAAAATAATTTCAGATTAGTGAAATGAATGAAACTCTAAACTCTACCGATGTGGCTATTCCATACGCGAATACAGAAATGACTGAGCAGACAATACAACTTTGGCCTCTGCCTACTATTGCCTATGGTTAGGCTCACACTTGAACGGGAATTTTACGTCACCGCTTGCAGTTCGTGCTATTAGGTATGATTTTATTGTTTCATCATTACGTTATTTATTTGACAGAATTTTTTAGATGCTTTAACGACTCCTTGTCTCTTCTTTTCCATCCTTCACAATCTGATGTTGACCACTGGCTGGTCGAAACCAGTTACTGTATTACGAAATACTCTTCTGGCTATTAGCGTAAGATTTTAAAAGAACAGGTGAAGGTGAAACCCCTCTGACGCTGAAGGAGGCTGCAAGGAGAGAATAGCACGCTTTGCCAAAAGATGCATGAGGAATGTGCTGAGAGGTAGACAAGAAGCTTTCGAATAGCACGTGATGTTAACAGAAGTCGCTGTCGGTTTAAGGCCTATCACTCAAAATGGAGACGGGTAAAACTATGCGAGGACATAATATTTAATATTTTTCCAGAAAGAATCCAGAAGTATCTAGTTTGACAGATTAGCGTATAAAGTCCACTGGTATGACATTTTAGGAACTTTGTTAAAATGGTTAGATTTCTCTTATAAAAAAAACACGATTCTGAAACATCGTGTATAAGGGCAGTAGCAACATGAAGAATATAGAGTACTTCAGAGACATGTCTCTGTGTTAATATTATATTTTCTGTTACAAATGACATACTTGTACGCTAAGACACAGAAAGAGGCCTATAAACCTGTGAAATACCAGTATACAACAGTGGATAAAACAATAATTCTATTTGTCTTTATCACAGCATTCTACTCACTTCATTACTCCTTATGCGTTTCGGTGTTACGCCATAGCAAAGGTTCTACAAAAAACGGGTGTCAAGGAGAAATATGACAACCAAAATATTGACAAACGAATAAAACTAACACTTACCTAAAATATAACAGCGCTGTAAAATAAATCAAATACTGTTGTCAAAACAAATAGAATTGTTGAATTACAACCGAATGACTGCAGTATATCGTACACCATTTATGCAACATATAGTGGATAAAATATTAATTGCATAGTGAAGGAAACAAAAGAAAAATTTGGAGTAGGTATTAAAATCCATGGAGAAGAAATAAAAACTTTGAGGTTCGCCGATGACATTGTAATTCTGTCAGAGACAGCAAAGGACTTGGAAGAGCAGTTGAACGGAGTGGATGGTGTCTTGAAGGGAGGGTATAAGATGAACATCAACAAAAGCAAAACGAGGATAATGGAATGTAGTCGAATTAAGTCGGGTGATGCTGAGGGAATTAGATTACGAAATGAGACACTTAAAGTAGGTAAGGAGTTTTGCTATTTGGGGAGCAAAATAACTGATGACGGTCGGAGTAGAGAGTATATAAAATGTAGATTGGCAATGGCAAGGAAAGAATTTCTAAAGAAGAGAAATTTGTTAACATCGAGTATAGATTTTAAGTGTCAGGAAGTCGTTTTATGAAAGTATTTGTATGGAGTGTAACCAGGTATGGAAGTGAAACATGGACGATAAATAGTTTGGATAAGAAGAGAATAGAAGCTTTTGAAATACGGTGGTACAGAAAAATGCTGGAGATTAGATTGGTAGATCACATAACTAATGAGGAGGCATTGAATAGGATTGGGGAGAAGAGAAGTTTGTGGCACAACTAGACTAGAAGAAGGGATCGGTTGGTAGGGCATGTTCTGAGGCATCAAGGGATCACCAATTTAGTATTGGAGGGCAGCGTGGAAGGTAAAAATAGTAGAGGGAGACCAAGAGATGAATGCACTAAGCAGATTCAGAAGGATGTGGGTTGCAGTAGCTACTGGGAGATGAAGAAGCTTGCACAGGATAGAGTAGCATGGGGAGCTCCATCAAATCAGTCTCAGGACTGAAGAACACAACAACAGTCGTACGTCTTCAAAGGGAAGTTGGAAAAACTACTCAAAGGTGCAATCTGTGTAAAATAAAAATAGACGCGAATAAGTGCTCCCATTCACAAAGATCGTAATCCGTGACTGGAGCCTCCCCGTATTGACCTTATTATGTATTGAGCCTTCCAGATTGGCTAACAATGAACTTGGAATTTCTATCTAGTAAAAGCGGCATCAAATTAAAAGTTTTATCAGATTGTGCCAGCTGCAACGTCTCCTCAACTCGAGTAAAACCATCCAAAAATAGTCACATGCAATTGCCAGAGTATCTTGATTCATGTCAGATAGACTCCTTCAGTAGATAACGATCTAATACAAAACTGATATCATCGAAATACGATCACAAAAATTCTACAATAAATCAACATCACAACGTCAACACGTGGCGTTATTAGATCATAACACATGTAACTTCTAGTACAACGGTACAAGCCCACCGCCTGCAGAACATTTACTTTCTTATCCAGTTCGTAATTGGGTTGGAATCATCCGGCACGAAAGAAACAGCTAGGTAAAACCTCAAAATATTGTGTAAAATGACAGCATTAAGTTCGCTGCAAATTAAAAAAAGTCTGGAGCTGAAACGAAGTAAATGCTTCATTAGCGTTTCTGATTTGTGTGAAAATCGTCCACAATACGTTGTTACGCAGTTATCGTTCGAAGTACACGCAGATACGTTCGTCATTACTGAGCAAATGAAAAGAGGTGGGAGGATGAAAGTGCACATTTATTTTTAATTCGCGCACTACTTTTGAAATATATGTTGAAACGTTACGGAACCTTGGTGGAGAACGAACTGTGCACCCAACGCCAGGACCCGGCGCGCACTTTCGTCGCAGAGAATGGTCCTCTGCCAGCTAGCGGCTGCAGGGGTGCGAGACGCGAGCAGAGTCTGACAAAACAGCCGGCTGGCGCTGCCGCCTGCGCAGCTGCCGGTCTTTAGGGGACGGACGGCTTCGTATTAATCGTGTCGAGTGGCTACAGATGCGCGCGGATTACCCACGACTGCCATATACGACCTCGGTGGCGCGCATCCCTGCAATACGTCTGCCGGGGTAAGCGATGGCTCTTCTCACAACTCGGCGTGCTGGCGCACGTTTTAGCGGCGGCCCAACACACTCTCGGCTACGGCAACGCGTGGAGTGACTTACGAGAGCCAGTGTATCTGAATACAGCGTTGTATGTTTTACAGGAGCAATCAAAATCCGATACAGAGGCATACACAGTGTGTTGTAAAAGTAAGAAAGAAAAGAACAATGGACTTGTTTTTCGGAGCAATCCCCTGTTAGATTATTCCCCTATAGAACGCTGCTGTTGTTCTTGTGGTCTTCAGTTCACAGACTGGTTTGATGCAGCTCTTCCTGCTACCTTGTCCTGTTCTCCGAGTAAATTCTGAAACCTACGTGCTTCTGAATCTGCTTATTGTATTTATCTGTTGACCTCCCGCTACACTCCATACTTTCCTTTAACACTAAATTGGTGATTCGTTGATGCCTCAGAATATCCGTCCGTTCTTTTAGTCAGGTTGTAACACAAATTTCTCTTATCCCCAATTCTATTTAGCACCTCCTCATTAGTTACATGATCTACCCATCTAACCTTCTGCATTCTTTTGTAGCACCACGTTTCAAAAGCTTCTATTCTCTTCTTGTGTAAACAGTTTATCATCCATGTTTCACTCCCATTCATGGCTACACTCCATACAGGTACCGTCAGAAAATACTTTTTTACACTAAAATCTAACTTAACGTTAACAAATTTATCTTCTTTTAAACGCTTTTCTTGCCATTGCCAGTCTACATTTCATATCATCTCTACTTCGGTCATCATCATTTATGTTGCTGCCCAAATAGGGAAACTCCTCTAATATCTTAAATGTCTTGTTTCCTAATCTGTTTCCCCCAGCATCACCTGACTTTAGTTGAACATTCCATTACTCTTGCTTTGCGTTTGTTGATGTTCACCTTATATCCTCCTTTCAAGACACTATCCATTCCCTTCATTTGCTCTTCCAATTCCTTTGCTGTCTCTGACAGAATTACGATGTCATCGGCAAAAATCAAGGTTTTTATTTCTTCTCCCTGTGCTTTAATTCCAACTCCAAATGTTTCCTTTGTTTCGTTTACTGCTTGCTCATAAGACAGATCGATTAGCCGGTACGGTCGCAGGTTCGAATCCTGCCTCGGGCATGGATGTGTGTGATGTCCTTAGGTTAGTTAGGTTTAAGTAGTTGTAAGTTCTAGGGGACTGATGACCTCAGCAGTCAAGTCCCATAGTGCTCAGACCCATTTTCAACAGATCGAGTAACACCATGGATAGACTACAACCCTCTCTCACTCCTTTCTCAACCACTGCTTGCCTTTCGTGGCCCTCGACTCCTATAACCGCCATCTGGTTTCTGTACAAATTGTAAATATCCTTTTGCTCCCTGTCTTATTCTCCTTCCCCTCTTAGAATTGGAAAGAGAGCGCTCCAGTCAACATTGTCAAAAGCCGTTTCTTCTTAGAATTTGAAAGAGAGCGTTCCAGTCAACATTGTCAAAAGCCTTTTCTAAGTCTACAAATGCTATAAACGTAGGTTTGCCTTTCCTTAACCTATCTTCTAGGAGAAGTTGTAGGGCCAGTATTGACTCGCGTGTTCCTACACTTTTGCGGAATTCATACTGATCTTCCCCGAGATAGCCTTCTACCAGTTTTTCCATTCTTCTGTAAGGATTCTCGTTAGTGTTTTACTGCTTCGACTTATTAAACTGATAGATCGGTAATTTTTACATCTGTCAGCACGCCTATCTTATACATCTTGCTCAACAGATGGAACAGTTTTGTCATGGCTGGTTCTCCAAAGGCTATCAGTAGCTGTTACGGAATGTTGTCTAATCCTGGGGACGTGTTTTGACTTAGGTCTTTCAGTGCTTTGTAAAAACTTTCACGCAGTATTGTATCTCCCTTCTCATCTTCCTCTACGTCCTCTTCCCTTTCCATAATATTGCCCTCAAGTACATCTGTCTTGTGTAGAACCTCTGTATACTCCTTCCACCTTTTTGCTTTGCCTTCTTTGCTTAGGACTGGTTTTCCATCTGAGCTCCTGATATTTATATGGGTGTTTCTCTTTTCTCCAAAGATCCCTTTAATTTTCCTGTGAGAAATATCTACCTTACCCCTATTGATACGAATATATGCTTCTACATCTTAAATTTGTCCTCTAGTCATTCCTGCTTTGTCATTTTATACTTCCTGTCTGTCTCATTTTTTTAGGCGTGTTTATTCATTTTCGCCTGCTTCATATATTGAATTTTTATATTTTCACCTTTCATCGCATAAGTCCAATATCTCATGCATTACCCAAAGGTGTCCACTAGCCCTCTTCTCTTTACCTACTTGAGCTTCTGCTGCCTTTACTATTTTATCTCTCTAAGCTGCCCATTCTTCTTCTACCACTTTCCGTACCCTGTTCTTGTCAATTGTTCCCTTGTGCTCCCTCTGAAACCCTCTCCAATCTCTGGTTCCTCCAGTCTATCCAGGTCCTATCTTCTTAAATTCCTACCATTTTGCAGCTTTAATGTGCTGTTCATAACCAATAAATTGTGGTCAGATACCACATCTGCCCCTGGAAATGTCTTACAATTTAAAACCTGGTTCCTACATCTCTGTCTAACCATTATTTAATCAATCTGAAAACTTCTAATACCTAGGTCTCTTCCACGTATACAACCTTCTCTCATGATTCTTAAATCAGGAGATAGTTATTATTAAATTATGCTCTGTATAAAATTCTACAAGGCGGGCTCCTCTTTCATTCCTTCTCCCCAGTCCATATTCACCTACTGCTTTTTCTTTTCTTCCTTTTCCCGTTGATACGTGGCACCGTTGGCGCCAGTCGCTTCTCTGTTTTCATTCAAGATCTCTGTAGTCGACTCTGTATTGCGTGGCCGCAATTTTCAGCTTTAGTCGCTATTTAAGCGCAAAACGCTGTGGGGAGAGGGCTGATTTGAGAGGACTCGTTTTGGTCGGTTGGTTGGCGTTCCGGTGTGCAGTCTGGTTGTCGGCGGTCGCTCTTTGCGCATGCTCTGTGTCTTTCTGTCAGTGGGCAGTGGGGCTGCGGTTGGAGAATTGCGTGCGGTCGGGAGTGTGTACTGCGTCTAGTGAGAGGGCGATGGTGTCGTCTGTGCTGCTGAACGATGTGAACCTGTATGTGAAAGTGGCTTTGGAATGTATCAGCCTGCAACCAGATACGCTACAGAATCAAACGGTGGGAATTATGCAGGTTCTTAAAGTCCTGCTGAGTATGTGTATATTGAATCTCGTGCTTCTACAGTTATCGACTCTCCCAGTGTTTGGACGCCCATGTTATCTGTTTCGTATTGACCACTGGTGCACAACTTATTAAACACTCATCATGTGTGTGAATGAGGTTTGCCTGTTTCGGACGCACCTACGATATGGGCAAGGAGTGTATATAGTGTATATCTAAGTGCGTGTCTGTGCCCTCCGAAATAAACACAGGTTCGATTTTGGGGGTATCTGCTGGTATTTAAGTAATGTGCCCAGAGGTAAACAAGCACGGGGTTTAATGATGAAAAATTTATTGTGTGCTAGAGTTTTGTCGTATTGCAATTATTGAGTGCGTGGTTATAAAATTAATCACTTTCGAATACATTATGGGAGAGGGAGTGATCAATGTCTTACAAATATTTACTATTAAAAACAGTCTTGATCACGATTTATTTATCAAGGTGACCGGTTTCAACCACTACTGTGGTCATCTTCAGACCTACAAGTTGTATACAAAGCTTTTATTAGAGGGCTATATACATTAAAGGAAATACATAAAGTTATAAAGCTATAAAACGATGAATTACCATTGAGTAGAAACCTCTTTCTGTTGGAAATCACTACTGGAGAAACCAGTGCACGTCTTACTATATATAATGGAGGCTCCGCCCATTTCTCATGGCATGATGTCATTACTAACCAATGAGTTATAAGTCGAATAACAATCAAAAATTTCTTAGTTAAAAGAACATTGTCAAGAATTAAAAATAAATACACACTAAACTTAGCTTATTAAACAGCTATTGTCAATTAAGAAGTGTAAAAATATTTAAGTATGTAGGATAAATGAACTTCAGTTTGGCACTGCATGGGTTGCCCTCTCAAGGCCTGTTAGTGAACCATTTGGAACCACTGGTTGCCATGGTGAAGTTGGACGCCGTTCCAAAGATGAGGCAGCAGGCTTCTTTCCACTGAAGTTGTTGTAAAGTCGATAGGCGAACTAGTGGTTGCCATGGTGAGGACAAACGCCGGTGGGACTTAACTGCTGAGGTTATCAGTCCCTAGTCTTACACACTACTAACCCAAGTTTAACTTCAGCTAAGGACGACAACACACACACACACACACGCGCCCAATGGCGGACTCGAACCTCCGGCGGGAGCGACGGCGCAATCCACGACATGGCGCCTTGGACTGCGCCGCCATTTCGCGCGGCCGTGAAGAAAAGAGGCAGGCCCATGATTCGGGATACAAACACATCACGAAAGAAAAGAGGCCAAGGAATTCCCTCTAAAGGACAGTTGGGACACCTGTTGTGCAATGTATAGGAATACATTAACACAGTTTACATGCGTTTCCAAAACCGAATTTGGTAAGCCGATGTCCCAGTTCCACTTTTGGTTGGTCAGGTAAACACTTCAAAATCGATTCTAGAAATCTGCTTTTATAAAGCCATTTTCCAGTTCTGTATTGTTGCTAAACAGTCGATCAGAGAAGACACATTCTCCGGCACTAAATTGGGTATGCGTTCTCACTTAGGAACCGCAAAGGCTGCATGGGAATACGACCTGAAGTAAAAGTACACATGTTTTTCACACGAAAAAATTAGTTCTGAATTTGATTTTCACATTTTTATTCAATAATTTTACTCATTATTTTACACGATTTGGTGAAAGGTGACGGCGGACCCCCTAGAAAGAGCCGGCGGACCCCTAAGGGTCATCGGACATTTGACCACCTTCCGTGCGGATGCACAAATAGGGCCCGAACTCTTACGGGAATCGGCAAAAAGCCGCGAGTAATGTGTATAATGGGCAGGGGCACTACGAAAATAGTGCGGGACAATACGTTGGGAATGCGGGTCTCACGGAAGGCGTGCCAGAGATAAGTCCCTGCAGTCGCACTTTCCTCTGTGTCCTCGGTGGCTCAGACGGACAGAGCGTCTGCCATGTCAGCAGGATATCCCGGGTTCGAGTTCCGTTGACGTGTATCAACCCTGTATGAAGCTAAGCGTAGTGATTTAATTGTAATTTCATTCTAAAAAAAAATGGTGTGCGTGGCTTGTAAATCGTGGCGAAAGAAGCGCTGAATCATTTGAGATATACAGAGGCGAGCGATTGTGACGGGACTTGCCCCATTTCACTGCAACTAGCGCACATCGTCATAACGTACCTCTGGGTAGCAACAAGTATTGCACCATAATCTAAGGATGAAATTAAAAATTAAAGATGTTTTTCCAAACGTTGTCAAAATATGCGTCAGTATTTTAATGTTAAAATTGTTAAATCCCAGAGTGATCAGATGAATATATTTCGCTATGTACACTGTTTTAAGTAGAAAACAAGTGGCGCTAAATAATAAAGCTAGAAGGCCAAATATATTGTACCGAATGGAAATCATGTCGAAGTAATGCAAAACGTATGCGATCAAATAGGCGTCTACTTGTATGCACTGTACAACGAGTGTTTCTTCCAAGGAAGGGTCCCTGCACAGTGGAAGAATGCCGAGGTAGCGATCATCGGTAAAGGGGAGGTCAAGGATCCGATGATACCAAAATCCTACTGACAAATTTGACTTTTGTTCTTGGGAAGATATTTTAAAAACTGTTATAGAAAGATGTAGATGTAGATTACAACATCGCCGACTACTACAAAGGATGTGCGCTCACCAGTACGGGTTTAGAAGAGGAAAGTCCACTGAAGACTCAAGTAATAAGATGATTTCCCTAGCGATAGATACTGAGTTTATGTGTCGTCTATGTATGATGATGGTCGATATTACTCGAGAACCTGTAGTGGCTGTCTTTCTTTGGTCGCCTCAGGGAGTATCCAGAGGCGTTGTACAACTGCCTGAGAGGCTGTTGCTGCGGGAGACACGCACTTTTCATATGGCCAGGAAAGGAAATAACGCAAAACTTAAGAGAAGGCTGTCCGTATGGTTCAGTGTGTGGTCCAGAATTTTGGATGTATCACTAGAACCCATACTGCGAAATGTACTTAACAGCGATAAGGTAAGTGAACTGGTAGCATTTGAAGATGCATTTATAAACGTTGATTCCAGATGAGTGACAGAAGGTAACTGTAATGTAGCGCTCCATGAGCTTGAAGGATAGTACTGAAATGTCAAATTTTCACTGCCACCTCATAAAACCACGTATCTTTTGTTGAAAGAGAATCTAGCAAGCAATCCTAAGACGAAATTAATCGATGTAACTATTAGAAGAAGTGCAGTAACGAAGTACCTAGTAGTTTTCACGGGAGATTGTCGTAACTTTGCTCAGTTTGTAGATCAGGCAGGCAGAAAATGTATTAACATGATGAAAAAATTATAACTATGGCAAATAGACAATTTTGACTTCCCTTGAACACAGTCAGAGCATACTACAAATCTACATTAGCGTCAGTCGTATGATATGGCGCGAGCGTTTGGGCTCGCAGATTGCAGCTTATGATGGCAGCTTCATTAGTCTGCAGAGTTCAACGAGAAGTGCCAGTCGGATTAATGGCCGCCTACTGCACTACCCCAAATGGTGTATTGCTGTTAACTCTAGGAATATGCCCACTGGATTTGGAAATTAGGAGGAGGGAAGCACTTTATTGGGTAAAGAGAGGTAATCAAATGAAATACGAAGGATACTTGGAACTGAAGCCAGTACAAAGAAAGTTTATACAAGATCGCATATTGCGGCTGTGGCAAAATGAATGGGACTCTTCAGGCACGGAAAGGAGGACACACAAATTTCTCCCTAACGTCAGGTAGGGACTAAAATGAGATTTCTTCAGCCACAGAGTCGACTTATACATTTTCTCACTGATTATGGCCGATATACTACGTGCCTATACAAAATCAGCGTGATCGTCAGCACCATTTCTCGAAAGATCGTGACGTTACTCGTGTTGAAACGAAAACCAAAGGTCGTATAACTAAGATCACAGTAATTTAAAAAAAATTACGTACAATCTCCGGTAAATCTATTCATACCATTTTAATACATTAGTAGTATTAATAAAACAGTGGATAGCATTAACCTGGTTGGTTGGTCGTGGAACTAATAGGCTGAGCCAGCCACACAAAAACACAATAAAAATTAAATTGGGCAGGAGTTCTGACGCCCTACAAAATATCAACAACTTTGTTGCTATTGTTTCGTTGCCGCTTAAAACTGAGAGTAGACCAACGGCTCCCCTCGTATCAGCACACAACACACGGGGCGTTAAAACATGGTGCACCGTGAGTATGACGCTGCCGACAGTGCATTCCGGTGGGTCTTCATGGCGCACGAGTTAAACATGCTTCATTGGGCTGTGTCCAATACGAAAGCAAGTGACGACCACTTGTTCTGTCTTAGAATTCGAAAGGATTTGTGTTATGGTCGAATATTTGATTTCATCGACCGCTGCTTCTTGTTGGCTGCTCCCAGCCATTGTCTTTCCCACTCAGCCAACACTCTCTTTATAAAGGAAATTGTTTGCTGTTGCGAATATGAACCACCATCGGCTGTATATTGGAATGACGACAGGACCGGGACTCGAACGCAGATTTACAGCTGACCGTAATTCGTGTATTGAGCGGTCACCTTTACCGCTTCGGCTATACATGCACGAACCATGGGCAGACCTAAATTTCCTTATGCGATAATCGAAGTGTCACACAACCTGCACTCGTACATTTTGCGTATTCCGGTCCAGAAAGGTCATATTTATTGAGAACTGAAGGCGAATTTCAGGCCCTCGACTATCAATAAATATATCCTTCCTGGACGAGAATATACGGAACGGACGAGTGCAGGCTGTGACCCAAGGAATACGACATACGTAGATTTGGGTCTGACCGTAATTCGTGTATTGAATAGCTGAAGCTCTGGAGATGAAACACTATGGTGTGGATGGAGCCATTTACGTCCTCGCTGTGGTGCATGCTCTCGAGGTGCTTACTTGTTAAAACGCCCTTTGCGTGAGTAAGTGTTTTTCGAAGTAAATGGTCAATTCCTATCAGAAATGGACGCTACAATTCAGTTTCTCGAATGAATATGAACATCGCAAGTTGCTGGATGTAGAACTATTTCTTCAAGATGTGAATATTCCCTGTACCGATCCTGTTGAACTTCACCTCAAAACTGTAAACAGCATGGTTTACGTTATATTAGTTTCTGACGCTGCATGCAACTTTAGAGAAGATGATAGATGGGCTAAAGTTCTGACATTCGGACGGCAACATTGGTCCGGTGATGGTGGATCATGTTGGACTCAGTCCATGACGATCCACATGTTAGAACTTCCATTTGAAGTGCCAGTAGACAACGTGCTATATGTGCTCAGTCTCTTTCACAGAGGATCCACATGTTCGAACTTCCATTTGAAGTGCCAGTAGACAACGTGGTATATGTGCTCAGTCTCTTTCACAGAGAAATGGTCGCAGTTCACGAGCTACCTTGTAATGAATGGAGAGTGGGAAGTGTACATCGATCTCAGTAAGCATATTCTGTTTTACTTCTAGACTGGAGGATGCAGGGCGACCATCATATATGAGAGCCAAAGACCTGCTTGGGCTACGGGAAAGACGGCCATAGCGTCTGCAGTCACAGATTACCCAGCTCTGACCTAAGGATCTAATGTCTTCCACCATCCTGACCTCATTAGCTCTCAGACACGTAGTGGCACTCCGGTTCCCAGACAGATGCATGAGCCTGACGATCCTCAGGATCTTTCATAAATGGCGGTGTGAAGACAGGCTGAGGAGAGGCAACTGATGATGAACACAGTGCCCCTCCTGCTCCACTGGCTCTATAAGGAGGTGAAGAGAAGCACCCTGGTGAGATGGAACCTGATGTGACGGTTGTATCCAAGGCTGCCTCTGTGCCTGGACGTCGAGAAAAGACACTCTTGCAGAAACAGCGATGTCCAAAGAAGCACAACAAATGAAAGATGACCTCAGCAAGTGCCAACACGACACAGATGCGATCTCTCACCACTGTGATGGACGTCTTCACACTGGATTGTGACGTCTGTCCTTGCATCACGGTTATGCTCATTTACTCATGTCACATGAGCAGCTGTTGATTGCTGACCAACTTGATTAATGATATCCTGTGTCATGTGGAGTATCCTAGCAGCCACCATGTCCCAGTGGGAAGCGTTTGAAGACTTTCCCACTCATCTGATGGCAGGGGCGGATGAAACCGTCCTTGAATTTCGACGGAAGATATACAGACGACTGTTACCTTGGCCCCACAGGAATGATAGGATGTTTTGCGTGATGAAGGGACGGATTGGCGTGGTTCATATGCTGCTGTGATGACACCTCCTCCAGATGTTCGTATGAACATCCAGCTGCAAGCATAAAGATTACCTCCATCAATCAAAACATGATCAGCACATGTATCAAACTTAAACTGCTGCACAATGCGCTCAGAGCGGCGGGCACGGATGTTGCACTACTGCAGGAAGTTCGACTGGAGACTCTACCAGACATGTATGGGTTTATTGCTTATGTCAACCCCGTTGCTATGGGAGGTAGTGGAATGGCTCGCCCTTGTGCGATATGGAATAAAGCTAACCAATGTGATGTACTTGTCATCAGCACAGTCACTGATGTTCGATATGCAGGAAACTGGAGTTATTGATGTCTCTGCCTCTTCTGGGACCGATAAAAGACGGGGCCTGTTATGGCTTTATGCAGAAGAAATTATGCGTATCTTCCTCGGCCACTATGACCAAATTATGATTGACAGGGACTTCAATAGTGTGCTATCTCAGAAAGAACAACCACCAGAGTACACCTAATGTCCCGAACTTTGTCTCTTGGTACAATAGCTCATTTTGCTAACAGTTAGATGGTGATCATCATGGCTTTACTTATGTGACCAGCCATTCTGGCTGCAGACGCAATAGCACCTGTCTCCATTGAACATGCAGAAGTGATTCTAGCAGAGAAGCGTCAAAAATGATTCAAAAAGGCTCTGAGCACTATGCGACTTAACTTCTGAGGTCATCAGTCAACTACAACTTACAACTAATTAAACCTAATTAACCTAAGGACATCACACACATCCATGCCCGAGGCAGGATTCGAACTTGGGACCGTAGCGGTCGCTCGGCTCCAGACTGTAGCGCCTAGAACCGTACGGCCACTCCGGCCGGCCAGCGAAGCGTCGGTCCACAGCTTTCATATACTATAGTAAGTACATCTGCGTGGTTAGCTTCCAAAAGCAAATGGTGTAGAGAAGTCAGGGATTATGAAAACTGAATGTGGCACTCCTATGGGATCAGCAATGTGGGTAACTCATAGCAAGTACATGGGTGACATGTGAATGTCACTTGTTCAGATATCCTTCGTACCTTCAGTGGTGACTTGAATGCGTCAGAGCGTCTTTAGGACATATGCTGGTTGATTATAGTAGGGAAAGGGATCTCTGGCACCGAAATACAATGGACTTCTGTCATGCACTTCTCTGTGAACTTACAGCGCTCCCAGTATTCGCCAGGCAGAGATCTGTTGCACTAAATCAAAGGTTATCACCCGTATCCACCATAGGATCGAAGGTTTTGTGGTGTGAACGAGATGCCAAGACGGAATCGGCGAAGAGCCCCCCCTCAGAATGACGACAAAGACGACGAACATTGGCCTCACGCTTTGGATCTCCCGGATGACATCAGGGTTATGACCCGGGGAAGCATCTCATGTGCGTTCGTAAGCCACCATCGCTGACTGTATCAGGAGTAGTGCCACTATGATGCAGCCTTAGCAGTAGTTCCCCAGATGTTCACTGGCATACTTCATGAATCAACGTCGACATCCCTTCTGGAGGAGATCACGAGCGGTGAGTAGCGGATGGTCTTGCCATTGGGGCAGTTAATAAATCGCTGACTCCGGATTGTCTTCCGTTAGAATTCTACTGGACAATTAACTATCTGATGGCCCCACGGTGAAAGGAGATGCTGTCATTAAAGGTCCACATACCACTGGCTTTCATGGAAGGACTCATTATTTCGGCGCCTAAAGCAGCTGGAGGCACATGGATTGAAGACTACTGCCTTATCACCCTCCTCAACTATGATTTCAGTATCTTCACCAGAATTTTAGCGATGCGTCTTAAGCGAGTACTGCGCCAAGTTACTTCATATTTGGGGAGGAGAGAGGACAATAATATCCAGATGACCCTTAGCGACTATCTAGATGTGGTCGCCCCTTCGCCAGCCTGTAGGCTGCGCAGTGCCCCGATTTCCGTGGACTTTGATCGCACGTTTGTTAAACTGGGCCTTCTTTCCTGGCTGTGTGATGGATTGTATGGCCTTCCCTGCCGCGCATTGTCCATAGTGCCTCGTCGAAGGTGATGATTAATGGTACAGTGGAACGACAAATCGCCATCTTACGTTCAGTATGACTGAGCTATCCCCTTTCAATATTCCTCAATGCCAGAGGAGGGCAATAGTTTTGGCTCAGGAGCCACTTTGTGGAAGCAGAGGTTAGCTAAGGGACGCACTTTTTTAAATGCTTGCATGTATTAGTTAACTTTGCATTTCAGAAAAGGTATAAATTGTTACGTAAGTTTCTTGACCCTCTTGGTGGGCCGCACAAAAACCATTAGCGTGCTGCCTGCGGCACGCGGACCGCTACTTGCCCACACCTGTTCTTGCGGCAGACAGCGACATGAACGTGATCAAAAGATAATTAAATCAAGACCCTAAGCTGGCGACAGGCGTTGATATACATCAACGGGGACAGTTGAAAATGTGTGCCCCAGACCACGACTCGAACCCGGGCTCCCCTGGTTACACGACGGACGCTGCTCTATCCTATTTATTTATTTATTTATTTTTTGTAATTTTGTTTGGTATTGGTAGGTTCGTTTGGTCTGGGCGGACGTCACATGACATCCGTCCAAGTTGGTCGTCGATTCTTTTATTCAGTTTTTTTTTATTAAGAGGACAATCGGCCCTCTGACCCAACACGCTGAACTACCGCGCCGGCATCCATCTGAGCCGCCGAGGGCACAGTGGATAGTGCGACTGCTGGGATTTATGCCTTGCACGCTCCCCGTGAGACCCACATTCCCAACTTAATGTCCAAACAATACATTCGTAGTGCCCCTGCCCATTACACTCATTACTCGTTGCAGACAATCTTACTGAGACATGTCCGAAAGAACAGATACCATCATCATATGTACGTGATCAAGTCACGTGGAAGTCCGTGTGGCCCCGATGAGGACGACTGATACACTACGGTGTTTGGACATCGTATTTACGAGAGACGTCCGCCGTTTGACAGCGCTGAACTATAAACGCCTTTTACAAACTCGCTGTAAGGGCGTCAAATGCCACCTCCTCAGAATGTTAGAAATGGTCTAAACTCTAAAGGGTCGCCCTCACTAATACACACATGGCGTCCCGCGACCTGCACCCTCGGATTGTGGTTAAAAGACAGCACCCAGGAGTGGCGTGCTTGCGGTGTGGCGAGCGCTTCACCAAAAATATTTCACGACGGAAATCCGTGCCACCTGGTCAACTAAAAGTTTCCGACAAGATGAACACGACATTGCTCTAGTTGATCTAATGTGCATGCGGTATCGTGCGACCAACACCTATGAACATCGCCTGGAATGTGGTATTAGACTTTATCTGCATATTCTCCATCCGATGCGACAGTTTTTTTCTAACGATGGATGACCTGGCACAGAGTTTGCTTGTAGAAGTCGCCATTTTGACTGTTCAGAAACAGATCCACTTCGAAAATTACTCCGCCGACATTCTGAATATACTAGCCTTGCAGTTGCTTATTCATCAAAGGAAAGAGGAGAAAATCACTGGGTGTCAGGAGAATACGGGGTTGAGGCAATATTCGGTAACCCAAAGAAATGACAGGTTTGAGTGCGTCCTGTCCAGGGTGAGGTGAGGAGGGGGGGGGGGGGGGGGGAGAGTTGGTTGTTAAACTAAACCACAATGTTGGACACAGTCCCTCGACGCTAGGTCTTGACAGCATCCTTGAAGCACATCAGGAGATTTCATTAGTATACTAATGTGACACTTCGCCTCTTACGAGCAGAATCTATTATCTCGACTTCACGGTAGTTCTAAAAAATACTCAGTATATCTTACGTAAAAAGGCTGGAGCTTTGCCTTTTTTGACGAGGATGAAATTTCAACTGCTTCTTTTGCTCTTTTGTCTTGAGTTCATAGCATTACACCTAGAAACCGTCCCATGACGATCAAGCGACTAAAGAAGTCATCTGGTCTGACCTGACACTGAGGCAACATTTCTGCTGCTGCCTAGGTTCGGCGGGTTTTTAATGAGAATGCAGGTTGGACCATTGATCGTGACCGGGCCAAATGTCTCACGAAATAAGCATCAAACGAAAAAACTACAAAGAACGAATCTCGTCTAACTTGAAGGGGGAAATCAGATGGCGCAATGGTTGGTGCCCTAGATGGCGCTGCCATAGTTCAAACGGATATCAACTGCGTTTTTTTTTTAAATACATATTCGTGTAGTACGTAAATAAATATGAATGTTATAGTTGGACCACTTTTTTCGCTTTGTGATAGATGGCGCTGTAATAGTCACAAAAGTAAAAGCACGTGGTATCACTGTAATATTCCGCCAGTGCGGACGGTATTTGCATCGTGATACATTACCCGTGTTGAATGGACCGTTTACCAATTGCGGAAAAGGTCGATATCGTGTTGATGTATGGCTATTGTGATCAAGATGTGCTTGTGTGCTATGTATGCTGCTCGGTATCCTGGACGACATCATCCAAGTGTCCGGACCGTTTGCCGAATAGTTACGTTATTTAAAGAAACAGGAAGTGTTCAGCCGCATGTGAAACGACAACCACGACCTGCAACAAATGATGATGCCCAAGTAGGTGTTTCAGCTGGTGTCAAGGCTAATTCGCACATCAGTAGTAGACAAATTGCGCGAGAATCGGGAATCTCAAAAACGCCGGTGTTGAGAATGTTACATCAACATCGATTGCATCCGTTCCATATTTCTATGCACCAGAATTTGCATGGCAACGACTTTGAACGTCATGTACAGTTCTGCCACTGGGCACAAGAGAAATTAAAGGATGATGACAGATTTTTTTACACGTATTCTATTTAGCGACGAAGAGTCATTCACCAGCAGCGGTAACGCAAACCGGCATAATATGCACTATTGGGCAACGGAAAATCCGCGATAGCTGCGACAAGTGGAACATCAGCGACCTTGGCGGGTTAATGTATGATGCGGCATTACGGGAGGAAGGATAATTGGCCTCTATTTTATAGATGGCAATCGAAATGGTGCAATGTATGCTGATTTCCTACGTAATGTTCTATCGATGTTACTACAAGATGTTTCACTGCATGACAGAATGGCGATGTACTTCCAACATGATGGATGTCCGGCACATAGCTCGCGTGCGGTTGAAGCGGCATTGAACAACATATTTCATGACAGGTGGATTATTCGCCGAAGCACCATACCATGGCCCGCACGTTTGTAAGTAGGTTGTTTAGGTTTTCTTATTGGTAACGCCACGTAGCGCTCTGTATAAAAATCACTGGCTGTGCTGTGCGCAGTCTGTGGCTAGTTTGCATTGTTGTCTGCCATTGTAGTGTTGGGCTGTTGGCTGTTAACAGCGCGTAGCGTTGCGCTGTTGGAGGTGAGCCGCCAGCAGTGGTGGATGTGGGGAGAGAGATGGTGGAGTATTGAAATTTGTAAGACGGGATGTCATGAACTGCTGTATACATTATGACTTTTGAACACTATTGAGGTAAATACATTGTTTGTTCTCTGTCAAAATCTGTCATTTGCTAACTATGCCTATCAGTAGTTAGTGCCTTCAGTAGTTTGAATCTTTTATTTAGCTAGCAGTAGCGGCGCTCGCTGTATTGCAGTAGTTCGAGTAACGAAGATTTTTGTGAGGCAAGTGATTTGTGAAACGTGTAGGTTAATTTAGTTAGGGCCATTCTCTTGTAGGGACTACTGAAAGTCAGATTGCGTTGCGCTAAAAAAATATTGTGTGTCAGTTTAAGCACAGTCTTGTATAATTGTTCTAAGGGGACGTTTCACGTTCACCGGATCTGACGTCCCCGGATTTCTTTCTGTGGGGAAAGTTGAAGGATATTTGCCATCGTAATCCACCGACATCGCCTGACAACATGCGTCAACGGATTGTCAATGCATGCGCGAACATTACGGAAGGCGAACTACTCGCTGTCGAGAGGAATGTCGTTACAGGTATTGCCAAATGCATTGAGGTTGACAGACATCATTTTGAGTATTTATTGCATTAATGTGGTATTTACAGGTAATCACGCTGTAACAGCATGCGTTCTGAGAAATGATAAGTTCACAAAGGTACATGTATCAATTTGGAAGAACCGAAATAAAATGTTCGAACGTAGCTACGTTCTGTATTTTAATTTAAAAAAACCTACCTGTTACGAACTGTTCGTCTAAAATTGTGAGCCGTATGTTTGTGACTATTACAGCGCCATCTATCACAAAGCCAAAAAAGTAGTCCAACTAAAACATTCATATTTCTTTACGTACTACACGAATATGTAATAAAAAATGGAGGTTCCTGTTAAAAAAAAACGCAGTTGATATCCGTTTGACCTCTTGCAGCGCCATCTAGCGGGCAAACCATAGCCCCACCTGGTTTCCCCTTTCAAGTTAGACAAGTTTCGTTGTTTGTAGTTTTTTCGTTTGACGCTTATTTCGTGAGATATCTGGCCCGGTCACGATCAATGGACCACCCTGTATATAGTAGTGGTACCCAGCCATCGGCGACCCTTCGACACGATCAAAATATCATGCAACTTGTTGGAACGTGACCCGTTGCTGAGTTTCAGTTTTTCCACTATCGTCTCGATTATTGTAATCTCCAGCGGCGTGCTAAAATGGTACAACGCGGAGATTTTAGTGCGTAGCGGGACTCTAGATGTGTTCAAGCACAAAGAAGTAATTATTGGACTTTATTTTTTCGAAGTGATAATTAAAACTTCGTCGCAACCGCTCGTAATTTTCTTTTTCCACTGGTGCCTCCATCTTTGCGTATTTCTGAAATGAGTAAATAAGTAAAATTGTTCGCTCGCAATTTTTTTGCGTCTTGATGAATTTATTACTGAGAGGAGCACAGGTGTTTTCGGATGGAAATAAAGATACTTAGCCTGGAGTATTGCCCTGCATGTCGGAGAGGAGTTAATGAGAGCGACTGTGAGGTAACGTGGCAGCTCCCAGGCGGCCGCTAGCTGCTGCTACAGTGTCGCCGTAGCGAGTGTTTGGCTGGCGCCGCTTAATAAGTTCATGCAAATAAGCTGGCGCCCCGCAGGCAGGAGCTGCTGAGTGGCCTGCGGCCGCGTTTTGTCACTCCACCATCAAAGTCACTGCCCGACCTGTACCTTTCTGTGTCCTTCGCTCTATTCGCGTGGAATTTCTCATCGCCACAGCACTGTTATTATTCACCTTCACACGCAACAGTCGGAGGCATGTCGTTCCGGGAAAAATTTCAACTAGAGGTACTTGAAACTTCTTACAAAATACAAACAATGGTGGATTACTTTTCCATTACAAGAAGGAAGTGAAACTAGAATGAAGTACAGCGTCACTGGAGACAATCTCTCACCTGAAATTCACTTTAAGAACATTTTACATCAAATGCAAAACCGTCAACACTGGTTTTTATGACCTCCACGTCAACGGGCCAAGGTTGTAGTGTTATAATGCGCAAAGACCATTCTTTCTTAACTGCTCTCTGTCATAACTAAGCACACAGTCCCTGCAACATCTTGATTAAGCAGCAAAGGCAATAAGCTAGGATCCCAGCCACTGTATAACATTATAGTGCTAGGGGCCATTTTAATACTTGGAAGTATTTTCACCATGTTGCGTAAGTGGATAATATATACAATTAAGGTGTGTTTGTAAATGTTCATTAAATTCGTGCATTATGGATAAGTTTGAGAGATTGCCGCTTCATGTTCTTAGGGAATATGATCTTTATTGCAATTTGACTTCATATATCATGATGAAATGGTGGGCAGTAGTTACTGCTCTTGCTTGCGTGTCCTAGGGAAGGAATAACGGTAAGCTTTACCTGCATTCAAAGGAATAGGGTGCAGATTTAAACGACTGCAGTACAAAGCACGGCGACGGTGGACCGAGGGAAGCGCGTTTTTTCTGCGGAACCTGGGTGGAAACATTTTGCCGGCCGCGGTGGTCTAGCGGTTCTAGGCGCGTAGTCCGGAACCGCGCGACTGCTACGGTCGCAGGCTCGAATCCATCCTCGGGCATGGATGTGTGTGATGTCCTTAGGTTAGTTAGGTTTAAGTAGTTCTAAGTTCTAGGGGACTGAGCCAGAGCCATTTGAACCATTTTTTTTTGGAAACATTTCCGGACGGCCGAGTTCCGCGATCTCATTGTGCAGACACATTGGTTGGCGTCGGTCGGTAGGCACTCATTTCCAGATGGATTGACTAGCGCCGAGAAGTCGCCGCTGCAATGGCCCTCGTTAGGCAGGAAGCCGACAAGACAACTTTGAGGGTCCTGCGAATTTCTGTAGGACAGGTCACTGGCGTCCAATCGTCCAGACACTGTTACAAAACATATTTATGAAAGCAGGAGCCTATTAGAGAGTTTATGCCCATATTTGGAAACTTCGAAATGTACGCAACAGGGGAGATAACAAGCTTTATATGGAGGGGTGTAGTTCCAACAAGGTCATGTTGTTAGCAAAAGACAAGGCGTAAACGCATGGGAAAGAGGCTGCGAAGCTGAATATTTTCTCCTTTTCTCCCAATTAACTTTAAAGTCTCTTATTGGTCAAATCGGTGTATGCAGAGCAAAGGGCGCTCCCAGCTTCGAATGCTGCACTCCAGCTTGTGATTGGCTAGTGCTAAAGTGGGGGAAGTCTAAGATGTAAATGTGTTTTGCTACCGAGCTGAAGAAGCGGACAGAAAGAGAAGAGATCTCTCTTGTACTGCCACTTCGCTAGTAAAGGACTGCAGGTCTCTACCTAAACGGCGATACTTGTGTCCTTTGCTTGGGTGCCACTTGGAACCTAAGACAGTCACCTCCTAAACCATCATAGGTACTGCTTCTAGTATCACGCACACAACGAGCGATGTGTGGGTATACTTATTTGTCTTGAGTCAGCCGTCTAAACATTTGACATATTCCATCACGCATAGTCGTGGGATGGAGTCAAATTGGTTTGGCAGCCTAGCAAACGGGTCCACCTGCAGACTGGAATCCACTGGGGTTTCAGAGGCCCATGGGGAAGTACCTGCATTCCGAATTCACCGAACGCGTACTCGCATTTTTCGGGGGCGCGCCATTAATAACAGATTGCGGCCCTCCATGACTTCAGTCGCCGAACACATCGCGGTGTGACGCCCTGATCAGCAGAAAGGAACAGTATTCGCAGTTATGGCGTAGGGCTCCAATTTGTGTGTTTCTCAGCACCCTGTCCTTTCGAACCATTTTTTTTTTTTATAGTAGGGTATAGGTGCTTGATGGTAGCAGAGGTTTTATGCCATAACCCGGATTCACGTGAATGAAGTCAGATAAAGCTATTAGTGTTCTGGTTTAGTGTCGTGTGTTGATCCCGAGCTGATCACTTTGTCCAACATAGACCCCATGTTAGTGAAATCGTTTGACAAATAAAAATGTTTGTCTGACGTTCCTTTAGTCATTTTCGTTGTCTTGTGATGTTAACGATGTAACAGTACCTGGTCATTTTTATTAAAGTCCAGATTCTAAAAGAGTAGCAAGCTTGCAAGTTATGAGAGAAAATGCCAGAGACTAAGGCCAACTGCTCACATGTAACTTATGCAAATATTTTATCCTGTGACGGCTGTTACAGTTTTATGTTGACAAGAGCCTCTACCTGGGGGCATTTTCTAGTAAGCATTCATTCTGGAGTACGATATATGTAATCTGTCTGCTGTCTAAAGCCATGCTTTGGGATAATTTTTGTTTTGTCATTTTTGTATATGACAAGATCCGCTCCGCTTCGTCTACTTTAACGTACCTTCGTCCGATGTAACGAGGCCCACTACTTTTGAAGAAGGTACACTCCTGGAAATTGAAATAAGAACACCGTGAATTCATTGTCCCAGGAAGGGGAAACTTTATTGACACATTCCTGGGGTCAGATACATCACATGATCACACTGACAGAACCACAGGCACATAGACACAGGCAACAGAGCATGCACAATGTCGGCACTAGTACAGTGTATATCCACCTTTCGCAGCAATGCAGGCTGCTATTCTCCCATGGAGACGATCGTAGAGATGCTGGATGTAGTCCTGTGGAACGGCTTGCCATGCCATTTCCACCTGGCGCCTCAGTTGGACCAGCGTTCGTGCTGTACGTGCAGACCGCGTGAGACGACGCTTCATCCAGTCCCAAACATGCTCAATGGGGGACAGATCCAGAGATCTTGCTGGCCAGGGTAGTTGACTTAGACCTTCTAGAGCACTTTGGGTGGCACGGGATACATGCGGACGTGCATTGTCCTGTTGGAACAGCAAGTTCCCTTGCCGGTCTAGGAATGGTAGAACGATGGGTTCGATGACGGTTGGGATGTACCGTGCACTATTCAGTGTCCCCTCGACGATCACCAGAGGTGTACGGCCAGTGTAGGAGATCGCTCCCCACACCATGATGCCGGGTGTTGGCCCTGTGTGCCTCGGTCGTATGCAGTCCTGATTGTGGCGCTCACCTGCACGGCGCCAAACACGCATACGACCATCATTGGCACCAAGGCAGAAGCGACTCTCATCGCTGAAGACGACACGTCTCCATTCATCCCTCCATTCACGCCTGTCGCGACACCACTGGAGGCGGGCTGCACGATGTTGGGGCGTGAGCGGAAGACGGCCTAACGGTGTGCGGGACCGCAGCCCAGCTTCATGGAGACGGTTGCGGATGGTCCTCGCCGATACCCCAGGAGCAACAGTGTCCCAAATTTGCTGGGAAGTGGCGGTGCGGTCCCCTACGGCACTGCGTAGGATCCTACGGTCTTGGCGTGCATCCGTGCGTCGCTGCGGTCTGGTCCCAGGTCGACGGGCACGTGCACCTTCCGCCGACCACTGGCGACAACATCGATGTACTGTGGAGACTTCACGCCCCACGTGTTGAGCAATTCGGCGGTACGTCCACCCGGCCTCCCGCATGCCCAGTATACGCCCTCGCTCAAAGTCCGTTAACTGCACATACGGTTCACGTCCATGCTGTCGCGGCATGCTACCAGTGTTAAAGGCTGCGATGGAGCTCCGTATGCCACGGCAAACTGGCTGACACTGACGGCGGCGGTGCACAAATGCTGCGCAGCTAGCGCCATTCGACGGCCAACACCGCGGTTCCTGGTGTGTCCGCTGTGCCGTGCGTGTGATCATTGCTTGTACAGCCCTCTCGCAGTGTCCGGAGCAAGTATGGTGGGTCTGACACACCGGTGTCAATGTGTTCTTTTTTCCATTTCCAGGAGTGTATTTTTGCAAATATCGCAATTTAGGACAAGGACTAATAAACCTTTATTTGCAACTGGTTGGCTGATTGTTCAACCTCTTCAAATTAGTTTTTGCCCTGAAGGGAAACTCATGCTGGAATTAGCGATGAAGCCGAGAAATGCTGCAAGGAGAGAGTACATTACGTTCGTTGCGCATCTAGCACCAACAACCGTATTGACCGACATAATGGTTTCTATTTATAAAGGTAGCTAATTCAGTTATTAGCTATTGTAACCTGGCACTTTGATGATTGTGCAGAAGACAATGAATATAGTACCTGGAGTTTTCTTTAAATAGTTCTCAAATCTATTTGAGTTTCTTTTGCCATCATCTCGTTTGACAGAGATGCCAAAAGTGATATTCCAAAGTTGAGTACCCAAAATTATAATTGTATGGTTGTAGATTTCTAGTAATGTTAAACATGATGTTTAAGAACTGAGCAAATAATGCTCAGATATACAGGGTGGTCCATTGATCATGACTGGGCCAAAAACCTCACGAATTAAGCATCAAACGCAAAAACTACAAAGAACGAAACTTGTCTAGCTTCAAGGGGGAAACCAGATGGCGCTATGGTTGGCCCGCTAGATGGCGCTGCCATTGGTCAAACGGATATCAGCTGCGTTTTTTTTTTAAAGTAGGTTGCTCACTTCAAAGCAAGCAACCTCTTAATTTCAATCGGCAACAAACCCGTCTCTTTTAACAATCTTATTTTCACTAAAGCCCTGATGCCAGTTGGCTGTTATTATTTTAAAAGTTAAACTGATTGTCAGTTATGAAGATCGCGCGGAAGGAACATTTAGAAACATTGCTTATTAAAACTTATTACAAGAGAACTCACTCGGCGGATCCACAAGGTCCAGTTAAAAATAAACAAATAATGACCCAGTCTTTCAAAGACAGCAACGCACAGCTTAGTACAACAGGTTATTCAGATTATAACTAACGCAATTACAATCAAAGAATTGAGCCGGTTAACATTGAAATGCCTCAAATGGCTCTGAGCACTATGGGACTTAACGTCTGAGGTCATCATTCACTTAGAACTTAGAACTACATAAACCTAACTAACCAAAGGACATCACACACATCCATGCCCGAGGCAGGATTCGAACCTGCGACTGTAGCGGTCGCACGGTTCCAGACTGAAGCGCCTAGAACCGCTCGGCCACACCGGCCGGATGACATTTAAACCTAACCACAAGACTTCGTTTGTTAAAGGCAACCTGTGCTTTAGTACAATTGTTACGACTGTATTTATGACCAGGAGCACATTCATTAGAACATTGATGATCGGGTATAAACCAGAAAGGAAAGGCAATATAATATCAGGACAAATTTTCAAACGATAATTAGTGTCTAGTACAGTACTAGGGCCTATATTTATGGCCAAAGAGCAGACCGAGTAAAACTGTGAGGGTCGGGTACAAACCAGAAAATAATTAGGTCAGGTGGACAATGACACAAATCACCACGAAGGTTACAGAATGTTAGTCCCCTTTATCAGCAAGCAGTTCCATGGCTCCACGGTGCGTCGCGGCGGCTACTGAGTGGTGTGTATGAAAGCCAGGTAGAAGAGGGCAGCCAGACCACGAGCGGTCGTCCGACACGAATGTTGCCAACCAACCGATGGAATGCCAGCCTGCTGCTTACAGTCAACGCTGACCCCGGTGAAGTACTCCGGTATCTTTACTCTCCACATGACCTTTTTGCGTACCTCGTGGCTTCGGTCGCTTGGATTCTTGACCACCTCTTGTCGCGATGCTACCATGAATGCCCAAATGTTTTGTCTTCTCCCGTCGGTTTTTTTCCTTTATTGTTATTTTAATACCTTACAAAAGGTAGGCCAGCGGCGGCCTATCAGCACCGCTCTTCAGCCTCAGAAAAACAGATAGAAAACATGGAGACAGAAAAACAGACATACATGAATGGTAAAAACAGGGGACATACATAAGAAATGAAATAAGGGCGTTCGCAGAAGGCACTGGTTGCACAAGTAAGTTCAGCAGTGCACACAGACGTAGACAAACAGTTTCACATGCAAACAGAGCAGCACACCGAAGAATAACACTGACACATGTAGGTGAAGAGAACACTAGTACATTGGTGATGATCTTCGATGCACTGAACGCACAGATGAGATTGGGGAGGGGGGGGGGCAGCCACTGGGTGCAGGGGATGGGCAGGGGGGAAGGAGGGGCGGGGGAAGTACCCGATGGGAGTGAGGAAGGGAAAGGGGACGGGAGAGGATAGGGTTATGTGGGGAAGCCTGGGAGGGGGGAAGGGAGTGGGGAACTGGGAGCGAGGAGGGGAGAAGGGAGAGAGGGAGCCCTGGAGGGAAAGGGGAAGGAAATGAAGGGGAGGATTAGATATATAAGGAGGGGTATATAGAAGGAACGATGACAATATCAGGAAGGGGCAGTTGGCAGAAGCCACCTTAGGCAAGGGTGTGGAGAGTGTGAAGAGGTGTGATGCACGAGTACAGGCACTGCAGCAGGTTGGGGTGGGAGAGGATGGGAGAGACAAGTGGTTGGGGAGGATCAAGCTTGTGGCAGGTGTAAAGGATCCGTATCCATTCGAGGAAAAGGAGGAGGTGCCCCGTAGAGAACCTGTGTATATATAAGCAGCAAAGACCTTCTAAGCACACAACCAACAGATAAAAACTCTTCCTCACAGATATTGGCTATGGGACCGCAAGAGGTATAGTCGATACTACATTTGAGCTAGTGGTGCCAGGGAGAACAGTGTACTAATTTAATGGCGCCATGGCTCAGTCCAGAACGTTATTAAGGCCAACTGCAAACAGTTGTGGCCCAGTGACATAGCACATAATCATCCATAAAAGTTCCATTGTTGTTTCAGAACGTGAAGTCCATGAATGATGCAAATCGTTTCCATATAGTCGAACATAGCCATTTCCAGTCAATGATCTGTTCATTGGATCAAAGGATCCAGTCCTTCCCATGAAAACACAGTGTACATTATTATGGAGCCAACATTATGGAATCACCACCAGCTTGCGCAGTGCCTTATTGACAACCTGAGTCGATGGCTTCGTGGGATCTGGTCCACACTCGAACTTTGCCGCCAGCTGCTACCAACGTAAATTGGGACTCATCTGACCAGGCCGCGGTTTTCCAGTCGTCTCGGGTCAAAACGATATGCTCACGAGCCAAGGAAAGTTGGTGCTGGCGATGTGTTTTTAGCAAAGGCACTCGCGTCAGTCATCTGCAACCATGCCCCGTTAAGGCCAAACTTCGCCGCACTGTCCTAAGGAATACATCCGTCGTACGCCCCATATTGATTCCTCCGGTTACTTCACGCACTGTTGCTTGTCTGTAAGCACTGACAGCTCTCGGTTGTCAGCTGAAGGCGGTCGTCCACTGTGCTGTCCGTGGTGAGAAGTAGTGCCTCAGATTTTGTATTCTTGGCACACACTTGACGCTGGTTCTCGGAATTCTAAATTCTCTAATGATTTCAGAAACGGAATGTCCAATGCTTCTGTCTCCAACTCCCATTCCGCGTTCGATGTCTGTTAATTCCCTTCGTGCTAACATACTCACATCGGAAATCTTTTCGCATTAGTCAAATGAGTAGAAATGACGTTCCGCCAATACACTGCTCTTTTATACTTTGTGTACGTGATACTACCTCCATCTATATATGTGATATCGCTATCCCATGACTTTCGTCACCTTGGTGTATTGAATATGTATCATTCACTTCATTTTACAGTACTTGTTGGTCACATTCCTTGTTTAGGTTTGTGTCTCGACACTTTGCTCCATGCTTTTCTTTATTTATTTCGTTGCTTGAACTTGAGCATATTTAACGTTTATTATTGTTGTACCGTAATACAAGGTACAATCCTAGTGTATCAGGCAATAGTGGCTATAGTTCAATTTTGTTTTTGTAACAAAAATTTGTTACTCAGAAAACAATAAGGTAGGTGGCCCATATGTCATCACCTTAGTAGGTCAGGACCAGAATAAGCTCTGATAGATTATGGAAAAGACTAAAAATTAGTATACACATTCCTGAATTTATTCTCCACTTGTAGGCAAGTTACATTTAAATTGTTATAACATACTTTAATCAGTATTCGACTTTAACGACGCAAAAGCAAAAATACAAAACCAATCTTCGTAATTTCGTCTCCAATAAATAGTCTCAAAAGTACAATGAACTTAAATGTATATTTCCTATATAAAATTTCCGAACACTTCAAGTATTATAAATCACTTACAGGCCATGAATGAAGAAAACTTTCATATTCTAAACATACGTCACATATGAATTAATATGTATGAGGAGATGTAGATCATGATTTGAGAGACGAAATGAAGTATTTCGTGCAACGTATCCAATTCTCTCCGTTTGTGTTTTTCAATCTGAGAAAAACTAAATTAATATGTATAAAAAGTAAATAAAATTAAATCTTACTAACAGTTCCTAATTTCGTTCCAGAAACGAAAACAGGAACTTCACGGAGAACGAAATTATGAACCTCTCCAGGTTTATCACAATGTTCACCACAGTAACACACGCTAAACTGTAGACCATAGCGATTACACGCCGCAAAATACAACACACGACTTAAATACAGCCCGGCATTCGAACACAAATTAGTGTTCGCAATAGGAACAGCAGGGTGTTAATTGGAATTCTAGACTAACTTAGCTCAGCGTGCTGCGGAAGCTAACATATTGTGCACAAGGAACTCTCTCAACAAGACAATGGAATGAGGTGACGCATGAGCACACACATTAGTTACCAACTGTGGAAACTGAAAATTCTTAGGAGTATGAAATTAGGGCCGTGACGGAATTAGGGCCCCTAAACTTACTTATGCCTCCAAACTCCCAGCCTTTCTGCTCCACAGACCCTATGCTGCCACTAGTAGACTGTTCCTATTTTGCACTCGGGAATTGATGTAGCACATAAACAAGTGCCACGTGCTTGTAAGCCATATCGTCTTCCGTGGAGTAAGTTGTTCTAGAAGCCGCGCATCCCGAGCGTTTTCTGTAATTACACATGCGCACTTAAAATCAAAGGCGGCTGTAGTAATTAGAACTAAAACGAGGACAGCATACAGTGAATAGCATATGAACACAACATTCCCTGCATCACTGACATATTGCAACCCAGAATGTGAGCCACACACAGAAACGAAAGAGACGCAAGTCTACTCTATTGTTCTCATCGCAGTGGCGTCAAATAAATACTTGCACTATGTGACCGAACAACCAGCCAGCCAAAAAATGGCATACGATCATTTCATTACTGGATAAATTAGAATTGAGAATACAATGCACTTTGTACTTGACAGTTTGAGTCACAGAAAGATTGCTTCAGTCAGAATTGTACATTTACTCACCAAGTAATAAAATATCGTCAGTTATTATTTTTTGTTTGTGATACGTCCAACCGTGTTGACGGTTTAAGCTCTGGGGAGAAACTGAACAAGCAGAATGCCCTGTCTGTGTCATACCACAGTGAACACGATTTTTTATGCTGGCAACGTTGTTTTGAACTTTTATTTTTTGGGCGATCAAAAGTGCCTCCACTCGATCGTCTGTCGTTTTGATTTCATCATCGGTCACAACTCTGTTTAAGAATTCATCTCTGCCATTACCGTATCAAGGTGAGAGATATCACAGCACTGCCATATCGCTTCTTTTTGTAGATATCCATATGCATTTTGGAACCGAACGGGAACACAATTTGTGAAAACTCATCACAAACCATTCTTATTGCGAACCATCTATTTCAGGAATTTACTCATTCACGTTTTCAACCAGATCATCATTGATAACAGAAGGCCGCCTGTTCCATGCCTCGTTATAAACACTGATTCGTACATCATTGAATTGTCTGACTCACTTTCTCACCATTCCATCAGTCATTACATTTTCACCATGAATCTCTACAATTTGATGATGAATTTCAGGTGGCTTAAAATTCTTTGCGTTCAAGAACAGTACGACAGAATGCACTTCACACTCAGCAGTCTCAGAGTATCTTAAACATTGTGAAAGGTTGTTAGCAAATGTAAGCACAACACAGTCAGGCTGTAATGGTGTCGGTGGAAAGACAACAGATTAGACTCAGCAGTCTCAGAGTATCTTAAACATTGTGAAAGGTTGTTAGCAAATGTAAGCATAACACAATCAGGCTGTCTGTAATGGTGTCGGTGGAAAGACAACAGACTAGAGAGACGAGTGCTAATGTGCGGAACTGTCAAACTAGCGTTGCGGTGGCAAACGGTAGTTACGAAACGGTAATTACTTTCCGGACAACCGCGTATTTTGTCCTCTCATTTCTGTCTTATGAAATAATAAATATGTTACTCATATCATAAGAATGTATTTATATCTGAAAAGCGAACAACCAGAATAATGTGTGTTCACCTGCAGTGCCCTTGTACCCTCCTCTTTAAAGAGCTAGGCATTCTAACTGCATTTTCACTATAATCGTTTTCAGTAATGAGATTCATAATAAACAGTTGTCAATGTTTGAAGATAATAGTGATGTCCACAGCTATAGCACTAAAAGGTAAAAGATTTTCAATTTATTACACATTAATAATACTCTCAGACGCTCAGAAATTAGCTCAGTATGGAATTACATAAATCACGAATTATTTGTGCAATGACATCTGAAAGATAGTGAATCAAATTTTAAATTTAATGTGAAATCATATGTATATATTACATAACTCCGTCCTTTCTATGGGCACTTATCTAATTAAAGTCGGTGTTGTTGTTGTCTTCAGTCCAGAGATTGATTTGATGCAGCTCTTCATGCTACTCTATCCTGTGCAAGCTTAACCATCTCCCAGTACCTACTGCAACCATCATCCTTCTGAATCTGCTTAGTGTATTCATCTCTTGGTCTCCCTTTACGATTTTTACCCTACATGCTGCCCTCCAATACTAAATTGATGATTCCTTGATGACTCGGAACATGTCCTACCACCGGATCTCTTCTTGTAGTCAAGATGTGACACAAATTTCTCTTCTTCCCAATTCTATTCAATACCTCCTCATTAGTTATGTGGTCCACCTATCTAATCTTCAGCATTCTTCTGTAGCACCACATTTCGAAAGCCTCTATTCTCTTCTTGTCCAATCTATTTATCGTCCATGTTTCACTTCCATACGTGGCTACACTCCATACAAATACTTTCAGAAACGTCTTCCTGACACTTAAATCAATACTCGATGTTATCAAATTTCTCTTCTTCAGAAACGCTTTCCCTGCCATTACCAGACTATGTTTTATCTCATCTCTATTCGACCATCATCAGTTATTTTACTCCCCAAATAGCAAAACTCATTTGCTACTTTAAGTCTCTCATTTCGTGATCTAATTCCCTCAGCATCACCCGAGTTAACTCGACTACATTCCATTGTCCTAGTTTTGCTTTTGTTGAAGTTCATCTTATATCCTCCTTTCAAGACACTGTCCATTCCATTCAACTGCTGTCCCAAGTCCTTTGATGTCTCTGACAGAATTACAATGTCATCGTCGAACCTCAAAGTTCTTATTTCTTCTTCATGGATTTTAATACCTACTCCAAATTTTTCTTTTGTTTCCTTTACTGCTTGCTCAATATACAGATTGAATAACATCGCGGAGAGGCTACAACCCTGCCTCACTCCTTTCCCAACCACTTCTTCTCTTTCATGCCCCTCGACTCTTATAACTGCCATCTGGTTTCTGTACAAATTGTAAATAGCCTTTTCATCCCTATATTTTATCCCTGCCACCTTCAGAATTTGAGAGAGTATTCCAGTCAACATTGTCAAAAGCTTTCTCTAAGTGTACAAATGCTAGAAATGTAGGTTTGCCTTTCCTTTATGTACCTTCTATGATAAGTCGTAGGGCCAGTATTGTCTCACGTGTTCCAATATTTACTTCGAAATCCAAACTGATCTTCCCTAAGGTCGGCTTCTACCAGTTTTTCCATTCATCTGTACAGAATTCATGTTAGTATTTTGCAGCCGTGATTTATTAAACTGACAGTTAGGTCGTTTTCACATGTCAGCATCTGCTTTCTTTTGGACTGAAATTATTATATTCTTCTTGAAGTCTGAGGGCATTTCGCCTGTCTCATACATCTTGCTCACCAGGTGGTAGAGTTTTGCCAGGGCTGGCTCCCCCAAGGCTATCAATAGTTCTAATGGTATGTTGTCTACTCCAGGGGCCTTGTTTCGAATCAGGTCTTTTAGTGCTCTGTCGAACTCTTCACGCAGTATCATATCTCCCATTACGTCTTCATCTACATCCTCCTCCATTTTCATAATATTGTCCTCAAGTACATCGCCCTTGTATAGACCCTCTATATACTCCTTCCACCTCTCTGCTTTCCCTTATTTGCTTGGTAGCCAACACGGAACAGAAAACATTACTTTCTAATTAAATTTGTGTCTCTGCTTACACGAAGGAAGTGACAAAGCCACGGAGAGAAATCACTATGAGCGCTGTGTCGCACTGGCACCACCAGGAGACGGGTGGGCCGCGCACGTCACTTCCGTGAACGCCACTGTGGCCAAGCTGGAGGCACGGTCAGCTGCTCGAGTGGCACGAAGGACCGAGTTCTACGCTGTCACAAGAGTAGAGGGCCTTGAGAAGCTGGTGCGTGCTGTAACTTCACAAACGTTTACACGAAATTCACCAAAAGTAATGTAATGGCAAGGAAAGCGTTTCTGAAGAAGAGAAATTTGTTAACATCGAATATAGATTTATGTATCAGGAAGCCGTTTCTGGAAGTATTTGTTTGGAGTGTAGCCATGTTTGCAAGTGAAGCATGGACGATAACTAGTTTGAAAAAGAAGAGAATAGAAGCTTTCGAAATGTGGTGCTATAGAAGAATGCTGAAGATTAGATGGGTAGATCACATAACTAATGAGGAGGTATTGAATAGGATTGGGGAGAAGAGAAGTTTGTGGCATAACTTGAGTAGAAGAAGGGATCGGTTGGTAGGACACGTTTTGAGGCATCAAGGGATCACAAATTTAGCATTGGAGGGCAGCGTGGAGGGTAAAAATCGTAGAGGGAGACCAAGAGATGAATACACTAAGCAGATTCAAAAGGATGTAGGTTGCAGCAGGTACTGGGAGTTGAAGAAGCTTGCACAGGATAGAGTAGCATGGAGAGCTGCATCAAACCAGCCTCATGACTGAAGACAAAAACAACAACAATGTAACTATCCAAGGCATCTCTGAATAATATACCGATAATCATACACAGAACACAACACCTAATTAGTATAAAAGTCTCTTCTCCTTTGCTCTTTTCTTTTTTCTCTTCACTCTCTTGCCATTGTTCTTGTCTCTATTGGTTGGCTTGATTCATGCTACCCAATTAATTCTGCGGATTTGATGAAATGGTCATGGGAGACCTTCCTTGGGCTGTTATTTAATTATTTGCGACTGGATATATTATTAGTAATCAGACTATCAAGTGCATGCATTTGAGTACGCGCGCTTCACGTAGAGGTTTTTGTTGTAAATGTTAGACATCAAAATTGCTGTGTGGAATGGTGGAAGCTGACTTTTATTTCTTTAAAATGTACAATTAAAATGTAATCGTATTTCATTTACAAATTTGTCCTTTACAGATTCATAATTTCTTGTGTTTTCTTAAATACCAAAGCATTTCGTTTGGTTATTATAGTATGAGTGCGCCATTTCATGCGCCGTAGTTTTTTTAGTCAAATACGATAGAACCTGTAATAATTTTAATACTACGTAGTGCGATAGTCAATTTAATATTAATTTCCGCAAGGAAACATATTTAAATTCACGGTCAGTAACGAATTTTACGAAAAGGTTTGCACTCCAAATCAAAATTGTTGGCCGTTACCACTTTCACAAGAAGTTGCATTGGCTTTCATAAAAGTTCAGAAATAAGTCAGTCATTTAATGAAAGAGGCCCAAGTTTCTTTTAACGTTGCCGCCATTGCTTCTCGTTTTAATATAAAAGTAGTTCACAACCCGAAACTGCCTTCCATATTAATTGCAAGTAAAATAAGTAAATTGCAGTAAACGGGCGGTGACGTTAAATTTCCGAACTCAGACGAGGACTACCAAGGAATAAACAATAAAGGAAATTTCATTGTGTATGTAATTGTTACAATTTCATGCTTGTAATTTTATGTATTTTCCGTTTCATGGATGATACACATAACTAATGCCTGCAATTCAGAAACATCCAGAGTTCAAACCAAGAAAAGGAAAATAATAACAACAATGACGCGATAAGAGTCGCCAAGTATGAGGTAAGGAAAAACCGTTGAAGACCAAATCTTGTACTTCGTATTAGAAAATAGATGACATGAACTTGTTTACCTTTGTGTAAATTTATAAAATTATTTTGTGCGACTTTCAGATATTTATGTATGAAAGTTATGCGCCACGAGATGGCGGAATTTGCTAGCAGATTCGTGTAATGGTTACGCGTGGTTAGATTGTTTATGTTTGTTGGTAATTATTACATTTGAGAATGATTTTAGGGTGTCTGATAAGTGTTTGTAGGAAAGTATGCCGCGCGGAGAGGCCCGACGGTTAGAGGCGCCCTGTCACAGACTGCGCGGCCGCTCCCGCCGGAGGTTCGACTCCTCCCTCGGGCTTGTGTGTGCGTGTTGTTCTTACCATAAGTTAGTTTAAGTAGTGTGTAAGTCTAGGGACCGATGACCGCAGCAGTTTGGTCCCTTAGGAATTCACACATTTGAACATTAGGAAAGTATATTTTTGTGTTTACGAGATTTGTATATGTAACTTGCGGACTGTGGGGAAAATAGGAAAGAGAATGTACGCTGTTAGGAATTAAATACTGACGATCGCAAATTCCGGACGTTGAACCAGAGGCTATAAGTGCCGCCGCAAGCGATGCTAATATGCCGGCAGTATTAGCAGCCCAGACTGATTTATCAACTCCTGTATCTGGTCCTTTTGCCGAAACGTATAAGGGACTAGCAGATCTTTACAGCAAAATTTCGACCAACTTGAGAAAAAACAAACCTCCAAAAAAAAGGTTGAAATGGCTCTGATCAGTATGGGACTTAACAGCTGAGGTCGTCAATCCCCTAGACTTAGAACTACTTAAACCTAACTAACCTAAGGACATCACACACATCCATGCCCGAGGCAGGATTCGAACCTGCGACCGTAGCGGTCATGCGGTTCCAGACTGAAGCGTCTAGAACCGCTCGGCTACTCCGGACGGCAAACAGCGCAAATGAATAAAAAATGTAATACGCCTTGCGCTAGAGCAGACCGTACAAATTAGTATGTGTATTCAAGAGAAAATGAACGAAAACTGTTATTAATTTTCAAATCATCAGAGGAACAAATAAGAGCAAAAACCCAATACCAGGTGACTGTTAATTTCGAACGCTTTTCTAATGACCAAGCTGTGCGAATTACAGAACGGCTAGACGAAAAGTCAAGTGCAGATTTTCGTCGGCTAGCTGAAGAGCAGTTAGCTGAAATAAGAAAAATAAATTCGGGGATAGAAACTGTTGCTAACACGTTTTCTGAGTTACAGCTTGCATGTAAAAAAGACTAAAAGACATGCAGCCAAAGTCCAAAATACTGTACAACAGATCGTTGCAAAGTGAGCATCGGAATGGAGCTTGCCGGCCGCGGTGGTCTAGCGGTTCTAGGCGCTCAGTCCGGAACTGCGCGACTGCTACGGTCGCAGGTTCGAATCCTGCCTCGGGCATGGATGTGTGTGATGTCCTTAGGTTAGTTAGGTTTAAGTAGTTCTAAGTTCTAGGGGACTGATGATCTCAGCAGTTAAGTCCCATAGCGCTCAGAGCCATTTGAGCTTGCAGAGTCGGATGTGTTTCGCAGAGAAACACCGTACAACAACTACACGAATCAGGGTATTTATCGTGTGACACGGAGGTGGCAAACGTTTTGACGAACATCTTGTTGCAAGAGAGTCCGCTCAATCATCGTCAGTTTCAGATATGTATCCCAGACAAGAAAGGGGGTCAACACCCCTTTGTTTCCATAATGACATTCAGAGGTATACTGTCCTGGTCCTGGACAGATACTCAAAGAATACAATTTGTTGCCTCGTATGTACAAGGCGAAGGTGCGCAATGGGCATCAGAAATTATAGAGAAATGCGAAACATATGAACAGCTTGAGAGAGCATTTCTATCAAAGTACTGGCTCCAGATCAGCAAGAGAGATTAAGAAAACAAGTGTAGCCACCTGAAGTTCAGAACAGTAAACATGGTTCTTCACGCAAGTATTTTGAGAAATATATTAATAGAAGATGCGGGGTAACACCATATCAATAAAAGATGTTATACGAATATTAAAGGCCAAATTATCTTTAAATATAAGAGGAGATCTATTGAATGCTACTGAAAATGACACTGAGTAGTTAATGTCTGTTGTTGACTCGATAGACTTGTTATATGAGGACACAAAGCCGTGGACGCAAGACAACGGAAATCTTAAAAGTAACGACAATGCTTACCACAATAACAATGGTAACGGGAACCAGATCCGAAACCAAAACAGTAGCAGTAACAGAAATGGGAATGGAAATAAACAAAATACACCTCAGCAGGTTTATACACTCCTGGAAATGGAAAAAAGAACACATTGACACCGGTGTGTCAGATCCACCATACTTGCTCCGGACACTGCGAGAGGGCTGTACAAGCAATGATCACACGCACGGCACAGCGGACACACCAGGAACCGCGGTGTTGGCCGTCGAATAGCGCTAGCTGCGCAGCATTTGTGCACCGCCGCCGTCAGTGTCAGCCAGTTTGCCGTGGCATACGGAGCTCCATTGCAGTCTTTAACACTGGTAGCATGCCGCGACAGCGTGGACGTGAACCGTATGTGCAGTTGACGGACTTTGAGCGAGGGTGTATAGTGGGCATGCGGGAGGCCGGGTTGGACGTACCGCCGAATTGCTCAACACGTGGGGCGTGAAGTCTCCACAGTACATCGATGTTGTCGCCAGTGGTCGGCGGAAGGTGCACGTGCCCGTCGACCTGGGACCAGACCGCAGCGACGCACGGATGCACGCCAAGACCGTAGGATCCTACGCAGTGCCGTAGGGGACCGCACCGGCACTTCCCAGCAAATTAGGGACACTGTTGCTCCTGGGGTATCGGCGAGGACCATTCGCAACCGTCTCCATGAAGCTGGGCTACGGTCCCACACACCGTTAGGCCGTCTGCCGCTCACGCCCCAACATCGTGCAGCCCGACTCCAGTGGTGCCGCGACAGGCGTGAATGGAGGGACGAATGGAGACGTGTCGTCTTCAGCGATGAGAGTCGCTTATGCCTTGGTGCCAATGATGGTCGTATGCGTGTTTGACGCCGTGCAGGTGAGCGCCACAATCAGGACTGCATACGACCGAGGCCCACAGGGCCAACACCCGGCATCATGGTGTGGGGAGCGATCTCCTACACTGGCCGTACACCTCTGGTGATCGTCGAGGGGACACTGAATAGTGCACGGTACATCCAAACCGTCATCGAACCCATCGTTCTACCATTCCTAGACCGGCAAGGGAACTTGCTGTTCCAACAGGACAATGCACGTCCGCATGTATCCCGTGCCACCCATCGTGCTCTAGAAGGTGTAAGTCAACTACCCTGGCCAGCAAGATCTCCGGATCTGTCCCCCATTGAGCATGTTTGGAACTGGATGAAGCGTCGTCTCAAGCGGTCTGCACGTACAGCACGAACGCTGGTCCAACTGAGGCGCCAGGTGGAAATGGCATGGCAAGCCGTTCCACAGGACTACATCCAGCATCTCTACGATCGTCTCCATGGGAGAATAGCAGCCTGCATTGCTGCGAAAGGTGGATATACACTGTACTAGTGCCGACATTGTGTATGCTCTGTTGCCTGTGTCTATGTGCCTGTGGTTCTGTCAGTGTGATCATGTGATGTATCTGACCCCAAGAATGTGTCAATAAAGGGACAATAAAGGGACAATGAATTCACGGTGTTCTTATTTCAATTTCCAGGAGTGTAGAAGTAACTGTGCACAGGAACATAACAATCACCGCACTTCGAAAAGAAAAGAAAGTGTGATGCTCTGTTTAATCCTGGTTATCGGAATGACAATCAAAGTAATAATCAGGGCAGCAACGTAATATCACAAACATGGCCAAACAACGAACAAGCGAATGGCTATCGAATACTGCACCACAAAACAGTGGGCAACAGCATTCGATGGTGAATAACAACGCAAACCAAAGCAATCAGAATAGCAGCAATAATATTATGGACTGGCGGGTGCAAAACCAACCCGTGGGAATCAAATAGCCTGCGAACAAACTTATTTCGATCACGTAGAGCCCTAAGATAGTGGTCGGGAACAGTTAAGGGGCAATAGGCAAAACCAGATCAAGCTGGGCCGTTATAATAACGATGTTGATGTACGTGGTGTTCTGTTCTCTGCGGAAAATTCCTGCAGAGAGGAAACAATACAACGGCAAAAGCTGCATTTGAAGCTGAAGTAGGTAATGTACCTGTAGTAGTAATAATTGTTACTGTTGTATCGGCGAACGTTATTTCTTGTTGTTGTTGTTGTTGTGGTCTTCAGTCCTGAGACTGGTTTGATGCAGCTCTCCATGCTAACCTATCCTGTGCAAGCTTCTTCATCTCCCAGAACCCACTGCAACCCATATCCTTCTGAATCTGCTTAGTGTAGTCATCTCTTGGTCTCCCTCTACGATTTTTACCCTCTACGCTGAGCTCCAATACTAAATTGGTGATCCCTTGATGCCTCAGAACATGTCCTACCAACCGATCCCTTCTTCTGGTCAAGTTGTGCCACAAACTTCTCTTCTCCCCAATCCTATTCAATACTTCCTCATTAGTTATGTGATCTACCCATCTAATCTTCAGCATTCTTCTGTAGCACCACATTTCGAAAGCTTCTATTCTCTTCTTGTCCAAACTATTTATCGTCCATGTTTCACTTCCATACATGGCTACACTCCATACAAATACTTTTGGAAATGGCTTCCTGACACTTAAATCTATACTCGATGTTAACAAATTTCTCTTCTTCAGAAACGCTTTCCTTGCCATTGCCATTTTATATCCTCTCTACTTCGACCATCATCAGTTATTTTGCTCCCCAAATAGCAAAACTCCTTTACTACTTTAAGTGTCTCATTTCCTAATCTAATTCCCTCAGCATCACCCGACTTAATTCGACTACATTCCATTATTCTCGTTTTGCTTTTGTTGATGTTCATCTTATATCCTCCTTTCAAGACACTATCCGTTCCGTTCAACTGCTCTTCCAAGTCCTTTGCTGTCTCTGACAGAATTACGATGTCATCGGCGAACCGCAAAGTTTTTATTTCTTCTCCATGGATTTTAATACCTACTCCAAATTTTTCTTTTGTTTCCTTTACTGCTTCCTATACAGATTGAATAACATTGAGGATAGACTACAACCCTGTCTCATTCCCTTCTGAAGCACTGCTTCCCTTTCAAGTCCCTCGACTCTTATAACTGCCATCTGGTTTCTGTACAAATTGTAAATAGCCTTTCGCTCCCTGTATTTTACTCCTGCCACCTTCAGAATTTGAGAGAGAGTATTCCAGTCAACATTGTCAAAAGCTTTCTCTAAGTCTACAAATGCTAGAAACGTAGGTTTGCCCTTCCTTAATCTAGCTTCTAAGATAATTCGTAAGGTCAGTATTGCCTCACGTGTTCCAACATTTCTACGGAATCCAAACTAATCTTCCCCGAGGTCGGCTTCTACTAGTTTTTCCATTCGTCTGTAAAGAATTCGTGTTAGTATTTTGCAGCTGTGACTTATTAAACCGATAATTAGGTAATTTTCACATCCATCAACACCTTCTTTCTTTGGGATTGGAATTATTATATTCTTCTTGAAGTCTGAGGGTATTTCGCCTGTCTCATACATCTTGCTCACCAGATGGTAGAGTTTTGTCAGGACTGGCTCTCCCAAGGCCGTCAGTAGTTCCAATGGAATGTTGTCTACTCCGGGGGCCTTGTTTCGACTCAGGTCTTTCAGTGCTCTGTCAGACTCTTCACGCAGTATCGTATCTCCCATTTCATCTTCATCAACATCCTCTTCCATTTCCATGATATTGTCCTCAAGTTCATCGCCCTTGTATAGACCCTCTATATACTCCTTCCACCTTTCTGCTTTCCCTTCTTTGCTTAGAACTGGGTTTCCATCTGAGCTCTTGATGTTCATACAAGTTGTTCTCTTATCTCCAAAGGTGTCTTTAATTTTTCTGTAGGCAGTATCTATCTTACCCCTAGTGATATAAGCCTCTACATCCTTACATTTGTCCTCTAGCCATCCCTGCTTAGCCATTTTGCACTTCCTGTCGATCTTATTTTTGAGACGTCTGTATTCCTTTTTGCCTGCTTCATTTACTGAATTTTTATATTTTCTCCTTTCATCAATTAAATTCAATATTTCTTGAGTTACCCAAAGATTTCTACTAGCTCTCGTCTTTTTACCTACTTGATCCTCTGCTGCCTTCACTACTTTATCCCTAAAAGCTACCCATTCTTCTTCTACTGTATTTCTTTCCCCCATTCCCGTCAATTGCTCCCATATGCTCTCCCTGAAACTCTGTACAACCTCTGGTTCTTTTAGTTTATCCATGTCCCATCTCCTTAAATTCCCACCTTTTTGCAGTTTCTTCAGTTTTAATCTACAGGTCATATAACCAATAGATTGTGGTCTGAGTCCACATCTGCCCCTGGAAATGTCTTACAATTTAAAACCTGGTTCCTAAATCTCTGTCTTACCGTTATATAATCTATCTGATACCTTTTAGTATCTCCAGGCTTCTTCCATGTATACAGCCTTCTTTTATGATTCTTGAACCAAGTGTTACCTATGATTAAGTTGTGCTCTGTGCAAAATTCTACCAGGCGGCTTCCTCTTTCATTTCTTTGCCACAGTCCATATTCACCTACTACGTTTCCTTCTCTCCCTTTTCCTACTACCGAATTCCAGTCACCCATGACTATTAAATTTTCATCTCCCTTCACTATCTGAATAATTTTTTTTATTTCGTCATACATTTCTTCAATTTCTTTGTCATCTTCAGAGCTAGTTGGCATATAAACTTGTACTACTGTAGTAGGTGTGGGCTTCGTATCTATCTTGGCCACAATAATGCGTTAACTATGCTGTTTGTAGTAGCTTACCCGCATTCCTATTTTCCTATTCATTATTAAACCTACTCCTGCATTACCCCTATTTGATTTTGTGTTTATAACCCTGTAGTCACCTGACCAGAAGTCTTGTTTCTCCTGCCACAGAACTTCACTACTCCCACTATATCTAACTTTAACCTATCCATTTCCCTTTTAAATTTTCTAACCTACCTGCCCGATTAAGGGATCTGACATTCCACGCTCCGATCCGTAGAACGCCAGTTTTCTTTCTCCTGATAACGACATCCTCTTGAGTAGTCCCCGCCCGGAGATCCGAATGGGGGACTATTTTACCTCCGGAATATTTTACCCAAGAGGACGCCATCATCATTTAACCATACAGTAAAGCTGCATGCCCTCGGGAAAAATTACGACCGTAGTTTCCCCTTACTTTCAGCCGTTCGCAGTACCAGCACAGCAAGTCCGTTTTGGTTATTGTTACAAGGTTAGATCAGTCAATCATCCAGACTGTTGCCCCTGCAACTACTGAAAAGGCTGCTGCCCCTCTTCAGGAGCCAGACGTTTGTCTGGCCTCTCAACAGATACCCTTCCGTTGTGGTTGCACCTACGGTACGGCTATCTGTATCGCTGAGGCACGCAAGCCTCCCCACCAACGGCAAGGTCCATGGTTTGTTATAATTTGTTTAAACAATTATGTGAGAAGGGTACAGCTCTCACACTACCAGTCCAGTCCAGAATTGTAGAATTATTGGCAGCAGGTCGAAGGATATTAGTTGGCAAGCTCAGTTGGGAACATTGACAGGAAATGGAGCATTTTACTTCACGTTCTTGGTAGTTGAGAATTTTTTAGCCTACTCTATTATTTGTGTAGAATTCTGCAAGACGACGACGCAAAAAACCCACTTCACGCTAGGAAAATGCTATATTACAGTTGATGGAAAAATGTAATTCTGAATTTGCTCAAAACAAAAGTTTTTGGTATTGAACTTTCATTGACAGGTGGTAGTTCAGTTATTCTAGCTGACGGTACCAAGTTGACAACAACAAGCAAGATCTCGAGGCAATATTACCAGGCAATATATTAGAATCAGATTACTTAAGTGAGCAGCAGAAGAAATGAGCTGTGCTATCTCTTAGGTAGATATCTACAAATCTTCACAGAAAATCCATGTATAATAAAAGGATACGTATATCATATGCAAGTTAAGCCTCATGAAACGTATTCTCACATAACCTACTCTATTCCCTGGACCGAGAGAGGGGCTTTAAACAAAGAAATCAAGAAAATGCTGGAATGGGGAACAGTACTCGTAGGAGCATCCTTATCTCAATACAGTAGACTTCTATTAAATGTAACCAAGTCCGGAGGTAGTTCACACTTACTGCTGAATGCACAAGCGATCAATAAGATTACCAGTTATATGGATATTGTAAAGAGAAGCTGAAATTCATTTAAATAACGCTATAAATGACTTTGCCTAAACCATATTTTACCTATAAAGTGTAAGCCACTCCATTTTACCTGTAAAGTCAAAGCCTCCTATATAAAGACACCTCACGAAATAAATTCGAAACAGAATTTGAAATGTTAGTTTTAAGATTATTCATTTATACTTTGGCTCCAAAATATAATATTAGTTGTAAATAAATGTGCACTACTTATGCAAGAAGCAAATGCCCCACAAGCTAAAGAGAAAAGTTTTGAACAGTAGTATATGTACTCAAGACCATAAATACTAAATGATATTTTTTACAGGATGATGTCGTGTGTCAATGCACTAGCCAGCAGGCAATAGCAGGTCATCTGTCTTGCAATTAAACTATGTACTTTTTCTTGGCACATACTGATGTCCTCGGACATTGGTTCTGCATTTCAGAGTTACTATTTTGCGTGTTTTCTTATCTCTATGGCACAAGACTGGGCACGGCCCTTGAAATGCGTTTTTCTTGGAATGAAGAAATAAACTGGGTGCCATATACGAATGAAACACATACATGTAAATCACGGATGCACAGCAAGTAAAAAAAAAAAAAGGTCAAACACAGTTCGCAACGCGAATTTTAAAAGATATTGCAAAAACTGATGTAATTAATGTTAATGTATAGCCACGTTCCAATGTAGATGTTTAACAAGTAAAGTGATGTCGTATCTAACGATTCTCCACGCAGCAAACAAGCTATTTTGGACGTTATACAAAACAACATAGCATCAATATCAGCGTAAACAGACTTAAAACCCTGTACGTAATTGCAAATGAGTAACAAAACGAATGCCAAAGTCAGTGATTTTAAAGACTTCCGGAGAAAGCGTAGTACGTGAACTTTGTAACCAAGAAATCAAAACTGTGCAACGGAACTAGTTTGTGAGAACAGTGATCGTACTGGTGATGCAAAGTGCATAATAACTTTGACGTTTACCTTCATTGGAGTGTTCAATCACGTGTGCAGGTTCAGCATCCTGTTTAGATGCTCTTAGGTAAAGCACAAGTGGGCATTCTATGGATTTTGTTTGCCGCAGTGAAGTTTTGCCTTCTGTGCTCCTGTTCACGTTGTCGTTTCTTTCCGATTACATCATGATTGTTATTTGTTTGCAATGAGTGCTGCAGTTTATTAGTCGGCATATTACGCTATCACCGTTTGCTCGAAAAGAGCGTACATAACTTAGCGGTGACAAGTCTGTACGCTTTGAAACGCTGCGAGTACTGGACGATAACATTGCTCATGTTTCACCACAATACTCCAGAGCTTCACACGGAAACTGTCGAAATGCGGTCTACGTTGCACGCTGTGCGCTCTCGGTTCGTTAAATACGTTAGAACATGCAATCATTTCTATATTACGAAGTCCGATAATCAATTTAATATTAATTTTCACAAGGAAACATGTTTAAATTGACTGTCAGTAACAAATTTCACCAAAACGTTTGCTCTTAAAACCTGAACTGTAGCCCGTTGCTAATTTCAGAAGAAATTGTATTAACTTTCATAAAAGTTCAGACTTAAGTCACTCATTTCATGAAAGAGGCCCCAATTTGTTTTAACGGTGCTGTCATTGCTTTTTATTTCAATATAAAAATGGTTCATAACCATTTATTACCTTCCATATTAATTGCAAGTAAAATAATTAAATACCAATTAACGTGCGGTGGCGTTAAAGTGTGGGACGACTGGCAAACGAGATGTGGCCAGCACTTACGGAGTTGCCTTGTGGACAACAACCTGGTGGAAAGGTTGCTGTCCTTTGCGGTCGGACGGAAAGCACTGCTAATGGAGATGAAGGAGCAACTTCTGTATAATACACTGTTGGAAAAAAATTACACCCTTTTAGAGGTTTCCACTTCACTCATTATTTATTGTTGCAACAGTGCATATGGAATACATGAAGTGATTACATTTAAAGATCAATACCACAAGCGGTTCTGAGATACCAGGAATCGACCAATGCTGAAACATTCGTGTCAGTACGTGGAGTAGCCCCTATGGAAGGCAATAAAAGCGCTAACTCTGGTATCCAATATATCGTACATACGGCGAATACTACTATGGGGTACGTTGCTCGACCTGATCCAGTAGTTATGGAAGAGTGGCACGAGTTACTTCTTGTTTCAATACATCCTACAGATGCTCGACTGGAGGCGAGTTCGTAGACCGTGCTGGCGAGGCAGTTGCTGCACATCTGACAGGGGCAGTGTGTGGGCGAGCATTATTGTGTTGGAACAGCACATCACCTCTCTGTTGCAAGAGCGGAAAAAGAAGGTTATAATAATACTTTGCGGGTACCGGGTGCTGGTTAGTGAACCTTCCAGAAACACCAGAGGTGAACTAGAGTTGCAGCTTATCGGATCCCAGACCCCAAGGCCTGGGGTGGGGCCCTCGTGTCTTGGATGAATGCACTTTCGAAACAGCGCTCACCAGATCTACATCGCACGCGCGAACGACCGTCACTTACTTGCAGGCAGAATCTGCTTAGACTGTTGAAGTCATTCCCCCTTCGAAGTGTCCCTCTGATGACACCAGTCGAGCCGTGCACGTCGATGCACGTGAGTGGAAGACGGGCAACAGGTGTCCGTGCCCGTAGTTCCACTGCTGATAACCAGTTCGCAACTGTTCATATTGACACGTCTGGGCATACACGCCCTTTAGGATGTGGTAGCTATACAGTCTGCTGCTGCTACTACTACTACTACTACTCTTATGAGACGACGATCCGGGCTGGCGTCTGTGTTGCGTGTATGTCCAGAATCTCCTCTAAGAGTGTCAGAATGTTTACATGGCTACTGATACCAGGGTCGTTGCACAAGTGACGCAGCATGTCCATCTTGTATGGCAGTTCTACGAGAGGACCATCCCACCACTCGGTTGGTCACAATTCGACCCCTTTCAAAGTCGCTCAGTTGGCTGTAGGAACCACGGTTGCATCTCCGTGGCATGATTGGCTGGTTGCTTCACCCGTTATCACCATCTGGGCCTTCAGTCTGTGAGGATTCCCTATTAAATGTTTGACATAAATGGCGTTCTGGTAGCTGTCCCACTCAGCTCTCTGTTGATGGCTCTGAGCACTGTGGGACTTAACTTCTGAGGTCATGAGTCCCCTAGAACTACTTAAACCTAACTAACCTAAGGACATCACACACATCCATGCCAGAGGCAGTATTCGAACCTGCGACCGTAGCGGTCGCGCGGTTCCAGGCTGAAGCGCTTAGAACCGCTCGGCCACATCGGATGACGTTCAAATCATTATTAGTTATCTTCCAGGTGGCACATGCTGTCATCGGATCAAAACCGACGTCGTCTTTCCAGGTACACTCTTTTTGAGCAGTACCTGAGTGCTTTCGCAGATGATTGTGGCATCTTGCTGGCCTGATGATCGACGCGGTGTTACGTGATGACATGTGCGAACAGTACATTGAGTGTGGCCACTTGTAAAAGAACTTCCTGCATGTAACTCTGTGGAAGCCGTGTAAATACTTGTTTTGTTATTTTTGGCACACGGGGCGTGCGATAGCGTGTGCCGTGAGGCAGAGCCGGCATAATTGTATTATTAATTTCTCTGGGCGTGAATAAGTATATTAAAGTGACACTGATTTTATGTATGTAGACTGAACCGGCGAGTAGAAATTTGTGTCTGTAACGGGAATCGATCCTGGGTCTCTTGATTACTAGGCAGGTACCCTAACAACCCCCCCTTTTTTTTTTTCAGCGGACCTGAGAGTGAGGGCAGTGGTCGTCTTTCGAGGCCCGTATTGGATTAAATCCACTTATAAGAGTATATATATATATATATATATTCCATCTGTTTATATATTTTTATATTTTTTAAATTTTTAATATTTTCAACGAGATGGTACAATCGCCACCAGAAGCTTCGGAGTCGTCCTCAGGTAATGAATGTAAGGGGACTCCCTCTAAACCGTTTTCTCTGAGGATCAATCGTGTGCCGTGAATCATTTTCAAGTGTGCCTTCTGGCACTCGGAACGCCCCAATGGGCAGGAGGATCCTCGAATAATGCGCCTAAATAATTCGACAGTCATGTGTGGTACAATGCATGGTGGCAGAACGCCACATGAGCCTTCGTCAGGTGGACCCATAAGGACAGAGCGTTTTCGGGCGCGGCTTGCAAAATGTAATACAGCTCCATGCCCTTCAGCTAGTTGACGGCGTTCTTTCTATTAGTGGGAAAGTAAACGGTATCTAGATGTGGGAGTTCGTCCGGCGTGATAGACTCTGGCTGTCGTTGCAACAGGAGCGCCAGCATACGTTGGGCAAGATCCCAGCATGTGCCTGTCACAGCACATGTCAGGCGGTGCGCTTCCGAATCTGCACAGTGCGGACACAAAGGGTCGCCGGTGAGATGGATGGAATGGAGGCGCTGGCCTGTAGCTAATTTGCCGTTCACCACCAGTTACCACGAGGAACGAGCGCACGTGGGCAGGCATGGGTTGTGGACGGCTCACCATACCGTGGTCCACCGTATGTTTGGGTGTTGTTCGACGTTATTAAGGGGTTGTCATGCCTGATAGATGCGGCAGTAATCTCTCGTGCTCGGCGGCCCCGTCGCCGGTAGATCCTCGGTCATATAGATCAGTTCGACCAACCACTAAGCCAGAGCAGTTCACACAAGTGCATGAATTACCCTGCATGCCTCCCTCCTCGATCCGAATTCTCACTGCCGCCCCAGTCTCCACCGAGAGCCTGTTCGTTTGGAAGGGGGAATTTAAAGTAGACTGGGGCAAAAGTGAGAATTTAGATGGAGAAGGGAGGCATGCAGGGTGATTCGTGCTGTGCTCTGAACCACTGTGCCGAGGTGGCTTAGTAGTTAATGCACCTGCCTGCTAAGTTAGAGACCTGGATTCGATTCCTGCCTTGGTACAAATTTTCACTCGCCGCCTCAGTCTATGAACATGAAGTCGTATCTGTATGGGATCAGTGGAGCCTTCGAAATTGTCATTTCATTTGGCATTGATTGGTTTACAGCTATAAGCGTAAATTAGTTGTATCCTTTAGTGGTTTCAAGACTTTATTGTGTTAATTGTTTTACGTGATCGTCACAGTGGTTCACTCCTGTTGCATTCTATTTTATTGCGTTGTTGCTTTTATTTGAGTGAGTCGTCTCGTATGTTGTTGTATATGAAGTATTAAGACAAAAGCTGTGAGTAGTTCGGTAGTATTGTGAGTACTTGGTGTCTTAGCTGTGTGCTGAGAGTAGTAATAGATCGAGGTTTAGTTAGAGGTTATGAGTCTGATCCAAGACAGGTTTAAGTATTTTTAGCATTGTAAGTTGACGTTATTCCCTGGTTATGACAGAGTGCCAGGCATTGTAAATTGTTTCTGTTGTTGCCTGGTTTTCTGCTGTAGGTCAAGTTTTGTATTTAGAATGGGATTTTCAATCTGCAGCGGAGTACGCGCTGATATGAAACTTCCTGGTAGGTTAAAACTGTGTGCCGGACTGAGACTCGAGACCTTTGCCTTTCGCAGGCAAGTGTTCTACCAACTGAGCTACCCAAGCACGAGACGAGGTGCTGGCAGAAGTGAAGCTGTGAGGACGGGGCGTGAGTCGTCCTTGGGTAGCTCAGATGGTACAGCACTTGCCCGCGAAAGGCAAAGGTCCCGAGTTTGCGTTTCGGTGAGACACACAGTTTTAATCTGCCAGAAAGTTTCAAGATTTGTACTTCTTCTGTATTTTAATTTATTGTGTTGTTATTATCATGATAATAGTGGTATTGCTTATTTTAGCTGTACTTAAAGTTTCTTTGTTCTATACTGTTTCATTATAAGTGACTAACTAACAATACAGATAAAATAACTTGCAAATGAACTGTAGAATGTCTAATCACCTAATTAATGAACTGAATTATTAGTGGTAGCAAATTATTAGATAATGTAATCTTTCCAGGTGTACTATTTTCCACGTGCATAATCTTGTTGAACAACTTTGCCGTTTGCTGTAGAGGCAGTTCTCACCAGACTTAATTCAAAATATCATTTACTTTGAAACGTCCCCTTAGAAAAATTATTGAACTACTGCGCTGATAAATCTCTTACATTATTTGATTTTCAAACAGCTGAGCAAAATCTTCGTTACTCGAACTACTGCAATACAGCGAGCGCCACTACTGCCAGCTAAATAAAAGATTCAAACTACCTAAGGCACTAACTACTGATAGGCATAGTTAGCAAATGAAAATTTTTTATAGAGAACAAACAATGTATATACCTTAATAGTGTTCGAAAGTCATTACATATATAGCAGTTCATGACATCCATTCTTACAAATGTACTGTTTCTGATGGACACACGTCCAGATCATCCGCTCTCAAAAATCCGCCATCTCACTTCCCCACATAGCGCTACGTGGCGTTCCCAATATAAAAACCTAAACAGCCCACTTACATAGCCCCCATTCTCCCCACAAAAAAATTTACAAATTGGTTTGGGCAGTGGCCAATACAGATTTGAAAAAAAATTTCATAATTACAATAACAAAGGTATCAAATGCACACACTTATTGATACAATGTTGCTCAAAAGTTAAAATTTTCTCACAGTTCATAAAGACAGTCCTGATCATCCATCATAGTAAAATTGCAATGTTTTTTCCTCAAAGTCTGAGCAGTAAAAGAAAATGCACACGGAAGTAGTGGATTTCTATACAGTCTTGAAGAAGTAGTGTTGTCCTTCTAATGGAGAGACAGTGCTGACTCTTGACATGCAGACAGGAAATGGGCCACAACAGAGCAAACCCACAGCAGAATCAGTCGAAGTTTTGAAGGATGTTGGTAGGTAGGTCATCACAGAGCAGACCCACCGTAGTCCTGGTAGAGATTATGGTATTGGCGGGCCACCAGAGGCGCAGTCCGACTGCAGCCCTAGTAGAAATAATGGTATTGGTGGGCCATCAAAGATTCAGACCCACTGTAGTCCTTGTAGAGACGGGCAGCAGCCATCTGTTGCGAGTGTGCAGGTGCACAATCACCATCGAAGAGTCTTGCGGACAATATAGCGAGTCCATAAACCACCACTTGTGCACTCACAAAGTTTTTGGAACCAGCAATGCTATTAATCAGTCCCTTGCTGAATTAGTAACACACATCCAAACACTAACAGTCCTCTTTTTTTCACATGTTGTGCATGTACTATGACCAACAGAAACAGTGTGCATTGAAATGAAACTTAATTTGATGAGTTGGTGTCTATACAATTATAAATTTACAAAATAAGAATACAGTTACAAAGGTACAAAATACATCATTAAAGAACATAACAAGACAGATAACATTTGTAGTAACACAGGCTTTACAAAAGAATAGAGATAAACATATACATCAGTGTTGCAGGAATTATGACACAAGTAAATACATAAAAGATCAGAATAACTTTTGAAACATCAACTTCACACATGAGCATTGAAACAAAACAGAATGCCGGCCGAGGTGGTCGTGCGGTTCTAGGCGCTCCAGTCCGGAGCCGCGCTGCTGCTACAGTCGCAGGTTCGAATCCTGCCTCGGGCATGGGTGTGTGTGATGTCCTTAGGTTATTTACGTTTAAGTAGTTCTAAGTTCTAGGGGACTGAAGACCACAGCAGTTTAGTCCCATAGTGCTCAGAGCCATTTGAACCATTTTTTTGAACCAAAACAGAATAAATAATGTCTAAACATCTTTACAAAGTAAATAACACATTATTAGAAAAATTCTACAACATATCTCTTATCAGATAAACAAAGACAGGAAGAATACAAATACACAAGGGTACAGAAACACATAACGGAATGATGCAAAAGGACAGGACAGGGTTTGTTTTCAGTGTGACATTTGGTACTACAGTCCAACCCAAAACTTCATTCCATAGATCTTTCGTCTTATTTCAATATCTGTTTCCACCAAAAAAATCCTATCGAAGCATGCTTTCTGTATTTTTATGTTCACATTTTTCTCACCTCATTATTTGTTTTCCATTATCTTACCTCATCGGTTATTTGCAAGAAAATCCTACCTAAACCTGTTGTCCCTAAACGTTACTTTTTTGTTCATATCCTCTTTCAAAATACTTTTTTGGCCAAACCATTTTCTTATAGATTCTCAATGCATTTCTTCCAATTCATCACAAATTGTTCTCTACCCCATCTTAAGCTAACTTAAATCTGCTGAGCTCAGATGCATAAACTAAGGGACGAGGCAATGCAGCAGCCAAAACAATTAACACAAACAACAATGACAAAAAATGCAAATTGCCAAAGCAAGCAGCAATATATATATATATATAAATTAGCAAAGCAAATGCAACATTACATCTAATATGAGCCAATGTGCAGCAACAAGAAAAATAAATCAATAGTAAAACTGGTTTAACAGAGTAATACAAAGTCAAATTCAGTAACACTATGCCTGGCAAACAGCAGCAGCAAATACTATAACTTATACCTAAACATGACAAAGCTCAAGCAGAAGAAATATTACACTAAAGACAACAATGCAGATAAGGGAAATGTCTATTCACTTCTTAATGTGTATGTAATTAAATGGTGCACTACAACTTATTCTACAAAAGAAATTACCAAGTACATGAAAAGAAAATTGTGTATGCAATTACTGTTATTATTCGCTTCTTATTGTTCTTTCCTTTCCAAGTGCTCCTTTTTCGTAGAATGTGGATCATAAAATTATGATTTAATAGATCTGTTGACAGGAAGTGTTCACATTAGCAAATGCCTTTAATTTTATTTTATAAAACCAATGCTGGAAACCAGATATCAAATGAAATAAGCAACTATGTACAAAGCATAAAAATATCATTCAATAGTCATGTGGCATTTCATAAGTTAGTAGAAATTATCTCAATTGTCGTAGAAAGACAATTGTCATAATCAGGTGTGAAGATGTAAGAATATTTCCCATCAATTCATAAGCATTTCTGTAAGTAGCACAAAGTACGTGCTCCAGAGTAAAATCATATGTTTCCATGTAATAGCGTGTCATATTTGCGATGCTTTCTGCAAAAGAATGTCAATAGCGAGGTTAATGGCCTCTTTCTTCTCCACCTAATGGCTTTTTCTCAAGGCGGCCGGCACACCTGGCCCCTAACAACGCTTTACGTCATGGTCACTTACCTTTCTTACCGAAATATTTACGACAGGAGTTTCCGCTACAGTGACAGTCTAATATAAAAATTTCACAGGTCGAGAATTTGCGTTACAAATGTGTAGAAACAAAATCCTATAAATATAACAGTGTCAAAAATATTTTCGCCGGTATTGTGGTAGATTCACACATTTTACACACAATTCATAACTCGTAAAGTACGATTCTTGGTTTCCAACATCCTTTTTCATAAGAGTCCCTAACCACTACTCATTATTCCTTACCTTATTACACATATACATATTCGTCAACACTTCTTCAATATTTCAACATAATAAATATGTAGCATAATGAAATTGCTGTAGTATCAGCTTATTGATCATAAACGTACCTCAACAGCATAATACACATCGTCATCGTAATAATATCATAACATCTCAGTCAAATCTCAAAAACGTCGTAGCTCTCTGCAGTAACTTAAAACCTAAAAAGAATTCTGTGCTCATTTCAATATTGTCATCTACCTCAAACGTACTTTAAAAATCATGATCTTATACCAAATACATCATTCAAAGCTCTCATAGTATCACAATGGTTCTGAAAAAATATGAACAGTTCACAGAGAAAATAAAAATACAATTTCATAAGTGTGAAGTTATCCAACTGTGTAATTGCGTAAACATGTGACACTGACATAGTAAAAAAAAAAATTTGTTTCTCTGTTAAATGATCAGATAGCTGTGTAATTTATGTATCCTGGCAGGGACGCCATATGAAACGTGCCTTAGAAAAATTATTGAATTACTGTGCTGATAAATCTCTTACATTATTTGATTTTCAAACAGCTGAGCAAAACTGAACGTACTCAGACATTTCGCTCTTTACCTATTCTGATCAACACTAAACTGACACACAATATTTTTTTAGCGCAGCGCAATCTGACTTTCAATAATCCCTACAAAAGAATGTCTCTGACTAAGATTAACTTATACCTTTCACAAATCACTTACCTCACAGAAATCTTCGTTACTCGAGCTACTGCAATACAGCGAGCGCCACTACTGCCAGCTAAATTAAAGATTGGAACTACGAAGGCACTAACTACTGATAGGCATAGTTAGCAAATGAAAGATTTTGATAGAGAACAAACAATGTATTTCCCTTAATAGTGTTCAAAAGTCATAATATATATAGCAGTTCATGACATCCATTCTTACAAATGTACTGTTTCTGATGGACACACGTCCAGATCATCCGCTCTCAAAAATCCGCCATCTCACTTCCCCACATCCACCACTGCTGGCGGCTCACCTTCAACTGCGCAACGATACGCGCTTTTAACAGCCAATTGCCCAACACTACAATGGCGAATATTGCAACAATGCCGACCAGCCTCAGACTGCACACAGCGCAGTCAGTGATTTTCATACAGAGCGCAATGTGGCGTTATCAATAAGAAAACCTAAACAGCCTACTTACAACTTCTAACTGGATGGACTCCAAAAGGGAAATTCCTTGTGTGTGTGTGTGTGTGTGTGTGTGTGTGTACATGTTGCACATTAGGGATGTGAAACAACAGGTTTTCCGTTATAGCAGTTTCTTTCAACGGTTTTTTAATCAGACTGTTGAAACAGCTCTAAATAACCGGTTGCTGAAATAACCGAGTTCCGGATTTCTATTCCTATTATTTCCTGTAGTAACTTTAAAAATTGAATAAAGGTTGACCAATTTTGACTCGCTTAGTTTGATACAGAGAATGTAAATATTAAATTACATTGGCAACTAAAAGAAAATTCAGTCCGTCCACCATTTGCTGCTTTTCTCGAAAAGTGATAACTGGTTAACTATCACAAAAGTCACCAGTGTTTTGATATTGATTCTAATCTTTTGAAACTCTGCTCAAAAGTCATGTTGTATCTGGGATCATACAACTATTTGGACGATCCGAATGCTCAAGGGTACTGGGTGAATACTGAGGTTGAAGAAAAATGTCGATTTGCCCGTTTTCAAGGACTATAATCAGATAAGGCATGATGTGCAGACAGGCTGCAGATCAGCTCTTTCTATTTTCATTGCAAGCTATGAATGAACTGTTCAGTTTGAAGTTTTCTCTTTATGTGAAGTAAAGCAGATGGAGCATTGTACTTCACTGACAGTACACTTCGAAAATACTTGGTGGCGCACGGAAAACCGGTTCAAATGGTTCCAAGCACTAGGAGACTTGACATCTGAGATCATCAGTCCCCTAGACTTAGAACTACGTAAACCTAACTAACCTATGGACATCACACAATCCATGCCGGAGGCAGGATTCGAACCTGCGAGCGTAAAAGCAGCGCGATTTCGGACTGAAGCGCCTAGAACCACTCGGCCACAGTTGCGTGCCACGGAAAACCGGCCCAAGTTCAAACTGCCCGCCACCTGCAGATACAACAACAACTAGATAAACATGTAATAAATAGATAATAAAGAAATAACAAAGTAATGTAAAGCTCGCAGCAGCTTCGAAACAATAAATGGCAACTGGTGATGTCTGTAAGCAGTCTAATATTCAGGACCTGTTTCCCGTGCCCCATCGTGTACTTCCAGACTAGGGATGGTGCCATTCGGTAATGGAACTGATGTCCGACGACTACAGTGAGGAACTACTATAGAACTTATGGGGTAAGCCTTACGCGCTGCACGCATACGCGTTTCATCTAATAGACCATGCCACACAGTAACCACTACATTATTGTCTCAGCAAAATTCTACCTGTTTATTACTCTTTTCTGTCGACATTAATAAAATGCCAGTAATTGCTTTTCCCCATTTTTCTGTGATAACGCTATACTTCAAAGCATTGCAAAGTTTGCGAATAAAAATTACTCGTTCTTTAAAAACGTTTGTTTTAAGACGAAAAATTGTGGCGCTGTTGCTATGGATAACTGTTTATTAGTGAACAATAAAACGCCTGTTATAACCGAGACCAAGGAAATACTGAAATATACCGTTTATTCAGAATTGAAATTCCGGTATGGGTTTAAACCGGTCGGTTTTTCCCATCCGGATGCACATTGACAGCAACAATCGCCACCGTTTGCTCTCCTGACCCACCCAGCGCCGACGGAACGGTTGCCATGCACGCACTGGCTTCCGTCAATCCAGAGGGAGTGGCCGGCGGTTGGTAGTACTCAAATGGGAGCTCGATCGTGCTTTCAGTCAATCAGCAGTTCTGCAGATGCGCGACACACGACGACAATTATTCATGTCACTCCGGGCGACTCGCAGATTGGACCCTGCGCGTTTTTGTAGAGTGATTGCACGATGTTCTTCATTCACTTCGACCTCTGTACACATGGAGTGCCGCTAACCTCTGTTTGGACGGTGCGCTTGCTGGAATAAACACCTGTACCCCCAGAAGGTGCGACGAACATTTTTGGGCCATAGATTTTTTTATTTTATTTTTAGGCGCATATTCGAATGGTCCATGTTTTAGGAACTGAGGCGATCGTGCGGTTACTGAAGTCTGTACGTAAGGCAGTGTGACAGTTATCGTGCATTATAACCCTCTTAAATCTCGATTTATTGGCTGCAGTAACAATATTTCGCGAGCGCGACAGCACTGATGGCTTTGGTAAAAATGATACCATACATTTTGAATAATCTATTTTGCAAAAATACAATGTTATATATATATAGGTTTCACTACAGGTATTATTCTCATTAAATTCTTGTTTGGTGTCCTGGTATATCATCTTATAAACTTTTTAAAATCTATAATATTAAAATAGCTATGGTTTTGGCCTTGTTGCAGAGGGTTTCTTCAGACCATAAACTAATTTCGCTGGGCAATGGGTGCTCCAACATAGTTTTCAGTTAGTTACTTCCGCTGAGTGCGTGATTTGTAAGCAAGGGTGTTTTGTTTAAATACAAGAAATCTCGCATTGCCTGTTGTTGGCTTAACTTTAACAACTTTATGACAATAGGAACTGAAGTAGTGCTTCAAGCTTTCCCTTGCAAATGGATAAAGCTACGCTCAAATGAAAAGCGCCATAGTTTTACTGTTGCATATCTGTCTGATATGTCAAATGACAACCTATCCATTGATAATTACGAGTTTTATCGAAGTTGGTGGCTTCCAAAATGGCAACTATGTTGGTCACACAGCTTTACAGGTTTTCCTTCTCTACCATCACATACCACATTATTTTAAAGTTCTGATTACCTATCTTTTTTGAATGGTTCCATTCCAATGGCTCACCATGTATTTTATAATGAATTCAGTGTATTAACTGTTCTCTGTTTCTCAGTATTGTCTTTTAACAAACCGCACAACTGAAAACTATTTCATTGAACTTTTACTCTATGCACAGGTTTTTTTTTCAAGTTAAAAACCTTTCCGGCTCATAGGTTGCCTTTGAATTTTGACCACTGAAATATATTTATAAACAATAAGTATTTTGTTTATAGTCTGCATCAAGTCATACACTGGTTGGTTTTGAATTACTGGTCTGTTACTAAGTTACAACTGACCGGGTAACCGGTAGGATGGTCATGGATATTTGATAATTCAGGAGATTCGACATTTAGAACTTAAGGACTAAACAGCTAATACTGGAAATGAAACAAACATGAGGCGGTGTATCATGGTAAGCTGCTATGGGTGCTGCAATTGTTGAAAGCTGCTAACATCCACTGAGTAACGAACTAACAGTTAGTACTCTATGGTGCGTAGGATCATAACTGTTCCTAATCAACGGTTATACGCAACGCTTCTGGCAACCTGTGTGATAAATTCCTACACAAAAACAAGACATAAAATTATACTTTTGCATATGATTGGCCACAGGTGATAAAAAACAATGAAAAAATGAAAATGCTAGCTATGGTTTAATCTTCTGTCAGCAACGAGCGCATTGAAGACGGAGACATAGAATGATGTATCATCCCATACGTTAGATAAATTTTGGAGACTCCAGAAATTACCGGAGATATGCGAGAAGATCTGCATTTTGTAATAGCAATAAAATAGCTGGAATGCCATTTGACAGTAAAGTGGCATCCACAGGACTGTCCAAAAGCACGCTTGGTCATGAAATAGAGACGTGTAATCAGATTGTCTGAATCCGGAATAATAAACTGGAGACGGCAAGAGACAGTATATTCCTTAGCTCAGCGTGTTCGAACAGAACGCTATCCATGTGATGTACAATAAGACTTCTCATACAGAGAAGATAGATAGAAATATGATAATACTGGATATCTGCCGTGTAATGTACAAGGGCAACAGGCAAATTTCATTTTCCTACATTTCCGGAAAGTATTTGACGCGGTCTTTCCAATACTGACTGCTAACAGGGGTGCGACTTATGGAATAGATTCTCACGTGGCAAGTGGTTCGAAGTCTTTTTAAGCAACAGGATCAAGTTCATTGTGCTGGACGAAGAATGTTCAACGGGTACGAAGGTATCGTCAGGAATGCTCCAGCGATGTTTAATAGAACTGATCCGGTTCTCAACATAAATAAACGATATGAGAGATAGGTTGAGCAGCAAATCTACGAGATGTTAATCAATCTGCGACTGCCTTCTGATGACGCTGTAATCTACAGTGTAGCGTCATCTGTAAGTGACTGCAGGAAGATATACAACTCAGCTGTACTGGTCACCTGGCCAGAAGCTGGAACTGCCACGGCGCGCCCTGAGACGTGGGCCACTAGCGTTCAGCCGTACAACAAATTCATCTCTTACCAACATTGGGTAGCCAATTAGCTCCCTAAATATGCGTAACATTACAGTTGGGAATTCTTTGCTAATATATACACAGGGTGTTACGAAAAGGTACGGCCAAACTTTCAGGAAACATTCCTCACACACAAAGAAAGAAAATACGTTATGTGGACATGTGTCCGGAAACGCTTACTTTCCATGTTAGAGCTCATTTTATTACTTCTCCTCAAATCACATTAATCATGGAATGGAAACACGCAGCAACAGAACGTACCAGCGTGACTTCACTTTGTTACAGGAAATGCTCAAAATGTCCTCCGTTAGCGAGGATACATGCATCCACCGTCCGTCGCATGGAATCCCTGATGCGCTGATGCAGCCCTGGAGCATGGCGTACTGTATCACAGCCGTCCACAATACGAGCACGAAGAGTCTCTACATTTGATACCGGGGTCGGGGTTGCGTAGACAAGAGCTTTCAAATGCCTCCATAAAGTCAAGAGGGTTGAGGTCAGGAGAGCGTGGAGGCCATGGAATTGGTCCGCCTCTACCAATCCATCGGTCACCGAATCTGTTGTTGAGAAGCGTACGAACACTTCGACTGAAATGTGCAGGAGCTCCATCGTGCATGAAACACAGGTTGTGTCGTACTGGTAAAGGCACATGTTCTAGCAGCACAGGTAGAGTATCCCGTATGAAATCATGATAACGTGCTACAATGAGCGTAGGTGGAAGAACATGGGGCCCAATCAAGACATCACCAACAATGCCTGCCCAAACGTTCTAGAAAATCTGTGTTGATGACGTGATTGCACAGTTGCTTGCGGATTCTCGTCAGCCCACACATGTTGATTGTGAAAATTTACAATTTGATCACGTTAGAATGAAGCCTCATCCGTAAAGAGAACATTTGCACTGAAATGAGGATTGACACATTGTTGGATGAACCATTCGCAGAAGTATACCCGTGGAGGCCAATCAGCTGCTGATAGTGCCTGCACACGCTTTACATGGTACAGAAACAACTGGTTCTCCCGTAGCACTCTCCATACAGTGACGTGGTCAACGTTACCTTGTACAGCAGCAACTTCTCTGACGCTGGCATTAGGGTTATCGTGAACTGCACGAAGAATTGCCTCGTCCATTGCAGGTGTCCTCGTCATTCTAGGTCTTCCCCAGTCGCGAGTCATAGGCTGGAATGTTCTGTGCTCCCTAAGACGCCGATCAATTGCTTCGAACGTCTTCCTGTCGGGACACCTTAGTTCTGGAAATCTGTCTCGATACAAACGTACCGCGCCACGGCTATTGCCCCGTGCTAATCCATACATCAAATGGGCATCTGCCAACTCCGCATTTGTAAACATTGCACTGACTGCAAAACCACGTTCGTGATGAACGCTAACCTGTTGATGCTACGTACTGATGTGCTTGATGCTAGTACTCTAGAGTAATGAGTCGCATGTCATCACAAGCACCGAAGTCAACATACCTTCCTTCAGTTGGGCCAACTGGCGGTGAATCGAGGAAGTACAGTACAAACTAAAATGAGCTCTAACATGGAAATTAAGCGTTTCCGGACTCATGTCCACATAACATCTTTTCTTTATTTGTGTGTGAGGAATGTTTCCTGAAAGTCTGGCCGTACCTTTTTGTAACAACCTGTATAACTCCCTAGTTTTAACGTGTCCTAGAATCTGTGCAAAGTGACATACACTATTCTAGTTTGTGGCGTTTGATTCATCAACTCTCCAAGTTTGGCTCCTCTGCAGTTGGCATATCAGCTTGACCTTGAGACGGCACCAGTGCTGTTTTTTTCCAGGCATGTGTGCAATGCAGCGCAGGGAAACTGAACAACAATATGTACTTCGCAACAGAAAGCGCAGTGTGTTATTTGGCTTGTGAAAACTGAGTCAGTTACAACAGTGCAACGTAATTTTAAACGACGGTATGGTGGTGAACCACCTACAGCAAAAACTATCCGTCATTGGCTAAGTCTTTGAAAGAAACGGGTAGTGTTTTAAAAGCAAAATTACCATGTAAACCGAGAACCGAAGATATTGTTGAACAGATCCGTGTTTAGTGTGTTTCGGAGCCCAAAGAAGTCATCGGCGAGTCGTAGTCTATAATTAGGAGTGCCTAAAGATACTGTGTATGATGATGTGCGTAAAAGACTTAAGTTGCGCTTCTACAAATTGCAACTGTTACATGAAATAAAATCTACTGATAAAATCGAAAGCTATGAGTTTGCTGTTGACTTTCTATTCAGGATAGATAATGATGTCAATTTTTAAAAAAGATTCTCTTTCCTGATGAGACTACATTTTATATAAGTGGAACAGTTAATCGTCATAACTGCAGAATTTGGGGGACTGAACATCCACATGAAATTATTCAGCATCAATGTGATTCTCCCAAAGTTAATGTCTGGTGCGGTTTGATTGAAGATCGTGTGATTGGTCGTTTCATTTTATTAATTGGGAAAATTGATTGGGACATTTAATGTGACATGTTGCCAGAGTACGTCTTCCCCAAAATGGACGATATTGAGGCACAAAGGGGCTTTTTTTTCAACAAGATGGCACCCCACCCCATTACAGTAACCATGTACGTACGGCTCTTGACACTCGCTTTCCAGGAAGATGGATAGGCAGGGCTGGCCCACTACCTTGGCCATTACGAAGCCTAGATTTACCCCACTGCACATTTTCTTTTGGAGCCACATAAAAAGTGTTGTGTACAGTCAAAAGACCAGAGACATCAATCATTTACGGGAAAGAATCGTCGCAGCGGTTGGGACAATTGCGCCTGAAATGTTGGTGAATACACGGAGAGAAGTGGAATATCGTCTCGACGTTTGTAGGACAAGAAATGGATCCCAGGTTGACCTCTGCTAATTTTAAACAAAACTGGAAGGAATTCTCTTTCATGATATGTACTCATTGATGTAATTTTTCATTAATTCTCCATTAAATTTATACTTAAAACAAGGGAGTACTTTTTCAAATACCATGAAGAATTTTTGAATGGATTTTTAATCCAATTACGTTTCTAATAGTCGTCGCCGAAATAATTTTCGAAGTGAACTGTAAGTGTTGCAAGATGACGAACAAGGATGGCTTTTATACCCATTGGAAGTATCAGATTATCTATGTCCTCTAACAGTGACACTAGAGTAACGAACTTATGTAGCATGTCACTTTGCATTCGGTTTTGCCATAACCCTATTTTCTACATGAACACCTTCACTTCCAAGATAGTACAATTTCCTGAGTACCATGAAGTGAAGTGCTAAGAATATTTCTTTCCTGAAATATATCAGTTTTTTTAAAAAAAAAACTTTGTGTTCTGCCTTAGGGCAGGTCTTGCCGTGGGGACAGCCTCGTCAGAGACGTCCACCGCATGAGCGTCTAGGGAAGTGATTCCAGTGGAGGTTTCCCGTTGCCTTCCACTGCTGCTAATGAAATGATAATGAGGACAACACAACACCCAGTCTGTGAGCGGAGAAAATCTCCGACCCAGCCGGGAATCGAACCCGGGCCACTTGGAGTGACAGACCGCCGCGCTGAATACTCAGCTATCGGGGTGGACAATATATCAATGAGGTAAGCGATTTTCAACAAAAATCCCGTTGCTGGAACAGAGTGACTTTCTCCATTAAGAAACAGAAAAGCTCATTCCTCAGTTTTTATACTACTTTATCCCTTGAAAGCCAGTGACATGTCCGAAAGAACAGACATCATACACATATAATTACGGCGATCACAAGCCAAGGAACATTTCTGCACATATCCCCGCGAACTCATGCAGGAATAGGCCTTGTCACGAGCTCTACATTCGTAGTGTGAGGGGTGGGGGAAGGGGGGGGGGAGGCGTGCTTGGAATAAGTCCGCGCAGCTGCACTAATTCCTGTGTCCTCGGTGTTTTAGGGGTCGCAGTCCGGCTTTCGCAGCCGTGCAGTGCTGGCGTGCTGTTGTTTTGCCTGCGGAGCACGCGCGCTCGCTGTTGTTTACTTTCAACTGCCGTCACTTACGCGTCGCTTACATGTACTAGAACTATGGCTAATCGTTTTCGAAAATCAACGCTGTGATTCAGCTTCTGAAATGACCACACCCGACCAAAGTCCTAAGAAGTGGAACGCTTCCTAAGCGCCGTTGCTAAGATCCCAGCTACCGACATTTGGCCGCTTGGGGTAGCCGCGTGGTCTCGGGGGGCTTGCCACGGTTCACACGGCTGTCCCCGTCGGAGGTTCGAGTCCTCCCTCGGGTATGGGTGTGTGTGTTGTCCTTGGCGTAATTTACACTTAGATCAAGTAGTGTGTAAGCCTAGGGACCGATGACCTCAGCAGTTTTGCCCCATTGAAACTTATGACAAATTTCCAATTTTCCAACCGTGGTGGTCACACATCCTATTAAGAACAATGTCCCGCCTTTAGTAATGTGCAGGGAACATCATATATCTGTTGGCTTAGGTGCAATTATTGTCTTTGAATAAAAGTGTCATTCCTCTTCGTTTCACTGCATAATGTCACGTAGAGGAAGGTATAAGTAGATGAATGACGAACACTATCTTCACTTAGCGAAGGTTTATTCAGCACTTGCACATACAAGAGCGCGGAGCGAACTGCCTCCGGCCAGAACACATACGGTATATATACAGCTACAGAACATTCCAATACAATGATTCTTGCCATTTGTGGATACTTCTCGAACCGAACATGAAATTAAAATTTTTCAGTTCAGTTTTGAACTCACGACCCCCCATGCAAGAATTTAGTATCATAACCACTTCACAACGGCGACTGCGCTATTCCGGTTTTTCTGAGACATTGCTACCTCCTTAAGAGAACAGGGTCTCGGTGTTGCGTTCTCCTAGTCCGGGAACGAGTCTTCGCTCCTGCATACTGCGACTCTCGGTGACTGATGTCGTACCTTCGGCGATCGTTTTCTTGAGCCTAGTGCGTGCGGAGTGGAGCTAACTGCCGAGCTTCCTCAGCTCTGGTTAACACCTGGCCGATGTAGTCGTCGTCCACGTCATCAGGATGTAACGGAAACACAGGGTCCATCGTCGTAGTCGCCTCACGCCCATGCACCACGAAAAATGGCGTAAATCCTGTGGTGTCTTGTTTAGCGGTGTCATAGGCAAACGTCACGAAAGGTAAAACCTCATCCCAGTTGCTCTGCTCAACATTGACGAACATTTATTGCATGTCGGCCAAGGTCTTATTAAAGCGTTCAGTAAGGCAGTTATTTTGCGGATGGTAGGCGGTCGTCATGTGATGAGTAATGTTGCACCGACTGTTAATCTCTGTCACAATATTCGATTGAAAATCTTTCCCTCGATCCGTAATTAACGACCTTGCGGCACCGTGTTTTAATGCAATGTCTTCTACGATGAGTTTGGCTACCTCTAAAGCTTCGGCTGTTTTCACGGCTTTTGTAATGGCATAGCGCGACAGATAATCAATGCAAACAATAATCCATCTATTGCCACTAGCAGACGTTCGCAATCGTCCGAGGAGGACAATCCCAACACGCTGGAAAGTCGTTTCGGCTGGTGGAATTGGTATGAGTCGGCCAGGTGGTTTCTGAGGAACTGCCTTTCTCCTCTGGCACTCTCGACAGTACGACACATAGTGACGGACACTCCTAAATAAATAAACCTGGCCAGAAAAATCTCTTGCGGATCCTATCGTGTGTCCTAATAAATCCTAAAAGTCCGGCCTCAGATGTCTCATGGAATCTCTGTAGAACATCTAAGCGCCTGTGCTTAGGAATCGCTGTTAGCCACCTCTTTCCAAATGGATCAAAGTTTTTCTTGCAAAGCAGTCCATTAACTAACTACCTTAAATTGTCCTTTCACATCCTCTGGCCGATTTAAGGCAAGCATAGTTTGAGATATCTTGGCTTCCTTCTTCTGCTCAGCAGAGATCCTGGAGTGCAGTGAGACAGTCACTATCTTCATCAATGGTCTTGCATATGGTTTCTTGAGAGACAGCCGGCATCTTGTATTTTCTTCCACCTTTGTACACTATGGTAACGTCATACTCTTGAAGATGCAGTGTCCACCTTGCGAGTCGTCCTGTTGGATCCTTAACACCTGTCAATCATCAAAGTTAATGATGGTCTGTAAGAACTGTGAATGGCCTTCCATAGAGATACTGTCAAAATTTTCACATGGCCCAGTTCACAGCAAGACATTCTGTAGTTGAGTAATTTCTCTAGGCTTTTGTAAGTGTCATAGAAGCATAGGCAATAACCTTCTCTTTTCCATCAGAAATTTGCACCAGGACAGCACCGATCCCATACCCTCTTGGCATCTATGTGTAGTTCTGCAGGTGCTCTCTCATCATTTAGACCAAGTACAGGGACAGTCATCAGAGCTTTTCGCAGCACGTCGAATGAATCTTGTTGAGCACCACCAGATATAAATTTTGTATCGGGTTTTAACAACTCTTGGGGTGGCCTGGCTTTGATACAAACGTCTTTGATAAAACGACGGTAATAAGGACACAATCCAAAGAGGCTTCTCACATCTCTAATACTTTTAGGAATAGGAAATTCCGTTATAGCTCTCACCTTTTTGGGGTTGGCCGCATGCCTTCGTTTGACACAAGGTGCCAAGGGATTTTAATTTCTACACTCCTGGAAATTGAAATAAGAACACCGTGAATTCATTGTCCCAGGAAGGGGAAACTTTATTGACACATTCCTGGGGTCAGATACATCACATGATCACACTGACAGAACCACAGGCACAAAGACACAGGCAACAGAGCATGCACAATGTCGGCACTAGTACAGTGTATATCCACCTTTCGCAGCAATGCAGGCTGCTATTCTCCCATGGAGACGATCGTAGAGATGCTGGATGTAGTCCTGTGGAACGGCTTGCCATGCCATTTCCACCTGGCGCCTCAGTTGGACCAGCGTTCTGGCTGTACGTGCAGACCGCGTGAGACGACGCTTCATCCAGTCCCAAACATGCTCAATGGGGGACAGATCCGGAGATCTTGCTGGCCAGGGTAGTTGACATACACCTTCTAGAGCACGTTGAGTGGCACGGGATACATGCGGACGTGCATTGTCCTGTTCGAACAGCAAGTTCCCTTGCCGGTCTAGGAATGGTAGAACGATGGGTTCGATGACGGTTTGGATGTACCGTGCACTATTCAGTGTCCCCTCGACGATCACCAGAGGTGTACGGCCAGTGTAGGAGATCGCTCCCCACACCATGATGCCGGGTGTTGGCCCTGTGTGCCTCGGTCGTATGCAGTCCTGATTGTGGCGCTCACCTGCACGGCGCCAAACACGCATACGACCATCATTGGCACCAAGGCAGAAGCGGCTCTCATCGCTGAAGACGACACGTCTCCATTCGTCCCTCCATTCACGCCTGTCGCGACACCACTGGAGTCGGGCTGCACGATGTTGGGGCGTGAGCGGAAGACGGCCTAACGGTGTGCGGGACCGTAGCCCAGCTTCATGGAGACGGTTGCGAATGGTCCTCGCCGATACCCCAGGAGCAACAGTGTCCCAAATTTGCTGGGAAGTGGCGGTGCGTTCCCCTACGGCACTGCGTAGGATCCTACGGTCTTGGCGTGCATCCGTGCGTCGCTGCAGTCCGATCCCAGGTCGACGGGCACGTGCACCTTCCACCGACCACTGGCGACAACATCGATGTACTGTGGAGACCTCACGCCCCACGTGTTGAGCAATTCGGCGGTACGTCCACCCGGCCTCCCGCATGCCCACTATACGCCCTCGCTCAAAGTCCGTCAACTGCACATACGGTTCACGTCCACGCTGTCGCGGCATGCTACCAGTGTTAAAGACTGCGATGGAGCTCCGTATGCCACGGCAAACTGGCTGACACTGACGGCGGCGGTGCACAAATGCAGCGCAGCTAGGGCCATTCGACGGCCAACACCGCGGTTCCTGGTGTGTCCGCTGTGCCGTGCGTGTGATCATTGCTTGTACAGCCCTCTCGCAGTGTCCGGAGCAAGTATGGTGGGTCTGACACACCGGTGTCAATGTGTTCTTTTTTCCATTTCCAGGAGTGTATATTCGGTTCGAGTACATTCTAGAAGTATCCACAAATGGCGAGAATCATTGTACTGGAATTTTCTGTAGCTGTATATACATCGTACGTGTTCTAGCCGGAGGCAGTTCACTCCGAGCTCTTGTACGTGCAAGTGCCGAATAAACCTTCGTTAAGTGAAGTTAGTGTTCGTCATTCATCTACTTGCACCATCCTCTGCGTGGTATTATTCTGGTGGAGGCGCCGGGTATTGGAACTTGTGATAGCGCACATTACCGACGACACAGTGGCTCCCATTAGGCCACGACAGAGCCGCCGTTTACGTGGCGAGAAACCCGAGTTCGAGCCATATTCAGCAGATCGCAATCTATCGGAGACAGAAGAAGAAGAGGACGTCACGATGACAGCAACTGTGTGCCACCACATGAGACGTCCTTCCGGGTTCTCTGGTGACGATGGCCAATATCTAAACAAGTGGCTGAAGGTACATGAGCGTATAGTCAAGTTTAACAAATGGGATGTCACCGTGTGTTTGACTAATGTATTTTTCCACTTGGAGGGCACTGCCAAGCAATGATATGAGAACAACGAGGAGAAATTGACAAGTTGGGAAGTATTCCAGGTGGAACTGCGCAAGTATTTCGGCGGCACCCAACAGCAAAAGTGCAAGGCTGAAGATAAAATAAAGTGCAGGGCACAGCCTTCAGGAGAAATGCCAGCATCGTACATTCAAGGCATCTTGGAGCTGTGTGAAACAGTGGATCCTAGAATGAAGGAGGAAGATAAGGTTGCACATTCTCATGAATAGTGTTGCTGAGGACATGTATCAAGCCCTATTCCTGAAGGAGGTTTCAACAGCAGACGACTTCATAAAATGGTGCCAGTATATCGAGACTATGCATCAAAAAAGAATCACACGAAAGAAGTTTGGACGGCGACTGCGCTATTCCGGTTCTTCTGCGACAATATTTTTCTCAATTGTCTTCTGTACTATACTGTAGCAGTTCTTTCTATGTATGGTACAAGCTTTATCGAGCTACGTTATTTGGCTGTGACACATAATGAGAAAGTTACTTACGACCCTAAGTGCTTGCAGGCTCTTTCGTGGACTCTACGTTCAGCAATCAAGGATGTAAAATATCTTTATTCGTGACTCCCCATGAATCAAAAACCCGACTCGCCGCTCGGTGACAGGAAAACGCTCTGTCAATTTGCAAAGTCCAGTTTCTGATTGAGGATTAAGTTACGTGTATGAAATGTGTCTCTCATCCTCGCAACGAAACATTCAAGTGACGAGGAAGAGGGAAGTTATACTACAAATTAATGTGAATAACGTAAGGGCTGTCCATTCTAGCCGGGATTCGCAGCGCGGGATGCCTTCGCCCCAGCAAACAGCGTATTGCGTCTCGTATTTGCATACATATAAACAGATTGACAAAAGTGCTTTGCTTGCATCGCAATTTTTATTCCAACACAGGGGAACAAGCGCTCTGTTCGTTTTGTTACCTGTCGTAATAAGAAAACTGGTACAAAAGTTTCATACACGCAGCGGGGAAGAATGGATTTATCTGTGGAAGAAGCAACATGCGACATGCAAAGAGCCCATACGAAGCCGGTGAATTTTTGTCAAGAATAGCGAATGTACGGAGCTTTTGGCGATGACTTCTGTATGCAAGACCCAACCACAATTGTCACAGGGTGTTGGTAACGCAGCAGCAACGCAGAAGGTAAAGTAGAGGCGAACTTAGCTGCGCGACCCTTTTCGCAAACGATACTGCCATACTGACGTCACTCATTCGGCTAATTATGCCCCTTGCCTTCCGTAAATCTCATTATAAAGGAGAACCTTGTGGAATGCGGAACAGTTCCGCCCTGTATGACAGATAGACGGACGCGTACCTCAGGCCGAAAGGTTTAAATGGCTCTAAGCACTATGTGACTTAACATCTGAGGTCATCAGTCTCATAGACATAGAACTACTTAAACCTAACTAACCTAAGGACATCACACACTTCCATGCCCAAGGCAGGATTCGAACCTGCGACCGTAGTGGTCGCGCGGTTCGAGACTGTAGCGCCTAGAACCGCTCGGCCACCCCGGGCGGCTTTATAATATCTTTTATATCTTTTTTATCACACAAATATTTGTCAGAACATTGTACTCTCCATATTTACACAGCTAATGAATACAGCATGAATACCTCACATATTGTCATAGTTGCGTAATTATTTAATGGACACTTTCTTTAAATGCTGACTGCAAATACTATTAAAAAGCTGTGCTAATTTAAAAGTGGCGAATCATATGTGTCAACGGGCACTACAATTGAAAAGAGAACCAAAAGTATGTGTCATGATGGCATAAATAATTGTTTAAACAATATATAACAACAATATGTTGTCATTTGTTGTGAGCACACTTGCACAACTACAGTGGCTTATTTATTTATGGACCGGTTCTCGACTGAAGCGCCTAGGAACGCTCTACCACAGACCCTACAGAACTACAACAAACCAGTTAAGATTCATTCACAATCATAAAGGTTCCTTCGCGCCATACTAAAGATACACTACTGGCCATTAAAATTTGCTACACCATGAAGATGAAGTGCTACAGACCCGAAATTTAACAGACAAGAAGAAGATGCTGTGTTATGCAAATGATTAGCTTTTCAGAGCATTCACACAAGGTTGGCGCCGGTGGCGACACCTACAACGTGCTGACATGAGGAAAGTTTCCAGCCGATTTCTCATACACAGACAGCAGTTGACCGGCATTGCCTGGTGAAACGCTGTTGTGAAGCCACGTGTAAGGAGGAGAAATGCGTACCATCACGCTTCCGACTTTGATAAAGGTCGGAATGTAGCCTATTGCGATTGCGGTTTATCGTATCGCGACATTGCTGCTCGCGTTGATCGAGATCCAATGACTGTTAGCAGAATATGCAATCGCTGGGTTCAGGAGGGTAATGCGGAACGCCGTGCTGGATCAAAACGGCCTCGTATCAGTAGCAGTCGAGATGACAGGCATCTTATCCGCATGGCTGTAACGGATTTTGCAGCCACGTCTCAATCTCTGAGTCAACAGATCGGGACGTTCGCAAGACAACAACCATCTGCACGAACAGTTCGACGACGTTTGCAGCAGCATGGACTATCAGCTCGGTGACCATGGCTGGGGTTACCCTTGGCGCTGCATCACAGACAGGAGCGCCTGCGATGGTGTACTCAACGACGAACCTGGGTGCCCGAATGACAAAACGTCATTTTTTTCGGATGAATGCAGGTTCTGTTTACAGCATCACGATGGTCGCATCCGTGTTTGGCGAGATCGCGGTGAACGCACATTGGAAGCGTGTATTCGTCATCGCCATACTGGCTTATCACCCGGCGTGGTGGTATGGGGTGCCATTGGTTACACGTCTTGGTCTCGTCTTGTTCGCTTTGACGCCCCTTTGAACAGTAGACGTTACATCTCAGATGTGTTACGACCAGTAGCTCTACCCTTCATTCGATCCCTGCGAAATCCTACATTTCAGCAGGATAATGTACGACCGCATTTTGCAGGTCCTGTACGGACCTTTCTGGATACAGAAAACGTTCGACTTCTGCCCTGGCCAGCACATTCTGTATATCTCTCACCAACTGAAAACGTCTGGTCAATGATGGCCGAGTAACTGGCTCGTCACAATACGCTAATCTGTACTCTTGATGAACTATGGTATCGTGTTGAAGCTGCATGGGCAGCTGTACCTGTACACGCCATCCAAGCTCTGTTTGACTCAATTTCCAGGCGTATCAAGGCCAGAGGTGGTGGTTCTGCGTACTGATTTCTCGGGATCTATGCACACAAATTACGCGCAAATGCAATCATATGTGAGTTCTAGTATAATATATTTGTCCAACGAATACCCGTTTATCATCTGCATTTGTTCTTGGTATAGGAATTTTAATGGCCAGTAGTGTATCTGCGGAAAAAACAATATGCGATATGCAAGGAGTCCACAAGAAGCTAGTCAGTTTCTGCCAAGAGTAGCGAATCTACCGAGGTTTTGGTGATGAGTGCTGTATGCAAGCCCTCGCCACCATTGTCACAGGGTGTTGGTAACGTAGCAGCAACGAAGAACGCCGACCCTTTTCGGATACGGCAGCTACCACTCCTTCAGCTAATTCTGCCCCTTGCGTTCCTTAAATCTCGTTATACAGGAGAATCTTGAGGAATATGGAACAGATCCGCCATGCATGACGACAGATATGGACGTGTACCTCAGACCCTACAGAATTACAACAAACTGCTTAAATTCATTCACAATATGAAGGTTCCTTCCCGCCATACAAAAGGTAAAAGCTCTTCGAAACGCTAATACATGAGTACACGTTATAGTGAACAAACTGCCAGAGAATATGAAATGCCACCTAGACGGTCACATTAACGTGACCACCTATCAAATACCTGAGTAACTATCTATTGCAGCGCGGCCCCTGTGAGACGCGCAGGGAGAGCGTGAAGGACGTTTTGGGAAGTACTGACAGGGCTGTGGAGCCATGCAGATTCCAGTGCCATGGCCAGCTGCAACAGGATCGAAGGCGCGGACAGACCGTTCGACGTGACCCTACGGATTCTCGATTGGGCTTAAATCCAGGGAGTTTGCTGGGCAGTGGAGTACTGTTAACTCTTCATGGTGCTCTTCGAACCACGAACGTACAGGAGAGTTGTGTGACACTTTGCATTGTCTCGCTCGTAGATGCCATCGTGCCGAGGAGAAACACACTCCATGTAGGAGTGGACGTGATCCTCAAAGATACAGGGTGGCGCACGAAATGTGTTACCAATTGTTTCTTCCACAATTTACGACGCACATTAGATATCCCGCTGGAATCTCTACACCAGTACCACCAGATCTTGGAAAAACAAATGAGTTACCTAATAAAGTGTAAATCACGATAACGCCGCTAGGAGACTAGTAAACAGAAACGGCTGATAATGGAAGACTGACGACACAGCAACAATCGGCAATTGTGTTACTTCTTCATGAAATGAAAAGCCTTGTTGTGACTCAGAGGCGTTTTCGACAACAGTTTAACACACGATGGGCCTCTTGCAAGAAGACCATTCACAGGTTGTACGAAAAATTTGTGCAGGAAGGAACAGTATTGGAAGCGCAGCGACCTCGGCCTAAGCCTGTTTTATCTCCGGAGGATACTGAAGCGGTACGAGTTGCTGTACAGAGAAGTCCCGGGAAATCGTGTAGAAAGGCAGCAGTGCAACTGGGAATATTCAGTCGCTCCGTTCAACGCATTCTTAAAAGTGACCTCCATATGTACCCATACAAGATGACCTGTGCACACAAGCTCACTGAAGAACACAAGCAGCAGAGACTACTGTTTGCTCAGTGGGCGGAGGATAGGGAAGAAACTCTCGACAACGTTTGGTTTTCATATGGGCTCATTTTCTTTTAGACGGTGCGGTTAACAAACAAAATGCACGCTTTTGGGCTACTGAAAACCCACAAGTGCTTCATGAACGACAACATTATGCTCCGAGGATTACAGCGTGGGCAGCAATTTCCAGTCAAGGACTTATTGGACCCTTTTTCTTAAAAGAAACTGTGAACTGCGAGTGTTATTTGAGCATGCTTCGCAATAGCTTCATTCCACAGCTTCTTGCTACTACCTTGCCCTTCAACACGCAGTGGTTCATGCAAGATGGAGCAAGGCCACATACTGCAAACACTGTGTTGGAGTTTTTACACGAGCATTTAGAGATACGGATCACATCGCTCAGGTTTCCAGGTCGTTTTAATGACGGACAAAATTGACCCCCCAATAGTCCAGACCTCAATCCATGTGACTTTTCTTTGGGGTACCTAATGGAAAAAATTTTCCCGAAACGTCCACGTGGTTTAATGGAGCTCAGAAGACTGGTTCAAATGGCTCTGAGCACTATGGGACTTAACATCTGTGGTCTTCAGTCCCCTAGAACTTAGAACTACTTAAACCTAACTAACTTAAGAACATCACACACATTCATGCCCGAGGCAGGATTCGAACCTGCGACCGTAGCAGTCCCGCGGTTCCGGACTGCGCGCCTAGAACCGCTAGACCACCGCGTCCGGCGAGCTCAGAAGACTTATTCTTCAAGCTTGCAGTGAAATTATGGAAGAGATGTGCCGTAGGGTAATCACTAACTTCAGTGTTCGTTTGAAGGAAATTAGGAAACGAATTGGTAGACATATTGAGCATGTGCTGAGTTAGAACACATCTCCATGGACGGCTCTTCATTGTAGTATATGTTCCTTTCAGATTGTATTGACAATAAAGTTTATATTGAAAAACAAAATGGTAACACTTTTCGTGCGCCACCCTGTGCGCCACTTGTGTTGAGCCTCTGTGTCTCATCGAACGACCCAAGGAATGCCTCGAAAACATTCCCCACACCATAACGCTCCCTCTTCTGGAATGGACGCTCCTGATGACTGTTGTACGCCAATGTTATTCAATAGTATTCTGTAATATACAGTAATTTCATTGTATTGCACTTAAAGTAAAATAAATGTATGTGTTTGATTTCATTTCACATTCCAGAGATACGTTTCCGCGTAATTCGTGGAATATGACTAATGTAGTTTAAAATATCTGTCGAATTTCAATCGGTATTGAACAATTACGAAGTGGAAATAATAAATTACACAACTATTAAATAACGAATAAAATAGGTAATTTTTGAGAAGATTTCTCTTTTAAATACAATAGGAGACTCACGACATATCGAAAATATTTAAAACAGTAAACCATGAGGCATACCCTTGTTTTTAACGGAATTGTTACTGAATAATTATGAGCTTTCGTGATCTTGAGATGCTGAATAATTGGGCTCCAGAATGTAGCAAGGAAAACTAATCGTTGGTTTCTGCTCTAGTTATTACAGAGATGCACTTTTCTGTGCTAATATTTTTTTGCCGACACGTTTATCCTATCTTTATTGTAATGTAACGAAACTAAATATACAGTTTAGAAATTGAGAACATTTTATTCGATGTACATACATTGAAGGGACAAAAATCATGGAATACCTCCTAAAATCGCGTCGGTCACCTTTTTACCCGGAATAGCGCTGCAGTTCGAGGTGGACTCAATAAGTCGTTGCATGTCCTCTACAGAACTAATGAGCCATGCTGCTCCTATAGCCCACCATAATTGCAGAAGTGTTGCCAGTGGAGGGTTTCATGCATGAACTGATCTCTCGATTATGTACCACAGGTGTTCCATGGGATTCACATCGGGCGATCTGGGTAGCCAAATCACTCGTTAGAATTGTCGGATAAACCAATTCTGAGCCTTTGTGGTCCTGTGACATGGTGCATTGTCATCCAAAAAATTCCATCGTCGTTTGACTACAGCTGCTCTCCAGTTAGTCGAACATAACCATTTCTAATCAATGATGGGTGCAGATGGACCAGAGAACCCAGTCTTTTCCGTGTAAACACAGCCCACACCATTTTGGAACCACCACCAGCTTGCACAGTACGTTGGTTGAAAAACTGGGGACCGTGGCTTCGCAACGCCTGCGCCAGTCTCTAACCCTATCATCAGTTCTTAACAACCGAAATATGGGACTCGTTGAACCAGGTCCCGGTTTACCAGTCGTCTGGGGCACAACCGATGAGCCCAGGAGAAGCGCTGCAGGCGATTTTGTGCTGTTAGCAAAGAAACTCGCGTCGGTCGTCTTCTGCCATAGCTCATTAACGTTAGACTTCGCAGCATTGTCCTAACGGATACGTCTTGCTCCAAGTACTACCGCGTTCAATGTCGGTTAATCACGTGGCAAACCTTTTCATGTGAATCACCTGAGTACAAATGACAGCTCCGCCAATGCATTGCCCCTTTAAACCTTGTGTATGCGATACTACCGCCATTTGTGTTTGTGTGTATCGCTGTCCCGTCACGTTTGTCACCTCAGAGTATGTCCAAGACAGTCTAAGTGTCCATATTTTTCCTTGTCACTGCCAGAAGCCAGGAGTGAGAACATTGCTTTTAACTGTGAAATTTATTTCAGACAACTCTCAAGTAAATTGCTTAATGGCTACACCGGCTTAGACTGGCTAGCGATCAGCAATAAAACATGGCTGCGTGGGAGTATGCTAGAGATCAACATTTCCATGAGGATCCTACTAGAGGACACTAGCAGGAGATCTCTTTGGCAAAATGTTCCGGATTAGTACCACATTTGGAGCTCCAGGGAGGAACGGTCAAGGGTGACGTAACCATGACAAAATGATTGAATAACCAACGGAAGTTTAACATGCCACGAATCGGAGCGTGGAACGTCAGAAGTCTGAACGTGCCCCTAGAGAAATTGGAACTCTGGTCGGACGAATATAGTGTACGGTAATATCAAGAGCAGTAGAAAATTGTATAATGGGTATGCCAGGAGAGCAGAGAGTTACTGTGAACACTGCAGTGATGATTTTGTTCTCATCAGAATCGACAGAAAATTAACGCCAACAATAACAGTTCAGGTATACATGTTGACACCACATATGGAAAGTGAAGAGGTAGAAAAATATATGAGGATATCGGAGAGGTAATTCAGCATGTAAAACGAGATGAAAATCTATCAGTCATATAGAACTGGAACGTGATAGGGGGGAGAAATAGAAGAAAGGACGAAGGAGATATGGGCTTTGTAGTAGGAACCAGAGAGGAGAAAGACTAAATTATTGAGTTCTGCAATAATAGCAAACATACTTTTGAAGAATCATAAGTGGAAAAGATATAATTGGAAAATGCTTGGAGATACCGAAAGAATCCAGATGGATTACATCATGGTCAGACTGAGATTCTGAAATCAGTTATTGGATTGTAAGGCGTACCTTCGTGTAGATGAAACCTCGGATCACAGTTTAGTGACGATAAAATGTGCAAAGATCTGAGATTCTAGAGTACGGAGTAATGATCAGAAGCGTTTGAAGTTATCTGGGCTGTAGGTATCGCGAAATGTGAGTCGATATGGATGACATAGGAGATGCGGTATTTGAGTCAGAGACTAACAGATCTTTAAAAGAAAGGTTAGATAATATTCCTTCTGATTTTTTTGAAATCATTGGCGGAAGTAGCAACCAAGCAAGTGTTAAAACTGGCGTGAGGAATCTATGAAATTGGAAACATGCTATCAACCTTTCGGAACAATCCACATAATCCCGAAGACAGCAAGGATAGAAAGGTGCGAGAACTACGACAAAATGAGGTTAACGGCTCATGCAGCCCGGTTGCTGATAAGAACGAAGAATGGAAAAGACAGTTGAGGATCTGTTAGAGGACGATTAGTTTGGCTTTCTGAAAGGTTTAGACTCTAGAGAGATACTTTTGACACTGCGGTTGATAAGTAAACAAGACTTCAGAAAAGTCAAAGTACTTGAGTCAGAAAAAAAAGCTTTCGACAAAGTAAAATGTTGCAACACGTTCGAAATTCTCACGAAAATAGGTGTAAGCTATAGAGAAAGACCGAAATTATACAATATGTACGGGAACCAAGACGGAACAATGTGAATGGAAAACCAAGAATGAAGTGCCCCTTACTGTCCAATAAATATATTTAAGAAGCAGTGGCGGAAACAATAGAGATGTTCACGAGTGGTGCGACTAAACCTCAGGGTAAAACGATGCCAATTATAATATTTAATGATGATATTGCTATCTTCAGTGAAAACGAAGAAGAATTACAGGACATGTTGAAAGGGCATTCCTGGCCAAGAAAAGTCTGCTTATTAGAAATTTCTGAGAATATAGGTTCAGAGCAAAGCATGGACTGATATTGAACCATGGAATGTGGGAAAATTTGGAGGTAAGAGAATGGAAGCGTTTCAGAAGTAGTGCTATAGAAGAATGTTTAAAAGTCGGTGCACTGATAAAATAAGGACTGAGGAGGAAAGAAGAATAAATTAGTGAGAATATGGAGAATACTAACAGGAGGAAAAAAATGGTTCAAATGGATCTGAGCACTATGGGACTCAACTGCTGTGGTCATTAGTCCCCTAGAACTTAGAACTACTTAAACCTAACTAACCTAAGGACATCACACACATACATGCCCGAGGCAGGATTCGAACCAGAGTCCGTAGCAGTCGTATGGTTCCGGACTGCGCGCCTAGAACAGGAGGAAGGGACAGGAAAATAGAATACGTGTCAAGAAATGGTGCTAGCGGTGGCTGTAGAGGGTAGAAACTATCGAGGAAGACAGAGATTGATGTACATATAACAAACAATTGAGTACATATGATGTAAGTGCTACTCTGAAATGAAGAAGTTGGCACAGGAGAGGAATTCGTGGTGGGCAGCGCTGAACCAGGCAGAAGACTGATGATAAAAGAAGTCTCTGCTATGTATACATATTATGTAAAGAAATTAACACACATGGCTTAACATACTAGTTAATATACACTTGACTTCCCGCTGGTGCACAGAAAACGAACTTTGAATAAGGCTGCGACATGTTTAGCTATTTGGAATGGTTCACATGACTCTGAGTACTATGGGACTTAACTTCCAAGGTCATCAGTCTCCTAGAACTACTTAAACCTAACTAACTTAAGGATATCACACACATCCATGCCTGAGGCAGGATTCGAACGTGAGACCGTAGTTAGCTATCTGAACTACGGTGCCAAGGCTCTCTACAGTTTACAGGCTCTATATCCATAATCATCTACTAAATAATATCAACATTAATAGCTTCTTGATCCACCGACTTCACGTTTTGTGACACTTCAGCACAACAATCCATATTAAAATTTATGTGTTTTGGAGAGATCTTCAAACGTGATGTACGATTTAAACTGCATATAAGTGGAAGTACAGCTATTAAAAGCACCAAATACGATATATCATCTTCATCAATACTCAGATAAACAGAGGAGCTATTCACTTTGCTTATATCAAAAGCACCGGTTGACAAGATTCCACAAAAAAGAATATTTAGTTTCTGATTTTAAAAGAAAATTTGATCTTTGCACTTAAAATTGTCCGCATTATTTATCAAAACACCTACATATATGTTCTACAACAGTACAAAACACATGTATCTTCCTTACGGTCAGTGCTGATCTATCTTATAGGTTAATCTGCACTTGACGACAACAATAGTTAGAGAAAACAAAAGCTGTGTTATTTGTCATATTGTGCAACAATTCTAAAACAGAAAAAATATATATGGCTAAATTGTTGGCGCTACCGAGACGTGAGTGTAGTCACAAAATTGGAAAAGTGCATGATCGACTCAGATAAATATGACACTTTGCAGAGTGTGAAAGTCTCAACTTGTCTGAAAAAGCACATGTGCATTTATGTTAACTTGCTGAAATATTAGTTGCTTGGAGATTCCGTCATTGTGCAAGAAAACACCGAGTACGAGAAAAGTTTACTTTGCCTTGAGTAAGTTGTCAACTGTGACAATATCAACTGTGGGAAGAAGAGAACTGAGCCTCTCTGTTCTCTCCTTGTCTGTAACTTGTGGGCTTCCCAGAAAATAGCGATTAATTTCGTTATTTTTAAATTATTAGATACTGCGGGTTGTGGATGATTTCGTATATTGTTTCTAGAGCATATGGATGTGAACAACTGGCAAAATTCTATTTCACGATGAAAATTGGTTGCCCTAGGAAAAAAAAGCATATTGCTCTTGTTGACAACTACAGCTGTCAGCACCTGAACTGAAAATGAGCAAACATCTCAATTTATTCCACAATCCCAAACTTTTCACTAACTGATGTCTTTCCCTGCTATTACTCTATCAAATACAGATATAATTTCTGAGACTTTCCTGACGATTTGTTGTCATTTCGTAGAATTGGGTGAACTGTCGGTGGTCCGCGTCTCCCCAACACGATATTTCGACTTCGTAACCCGGCGTCCTCATCATGTGTTCCCTGAGACTGGTTGACGAGCTGACTTTGTCCCATATTTATGCCTGGGCGGTGTGTGGAACTCCCCATGCCGTCCGCGCCCACTGTGGCCATTTCCGGCGGTGGTATCAGTCTCTAGGCGCTCTGTCTTCGGTCCGCGACCGTTGCGGCTCTCTTCTGAGGTAGCTGACATCCCGAGGTGTTCCGTATTGGGTCAGCGCCCGGCGTGATCCTAGCACTATCATGGCTCTGTTCAAGTTCCTTATGCTGTCCGCGACCGCGGCGAGTTTCTCTCGTGGACGAGCCATTGTCCTGGCTCCCTCTTACCTAAACAGGGTAAGTATTCAATGCCAACCAAGTTTTCTAGTACTTGTTCTAGAAATTTATTCATTTACTGCTGAAGAGAATCTCATTCACCAATTGCTGGCTATTATTAGCACTCACCAGTCCTTGACATATGAAACTTTCCGATTAGCTGTTTCGTTTTCATGGGAGATAAAATACGTGGGAGTGGTCGGGAGATCGAAATGTTTGGTGTGTTTACATTTTTGTTTGGAAGCTCTCTGATTAACATATTTCCAAACAATGCAATCAGTTTAAGAAGAAGAAAAATGGCGCTAAATAGGGGTGTTTAAAACAAGAACAGGGTAGATAATGATTAGTAGTATAGTTTTAATGGTCGATAGAATAGTGGGCTATGATTTATTGTTTTATTTTTATGGTTGGTAAAATATTGGCCTCTGATCGAATGATAAGGCAGGAGGGGTGTGTGTTAAATGGGTATAGGTAGGAGGATGGGGAAGATAAGTGGGTGTGGCTTAGGAAGGGGGTGCGTTTGTGGAAGAGGGCACGATTTGGGAAAGGCGTGTGGGCAAGGGAGGTAGCATGGCTCATCTTCGGTGCTAGCCACACGGCAAGTGGACCAGAATGGCATTGCCCTCCTATACATGGGACAGGCAAAATACCTTATACCTCAAGAAGAATGTAAAAATCCAATGAACATAGGTTTTAACAGATGTGAATATTATTGAACTGTCTGTTTAACAAGTTATGGTTGCAAAATAATAATGTGAATTAATTCCAGAAGAATGGATGCACAAGAAGGCGATAGCGGTATGGATCATATTAGGTTCTGAAGAAATGTAGGAACACGTAGGCAGTGCTGACCCAGGGTGACAATGCGATTTCTGTTAGAAGACAGACTGAAAAAATAGACTTATTGATATCTAATTTAGAGAAAGCCTTTGATAATATTGAATTGAATACAACCTTTGAAATTCTGCAGGCAGCTGAGCTAAAATACAAGGAGCGAAATGTTTTCTACAACTTGTACAGATACAACAATACCATCACAAGTGCCAACGGACATGAAACGGAAGAAGTAGTTTAGAAGGAAGGGAGACGGGGTTGTACCTAAGTCCATGTTATTCAATCTGTACTTCGAATGAGGATAAATTTGGAAAGGAAATCGATGTTCAGGGGAAAAGCCTTTAAGGTTTACTGATGATATTGTAATTCTGTCACACACAGCAAAGGACTTGAAAGGTCAGTTTGAGCGGAATAGGTAGCGTCTTGGTTAATCCACCCTAATCAGCCAATTGCTGTTGAGCGGGAGGGCCGGGCCACATAAGTAACATTCACACTTTATAACAACAACACTTTTATTAAACTTTTGTTTGGCCAAATAAAATTTTATCTTTAAAATTCAAAATCTTTACAAGCATGGGCAACCGCCCTATTCAAACACCAACATTAATCTTTAACCAAGCTTTAAGTGACTTGCAAGGTAATTAAATTCTATACACAGTAAAGCTCCCAAAAGGAGACTACAATAATGAGATAAAGTTTAACCAATAATGGATACCACAAAAAAATTTAACGCAAAAGAAAATACCAACAGATACACCCCTTCGTGACACATTTTCAAAACAGGTGACGTCACATAGGCACGGATAAATTCAAGTAGCAGAAGGGGGGTCTACTAGACCCAGACCAGAGGCGGCTAGACCCAGAACCCACAGCAAGCGCGCGAGCTGGACAGGGTGCCGCACACAGTACACTATAACACACAAATCTTTTATAAAATCCTTTACAGATCCAAATCACGACCGCACGACTCGATTCTGGTAATGTGGCCGAGCCCAGTTCCCACACTACAAGCTATGTTCGGTCTTGTAAACGTGTCAAACACACCACAACCTCTGCGTCGTGGCCCGGCCTGCTCAACCGCGCTCGCCTCCGATTCTCAGGCGCCGCCCGGCTCTCCGGCTGTCCCCTCTCTAGCCCCCACGCCCGTCGCGGCTATAAGCCACGTCAAACGGCCGAGCCCAAAGATCACACCACGCCGACCCGATCGATCAATCGATGCGAGCCGGCACGGCTCATGAGTAACTGTATGTATCTGTGAAGTGTAGCTATTGCATCGTATGAGTAAAGTGTAGTGTCATTTCAGTTTAGGAGAAGATGAGAGAAGGCAGAGGCTGAAACCCGATCCCGGCACATAGCCTACTCCCCTCCAGAAGCACCAAGGGGGCCGCCGAGGTTAACGTATCCATCTGGCGGGCGGATCACCGTCAACAATGTCTTCTGCCCGCACTTCGTGAAACGTCGCGGAGAGGTGTCGAATTTAATCCGCGACACTGGCGCAAAGGCTGGTGACTGTGGACTTTATGTTGCCAGCCCTCGCGTCCCCTCTGTCGTAAAGCTAAAGGAGAAAATTGTCAACGGCACGTGGCGTATCCGGGCACTTATCAAAGTACTGACTACGCCCAGGGGTGCTTAGCTTCGGTGATCCGATAGAAACCGCTGTATCCACCTTGGCACGTAGGGGGAGACGAAGGCTTGAGTACAGAGAGAGCGTTTATGTGGATGTATGTTGCTGCAGTTATGCAGAAATGTAAGGGCTTGTACAGATTAGGCTATAGTTGCATCAAACGAATCTTCCGTGTGCAGACCACATCACAACAACAGCTGTGACGGAGTTTCCACTTGAGCGGCAGTACAGGCAGTCTGACGAGGAACTCTTCAGTGCAAGGCCACAAAAGGCCAGTGATGTTTACGGGATTCGACATCCCACATATTGTCTAACCTGCAACCACAATACTGGCCGCTAATTGCTTAAGGGGACAGGACTGCTGGTATTCAGTGGTGATCACAGCATCAGGTTACGGAGCGTAGTTGATCTGCTTAGTCGACGGCTAACTCATAACTATACTACAGTGCTAGTGGTGTTGATACAAAGCAGAGCAATGGCAACGAAAACAAATATTGCATTGTATCTACAACAACAGATGTCGAAGTTGACATTTCGTCAGAAGTGTCACATGAAATGTTAGCATTCCTGCACTAATCGTCATTGGAATGTGTTCTGTTGTATTAGCTCGACCACGCAGACAATCTACACGAGGAGTACAATGGTGACAATACGCGCTTTAACAAGTGAAAGTGATACTGAAACAGGTGTCGATACATTTAGTTCATCATGCTTGTCGAACAGGGAGGGAGCCACACATCCTGTCTTCAGGGAAGCGTAGTGAATGACAATCATGTCCAAGGAGTGGGTACTAAACTTAATTACGTACATGGAACAGATTTAGAATAAGTCCGCAGCAATATGACCATGTAGTGCATAAGGACAACTACAGATATTCAAGGTCGACAAAGCGCGCTTGTTACAAAAATTGATGTTCGTGCGTTTCAAGGATGCTCGATACAAATTACGGGATGTGCATAGTAGTGACGTCATGCGCATTAAATAACGCGCGACATATATTGACGTTATTTCAAGGGAAGCAGTGGATGGTTGCATGACTTCAAACGGCACTACAGAAATGGAAAACTTAAGATAATGTAATTTCAAAGAAAACGTCAACTTGACGGGGCACAGCAAACTGTGGGATCGGCTCGAAAATTTGTAGATCAGATGAACAAAATTATCCCACCGTTCAGTAAGAAAATTGCTTTCAACTCCGACCAATCTTGATATGAATAGTAAATGCATATGAAAGGAACTCTGCAAGTTAGATGTACCAAGAAAGTTGTATCAAGTTCAAGCAACATCAGTGCCTTTACGCAGCCGTATACAATTATGCGACTGTTAATCTGGATGGTAAATTTGCTGGTAGGTTATCTATTGAGCTGCGAGAAGTTACAGGTGCTCTGCCCCTACGATTCTTTCTCGTGTGCGTGGTCTTGCAAGGACAGCAAGAAAATGTGAGAAAATGGGCATAAGAGAAGTACAACTATGGTATGAGCACTGCTTTTGGCCAACAGCTGGTCAACATAACTTGCTTTCACTTAATTTCCGGTCTGCGTATAAAAATCATACTCCTTTAGAGCAAACCATCCCTCTGAAAAGTGTGTAATACTGTAAATCGTACCACCTGGAACCACTGGTGGACATAGCCTCTGGATGTTCGTTTTTTCCGTGCTTATATTATTGCACTGCCTCCAGCTATGGCTTAAAGGGTAGCCAGTTTCGCCCAAGCTCCACGACAGACTATTACGGATTCGGTAGCATGCCATCCCGTTACACCAATTTGATTATATATGGAGTTTTTAAGAGTGGATACGTAGTAGAACGCCCCGAGCGTTTGTAACTCTCAAGGAGTTCGCCGTAGATTTTTATGCTGCGAACCTTCGTGATCATTGTGGCGCGTCGTTTTTTATTTCTATGTTTATAGTGGAAGTTGATGGTTTGTTTGGAACATTTCTTGAATGTCGGCAATGCCCTTTTTGTGATCACTGTCGAGTGTCATTTTTCATTCGGTGTTTATGGTGCAAGTTGGCTTGTTTTGGAGATTTCAGGAATGTCGACGATGTACATTTTGTGAAGTGTAATACGTACATCTCATAGAAGGCTGATCAGTGCGCCTCCAGAACACCCATTTTCTGTCGCTCTCTTGAGCCACTTAGTGATTCACTAGCAGCTAATATTATTCCTGTCAAAACTATTAACACAATACTTTCAAATGAGCCTTACCAAAGACTGAACTTGCGACCTCGCACTCAAGAAGTTCCTTGTGAGATTGGCCAATGAGTTTGATTGTCTGATTGATAGCTCATGACAAGAACGCGCCTCTCGCAACGAACAATTACGGCCACAGTTGAAGATACGAATAACTGTAACCATTCACACTTATTGATTTTCCCCATACGTATCTATCACCGGGTGGATGTTGTAAATTCACCTGACAAAAAACAATTTGTAGATAGGGCTTTGGGTGGAACCCATGGTATTGTCTTCTAGTGGTCATAGGTTGCTTCTCAGATTTTATTTGCTTCACATGTAAACCGAACTAGGAGGTGATTTCTGTTGTTGCTAATAAACAATCTGGTACTAAATGGCATCCGAAGGAGCAAAAATTATAGAGAAGACAGAAATTAGAATACATTCGGCGTGTCCGGAGGAATAGTAAATATTTTGGGAGATTAAGTCGAATAAAACATATTGCATTATTATACTTAGCAGTTACTGCGACACAGCTGGTTACAGACATAAATTATCATTTCGTATGTTGCTACTCGAATTACTGTGGATGTATTTATCTGTTATCAATTTTATTTTGAAGTTTAAGTTGTGAGGTTGTGCTTGAGTTTACATAAATGAAATAAAGATCTCGGCTGTAAACAGTGATAAGGGGCAGTCGATGAGAAACTGGGTTATTGCTTGTGAAACATGGAACGTGGTTTAGTCAGATGAATCGATATTTTCATTATAAACCGAGAAATGGGAGCACTATCTCTAGTTTCAGAATGTCACTATGGCAACTGGTCAAGATGTGTGCATGTGGACAGTGATAAGTGCCAAGAACATGGCTGCCACTAGTAATATTCCTGCCAGGAAAATGGTTGTCAGGAAAGATTTGTACAATTCCGAGGATAATGTGGACAACTCATAAATAAGATCCTGAACATGACCGTGAACGAAAATGCGCTCCAAAAGTGTTGGTATTCAGGTAAATGAGAATAATTAAGTAAGTAAACAATGTTAAGATGTGTACCTTACCATTGTTTTCCTGATTTACGTGACAGCGTGATGGCAGAAATGTTAAGGATCATCATTAAAACTGTTTATGTGCTGTGATAAGACGACAACAGAACTAATTTTATGCTGCGCTGGAGCATAGATTAATTTGTGAGGTTGTTTTGTTTTATTATCGCAGAAACTGGTAATGCAGATCTCAGTATCATAAAATGAACCAAATGGACCCTTAAAATTTGTATTTTTGAGATGTTCCACAACGATGTTTCATCATCTCGCCCACCATGTAAACAGTGGTAAGCCAACGGTAACGAATGTTAAGTACTCTCACTTTACAAATAGAAAATGTTAAGTACCCATTGAAATATTTTGAAGAATACAGTTTTGGATACAATTTACGATCTCAAAAATATGTCGTTGCTCTAGAAATACACCGACGGAAAAAATCGCCACCTCAAGGAACAGTTGTGTGACATGAACGAAAGTTGGTAGGCTTGTTTCTACATCTGAAAGATTACGTCTATTGTTTTGTCGCGACAGTATTGTAAGAGTGGCACTAGTAGTGCCGTTATGAGGATGCGAATCAGATTTGCTTTAAATACACGCTGTAACGCTCTGGGAAGTTAGTTCTTTTCAGATTGGTTGTGGTGAGTTATGGTCAGTGAAGTATGCCTTTAAAGCGTAAAGACGCCACAAGCAAAAACTCACTGAGCTTGAACAAAGCCGTGTAACAAGGACACGAGAAGTTGGATGTTGCTTCTGCGATACTACAGAAAAACTTGGCAGGAATGTAGCCACTGTGCACACTGTACGTGATTGCCGACAGCGGTGATCAGGAGAATATACCATCGCCGGAAGACCTGTCTCTCGATGGCCACGTGGCGCTACCGAGAGGGAAGACCATAGCGTTCGGCGTATGGCTCTCGAGCATCGTACAGCATCTGCAGCAGCAATATGAACAGCAGTTGGCACCGCAGTGACACAACGTACTGTTAAAGATCGGTTACTTCAAGGACAGCCCCGAGCCACACGCCCTGTAGCTGGTATTCCACTGACCCCAAACCATCAACATTCGGAAGTCAGTAGAGTCAAGCGAAAGGTCGTTGGAGGGTAGGTTGGAGGTCTGTCGTGTTTCTGATGAAAGCTGATTCTGCTTTGGTGTCTGTGACGTCCGTGTGTTGGCTAGGAGGAGGACAGTTGGACGAGCTGGAGCTACAGTTGGCGTTATGGTCCGGGGTTCGATTTCTTACGATAGCAGGAACACTCTCATGGTTATCCCGCGAACTCTGACTTCAAATTTGTACATCATTGTGCTGATTCGACTTGTTGTGCTGCCATTCATGAACAGCATTCCGGGGGACGTTTTTCAACGGGTTAACGTTCGCCCACGTACCGCTGTTGTCATCGAACATACTCTACGATGTATCGACATGTTGCCTGCTCGATCATCAGATCTGTCTCCAGCTGAGCACATATGGAACACATCAGCGGACAACAACTCCAGCGTCATCCACAAACAGCATTAACCGTTCCTGTATTAACCAACGAAGTGCAACAGACATGAAACTCCATCCCAGATATTGACGTTCGGTACCTGTATAACACAATCCATTCACGATTGGATGCTTGCACTGAACATTGTGGTGGTTACACTGGCTGTTAATGTAGCAGTATTTCATATGCGAAATTGCTTATCTCGATACTACACTGACCTATGATACTGCAACGTTAATCACTTAAATATCGTTCCTAGACAGATGTATTCTTGAAATTTCAATACATTAATTGGTTTTTGGTGTTGCGATTTTTTTACATCAGTGTATTTGAAAACAATGATTTATCTGATTAAGACACTCATACTGGGTGTACTTGCAATATTCTGTTCATGGGATTTATTGAAACTTCACAGTGAAATTTCTCAAAACAGCCAACTTATCGCTTATCGTTGCTTACCGCGAACGTCTTCAAATTTTTCAGCTATGATTGTGACTGTGATGCGGTGGCCAGTTCTGCTGTATCGTTTACGCATGTCGCATATACAGGGTGAGTCAGGAGGAGAGGTACACGCTTTGATGGATAATAGTTTAGTGATTCTGAACAAAAAACGTCAGTTGGGCATATGCTCTCTTCCCAACAGTTTCTGAGGTAGAACGCATTTAATCTACATTGTGTTTTATTTTCTGTTCATAGCCACTGTTTACATTGTACCGCAGTACTGAAGAGGAAGCTGAGACGAACTATGTGATACGGGACATTTGTGGTCTATTAAACTGAAAGCTACCTCTCACTGGTCTACAAAAACTACCTAAAAGTTACAGCGCACGAGCGTTGCGCGAAATTTTGAATATTCTCGCGCTCTCTTCGCAAAAACTACTAGTCCTAGCGCCAAAAATTAAAGGCTCTTTTTTGTATGAAATTTGATATAGTTTAATGTTGTGCTACGAAACATTTTTGCTGGAGGGAGTGGTTTTCGAGTTACTCAAGAGAAAATGTACAAAAGAGATACTAAATGTATTCTATCTCGTAAAACATTCAGAACAAAACATATGTCCTTATAAAGGTTTTTGTTCAGAATCACTAATACTATCACTCTTCAATGCATGTACCTTTCCTCATGACTCACTCTGTATTTACAAATGCTAAGTATACCGGTATTATTTCTTTATGGGCTTTTCAATGGAAACGCTGTTGCTGTCTGCAGAGAAAGCAACAGAGGATTTTCTAACATCGACTTCGCGAATTACGACTCGTGTTTTAACTGAACCAGGTAGACTGCTGCAGTGCCCAGCAGTCGTATCTCACGTAGAAATGCAGGCGCATAGAGTGTGGATAAGGAGAAGATACACAGTCCAGTCACATTAATACGACCACCACCTGTGTTCGACGCCAATGTGCAATAACCACTCGTAGACGGCTGCGGCAGCTCTAGCACTGGAGGATATAAAAGCGTGTCGAGGGGGCAAGGACTTAGCGCAGTAACTGTCGTAATGCGAAAATAGAGCGATTTATCTGATGTCCAAAGCTGCATGACCTTTGATTTTCGGGCCGAGGATGGAACCATTTCCGAAGCGACTGAGCCTGTAAACTGGTAGCGTGCCGCCATGGTTAAAGTATACCGCGCACATGCTGAATAAACATGCAAGGTAAAACCAACTAGTTTAAGGGGACCACATCCTGCCTATCTAACCTATGTTTATTTAGGCAAGTATTTGACCCATTCCTGAAAAAAAAACTATTTGATGCAGGACCTTAATATTTTTACTGTAGGTTACATGATGCTAATACAAGCAACTGTACTAAAATCTACTTTATCCATTTTATATTTTTTAAGAAATACTTTTTCAAAATTTATTAAGCAAAAATATTAAGTTTTTTCTGCAGAAAATATTTTTGTGAACTTCATAATGGGGGGATATTAATGAATGTAGTACCAGAGGTGGCTTCTTATGTTATGCAGAGTCTCTGAAAATTTCATTCATTTATCTATGATAGTTTCTGATATAATGGGGCATATGTACTGAAAGTTTTAGTTTGTGGAAAATTGACTTTAAAGAAAAAACTTTTGAAATTTGTTACTTACAGTTAATTAAAACTGTCCTGCTGCATATGATGGCCCTTCTTTGACTTCTAGCAGGTCCTCCAGCTTCTTTCTCACCTTCCTGGATGTTTGTATTGCTTTATTGGCCATATGAGATGCAGACCTGTCTGCATCGATTATCTTCATTTTATTGCCCAGTGACCATATTTTCACCAGGATTAATTCCCAGCTTTTTTAGTACCCAACAACTGATTGTAATAACAGCATCATGGACTCCTAGTTTCATTGCATGCATGCCTACAAATACAGTTTTAGGAAGGCGGTTCCAAATTGTGCTGTTGAAACATTCATTTGGATTTTGTGTCTGCCCATGCAGACATTTCCTTAGAAGATCAAGATGAACCAAGTCTCTGAAAATACGTTTAATTGCTGTAATAACAGCAGCAGGAAGAGAATGTTGGTGAGAATAAGATGCTTCAGTTGCCTGAGCCCTGTTGTGTTTGCACCACGAATTTTCTTCCTATGGCACAATCCATGGCATGGCTTATCATCAGTAGAGGACTTATGGAAGAATGTGGCCCAAACATCTCTCTTCATTGCCTCCAGATTTTCTTTATTTCTCGTATTTGCCTGCCCATACTATACCTGCAAGTTTCCTATTTCAATTTTAGTCAACCGACCCTGTCCGGTCAACAATTTTCCATCTTCTAATTTTTTCCTCTCATATCAACAGTTAGTTTTCTCAGCCTCGTTCCCAAACGTTTTTGATCATGGCCTACACATTCTATTTTGCTAATAATGGCGTATCCATATGGCATAGAGTTCACCACTTTTTTGTATGCCTTACTGTCACCATCGCCCCAATATTTGATGTACCGTACGCCTCTTGTTTCCTCTAAATTGTCGTTTCTTCAAGATGCCTTTACGTTTCGTTGTCTTCAATTCACGCAACAAAACACACGTAAACAAGCACTGCAAATGTAAGTATAACAACTACTCGCAATCACACTAGAACAAAACTAACCGCGTGTTTGAAAGCGTGTTGTTTACAAACAGCAGAAACAAAAGAATACCCACCGTTGCATTCCAAGGATAGCCAACACATTCTGGAGTGAAAAACAATCCCTAACGTGCAATGTAGGTGATATAAAGATCTAAAATAAATGCAGAAAAGTGGGTGACAGAAAAGTGGGCGTGGCACATACACACACGTGGTAGTAAAATGCTCCTTAAATGCTCGAAAAAAAATCCTTTTCGGAGTACTTAAATAAAACATTAGGCTATTGAAATATGATGAAAACTGAAAATCGATGTTTTTCGACCTGAACTACAGTGTGGTTCCCTTAAAACCATATTTAATGGAACTGTAGTCTGATATAAAATGTATGTACGACACCATTATATCGAGTAACTTGTTAAAGATCAGGAAAGTTTATGCAACCGGCAAGACTGCTTTAACTGTGGCCTACTCATAGCTGTCTCCAGAAAATGTTTACATAGAACGGATAAGATAATATCCAGTATGCCAGTGCCCCTGCACATTCTTCGTGTCAGCTGGATGCACAGGAGGCGAATTGATTGATAGGAATGTAGTTAGTGCTTCCCCCAAAGAAGATCTTTTGAAGAGCTGCCCGTGGTGTTGTCAAGAGAATAATTCTAAGCGCATTGAAATTGGAGGCGGAATTTCTAAAGATCAATTCTGAAATTTATCATTTGCCACTGCTTCACACCTTCTGTTAACATTTGTTTGGTTACACTCTGACAGCTGTATATATCTAATAAATATTGGGCACATGTTATGTGGACTGTTTTAATCGAATTAGTTTGTACTATCGCCAGCTGAAGCACCCTGTATGAAGCAAATATTTGAGGATGTTGTATGTGTCACTCTGAGATAATCGTCTAGCAAATGCTGATGCATCTCCTTCATCAATCTCACAAGCCAGCTCTTCATCCGTCTGCGCTGGTGCACGACCTCTAACGGCCGCGGTTGCAAAAAAACCAGCTAAATTATTTCGCCATTTGAGCCAGTCGAGTGCTACACGATATCGTGTTACGCTCCGTCCCTTTTATGACCTTCCATTTCGTCACAGCTAACGGAAATTTTTTTCTTCACTGGTCCTGGGCTGAAGTGCAAACAGGGCGCAGCTGTACACGGATATACCATTTTGTGTGTAATCGAGAGCATACAACGGGCATAAAACGCGGTCCCCAGCGCTCCGCACTTGAGATTCATCGACGCGCGACGCCTGTCGGTGACCATAAAAACCTAATTGTAGTCGCGATAAGATAGCGGCCGGCCGGCCAGCGCCGGCGTGTGTAATGGATTTGATTAGCGCCGCCCCCCACGTGTGTTTCATAGGCACACAGTGCGAGGTCTCGGTCCAAGGCGCCCTTCCGCGAATCTGGCCCACGCCACCCTTCCGCTTGACTCACTGTGATTGCACCATCGATTAACTGAGTGCTATTCTGTACCGAACGAATCCTGTACATGCATATTTATCCTGTTTTTAAAGAAGCGCTCTTAAAATGTAAAATCTGTCCAACTATCCTCACGATTTCTGCTCTTCCGTTTATATCTGTCCTCTGCAACTTGTATTTAAGTGTAAAATATCGAAATAATTTACAGCGGGAGGGAGAATGAACTAAAATCATTTTACAGGAGTAAGACGAGTCTATCTGATGGGATACATATACGGTTTTACATAGAGTACGCGAAATAAAATAAAATATAGAGGTAATCTTTAGGGAAAGAGACAGGTAATACACAACATGTACAAGAACCAAGAGGGAACAATAAGAGAGGAAGACCAAGAACGAGGAGCACTGATTACGAAGTGTGTAAAACAGGGATGTAATCTTTCGCCCATGCTGTTCAATCTATATGTCGAAGAAGCAATGACGGATACAAAAGAATGGTACAAGAGTGGGATTAAAATTAAAGTTGGAAGTATATCAGTGTTAATATTCACTGATGGCTTAGCTATCACCACTGGAAGTGGAAGAGTTACAGGATCTTGTATTGGTTCTTTATTTACGTGACCATTACGGCACTCCAACCCCAGTTCTCGATACCAGTAATATCGTACTACATTTCTGCGAAGTAACACACATATTTTTGTGACAATATTCACATTTGGTGTTATTAATGTATAGGTACTCCGATGTATCGATATATTAAAGTGATATGGTTCTTGTGTGTATTCATTTCTGTGAGACTGTCATAATCTTTGACTTACTTGTAACCGTTTTAGCGCGAATGCGCACAGAGCAGTCTTTGTTTCATTTTGCAGAAGTTAAGTTGTTATTTCGCTTTGTAAAAGAACAGTCAAGTCTTGTGTTTGGTTGAAGTGGAAATTAAATATATGAAGATTAATACAAAAGTGTTTTCTTGATGATGTGACAATTAAGAAGAAGTATATGTGAATTTACATGAAGTTTAATAAAAATGTGGATCGTGAACACCAAGTCAAAAATTATTTCTACCATACCATTGTTCTGATCTGGGATTGTTTGATCATTAAGAATTTCCTGAAAAACGCATTTGTTAGATCTTCAAATATTGCTAAAATACAAATCTGGACCTTCTAGCAGTCAAAGTGGAATCACCCTAGAATCAACAAGATGAGCCATAACAATTTCGTCGAAATCTACGTGCGAATCCATTCAAGATAAGTGCCAAAGTTAATGACTTTCTTACAGTGACTTCATTATTTACACTCTGACGATACCATCCACAGTCAATAACTTTGTTGTTGCCCGATAAAGTGAACATATGCTGCGTGAGCAACATTATTAATCTGATTTCTAACCTACTTTGCAAGTGGTGGTATTGTTGGAGTCTGTTGAATCGAATGAACACTACGATAAGTACAGAATATGGACTCAGAGTAAATCGAAGAGAGACGAAAGAAACGAGAAGCAGCAGAAATGATATTACCTAAAAACTTGACATCAGAACCGGAGATAACGAAGTAGAAGAAATTAAGGAATTCTGCTGCCTGGCCATCAAAATAACCCGTGACAGACGGAGCAAGAAGGACATAAAAGACCCATTAGCATTGGTGAAAAGGGCGTTCCTGTCGTAGAGAAGTCTGATGTTACCAAAAATAGATCTTAATTTTAGGAAGAAAATTCTGAGAATGTACGTTTGGAACACAACACTGCAAGGAAGTGAGACATAGACTGTTGGATAACCGGAACGGAAGTGAACAGAATCATTTGAGATAAGGTGCTACAAAAGAATATTGACAATTAGGTGAACTGATAAGGTAAGGAATGAGGACGTTCTCTGCAGCATCGACAAGGAAAGGAGTATATGGAAAACACTGACAAGAAGAAGGGACAGAATGATAGGATTTATAATTAATTATTCAAAATTACAGTTACAGTCGCATTATTTATTTTCCCGCCAAACGGTTTCAACCCGCGATGGGGTCATCCTCAGGGCAATTTACACCAGTTGGTCGCTCGCTGGAGTCGTTACCCTTCCTGTGCTTGGTTGGTAACGGTTGGTAACTATAGTTACCAACGGTTGGTAACGGTTGGTAACTATAGTTATCAACCGTGCACAGGCAGGGTAACGACTCCAGCGAGCGACCAAATGGTGTAAATTGCCCTGATGATGACTCCATCGCGGGTTGAAACCGGTTGGTGGGAAAATAAATAATGCGGTTATGACTGTCATTTTGAATAATTGATTATAAGTAAATTTATAGCTGTTTACCTCCATACAACTATGTTGTCTAAAAATGATATGACTTACCTTAAGACATAAGGGAATAACTTCCATCGTACTAGAGGGAACTGCAGAGGGTAAAAACTATAGAGGAATACAGAGATTGGCACGTAGGTTTTAAGTGCTACTGTAAATAAATGCGAAATAAATTACACCTCCTCTAGCAGCCATCTGCTATATGTCGGTGGACGTACGAAACAAGTCGAAGGAAAAAAGCATAGGTAATTACTGTTTTCAAGAAACTTCGTCGAATAGACGCACACAATTATAAGCCTGTGTTGCTGACGTCAGTGTGCTGTACAGTTTTGGAACAAATTTTATGCTGGCGTGTTATGATCTTAAGACTGAAAATCTCTTCTGGAGGAATTAACATGGATTCTACAAACAACGGCAGTGTGAAACCCAGCTGGTACTGTTCATGAGGCTCTGAAGGCAGTAGATACCAGCGTCCAACTTGATGTCATGTTCCTTAACTTCCAGTAAGTTTGCGATACAGTTCTACACTGTCGCCCGAAGAACAAAATGCGTGCGTACGGAATACCAAACCAGCGTTGTAGTGGGTATGAATTGTACCCTCCAAATAGAAGACAGTATGTCATGCTTCTTCCGAAGTTAAGTAATTATAGGCGTGTTCCGAGGAAGACTCATTACTGTGTACAATCTGTTTAAGTGACATAGTGCACAAAGTAGGTTGTTTCACGGATGATGGTGTTGCAGTTAGAGAAATGGCAAAAATAGGTATTTGTAAAGTAATGCAGGAAGATCTGTAGAGAATCGATGTTTGATGTTCGGTTGGCAGTTGACTGTCAGCAAACGCAAATACAGCATATTTCGCATAATTAGGAAACACCCGTTACTGTATGATAATACGGCTGCCGAATACTCACTATAAACCGTCACCGTCATTATATATCTGGATATCTGCTTGCGTACCGATTTGTAGTGGAACGATCACAAAACCAATCGTAGTAAAGGCAGATGCCAGACAGAGATTAATTGGAAGAGTTCTGGTCCATCTACGAAAGAGCTAAATTACAAAACTCTCGTTCGATCGACACGCCCCAGTTACCTGCCCTGGGGTTTAGTGTACGTAACGGCAGAGTACGTTTCCTCGCCTTGCCGCTGCTGCCCGGTAAGGCGTGTAGTTTTTACGGCTTTCTTGATTGTAGGCCGTTTGTGATTCTTCTACTCTGGTAGTGATTACCAAATAGAACTGATAGAAGGATTACAGAAGACCCAAAGAAGAGCAGTGAATTTTGTCACAGGCTCATTTAGTAAGTGCGGAAGCGTCACGGAGATGCTCATCTGTCTACAGTGGCAGAAGCTACAAGAGAGGCATATTGCGTCGCGGAGTGGTTTACATTTCAAATTTCAAGTGCCTTCGTTTCGAGAATAGCCAGCCACGCATCGACGTATATTAAGCAAGATTAGACACGGAGGCTTAACAGCAATGAATCTTGCAGTGTATTGTTCGAGACGAACAGGAATGACGGCTTCAGGAGTTGAGATACAGTGGATGTAAATTCCGATTATCATCCCATGGTGTTGAGTGATCTGGATTTTCTCAGCCAGTGCAGTGGTAGATTAAAAGCACAACAGTTTCACAAGTAATTCTGTTACTGACTGAGCTATAAGACACTTCTCTCGGCCGGCCTCACAATTCCCATCCACCTGTGTCTCTCCTGCTAACCACAATCAAAAAGGTTTTGTTCTTACTCAGACTGAATACAAAAGAAATTGAGGAAGATTGGGGCCATTAGAGATGCAGCACAAGCCTGTTTTAGAGAAGAAATCAGGAGTGTTCTTTTCCAAGGAAACATTCTGACACTGCCCTTTAAGGAATTAGGGAAACCACGGATCTGGATGGCCGGCCGCGGATTCGAACCGCCGTCATCCATAATGCGTCTCCAGTGGTTTTTCACTTGTTTCGTCATCCTGTACATCTTTACACCACATCTATGATCATGCTCGATTCGTGACTCCTGTCTATGTTATAAATAAATCTTTAGGTGCTCGGGTGTACTAACTTTTTGGTGAAGAGATCCATGCGGTTGTTCATTGACCTTTGGCGGTGTGTTTCCTCCCAATGCTGGATGGGAAACTGAAGCTGTCCTCGTCGTTGATCGCTCAAAGCTGGTCTAAGTGGAGCATCACACATACGAAATTGATTTATAAAGTACCAGGGAGTTGTAAGTATCGCCTTTGAAGCCACGTTACTGGGCACAGGTTAATGTCCCCATGTAACCATATTGCAGTTAAATATTTATTCAATAGCGTTTTTGTTATAGCTTGTCTCAAAGAATAAAAAGCTCCCAAACTGTACATAAACTGGGGAGAGGTCAGGACACATAGAGTGAAGGACAAATCCTTGGGCGCATCCTTGTTGTGATGCTTGCTGTTGTGAAACTTTTGGTAAATAAATGATGAGCCATACGGGATCAAAACATTTGCCTTTCAGGGGCAAATTTTTGCTGACCGAACTATGGAGGTACTTGATATTTATAGATCTAAACTGTGAGACATTTACGAGCAGCATGGGTAGCTTACCATGTGAGAGCAGTTCCTTCGCAGTACACTCTTTTAATCTGCTGGGAGCTCTGAAAGGTGGAAAGTGATTCTGGTACGAACCAACAGCTCAGCCACTTCCGCAGTATCCTTTCTCTCAGATGCTACTGTAGTGGCTTCGGTCGTACGTACACTAAAATAGGAACGATACAGAGACGATGAGCACGGCGTGTGCGCAAGGATAACATGCGAAATCATAGACAGTGAAACTGTTGCTCACCCACAGCCAACTGACGACAGCCGATGAACGATTATTTCGTGGGCTGCGTTTTCGAAACCATTAATTAATATTAAAGCCCAAAGTGCTTTGCTCAGAAGGTTAAACGAACCGGTGCTTTTTCCTAAACAGATTTGATTGGCATCTAAATTGCAAAACATGGGCCGCCCACGCGCTTCTGTTGAAAATGTCAAGCGTATGAGAGCCTCTTTCGTAGTATGACGGTTGAAGTTTGTGAATGCATATGTATGACTGACCGGCTGGAATACTGAAGTACGCTTGAGTGCTGGTCTTTCACTGGTACAGTTATGTTTTTGTCAACGATCAACACTCGAAAGGTTGCGATCAAGCCTCCTTCTGTCACGCAAAAATAATTCAGTACTAGACAAATGCTTCCGCCTAACCTGTACGTGACTAGACTCACTACTGCTCTATCTTATGACAGATAATTTAATTCCACACACACATTCACAGTCACACGTACATAAAACATGTACAGTAATATTTAAATAAGTCTTTAGATTTATGAGTTACTTCTCTGTTTTGATTCGATGACTGAACATGAATATAACTAGAGTGGATTTTCTTGTGTGAAACTAAGAATGTTTGTACTTTCATGAATATAATGAACGTACAGAGCTTCTTCGACGTGAAACTATAATCGAACAGCAACGGTAACCTGAAGTGTCTATCGTGAGATTACTTCTGCAGGTGTGGAACTGTGCCAGTCATGTCCAATTCTCGTTAATATATTTTGACATGAAATGGTACAAATGAAGAAATCTTCACAAAACAAACTGAGGTTGCAAAGTTACAAGGTAAACTAGGTAAACAATTTTATGCTTGTGAAGAATCACTACTTTTACAAGAGACACATCTTCTGAAACACGAAAATCGAATTTCGGAAACCGTTTTCGGTGTCGATTTTGCATGTTAAGGTTTCATGAGGATTTGATAGCTCAGTTAAATATGGCGCCTGAAAAACCGCTGTTACAGTTCCTGATTTAGTCAGCAAAATCGCTATTTTTCTTGAATTAGACGATGTATAAACAGCTTCAGTCTAATATTTCAACTTATCTTTCACTGTACAAACAGACACTCCGTCCATATTGGACGAAAATTTTTGAAAACAATACGAAACCAGAACCCTAGGTACGTTTCAAAACAGGTTGCGTTTACATGGGAGCGAAAATCGATTGCAGATTTGGAAAACCTGCAACTACAAGTGGATTTCCAGAATCAGTTTTGGAATCTTTACATGACTATCGAGAAGCAGTATTGAAAATCGGTTTACGAAATCCGGTTTTGGGGGTCCAATGTAAACGGGGTGAATATGAGCCTTCCCGGCTTTCATCCTATCAATTCTCCTCCAGAGGTCGTACCCTTTCGCAAGCTTGGCGGCGAAGACTGTCGCTGTGATAAAGCCCATTCGGGTCGGTGCCGGCTGTATTTGGCGTGCTTTGGGATGGACTGCGTAGCGTAGAAGTTTGTGGTCATTTGCCGATCATATGTTGTTGGGGATTCCGACTCGTAACCTACGTTCCGTCGATGTTGGCCAGGGACTTCAGCTGACTTAAGAAGGTGATATCATTGTTTTTATATCATTCGTTGGAGATACATTTTCCGTCTTCCGTGTTGCAAGTGTGATGAACCTGAGACAGATTACTGACCGATTCTCAGTCACGAAACTCTCCGCACCTCTTATGTTGTGGTTCGCCGCTACGAGACTTGTGCCATTCAGATTCTAGTAATTCGTGTTGTCTTCTGAATGTGTCGATATTCTGGTTTCCATTTAAACCTTGGGGCTTAACTGAGCATTATTGCTCAGTCTTAGTGTTCAGTCTGTTTCCGAAAGATCTGTGTATGACTGAACAGAACGAAGCACCAATGTATGGTCATTTCGCCAGATATTTCTGCGGAATGTTGAATTTTTGGGTCCATCAAGGACTTACAATTATTGCGTGGCTAATTTATCATTTTATGCCTTTTCTTGAGGTAATCTTATGTTAGTGTGATCTGAATTTCTTGTTTAAAATACCTGTGGCTTGAATGTGATTTGGTTACTGCTTGGAAGCAGTGACAATTTGTTGAACGTGTTTTGGTGCTAATTTGATGTTTTCTTTAATATTGTTCTAAGTGCACTGCTTTGGGTTTACTAGGATATGACTGTTTATTTAAGGAGTATCAGTTGTCTCGAGTGCGTTGTCGTATTGGGGAAGCGCGATTGATTCGATCGTAATTTCTTAACATTTGTCGTATCCCTGACCCTGGGTTGTGGGTTTGACCTACGCCTTCGGCCCCTTCTCATATTGTAGACTATAACGTTCCGTTTATACTCCAGGTACACCCAATAACAGTTGCCTGGTTTGAAACTAACAAATACAATTTGAGGGAGTATATGTGAAACGAAGTAGGTCTGAGACTTGTATACCTCGCACTATTGGTCGTGACGACAATTGATGGTCGAGCGGGACAAGTGGCCGTTGTACACTTTGCCTGTTATGTACAGGGTTCGTGTCTGTACGTGGGTGGCGCTTGGAGCTCCGATATATCAATAGGATAAGTGACGTTTATTGGTTCGAGATCTACAAACTTAAAAGAAATGTAGCCTTTTCAGGCGTCAGCTATGTTGCGTTTCAGATGAAAGACTTGCATGTTTAAATTTGCATATTCTATTTATTTAGTTAGAAATGCATTTACCAAGCGTGCCATTTACTGTCTGTAAGTCAATTTCGTCACTGTTCAGTAGGTAGTCAGTCTAGTCCTCTGAAAGCATTTTATTGTAATCGCATTACTATAATCCCATGAAATCGGTATTAACGTAAATTGGCTTCTGCCGTTTCATCCGTAACTATTGATTCCTATCATTCTATTGTTAATCATGGCAAAATAATCCAATGAAAGTTGTATTAGCGAAATCGGCTGCTGCCGTCTGGTGTGTAACTATTAATCACTATAACGACAAGCTTTTTAGTGAACTGTTAATAAATCCTAGTATGTTGGTTGTATTGATCGTATTTGTATCAGAATTATTGTCTCAAGGGTAAACTTCTGCGCTGGCCGGAGTGGCCGTTCGGTTCTAGGCGCTACAGTCTGGAACCGAGCAACCGCTACGGTCGCAGGTACGAATCCTGCCTCGGGCATGGATGTGTGTGATGTCCTTAGGTTAGTTAGGTTTAATTAGTTCTAAGTTCTAGGCGACTGATGACCTCAGAAGTTAAGTCGCATAGTGCTCAGAGCCATTTGAACCATTTTTGAAAACTTATGCCTGTTTAGGTTTTTGGTAACCACCCAGGTGGCAAAATTTTTCATTACAATTGTTATCTGAATTAATTGTGTACACGAGTAAAAGGTGAATGAAGTTCTCCCTCCCTCCAAGATCCAGTCCTTCCATTTAGTCCTTTACGGGATTTGTTATGAGGCGCCGATGTATCCCCTTATCAGAATATATTAGGATTTACTACTATTATGCTCAAATAACTGATGTTACCAATACATTGTTTGCCGTTATTTGTCTGTACATGATATCTGATACGTAATGTTCAGTTTTGAAGTAAACAGCCACTCATGCGTTGAAAATGAATGGATGCCGCCAGAGATATTGCAATGTGATTTCTTTCTCTTTCACCTCTGGCTGAACCTGCTGCCAATTTCTGACTCTCCCAGTCCAGGACATGTCTTAGATGTGACAGGAAGATGCAAAGTGCAAGCATTGAAAATGAAAAGGAAATTACTCTTCTTTCTAATTACTCTTCGGAAAATAAAATGATGACATACAAGTATTGAACACTTCAGGTGCGACACGAGTTTTCAAGCCAAACTGTGCACATTCAATTAAGTATTTACTAGAGTAGCATGGCATCTGTTTATTACTAATTCACTTGGGTGTGATTTTGTCCTTACAGTAAAAGCTATTAGCAGTGTTCCTCAGTTAGCAGTCCATTTATCACACACGAAATTCAATACGCGGTCACTTCTATGGTCTACACATCCGTTTAAGTTCATAATTTAACTCTTTTTCTCGGACGAAATAGTACCATTACCTCATTCGTAGATACTGTCTCTGCTGATATACAAAATATTCACGTTTTTGTGCTGAAAACTGCCAGCAGTCCATTTCTTTGCGATACCCCGTAAACTTCGCTCGCCTGTTATCTTCTGCTCTAATCTCTAACTAATTCTCCAGTACTGAGTCTTTGACTCTTGCATTCCTCTCTCGTCTCCTCGTTTTCTTTAATAATTTCAAGAAATTGTCGTCTTTACTTAAAATTAGGTAATTCATTACAACAACGCCACTATGATATACTGATGCCAACTTCTTCGTTCCGCTCGTATCTGCACGCTCAGACTGTTTCCAGATTCTTGGTACTGTAATTTACTTCATCCGGTACAGCCTGCAACTAATAACGGAAAGGACACTGATTAATTTCCGCAAAATCATCACTCTTTCCCACTAATAAAATGGCACGCCCCATCCATTCGTCTAACGCTTCAACGTTCTGATTTCAACTATTCGCTTTCCTTTGTCACTTCCTTCTTAATACAAATTTCCACAGATTAAATTTCACCTGTCGAACTAAAGGACTCTTTTTTGCATTTACATCATACAAAACCTGGAATACAAACATTTATGCTATTTTTTTAACATTTGAGCTGATACATAAAAAATAGTAAGATACAGGGTATAGTGAGTTAAAATTGCTTGTAAATATTGTTGCTAAAATACATGGTGTTTATTAGCTGTGGAGGAAGTGTCCGTTATAGTAGCACTAGGAAATGCCCAATACAGGCCAAACATAAACTCAGCATATCTCAATCAGCGGTACTGCGTATTCTGAAATGCCGTCAAGAAGTCACACTCAGTTACTACACACCAGCTATCGACATTATGGGTCTGCATTTCCGGAGAATACGCAACATTTCAAGGACGCTTCTGTTATTATTAGCATGCGAAGTTTAGTGACAGGCTTCCCTCAAGGAAATGTACACAACGACACTTTTAGATCTACAAGTTGTGATATGCCTCGCATCAGACACTTCTGAAGCAGAACCAGGTAACGTCCGATGATGGACACTGGGTACTCGCATGTATATCATCCCTGAATAGTCCAGGAAAGTAAGTAATTATTCTGCATCGTGTATAAAGTGAATACGAAAAAAGTCAAATAGTTCTCTGGAATTGTAATTCCATAATATGTAATGCGATCAGTGCTATATCGTCAAATTAAAATAAGCAAGTTTTCAAGGCAAAATTAATAAACAGTGACCATAAGGCCGCTCCTATTCTGGCCTTATTACGTATGGAACGAAATAAGTACTAATCGATCTTGAAAATTACAGTTGTACGTCATAGAACAATTAAAAATGCACTCGGTCGTTGGCGAAGATACAGAGAATTATCTGGTACAGATGTAAACAAGTGCTGTCTTGTCCGAATGGCGCTGGTTTCTATTTCGGAAAGAACCAGATTGTATTCCGTTTCCCTAAGTCCCTTCAGAGGATTGCTCGTCCGGTACTCTCTGTCGCTACCCATACCTGTACTCTTCCTGGTGGTATTGGAACTACTGAGCTACGAAGATTAGAAAAAAGGAAGAGGCATCACGGATCATGTGGTGTACAGGTACTAGCCTCGTGAGATACACGTGAGACAAACCGATGAGTCCAAATTTCGTGACCACCTGCTAAACAGCGTTTTGGTCCACTTTTGAAATGCGTTACAGCAGCGACTATGCGCGGTTTGGGTCACGTACTTGACAGGTTTCTGGAGGTATGTGGCTCGAGATGTCTACACCCGTCACACAATGGCCAGGTGGCTTGTGGGCGCGGGTTCACATTAGGCGAATTTGGCGTCCAAGGCATCAGCGTGAGCTAACCATCGTACTCCTCGAACCACTGCTGCACCATTTTGGCGCTGTGACGCTGACAGGTATCCTACTGGGAGACGTCATCGCCGTGGAGGATGGTATCAACCATAAAGAGATGCAGGTTGCCCGCAGTACTGTCATGTAGTCCTGAGCTGTCATGATGCTTTCGGGCACTGCCACAGGCCACATGGAAGCCTAGATGAATGTCCCCCATAGCGTAAATCAGCTTCCACCGGCCTGCGACCGTAGCTCAGAACATATTTGGAGTAACCGTTTTCAACCTGCGACCTGTTTTAACAAGAAACGTGATCCATCCCTCCAGACTCAAGTTTCTATCGACCCACAGGCCAATCTCTAAGATCCCGAGGACACTACAATAATAATTGATGATCTCCTTGGGTCCTCTGCTACGGAGCCGTATGTTCAACAATGTGCCCTGAACGGTGCGCTCCAAAACACAACCGTGTCCGCGCTGGCATGGTACTCTGTTGCCAGATCTGCTACATTTCGCCGCGTATCCTTCTTTAAAGAGTGGACAAGCCTCTGACTTCCATCTTACGTCACGAGGCGAAGCTCTCTAACACCTAGTTGCCTTCTCGTGGCTTCACCTTTCTTGAACCAACTTATATAGACGCCCACGACAGCAGCGCGAGAACAGCCGATCAGCTACACCGTTTCCGGGATACTCGATCTCAGGCGCCGGCCCATAACAATATGCCACTTGTCAAGGTAACTTGTGTCAGTGGATTTCCCCTATCGCGGTCCAAATCGTCGCCGCACTGCTTCTTTATTCATCTCTGCTCCACTTATATACTTTCCTTACCGCATCACATATCCTGAGGCATCAAGGGATCACCAATTTAGTATTGGAGGGCAGCGTGGAGGGTAAAAATCGTAGAGGGAGATCAAGAGCTGAATACACCAAACAGATTCAGAAGGATGTAGTTTGCAGTAGGTACTGGGTCATGAAGAAGCTTGCACAGGATAGAGTAGCATGGAGAGCTGCATCAAACCAGTCTCTGGACTGAAGACCACAACAACAACAACAACAACATCATACGCCCACAACACAACCAAGGCGCGTTCAGTCTCGTGGTTACAGGTGGTCATAACGTTTTGGCTCATCGTGTATTTGAATTGTGTTTCATCATAAGACAAAATCATCGTCACAAAATCTCTCTGTTCTTACTCGATTACGGTTTTGGAAGTAAGACATCAGTGCGTCACGAAATCGATTCAAAGGAGCGTTTATTATACACACATCAAAACAAGGTTTGAATCACCCCCGGTTCCCAGAACTCCTGAAGATGGACGTTGACTGTGGATATTGTACCACAGACACAGTCCCTTTGACTGTTCAGAGATGTCACTAAACCCGCCCACAGACGTAACAACCACGCTTGAGCAGCGCCTATTAGACCAGTTCCAGTCATTTCACCAGGAAGGAGGTACACGGCTCTTGTTGTTTGTAGTGCAACCAAGCCTAGACGGTTAATAGCGCGGTTAGATCGCGTACGCATTGTTACTTTGTGCCAGGAAGGGCTCTTAACAAGGGAAGTCTCCAGGCGTCTCGGAGTGAACCAAGGTGGTGTTGTTCGGACATGGAGGGGATACAGAGTGACAGGAACTGCCGATGACATGCCTCACTCAGGCCGCCCAAGGGCTATCAGTGCAGTGTATGGCAGCTAGCTAGGGACTGTGGCTCGCAGGAACCTTGACAGCAACGCCACCATGTTGGATAATACTTTTCGTGCAGCCACAGAACGTCGTGTTACTACTCAACAATGCGCAACAGGCTGCATGATGCTCAACTTCACTCCCGAGTCCATGGAGAGGTTCATCTTTGCAAGGACGACACCAAGCAGCACGGTACAGATGGCCCAACAATGCCGAATGGACCGTTTAGGATTGGCATCACGATCTCTTCACCGATGAATGTCGCATATACCTACAATCAGACAATCGTTGGAGACGTTTTTGGAGTCAACCTGGTTAGGCTGAACGCCTTGGACACACTGTCCAGCGAGTGCAGCAAGGTGAAGATTCCCTGCCGTTGTGGGGTGGCATTATGTGGGGCGACGTACGCAGCTGGTGGTCATGGAAGGAGCCGTAACGGTTGTACTGTACGTGAATGCCATCCTCCGACCGACAGTGCAACCATATCAGCAGCATATTGGCGAGGCATTCGTCTTCATGGACGCCAATTCGCGCCCTCATCGTGCACATTTTATGAATGACTTCCTTCAGTATAACGACATCGCTCGTCTAGGGTCGCCAGCATGTTCTCCAGACATGAACCCTATCGAAAATGCCTGGGATAGATTGAATAGGGATGCTTATGGACGACGTGACCCACCAACTACTCTGTGGGATCTACGCCGAATGGTTGATGAGGAGTGGGACAATCTGGACCAACAGTGTCTTGATGAACTTGTGGGTGTTATGCCTCGACGAATACAGGCACACATAGATTCAAATGGCTTCAAATGGCTCTGAGCACTAGGGTACTTAACATCTGATGTCATCAGTGCCCTAGAAATTAGAACTAGTTAAACCTAACTAACCTAAGGACATCACACATATCCTTGCCCGAGGCAGTATTCGAACCTGCGACCGTAGTGGTCGCGCGGTTCCCGACTGAAGTGCCAGAACCGCTCGGTCACAGCGGCCGGCTATTAATGCAAGGCGACGAGATACTGCGTATTAGAGGTGCTAGTGAGTACAGAAATCTGTAACACCGCCTCTAAAGGTCTCTTTGTATGGTGGTACCACATGCAATGTGTGGTTTCCACGAGCAATAAAAAGGACGGAAATGATGTTTATGTTGATCTCTATGCCAATTTTCTGTACAGGTTCCTGAACTCTCGCGGTGATACAAAACTTTTTTTGATGTGTGTATTTTCACCTCAGTCAACTCCACCTTTCGTCAAAAAGTTCACACTTCAATAGAACTGATCGCACGAGGGAGTTGTAGGGACAGATGCGCAGTGGACGCGTCCGACACAAATCCGGCGATAGGAAAACCTAACAAGACGCGTTCTCTATTCTGTCATGATCTATGTATGTCGTTGTACGTTGTCCTTTGCATGATAATGCTCATAAAATTATGATCCAATCGTCTGGTTTTACGGCTACGACTTTGCTGGAGTAATGGCTGCTCTTCGGAGTGGCGCTACATACCCTTCAACGTGGTAACTGTCCAGTATTTTGCTAAAAGAGCTGATGCCAAAAATAACTGATAAATGTCGACTAATCAAGAAAATTTTTCGTTTAGTTTGACCAAGCACACGTTTTGAAGCGTCGCACTGATGAAATGGCATGGTAAGTTATCATGCTTGATGTAGTATCCCGTAAGAAATGATTCGCACCTGGAAGGTAAATTTGATTTCAGGACTCTTTTATATCTACATTCCAAGAGGTCAATGATTTGCCACACATCGTTCTTAGTGTCACCTGCATATAGGCCTACGTTACCATTAGAAACGTACGGATTAACTCATTCAGCCGTTGCACCAAATATCATCCTAAATTTAATGGTAGTGAATGGTAGATTTGGATGAAAACAGCTATGCAAGTAATACACCACTAACGTTTCAGAAACACTTTTGGGTCTATGTGTAGAGGCAATGAAGGTATTGTCCCATTTAACTGTGACGTCACCTCACACAATTTGTCACAAGCTAGGTCTCGCTGATAAGGTGAACTACCGTGGAAGACACAGTTCCGTCCTGTATAGTATTGCAGTCATCAAACATAGTAGATACAGGGAGAATAGGCCATGGTCAATCAAGTGAGAACGTTTATAACGTCTTTTATGTCGAAAGAGGCAACGTAGTCTCCATCGTGGAGGATAAGGCCATTTGTGCTTCTCCAAGCTTCGTTATATTGCACAAAATCTGTTGTTACTTTATCAGTATGAAACTTTATTTGTTAACCGGTGTTACTTGCATGAAGAATAGTATAAATTTTTTGGTTTATGGTAAGAATGCACCGGCGGTGTTACTTTCGTCTTGTACCGAAGCCTACTATGCTCACTGGAATAATCACTCTCCTCAATCCTAAACAGAAAAGAAGGCCACGTAGTAAACAAGTTTCACAATATCTGTAGAATTGATCCACTCAAGCTGTTCTTCATTCACCTATCTAGTGACATGATACGACAAAAGAACAGCAAAAATTTGCAAGCCTTTCCAGCAGGACCGTGCTTGTACTCACACTGAATCTTGCATCTAACATGTGGAAAGTAATCATAACACACGAGACTGAAGTGACCGTCTGCTGTGTGCATCCTTTACACATATGAACAAGGCTACAGGATTTCTTATAAGTAGCTGCAAGACTGCTGAGATGAACCAAATCTAATTTATGGTGTGGCAGAACTACGCTTTTACGAAATCAGCTGCAGTGGATTGCATGGGTTTTCACATGAACCCTTCTCAAATGGAAGGCGTTATCTTGAAGATGTCAATTGCATCAATCAGGTAACGTCTTTCACCTACGGAACAGTAGTCAGTATGATGGCTGTACCAATATTGATGAAATGATTTATTAACACCCTCTCCTGCGTGTCACATTCAAGGTCACCCCCTTTTCCTACCCCCCTGCCTTAATTCCTCACCCCTGCCCTAGTAGATCATTTGTGCTATATTTAGGATCTAATTTATTACCCTGGGGTGATATCCTACTGGCTGGAGGACAGATGTTGGTGTTTATTTGGGATCTAATTTATTATTCAGTTTATTATCCTGGGTGATTAGACCTAATTTTGTTAAGTATTATCCTTTGTCCGCGAAGTATTGGCGTTTGTTTGGCTTCTACTTTTTTAATAACTCGCTTACTGTCATGTGCATCGTGTTTGTGGAATTGTGACAGGAAATCTTGCTTGGCTGTCAATTTTATATGCAGCATTGGTGGATTACTTTCTCATTGTTGTAGCTGTCTATATAGTCAGTGACAGGTTGGGGTCGAGATGATTTTCTGTCTAATGCAATGGTACTTTCGGATTTTGATATGACTCCTGGAGAATAATTGAGAATATTACGCTACACTCCCTCGAAACTGAAACACGTATTACCATTTATACTGTGGAGGCGAGAAACTAACCAGAGGAATTGCATATGCGAATGTTACAAACCAGCCGAAAAAGCACTCTCAGCTTGAGCTGTGTTCTTGAGAAATGGTCGCAAATCTCGTACTTGTAAGCCATGGGTTTGTTTATAAAATATTTTTTTCTACTGCCAGTGGAGATCTTTTATGAAAACAGTGTGTGTTTCGATCAGTAGACACACCCTACATTAATGTTCACAGTTACATTTGATCAGACTGTGTGTGCCCAATGTAGTTCATACACTAGGCTACGATGAACTTTGAGGGGAGCAAGTTCGTGCACATGCACTGCCCAAGCGGCAGGAAGTATATCCCAACCGTAGTTAAACACCAGTCCATTCTCGAATAACGTTTGGGAAAAGTGAACAATACGTGTATTAAACACCTATATCTTTCCATACTCTTAAAGGAGCTCTACATTGGCTGCATCTATGATTCCCTAAACTCAAGTGTTGGGATTGCTCTGCAGCTCATAATTCCTTACTAATATGGTGCTCTGTATCATATGATATGATTTGGCGAGAACTACTTCGTCCTTAGTAGACGGAGTCCAATTTAAGTTCCTACAACATGCATGCTGCTTGCTAATGATTGGATTATGGAATTTAAATGAGGGACAGCCTAGCAACTCCATCAGAATCCTTGAGCTTGATGCTGGTATAGGAAGCCAGCTGCTACTGAGAGTGCTGTACTTTACTCTGCAGCTCAAAATCGTGTTCTTTATTAAATAAAGTGTTATTGTATACATTTTAGCCAACTGCTATGGAGTGTACTTTTCTAAAACAAGGAGACAGAATTGCTTTTCAGCTTGCGATTGCTTAGTGATAGGGTGCTCTGTAATATTTAGTTGTGAATATACTGAATATTAGATGTGTTGTGTTGTTTTATCATAATACTACGATTTTTAATCTTGGCCATAAGTCTCGGCTGTGCATTTAGCATCTATGCTCCAGGGAGCAGGGGATATGATGTTGAAAAGAAAAAAAGAAGAGAAAAGGTACTGGTGGCGTACGTGCGCGGTATGGGGTGATGAGGATGGTGTTTGGTTTGTGGGGCGCTCAACAGTGCGGTTATCAGCTCCCGTACAAATTCCCAACGTTTGCTCAGTGCAATATCGCCACTTTCATGAATGATGATGAAGTGATGAGGACAACACAAAACACCTAGTCACCTCGAGGCAGGGGAAAATCCCTGATCCAGCCGGGAATCGAACCAGGGATCCCGTGCTCGGGAAAGCGAGAACGCGACCACGAAACCACGAGCTGCGGAAATGGCGGTGTGGGTTACAGGGTGCGTGGTGGTTCGAGAGGTGAGACTGGCCTGCCACCAAAGTGGTTTGATGGGGGCTGAGATTTGATTGCATCCACACTATCACAGCCACCCCACACTGGACGTACCCGATATACCGAGTGGTGGGTGGGGGCAGGCTATGCACCGAGGGACGTTGTCGAATACCATAATTATGGTGGCCCACATGATATGGTGCGGGGGAGCATAATGTTGCGTGAACCACTGAGCTCGAAATGTTTGAAAACTGCGCACTCGCTGGTTAACATTATTGTGACACTGCTCTCATGCCACATGTGCGGTTTTTCAGGTGAATTTGGTGCTGACTTTGTTTTTGTGGGCTACAGTGCGGGACCTCATCAAGGAGCTCTTGGAACGAGAGGATACTCAGCGAACGGACTGACGTACATGTTCCCCAGATTCAAATCGCATAGAGGACGTGTGGGGCGCGCTGGTGAGACGTTAGAAGTACGTCCACATGCACCAACGACCATCCAACAGTTGACAACCACGCTCGTACGAGAATTGAACGCCACACCAAAGAACTCCTTACCAATCCTGTGACCAAAATGACAGCACCTTGCAGAGTACGCAATGTCGTCCGTGATCACCACTCACACCTGATTGAGAAAGATCTCCAACATTTTGTAATGTCCAGGGGAGCACCACGACTCCCACGACTTCAATGTAATTATTGTCTCGGAAGAAAAGTATCATTCCTGTTCGACTCATTACGTATTTCTTTCAGTTATCTTTGGTAACATACTATAACGTTTCTTTCTACGTATGCTCGAAGTTTCATCGAGCTATATTACTTGGCAGTGGCACATCACAAGAAACCTGCACTACTGGCCATTAAAATTGCTACACCAAGAAGAAAAGCAGATGATAAACGGGTATTTATTGGACAAATATATTATACTAGAACTGACATGTGATTACATTATCACGCAGTTTGGGTGCATAGATCCTCAGAAATCAGTACCCAGAACAGCCACCTCTGGCCGTAATAACGGCCTTGATACGCCTGGGCATTGAGTCAAACAGAGCTTGGATGGCGTGTACAGGTACAGCTGCCCATGCAGCTTCAACACGATACCACAGTGCATCAACAGTAGTGACTGGCGTATTGTGATGAGCCAGTTGCTCGGCCACCATTGACCAGACGTTTTCAATTGGTGAGAGATCTGGAGAATGTAGTGGCCCTGGCAGCAGTCGAATATTTTCTGTATCCAGAAAGGCCCGTACAGGACCTGCAACATGCGGTCGTGCATTATCCTGCTGAAATGGAGGGTTTCTCAGGGATCGAATGAAGGGTAGAGTCACGGGTCGCATCACATCTGAAATATAAGATCCACTGTTTAAAGTGCCGTCAATTCGAAGAAGAGCTGACCGAGACGTGTAACCAGTGGCACACCATACCATCACGCTGGGTGATACGCCAGTATGGCGATGACGAATACACGCTTCCAATGTGCGTTCACTGCGATGTCGCCAAACACGGATGCGACCATTATGATGCTGTAAACAGAACCTGGATAAATGACGTTTTGCCATTCGTGCACCCAGGTTCGTCGTTGAGTACACCATCGCAGGCACTCCTGTCTGTGATGCAGCGTCAAGGGTAACCGCAGCCATGGTCTCCGAGCTGATAGTCCATGCTGCTGCAAACGTCGTCGAACTGTTAGTGCATATGGTTGTTGTCTTCCAAACGTCCCCATAGACGTGGCTGCAGGATGCGTTACAACCATCCGGATGGTTAAGATGCATGTCATCTCGACTGCTAGTGATACGAGGCCGTTGGGATCCAGCACGGCGTTCCGTATTACCCCCTGAACTCACCGATTCCATATTCTGCTAACAGTCATTGGATCTCGACCAACGCGAGCAGCAGTGTCGCGATACGATAAACCGCAATCTCGATAGGCTACAATCCGATCTTTATCAAAGTGATGGTACGCAAATTGTGGAGCAATTTTAATGATCAGTAGTATACTTTCGCCCTTAAATGCTGCCAAGTTTTAATTAATCAATTTGTCTTTAGTATCTAATAGCATAAATATGTAGATAAATGACGTCAGTTCTGCAGCTTTTTGAAGACCTTTTGCTGAGACAGACCCCTGAGACGCATGCATCTTCTAGAATTCAGAATGTAAGCGGAACAGGGAAGCACTACATTAATGTTTAATTAAAATGGAGTAATCAAAGGCGGAGAGCTGACGACCGTCATAATGGAGTAAAAACGATGTAAGTCAAACAGGGTAAGGCGTGGGAATCACTGGCTGCGCAGCTGTTGACCGTGTTTCATGAATAAGGCAGCCGCCCCTTTGTGGGCAACGAATTACTTGGCGGTTCATTAACTGCTGCCCCCGGCGTTCCCTTCTGCCCAAAGTGACGGAACTGAAGCAGTTCGCGGAATGGAAACCGAAACATGGGCGGGTTTCTTCCGTTCTTATATTGCATGAGGAAGTGGTCTATATTGGTTTCTGGGAGCGGCCAAGAATTACTCTCTCTCTGCTGGAATCAATAGCCATCTTTTCGATGCCATATCTCAAACATTATTCAGGTATGTTTTCCCGAATGGCAGCAGTTCCCGAAAATATCAGCAAATTTTAGAGCAAGAATAATTTCCCGTCTCTTTACGGAAGAAGAACTGTTCCACGTAGTTCCAATGTCTCTGATGGTTGTCATTTTGTATAGTCATTTTGTACTGGTTTCGCCGCAGTACAAGATTACGAGTTCCTACGTTTTGATTTGATTTGGCCTCCGAACACAATCCCTAGAGGCTATCTTGAACAACTGCAGTTGGAATCCAGTACATTCTACGAATGGAATTCTCGTGCACAGGCGGAAGATTCCCTGAACACACTGGAATAGAGCGAATGAGAAAGGTGACAGATGAGCCTGCCACCGATGATACAGGTCACCTTAGGGTCTGTCTACCGTCTGGCTAACAAAGAGACTGTTGGCTGAGAGGGAAGAATACTGACTAGATGTGGCCTATCAAAAGACGTGGTCGGTGAAACCAACCATTTAAGCACGGCCCACTTCTTCTGGAAAGCAAAGAAGAGACTGCCCAATGACGTGCTTTTATCTCTCACGACATCAAGAACAGCTGTAATATAGAAAATAGCAAGAAAGTTGTTGACATTTTGTGTGGCGTTTGAACTATTGCCGAATTTAACTGGACGAAGATTTTAAAATGTTTTTGGGCGCCTAGCTCATTCTTGCAGTTACATGATTAACCAGCTATCTTTTTGCTATCCATTGTTTAATTAACACTATTGCCGTATGACAACAACATGGGTAGACATACAGGAGATTGTATGTGAAATACTTTATGACTGTGGGTATAGTTACTTTTCGTTGTATCAAGAGTAATTACTCATACACCAGCACCACGATTTCGCGAACGAACGCTGATGACCACGCTGTTATGCGTAAAGGAGTTTTAAATCCATGCACGCATTCTAATGTAGTGAGAATACACGGCACTTGCAGTTCGAACCGAGTATAATGCACAAATTAAATTGTGAACCACTTAACGGCCACTCTCATTCTGGAAGCTGCACTCAAACCCGCGACCGTTGCTTGATGAGATATTTTATCTACGAAGTTTGACCATAATGGTTGCAGCACACCACACTGCATCTCTCGCAACTCACCTCGCCCACCCCTACGTTTTACTGCTCTTTTAGCTAACTAAGAAAACATCAATCGTGGGTGAGACTGACCGCTAAGCCCGCTGGGCAAAACAGGTGATTAGTATTGTGGAAAGGGCCAAATAAGGGTGGGATCAGTTTCACCTTATTGCAATTTAATAACACATTTGCAACCAAAGCAGCACATAGCCGAACGTTTACAACTACGAGTTTCAAACTCCAAATCTTTCTCGGCTGAAGGCCTCCAAACAAGAAATCTTTAAAAAAATCAAGAAGGAAAATTTCAAGTGACTGAAAACAGGCAGTTACAATTACCAATAAAATGATTAATATATATCACAGCTAGGCTGAAAGCCTCAAGGCAAGGGTGGATAGACAAACATAAACAAGATGCAATACAAACGGCTGAAGGCTCACAGTAAAACTTTCAAGATTTTAAAATAAAGTACTATAACCTTTCAAAGGCAGAAGGCCTCAATGATTAAGCCTGAAAGGTAATTTTAAGAATAAGATTCCAAGGCTGAAGGCTCACAATTAATTTGCCAAAATTAAAAAAAAAATAACCATAAGACCTAAGTTATAAATAGCTGAAACTGGACAAAAGAAAAGACAACACAACGGCAATAACCTTTCAGCAAATATCCACTTGTCGGAATTCAAACTTACTTACATAAAACACAGTAAAACCAAGAATTTTTCTTCTATCATTTGTTATGATAGATTACAAACAGACAATTAAACACCGGTGAGAAAGACAGTAAAGACAACAGCACTCAGGAGCCTCCAGGGGATCGGTCTGCTCTCCTTCACTTAGATGAGACAGGTGGTGAGCCCAACTACACTTGATCCGTCAGAACCCAACCAAGGGACAGCCACGGACTGACCGACAAACGACTTGCTTGCCACCAATCGGTATATGAGAATTCAAACACAAAATGTTACGGGCGTGATTATCCACAGTCAAATATGTATATGTATTAAGCTGTCAAAACTACACACCTTGTTGGACAGCGACAACAGGTGAGGAAAGGATACTGCCTGAAATTACGTTAGTGTCCAGAGCAGGTAACTGGAATACTAACTGCCACAAGGCAGAAAATTCCGCTGGTGCACTTGGATTGTAGTCAACCAATAAGTTAGTTCCACTGCATGGCGGCTAAATTTCAGCAATACCAACGGTAGGTGTTGCTTACAGGAAAATCTCCCCATCAGCGAACCACCGAAACGAACCACACAACATAAATGCACGTGGCTTGGGTACTTGAAACCACTACTCAACTTTGACGTCCTGGGTCGGTGAACCACGAGGCTCTAAGCGATCGGACAGCTCCACACAAGCTCCGACACTGCGCAGGGACCGCCAGTGGACCCAGCCGACTGCATCGATAGGAGATGACTTCACTGGCCCGCAGCAACCGACTGACTGCCTTCAGAATGCCGACAACATCTAAAATAATTGTCAGTTGAAATAACACCAACTAAACACACAACCTGACAAACAGTTGCACTAAGACCTGAACGATACCCAACAGTAACTAAGCACGCACAAAGGCAAATCGATAGCCGATGCACACACACACAGACAACCGACACATGAACGATCGGCGAGCCAAAACGCGTCGTCCAGTAGGACGACCAACCGCCGATCAACCAAGACCGTGGCCCGGCTCAAGCGACGCGTGACAGCAATGGTCAGGCGAGCCATGTCGAAGCAGACCTCACTGCTGCTCCAGCCCAACTGCACTAGCGCCCGACTGGCAGGTCCGGACTGCGCTCCACACACGTTCCAACTGACTGGCAGCCCGAACCCGCGATCCGAACTCCCCGCTTACGACAGACAACGACTGAGAAGTAACAGCAGTCGAGCAAAGATACTACGAGACGGAGACGCCGCTCACGGTTAGTCAAAGGTGCAACTCAGTGACAGTCGTAATTTGAGTTAACGTAGTGAGGTGGAAGTACGTTAAAACAGGGTGTAAAATACATGATGGCGGCAACACGAGCCTCGCACGGCTCAGTGGGTTTGTCAGACTCCCTCATGACCGTAGGTCGCAGCTACAACGTATGCTAACCTTTGTAAAGAAATGCGAGGTTGTGCAGGAAAGTAATGTTTGAATTTTTTTACGGTAAATCTCAGCTTTTTAAATAAAACAAACGTTATTACAGTTCTACATCTTTATTCTTCGTGTTTCATATTTATTTCTCAACATACTCACCTTAGTGAGGAACACATTTCCCCGATGAGAGAACGGTTTGTTGATATCGTCACTGTAGAGTGACTTCGTTGACGGGGTTGCAACCTCATCTCTGCTTGCACCGCTTCATCACTATCAAATTGAAATCCTCGAAGGCGTTGTTTTGGGAACCCTTCAGCTCTGTCATACAAGTTGAGATTAGTGCCACTGTTTCTTTCGTTACGAGTACGAACAATCCTATCTCGCACGTTACAGATTTCAACAGGACCATTCACAGCTTTCATTCTTCTATGGATTTCAATTGGGAACATATTTTCTGTGGTTAAAAACCCGGTTACAGTACGGTGTTTCTGACGCACCGACATACACTAATTGATCAAAAGTCTCCGGACACCTGGCTGAAAATGACTCATAGGTACATGGCGCCCACCATCGGTTATGCTGGAATTCAATATGGCGTTGGTCCACCCTTAGCCTTGACGACAGCTTCCATTCTCGCACGCATACATTCAGTCAGGTGCTGGAAGGTTTCTTCGGGAATGGCAGCCCATTCTCCATGGAGTGTTGCACTGAGGAGAGGTATCGATGTGGGTCGGGCAAGAAGTCGGCGTTCCAAAACATCTCAAAGGTTTCTATAGGATTCAGGTCAGGACTGCGTGCAGACTAGTCCTCTAAACATTCATGGTGGTGTGTGTTTGTTCTATATCGTGTCTCCCTACCACTTTCGCGCAACGACGCTCTGAGCGTGTTTTTTTAGGGAATTAACTAGTTTGAACCTGGGACCTGTTGCTGGTAAGGAGACGCCAGACCACACATGACATGTAGAATTCAGAAGAGTTCAGTGAGACTATCGATGATATAACCAAATTCTTAATGATCTCAGCGTCAGCTCCACTGCACTCCCTGTAAAAGAATCTTAATACTAACTAAATTTAGTGGAAGGGGTTCAAGGCTTTCCTATTTTTAGTTAGCTGGTAAAATAACGTCGAAAAAGCAGTTAAGTTTACCAGTGGAAATTTTATTCTACTCACAAAACATTTTTTATAAATTGCACTATTGATAAAAGGAAATGTTTTAATACAGGATGGTAAAAACCAACTGCGTTCAAGAAAAATGTGAACGAATATTCCCTGAGTGGGTTTCCAAGTTCTACAATGGATCGAAGGATGATCTATGCCATATCACATCTATAATGTAGGTTTAAATTAAGTTTCACAAAAGAGAAAAACTATCAAAATGGTCTACAGTGACCATCAGTTATCTTTAATAACTTATCTAAGTTGTAAATTACACTGGCTGATGTGGCTTCTCATTTACTAAATAACAGAAACATCATCGCGTTTCAGATTTTTGCTTCAAGTGGCAAATGTGAACACCATGAGCTTTAATTGACGATCGACACTAGTATTACGCAAAAAGGAGGTGTAACAGATGAGACTTTTGCAGTTCTGAGTGAAGCCTTATGGGCTCAAAAATGCGGCATCGCGTGCGTTCATTACCTTGTCGGTGTTTAGGCAGCGTCAGGGCAGCGGCCGGCGCAGCACAGCTCCGCTCATCTCGCCCTCGCCATCTCGGAAGCAACCCCTCTCCTAACTTCTCCTTACTACAATTTTCCGAAGTTGGTTTAAAAAAAACTATCTGACTGTGTTTTCATCTGACCAATCAGGGTCTCAATGTTAACCTTAAGCTCCGCCTACAAAAATTCTGTCTATCCAATGAGAAACGTTATACTCGCATGACACAGGTGACACCCCATCACCTGACTACGTTCGAAGTCCGCGAGTTCCACGGAGCACCCTATTCTGCTCTCTCACGATGTGTAATGACTCCTGAGGTCGCTGATATGCAGTACCTAGCAGTAGGTGGCAGCACAATGCAGCTAATATGACAAATGTACGTTTCTGGGGGTATCCGGATACTTTTGATCACATTGAGATGTTACTTTCGTTTTGCCTCAGCTTACAGTAGGAAGTAATTATGTTTTATGTATCGAGATATAAGTTTTTCTTTGATTGTCAGTAGCCACAATACTTCGCTGGGTGAAAGGAATATTTGACGCATTTGTTTATTTCTTTTCATCATTTCACAAAGAAGTCACAAATTGTTTATATGTATACTCCTTGTTCCACCCTGTATGAGTGTGCATGGATATGAGTGGAAGTCAAGTGCAGCGGGAGCATGGACCAAAGGGAACAGTTTAAGGGAATAGCAGTCATTGCCAACATTACAAGAATAACGGCAGGTAGCCAGAGCAGCAAGCAAAGATGAAAACAGGCACGAAGGTAGTTTACAAAGTCGGTGCGGGGGTGAGGTGAGTCTCCCCACCACCGCGTTTGAATAGGAAAGTTGGTCGGATTTTGGCGCTTGCAGAGCACTGTGGGGCTAGCCATGAGACGGACCGGACGCGGGAGCACAGCAACTCGCAGATTTGGTGAGATAAAAATGACCTAATGTGGCTAAAAATTCACGACAGGATATGCTCATAGCATGCATTCAACATACCTTCATCGGTACAGGTTACGGTTTTAATTTATTTGCAATAGTTTTCTCGGAAATGTGTTTGTAAAATTTTGCTTTGTGGTAGTGAGAATGCAACAGGAACCATTAGTTCATGTAGCTATTTCCCGAGTTATAAGCTTCACTTTTAGCTCAATGAGTGCAGATTGCGTATCAGATGGTAGATCGAGAAATTTCTGTCGTGAAATTTAATTATTCTTAGTACTTTCTTTGTGAGTTCAGTTCAAACTTCATTTTGGCGCCAATAGTACATCATTGTTGCCCAGAATCTTTTCTCTGATAGAGGTTATCTACCTTCAGCAGTGGACTACCTTAAATTTCTAGTGGTGTAATTCATGCATGACGATAAGTGAGTCTTAAAGAATGAATATTGTCCTACCCATCAGAGGTAACGCTGTTTCAGACATAAGTTTTGTAAGTAAAGAAAAATTGTAATGTGTCGGCTTCAAAAGTTTTCATCAAAGTAGAAAATCAATCTATTAAATGAGAGTCAGCGTTTCAGTTAAGAAATATTCCCCCAGTCGCCTGACACATGAAATGCGTAGAATGTATCTTATTCAGTTCGATTTTCTAAAGTTAATGAAAGAGAGAAATAATTTGCAATGTGAATTTAGATAGGCTACCAGCTGCTATAGGACGGCTATGAGTTCAACCACCCCAGAACGTGTTATCTTAGAGAAACTCGCACCAGTTTCCGTTGCGCATATTTCAAAAATAATTAATTTGTTTGTCAAGTTAATCAAATAAGGGTCGCAATATAGACACCATTTCTTATGGGTCTGGTATATTAGCAGCCAGGACGCAAAGTCGAGTACAATTCTCTAAGGTAACGCGAGGAGGTGGTCACACAGGTTCAATGTAAACTAAAAATATATAAAGAACCAGAAGACATCCAACCAGGAGTCATATGGCAACACAGTGCCGTTGCGTCCGCACAGCAATGTTCCACACTACAGTTAGGAGCTCCCTAGCGGCAGAGGATTGCGATGTGCTTCACCGAAGTAGATAAGTCGACCTAGTAATATGAATGACATACCTCAACAGATACTGAGAACAGAATTAAAAATTCGCAGGCATAACTTTTCTCCTCTCCCTTTTTCAGCACCAAAAGCAGGTAGACATTGCATAAGCCAAGAACCAATAGGTATCCATCTATTCTGGAGCCAAGTTGTCTGCAGTGTTTCTCACACATTTTGAAGCGCTCGTGGTAGTTAACTGACTCTGAGAACACGACCCTCGACTTGGAAACTGTCTGTACCACCGTCGTCAGGGGCTATGGCAGTCTATCGTGTAACTGACGAGTTTCCCGTTTCTATGACAGATTACAATTTGTACAGAAACCAGATGGCGGTCATAAGAGTCGAGGGGCATGAAAGGGAAGCAGTGGTTGGGAAAGGAGTGAGACAGGGTTGTAGCCTCTCCCCGATGTTATTCAATCTGTATATTGAGCAAGCAGTAAAGGAAAAAAAAAAAGAAAAATTTGGAGTAGGTATTAAAATTCATGGAGAAGAAGTAAAAACTTTGAGGTTCGCCGATGACATTGTAATTCTATCAGAGACGGAAAAGGACTTGGAAGAGCAGTTGAACGGAATGGACAGTGTCTTGAAAGGAGGATATAAGATGAACATCAACAAAAGCAAAACGAGGATAATGGAGAGTAGTCAAATTAAATCGGGTGATACTTAGGGAATTAGATTAGGAAATGAGACACTTAAAGTAGTAAAGGAGTTTTGCTATTTAGGAAGTAAAATAACTGATGATGGTCGAAGTAAAGAGGATGTAAAATGTAGACTGGCAATGGCAAGGAAAGAGTTTCTGAAGAGGATAAATTTGTTAACATCGAATATAGATTTATGTATCAGGAAGTCGTTTCTGAAAGTATTTGTTTGGAGTGTAGCCATGTATGGAAGTGAAACATGGACGATAACTAGTTTGGACAAGAAGAGAATAGAAGCTTTCGAAATGTGGTGCTACAGACGAATACTGAAGATAAGGTGAATAGATCACGTAATTAATGAGGAGGTATTGAATAGGATTGGGGAGAAGAGAAGTTTGTGGCACAACTTGACTAGAAGAAGGGATCGGTTGGTAGGACATGTTTTAAGGCATCAAGGGATCACAAATTTAGCATTGGAGGGCAGCGTGGAGGGTAAAAATCGTAGAGGGAGACCGAGAGATGGGTACACTAAGCAGATTCAGAAGGATGTAGGTTGCAGAAAGTACTGGGAGATGAAGAAGCTTGCATACGGTAGAGTAGCATGGAGAGCTGCATCAAACCAGTCTCAGGACTGAAGACAACAACAACAACAACAACATGACAGAGAAGGAGGTCTGACTGGCTAGATTATGTGATGATGATCTCACGATTATACGAATACTGGCGTGGCGCCCTCTGCGTACTGATGTTACGTGTGCGGTCACCATCCGGAGTCGCTTGCTGCGCTACCATTCATATCAGGTGCTAGACTGTGTGAAGTCTTCTCCTGCTACCTTTTTGTGTCAAGAGCTCGCCTCATGGATGGGTGACTGTGCAGCCTGTTCTTTATTGAAATCGCAGACACGTGGCATAATTTCCACATCTTCCCCAATTACAGGGTCCCAGTAGCTTGAGGCAGAGCAGTCGTGCGTTGAAACATTATCTTGTCTTTAGGCATCAGGCTGTCAACGGCAGCCGCTTATTGTTAAGAAATTCTGTACTTGAGGTGACGTTGACGCTCAATACAGTGATCGGCTGTAGTCCGTTCAGACTGCCCCAAGTAACGTCTGCCACAGTCGCAAGGAATGTATCGAGCGATGTGGCACTGGAGTTAGCACACAGGGCTCCTCTTCCGGAGGACGACGGTTCAGTTCCACGTCCGCCCATCCAGATGTCTGTTTACCGTGATTTTCGGGAATTCCGAGGTCGTTTCTACGAATGGCCACGGCTGATTTCCTTCCCCAACCTTGAAACAACCCAAGCTTTTACTCCAGCTCTAATAACCTTGATGTCGATGGGACGTTAAACTCTTATTTTCCTTTTTTCCGAGGAATATTATGCATTCTTGCGGCCCTCAGGCTGAGATCATCTCTCACAGGTCGCAGCGTTTATTTAATTTTTATCAGTGGCCAGAAGACTGGTGTGGTTCTCTTCCTGTTTTTGAGTCTGCCTATCTTCCTAATTATTGCACTACAGAACGGAAGGCGCACTACATGTTATTTCACTTCGGTTCTACATCTACATATACACTCTGAAAAGCACCGTATGGTGCATGACGGAGGGAACCTTCTTGCACTCGCAAATGGAGCAAAGGACAAAACGATTATCTATATGGCCCTTATTTCTCTTATCTTCTTGGACCTTAAGAGAAATGTACGTTGGTGGCAGCTGAATATTTTTGTAGTCGGCTTCAGACACCGGTACTCTAAATTTTCTCAGTAGCGTTTCGCGAAAAGAACGTCGTCTTCCCTCCAGGGATTCCCATTTGAGTTTACGAAGCAAACGCGTAATACTCGCACTTTGATCGAAGCTAACGGTAACAGACCTAGCAGCACGCATCTGAATTTCTTCGACATTTTCCTTTAATCTGACCAGATGAGAATCCGAAGCATTGGGGCAGCACTCAAGAATCGATCCTTACGCGGTCTCCTTTACAAATGAGCTACACTTTTCTAAAATTCTCTCAAGAATGCTGAACTGACCATTCGCGTTCCCTAATGCCGTCCTTAGGTGCTCGTTCCATTCAATGTAACTCTGCAACATCAGATCTAGATATTTAATCCACGTGATGGTGTCCAGCAACACACTACGGATACTGTATTCGAACAATATGGGACTGTTCTTTCCACTCATCTGAATTAACTTAGAATTTTTCACATACACTGCTGGAAACTGAAAAACTGAAATAAGAACAACGTGAATTCATTGTCCCAGGAAGGGGAAACTTTATTGACACATTCCTGGGGTCAGATACATCACATGATCACACTGACAGAACCACAGGCACATAGACACAGGCAACAGAGCATGCACAATGTCGACACCAGTACAGTGTATATCCACCTTTCGCAGCAATGCAGGCTGCTATTCTCCCATGGAGACGATCGTAGAGATGCTGGATGTAGTCCTGTGGAATGGCTTGCCATGCCATCTCCACCTGGTGCCTCAGTTGGACCAGCGTTCGTGCTGGACGAGCAGACCGCGTGAGACGACGCTTCATCCAGTCCCAAACATGCTCAATGCGGGACAGATCCGGAGATCTTGCTGGCCAGGGTAGTTGACTTACACCTTCTAGAGCACGTTGGGTGGCACAGGATACATGCGGACGTGCAGCACGTTCCCTTGCCGGTCTAGGAATGGTAGAACGATGGATTCGATGACGGTTTGGATGTACCGTAACTATTCAGTGTCCCCTCGACGATCACCAGAGGTGTACGGCCAGTGTAGGAGATCGCTCCCCACACCATGATGCTGGGTGTTGGCCCTGTGTGCCTCGGTCGTATGCAGTCCTGAATGTGGCGCTCACCTGCACGGCGCCAAACACGCATACAACCATCATTGGCACCAAGGCAGAAGCGACTCTCATCGCTGAAGACGACACGTCTCCATTCGTCCCTCCATTCACGCCTGTCGCGACACCACTGGAGGCGGGCTGCACGATGTTGGGGTGTGAGCGGAAGACGGCCGAACGGTGTGCGGGACCGTAGCCCAGCTTCATGGAGACGGTTGCGAATGGTCCTCGCCGATACCCCAGGAGCAACAGTGTCCCTGTGGCGGTGCGGTCCCCTACGGCACTGCGTAGGATCCTACGGTCTTGGCGTGCATCCGTGCGTCGCTGCGGTCCGGTCCCAGGTCGACGGGCACGTGCACCTTCCGCCGACCACTGGCGACAACATCGATGTACTGTGGAGACCTCACGCCCCACGTGTTGAGCAATTCGGCGGTACGTCCACCCGGCCTCCCGCATGCCCACTATACGCCCTCGCTCAAAGTCCGTCAACTGCACATACGGTTCACGTCCACGCTGTCGCGGCATGCTACCAGTGTTAAAGACTGCGATGGAGCTCCGTATGCCACGGCAAACTGGCTGACACTGACGGCGGCGGTGCACAAATGCTGCGCAGCTAGCGCCATTCGACGGCCAACACCGCGGTTCCTGGTGTGCCCGCTGTGCCGTGCGTGTGATCATTGCTTGTACAGCCCTCTCGCAGTGTCCGGAGCAAGTATAGTGGGTCTGACACACCGGCGTCAGTGTGTTCTTTTTTCCATTTCCAGGAGTGTATAAAGCAAGCTGTCTTTTATCACAGCAGTTTTCCCTATGTCATCTTGTACCCTCCTACAGTCGCTCAACGACACTTTCACCACAGCGTAAGCAGCAAACAGCCACAGTCTGCGGCTTTCCCTGTCTGTCAGATCATTTATGTATATATATAGTAAGAGTGGTCCTTCCCTCGGAATCGCCTGACGATAGTCTTGTCTCTGATAAACACTCACCGTCAAGGACGACGTAGTGGGTTCTATTGCTTAAGAAGTGCTCGAGCCACACAGGTATCTGGGAACCTAGTTCGTATGCTCGTACTTTCATTAACAGTCTGCAGTGGGCCACCGTGCCAATGCTTTTCGGAAATCTAGGAATACGGGAACTGCCTGTTGCCCTCCATCCAGTGTTTGCAGTGCATCACATGAGAAAAAAGCAAGGTTTTGTGGCGTTCGCTGTGTTATTCAGTGGTTTGGTATTTAACTAATTTGTAAATGAAAATTATAATGTTATTTCATTACAGTGACTAATTACAAAATATATTTTTCTCCTGGCTAAAGATTTGGTCAAGTTGCTAAAGAAATCCAAGTTAACGTGTTAAAATGTTGTCTGTAAGCTGTGTAAGTGTCACTAAATCACAGTTCATACAACAGATTCCATACAACTATTGATTATGATGGAAACAGTTATCGTCAGCAAAATGATCATTAAAACCATCGAATATCAGCTGCGCACTACACTGACGTATGTTAACTGAAACAATATTCTTCGCAACTCGTGAGTAATTAATTTCGGCTCCATACATCAGCAAGAAAAAGTTTGTTATATGGACCATGCTATGAGCACTGTTTTTAAAGAACCAATCTGATTCGCACTATTTTCATTAAAATGAGTTCAGGACCACCGGGTCACATTTACTTTTACACATTTCGGCATTTATGTCTGCAGAGTTGAGTAATTTGAATTTGCCGCTGAGATAATTGTTAAGATGGCGACAGACAATTGATAGAGACTTTCTATTGTTAGACCAACTTTCCTTTTAAAAGGATAAGTATTTGAAATGCTTATTAAACTTTACTTTCATATTGTGCACTATTTAGACTAATTTTCATCAAGCAAACCTTTGATTTTTTCCTAAGAAACACAGTTAAAAATGCAATACAAATCGCTATCATCAATGGCTGCGCTCCTTGCAGCGGAAAGAAATAATTGACGGAGATAATGCTTATTGAGAGAGGAATTAAAGTTACAAATATTTATTCACTCATATTTATAATCATAATGAACACTATTCCCAAGTAATAATTAAAAATAATTACAGTTTCTTAACAGACCTCAGTTTCATATGCATCCGTAACCTACAAAAGCCAACCAACTAAAAGTAAAAACAAAGGAAGACAAATGCAGATCCTTCCGAACTGACGATGCGAATATAGACGAGATGTGGCTCAAATTCAAAGATATAGTAGCAACAGCAATTGAGATATTCATACCTCATAAATTGGTAATAGATGGAACGGATCCCCCGTGGTACACAAAAAAGGTCCGAACGCTGTTGCAGAGGCAACGGAAAAAGCATGCGAAGTTCAGAAGAACGCGAAATCCCGAAGATGGGCTAAAATTTACAGACGCGCGAAATTTGGCACGTACTTCGATGCGAGATGCCTTTAATAGGTTCCACAACGAAACATTGTCTCGAAATTTGGTAGAAAATCCGAAGAAATTCTGGTCGTATGTAAAGTACACAAGCGGCAAGACGCAGTCAATACCTTCGCTGCGCAGTGCCGATGGTACTGTTATCGACGACTCTGCCACTAAAGCGGAGTTATTGAACGCAGTTTTCCGAAATTCCTTCACCAGGGAAGACGAATGGAATATTCCAGAATTTGAAACACGAACATCTGCTAGCATGAGTTTCTTAGAAGTAGATACCTTAGGGGTTCCGAAGGAACTCAAATCGCTTGATACGGGCAAGTCTTCAGGTCCAGATTGTATACCGATTAGGTTCCTTTCAGATTACGCTGATACTATAGCTCCCTACTTAGCACTCATATACAACCGCTCGCTCACCGATAGATCTGTACCTACAGATTGGAAAATTGCGCAGGTCGCACCAGTGTTCAAGAAGGGTAGTAGGAGTAATCCATTTAACTACAGACCTATATCATTGACGTCGGTTTGCAGTAGGGTTTTGGAGCATATACTGTATTCAAACATTATGAATCACCTCGAAGGGAACGATCTATTGACACGTAATCAGCATGGCTTCAGAAAACATCGCTCTTGTGCAACGCAGCTAGCTCTTTATTCACACGAAGTAATGGCCGCTATCGACAGGGGATCTCAAGTTGATTCCGTATTTCTAGATTTCCGGAAAGCTTTTGACACCGTTCCTCACAAGCGACTTCTAATCAAGCTGCGGAGCTATGGGGTATCGTCTCAGTTGTGCGACTGGATTCGTGATTTCCTGTCAGGATGGTCGCAGTTCGTAGTAATAGACGGCAAATAATCGAGTAAAACTGAAGTGATATCAGGTGTTCCCCAGGGAAGCGTCCTGGGACCTCTGCTGTTACTGATCTATATAAATGACCTGGGTGACAATCTGAGTAGTTCTCTTAGATTGTTCGCAGATGATGCTGTAATTTACCGTCTAGTAAGGTCATCCGAAGACCAGTATCAGTTGCAAAGCGATTTAGAAAAGATTGCTGTATGGTGTGTCAGGTGGCAGTTGACGCTAAATAACGAAAAGTGTGAGGTGATCCATATGAGTTCCAAAAGAAATCCGTTGGAATTCGATTACTCGATAAATAGTACAATTCTCAAGGCTGTCAATTCAACTAAGTACCTGGGTGTTAAAATTACGATCAACTTCAGTTGGAAGGAACACATAGATAATACTGTCGGGAAGGCGAGCCAAAGGTTGCGTTTCATTGGCAGTACACTTAGAAGATGCAACAAGTCCACTAAAGAGACAGCTTACACTACACTCGTTCGTCCTCTGTTAGAATACTGCTGCGCGGTGTGGGATCCTTACCAGGTGGGATTGACGGAGGACATCGATAGGGTGCAAAAAAGGGCAGCTCGTTTTGTATTATCACGTTATAGGGGAGAGAGTGTGGCAGATATGATACACGAGTTGGGATGGAAGTCATTACAGCATAGACGTTTTTCGTCGCGGCGAGACCTTTTTGCGAAATTTCAGTCACCAACTTTCTCTTCCGAATGCGAAAATATTTTGTTGAGCCCAACCTACATAGGTAGGAATGATCATCAAAATAAAATAAGAGAAATCAGAGCTCGAACAGAAAGGTTTAGGTGTTCGTTTTTCCCGCTCGCTGTTCGGGAGTGGAATAGTAGAGAGATAGTATGATTGTGGTTCGATGAACCGTCTGCCAAGCACTTAAATGTGAATTGCAGAGTAGTCATGTAGATGTAGAAAAGTAATTTACAATTATCATTGTCTTTGTATGATACACATCGATATGTCCAATTACATCATAAAATATTATATAAATAATTAATATTTATCATCGTTTTCAGTGTTTTTTCATATGTCGGATTAGATAATGTTTATAACTGTTAGAGGCATAATTCCCTCTCGTCGCACTGTAGCTAAAATTTATCTCGTGGATGTTACAGTTTCTAAATCCGTCTCCAGTAAATTTATTTTATCCGAACTGAAAATACGTTCAAGAATTCTGCAGCAGACTGATGATAAAGATATTAGTCTGTAGCTATGTGGGTCCGTTCTTCTATCTTTCTTAGATCCAGGAATCACCTGCGCTTTTTACCAGTCGTTTGGGACATTGGAATACGTGAGCGATTCACGCTAAGTACAAGCAAATACGGGGACAGTGCTGTAGGGTATTCTCTGTAAAACTTAAATGCGGTTCCATTCGGACTTGGCGACTGGTTTTCAACTCTATCAGTTTCTTCTATATGCGAGAGATGCGAGAGATTCTCCATACGGGAGCCTGTGCGACTGTAAAACGACAGTATGCATGATTTCTTAAACGCTAAATTTATAACTTCGGTTTGCCTTTTGCTGTCTTGTATTGCCACAGCAGACTGGTCAACGAGTGACTTGAACAGAAAACCTCTACCGACCTAGCGAGAACTAGAGTTTTATCAGGTTCTCGGCTAGACGTTTTGCTTAGATATGACGGTGGAAATAATTTCATGCTTCGCGCATCGATCTTTGCTAGAACATTTTTTAGCAGGAACTCCTGAATTAGCTACGGTCGCTGTGGTCTCTTCCGAGCTGGATGATGAAAAGTTTGCGCATTGATATATAAGTTTGTAAGAATTTGGTTTCGAAACACACAATGACCAAGTCGTAGATTTGCTTGTCGCTCAACTGCCAATGAAGGCAACTTCCTGTCTTTCATTATTCGCTGTAAATCTGAAATTTTGATTAATGCTTTTCTTGCAGAAGATGAACTGTTGCAGCACCTCACTGACATGTCAGAATGTACATTGAGGACCCAAATAAAGTGGTACACCTCCCTAATATTGTGTATGGCCCCTGCGAGCACGCAGAAGTACCGCAACACGACGTGGCATGGACTCCACTAATGTCTGAAGTAGTGCTGGAGGGAAATAATAGCATGAATCCTGCAGGGCTGCCCATAAATATGTCATAAGAGTACGACGGGGGTGGGCATGGGGGAATCTGCTCAGTAATGTTCATGTCTTGGGAGTTTGGTGGCAAGTGGAAGTGTTTAAACTCAGAAGAAGGTTCCTGTGGCCACTCTGTAGTAATTCTGGACATGTGTGGTGTCGCATTGTTCTGCTGGAATTTCCCATTCCGTCGGAATGCACAATGGACATGAATGGGTGCAAGTTATCAGATGGGATGCTTACGTACGTGTCACCTGTCAGAATCGTATCTAGGCGCATCAAGGGTCCCATATCACTCCAATTGCACACACCTCACACTATTGCAGAACCTCCTCCACATTGGACAGTCCCCTGCTGACATGCAGGTTGCATGGATTCATGAGGCTGTCCCCATACCCGTACACGTCCATCGGCTCGATACAATTTGAAACGAGACTCGTCGGACCATGCAACGTGTTTCTTCATCAACAGCCCGACGTCGGTGTTGATGGGCCCAGGCGAGGCGTAAAGCTATGTGTCGTGCAATGATGAAGGGTACACGAGTGGGCCTTTGGCTCCGAAAGCTCCTATCGGTATTATTTCGTTGAATGGTTCGCACGTTGATTGTGACTTAGATGTCGGGATGAGGGAGTACACTTAGCAAGGAAGGTCAAGGCCCCTACTACGTCACTCCTTAACACAACAACTAGCAAGTCAATTATTAACAATTTAATCAAAACAAGCTTTTATAAAACAGATTAGAGGCAAGAAACACGTGGCCGTTCTTGAGACAATATCAAAATGTAAAGTTACAACAACTTACATAAAAGATGAGCCACGGAGATTTCAAGACTTAAGAGAGAAAATACAACCTGAAGGTGGTTTTAAAGGTGGCACAGATAGCTTTCCTTTTTTTTAAGACTCAATAGTCTGGCATATGGAAGTGATTTACAACACACACCAATTCGTTAGGAACCCAAATAACACAAGGGGCACAAGTTAATTAATACAATTGATTCCCAAGCAAATCAAAAATCCCTTTTTTTACATGCACATAAAATAGGTTCAATAATAACCAAACGGGCAGTGACGCCAGGCTGCCCTGGGCAAAAGGTGACTTAACTTAAAATGCCGGAAGCGGCAGACCAGCCGGCCAAAGCAATACCTAAACGCCGGGGCCCAGCCGGCAGTCACTTTCCATTAGAAGACACGTCACAGCTTCTGTGCACCGAAGCAGAACGTGGCGTCGCTCCCACACAACAACTCACAGAGTACTGGAACACAAGCCGGCCGCGGTGGTCTCGCGGTTCTAGGGGCGCAGTCCGGAACCGTGCGACTGCTACGGTCGCAGGTTTGAATCCTGAATGGATGTGTGTGATGTACTTAGGTTAGTTAGGTTTAAGTAGTTCTAAGTTCTAGGGGACTAATGACCACAGCAGTTGAGTCCCATAGTGCTCAGAGCCATGTGAACCATTTTTTTTTTTCTGGAACACAAACAGACTGAAGAAAACACGGCAAAAACCAAGGAAACATCAATTAATTTAAGAGATCAATAAACAACAATATATATGAGGAACAAATAAATCCTTTCAATAAAAGTGAGTCAAATTTTTCAGCAATATCAATGCTGTAAAACATTTAAACTAAGAACCGTACACAAATCCAATGCTGAAAATATAGTATCAGACTTTTACACTCTCATAGTTTGTCAGACAATATTTCCACATATTATTAGGGCCGACAATGTGTACAAAGATGGAATGGAAATAAATTCAAGATAATGTCACGTTATTCAAACGTACAACTTCACAACGATAGTAGGTTTTATGCACTTTAATTTCGTTTCATAGGTCTGCGGTGTAGCTGCCAATTGTGTGAGCTTGGCATGCAGAAAATTACAACTAGATTATGACCTACTATCTTGAATACTTTACAGTTACTACATCTTTTGGGGACACTGTTATTTTAAAGGGGGTAGTGACTGCTGGTGTCCACGTGGTCACACACCTTGCCAGCTGCTCTTACTTCAGTAACACGTACATTACGGCAACGAACGAACAGGTACACTCGCTGGAACGCAAATCGTTCAACGAAACGAAGGCACTAAAACTACTTACACCTTCGATGGAGAGCGCTGTTCGAGATGGTCTCGAGGGATGGGTCTCTCCGAGAAAACAGGCACCGAAGCAATGCGACGAGCAACGCCCGGAGTTGATATCAGGCAAGTGCACCACAAACTCGCTCCCGTCTTGCAAGGTAGACCGGCAGCGCCTCTGGTGACCGCGCCTCTGGCGGTTTTTCCTCCTCCGTCCCCGCGAGTGTGTCCTTCCGCCTCCTAGCGAGTCCACGTCCCAACTCCCCGAAAGCCAAAACAGCCGCCAGATCACTACAGGGGCAAAGATCGTAGTGCAGTTGGGTAATCGATAGTCACGTGGCAAACAGCTGGTGTGCCAGAAAAGGCGCACCACGGACCACGGCTCACTGACATTTGTTGACGGCCCAGCGATGAAATCTGCGGCAATTTGTAGAAGGCTTGCACTTTTGTCAGGTTGAACGATTGTCTTCAACCGTCGTTGGTCCCGTTCTAGCAGTATCTTTTTCCGGTCGCAGCGATGTCGGAGATTTAATGTCTCACCGGGTTCCTGACATTTGAAGGGCTTATTTCAATAATGGTACAAGCCCATTACCTCCACTTTTCTGTCTATAATGGTTCTGACATTAATGGTCCAAACAAACAGAAAGAAAGGTTCATCTTGAAAAGGAACTAAATAATGTTGTAATTTAATCTCAGAGATACAAGAAGAAAATTTGTTCGACTGTCATACCAGAGGAATACTCTGAAAAACTGTTTTATCCTTGATAGACAAAGGACTAATTTCGAGATTCTTTTATTACTTCTAGTATTAACCACTTTTTGTTCTGATGTGCTGGCGTAAAGACGTACTGTATAATTTCATGTCTATGTATGTGTTACATGATGAAAAATGTGTTTATAATTTCAAGATTAAGCCTAAAACCCATACCAATGGAGTACAAATTATTCCATTAATTCGAGAAGGCGAATTTTAGATGGACGCGACGATCTACACAATGGCGCTGCTCAACAATAGAGATACGTGATTGTGCTCACTACTTTCCTTTGGTGGCCGCTAAGATTAATTCCGATGTGTTTTTGCCGAGGCATTCAGAACCTACACTCTTCCTTTTCGTATAAAAATAGGAGTCCGATAGAAAAAGAAATATTCTTAAATTTAAATAATTGCAATTCTTTTACCCAGGCCACGGGGAATGATAGAACGTACGTGCCTCTACCCTAATTGTACGTTCGCAGTCTCCGAGTGTGTTACGACGTCATTATTTTACGAAAAAAAAAATTAAGATAGATGTTTCTCATCAGATCGCAACCACTCGCACTCGAATGTTCGGACCCTCTGCATGTGTCTAGTCAGTCGTGCGCATTGCTCTAAAGCTTTTCTGTTAATATTCTGTGGATTTCATCTCCGCAATTAATTTTTGTTTACGCTGCAAATCGCACTTCACGCTAAGTATTTATTACGCAAGTTTCAGGCTCCATTTAATGTCAAAAATTCCGAAGTACGGCTGACTAAGCAAACTGCTACAATAATGTCATATCTCTACAACTACAATAACACAAAACCACAATAACATAACAGAGAGAGTACGTTACAATCTGTAGCAAGAAGCCATATGCTTGAATATTTCTGGTATCTCAACTGCAGATTTTTCAGCGCTCATTTAACTTTAGGACTCTGTATCTCTGAATGAACAAAAGTAGACTTGTAACACTATTGAAATAAGCCTTTCATTTATGGTACACTCGTGAAATGGTCGTACGGGAAAATCCCCACTTCATCGCTACCTCGGAGATGCTGTGTCCCGTCGCTTGTCCGCCGACTATAGCACCACATTTGAACTCAATTAAATTTTGATAACCATCCATTGTAGCAACAGTAACCGATCTAACAACTGCGCCAGCCACTTGTCTCATATAGGCGTTACGAGCGCAGTGCTGTATTCTGCCAGTTTGCATATCTCTGTATTTGAATGCGCATGTCTATACCAGTTTCTTGGCGCTTCAGTGTACTGAATATGGCTGAAGAAGCAGGATGGATGGAGGGAAGCTGTGTTCAATATTCGTTCTTCCAAATCCTCCATAAAAAGTTAGCAACAGTAGGCGACAGTGGTGAATCCATTACTACGTATGTTTGAACATAAAAAAAGGGAAAGCACGTTGACGTCGAGGTGTACCGAATCAGTTTTTCAAAATCAGGGGAGAAACTATTAGCAAACAGCTTGAATGTTCGTTTTATGGTACCTTCGTAAACAGAGAAAGAGAATCGATTCAAATTCAGCAGAGCCTCCTCCCATTATTCTGACAAAGATTTAAGCGTTCTTGATATGGTGTACTGTCGATGACTATTGCTAAATTGTAGCTAAATACTTTTCCAGGCTGTACTTAGGAAAGACGATTCTGCTAACTCCTGGCGTCAGTGATGTGGCATCTTTATGAATTTTTAACAAACCACATTCCGGGAGGGGCGGGGGAGGGGGAGAAAGAGGAAGGGAGAAAGAGGAAGGCAGAGATGCACATGGCCTCAAATTCTCCACAACGTTGCCAGAGAGGACGGAGTTTATTAGCGGCTTACCTATCTTCTTGCTGAGTGCCAACATGGGATCTCCTTTTAGAATCTGGTATGTGCTGTACTAAAATTACAGGAACAACGATGTTTAATAACCTGTATCACTTTGGACCGACAACACAACTAACTCTTAATTATTATCCAAGTTACAGTCCTTGTTTCTCCATTCATCGAAAATTGTGCTCAGGGGGTTTGGCTGTGGCTAAACTCCAGCTGGTAGCAAGACTTCGCATATCCGCCACTTATTGAAGCAACTGATACACTGTTTCTACCTCTGTGTTAATAATATCGGCAGGTGGAAGCATCGAGTCGTACTTTCATGAAGAGACCAGATGACTGTCTCATCTGGTTCCTTGCAGAGAACTTGACGATAGTGCAGTATGCGTTTCTGGTTGTTTGGTTGGTGAAGGAGACCAGACAGCGTGGTCATCGGTCTCATCGGATTAGGGAAGGATGGGGAAGGAAGTCGGCCGTGCCCTTTCAGAGGAACCATCCCGGCATTTGCCTGGAGTGATTTATGGAAATCATGGAAAACCTAAATCAGGATGGCCGGACGCGGGATTGAACCGTCGTCCTCCCGAATGCGAGTCCAGTGTCTAACCACTGCGCCACCTCGCTCGGTATATGCGTTTCTGGACCCAGATGTTCCTTGTTTACAATTAAGCCTAGTGGGATAGCAATGTGCTTTTGGAATCGAAAAAGGCCTTGAATTAGCTAATTTGCATTGAATGCATCACGTCACTTGAATGTAATGTGCAAAAACCACACCCTCTTATCCATGATTTCATCATCATAATGTAACGAACAATCCCCTCCTCTATGAATTCATTTACAATTGAACAAGCCATTCATTTCTTGGAATGGGGGTGGCCGTTAAAATAAAATATCCAATCACATCCTAGTATTCCATCGGCCACTACAACGTAACAGCCAGTCGCAGCCTAATGTTTTAGTACCATTGAAATGAAACAGTCAATCACAATTAAGGCGCCAAGTTGAAATGTACCTGAATTTTATGCGCCATTTTCAAAGCATTTATCAAAATTATTACATAAAGGAGTAACTTGCAGTATTTCAACATCTGATACACGCAAGCTTCATCACCAGGAAAACACACACATACACACACCTACACACACAAATTTGTTATCACATTGACTACAGTGCTTGTGAATGCCTATATTTGGACTTCTGTACCATACTTGATGTAAGGCACAACAGACCCATAAGTTAAATAATTCCACATTTAAATTTTTATATAATGCTTGTCAATTCCAAATTTAAAATATCTGGAAAATAAGTCACCAACAAAATTATGCATTGTTTATGTCAAGCGTCACACAGTTATTTCACACTCACTTATAGCCGGCAAATTTTTGGCTAACACGTCACACTGGACAGTCAAATTAAGTGTCCCCATGCTGTATCTATTGCCACTAAACACATGTGGTTGAAAAATAACATCATAAGCAGATAGCTGAATTTCCATTTTTAGGCCTAAAAGAGGCGACGTACCACAATGTACATGACTACAGAAATAAATATTCAAAACACAAGTGGGGTGAAACACTTTGCTAAGCAGGCAAGCAAACGAACAAATAGGGAGACGGAATTGCTGTCAGCCACTGGAGGAATGCAATTAATATGTGGTACTTAAACCATCAGGACGGTAGCAAGTTACATATTTAGCTTTATCTGTGTGGTTTCGTACCTGATTCTTTAGAAGTGCTAGGATGGACAGGGTGTGTGCGTGCCGTGTCCGGGTACTGGAGGAGCTGACGGCTGTCCACGAACACTTGAAGAAGCTTATGGCTATGGTCAGCCAACTTCAGGTTGCTGCCTCGGGGTGTAGCGGCGACTGAGACTGGGATATCTCAGGTTTAATAGTTATCAGGACCTAAAGTGCTAGGAGCGTTTTGGGGTTCATTTGGGAGATAGCGTCCAGAACCGGAAATAAATCCAATGTGCATTCCGTATGTCTGCTTGGGGACCCTGCCTGCTCACCAGTCGATATGCAGAGAGCAAAAGCAGGCTGCATGCAAATTAAAGACTCTATGACGGTCGAAGTTTTAACAGTAAATTGTGAAAGTATTTGTAACAAAGTTCCTGAATTTTCTGTCCTCCAGAAAGACTATCACGCTCAAATAATTCTTGAGGCGAAGAGCTGGCTGAAAGCCGAAGTTGAAACTTCTAGATATTTAGCGAGTCAAGGAGCGAATGTCGGTAATACAGATTAGGCGCCATAGGAGAGGGACTTTTCGTTGTAGTTGACAATAATATAGTGTCTATTGCGGTCGAAATTGAGCCCGACTATGAAATTATCTGGATGCGTGTAAAAGATCCAGCCACCCGAATCCGCCGCGACGGTTTTAGTACCATTCAAAGAAATCTTACGCACAGCACTGCAAAAATACTCAGATCACGCAGTAATAGCTGGAGACAACTCCCACCTACCGAGTGTGGACTGTGAGGTTCACGGATTTACTGGAGATTGTAGGAAGCAGTACTTTTGAATACGTTTTCCGTAAACTGTCTTGTGCAACTAGCTCGACAGCCTACATTCAGCGGAAATATTGTAAACCTTGTTACAGCAAGAGGCCTAACCTAATCGACGATGCCGATATAGAGACAGGGATTAGTGATGATGATGTCATCATAATGATGACGGTTACTAACGTTAATGAAACCTTCAAGAAGGCTAGGAGAGTTTTTCTGCTGGAAATAGAGGATAAGCAGTTGTTATCATCCCAGTGGACATCATATACTTCCAGCATGGTTGGCAAAGAGGAATAGTGGGTAAAATTGAAACGGACTGTAAATCACTCTCTGGAGAATTATGTGCTGAGTAATTGGATTATGGACGGCAAAGACAAGCTGAGGTTTAAAAACGGTATCCAGAGAATGCTGAGGAAGCAGAGACTGTTGCCCTCTCGGTTCAAAAAAGAACTCACAAGTGACGACAGGTAAAAATTTGCAGAAATTCATGCGCCTGTAAAAAGATGGAAGCCGATGCACACACTTATAGTTATACGTTGCTGAGAGCCTGAGATAAATTCTGTTCCTACGTAAAATGGCTAAATACACCAGAAGCTTCTGTCCATTCACTCTTCTGATGTGGGAAAAAGACAGCAAACGAAAGCTAAAATTTTAAATTTTGTGTTTAAGAAGTTATTCACGCAGAACAACCATGCTAACCTACAGTCATAGGTGCACAGACTCCCACATGGGGGACAAAGTAATAGGAATCAGTGGGGAAGAGAAGCAACCGTAAGAGTTGAAAACATACAAGTCTTCGTCGGGATGATTTCTCAGTTCGGTTTTTAACTGACTGCTCTACGACATTGCCTCCGTAGTTAGTTTGCCTGTACCGCAAATCTGTTCCCAGGACCAAGTACCAAGCAACTGGAAAAAAGTGCATGTGACTCCCGTACGTAAGAAAGATAGAAAAACGGATCCTCATAATTATAGACCAATATCCTTATTATTAGTCTGCTGCAGAATCCTTGAACATTTTCTCAATTCGAATTCTGTGCAAATAAATTTCCTAGGAGCGAAAGGGCTTCTGTCCACAAATTTAGTAAGCACCACTCAAGCGAAACTCAGCTTGTCCTTTTCTCACATGAACCGTGGATGAAGGGCAACAGGCAGATTACAAATTTCTAGATTTCCGGAAAGCATTTGTCACGGTGAACTACTGCAGAATGTCAATGTAGATACGAGCACAAGGACTAAGTTCCCCGATACGTGAGTGGTCCGAAGACTTCTTAAGCAACAGAACCCACAACGTCGTCCTCGTTGGCCAATGTTTACCAGACACAAGACTATCGACAGGCGGGCCCAGATCAGTGTGATAGGACCTCCCTTATTCTCTACATACATAAATGATCCGAAGACAGGGTGAGCAACAAACTGTGGCTGTTTACTGACGACACTGTAGTATATGGAAAGGAATCGTTGAGTGACTGTAGAAGGGTTTAAGATGGCGTAGGCAAAACTGGTAAGATCAATGGCAGCTTATTCTAAATTCACGCTGATTAAATTTCTAGATGTAACGTTGCAAAGCGATATGAAATGGGACGAGAACGTAGGGAAGGCGAATGGTCAATTTAATGTCATTGGGAGACTTTTAGTGAACAAGAGCTCAGCTATAAAGGAGTGAACGTATAGAGCACTAGTGCGACCCTTTCTTGAGCACTATCCAAATGTTTCAGACATCCACTAGATAGTATTAAAGGAAGATATGAAAGCAGTTAGCTAGATTTCTTACCGGTAGGTTCAATCAAGGGGAGAATATTACGGAGATACTTCTTGAATTCAAGTGAGAATCGTTGGAGGGAACACGCCATTCTTTCCGCCAAATGCTATTCAGAAAATTTAGAGAACCGTTGTTTGAATCTGACTGCAGAACGATTCTGTTGTTATCAAAGTACGTTTCGTGTAAAGGTAACGAAGGTTAAATAAGAGAAATTAGGGTTCGTACGGACATAGACATAAATGTCTGATAGTGGTACAATGCAGGACCCGGCCCCCCTCCCCCGTCGTGCACCGTTTGATGACTTGTGGAGTATGTGTATAGATGCAGATTCAGTTCTAGGTGTCTGTGAACCATCGGTGTAACTGGTACACTGCTAATTCAACATCTAAATTATTCTACACAAACATGATACTTTTCAAGTGTTACAATATTAATTCTGTGTCAGTAAAAGTATGTAAGCTTCATCATCCACACGTTGTTTATGTTACCGTTACTTCAAAGCACTGTAAAAGAAAATCTGCAATACAGTGTTTACGAGTATGTCAAGTATTGCAATGGTACTTTCAAGTCTCAAATATCTGTGAAAATGCACAAAAATGTCACACTACGAAGGAATTATCTGAGTGCGACGGAAAATAGATGTGATATACATGTATACACAAATAAATGTTTACAATTTTCGGAGTGTCTCCAGATATGTTCTCGGGCTGGAATCTCATGGAGTGTCTCCAGATAAGTCCTCGTGCTGGAACCTCATTGAATGGAGCAGAACTGTTTTCAGGGATAAGTCCTGCTTCTAAAGAGTTCCAGTGACACGTCTACCAATCTGAGACCGAGTGAGGTGGCGCAGTGGTCAAACACTGGACTCGCATTCGGGAGGACGACGGTTCAATCCCGCGTCCTACCATCCTGATTTAGGTTTTCTGTGATTTCCCTAAATCGCTCCAGGCAAATGCCGGGATGGTTCCTTTCAAAGGGCACGACCGACTTCCTTCCCTGTCCTTCCCTAATCCGATGAGACCGATGACCTTGCTGTATGGTCTCCTTACCCAAATCAACCAACCAACCAACCTGACTGACGCCTGAGAAGCAAGAGAAATGCTCTGGGTGCTGCTTCATTTCATAGGAGGACCCCTGTGGTTGACAGCCGCGGTGCTCTTACGGCACAGCGGTACGCCGACGATATTATCCGTACCATTCTGTTGCCTTTCAGGAGAAACCATCCTGGGCTTACTTTTCTGCAAGATAACGCCCGCCTGAGTTCCTACTGTTTGTCTCCGTGTTTGCGAAACCCTAACTTGGCCACGCACGTCGCCAGATCTCTCCCCAGTCGACAACGTTTGGAGCGTTATGAGCAGGGCCCTCCAACCAGCTCGGTTCAAATGGCTCTGAACACTATAGGACTTAAGGTCATCAGTCCCCTAGACTTAGAACTACTTAAACATAACTAACGTAAGGTCATCACACACATCCATGCCCGAGGCACGATTCGAACCTGCGACGCTAGCGGCCACGCAGTTCCAGACTGAAGCGCCTAGAACCACTAGAATTTTGACGACACAATGCACCAATCGGACAGAATTTGGCACGATATCCCTCAGGACGACTTCCAACAATTCCATCAATCAATGTCATACTGTGTACTCATTAGACTGTTCATTCCGTTCACCAGATCATTTAATTCTTCTTCACTTTCACTCAGGATAGTAATGTCATCAGCGAATCGTATCATTGATATCCTTTAACCTTGTATTTTAATTCCACTCCTGAACCTTTCTTTTATTTCCATCATTGCTTCTTCGATGTACAGGTTGAAGAGTAGGGCGAAAGGCTACAGCCTTGTCTTACACCCTTCTTAATACGAGCACTTCGTGGTTGATCGTCCACTCTTATTATTCCCTCTTGGTTGTTGTACATAATATATATGACCCGTCTCTCCCTATAGCTTACTCCTACTTTTTCAGAATCTCGAACAGCTTGCACTATTTTATATTGTCGAACGCTTTTTCCAGGTCAACAATTCCTATGAACGTGTCTTGATTTTTCTTCAGCCTTGCTTCCATTATTAGCCGTAACGTCAGAATTGCCTCTCTCGTGCCTTTACTTTGCCTAAAGCCAAACTGATCGTCACCTAGCGCATTCTCAATTTTCTTTTCCATTCTTGTGTATATTATTCTTGTAAGCAGCTTCGATGCATGAGCTGTTAAGCTGATCGTGCGACAATTCTCGCACTTGTCAGCTCTTGCCGTCTTCGAAATTGTGTGGATGATGCTTTTCCGAAAGTCAGATGGTATGTCGCCAGACTCATATATTCTACACACCAACGTGAATAGTCGTTGTGTTGCCACTTCCCCTAATGATTTTAGAAATTCTGATGGAATGTTATCTATCCCTTCTGCCTTATTTGACCGTAAGTCCTCCAAAGCTCTTTTAAATTCCGATTCTAATACTGGATCCCCAATCTCTTCTAAATCGACTCCTGTTTCTTCTTCTATCACATCAGACAAATCTTCACCCTCATAGAGGGTTTCAATGTATTCTTTCCACCTATCTGCTCTCTCTCCTCTACATTTAACAGTGGAATTACCGTTGCACTCTTAATGTTACCACATAGAGTTTATGAAAAAAAAATGAAGACTCACAACGAAAGAATTCTCGGAATGAGATGGTCTCGGTAGATGTAGATGTGATGCACATGTACACACAAACAAATGTTTATAATTTCCGAAGTGTCTCCAGACACATCTTCGTCTTGGAATCTCGCAAGTATGACCCCGAACAATACGTCTTTCCCTTCAGGTGGTAGGCGCTTGGCGTACTGAGATCCTGCGTGTCGTTGAGAGTGGCCTTACTAAATCCATTGATCCCATATACATAAGACAGACCGGAAAAGCACGTACCAATAGCACAAAACAACGAATTGCAGTCTTGATAGGTCAGGTTCTTGCCGCTGTCGAATTCAGTCATGTTCTGGTAGGCATTTCTTTCCGTACACGAGGTGTAACACAATCTCCTCCCAAACAACCAACACTGAAATGCGTTTTCTGAATCAGAAACCCGTTGCGTAATTTGACCTTATATACAGAATATAAGTGGTGTTACAGCTATTTACCAGGGCCGCTCCAAAAAGAAATGGACACTATTTTTCTAAAAATACAGTTTTCATTCTGCATGTGTGAAAGTTTTACAGTGTATAGATATATCCTTCCCACTTGTTTTCAAACTTAGTTCAACCTGTTCCCGTGAGTGGCGCCGTCACAGCATGTCTTCAAGGTGGCTGCTACACTTGACGTTCGTCAGAAGCAACGTGCTGTCATTGAATTCCTTTGCTGTGAAAACTAGACAGTGGGAAACATCCACAAGAGGTTGAAAAAGGTGTATGGAGATGCTGTTGTCAATCGCAGTACATTTAGTCCGTGGGCAAGCAGGTCACGTGATGAAAGCGAGCACGGCGATACTGAGGATTGACCTCGAAGCGGCAGGCCTCGTACTGCACACACTACAGACAATGTGCAGAGTGTTAACGAATTGGTGCCTGCTGACAGACGCATCACAGTGAACGAATTGTCACGTTACGTTGGGATAGGGGAAGGTAGTGTTTGCAGAATACTGAAAGTGTTGGCGTTAAAAAGGTTTGTGCTACGTGTGTTCCCAGGATGTTGACAGCGGCTCACAAAGAAACAAGAAAAACCGTATGCCGCGATCTTTTGGAACAGTACGAGAATGGTGGAGATGATTTTCTTGGAACAATTGTGACAGGTGATGAAACATGGCTCCATAATTTTTCACCAGAGACGAAGAGGCAATCAATGGGTGGCATCATGAAAATTTACCCAAGAAAAAAAATTCAAAACTATACATTCTGCTGGAAAATGTTATGGCTACGGTGTTTATCAGTTCCGAAGGACTCTGGCTTGTGGACATTATGCCAAGTGGAATCACCATAAATTCTGATGCTTATTGACGACACTGAAGAAACTTCAAGCTCGACTGAGTCGTGTTCGACCACATCGGCAAAAGCAGGATGGTTTGCTGTTGTACGACAATGCACGGCCATACGTCAGTCAAAAAACCATGGAAGCGATCACAAAACTCGAATGGACAACACTGAAACACCCGCCTTACAGTCCTGACCTGGCTCCATGTGACTATCGTCTCTTTGGGAAACTGACAGGCTCTCTTCGTAGAACAAGGTTTGAAGATGATGACTCCCTTGTGCAAGCTGCCAAACAGTGGCTCCAGCAGATTGGTACAAAATTTTACCGTGCGGGTATACAGGCGCCGGTTTCAAGATGGCGTAAAGCAGTTGAGAGGGATGGAAATTATGTGGAGAAATGAAAACATTGTTCCTAAAGGATGTATCTACACACTGTAAAACTTTCAAATATGTAAAATAAAAGATGGATTTAAAAAAAAGTGCATTTCGTCTGGAGTGACCCTCGTACATTGTGCGGGCGCATTAAAATGATAATCATTTGCATATCTAGGGATGTAGCACTTTTCTTTCCGAATTGATGTATGTTAAATACCCTCCCCCCCCCCCCCCCCCCATGTTGTTGCAGTACTAACGGGCAAAGGTGTACACATAACCAGCAGCTACGAAAGTTAGAGACGAAGATTCCTACAGTTCATATGTCAAACAAGGAAACACTTTTGAAATATACTACAAGAACTCTCACTCACAGAATAAGAAAACAGCTTTGCATTGCGTCAACAGCCATCGTTATGTTAAAAACGTAGACGTAAATTTGTTTTCAATTGTAAGCAAAACGACATTTCTTAAACCTGCTGGAAGAATCTGAAATTCACACAAAAATACAAACAGACCATAATCTGAACTCAATGCACATAATAAAAGTAATCATAATAAATATTTAATTTATCACATGCCATTTATATTTCTTCTTTTACGTAGTGATGAATGAATGAGCTTTGCCTTGGAAAACACTATTCTGAATGTCGTGCTGATCGCAATGTGAGACCACACGTCTGTACCGCCAGTGGAGCCACAATTCAGCTAGCACCAGCCAGCGTCTTCAGAAGTGAGGAACTATTCCACTTTAAGTGAACTCCGTATGAAGAGACAGTCTACGTCTACCCTTCAGCTAGCACCAGCCAGCGTCTTCAGAAGTGAGGAACTATTCCACTTTAAGTGAACTCCGTATGAAGAGACAGTCTACGTCTACATGACCCAGTGATAGTTATGGCACAAGTTTTACTTTTTGTATATCGTGTGGTCTTAGTTAAAATGCATGTACTGACAGATATCCACTGTCGGTTGAAATTATGGTACGGCAGCGAAATCTAAATGCTTTAATGTGGAACTGATGTTCGCAAGAAAAAAAAAATTAGTTCCACTTTTGCCCATCATGAGCAAATCTAGTGCTATGCGTTCAAGAATGACGTAGATAAATATTTCGATATGTATTGGTTTAGAAAAAGGACATGGGTAGAAAACGTAAGGCAAATGAGAAGGGCATAATGATGATTTTGGCATTGACTACAGCTTAAACAATTTCTTCAGGTATGAGCACCGAAGACATCGACGAGATGACGTATAGCGCCAGAGCTGTGTCTGGTGTTGACAATTAGAACTAATTTTTTCCAGCATAAATTAGATTCGGATTAATACATTAGCATGTCTACCACGTTTTGCTCCCATACAATTACACTGGCCAACAATGAAAATGTTTTTGGCTCAAAAATAGTTAATTCTCGTGTATTTCCATCTGCTGAATTAAAAAAATGATAGATTAGCTCTTGCTGAAGAGATAAAGTGACATTTCATGTTTATAATCAACATTTTCAGTTTTTGGGAAAGTTTGTTTTCAGAGTTGGCACACCTGTCCAATAACAAAACAAAAATGCTCTTAAGCTGTTTGTAAGTGATAAACATAGATACTGTTGCTGCAACTCTGAATTTCATATAGTTTCCGCTGTAATCGAAGGAGAATTTCTGGTTTGAGAGTGCTTTAGTAGTATTACATTTATGGTGAAATAACATTTTCATCACAAAAATGCAATCTGATGCCTCATGTGAAGACTGCCTAACAGCATTATTTAAATATGAAAGTACGGGATCAGGTAAAGTCTTGGGCTTCACATATATTTTGTCATATTTATGAACCAAGAAGATGGGCCTTCAAGTACATAAGAGAGAAAGTTCCGAAATTAAGTGATGCCAGAAATTCGAGTACTTGTAAAGGTTCCTGCCTTTGACCAAATTTTGGAGGGGAAAGAAAAGGATGTTTGGGAAACCTTCAGGGGAGTTGTTCATGGATTTTTAGGCACCAAAAGAGGTGATAACTATACTCAGTTGGTGACAGTGCACCTGCAAAAATATCATAAACCTTGGACGCAACACATCCCTTAAGATCCATTTTCTCCACTCCCACCTAGACTTTTTCCCTCCTAGTTGTGGAGATGCCAGTGATGAACATAGAGAAAGATTCCATCAGGACATTTCTGTTATGGAACAAAGAGATCAGGGATATTGAAATGAAGCAGTGCTTGTGGATTACTGTTGGTGTAGGGATGCCCTGGAATTCCATTACAAGAGGCAAGCTAAAAGACGACGATCTCATGCAGTCACCACATCATTCTCTACAGACCCAACTATCTGCGAAATGTTTTTCCAGCAATTTAGAACTCTTAAAATATTACTACTGTTTTAAGAAATTCAAGTACACTTTCGGTGTTGTCGGCATATGTAATTAAAATGTATCTTTTTCTCTTAATCAGTTAATATGAAATACTTCCACCTAGTGTGTAACACAGAAACTAGAGCTAAGAAAAATTTTTCATTGTCATATTCATTTTTCTCAACCCAAAATTAGTGGGAATTGACTCATGAAGTACAACATTCAAAAATTGTTTTGTTTGTTGGCCAGTGTTATTAGAGTCCGCACTGGATCTCCATGAGTAGCTGTACTTTAATTGTAGCCACTCAGTTGCTAGATGTTTTGTTCTTTATTGTATAAGGTTATAACCCTTCGGCCGTTCCTGTAACATTTTAGTGGACGCAATCATCTTACACTGTCCTGATAACGAAGGTAACATGTTGCAAAACTGTATCCTCGTGTTCTAAATTTCTGTTTTTTGTCATTTATAGTAAATTTACTAATAAAACCATTATATATGTCAATATGTACACATTTGGCGTACTGTTTTATTGATATACTAAGGTCAACTTGCTGACATACTGTCATATGTAATCGTGGAACTTTCGATGTTTTCTTAATAGTAACGATTGCCATCAGCTGATGCAACTGGACTGTATTTTAGGTAACCGGGTAATTTACTTATAAACCTTCACCGTATATCTCCATAAATGACACAGATAAGAAGTACATGATGATTTTGTTCTTAATTATTATAGTGCTATATCTGGAGATGGTCTAATTTAGCCAAACCGGTAATTCCAATTATATATTAACCCATGTCGATTAATATAAGAGTTAGCACCAGTGTTGAATGGCTAACAGCCGAGAATCGAGTAGAATTTGCATTTCGTGGACAGTAGTTTGGCTCATTAGAATACGTGTACAGTTCTCACGTGAGTGCTGCCTTTGACGATTTATTTCAGCTCAATGCTCGCTTGCGTGTCGCCTATCTTCCCTCATTCTGCAGAGTACACATCCAATTGCAATCTATAAAACTGCTGCATCGTGCGGTGTGGGAGATTATCTTTATTACCCGGGGACTGATCTATTTCCTCTCCACTCTCGTTTGCAACTATGGAGAAAAAGCAGTGCGCTCTCCTGCGCAGTCTGGCTGCACTTAAGCTGTTGTTATTTTTAAGAGCAGGTTTTAGGGTCCGACATGGCGCGCTTGATTTCTGTTGTTTGATAGAGTATGTGCGAGACTAATAGCACAATATAATGACGGCCAGAAATGTACTTTTCTGGCAAGTGTTCTTTTGTGAAAAAATTATGATTTCTTTTAAATTTAGTGTAAAGATTTACACTTCTGGCCATTAAAATTGCTACACAACGAACATGAGGTGCTACAGACGCGAAATTTAACAGACAGGAAGAAGATGCTGTGATATGCAAACGATTAGCTTTTCAGAGCATTGGCACAAGGTTGGCACCGGTGACGACACCTACAACGTGCTGGCATGAGGAAAGTTTCCAGCCGATTTCTCACACACCAACAGCAGTTGACCGGCGTTGCCTGGTGGAACGTTGTTGTGGTGCCTCGTGTAAGGAGGAGAAATGCGTACCATCACGTTTCCGACTTTGTGGTTTGTCGTATGGCGACATTGCTGCTCGCATTGGTCGAGATCCAAGACTGTTAGCAGAATATCGCATCGGTGGGTTCGGGAGAGTAATACGGAACGCCGTGCTGGATCCCAATGGCCTTGGATCACTAGCAGTCGAGATGACAGGCGTCTTATCTGCATGGCTGTAAAGGATCGTGCAGCCACGTCTCGATCCCTGAGTCAACAGATGGGGACGTTTGCAAACAACAACCATCTGCACGAACAGTTCGACGACGTTTGTAGCAGCATGGACTATCAGCTCCGAGACCATGGCTACGGTTACCCTTGACGCTGCATCACAGACAGGAGCGCCTGCGATGGTGTACTCCACTACGAACATGTGTGCACGAATGGCAAAACGTCATTTTTCCGGATGAATCCAGGTTCTGTTTTTAGCATCATGATGGTCGCATCCGTGTTTGGTGACATCGCGGTGAACGCACATTGGAAGCGTGTATTCGTCAGCGCCATACTGGCGTATCAACCGGCGTGATGGTATGGGTTGCCATTGATTACACGTCTCGGTCACCTCTTATTCGCATTGACGGCACTTTGAACAATGGACGTTATATTTCAGATGTGTTACGACCGGTGGCTTTACCATTCATTCGAACTCTGCGAAACTCTACATTTCAGCAGGATATTGCATGACCGCATGTTGCAGGTCCTGTACGGGCCTTTCTGGATACAGAAAATGTTCGTCTGCTGCCCTGGCCAGCACATTCTCCAGATCTCTCACCAATTGAAAAAGTCCGGTCAAAGGTGGCCGAGCAACGGGCTCGTCACAATACGCCAGTCACTACTCTTGATGAAGTGTGGTGTCGTGTTGAAGCTGCATGGGCAGCTGTACCCGTACACGCCATCCAAGCTCTGTTTGACTCAATACCTGGGCGTAGGTACCAAGGCCGTTATTGCTGCCAGAGGTGGTTGTTCTGGGTACTGATTTCTCAGGATCAATGCACCCAAATTGCGTGAAAATGTTATCAGATGTGAATTATAGTATGATATATTTGTTTATCATCTGCATTTCTTCTTGGTGTAGCAATTTTAATGACCAGCAGTGTATATTTACTAGCGTATTATATACGTGACTCTTTGTCTTCTATTTCGCGATAATCCAAAACGGACTACCCTTCTCTGAATTTGTCGTCGTGTTGCGTCATTTCATCTGGTAAGGATTCCTTACCGCGCTTCAGTACTCCGGATGAGGCAGCCATGATTATCTTGCGTTTAGCTGTGACTTACTCGAACGCGCTTGTTCAAGAATCATTTATAACAGAAACAGGGAAGATCAATTATTCGAAAACATCCCCAGTAAAGTGGGATTTTTAATAGGGAAAAAATTATTTCTCGCTTAATTACATTCTTCATCGATAGAAGTGGAGTCCGTAGCTTGTAAAACGATATACTTTAGTCCACTGTTGTTAGTCCCTAACACTAGTACAGCCCTGTTCATGAGAGATGCTTCTATTCTGAAACCAAGCATTTTCCCGTGCGCTTAAGATTGCGTCACATTACTAACACTACTTCGGGAGTTGAGTTCTCACTGCTTCTGTTACTTTTTGATCATACGGTACATGAGGGCTGTTCGTTGAAACTGGCACAGTCTCGCGTTTTACGGTGCCCACACTTGTTGCAGCAACAGGTTCTGGCCGTAAAATGAATCTTCTCTCGCCGACATGTAATGTTCGTGCGGAAACCACGGGATAGCCACAAGCGGTAAGAGCATTCTTCTGCAAATATTTGAACCAGGAGCACTACTCGTACAATAGGAGACTTTTATTTATGTTGGGTAGCACCCAGTGGTTTAAATAATTAATGTAACAATATGTTTAGGGCAAGTGTAGACGACCGGATTGACGGACAAAGAAGTAAACGTGTAAGGAAAACTGGCCTGGAATGCTTACGGTTCGCTAAATTAGAGCTATCACAACGGAGGTTAAGTGATGTCTGAAATGGATCTGCATTTATTTGAATATACGATTGTCTGCAATCAGTGTCTGTTATCAGTTTCAATTTACGACAATGAGACATGGGCTTCTAATGCAAAAACCATTGAATAACTAACGGTCAGAAGTTAGAGCAGAAATTCACGTGGGTACTGAACAAGGAGTAAATGGAACACGGAATGAACTTGAATGGGGGGCGCAATAATGGCTGTGGTATAAGTGAAATAAATAGAGGTCTGCCGGCCGTTTATAGCAGATGAGTAATTGAACCAATGAAGTTCTCTTTAGATTTCATAACGACAGGTTGTCAAATGGTACATAATGATCCAATCTGAAATTTGTGTTAATCATGTTACTCAGAATCAATGGAGTGTTAGTTTTTAAACATAATTTTTTTGAGTCATATGTCTTCTGACTTGTTTGACATACCCCTTCGGAAATTCTCAGCTTGTGTCAGCCTCTTCGTCACAGCATAGAACTTCTGTTCAACGTCCTCAATTATTTTTTGGATGTATTTCAGTCTCTGTGTTCCTCTACAGATTTTGTCATAATTTTGCTCTAGTGCCATGGAATTTGTTCCCTGATACCTTATAACGTGCCCTGTCATTCCTTCTCTTATTCTTGTCAGTATTTTTCGTACATTCTTCGTCATTTCTGTAGGCAGCCTTCTCATTCGTTACCAGTCCACCTAACGTTGAATATCATTCTACTGCAATCACAACTCTAACTTGTTGACTCTCTTTTTTTCCGGTTTTCTCAAATTAAGTCTTCTTACTGATATTGGTAAACTTCTTTTCGTCAAGAATGATCTCTTTGCCTATAATAAAATACTTTTGATATTATCATTGCTTCACCCATCGTGTGGTGGATGGGTTTCAAGTTGCTAGTAGATCCCTCAACTTCGTCTACTTCGTTTTCCTCAGTCTTGAAGTTAAGTTTATTGCCAATCTCATATCTGCTATTCCTCATTACTTTTATCATTCCCCTTTCGAATTACTCGTTAGAGTGTTCATTCAGTTCAAGAGGTCACGGAATTTCTTTTTACTTTCGCCGCGGAAGCAATATCATCAGCAAATCTTATCACTGATGTTTGATGTATACACTGAAAAATGAGAGCAAAAGAGTACAACCTCACCTTAGAGCCTCTTTACCCGGAGCAATTCATTCTTCATCTTCCGTTCTTACTGTCCTAACTTGATTCCTGTAAATGTTTTACATTACCGTCTTTCCCTCTGTATTGCTACTATTAATCTCAGAACTTCAAATACCACTCAACTATTTTACATTGTAGACTGCCTTTTCTAGACCGATAGTTCCTTCTTAAGTCTTGTTTTCATTATCAAGCGCAACGTCAGAACGGACCTTCTGGTGCCTTTACTGTTTGTAGAGCCAGATATCCATGTAACACATCCTAATTTTCTTTCTCGTTCTGGTGTTTATGGTTCATTGTTCTCAGAAACTTGGATGCATTAGCTATTCAGTTGATTGTGCAACAGCTCTCGCACTTATTTGCCCTTCCTACCTTCGTGATCGGATGAATGCTTTTTTTAAAAGTCTACTGTTATGTCTTGATACACATACAATCTACACATCAACTTGATTAGACGCTTGGTTTGCCATTTTTTCCATCGATTTAAGAAATTAAAAATCCAGTATCGTTCAATCTGCTCATCTGATGTTCAGTAAAATTCGTACTGGCCATTTACATTTGATCGCAAGTCTTCCAAAGCTTTATTACACTCCTACTTTTTCGATCCTACATGGAAGAATCCTGGAGATACTAGAAGGTATCAGATAGATTATATAATGGTAAGACAGAGATTTAGGAACCAGGTTTTAAATTGTAGGACATTTCCAGGGGTAGATGTGGACTCTGACCACAATCTATTGGTTACGACCTGTAGGTTAAAACTGAAGAAACTGCAAAAAGGTGGGAATTTAAGGAGATGGGACCTGGATAAACTGAAAGAACTAGAGGTTGTACAGAGTTGCAGGTAGAGCATAAAGGAACAATTGATAGGAATGGGGGAAAGAAGTACAGTAGAAGAAGAATGGGTAGCTCTGAGGGATGAAGTAGTGAAGGAAGCAGAGGATCAAGTTGGGAAAAGGACGAGGGCTAGTAGAAATCCTTGGGTAACAGAAGAAATATTGAATTTAATTGATGAAAGGAGAAAATATAAAAATGCAGTAAATGAAGCAGGCAAAAAGGAATACAAACGTCTCAAAAATGAGATCGACAGGAAGTGCAAAATGACTAAGCAGGGATGGCTAGAAGACAAGTGTAAGACTCACTAGGGGTAAGACAGATACTGCCTACAGGAAAATTAAAGAGACCTTTGGAGAAAAGAGAAACACTTGTATGAATATCAAGAGCTCAGATGTAAACCCAGTTCTAAGCAAAGAAGGGTAAGCAGAAAGGTGGAAGGAGTATATAGAGGGTCTATACAAGGACGATGTACTTGAGGATAATATTATGGAAATGGAAGAGGATGTAGATTAAGATTAAGATGAAATGGGAGATACGATACTGCGTGAAGAATTTGACAGAGCACTGAAAGACCTGTGTCGAAACAAGGCCCCGGGATTAGACAACATTCCATTAGAACTTCTGACGGCCTTGGGAGAGCCAGTCCTCACAAAACTCTATCATCTGGTGAGCAAGCTGTGTGAGACAGGCGAAATACCCTCAGACTTCAAAAAGACTATAATAATCAAGAAGAAGATAATAATTCCAATCCCAAAGAAAGCAGGTGTTGACAGATATGAAAATTACCGAACTATCAGTTTAATAAGTCACAGCTGTAAAATACTAACCCGAATTCTTTACAGACGAATGGAAAAATTGGTAGAAGCCGACCTCAGGGAAGATCAGTTTGGATTCCGTAGAAATGTTGGACACGCGAGGCAATACTAACCTTACGACTTGTCTTAGAAGAAAGATTAAGGGAAGGCAAACCTACGTTTTTAGCATTTGTTTTGCTATTTGGGGAGCAAAATAACTGATGATGATCGAAGTAGAGAAGATATAAAATGTAGACTGGCAATGGCAAGGAAAGTGTTTCTGAAGAAGAGAAATTTGTTAACATCGAGTATAGACTTATGTGTCAGGAAGTCGTTTCTGAAAGTATTTGTATGGAGTGTAGCCATGTATGGAAGTGAAACATGGACGATAAATAGTTTGGACAAAAAGAGAATAGAAGCTTTCGAAATGTGGTGCTACAGAAGAATGCTGAAGATTAGATGGGTAGATCACATAACTAATGATGAAGTATTGATTAGAATTGGGGAGAAGAGGAGTTTGTGGCACAACTTCACAAAAAGAAGGGACCGGTTAGAAGGATATGTTCTGAGGCATCAAGGGATCACAATTTTAGTATTGGAGGGCAGCGTGGAGGGTAAAATTGTGCTATTTCCTCTTTTCCGCTCTCTTCTCTGCGTTTAACAGTCGAATTCTCATGCACCTTAAATGTTAATGTCCTTGCTTTTCATTCAACTGAAGGTTCTTTTAGTTTGCCATTTGTCGTATCTGCCCTTCCGACGATCATTTCTATTTCGATTTCTTCACACTTTTCCTGTTGGCATTTCGCCTTGTCTTCCCTGCAGTTAATATTGACAACATTCCTGGACATTTTTGTACGTCGGTTTCGGTCGATCAGTGAAGTATTTCTTCTGTTATTCATGGCTTCTTCGCAGTTACCTTCCTTGCACTTATTTATGTTTGTCTGCCCAACTTCCATGCCTGCTCATTTTAGAGCTATCCATCGCTCTCCAATTGAACTGCCTACTTCGATATTCGTTATCGCATTATACAGCCTTGTTGTTGTGATCTTTCGTCCAGAGACTGGTTTGACGCAGCTCTCCGTGCTTCTTTATCCTGTGCTAGCTTCTTCATCTCCGAGTAACTACTGCAACCTACATCCTTCTGAATCTGCTTAATGTGTTCATCCCTTGGTCTCCCTCTACGATTTTTACCCTCCACGCTTCCCTCTAATATTAAATCGGTGATCCCTTGATGGCTCAGAAGTGTCCTGTCAACCGATCCCTTCTTCTAGTCAAGTTGTGCCACAAATTTCTTTTCTCCCCAGTTCTATTCAGGCGTCTTCCTCTTTCATTCCTTACTCGCATTCCATATTCTCCTACCGCTTTTCCTTCTCTTATTCTTGCTACTATTGAATTCCAGTCTCCCATGATTACTAAATTTTCGTCTCCCTTCACTATCTCAATAACTTCTTTTATCGCATCATACATTTCTTCAATCTCTTCACAACTTAAACGGCATGCCATAGTTCCTCAGTCCTTCAGTATCCAGCTTATTTCCACTCTTATCCTTCTGGGCGATTCTCTTAAATCTAAGTCTACTCTTCATCTTTATTAAATTGTGAGCCGAGTCTATATCCGTTTCTGAAGATGCCTCATTTTCTAACGCGTGATTCTGCTAGAATATGTCAAAGTCTCCGGCCTTTTCCAAGCATACGTGGTATTCGCCTTTAATATCTGAAATTTATCCGCATTTCAGTCCCACAAGTTTATTGGATAAACATCTGCCTTTATATACTGAGTTGCCCGTTGGATATTCAGATGTATCTTCTCTAACGTTTCATCTTCTCCTTTTGACATTCGCGTGTCTACCTGAATTATTATTGTTGGCGTAGGCCTGTTGTCGTTTGTGATTAGATCAACCCTATTACTGAACTGTTGGTAGTGACTCACTCTCTTTCCTAAATTCCTATTCATAAAAAAACTTATTCCTGTTACTCCATTTTCTGCTGTTTTGGATATTACACGTTTTCGTTTGACCAGAAATCCTCATTCCATTTCACTTCAGTGACCCCCACTATATTTACACTGAACTTTTCCATTTCCATTTTCAGGTTTTATGGCTTCCCTTCCATATTCAGACTTCTGATATTCATGCTCCGTCTCGTAGAATCTCCTTTCTTGGCTATTCAATCTTTTTTTTCGTGGTTACCTCCCCCTTGCTACCCTTACCAGGGATCCCAATGGGGGATCCATCTGGAATCTTTTGCCGATGGAGTACGGAGACAAAGTCTTTAACGCACTAGAGACAGTTCGTACAAATTATGACAGAAGGGAAATGTCTCATGGTCAGAATTTGGCTGGTAAGAGGGGAAGAGAGGGTTACACGAAGTTCCTAGTCATTAGGTCGTGCAACTCGAGAGTCTCGATCCAGCAAACAGCACAAGTCTGTCACATCAGCTGACATGAGAGAAAAGTCGTACGGTTATGAGATTTAAATATAATGAAGAGCAACATTACAGTTAAAATACATCAGGACGGTCCGAGCGTTACTGACTCCGTAATGCAATGAAGGAAAATACTCGCAGCACCAAAAATAATGTAGAGCACTGAAATTTCGGGGATAATTTGTCTAGGTGGCATATATAACTGGTTGACATTGAAAGATCGCAGGTTAAAGAAAACACGAGAAAATCCATCGCAAACATGAAATACTGGTACATTAACAACTGGCGTAACAGCCAGAATGTTGAATACAAGCATGCGAACGTACTTGTATGGTGTTGTACAAGAGCTGGATTCAGTTTGTGGGATGAAATTACTTGTTTGTTTCACTTGATCGGTCAATAAATGGACAGTTAACGTTGTTTGTGGCTGATCGCGGAGTTTTCGTCCGATGATGTCTCATATGTGCTCAAGTGGAGACAGATATGGTGATGGAACAGGTCAAGGCAACACGTCGACACCACGTAGAGCATGTTGGGTTACGACAGCGGTATGTGGGCGGGCGTTATACTGTCGGAAAACACCTCCTGGAATGCTTTTCATGAAAGGCGTCTCAGCAGGTTGAATCACGAGATTTGCAGTCAGGGTAGTTGGAAAACCAGGGTAGTGGCCCTCCTGTCATACGATATCGCACCCACACAGTGTGAGTCCAGTGTTTGCAGCATTCAGACAGCTTGGTTGAAGGCCGTCAACTAGCTTCTCCTATTAACCAACATACGGCCATCACTGGCACGGAGACAGAACCAGCGTTCATCAGAAAACACAGCAGGTGTTCATCCTGCCCTCCAAAGGACTTTCGCTTCACATCACTGCATTCGCAAATGTGGTGGTTTTTGTTCAGTGGAATGCGTACTGCAGAGAATCTGGGTCGGAACTATCTTTGAGGTAAGCGATTTGTAACAGTTCATTGTGTCACTGTGGTGCCAACTACTGCTCAAAGTGCTGTTGCAAATGCAGTATGACGTTCCGCAGCCGAACGCCAGACAACATGTGTGCCTCTCGGTAGTGCTACACGGTCGCCCGGAGCCCGGTCTTGTTGAGGCCGCCGTACATTTCGTGACCTGCACTGCCAGCAGTCATGTACAGTGGCTTCATTCCTGCCAAGTCTTTCAGCAGTATTCCAAAGGGAACATCCAGCTTCTCGTAGCCCCATTACACGACCTCTTTCGAACTCAGTGAGGTACTGATGAAGGCGTCTTTGTCGCCTTAAGGACGTTCATGATTAACATCAACTCACCACATCCAGTCTCAGTGGTAACTAACGTACACGACCGTTACAACAGGTATTTAAAGCAAACATGATTTGTACCCTACAGTGGCGGTACTAGCTCCAGTCTTATGCGAATGGTGCGAAATTTCATCAGACATCATCTTTCAGATGTAGAAACACGCCTATTAGCTTTCTGCTAAGGCGCACAGCAACTTTTTGGTTTTGCGATTCTTTTCTATCAGTGTAGGTCACAATGACATTGCAGGATGGATGGCTGGGCAGCAGGTGTAAAGAACCAGTTTCTTGGCCATAATGGAATCACAAACACAGCGGTAACAACAAGTTTATTCAGCAGAAATCATAGAGCAGATGTAGACAGTGTCCCAATGGCGTGCGATGACCTAGGCAGCAGCGCTTGTCCAGTGATGCACGTGGCAGTGAGAGCAGCAACAACGTCGCCAAGCCCCAAAGCTGCTACGTCAAAGGAGCGGTGTCAGCGCTTCCTTGATTGTGCAGCTACGCCAGGCCAGCATGTATGTGACACTCAGTGGCATGAGCCTTGGATGCGGGCCGGACGCGCTGTTGGAGGTAAATGCAGTAACCAGCCAGCAACTCGCAGTGGGTCAGGCGCAGGAGGCATTGAAGTGCGGCCTGTAAACCAAAAACCCCTAAGTGGCGAAAAGAAGCTGATTGATGTCAGCCTGCAGCAGGTGACAGCTAGAAGGAGCTATTTCAGGCCTAGACAGCAACAGGTTTAGTTGCGGCCCATGGACCAGCAGCTGACAGAGGAAGCTGCCAGTTGCAGACGACGCTGGGTGATCCACACTGACGGGTTGACGGCTGGGATGGAGCCGTTCATGGTGTAGGCAGCAGTCGACGACAGATGATCATTGCGGAACCTGGCGTTATTATCAAAATGCGCAGTTTCCGGTCATGTGCGGGGCCCAAGCCAAGTGTCTGGACCCAACGTGTGGTAAGCACCTCCAACCACAGTTCCTGAGTGGAAGCCTTAGCCATGCAGACTCAGTACCTTTCCGGAACTGACTCTGAATTACTATAACAACAAGACCAATCAATGCAAGTAAACTACATCCATGATATCTCCCAAAATAATTTTCAACCTATCACAATACGAAATCTACCCACATATTATAGTCCGCAAAACAAAATCTCAAAACTACAACAAAAAAACCTCCATTTTTTGTACACTAAATCACACACCTTTTTTAGTGTGGTAGTGACACAAAAAATACACTTAATAAAACACAAAACGTACCTAATACACTACCACGTCCTTGGCCTTAACACGTACGGTAATGTGCACGTAACTTGTGAGGGTGTGGCTTGTCTTTTCTTCTTACGTTACTCTCCGCCCTTTTTAGAGAGTGGCGGCGGTGCTTATAGCAGTGAATCTGGTGTGCCCCACAAAGGACACATACATCCAACACGTACGACCATTCCACTTGTTGGAAACTGCGGTTTCACATTCAATGGTAAGACCACACAATTATCTGATATGGACCCGGACGCTGGGTGACGAATTTGTACGTTTCCCGCTTTGGGGTGTATGACCTTGTCAGTATCACCCACTGACCTACAAGGTGCTCCAGGAGTTTAGCACTGCACTGTCCTGTTGGTTCCTGACGTTCAAGGTAGTGCCATTGGTTTTCTGTACTCACTTCCTTACCTCTCACGAAACTTTCGAGAGATTTAGCACAGGCTCGCCATTTTCCCCATCTTTAAGTTTTGATATGTTAGAACAAGTGGTACATCTTATACATAAACTGGCCGAAGAATAGGAGATTTCCTTGTACGATATGTGGCTGACAAGTTGCAGTATAAGAGGCCAAATGAGGCAGGTAAGAAAGAGCAGTCCACAGGTCCGAGGTGCCATAGTGAGCTGAGCTAGAAAATGTCTTGGTATCTAGCGAGTAACTAAGTGGAAGCCACTTAGAGACCTCCGTGGAAGGTAAGGGGTAAAATCGAGACACTGCACGGCTATGGACGCTACGTAGCATGACTAAATGTGATAAAAACAGAAGCCATTCATTAAAAAACACTAAAATAACTTCCTGACAAGCTACAAAAATCTGATAACAGTACTGAAACTGAAAAGAGGAGATTGGTTTAATAAAATTAGTATCATAATTATAAAACAAGTATTGTGAAAGTGACACGTGTGCAATTTTTTATATTAAAACAACAAATAATACAGACATATTTAAATATACAGGGTGATTATAATTAAAATTAAACTTTCAGTAGAAATAACACCACTGCTCAGAATGACGTCAAATTGCAACGGAATATTATCGGAGAATGGGGAAAACGTATGGCAGCAGACAAAAAGTAGTGTGAAAATTGATCAATTGATAGCGCTGTATGTGTCAGAATACGTAAATGAAAACACTTGTCATGCACACGACCCATTGAAGTTGGTATAAACACGCCGGGTACACGGTTTTTCCGCCCTTGGCGTCTGCGCGTTCGCCATGACTGTTTTAATGTAAGATCCCACTCTGCTTGTAAAGCAGTATTACAAGAATGATGACTGTGCACACGTCGCTCTGCAGAAGTTTCTGACACTGAAGGTTTTGAAAACAGGCGTTGGTCCGATGACTGCCCTGGGTCTGGAGAAAATGATAACAAATTACAAAAGACGGATTCTTTTGGCAGAGGGAGGAAACGAATTGATTCGGCGTCAGTGGAAGCAGTGACCACAGCAACGCACGAGGAGACGAGTTGTGGCGTGCAAACGTGTAGTGTACGGAAACTTGCCCGTAATTGGACATACCCGTGCGTAAAATCCTACGAAACATCCTTCTTTGTTATCCATTCAAAATTACCCATATGCACGAGTTGATTCCTATTGACCTGCCATCAAGAGAGAACTTTGCTTTAGAGTTTCTAGCTCGCATGGAAGTGGACAATGATTGGTCGCGGAAGATTTTGTGGACAGACGAAGCCCACTTCGATCTGACAGGAAATGTCAATACACAGAATTTTCGAATGTGGGCAACGGAAAATCTACACGCAAATCAACCAGTACCACTGCATCCTGAAAAGGCCAGTGTGTGGTATGGGTTTACGGCATCATGTATCATAGGGCGATATTTTTTCGAAGTAGCATGTTCTTCCGGTCCTGTTACCTGTATCGTCAAGGGTAGCGCTATGAGTGTCTTTTTCTCAGCCACGTCATACCAACTCTCCAGCAGAGTGGATGTGTGAACGAGATCATTTTTATGCAAGATGCCGCACCTCCGCACATTGCAAATCCAGGTAAGCAGCTGCTGAAGTGTCATTTCGGAACTGCTAGAACTATAAGCGACCTGGCCGTCCCGATGACCTGATCTTAATTTGAGTGCCTTCTGGCTGTGAGGCTATCTGAAAGATGTTGCATTCAGTGTTCCGATCACAAACTTAGTTGCATTGAAGGTACGCATTGCGCAACACGTTCTGAACGTGACTTCGGAAACACCTCGATCTGTTGTGGAACTCACTATTTCTCAATTTAAACTTGTTGTAGAAAACGTTTACAGCATATTGAACATGTTTAGCTCCAGTCATACGGAAATTAATAATGCAATTTTATTTTATACAGTTTTTGGGCTCAGTAAAATTAAAAACCGATTTTTCCATTCCTATGTGGTATGACTTTGCCGTAATGGATAGGCTTACGTAACTAACAGTATCACACGTATTCACCCGTGCACACTGAGTAGTACAGTTTGTTTAACGTCAAACGTACACCTTAGGCATTTTTGTATGATTCATTTGCCATTTTTAGTCGACCACTATTAAATTATGATGCTTACAGCGCCATCTATTGCTACATTTTGTAATTATTTATTTTTCTTCTGCCGTACGTTTTCACACTTCTATGATAATATTTCGTTGCAATTTGATGTCATTCTGACCAGAGACGTCATTCCTATAGCGGTTTGAAAGTTTAACATTAATTATAATCACCCTTTACATTTGATTCACAGGTACTGAAATAGGTTTTAAAATGAGCGCATTTAACAAATCAACACTGGGACCAAAATTTTTTATAAGTAAATTATTATATTTTTTTACTGAGTACAAAAAAAAAGTTCTTCGCAGAAACGCAAACACGTTAGCATCAGCATGAATTATTCGTACCGTAGGTGCAACCACAACGGAGTGGTATGTGTTGAGAGGCCAGACAAACGTGTGGTTCCTGAAGAGGGGCAGCAGCCTTTTCAGTAGTTGCAGGGGCAACACTCTGGATGATTGACTGATCTGGCCTTGCAACAATAACCAAAACGGCCTTGCTGTGCTGGTACTGCGACCGGCTGAAAGCAAGGGGAAACTACAGCCCTAATTTTTCCGGAGGGCTTGCAGCTTTACTGTATGGTTAAATGATGATGGCGTCCTCTTGGGTAAAATATTCCGGAGGTAACATAGTCCCCCATTCGGATCTCCGGGCGGGGACTACTCAAGAGGACGTTGTTAGCAGGAGAAAGAAAACTGGCGTTCTACGGATCGGAGAGTGGAATGTCAGATCCCTCAATCGAGCAGGCAGGTTAGAAAATTTAAAAAGGGAAACGGATAGGTTAAAGTTAGATATAGTGGGAGTTAGTGAAGTTCGGTGGCAGGAGGAACAAGACTTGGGTGAATACAGGGTTATAAATACAAAATCAAATAGGGGTAATGCAGGTGTAGGTTTAATAATGAATAAAAAATAGGAAAGCGGGTAAGCTACTACAAACAGCATAGTGAACGCATTATTGTGGCCAAGATAGATACGAAGCCCACACCTACTACAGTAGTACAGGTTTATATGTCAACTAGCTCTGCAATTGACGAAGCAATTGATCAAATGTATGATCAAATTAAAGAAATTATACATATAGTGAAGGGCGACGAAAATTTAATAGTCATGGGTGACTGGAATTCGGTAGTAGGAAAAGGGAGAGAAGGAAACATAGTAGGTGCACATGGTTTGGGGTAAGAAATGAAAGAGGAAGCCGTCTGTCAGAATTTTGCACAGAGCATAACTTAACCATAGCTAACACTTCGTTCAAGAATCATGAAGGAAGATTGTATACATGGAAGAATCCCGAAGATATTAAAAGGTATCAGATACATTATGTAATGGTAGGACAGAGATTTAGGAACCAGGTTTTAAATTGTAAGACATTTCCTGGGGCAGGTGTGGACCCTGACCACAATCTATTGGTTATGAACTGGAGATTAAAATTGAAGAAATTTAAAAAAGGTGTGAATTTAAGGAGATGGGACCTGGATAAACTGACTAAACCAGAGGTTGTACATAGTTTCAGGGAGGGCATAAGGGAAAAATTGACAGCAGTGGGGGAAAGAAATACAGTAGAAGAACAATGGGTAGCTCTGAGGGATGAAGTAGTGAAGACAGCAGAGGATCAAGTAGGTAAAAATATGAGGGCTAATAGAAATCCTTGGGTAACAGAAGAAATATTTAATATAATTGATGAAAGGAGGAAACATAAAAACGCAGTAACTGAAGCAGGTATAAAGGAATACAAAATTCTCAAAAATGAGATCGACAGGAAGTGCAAAATGGCTAAGCAGGGATGGGTAGAGGACAAATGTAAGGATGTAGAGGCTTATCTCACTAGGGGTAAGATAGATACTGCCTACAGGAAAATTAAAGAGACCTTTGGAGAAAAGACAACCACTTGTATGAATATCAAGATCTCAGATGGAAACCCAGTCCTAACCAAAGAAGGGAAAGCAGAAAGGTGGAAGGAGTATATAGAGGGTCTATACAAGGGAGATGTACTTGAGGACAATATTATAGAAATGGAAGAGAATGTAGATTAAGTTTAAGATGAAATGGGAGATACGATACTGCGTGAAGAGTTTGACAGAGCACTGAAAGACCTGAGCCGAAACAAGGCCCCGGGAGTAGACAACATTCCATTAGAACTACTGACGGCCTTGGGAGAGCCAGTCCTGACAAAACTCTACCATTTGGTTAGCAAGATGTATGAGACAGGTGAAGTACCCTCAGACTTCAAGAAGAATACAATACTTCCAATCCCAAAGAAAGCAGGTGTTGACAGACGCGAAAATAACCGGACTATCAGCTTAATAAGTCACAGCTGCAAAATACTAACAAGAATTCTTTACAGACGAATGGAAAAACTGGTAGAAGCCGACCTCGGGGAAGATCAGTTTGGATTCCGTAGAAAATTGGATCACGTGAGGCAATATGGACAATACGACTTACCTTAGAAGAAAGATTATGGAAAGGCAAACCTACGTTTCTAGCATTTGTAGACTTAGAGAAAGCTTTTGACAGTGTTGACTGGAATACTCTCTTCCAAATTCTAACGGTGGCAGTGGTAAAATACAGGGAGCGTAAGGTTATTTACAATTTGTACAGAAACCAGATGGCAGTTATAAGAGTCGAGTGGTATGAAAGGAAGTTAGTGGTTTGGAAGGGAGTGAGACAGGGTTGTAGCCTCTCCCCAATGTTATTCAATCTGTGCATGGAGGAAAAATTCGGAGTAGGTATTAAAATCCATGGAGAAGAAATAAAAACTTTGAGGTTCGACGATGACATTGTAATTCTGTCAGAGACGGCAAAGGACTTGGAAGAGCAGTTGAACGGAATGGACAGTGTCATGAAGGGAGAATATAAGACGAACATCAACAAAAGCAAAACGAGGATAATGGAATGTAGTAGAATTACGTCGGGTGATGCTGAGGGAATTAGATTAGGAAATGAGACACTTACAGTAAAGGAGTTTTGCTATTTGGGGAGGAAAATAACTGACGATGGTCGAAGTAGAGAAGATATAAAATGTAGACTGGCAATGGCAAGGAAAGTGTCTCTGAAGAAGAGAAATTTGTTTACATCGAGTATAGATTTAAGTATGAGGAAGTCGTTTCTGAAAGTATTTGTATGGAGTGTAGCCATGTATGGAAGTGAAACATGGACGATAAATAGTTTGGATAGGAAGAGAATAGAAGCTTTCGAAATGTGGTGCTACAGAAGAATGCTGAAGATTAGATGGGTAGATCACATAACTAATGAGGAGCTATTGATAGAATTTGGGGAGAGGAGGAGTTTGTGGGACAACTTGACGGGAAGAAGGGACCGGTTGGTAGGACATGTTCTGAGGCATCAAGGGATCACAAATTTAGCATTGGAGGCAGCGTGGAGGGTAAAAATCGTAGAGGGAGGCCAAGAGGTGAATATACTAAGCAGATTCAGAAGGATGAAGGTTGCAGTAGGTACTGGGAGATGAAGAAACTTGCACAGGATAGAGTAGCATGGAGAGCTGCAACATACCAGTCTCACGACTGAAGACCACAACAACAACATTGTTTTTATTTGTTTATGTTTATTTAGTAAGACGTTGCGAATTCATGTTTGTAAAGATGTTACTTGAATACTGTAGTGCAAAGCTGGCAACAGAGAATGAAGTTGTCCCTTTGTCTAGAGATAGCCATTCATGTACAAAATGGAATTTGAAATTCATTGTAAGGTAATAAGTGACTGTATTGAAATGGTTGTCAAGTGGAGTTGTTCAGTCATGTATAACACATACACTCCTGGAAATGGAAAAAAGAACACATTGACACCGGTGTGTCAGACCCACCATACTTGCTCCGGACATTGCGAGAGGGCTGTACAAGCAATGATCAGACGCACGGCACAGCGGACACACCAGGAACCGCGGTGTTGGCTGTCGAATGGCGCTAGCTGCGCAGCATTTGTGCACCGCCGCCGTCAATGTCAGCCAGTTTGCCGTGGCATACGGAGCTCCATCGCAGTCTTTAACACTGGTAGCATGCCGCGACAGCGTGGACGTGAACCGTATGTGCAGTTGACGGACTTTGAGCGAGGGCGTATAGTGGGCATACGGGAGACCGGGTGGACGTACCGCCGAATTTCTCAACACGTGGGGCGCGAGGTCTCCACAGTACATCGATGTTGTCGCCAGTGGTCGGCGGAAGGTGCACGTGCCCGTCGACCTGGGACCGGACCGCAGCGACGCACGGATGCACACCAAGACCGTAGGATCCTACGCAGTGCCGTAGGGGACCGCACCGCCACTTCCCAGCAAATTAGGGACACTGTTGCTCCTGGGGTATCGGCGAGGACCATTCGCAACCGTCTCCATGAAGCTGGGCTACGGTCCCGCACACCGTTAGGCCGTCTACCGCACACGCCCCAACATCGCGCAGCCCGCCTCCAGTGGTGTCGTGACAGGCGTGAATGGAGGGACGAATGGAGACGTGTCGTCTTCAGCGATGAGAGTCGCTTCTGCCTTGGTGCCAGTGATGGTCGTATGCGTGTTTGGCGCCGTGGAGGTGAGCGCCACAATCAGGACTGCATACGACCGAGGCACACAGGGCCAACACCCGGCATCATGGTGTGGGGAGCGATCTCCTAGACTGGCCGTACACCTCTGGTGATCGTCGAAGGGACACTGAATAGTGCACGGTACATCCAAACCGTCATCGATCCCATCGTTCTATCATTCCCAGACCGGCAAGGGAACGTGCTGTTCCAACAGGACAATGCACTTCTGCATGTATCCCGTGCCACCCAACGTGCTCTAGAAGGTGTAAGTCAACTACCCTGGCCAGCAAGATCTCCGGATCTGTCCCCCATTGAGCATGTTTGGGACTGGATGAAGCGTCGTCTCACGCGGTCTGCACGTCCAGCACGAACGCTGGTCCAACTGAGGCGCCAGGTGGAGATGGCGTGGTAAGCCGTTCCACAGGACTACATCCAGCATCTCTACGATCGTCTCCATGGGAGAATAGCAGCCTGCATTGCTGCGAAAGGTGGATATACACTGTACTAGTGCCGACATTGTGCATGCTCTGTTGCCTGTGTCTATGTGCCTGTGGTTCTGTCAGTGTGATCATGTGATGTATCTGACCCCAGGAATGTGTCAATAAAGTTTCCCCTTCCTGGGACAATGAATTCACGGTGTTCTTATTTCAATTTCCAGGAGTGTATATCTGGAATACAACAAAATCACCATATAACGTGATTGTCAGGGGACATGCTTAACTCCCACGTTATAGCGAACTCTTGGGTTGTCAAGCGTATGCAGTACAAGGACAAAATACGCATGAAAGAATGGGAAGAATACATAACGTAATATTATAACATGATACTATACTGTATTTAAACTTAAAGAAGATTGCAAGTGAAATGTATCAGAAACTTACTAAAAGGGGTACAGCAATTACCCAAACTACACTCAAATGTCGAACAAACAATAACGTTTGTTTCAGTGTGGTGTAAAAGGTACACTATCAGATAAAGTCTGGTAATTTACAACTCATCCTGCAAGGTGCAGTACGACATTAGTCTACTTTTTAAAAGCTGTCAATTAGCTTTTTTTGGTGACTTATACATCGCAGATTCTTTAGTGCGTATTGTTGTATGCTCTTCAGGTGAAACACCTCAATTTGATTTATTTCACTTTGTCGCTCCATCGAGCGTGTACTGGGAACATCAAGTGTACCTTCTTCTTCGGCTTCATCATCCTCACCCTAGTCTGCTTCACTCCTCTCATTTCGAACAGCATCAATAACGATCTCCGAAATCGGTTCTTTGTTGCAGACGATTACCTAACGATTGAGGTCTTAAAGAACAATACTGCACGGTTGAACATAAAATGCAGACGGGTTTGCTGCGCGGTCTGGGGCAACTTGTCACGGTTCGCGCAGATCTCCCCGACAGAGGTTAGAGTCCTCCCTCGGGCTTAGGTGTGTGTGTGTGTGTGTGTGTGTGTGTGTGTGTGTGTGTGTGTGTGTGTGGGTGTGTGTGTGTGTGTGTGTTGTCCTTAGCGTAAGTTAATTTAAGCTAGTTTTAAGTAGTGTGTAAACCTAGGGATCGATGTTCTCAGACGTTTAGTCCCATAAGAACTTAACACAAATTTCCAATTTGCATGCAACTTGATGTCACTGCTGTTGAAATATATGTCACTATACTGTTCATACGTTACGTTTTCTTCAATGGAAAATCTGTACCAGCAATTCCTAAAAGTGATAGGACCGATGTTTTGCAAAGTCAGGCCTACTGAGTACAAAACATCTTCAGATTTACAGATCTCATTTCCTCATTTGAACTTGAACCTAGAGGTTCACGGTGACAATGAGCCTTAAATGCACGTATGACACTCTGATCCAGTGGCTGAATTAATGGATTTGTGTTTTTTTGGCAAAACGTTTTTCTTCCCATCTCTCATTGCAATACGTCAGCTGATGAATGAGCTAGACAGTGATCAAGGATTAGTAGAGCTTCTTCTCTCAGTGTAGGTGACGTAGGTGCTTCCTCACCTCCGGAACAAATTCTTTCCGAAACCAGTTGGAGAGAATTTCACGGGTAATCCAAGAATGCTTTGAAGCCTCTAAGTGACTTGAAATGATGATATGTTCACATCTTGAAACATTTAGGGTTTTTAATTTTGCCTATAATAAGAGGCTGCCCTAATTATTTGTGGCAAAGACGAGGATTATTCTGTCTTTATTTATTTTCAGTGCACTTTTATTTCCTGATATTTTTTTTTTGTATCGAGAGTGCTGTTTGGAAGCAGTCAGTACTGTAGCTCTGTTTAGCTCTGATTCACCACAGTTACATACTTAACGATCATTTAAATTTTCTGCTGCTATTAGTCTGAACTGTGAACCAGACTTCTTGCTTCTGTGATCGTTTGGCGAATTCCACGGCCACATTTCCAGCTTGAAAACCAACCGTCGCTAGCTAAAAAAATCTTTGTTACCATGCAAAGCAAAGTGAAATTTATCAGCTTTGTCCTGAAAGTGGCACACCTTTGCTGCTCTTTATTAAAGACCAGCTAGAAAGATATTCTTCAAGTTGACTGTCTTTTCCTTTTTAGTCCTATTTTTGTCCAGTCTCACACCACTTTCGTAAGCGTCTACAGAACTTCTAAGTTAATTTTCTTCTTTCACTCACCAACTCGCGTGACGAACTTACTTTAGTTTCATAATTCTTCGCACGATCAGTAATTGTTACTTTGTCTCTTACAGAATACGCTTCTCGTTCCTGTGAAGTCGTAAGAAGCACACATCTAGGCAGTGAATAAATAATACATGATCTATATGATAAAGGTGCTGATTTAGATCATTAGCAAGCACTATTGCTTAATCAGTTAGTTTACAGCATCACATTGTTAACCGCGAGATGCGTATACAAAGTTTCTGTCCAACAACAATCCTTATTTACTGACAAGACAAACAAAAGTTAGCGTTTATTACGTCCATCTATTATGGTTCTTGTTTAGAGAGCTCGGAGGTTGCAGCAGTAAATTACACCACTTCATAAAGGCTACATACAGACTATGATAAGATTTTTTCAAATTTGTAAAATATACTGAGTGTGCTAAAAGTCATTTATAAACGATATTTAATTTTTTGGGACGTATTTTATACCGCATTATACCCGAGTCCGCGATATATCAGAGTGCCGTATATTGGGCTTTTTCTGTATTTAAAAGTGAAGGGCATGCTGATACGAGCGCTCTTTTGATTAAGGTAGTCTATCTCATGACAAAGTAAATATAAGGGGCCTTTGCCGTCAACAGGTTATTGGGCAAAGTGGTAAGCCACTGTGCGGCATATGAGCAGCGCGATTGCGTGGTATGTAGCTACTTTGGACTTAGTTATTTCAGTGCAACGGTTTGCAACCTTGGGAATGTTTATCCACTGTGTACTATATATTTGTTACTGAACTTTACTTTGGTGAACAAGTTATTCAAATAGATGTGAGTGAACTGGCTAAATGTGGAGAATTAAACGTTGCATGTGGGCACTCTGCTTGTCTTTGATGGCACTACTACTTAAAATTATACTTGTTTCACTCTACATAATATTAAAATTTTTAAGGTCACAGTTCAATATAACTTGTTTTCTTGTATTCACTAAAATTAAGATTGAATCTTAATGTTGTTGTCAGGGTATATCCTTTTCTAACAGACCATTCCCATATCGTGTTATTTAGTATTTCAAATTTATCTGTGCTTTTCCATTTTTTTATTAACTTCCTTAGGCTGGCCTTTCATGATTTGAAATATTTCATTGTGCCACAATGTATCAGTGTGCAACAGGCTCCGTAGGTTATATCAGTGGAGCCCTAAGTTCTGTATGGTTGTATGCTCGGCCTGTTGTGGTTAGATAGCAACAAATTGGTTTCATTTGACGTTCAGTTTCACTTCATTTATCTGTTACCATAAACCGTATAGTACGTTGCAGTTTGACTGTCTCGAGTAGCGGCTACATTTTGCGTCCAACCAATAGAAAATCTGAAAAGGAAAATGCAAAGGCCCAATTTATATGTAGTAGGGGTCAGTGAAGTGAAGTGAAGTGAAAAGAAGACAAGGATTTCTGGTCAGATAACTATAGGGTAATATCAACAGCAGAAGAAAATTGTATAATGAGAGTAGCATTCGTTATGGATAGGAACGTAGACTTGTTCTTATCAAAATCGACAGCAAACCAACACCAACAAAGATAGTTCAGGTGTACATTGCTATGTCGCAGGCTGAATACGAAGAGATAGAGGAAGTGTATGGGGATACTGAAAGGGTTATACAGTATTTAAAGAGATATGAAAATCTAGTAGTCATGGGACACTGGAAAGCAGTTGTAGGGGAAGGAGTAGAAGAGAAGGTTACAGGCGAATATGGACTTAGGACAAGGAATGAGAGAAGGGAAAGGCTAATTGAGTTCTGTAAGAAGTTTCAGCTAGTACTAGCGAATACCCTGTTCAAGATTCACAAGAGTTGGTGGTATCCTTGGAAAAGGCCGGGTGATACGGGAAGATTTCAGTTAGATTACATCATCGTCAGACAGAGATTCCTAAATCAGGTACTGGATTGTAAGGCGTACCCAAGAGCAGACATAGACTCAGATCGCAACTAGTGGTGACGAAGAGTAGGCGGAAGTTTATGACATTAGTCAGGAAGAATCAATACGCAAACAAGTGGGACATGGAAGTTCTAAAGAATGACGAGAAACGGTTGAAGTTCTGTAAGCAATAAGCAATAGCTCAGTAGGCAATACAGTTGAAGAGGAATGGACATCTCTAAAAATCGCAATCACCTGCAAAGAAAATCATAGGTACAAAGAAGGTAACGGCGAAGAAACCATGGGTAACAAAAGAAGTACTTCAGCTGATCGATGAAAGGATGATGTACAAAAGTGCTCAGGGAAATCCAGGAATTCAGAAATACAAATTGCTGAGGAATGAAATAAATAGGAAATGCAGGGAAGCTAAGATGAAACGGCTGCACAAAAAAATGTGAAGACATCGAAAAAGAAATGATTGTTGGAAGGACAGACTCAGCATACAGGAAAGTCAAAACAACCTTCGGTGACATTAAAAGCAATGGTAATAACATTAAGAGTGCAACGGGAATTCCACTTTTAAATGCAAAGGAGAGAAAGGATAGGTGGAAAGAATACATTGAAAGCCTATGTGAGGGGGAAGATTTCTCTGATGTGATAGAAGAAAAAACAGGAATCGATTTAGGAGAAATAGGGGATCCAGTATTATAATCAGAATTTGAAAGACTTACGATGAACTAAGGCAGAAGGAATGGATAACATTCCATTAGAATTTCTAAAATCACTGGGGGAAGTGGCAACAAAACGACTATTCACGTTGGTGTGTGGAATGTACGAGTCTGGCGACATACCATCTGACTTTCGGAAAAACATCATCCACACAATTTAGAAATGGCAAGAGCTGAAAAGTACGAGAATTACCGCACAACCAGCGTAGCAGCTCATGCATCCAAGTTGCCTACAAGAATAATACACAGAAGAATGGAAAAGGAAATTGAGGATACACTAGATGACGATTATATTGGCTTTAGGAAAGGTAAAGGCACGAGAGAGGCAATTCTGACGTTGCTGTTAATAATGGAATAATGGCACCAAGACACATTCATATGATTTGTCGACTTGGTAAAAGCGTTCAACAATGTAAAGTGGTGCAAGGTGTTCGAAATTCTGAGAAAAGTAGGGGTAAGCTATAGGGAGAGACGGGTTTCATACAATACGTACGACAGCCAAGAGGGAATAATAAGAGTGGACAACCAAAACGAAGTGCTCGTATTAAAAAGGATGTAGCCTTTCGTCACTACTGTTCAATCTGTACATCGAGGAAGCAATGATGGAAATAAAAGAAAGGTTCAGGAGTTGAATTAAAATGAAAGGTGAAAAGATATCAATGATATGATGACATTGCTATCCTGAGTGAAAATGAAGAAGAATTACATGATCTGCTGAACGAAATGAACAGTCTAATGAGGACAGAGTATGAATTGAGAGTAAATCGAAGAAAGACGAAGGTAATGAGATGTAGTAGAAAGGAGAACAGCGAGAAACTTAACATCAGGATTGATGGTCACGAAGTAGATGAAGTTAACGAATTCTACTACCTAGGAAGTAAAATAACAGATGACGGTCGGAGCAAGGAGGACATCAAAAGCAGAGTAGGAATCGAAAAAAGGACATTCCTGGCCAAGAGAAGTCTACTAATATCAAATATCGGCCCTAAGTTGAAGAAGAAATTTCTGAGAATGTACGTCTGCGGTACAGCATTGTATGTTAGTGAAACATGGACTGTGGGAAAACCGGAACAGAGGAGAATCTAAGCGTTTGAGATGTGGTGCTATAAACAAATGTTGAAAATTAGGTGGACTGATAAGGTAAAGAATGAGGCGGTTCGGCGCAGAATCGAAGAGGGTAGGAATATGTGGATAAGGAGAAGGGATATGACATACACTCCTGGAAATTGAAATAAGAACACCGTGAATTCATTGTCCCAGGAAGGGGAAACTTTATTGACACATTCCTGGGGTCAGATACATCACATGATCACACTGACAGAACCACAGGCACATAGACACAGGCAACAGAGCATGCACAATGTCGGCACTAGTACAGTGTATATCCACCTTTCGCAGCAATGCAGGCTGCTATTCTCCCATGGAGACGATCGTAGAGATGCTGGATGTAGTCCTGTGGAACGGCTTGCCACGCCATTTCCACCTGGCGCCTCAGTTGGACCAGCGTTCGTGCTGGACGTGCAGACCGCGTGAGACGACGCTTCATCCAGTCCCAAACATGCTCAATGGGGGACAGATCCTGAGATCTTGCTGGCCAGGGTAGTTGACTTACACCTTCTAGAGCACGTTGGGTGGCACGGGATACATGCGGACGTGCATTGTCCTGTTGGAACAGCACGTTCCCTTGCCGGTCTGGGAATGGTAGAACAATGGGTTCGATGACGGTTTGGATGTACCGTGCACTATTCAGTGTCCCCTCGACGATCACCAGAGGTGTACGGCCAGTGTAGGAGATTGCTCCCCACACCATGATGCCGGGTGTTGGCCCTGTGTGCCTCGGTCGTATGCAGTCCTGATTGTGGCGCTCACCTCCACGGCGCCAAACACGCATACGACCATCATTGGCACCAAGGCAGAAGCGACTCTCATCGCTGAAGACGACACGTCTCCATTCGTCCCTCCATTCACGCCTGTCGCGACACCACTGGAGGCGGGCTGCACGATGTTGGGGTGTGAGCGGAAGACGGCCTAACGGTGTGCGGGACCATAGCCCAGCTTCATGGAGACGGTTGCGAATGGTCCTCGCCGATACCCCAGGAGCAACAGTGTCCCTAACTTGCTGGGAAGTGGCTGTGCGGTCCACTACGGCACTGCGTAGGATCCTACGGTCTTGGCGTGCATCCGTGCGTCGCTGCGGTCCGGTCCCAGGTCGACGGGCACGTGCACCTTCCGCCGACCACTGGCGACAACATCGATGTACTGTGGAGACCTTACGCCCCACGTGTTGAGCAATTCGGCGGTACGTCCATCCGGTCTCCCGTATGCCCACTATACGCCCTCGCTCAAAGTCCGTCAACTGCACATACGGTTCACGTCCACGCTGTCGCGGCATGCTACCAGTGTTAAAGACTGCGATGGAGCTCCGTATGCCACGGCAAACTGGCTGACATTGACGGCGGCGGTGCACAAATGCTCCGCAGCTAGCGCCATTCGACAGCCAACACCGCGGTTCCTGGTGTGTCCGCTGTGCCGTGCGTCTGGTCATTGCTTGTACAGCCCTCTCGCAGTGTCCGGAGCAAGTATGGTGGGTCTGACACACCGGTGTCAATGTGTTCTTTTTTCCATTTCCGGGAGTGTATATTAAGGCAGGAGGGAATGACTCCCATGGTACTAGAGGGAGCTATAGAGGGCAAAAACTGTACAGGAAGACAGAAACTGGAATATATCCAGCAAATAATTGATGACATAGGTTGAAAGTGCCTTATCAAACCTGTCAGAACACTGACAAAAAAAACAACAACAAAAAACACTACTTTGTACATCAATAGACCTGTCAATTCATAGTTCTTCGAATTGTAAGCTGCAACACCGTATGGCAATAAAGCATACTCATCGTTACTATGGCTATTCATATAGTGGCTTAGCAGTTTTTTTTGAATGTACATGCTCCATTCTTTGATTTACCTGTGGGTCTAATAGGCTCGTTATCTGCATGCAAACAAGGGGTAGGTGGTACAACTGCTTCATACATTCCGACATAAAATTGGGTCTCTAATTCGGAATTAAAGTGCCTGGAACACCAAACTGTAGTAACCAGTTAGTCATTATCTCCTGCGCCGATTCAGGACTGCGATCATTACCACATAATGCGAGAAATGGTCAGGTGTCACAACTTACAGGTTCCCGACTGTTTGGCAAAAAGGTCATAAAAGATCAATCCCAAACATTTAAAAAATTTTGCTGATTTCTGGTAATCTTTGCAGCAGAATATGTTTATGGCTCAGCTTTGCATGGCGTGCACATGACACAGACTTTTTAACATACTGCTCTACATCTTGTCTACACGTACACCACTGATATTGTTCAGGTACTCATTTTTCAGCTATTCTATGCCCTCTATGTCCGCAGCTCGTGGTCTCGCGGTAGCGTTCTCGCTTCCCGAGCACGGGGTCCCGGGTTCGATTCCCGGCGGGGTCAGGGATTTTTCACCTGCCTCGTGATGACTGGGTGTTTGTGTCGTCTTCATCATCATCATCAATCATCCCCATTACGGTCGGAGGAAGGCAATGGCAAACCACCTCCACTAGGACCTTGCCTAGTATGGCGGCGCGGGTCTCCCGCGTCGCTCCCCTACGCTCGGTAAACGGAGTATGGGACTCATCATCATCATCATGCCCTCTATTAACAGATAATACATAACCACATGTCCGTTAGTCACTTCTTCTTATAGTATCACAACACAGGGCCTAAGATTTGTTGCCTTGCATGATACACCGTTGTGTATGACGAACTGTGGTTGCATTGCAAATATTTTGCAGGCCTTGTCAGCAGCACGTACTCTTTGCCACTCCACAATGGTGTGACCTACTGTCCATATTACACCAGTCTTTGTACTGAGGCCATCTACGTTAACTTTTTTTTCTTATTTGTGAATTACTTCAAAATAAAATTAATTTTAGATTCAGCTCTTAACATTTTAGTCTACTTGATGGATCCCTTAATCCAAAGAATCACTTTTTCCCGAATAAACAGCCCTGAATGTACGCTGAGGTGACAGAGCTCAAGGGATGCTGATATGCTGATGGCTGTAGTATCGTGTACACAAGCTATAAAAGGCCAATGCATTGGTGGCGCTATCCTTTGCACTCAATTGAGTCATATGAAAAGGTTTCCGACCTGATTGTGACTACTTTAAGGGAATTAAGAAACTTTCAACGTGGAATGACAGTTGGAGCTGGACCCAAGGGACATCTCATTTCTCAAATCATAAGAGAATTTAGTATTCCGAGATAGTGTCGAGAGTGTGTCAAGCATACCAAATTTGAGGCATTACCTCTCACCACGGACAACACAGTGGCCAGAGACCTTCACTTAACGAGCGAGAGCAGCGGCGTTTTTATAGAGTTGTCAGTGCTAACAGACAAGCAAATGAGAGTGAAATATCAGCAGAAATAAATGTGGAACGTACAACGATCATATCCATCACGAGAGGGTTATGAAATTTGACATTAATGGGCTATGGCAGCAGACGAGCAACGCGAGTGCCATTGCTTAAGAACAAGACATCACCTGTAGTCCTCCCTTAGATTGTTGCCATATTGTTTGGATCCTAGATGACTGGAAAATGGTGGTCTGGTAGGATGAGTCCTGATTTCACTTGGTAGGAGATGGCTGTAGGGTTAGAGTGTGGTGCAGACTCCAACAATCCATAGGCCTAAGTTATCAGAACTGTTCAAGCTGGTGGTGGGTCCTTAATGGTGTAGGCTGTATTTACATGGAATGGACTGGGTCCTCTCTAACTGAACCTATTATTGCAAATAAATAGTTACCTTAAGCTACTTGGAGACCATTTTTAGTCATTTATGGACCTAATGTCCCCAAAAAACGATTTTTATGGATGATAATTCACCATGTCAAGGCACCATAATTGTTAGCTAGTGGTTTGAAGAATGGTCTAGACAATTCAAGTATAAGATTTGGTACTGAGGTCTGCAGGCATGAATCCTATCGAAAATTTATGGAACATAATCAAGAGGTCCCCCCATGAACCGTGGCCCTGGGGGAGACTTGCGTGCCTCAGCGATACAGATGGCCATACTGTACGTGCAGCCACAACGTAGGGGTATCTATTGAGAGGCCAGACACACGTGTGGTTCCTAGAGAGGGGCAGCAGCCTTTTCATTAGTTGCCGGGACAACAACTTAGATGATTGACTGTTCTGGCCTTGTAACATCAACCAAAATGGTCTTGCTGTGCTGGTACTAATTACGGCTGACAGCAAGGGGAAACTTTCCGAGGGCATGCAGCTTTAGTGTATGGTTAAATGATGATAGTGTCCTCTTGGATAAAATATTCCGGAGGTAAAATAGTCCCCCATTCGGATTTTCGGGCGCGGATTTCTAAGGAGGACGTCATTATCAGTAGGAAAAATCCTGGCGTTCTACGGATCGGAGCGTGGAATGTCAGATTCCTTAATAGGGCAGGCAGGTTACAAAATTAAAAAAAGGGAAATGGATAGGTTAAAGTTAGATATACTGGGAATTACTGAAGTTCAGTGGCAGGAGGAACAAGACTTCTGGTCAGGCGAATACAGGGTTATACATGCAAAATCAGATAACGGTAATGCGGGAGTGGATAAGCTACTACGAACAGCATAGACACAAATACCAACACGCACGAGTTTATATGCCAACTAGCTTCCCGCAGGTGGTGAAGAGATTGAAGAAATGTATGATGCGATAAAAGAAATTATTCCTATAGTTAAGGGAGACGAAAATTTAGTAGTCATGGGAGACTGGAACGCGATTGTAGGAAAAGGAAGAGATGGAAAAGTGGTAGGTGAACATGGACTGGCTGCAAGGAATGAAAGAGGAGGCCGCCTGGTAGAATTTTACACAGAGCATAACTTAATCATAGCTGATACTTGGTTTAAGAATCATGAACGAAGGTTGTATACATGGAAGAGGCCTGGAGACACTGGAAGGTTTCAGATAAATTATATAATGGTAAGCCAGAGATTTCGGATTTAGGTTTTAAATTGTAAGACATTTCCAGGTTTAGAAGTGGACTCTGACCACAATTTATTGGTTATGAACTGTAGATTAAAACTGAAGAAACTGCAGAAAGGTAGGAATTTAAGGAGGTGGGACCAGCATAAACTAAAAGAATTAGAGGTTGTAGAAAGTGTGAGAGAGAGTATTAGGGTAAGATTGACAAGAACAGGGGAAAGAAATACAGTAGAAGAAGAATGGGTAGCTATGAGAGATGGAATAGCGAAGGCAGCAGAGGATCAAGTAGGTAAAAAGAAGAGAGATAATAGGTATCCTTGCGTAGCAGAAGAGATATTGAATTTAATTTATGAAATGAGAAAATACAAAAACCAGTATGTGAAGCAGGTGAAAAGAATACATACGTCTCAAAAATGAGATCGACAGGAAGTGCAAAATGGCTAAGCAGGGATGGTTAGGGGGCAAATGTAAGGATGTAGAAGCATGTATCACTAGGGCTAAGATAGATACTGCCTACAGGAAAATTAAAGAGACCCTTGAAGAAAAGAGCACTACCTGCATGAATATCAAGAGCTCAGATGGAAAACCCATTATAAGCAAAGAAGGGAAAGCAGAAAGGTGGAAGGAGTAATTTTTTTTTTAATTTGTGGTAAGTTCCTATGGGACCGATCTGCTGAGGTCATCGGTCCGTAGGCTTACACACTACTTAATCTAACTTTAACTTACGCTAAGGATAACACTTACACCCATGCCCAAGGGTATGGCCACGGAAGTAGACAACGTTCCAGTTGAACTACTGATAGCCTTGGGAAAGCCAGCCACGACAAAACTCTTCCATCTGGTGAACAAGATGTATGAGAAAATCGAAATACCGTCAGACTTCAAGAAAAACTTAATAATTCCAATCCCAAAGAAAGTAGGTGTTGACAGGTGTGAAAATTACCAAAGTATTAGTTTAATGAGTCACAGTTTTAGGATACTAACACGAATTTTTTAAAGATTTTATATTTTTGGAGTCCTGAAGAAAGACGCTCGTGGCCATCGATTTGCTTCAGAATGAAGAGGTGCAAGCCCAGGTACAGTCATGGATCTGCAGTCAATAGCAAACATTTTTCCATGAAGGCATTGACCATCTTGTCTCACAGTGGGAGGAATGTATTAACTGTGGCGAATACTTTTAAAACAATGAACAGCTGATTTTCCATTGCCTTTTTTTAATTTGATTACCCCATTTTACATTTATTCCCGGAAAATAATTTGCTTGCACCTGAAAAATTAATACGGCCGAACGCAGTGAATGCATTTCAACACCGCATATTATAAGGGACGATCAAAAAGTTACCGTTCAAAGGCCATACAGTCCAGAATCAGTACGTGAATCAGGCAAAATCGCCGAGAGTATTGAAGCAATCGTCCGATTGACAATCCAGGTTGAAAATGTCCATTTGATGCTGCTGCATAAAGAAGTCCATTACTACTTGCTGAACACCCTTATCCGACAGGAATCGTTGGTCCTTCAAGGCCTTTTTCATGGAACTGAAGGCGTGATAATCGAATGGGTAGTGATAAGGACTGTAGGAAGGGCGCTGTAGTGACGTCCACTTGAGTTGGTGTAATTGTGCATTACAACATTTTCTGTGTTGGGAAGTCCTGTACATATTCTTCATTCTCCGATGGATGTCTATCGGTATTTATCCTTCAGCAGCTAAGAAAAGAATAACAGCACGTTGGTCCGGTTTGGACGCGTTTGGTACTAACGTCGCCATAGCTTCCGTACTACCGCACATACGTCGAAAGGACACGAGTGTCACGTTAACTCCTTGCCTGCATGTCGGTGTTTATACACTGGCATCAAAGTCTCGCTACGTTGGATATACGCTGCATCACGGCCCACAATCGGAAACTTTTTGATCGCCTCTGATACATAGTGTGTAGAGTTTAACCGCCTCCATGAGTTTCAAACTTGCCACAGAGGCGTACGCTGCTATATCCAATGCAAGCTGTGATTCCTAACGTCCACTGCGGCAGTCAAAGTTTCATGTCTGTATACATTTCTGTAGCGTTAAAATTTATTGCGAGCGCCCTCTGAAGGATCTGGGATTGCCGTAGTCATTTAACTGCTATTTATTCCCATTTTGCTCCTGTCTGTTATGCCCTTTACTTTTCCTACAGTCGCCGGCCGCTGTGACCGAGCGGTTCTAGGCGGTTCAGTCCAGAACCGCGCGACTGCTATGGTCGCAGTTTCGAATCCTGCCTCGGGCATGGCTGTGTGTGATGTCCTTAGGTTAGTTAGGTTTAAGTAGTTCTAAGTTCCAGGGGACTGATGACCTCAGATGTTAAGTCCCATAGTGCTCAGAGCCATTTTTTTGACCACAGTCCCGTTTTCGATGTGCAATTTTCCCACATTTCCTACTCTGTCTCTGACGACGGTCTCGTTGTATGTCACCCAAACTATCACAGCTGTAATATTAATTTATGTCAGTGGTAAATATTTCTACTATAACGGACTCTGTTTACCGTATCTGTTTATGAAGCCGATGCTCTGTCTATGTCTCTACATAAGTTCCTTGGAAATTCGATGCGTGTTTTTATGTACTCGTTGGGTAGCGAAACCCGTAGAAGCACGTCCAAAGTTCTCTACTCTGCTTCCTACCGATGTGCCCTTTTTGCGTTGTCACTATCGATTAACTCATTAATATTCAGTTTCCTTCTTCTATCCACAAAAGATTCGATGGATTTGCTCTACTTCTGTGATACACTATTTAATTGTTCATGGTTGTACCTACAACTAATCCGCCTCCTATACCGTTTTACCAAATCTCTCCTTAGTCACAATTTATTAAGTCTGAAGACTTAATTGCATAAGTCTTCCCATCCACTGTCAAACGTAACGTGGTCATCTGATACAACTGCACATCAGTCCAACAACCCATCTTTGCAGCTGTCAGAGGTTTATCCAGAAACACTAGTACTGCCTTTCCTGCCCTGCCTGAAAAAGTATCAACTAGACTAGCTGTGGTACTTTACAGAATGGGTACCAATAAATTAGATGAGGCTCTGCCCTAGTCCAAAGATAGAACTGTCTAGATAGCTTTGAAATACCTGTTATCATTTTAGCTGCCCGAAGTAATAAAGACTGAACCGTTCCCTGAGTGGTAACACGTGCGTCTTTGATGCACTCACTGTAAAGTCTCAGTCTGACACGCTAGGTAAATACAATGGGATGAACACATGGCACTTAATCTTAACACTATGACAAAATGTCTTATATACAAGTGAATTTCAGTACCTCAATGTTAACCATACACGCACGTCGCACTCCATGGCGTAAGCGTGAAGCACAATAAGGGCAACGACAATAGAGAAGACACTGTAGGCCAGCAAATTATGTTCGCCGCTCGTGGTCTAGCGGGTAGCGTTTTTGCCTCTGTATCACGGGGTCCTGAATTCGATTCCCGGTCGGATCGAGGATTTTCTCTGCCTGGGGACTGGGAGTTTGTGTTGCCCTCATCATTTTATCAGCATCATTTATGACAGTGGCTAGATTGGATTGTGTAAAAAACTGTACTCTCTCAGTGTGCCCCCTCTGACGGCAACGTAAGTCTGTATTCTCTCATGCAAACTACCATAGAGGTGGCTAATGATGTCCTCCGATAAAGTGACCCAGGCGTCTTGCGCGCTTTCTGTTGCAATTCGGCAATGGTTCTCATGGGCCTTGGACAACGGTAAGTTCCCGCATCACCATGTCCCTCACTTGTTCAATTGGTGAGACGTCTGGTGATCTCGCAATGGCAGCAGAACGGGGATAAAGGCCTGTGCAATGTAGTGGGCAGTAGTGGTTGCTGTGTAAGAGCACAACAGCAAGTGAACGCCCCAATCTTTGACACCTTGCGGATTTATTGGTTATATTTCTTTGCATGTTATTAAACGTAAAGTACATGTGATAATCTGACATACACGGCAGTAAATCCACCGCACTGTGTTGCGTTGTTCCACCAGACTCGGTGAAACTTGGCATCAGGGTCGCGACCACACCTTCACTTGGGCACGTTTTAAGGAGCTTTTGCGCATGCACAACTGGTGTGACTCAATTACCTTTCGGATCAAATACGTAAGGAGTTGATAAAAAAAATGTGCACAGCTCACGGCGTGCACTCCTAGCACTCAGCACTCAACATCAAAGTTTGCGTTAATGCCACCAAGTGGTAGCACGCTGCAGCAAACTTCTATCCACGTTCGCTGGGCACAAATCCTGTTGGACGGTAGTACATTCTACAGATGCCAGTTCACTCACTAAATTGTAAGATTAGATTGGACATCAGTACATGATATATGTATACTGATAGAAAAAAGTATTTTTTGGGACTCTGAATGAGATATTGTTTTGGGTTTTATCATACAGTAACCTGTTTGAGTAGCTGAGAACCATAAAACACATCACCGTCGATTGTGAGACTGTAGGATTTATTCGGGCTTCTGATATATACTGCTCTTGTGGTGGTCAGGTTTATCTGTACTATAGGCCACGCTGAACATTCACAAGAAACTGTCTCACTGGCTTCTCTGATATTAACTTAAATGTGAACGGTCGAAGACGATGTGCTTTTGGCCCTTATGGCTCTCAGCGTTTCATTTATATTCTAGTCAAGTGACCTTGTTGGTAGATAGCACTACTTGAATTTAATAATTTCCGAAAACGGGAGGTGTGTTTGGAGTTAGTTGTTTACTTTGCGGGAATCGGCTTCCCTGTGCAGTGTCAACATGAACTCCGTTGAAAGTGTATTGAGCGCTAAGAGAAAAGAAAATTACCAGGAAAAGTTAGCGCAGAGGAACCCCCTCCATCCGACCAGATCCGTTGTCTGAGAAAGTGACAAAATCAAATAAGTGTGGCTGCAAGGGAACATTAAACAAAGTAGTTATAATAATCATAAATTGTTGTTCGGATGCAACGTAAGAATGCCTGATTTTAAGCCCAGAAGTTAATTCTTTAACTAATAACTAATACATAAATTAGGGACACTGCACATTTGTGCGAAAAAATGAAAAAGCACGAAAGCTCCCACTTACACATGAGAGCGAAACAGATATTAGCGAAAGCTTAAACATTATTTCATTCTTGTCATTAACTGTACTTAATTATGTACAAAACAACAAATTTCCACCCAAACAATTCTATTATTATTAACAGTGACTGAAGTTATATAAACATGTTGATAAGCGTAACTTTCATACAGTAGACGCCATTAATTGCTCACTTTCATATTTATCTGAATTTAAAAGTTCGTGAACTCCCAGAATGTATACAGGAGCGGCCACTGGTGGTGGGGGGCACTGTTTAATTAACGCTGCAGAAACACTAAACGTGACCGCGAGTTGTAACTGATTCCGCCCCCCCCTCCCTCCCCACCGTGAAGCCTGGGTTGGGACCTATGTGTCGAAGGTGAATACACCCTGGAATAGGTCGCACACGTGGACGTCTATCTCTCGCATACAGACTGAACCTACTGTCATTTCTGAAGACAAGAGAGCGCCATTCCACTCTCCAGTCGACTTTTTCACGATACCAGCAGGTACAACATGTGTCAGGATTTTGTCCCTGTATGATGATGTGCCGGTCTTGACGTTTGTCTGTATTACGCGTACGTTCTGAACCTGGTATATAGCTGCGGGAATATTTTCATTTTCGTCCAATATACGTCACAGTTGCGATAATAGCCATTTCTTTGTAGCGACTAGTTTCGGAACATCACGTCCATTTTCAAATCGTAGCCTCATCATACAGTCCACGAATGTGCATATGAGTAACCTAATGCTCATATTCGTCGTTAGAAATCATTACGTGAAAACAAAATATGTGCTTCATATGATTATATAATAAGGTTTCTTTCCAATCGGACGCGACTTTCGTTGCCCCGTTAGATTGGAAGGAAACCTTATTATACACTCATATGAAATTTAACCAAAACTAAAAGTGTATTGCTCTCGGTAGTATAACTGCGCTACCTAAGGAAAGGGACCTCCACCGTCTTGTAAAACTGTCCCTGTATATTCAGCGACTTGTTAGGAGGACGACTTTATTAACGGACTAGCTCAGAAACCCGACATTTACCGGTATTTATTTTTTCCAGTTTTCTATTAGTCCATCTCGTCCTTCATCCTCTCTCTGTCCATTTCCTCCTTTCCCTTCTCTATTTCCATCTCCTCCTCCCCCTATTCATCTCCTCCCCTTTCCTTTCTCTGTCCATTTCGTCCTCCCCCTCTGTCTGTCCATCTCCTTCTCCTTCATCTTTCTGCCTGTCCCTTCCTTCCCCTATGTCTGTCCATCAAGTGCTCTTTTCTTTTTCTTTCCATCTCCTCTTCTCCCCTCTCTGTCCATCTCTTCCTCTTCGTATCTGTAGGTACATCCTCGTTCTCCTCGTATTCCCTTGTCTCTCCACGTTAGCACACTCACCTCAATAGGAGTCTTGTGGTTCTTGCCCCTACAATATTTCTTTACTGGCCGTAACTAATACGTCTACCAAATTTGACTGAAATCGTTCCATGGGCTTAGTATGAGTTTTACCTGTGGTTTTGCTCTCATATGCCCATGTAAAAAATACACTGAAGGACCAAAGAAACTGGTTTAAGCATGCGTATTCAAATACAGAGATCAGAGATATGTAAACATGGAAAATACGGCGCTGTGGTCGGCAACGCCTATATAAGACAACAAGTGTCTGACGCAGTTGTCAGATTGGTTACTACTGCTACGATGGCAGGTTATCAACATTTAAGTGAGCTTGAACATGGTGTTATAGTCGACGCACGAGCAATGGGACAAAACATCTCCGAGGTAGCGATGAAGTGGGGATTTTCCCACACGACCATTTCACGAGTGGACCCTGAATATATGGAATCTGGTAAAACATCAAATCTCCGACATCGCTGCGGACGGACAAAGATCCTGCAAGAACGACACAGAAGTGCAACCCTTCCGCATAGTGCTGCAGATTTCAATACTGGGCCATCAACAAGTGTCACCGTGTCGCGTCCCAAGCGTGGGTTTTGCGAGGGATTGAGCGACACGGTTCGTAAACGGGAATTAGCCGGTTGACCTAATTGAGAGGGAGACTTTTGATCTGGCTAAGATGTTAAATTCCCTGGTGTGAAGGTACAAGGCTAGGATGTTGGTAGAAGTAAACTCGTATGGACGTTATAAAAGTTCTAATTTATTCATAAAGAATACAGATCACCCTAACTGCGTAGTGATTGTACCTACAGAATAGCCAAGCCCATTACAGAGACGGTGACTGACTTCCACCGTTCTGGCTGCCTGATAGAACTTTCCAGCACTTTGCTGCCCACACTAGCACCCTACGTCAGAGTCCCGCGGTCGCTGCCTAAACGCTCATCGGCGACTATCTCCAACTGTCTGCCTGCAGCCCGCCCTCAGCCCAAGTCGGCTGCTACTCACGCTGACTACCGTCGCTGCCTAAACCCGAGAGAGAGAGATCTCCGGAGCGGCGTGCCTCCGAGTTTTGTTAGCTCTTCCCCTTCGACCCCGCCAGCGCTTGGCGTCGAGTGCAACTTTTCCTTATTAGGGATTGTTTTAGTATTAACTTCAGTACTTTTCTTCAGAGGCTGGGTGGAGGGGTAGAGGGGCCTCTCCCTATATGGTCACGCACTGCGTCCTGAGCCCTTCATTGGCTTCTCATGACGTAGTGCGGTCCCCATCTAGGGCCCTCTTTCTTTCTCTCTCCGCTCCCAGACTTCTCCCTCTAGCCAAGAGTGTTGATACTGTAAGTTATTGCTTATTAAGGGACCTGCCCAGAGCGCCCTTTTTATCTTAATAGCTGAGTCTGCTTCCTTGCTTATCACGCGCAGCTGCCTGGCCGCTTGGACCGCCGCCTCGGCTATCTGGCTGCGTCGTTATCTTTTGTGACTCCTCTGACACGCCTGGCGTCCCCTGTTAACTCTATCTCCCCATATGATTTCTGGTGTATCGTCTGAGAACAACTGCATTTAGACTTGGCTTTTCTGCGGTTACAACACCTCCCCCGCCAGGGAAATTGGCGTTACTCCTCAGAGTAGCGTCAATTGTGACTCTTTTATTTTTTTTTCCATTACATGCTTTACAGATTTGTTTATTACATTAGCATCTGATATGTTATATTTTTCATTTTCATTTAGTAAAGTCAAATTCATTAAACACACAATAATACAATTACATTATACATGCCTAACATTCAGTTATGTCAAAAGCATTTGCGTTAAAATCAAAAGACTCATTGATACATACATTCACATTTCAATTAGAATTACATTTCAAATACAGTTACATTTCAATTACACATTTCAAATACAGTTACATTTCAATTACATATTTCAAATACAGTTACATTTCAATTACACATTTCAAATACAGTTATTTAACGTCTGTTTCTGAAAGCGACCATATCACCTTGGTCTTTTCCACATCTTTCATAAATTACTATCTCTTCAGTTTCTTTATTACTGTGTCTTCTAGCTGAACTAGTCTCTGGGTATTGGTTCACTATGGTATTTCTTATACATACTTTTCCACAACAATCACTGTCTTCAAAATATTTCCATATACTTTTAAAACAGTCTTTACAACATTTACAGTTTTTACAACAGTATGTTATTATGATTAGAATAACTATTGATATGGCTACATACGTAGTTATGGAGTAATGTGTGAAGTACCTGGAGTACTTCATTTCCTCCTCTTGTCTCTCTACCATCTTCTGGACATCATCCAGTCTTTTCCTGCGACTTTCAAGTCGTCTAACTGTGTTATTACCTGGTCCAATGGCAAATCTAATGCTAACGTTGAGACATTCCTTTTTTCCTTGTTTACCACGCAACAATCGAATTCTAGATTGATCTGCGGAACTATGTCTTTCTTCGTCACATTACTCTGAATCACTCTATCTGTTTGTATGAACACTCTAGTGCCATACCCCTCACATTTACTGTAAAAACTAATTTTTCCTACCCCTTTTATTACTAGGTCCTTTGGTGGTTCCCTTCCACACAATACTGTTAAGCCTTCTTCCTTCGGTGCTACATATAGCCATTCGTTACTGTTTAGATGAGTCCAAAGGCTCTGATTCAGTGCGACTATTTTCCGCACACAATCTTCCGGAATTTCTCTTACCGGTTGCAACAATTTGGCTTCGCACTCTTCGTGGTCGAATGTTGACAGCAAGGCGAATGCTTGTTTGCACAGTCTCCTATTTTTACTTAGCTCCTTGCATTTTAGTTCCTCCGCAGAAAGTTTCGCGTACTGCCTTTTGGATTCATCTATTAGTAAGAATTCTTTCTCTGGCTGTATGTACACATATTTACCTTTCATGTTTGGAATTTCTTTTGGTAGTGGGAGTACTCTATACAAATTGAAATTGTTATTATTTATTAATGGAATATTAATTACATATCCTAGTATGCTACCCGAGATGAAAACATCTAAATCAATTATTCTTAACAATAGATAACCTGAGGACTCCGTAAGAGGAACAGGAAACTTTACATCTTTTAGTTCTTCCCGTATTAAACTTAGGTATTTTACAATTTGGACTGGATTAATTATATGAGGCTGTAGTATTCCCTTCTGAGCATTTACAATGGCATTTATCATTTGTTCGTATTCCTCTTCGATCTGACCAAACACTGCCGATAGTTGTAATACTTGCTCTGTTACTGTGGCGAAGGACGCTACACGTTTAAACCCTATATCGGTTTCCTTCACGTATTCCTTCATGAATCGTTCTAGTCTTTGCATACCTGTCTTCAGAACGTGCTCATTTGACTCTAGTGTATATAACGTCCTGTTTACTCCCGCCAATGTGGCTCTTACCACTGCCACCTGTTCCTTTGTTAGCCTCAACAACCCTTCTTAGTTTTTCTCCATAGCGTCTATTCTTTCCTTATAGTATGCTGCATCTGCTTCGTCCAACGTCCCGAACAGTATTTTACTTACCTGCCCGACGAAGTTGAATACTCGTCTCTTCCTTCTGGTCTCGTGTTTCGTTAGCTGCTGTACTAAAAGTTGCAATCCTGTGATTTTTTCCACATGATGGGTTACTTGTTGGTCTAGTACCCTGCATTCTATTAATCCTACATTTAATTGTGTTAGTGTTTCTCGGCACCTTTGTACCGCTGCCCTACCATACCTCTCTGCATTTTGAAACCTTTCTGTTATTATATCTAGATTTACGTATGTGACTATTCTCCATGTGGTACGGTATATTTCTACATGTCCTCTATTATCGTAATATAGTCCTGATGAACTCGGAAATGGCGTCACTTGGTACTCATTTGTTGCATGCTCTGATGCAGTGATGTAGTATGCTGTTATCACTATGACGAATTTCACGACCTGCCACTTGAGTGCCATACCTGAAATTTAAAAGAATTGTTTCAGCCTGTTGGCATGTACTTTTGTTTTCTTATTTCTTTTAACTTTTATTACTACGTTAGGACCTTCCACTTTTACTACTTCAAATGGACCTCTCCATTGTGAATCTAATTTCCGAGATCTACCCCGTCTCACCGACTCATCGTGCGGTAAGTTGAAGTTGAAGTTTTTTGGATTTTGTTTCATGTCATACTGTTCCTTACTGATTTTCTTACTTCTTATAATCGAGTCTCTGGCCACTCTGTGGGCTTCCTGCATTCTCGCTCTTAGTTTATTTACATACATTTCATAATTGTAACTTACCTGCTGTGTTTCTTGCTGCAGTACTCCTGGTATGTTAACCTTTCTTCCGTATAGTAATTCAAATGGTGCGTATCCTGTGCTGCTGTGTGGTGTAGTGTTGAACACAAAAATTGCATACGGTACCCATTTGTCCCAAGAACTTTGATCTCCTGTTACAAAGTGTCTGAGATACTCTACAATAGTTCTATGACTTCTTTCTAGTGCACCATTTGATTCAGGGTGGTACGCTGTAGTATTTATACGCTTTACCTTCAACAATTTACATACACTTTTAAATACATCACTCAGAAAGTTAGACCCTTGATCTGTTAATAATACTGATGGAATTCCATACCTTAATACTACGTTTTCCACAAATGCCTCAGCTACTGTTTCGGCATCTTGTTTGTCAATTGGGATTGCTAAGGTAAATTTACTCAGATCGTCTTGGAATGTTAACATGTACCTTTTTCCTGTATTAGATACATCTAGTGGACCCACTATATCCATCGCACACTTTCCGAATACTGTTTCTGCTGTGTCTGTAATTTCTAAGGGCATCCTAGTTTTCATTTGCGTGTTTTTATTCTTTTGACACGATGGGCATTTCCTAATGTAATTTTCAATGTCACGCTTCATTCCGCGCCACTGCTTGTATGCTTTAATTCTTTCGAGTGTCCTGTGCATTCCTTGGTGACCTCCCAAGGGATTGTCATGCATTTCCTTTAGTATATTTTCTTTTTCTTCGGGACTAATTTCCTCACCACTATCCGTTTCCTGTTCTATTTCACTCGACACTTGTGCTTGCCGCACGTTTACGGAACTTTCTTCCCCATTTGCTTTTGCTGCCGAGATCTCTGTCTCCACCTTCTGCTCCGCATCTATCTCTTCCTTCCCTTCATGCCTTATTCTACTCAGCGCATCCGCATTACTATTTAACTTTCCTGGCTTGTATATTACTTCATAATCATACTCCTCGAGTTTCAGTCTCCACTTCAGGAGTCTCGAACTCGGATCTTTGACACTAAATATCCACGTTAGTGGCTTATGGTCTGTCACTACAGTGAACATTCTGCCATATACATATGGTCTGAACTGTTTTACTGCGTAAACTATAGCCAACAACTCTTTTTCCGTTGTGCTATAATTTAGTTCGGCTTTGTTCAATGCTCTGGATGCATATGCGATGGGCAAGTCTTCGCCAATCTTCTTACCTTGCGATAACACTGCACCCAAGGCTGCGTTACTCGCATCCGTTGTAATGATGAACGGTTTCGTAAAGTAAGGGTACTGAAGTAACGGAGGGTTTATTAATTTCTCTTTTAGTTCTTCGAACGCATTGTTCTGACGTTCGCTCCATCGGTACTCCACTCCCTTTTTTAAGAGCTCATGGAGAGGTTTCGCAATCTTGCTGAAGTTAGCAATGAAACGGCGGTAGTAACCTATCAATCCGAGAAACCCTTTTAGTTCCTTAGTTGTCTTTGGCTGTGGGAAGAACTTCACCTTCTCCACCTTCGCCATATCTGGTGATATTCCTTTGTCAGTGATGCAATGACCTAGGAAGATTACTTCCTTCCTAAGGAATTCACACTTGTCTGGTTGCAGCTTCAAATTGTGCTCTCGCAACCTGTCAAATATTTCCCGGAGCTTTTCGTTATGCTCCTGCAGGTTTTTCCCATAGCATACTATGTCGTCTAGATATACAAAGCATTTCACTCCTTGTAAACCTGCCAAGACTGTATTCATCAGTCTCTGAAAACATCCTGGGGCTCCCTTCAGTCCCATCGGCATTCGTTTGTATTCGTAATGCTGATAGTTTGAGCTAAATGCCGTTTTATCTCTGTCCTTCTCGTCCGTCAATATTTGATGGTACCCGCTTGCGAGGTCAAGCGTCGAGAAGTACTTAGCTTGCCCTAACTGATCCAGTATCTCGGAGATATTCGGTAGTGGAAATGCATCGCCTACAGTGATATCATTTAATCGTCTGTAGTCCACTACGATTCTCCATTTCTGTTTGCCACTAGCGTCTAGCTTCTTTGGAACTAACAGTAACGGTGCGTTCCAAGCGCTCTTACTCTCGACAATTATGTCATCTCTTAGCATCTGCTCTATTTGCTCCCTTAGCACTTCCTTTTGCGCTTCCGGGATCCTGTACGGTCTAGCGTTTACTACCTTTCCCGCGTGTTCCGGTGCAATCGGTATTCTGTGCTTCACTGCGGAAGTATAGGACAGGTTGTCCCCTGGTAGATGAAATACATCTCCGTATTCCGCGCAAACCTCTGCTAGAGCGCTTTTCTCTTCAGCGTTCAAATGATCCATTCTTAATTGCCTTCGCAACACACTAGTACGACTTTCTGTCTTTCCTATGACATTAGTACAACATTTTAATTCGCATATTTTCCCCACTTTTTCTAATTCTTCCGTCATTAACCTGACGTTTCCTAACTGCACTCTGTCTTCTGACAAGTTTAATGCACTTACTATGCATTTCCCATTTCGCACTTTTACTAACGCTTCAGGTACATGTACCCCTTGTGCAAGCTCCTGCCTAGGAATAATCATTTCCTTTTCGATTCCCCTTTTTACATTTCCTTCCACCTTTAATAACATTATTTTTTCCTCTCGGGGCCCTATTTCCCCGCCTATTTCTGAATCTTGTTCGTTCTCATGTCCCTTTGGCTCTTCCTCAACTACTAAGGGTATATCTCGCCCTTTTAGTCTCACTATTTTACCTGCATAGTCTAACTTAACTCTATGCTCTGTCAAGAAATTTCTGCCTATCAGTCCGTCGTACGGAATATCTAATCCTCTCCCGTACACGTGAAATTTTTGCCCTACTTGCTCAGAACCGTCCACACTTAAGTGTACCTGTACCGTACCTATTGTGCTGACGGCCTCACTGGTTACACCTTTTAGCCGAAGCCTTTCCGCTTCATTAATTGCAAGTGTACTATTTATCGGAATACTCGTTCTCTTGAGCAGACACAACTGTGCTCCAGTGTCTATTAGCAACTTGAAATATCTTTTTAATTCTATGCAGTATAAAACCAAAACGTCATTTTCTGTTGCACAGTCGATTACCCTAACTGAGGGTTTACCTATCGCAACAAGGCCCGACTGTGCGGCCTTGCCGCCTCTTAGTTTCCCTGCACCACTTTACCGGTTTTGCTCGATACTGGCACCCTGCCTTTTCTCCATGCGTGCCAGGGCCCTGCGTGACAATCTTTCGCGTAATGTCCCGGCCGCTTACACTTGAAACAAGCAATGTCTTTTACCCTCGTACACGGAACTCCACAGTTCCCTGGTAGATTACATTGTGGGCACCTCCACTCTCGTAACCCTCCATCAGCTTCCCTATGATTTCCTCTAAAGTCTCTTGTATCTATCGGCTGAATTTTTCTTAATCTTACCCGGCATTCCGCGTCTGTATGTCCTGGCTTGTCGCACCCGTAACAAAAATTCGTAAACTCTTTGCCCGTCATTATCCGTACTCTTCCCTCTGGCCTATTCTTTCTACACTTGCTTGCCATGTGCCCTCTCAATCCACAATTGAAACATTTCAAATCTCTAATATCTCTGGTATTCTTCACCGTTTCCTTTCCCCGGTTGAAAGTTACTCTTGGGGCTAGTCCCCGCTCTTTCATTGACAGTATTGCACTTTCTTCTTGCAATGCTAGTTCCACGGCCGCTGCTAGCGTGATTTCATCGCCTCTACTTCTTACTATCGTCTGTATTCTATCATTGCTTAACCCTTGTATAAAGCATGCTCTTCCTAGTGAATCAACCAGTTCTATTGCGCCCTTTAAGTTCTCCCTAGCCGTAACTCTGCTTACTGCTTCCCTGAAATCCCTTTGCATTTCATCTATTCGGCTTGCCCATGTCGCAATTGGCTCTCCTTGTCCCTGTCTCGATTGAAATATCTTGCACGCGTAGTAGTCAATGGTACGCTTACTCGCATAATTTTCCTCTAGAACATGTTTTACTTCCTGCCATGTCCCCGTGCGTTCCCTTACTTGCAGCCTCGATCTGGCCTCTCCGGTTATTTTGGCTTTAAGAAACTTCAGTAACGTTTCGTGTTCCTCCGGTTTCACAAGTTCAAATGCAGCGTCTACATTTTCAATAAACTCCCTATGATCTCTCTTATTTCCTTCGAACACTTTTGGAACTATACACAAGGCTTCTTTCACTGATATCTTACCGCTACTGGAGGATGACGGAACTTCGTTAGTTTGGGCCATCTTACCAACTTAACTATGTTAGCTCTTTACAATACAAGATACAAAATTCTTAATATAATTTTATATGTACCGCTTCTCTTGTGGTGCGCCGTCTGTTCCGCTGATCCGCGTTGTCCCGCGTTGTGCCGCGCTGCTCCGCGCTGTCTCTGTGCTCTCTATGCCCGCGCTGTTCCGCGCTGCCGCGATGCGTCGGCCGCCGCTCTGCTGGGCTGTGCCGACCCCGTCGCTCGCCTCGGCTGCCGCTGCTACGGCTGCTGCCGCTGCTCGGCCCGGACCCCCGGTCTCGAACGCTGGTTGCTTAGGCCCTCTGTGCCTCGTCGCTCCGCGTCGTGCTGCCGCTATCCTGCGTTGCCCTGCACCCGCGAGGACTACTTCTCTGGACTCTGTCGTAGTGGGGCTACTAATGCTGAAAGTTGCGAGTCGCCACAACTTCCTGCTAATTGCCACAGTCGCTGTAGCAAAATCTACTGGCTCCTATCTCCTTTTTGCATATATGCCTTTGTGGTACCCCACACCTGGCACCAAAACTTTTATTTATGTCACGTCCCAAGCGTGGGTTTTGCGAGGGATTGAGCGACACGGTTCGTAAACGGGAATTAGCCGGTTGACCTAATTGAGAGGGAGACTTTTGATCTGGCTAAGATGTTAAATTCCCTGGTGTGAAGGTATAAGGCTAGGATGTTGGTAGAAGTAAACTCGTATGGACGTTATAAAAGTTCTAATTTATTCATAAAGAATACAGATCACCCTAACTGTGTAGTGATTGTACCTACAGAATAGCCAAGCCCATTACAGAGACGGTGACTGACTTCCACCGTTCTGGCTGCCTGATAGAACTTTCCAGCACTTTGCTGCCCACACTAGCACCCTACGTCAGAGTCCCGCGGTCGCTGCCTAAACGCTCATCGGCGACTATCTCCAACTGTCTGCCTGCAGCCCGCCCTCAGCCCAAGTCGGCTGCTACTCACGCTGACTACCGTCGCTGCCTAAACCCGAGAGAGAGAGATCTCCGGAGCGGCGTGCCTCCGAGTTTTGTTAGCTCTTCCCCTTCGACCCCGCCAGCGCTTGGCGTCGAGTGCAACTTTTCCTTATTAGGGATTGTTTTAGTATTAACTTCAGTACTTTTCTTCAGAGGCTGGGTGGAGGGGTAGAGGGGCCTCTCCCTATATGGTCACGCACTGCGTCCTGAGCCCTTCATTGGCTTCTCATGACGTAGTGCGGTCCCCACCTAGGGCCCTCTTTCTTTCTCTCTCCGCTCCCAGACTTCTCCCTCTAGCCAAGAGTGTTGATACTGTAAGTTATTGCTTATTAAGGGACCTGCCCAGAGCGCCCTTTTTATCTTAATAGCTGAGTCTGCTTCCTTGCTTATCACGCGCAGCTGCCTGGCCGCTTGGACCGCCGCCTCGGCTATCTGGCTGCGTCGTTATCTTTTGTGACCCCTCTGACACGCCCGGCGTCCCCTGTTAACTCTATCTCCCCATATGATTTCTGGTGTATCGTCTGAGAACAACTGCATTTAGACTTGGCTTTTCTGCGGTTACAACAACCGTGTGAAACATTCAACAAAACATCATCGATATGGGCTTTCGGAACCAAAGTCCCACTCGTGTACCCTTGATGACTGGACGACACAAAGCTTTACGCCTCCCCTGGTCCCGTCAACACCAACATTGGACTCTTGATCACTGCAAACGTGTTGCCTGGTCGGACGAGTCTCGTTTAAAATTGTATCGAATGGATGGAGGTGTAAGGGTTTGGTGACAGCCTCATGAATCTATGGACCCTGCATGTCAGCAGGGGACTGTTTAAGCTGGTAGCGGCTCTGCAACGATGTGGGAGATGAGCAGTCGGACTGATATACGACCCCTGATACGTCTAAATACGACTCTGACAGTTGACACCCACGTAAGTATCCTGTCCGATCATCTGCTTCCATTCATGTCCATTGTGCATTCCGACCGACTTGAGCAATACGAGCATGACAATGCGACGCTCCACATGTCCATAATTTCTACAGAGTAGCTCCAGGAACACTCATCTCAGTTTAAACACTTCCGTTGGCCACCAAACTCCCTAGACATGAACATTATTCGGCATTGGGAATATCGGGGATGCCTTGCAATGTGGTATTCAGAAGAGATATCTACCCGCTGGTACTCTTACGGATTTATGGACAGCGCTGCAGGATTCATGATGTCAGTTACCTTCTGCACTATTTGAGACATTACTCGAGTACCTGCCAAGTCGCGTTGCAGCCCATCTGCGTGCTAGCGGGGGCCCTACATGATTTTAGGCAGGTGTACCAGTTTCTTTGGCCCTTCAGTGTATTTCACACATATTTAACATATTTCACTCGAACTATACACATATTTCATCTGCATAAAGTGAATTTCGCCTTGCAATTTTATTTTAACGCAGCTGAATGCTTATGACGTCGTATCTTCTGAACTATTTACTGTACAGTGATATAATCTTGCATGTGCCTACTGTCTATGAAACAAGTTGTGAATAGAATTAATAGTAAATAAATAATAAACTAAGTCATCATTCATGATGTGGCAGTTTCTTACGCGTTTCCGTGTTTATGATCTCGTATCTCAAGAGCTATGTGACGTAAAATGATGTTTTTTCTAGGTACCTTTAGCGACATATATGGATACCGTCTGTGAAACGTGTTGCAGAGTTAGTGGTATAGAAGTCATAAATTAAAACATCACGCACGATGCGGCAGTTTCTCGCACATCTCAGTGTTTGCGACATCATATCTCCAGAACTGCGTGTCGTTAACTGGTATATTTACTTTTTCACCACCACCCTTCTGAGAGTTCTTACTCACACAGTGATTCTTTCCAGATAGTGAATGATATGTACAGCAAGCTTGGCTGAAATCAGTGGTTCAGGAGGAGGCGTGCAACACACATGCAAACGTACATTCATGGATGGTAATGCAGTAACGGTGGTTCTGAATGTCATTTACATAAGCTACCATACTTGTAAATTACTTACTCTGCTCGCATTGCAAATTTTTTTCCGGAGAATTTAGCGGGAAGACATATCAGAGCAGGTAGGGAACATAATTTCAAAACAATAGAGTTAACTAGCTCAGGTATGTTTTGCTTAATTAACTGTGTCACTGTTGACACTCGTTGTTAGAAGAAATACGTCTAATTGCTGTTTCTTTTGTCATTAACTGCCCAGTAGTAAAATTAGTAAGAAGCTTTTTTTCTCATTTTTTTCACATATCTGTTGAGCTCAAATTATCCATGAAGTTGAGGATTGCCTTTCAATGTTGTTAGTCGAAGCAGTGGTTACAGACGTGAGAGTAGCGTGGAGCAGCGGCATGCATGTACCAGTTTTGCGTTGTGACGTGTTAGTTTCATGACGAAAAGTCAGAAAGTGATGGGGGACAGTATAGGTTGAAATAACTGGTGGTTGCAGCCGAGCTTATTGCTAGGGGTGGAATGTTTTTGTACGGGCTTTCACGAACTCGAGTGGGAACAGGAACGTGAGCAGTCTATGCAGAACGTGCGTTTCTATCGTTAGTAACTTTGGTTTTTGATCACGCATACTCTGAATTGCTGAATCTTGCTCAATACCGTAACCTAAACAAAGTCCGATTGCTGAAAAATGGTAGTGACCTGGTTAAATAGTTACTGTGAGAACTAGAGGTTGATGCGCTGTGTGGCTACATTTTAAGTATCCCAGACATTAAGTAAACGTTTTACAAGATCCAGTCACATTATCACATCACACGATGTTCGACATCAACGTGCAATAACCACTTATAGTGTGTGTGTGTGTTTGAGGTTTACGGACGCTAAACAGCGTGGTCATCAGCGCCCAAACGCATAAAAACAGGAACACATGCAGTGAAGGGACTAAGACGGACAGCGAACAAGGAGAACGGCTAAAAGACACAGACCTGGCGCAGTTCCAAATCCTCACACACAGAGGCAAAACAAGTGGAGAAAACACGCACTAAAAAGGAAAGGAAACACAAGGAAAGGAGAACAGAAACCGAAGGGAAACAAGAAGCTATTCGTGACTGGCGGACCTCTCACCTAAAACCTGGGTGAGCCAGTCACCCAGCAGCACATTAAAACCCTCTCCCTAAAATCCGAGGCAACAAATTGGACAGGACACAAAACCGTAAGACCTTAAAAACAGTCGTTGCGTCGTCTTGCAAAATAGAGGGCAAATCCGGTGGCAAAGAAACCACCGCCCTCTGGTCAGAGAATACAAGACAGTCAAGTAAAATGTGGCGGACAGTAATCTGGACGCCACAAGCATTGGAGATTGGGGGTTCCTCCCGTCGGAGTAAAAAACCATGTGTTACGGGACTGTGCCCGATGCGGAGGCGACTGAGGAGAACCTCATCCCGCCTGCATGACTGGTAGGACATACGCCATGGCCGCGTGGTGGCCTTGACCAGACGCAGCTTATTTTCACCGACTGCCAGCCAATCCTCTTCCCATTGACGCATAACATGGAAACGAAGGAGGGAGGTAACAGCATGGAGGGGGACGGCACGTTCAACAACGTGAGGGAGGGAACATGCATCTTTGGCAGCCACATCCGCCAGTTCGTTCCCCCTAATACCCACGTGCCCCGGCACGCAGCAGAAAGAAACCTCCTTCCCCTGTCGTTGCATATGGAGTAGGGCATCAAGGATGTTCTGGACGACCGTATCCGCTGGGTACAAGTGTTGCATGGTCTGAAGTACACTCAGGGAGTCAGAACAGATGAGAAACTTTAGACTGGGAACACACCTCATCTGCTCCAATGCCCGCAAGATCGCAAACAATTCGGCATCAAAGATGGGGGAAAACAACAGCACAACCGTAAATACTGGTACATGGTCGGGATGCTGGTGTAAAATATCGGAAAATAAGGAGCTAAAACAAACGCAGGAGTGCAGCTCCTCCGGTACTCCGACAAGTCTAAAAGGACGGTGAGCCTCTGGAGCAACCAGGAAGGCAGGCGGGTAAAACCTTGGCGTTGGGTGGCCACACGCTCCACACCAAGGGACTCCAGCAAATGGTTGGCACGAATCCCAAATGGTCTCGTTGCCCTGGGACGACTGGAAAAGAGACGTTCCATAGGCGGTCGGGCAACGGTAGGGTACGCAGGGGAGGCAGGACAGGCAAGGAATTGACACACCCGTCGCTCCATGAGGAGTTTCCGCTGGATGGCGAGCGGCGGTTTCCCTGCCTCAGCACACAGGCTGGGGATGGAACTGCTACGGCAGGCACCAGTGGCCTCCCTGATATCCTCATGGTGTACTGCGTCAATAATCTTCAGATACGAAGGCCTTGCTGACCCATACACGGTGCAACCATAGTCATGACGCGATCGGACGAAAGCCCTATAAAACTGCAGCAGACGCGTCCGATCTACTCCCCGGGACCGATGGCTCAGACACTTCAAAGTATTCAGTGAGTTCAGGGCCCGCACCTTGAGGTCTTTAAGGTGAGGCAACCACGACAACTTGGGATCAAAAGTGAGGCTCAGGAACCTTACAGTGTCTCTAAAAAGAAGAACGGTGTCCGTCAGACGCAATTCAGGATAGGTAGAAAGACGTCGAGAACGATTAAAATGAACACACACACATTTGTCTGCAGAAAAGATAAAACCCGTCTTCGCAGTCCATGCCTCTAATCGCTTTTTCGTAAGCTGCAACTGCCGACTAGCAGTGACAAGACTGGAGGAAGAACAGAAAACAGCAAAATCGTCCACAAACAAGGAGCATTGGGCAGGACTCCGGATAGTGCACGTGATACTGTTAATGGCGACGGCAAAGTGGGTGACACTTAAAACGCTTCCCTGAGGAACACCATTCTCCTGCACGTACAAATCAGATAGCACATTACCAACCCGATATCGTAAGAGGCGGTGGGACAGAAAGGACCGAATGAAGATGGAGAAACGGCCACGAAAGCCCCACTGATGGAGTTGATTCAGGATATGGCGGCGCCAAGTAGTGTCATACGCCTTATTAATGTCAAAGAATACACCTAGACCATGCTGGTTACGTAGGAAGGCCTGGTGGATGGCCGCCTCAAGCAGGGTCAAGTTCTCTATAGTATAGGTCTCGATCAGCCAAACCAGGCGACGATTGACCATGCGTTCCAACGTCTTCCCGACACAGCTCGTCAAAGCAATACTTCGATAACGACTGGGATGCGTTCGGTCCTTTCCCGGTTTGAGGAGGGGAATCAAAATCGCCTCTCTCCACGAGTCAGGGTACGTGCCCGATAACCATATCATATTAAAACAATTCAGGAGAACTTCCTTGGATGGCAGCAACAAGTGGTGCAGCATGCTGTACCGGATTTGATCATGACCAGGCGCAGTATCACGAGCCACAGACAGCGCCGAACCCAATTCCCACATTGCGAAGGGGCAGTTGTAGGGTTCAGAATTTGGAGACCGGAAGTCCAAGTGATCCCTCTCGATGGCAGTGCGGTAGCGGCAGAAATCTGGATCACAGTTAATAGTGGCGGTAGATTCCGCAAAATGCATGGCCAGTGTCTGGGCAATGTCTCTTGGCGCCGTGAGGAGACATCCCTGATGCAGAATGCCGTGACAGGTAGTTGGCTGAGTTTCCCGGAAATCCTCTTGATGGCTTCCCATACTTTCGTAGAACTAGTGGAGCGGGAGATGGAGTTCAAGAACGATTGCCATGACTGTCGTTTGCTCTCTTTAATCACTCGCTGCGCCTTGGCCCTTGCCACCCGAAAGGCCGCAAGATTGTCAGCTGAAGGACGGCACTTGAAGCGGCGCAGAGCTGCACGACGGGCTCGGATGGCTGAGTGGCACTCAGTGGTCCACCAGGGGGCCTCTTGGGATGACCGGATGACCGTGGGACTGACAATTCAGCAGCATGGGAGATCACGGCTGTAACATGGTCTACCCATTCGTGGACGCTGGCACGGTGTTCCAAAACAGCCAGTTGGCTGAAAAGTGTCCAGTCAGCTCTGCAGAGGTGCCACCGGGGCGGCACTGGTAATGCCACAGACTCATCCAGGAGGCGAATCCAAAGGGGGAAGTTGTCACTAGAATGGAGGTAGCAGCAACCTCCCACAGAGCAGAATCCGCGAGTGCTGGAGAGCAAAAGGAAAGGTCAATAGCTGATGACGACCCAGAAGCAGTACAGAAATGAGTGGGAGCACCAGAGTTGAGGACGCACAGTTCTTCAGACATCATGAGGCTTTCCAGAATGCGACCCCTGGGGCAAGTAGTCGAAGAGCCTCATAAGACATTATGAGCATTGAAGTCCCCCAGGAGAAGTAATGGGCGGGGGAGTTGGCTAATAAGGTCTGTGAGAGCCTCAGAGTCTATTGAATCCTGAGGCGGTAAATAAACTGAAGATTCTGAGCCTCCGACCCACAAGAAGGTGAACTGCAACTGCTTGCAAGTCTGTAACGAGAGGAAGCTCAGATGAGTGGTGCATGTCACGGACAAAAACCGAAACACCACCCTTCGCCCTTTCCCCCGTCAGATCATCTTTTCGATAGACGGTATAGCCCCGTAAAGAAGGAGCATCAGTGGCTCGAAAATGTGTCTCTTGGAGACATAAGCAGAAAGCTCTCGTACAAGGAGCTGTAATTCGGCCACATGCGTCCTGAACCCATTCAGGTTCCACTGTAATATGGGAGCCAGTGATCAGGGTGGCTGAACTATCACCCTGCCTCTGTGCTTTGGAGGAGAGCCCGAACTGGCCGGAGATTTATTCCTGGGGCGAGAAGATCGCCCCCAGTCGACATCAATGTCCATCAGCTCCGATGACGACCCACGGGAGATGTTGCTTTCCGAAGAGATGTGACTTGAAGGGAACTAGAAGTCTCAACTAACAGAGTACCATTGCGCAGTCGCTTAACAGATTTCAGTGTACCTGCAATTCCCTCAAGACCCTTGTGGATGTAAAATGGAGAAACCCTCTCAAAGCTACCCTCCTTCCGTTTAATAACCAAAAACAAATTCTGATTATCAGCATGTGCTCTGTTACGACAGTCTGATAAAGCTCTAGGAACACCAGGCGCTGGAGGACTCGCAGCACAAAGTCGCTTTTCCGATGGGGTGTGTTTTCCTATCAGTGGCCCACCCAAGACACGGGTAGGGGAAAATGTAGAGGTCGAAGGGTCCATTGCGGTTCAAAAAATGGTTCGAAATGGCTCTGAGCACTATGGGACGTAACTGCTGAGGTCATCAGTCTCCTAGAACTTAGAACTACTTAAACCTAACTAACCTAAGGACATCACACACATCCATGCCCGAGGCAGGATTCGAACCTGCGACCGTAGCGGTCTCGCGGTTCCAAACTGCAGCGCCTACAACCGCTCTGCCACCCCGGCCGGCGGTCCATTGCGGTCCCACGAGCAGCTAGGGAACTAAGGGTCCGCTCAGACAGAGCCCCGCGTGCCTGAGTAAGACTAACACAACTGGGGTGCGGCAGGTGCCCCAGAGGTTGCCCGCTTGCGACTCTTCCACCCCAACAGCCATGCATCTTATAGGCGCGGAGCACACCGTAAGTATGAGTTTCTTTTTTTTTATAGAGGTTGGCCTTCCTCGGAATCCAGGACGTCAAGCCAAGATTACCATTGTCTGCAGCACACAACATTCCACCGCCGCGCCATACGTTGGTCTCTGAAGCATGTCCGGGGGTTACGGTGACAGGAGACTGGCGGCGCTGACCAGTACCCAGCTCATGACCACGGGGCCACCCTGGGGGCAACCACATATAGACGGCAGGTGGCAGCATTAGCAAAACTCGTAGCATCAGGGGTGAAGGATATATTATTCGTGTCGGGGAGACACGGAAAGCAGTGTAGTCATTATCATCATGTGGAAACGGAGCGATTTTTCGGATGTCCCAAAGAGCTTGGTAATTGGCATTTTGGGCAGGGGAGGGCCAATTTCCGAAATGGCTAAGTTTGTAAACTGTTCGCCTGCTACCATGATTAACATAGGCTGTTGTTGTTGTAGTCTTCCGTCCAGAAACTGGTTTTATGCAGCTGTCCATGCAGGATAGAGATCCTGTGCAAGCCTCTTCATCTCCCAGTACCTACTGCACCCTACATCCTTCTGAATCTGTTTAGTGTATTCATCTCTTGATCTCCCTCTACGATTTTTACCCTCCACGCTGCCCTCCAATACTAAATTGGTGATCCCTTGATGCCTCAGAACATGTCCTACCAACCGATCCCTTCTTCTGGTCAAGTTGTGCCACAAACTTCTCTTCTCCCCAATCCTATTATATAATTCCTCATTAGTTATGTGATCTACCCATCTAATCTTCAGCATTCTTCTGTAACACCACATTTCGAAAGCTTCTATTCTATTCCTATCCAAACTATTTATCGTCCATGTTTGACTTCCATACAAATACTTTCAGAAACGACTTCCTGACACTTAAATCAGTACTCGATGTTAACAAATTTCTCTTCTTCAGAAACGCTTTCCTTGTGATTGCCAGTCTACATTTTATATCCTCTCTACTTTGACCATCATCAGCTATTTTGCTCTCCAAATAGCAAAACTCATTTACTACTATAAGTGTTTCTTTTCTAATCTAATTCTCTAAGCATCTCCCGATTTAATTCGACTACATTCCATTATCCTCGTTTTGCTTTAGTTGATGTTCATCTTATATCCTCCCTTCAAGACACTGTCCAGTCCGTTCAGCTGCTATTCCATGTCCTTTGTTGTCTCTGACAGAATTACAATGTCATCGGCGAACCTCACAGTTTTTATTGCTTCTCCAGGGATTTTAATTCCTACTCCAAATTTTTCTTTTGTTTCCTTTCCTGCTTGCTCAATATACAGATTAAATATAATTGGTAATACGCTACAACCCTGTCTTCCCGACCACGGCTTCCCTTCCATGCCCCTCGAGTCTTATAACTGCCATCTGATTTCTGTCCAAATATAAATAGCTTTTCGCTAGCTGTATTTTACCCCTGCCACCTTCAGAATATGAAAGAGAGTATTCCAATCAACACTGTCTAAAGCTTTCTCTAAGTCTACAAATGCTGGAGACATAGGCTTGTCTTTCCTTAATCTATTCTCTAAGATAACTCGTAGGATCAGTATTGCCTCACGTGTTCCAACATTTCTACGGAATCCAAACTGATCTTCCCCGAGGTCGGCTTCTACCAGTTTTTTCCATTCGTCTGTAAAGAATTCGTGTTAGTGTTTTGCAGCCACGGCTTATTAAACTGATAGTTCGGTAATTTTCATTGTCAGCACCTGCTTTCTTTGGGATTGGAACATAGGCTGTGTGTGGAAAAATGCACTATCCAAATTTAGAACTAAGGATCATAGATGACAGGAGTTTACGACGGCTGCGGAGAGGTATATGGGTGAATAGTTGTGCAACTGCAGAGCAACTGATCACCAAGATGAACCAAGGGCCTACCAACAGTGTCTTCTCAACGACCGTTCAGCGAACGTTGCAGCAGATAGGCCTCTGCAGCAGGCGCCTGGTTCATGCACTCACACGGACTACTGTTCATCGGCGACGAAAACTGGAATCTGATCACTACTACAGCTATGGCCAATGAGTGGCCTTTTCAGATGAACCACATTTCTTAGTCCATCAGACAGATGGCCATTGGTATCTACGGCCCTGCAGCAATCCCCTGGCTGGCAGGGTGTGTGTGTGTGTGTGTGTGTGTGTGCGATGTTTGTGTGTTGGGGGGGGGGGGGGGGAGAGGCAGGAGGATGGTCCAGACTGTACAAGGGAGAGTTATGGTCTGGGGAATCTTTTCATGGTGTTTTCTGGTTGATCTCGTAATTCTGGAAGGCACAATGGGTGAACACAAGTATGCATCTATCCTTGATAGACCAAGTCTACCCCTACACACAGTTTGGTTGTTCCTCGGCACGATGACATCTACGCTCAGGAAAATGCAACATGTCACGCAGTTTGCTGCGTAAGTGTGTGGTTCGAAGCCCATCAGGATGAACTTACCATACTCGTCTTACCATACTCGTCTTACCAAACTCTGCGGATTGAAGCACAGTCGAGAATTTTTGAATCCACCTTGAGCGTGCTATTCGCTCCATGGACCCTCAACCGACAAACGTACCACAGCTGGCCACAGGACTGCAGTCGTCATGTCTCCACATCCCTTTCGGTTCCCTCTAGCACCTTTCTGACTCTCTTCTAGTACGTCTACGCTGGTTATTCAGGCTTTTGACAGGTGTTCACATTAAATGACTGGTCAGTGTAACATGAAAAAGAACGTAAGGAAACTGCTCATCCATCAATGTATCAACACGTAAGAATGCCTCTCGACTACATTCCAATGTTATGGAAAGTTCAAGATCGTTTTTGTGGAATGTAATCTCAGCTTCGGAAGGCCATAGTGGATTTTAACGCAATATGAATTTCTTGTAGATTTGATACGCTATAAGAGATACAATACGGCGTCTTGGACGTGTCTATCCCACTACATCAAATTTTCTGCCTCAAATGATGATTCCTGTAGCTGACTTCATACAGGCTCTAGACTTGCGCAGTTGCTACAGAACTTTATCCGCCGCAGTGAATGCTCTGGCTGCCTATTGGGGCACACATACAGCCGCCGCGGCTCAGGCGGGGGCGCTCATCGCGAACTTAGCGGAGCGCGTCAAAGGCGGCCGCGGCGTGGCCGCTGGGCGCTGGCCAGGCTCATCAGGTGCAGCCGCTGCCGCCGCCGCCGACGCTAATCAGCCGCCGGCGTTTTCAATACCGGACTTCGGCCGCAGAGGAGCTGGTGAAAGAATTTTTTGAAGTAACCCACGAGAGGGGGAGGATAGTGAAGTATCGACCGGCCATGTCATAGATCCATTTCCACACCTGCACTTCAAAGGGCAACTTATGGGGTATATCAAAGTGTACGTTGTGTGTCGTTATAACTGCAAAATCCCACTATGCTTCTCGTGATGTCATTGCGTTTTGTATAGGAGCAGTGGTTGTGTATGTGTAATGCCGAATCTCACTGATTTTACCTACATGGCCATTTTGCTATATAAAAGTACTACGTGACCAAAAGTATCCTGGCACCAATCTGTAGACATTAATATGAGGTGCGCCCACGTTTCGCCTTTATGACGGCTTGAACTGTGCTGGAGACAGTTTCAATCAGGTATCTGAACGTTTGTGAAGGAATAGCGTGTCCTTATGAGCTGAAAACAGAGGACATACTGAGGTTGGTCACTGGCGTCGACGTTTTAATTCATCTTCTAATCAAGCTGCGGGCCTATGGGGTAACGTCTCAGTTGTGCGACTGGATTCGTGATTTCCTGTCAGGAAGGTCGCAGTTCGTAGTAATAGGCGGCAAATCATCGAGTAAAACTGAAGTGGTATCAGGTGTTCCCCAGGGAAGCGTCCTCGGACCTCTGCTGTTCCTGATCTATATAAATGACCTGGGTGACAATCTGAGCAGTTCTCTTAGGTTGTTCGCGGATGATGCTGTAATTTACCGTTTAGTAAGGTCATCCGAAGACCAGTATCAGTTGCAAAGCGATTTAGAAAAGATGGCTGTGTGGTGTGGCAGATGGCAGTTGACGATAAATAACGAAAAGTGTGAGGTGATCCACACGAGTTCCAAAAGAAATCCGTTGCAATTCGATTACTCTATAAATACTACAATTATCAAGACTGTCAATTCAACTAAGTAACTGGGTGTTAAAATTACGAAGAACTTCAGTTGGAAAGACCACATAGATAATACTGTGGGGAAGGCGAGCCAAAGGTTGCGTTTCATTGGCAGGATACTTAGGAGATGCAACAAGTCGACTAAAGAGACAGCTTACACTACACTGGTTCGTCCTCTGTTAGAATATTGCTGCGCGGTGTGGGATCCTTACCAGGTGGGATTGACGGAGGACATCAAAAGGGTGCAAAAAAGGGCAGCTCGTTTTGTATTATCACGTAATAGGGGAGAGAGTGTGGCAGACATGGTACGCGAATTGGGATGGAAGTCATTACAGCAAAGACGTTTTTCGTCGCGGCGAGATCTTTTTACGAAATTTCAGTCACCAACTTTCTCTTCCGAATGGGAAAATATTTTGTTGAGCCCAACCTACTTAGGTAGGAATGATCATCAAATTAAAATAAGAGAAATCAGAGCTCGAACAGAAAGGTTTAGGTGTTCGTTTTTCCTCCGCGCTGTTAGGGAGTGGAATGGTAGAGAGATAGTATGATTGTGGTACGATGAACCCTCTGCCAAGCACTTAAATGTGAATTGCACAGTAGTCATGTAGATGTAGATGTAGATGTAGATCCCGAAGGACTCCAGGTGGTTTCTCTGGGCAGGCCACTCCATTTCAGGAATGTTGTTTAAGACTGGTTCAAATGGCTCTGAGTACTATGGGACTTAACATCTATGGTCCTCAGTTGCCTAGAACTTAGAACTGCTTAAACCTAACTAACCTAAGGACAATACACAACACTCAGCCATCACGAGGCAGAGAATACCCCTGACCTCGCCGGGAATCGAACCTGGGAACCCGGGCGCGGGAAGCGAGAACGCTACCGCAGGACCAGGAGATGCGGGCTATGTTGTTTAAAAATAACTCAATGACAGGAGCTGCTTTATGACAGGATGCATCATCATTGTGGTACACTAATCATTTCCGAACTGTTCTGTACTCAGTACACAGTGCTGCAAAAGCTGTTCATATCCTTCTGTATTTGACATTTTCTTAAGGGGACCACGTCCTAACATCACCTCATCGATTCTTCATTGCTGGCGTTAGACACGGAGGCAGGTAGTGTTCTCCAGGCACTAACAAAACCCTAGCCTTACCATCGGATAGCCACGAGTTGTAAGATGATCCATCAGACCAAATTACTCGTTTCCAATCATCCACTGTCAAATGGTGTCGCTCTGTACACCACCTCAAGCGTCGCTCAGGTACGATAACAGAAATGCGTGGCTTATGAAGAACTGTTCGAACACTGGTAACCCATTCTTTTCAACTACCTACGCACTACCGTTGTAGTAGCTGGACAGATGGTAAGACTCTGGAACTCATGAGTTCAATGATTTAATGCCATTTTTTACAAGCAATTCTCCCTGTCCGTCAGTACACGAGCTTTGCGTGATCTTGGTTTACTTGTGGTTGGTCATTCACGTTGGCGGGCTTTCACAATAAATGTGAACTGATGGCGTGTTATAGTGTGGCCCTCAAGTACGTATCCCCCGTCTCAACGTTGCAATATTAGAAATTTTGCCTGGTTTCGTTCTCTAGGGGCTGGGATACGTAGTTACCGTATTACAAGCCAAATGTTGCTGAGTCTACAGTGTACAATGTTAATATACAAATGGATCGAATGGTCAAAGGTTCCTATCACTTGGCAATTCTGAATTTTGAACGTGATATAGACATTTATAAACGAAAGATTGCAATTAAATAAAATCTGAGGTTCTATCTTAACGACTTTAAATGATGAATATAATAGTAGAAGTACTTTTTAGAATGCGGCATATTTGTGCCAAACTCTGATTGGTGTCGATGGTCCAGCAATTAAATAAATTATAAGTTGATTAACAGGGAAAATGAACGACATCATAGCTCGCTAGATATTCACTTCTAAATGCACACTACGCGTTCACTGTAGAAACCAGCGAAATCTCTCAAGTTCACAAGTCGGCGCACCGAAGTATTTCTATCAGCCGCGACCACGCATAAACCGCTCATCACTCCCCGAGTCTCTGTCTGGACTCTCGCGACCGCGCGCCGTCACGCCCACACTCCCGTGTCCTGTGTCGTACTGTCCAGCACTGCCGCACTGCCAGAACTCCCTCGTACACTCTCCGGAAATGATGCACCTCCCCAACCTCCATACGTCTCTCTTAGTAACGACTGCTGTGATTGGCTAGAGCACTCCCTCCAGGTCACCAAGCCAACATACAATCACAAACATAAAGCACTTTCGAAATACTTGATTTAGGGGAGAGAGTGTGGCAGATATGATACACGAGTTGGGATGGAAGTCATTACAGCATAGACGTTTTTCGTCGCGGCGAGACCTTTTTACGAAATTTCAGTCACCAACTTTCTCTTCCGAATGAGAAAATATTTTGTTGAGCCCAACCTACATAGGTAGGAATGATCATCAAAATAAAATAAGAGAAATCAGAGCTCGAACAGAAAGGTTTAGGTGTTCGTTTTTCCCGCTCGCTGTTCGGGAGTGGAATAGTAGAGAGATAGTATGATTGTGGTTCGATGAACCCTCTGCCAAGCACTTAAATGTGAATTGCAGAGTAGTCATGTAGATGTAGATGTAGATGTACATTTACATTTACGTAACTTGAAATTAAATAAATATTCCTACGGCTGGACCATAAACACGCTCTAACACACATTATTAAATACATGAACAAATTAAATAAACGTATATCACAGTTGTTGTTGTTGTTGCGGTCTTCAGTCCTGAGACTGGTTTGATGCAGCTCTCCATGCCACTCTATCCTGTGCAAGCCTCTTCTTCTCCCAGTACCTACTGCAACCTAGATCCTTTTGAATCTGCTTAGTGTATTCATCTCTTGGTCTCCCTCTATGATTTTTACCCTCCACGCTGCCCTCCAATACTAAATTGGTGATCCCTTGATGCCGCAGAACATGTCCTACCAACCGATCCCTTCTTCTCGTCAAGTTGTACCACAAACTTCTCTTCTCCCCAATCCTATTCAGTACCTCCTCATTAGTTATGTGATCTACCCATCTAATCTTCAGCATTCATCTGTAGCACCACATTTCGAAAGCTTCTATTCTCTTCTTGTCAAAAACTATTTATCGTCCATGTTTCACTTCCATACATGGGTACACTCCATACGAATACTTTCAGAAATGACTTCCTGACACTTAAATCTATACTCGATGTTAATAAATTTCTCTTCTTCAGAAACGCTTTCCTTGCCATTGCCAGTCTACATTTTATATCCTCCCTACTTCGACCATCATCAGTTATTTTGCTCCCCAAATAGCAAAACTCCTTTACTACTTTAAGTGTCTCATTTCCAAATCTAATTCCCTCAGCATCACCCGACTTAATTCGACTACATTCCATTATCCTCGTTTTGCTTTAGTTGATGTTCATCTTATATCCTCCTTTCAAGACGCTATCCATTCCATTCAACTGCTCTTCCAAGTCCTTTGCTGTCTCTGACAGAATTACAATGTCATCGGCGAACCTCAAAGTTCTTATTTTTTCTCCATGGATTTTAATACCTACTCCAAATTTTTCTTTTGTTTCCTTTACTGCTTGCTCAATATACAGATTGAATAACATCGGGGAGAGGCTACAATCCTGTCTTACTCCCTTCCCAACTACTATTTCCCTTTCATGTCCCTCGACTCTTATAACTGCCATCTGGTTTCTGTACAAATTGTAAATAGCCTTTCGCTCCCTGTATTTTACCCCTGACACCTTTAGAATTTGAAAGAGAGTATTCCAGTCAACATTGTCTACAAATGCTAGAAACGTAGGTTTGCCTTTCCTTGATCTTTCTGCTAAGATAAGTCGTAAGGTCAGTATTGCCTCACGTGTTCCAGTATTTTTACGGAATCCAAACTGATCTTCCCCGAAGTCGGCTTCTACTAGTTTTTCCATTCGTCTGTCATAAATTCGCGTTAGTATTTTGCAGCTGTGGCTTATTAAACTGATTGTTCGGTAATTTTCACATCTGTCAACACCTGCTTTCTTTGGGATTGGAATTAGTATATTCTTCTTGAAGTCTGAGGGTACTTCACCTGTCTCATACGTCTTGCTAACCAAATAGTAGAGTTTTGTCAGGACTGGCTCTCCCAAGGCCGTCAGTAGTTCTAATGGAATGTTGTCTACTCCAGGGGCCTTGTTTCGACTCAGGTCTTTCAGTGCTCTGTCAAACTCTTCACGCAGTATCGTATCTCCCATTTCATCTTAATCTTAATCTACATTCTCTTCCATTTCTATAATATTGTCCTCAAGTACATCTCCCTTGTATAGACCCTCTATATACTCCTTCCACCTTTCTGCTTTCCCTTCTTTGGTTAGGACTGGGTTTCCATCTGAGATCTTGATATTCATACAAGTGGTTCTCTTTCCTCCAAAGGTCTCTTTAATTTTCCTGTAGGCAGTATCTATCTTACCCCTAGTGAGATAAGCCTCTACATCCTTACATTTGTCCTCTAGCCACCCCTGCTTAGCAATTTTGCACTTCCTGTCGATCTCATTTTTGAGACATTTGAATTCCTTTTTGCCTGCTTCATTTACTGCGGTTTTATGTTTCCTCCTTTCATCAATTAAATTAAATATTTCTTCTGTTATCCAAGGATTTCTATTAGCCCTCTTATTTTTACCTACTTGATCCTTTGCTGCCTTCACTACTTCATCCGTCAGAGCTACCCATTCTTCTTTTACTGTATTTCTTTCCCCCACTGCTGTCAATTGTTCCCTTATGCTCTCCCTGAAACTCTGTACAACCTCTGGTTTAGTCAGTTTATCCAGTTCCCTTCTCTTTAAATTCCCACCTTTTTGCAATTTCTTCAATTTTAATCTGCAGTTCATAACCAATAGATTGTGGTAAGAGTCCACATCTACCCCTGGAAATGTCTTACAATTTAAAACCTGGTTCCTAAATCTGTGTCTTACCATTATATAATCTATCTGATACCTTTTAGTATCTCCAGGGATCTTCCATGTATACAACCGTCTTTCATGGTTCTTAAACCAAGTGTTAGCTATGATTAAGTTGTGGTCTGTGCAAAATTCTACCAGGTGGCTTCCTCTTTCATTTTTCTCCCCCAATCCATATTCACCTACTACATTCCCTGCTCTCCCTTTTCCTACTACCGAATTCCAGTCACCTATGACTATTAAATTTTCATCACCCTTCACTATCTGAATAATTTCTTTTATTTCATCATACATTTCTTCAATTTCTTCGTCATCTGCAGAGCTAGTTGGCATATAAACTTGTACTAGTGTAGTAGGTGTGGGCTTCGTATCTATATTTGCCACAATTATGCGTTCACTGTGCGTTTGTAGTAGCCTACCCGCATCCCTTTTTTCCTATTCATTATTAAACCTAATTCTGCATTACCCCTATTTGATTGTGTGTTTATAACCCTGTAGTCACCTGACCAGAAGTCTTGTTCCTCGTGCCACCGAGCTTCACTAATTCCCACTGTATCTAACTTTAACCTATCCATTTCCCTTTTTAAATTTTCTAACCTACCTGCCCGATTAAGTGATCTGACATTCCACGCTCCGATCCGTAGAACGCCAGTTTTCTTTCTACTGATAACGACATCCTCTTGAGTAGTCTCCGCCCGGAGATAAGAATGGGGAACTATTTTACCTCCGGAGTATTTTACCCAAGAGGACGCCATCATCATTTAATCATACAGTAAAGCTGCATGCCCTCGGGAAAAATTACGGCCGTAGTTTCACCTTGCTTTCAGCCGTTCGCAGTAGCAGCACAGCAAGGCCGTTTTGGTTAGTGTTGCCCTTGCAACTACTGAAAAGGCTGCTGCCGCTCTTCAGGAACCACACGTTTGTCTGGCCTCTCAACAGATACCCCTCCGTTGTGGTTGTACCTACGGTACGGCTATCTGTATCGCTGATTCACGCAAGCCTCCCCACCGACGACAAGGTCCATGGTTCATGGGGGGGGGGGGGGGGGAGGTATATCACAGGAGTAGAACAAAACGTAGGCCAGTTGCCTAATGTCTCCGTGCTTTCTAAGACACAGTAAATATTTAACCACTTTCTTCACGAATAGTAAATATCGGGCATAAACAGGGAAATAGATAAATAAATATATTTATAAGCATGCTGATACCGTGTTTTCGTGTAACTGTGGAGTACTTATGGCCTGACGCGATCGATAGTAATCGGCCACTTTGACCTCCAATAACTCATGTAATATTAAAGTTACATGCCTGTAATTTATACCAATTTAGGTTTACACCAATAGCTTTCTAAAGACATGGTGATCGACAAAATCCGATGCAGTGTTTATATTTTGGAAATTCGTTGCTGGGTGTTACTTGTATAATTTACCATCAGATACTAAACTATAGACCAATAAAGATATTGAAAATCTGATTGCACCATCAGATACGTCGTGCACATAAGAGTAGTGTACAGCCGGCCGCGGTGTTCTCTCGGTTCTAGGCGCGCAGTCCGAAACCGTGCAACTGCTACGGTCGCAGGTTCGAATCCTGCCTCGGGCATGGATGTGTGTGATGTCCTTAGGTTAGTTAGGTTTAAGTAGTTCTAAGTTCTAGGGGACTGATGACCACAGCAGTTGAGTCCCATAGTGCTCAGAGCCATTTGAACCATTTTTTTGAGTAGTGTACATGTTTCTTTTTGAGGTACAATGATTCATCTGGCTGCAATTAATTTCCATACGGACTGTGAAATGTCTGCCATTAAGGTTTCACAGAGTCCGCTATCTTTGGCTTTCCTGGCGCACAGCGTCACCAAGGGATTCCCAGCCACGTGCTCGATCGACCACGTGCTCCGGCCGTTGTGAGGCACCGCGCGGATACTAACCAGCTAGTCCCTGCCGCGCGGCGCGAGCGGTGGCCGCCAACTCTGAACTTAGAATATTTCCAGGGCGCCGCAACTCGCCCGTTACCTCAAAATTTCAACTTAACAATCACGTCACAATCAGTCGACCTTGGCACCTTTAGAAGGTTTGAAATGACCCTAAGAATTTGTTACTCAGATGATAACGAACGGCTAACCATCGTTCAACGCACTCTGCTCTCCTGATGATGATGATGATGATGCTGTTTGCCACGTAGGATTATCCGAGCGTTCTTAGGTGCTGCATTCATGGACTGTGCGTCTGGTCCCGGCGGAGGTTCGAGTCCTCCCTCGGCTATCCTTAGGATAATTTAGGTTAAGTAGTGTGTAAGCTTAAGGACTCATAAGATTTCAGACTCATTTTCCATTTTTACATGATGATGTTTGGTTTGTGAACCGCCAACTGTGCGGTCATCAGCGCCCTTTACACAGTCCCAATTTTTAAACAGTCCAATTTTTTTACAATCCAATTTAGCCACTATTACGAATGATTATGATTATGATGATGATGAAGAAATGATGTGGACAACGCAAACGATCAGTCCCCAGGCAGAGAAAATCCCCAACCCAGCCGGGAATCGATCCCGGGACCCTGTGATCCAGAGCCCGCAACCAGCTCTCCTGATCATCCACTCTGCTGTTACTGCTTTTCTACTGACAAAACAATACTCTCCACTTTCTTTCATACTGATCCATCCACCTTTCGTTACATGTAGTGAATACCACATTACATAGGGCTGTTTGGATGCTTTTGATCAAACGTGCAGGGTGATAGATGGCGTCATGGGGAGCAACTTCTGTTAGACACAAAACGTTCGCTGACGCTACCCAGGCCGACCCTGGGCGAGAAAGTTTCAGTGGACTAGCATGGTCTGCTAATCAGATGTGTTGCACTCTACCTACTCCAGTAAACTGATCGAGTAATTTTCATTAAGATAGGGCGTTACAATATCTTTGCATCAGACATGTAGGGGTGACAGATCTTATCGTAACGAACTGATTGTCAGAGACAGAATGTTTTCTGATGCTTCCCGGCAACGCTAAGTATCCCTCTGTATTGGTTATATTCCTGTGAGGCGACAGGACATAGGTACTTAGTAACGTCTGTGTGCGTCTTGTGTGTTGCTTATAATCCACTGTTGCTTATAATCCACTCATGTATTCTTTATCAAAGAGGGTGGACCCAGCAAAAGTAAAGTTCCTGATGCGCTTCTACAATACACTATGCGATCAAAAGTATCCGGACAGCCCCAAAAACATACGTTTTTCATTTTAGATGCATTGTGCTGTCACCTCCTGCCAAGTACTCCATATCAGCGACCTCAGTAGTCATACATCGTGAGAGAGCAGTATGGGGCGCCCCGAGGAACTCACGCACTTGAACGTGGTCAGGTGATTGGATGTCACTTGTGTCATACGTGTGTTCGGGAGATTTACACATTCCTAAACATCACTAGGTCTACTGTTTCCGATGCGATAGTGAGGTGGAAACGTGAAGGGACACGTACAGCACAAAAGCGTGCAGGCCGAACTCGTCTGTTGACTGAGAGACCGCCCACAGTTGAAGAGGGTCGTAATGTGTAATAGGCAGAGATCTAACTAGACCGTCACACACGAATTCTAAATTGCATCAGGATCCACTGAAAGTACTATGACAGTTAGGCGGGAGGTGAGAAAACTTGGATTTCATGTTCGAGCCGCTGTTCATAAGCCGCACGTCACGCAGGTAAATGTCAAACGGAGCCTCTCTTGGCGTAAGGAGCACAAACATTGGACGATTGAACAGTGGAAAAACGTTGTGTGGAGTGACGAATCACAGCACACAATGTGGCGATCCGATGGCAGGGTATGGGTATAGCGAATTTCTTGTGAACGTCATCTGCCAGCGAGTGTAGTGCCAACAGTAATGTTCCAAGGCGGTGGTGTTATGGTGTGGTCAGCAAAATCTGCTCATCACGTGTTTACACAACGTACGGTGTCGACCTAGAGCGTCTGTTCGTTTTCTATTACAAACAAAACGATTTTTTGTTCGGAATTTCACGTGCTAGTTCGATAAATCGCTTCCAAATGAGGCTATTTTGACATTAGTTTGTTCGATATGAATTACTAGGCACAGTAAAATACGAAGAATAACAAATAATCTAGGAGAGACGGAGCAATGTTTCTGCACGGCGGTAGCAGTCAGTGTTGTCGTTGCTGGAGTATTGGTTATTTTTAGTATTTTACTGTCTCTCTTAATACATATCGATAGAACGAATATAGAACAAGACTAATTTGATACCGCTGTATCAAATGAGTACCTAAAATTCCGCTTTAAAGATCATTTTGTTTGAAAAGGGAAACAAACGGATGCTTTCCTACGACACTGGGAATCTCATGAAAAACGTGATAACCGGTTTGTGTTTCGACCGACTGCACCTGTACATTGCAAAAACGAAATTGCAAATGTCTGACTAAAGATCACAGATACTGCGGCTGACGACTCTTAGAAGAGAAACTTGGTTTAATGTAAGATTCATCAATTTTGTCGTTATGAATGGCCATGAATTTGTTGTTGACAACGTCAAGTCTCCAAGAGTGATGGACATATCGCATCTAGTGACCCTTATGCAAAAAACGACTTGCAAAGTGGATATCTTTGCCACTTCGTCACAGTGATGTCAACAGACCAAGAGCGAAGTGGGAGACAATCCGAACTGCGACCACACACACACACACACACACACACACACACACACACACACACACACACACACACCCTGCAATGTCAGACACGAGAACACAATTAACTGAAAGAGAGCGAGCGAGAAAGAGAGAGAAGACACGAGTACAGAATTAAATGATCGTTCACTGAGCGGCCACGAGGAACAGAACTGCCTGGCGTATGCATGTGTCAAGGCGAGAGGCGCGCTCGCTACGCAAGTGTGAGATACACAGTGTGAGATACTGTACCGTCTAATGGACATCTAGGTCAATTTCCTCGCAGGTATTCAAGTTTTGCTGAGCTGATTCTAGATTATCCCCTTCCTCCCCCTTCCCTCCCTCCCTCAGAAACAGGCTCGTATAACTGGGAACGTCCGGCCAGAGTGGCCGAGCGGTTCTAGGCGCTACAGTCTGGAACCGCGCGACCGCTACGGTCGCAGGTTCGAATCCTGCCTCGGGCATGGATGTGTATGATGTCCTTAGGTTAGTTAGGTTTAAGTAGTTCTAAGTTCTAGGGGACTGATGACCACAGCAGTTAAGTCCCATAGTGCTCAGAGCCATTTGAACCATTTTGAACTGGGAATGCCCCAGAGAGTTGGATGGAGGCACGAGTGAAGACCTCGTACCTTTGATTGCGGGAGGGAAAGGTGTTCGGCAGCGTCTTTTGGGACAGCACTGGTGACGGGCATGCGAGGCGTTCTACCGAATCATGTCCAGTGCAGGAGTGTCCCTAAATATTTACAAGATCGACTACTTAAGAGAACTGTGTTCCAAAAAGGCAATCGCGATATTTTTTAACAGCAAATACCATAACTAGTGCCTCCTTTTCGATGCTGGAGATTGTTTAGAGCTATCCCCAATGCCATGGGCGGATGTGTCGGCCGCCTTAATAAGCTTACGACTGGGAGAGAATGGCTTCAAACTAGGGATGAATTTCAGTATTGTTTTCAGTTGGGTAGTAGTGCAGTCACAGGCAGGCGTCCAGTTGTGGAGTACGCCCATTTTACGCAATTGATTGACGGCTTACGCAATTTGTGCCACGTGGAGTAAACAAATGGGAGAATAGTTGATTTTGCCCCAAAACACCTGAAATTCAGGTAAGTTAGTAGGCTGTGCAAGTACATCTCTAAACGGCAACAGTCCCGTGTCCCCAGGCTTGTAGAAATGGTGCAGAGATTTTACGAATGGTCTTGGCCATACAGTCCCATGACAGTGGTACCTTCTAAACAGGCTTGTAGAAATTGTGCAGAGATTTTACGAATGGTACCTTCTAAATAATTCATACAAGCAGGACTACGTTACATCAGCTGTTTCAGAAGTCTTTGGAAAATATTTGGAGCCAAGGCAATGCCAAAAGAGAGCTGCCAGTACTTGTATAATTCAATAGGTGTATTAAAAACAACAATGTTCTTCGATTCCTCATCTAAGGGTAAAGGGGTAACTGGAGGTAAGCATCGTCAAGGTCAATCATGGAGAGCATTGCCCCCAGCAGTTTTGGTGAAGACGTCTTCTGGCTGGGGGGGGATCGGAAAAATTTCCGTGCACTAGATTTCACCAGTTCGATAACCCCATCAGCCTGGAGATGGTCTACATGCTGCTTGAGAGCAGCACGCAAGGTCACTCGAGTTGGTCTGTCACGGTAAAAAGGAGGTGTAACGTCCGGCTGAAGGGTAATGTGTGTCTGAACGTCTGAAGCGAATCCCAAATCTGTCTGAAATAGAGATGAAAATGCAGTGAAGGGATCGTACAGTTCCTGGAAAGGAACTGAGATTGATAGGATCTTGGCTTCATCAGAAATAGGGAACTCAAACAACATAAAGGCGTCGAGACCGAACGTGTTGGTAGCAGATGGGTAGACTACGACAAAAACTTCATAAGCCACATAACGCTTTTGTAGGCCGTAGTGATGGAGAACTGCCCACGAAAAGGAATAGAACCCTCTGTAGACCACCAAACACTCGAACGTGGGGACAACTCGGGCGAGCCTAGTTGCGTGTACGTCGCTTGATTTATCAAATACTCTCTAGCCCCCGTGGCCACCTGTAAATAGGTGTCCTGGTGAGAAATGAGAATAGTGAGAAACAGTTTCCACATGAAGGGGTCGCCTGGAGGGCAGCTGACTTCAGCACTTGTGCAGTGTCATTGTACGCTCATAGGGCAGGACAGAAGCGAGTTCAGCAGCTTTGACATACTGAGTGGATGTTGGTTGTTGGGTGATTTGGGGAGGGCACCAGACAGCGAGGTCATCAGTCCAATCGGATTTGGGAAGGGTGGGGAAGGAAGTAGCCGCGCCCTTTCAAAGAAAACATCTCAGTGTTTGCCTGAAGCGATTTAGGGAAATTATGGAAGTCATAAATCGGGTTGGTCGGATGGGAGTTTGAACCGTCGTCCTCCCGAATGGGAGTCCAGTGTACTAACCACTGTGCCACCTCTCTCGGTGCTGCTGAATGGAGACGTCCATCTTTGCCACGGTGCGTACAGGACTCCAAGCGATCCAGACAGTCTGTTTGAGAGTGAGCGGAAAAACACTGCAGGCACGAAGGGACTATTGACGAGGGGCAAGGGGCAGTTCGAGGCTCAGACTCTATAGAGACGTTGGACGAAGACGTATCACAACTTTGCTGCAATCTGAGGGTCGTCCTATGCCTGCGACGCAGGGATGGAAGGCGTGGTAGCACGCTATCTGCCGAAACTCGTGAAGTCACCATGAGCCATTCGTTAACAATCTGTACCCTGCACAGTTTTGAACGAATGTGCGATGCGAAGGATGTCCTCCAACGATTAGTGATCCAGTTTCAGCAGCGCTGTGTGGACTTCAGAACCGACTGCCAGCTGAACCACAACAACACGAATGAGTGAACACTGAATGGCCGTATGCATGCCGTGTGCGAGAAACACTATTGGCCGGCTTATTTACGTGACGAGACGAGTGACGTGCTCACTACACGGACACACTGCTGAGGCTATACTATGCCCTCTAACGGCCATCTAGGTTGTATCCTATGGCTGGCACTCAACTTCCGCGAAGCTGGATACCAGAAAAAGCTTGTCTGAGTTACAACAACTAGGTGAATTTGGTTGCAACCATGTATATGCAAGGTCTGAATACACTGAAAGTTGTCGAAAGGACTACAACTCAGAAGTATGTATAATAAATGTCTTAACGATAAACTGCGAACAAATTATAGAAGCAGAAATTTTTCAGAGAGAAGAAGAAGTAGGTAAAAGAGATATGATTCTCGTACAGAACTGCCAATTGGCACAGAGGCTTCGAATTTCGTCATGATTTGGTGTTCTTTTTTTCTGGGAAACAAGTCTCTACTCACGCTACTGCACGTATCCTTGAAATAAGAATGGCATGACAGCTGTGATGATATGACATCAATGTCTTGCTCTCAGTAGAGCCCCTTTTTTTGCTATTGAATCAGATGATGATAGGGGGAGGTCGTATGCATGCGCATTGAAGGAATTTTTTTGTTTTAGTCTTCTGACTGGCTTGATGCGGCCCACCATGAATTCTTCCCTTGTGCCAAACTCTTCATCTCAGGGTAGCACTTGCAATCTATGTCATCAGTTATTTGCTGTTTGTATTCCAATCTCTGTCTTTCTCTACCGTTTCTGCAATTTACAGCTCCCTCTAGTACCTTGGAAGTAATTCCCTGATGTCTCAACAGTTGTCCTATCATCGTGTCCCTTCTCCATCTGAGTGTTTCCCACATATTCCTTTCCTCTCCGATTATGCGCAGAACCTTCTCATTCCTTACTTTATCAGTCCACCTAATCTTCAACATTCGCCTGTAGCACCGCATCCTAAATGCTTCGATTCACTTATTTTTCGGCTTCTCCACAGGCCATGTTTCACTACCATACAATGCTGTGCTCCAGACGTACATTTCAGAAATCTCTTCCTCAAATTAAGGGCTGTCTTTGATACTAGTAGACTTTTCTTGGCCAGAAATGACCTTTTTGCCAGGGCTAGTCTGCATTTGATGTCCTCCTTGCTATGTGCGGCGTTTATTTTGCTTCCCAGGCAGCAGAATTCCTTAACTTCATTGACTTCGTTACCATCAATCCTGAAGTTAAGTTTCTTGCTGATTTCATTTCTGCTACTTCTCATTACTTTCGTCTGTCTTCGAGCTACTCTGAATCCATATTCTGTAGCCATTAGATTGTTCATTCCATTCAGCATTTCATGTAATTGTTCTCCACTTTCACTCAGGATAGCAAAGCCATTATCGCATCGTGTCATTGATATCCTTTCATCTTGAATTTTAATTCCACTCCATTATTGCTTCTTCGATGTATAGATTGAACAGTAGGGACGAAAGACTACATCCCTGTCTTAGACACTTTTTAATCCGAGAACTTCGTTCTTGGTCGTCCTCTCTTATTACTCCTTGTTGGCTCCTGCACATATTGTATACTACCTCTCTCTCCCTATAGCTTATCCCTATTTTTCTGAGAATTTCGAACATCTTGCATCATTTCACATTGTCGAAGGGTTTGTCCAGGTCGACAAATCCTTTGAACGTGTTTTGATTTTTCTGTAGTCTTGCTTCCATATCAGCCGCAAAAATTGCCTCTCTCGTGCCTTTCCTTTCCTAAAGCCAAACTGATCATCATCTAGCACATCCTCAATTTTCTTTTCCATATTATTCGTGTCAGCAACCTGGACGCATGAGCTATTAAGCTGATTGTGCGATTATTCTTATCTCTTATGGAATGCCTATTTATTAAGTTCCCACCTATTCTAACCGTGTTCCAACCAGTTCCAACAGGCAAAAATGCAGTAAGTACTGTCACGTTGACGTTTGATTCATATTACTCTTCCAAATTTTAAGGAACATGATCTGAAAAGTATGTTTCCTCCAAGATATGCATAATGAAGGAAACCCAGACTCAAATCTGCGTGTAGTATCTCCACATTTGAATCAACAGAAAACAAATATGCACATTCAAGGAAACTCAAATTCAAGTATTACCGTTGTGGAAATCTGTGCTGCACGGTTACGTGGCTATTTTTTAGCAATGATTATAATTTCCCAGTAAAATTAACGTTGTGTAGCTCTCGTAATGACGCTGTGATCGTTCAGTCTCGCAAGCTCGCCGGACCACTGCTCGTCGGTGCCAGCTGAGCTCCGCTGCATGCCCGAGCAAAGACTCGTTGCTGCGAGTCTTCTGCCCAAATACTCATAGGCTGGGTCACCTCTACTACTGTACGAATTGTATTCCCTGTTTAACTACAGGTATTAACCACCCATCAAACTAATCCAGTCGATGCGTTTGTCAGTTCGATGAGTAGAAAGTTGATGACGGAAATTCCGAAAATATCTCTTCGTAACGAAAAGTGCCTATGTGCATCGCATACGCTGTGTGCAGGCTGTGTTGCATGCCGTGTAGTAATAGTTCAGAGGAGGAAGGACAAGCATAGAGTGCAATATTGCACATTTGTAGATTTGTTACATATATATGTTACACCGTTTGAGTGTTCTGCGAAGAAATACAGTCTTTGATTCACGTGCCTCATAAGATTTTGTATGTGGTGGTTCCATTTTACGATATTCGTAAATCATCTCTCTCTCTCTCTCTCTCTCTCTCTCTCTCTCTCTCTCTCTCTCTCTCTTCCTCTTGGAACAGCCTCCCGGAAATGTTTCCTTTATCTTCGGCTAAGCAAGATGGAAGCTATTTTCGGCATTTGTTGAAATTCCTGTTGCAAGGTACTCAGTTCTAATAATGAACTTTAAATGTGAGTGATTTATCATGTAACCACATTTTTTAGTACCAATATGGAGGACGTAACTCTTTATTCTTGCCACTTCTTCAACTATACTTATTTTGTCTCAGTTATTGTAGAATTAGTTTTTGATGTCTGATAACTAGAAAGTAGACAATGGCATCACCAGCAAACAATCTAAGGGGATGTGTTCAGACTTTCTCCTACAACATTTATAAAGAATGAGAACAACAGACTGCATATAACACTTCCTTGGAGAACCCCTCAAACATCGGTTTCACTAGATGACTTCCCATCAATGACTACCAAGAGTAACCTATCTAACAAGAGATCATGAGACCACTTGCACGATTGAGATGACACTCCATTTGATTCGAAGATAATACAGTAACTTCGTACGACAAGTATATTTCCACAGAAAAAAAGGAAATGGGAAGACATAAGGATGTGTGACTAGGAAATGAAATTACGCGCATTAAGTGCGGTACAAGAGACTACTGCAAATCGTGTAGGTTATCTGGTCGACTTTGAGACCGCGATGAGCTCTCTCTCTCCCCCTCTCTCTCTCTCTCTCTCTCTCTTGGAACAGCCTCCCGGAAATGTTTCCTTTATCTTCGGCTAAGCAAGATGGAAGCTATTTTCGGCATTTGTTGAAATTCCTGTTGCTTATCTAATTTCCGAAGCATAGTTTTGAGTCTTGCTTTGTTTTAATATGTACAAGAAACGGTATAGGGTTATTATTCCAGGACAATCCTGTATTAGATTATCGGGCTAACAGTTGGCTATAGGAAGTATTCTGGCGATATTTACTAAAGTGAAACTAGAGTGCTTAATATAGTGTAGCTTTACGTTTCTGAGGTTCCAAGGACATGCCTCGAGACTGGTTTTCAAGGATAAGTAGATACTGTTAGTGTGTTTTGCTTTCTGGTCCAGATTTGTCAAAATCTTGCGTCACTGTGAAAGGGGTAGCTGCTCTGACACGGTAAGTTTTTTAAACGGTATGGATGAATGAAAGTCCGAACTGCTTTGTTGCTTAAATTGCCTGGGTGAATGTAATTCCGACCTGTTTCTTTAAAACTGTTTGAGCGAATGTGATTCCAACCCATTCCGTTTTTTAAACGGTCCGTATAAATGCCACTGTTTAAATTTCGATAACTATATTTGTGTATGGCATCATCTGCTACATGTGAGCAGTTCCTTATTGTGACATATTGAGACACTTGCTTATAATTGGTACAGATGATTATGTATTTCGGTTGCCAACGCGTGTCTCAATTTCATTTGGGGAAAAAAATAGTCTTAAGGACCTCGACGAAATATCCACGGGGAACTGGTGTTGTAAAAAAAGCGGCTACCGAGATTTAAGCAGTTAAAGAAGATAGGCAAGTACAAGGGAGATGAACTTACATAAAAAAACTGTATTTATTAAAGCAGGAGGAGGAGACATAGGAAAATAAGAATAAGAAGAAGATATATATGATAAGGAAGATGGTGGTGGTGATTATGATGATGATGATGATGATGATGAGCAACAGAAGATGATTTTAAGAGAGACAAGAGGTAAACTGGCAGTATCATTTTGTAGTGAACCAGTAGACAAAACTCACTGTACTATATATCGCACCAGGCTTGAATTGATAGAAAAAAAAAGTGGGTGATTGATGAGTCACAGATAACTGTCGATGGAAATGATTTCGTAATTCACAATATAAGATGCCCAGGAACGGGGTGATTATATAATTCGTTTAAAATTAAATCTTTTAAAACAAATTACACAGCACGAAATCTTCAAAATTATGGTAATATTCTCTTGGCTATCTGTGCTTATAAACGGAAATATCTGTGCTCCAGCCAAGCAAATTCCAACACTGGTTGACCCATATCGTCAAGCCTGCTTAAGCTGCAAGTGATACTGAATGTTATTAAGAAATCATGCACATGTTGGTATGGGAGAGAATAAAAATGTATGTTACGTTCGTAACTGGAAGATATTCTCCACCATGTCCTGAGCATGTGTTGGTGTAGTCTGTTGGAATAATCGGAATTGGTGGAGCTATTAGTTTCTTGCCAATTTCAAAAGCAGCAGGCAATAATTCACAAGATAATGAAATGACATACACTGAAGAAGAGCTTCGAGAAGAATTGATTATTGCTTAAACCTTATGATGGTTGACGAAAATAATAAAGTGAAGAACTCAACTCAGAATAGGAAGTTTCTTAATACTGTAAGCTACACCCTCAAAGTAGTTTTTTGGGTAAAATACACCTGAACATGGAGCAAAAATTCAGATCTTTCTGGTACTTTTGAGTACGGCCAAGGTGGCTGCTCTGGAGTTACATTTCTAACTGGCTCTTAATTTTAACTGCTGCTGAAATACGATGCTGTGATGGTCTGTTTCGTTTTAATGGCGGTTAAAATATTTTGCTCTGTTTGTAGAAGAGGGGAAGTTAGTGAAGGGATGGAGAGGAAAGGGGAAGGAAGGAGGAGAGGTAAGTGGAGGGGATGGTAACGTGACGGTAAGGAAGTGATGATAATGTCGTCAGTGATAAGGAGGGTTGTTACTTAACATCATTTTGGACTGTGATGTTATTGCCCCAGCGTTTGGACAATGTGCACTAACACCTGTTACTGATATCAGTTGTATCACAAGGTTCAGTAGCGCATTTACATGTCAAGTGCATCATTGTTATGCTGTTAGCTTAATTAATGATGTTAATTTAACCAGAAGGAAAGCAGAGATATGACTATATTTTCGTAAATATCATACTTAAGTTTACGCATTTGTCGCATAAAATAGGGAGGCATTTATTTCCAAGCGGAGTGAAAATTACTTTTCAGTTGCGCAATAAATAACTTGTACAGTGCGTTAATAAGACTGTGTTTTATATACAGGCATACTTTTGTAGAATAATGTGCAGTGATTACAAAATATATTATGTAAGCCAGGCACGATGGAAAAGACTTAAGGTGTATCTAAACACAAGGGGTGTAGTTGTTCAAGATCTGTTACTATTGCGTCACCAGTGAAATAATACGAAAAGACTTAAACAACGGTATTTATAAAGAAGAGACATTTAAAACTTGAATAATATAGATTTTTATCATGTACCCGTATTATAATAATTTCTCTTTGTAAGTTTGGAGTGCAAAGAAATATAACAAAATGGTCTATAGAGACGACAAGATACGCTCTTTTGTTAATTTTTTTAGTCGTCTTCAATTCTTCTCTTGTCTTGGTTGCGTGTAGACGGACATCTTGCGAGTGCTGGCAAATGTAAGCATATTTGTACTAATTAAGCAGATAATATATTGATTTAATATCATTGTTCAGTTTTAATTTGTAAGAGGTGATCCCGATTTAATGTCCGCCTTCCTTGAATTAACCTGCATTCGAGTAATTTACAGTTCAACAGTCGCAGCGGCCGTTTCAGCCAACGACGCCATTACGTGGCGATATTAACTTACAAAATTTAGCGGAAGCGAAAAACTCGCCCGCTATTAACATAATATTCATTCTTCTCCACAGCCGCCAGACGTTGCAGGAAATACGTGGTTTTAAGATTCTTATTTTCAGTTCAACAGCCGAGAGCCAGAGCCAGGTCTCCGACTACAATGCAATGGTTAACGGAGGTAAGAAGAAATACTCTCGCTCGTGTGTGGGCCGCAATTGTAATTAATAACTAAAGATTTTCTGCTTTAAAGTGAACTGACTAGCCGAGGAAATTAATATGAAAAGTTTATTCCATTGTTCAACTTATATGCCCATGTTTTAAGATTCAGCGAGTCTAACATTCATTTACGTAACAAATAATTTAAGATTAATATTGTAAAAAAAAGAGAACTTCACAAAAGCATTTAATCGTAAATCAAAATTGAATGAAATATCATATTGATTAAGGCCCACCACGTAAATCGGCAACAATCAAAATAATAATAATAATAATAATATATTAAATTACGACGGCCGACGGACGCGAGATTACGCACTTACTTACGCTAAACGAGAGGTTATGTTTGTCCAGAATATTGTTTGACAGTGTGAACAAAGCTGTTACGCTAAAAATTACACAATAAATAGAAATATATCATCCTTTGATGGACATTTCTGGTCAATTTTAATCAATTTTTATCAAGTTCATTATTATCAAATAGAAACGTTTTGTATTCCAATACTTCTATGCTGCTCTTAGTTGTTTAGTTTTGTATTATTTAAGGTCTTTTAAACTGTTTTCGTGGTATTAAAAAACCTTGTCTTAGTAATTATCTATTGTTTCTGTACTCTCTTGCCTTACATTTCATTCTTTTCTCCTGTTAAACAACATATTCTCATGAGCGGGGTTATTATATAGTGTCAGATATTATCAGACCCTCGAGCCATATTTTATTACGAATGATATACGCTTTGTGGTGTCAATTACTACTACAGAGATTTCACCAGTTGTAGTTTGACGTACTGTGCTCGTTTCTCGTGTGCTCCTGGGCAGAGGTGACGGACTATTAGGAGTGTACCATACACATTGTCAGTACACCCATCATCATTTCATCCCCATCGATGCGCAAGTCGCCGAAGTGGTGTGAACTCGAAAGACTTGCACCAGGCGAACGGACTAACCGACGGGAGGCTCTAGCCATACGGCATTTCCTTTGGCTGAACGTCGATCTTTGTTCCTGTAAACACTTGCCAATAGTACAACGAGCAATCGCATTTAACATAATCCGTTTTCCTGCAAGTTTTGTGATAAATTGTCCACCGAGTATCGACGAATGATTACGGCCTTACTGCCTACAGTTGCGTTATTTTTATTCAATTGTTGTAGCAATGGTATTTTTTGTTGGGCATAAGGACTGTGTAAAGTCTGGTGTTATATAACGAGGGTTATATGTCTTACCATTACGTTTCATTGAAGTATCAGGCTATGTGTTATATGGGATATCTCTCCTCCCCCCTCTTGTCACACACACACACACACACACACTCGGTTTTATGGCTTTTGGAGCTCATTTTTACTGCACACAGAAACTGACTCCATTTGAGCCGTATCATGCTCGTTTTGGTGCGTAGTGATTAGGATTTGTTTTGTGTTAGTTATCTCCAATTGTCGGGTTAACTGTATCATTATGAGCAAACTGTCACGCTGTTTGGACAGTACTTAGTTACGAGGCAACCTAGGGTTGGAGTGGTTATCTTTTTCGATTATATCACGTGACTTTGATGACTGCCCAGTACTTGATATTTGAGGGGGGTAGGACGTCAAAAGGGCCGACTTGGAGCAGGAGAGGCACCACAGGACATTTTAATTTTCACTGTCTAAACTTTTATGTACGAAAACATGAATGAGCTCTTACATTTTAAAATTCATGTTTAGAAGAAACTCATATTTTATAGTTAATTATCTCAATTTTTGCCACAGTTTTTAGTACAAATAGATTTGGAAAATTATAGGGTTTCATTCATCTGTAAGTAAGGCTTGTATGCTGTGCAGAATTCATCGCAGAATCTTATGAAGAAAAGTGTACGCGTAGCAACAAATACAGCCAATAGTAAGTAAAAAATGACAAAATTTTACATGTAAAAATTTATTTTTTTATGTTTTTGAACTTCCGCTACTATGAGCGCGAATCGTGAATACTTCCTGATCATGCTGACAAAGTTTTATCAATTTATTTGTAAAAGTGTAGACAGTGGAATTTAAAATGTCCTGTGGTGCCTCTCCTACTCCAAGTCTACCCATTTGACGTCCTACCCCCTTTAAGGATGATGTTACGCAATTTACAGTAGGAGGCATAGGTTTAAAGTTTTCCGGTGCCCTACTGCTTGAATACGAACTTAGTGTACTTTCTGCTATCGGGACAGTTGCTGTCTCAGAATTCTCACTGGTACTGTGGCCCGTTCTCATCATTGTGACGAGTTAATCACGGCAATCCGGTAGAGTATCACCACGATGTTGCTATAATTAGTCAGAGATAACTGTAATATTCAAACCGTGTTCCGCAATATTCAAGTCCACTAAAAAGGCGTGAGAAACTGTTCTGTGTTGATAGACTAGTTCTCTGCCCTCCGGAAGAGTGTTTGTTGACGTGAAACCTCAGTGAGCTGGCGCTTTTGTGGCGCCAGTTTCCATCGGTCGTCATTTTGATCTTTGAGTTGATTTCGATGCTTACTTGTCTTCTGCTCATCTTTGGCGGGGTGCATTTAACGGAGCGCGAGCGCTCTGCTGGTGAGCGAGAGTCACGTGGGATTGTGTACGCAGGTAGGACGGCAACGAAGGAGCCTGGCCAGCGGCCACGGCATGTTGAGTCGTGAGTGCAGATCCACCGCCCATGGTGATTTGGTTGTCCTAGAGGTCGAAGGACAAGCTCCTTCGAGTCTGTTATAAGCTACGTCGGCCGATTGGAGGCGCCGAGTTGCTTCGGTAGGTTGCGTGCGGCTTAATTGGATACGCCAGTGTACTAAAAATCCGTTGGAATTGTCTTAGTTTTTGATCACTTACCTCGGTGTCGTGACTAATTGTCTTGATGGCAGTTGAGGAAGAGTGGCTACGCCCAACCAACCGACATGAGGCGTGGTTAAAGACGCAGCTAGAAGTTCAACGAGTAGTGAGTAAGTCCGTCTCTGGCGTTTCAAGACACGCCGAGATACGTCCTCTATCTTGTAGTTCATTTGGTAGTTTGGCGTGTAAATGTGCGCCGAGATAATTCTGGTCATCGTAACATTAGGGCATGAATTTTAGCGAACTTATTAACCAAAGTTTAAGGGCTGGCACCAGCCAAGTAGCTCATGGAGGCTAATTTGTTTTTATACAGTTGTATTGATTACCTGTTCTATAGATAAGATTGTGTTGTTTACGTCTCAGAATATTGTCTGCCGTTGATGTGTGTTGTGTTAGAGATAATTGGCAGTGGTCGACGCGAGCATACAGGGAGCAGAGCACCACGGGGGCAGAGAGATGTTTAAGGCCTTGCCCTCTCATTTACATCTTGGGTTATGTTGTCACTGTTGCGTGATTACAACTTTCCGATGTAGAATTATAGTATCTGAAGTTCAGTTGCAGTGCAAAGTTGTGTACATTTCTATGTCATTTCCTGTCTCGTGGGTCTCTCGTATTGATTTGAATCCTCGGCCTGCTCGCGTCTATCGCTAATTCACACGTGATATTGAAGCAACCTCATTTTAGGGGTATTATCATATGGGCATGTCCTAGTTGTAATCATTCTAAGAATATTGTTGATTAATCAACCGAGTAAGTAAACGTGAAGCACCTCCTTAATGGTTTTAGTTTTGTTTATGAAAGTTGGCTAGCCAAACCTTAAAAGATCTGTGTTCTTATCCTTAATCTGTTCCTCGGGTGATCGGAAGTAATGAGAGTTCTGATGGGAATTGTATGGATATTTGTACTATTTAAATAAAGCTTTATGTGAACATATTTACCTAGTCATATTCAAATTTCAAGTTTTATGGGTCTTGTTCTGGTTAAAGAAATTTGTTTGTTATTTGCCCACGTGGCCTTTTAAGGCAGTCTCCTTTATCATTGTGATTGTGATTTTATAATGCTTTCCATTGTAATAAAATATGTAGCAACTACAACAGATTACTATTGTGATTTTGGTGTGTCACTACCACTATCATATATCATTTCAGAAAAATTCTTAAGTACTTAAGTATAGTGCAGTGTTCTAAGCAGTCCTAACCATACAGCGACTGGCCGCTTCTCACATTATTTGTTGCTCTCGTGTATTTGAACTGTTATGAACACAGAAGTACGAGTAACTAAAGAGATTCATTTGTAAGTGATTTACCTTGAGTGTTTTTTGTGTAGGGTTAGCTGGGTGTAGCAATCGCTTTATGTTAAAGCACTTGGTTGCATACTTGTTTCGTTCTGTCCAAAGTTATGCAAGTTCATCCTGAGCTATAGGAAGCGGCAGACTCGCATGACGGTGGCCACTTTGAAAGAGGGTGCCTCTCGTGCTATTAATGGCTGAATATGACGCCATCTGCATAAGCTGAGTTATTTTTGTAAACTTCATTTACTCTCTTACAAGGTGCCTCCCTTGCAATTATGTAATTCTGATCCTTGACTGTTTTATGTTTGCTGCAACCTTGAGTCTTGATATTATCATTAGGCATTAATATTAGGCTTCGAGAAGCAGACATTTGTTTCAGGCTATGTAAGTCACGTTATTTAGTTATTGAGTTATCGACAAATGTTACTTAACTACAGTTACAGTTAGCTAAGACTGACTTTATAGAAACATATTTAAGTTTTAAGTGGATTTCAGGTTGTATTGACGGTTCGTTAGTTTTCCATGCAGTAGTCTTAACTTCCGCTTTGTGGTTGCCAGCATTAATTTTTTTTTTAATTTACTTTCTTAAAATTTAACTTCCTTCAGAATAGTGTGTGAAAATTTTGCTTTATAAAGCAATTAGCTTGAAAATTCATATCAGTGGTTTTGGATCATTTTATGATAATGTTAAAGCTATCATCTTTCTTTAATTTTCGTAATATCTTTACTGTATTTTGAAACTGAGTATAATAAAATATTTGTGAAAATATTGAATTAGCAATTAATTTCAGTGCAGCACCCTTCCAGTCCTACCCGCTCCCTACGACTACAGCAGGGTTCAAAATTGGCACCGGTAATGCACCGGGGCTATACGTTTATGAACTACTTAAAAAAATCCTTACATGCAAGTAGTCATAAACAATAGTGGCATTTGCACGTCACGAACAAATCATACGTGTGGATATATACCGGATACCGGGTGATTCAAAAAGAAAGAACAGATTTCAGTTGTTTATACCAGACGATCTATAAAAGATAGAAATACTTTGCGCCTATCGCTGGATAGACGAAGGTTCAAAGCTATGAGATTGCTGAGCTTTTGTTTGTTTGTAGCAACATGGAGACTCCACTACAAGAAAAATCATTTTGTATGTTGGACGTTGCCCAACGTTAATCGATTTTCCAAGTGCAACGTGCATCATTCCTCACATCTTGCGATTTTTTTCTGTGGTGGCGTATAGAAGACAGAGTCTCCCCTCCCCCCCCCCCCCCCAACGCAGCTACTCTTCAAGAGCTGAGAAATCGAATTGCTAAAGCTGTCAATTCGATAAACAGACACCTGTTGATTTGTGAGTGGAATAAAATGGACTACCGTTTCGATGTTTCTCGAACAACGTATGGTGCTCATGTTGTGTGTGTGGTATAGCGTCCGTGCGAACATTAAACTTTGGACCTTCCTCTATCCAGTGACATGCGCCATGTGTTTAAATCTTTCACAGTTTGTCTACAATAAACAACTGAAATCTGATCTTTCAAAAAATGGTTCAAATGGCTCTGAGCACCATGGGACGTAACTTCTGAGGTCATCAGTCCCCTAGAACTTAGAACTACTTAAACCTACCTAACCTAAGGACATCACACACATCCATGCCCGAGGCAGGATTCGAACCTGCGACCGTAGCGGTTGCGCGGTTCCAGACTGAAGCGCCTAGAGCCGCTCAGCCACTGTGGCCGGATCTGATCTTTCTTTTTGAATCACTCTTTGTATTTAATTAGGACTTCCTATTTGGTAGCTTGTGTATACGTGTGCAGTACAGGTAACTCGGAAAAAAGTTCAACACTTTTTTGTGTATTTATTAATAAGTAAAATAAATTGATATGTGTGCGCTAAAACCTGAGATGAGACTATTGTAAATATTTTATTTCTTGGTAGTACAGTAAATGTCATGATAATGATACTCACCAGAATTACCATAAAACAACACATGTCTGATAGTATATTCGCGAAGGGACGCGGGAGACAAAAGTGAAAGAGCAAGAGACGGTCACAGAGGCATGCAGCGATGCGGCAATTAGGGACGGAAACTGGCAACATGACAACACATTGGCCATTGCGATTTACAGGCGGTATCATGCATTACACACAAACAGAATTGTTCAACCATCTCCCTTAATGATCCAGCCGCAGATGGAATATTAAAGCAGAAGAGTACAAACAGGACGCATTAGTGTACAAATGCGGATACAGAAATCATCGATCTCATAAATGGTTAAAGGCGATGTGTGAAATGAAATTGTAGGAGGGATACCAACACAGCGGAGAAACCAAATCTGTCAAATTGTTTTTAAAAAATATTTAAAATTCTGGTTTGTTCTTATTGAACTATACAGATTCGGAATAAATATATATATTAAAAGATATATACAGATAAATTACAAAATAAAGAGTTTGAAAATCATTTAAGATTATTTTACGTAGACATAGTAATAGTTCAAGAATTTTAGCATCAGACCAACTGCAAACAAAACAAAACATAAAAAAAGAAGTCAACAGATATCTGGGAGGATACATCTGGAGATTAGAGTGTTATGCAACCACAGATAGACAATCAAATTACATAAACCAAAATTACAATCTTGTATAAAATCAAAACGGGTTTTATGCATCTGAGGAACTTCATGACAGAATAAAACAGAAGCGCCTGTTGGAAGGGGCACCTTCAGTTCCGCAAGATTTTGCTATAAGCGGTTTTTGCTGTACTTGTAAGAAACTGCAGGAAGCAACAAATGGTTTTCATTGCCTTCTTCGTTCTTATGACAGTCACAGAAATGGTTCTCCTTGAAACCTATCCGATAAAGTGTGAAGAAATTGAACCATGGTTAGTACTCATTCGTACCTGTGCCCATTCTTCCTCCACTAGTTTCCGTATCCATTACTTGAAATTGATGTATTGTAGACTGACGTCCAGTCTAGTGACACATACACTGGCATCCTTCGCCAATCGGTCAACCTTGTCATTGTCTTTCCACTGCCTCATAGAAAAACATCATACCGCCATTTTATCTTGAAATTATTCTCGTATAGTCTCCAGTATTTGAATATTCATTTTACTATCCCGCTTCGGGTTTTCAAAGCACCAAATCTGAGAACATCTCGAATCGCTATCACTTCCGTGGTAAAAACTGAACAATATGGGGCTGACGAAATTGCTTGAAATGTTTCATCGTGGGAACATAAATGCACATCCTGCTGATCAAGTATCGATGGCGAGAGCCATCAGCATACATGTGAACACAGTGCAGTCAATAAACATTAATGTAAGCACTGAAAGGTAAACTGATTGTGGTGAAGTGATTCTTCATAAGACTGTCTAGCTTTTCAAACTGAACACAAGATTTTAAACTGCTCAATTAAGGAGGGGGATTCCTACCTTGTTATCAAACCTGCACGGCAAATAAACATTGGGAAGAGTCATTCAGTGTATCACATGACCCTGCGATAAGAGAGAATGCTATAATGATAAGAACTACGCTCCATGATGAACCTCCGTAGGTTTAGGTGAAGATGACGATACATAATGTCCTTCAGTTCAGAGTGAAAATATGCTGCGACAAATGATGCCACATATATTAAAATGAAGAATGGACTCCTGCAAGATGGATATATTGTGTGGTACAGTTCTTTGTCCACACTTTTCGTTCTTTGAAATACGGGGTGACCCAGAAGTGTTTTAACATTTGAAAATTCAATACTTCACGAAATAATGTAAATACAGAGGTAAAAAATTACATACATGCTTGAAATGTAATGATATTAAGCATAACAACTGTAGGTTGTATAATAATATGTATAATAATTATGTGTTTACAATGCTCTCTGTGGCATTGTAACGAGAAGGAAGCGCTTCTGCCTTACTTTTCTGGTTTTTGTGTCACTAACCTGGTGTCTTGCTGCTTCTGTTGTCCTTCGTCGCACAGTAGTATCGCTCAGGCACCAGGTCCAATGCAGGTTTGTGTTCCTGCTGAAGTGGCGTATGTCGGGATGCCAGTTGTTAAATGTTAACAGCGTTTTGTAATATACTCGTTTTAATGAAGAATACTTTGAAACACACATCACACATCACATAGGGCGGCTCTTGGCTACACTGTTATACACAACCCTTTACAAGACATTGATCACTTTCCATAGTCGTTATAGATACTGCCTATGACACGTGGCGTTCACTGATAATTAACATCCTCACATTAACTTTATATCTTGATTATCAATGCTATATTTACTCGCGACCGTTCTTTTTTTAGCCACCTCCGCTTACTCGACCGTGCGTCTTCCCTACTAACTCTTCTGCCTTATATATATATCAAAACTCTCAGCCAATGGGCGCTTAGATCGCTGTTGCCAGGCAGATCTGACGTCACGTTTGCGGATATTGTGACGGAACACTGTCTCAGATTGTAAGATCCTACTCCAAAATAGTCAGATCTTGTCCCTACTAATGTTGCACAACATTGGCTCTTATACTGTTCTCGTTAATGCCCCTTCCTGACACATAATTGTCAGATGGGCATGTAGCCTGGCTGCTACTGAGCATTCCCGATCGCATAAATGTTCGTAATAATTAGCATAAACACGTGAAGGGAATGCACGTATGAATTAAATGTTATTTATCGTTGTTTGTCATAATTATGTGTTATTTACAGTTTTCAAAGCAGACATACAGTAGAAAAATACGTAAAGGCTTATTATAGGTGGAAGGTCTCTGTTGGATTCCTTTCATGTTAAGTTCTTAAATCTGTTGTCATTTAAGGCATACATTCCACTTCTAAATTTACTATGGTGTTTCTGACTCTATCTGGGAGGAGACTGAGCAGTGGAATGTGTTACTTTTGCACATAATCAAGAACGATCTGCCACACTACTACTCTTTAAAACACAGTTTATATGTAATTCATGTCACACAGTCTCATACGGAACCTACATCCACTTTCTTTCATATACTGTGTATGATAAGTTACTGTCATCCCCCTTCCCTTCTGTGTGAAAGGATGAATGAGCAAATGTATTTCTAGTTGCACGCTTGATGGTAGCAGACAAGCCTGTCTGCTAGAGAACAGTAGGACCAACGTCGGAACAGGCAGCTACGCTTTCTAAAAGCAAAGAGGTTTCTATTCTTAGTATGGTCCTGTCCATCCCTTGTCATGATGGTATAGGAAGCTGCCTCTCTGGTCACTTCCGTTTGTATCTGTGAAGCACCCTCGGTAGGGGCCCACGGCAGTCTGTGCGAGTGTCTGAAGTGGTAAGGTCTTCAGCTAAGCGTGTCTCTGCTAAGTCCGTAGGACAATGGATTTCTTAAGTTCAGCTTAACTGAAAATTTAATCACCTTTATTTCAGGTTTAGATCTATACTATGTTATCTTAAATTGCAACGCAGTGTAATTCGAGTGTGAACTTCAGAATACCTTCCAGTAGTTGTTTTGTCACTTCTTTGTGAGCAAAGTGGACCGACGTGTTGATGATAGGTAACTCTAACTAAGATCATCAATCTCAAATGCGAATGTGCGTGAGATTATAACGTCTCGTCTTGACAATATTTTTCAATATACAACTTTTCTTTATGTTCAACCCACGTGGGGGTACTTCGTGAGACCAGTACCATGTGCTTACACAATTGTTTGACCCATTAGGTTAATAGTAAGACGATAGTAACCAGTTCGAGGTTTTTCTTTTGTAAATTGCGTTTCGATGTAATTTATGTTAATTATCAAAATTATTGTGGAGTTACACTCTTTGTGTAAACCAAGTGTACTCATCAAAGTAGCCCTCAGCTATTCTTTTCGGGAATATTTCACAGAGAGCTAGTATGAATTTAGTATACCAGTATGTGGTAATTTCATGACGGACAGGATTGCGCTTTGAACGTAACTTCTTTGAGTGAAAATTGAATCGGTTGGTTGTGGTTAATTCCCTCTTGCATATGTTTCAACGTTCTTCGTGTGTTATTTTATGAATGCAGTGTTGTATGCAGTTTCCCAATCTTGGCTACATATTTGATGTTTTCCGTAAGATTACAAACACACATTTTCACTATCCTAAATAAGGCACCAGTTAAGTTATGAATCAAGTTTAATGTGCTGAAATTTTAACGGAACAATGATCAATGTTAAAATAAACGTCCAAATGTAAACTGATTTACTTCTTTTTATTTGGATTCTCTTTATATATATACATCACCGGTTGTCGTAAGGTGACTATTAAAAGATTATAATTAATGTTAGTCTGGTTGGGAATTTGGTAAGCTAGACTGGATACCTGGTGGAACAGTTGCTCAGTAATGCAAGGCCAACTTCCTCAGATAGCTCACAGCTTTTAACCCGCTTTTACTGTCTTGAATGTCAGCACCGCTTTCAGAACAACTTAATGCATCAACATTACACATGGCGACCCTGTTCTGTGATTTCGCTAGACTCTGGAATCACTGAAACGTTAGGTTGTATAATCTTAATTTTTTTTCCTTGCAGCGCTCAAACAACTTCTGCGTTGTTTCTGAGCAGACCTTCAAAAGATTCACGGCGTTGTTGCGCGGCTTTGTGTTGTTTGTCTTGTTGTTTTGTTTACTATATTCGTGTGTTTTATATATGTATGTGTTTTTTTTCTCGCTTGTAAATTGCACTGACTTCGATCAAAGATATAAATTTGTTTTGGATGTGAAAAAGTGCGTACTAGGTTGGGTATCTTTCGAGTAACTGTCGTAATTGTTGGGGGATACATTTAGTGTGATAAGTGTGTTGCGTTCCGGATGTAAATTGAACTAATGCAGACACGTAACCAAGCTAAAAGAAGGCGGTCCAACAACTTAAGCAACATGGACCAAGGGGATAATTCGATTTTGAATATTAACGCTCCGGACGGTTCCAAAAATGCAATGGGGAATACTTCATAGGAAATGGAAACAGGACGAACGGGCTCACAGCAGATCCAGAAATTAATCTGCCTCAAACTAACCAAATTGATGTGGCAGAACTCATAAAAGCCTTATTGCATCAAAATAAAGAAAACGCAGAGAAATCAGAAAAATCATTCAGAGAACAAAAAGAATCATCCGAAAAATCTATCCGCGTGCTAGGCGAACAAATAGACGAAAAACTAATCCAGCAAACAAATAAAGTCGACAAGTCGATGCAGAGAGTGTCCAATGATATTTCACAAAGAATAAACAATCTGGAAAGTGAAATAAAAAGTGATATTATGAAATAATTAGGCCGTTTATTTGAACAAATCGATGATCGTTTACAAGCCTTAGAACAGGGCAAGCGGGGTCGCGATGCGGAATCGAAAGAGAGCGACGAACAGCTACTTAGGAACTTCCAAGCGCTGAGAGAAGAATGCCAAAGGGAACACGAGCAGGTACTCTCCAGGGTCCAGGAGGTGGGAACTCATTGTCCCGCGTCCGTCATCAACACAGTAACGGACAACAGTCAAGCGATTCACGCACTCGAACAGCAAGTACAACAATTGAAGCAGACTGGGGCGGAGGACAACAGACAAATACGTGCTAAGATTGCGGCATTAGCGGACATCGTAGGCACGATGAAGGTGGCAGAGAGCGATGACAATACTACACCGGTAGCGGTCGCAGAGACGGAAGAAGTATGTTCGCTTCTTAGATTGCAGAAGGCACAGTTCAAAGTGAACAGGTGGTATAAAACTGTAAAAGACGAATTACAAGAAAGCGTGGCGCATCTGGAAAGTCGCATGGGGTGTGATTCCGAACTCGCCAATAGCACTAAAAAGAGACATACGAACAGTGCAGAGAGGGACTCCGGCCACAAGGGAGATTTTTACGACAGGGAAGAATGTATTTTGAGGGGCAGATATGAGAAAAAAGGAAACATTCAAGGGCCTCGCCGGTAGGAACTGTGCGGATTTGATTTCAAACATTTCCTTACGGTGAGAAAGTTTGAGATATTTCGAAATTCGCAAAAAGGAATACATTCATGAGCATCGCTCCAGCAATTTGAATTCTTTCTTCCCCCTGACTGGGCAAGTTCACATAAGATAGAATATATGTGTTCCTATTTGGAAGGCGAACTGGCGATTCGCATGAGGTCGGCAGCGTCACACTGCAACTCCACTCGGGAGTTTCGACAAGCATTTCTGTCCGCCTATTGGTCGGAACCGGCACAAGATAGGGTCAAGTATGGCATAATTATGCTGCCAAATTTGAACGAGTCTGGTTTCGGCAGCCCAGCACGCCTATTCGACCACATGCTGCAGATGAATCAATTTCTATACGACCCATACGGGCCTGCGGAACTAATTGATCGTTCAGTACTTTAAATATAATAACTTTGCATGAACGATTTTTTTTAATTGTGCGGACTTATGTTGTTATTGCAGGATGAACATTTTCGGCGGACATTTTAACATCAACATTTGTTTATGTTATCAAAAATTACTGTATTGTATATATTTAATATACAATATTACTTGTACATGGTCTAATATTATTTTACAGAGAAATTGAGAAACATTGTTAATGTATGCACACACTGTATGGAAAGACTGAAGATATGATGATGTAAATCGTGACATTAGGAATTAAATTTCGTATTTCATCTAACAGGACAATGAAGGATTAACACTACACTATACAGGTTATTTTACACCATTTATTATGAATCATCTTCAGGAGTGTCCACAGAAGGCCACTCAGTCAATTCCAGATAAAAGGCTTTGTGCTCATCAGGAATATATTGCATTAATTGTCCCACAACTTTCAATTTTTTGGCATTTATTGCAACTTTGTTTTTATATGCAATTTCTACAGGCAACTTTGGTTCTGTCTGTAATGAATGTCGCAATGAAAAGTGGTGTTTTACGAGACCATCAATATGATAGTAACAGTCAACTTTACTGGGAAACATTTCACTGCGATGGAAGCTCACAAATGAGTACACTGTGAATTTCACTTTACTGCTTTTGTCCACATACGTCCCATAACTGTCGTCAGACAAACAGGATCGCTTATAAAATTTGGGACACCATTTTTTGTAACCCAAAATTTCGTCTGTGGTAACAAGCTTTACATTAATATTTTGTTTTTTTGAATGATGTCACCATACATTGAACATACTCATACAAAGAATATATTCTGTCTTTCATTCTTATCACCCCCTTTATGCAAGCAAATGTACGATCACATGGTAAAAATAAATGGCCACGCACAGGAAAACGCTGGAAAACCATCTTTGAATCTGCCAGAACTTACAAGGCAGTTCATTACCCTAACCACTGTGCTGTTCTTATTTTGCGCAGGGCACCCATCTGAGAACAGGTTAATTCAGTAACACTATCATGTATGTGTGTTGATGTAATCAACCAAAAACGAGCATACTTCGTTAGGTCCTTTGTGGGCAATGTCTTCGTGGTATAGCTATACCTTGGATTTGTTACTCTTTAGGTCTATAATACAGAATGCATTAATGTTAATTTGCTGTAAAAAAAAGCTTCCTGTACTGGGAGCTTAAGCAACTGCAGATTTGGCATATAATCGAAACACAATGCTACCACATGCTCATTTTCTGCACACTTCTCCTTAACAGCATCCATCTCTAAATAGAATTTTTTGCTTCTTCTTTTATGTACCATGAGTTTCGCTACAGCCACACGCTTTGCAGTATCGTTCAATGATGGACTCTTAATCTTCACCGAAAGTGACTCAGAAGAGCAGCAAGTATCGATTTACGGCTGCCCAAAGCGTAAGTTAAAACGCTCATTGTAAACCCTTAAATAAATTCCATATGACACTCTGGTATGAGGATATAACTTCATGAACAGTTTGTACATACTTTTTACTGATAATCCAGGATTTAAGTAATACATTTCTTTGCTTGAATAACGTGAGGCTTTCGTAGGGAATGTTTTAACATGCTCCTCAATTATCGATAGGACTTCCTGTGGTGTTACATTGGTTGAAGCAGAACATCCTCTATTGTCACATGGGCGAAGATAATTTTTCACACAATTACAAAATGTCTTTTTTCACACTTGGACCCGCTCAGAATCTCCAGTTACCATGTGATATCGATAATTTATTGCTCTTGGCTTAGGCTGGGCATCACTTTTCCGGGGGTTTCTGCATACCACGTCTTCTTTTTCGATCAGGCCTGCAGGGTAACGATCTTGTGTGTTCTTACTCTCAAAATCGCGAAATTTAGTGAATATATCTATCTGTTCATGTTCAGAGATCCTCTTGAAACACAGATTCCTACATCTGAAACATCTTAATACATGAATACCAGTCTCAGGAAATGTAGAAGAGTTGCAAAAAAATTATTTATGTAGAATCAATAATTTTTATTGATAGAGTAAATTATCCATATAATATTTATGTACCATAAAACTTAGAACAGATGGGAACCTCTTAAGAGGTAAAAAATACACAGACAAGAGATTAATTCACATAGCCTTTGAACTTACCCACAGTCAGGTCCTATTTTTACAGCATTAATTTCTGTTCCACTGTGATTCACGTAACCAATTCCCTTCGTTCTGGCATCTTTTATGACATTTCTTTTATATAATTCCGGTTGTGCACCTCTCTTCTTCATCATTGCGCATAGAAAATCCAAAGAAACGTTTCTATAAACAAAACTAAACAACAATGTATACGCAGCTGCTACAACAATACACACAGGTAACAAGATCACAGGCGTCAGATGTGCTGCCATCTGGCATGCATTCTATTCACTACATGAAACAAGATCCGAGTATGTTCGTTTAGTGCTCCCATCTGCCATTTCTTGCAATAATAACATAAGTCCTGGACTCATGTTGTTACTGCAAAGAACACGAAAAACTGTATGCCTGTAAAAGCAATAATATGTGTAGGACAAGTGTGATTTTTGCATTGATACTGCATCTAAGTATCCTGAAGGCTTCTCTGCATGTATCTAATTTTTGCCAAAAAGTGGACATGTGTTGTTTTTACAATTATCGATTCAATTAGGATATGCATCACCAAATTACCGATGCGCCACGTCATTCTTGCGGGACGATGCAAAGAGCACGTGGAAACGTTTAAGACACTTCTCCAAGAGTTGGAATATAATACAGGAGAATGCCCGCCTAATCAGGCACAAAGGTATTACGGGGCACAGCAGCGCGACCGCAGTCGTGGCCGTAGTACTAATCAAAGGCTTGACTGGTCGTCGCGACGCGAACGGAACAATAATCGGGATCGGCCGTATAGAAACTGGGGTAACAATCGCGAACACAGATGGAACAACGGAAATGATAGAGGACGTGGACACGATCGCGAACGCAACCGTTACGGCAACCAGAATCGGTACTACGGTGAACACGGTGGGAATAGGACTGTAGGCGGAGCACCACATGATGTTGAAATTCGGCCGGCTAACCGTAGACATAACCCAGCAAATGGAAATGAACAAAACCGGCAATGACAAATGATCAGCGCAGAAGGCGCCTAATCGGAACAAATGAGCGGCACGGAAAATGAGTACATAGGATATATAGAGAGGACAGTGAGGAACAGAGAGGACGGTGAGGAGAAAGAATTGATTAGTTTACGTTTGTGGCTTATGCATTTTGAATAATATGTTGGTAAAAATAATGATAAAGATGTTTCTATGTGATTGATTGAAGTGATGTTTGTGGTTTTTTTTCTTTCCTTGTTCAATTAGGATTTAGGTTGGTTCAAATGTGAAGATAAAAGGTTTCTTTGTGAACGAGTGAAATGCTGTTTACGGTTTTTTTGTGTAAATTGAAAAGAGTTGCTCCTGAGGGAAGCAAGATCTGTGTTGAATTAATGCAAAACTCAGGGGAGTATCCAGTCTGTGGGTATTATGGGTCTCGCAAACCCAGGTCCCCAGCTGTTAGTAGCCTTGTTTCCGATTTTCTGCTTTCAGTGCTACTATCTATCTATTACTATCCTATATCTGTCAGTATAAATGAGGATCTCTTACTATAGTATGCGTACTGTATGGATATTTTAACATAGGGGAACTCTGGGAAAGGAATGAGTAAGTTTAGAATTTTGAAAACAGGATGCAATAATAGGATTGTTTAACCAATGGCTTCCCAATGTGCGATGATATGTTAATATTGATGATATATATATTTTTTGTTCTTTATATCTGAGTACGTAAAGTGCTGTCTGTGGATTTAGTAAGTAGACTGATTCCCTTCAAGGTGAAAGAAGAATTGTGGTTTGTGTAATTTACGTGGCCCTGAAATATTATTGTGGTAGCCAAACGACGAGCAGTTTTCCAGCAAGTGGAGAATTGAACAGAAATATATATCCTTTTTGTAGTCTTGATTGATGTTGAGCCAGATTCTGAAAAAATTATTCTGCGTTAATACTTGTCCTAGAAAAGTGACGTTTATGTGCTTTGCTGATGCTGTGAGCATTACAGCTTATTGTTTTCGCTGGTGCGGGATGCATTGCAGCCTACATGAGCTGAACTGAAGAAATTTCCCTTGAAGGTGGAGGAAGATTAAATAATTTTGATTATGAGACCGAAGGAAAGCTTGGTTTAATGTAATAAAGATGAACCAAAACATTTGTCATTTAAACTACAGGACGATTTGGATCTATGGGTCAGTTGTAAGTTCAATAGGATGTTAAGATGAAGCTGTTTTACAGAACAGAGGAGACCACAATTTTTTCATTCGTGAGAAACGAATCCAGAGTAACCACCACAGACTAAATAACTGATTTGGAAGCAAAAGGTAACTTAAAGAAGGAACGAAATTGGAGCAAAATGGGTAATAAAATGTAGTATAACCTGTATGATGAAAATATTTTTACCCTTCTCAGAGTCATATGTGTGATTAATTCTTGTGATAACGTAATTTGAGATGAAATTGTCTTACTGTTTTATGTATAAACATATGAGTATGATTAATGTATAATTGCGAGTCTCTTATCAGGTGTGTCAACTGGTATACATGTTTTGGCGTGCAAATAACCATTGTTCTTTTTACTATGTATGCTTAAGGAAAGTTTCTCCTTATTTATCAAGTGACAAGACAACGTCAAGAAGAGGACGAATTAGAACAACGTTGTAGTGGTATAAACACTGTGTTAAAGTAGCATTGAAGCAGCTTGTTCGATTAACTAGTAGTGGATTGAAGTAGAATTATGAGTAATACATGTTTATGGGTAGTCGGTTTGTAATATAGACAACATGTGTGCATGTGTGCGTGTAAATAACATATGGACCCTATGCTGTCCTGACCCATACTTCACAAGGCATAATCCTATTCATTTTAATGAATTAAAAAAGTAGCGTTTTATTTATTGAAATGGAATTGAATTGTTTACATTTAAAGCATACTACATTAGTGATGTGGATTTAGATATTATATTGCCAATTCATTTAACTTTTATTTTTATAGTGTCAAGTCATTTCACCTTAATTTTTTATATTGTCAAGTAATTTAACTTTTATTTTTATATTGTCAATTCATGTAATTTTTTTTATTTAAAAAAATTAATTCTCATCCTTGCCCAGGAATATCGATCTGGCGTGTCAAACGAGGATACCGCACGAGTTTTACAACACAAACATGGAACCAAATGGAGATGTACGTGAACGGGCCACTACGAGAAACTTCATGAGAGGGCAGAGATGGCGAGATTGCACGCAACCGATGGACAAAAAAATCCCTACTGACAGCTGCGGCGAGGACCACCCCCGTCCCCCCCCTTATATTGTGCCTCGGAACAGTGGAACTACTGAGTGTGCCAGTGAATAGTTTTTAGTCCAATGCATATATGCGTGTTTCTATCAGAGAAACTTTTACTTGTGCATTTTGCAAGGATTAGATTTGTTGGTGTTTTTTTTTTTTTAAGAGACCGACTCGTGTATATTGCAGTTGTTCTATTTCTTTTTAGACTTCTACTCTTGTATTTTGCAAGTGTTTTATTTGTTGGTGTTTTTTTAGACATTGACTATTGAACTTTCATAGCAGTTTTATTTATCAATGTTTCTTTTTGTGTGATGTATTAGATTTGTCATTTTGTTCCGTAAATTCATTCCTGTGGAATTGCTTCGTTTATCAGTCATATAGCTATTCATTCTCATTGGACTGCGATCGATTAGTCTCGCATGGGGCATATACATAGTGAGGAACCCCATAAGGGTAACAATCACATAATTAATTGTAGTTTCGGTAAAACGACACACTGATCATTGGTTGCTAACTAACCGAAATTAGTGCCAGAAACTTATTGTACTTCTACAAATTATTAGTTTTATAAGGTTTAGAAACATGTTTTTTCTCTTATTATCATTTTTTTTGTGCATTGTATTGCTCTGCTTTATAATACTGATTTTATTTTCATGTTTTTTTTTAAATTGCTGTGGCACCATTGCTATTTTCATAAATTTTACTTGTTTCATAAATTTTACTTGTTAATAAACAGTCATAAATTTTCCTGTGATCAGTTGGCTCTTGCAATAAGCAAATACTGTTGAACTCCATAAGGGTCACAACCAGAAATTGTTTTCATATTAATGACACAATGACCATTGTTTTTACTTGTTGACTGAATTAGGTCTTCTTTTTCTCTTTGAAATTGGTAGACTCTAAAGATGTGTTGAAATTATTGTGTTTTAGCAAATAGCTGGTGACCTTTGGCCTTTCCTTTACATTTGGGTTTAAGTTGGGTGTGAGAATCTTGTTTGGGAATGTCCTAGCATGGCCAGAAAATTCCCTGCACAGTCTTTTCCCGGTGTGTTGGGGTTATGAAAGGTCTCTGTTGGATTCCTTTCATGTTAATTTCTTAAATCTGCTGTCATTTACCGCATACATTCCACTTCCAAATTTACTGTGGTGTTTCTGACTATATCTGAGAGGAAACTGAGCAGTAGAACGTATTACTTTTATACGTAATCAAGAACGATCTGTCACACTACTACACTTTAAAACACAGTTTATATGCAATTCTTGTCACACAGTCTCATATGGAACCTACATCCGCTTCCTTTTATATACTGTATATGATAAGATACTGTCATCCCCCTTCCCTTCTGTGTGAAAGGATGAGTGAGCAAATGTATTTCTAGTTGCATGCTTGATGTTAGCAGACAAGCCTGTCTGCTAGAGAACAGTAGGACCAATGACGGAACTGGTAGCTACGCTTTCTGAAAGCAAACAGGTTTCTATTCTTAGTATGGTCCTGTCCATTCCTTGTCATGATGGTATAGGAAGCTGTCTCTCTGGTCACTTCCGTTTGTATCTGTGAAGCACCTTCGGTAGGGGCCCACAGCCCTCTGTGCGCGGCGAGTGTGTGAAGTGGTAAGATGTTCGGCTAAGCGCGTCTCTGCTAAGTCCGTAGGACAATGGATTTCTTAAGTTCAGCCTAACTGAAAATTTAATCACCTTTGTTTCAAGTTTAGATCTATAATACACTCCTGGAAATGGAAAAAAGAACACATTGACACCGGTGTGTCAGACCCACCATACTTGCTCCGGACACTGCGAGAGGGCTGTATAAGCAATGATCACACGCACGGCACAGCGGACACGCCAGGAACCGCGGTGCTGGACGTCGAATGGCGCTAGCTGCGCAGCATTTGTGCACCGCCGCCGTCAGTGTCAGCCAGTTTGCCGTGGCATACGGAGCTCCATCGCAGTCTTTAACACTGGTAGCATGCCACGACAGCGTGGACGTGAACCGTATGTGCAGTTGACGGACTTTGAGCGAGGGCGTATAGTGGGCATGCGGGAGGCCGGGTGGATGGCCCGCCGAATTGCTCAACACGTGGGGCGTGAGGTCTCCACAGTACATCGATGTTGTCGCCAGTGGTCGGAGGAAGGTGCACGTGCCCGTCGACCTGGGACCGGACCGCAGCGACGCACGGATGCACGCCAAGACCGTAGGATCCTACGCAGTGCCGTAGGGGACCGCACCGCCACTTCCCAGCAAATTAGGGACACTGTTGCTCCTGGGGTATCGGCGAGGACCATTCGCAACCATCTCCATGAAGCTGGGCTACGGTCCAGCACACCGTTAGGCCGTCTTCCGCTCACGCCCCAACATCGTGCAGCCCGCCTCCAGTGGTGTCGCGACAGGCGTGAATGGAGGGACGAATGGAGACGTGTCGTCTTTAGCGATGAGAGTCGCTTCTGCCTTGGTGCCAACGATGGTCGTATGCGTGTTTGGTGCCGTGCAGGTGAGCGCCACAATGGGGACTGCATACGACCGAGGCACACAGGGCCAACACCCGGCATCATGGTGTGGGGAGCGATCTCCTACACTGGCCGTACACCTCTGGTGATCGTCGAGGGGACACTGAATAGTGCACGGTACATCCATACCGTCATCGAACCCATCGTTCTACCATTCCTAGACCGGCAAGGGAACTTGCTGTTCCAACAGGACAATGCACGTCCGCATGTATCCCGTGCCAACCAACGTGCTCTAGAAGGTGTAAGTCAACTACCCTGGCCAGCAAGATCTCCGGATCTGTCCCCCATTGAGCATGTTTGGGACTGCATGAAGCGTCGTCTCACGCGGTCTACACGTCCAGCACGAACGCTGGTCCAACTGAGGCGCCAGGTGGAAATGGCATGGCAAGCCGTTCCACAGGACTACATCCAGCATCTCTACGATCGTCTCCATGGGAGAATAGCAGCCTGCATTGCTGCGAAATGTGGATATACACTGTACTAGTGCCGACATTGTGCATGCTCTGTTGCCTGTGTCTATGTGCCTGTGGTTCTGTCAGTGTGATCATGTAATGTATCTGACCCCAGGAATGTGTCAATAAAGTTTTCCCTTCCTGGGACAATGAATTCACGGTGTTCTTATTTCAATTTCCACTAGTGTATGTTATCTTAAATTGCTACGCAGTGTAATTCGAGTGTGAAGTTCAGAATACCTTCCAGTATTTGTTCATAGCAATTTTATTAATCAATGTTTGTTTTTGTGTGATGTATTAGATTTGTGATTTTGTTTCGTAAATTCATTCCTGTGGCATTGCTTCGTTTATCAGTCATATAGCTATTCATTCTCATTGGACTGTGATCGATTAGTCTCGCATGGGGCATATACATAGTGAGGAACCCCATAAGGGTAACAACCACATAATTAATTGTAGTTTCGGTAAAACGACACACTGATCATTGGTTGCTAACTAACCGAAATTAGTGCCAGAAAGTTATTGTAATTCTACAAATTATTAGTTTTATAAGATTTAGAATTTTTTTGCGATAACAACGGCTACAGAGATGCGTGCGGGCGAATAGACGTGCAACTGTTGAGCGACTGACCGCCCAGATGGACCGAGGTGCTGACAACAGTGACTCCTGAACGACTGTTTAGCGAACGTGGCTGCATGTCGGGCTCCGCAGCAGGCGCCTGGTCCATGCACCCGTACTGACTGCTATTCATTGGCGACGAAGGCTGGAATTTTCACGCCAGTGCCGCGACTGGACGTTTCCGGATGAAACGCGTTTTACGCTTCATTGGCGCGTACGGCGTGAAACATATGAAATCATACACCCTACAACAATCGTCAAAAGCGTGCAGGCCGGAGGAGGGAGCGTTATCTACATTCCTGGAAATGGAAAAAAGAACACATTGACACCGGTGTGTCAGACCCACCATACTTGCTCCGGACACTGCGAGAGGGCTGTACAAGCAATGATCACACGCACGGCACAGCGGACACACCAGGAACCACGGTGTTGGCCGTCGAATGGCTCTAGCTGCGCAGCATTTGTGCACCGCCGCCGTCAGTGTCAGCCAGTTTGCCGTGGCATACGGAGCTCCATCGCAGTCTTTAACACTGGTAGCATGCCGCGACAGCGTGGACGTGAACCGTATGTGCAGTTGACGGACTTTGAGCGAGGGCGTATAGTGGGCATGCGGGAGGCCGGGTGGACGTACCGCCGAATTGCTCAACACGTGGGGCGTGAGGTCTCCACAGTACATCGATGTTGTCGCCAGTGGTCGGCGGAAGGTGCACGTGCCCGTCGACCTGGGACCGGACCGCAGCGACGCACGGATGCACGCCAAGACCGTAGGATCCTACGCAGTGCCGTAGGGGACCGCACCGCCACTTCCCAGCAAATTAGGGACACTGTTGCTCCTGGGGTATCGGCGAGGACCATTCGCAACCATCTCCATGAAGCTGGGCTACGATCCCGCACACCGTTAGGCCGTCTTCCGCTCACGCCCCAACATCGTGCAGCCCGCCTCCAGTGGTGTCGCGACAGGCGTGAATGGAGGGACGAATGGAGACGTGTCGTCTTCAGCGATGAGAGTCACTTCTGCCTTGGTGCCAACGATGGTCGTATGCGTGTTTGGTGCCGTGTAGGTGAGCGCCACAATGGGGACTGCATACGACCGAGGCACACAGGGCCAACACCCGGCATCATGATGTGGGGAGCGATCTCCTACACTGGCCGTACACCTCTGGTGATCGTCGAGGGGACACTGAATAGTGCACGGTACATCCAAACCGTCATCGAACCCATCGTTCTACCATTCCTAGACCGGCAAGGGAACTTGCTGATCCAACAGGACAATGCACGTCCGCATGTATCCTGTGCCAACCAACGTGCTCTAGAAGGTGTAAGTCAACTACCCTGGCCAGCAAGATCTCCGGATCTGTCCCCCATTGAGCATGTTTGGGACTGCATGAAGCGTCGTCTCACGCGGTCTGCACGTCCAGCACGAACGCTGGTTCAACTGAGGCGCCAGGTGGAAATGGCATGGCAAGCCGTTCCACAGGACTACATCCAGCATCTCTACGATCGTCTCCATGGGAGAATAGCAGCCTGCATTGCTGCGAAAGGTGGATATACACTGTACTAGTGCCGACATTGTGCATGCTCTGTTACCTGTGTCTATGTGCCTGTGGTTCTGTCAGTGTGATCATGTGATGTATCTGACCCCAGGAATGTGTCAATAAAATTTCCCCTTTCTGGGACAATGAATTCACGGTGTTCTTATTTCAATTTCCAGGAGTGTACATCTACATCTACATGGATACTGTGCAAATCTCATTTAAGTGCCTGGCAGAGTGTTCATCGAACCATCTTCACTATTCTCTGTTATTCCAATCTCGTATAGCGCGTGGAAAGAATGAACACCTATATCTTTCCGTACGAGCTCTGATTTCCCTTATTTTATCGTGGTGACCGTTCCGCCCTATGTAGGTGGGTGTCAGAGGAGAAAGTTGGTGATTGGAATTACATGAGAAGATTCTGTCGTAACGAAAACGCCTTTCTTTTAATGATTTCCAGCCCAAATCCTGTATCATATCTGTGACACTCTCTCCCATATTTCGCGATAATACAAAACGTGCTGCCTTTCTTTGAACTTTTTCGATGTACTCCGTCAGTCCTATCTGGTAAGGATCCCACACCGTGCAGCGTCCTAAAAGAGGACGGACAAGCGTATTGTAGGCAGTCTACTTAGTAGGTCTGTTACATTTTCTAAGTGACCTGCCAATAAATCGCAGCCTTTGGTTAGCCTTCCCTCACAACATTTTCTATGTATTCTTTCCAATTTAAGTAGTTCGTAATTGTAATACCTAGGTATTTAGTTGAATTAACGGCTTTTAGATTAGACTGATTTATCGTGTAACCGAAGTTTAACGAGTTCCTTTTAGCACTCATGTGGATGACCTCACACTTTTCGTTATTTAGTGTCAACTGCCACTTTTCACACCATTCAGATATTTTTTATAAATTATTTTGCAGTTTGTTTTGATCTTCTGATAACTTTATTAGTCGATAAACGACAGCATCATCTGCAAATAACCGAAGACGGCTGCTCAGATTGTCTCCCAAATCGTTTATATAGATAAGGAAGAGCAAAGGGCCTGTAACACTACCTTGGGGAACGCTTGAAATCACAACTGTTTTACTCGATGTCTTTCCGTCAATTACTAATAACTGTGACCTCTCTGAGAGGAAATCGCAAATCCAGTCACATAACTGAGACGATATTCCATAAGCACGCAATTTCACTACGAACCGCTTGTGTGGTAAAGTGTCCAAAGCCTTCCGGAAATTCAGGAATACGGAATCGATCTGAAATCCCTTGTCAGTAGCACTCAGCACTCCATGTGAATACAGAGCCAGTTGTGTTTCACAGGAACGATGCTTTCTAAACCATGTTGTCTGTGTGTCAATAGACCGTTTCCTTCGAGGTAATTCGTAATGTCCGAACACAATATATGTTCTAAAATCCTGCTGCTTATCGACTTTAACGATATGGGCCTGTAATTTAGTGGATCACTCCTACTATCTTTCTCGAATATTGGTGAAACCTGTGCAACTTTCCAGTCTTTGGGTACGGATCTTTCGTCGAGCGAACGGTTGTATATGATTATTAAATATGAAGCTAATGCATCAGCATATTCGGAAAGGAACCTAACTGGTTTACAGTCTGGACCAGAAGACTTGCTATTCTTAAGTGGTTTGAGTTGCTTCACCACTACGAAGATATTTACTTCTACGTTACTCATGTTGTCAGCTGTTCTCGATTCGATTTCTGGAATATTTACTTCGTCTTGCTTTGTGTAGGAATTTCGGAAGGCTGTTTTTAGTAACGCTGCTTTAGCAGCACCGTTTTCGATTTTATCTACATTGTTATCGCGCAGAGAAGACATTGATTGTTTTTTGCCGCTAACATACTTCACATACGACCAGAGTCTGTCATACGTATCGCAGCAGAACTGTACAGATGAAAATCTGGAACATGTACTCTCTTCTGACAAAGCACCACTCTTATTGAGCAATGGTTATAGCGTGGCACGAAACGTCTGACTTACTTTCTGAAATCCCCTTGTCTTTTAGAATATTAATTTTCTCTCAAACGGAGGGCTATAATAAACTGGAGAGTCAAAGAAACTGGTACACCTGTGCAATAACGTGTAGTGCCCCCGCGAGCAGCAGAAGTGCATCATTGTGACATGGCATGGAGTCGACTAATGTCTGATGTTGTGCTCGAGGGAACTGACACCATGAATCTGGAGAGCTGTCCGTCAGTCCGTAAGAGTACGAGGGGGTGGAAATCTCTTCTGAACAGCACGTTGCAAGGCATCCCAGATATGCTCAATAATGTTCATGTCTGGGGTGCTTGGAGGCCAGTGGTAGTGTTTAAACTCAGAAGAGTGTTCCTGGAACCACTCTGTAGCAATTCTGGACGTGTGGGGTGCCGCAGTGTCCTGCTGGAATTGCCCAGGTCCGTCGCAATGCACAATGGACATAAATGGGTGCAGGTGATGTGACAGGATGCTTAGGTACGTGTCACCTGTCAGAGTTGTACCTAGACGTATTACTCCAACTGCACACGAGCCACACCATTGCAGACCCTCCACCAGCTTCAATAGTCCTCTGGTGACATGCAGGGTCAATGGATTCATGAGGTTGTCTCCATACGCTTATACGTCCTCCCGATCGATACAGTTTGAAACTCGCCGGACCAGACGACATATTTCCAATCATCAACAGTCCAATGTATGTGTTGACGGGCTCAGGGGAGGCATAAAGCTTTGTGTTGTGCAGCCATCAAGGGTACACGAGTGGACCTTCGGCTCCGAAAGCCCATATCGATGATATTTTGTTGAATGGTTCGCACGCTGACATTTGTTGACGGCCCAGCACTGAAATCTGCAGCAATCTGTGGAAGGGTTGCTCTTCTATTACGTTAAACGATTACCTTCAGACGTCGTTCGTTCCATTCTTATAGGATCTTTCTCTGGCTGCAGCCATATTCATGGTATACTTGTGAAACAGTCGTACATGAAAATCCCCACTTCATCGCTACCTCGGAGATGCTGTGTTCCATCGCTAGTGCGCCGACTATAACATCATTTCAAACTGACTTAAATCTTGATAACCTGCCGTTGTAGCAGCAGTAACAGATTTAACAACTGCGCCAAACACTTGTCTTATACAGGCTTTGCTGACCGGAAACGCCGTATTCTGCCTCTTTATTTGAGTACGCATGCCTATGCCAGTTCCCTTGGCGCTTCAATGAACCTACCGATTGATCAGAATATTCTCGAACATAGTGACTTAGGTGATAGATGAGCCTTATCTACATCATTCAAGACATAAGAGATACATTTCTGTAACAGTGCAGTAGCTCAGAAACGTACGAGACATCCGTTTTATGGCGTCGCGGTCGCTAATGGGTAACACTGCAGCACGCAGGCGTGATGTATCGAAATGTGGCTACTACAGAGTAGCTGGTGAAGATAATTTTCGATTTCAGAAGAAAGCTATATCTGTTACCGTAGAATGTGACTAGGGAGGATGGTGCTAGTCTAGATTAAACACATCTCCCCAGCGAAACTCGGATATGTTTATGCTTGGTAGTCTTAGTATATCGCTCACCAGTTGAGTTCCACGTCACTAAGTTTTATGTCGCTCATAAAATTGAAATTACACCAGAAAATTACATCAGCAACTACTGAGCCGTTCGTGGCTCACGCTACTGCCAGATCTTTACATCCTGTTTTCCTTTTTTTTTCTTTTCTTTTTTTTCGTGTTGCCACGTCGTTATGTTAGTTTCAATTTTTGTTTTCACTGAGTTGCCGCTTTGTCTGCCCGTCAGCGAGAAGCAGCGCCTATGGATATAGCCCTAACGTGTTATCTTTGCTCCACTGCTATTACTTCCCGGTTCTAGTCTGTCGTGGAGTCAGTTGGAACGCGCCAGGAGTGCAGTTCTGATGTGCCAGTCGGGGAGTTGGATCGCGGCACCAGTTGAGTCGGGTCGGAGCAGCAGTGAGGTCCGCATGTCCAAGGCTCGCCCGACCTTTGCCGCCATACATCACTTGAGTTGGGGACGGTCTTCGTGGATCGTCGGTCGGTCGTCCTACTGGACAACGTGAATTGACTCGCCGATTGTTTATGGGATGTGTGTGTGTGTGTGTGTGTGTGTGTGTGTGTGTGTGTGTGTGTGTGTGTGTGTGTGTGTGTGTGTGTATGTATCGGTTCTCGATTTGTCTTCGTGATTGCACAGCCACTGCTGAGTGTCATTCAAGTCTTCGTGCAAGTGTTCGTCAAACTGTGTGTGTAGTTGGTGTCATTTCCACTGACAACTTGTTTTAAACGTTGGCGTACTGGCAGTGAGTCGGTCGGTTGGAGCGGATCAGCAAGCAAGTCTTTGCGCGACACATCGGCCGGGGCCGCTGGCGGCCTCTGTGCAGCGTCGGAGCGTGTGGGGGCTGTTCAGAGTGCTACGAGGTTCGTGGCTCACCGACCCAGGACATGAAAGTTGAGTGGTGATTTAACTATAGGAGCCACGTTTGTTGACTACGACCCCTTGGTTGGTGGTTCGCTGTTGGCGGTATTCCTGGGACTAACAGCAAGTGTTCGAGCTGGTGAAGATTTAGCCATCGTGTGGTGGAATTAACTATATTTGTCGGTTTGAAATTCAAGTGCAATCGCGGAATTTTCTGCCTTGTGGCCGTTAGTGTTCCGGTTACCTGCCCTGGTCCCAGACGTAAATTCAGGCAGTGTCCTTTCCTCACCTGTTGTCGCTGTCCAACATGGTGTGTAGTTTTGACAACTAAATGTATTTTTGGTTGGGGGCGGCTATGTCTGTAACGTTTTGGCTTTGGAATTCTCGTATACTGATCGGTGGTTAGCAAGTCTTGTCTGTGGGTCCCTGACTGTCTGTTGGTTCTGTTGCCGGTGGATCGAGTATAGTTGGGCCAACTTCTAGTCTCACCTAAGCGAACGTTAAGATTTCAAGGGCAGACCGAGCCCTCTGGAAACTTATGAGCTCCGTTGCCTGTACTACCTTTAGCGTTTAATTGTGTTTTTTTTAATGGCTCATAGCCGATGTTTGGAATCTGTATGCTTGTAATTGTGTTTTTAAAATCAAAAGCCTTCAGCAGTTTTAAAAGTAAGTTTTTCTAAGTTGAGCAAGTCTTACATTGTCTCAAGATAAAGCTTGGGCTTTATGCCTGGTGAAAATTTATTGTACTGTTTTAAAGCATCAGCCTTCAGCCGCTTTAAGTTTTAAGGATCCCACTTATCAAGTTTACATTTGGAAGATAAAGCTGTGGGCTTTCTGCCTGTTGAAAATTTATTGTAGTTGTATTGTGTTTTCAAAAGTATGGGCCCTCAGCCGCTTTAAGTTTTAAGGTTCTTACTTATCAAGTATTACATTCTTTCAAGATGAAGCTGTGGGCCTTCTGCCTGTTGAAATTTATCGTACTTGTTTTTAAAATGATGGGACGTGAGCCGCTTTAAAATTATGGATTCTTACTTATCAAGTCTTAAATCACTTGGGCTTAAATACTATTTAAGGTTAAAAGCTTCGGACCTTCTGCCTTGGAACATTAGTTGCAGTTTTTTTAAAAAAAGGCCTTCAGCCGTTTTGGAGGAAGGTTTCTTATTGGTCATAAAGCTTGGGCCTTCTGCCTTTTGAAAGGTTATTGTAGTTATGTTGTTTTAAATTTATCGGCCTTCCGGTGCTTTTAAAAAACTTAGTCTATCTGACTAGTCAAGTATTACATCGCTTGTCCTTAAATACTATAAGGTTAAAGTATAGAGCCTCCTGTCTCGAAAAAAAAAAAATCAAAGCCGTTGTATTTAATTCAAGAGCCTTCTGTCGATAGTCAACTAAATCAAGTGTTATGTTTGGAGTGTAACTGACAGCCGCAGCCGCTCATTCTGGCCCCCATCCACAATTCCTACTACTTGTCCTGTCCTGAGGGATTTAACAGTTCGTCTCAACTACATCGAAATAGAGGTTTGGAAGACGTCACCATAAGAAACTTCGTGGCAGATTAAAACTGTGTGCCCGACCGAGACTCGAACTAGGGACCTTTGCCTTTCGCGGGCAAGTGCTCTACCATCTGAGCTACCGGAGCACGACTCACGCCCGGTACTCACAGCTTTACTTCTGCCAGTATCTCGTCTCCTACCTTCCAAACTTTACAGAAGCTCTCCTGCGAACCATGCAGAAATAGCACTTCTGAAAGAAAGGATACTGCGGAGACATGGCTTAGCCACAGCCTGGGGGATGTTTACAGAATGAGATTTTCACTCTGCAGCGAAGTGTGCGCAGGTATGAAACTTCCTGGCAGATTAAAACTGTGTTCCCGACCGAGACTCGAACTCGGGACCTTTGCCTTCCGCGGGCAAGTGCTCTACCATCTGAGCTTCTTTCTTTCAGGAGTGCTGTTTCTGCATGCTTCGCAGGAGAGCTTCTGTAAAGTTTGGAAGGTAGGAGACGAGATACTGGCAGAAGTAAAGCTGTGAGTACCGGGCGTGAGTCGTGCTTCGGTAGCTCAGATGGTAGAGCACTTGCCCGCGAAAGGAAAAGGTCCCGAGTTCGAGTCCCAGTCGGGCACACAGTTTTAATCTGTCAGGAAGTTTCATATCAGCGCACACTCCGCTGCAGAGTGAAAATCTCATTCTGGATGTCAACATATCTTCCAACTATCAGAATACCTATTCCGTCTGCCAGACAGTGCACTCTGTCCGCCAGTACGATGTTGGGATGTTTCGCACTCAAATGTGGCGTTCCGTTAGGTTATTTAAATGCAGACAATCCCTTGACAAGCTGCACTCTGTACACTATTACACTACGCAACAAAACTGCAGGATCACTTTCACGAAACTCCGCGTTGTCTCCCAGTGCGATGCATAAGTTTGAAATTTGTCCCTAAAATCTTCCCTTGTAATAGCGCAGGAGCGTGGCGTCCTGCGACGTCTCGATAACGCTTCAAACAGCAGAGTGTGGACACATGTGAAAAAAAGACCGTATCTCAGAAGTTCACGTGAGCTACAAGGTTGGTTAATGAAGTCGTTCTTTTAACGTCAATGCCATGTATGTCAGAACCACGACACTCGGCGCTGAATCACGTGGTTTTCTCATGGGTAGCCGAGAAAAACATTTCAGACTCATCGCCGCTCAGAGATGACACGAAAAGGCCTTAGGAAGTGGCATAAAAGGCGACAATGAAAGCATCCTTTTCCAAGAGGCGTTGTTTCCTACATACTGTGCCGTCGAAAACGAAAGTACACAGTGCGGTGAGCAGCAGGAAGATGTTTTTGACAACCTGTGGCACTGCTGTCACCGTTGGACGTTTCAACCAATCTCTGAGGACATTGTGGGGCTGCATCGCCGTTGGACATCATAGCAACCCGTTGGGTGGGTTACACTGCGAGAGCAATTTTTGTCCTTGAGTACAGATAGGATTCACTAGGGACCATTCAAAACCATTCAAAGAAATGTGAGCTTGATGCGAAACAAATGCAGAAGGGCCGATAGGATGACGCCTCTTCACGATGTCAGGAATCGTATAGAAGCGATCATGGCGCTAAGAAGACACCATTATTCAGCGTATCGTTTATTTTAGGAATTTTACAAAGGCTGGTGCACTTTGGGCGTAGTTGCCTCCTACCCTGGTCACGGAGAGACTCTCGGTGTCGGACGCTGCGCCAGTCCTTGCTCCTCGTCGTAGCGAGACATCGTTCCTCTTGCGTCGCTACGGATGCTTAGCCCAGCGTGGTACAGCATGGATGGCTGCTACCGGCTGAAGAAGTGTAATTGATCCCGCTCCGTGCCTGTTCTTCCCACGACCCCATCCGCGATGTGGCGTAGGCGGCGGGCGTTGAACCCCGTTTGGCAGCATGGTCGTCGTCCTCCGTGCCACACACGGACAGTACGGCACTGCTGTTGGTACTTCATCAGCTCTCCCACCAGTAGTGGTTGGTGTGACACACTATGAGGTTCGGCAGTGGAGCTTAGCTCTGAGGCACTCCACGGCTGACTAGTACTGCGCTAGTTGATCTGAGACAAGACTTACAAAAACAACATGGTCATTGAACGGAATGTCGTCGACACGGACTCCATCGTTCCCATAGACTGAACCGTTCACCTCTACTTGGAGCTGGGGCTCCGGTATTTAAAGAGCTCTCCGTAGTTCTGCGACGTGCGGTTAATTAACGATGACCGCATGTGGCCTCGTTATTTTGCTCCTCTTGCTTTAATTCTCTCAGCAGCTTCTTAAACTGGTCTACGAGTGTTTTAACTGGCCGTGTCTATGGTTATCGCGGCATCCCGCCGCGCGAACGACCCTGCGTGTTATTTTGCTTGGCCCTTTTTTGTTTACCCGCTGCGTGTGCTCTCTCTCTCTCAGCTACTGCAGAGTTGACCATCTGTCTTGCCTCACCGCTCTTCCTGGTCCTCCGTTTATCGTGGCGTATCCAGCCTATCTTACGTCGAGGTGGGTGAAAGTTAAAAAATTTATAACTTGAAACCCGCATTACTCTGTGCCGTAACATAGCGAAGGGTACATGTGCTCTTTCAACCCACCTGTTTTCCTCCTTCCTGTAGTGTTATCACGCGGGAGTGTAACGTTAATACGTACGTTATTAAAACGGCAAAGGGTCCCTCTAAGATCCCTAAATGGACAACACCCTCGGTGCCACCCTTCGCATTTTTTTGCGAACTTTACAAATGTGTCTGTGAGAAACTATGACTCTAATGCAGCCTGGTGACTGGTCTATTGCCTGAAGATACTCAAACCGCACCCAAGGGTTGTCGAAAGGGCTGCCTAACCCTCACGCACTAGAGCAGCCGTCTGGCTGTTTGGTGTCGTAATTTCTGAAGGTACACTTTTAATATGACCAACAAAGGTGTGTGGCAGACACCGACGGTGTTACATATCTGCGGAGTAAGGGTGGGGTTTGTCGTACATCTACATCTACATCTACATGGTTACTCTGCAATTCACACTTGAGTGCCTGGCAGAGGGTCCATCGAACGATTTTCATACTACTTCTCTAGCATTCCACTCTCGCCGGCCGAAGTGGCCGTGCGGTTCTAGGCGCTGCAGTCTGGAACCGCGAGACCGCTACGGTCGCAGGTTCGAATCCTGCCTCGGGCATGGATGTGTGTGATGTCCTTAGGTTAGTTAGGTTTAACTAGTTCTAAGTTCTAGGGCACTAATGACCTCAGACGTTAAGTCCCATAGTGGTCAGAGCCATTCCACTCTCGAATGGCGCGTGGAAAAAAGGAACACCTAAATCTTTCCGTTCGAGCTCCGATTTCTCTTATTTTATTATGATGATCATTTCTCCCTACGTAGGTGGGCGTCAACATAATATTTTCGCATTCGGAAGAGAAAGTTGGTGATTGAAAATTCGTAAAGAGATCTCGCCGCATAGAAAACCGCCTTTTTTCAGTGACTCGCGTATCATATCAGGGACACTCTCACCCCTATTGCTTGATAACACGAAAAGAGCTGCCCTTCTGTGCACTTTTCCGATGTCCTCCGTCAATCCTACCTGGTAAGGATCCCACACCGCGCGGCAGTATTCCAGCAGAGACGGACAAGTGTAATGTAGGCTGTTTCTTTAGTGGGTTTGTCACATCTTTTAAGTGTTCTGCCAACAAAGAGCAGTCACCTTCCCCACAATACTATCTATATGGTCTTCCCAATTTAAGTTGCTCGTAATTGTAATTCCTAGGTATTAGTAGAGTTGACAGCCCTTAGATATGTGAGATTTATCGTATATCCAAAATTTATCGGCTTTCTTTTAATACCGATGTGGATGACTTCGCACTTTTCTTTGTTTAGTGCCAATTGCCACTTTTCTCAATATACAGAAATTCTCTCTAGATCATTTTGTAATTGTAATTGATTGCCTGATGATTTTACTAGACAGTAAATTATAGCGTCATATGTAAACAACCTAAGGGGGCTGCTCAGATTATCATGTAGATCACTTACATAAATCAGGAACAGCAGAGGGCCTATGACGCTACCTTGCAGAACGCCAGATATCACTTCGTCTATCACTACGAACTGTGACCTTACTGAGAGGAAATCACTAATCCAGTCACACAACTGAGGCGATACTCCACGTGCACGCAATTTCATTAATATTCGCTTGTGAGGAACGGAAACAAAAGCCTTCTGGAAATCTTGGAATATGAAATCGATCTGAGATCTCTTGACGACAGCACTTATTAGTTCATGAGAATAAAGAACTAGCAGTGTTGCACAAGAACTACACTCCTGGAAATGGAAAAAAGAACACATTGACACCGGTGAGTCAGACCCACCATACTTGCTCCGGACGCTGAGAGAGGGCTGTACAAGCAATGATCACACGCAATGCACAGCGGACACACCAGGAACCGCGCTGTTGGCCGTCGAATGGCGCTAGCTGCGCAGCATTTGTGCACCGCCGCCGTCAGTGTCAGCCAGTTTGCCGTGGCATAAGGAGCTCCATCGCAGTCTTTAACACTGGTAGCATGCCGCGACAGCGTGGACGTGAACCGTATGTGCAGTTGACGGACTTTGAGCGAGGGCGTATAGTGGGCATGCGGGAGGCCGGGTGGACGTACCGCCGAATTGCTCAACACGTGGGGCGTGAGGTCTCCACAGTACATCGATGTTGTCGCCAGTGGTCGGCGGAAGGTGCACGTGCCCGTCGACCTGGGACCGGACCGCAGCGACGCACGGATGCACGCCAAGACCGTAGGATCCTACGCAGTGCCGTAGGGGACCGCACCGCCACTTCCCAGCAAATTAGGGACACTGTTGCTCCTGGGGTATCGGCGAGGACCATTCGCAACCGTCTCCATGAAGCTGGGCTACGGTCCCGCACACCGTTAGGCCGTCTTCCGCTCACGCCCCAACATCGTGCAGCCCGCCTCCAGTGGTGTCGCGACAGGCGTGAATGGAGGGACGAATGGAGACGTGTCGTCTTTAGCGATGAGAGTCGCTTCTGCCTTGGTGCCAACGATGGTCGTATGCGTGTTTGGTGCCGTGCAGGTGAGCGCCACAATGGGGACTGCATACGACCGAGGCACACAGGGCCAACACCCGGCATCATGGTGTGGGGAGCGATCTCCTACACTGGCCGTACACCTCTGGTGATCGTCGAGGGGACACTGAATAGTGCACGGTAGATCCAAACCGTCATCGAACCCATCGTTCTACCATTCCTAGACCGGCAAGGGAACTTGCTGTTCCAACAGGACAATGCACGTCCGCATGTATCCCGTGCCACCCAACGTGCTCTACAATGTGTAAGTCAACTACCCTGGCAAGCAAGGTCTCCGGATCTGTCCCCCATTGAGCATGTTTGGGACTGGATGAAGCGTCGTCTCACGTGGTCTGCACGTCCAGCACGAACGCTGGTCCAACTGAGGCGCCAGGTGGAAATGGCATGGCAAGCTGTTCCACAGGACTACATCCAGCATCTCTACGATCGTCTCCATGGGAGAATAGCAGCCTGCATTGCTGCGAAAGGTGGCTATACACTGTACTAGTGCCGACATTGTGCATGCTCTGTTGCCTGTGTCTATGTGCCTGTGGTTCTGTCAGTGTGATCATGTGATGTATCTGACCCCAGGAATGTGTCAATAACGTTTCCCCTTCCTGGGACAATGAATTCACGGTGTTCTTATTTCAATTTCTAGGAGTGTATATTTCCTAAACCCGTGTTGATGATCGGTCTGCCGCTGTGGTTGCCCCGGTTACTGCCCGCAGTGGGGCTGAGCCCTCGCCTTTGGTTGATTGGGAGGTCGTTCCAAGGCGTGGCAGGCAGCGAAAGGCGTCCCCGGAGGCTGATCAGAAAGCCTTCCCGGTGCGTCTGACAAACCGGTTTCAGGCACTGTCTCTGTCTTAGCCAGATGCAGCTGCCTGCCCTGTTTCAGAGGATCATTCTCAGCCTTCAAGGTCCGGGCTATCGTAGAGGGTGGGCTTACTGGTAGTTGGGAGCTCCAATGTTAGGCGCGTAGTGGGGCCCCTTAGGGGTACGGCGGCTAAGGAGGGGAAGAAATGCAGTGTGCACTCCTTGTGCATTCCGGGAGGAGTCATTCCTGATGTGGAAAGGGTCCTTCCGGATGCCATGAAGAGCATAGGGTGCAGCCAGCTGCAGGTGGTGGCACATGTCGCACTAATGACGTGTGTCGCTTTGGATCTGAGGAAATTATCTCTGGATTCCAGCGGCTATCTGATTTGGTGAAGGCTGCAGGTCTTGCTTACTAGATGAAGGCAGAGCTCACCATCTGCAGCATCGTTGACAGAACCGACTGCGGACCTTTGGTGCAGAGCCGGGTGGAGGGTCTGAATCAGAGGCTCAGACGGTTTGGGAACCGTATTGGCTGCAGATTCCTTGACTTGCGCCATAGGGTGGTGGGGTTTCGGATTCCGCTGAATAGGTCAGGAGTTCACTACACTCAGCTGGCGGCTACACGGGTAGCGGAGGCTGTGTGGCGTGGACTGGGCGGTTTTTTAGGTTATAAGGCCTCGGGAAAGTGCGGGATGGGCTGCAATGTCAAAGGGTGCTTGGCAATTACAGGACGTGCTTGGATCAAGGAACAGTCGGAATTATAGTTGTAAATTGTTGTAGTTGCGCTGGAAAAGTCCCTGAGCTTCAAGCGTTAATATAAAGCACAGAAGCTGATATCGTTATAGGTACAGAAAGCTGGCTAAAGCCTGAAATAAGTTCTGCAGAAATTTTTACGAAGTCTCAGACGGTGTTCAGGAAAGATAGATTAGGCAGAATTGGTGGTGGAGTGTTTGTGTCTGTCAGTAGTGGTTTATCTTGTAGTGAAGTCGAAGTAGATACTCCGTGCGAATTGGTGTGGGTGGAGGTTATACCTAACAGCCGAATTAAGTTAATAATTGGCTCCTTCTACCGACCCCCAGACTCCGATGATACAGCTGCGGAACAGTTCAGAGAAAGTTTGAGTCTCGTAACAAATAAATACCCCACTCATACGGTTACAGTTGGTGGGGACTTCAACCTACCCTCGGTATGTTGGAAAAAATACTTGTTCAAAACCGGTGGTAGGCAGAAAACGTCTTCCGAGATTGTCCTAAATGCATTCTCCGAAAATTATTTCGAGCAGTTAGTCCACGAACCCACGCGAATTGTAAATGGTTGCGAAAACACACTTGACCTCTTGGCCACAAACAATCCAGAGCTGATAGAGAGCAACATGACTGATACAGGGATTAGTGATCACAAGGTCATTGTAGCTAGGCTCAATACCATTTCTTCCAAATCCATCAGAAACAAACGCAAAATAATTTTATTTAAAAAAGCGGATAAAGTGCCGCTAGAAGCCTTCCTAAAAGACAATTTCCGTTCCTTCCGATCTGACTATGTTAATGTAGACGAGATGTGGCTCAAATTCAAAGATATAGTAGCAACAGCAACTGAGAGATTCATAGCTCATAAATTGGTAAGAGATGGAACGGATCCCCCGTGGTACACAAAAAAGGTCCGAACGCTGTTGCAGAGGCAACGGAAAAAGCATGCGAAGTTTAGAAGAACGCGAAATCCCGAAGATGTGTTAAAATTTACAGACGCGCGAAATTTGGCACGTACTTCGATGCGAGATGCCTTTAATAGGTTCCACAACGAAACATTGTCTCGAAATTTGGTAGAAAATCCGAAGAAATTCTGGTCGTATGTAAAGTACACAAGCGGCAAGACGCAGTCAATACCTTCGCTGCGCAGTGCCGATGGTACTGTTATCGACGACTGTGCCGCTAAAGCGGAGTTATTGAACGCAGTCTTTCGAAATTCCTTCACCAGGGAAGACGAATGGAATGTTCCAGATTTTGAAACACGAACATCTGCTAGCATGAGTCTCTTAGAAGTAGATACCTTAGGGGTTGCGAAGCAACTCAAATCACTTGATACGGGCAAGTCTTCAGGTCCATATTGTATACCGATTAGGTTCCTTTCAGATTACGCTGATACTATAGCTCCCTACTTAGCACTCATATACAACCGCTCGCTCACCGATAGATCTGTACCAACAGATTGGAAAATTGCGCAGGTCGCACCAGTGTTTAAGAAGGGTAGTAGGAGTAATCCATTTAACTACAGACCTATATCATTGACGTCAGTTTGCAGTAGGGTTTTGGAGCATATACTGTATTCAAACATTATGAATCACCTCGAAGGGAACGATCTATTGACACGTAATCAGCATGGCTTCAGAAAACATCGCTCTTGTGCAACGCAGCTAGCTCTTTATTCGCACGAAGTAATGGCCGCTATCGACAGGGGATCTCAAGTTGATTCCGTATTTCTAGATTTCCGGAAAGCTTTTGACACCGTTCCTCACAAGCGACTTCTAATCAAGCTGCGGAGCTATGGGGTATCGTCTCAGTTGTGCGACTGGATTCGTGATTTCCTGTCAGGAAGGTCGCAGTTCGTAGTAATAGACGGCAAATCATCGAGTAAAACTGAAGTGATATCAGGTGTTCCCCAGGGAAGCGTCCTGCGACCTCTACTGTTCCTGATCTATATAAATGACCTGGGTGACAATCTGAGCAGTTCTCTCAGACTGTTCGCAGATGATGCTGTAATTTACCGTCTAGTAAGGTCATCCGAAGACCAGTATCGCAAAGCGATTTAGAAAAGATTGCTGTATGGTGTGTCAGGTGGCAGTTGACGCTAAATAACGAAAAGTGTGAGGTGATCCACATGAGTTCCAAAAGAAATCCGTTGGAATTCGATTACTCGATAAATAGTACAATTTTCAAGGCTGTCAATTCAACTAAGTACCTGGGTGTTAAAATTACGAACAACTTCAGTTGGAAGGACAACATAGATAATATTGTCGGGAATGCGAGCCAAAGGTTGAGTTTCATTGGCAGGACACTTAGAAGATGCAACAAGTCCACTAAAGAGACAGCTTACACTACACTCGTTCGTCCTCTGTTAGAATATTGCTGCGCGGTGTGGGATCCTTACCAGGTGGGATTGATGGAGGACATCGAAAGGGTGCAAAAAAGGGCAGCCCGTTTTGTATTATTACGTAATAAGGGATAGAGTGTGGCAGATATGATTCGCGAGTTGGGATGGAAGTTATTACAGCAAAGACGTTTTTCGTCGCGGCGAGACCTTTTTACGAAATTTCAGTCACCAACTTTCTCTTCCGAATGCGAAAATATTTTGTTGAGCCCAACCTACATAGGAAGGAATGATCATCAAATTAAAATAAGAGAAATCAGAGCTCGAACAGAAAGGTTTAGGTGTTCGTTTTTCCCGCTCGCTGTTCGGGAGTGGAATAGTAGAGAGATAGTATGATTGTGGTTCGATGAACCCTCTGCCAAGCACTTAAATGTGAATTGCAGAGTAGTCATGTAGATGTAGATGTATCAATAAGTCATTTCTTCAAGGTTATTCATAATGTTCGAGTACAGTATATGCTCCAAAATCCTACTGCAAATTGAGGTTAGTGATATGGGTCTGTAATTCAACGGGTTTCTTATATTTCCTTTCTTGAATATTGGTGTGACCAGTGCTACTTTCCAGTATTTAAGAACAGACCTTTCGTCATGTGAGCGGTTGTACATGATTGCTAAGAAAGGCACTATTGTGTCTGCATACTCTGAAAGGAACCTGATTGGTATACAATCTGGACCGGAAGACTTGCCTTTTTTAAGTGATATATTTCGCAACAACTAAGATATTTACTTTTATGTCAATCATGCTAACAGCTGTTCTGATTTCGAATTCCGGAATATTTACTTCGTCCTCTTTCGTAAAGGAATTGCGGAAAACTGCATTTAGTAACTCCGCTTTAGTGACACCATCATCGGCAACATTTCTATCGCTGTCGCGCAGTGACGGTATTGACTGTTTTTTTACCGCTGGTGTACTTTACGTAGGACCAGAATCTCTTTGGATTTTCTACCTTATTTTGAGATAATGTTTCATTGTGGAAACTATTAAAAGCATCACGCATTGATGCCCGCACTAAATTTCGAGCTTCCGTGAAACATAGTCAGTTTAGGGTATTTTGCGTTCTTCTGAATTCGGCATGCATTTTTCGTTGCTTCTGCAACAGTGTTACGTCGTGTTTTGTGCAACATGGTGGATCAGTTCCGTCTCTTATTAACTTATGCGGTATGACTCTATCTATTGCTGTCGATACTGTATCTTTGAATTCGAGCCATATGTGGTCTACACTTACATAATTAGCTTGGAAGGAATGGACTCCCTCTCTTAGGAAAGGATCAAGCGAATTTTTATCTGCTGTATTAAATAGAAATATTTTGCGTTTATTTTTAGTGGTTTTGGTTGATATGGTTTTGAGCCTCGCTACAATGACCTTGTGTTCACTAATCCCTATTAGCTCTCTATTACCTCTCTATTAGATCAAGATTATTTGTGGCTAAGCGGTCAAGTGTGTTTCGGCAACCATTTACAATTCGTGTGGGCTCATGAACTAATTGTTCAAAGCAATTCTCAGAGAAAGCATTTAGTACAATTTCGGAAGATGTTTTCTGTCTTCCACTGGCTATAAACATGTATTTTCGCCAACAAATCGAGGTTAGATTGAAGTCTCCACCAATTGTAACTGTATGAGCGGGATACTCATTTGCAATGAGATTCAAGTTTTCTTTGAACCGGTCAGCTATTATATCATCTGAGTAGGGGGGGGGGGGGTCGGTATAAGGAGTCAATTACTATTTTGGTACGGCTGTTGACTATAGTAATTCGCAGGAACAATCTATTTCAACTTCACTACAAGATAAACTACTACCAACAGACACAAACACACCACCACCTACTTTATTTAACTTATCCGGCAGAACGGATGGAAAAGCTCAGGTACCCTTTGCTGTTTCGGATCACGTTCAGATTTCGTTCAGTGGTTATGTACGGTCTCTAGTGGTTCCAGGCTGACACAAGAGCTGTACTCCAAAGTGGTGCGATGACGTTCGATGAGGATGCAGCCCCACAAGGTCCTTAGGGAAAAGTTGAAACGTCCAAAGGTGTCAGGAGTGTTAAAGGTTATCAAATCATCTTCCTGCTACTCATCGCATAGTGAACTGTCGATTTCGTCTGCGAAATGTGTGGAATCTCCAGGGAAAAGGGTGGTTTCATTGACGCATCCATAAGAAAATCGTGTGATTTAAATGCTGCGTGTCGCGGTTCTGACCTCCTTCGTATAGACATGACAAGAAGGATTAAAATTTGGGTAAGAGGGGCTGTGACGACCTTCTCATCGTGTAACACATCCACGGTGGCGTTGGTCAGATTTGCTGTGGAGACTGGTGCCAATGTGAGATTATAAGCCCATTTTGCTGCTCACATGAACTTATGAGGTGTGTCAACACCTGGCTGTTTAAGGCGTCGCTGAGCCTGAGGGTGGAGACGGAGGGCGCCACGCTTTTGCACCGTTGCAGAGGAATGTGTAAGGCACCTTTGAGTCAAACTTCAAACTTATGAGGTGCAATGGAAGGCAATTTAGATGTTTCCAAAAAGTGATGTTTAAATTATTTTGCACAATGTAGTTATAAAAGATGGTCCGTTCTATGGATATGTACTTCCACTTACGAAATTACTACTTCATCACCTGCGGATATTATGCTGTCGTACTCTTAATAAGGCACACGTCATGGGCAAATGGTAACTGCTATGGTTGCGCACCGACCGCAGACGTCGTTCCAAGTTGTTTATGGCGTCATTAACGGTATGATGCGTCGTTAACGGCTTTGAATTGCTGTTTGGCATTACCTTGGACCTTGTCGTAGCCTGTAAATTCTTCTTTTATTCTTTGCTCGTTTACTTACAGGCAGTCTGCATTTTTAGTTCCTATTCGAGTATTTACTAGTTCCACCTAAAGCTTACTCCTTTAAACCGAAATTATAGTACTGAAAGAGAGAAGCAAATTTTCATTTTCTTGCAGTAATTTGAAACTCTATCGAAGCAAAACATGTTTTAACTTCTTGGGATATAGTTTTCGAAATTGGAGAACAGGCGAATTTTTCAGTGGAAATGTGGCTACAGTATTAATAATAAGGACCGTTTCATGACTTTCAGATAGATGACAACATAGTAAGTTTCCTGTTCCTACTGTACTTAAAACTGCGAAACATTGAAGAGAAAGTGCTATTTACATCTCAACTATATTTCCCAAGCCGCCGCTTTCTGTGTAGCTGAGATACTTCTTCCACGCTTATGATGTCCCCTCCCGCCACCGCCCCTTTCGCGAACGATGCACGGGAAGAGCGACTGATGGTAAGCTTCGTAACTTCGATTTTATTGGCGTGGTTACTTCGTAAGATATATTTGGTAGGAAGTAATAGGTTTCTTGATTCTTCTTGGAACATACGCTTTTCGAATTTTATCTGCAAACCTCTCCGTCACGCCAGATTTGCATCACTTGCACTTCGAGTTGTATGAATGTGTCTCTGGTGCTCTCGTCCTTTTCAAACCAAGCCTTAATGAAGTTATTATTGTTTTCGTATCGAGGACGGTACAGTTATTTATCAGTTAAAAACCTATCTGCAATGCATACAAAAGACTTAGTACATGTCAAAGTGAATTTGAGACCCCATATTTGGCATTCTTCGTTGCTGAAACATTTGCTGAAACGACGTCCTTCAACGTTCAGGCTTGGTATAACTTCGGACAGACCAAGAGATGCTCAGCATCTTGATTTTCTCCACATTCGCAAGTTTCATCTCCGGTAATATAGCCCCTCTGCTCCAAATTTTGTTTGAACATTGTCGCTCCAGTTCGCAATTTGCTCAAAGTCTTCTTTGTCTGGTAGGTTAGTTGGAAACCAGCAGCCGGTTCTTCCTTTAGGTTTTGATTATTACCTTAAGTTATCTTGTTTTGCCACAGTTCTATTCAGCGGACGGAAGGTGATGATATAATTGCTTCAGCTGTTCAAAGAAAGCTCTTTTCGACTCTGCTTTGTGCATGATGCTACCCTTCCAAACACGGGAAGTCGGACATAATTTTCCTGTTTTTTTCTCTTTTTTTCTCAATCTCTGTCGCTCTTCTTCAGTTTTTTTCAGTAGGCATTGCGGGAGCTATACCTGCAAGCCTGTAACTGGAGTTTGTCGTAAGCAGTCAGTTGCAATACAGCCTGTCTCGTTATGAGCAGTGTCAACGTGCCTGTTGTGTTCCGTGTTCTGCCAGACTGGTGCTAGAAGAGACGAAAGAAGAACATAATATTGAGCCTCCCATGCGCTACTCTCCACAAGCGACCTCTCCTCTGCCGTTACCACGGTGATTGCAGTAAGCAGCATTTCCCCATCGCGTCCCACATCGGTACATTGGTACGAACACTCAGTCGGAAACTAGAGATGTTACCAAAATTCCGGACGCTCCGCAGGAGAGCTGCGTGGTGCCTGGGGCATCTGGACGTCAACAAGGCGGCCATATAGTAGGCAAGAGACAAAGAACCGGCGACTGCTGTGGTGCGGGCCACAACCGTGTGCTCCGGAGAACCGTTTTCACTCTACTGCTGTTCACCGGTGTAACCGTTATCCTCCATGGAAATGAGCGTTTGGCGTCATTGGCCAGGAGGCCCGTTGCGGGGCAGATCCGGCCGCCTTGGTGCAGATCTTATTACATTCGACACCACATTGGACGACTTGCGCGCCGGATAGGTATGAAATGATGACAAAGACAACACCCAGTCCCTGAGCGGAGAAAATCCCCGACCCAGCTGGAATCGAACTCGGGCCCGTAGGACGGCAATCCGTCAGTCTGACCACTCAGCTATCGGAGCGGATCATAGTGCATCGTCCTACGTGATGGCCCGCCGCACGTCTCCAACGGGCTGAGAGTCAAACTTGATCGCTTCAAGCCACCGACCTCCTTGGCATCTACTGTCGCCAATCACCACCAGCCAGAAGTCGGGAGCCGGGGTTCGCTCTTCGGACGACCCCTAGCTCGCTCTATCCGGCCGCCGCGTCGGCCAGCAACGTCTCACAGCCGTCGCTAGACCGGGAGGTAGGGTTAGGTGGCCAGCACTAAACACTCAGCTACCCAAAGTTGCGCTTCACTGCTTATAAGATGTCTCGAGAAACACGACAGAAAAAAAAAAATGTGACCGTGGGTTTAACATCGGTGTACTGTCTGTGAGTCGAGGTCACAGGATCTCCGTAGGCGGAATCTAAGAAATGAAGCAACTGCTTCCTATCGGAGTGTGGCTGGATGTGTTTCTGGCCACACTAGACAACCCACGTACCGCCCGCCCTAATAAGCCTACTCGTTGCCTCCCCTCCCTCCAGGGGTGTCGACGACCACCTGCACTGTCGACGTCGTTTACAGACAGGTCTCCTTCATCAGTCCTTCCTAGTAAAAATCTCACACTGCCAACCAGTACTCAAGAATTCAAAAGATAATTAATTGCATTTCGTTAACATCATCACAAAGAAACTCAAGCTGGCGTCTGCTTTTCCTAAAACAATTTTTATGTGTCCTTTCCAATAAAATACGCTTTGAAACGTAGCAAGGTGGAATACCTCCACTTGCAATACCCAACTTCTAGCGTACACAGGGCGGTCAGAAAGGGTGTTACAGAGGAGTTTGTGCTGAAAAATAACTTAAGAAAAAAATTCGTTACGTTGAGCCATTTCCGAGCTATTTAATATTGAAGTTAGCCAATGAGGTCATCGCGAAAAAATTCAAGCAGTCTGCCAGAGAAAGTGCCGCCAAACGTGTTCTTCGTTTAGTTTGCTCAGAACGAACAAACATGGTTTTTGATTGCCTACCTTAAATGTATCACTTCCGAAGAAGACACATTTTAACAGATAATGAACATTCGAACAAGTGATAACTCACGAATCCACAGCTGTCTCTGTATTACCGCATTTTAGCGAGCGCAAGTGTTTCAATTTGCGCACTCAACGACCTGAGCGGCCATCGTAGTGGTAAATAACTCGGAAACGACGCAACGTATAGAATTTTTTTCTTAACAGTTGTTTCTCAGCACAACTTCTCCTGCTGCACCTTTACTTTTTATGAGCACTCTGTACACTATTTTTTTGACTTCCTCTATTTCATACGATATACATGAGCGGCGAACATCTTGAATCTTCAAATTCTTACACAACCTGTATTTTTCAAAACCTTATTACTCAGAGTACAGTTTGTAGGCCGCTTGTAATAACAATGTAAGTACTATACTGAAAAACATTTCATTTAAATACACTCCTGGAAATTGAAATAAGAACACCGTGAATTCATTGTCCCAGGAAGGGGAAACTTTATTGACACATTCCTGGGGTCAGATACATCACATGATCACACTGACAGAACCACAGGCACATAGACACAGGCAACAGAGCATGCACAATGTCGGCACTAGTACAGTGTATATCCACCTTTCGCAGCAATGCAGGCTGCTATTCTCCCATGGAGACGATCGTAGAGATGCTGGATGTAGTCCTGTGGAACGGCTTGCCATGCCATTTCCACCTGGCGCCTCAGTTGGGCCAGCGTTCGTGCTGGACGTGCAGACCGCGTGAGACGACGCTTCATCCAGTCCCAAACATGATCAATGGGGGACAGATCCGGAGATCTTGCTGGCCAGGGTAGTTGACTTACACCTTCTAGAGCACGTTGGGTGGCACGGGATACATGCGGACGTGCATTGTCTTGTTGGAACAGCAAGTTCCCTTGCCGGTCTAGGAATGGTAGAACGATGGGTTCGATGACGGTTTGGATGTACCGTGCACTATTCAGTGTCCCCTCGACGATCACCAGAGGTGTATGGCCAGTGTAGGAGATCGCTCCCCACACCATGATGCCAGGTGTTGGCCCTGTGTGCCTCGGTCGTACGCAGTCCTGATTGTGGCGCTCACCTGCACGGCGCCAAACACGCATACGACCATCATTGACACCAAGGCAGAAGCGACTCTCATCGCTGAAGACGACACGTCTCCATTCGTCCCTCCATTCACGCCTGTCGCGACACCACTGGAGGCGGGCTGCACGATGTTGTTGCGTGAGCGGAAGACGGCCTAACGGTGTGCGGGACCGTAGCCCAGCTTCATGGAGACGGTTGCGAATGGTCCTCGCCGATACCCCAGGAGCAACAGTGTCCCTAATTTGCTGGGAAGTGGCGGTGCGGTCCCCTACGGCACTGCGTAGGATCCTACGGTGTTGGCGTGCATCCGTGCGTCGCTGCGGTCCGGTCCCAGGTCGACGGGCACGTGCACCTTCCGCCGACCACTGGCGACAACATCGATGTACTGTGGAGACCTCACGCCCCACGTGTTGAGCAATTCGGCGGTACGTCCACCCGGCCTCCCGCATGCCCACTATACGCCCTCGCTCAAAGTCCGTCAACTGCACATACGGTTCACGTCCACGCTGTCGCGGCATGCTACCAGTGTTAAAGACTGCGATGGAGCTCCTTATGCCACGGCAAACTGGCTGACACTGACGGCGGCGGTGCACAAATGCTGCGCAGCTAGCGCCATTCGACGGCCAACACCGCGGTTCCTGGTGTGTCCGCTGTGCCGTGCGTGTGATCATTGCTTGTACAGCCCTCTCGCAGTGTCCGGAGCAAGTATGGTGGGTCTGACACATCGGTGTCAATGCGTATTTTTTCCATTTCCATTAGTGTAATTACTTGAAATTTACAGTTCTTAAAAATGAAGTACACTTTCAAATTTGACCCCACCAATAACTGTTTGTCTTAGAACCAGCATATATTATTCATCTTTGTAATGAGCATCTTATCTTTTCGTAAATTGTATATTTCAAAAATATTCATTCAGAACTGTTAGTTTCAAGAATGTTCGAATCTTATGTGATCCTTTCAGACCTTCATTGTTTACAAAAAAATATTATTTTCCTAGAATAACAAGTTAGTTTAAGAAATATTTCAATCAGAAAACTTGGCTTTCCAAAAAAATTTGGCAGATTTAAATCCCAGTCCACACTACGCTTCCAACGTCATAAAACGGAACCATTATTTGTACCAACTTGAGGACATCGAGCCTATTTTTAATCAGAACAGTGCGTTTGCCTTCTGCGTGTTTGTAATCTATGCTTTTCCTACCTTTTACATTACTATCTAAAATGTAATAGCACCGTATGTCGTATCCAACACGCGTCTTGTCGCGTAAAATGACGTAGGGAGTCCGTAACCAGCCATAAACGAGTAGAAACGTTATGTAATGTTTCGTCTCAATCAGTTTTATTTTCAAGCCATGCGGTAGAGAGCATTCCATCTGTAGAAACATTATGTTAGTATTAATAGTTGTTTATAGTCAGCGGGCAGCAAGCATTCAAAGAACAGAATTACTCTATTACTAGTTACTTAGGTCATTCACTAGTCTCCACCCGGCAGTAAGTACGTAAAATATGAGTCAGTCAGCTGACCTGTTCTTGCGTTATTCGTTTAGTGACGCAGATCACATATGAAAGAGCCTAAGCATTTCACTTTAATAACCTAGACCAATATTAGTATGTATTCACAAAAGTGGCAAATTTAAGAGCTCCCGCCTTCTATTTGACTAATTTCTTGTAGCACAGTCCTTACCTAGATTCAAATGTTCGTTGGATATTATTTTAGACTGGTTTCACGAACAGTCTGTATAGGAAGTATAGTTCTATGTGTTCTTTTCTGATATCATTTACAGGAAGTTTTATGTATGACGTGATAGTGTGACTCTAAGATTCGAAGATGTGTCACATTTTAAGTAACATGCTGAACTGGATTACTTCGCCTGCCTAGTTAAAAGGTAAGCTCCTCTATTCATATGTAAGCTCTCTCATCGAAAGTAACACCACACCGATTAGCGGACATAAATGTGAGGTGTGTCCAGCCTTCGAATTTATGACGGCTTGTACTACGATGAGGATACTTTCAGTGAGGTGTCTGAATGCCTGTGGCGGAATCACAGCCGATTCTCCCTCAACAGGGGCAGAACCAGTGAAGGTTGTGTTGTTGGAAGCTGGGGTCTGGAGAGATGTCGATGTTCCAACTGATCCCAAATGTGTTACAATGGTTTCAGGTCGGGACTCTTGGCAGGATGATCGATTTCAACAATGCCGTTCTCCTCAAACCATTGCCTCACTGATTGTGGTTTATAATCGGGTGCATTGTTATGCCGATACAATCATCGTTTCCGAACTGTTCCCCTGCCGTAATATGTGTTCATATCTTTCCACATCCGCTTAAGAGCTATGAGGGGACCACGAAGAAAACCGTCGTAGCATTATATCATACGTCAGTATTTCACTTTTGGCACTACACTTGATGGCAGATAATGTTTCCCGGCGTTCGCCAAACCCAATCCTTCCATCAGACTGCCACAGGGTATAGAGTGATTCATGACTCCAAAACACTTGTTTGCAGTCAACCACTGTCCAGTGCCGTTGCTTTTTACACCACCTCAAACGTCGCTTATCACTGACAACAGAAATACGTTGCTTATGAGACGCTGCTCGACCTCTGTGCCCCATATCTTTAAACTCTTGACGGCCAGTAGCTGTACCACTTGTACTGATGTTAGCTCTCTGGTACTCAGGCGAGATTCTTTCTACCGATTTCAAACTATTTTATTTTACATCCACCCTGCACAATGCTCGATGGTCCCTGTCCGTCAGTTCTTTAGAAAGGTTGAAATGTCAACGATGTATCTGTTAGCACGTGATTCCAATTTCGGTTTCCCTAATCTACGTTCGAAGTGACTGAGTTCTCATGACGCGACCAATTCTGCTGTTACAGCCTCTCCGCTGGCAACACACTACTCCCCCACCCCCCGCCAACACCACCACCCCCCCCCCCCCCTCTTTTCAGTCACATACGGTGGCCAGTTCCGCAGCACGTAGGGATATCTGGATGCACCCTCACATATTCATCTTTCCCTCTCTCTATCAAACAGCCTTCAAGAAGCTTCGTTTCCAGATGTAAATGCGCTTCGAGAAGGCTAGACGAGTTCTTGGCCTCAAAACCACGTGATTTGCTACAGTCGCGGATTCGGAAATTACCCCAGCGTTGGCAGACGTTCACAGGCAGTGAAGGATAATATGTTATTGATGACTAAAGTCTCTGTTACGTGTATGTGATATGTTTATTAAACGTACCGAATAAAACGTTACGAACTTAAGCGCCAACCCAACATTATTTCCAAGTTCCCACTCCTTGTCATCTAAGGAATCCTTCAGTGTGCAGAATGTATTGCTTAGCAGGTAGTTTTTAACTGCCTTTTTCAACAATTTCGTTTTAGTAATCTCTTTATCTTCACATTAACAGATCTGCACAATTAGCTCGACTATTAGAAGACTGCATCCTCAGGTCAGAGACCACGTTGTGATGAGTGGTCAATAGCCATAGACTAATTAGGGAGATTAGTCACAGGGCACAGAGGTTGGAGACCCTGCTGCCGTTCTCGACAGCACTCCACCAGTGGTCACTCGGTCTGAGCGGAGATCGGAACGGGGAATGGGCAAGTGCCCTCGTGCGCATAGAGTGATCATAAACCATTACGATACACATTGGGGACGGGAAAAGCACTGTCTTACTCAGGAAGCACAGATATCACGAACGACGTGAAGGAAACAATAGGAGGAGCATGGTTTTACACCACTTGAAGAGATAGACGACACATTCAATTTTTCGGTAGTTTTCCTTTCCGTAACTCAGCGACAGGTTATTGCTAACATTTTGCAAAGATGTTCTATAACCAGTATCGACATGCGGTATAAGTTCACCGAATCGTCTCTCTGAGTTGTTGCAACGCGACACAGGGCCGGTTTGAGGCCCAAGCGACGCAATCAGCAACGAAGTGTCATGGTGGGTATGAGCCGATTGGGGTGCCACGTTGAGAGAGTCTCCTAAGTGCAACATTTATATTCAGTGCGAACCACGATTACTAGCGAAAATGGGGGTGAGGCCGAATGATACGTCTCTTGTGTGGAAAAATGTTCACGCCCTGGGCGGATGCTTAGTCATCTCAGGTAATTTCCGCGCCCTCCCAGCCAATCAGATCTTTGGCGGTTAGATGGGTATGCTCGCGCTTCCATATGAAAGGGACGCGTTCCGGGAGCATGTGGAGGTGGCAATTTGGCATGTTTGATGAGAACATGCCATTTGGCAATTTGCCTGTTGGCTTCTGCTTCGAAGCTTCGGCCTACGTTTGATAGTTTTTCTGCCGTTTCGCCAGCGCAAGGGGCTGGCATTGTCAAAGCTTCATGCTCCACAGCTTTCGGCGAACTCTGCAGCGATTGGTGAAGCTTTGACAGTAGTGGGCACTCGTGCTGTTCAAACCTCAGAAAAATCATAAAACAAACGTCAGCCGAGGACCCGAGACGGAAGCCAGTAGACAATTTTGTCAGCAAGTAGCCACGAACGCCGTAACAATTTCAAACGTTCCGTTTATTTGATTTGGTTGCTAATAGGCTAGGCGTTGCAGTCAATTCACTAGTCTAGTATTCGTATCGAATGGGTTATTTTTCACTAGATTCGAGTGTTAAACTTGTGATGAATTTGCGAAAGCGAGCTGATATTAATGCGCGAGATGTCACGAAAATTTCTGTTAGCTCCAAGCTGGTTACAAGGTCGTTTTCTGGTCATTTAGCTCGGCTCACTGTACATTCAATTTCGTCATTATTTCCTGCAACTTGAGTCATTCTTTGTATTGCTGGAAGTCATATATACAAATCTGAATCTTTGTTATTAATAAATTATCGGCTTTCCAGGAGCATCATCGAAACTGAAAGGCTAGTTTACATTATTTTTTGGATTTTAAGTCAATATGGGTCATTTAATTACATTTGCTGTTATTTATTTCTACTTCAGCGTCTCATTTGACGGATATTTACGTACATTTATTGTGCTCCCTTCACCTAGCGCCATCTTATGCACACGTGTTGCAACGTACTGTGTTGTCTACTTAACTGTTGCAGGTAATGAGAAATAATTCAGTAGTCTTCACTAATAACAACTATTCAACTGTTTATAAGCAAATTTTTGGTTGTAAATATAAGTTTTGTCGTCGGTTACTGAGTGCAGAACTAATGTGACAGCTTATGTATAGTGTATGTTTTCGTTTTTCCATGGAATAAAATTCAGTCACAGTTCTTAAATAGTGACCACCTCATGCGTGTGTTTGTGTGGCGACTTCGGTCCCCGTAACACATCTTTGTTCGCTATCGGAACACAGATCCTGATTCTGAACTCTACAGATATGATTCTGAACTCTACAGACGTGATTCTGAACTCTACAGACGTGATTCTGAACTCTACAGACGTGATTCTGAACTCTACAGACGTGATTCTGAACTCTACAGACGTGATTCTGAACTCTACAGACGTGATTCTGAACTCTACAGACGTGATTCTGAACTCTACAGACGTGATTCTGAACTCTACAGATGTGATTCTGAACTCTACAGATGTGATTCTGAACTCTACAGACGTGATTCTGAACTCTACAGACATGATTCTGAACTCTACAGACGTGATTCTGAACTCTACAGACATGATTCTGAACTCTACAGATGTGATTCTGAACTCTACAGACGTGATTCTGAACTCTACAGACGTGATTCTGAACTCTACAGACGTGATTCTGAACTCTACAGATGTGATTCTGAACTCTACAGATGTGATTCTGAACTCTACAGACGTGATTCTGAACTCTACAGACGTGATTCTGAACTCTACAGATGTGATTCTGAACTCTACAGACGTGATTCTGAACTCTACAGACGTGATTCTGAACTCTACAGACGTGATTCTGAACTCTACAGATGTGATTCTGAACTCTACAGACGTGATTCTGAACTCTACAGACGTGATTCTGAACTCTACAGACGTGATTCTGAACTCTACAGACGTGATTCTGAACTCTACAGATGTGATTCTGAACTCTATGGATGTGATTCTGAACTCTACAGACGTGATTCTGAACTCTACAGACGTGATTCTGAACTCTACAGACGTGATTCTGAACTCTACAGACGTGATTCTGAACTCTACAGACGTGATTCTGAACTCTACAGACGTGATTCTAAACTATACAGATGTGTTTCTGAACTCTACAGACGTGATTCTGAACTCTACAGACGTGATTCTGAACTCTACAGATGTGATTCTGAACTCTACAGATGTGATTCTGAACTCTACAGACGTGATTCTGAACTCTACAGACGTGATTCTGAACTCTACAGACGTGATTCTGAACTCTACAGATGTGATTCTGAACTCTACAGACGTGATTCTGAACTCTACAGACGTGATTCTGAACTCTACAGACATGATTCTGAACTCTACAGACGTGATTCTGAACTCTACAGACGTGATTCTGAACTCTACAGATGTGATTCTGAACTCTATGGATGTGATTCTGAACTCTACAGATGTGATTCTGAACTCTACAGACGTGATTCTGAACTCTACAGACGTGATTCTGAACTCTACAGATGTGATTCTGAACTCTACAGACGTGATTCTGAACTCTACAGACGTGATTCTGAACTCTACAGATGTGATTCTGAACTCTACAGATGTGATTCTGAACTCTACAGATGTGATTCTGAACTCTGTAGATGTGTTGTTCGAGCAATGACTACGTGCGAAATGCTACAATCGTAAGAGGTGTGTGAAGGTTTGCAGTACGTATTTGCAAAAAGAGCTGCAGGTATAGTTCATTGCAACGTGTTGCTCTGCGGACAACGACGTGCGATGGCGTCAAAAAATTCGAACGTCTGCCGCTTCAAGGACGCTATGCAGTCAATATGTACAGCGACGTTGCGACTCTTGTATAAGTATAGGTGCAAAATTTGAAGCGAAACATACTCTTTTTGGGTCGACTCAGGCACGTACCTATGATATGATGGTCCTGAAAGTCTGTTGGACGATAACTCTGCGGATTCCGTCCCCGAAGGCTAAGGAGTTGGAGACCAGCGCGAGGTAGCTTGGGGCGAACTGGCAATGAAGTGGAGCGCTGTATGGAGAAATGGTGTGGAAGGAGGTTCCTAGGTCTGTAAGTTACGTATCCTCATATTACCGCCTCGCAGGTCAATACGACAGTACAAAAACGTACTATGGCATTTAATTCTGCCAGTACCTCGCCTCCTTCCTTGCAAATGTGGTAGAGCACTTGTCCGCGAAAGGCAAAGGTCCCGAGTTCGAGTCTCGGTCCGGTACACAGTTTTAATCTACCAGGAAGTTTCATATCAGCGCACACTCCGCGGAAGAGTGAAAATGTGATTGCAGATCACTGTCATAAATCCTCTGCGCCGATTTGATCAGGGTCTAGCTCGCCTCGTAAGCTAGCATGCTGTGCGTTACGTTATACAAAATTATTACGTCATAAATATACTGAATAAGATAACATAAGCTATTTAATTATGTTAAATATCTTAATTCGAAATGATTTTAATATCTAAGACACTAACATGTTTTCAAAAGATGTAGTTTACCAACAGATTAATTTAACATACCTAGATGATACAAGTAAGGACCATGTTGAGCAGTAGGTCATGTACAATAAGTTAAATATTCTTATAATAGATGCAACACTACCTGTAACGCAGATATATATATATATATATATATATATATATATATATATATATATATATATATATATATATTTATTCCCGAATCGCCTTACATGCTTTATCAAGCACAAAATCCGCCACGTCTGGTCTGCACGGAGGCGGTGTTCCCGTGTCCATGGTGAACTCTGTACCCAGCGTAGTGCAATAAGCGGAGGGTCTCTACTGGAGTGGCAGGGTTTTTATCTGTCTGTCTGTCTGGTGTTGCAGTTCAATAGCGGCCTTTGAAACCCCATACGTTGCTGGAAGCGGATATTGACCTTTTCGGGGATGGCTATCGAGGAACTTCTATCGAAATATTTCAAGCAATACGGAAAAAACCCTGTGTCTGCATGACGTTGTATATATAGCGCACTGCATGTCTCGCTTTGATCGTATGGCACAGCCAAGTACCTGTCCCAGATGTGTGTTTGATTGTGGCCATGACTGTCAGTACTGACTCAGCCATCATCTTTGTTATCTTAACTTTCTTCTGGTTGTAAAATCATTTATTGAAGAAACTTTTTGCTAGACAGCGGTTAATTTCGTTAGTTTCAGAATTTCACCGTGAATGCATAAGTGGCAAAAGAACACTTGCAGAAGAGTCCGCCTCCTTAACTGAGTGGTAACGTGTTTGCCTACCAATCAGTGGGCCCGGGTTCGCTTCGCTGCCGTGCTGGAGATTTTCTCCGCTCGTGGGCTGGGTGTTGTGTTGTCCTCCTCGTCATCTCATCATCACAGACACGCAAGGCGCCCAATGTGGCGTCACCTGAAGTAAGACTTACCACTCGGCGGCCAAAATTCCCCAGATGGGGCTTTCTGGCCATCAATCTCACACGATAACATGGATAAGATTATTTTTTGTTTGGAAACATTTTTTCATCCGTGATTTATGAGTTATTGGTTTGAATCTTCAGTAAGGTTCTAAGAATTAATAAAGATAGTTGTGCACAAATTACATTTTGTTAATGACATTCTCGTCTTTTTACTGGCCTTTATCCCGTATCTTCAATGTCATGGCAAGTTAATTTTTGGATTTGGCTTTGTTAGTGGAGTGTACAGGGTGCCCGGATGTCACCATCCCCCGCACCGTAACGTCCTGTCTGTGCTTAGTGTTTCTAAATGTTTGCGTATCGTGTAACTGAGGCAGTACGTGAGTGCCAGTCCGCTATTCACTTAGACGGTAGTGCGAAACTGCCTAAAAACCCAGAGCCAGGCTGGTCTGCCACAGAGTCCCGCCGGTAAACCACCGGACAGATTAGAACTGGAGCTGTCACCTCTCCCAGAATCCCGCAAGCGGCGTGCTAACGTGTACGGTCATCAGTGTGGGTCGTTTTATTAATGGTTTTTACATTCTGATTTGAGTCTCATTAACTGTTTGAACCCATCGCTGCAGTATCCTGACGTGAATAATTAAAACTAATCGGTCAAATTTCGGCTATATGATTAATTACACAAATCTAAATGCCATCAGTTCGGCTCGATTCTTAGGGATTTCAATTACGAATAACCTAGAATGGAACAATCACGTAGATAATGCTGTGGGGAAAGCAAACCAAAGACCACGTTTCGTTGACGGAACACTTAGGAAATGCAACAGGTCTACTAAAGAGTCAGCCTATACTACGCTTGTCCGCCATCTTCTGGAGTACTGCTGCGCTTTATGGGGTACGCGTCAGTTAAGAGTGGCGAATGGTATGGAAAAAGTCCAAAGAAGGACTGCTTCTTTTGTATTATCGCGAAATATAGGACGGAGTGTCACGAATACGACACACAAGTTAGGATGGGAATCATTAAAACAAAGGCGTTTTCCGTTCCTAACGTATCTTTCTTCTTCTACCTAACTTCCTCCTCCGAATGCGAAAATAATTAGTTGGAGCCCATCTACATACGGAGAAATGATCAACGTAAACGATAAGAGAACTCGGAGCTCTTGCGGAAAGGTTTAAGTGTTCGTTTTCCTGCGCGTTGTTCGAGGTTGGAACAGTAGAAAAGTAGCTTGAATTGCAGATTGGACATACAGATGCAGATGTAGCTCCTGTTCAATACGCTATAATGCATTATTGACTCGGCCAATCAGCACATACCTCTTGGCAAATGGAGAAATGCTCTTCACATGCCGTTTCGGGCAGCTCTAGATCCTTTGCTGGGTAGTAATTTTTAAACAGTATGGGGAATCAAATGTATCAGTTACTGCAGTTCCTGCAAAGGTATACGCTATAAAAATATAACCAGAAAAGAATTCGTAACACTTAAATTTGTCGGATATTAACATATTCTCCTCAGATATGCTGTTCATACTATAGTCAGCACGAGTCCTATATCCTCTCCATTATACCAGTTACCTTGCTGTCCAAATAGCAAACATAATCTACCACTCTTAGTGTCTTATTTACTACTCAAGTTCCTTCAACATCATCTGATTGATCTTTGGGACATTCTAGTAATTGTTTTTACTTTTGTTGATGTCTGGCCCATAATCTCTTTTCAAGACCCTATCCATTCAGTTCAGTTTCTCTCCCATATAATTTGCTGTCTCGGACAGAATTACAATGTCATGGGCAAAAATCTTTCTGAACTTCAGCTCCGTCGGCAAATATCTCCTTGGTTTCCTTTACTGCTTGCCTCGTTATACGGTTTGAATAGCACCTGGGGTAGGCTGCATCCCTGCCCCTTCTCAACCATAGCTTCTCTCCCATGTCCTGAGATTCATACAGCTGTAGACTGCTTTCTGTACAAACCTTCATATCCTTCCGCTCCCTATACGTTATACCTACTACTTTTAAAAATTTGAAGAGTACCTTCCGTAAAATCAATAAATCGGATGGTACTCTTTAAATGCGAGACTCACCTGTAAACAAAAAGCACTATTGTGTCATGACCTTTCGTAAGAATAGTCTGCAGCAGTTGGTAGCTCTGCACGAAGTGTAAATTTCAGAACGAGCTTAACAAACATTCCGGAAATAGTGTTCATGGGATACGTATTTTGTTAAGCTCTAATAACAATCGCATTTAGGTTCTCATAGTCCCAGACGTAACTATTCCAGCTTTTAAAATAACCGGATTGCATGGAGCAGGCCAGCAACATTAGCACTTCAAGGAGAAATCAATGCACAAATTCTTTATGATGTGCGAAATCAATTGTTTGCTTACAGCTTGCCTTGAACCTACCGCACGCACACAGAAAACGAAGCAACGTGCATATCATAGGTTCCTAAAACCACACTTACTACAGCCACCACGCACATAATGAGCCCTCACTGAGCCTGAATAGCCGCCAGAGTGGCCGGGCGGTTCTAGGCCCTAGAGTCTGAAACCACGCGACCGCTGCGGTCGCAGGTTCGAATCCTGCATCATGCATGGATGTGTGTGATGTCCATAGGTTAGTTAGGTTTAAGTAGTTCTAAGTTCTCGGGGACTGATAACCTCAGACGTTAAGTCCCATAGTGCTCAGAGCCATTTGAACCAAGCCATTTTGAGCCTCAATGAAACTGATTGTTTGAGGTACGACTATCGTTTTTTTCCTTTCTCCTCGCCTCAGTTAAGCATGCAATGGCTCCAGTGAGTTCAAACAGCTAGTCATCAACACTTGAGGTATATTTTCTGTTGTAAACAACAACAGCTGGTAACGAACCTCACTTATTCATAAATAGTACATAACAGGTTAAAAATATTTTTTCTTAAAAGTGTGTGTCATACAATCCATAGCATTATGTCACTGAACTGCCTTTGTAAACTCATTTTATATCATTATTGAATTTATACTCATGATCAAGGCGGGTCTTCTGTTTCCAGTTTACTGCGCAGCAACGCTACTCTCATATCAATGAGACCATCTTCATCGTTGTTATATAGTAAGTTTAGCTGTTTTAGTTGACGAGGCGACAGTGTATCCTCCTGTGTCATTCCTGCCGATCGGTTCTAGGCGCTACAGTCTACAACCGCGCTGCTGCTACGGTCGCAGGTTCGAATCCTGCCTCGGGCATGGATGTGCGTGATGTCCTTAGGTTAGTTAGTGGTTCTAAGTTCAAGGGGACTGTTGACTCAAATGTTAAGTCGCATAGTGCTTAGAGCCATTTGAACCATTTGTGGGATTCCTGAATGTGTAATCGTACGGACGAGAAAGTATACACAATTATAGGAACGAAAAATGCCGCAAGCAGTCTGTAATCTATTTATTGTCCATGCTGCTAGCTGATTTCGACCGTTGGTCATTTTAAAGCACTCGTCAGTAGCGTCAAGTCAGTACATGTGTAGCGTCACACATCGTTTTCATGTGCGTTTGTAGCACAAATACTATCCGGTATATAGAATGAACATAACTGTTCCGAAAAACTTTCAGAGGTGGCAGCATGGACTAAAACAAGACAAAAACGTATTTTTTCCTTCTTTCTGTTCAAAACATGCTATCATATCTGAAAGTTTGTCGGTGGAGTTCTGATTCACTCTGTACATGTAACTGAAAGGGAAGTTATAGCTTCTCTTAGAGGTACTAGAGGAGCTTTACAGATACTTCAAATGGCACACGAAGATTTGCGTGTTAACAGAACGTATTCTATTTTATTGTATGTAACTGGAGACCCAGAAACGACGGAGAGACTTCGTTCCCACCGTAGCCCACAGTGTTTCGGAGCACACCGTTCTCGTACGTTGTTGAACATGGAGCTCCGCAGCAGAGCACCACTACATATTCACGTGTTGACCCAACGCAGTTATCGTTGCAGTGGACATGGAACCATCGCGATTCGACCGTCCATCAATGGAAACATGTCGGCTGTTCGGCTAAAACACATTTTCGCTACACTAGGTCGATTGATCGTCTCCGCCAACGCCGTCACCGCGGTAAACAGTGGCTCGAAACAACCTGCAGCGCGCTACAGACGGATGCTAGTGGCAGAAGTATTATGCTATGGGAGACATTCTTCTGTGCTTGCATGGGTACTGTGATAGTAATCAAAGACAACCTGACAGCTGCGAACCACCTGCATCGCCTCATGCTTGATGTCTTCCCTGACGGCGAGGTCCCCTTTCAGCAGCATAACTCTCCGTGCCTCGGAGACAGAAGCGCGATACACAGGTTTAAGGGACATTATAGTGAACTTATGTTGATGTCTCAGCGACCAAACTCGCCTGACGTAAATTCTAAGGAACCCTCTAGGTCGCTATCGGGCGCCACCACGGCGTACGCAAATCAGCAGCCCGTTATGAACTGTGCGTAAACATGTAATGCCCCATGCCTCCAGAAACCTACTAGCAAACGTCAGATCCCTGGTACGAAGAATCAGTGATGTCTTTCGTTCCAAAGACTGACAAACAGGCTGTTTAGCAAGATTATAATAACGTTTTGGCTCATAGGTGTATGTACCCAATGGAACAGTTAGTGATGGGAGAGATCCTCCATGGTGTTTAGTAACTGTGAAGAAACTTCTAAAGAAACAGAAACTACTGTATGATAGGAATAAAGCAAATCTTAAGATTATAGATAGAGATACACTAAATTAAACGCGCTTAGCAGTCAAGAGTGCAATGTTTGAAGCATTCAACGACTGCTGTAGCAGAATATTATGGAAAGAACTATTTCAAAACTCAAAGAAATTCTTTTGGGATGTAATGGCTGCTATTGGCACCAAAATTAATGACCAGTCACCAGTGGACAAGACCGGAAGGGACTGCGGTTGAGAGTAGCAAAGCAAAAGCAGAAACTTATCAATTGAAGACATAAATTCTGTATATGAGTCCGTTATTATTTTACTTTTACCACTTTTATTTTCACAAGTCCGTCTTGATCACATAGATTTCTTTACACTTTATGACCGGTTTCGGCTTATCGCCATCTTCAGATAGTTAAAATATTCTGATATACATCATCGTCATGTGATCAAGACGGACTTGTGAAAAAAAAAATGCTAAAACCAGAAATGCTTAACACTGTTTTCAAACATTCCTTTACAAAGAAAAACATAGGAGTGTTGCCCCAATTTAATTGTCGTACCACTCCCCCAAAAGGGAAAGAAATAAGTATTAAAGTCAGTGATGTTGAGAAACATCTGGTATCGTTAAAACCGAACAATGTCCCAGAGCCCGATGGCAACATTATCCTATTCTTTACCCAATTTTTGGCAGAGTTAGCCTCTCTTTTAAGTAGGATCCATGGTAGATCCTTCGAACAATAAGCCGTGTCCAGTAGCAGGATGAAAGCACAGTTCACACCTGTCTACAAGAAATGTAGCAGAGGTGGCCGACAAAACTACCGTCCAATAACATTGATATCCTTTTGTTGTAGTATCTCAGAACGTATTCAGAACTCAAACATGATGAGGTATCTCGAATGGAACGAATACCTCCACGCGAACCAGCACGGATTTCGGAAACACTTCGCACTTTTATCACACAGCCTTCTGGAAGCTATGGACCGAAGCAGTCAGGCAGACGCAATATTTCTCCATTTCCGAAAAGCATTTGACTCAGTACCACACCTATGTTTACCATCAGAACTACGATAGCATGCGGCGCCAGGGGAAATTTGTGGCTGGATTGAGGATTTTTTTTGATAGGGAGGTCGCGGCATGTTATTTTGAATGTAGAAGTAACTTCAGGTGTAGCCCAGGCAAGTGTGTTGGAACCTTTGTTGTTCGTGTTGTGTACCAATGACCTTGCAGACAATATTATTACTGTAGTAACCTCATAGTACCCGTGGTCTAGGGGTAGCGTCTTTGATTCATAATCAAAACGTCTTCGGTCCCACGAAGTCCGCCTTTAGCCGCGGAGCAGCTCGGACTTGTTTACGTCCCGGCTGCGAACGTTCGCGGAAGAAGCGGTGTTTACACCGTCGCCACTCGCGTGTGTTACTGTTTGAATCGAACGCCATGGCACACAATTTCCGAAAAACCACGATACAGTTCACGTTCTGTAACGAGTATGCACGACCGAAGGCTTTCGAAATCGAACGTTTCTTGAGGGACGAAGTGCAACTTAATTACACGGAGATTATTGGAATTCATTTATCAATCGTGAGCAGCACTCTTTACGTAAAGGTGATTGACGACGCAGCATGTGATAGGATCATTGAAGCCGCCGAACGAGGATTCCAGTTCCGACACTCCGATGGTCACATTGGCGAAGTTTTTGTCGCTCATTTGGGCCTGGGAGTGCCTTACGATTCGAGTCTTCGAGCTGCCTTTCGAGGTACCAGAATCATTGGTCACTCAATCGCTGCAGACATATGGCAGAGTTGTCAGTCATACGGCCGAACGTTGGGCAAGTTTTAGCACGTATCCAGTGCTCAATGGTGTCCGACAGGTGCGAATTGACCTTACGAAACATGTGCCATCGTACATCAACATCGGCGGCTGTCGAGCTATTGTCATCTATGATGAACAGCCCCGGACATGCTCCGGGTGTGGTGGTGAAGGACATCTTCGATCTGCGTGTATGCAGAGGAGACTCGTGCAACTCCCCAGGGGAGACCTCCAGAATCCGACTACACCAACGTCACTGCCGATGACTTACGTGGCAGCGCTTCGCGGGGAGGTGACGCCGAGGTCGGAGCGTACTATCGAACCGACGCCGCAGTTGATTGAGGCGCCTTCGGACCCGACTGACGAAGGAATGGCTCCGACCAACCTACAATCCCAGACATTACAGGTGGTGCAGAAAGAGGATGACAGCATCACAACAGGCATGGAAGGTGAAGTGGAACGGCCCCAGGGCGTTGTGGCGGCGGCGAGAACGCAGGTGATGCAAGATTCACCGACACCAGAGGCTGAGGTGAGGGCCCGCAAACAACGCTCGCCAAAGCGCCGCAAGAAGCGCCGACTAAACTCTGCGGAGACGCTATCTTCTCTTCTTGGGAGCCCAGAGGAGACTAACAATATGGACCTGTCTGACTTGGAACCACAAGCTTCGGATGTCGCAGACCATATGAATTCGGACAGTGAAAAGATGTCATGTCGCTCAGACGACGCATCCGCTCAGGGGCCTGCTAACCCTTCTGCGGTGGAGTCTAAAGCTGCGAAAGAACAACAGCTCATCAATGCTGCACAGGAAAATTTGGAGCACCCCAATAATATCAGCTGGAATGAGCAGGACGAAGAAATCACCGATGCGGACCATTCTACTGGTGGGGACTCGCATCCGTACGCATCTCAAGAAACGTAATGCCGCAGGGACATGTCTGTCGGGCGACCCTCTGCGGAGGTGCAAAGGGGCTGCCGATACGGTGAAACTCTGTCATTTTAACATCATGTGGAGATGACAGCTACTCGACCCCAGGCGTACAGAATAGGGACAGTGAATGTAAATACCATTAGATCACCCGTGAAACAGCAGTTGTTTAGGGACATGATATACGCGTCGGATGTGGATATACTGATGGTGCAGGAAATCTACATTCCTGAGTTCCAGGAAGTCCATGGCTACATCTCCTACACCTCGCCGCACTCGAACAACGACAGTGGAACGGCGATATTGATCCGGGACGGGATTCCGGTACGCGACATGGCTTATCTACCTTTGGCACGAGGACTGGCGATAACTGTTAATGGAATTCGCATTCTCAATCTTTATGCCCCTTCCGGCACCGACAACAGACGGGCGCGTGCGAGATATTATTCGGAAGAGATTGTGCCCTTATTTACTGGCAGATTCGATCATTTCATTATAGGTGGTGACTTCAATTGTGTTTTAGCCCAAAAAGACCAGACTCCACATTACAATACCTCTCGTGAATTGCATGTGCTATGCCGGGATCTGGAGTCAAGCGACACCTGGGACATGACTCATAGGAACCGTGAGGGATATACTTTTTATACCAGTCACTCGGCGAGCAGACTCGATCGAATATATGTTTCGGTTGGCCTACAGGTTAAGTTGATCGACGCGGAACGATGGCCTGCGGCATTTACTGATCATCTGGCTTACATTTGTACCATATCACTCCCTAGGCAAAGTGTGTGGAGAAGCCGCGGGACATGGAAGCTCAATTCGTCACTTTTGGCAGACCCCGAATGTCGTCAGAGAGTCGAGGAGGTATGGGCCACATGTCAACGCCGTCTACCAACATATACCTGCGTGCTTCAATGGTGGCTCGAGTGTACTAAGCCGGCAATAAGAAGAGCGCTCATACAGTATGGTCGGGATAAGACGAGATGGCAAAGAGACACTCTTGATTATTATTATTCCATGCTTCGTGAGCTGTCCTTCCAGGTGCCGTCTCCAGAACATCAATCGGAAGTTCATCGTGTCAAGGCACAAATCCTATCGATCACGCGACGAAGACTGGGTGGCATCCCAATACGGGCACGATGTCTCGACACCATCACTGGGGAACGTACGTCGATGTACCATGTGTCGCGGGAACATAAACGTTACCGCCGGGCATTGGTAACAGTGCTCCACGGTTTAGATGGCCGTCAACTGACAACACAACAGGACATTGCAAATGAATGTTTAGAGCATTTCCGCCACCTCTACGCCGGTACACCGACGGACCGTCTCGTGGGAGAAGAGATACTGCATCATCTGCAAACGACACTGACAGAGACGGATAAGGCAGCGCTTATGGAGCCACTCACAGAAGACGATATAAAGGTGGCACTCACAAAAGGAGCGGCCCATAAATCACCAGGGCCAGATGGGATTACGCTAGAGTTTTATCGAGAATTCGTGGACATGATGATGCCACAGTTGGTGTCGATGTACAATGAGGCGATGCGTCCGGACATGCGCCTACCGTCGGATTTTGTGACGGGCTTTCTTCTTCCCATCCCGAAGATGGCGGGGAGTCGCAATGTTAATCAATATCTGCCTCTCACTATGCTAAACACCGATTATAAAATCTTTGCACGACTACTAGCGTCTCGTCTCAAGCTGGCGATATCCAGGACAATATCCCCTGATCAGGCTTGCCTAGGGGTGCGAAGCAGCATCTCCTCGGCGTTAAGTGAATACCGTGACGTTATCGCCCTTGCGGAAACGTGTAAAATGCGAGCAGCGATGATATCTGTGGACTTCGATCGTGCGTTCGATAGGATAAACCATGACTTCTTGGCGTCAGTCATGAGCCGAATGGCGATTCCACCAGTTTTCATCTCCATCGTTATGAGGCTAATACGAGGGGCTACATCGAAGGTGATTGTAAACGGCCGGGAAGCGGGCTCGATTCCTATTAACAGCTCAGTCCGACAAGGGTGCCCACTCTCCATGATGCTGTTTGCGATAGCGCTTGAGCCACTGATGTGTGTTACGAGGCGCTCACATTTTGGGATAGCGCTTAATGAGAACTCTTTCGTTTGTCGCACATATGCGGACGACATGATCCTCCTTGTCAGATCAGGACATGAAGTGCGTCAGGCAGTGTCGTTAACATGACGAAATCCAAAATTATGCACATTGGACGGGGTCTGGAAGACGTACCGGGAGCGTTTCAGACGGTGGAATCGCTGAGATTTCTGGGGATTACATTTAACCGTTCACTACGGCGGTCAGCGGCGGCGAGTTCTCGGCGGCTTCTGCAGAATGTTCGTCTGACGATACGCAACAACTCACTGAGAGACTTTGACATGATCCAACGTGTGGCATACACCAACGTTCACATAGCGTCACGACTGCCCCATTTAGCGCAGATCCTACCAATACCGAAGGGTATTACAGATCGCCTCATGGCTGCCTTTGGTTACTATGTTAGTACTGGGATGTTATTTAAGATCAAGTATGTTACGTTAACGCTACAGTTCCGGAACGGTGGCCTCAACCTCACAAACGTGAGAAACAAAGTTCTGGCGCTTTACATGCGAGCGATGATACGAAATTGGCAACAAAGAAAGCATACCGTAATGTCAGCTCTGATAGAAGTACTTGTTCCGCCTTCTTACGAACCCCCTATTGCAGTGGGCAATATTTCGCCTTCTCTTGCACACTTTGCATCATTTCTTGTTGATTACAGTTATGTTCGTCTGAAAGTACCTTCGACGAGAATACCCACGACTCGGGAGATCTATAGATGCTTGATGGATCACCATGGCCGCAATATAATGGAATTCAAATACCCGTCGAGAACGTGGACCACATTTGGTGTGCAGTGCATACTCCATTACTGTCAACAGCAGCGAGATCGATGTGGTATATTCTTATAAACCGTAAACTTGTGACCAGGAGTCGATTACATACAATTCATATGGTCGATTCTCCTCTTTGCACCAACTGTGGACTGTTAGCAACGGAAGAACATGGTTAAGTGTGTGGCGAAGCGAGGGACGTTTGGATGCTGACGCGTCGAATACTGGCCTTCCTTCGGCGCACTAACTACACAGAAATCACATCGGATGTACTTTTTCTACCGGACAAGACCTTTTTTCCCAAACAAAAGACATATGCGGTCAATTGGATCGCTGGACATGCGACGAAATATTTGTATTCGTACGATATTAAGTCCGTGATGGATTATTGGATGTATTTACAAGAACAACAAGAGCTCATACGGAGTCATACGAAATAGAGGACTTACTTTTCCAATTTTTAGGAAGTGTTTTTCGCAGTTCTCCCGATAGCTTTGGTGTCCGCCCGTGACTAGGATTGTCATTTACTTTATTGCTGTTACAAGAAAAAAAAAAGAAAAAAAAGAAAGAGATGGCGGCCTTTGTGTTGATTTTTTGGTTTCCAAATTGTTTTTGCTGTCTCGATACTTTTCTTATCCCTAGGACAGCACAATTGTACGAATAAAGATTGTTTGTTTACCCTGCCTTCCTGTTTAAAAAAAAAGTTTCGATCTCCGCCACTACCTAAATTTTGATAAATAATCAGCATTGACGGCCGAAGACTTCCGGCATAAGAAGTCAACCTCATTCCGCCAACAGCCTTGTCAAAGAGGGCGGAGGAGCGGATAGAGGTTCAGGGCACTCTCTTGTCCTAGGGGTGGGAAATTGCCCCTAAAGGCGGAAGAATCAGCAATGATCAACGACATGAGGATGCAGAAGGCAATGGAAACCACTGAATTAAAGACACGTAACGTGTATCCACAGGACATGTGGCCTGTAGTTGAAGAAGTGTCATGTTTATCTCTCCATTGGCAAAAGATTCCGGAATAGTCCCCCATTCGGATCTCCGGGAGGGGACTGCCAAGGGGGAGGTTACCATGAGAAAAAGATTGAATAATCAACGAAAGGATAACGTTCTACGAGTTGGGGCGTGGAATGTCAGAAGCTTGAACGTGGTAGGGAAACTAGAAAATCTGAAAAAGGAAATGCAAAGGCTCAATATAGATGTAGTAGGAGTCAGTGAAATGAAGTGGAAGGAAGACAAGGATTTCTGGTCAGATGAGTATCGGGTAATATCAACAGCAGCAGAAAACGGTATAACAGGTGTAGGATTCGTTATGTATAGGAATGTAGGGCAGAGGGTGTGTTACTGTGAACAGTTCAGTGACTGCGTTGTTCTAATCAGAATCGACAGCAGACCAACACCGACAACGATAGTTCAGGTATACATGCCACCGTTGCAAGCTGAAGATGAACAGATAGAGAAAGTGTATGAGGATATTGAAAGGGTAATGCAGTATGTAAAGGGAGACGAAAATCTAATAATCTTGGGCGACTGGAACGCAGTTGTAGGGGAAGGAGTAGAAGAAAAGGTTACAGGAGAATACGGGCTTGGGACAAGGAATGAAAGAGGAGAAAGACTAATTGAGTTCTGTAACAAGTTTCAGCTAGTAATAGCGAATACCCTTTTCAAGAATCACAAAAGGAGGAGGTATACTAGGAAAAGGCCGGGAGATACGGGAAGATTTCAATTAGATTACATCATGGTCAGACAGAGATATTGGATTGTAAGGCGTACCCAGGAGCAGATATAGACTCAGATCACAATATAGTGGTGATGAAGAGTAGGCTGAAGTTCAAGACATTAGTCAGGAAGAATCAATACGCTAAGAAGTGGGATACGGAAGTTCTAAGGAATGACGAGATACGTTTGAAGTTCTCTAACGCTATAGATACAGCAATAAGGAATAGTGCAGTAGGCAGCACAGTTGAAGAGGAATCTCCATAAAGGCCCATCACAGAAGTTGGGAAGGAAAACATAGGTACAACGAAGGTAGCTGCGAAGAAACCATGGGTAACAGAAGAAATACTTCAGTTGATTGATGAGAGGAGGAAGTACAAACATGTTCCGGGAAAATCAGGAATACATAAATACAAGTCGCTGAGGAGTGAAATAAATAGGAAATGCAGGGAAGCTAAGACGAAATGACTTCAGGAAAAATGTGAAGACATCGAAAAAGATATGATTGTCGGAAGGACAGACTCAGCATACAGGAAAGTCAAAACAACCTTAGGTGACATTAAAACCAACGGCGGTAACATTAAGAGTGCAACGGGAATTCCACTAAATGCAGAGGAGAGAGCAGATAGGTGGAAAGAATACATTGAAAGCCTCTATGAGGGTGAAGATTTGTCTGATGTGATAGAAGAAGAAACAGGAGTCGATTTAGAAGAGATTGGGGATCCAGTATTAGAATCGGAATTTAAAAGAGCTTTGGAGGACTTACGGTCAAATAAGGCAGAAGGGATAGATAACATTCCATCAGAATTTCTAAAATCAAAACGACTATTCACGTTGGTGTGTAGAATATATGAGTCTGGCGATATACCATCTGACTTTCGGAAAAGCATCATCCACACAATTCCGAAGACGGCAAGAGCTGACCAGTGCGAGAATTATCGCACAATGAGCTTAACAGCTCATGCATCGAAGCTGCTTACAAGAATAATATACAGAAGAATGGAAAAGAAAATTGAGAATGCGCTAGGTGACGATCAGTTTGGCTTTAGGAAAAGTAAAGGCACGGGAGAGGCAATTATGACGCTACGGCTAATAATGGAAGCAAGGCTCAAGAAAAATCAAGACACGTTCATAGGATTTGTCGATCTGGAAAAAGCGTTAGACAATATAAAATGGTGCAAGCTGTTCGAATTTCTGAAAAAAGTAGGGGTAAGCTATAGGGAGAGACGGGTCGTATACAATATGTACAACAACTAAGAGGGAATAATAAGAGTGGACGATCAAGAACGAAGTGCTCGTATTGAGAAGGGTGTAAGACAAGGCTGTAGCCTTTCGCCCCTACTTTTCAATCTGTACATCGAGGAAGCAATGATGGAAGTAAAAGAAAGGTTCAGGAGTGGAATTAAAATACAAGGTGAAAGGATATCAATGATACGATTCGCTGATGACTTTGTAATCCTGAGTGAAAGTGAAGAAGAATTAAATGATCTGGTGAACGGAATGAACAGTCTAATGAGTACACAGTATGGTTTGAGAGTAAATCGGAGAAAGACGAAGGTAATGAGAAGTAGTAGAAATGAGAACAGCGAGAAACTTAACATCGGGATTGGTGGTCACGAAGTCAATGAAGTTAAGGAATTCTGCTACCTAGGCAGTAAAATAACCAATGACGGACGGAGCAAGGAGGACATCAAAAGCAGACTCGCTGTGGCAAAAAAGGCATTTCTGGCAAAGAGAAGTCTACTAATATCAAATACCGACCTTAATTTGAGGAAGAAATTTCTGAGGATGTACGTCTGGAGTACAGCATTCTATGGTAGTGAAACATAGACTCTGGGAAAACCGGAACAGAAGATAATCGAAGCATTTGAGATGTGGTGCTATAGACGAATGTTGAAAATTAGGTGGACTGATAAGGTAAGCAATGAGGAGATTCTACGCAGAATCGGAGAGGAAAGGAATATGTGGAAAACACTGATAAGGAAAAGGGACAGGATGATAGGACATCTGCTAAGACGTGAGGGAATGACTTCCATGGTACTAGAGGGAGATGTAGAGGGCAAAAACTGTAGAGGAAGACAGAGATTGGAATACGTCAAGCAAATAATTGAGGACGTAGTTTGCAAGTGCTACTCTGAGATGAAGAGGTTAGCACAGGGGAGGAATTCGTGGCGGGCCTCATCAAACCAGTCAGTAGACTGATGACCCAAAAAAAGAAACCTCATAGTTTTCGCAGATTATGCAGTTGTCTCTAATGAAGTGCAGTCTGAACAAAGCTGCGCAAATATTCACTCAGACCTTGATAAGATTTCAATATGAATATCATGTCAAAGAGTTACAGCTGGATTCGCTAAACTCAGGTGTAACATTTAGTCGTGTATAAAGCAGGTAACATACTTTGGTTTTCTGGTAGAATACTAGAGACATGTAATCAGTGTACAAAACACATTGGTTATTCATCACTCGTGCGAGTTATCCAAAAATATGTGTGTTGAACCCATACCAAGTAGGAATAGCAGAGGGTACTGAACTTATACTGACAAGGGCAGCACGAAAGGTCACTGACTTGTTTGAGCCGCGGGAGAGTGTCACAGAGATGCTGAAAAAACTGAACTGACAGACTGTTGAAGAAAGACGTGAACTATTCCGTGAAAGTATAAGCCCCCTACTCACAAAATTTCAAGAACTAGGTTTAAATTATAATGCTAAGAATATGCTACAACCCACTACATATCGCACCCATAGGGATCGCGGGGATAAAATTAGTTTAATAACAGCATGCACAGAAGAATTTAAATAATCAGTCTTCCGGCACTCCATACTTGATTAGAACGGAGGAAAAAACCCTAGCATCGATGACAGTGGGAAGTACCTTCTGGTATATACTTCACGGTGGTTCACAAAATATGGCTGTAGGAGTACATATACACTGAAGTGACGTAAGTCATAGTGACATGCCCATAAACAGATGACTGTACAATCGCGTATACAGGGTACATAATGGCAGTGCATCGGTGGAGCCGTCATTTGTACTCAGGCGATTCATTTAAAAAAGTTTCCGACGTGTTTATGGCCGCACGACGGGAATTAACAAACTTTGAAAGGGGAATGTCGGTTGGGGGTAGACGCATGAGACATTTCAGTTCGGAAATCGTTAGGGAATTCGGTATTCCGCGGTTAAGAGTGTGCGGAGAATATCACGTTTCACACATTACCTCTCACCACGGGCAACGTAGAGACCGACGGCCTTCACTTAACGAGCGAAAACAGCGGCGTTTGCTTAGAGTTGTCAGTGCTAACAGATAAACGGCACTGCGTGAAATAACCGCAGAGATCAATGTAGAACGTGCGACGAACATATCCGTCACTCCAGTGTTGCAGAATTTGGCGTTAATGGGCTATGGCAGCAGAAGACCGATGGGAGTGCCTTTGCTAACAGCACGACATCGCCTGCAGCACCTCTCTTGTGGTCGTGGCCGTATCGGTTGGACCCTGGATGACTGAAAAATCGTGGCCTGATCAGATGAGTCGAGATTTCAGTTTGAAAAGCAAATGGTAGGGTTCGAGTGTGGCTCAGACCCCGCGAAGCCATGGACCCAAGGCATTGTGCAAGCTGGTAGTGGTTCCATAATGGTGTGGGTTGTGTTTACACGAAATGAGCTGGGTCCTCTGAACCTGTTCGACTACTTGGAGGCCATTTGGAATCATTCTCAAACAACGACGGAATTTTATGGATGACAGTGCACCAAGTCACCCGGCAACGATTGTCCGCGATTTGCTTGATGAAGATTCTATATAATTCGAGCGACTGATTTGGCCATCCAACGAACATTTATGGGAAATAATTCAAAGCTTAGTTCATGCAGAAAATCCTGCACTAGCAACGCTTTCGCAATTATGGATGGTCGATTCCGGGCGGGTTAGGGATTTTTCTCTGAACGGGGACTGGATATTTGTGTTGTCCTGATCATTTCATCATCATCATCATCATCATAATTCGTTACACTGGCTACATTAGACTGTGGAAAACATTGGACTGTGTAAAAACTGGGACTTTGTACGGATCCTGATGACCGCTTATTGAGAACCCCACAAACCAAACATCATCATGAGTTATGGATGGCTAAGAGGCAGTATGGCTTTATGTCAAAGCAGAGTACTTCAAATCAGTTGTTGAGTCCACTCCACGTCGAGTTGATGCACCATCCTTGGAAAAATGAGGTTATACAAAATATTAGGAGGTATCCCAAGATTTTTGTAACCTCAGTGTACATGAAGATATAAGGCGGATGCTGTGAACCTATGGCGCCCAGCGATTGGGAGTGATTATTGGTAGTCAGTGGAGTTCATTTTTGCAGCAGTGACAACCCTTTACGAATTTTTCTGTTTCAGGATTGGTGTACCAGTTTCTCCTGCCAACGCAACAGGTACAACGCACGCACGACACACCCGATTGAGCTGATGTAACTTTCGCCAGCTGAAAGACATCCTGCTCTCCCTGTGATTGCTCTGTCGGGTGAGAAAATTTCAAATAAACTAACTCAGAGGGTCCCTTGCAGGTGGTCACAGGTGGCGTTTAAAACGGCGCGGGTGGCCCCGGGAGGTTTATCGCGCAGCGGCGGCGGCAGCAGTGGCAGCGGGCGGCACAAAGAGCCTAGCGAGGGCGGTGGGGGGTGGGGGAGAGGCGAAAGGGTGAAGGCGGGTGGGGGCGGAAGTCGCGCAGACCCCGGCGGCCGCCAGCCACTCAGCCGGCTCACGGCATCGACAGCTCTTTGAGAGGCGCGTGCAGCAGCAGTGGCCAGAGCAGCGGCTATCGCACAGCCCGCTTTCTCCTGCCAGGAAAACACCCGTCCAGCTCTGGAGTGGCAGGTAAAATAATGTGAACTCCCACTTAGAGGGATATAGCGACACCTTTTGCCTTCATGTTAATCTGGATACCTGCGAAACCCGTTTGGTGGTTACCTTCATAACAAATATAAATTTATAATAAAATCTTCTAGTCAATTTGTGCCACAAATTTCTCTTCTCCCCAATTCTATTTAGTACCTCCTCATTAGTGATGTGATCTACCCATCTATTATTCAGCATTCTTCTGTAGCACCACATTTCGAAACCCTCTATTCTCTTCTTGTCCAAACTATTTATCATCCAAGTTTCAGTTCCATACATGGCTACACTCGATACAAAATACCTTCAGAAATGACTTCCTGACACTTAAATCTACACTCCATACAAAAAAATTTCTCTTCTTCAGACACGCTTTCCTTGCCACTGCCAGTCTACATTTTATATCCTCTCTACTTCGACCATCATCAGTTATTTTGCTCCCCAAATAGCAAAACTCCTTTACTACTTTAAGTGTCTCATTTCCTAATTTTTTTGTATGAACCTACCTCTTGGTTGTCTAATTCCTTCAGCATCACCCGACCTAATTCGACTACATTACATTATCCTCTTTTTGCTATTGTTGATGTTCATCTTATATCCTCCTTTCAAGACACTGTCCATTCCGAATTTCAATGTCATCGGCTAGCCTCAAAGTTTTTATTTCTTCTCCATGGATTTCAATACCTACTCCGAATTTTTCTTTTGTTTCCTTACTGCTTGCTCAATATAGAGATTGAATAACATCAGGGAGAGGCTACAACCCTGACTAACCCCCTTCCCAACCACTGCTTCCCTTTATGTCCCTCGACTCTTATAACTGCCATCTGGTTTCTGTACAAATTGTAAATAGCATTTCAGTCCCTGTATTTTACCGCTACCACCTTCAGAATTTGAATGAGAGTATTCCATTCAACATTGTCAAAAGCTTTCTCTAAGTCTACAAATGCTATAAACGTAGGTTTGCCTTTCCTTAATCTGTCTTCTAAGATAAGTCGTAGGGTCAGTATTGCCTCATGTGTTCCAATATTTCTGCGGAATCCAAACTGATCTTCCCCGAGATCCGCTTCTACCTGTTTTTCCATTGGTCTGTAGAGAATTCGCGTTAGCATTTTGCAGTTGTGACTTATTAAACTGATAGTTCGGTAATTTTCACATCTGTCAACACCTGTTTCCTTTGGGATTGGAATTATTATATTCTTCTTGAAGTCTGAGGGTATTTCGCCTGTCTCATCCATCTTGCTCACTAGAAGAAGGGATCGGTTGGTAGGACATGTTCTGAGGCATCAAGGGTTCACCAATCTAGTTTTGGAGAGCAGCGTGGAGGGTAAAAATCGTAGAGAGAGACCAAGAGATGAATACAGTAAGCAGATTCAGAAGGATATAGGTTGCAGTAGGTACTGGGAGATGAAGAAGCTTCCACAGGATAGAGTAGCATGGAGAGCTGCATCAAACCAGTTTCAGGACTCAAGATAACAACAACAACAACAATAAAATCTTGACGTGTTTCTTGCGGAAAGGCTAGTCCTTTTCCGTCTTCTGGCTAAGGACCGGTATGTCATTGTGTCCACCCCCTCATACAGGTATCGACAGCGGGAAATTAAATGTTGCTGTAGCCACTCCACCGCGGCCTGACAGCGGCCTTCCTGTAGACTGCTGCCTCTCCGGTCTTATCAGTCCAAATGCTAGTTGCCAAGCTGTGCTGAGAGCAAAATCCTTATCTAGATTAACAAAATTCGTCGATATTCGTATCTCGATTTCTCAAATGGTTCAAATGGCTCTGAGCACTATGGGACTTAACATCTGAGGTCATCAGTCCCCTAGAAATTAGAACTACTTAAACCTAACTAACCTAAGCACATCACACACATCCATGCCCGAGGAAGGATTCGAACTTGCGACCGTAGCGGTCGCGCGGTTCCACACTGAAGCGCCTAGAACCGCCCGGCTACAGCGGCTGGCGTCTCGATTGCCTTCTTAGCAATACTGCCCCACAAAACATTAACTGAATAGACAACAAACGTCTTTTCGAAATAAAGAATGTGCTTTTCAGTTAAGTTATGCACGGACAGTGTAGATTTATTTTAATGCCGGTATCCTGCGTTGCTTGCAACGTACGGAGAGTAGGCGTTATGTTTGTCCGATGAAGAATTACCGCTTTCGACCAGTATGTGATACACCGCAGGTTGCCGGAGGTTATTCTTTCACCTGACCTACAAAAAGTTCCTGTTAATTTTTTTCTGTAGGACTTATAGTTCGCGCGTAGCGAGCGAGAGAATGTGACAATCTCGCGCTTGGATTTTGAAGGCAAACAATAACATTGCATGTTGTATATAACGATAGCTTCAGGGGGAGATGAATTACACTATATATACTGTCGCCACAGACTTCCGAGGTATACACTTGTCTCGGTGACTTGCCTGATTTAAAATTCGAGTTTTCGAAAATTTTCATCATGTCCTTCGCAACAGCTGACTGGCTGCCAAGGCCGGTGTGTCTCTGTTTAAGCTCTCCGGAGCGCCTTAAAAGAACGCACCGATCGCCCTGGAGCGCCGTAGATGGTGTAGGACTGGTAGCAAGCTGTTTGGTGACGCTGCATCGCTCACGCAAGTCATGGCGTTGACTTGGTGTGTACGTACCAGGCCGCTGTATGGAATCAGTACAGTAGGATGGGTCGACATGGAAACGTGCCAGAATGGCACAAAAAAGTCTTCGTGTTTGGACCTCAGCCTGACCACACCGCGATTGAAGTTACCCAGTTTGCTGGTACATCAAAGCGGGCTGTCCAACGTTACTAAAACGACTGGTGTACCACTGATAGCTAGGTAAAACACGTAAAGCAGTAGTCGAAAAGAGATTCTGAGAGAGAGGAACCGAAGATGAGTATCACACTTCCTCAAAAACGCTTTCAAACAAGAGAGGAATTGTCCCTGTTACTGAATGCACGTCCGTCTCAACCAGTTTTCGAAATAACACTGAGAAAGGACCTGAAGGCAAGGGATATTCGGCCTCACAAAAGGCCATTGGTCACAGCGTTACGTGGAGCTGGACACCTTCTATGAACCGATCGACAGAATCTGGAAAATATCAGTAGTTTATTCGAGGCGTGTAGTGTGGTCCAAAGAGTCCCGATTTTGCCTCTCCAATTAAAGACGGTCCAGTGAGGCGCTTAACCAGCAGCTTGTGGAAGGTTTAGTTCAGGTCAGAGGTGGTTTAGGGATATTTTGGGTTTTTCTTACCGTGACTTGGTCCCACTCATTCAGATTGGCTTGGTTCAAATGGCTTTGAGCGCTATGGGACTTAACATCTGACTTCATCAGTCCCCTAGAAATTAAAACTAATGAAACCTAACTAACCTAAGGACATCACACACATCCATGCCCGAGGCAGGATTCGAACCTGCGACCGTAGCGGTCTCGCGGTTCCAGACTGAAGCGCCTAGAACCGCTCGGTCACTCTGGCCGGCCCATTCAGATTGCCATGACATGAACCAGGACATTTATTTGAAGATTCTCGGTGACACGTTGTTGCCCCTTTCTTCTACATGACAAGTCTCTTACGGGCGCTGCTGTTTTCCATGATGAAAACAGCTATGTTCACATAGGTACACAGAAACCTTCCTGGTGTGACGAACACTCAGGCACCCTGTTACTCGACTGGCTCGATAGAACACTCGATACCAAACTCCATATATAAAAGCCAATACCATGACTCACTGACTGAGTCGTCATCGCCCAGAACAAACCACTGTGGATAGAAAATTGAAATGCGGACAGGATGCTGATTTTATACTGTAGGCCTCGTTTAAGGACGGAGTTTTTGATAAAGGTGTGAAATAGAAGATGAAAGGTTGTTTTAAAATACGTTAATATTAACGCAATTTTAAGCTAGAACTACGAAAATTGGTATTTGTTTTCTAGTTCACAAATAAAAAAAAAGTACGTGCTTCAGAATTTATGGAAATTCAGCCCCCTAAGGTGTCGAAATAAAACCTTTTTTGAAAATATTTCATTATGAAAGCATTTTAAAAGCTAAATGTATGAAAATTTGCCTTCTTGGCTGGAAATACAAAAACACATCTTCCAATATTTCTTGAAAATTGAACCTATAATGTGTTGGAGTAGAGGATGAAATTTTTTATGAAAGTATTTCATTATGTTAAAACATTTTCAAAGCTAAATCTATGAAAATCTGTATTTCACTTCTAAAAAAAAAATGTGTTAGGAGATAAGTCAAAAGATAGGATTAACAAAGACCTTCGACTTCAGCTAAAAGAATCGCTTTTTGGGCAGAGGTATATTGGGGAATGACCATATTTAATTAGCGTCCGAAGTTTAGAAGACTTTGCAATTTGTGAACAACACAAAAATTCGATTAAAGAAGAAAGAATCTGTGGAAGCCATATAGTCTTCATGAGAAAAGCAGCGGGTGCTAAGCTACTCCTGAAAGTAGCCTGTTTGTATGTTGGCATCTCTATAGACTGTGTTAATATCGCTGACAGCGCTGACCATCCTCGGCAAGAGATCCTGTGGTTGGACGGACTAGCGTTTAGTGAGTGGACAGGGATGTGTAAGGGACATGATTTTCTTAGTGGACACTCTGTGTTGGTAGCACAAGCAATGTAAAGTGAGATGAAAGGATATGCTTATAAGAAAATATGCAGGGAAATGTATGATGATGTGTTTATAAGAAAATATGCAGGGAAATGTATGATGATGAATGTCGTTGATAATGTTTGCGTAGTGGAATTATTGATAACTCTATTTTTTTTAGAACTGGTGTCTCATGAATAAAGGAAAATTTTCTAAATACATTGTTTGCTGTTAAACAAAATCTTTCTTTTGCTAACGATATGCCTTCTAGTAGTTAGTCTATAGTATCTAGAATGTTTTTATTTGGCTGTGTGTTGTTGCTACTTGCTGTAATTGCTGTAATTCGTGTTATGAAGATTTTTTGTGAGGTATGTGACTTACGAAAAAAGAATGGCGTTTCCACTGTCGGGATTCGTGAATGAAATGAGTTTAGGCAATTAACAGAGTTGGAAGTAGTTTCATATTTCTTTAATTCCATGTTTTTTGGATTTGTATTATTGTTAGGATTTCTTGCAATTCAGGACCATTCTTTTGTGTTAATTATTGGAAGTCATGTCGTCAATGTATAGCAGTCAGATTACGGTGGGCTTGTATATTGTGGGTAATAAATGCATACGGTCGCAGGTTCGAATCCTGCCTCGGGCATGGATGTGTGTGATGTCCTTAGGTTAGTTAGGTTTAAGTTCTAGGGGACTGATGACCTCGGATGTTAAGTCCCATAGTGCTCAGAGCCAATAAATGAATATGTTAAGTTTGAGCTGTTTTTGTGAGCGAAAATTCTGTAGGTCAGTATTTAATAAAAACAATAAGATTAAAGAGGTAGTTTCAGACCCATATGAAATGGAAATATTTGGAATAGTGGGTGAACCGTAGCTCTGTGGGAGCTCATCGTTAATGAGTCTCATCAGCTGATAGTGGTATACCTGAAAAAACCTACGCACTCTTTTCCTCTACACTAATACGTACACACTACTACGGAAGCCAGAACGCGGGGCATGGTAGAGGGTGTCTAGTATCGCTAGCAGTCATTACCTTTCCTGTCCCACTCTTAAATGGAGCGAGAGAAGGACGTTCTACATGCTTCCATACTATTCCTATTTTCTCTTTTTTTCGCGGTCCTTACGCGGAGTGTTACGTTGGCGGCAGTTGAATCGTTCTGCAGTCAGCTGCAAATGCTAATTCTCTGAATTTTCTCATTTGCGCTTCGAGAAGAGAACGTTATCTTTCCTCTAGGTATTTCCATTTGAGTTGACGGAGAATTTCCGTAATACTCTCTTGTTGATCGAAGCTGTTGGTAAAAATGTTGCACCACCCTGAACTGAGTCCATTACTAAAGCTGGGACGCCGTTACACAATATTAGCCTGATGTCCCCAGGGGAGTGACTAATTTTCTATCCATTGTGCTTATCTCGTAGTGGACTGGATTACGGCAGCCAGAGAGACGTCACAAGGGACGGGATTTGCATGTGAGAACGCCTGAATTGGACAGTGAAGAGAGTGCAGCACAATTGTGGGGCGGAGGAAAGCAGAGACCGCCTCCAACACCTTTCCTTCCCTTTGGATTCCAATTTTTAGACTTCAAAGCTTTCAGAACACTCCTTTCAAGGTCTCATCCGAGGGGTCCACTACGACTGTAACCATTGTCTGTTAAATTTGCATGTGCACATCAGAATTTCTACCAAGTCCCAGGAGAGAAATCAAGAGATGATAGCCTCGTTTCCTCACAAATAATAATAAAAAAATGATTTCGAAAGTAAGACGTCACTGCTCTATAGTAAGACGATGCGTCGCTGATTACTTTATATGTGTCTCACATTCGTTTGATCCTGACTAACTAGCTGGTTTCCTACCTTTCGAATCATTTTTGACATTCAGCCCCTGTTTAATAGTCCTCATATTTCTATTGCATGTTGGTATGCGTTATTATTTAATGTTTTGTGTCTGTGACGTGGACTAAAATACGTGTTCAATTTATCCCTTCTATATACTTCGTCAGTTAAGGCCTACTGGTCACGAGCATTCGTACGGTTGATGTAACGTCTCATACCGTCTAACGACCGCTCCAGGCATGTTGTACCATAGCACTAAGTCTAAGAAGTTAAAGTTGCAGTGGGACCGAAACTGTTTCAACTGTTTCACTGTCGATCGCCTCCGGGAAGAAGCACAATGTCAATCAATGAAGTAGAAGTATAGTTCATAAAACATTTCGTGTTGTTGCCACTTCTTATCGTAATGGACTGGAGATTGATGAAACGGTGGACAGATGGAATCGTTTATCGTACGTAAGAATCAATAGTCATTAGCAGAGAATACTGATTATAAATGTTCTCTGTAACAGCCTAGGCAGTAATATCCTACTGGAAAACACTATAAACAAAAGCTGAAACTTAAATGCTGGGTGTTCCAAAATAATATACAAGAGGCGAAAAGAAAAACTTCTCAGCGGAATTTCAGATAAAAAAGGGATGTTTAATGACAATAGGTATGCATATTAACAAAATAAATCTTAGATGAGAACACGTTGGCTAGGGAAATGTTATCTGCGTACGTCACGTTCATGATCTAGATGACCTGTGTGGACTGTCTGACGTTATGAGATTGCATAGACCCAATAAAGGATTAATACTGATAAGTGCAATGCGTAATTCGGATGTGTTAAGACGAAAGCTCAGTGAAAAAGACTGGCCTGAGGTTCATTATTATAAATCAACTTCATTCTCTTCCTAAAGATTGATGTAAATATCACTTCGTTGAATTTTGTTGAAATGATCGAAATGGAGCAAGTATGAAATCGTATAACGTGACAAGAACAGATGGGATTAAATATCGGAAAGAATGGCAGTTTATTGATGATTAAAAATCCTGAGATTACCATCATTTCCACAAAAAATGAAATTCTGACATACGCACGCAATTCACAAAAGACGATAATTTAGACTTAATAATCTGAACAAAAATGATAGACACAAGGATATTATTATAAGATTGCCTAGCATGATGTTCGATAGGGCAAGGACAATACGAGTTACCTGGACGGATTTACATAGTCAAGCATGCTAGAATAGTACAAGTGATATTAAATTTCATAAATTATTACAGTTACACCCATTCGCACAAAAAGGTTGGATCCAGTTTCGCTGCCGTAGTAGCAAAAGTGCAAAGAAATCTATAAATAGAAAACAAAAAAGAATTCTTTACACAAATTAGCCGTCGCTATTCACGTAATTCGGCGTATTACAAACAGGATAACGGCAGTCCGTGACGGCAGGATCGCGAAATGACAAAATGTTATCAGGCTCTAGTCTTTACACTTCAGTTCAGACTGAATTAGATCTGACATTGGTGGCAAAAACTCAGACAAGGACCAAGTTTGAAATACTCATTAATGGATTAAGAATGACGAAAATTGTGAAAGAACGAATCCCATAAGCTTCGTGAACAATTCCGTGTGTGTATTAGTAATTAAGCGACTCATAAGAGACTGGGCGCAACGATCCATAGATGACGTGGCTGCATTTTGTAATGGGCAAGCCCTTCCTACTATTTATTTCACTGAAAGGACTGCACTAAGACCAAACATTTATTGCTGATACGTGACAGGATTTACGCTCAAATATCGACAGAGATTGTTCTGTACATTTTGGCTAGTTTTCTTGTGTAGCAAACTCAGGGGTAATTGAGTGTTGCTGCGTTATTAATTTATGTGGTTAGCACACTGTGGTGCAATCGAGTGTTTGCTCCGTTTAAGTGGAAAATTATTGCACGCTAAGAGGATAGTTTGGTACGTTCATTGTGTAGAGAACTGATTTGCGGTTGTTCAATTGAGCGATAGTAATTCTGCTTGCAGCGATTTGATTGGACAGGCTATAGAGAATTTCGGAACAAAACTGCATTTTTGTCGTACAGTGTAGATTGCCCGTAAACGGTCGAGATCTTTCCCCATAGCCGTACATAGGAACCTGTTAGACCCTTTTATGTAAGCACGTCACATATCGTTCCTTTTTTATAGAAGGGAACAACAGTTCAAGTTGCAAATTTTTACTTTTATTGACTCGATGACTGGTTTCTGGCCGCAACCCATTTTCACACATCAAACATAGTCCAAAATGGTACTTCCGAAGATGTCAAAAATGTGCTGTGAACATTTACAGTGCATATAGATAACTTTTTGGTTTGGAGTGGCGAGTGATCATTAAAGTAGGCAACGGTAGCCGGACGCGATTCACCAACACTACAACAGATTTGATTTTGCTTGAACTGTTGACCAAAGAGGTCGTGGTAAGTAGGTTTCATCTATTTCATTTTTGTGGATTTTAAATCGCTGTGCGGGGGACCAGAGGAATACTGGCACCCGTACACTGCCATCGATGTACACGAAAAAGGCAAATAAAGCTTCGGTATGTTAATCTGAAATGACGAAGATCCATAATACTACTTGAAACTGATCTAACTATCGCCAAACTAACTTGTCCCAAAAAACATAGTGGAATTAACTTGAAGAAACAAGTAATTAATAAACCTGGAAGAGAAACTTAGATGCTCAGATATTAGTAGCTCTGCTGGTTTTTCGAACGAAAGGAACAAAGTGCAGAAATGCAATTAAGTAGCAGTGAAGAAATAATGTGAGTAGAATTTTATGTACAAAAATAAATAAGGAGGGAATATATTAGCCTCGTTGTTGCTGTTGTGGTCTTCAGAGACTGGTTTGGTGCAGGTCTCCACGCTACTCTATCCCGTGAAAGCCTCTTCACCTCCGAATAACTACTGCAACCTACATCCCTCTGAATCTGATTACTGTCTTAATCTCTTGGTCTTCCTCTATGATTTTTACCTTCCACACTGCCCTCCAATACTAAACTGGTGATCCCTTGATGCCTCAGAATGTGTCCTACCTACCGATCTCTTCTTCTAGTCACGTTGTACCACAAATTCCTCTTCTCTCCAATTTCTATTCATTACATCCTCATTAGTTACGTGATTTACCCATCTAATTTTCAGCATTCATCTGTAGCACCACATTTCGAAAGCTTCTGTCCTCTTCTTGTCTAAACTATTTGTCGTCCATGTTTCACTCCCATACATGGCTACACTCCATAAAAATACTTTCAGAAACGACTTCCTGACACTTAAATATTTACTTGATGTTAACAAATTTCTCTTCTTCAGAAACGCTTTCCTGCCACTGCCAGTCTACATTTTATATCCCCTCTACTTCGACCATCATCAGTTATTTTGCTCCTCAAATAGAAAAAGTCATCTACTACTTTAAGTGTTCATATCCTGATCTAATTCCCTCAGCATCACCTGATTGAAATCGACTACATTCCATTATTCTCGTTTTGCCTTTATTGATGTTCATCTTAGATCCACCTTTTATGACATTATCCAATCCGTTCAATTGCTCTTCCAGATCCTTTGCTGTCTCTGACAGAATTACAGTGTCACCGGAAAACCTTAAAGTTTTCATTTTAATTCCTAGTCCAACTTTTTCTTTTGTTTCCTTTACTGCTTGCTCTATATACAGATTGAATAACATCGTGGATAGGCTACAACCCTGTCTCACTCCCTTCTCAATCACTGCTTCCCTTTCGTGCCCCTCCACTCTTATAACTGCCGTCTGGTTTCTGTACAAATTTTTAATAGCCTTTCGCTCCATGTATTTGACCCCTGCCACCTTCAGACTTTGAAAGAGAGTATTCCAGTAAACACTGTAAACAGCTTTCTCTAAGTCTACAAATGCTATAAACGTAGGTTTGCATTCTGTCTTCTAAGATACGTCGTAGGATTAGTATTGCCTCAAGTGTTCCATCATTTCTACGGAATCCAAACTGATCTTCGGCGAGGTCGACTTCCACCAGTTTTTCCAATTATCTGTAAGCAATTCGTGTTGTTATTTTGCAGCCATGACTTATTGAACTGATAGTTTGGAAATTTTCACACCTGTCAACACTTGCTTTCTTTGGGATGCCTCATACATCTTGCTCACCAGGTTGTAGAGTTTTGTCAGGGCTGGATCTCTCAAGTCTATCAGTAGTTCCAATGGAATGTTGTCTACTCCAGGACCCTTGTTTCAACTTATGTTTTTCCAGTGCTCTGCCAAACTCTTCACGCAGTATCATATCTCCCATTTCATCTTCATCCACGTCCGCTTCTATTTCCATAATATTTCCCTCAAGTATATCGTCCTTGTATAGACCCCCATATACTCCTTCCACCTTTCTGCCTTCCCATCTTTGCTCAGAACTGGTTTTCCATCTGAGTTCTTGATATTCATACAAGAGGCTCTCTTTTCTCCAAAGATCGCTTTAATTTTCCTGTAGTCTTACCCCTGATGACATATGCCTGTAAATCCTACATTTGTCCTGTATCCATCCCCGCTTAGCCAATTTTCACTTTTTGTCAATCTCGTTTTGAGACGTTTGTATTTTTTTACGTCTGCTTCATTTACTGCATTTTTTATATTTTCTCCTTTCATCAGTTAAGTTCAATATCTCTTCTGTTACCCAAGGATTATTACTAGCCCTAGTTTTTTTATCTACTTGATCCTCTACTGCCTTCACTATTTTATCTATCAGAGCTACCCATTCGTCTTCTACCGTATTTCTTTCCCCCGTTCTTGTCAATTGTTCCTTAATGCTCTTTCTGAAACACTCTATAATCTCTGGTTATTTCAGTTTATCCAGGCCCTATCTCCTTAAATTCCTACTTTTTTGAAATTTCTTTAGTTTTAATGTGCAGTTTATAACTAATAGACTGTGATTAGAGTCCACATCTGCCGCTGGAAATGTCTTACAATTTAAAACCTGGTTCCTAAATCTCTGTCTTACCATTATGTAATCTATCTGAAACCTTCCAGTATCTCCAGGCCTCTTCCAAGTATACAATCTTTTTTTATGATACTTGAACCAAGTGTTAGCTATGTTTCAGTTATACTCTGTTCAAAATTCTACCAAGTGGCTCCCTCTTTCATTCGTTACCCCATTCCATATTCACCTACTACTCTCTCTTCTATTCGTTTTCCTACAATCGAATTACAGTCCCCCATGACTATTAAATCTTCGTCTCCCTTTACTATCTGAATAATTTATTTTACCTCATCATAGATGTCTTCAATCTCTTGGTCATGTGCGGAGTTAGCTGGCATATAAACTTGTACTACTGTGGTCAGCGTGGGCTTCGTGTCTATCTTGGCTACAATAATACGTTCACTATGCTGTTCAAGGTAGCTTACCCACGCTCCTACTTTTTAATCCGTTATTAAAGACACTCCTGCATTACCCCTATTTGATTTTGTATTTATAACTCTGTATTCAAATGATAAGAAGTCTTGTTCCTCCTGCCACCGAACTTTACAAAATCCTACTATATGTAGCTTTAGCCTATCCATTTTCCTTTTTAAATTTTCTTGCGAGCCGCAGCGGTACAGGTAGACGTACCATAGGTGCAACCACGACGGAGGGGTATCTGTTGAGAGGCCAGACAAACGTCCCTTGTAGGCGAGTAATATTTACAGAACTGCTTGTTAGTAAATATTTTGGAAAATAAAATAAGGAAGATATAAAAGACATTTAATTTGTATTGAAACTGCATCGCAGTGTTAAATTATCTCTTTGGATCAAGTAGGCGACATTAATTTACAATTTAAGGCGACACTTTAGCATTATGTGTAATACAATACTGCGAACTGAAATGTCATGTGGAAGTATTCCCCCCCCCCCCCCCTGTCTGGTGGACAGGTCGCCTTTTGGAAGTCTTTTTAGTTGACACCACTTCGGCGATGTGCACGTCGATGGGGATGATATTATGATGATGAAAACAACATAAAACCCAGTCCCTGACCTGAGAAAATCTCCGCCCAGCCGGGAATCGAACCGGTGACCTTTTGCAGAACATTCCGCTGCTCTGACCACTTCTTTTTTACAACTAAGCTATCGAGGCGTACGTAAACTACTGTAAGTAAAACAAGTTCCTTATGCGGCAAGTTTGCGCTGAATTAACTGTAGTTAGTACTCGGCTGGTGGTTTTCATGTTTATGTACAGAGATTAATCATTAATCATTCACAATAGTCAACGATGTAATTGCGATTGAATCGTGCATTAAGATCATTCTTAATTGACTATTATTCTAAATAAATTAAATAAGGCTACATCTCGTGGTATTTGCATAAATGGTATTCGCGAACTGGCCTTTATCTCAGTAGATGCATACAGATTTCCTATCAACACATGTTGTTTTGTAAAACACGAAAGCAAAGTGTAACAGCAGTGTAAAAAAAAGCAGCAAGAAGTATAGTATTAGACATCAGTTACGTGAAACTGTAGCGTTTGGTATCTACTCGTTATTAAAAAGCCCAACAACGTACAAATACCCAACAACACCTAGTGCTAATGATTGATATGTAGCTCGGGTGCTGTCTTGTGCACAGCTGCTTGTACGTATTAGAATTAACAAAAATTTGAACTAGAATGGAATAATCTAGGTATTGTGAACAGTGCACTTATATATATATTTCTTCTTATACATATGTGCGCCTTAAGCCCAGTCTTTCGAATCAGTTTACGGAGTACTGGTGTTAACTTAGAATAGCAGTCTAACGATACATGATCGTGCTGATGGCCGCTGTGTGTACGTATTTTAGTCATCAGTGCAAAAAAATAGCGACGGTTTTAGTCGTAATTACGTAGGTATTGTTCCGATATCGTGCAAGTACCAGCTCCGTCCATATTGTCACTATTTCAGAGAACGGCCATTATAACGTTGTGTACTAGAAAATATTCGGAGATCTACGTTCTGGCTTCAGAAATCCTATCTACTAAAACGTGGTTATCAGAACGCGGAAGAAGACGTGGTAACACACACACACACACACACACACACACACACACACACACACACACATAAAGAGAGAGAGAGAGAGAGAGAGAGAGAGAGAGAGAGAGAGAGAGAGAATTGATGACGAAGAGTAATCATGTCTTAATCCGAGCTTATAAGAGAGAAGCTCTGGCTTAGACGCCTCTAGAATTTAACCCTGTCTACGGGAGAAGACAAAATAAAAACTATGCTGGACGTACGCAACAAAAAAGCTGTGCAGCGGACTGAGCAATGGATCAGTGAAGAAGATCTAGTGGTTAGAGGTAGTTGGATGAGTCAATTTGAACAGTGCTTCCCCTGCTCTTTAATTTAGATTCCCACAAGTGTCACACTTGTCCAGAACGAGTAGTTAATTTAGAAGTGGAATGTATGCCATTTTGAAACTTCCTGACAGATTACAGGTGGTTGCTGGATGGGACTCGAGCTCTTAACCGCAAAGGTACCTGGTTACCGTCCCAACCTGTCGGGAACTTCAACACGTACACTATGTGATCAAAGGTATCCCGACACCCCCATAAACATACGTTTCTCATATTCGGTACATTGTGCTGCCACTTACTACCAGGTACTTCATATCAGCGACCTCAGTAGTCGTCAGACATGGTGAGACAGCAGAATGGGGCGCTCCGCCTAACTCACGGACTTCGAACGTGGTCAGGTGACTGGGTGTCACTTGTGTCTTACGTCTGTATGCGAGTTTTCCACACTGCTAAACATCCCTAGGTCCACTGTTCAGATGTGATACTGAAGTGGAAACGTGAAGGGACACGTACAGCACAAAACCGTACAGGCCGACCTCGTTTGTTGACTGACAGAGACCGCCGACAGTTGAAGAGGGTCGTAATGTGTATTAGGCGTATATCTATCCAGACCATCACACATGAATTCCACACTGCATCAGGATCCACAGCAAGTACTATGACAGTTAGGCGGTAGGTGAGAGATTTCGTGGGCGAGCGGATGCTCATAAGCCACACATCACCCCAGCAAATGCCAAACGACGCCTCGTTTGGTGTAAGGAGTGTAAACGTTGGACGATTGAACTGTGGAAAAACGTTGTGTGGAGTGACGATTCACGGCACACAATGTGGCGATCCGATGGCTGGGTGTCGGTATGGCGACTCTCCGGTACATGTGATCTGCGAGCGTGTTTAGTGCCACTAATAAAATTCGGAGACGGTGGTGTTATGGTGTCGTCGTGTTTTTCATGGAGGAGGATTGCATCCCTTGTTTTTTGCGTGGCACTATCACAGCACAAGCCTACATTGATGTTTTAAGCAACTTCTTGCTTCCCACTGTTGAAGAGCGATTCGGGGATGGCGATTGCATCTTTCAACTCGATCGAGCATCTGCTCATAATGCACGGCCTTCGACAAAAACATCGCTGTAGTGGACTGGTCTGCACAGAGTCCTGACCTGAGTCCTATAGGACGCCTTTGGGATGTTTTGGAACGCCAACTTCGTGCCAGATCTTTCCGACCGACATCGATACCTCTCATACGAACAACACTCCGTGAAGAGTGGGCTGCCATTCCCCAAGAAACGTTCCAGCACCTGGGAGAGTGGAAGCTGTCATCAAGGCTAAGGGCGCGCCAAGACCATACTGAAATCCAGTATTACAGATGAAGGGCGCGACGAACTTGTACGTCATTTTCAGCCAGGTGTCCGGATACTTTTGATCACATAGTGTATGTAAACAGGCAGAATACGTGGCTGCGGTCCGCTACGCCTTTATAAGACAACAAGTGTCTAGCGCAGGTGTTAGATCGGTTACTGCTGCTACAATGACATGTTATTAAGATTTAAGTGAGTTTGCTGTAATCGGCCCAAGAGCATTGGGATACTGCATCTTCGTGGTATCGATGAAATGGAGATTTTCCCTTACGGCCATTTCACGAGTGTACTGTGAATATCAGGAATCCGTAAAACAACAAATCTCCGACATAGCTACTGCCGGTAAAAGATCCTGCAAGAACGGGACCAACGACGGCTGAAGAGAATCGTTCAATAAAATATGGCGTTTCAGTCTTCGATCGCTATTCTTTATTTTCAGTCAGTTATCGGTTTCGTTCTTATATCGATTCTTAAACTAATTCTTACGTTTCATTCCTTTGTCTATTCTTCAGGTGCGTTTCCTTGGATTATACTAATAGCAGAAATATCCAAATACCTAGAGCATCGCGCGAGAGTAGGTTTGTCACAGTGATATTTCTTCGTATGAATCTCACTCGGGAAAGAAACATCGTTAACGTTACCGAAGATTTCACTCGTCGGCAATAAATACGCGGAAAATCCACATAACACATTCCGAAAAATGACGCTTGCTGTTTATTATAAATCAAGATACAGGTATTTCACCGAAAACAATTTCAATTCTCATTCATATACCTTTTTTAATTCGTTTACCAGATATATTAGACGAATAAGGACACCAACACTTCTGTACATCTACATCTACATTGATACTCTGCAAATCACATTTAAGTGCCTGGAAGAGGGTTCGTCGAACCAACTTCACAATTCCAATCTCGTACAGCGCGCGGGATGAATGAACACCTATATCTTTCCGTACGAGCTCTAATGTCCCTTATTTTATCTTGGTGATTTTCTACGGTCATGGGTCGATACATGAAAAGCAAAAACAAAAACAGTAGTCGGGTTCCGAACACGGGCGCGTGAGTGTAAAGCCGCGACAGTACCCACTGTGTCACCACATCAGTTGCACTATTTTTTCAGAGGAGGAACATAAAGTATCACGAAACCCTTGACCGTCATTCTCTCGTAGATGTCGAGTATCTACGGACAAGCCTAGATACGTGTTCGCTTAGTTCGATCTCTACAGGGTGTTACAAAAAGGTACGGCTAAACTTTCAGGAAACATTCCTCACACACAAATAAAGAAAAGATGTTACGTGGATATGTGTCCGGAAACACTTAATTACCATGTTAGAGCTCATTTTAGTTTCGTCAGTATGTACTGTACTTCCTCGATTCCTCGATTCACCGCCATGATTCCATACGGGATAAAATGGCTCTGAGCACTATGGGACGTAACATCTATGGTCATCAGTCCCCTAGAACTTAGAACTAATTACACCTAACTAACCTAAGGACATCACACAACACCCAGTCATCACGAGGCACCTGTGCTGCTAAAACATGTGCCTTTACAAGTACTACACAACATGTGGTTCATGCACGATGGAGCTCCTGCACATTTCAGTCGAAGTGTTCGTACGTTTCTCAACAACAGATTCGGTGACCGATGGATTGGTAGAGGCGGACCAATTCCATGGCCTCCACGCTCTCCTGACCTCAACCCTCTTGACTTTCATTTATGGGGGCATTTGAAAGCTCTTGTCTACGCAACCCTGGTACCAAATGTAGAGACTCTTCGTGCTCGTATTGTATACGGCTGTGATACAATACGCCATTCTCCAGGGCTGCATCAGCGCATCAGAGGATTCCATGCGACGGAGAGTGGATGCATGTATGCTCGCTAACGGAGGACATTTTGAACATATCCTGTAACACAGTGTTTGAAGTCACGCTCGTACGTTCTGTTGCTGTGTATTTCCATTCCATGATGAATGTTATTTGAAGGGAAGTAATAAAATGAGTTATAACATGGAAAGTAAGCGTTTCCGGACATATTTCCGCATAGCATATTTTCTTTCTTTGTGTGTGAGGAATGTTTCCTGGAAGTTTGGCCGTACCTTTTCGTAACACCCTGTATGGTACTGAGCGAAGTCTCTGGGAAATTGGATTATGGCAATGGCCGTGTTCTCCTCGTAAGCTAGTCATTAAACGATAAAGAAGTGGCTAAAACTAGGAAGTAAAATTCATTAAAAACATATTATCGTAAAATCACAAAACAAGCAAAAAGCGGAAAAGAGAAGTGAAATAAAAGCTATAATAGCACCTAAGATAAAAACGGAAAAATGCTGAGTACTGAAAGAAACGTTGAAATTAACTAGTATGACATACCAAATGTTTGTTTAAAGAAGAGCGGTAAACGTATTAAAGAGTTAAAAATTGCGTATACAATAATAAATATAATAAAAAAGGGGACACGGAATAAAGCAGAAGAATTGTAGATTATAAAAACGGAACCAGCTAGTGTAGTATGAGATTGACTTTATAACAGATGACGTGAGATCATAAAATGCTTGCTTGATTCTTGCTGACCAACTGATCATTTAGAACCCTGGTGTTGTTACCGGTTAAATGTAGAGTTATTTCCATCTCTGCAAGTAAATTCCATTTTTCAACTTTTTTTTCAAAATGAAATAGTTTTACGTTACTTATGGTCGGAGGATGGTGCTGGTTAACTTCCAAACGTTCAGCAAATGCCGGGTGGTGTTCGACTTGACCTTTTCTTGTGTCGCGAACGTTTATTTGCTCCCTCGTTTTTAAAAAAAAGAATTAATTAATTTTTTAGTGTAGCTAAGAACCATGCGACAGGATTATAATTTTGTATGGATATGTCCTTGCTTTTCTTTTATTTTTAGATAAAATCTGATCAAACCTTAACCAGGCGAAATGCGTTATTTGCAATAAAAATAACTTTGCAACAGAGCATTGTTTTAAGTACAAGACAATTGCTTTTCTCTTTTTGTCTGCTATGGTTCCTTTTCCTGCCAGCTCGCACATGTCTAACAGTAAAGCTATTTAAAAATTGTTTCATTGTGACTATTCAATGCACACTTTGAAAGGTATTTCTTCCCTCGGCGCTTTCATTTCCCTCCATTATATTTTAATTTATTTGCTGTTGTGGAGTTCAGTTATTGAAGACGTTAGATCGATATTGCTAAGTCACGATCACTCCTCACGTAGAAATCGGACATTGTTCTTACGTTTAGTAACATGGAAGCTCATTATTTGATAATATTAAATTGAATGAAAGTTGATTATTTTCCCACTTTGTCTTACTGTAGATTCAAAGATGTCACCCTCTTCAAAAGTGTGAAATAATATCCACTTGTTCAAGGTGTGAGAGATGAAGAAACTACGTTTCTTTTGATTGTCGTGAATTTAAAAATTGTACTTCTTGTTTTCCGCATCTCTGCGTCTCTGTAAAGCTAGTTTCTTGTGTTTAGTTACAATCTTATCAATCTGTTTCTTTCGAATTTTCTTAGGAATTATGCCCTATCATTCTTTGTATTAAGTCGCTACACTGTGGCCCGTTGCGTGGATGCCATCTTGTTGAAATCAGGGACATCACTTTATGATGTACAACCACTCAAGGTGTATCGGAAATCAAATCTCTTAACTTCGATGTCATTAGACACAGAAAATATGCGAATGTTCTTTGCATGCTATTAATTTTCAGATTCATAAACAGATCGGCGAGTGCTGTTTCTCAGACTTTGTGATACATAATCTTGCTTACTATTACGATGTTAGATAAGAATGAGAAACAGGATTTAGATGCTCAGTTACATGATTTAATTATTTTTGCGTATCGTCTTGATGATCACAAAGCTGAGGAGACTTCTTTACTGCATAGCTTGGCTCCATAAACAGAAAATTTGCACTTGTTCAATTTACTTCCTTGCCTTTGCGAATTAGTATACACTGTGCTACATATGAGTATTTAATATGCAGCCCACAGTTATCTCCGTAGTGCTGAATTTGTGCACGTGCGTGAGCTCGCGCTGGCGTGCGAGGGTGTGTGTGTGTATGTGTGTGTGTGTGTGTGTGTGTGTGTGTGTGTGTGTGTGTGTGTGTGTGTGTGTCTGTGTGTGTGTGGACTTAATCATACTTCTTATGGGAGTAGCCTTTCCTTTTTTAAACACACACACGTCATTCCACTTGCATCGCCAACTACGAGTTAGGTATTCGCAGATGGAATATGTAGGTGGGCGTAGTCGTCACAGGTTCTAGTTTCAGTGTAGCTTACCTAAAACAGTAGCTCCATAAATTTTTTAACTATCTTTCGGCTTTATAGATCTTTCTGACACAATAAATTATTTAAGAGTTAACAGTTTTATTCTATTGCCTGTTTAAATGAATCCTTCATGTCCAACAATAAGAGTGCAAAAATATCCATAGTGTGTCTCCCTTGGCCTGTTACGTTGATGAGCTACTGCGGGCTGACTGGCACACGGAAAAGAGAACACTTTCAGCTGACCACCCTGCTAACGCCATACCACATCTGATCGGTCCCACATCGTATGCCATTCAGTGCAGTATGGAACCTGTCCAACGGTGGTGCGTACTGCGGCAGTGGAGGTGTTCTGTCATATGCAGATGCTTGTAGTTGCGCGACGCTCAAAGCGCGTCGGGAGGGACTGCCATTTTAGGTATCCAGACAGGAGAACAATATCCAATTGAATAAAGTAGTGGCGCGAGACAGGTCCTCTAACCAATGCGGAGCACTACAGATCTGCCACGAAGCCCAGACTGATTTGTCCGTCGCAGAGGATTGTGGAACAGAATATAAAGCTCCATTCTTACATGCTGCGAGTGGTTCAGCAGTTAAGGCCGGGGGATGAAGTGAGTAGGCACAATTTCTACACAATAACACAATATTACTGGACACAACTGACCAGGATGACGCATTTCATATAAACCTTGTGACGTCTGAAGAGGCAAACTTCCATGTGAATGGGATTGTCAGAGGAAAAGTCCCGTATTTCTCGCACACATCCCAAGAACTAAGTTTCTTTGCGGCGACTGCACAATACTTACAAGTAGAAAGACGCAATTCGTGAAGAGACAGAGGCTGTTCCCAAAGAAATAATTGAGAATGTAATGGGGAGTTTACGCATACATTTTCAACATTTTGTCACCAATGTTAAAAGCTAGTTATGTGACGTATTTTTTAAGAAATGAACTTGTCCTTTACGGTTCAGTAATGGCAGTGTGTGTAGAACTCTTTTCTGTACGTTGTATTGATATAAATACTCGTAAAACTTCCCAGTAGCCAAATGAAAATATATCATTTCCAATGGGCCATCTGTTGTGAAACGTACTCAAGTACCTATAACTCTATCTAGGTGTGTCCGCCCCTGGTAGCTGAGTGTTCAGCGCGACAGAATGTCGTACCCATCGGACCGGGTTCGATTCCCGGCTGGGTTGGAGATTTTCTCCGGTCAGGGACTGGGTGTTGTGTTGTCCTTATCATGACAGCAATGGACGTGAGAGAGGAATGGGAGAGGGGCAGGTAGAGGAACACGATAGAAATGAGTCTTAAAGAGAGGGAGAATGAACATGGAGCGACTGATCGATAAATTAAAAGAGAATGAATCACAATGGAGAGAACGTGGAGGCATTTCCTTTACAATTTACAGAGAGAAATCTGACAATTTTTAGCAAAACGTTATGAGATTGACAAAGTGCAAAAGTGCACTGATTTATGTGCAGGGGAGAACAGAAGCAACAGAGAAGGCGTTTGCGAGTGTTCTTGTTTTGTGGATGTGCTCAACTAGGATACCAGGCGAGTGAGACTATGCGACGACAGATACTTAGAGTCTGGAGTGACGTAATGGGGTGAATACACACTAAGAGCCGTGTGGCAGTTATGCAACAAGTGTGACTACAATCATCCTAACGGGACATACGAGATAATGACAGGTTACACAAACGGATGAGAGTGATGTAGAACATCCAAGCAATCATCTTAGTTCTAACCGTCTGGAATAATCACTACTCGTGATGTAGCTGATTCTACGGCAATAGTGGAAGCTCGACAGGACGTGTGATTGCACGAGTGTACGTTTCGAATCTAGCGGAAATGCGTTCCGAAATACCCAGATGTCACAAAAGAAACCAGAAGTCTTCGTTCATGTGGCGACAGTATTTACTTCCCAGCTGAAGCGCTCAAACAAAGCTACACGCAATTTCTTCACTATTTTCTCATGTGTTATAGGGATGTCATGGATTTGAAGAGGAGGTAATCTTTCATGGAATTCAGAACTAATTAAGTTCTGATTGTATACTAAAATTGCTTGTGACTTAAATAAATTATTGATGGTGTTCAGCAACCAACCACGAATTAGTTTTGGGTTATTTCGTTAAAAAAGTATTGTTACCGGTTTAGAAATTTTCACACTTCATCTTCAGACGGTTTTTCATGCTTTCATCAAAACAGATTTGATTTTCTGTGAGCTGCCCAAAGATAAACACTAATTCACTATTACAACGTGTAACAAAAATCAAAATGATTGAACTATAGATTTGTGTTAGAATGTCGCTTACGTGAAATGCTTGAACTTCTTCGCATTTAGGCAAAGGTGTGCACTCATCTGGACAATGAATACAGATCGTCATTCACGTGGACATCGCCTGGTATCTCCATGTCTGGCACTTGCGAGAAGCTGGCGCTTCTCGGCGTGGAAATGATGTCTTAGAGCAGAACAACTGTGAACTAAATACGGGTCTCTGTAGTACTCCTGAGAAAACCTGTTTCAACTAATATCTTTTATTTTTATGTACTCTAATGATGATGAGACAGGTGGTACCAAATTTAGGTGCTTACTTTTACAGAAAATAGCTTTAACAAAATCGACGAGATGTCGTTTGTTTTGTCACAGCTGGACTAAACGAACTTACCCCTCTACCAGAAGAAATGATTACTAATTACATCTAATACGCTTAAGTGAAAAAAAATATTTATTTTTTTGAACAAAATATCTATGCAATGCAGCGATGCATGAACCTTGTAACAAGCACTCAGTCAAAAATTACGCAAAGATAACGCTATTAGAATGTTGAAACTATATGTACGAATATGAGAATTCCTCTTGTTCTTTAGCTCTCATTCTCACATGATTAGGTTTTGTTGGGAATTGGATCTTTCTTCATGGCTTTCGCTAAGCTGTTTTACTAAAAGTGTGTTGTATAAATTGACTGTTCGTTAAAGCATACAGATAAACTGCATATTACAAATATGTTATTTGAACTTTGTCTTTCTTTTGGGATAAAAGGAACAAATAATTTTATTTCATAAAAAGTGAGGAAATCAAATACAGAAGCTTTTCTTTAGGCCCGCGATTATCTCAAAACTATTTTGTGCGTAGTTACTATTTGCATATTACTTTCATTAAAACTAGCAGTAATTTTTTCTCCCGAACTCCGATAATTTTTCTGAGTGCAATTATTATAAAGCTAAAATTCATTTCTTTCCACTGGAAGTAAAATACAAAACCAATTATTTCCAAGCTGACTGTTGGCTGTAGCTATTTTGCAGTTCGAAAGTAAATGAAAGTCAGTAGTATTATTATCGTTCTTGATTTTCACGAAATAAGTGAGATTAAACCAAAGATAAAATTAGGCCTCAGTTTTATATTAACGTTACTACCAAAGACTGACTTCTGGACTTTGTTTCGCAAAATATTTCACATAACTGCAGACGGTGATGTTATACGTTGACGTACGAAAGGAAGAACAACAGTGTGCCCAAGGGTACATATGGCTCTGAACACTATGGGACTTAACATCTGAGGTCATCAGTCCCCTATAACTTAGAACTACGTAAACGTAGCTAACCTAAAGACATCACACACATCCATGCCCGAGGTAGGATTCGAACCTGCGACCGTAGCGGTGGCGCGGCTCCAGACTGAAGCGCCTAGAATCGCTCTGCCACACCGGCCTGCAAGGGTACATATATTAATGACTGGCCATTCTATATTCACGAAGATGCAAAGCTGGTTCTTTTTTCCGATGATACAAGTATAGCTATCACACCTCACAGATAAGAATTAACTGGTGAAATTGTAAACGATGATTTTCAGAAAATCATTAAGTGGTTCTCTGCAAATGGGCTCTCATTAAACTCTGACAAAACACAGTATATACAGTTCCACACAGTAAATGGAATGACCCCATTAATAAATATAGAGTTCGATCAGAAATAGGTAGCTAAGGTAGAATATTCAAAATTTCTAGGTACATGCATTGATGAGGGGTTGAACTGAAAAAAAAGCACACTGAGGATCTGCTGAAACGTTTGAGTACAGCTACTTATGCTATTAGGGTCATTGCAAATTTTGGCGACATAAATCTCAGTAAATTAACTTACCACACCTATTTTCATTCTCTGCTTTCGTATGGCATCATATTCTTGGGTAACTCATCATTGAGTAAGAGTGTGTTCATTGCACAAAAAGGGTGTAATCCGAATAATTGCTGGAGCTCAACCAAGATCATCCTGCAGAAATTATTTAAATAGCTAGAGATCTTCACTGTAGCCTCACAATATATATATTCACTTATGAAATTTGTTATTAACAATCCGAACGAATTCAAAAGTAATAGCAGTGTACATGGCTATAACACTAGGAGAATGGATGATCTTCAGTACTCAAGGTTAAATCTAAATTTGGCTCAGAAGTGGGTAAATTGTTGTTGTTGTGGTCTTCAGTTTTGAAACTGGTTTGATGCAGCTCTCCATGCTACTCTATTCTGTGCAAGCTTCTTCATCTCCCAGTACATACTGCAACCTACATCCTTCTGAATCTGCTTAGTATAGTCATCTCTTGGTCTCCCTCTACGATTTTTACCCTCCACGCTGCCCTCCAATACTAAATTGGTGATCCCTTGATGCCTCAGAACATGTCCTACCAACCGATCCCTTCTTCTGGTCACGTTGTGCCACAAACTTCTATTCTCCCCAATCCGATTCAATACTTCCTAAATAGTTATGTGATCTACCCATCTAATCTTCAGCATTCTTCTGTAGCACCACATTTCGAAAGCTTCTGTTCTCTTCCTGTCCAAACTATTTATCGTCCATGATTCACTTTCATACATGGCTACACTCCATACAAATACTTTCAGAAATGACTTCCTGACACTTAAATCTATACTCGATGTTAACAAACTTCTCTTCTTCAGAAACGCTTTTCTTGCCATTGCCAGTCTACATTTTATATCCTCTCTACTTCGACCATCATCAGTTATTTTGCTCCCAAATAGCAAAACTCCTTTACTACTTTAAGTGTCTCACTTCCTAATCTAATTCCCTCAGCATCACCCGACTTAATTCGACTATATTCCATTATCCTCGTTTTGCTTTTGTTGATGTTCATCTTATATCCTCCTTTCAAGACACTATCCATTCCGTTCAACTGCTCTTCCAAGTCCTTTGCTGTCTCTGACAGAATTACGATGCCATCGGCGAACCTCAAAATTTTTATTTCTTCTCCATGGACTTTAATACCTACTCCGAATTTTTCTTTTGTTTCCTTCATTGCTTGCTCAATATACAGATTGAATAACATCGGAGATAGACTACAGCCCTGTCTCACTCCCTTCCCCACCACTGCTTCCCTTTCATGTCCCTCGACTCTTATAACTGCCATCTGGTTTCTGTACAAATTGTAAATAGCCTTTCGCTCCATGTATTTTACCCCTGCCACCTTCAGAATTTGAAAGAGAGTATTCCAGTCAACATTGTCAAAAGCTTTCTCTAAGTCTACAAATGGTAAACACGTAGGTTTGCCTTTGCTTAATCTTTCTTCTAAGATAAGTCGTAGGGTCAGTATTGCCTCACGTGTACCAACATTTCTACGGAATCCAAACTGATCCTCCCCGAGGTCGGCTTCTACTAGGTTTTCCATTCGTCTGTAAAGAACTCGCGTTAGTATTTTGCAGCTGTGACATTAAACTGATAGTTCGGTAAGTTTCACATCTGTCAACTCCTGCTTTCTTTGGGATTGGAGTTATTATATTCTTCTTGAAGTCTGAGGGTTTTTCGCCTGTCTCATACATCTTGCTCACCAGATGGTAGAGTTTTGTCACGACTGGCTCTCCCAAGGCCGTCAGTAGTTCCAATGGAATGTTGTCTACTCCGGGGGCCTTGTTTCGACTCAGGTCTTTCAGTGCTCTGTCAAACTCCCCACGCAGTATCGTATCTCCCATTTCATCTTCTACATCCTCTTCCATTTCCATAATATTGTCCTCAAGTACATAGCCCTTGTATAGACCCTCTATACTCCTTCCACCTTTCTGCTTTCCCTTCTTTGGTTAGAACTGGGTTTCCATCTGAGCTCTTAATATTCATAAAAATTGTCCTCTTTTCTCCAAAGGTCTCTTTAATTTTCCTGTAGGCAGTATCTTTATTACCCCTAGTGAGATAAGCCTCTACATCCTTACATTTGTCCTCTAGCCATCCCTGCTTAGCCATTTTGCATTTCCTGTCGATGTCATTTTTGAGACGTCTGTATTCCTTTTTGCCTGCTTGATTTACTGCATTTTTATATTTTCTCCTTTCATCAATTAAATTCGATATTTCTTCTGTTACCCAAGGATTTCTACTAGCCCTCGTCTTTTTACCTACTTGATCCTCTGCTGCCTTCATTATTTCATCCCTCAAAGCTACCCATTCTTCTTCTACTGTATTTCTTTCCCCCATTCCTGTCAATTGCTCCCTTATGCTCACCTTGAAACTCCGTACAACCTCTGGTTCTTTTAGTTTATCCAGGTCCCATCTCCTTAAATTCCCACCTTTTTGCAGTTTCTTCAGTTTTAATCTACAGGTCATAACCAACAGATTGTGGTCAGAGTCCACATCTGCCCCTGGAAATGTCTTACAATTTAAAACCTGGTTCCTAAATCTCTGTCGTACCATTATATAATCTATCTGAAACCTGTCAGTATCTCCAGGCTTCTTCCATGTATACAGCCTTCTTTTATGATTCTTGAACCAAGTGTTACCTATGATTATGTTGTGCTCTGTGCAAAATTCTACCAGGCGGCTTCCTCGTTCATTTCTTTGCACCAGTCCATATTCACCTACTACGTTTCCTTCTCTCCCTTTTCCTACTACCGAATTCCAGTCACCCATGACTATTAAATTTTCTTACCCTTCAGTATCTGAATAATTTCTTTTATTTGATCATACATTTCTTCAATTTCTTCGTCATCTGCAGAGCTAGTTGTCATATAAACTTGTACTACTGTAGTAGGTGTGGGCTTCGTATCTATCTTGGCCACAATAATGCGTTCACTATGCTGTTTGTAGTAGCGTACCCGCATTCCTATTTTCCTATTCATTATTAAACCTACTCCTGCATTACCCCTATTTGATTTTGTGTTTATAACTCTGTAGTCACCTGACCAGAAGTCATGTTCCTCCTGCCACCGAACTTCACTAATTCCCACTATATCTAACTTTAACCTATCCATTTCCCTTTTTAAATTTTCTAACCTACCTACCCGATTAAGGGATCTGACATTCCACGCTCTGACCCGTAGAACGCCAGTTTTTTTTCTCCTGATAACGACATCCTCTTGAGTAGTCCCCGCCCGGAGATCCGAATGGGGGACTATTTTACCTCTGGAATATTTTACCCAAGAGGATGCCATCATCATTTAATCATAGAGTAAAGGTGCATGCCCTCGGGAGAAATTACGGCTGTAGTTTCCCCTTGCTTTCAGCCGTTCGCAGTACCAGCACAGCAAGGCTGTTTTGGTTATTGTTACAAGGCCAGATCAGTCAATCATCCAGAGTGTTGCCCCTGCAACTACTGAAAAGGCTGCTGCCCCTCTTCAGGAACCACACGTTTGTCTGGCCTCTCCACGGATACCCCTCCGTTGTGGTTGCACCTACGGTACTGCTATCTGTATCGCTGAGGCACGCAAGCCTCCCCACCAGCGGCAAGGTCCATGGTTCATGGGGGGGGGGGGGGGGGGGGGGGGGGGGGAAAGTATGCTGTCACAAATGTTTTGGTCACTTACGTAAAAGAATCAAAAGTCTGACAGTTAGTGTAATGGTACTTGAATTACGCAACCATTACGGCACCTCACCTGAACCTCTCGATACCAGCAATATTCTACTGTGTTTCTGTAAAGTAGTTCACACATTTCTGAGACAACATTCAGATTTGATTTCATTAATTTAGAGGTACTATGATACATCGATATGTTTATATTGCAATGATATTATTCTTATGTGTATTCTTTCTTTTGTCACTATGATCTTTGACGTACTTGTAACTCTGATTTTTGGGCGCTTAAGCGATTATTGGTTAGTTGTTAGAGAGTCGGACCTTGAGAAGGTCAAGTCTTGGACGTCATGTTGGGAAGACTCATTTTGTAGTCAGTTTATAAAATGTGAATTTTAAAAGTGACTGTGAGGAAGATGTTTTCAGGTATGTTTTGTATTGTGAAGTGATGTTTTGTGTGTTACATAATATCGCGATAAAAACAATTAAAAGGAAGTGTAACTTAAATTTGGAGTGCTGATTTTTTTTACATCACCATTGTGCTGACTTTGAAAGGTTTAATCTTCAAGAATGGTTTGTGAAGCGCATCTACAAAACTTTTGAATATAGCAGAATAAAACCTAAGCCTCTTTGCATCCGAGCTTGGAATCACCACCACCTAGATTTTCGACGATTGAGGCTTGATTTTACAACGAGACCAGCGTGGGAAACACGAAAAGATGAGTGCCTAGTTTATTTATTATTACATGCAATGACTTTATTAACTGTGCTCTAATGACACCTGCCACATAATAACTATGCTGTTGCCCAAAAATGCAGTATTTAGCAGCGTGAGCAACAGCACAATCATTATTAAATTTTGACCTTTGTTGTGGTAGGGTTGTTAGAATAGCCATATAGCATTTAAAAGGAAATTAAAAGAATTTCTTAATGGCTACTCCTTCTACTCATTAGATGAATTCTTGGATATAGTAAGTGTGTAATTTCCCCAAACCCCACAAAAAAATTAAAAATATTAAGTGTCATGTAATATTTTGTGTAATGTAATATCTTGTATAGACACCATAGAGTAAATATCTCTGGAGTGAGCATTCACATGCGCAGAAGAGATTTTGTGTTGTCAACATACATTGCCGGCCCGGTCACGTGATCTCGGGACGTCGTGTGTGTGTCCGTATAGCGCCCTGTATATTTAGAATGTCACTACATCCCTAGTACAGACGGGTTCTTTTCGTACGTGTCGTGGATTATTTATATATGTTGAGCAGACATTTTAACAGTATCCATTTGATACCGGGAATAAACCAGCTACGTAATTTTTAAGGGCAAGTGATATTACATTCAGCTTCTTTGCGATAGGTGTCATAGTTGAGATGCACTCGATTTTTGGTAGCTTTTGGTATGATACCGCACTTTATAGTATTACAGAGCCAGTACATTTTTGCAGTGATAGTCCTGTAAAACGACTTGACAGTACGTTAGTACTTTTGCAAGTGTCCGAAAAACACTGAATTTGGCACACATTAGGGATTATGTCCCTGCTAATTCGTTCTTTTTTCTTGTATTTCTGCGTATTTATTTTCTCGTTTTTGCGACCTAAAGCACAATTTCTATTACTGGTGGCGCTTCGAGGTATTTATTTAACGCATTTTAAGTACTTGCTCCCAGTTTATTAAATAAATAGTAGACTGAGTAATCTATACATAATTGACAAGTCACTGATAAATGCATGGAGGATAGTATTTACTGAAACAACTAACCTTTCCCTTTCCTGTTACACTAGCAAATTTACGAGAGGAAGCGATTGTTTGTAAGATTTTGTACGAACAATAATATCTTTTTTACAGATATAGTAAAAAAATAGGTCTACAGAATCAAGCCTTAATTATAAGGCGACTCGAAATTTTTAAACTTATACAGTGTTTCTTCCTAATATGATAACTATGATTAGAGCTACATGGTATGTACCCATGAAAAGTTACTATCCCTCCTTTCACATATTTTTGTTTGCATCCGTAGCAACAACAGTAATTCACCCTCGCTATTACACTATCAACAAACGGTGAAACACAACAAAAACTCTTGATATTATAAACTTCAAACGCTGCAGAAAGACACACGCACAGCGAAGTTCCGAAAACACGTGACAATCCTGGTTTAATGTTGACAACATGCGCAGAACGCAATGCTCACTCCAGAGATATTTACTCTATGACAGACACCTTTTATTAACCTGACACGTTCCACATCATTACGGAGTGTCGTATTCATGATCTATGGAACAAGTACTAATCTAATGTAATCTCTAGACACCTGCGTCTTTCCTGAGAAAACATATTTCCTGGGCGATATTTCATTTTGATGTTGTTATATTACGAACAGAAAAACTAAAAACAGTAAGAAAGAAAGACACGCTTGTTAGCTGGTCTTGGTGTTAAAGGAAACGTTTGTACGAGCTGTGGGCTGCTGCCTGCATAACGTGTAGCGCGCGAACCACTTGAGCAGCTGGGGCCGCGCCGCCGGTGCATGCGACCTGGCCGCGCGCGTCGGCGGTGGCCAGGCCCCCTCCGCCTACCTGCTGCCCGCCGGCCCGGGGCGCCGCTGAATGGAAGGCCGGCGCGGCGCCGCCTGCTGCGCTGCGATTGGCCGGCGGCCGCTATAAGTTGCGGGGCGCGCGCCAGCCGCGCTCGAGTCGCCGCCGTCCCCTGCGAGCACGCTACCCGCAACCCGCTCGCCACGACTGCAGACAGCTCCCCGGCCGTGCGCATAGCGAACAGCCAGACCGAGACCGCTCGCTGCACCATTCCGCGACCAAGGTCAGTACCCGGTACTCCGGGACTCTGCCTGCACTGTAGCCCCGCACCGCGGCACCCCACTTCCTCGTCCCGAACCGACACGAGACATTAACAACAAAAGGTGTAAATACTTTGTCCTCACTGACGTGGTATATAGTTTAGGATTTCGATACGAAAAACATACAATTACGCAGCCTATGATCCAGTTTGCGAGAACAGTTGCGAAAGGGTGGTTTCGATCCACCACTCACTTGAATAATGTCGAAGTTAGCAGAAATATATTTGAAATGTAAAGCTTCCGATTCAGCCCCCTTGTAAGTGCGCCCGAATTCCACCCACGGCCCACGGTTGGGGAATGTGGTTTCCGTATGATGACGCACCTGCATTTTTACCGCTGCTGAAAGATGACTAACGACATTCACAAGCAAATAGGCTCCACTGTGGGTACAGAGAGGCTTGTATACTGTCCTCTGCTACGGTCTGACTTCAATCCTCTGGATTTTTCTGATTGATGTCATCTCAAAAGTGAAGTCTACAGCAGGCATGGTTGGAGGACTGGGAACTGTACATTTTTATCAAGATTCACTGGTTGACCCAGTGGTCTTCTAAAAAAATTCCTAACTCCTTGCAACGATCTCTGCAAATTGCAGATGCGGGTGCGACACGTAGAACACCAACACGTGCTAGTACACAGTAAATTCTAACGTGCAACGAGCTGAAGCTGTATTGTTTGTCTTGTTAAAGTACGACATGGGCGAAATTTCAACTCTGAGAAGTAGGGATTTAATGGGAAGGCTGACCTCTCCAATACATGTCTGGTAAATTCGACACTATTTTATTCTGAAATCAGTAATAACTCACATTCACACATTCGTAAATATATTCAAAACAGCTCGGTTACAAGTCCGTCTTTACTGAGAAGTTTATTTCTTCTTCCGTCGTATTCTTCCACCCGTGCCAGTTTTCGCTATAATTTGTGAAACACCTTGCATTTTTGTTGTTTAAGTCCTAGGAAACTGCGAGATTGCAGATAAAGTAGAAAAACGTACTAATTCTTCCAGTAAGAGTGATTCTGCAATTTTATCGGGTCAGAATACGTATTAAAAGGTTGCAGAGGTTTTCTACTTCGTCAGAACCTTCGGACAGTGCACTTAACGTAATCTGGATAGTACGAAGGGTTACTTCTCCAACACAAGCGGCTTGTCTTTAAACATATTATTCTTGTACGATGACTTTCTAAATATCGGTGGCACTCCACACAGAGTTGCTAGAAGAAAGATAGAAGTCCTGAATTCGTTAGCTTGTCCCAAATTGCTTTCTTTCTTGTCTCAACACTTTGAACAAATATTTTATTAGAATGAGTACTTACGTAGAACGCAATTAAATCTAAGACTGCAACTACAAAGCTCTAAAATGAACATGCTGCAGTACTGAAATATTTGTAAGTTTATTAATCTTTTCTTAATATCACATACACATCATCTAAGCAGTGAGATAGTTCACCATGTTTCATTTTTGCTCCTCGCTTTATGAATATTTTGCTTAACTTACGAATGTGCGAATGACAAGGATATTTTCGAAAGATCGCATCAGATAAGATTCTTCCTGACGACAGATAGTACTGTCACATTTATAAGGGCCACCAGAGTGTTAAACACCCTAAGGAATCACTCTTAGAAACACAAAAGGATGGACCGTACGTGATTCCACATACTTTTTTCAGACTTTGGAATTTAATAAGGGAGTAATTCCTGGTAAAGGCTATTGCGAAATCCTTCACTGCAATGTGAAATTCTGCATCCCCTCTCGACTCTGACGACGAAACGAGCATCTAAAATGCGAGTACTTGGAATTAGACGGTGGCGCAAAATACAGCAGCCCCTGCCGCTGCACGCACGGTATTCGAAAAGCCCACCGCCAGTTGTGTCATACTTGGTATTCGCTTCTCGTATATGAGCAGTTCCTTCAGAAAAGTTCTTTTTACACATTTCCGTAGGCATGTGATCGAGCGGTAATTATTTTATTTGGAGTATTCTTCGAGTATCCAGCCTGATGTGACTACTAATGCATAAGTTCAGTCGGCGGATGGTAACAGCTCTTGGCAAGAAATGTACTTTTAAAACATCTAAGGTATCTCCAGAAAGGTCCCACACATTTTAGACACATCATTGTTCGGAGAAGAGACGACCATTTGGTAGCACGTCAGAATTCCTATGTTACCTCCAGTCCCAATATTTGAACAACTCATTTAAAAAATTAAAAATGTTTGAAATAAAGCTATGTACTATTTTTTCCGGTATGAAGTGTTGTTGAAATGAGAACTATCGCTGTACTTCGCTTTTTATAATTGTCAATGAAACATTTTTCAGGATGAGGCAGAGAAAATGTTAAGTATGAGGACCAGCACAGCCGTTCAGTGTTTCACTTGTTTTGCCAGTTAGTCGAACAAGTTACAGGGAGAACTTGAACTACACAGACAAAATTTCAGTTTGTCACTGACATTTTCCGAGCATTTGGGTATAAGGGGCCAGTGCCAGATTTGTGACGGTACTCACCGACACGCCATACTAATACCACTGACGAAAAAAAAAATCAGAACTGCTCATTGCTGCAGTTGAAGCGATGTAATAAAAATATCAAATGTTGTATTCAGACTTCTAAAATGCTCATAAAAGCATTAAAATAATTATTTAGAAGTTTAATTTCAAAAACACCTTCTGGATGGTCACAGTACCGGAACCTCTTTCTTTATAAATCAAGCACTGAGGACCCGATATGTCTTTGCATCAGTATTGCACTGACGGTACTGGTACAACAATGTAAATGTCGACTCCAGCCGGCCGATGTGGCCGAGCGCTTCTAGGCGCTTCAGGCTGGAACCGCGTGACCGCTACGGTCACAGGTTCGAATAATGCCTCGGGCATGGATGTGTGTGATGTCCTTAGGTTGGTTACGTTTAAATAGTTCTAAGTTCTAGGGGACTGATGACCACAGATGTTAAGTCCCAAAGTGCTCAGAGCCATTTGCACCATTTTTTTTGTCGACTCCATGAGGTACGTGTCTTGTTTGCAAACAGCTTCTTTTCCATTCGCTCATGGTACTGCCTTTGACAACAGTGCTACTCACTGTAATTTTCGGCTTCAAGCTTGCATTCGTTCTTCTTCTTGGTTTGCATTTAGCCGGTACTTGCACGGCGTCGGCACGTTTATTATCGGATTTAGCACTGTTAATGTTAGAGGGTGGCCGGATGTCCTGCCTTTGCGTCACCACTTAATCCACCGGGACGGAATAAGTGTACCCCAGTCGTCTGCGTGTATTGCTATCCATATGAAAGAGTGTAACCTTTTATAAATCTGTACCTGAAGCAGGACGCGGACACCAGGAGCCTGTTATTCGGCTAGTCGGATGAGGGAATTGCCTAAAAATCACATCCAGGCTGGCCGACTCGCCGACCCTCGTCGTTACTCAGCCGGGCGGATTCGATTCGCCACCGGCGCATCTCTCCGAATCCCGGACGCAACTTGCTAACACGTGGAGCTATTCGTGCCAGTTCATGCTTGCAGTAATTACTGTTCGGCTACGTATCGGGTTTGTTTCTCCGGAAGCACTAGTTGTACGTTAACATATTTAGACAGAATTATGGATAGGTTTATTGATGAAGAGCTGCAAAATTTCTGCGGTGTAGGCGCCACTGATGCGGTAACAGCTCGGCATCGACGTTTTGCAGCTGTTTCGTTGCCTTCATTGAACCCACACGGCGAAATCATATCGACCAGTTTTTCATCAGTAAACTGATTCATACTGCTGTTTACCACTGTTGGCGTGCAAATAACACTGATCGAAAAACAGACTTTAGCAGTACTGAATGCAGGCATGAGGGTGGAGAACAATGTTGGCATTACCGTGGTCGTCACCAAGTACCGTGAGTTGTAACGTATCCTTCGTTGAGCAGCAGTCAACAAGTATGAAAATGACAAAGCTAAATGAATCTCCAAAATAGTACTGCTCCACGAATTAAAGGTTTGCCGTCAAAAAGCGCATCACAGAAGCGATAGCATGCCGCATTGCATTTGCATCCAACCATCTGAAAATATTAGTTATCTTACAGAGTATTACGTGAATTCTATAAGAAAAAGTAATCGGTAACGAGTGCTGAAGAAGGTACCATCGTTCGATAAGCAGGCTGACAATGAAAAAACTTAATTTAATTTCCCCTTAAATAGTGGTAGCAAAACTGAATCGGACTTCGTATTTAAAGATCTAGGTTCTATTCAGAATACAATGCTCAAACAGAGGCGATCCGCGATCGGTCTGAGTACTTTCGAGCAATGTATGTTACCTCTCATGACACACCATCTCAAAATGAACAGCACAAAAACAGGTATGAGAAATCTGTAGGTGACTACCTTAACCGTAGTATGCGCATGTACGGTTTGGTTTAGCGACGATGCCCACTTTCGTTTGGAGGGGGTCGTCAATAAGCAAAACTGACGAATTTGGGGGACTGAGAATCCTAATTTCGCGATCGAGAAGTCCCTTCACCCTCAACGGATTACTGTGTGGTTTGCAATGTCCAGTCCCGGAATAATCAGTGCGATATTCCTTGATAACACAGTGACTACCGAACGGTACTTGAAGGTTTTGGAAGATGATTTCATTTCGACAAGACGTGGTTCACGGAAGACGGAGCTCGACCCCATCGAAGCAGGAGAGTGTTTGAGTGTTTGATGTCCTGGAGGAGCGCTTTGGGGACCGCATTCTGCCTCTGGGCCACTGGAATGGGCCTCGATTGGCCGTCATATTCTCCGGATCTGGAGACATCAGACTTATTTTTGTACGGCTATATTAAATACAAGGTGTACTGCAATAACCCCAAAACCATTTCTGAGACGAAAACATGCATTCAGGAGGTCATCGAGAGCATTGATGTTCAAAAAATGGTTCAAATGGCTCTGAGCACTGTGGGACTTAACTTATGAGGTAATCAGTCCCCTACAACTAAGAACTACTTAAATCTAACTAACCAAAGGACATCACACACTCTCCTAGAACCGACATTTCTAGGAGCATTCAGAATTTCACTACTCGTCTGCGCCATTTCATCGTCAATGATGGCGAACATATCGAAACCTAAATCCGAATATCTATAATGACGTTTACATATTGAATAAAGTGTGTGTGCACGCCGTAGTTTGTAACTAATTTAAATTTTCTCTTCATATAGTTCAATAATGTCATCTTGGACGTGTGATTTGTGAGGTAAGACCATCAAGAGTGATTAACGGGAAGGAGCTTCATCCGTCAACAAACTTTTACTGTTTAACGATTGACAGACAATATTTTCATTTTTCGATATCTTCACCTAAATTTTATTCACTTAAGTAGTCCTTGCCTTTTTACTCTTCTTGAAGCGTGTATTATATTTTCATCTTACGCCTGGATGGATGTACATTTCATTATAACATTAAGGCTAGATAAAGAAAAATATTAAATTAATTTATTTCTTACACTTGAGAGTGAATGAAAAAGTTTGTTTGCAAACAAAGCACACAGCATATACCAACAATATTTCTGCTATTGTGCAGATATCTTCTGTGCAGTGCAGGTACGAAGATGAGAGTAAGAAGTCAGATAAAGTGCAGTTACTCTCTAGAGCGACACCAGTGATATGGTTAAGTGATGTAAATCAAAATACTCATAAAATACCCCTGGAAAACCACCCGAATTTTGTCGCTGTCGGTTTTATCCTGTGCTTTCTATCTCTTTTCGAGGAAAGTTTTGTTGAAAACCGTAGCAACTACATTGCGATTTTTCTTATGAAGGTTGAATGCGGTGTAAAAGTACTTAATTCCTTTAAGAAACTGCAATTGTTTCGAACTCTGTGTAGATACTGAAATTACGAGAGCTGCACTCGTAAGATACTGGTATGTTCATTTCGCTCTACCACTTTTATGATACTACAACTGTTTCGTAAAGTATTCGCTGTTAAGATATGAAATACTACTGCTTACTTCACAAAAAGGTTCACAGGAGCTGTGGTGTCCATAATTTATTAAATTTCCAGACGTTTCACCATCACAGCATACGCAGCTAACAGTCTGCAGATCGTGGTACATGCTACATACAAATTCGATGCAAAGTTTGTCTGCTTCAATTACGTAATAATTTCTCGTTCTTTATCTATAGAGGTAGATAGACAATAATTGTGATTGTTTCGTGACGAGACTTTCAGATGAAATATTTTTGGGAACAGCAATTCTAAAGTGATTGGTGTCATAGAATATATAAAAAAACTTAACAATTTTTCCTAGTTAAATGTATAGATAATTATTCTACACTCATAACAAACTTTCATTTGAAAAGTATTTAACACTGACGGACAAAAGAAGATTTACGCTCTTCGTTTATTAGTAATAGCTAGCTTTCGTTGTTCTCATGTCCTAGTGATAAGAGTGCTGTGTAATTGTAAAGTGAAATTGTGTTATATAATGAAAACATTTTACGAGCAATATGATTTTCTCATTTACGATACCATGGATCCTAGCTCCTGTAACTCTTGAAGGTTACTATTATTTTAATTTTGAGTGGAGAATTTATATGGGGGCGACGACCTTCACGATCTTCAACAACAGAAGTACGTGAATGTGTTTATCACTTTCCCTTCGTGACCGCTAATGTCAATTTCAATATTTAGGTCATATTTACCGCGACTTTCAGATCCTGCAATCTCTTTTTCATTTAATTACGAAGTCAAATTTTTTTCATTCCTAGACGAATATATGCAATTTAAACACATTTCTTTTTACCCAGTCCACGGGGAATGATAGTACTTAGAACGTACGTGCCTGAATCCCGATCTTACGTTCGCATACAATTGAATGTGTACCAACCTAACTGTACTTATGACCCATCTCCTTTACAGTATTAATTCTTACTTTGAACCACTCGCTCGCGATTGTACAAGCCCTCTTATTTTGTGGTGTCAGTCGGGTGTATTGCTTAATAATGTTACTTTTAATATTTAGTGGCACAGTTCAAAATGGTTCAAATGGCTCTGAGCACTATGGGACATCTGAGGTCATCAGTCCCCTAGAACTTAGAACTACTTAAACCTAACTAACCTAAGGACATCACACACATCCATGCCCGAGGCAGGATTAGAACCTGCGACCGTAGCAGTCTCGCGGTTCCGAACTGAAGCGCCCAGAACCGCACGGCCACCGCGGCCGGCAGTGGCACAGTTCCCACAACTGATCCTTGCCTGTGTTGTAAAGGCGCTTCAAACGAAATATTGATTACGCGACAGTCATACTAACTCTCATTCAAAATTACAACACCGGTTGACTAATTTTCTAACAATTTAACAGGGCGGTTACAAATATAGTAGATGTGTCAAGGTATCGGCAGTTTAACATTCATCTTAAAATTTCCTCCAGCGAAGCAGCACGAAAGAAATTAGATAAGTCGCAAGACTGCTGCTCGTAAGCGAAACATCTCGTAATGGGCGGTGAGACGGTGCACCGGACATACTGCGAGCAAGCCGGTTACTGCCGGCCGGCACGCACCCTGTAAGGACCGGCAGTTCGCGACGACTCAGGTGTTCGCGCGTCGCTCTGCATGTCGGGGAGCCGTCCCCAGGGAGAACGGCCGCGGCTTTAAGTGCTGGCCAGAAGGTAGCAGAGTGTTGTGCTCCCACAGGTCTGACGGGAAACTGACGCCGTGTCGGCCTTATAAACACGTGAACACACTGAGGGCTTAATGAACACCTGACATGCAACGTCGTGTAAAGACAGAACTCTACAGGCTTCTTAGAGCTGCTGGCTTCCAGTGCAAGAGGAACGTTATACGCTGGTGCTACCGAAGGCGTCGGTTGACACGAGTGGACCTTTGGTAATAATACATTTCATAATATAAATTGAGTGATTTGCGCGAAGGGCTGTCCCGTTTCAAAATACGGCATGTATGGCGGCCGAATGTTTTCGATTAGATTCGACGTATGGTGCGAGTCTGGACTCGATGTGTCTGCGGTCCAAATGGTTCAAATGGCTCTGAGCACTATGGGACTCAACATCTGAGGTCGTCAGTGCCCTAGAACGTAGAACTACTTAAACCTAACTAACCTAAGGACATCACACATATCCATGCCCGAGGCAGGATTCGAACCTGCGACCGTAGCGGTCGCGCGGTTCCAGACTGAAGCGCCTATAACCGCTCGGCCACACAGGCTGGCTCTGCGGTCCACTACAGTACTCTACATTCATTATTTTTTTGTGCTGCGTTTTTTCCGTCAGTATTTCACTCTCTTAATAAGTTGTATCGTCGTTAAACGGTAGAGCTGTATCCTATTAGTCCAGAGTGACTGGGAAAGAAACGACGACACAAAAGAAACTCAGGAATCGCAAAAAATACAACTCGTTGTGCAAGAACAGTCCACCAACAAGAAAAGAATCTTCACTCCAGACGGCTCGTATCAAAAGTACTGCAAGAAAAGTAAATACACTGTAAAAGAGTGAAGAACTGTATAGTAGACTTAAAAAAATGAGTACTGAATCCATTAATTACTTTCTAGTTGGTAGTTAGTAGAACCATATTCTAATTGGTTTGGTTATTACGACTCTATCTCAGACAACGTTAGGGAATTACCCTATAAGTTTTGCGATGTTGTCAACTTACGGCACATAATGTATGCTGTGGCCAGGGCTCACTTTTACAAACGAGCTAAAATTGTTGTAACTAATTCTAGATATGACTATCACCATCTTCCCATTGGACGGCAGCTAGGGTACCTTTCTCGTCTAACCTGACAGGTATTTTTATATCCAAGCATCCAAACACGTGGCCCCAAGATGCGCTGGGACCGTGGCAATATTACTAACACTTACTACGTGGCTAATCCAGGACTGCATTTGCTTCACCGAACCCGTACGTATTGATCACTTCCGCATTCTCGAGGCTCACACTCAATGACTTCTTTCCCAATTTTTCTCTTAATTACAATCTGGTATTTTCTGCACTATTCCACTGGTGGTGTTTGCTCAGTACCCTTCGTCGCGTATTTCCCTTATCTCCAAATGCACTAAATTCTTCTGCCACGTCTCCTCCTCCTCACTCTTGATTCTGACGACATTTTCCCTCCGATTCTTCCATTTTCGAGTTATCGTGGGATCATAAACGGTGCAAGACACAATGGTCATAACCTGTTTGAGACTAAACAAGAATTCTGGTTTTCGGGACAAACAGCAGTGTAGCAGACACATTGTATCCAGAAGTTTAAACCGGGGTTATGGTGGACCACAGGTGTTTGATGAGCGGACGTCATGCCACTTCCTTAGCAGCACACGGTGCTATCAGTGGTCTACCGTAAGTTACGTCGCTGCGGATGTAAAAACGGGGCGTAAGGAATCCATTGCAACCAGGAAAGTACAGAGAAAATTGAGCCACATAGTCTTTAGGAGCCCATACTGCGATCACATCCAGTGTCTTGCCACTCAGTCGAAAAACCCAGCAGAGAGAGAGAGAGAGAGAGAGAGAGAGAAGGTATGACTGCCAAGGAGCTACAAAATAAAAAGAAGATGATAATATTTACGCCAGTCGTAAACAAACAAAAATGTATTGCAGCTTCTTGATGATTATGTCTTCTCTTTTTCAAAGATTTTGTAGGTTCAGGAAATATAACTTTCATTTCTCTTTAGCGCGTATTATGTTATATCAGATACATAATTTTTGACAGAGAAATAAAACTTATGACTAACATTTGTAATAGGTATATTTACTTGATTGTGTATTTAAAGCGCTCTGTGAAATACTGCTGTTTACTTCATAAAAAAAAATTCACACACCACTGTAGCTACAAGTAATTGAATTACTAGAGGTGTCACCTTCATTGTATCTGTAACTAAAAATTTGCAAATCGAGGTACATGCTGCACGCAAATTAGGGGTTGGGTTGTTTAGGGGAGGAGACCAGACAGTGAGGTCATTGGTCTCATCCGATTAGGGAAGGATGGAGAAGAAAGTCGGCCGTGCCCTTTCAAAGGAACCATTTCGGAATTTGCCTGGAGCGATTTAGGGAAGTCACAGAAAACCTAACTCAGGATGCCCGGAAGCGGGATTGAACCGTCGTCCCCCCGAATGCGAATGCAGTGTGCGAGCCACTGCGCCACCTCGCTCGGTCGCAAACTAGGCGTAAATATTGTGCACATGACTCAGTTTTAACAGAGTTGAATCAAAATTTCTGTGTAATGTGTTCCTGAGTTTAGGTGTGTAGAGATCCCGGAAGCGGGATTGAACCGTCGTCCCCCGAATGCGAATGCAGTGTGCGAGCCACTGCGCCACCTCGCTCGGTCGCAAACTAGGCGTAAATATTGTGCACATGACTCAGTTTTAACAGAGTTGAATCAAAATTTCTGTGTAATGTGTTCCTGAGTTTAGGTGTGTAGAGATCCCGGAAAACCATCAGTAACTTTGATTTGTTAGTTTGGTTTAGTTTTCATGTCTCCCATTCTGTTGGACAAGGTGCTAGCGATCTATGAAACTAAGAAAATAACCATCCGTACCGTCATATAAATGTACCTTCATAGATCACGTTTTATGCTGACATTCATTGTACAGATAAACGGCGATGAGATGGCTGTTTGTTTCAGACATAAAAAAAAGGTTCAAATGGCTCTGAGCACTATGGAACTTAACATCTATGGTCATCAGTCCCCTAGAACTTAGAACTACTTAAACCTGACTAACCTAAGGACAGCACACAACACCCGGCCATCAATAGGCAGAGAAAATCCCTGACCCCGCCGGGAATCGAACCCGGGAACCCGGGCGTGGGAAGCGAGAACGCTACCGCACGACCACGAGACGCGGGCTTTCAGACTTCAACCTTTCGATTATTACATACAGCTTGGGCGTTACAGTAATTAGCGGGATCGGTGGCTTATGAGCAAATTTAATAGACCAAATCGATTACAGCTGCGACGTCAATATTCAGCTGATACTTAGTCGTAAACGGGACAAATTTGATCGACAACTACATCAATACAGCCGGGAGAACCATGCCTGTTTCTGATTGCAACGCAGTTTGAACACCGCGGATGAACTCAAAACTTCGTCCGACACCTTTCTTGCAACACACTGTACCAGTTTATGAAGCACACACTTTACATTAGCAAGAATTGTGTAGGTATATTACATCTACAATGTTTGGGTATGTGAGCTACAGTGAAATTATGTGCTTTTTAAAATTTGTACTTATCTAGAGCGGATAAAACAATGCTTATAAAAATTTACAGCGCACAAAATAAGGGGTGAGAATGGCACATCGCATTCTTTTATTACTTGCTGCGATGGAGATGAGTGTTTAACGTCTCGTCTACGACGAGGTTATGAGACGGAACACAATCTCGGATTAGGTAAGAAAGTCGGACATGCCCTTTCAAAGGAACCGTAGGGGCATTTGCCTGAAACGATTTAGGAAAATCACGGAAAACCTAGATGAGGATGGCCTGACACGGGTTTGAGCCGAATGTGAGTCCAGGGCGCTAACCACTGCGCCACTTCCCTCGGTGAGCTTGCTGTCTGAAATGGAGTGACCGCTAAACTATTACGGACTGTGTGTTAGACGATCGGCTGCTATCTAGTTTACAACGTTTCTGAGAAAATATAACCTGAAACGTGAAGCACTTATTGATGTAGAATGATCTAATGGTTAAAATGGCTCTGAGCACTATGGGACTTAACATCTGAGGTCATCAGTCACCTAGAACTTAGAACTACTTAAACCTAACTAACCTAGGGACATCACACACATCCATGCCCGAGAAAGGATTCGAAACTGCGACCGTAGCGGTCGAGCGGTTCCAGACTGAAGCGCCTAGAACCACTCGGCCACATGGGCCCGCTAGAATGAACAAGTCTAACGCGTTTGTGAAATAACACATTAATTTTGAGAAGCCGTTAAAAATAATTAAAAGAGGCTAAAAAGGAATATTTGTCTATAAGAGGTACATGCATACAGTTATCTCCAATCACTCTCAGGGATAATCATTAAAGTGCCATACACTATCGAGCGTGATTGGCTCCGCGTTTGTTGCCACGATAGTTGTCTCACTGGGCAGGTGTTCAAAAGGAGCGAGTACCACATCTGAGTCTAATCATCGCATTTTATGTTTCACGCAGTTTCACTTCAGTTGAATGCCTCAAGGTCTCCACCAACAAAGTCGTGGGTAATTTCCTTCCCCATACTTCCCTACTGAACAAGGCTACTGTGTCTACTGACCCTGACATCGACGTGGCGTTTAACTCTGGTTTCTTCTGTTGGAAACGGCGACACATGTTACCGCCGAACGGCGGTCACCACCTATCGTATTTCTTCCTTTAATTATCTGATACTTGATGGATGAGATATTTATTTACCTAGCGTATTTCGGAACATTGTTCCTGCAAAACAGCGATCAAAAAGTGGAATAAAAGTTTTTAATAAAAACAGTCCAGGAACTCATGTACGACGTTAAAAACTTTTATTTATTTATGAATTGATGATATATGTATAGCTGTGTTATCTAGAAACTGAAGTAGACTGTAATGTTTTCTTTATAAAGAACTGATATTATTGTATAATGTTACATAATAACTATTTTCAAACACATTAGGATTTCCAGATGATTTCCTAATTAACAACGGTTTATTGATCATTTATTACGTAATATTTGGCATTATCATTCGTTACTCCTGCAGATTGTAACCTGGGTTCCACAAAAGTACATATGTTTACGGTATACTTTTTAATTAAGTAATTTAACTGATAAGTATATTTATTAACAATATATTATTATTGTAGAGCGATGTGATCATGTTAAGATAAGACAGTGTTAATGACGAGAGCGACATTCTCATTGAAATTGGATGCCTGCGTTGTACGCCAGATATTGCTAAAAGAAGAGAGAACTCTCTGACTTTTGTTTCGTTGAATTTTTGTGTTTTTATTAACCTTACAATTCCGGGAATTCTGATTCCACATCTGGGACGTATTCTAAACGAACTGCATAGCTCCTACATTACATCATAGACGACATTCACTATGGTGATCAGTAACTCATCAGTCTTTATGGTTTTGCAAGACATTTGCCTTATTACGACGATCCTGTTTCCCAAAACTATGTGCCTCTCTTAAATGTCAGCGCAGCTCAAAAGAAGATTAACGGCTTCTAGCAAAGTGAGACTTTTCTCTTAAGTTACTATTGCAGGATGACATATCTCTTCACGATAATTACACGATGCTATAATTAATATTTGTCTAAAAATTAAATATATTTCTTAATTACATTTTTAACTGGCACATTTCTACGGGCACATTTACATGTTTTTTGGAAGTAGCTCTAGGTTTTGCATGCACAGTGGTTTTACGAACTTCATTCAATTTCGCAAGCACGTTGTAATATGAAACGCCACAGAGCTTTAAGACAGTCGGCTCCATGAAGCATTTTTTTTTTTCAGTACTGGAGTTTCTTTAAATACGGGTATCCTTCGCGATACTGTAACTATAGGCAATATTTCAATGGAGGCTGTAGTCACACGTGAAGACCCACGCCCAAAATACTCGTGTTTTCTACGTACACCACTTTCATGCTCTTTACATTTTTTTCCAACGTGTTTCCAATTACTATATTTTATCCATGCCAAACAGTTATGGAAGGGGCCGGCCGGGGTGGCCGAGCGGTTCTAGGCGCTACAGTCTGGAACCGCGCGATCGCTGCGGTCGCAGGTTCGAATCCTGCCTCGGGCATGGATGTGTGTGATATCTTTAGGTCAGTTAGGTATAAGTAGTTATAAGTTCTAGGGGACTGATGACATTAGAAGTTAAGTCCCTTAGTGCTCAGAGCTAGTTCTGGAAGGCCTACAAAATATCCGTCTACGGCTGTCATTCTTCCTTAGTCTTATGCAATATAATTTACAGCTAAAAAGTCCTTATATTCGCTAAAAAGTGGTATTAAGAGAGTACCAGATCTGACGTACAGATTGGTTATTCTAAGAATTAGGGCGTCAAATACGTCATTATCCCAAATACCGAAGTAATATTGTCGGAAGTTGTATTGTTGTGACAACATATTTCACTCTTTCGCAGTTGAGGCCTTTTCCCAAGAGCTTTTTCATCCGACTATTACAGAAAGGTTGCATAGTATTTTTCTTGATATGCCTAGTGTAACACTTTTTGGATCTCGAAAAACATGAATTACAAATTTTTCGGTTGTTAAAATTCACTTCTTTTTTTTTTCTTTTTTTAGCTGAGTGCGATCCGCTTCCATGCACTTCTGTGAAGGCTGTTTCGTTTATGGCCGTGCGATGGACTCACCGCTCAGTTGTAATAACAAATCGATGAGCAAAATCGGATGCATTATTTTTAAAACAGTCTCAAAATTTTGGAACTTTTATTTTCACAGTTTTTTTGGCCTGAATTTAACAAATGTGGCGTACATTTCGCACATAGCTTTTGCTTTCTTTGTACAAACCTCACAGTGCTCTCTCCCTTTAAAACCTCATACTATTTCATATATCTATACCCGCCGACAAGCTGTTGCCACACTGTGAACTTAGCCGATGTTTTCATATGCAGTTACAGTTTTGTGACATACTGTCCATGAATTATATTCAGAACAAGTATGAATTTAGCCATTTCTTAATTGCTGAAAATATGGGATTTGACTCCATGTAAGACTTTGCCGATTGCATGTAAACTTGAGTAGCGGTAGCAAACAGTCTACGGCGCCATCCGATCGAATGAAATACATACAATGCGATTAGTCTAAAAAGCCATATAAATGAAAATTTTCCGTAAGTCGGCACATGAATTTCTTGTGCCCAGTGTAACAAAAGGAAACTTTCCTTGATACTAACGTCGTCTGTTTATAAGGATATATTGTTTTCTTTGGATTAAATCAATCTTGCAGTAGGTTAGGCGTTTGCCTTTATGTGTGACTGATCTTTCTTCACATACGGCAATACGAAAATCTAAAACCTAAAGACAATAGGAGCTAGAAAACTGGAGGTCCATGTTACATGGTTCTAACCTGATTCTATGTGGTTCCTGCACTAGTTTTATGGATGCCACATTGCCACAAAAATTATTCTTTGAGGGTACATCTTTCTGAAAATGTATTAGTGCGTTAGCTTTAATATATTGTGACAAGCTGTGATCTGATGCCCTACATCTGTGAGTGCTTACTGCATCTTACTTAGGCACCCTAATTGTCATCAGGGAACACGAAATATATTTTGCATGCTGTGCTGCTGGAAAACATAAGAGATGTGAAAAGACCAACACAGTGCCGGAGAAATTTATGTATGATGATTTAGAGTAAATTAAGATGGAGTGTGTATGAAATTACGTATGGCAGAACAGAAACTAACTTTTTATGTATGATGATTTAGAGTAAATTAAGATGGGGTGTGTATGAAATTACGTATGGCAGAACAGAAACTAAGCTTATCCAGTTGAACATTGATGAGTTCTCAATTTTGCCATGACTGCTATACATATTTTGTGTTTTCTGTATTACTGTTGCCTTGCTTCAAGAAGACTGAGGTACCGACCCGGCACTGGCAACGCAACCTGCAAGTAAAATGTAGGCGAAGGGTCGTATGACACCAACATTTCTTGATATAATGCACTGATACGAACAGTGTTTAGTTACATTTGTATCAAAAGCTATCGCTCCACATTCCACAAGTGCAAGTACACAGCAGTCCATTAAAATTGCCAATCAAGAAAGGAAAGCAAATAGAAGAAAAATGGTTCAAATGGCTCTGAGCACTATGGGACTTAAAATCTTAGGTCATCAGTTCCCTAGAACTTAGAACTGCTTAAACCTAACTAACCTAAGGACATCACAAACATCCATGCCCGAGGCAGGATTCGAACCTGCGACCGTAGCAGTCCCGTGGTTCCGGACTGAAGCGCCTAGAACTGCACGGCCAGGGCGGCCGGACGATATCAAATAGAGAAAATTTCCTTATTGTTCGTATATTGCATAGTATGAAGATTTTACGATTTGTAACTGATTTGGGGACACACAAAGTGCGATATTTAGTACAAAAAGGTTCCATCTTTGCTAGAAGAAATAGCTCAACCTAGTTCGGCATCAAGTTGAATTCAGTTTGCATAATACACTGAGATGGGAAGTTACGGGATACTTCCAAATATCGTGTAGGAATACCTTTTGCTATGTGTAGTGTAGGAATTCGGCGTGACATGGAGTCAACAGGTCGTTTGAACTACGCTGCAGAAATATTGAGCAATATTGCCTCTACAGCCGTCCGTAACTGTGAAAATGTTGCCGGCGCAGGATTTTATTCATGAACTGACCCATCGATTATGTCCCTTAAATCTTCAACGGGAATCATGTCGTGCGATCTTTGTGGCCAAATCATTCTCTCGAAGTGTCCAGAATATTCTTGAAACCAATGGTGATCAATTTTGGTCCGGTGACATAGCGCATTATAAGCCATAAGAATTCCATCGTCGTTTGGTAACATGAAGTCCACAAATGGCTGCAAACATAATCATTTCTAATCAATAATCGGTTGGTTCAGAAAAACCAGTTCGCTCCATGCGCACACAGTGTGGTGCACCGCCAGACACCACACTTGCTAGGTGGTAGCCTTTAAATCGGCCGCGGTCCGTTAGTATACGTAGGACCGGCGTGTCGCCACCATCAGTGATTGCAGACTCCCTAGCACTCGCCCCAGTTGGACATCCAACTTTACTAGCGATGGTTCACTGTCTACATACGCCCTCATTTGCCGAGACGACAGTTTAGCTTAGCCTTCAGCTACGTCATTTGCTACGACCTAGCAAGGCGCCATATTCAGTTACTATTCTGAACAGAAAAAATTGTGAATCATGTACCGTCAAGAGCGACGTTCATCATTAATGGATTAAAGTTAAGTATCAAACTAATTACGTCCGCTTTCTGAATTCTAATTCCTTATCATGTTCCAGACCTCACGTCAGTATAGTTCCTCCCTTCTCACGCCAGCCTGCGTGATCTAAAACGCGTGCATTTCGGACTCCTCTAGTAACACGGTGTTGGCTCTTCAGCCAACCCAACACACAGCTCAGACCTTTATGGAACCACCACCAGCTTGCACAATGCCTTGTTGATATCTTGGGCCCATGGCTTCTTGATGACTGCCTGGGGTCTCGAACCCTTCCATCAGCTCTTACTATCTGAAATCATGTCATATGACCACACCACAGTTTTCCAGTCCTTTACGGCGCAACTGATATGGTCACGAGCTGAAGAGAAGCGCTGCAGAAGATGTCGTGCTGTTAGCTAAGGCAGTCGCGTCCAAAGTCTGCTACCGCGCCAAATTTCTCCACACTGTCCTAAAGGATACGTTCGTCCAACGTCGCACATTGATTTCTACGCTTATTTCACGCAGTGTTCCTTCTGTTAGCACTGCCAGCTCTACGCAAACGCTTCTGCACTCCCTCATTGGCCGGCCAGTGTGGTCGAGCGCTCCTACGCGCTTCAGTCTGGAATCACGCTGCTGCTGCGGTCGCAGGTTCGAATCCTGGCTCGGGCATGGGTTTGTGTGATGTCCTTATCTCCTTAGGTTAGCTAGGTTTAAGTAGTTATAAGTTCTAGGGGACGGATGACCTCAGCAGTTAAGTCCCATAGCGCTCACAGCCATTTTTGAACTCGGTCATTATGTGAAGGCCGTCGGACACTGCGTTGTTCTTGCTAAGAGATAATGCCTGAAATTTGATATTTTCGGCACTCTCTTGACAGTGTGGATCTCTGAATATTTATTTCCCTGACGATTTCCGAACTAGAATGTCCGACTACCATTCCACACTGAAGGTGTCTTGATTCCCGTCACGTGGCAAAAATCTCGTCGGATACATTTTCACATGAATCACCTGAGTACAAGCGACAGTTCTGCCAATGGATTGTCCTTTTATATACTACCACCGTATGTACATGTGCATATCGCTGTCCGAAGACTTTTGTCGTCTAAGTGACTGGTAGAACAGCGACCAGGGAAGGACGTTCTACGGATTGCACTGCAGATATTGTTCACATTTTCGACTTGACATCGAAGTGAGACATGGACGATAAATAGTTTGGACAAGAAAAGAATAGAAGGTTTCGAAATGTGGTGCTGCAGAAGATTGGATGGGTAGATCACATAACTAATGAGGAGGTATTGAATAGAATTGGGGAGAAGAGGAGTTTGTGGCACAACTTGACTAGAAGAAGGGATCGGTTGGTAGGACATGTTATGGGCATGAAGCGATCACCAATTTAGTATTTGAGGGCAGCGTGGAGGGTAAAAATCGTAGAGGGAGACCAAGAGATGAATACACTAAGCAGATTCAGAAGGATGTAGGTTGCAGTAGGTACTGGGAGATGAAGAAGCTTGTACAGGATAGAGTAGCACGGAGAGCTGCACCAAACCAGTCTCAGGACTGAAGACCACATCAACAACAACAACATATAGTCAGAGCACGGAGAAAAAGCCTCAGGGGAAGAAAGGTAAACATAAGCTCCGTCAGCAGATCCTGGCAGGCCTAGCGGTCCCGACCCAGCCCCATGTCATCCTCTCCCAGTGGCGTCATCGAAAGCCGTGTGGAGAGGCTTGGGATCACCACTCCGCTATTCCGGCCGTTGTCAGATTTTGTGACACGTAGCCGCTGCTACTAAACCAAGAAACTCCTCAGCTGGCATCACTAAGCTGAGTGAACTATCTTGAAACCCTCCTATGAAGGAAAAATCCCTGGCAGTACCGGGAATCGAACCAGGGTCCTTCGCATGGCACTCAGCCACGCTGATGTCTCAGCTACACACCCACCTAATGCAGATTTCGAAATGGTGTACTGACAGCAAGGAAGCCAAAAGTGTTTTTCTGAAAGTTATAGAAATAAGTGAGACGGTGCTCGGAAGCAGGAAGTTTTATAGTATCTCAGTGTCGGCAGATGTCTGCATTCCGTGAAAAAGGTGGATAGAGCGTAACGAGATCACGTATCCATCGTGGCCTGATATTTTCGAGGCTGTTTCTAGTCGTGCGAACAAAAGTAGGAAGTGAGTTTCTTGCCACCAGGAAAACACTTGCTGGCTATTGGTTACGCTAGCCTGCGGGCTTAAATTTCTTCTTGCCAAAATGGGAGGTGATTCAACCTCGACAGCGCATCCGCCTCCAAGCGTGGGTGCGGCCTGGAGCACGTCGAGTTGCTAGTCGTGCAACTAGCAAGCGTGTGTCGTTGCTGTCGTGATTCACTGAAGCTTCACAAATAGTCCCTGTCGTTTTGGGTGTACATGTCAAACCCTTTTTTGAGATCTTTGACAAGTTTGCTAATATCTTACATTTTTGGTTTCTATTGTGATGGTTTTATTTTATTTCGTAACCAATAATTATTTATATTATGTCCCTTGGGGCATCCCTGAGTGCCTGAAGCAAAACATTGTGGTTTCACAGCGTAAGAATTTACAGGCAATTAAAACTGCTGAACGAAACAAAACACGAGTTCCTCTGAATATCACGTAATCACATAGTTAAGTTTTACACTCTCAGAAACAGTCCTATGAAATATTTTTCTGATCCTCTGACATTTTCATCTAGTTAGCAGTTTTCCGAGCCTTTGAACCAGGTATTTACTGCAGTTCTGAAGATGGCAACACGTAGTTTTTTACTCAGTATCTGAAGCTCCCGATAGCTGGTTTCACTCACGCAGTGTCTAAAGTAACAGGAAAATTTTACGAAACAAGCCCCAGTCGGCATTTTTTTCAACTAACACTTCCGTCTTAGACCATTAAGCAATGATTACATTTTTCGGAGAAGAGAGTTTTTGACAACAATTCCATTCGCCGATTCACGTAAGTCACTTGGTAAGCGAAATGTAAAAAAATTTCTGTAATTTCATTTTGGTCGCTTCTCAGGTACTTGATCCCACCAAAGCCCCGTTTGTGGTGTCGTCGTAAGAACTCTAGCTTTCTGATTCGATAGAAAAAATAGGAATTTCTCTGATGTTAGTACGGTATTGCTCCATAAGAGAAATAGATAACCTCTCCATTTTAGAGGACCAATGATAGTGGTTTAGTTTGAAACGGATAATCGTTGAAAGCACAATAAATATTTATATCTCTTTATTTTCCCCAGAGAAGTTTATTAGTTACTCTACTTGATATAGCTGTTACGAAACAGAAGTACTCTCAATTTCTGGAAATTTCCTTGCAGTAATCGTACGAAGTGATAAATATCGATATTCAGATCGGTCTGTATATTTTCGAAATAATAGTTAACAGAAAATTATTTCTTATCCCTTAACAGTTACAAATTGCTTCGTTTCAATATGATGAGTATACAGTTTTCAACGTCAGCCAGAGTAAACAAAGATATTGGACGTTATTACATGCTTAGTAACCCCACGGTACCAGAAACGAAGAAGGAAGGAAAATATCTCAACGAGAGAACGGTTTCATATCTAGATGATGAGTAGAAGGATATAAAGAAAAAACTAACTGAAGGAAAAGTTATTACTGTCAAACAGCAAAAATTGAAGAACGTAGCTAGCTGGTCCACATTCATCATTTAACAGACGGTTATGCACCAGGTAGTATATGTAATCACTTTCTAAGGGAGTTTATTTTATTGCAGATATAATGACATTACATGCATATCTTAAATTTGCATTTACATGCCACATTCATTATCTGACATGTGTCAGTGCGTGTGAATAACGTTCAAAGTGTAACACAAGATGAATACAAGAAACGTTTATTGGCATCCAGAATGAACTATCTGTGCTATAATCCAATTTAATTAGTTTGCACATGCAGTTCTGAAACGGCGACGTTGTAGCGACTAGTACCATTTCAGAACGGTCCGTTTTCCACGCCGACAAAAAGTCGCTTCAAAGTCTCCACCACCCACAGAAAAAACACTATCAATTTCTGAAAATCACATATGATGTAGATCTCTATAATTCCTTTCATTGAGTGGCATATTTGTTTTTAATTTCAATTATGATCAGAGTTAAGACGCGGGTGAAAAATTTTTCCATCCGGAAAACAACTTCAACTTTATCACGTCATGTCTCGAACACATTGAAACTCGCTCAAATACTTGATTTTCTTTCGTTGATTTCCAAAATGGCGTGTCTGGCTACGCTTTCTATTCATATACTTTTTCCAAATTTGTTATTGTTTTATGAAGTTTTTAAATGCATGACGCAGAACTTTACTAATACTGTTACACTGTTGTGTGTTATGCTTTTAAAAAAATACGATTCTGCTGCTCGAAAAACATATTCTATTTTGCAGGTAACCAGTATGGATACTGAAGTCTCAATCTCGCACATAAATTTAAAAATTCTGAAATTCACGCTTAGTACAGATATTTATTGTGTATTTCTAACAATAAAAAAAATCTGTTCTTAATTTAAACTGGGGCCAGAGTTATTTTTTCCTTGTAATAGGCAGAATTATTGCTTCCGGAAAAGATTCCTTGTTGAGAGCTGGCAGGTACAGTGCTTTGAGCAGCGGAAATGGAACCCAGCGGGAGTCTGCACTGCCAGAGTCACAGGGGTGTATTGCTGGCCGGAGCAGCCGAGCGCACTACCTGTCAAATGCCAAGCACTGTACATCAGGAGGTAGGAAAAGACAACCTGTAACTTTTTTTAATTTGTCCTTTGCCGCTGCTGCACCACACAACTGAAGCCCGCGTCTAGACCAGTCCAGAACAAAGTAACATAACACTCGATAAAAACACGTTAGTTATTTTAAAGCACTTTGAAAAGTCATTGCAGAAACGGTACACTTACTTTTCATGTGACTCGTTTTCATGTGGAAGCATTACGAATGGCAGTCTTTTAGATGCATTCAACGAATGGAACTTATATCTATAGCGTCGGTTACGAATGCGTTTAGATTATGGTGTCGTTAACGAGAATGGGAAGAACAGGGAGCAACCCTATGCATGTACATAGAATACGGGTTGAAAACAGAGCCAAGAATGTTGACGAGCTCAACGTATCCACTCGTCGCCTGATCACCATCCATAGTGTCACATATCCTCACTCCAAGGGACACTGTGGAGTGATTTGTACACTACTGGCCATTAAAATTGCTACACCAACAAGAAATGCAGACGATATACGGGTATTCATTGGACAAATATATTATACTAGAACTGACATGTGATTACATTTTCACGCAATTTGGGTGCATAAATCCTGAGAAATCAGTATCTAGAATAACCACCTCTGCTCGTAATAACGGCCTTGATACGCCTGGGCATTGAGTCAAACAGAGCTTGGATGGCTTGTAAAGGTACAGCTGCCCATGAAACTTCAACACGATACCACAGTTCATCAAGAGTAGTGTCTGACGTATTGTGACGACCCAGTTGCTCACCACCATTGACCAGACGTTTTCAGTTGGTGAGAGATCTGGAGAATGTGCTGACCAGGGCAGCAGTCGAACATTTTCTGTATCCAGAAAGGCTCGTACAGGACCTGCAACATTCGGTCGTGCATTATCCTGCTGAAATGTAGGGTATCGCAGGGATCAAATGAAGGGTAGAGCCACACGTCGTAACACATCTGAAATGTAACGTCCACTGTTCAAAGTGCCGTCAGTGCGAACAAGAGGTGACCGAGACGTGTAACCAATGGCACCCCACACCATCACGGCGAGTGATAACGCCAGTATGGTGATGACGAATACACGCTTCCAACGTGCGTTCACCTCGATGTCGCCAAACACGGCTGCGACCATCATGATGGTGTAAAAAGAACCTGGATTCATTCGAGAAAAATTACGTTTTTCCATTCTGCACCCAGGTTCGTCGTTGAGTACACCATCGCAGGCGCTTCTGTCTGTGATGCAGCCTCAAGGGTAACCGCAGCTATGGTCTCCGAGCCGATAGTCTATGCTGCTCCATATGTCGTCGAACTGTTCGTGCAGATCGTTGTTGTCTTGCAAACGCCCCCATCTGTTGACTCAGGGATCGAGACGTGCCTGCACGAACCGTTACAGCCAAGCGGATAAGATGCCTGTCACCTCGACTGCTAGTGATACGAGGCCGTTGGAATCCAGCAAGGCGTTCCTTATTATCCTCCTGAACCCACCGATTCGATATTCTGCTAACAGTCATTGTATATCGACCAACGCGAGCAGAAATGTCGCGATACGATAAACCGCAATCGCGATAGGCTACAATCCGTCCATTATCAAAGTCGGAAACGTGATGGTACGCATTTGTCCTCCTTACACGAGGCATCACAACAACGTTTCACCAGGCAACGCCGGTCAACTGCTGTTTGTGTATGAGAAATCGGTTGGAAACTTTCCTCATGTCAGCACGTTGTAGTTGTCGCCACCGGCGCCAACCTTGTGTCAATGCTATGAAAAACTAATCATTTGCATATCACAGCATCGTCTTCCTGTCGGTTAAATTTCTCGTCTGTAGCACGTCATATTCGTGGTGTAGCAATTTTAATGGCCAGAAGTGTAATTTAAACCATAAGGTTGGAACAATGTCTGGTGTTCAGGGACTCCACGATACCACCTCTCATCCTCATGCCACTCAAGCACTCTCCAAAATTTCTTTCTCTACCATGATGCAAACAACTGCTTCAGAAAAGAATGGCAGTGCACAAGCGTCCGTTAGCGGCCTCGGTTGCTGGCTGGTCTTCTGGAGACCGCGTTTGTAAAATGACAGAAATTTGACAATCATTGACGTTATAGTTATCGTTAACTCTTACGAAAACTGCTTGTGAGTGATTTATTCAGGAGCTTAGAGAAAAAGAGCGAGAGCAGCGGTAGAGCGATCGCCTTGCAAGGACCGACCCCCGATTTCCACCAACGTTCCGCATTTACCTGGGTGAATTACAATCGATGGTTCGACGAGCTACTGAGTGGCAACAATTAACGCTCAGAATAGAGCTAATGCGCACACGTCACAGAAATTGTTTGAACTCCAGAGGAAAACAAGTTTTGAGAGGCATTTAAGTACACGAGTAACAACACAATCGGTGCAACGGCAACATCGACGAAACACTAAAGGGACTCAAAATACCGGGAAGTCCGGGTGGCACCATTACCTGCGCTACTGTAGTATTCAATACACATCATTTTACGAACATGGAAACAATTCAATCATGTCGCATTTAGTCTAAACTTATTTTAGTTTGACGGAGTTACTTTCATATTCCTCTGATCATTTACACGAAAAATCGTAGTGATGTGGAACGAGTCATTTTGTAAGTGGGCTCTTTACGTTTTTATGTTAGTAACTCCACGGAGCGCTCGGTATGAAAATCACTGACTGTGCTGTGTGCAGTCTGTAGCTGGTTAGCACTGTTGGAATGTTCACTATTGTAGTGTTGGGCAGTTCGATGTGAACGGCTCGTAGCGTTGTGCAGTTGGAGGTGAGCCGCCAGCAGTGGTGGGTAGGTAAATACATTGTTTGTTCTCTATCAAAATCTTTCATTTGCCAACTGTGCCTATCAGTAGTTAGTGTCTTCAGAAGTTGGAATCTTTTATTATGCTGGCATTATTGGCGCTCACTGTGTTGCAGTAGTTCGAGTAACGAAGATTTTTGTGAGGTAAGTGATTCATGAAAGGTGTAGGTTATTATTAGTCAGGGCCATTCTTTTGTGGGGATTATTGAAAGTCAGATTGCGTTGCACTAAAAATACTGTGTGTCAGTTTAGTGGTGATCAGAATAAGTAAAGAGAGAAATGTCTGAGTATGTTCAGTTTTGCTCAGCTGTTTGAAAATCAAATAATATAAGACGTCTATCAGCACAGTTATACATAATTTTTCAAAGGGGATGCTAGAATTTTACATCCTCAATACAGATTAATTTCTAGAATGACATCTTTTTTACGCCAGTGAATGTTAAACGTTTTATTTCCACTATTGCAATTTTGGCCTTAGTCCTTTATCAAGTGCAGATGTTTTGGCTTTTAAGCCATGACTACTTTATACAAGCTGACACATTTATATGTCGTTGTCATTTGCTGTTATATACATTTGTAACGCTGCTAAGTAGTGCAAGCACACATCTCTATATATCATTACGAATGTACACTCCTGGAAACTGAAATAGGAACACCGTGAATTCATTGTCCCAGAAAGGGGAAACTTTATTGACACATTCCTGGGGTCAGATACATCACATGATCACACTGACAGAACCACAGGCACATAGACACAGGTAACAGAGCATGCACAATGTCGGCACTGGTACAGTGTATATCCACCTTTCGCAGCAATGCAGGCTGCTATTCTCCCATGGAGACGATCGTAGAGATGCTGGATGTAGTCCTGTGGAACGGCTTGCCATGCCATTTCCACCTGGTGCCTCAGTTGGACCAGCGTTCGTGCTGGACATGCAGACCGCGTGAGACGACGCTTCATCCAGTCCCAAACATGCTCAATGGGGGACAGATCCGGAGATCTTACTGGCCAGGGTAGTTGACTTACACCTTCTAGAGCACGGTGGGTGGCACAGGATACATGCGGACGTGCATTGTCCTGTTGGAACTGTAAATTTCCTTGCCGGTCTAGGAATGGTAGAACGATGGGTTCGATGACGGTTTGGATGTACCGTGCACTATTCAGTGTCCCCTCGACGATCACCAGAGGTGTACGGCCAGTGTAGGAGATCGCTCCCCACACCATGATGCCCGGTGTTGGCCCTGTGTGCCTCGGTCGTATGCAGTCCTGATTGTGGCGCTCACCTGCACGACGCCAAACACGCATACGACCATCATTGGCATCAAGGCAGAAGCGACTCTCATCGCTGAAGACGACACGTCTCCATTCGTCCCTCCATTCACGCCTGTCGCGACACCACTGGAGGCGGGCTGCACGATGTTGGGGCGTGAGCGGAAGACGGCCTAACGGTGTGCGGGACCGTAGCCCAGGTTCATGGAGACGGTTGCGAATGGTCCTCGCCGATACCCCAGGGGCAACAGTGTCCCTAATTTGCTGGGAAGTGGCGGTGCGGTCCCCTACGGCACTGCGTAGGATCCTACGGTCTTGGCGTGCATCCGTGCGTCGCTGCGGTCCGGTCCCAGGTCTACGGGCACGTGCACCTTCCACCGACCACTGGCGACAACATCGATGTACTGTGGAGACCTCACGCCCCACGTGTTGAGCAATTCGGCGGTACGTCCACCCGGCCTCCCGCATGCCCACTATACGCCCTCGCTCAAAGTCCGTCAACTGCACATACGGTTCACGTCCACGCTGTCGCGGCATGCTACCACTGTTAAAGACTGCGATGGAGCTCCGTATGCCACGGCAAACTGGCTGACACTGACGGCGGCGGTGCACAAATGCTGCGCAGCTAGCGCCATTCGACGGCCAACACCGCGGTTCCTGGTGTGTCCGCTGTGCCGTGCGTGTGATCATTGCTTGTACAGCCCTTTCGTAGTGTCCGGAGCAAGTATGGTGGGTCTGACACACCGGTGTCAATGTGTTCTTTTTTCCATTTCCAGGAGTGTATATAACAGGAAATGACAACGACATATGAATGTATCAGCTTGTATAAAGTGGACATGACTTAAAAGCCAAAACATCTGCACTTGATAAAGGCCTAAGGCCAAAATTGCAATAGTGAAAATAAAAAGTTTAACAGTCACTGGGACCGTGCGAGGTGGCGCAGTGGTTAGACACAGGACTCGCATTCGGGAGGACGACGGTTCAATCCCGCGTGCGGCCATCTTGATTTAGGTTTTCCGTGATTTCCTTAAATCGCTCCAGGCAAATGCCGGGATGGTTCCTTTGAAAGGGCACGGCCGACTTGTTTCAATAATCCGATGAGACCGATGACCTCGCTGTCTGGTCTCCTTCCCAAAACAACCAGCCAACCAACAGTCACAGGGGTAAACAAGATATTCCACACGACTGTGAATCCCAGTTATGAAAAGTTAACAGATTAATTTGTAAAAAACGCAACATTTTTTAAATGTACAGATTTAAGTTTAGTAATTCCTACCCACCACCGTTTACATATTTCAACTACGGGGCCATCTGACAACCTGCGACACAGTGAGGTCTTCCCCCCCCCCCCCCCCCACCCCCCCACCCCTCCCAACACACACACTATTTCACTATTTGAGCCTCGCGTCTCCCACGCCCAGACTGAAGTCTCTTTGTCCAAGTAGGAGGTTTTTTATAGTCTGAAACACAATAATTGTTCAGTTATTTCTGAAAACACACACATAATAGAGTTTACATACTAGCAGACGAAGGGCATGCATGCCACTTGTCCATTTACGGCAGTGTGTTGTCAAATATGAGTGACGATGATGAATTAGACGGAATCAGCTAAGCTTCCAGTGTGTCACCATAAACTAGGAGTCTATTGTCTGACGTACTTAGCTGGTTGGTACTGCGTTCCTAACCTTCCTCTTCAGAAGGAAGGAAGGGAGGGAGGGAGAGGGGGAGCAGTGTTAGGGCTGAACATTTTGTCGACTTCTTCGTTGCCTCTTCCCGTATCTTCACGGGGTCGACAAGTTATTTCACTTGTGGCAATGTCAGTTCTAGTGGCTGGCCGCGATCCCTCCGAAGCGCCATCAGTTGCCCATGGGACGGAATTTGTGTACCACATCCGACTGTGTCTGGTGTTATCCTATTTGAAAGTGTGAGAAGTATTCTAAGTGTTTGCATAGCCTGCATCTGAGGCATCTCATAGGGGGGAAACCTCTGAAAAACTACATTTAAGCTGGCAGGCACGTCCGGCCCCAAGCATATTCGATCTGGGCCCGGGCGCGCCTCCCGTGTCTCGAAAGCGGGAGCTTAACGGGCTCGGCTATCGGCAGGAGTCAACGTTCCGCCATGACGAAGTAATCGTGTAAGTAGCACAAGTGCATACTGGCGTATAATGGGGAAGTAAATCAGTGAGGCCTTTCTCAGAGGAATCATCCCGCCATATAACTTATAGTAGCAGAGCGAACTTACATTTGGATGTCCGGACGGGTATTCGAGCCGCCGTCCTTACCAAAGTGAACCCAGCCAGCCTCGGCGCTTGCTGCACATGCACTTATAAGAAGGTTGACTTGAGCACCAGCATACTTCCCTAGAAGTGGTCGTATTGACAATGATATGCTGTGCCTTGCTCCAACCTTTGAACGGACTTCATAGGCCGCGCGGGATTAGCCGAGCGGTTTAGGCGCTGCAGTCACGGACTGTGCGGCTGGTCCCGGGCATGGGTATGTGTGTTTATCCATAGGATAATTTAGGTTAAGTAGTGTGCAAGCTTAGGGACTGATGACCTTATCAGTTAAGTCCCATAAGATTTCACACACATTTTAACAGAGAGTTGATAGGATGAACAGTTTTATGTAGAATCCGAACCATGGTGCCGCTCTTCATTTATTTATATTTCTGTTTTCTCCTGAGCTGTCTGCCCCTTCCATCCTATAAATCTCTTTCCCCGCCTCCCAGGGGTGCGAGGCATTGACTAAGAACCACTTCTGTAAAGAAATAAATATGCTTCAAAATGTTAATCGTTAATTCTCTTCTGTTGTTTGTACAAAGGAGGGTGAAGTGGATAAATTGGGTGTAGAGAATGAGTGGGAGAGTCGTTGGCTGAGGAGGGAAGATTATGAAAGGTAGGTTTGTATCTCGTTCGCAGGCGCTACATTAGACGCAAATGATCATTTTGAAGGTGGGGCCTGAAATCTCCAGGGGCGTGATGTGATGTGTGTAGGGCATGGTGTAAGAAGTGCCGAGGCAGCCAAACGTAATTGTGATGTTTGATGGGCAAGAAGAAGTTGTAGCAGATTTGAAGTCGTGATTATGTAAGCCGCCGTCCTGGAAATGACAGCCGGTTTCTTTCGCGTTCAATCGCAGATGACATTTTGGCTCCGTTACAGGAATCGATGTTCGACGATGTAGGAAATTTGACCACTGAGCCTCTTTCCCTTCTCAGAATTAGTGGTAATGAAAATCACGAAAAGAATTAAATGAACTAGAGGTTTGATTCATGTGTTATAAATATTTATTGTAGGCCTACATGATTATCGATCTAACTCCAAGGCACGTGCAACGGTTACTTACAATTTTAATCCTGCATTAAGAATTATCTAAGACCTGTCATTTAATTACTCAATTTATTTCCTAGAGATTTATGACTTACAAATATTTTGTTCACGAGGCTACTGTTCAGGTTCATCACATCTTTTCGAACCAGAAATGGAAGCTAGATAAAGTGAAACTAAACATCAAATTAACACTTAAGGCAGCCGACCATGTCCTCCAGTTATCCAGATCGGAAACAGACAAAATGCTTGGAGGATGACATTATTATAAGATATGTAAGCTTTCAAGAGAGTATGACGGGATGTGGAAGTTCTATTTCGATTCTCCATAAGATAAATAAGGATATCTTTCTATCGCACAAAACGATACATTGGATTCACGGAATGCAAACAGAATGTCAGGAAATTTTATTTCTTGTAGGAACTCAAATAAAGGTAATCGGTGTGTATTGATTCAAAGACCGATATCTAGTGTGACGTTTTCTCCCTCCTCTACACACCGCTATTGGCAAATGTAAATTGTTATGAACATAGTTCGTTACCACCCTTGCCTTACACACTTCTTAACAAGGGTAGCACAATACACTGCAAGAATTTTCCTTAACACTGCTTGTTCGCATTAGCTATTCTTACGTTGTGACTGTAATACGAACTGATTATTTTTCGCGCTGTTCAGTACCATGTCCATTATACGTTGTTTAAATTTCAACTGCGCTTTACGCAGTCAAACACTTTAAATAATAATGGTCTCTTGACTTCCGTTGACACTTATCCTATTGTAAAGAATGAAAAAGCTCAGGAGAGAGGGAGGACAAATTCTGTTATGAAATTCTGTACTTCAGTCACGTGATGAAAATGAGGAAAATAGAGAAAACGTGGAAACAATTTTTCAAGTTTAGCGACGATATTGACAGTCTTCTGGTATCTTTTCTCTCCTAATATTTATCTTTCCCACTGCCGTATTTACAGAAGGATACTCACAATATTACAGTTTGCTTAACATAACAGCAGAATGTTACTAAAAATATTGGAGTGGGACGGTTAAAGACGCTCGTAAAAATATTCTGATGCTCAAAAGCATCTTTTACAGTGTAACGAAGTCATGAACTTGCTAAAATTACTAGAATTTTCATCCCCTTAAAATTTCGTGAGGTAATTGAGCTCTCATCTACGAACACTTGATGTGTTTGCAATTGGTTTCATTGTGGCTGTTTGATAGAGGAACACGCATCGAATTCATACTGATGATAGGACTCGAATTTAAAATGAGTGCTTTGTGGTTCGTTTATGTCTATTTTAAATTTTGGGGTAATTCATCACAGAAAAATTACGTTATTACAATGATTGCGTCATTCATTTGAAGATATCTTGCAAACGTCTGAGAAAACAGTGATCAATACAAACTACATATTCACGTTATACCTAGTCTGCGATGATGTGTGTCATCCATTGTTAATATCCGTTTGAAACCGTAGTGTATGATGAGATAAAAGAAATTATTATAATTAAGGTAGACGAAAACTTAATTGCGATGAGAGTGTGAAATTTGATAGGAGGTAGTCGGTAAAGGTAGAGAAGGAAAAATAGGCGAATATGACTTGTGGGAAAGGAATGAAGGAGGAAGCCGGCTGGTACAGTTTTGCACAGAGCATAATTTAATCGTCTCTAAGACTTGGTTCAAGAATCATGCAAGAAGGCTGTAGACGTAGAAGACACCTGGAGACACCGGAAGGTTTCAGATTGATTGTGTAATGACAAGGCAGAGATTTCTGAATCGGATTTTGAAATGTAATAGACTTCCAGGGGCAGATGTAGACTCTGAGCACAATTACTGGTTATGAATTGTAGATTAAAACTGAAGAAATCGTAAAAAGATAGAAAAGTAAGGAGATGGGATCTGAAAAAGAGTTTCAGAGGAAGCATTAGGCAACGGTTGACTAGAACAGGGTAAAAGAATACTGTGGAAGACGAATGGGTAGCTTTGAAAGATGAAATTATGAAGGCAGCGGAAGAGGTCAAATAAGTAGAAACACAAGATCTGGTAGACGTCCTTGGGTAACACAGGAGAATTTAAATTTACTTGTTGAAAGGAGAAAGTATAAAAAAAGCGGCAAATGAAACTGGCGAAAGAGATTAAAATCTTCTAAAATGAGATTAACAGGAAGTGTAAAATGGCTAAGAAGGAATAGCTAGAGAACAGATGTAAGGGTTTAGAAGCACACTTCACTTGGTGAAAGATAGATACCACCTACAGGAATATTAGAGAGCCCTTGGAGGAAAGAGAAGCAGCTATTTGAATATCAACAGCTCAGATCGAAAACCAGCCCTAAGCAAAGAAGGGGGAAGGCGTATGTAGAGGGTCCATACAAGGGAGATGCAATTGAAAGCATTATTATAGAAATGAAAGAAGACGTCGATGAAGAGGAGATGGGAGATATGATACTGGGAGAAGGATTTGATAGAGCAGTGAAAGAAGTAGACGACATTCCGTCAGAACTACCGATAGCCTTTAGAGACGCAGTCATAACGAAACTTTTCGACCTGGTGTGCGAGATGTATTAGAGACTGAGCACTCTCAGACTTCGAGAAGAGTGTAATAATTTCAACTGCAAAGAAAGCAGTTGCTAACAGTTTAACAAGTCATGGTTGCAATATTCTAAAACGAATTCCTTACAGAAGAATGGAAAAACCGGTAGAAGCTCACCTCCGAGAAGATCAGTTTGGATTCCGGAGGAATATGGCACACGCGAGGCAGTACTGACCCAACGATTTCTCTTAGAAGATAGATTAAGGAAAGGCAGACCTACGTTTGTAGCATTTGTAGACTTGGAAGAAAAAGTTTGACAACGTTGAGTGGAACACTCTCTTTGAAATTCTGAAGATAGCAGCGGTAAAATACAGGGAATGAAAGGCTATTTACGACTTGTACAGAAACCAGACGGCAGTTACAAGACTCGAGAGGCATGAAAGGGAAGCAGTGGTTGAGAATGGAGTGATGCAAGGAGACACGGTTGTAGCATTTCCCATATGTTATTCAATCTGTACATTGAGCAAGCTGTACAGAACACCGAAGAAAAATTTGATGTTGGAATTAAGGTTCAGGGAGTAGAAGCAAAAACTTTGAGGTTTGCCGATGACATTGTAATTTTGTAATTCTACTAGAGATGGTAAAGGACTTAAAGAGCAGTTGAAAGGAGAATATAAGATGAACATAAACAAAATCAAGAAGAGGATAATGGAATGTTGTGGAATTACATCAGGTGATGCTTAGAGATTTAGATTAGGAAACGAGACACTTAAAGTAGAAGATGAGTTTTGCTAATTTTTGCAGGAAAATAAATGATGACTGCTACGTAGAGGTTTTTTAAACGGCTGACCGAGGTTAAGGCACTGAACTAGTTTTGGAAAGGGAGGTGAGGGAAGGGTTAAAACTCTATCTGGCGCCTTCCTGATTTAGGTCCTCCTGCTTATTCTCGATCAGCCTGGATCTTTGTCGTGGACATTCCTGTCATTTTATTTCATAAAGTATCTGCTCGTCACACAACAGGGGTTCGTAGGAATGCGCACTTTGTTCGAAACTCCTCTTGGATGTGGTACTGCTTAGAGAAACATAATAGCCATTTATGTCTATACTGGATATTTTAGATTGATTCAAATGGTTCAAATGGCTCTGAGCACTATGGGATTTAACATCTAAGGTCATCACTCCCCTAGAACTTAGAAGTACTTAAACCTAGCTAACCTAAGGACATCACACACATTCATGCCCGAGGCATGATTCGAACCTCCGACCGTAGCGGTCACACGGTTCCAGACTCAAGTGCCTAGAATCGCTCGGCCACAAAGACCGGCTATTTTAAATTGAAATGATTCGTGTGGTTTATTTGTTCAGCATGTATAAATTTTTGTTCCAGGTTGTGATAAATGAACTTCTTAATGAAATTATTTTATAATTTTTTTTACATAACGTAAAATTAACAGAAAGTAGTATTGATATTATTTAGTGGAAACACTCATTCATTGCTCCGAGACATGATGCAGGGTGAGGAGCAAATATACATCCAACGACGTCTTCTTGAATCTGTCGTTTCTGGCAGTCTCCCCCTACCAAAGCGAACAGTATTTCAGTTTTCTGTTTACCCTTCAAAACAGGTTTGCTGTTCTCTTTCCTCTTTTCGAAAGAACTGTAATTGAGGCTGATGTAATGACAATACAGGGCAGCGCCAACGTGATGAAGAGCAGGGCAATCACTGAAATGCGAAATTGTTTCGTTTATCGTGGTGAGCTCTTTGACACAGAAAACAAAGCGTTTAAAATTCGAAGTGGACGAATTGAGATAAGATCTTTTTCAAAGGGTAATCATCGTTTCAACAGTTTTTCACACCATAGAGCGACAAAAGCCTTAAATCGGATAAATGTTTGTAAACAATTCCTCTGACTAAAAGGAATTCAGTTATCCATTACCTTCCTGTATTCTGTTCTAAGGACAAATGAGGCTACGGTAGGAAGAGAAATGAGTATCAAACTCATTTTGTGTTTTTTGTTTTATTCGTCTAAAGCAATGAAAGAAATTCATAGTAGCTGCAGACGTTATCAACTAGCTATTTATGGACAAAGCAACAAATGATAACAGCAATCATCAATCGGAGAATAATGTCTGTAGCGCTTGGTGAAAGTTCTAACTTGGAGAGTTGCTGTGCACTCGAGCTACTGTCACATGAAGTAAGAAATGACATTTCTTGTCAGCAGTATTTAAGGAACTAATCTGTTTTAGATCTGTGGTAGATACTTTTGCCTTTTACTGAGGATACGACTAGAGGATGCCGAATGCGTCAAGCATAAAAGGAGAAGCAGGTAATAACTTTAATTTGACTTTTAGAATTCTGTTACAGTTTCTTTTACCCAGAACGTGCAAGAATAATTGCACTGACTCAGATTCAAAACTGGTTAAAATCTTAATCATGGAGACCTGATTTAATTTTTTTATTGGCACCTTAAATCATTTCCGAAGAGTTTCCTCAATCCTATTACTTTTATTACCGCTCTCCTTACCCCAGGATTGTCTTTAACGACGAATGAGTTTAAAAGTAAACAAAAACTGGATATATGTTCCACCTAAATTGATGTAAAACTTTTTGTTATTGATTTTACTATAGGTGAGCAGTTACTGGAAACAAGTGTTAAATATAAAAGACAGTACGTCAGAAGTGATTTATACTGAAATGTCTACATAAAGCTAGATGCAGGAACGGCAGACTGGAAGATGATTAATAAATGTAATTCGCCTATAAGGAGTTAGGTTACGAAACTGTTCTGAATCATTCTTTATTTCTGAAGAGTCCCTTTAGAGGTAGAGCCATAGAGCAGACATGGAAGGTCAAAAGAAGAGCACCACTATTAGTCTCATGCACCAGGCCATGACGTCACTGGTGCTCATCTAGCTTCACTAGCAGACACTGCATCACGTGTTGTACAAATCATGGAGAGCTGTACTTTCAAATTGTTTCTGCCTCCGATGACGATCAAATCTGAGAAATTAGATCCTATTCAAATGTTTTGTGACAGCTTTTCTTCCACACATTATTTGAGAGTGCAAGAGGAAAGGGAGAAATTTGCAATAGCGACGAAGTGCCCTTCGCTAGACATTATTAGAGTGTGTTTCGAATATAGATGCACGTGTAGACTTAGGAGCACGACACAGCTTAGTAGAGGCTTCGTCTACAGTAAAATCTACCGACAAACCAAATAAGTATTTTTGCCATATGCGTAATGAAGTGCAATAGTATTTCTGTTATCAACCTTCAGTCGCGACTACAACGAGTTTAGCGGAACTTAAGTGTAGACCAACAACATTACACCAGAAAATACGGAATTATTAGATCAATTCTGCAAAGTTCGGAAGAGCACGGTACTGCTGCATCTCAAACAGTTTGACCAGTGTACAGATTGGCAAGTCCTCTACTCTTTATTCTGTATTTAACATAAGTACTTTTATACTTTTAACCATTGCGTCACTTGTATTTTAAATCCGACTTATGCACTCGTAGTTGAATAAGTTGATAAAAAAAATGCTGCAACGAAGGAGAAGTATTTCATTTTATTGTTTTCTTCCTTTACAAGAAACATAACCTGATTTTCTAGAGATGTCGAAGTGACTGGATTTTGCCAAAATTTCAGAATTCGTACTTTTATTTCGACGCAAAAATTTCATTTTTAGAACAATGGGAGACATACAGGATTTCGCAAGCATGAAAAATTAGCCTACATTTTAAGAGTGAAGAAACTGTGGTATGTTAGTACTTTCACCTTATCACATAATTTTCTGTTGAGGAGAAATTTAATTTAAACAAAAAATAAATGTTTACGTCGTTCAATTTCTTCCATAATTCAGGAGAAAAATCGCTGGTCTAGTAGCAGGGCACGTGGTTGAAAACCGAGAAGTTGCAGGGCTGAGTCACGGAGGACCACGGAAATTGGCAGTCTTTAGTCTAAATTACACATGTTAGTGACGTGAGGAACCGCCAGGGTGGACATGTGGTTCGAATTCCGCATTAAAATGCAGACCATCTTTCCCCGACTGGATGAATGTGCTACATCTACCTCTACAGACGAACTCCGCAAGCCGCTGTACGTTGCGTGGTCGATGGTAGTACCTAGACCCTTTCCTGTGCCACTAGCACATAAAGCGAGGGAAAAACAACTGTCTATATGTCTAATTCCTCGTATCTTATCTTCGTGGTCCCTAAGCGAAATCTATGTTGAGGGCAGTAGGACCGTTCTGCAGTCAGCTTCAAATGCCTGATCACCGAATTTTCTTAGTAGTCTTGCTCGAAAACAGTGCCGCCTTCTCTCCACCGATTCCATTTAAGTTCCCGAAGGATCTTGCATGTCGTTCGATTCTGTCGGTAAGAGGTCTAACAGCCCGCCTCTGAAATACTTCATGTCTTCCTTTAATCCGACCCGGTGCGGATCCCAAACACTCGAGCAGTGCCCAAAAATAGGTCGCACTAGCGCCCTAAATGTGGTCTGCTTTACAGATGACTCACACTTTCCTGAAATTCTCCCAGTAAATCGAAAACGACCATTCGCCTTCCCTAACACAAACCTCACATGCTCGTTGTATTTCACATCGCTTTGCAACATTACTCTGAGAGCTAAATGACGTGATTGTGTCAGCAGGAAATTGCTAATACTGTATCCGAATATTACTGGTTTCCTACACATTCGCATTAACTTGCGTTTTCCGCATTTGGAGCCAGCTGCCATTCTTCACACCAACAACAAATTTTATCTAATTCAACTTGTTCCATCCTACAGTCATTCATCTTCAACGCCGCAGTATCAACAGCCTGTCCGGCAGATCAATTATGAGTATGTATACAGAAAATAAAAGTCGTACTATCACACTTCCCTGGGGCACTGAACACCCGCCGTCGAGGACGACGTACTGGGTTCTTTACTTAAGAAGTCTGCAAGACACTCGCATATCTTGGAACCTATTACTTTTGCTCGTACCTTCATTGGCTCCATCAGGGTATCGTGTAAAATGCTTTTCGCAAATCTAGAAATATGTAATCTACTTGTTGTCCATCATCTATAGTTCGCATTCGTAGACATAAACGCTTCGGTCTCTTGGAAATTTATTATATTCTAAATCAGAATATGTTCTGGAATTTTGCAGCCAAACGACTTTAAGATATTAGTCTGTAATCTTGAGCGTCCGTTCTTTTGCCCTTCTTATGTAGAAAAGTCACCTGCACTTTTTTAAAGTCATTTGGGACGTTGCGCTGGGCGAGAGATTCGCGATAAATGCAAGCTGGGTCGGGGACACGCAAGTCACCAAGTAATGTCCAGTTGAAAGACTTGCAAAAAGCTTATGAGCCACGTGCAGTCACTACTATCGATCCTCTTGAATGTCTGCTTTGGGATATGGAGATGACAGTCAGTCAATGGAAAGGAGAAAACGTATTGTCCGAGTCTGGTACACTTTCAGAGGTGCTCTCTGCTAAAACGGGAATAAAAAAGTAGTTATAAATATATAATATATTTCAGTAGCGTAATTTTATTTTTGTATTTTTATACTTAGTTTTATCTCTTTCAGTATGTATTGCATCTGAATGAGACCTTTCTACAGCGCCATGATCTTCTTTTTGCGATTGCACTGCAAGTGATTGATATATTTTCCGGCGCTGTCCCTGTTTCCCATCGCTCCTGGAGTAAAAACAACATTGACACATGTTAGCCTGGAGAAGATCAATACTTGGGCAAAACAAAATAAAAATCATTAGATTATGGAACAGAATCACACCCGTAAAGTTGCTCTCTCTTAATAAGTAGCTGACAACTGTGAATGGCTATTTCTGTTTTATGCTGTATTTCACGCTCATGCTTATTCTCTATCGAAAGGTATCGTAAATAATAAATACTGAATCAAGAAAAGATAGGCATGCCCCACAATACTGCGCTACAGAGGGCAGAGGGCGTCTCGGAAACGGAGGCAAATCTCATTATAATCTTCAACCGAGTCCGGAGCCACAGCGCATAACGCATTACCAGGTCACGGATTACGAGCACTCTCATTACGATAACATGCCCTGAAACTCGCTTCTCACAGTAATCCAGTTAGCTACTAGCTTGAAACATTTCTACTAACTTTTGAATTAGTTTTCTATTTGGTCCACTGATATTGCAGCTTTTTGTTTTGATAATGACATTTAACTTTTGGAATGAAAGTGCGATTTGCGTTATTCACCGTAAACTTCCTTTCATTTGAGAGAAGGAAAGAGATGTTCGTGGTGTTTCCCACTTTAGATAACTTAGTTTCACGATTTGTGGTGGCCTTAAAAGCACACGAGGATAGTTCTGACAGTCTAATAGACAGACATTACACAAATATATCAACTATCGTGAATTTTAAACCATACATATTTTCACCGGTAATCACCTTTCTGTGAAGGAAATCAACATTTCATACTTTCTCGATCAACCACGTCATGTAGCATGCCTTTCATATCCAAGAAGCAAATGCACACCCGACGGGTTACCGATTTTGCTCGTCTTTTACTCGGTTGTACAAGGTGAGCAAATAAAAGTGACCCGCACATGTGGGTACAATTGGACGTGAATGTATTCATATAAGCACACTCCTTGAAGCGCACGCCACATGTACGCACGCAGCGTGATCCACACCGGTTCAGAGTGTAGTGCGTGCTGGGTCAGTGTGAGTGGAGATGCTGGCAGATGTCAGTCTGCGGCCCTAGCGGTCCACTCAGGTCACCTGGTCTGTTAGTAAGCCATTACTTTGTGTGGGGAGCCGTCAAGTCTAAAACGTTTTGAGACTACCATTATAGTCTGCAAGAACTGCAGCAAAACAACTCGGGTGAGGTCGCAGCAATTCCAGCAGGTTCTAAAAGTGCCAAGAGATGAATGGTGATCACTTTCGACATATGGCCATGATCACGCTAGTACTGTATTTCCTTCCCTCTGCTGTGTTTCGTTGTACCCTGCAACTCTTCTGGGACAGTTTTACACTAATAGCCATTAAAATCGCTACACCAAGAAGAAATGCAGATGATAAACGGGTATTCAATGGACAAATATATTATGCTACAACTGACATGTCATTACATTTTCACGCAATTTGGGTGGATAGATCCTGAGAAATCAGTACCCAGAACAACCACCTCTGGCCGCAATAACGGCCTTGATACGCATGGGAATTGAGTCAAACAGAGCTTGGATGGCGTGTACAGGTACAGCTGCCCATGCAGCTTCAAAACGATACCACAGTTCATCAAGAGTAGTGACTGGTGTATTGTGACCAGCCAGTTGCTCGGCCACCATTGACCAGACGTTTTCAGTTGGTGAGAGATCTGGAGAATGTGCTGTCCAGGGCAGCAGTCGAACATTTTCTGTACGCAGAAAGGCCCGTACAGGACCTGCAACATGCGGTCGTACATTATCCCGCTGAAATGTACGGTTTAACAGGGATCGAATGAAGGGTAGAGCCACACGTCGTAACAAATCTGAAATGTAACGTCTACTGTTCAAAGTGCTGTCAATGCGAACAAGATGTGACCGATCAGTTGTAGAATTTTGGAACACGTATTATGTTCGAGTATAATGTCTTTTCTGGAGACTAGAAATCTACTCTGTAGGAATCAGCATGGGTTTCGAAAAAGACGATCGTGTGAAACCCAGCTCGCGCTATTCGTCCACGAGACTCAGAGGGCCTTAGACACGGGTTCACAGGTAGATGCCGTGTTTCTTGACTTCCGCAAAGCGATTGACACAGTTCCCCACAGTCGTTTAATGAACAAAGTAAGAGCATACGGACTATCAGATCAATTGTGTGATTGGATTGAGGAGTTCCTAGATAACAGAACGCAGCACGTCATTCTCAATGGAGAGAAGTCTTCCGAAGTAAGAGTGATTTCAGGTGTGCCGCAGGGGAGTGTCATAGGACCGTTTCTATTCACAATATACATAAATGACCTGGTGGATGACATCGGAAGTTCACTGAGGCTTTTTGCAGATGATGCTGTGGTGTATCTAGAGGTTGCAACAATGGAAAATTGTACTGAAATGCAGGAGGATCTGCAGCGAATTGACGCATGGTGCACGGAATGGCAATTGAATCTCAATGTAGCGAAGTGTAATGTGATGCGAATACATAGAAAGATAGGTCCCTTATCATTTAGCTACAAAATAGCAGGTCAGCAACTGGAAGCAGTTAATTCCATAAATTATCTGGGAGTACGCATTAGGAGTGATTTAAAATGGAATGATCATATAAAGTTGATCGTCGGTAAAGCAGATGCCAGACTGAGATTCATTGGAAGAATCCTAAGGAAATGCAATCCGACAACAAAGGAAGTAGGTTACAGTACGCTTGTTCGCCCAATGCTTGAATACTGCTCAGCAGTGTGGGATCCGCACCAGGTAGGGTTGATAGAAGAGATAGAGAAGATCCAACGGAGAGCAGCGCGCTTCGTTACAGGATAATTTAATAATTGCGAAAGCGTTACGGAGATGATAGATAAACTCCAGTGGAAGACTCTGCAGGAGAGACGCTCAGTAGCTCGGTACGGGCTTTTGTTGAAGTTTCGAGAACATACCTTCACCGAAGAGTCAAGCAGTATATTGCTCCCTCCTACGTATATCTCGCGAAGAGACCATGAGGATAAAATCAGAGAGATTAGAGCCCACACAGAAGCATACCGACAATCCTTCTTTCCACGTACAATACGAGACTGGAATAGAAGGGAAAACCGATAGAGATACTCAGGGTACCCTCCGCCACACACCGTCAGGTGGCTTGCGGAGTACGGATGTAGATGTAGATGTAGATGTAGAGACGTGTAACCAATGGCAGCCCATACCATCACGCCGGGTGATACGCCAGTATGGCGATGACGAATACACTCTTCCAATGTGCATTCACCGCGATGTCGCCAAACACGGATGCGTCCATCATGGTGCTGTAAACAGAACCTGGATTCATCCGAAAAAATTGCGTTTTGCCATTCGCCGTTGAGGACACCATCGCAGGCGCTCCTGCCTGTGTTGCGGCGTCAAGGGTAACCGCAGCCATCGTCTTCGAGCTGATAGTCCATGTTGCTGCAGACTTCGTTGAACTGTTCGTGCAGATGGTTGTTCTCTTGCAAACGTCTCCATCTGTTAACTCAGGGATCGAGACGTGGCTGCACTATCCTTTACAGCCACGCGGATAAGATGCCTGTCATCTCGACTGCTAGTGATGCGAGTCCGTTGGGATCCAGCACGGCGTTCCTTATTACCCTCCTGAACTCACTGATTCCATATTCTGCTAATAGTCATGGGATCTCGACCAACGCGAGCAGCAGTGTCGCGATACGATAAATAGTAATCGCGATAGGCTACAATCCGACCTTTATCGAATTCGGAAACGTGATGCTACGCATTTCTCCTCCTTACACGAGGCATCACAACAACATTTCACCAGGCAACGTCGGTCAACTGCTGTTTGTGTATGAGAAATCTGTTGTAAACGTTCCTTATGTCAGCGTGTTGTAGGTGTCGTCACCGGCGCCAACCTTGTGTGAATGCTCTGAAAAGCTAGTCATTTGCATATCACAGCATCTTCATCCTGTCGGTTAAATTTCGCGTCTGTAGTACGTCATCTTCGTGGTGTAGCAATTTTAATTTCCAGTAGTATTTGCCCCGTCCTGTAGTAGATAGGCGTGACGAATGTTGTTCTAGTGCTGTGCGCCTCAAAGTTTTTAGAGTCTTTTGAGTACAGCACGAGTGCGACAGCTGTTGAGCAGCGGCGTTAGTGCATCTGTATAAAGCTACAGCTTAGAATTATGTCGATACTGCGATCGAGTCTCGTCATTTATTTTCTATCCGCCTCCACAGCCGAGGTAGCTAACATATCTGTGCGGTGGCACTTAACTTGGAGGTATGCCGGTTCGAATCCTCGTGGTAGGTAAGGAGATGAAAGGCGATGATATTAAGTCCATGCTCACGAGTCTTCGCGTAAATGTCCTGGATTAAATTTCGGACCTCTACGCAGTGTTTCATGGAGTGACCTGTCTGTGGGATGGAGCCATTGAGCTGGACAGCCCTTTTGGTGCTATTCCTCTACCGTCTCCTATCATGATACAACATAAACATTATGCTACTCTCTACAAATACACTACGTTACAAATCTCACATATTCACAAGAAAAGCGGTCAATGTATGCGAAGGAAGAACTCTCTCTCCGACAGGCAGCTCGACCCACCCAACAATCTCATACGACACTTTTACATTTATTTATTTTCTGATATTGAGTGAAACATCTTTCTCGCTACATAATTAATATTTAATAGGGATGATACAGTATAATAATGATAATAATAATAATAATAGTGCTTTCATGGCGACCTACGATAAGTAAACGTAATAAAATAATTTGTCAGCGCACTCATGCACGTCTCGTAGTGAAATCTTACCGACCCACACTTGCTTCGAATAATGTACACTGTATTTACATTGCTTTTCGAGTGCCAACTGAAAGCCGTTGTGTCCCCTTTTGGTGGTATGGTATGCAGTTGCTTTCTTTACTACCTGCTGTGTTACAGATAGCTTCATTTCGATACTTCTAGTGGCAGAGTCGGTAGTTAACAGTTCATAAACGAACAGATGTTCGTCCGTTGCTGTATATTGCAGTGGTACGTCTGCTGTGTTTCTGATCTTTTGCCTCCAGGACTTTCTATAGCGAGCAAACAATAATCATACTACAGTTTGGTGCAAGGTTAGAGAAAAATTACTGGACTCAAACGTAGCTGTGGACGCTTCTTTCCTACAGTCTTAAGCCGTTGAACTACGGCGGTTGGCCGTATTAGTTAGTCTTGTGATACTTTGAACCTAAATATCTGTAAACCGCTTGTGAACTTCATCGTACTCGGCCAACTTCTGTTCCATCAAATCGTGCGAAGAACGAGCTAAATGGTGACCCGCTGGGTGTATGCATCCCTTTATACGCAATAAAGTTTAACAAATGCTACTTGGAAAGAGAACGTCCAGGAAATGAAACCACCATACGTCTACATGATTACACTGCAGTTCACATTTCAGTGCTTGGCAGAGGGTTCATCGAACCACAATAATATTATCTCTATACCATTCCACTCCCTAACAGCGCGCGGGAAAAACGAACACCTAAACCTTTCTGGTCTAGCTCTGATTTCTCTTATTTTATTTTGATGATCATTCCTACCTATGTAGGTTGGGCTCAACAAAATATTTTCGCATTCGGAAGAGAAAGTTAGTGACTGAAATTTCGTAAATAGATCTCGCCGCGACGAAAAACGTCTTTGCTTTAATGACTTCCATCCCAACTCGCGAATCATATCTGCCACACTCTATCCCTTATTACGTGATAATACAAAACGAGCTGCCCTTTTTTTGCACCCTTTCGATGTCCTCCGTCAATCCCACCTGGTAAGGATCCCACACTGCGCAGCAATATTCTAACAGAGGACGAACGAGTGTAGTGTAAGCTGTCTCTTTAGTGGACTTGTTGCATCTTCTAAGTGTCCTGCCAATGAAACGCAACCTTTTGGCTCGCCTTTCCCACAATATTATCTATGTGGTCTTTCCAACTGAAGTTGTTCGTAATTTTAACACCCAGGTACTTAGTTGAATTGACAGCCTTGAGAATTGCACTATTTATGGAGTAATCGAATTCCAACGGATTTCTTTTGGAAGTCATGTGGATCACCTCACACTTTTTGTTATTTAGTGTCAACTGCCACCTGCCACACTATACAGCAATCTTTTCTAAATGGCTTTGCTACTGATGCTGGTCTTCGGATGACCTTACTCGACGGTAAATTACAGCATCATCTGCGAACAACCTAAGAGAACTGCTCAGATTGTCATCCAGGTCATTTATATATATCAGGAACAGCAGAGATCCCAGGACGCTTCCCTGGGGAACACCTGATATCACTTCTATTTTACTCGATGAATTTATTTTGGAACGAAGAGTGAGAAAAGCACCACTGAATACGGCCACGGAACTGCCCGCCGCATGTCCTGCAGAAAATGACAATGAAAATCACAGAATTGCAACGCTGAGTGGGTGGGAATGGGAGAGTGGAAGGTGGTTTCACCGGTCAAACGTCAGTCAATCATTTATTAATACACTGTCTAGTCACATTAATGTGAACACCTGTCAAAGGCCTGAACAAATACCTTTTGTGGCGCGGACAGTTGTGGAACGTTCAGGAAGACAATCAGTGTGCTTCTGGAAGATATCGGCTCCAGCTGCACCAGGTTTCTCTGTTGAGGATGCTTCACGCGTATAGCCGATTCTCAATTGGGCTTAAATCAGGGATTTGGTGGCCAGAGAATTACGCAAACTGATTCTGGTGCTCTTAGAACCACTATTGTACTACTAGCGGTAGTGATCGTCACTTGCCAAGGGACAGCAAACTATGCAGGGGTAGACATGGTCTCCAAGAATATTTGCATTTATCCATTGTGCCTTTCAAAATGACGAGGTCACTCAGGGGATGCTCTGTGGACTGGACCGATTGTTGCAGGATGTTTGCTTTCGGACGTTTCAAATCGTTCACGCCACCGACCATTTGTCCGATGGAGCGTAAGACGTCAGTCACTTGAAAATGCCACCTGTTGTCAGTCAGTGGACAGTCAATTACGGTGTAGGCGTACAAATTCTAGCCTCCGTCACCGATGAACAGCAGCCAGCATCGGTACACATACCACGCGCCTGCAGCAGAGGCCTTTACTCAGCAACGTTCGCTGAACGGACGTTGACGAGAAACTGTTGGTTGCCACTTGGTCCATCTGTGTGGTCAGTTCCCAACAGCTACCCGTCTGTTCGCCCGTACACATCTCCACAGCCGTTGTTCACACGTGTCATCTGTGGCCAAAGGCGGAACGACACAGATATGACATAAAATACACCAGGAAAGTAAAAGCAAAGCCATATGAACTACAGTGGTGGACTAAAGAACGTCGCTCACACATATGATCAACCTCTTGCAGGCTTGTGTACTGAACAGCTTACACTCCTTACTGGTGACTCCGCAGCGACAATCCGGGTGCTACATTCGGTACACGCACCAAGGCAGTGATAGGCCGACAGCCTGCACCCGACGCGTGTTACCTCACACCATCAACGTGTGCGCCGACCTCCTTGCGCTCCGGCGAGAAGTGGCAGACAAACAGACAGCCTGCACGCCATGCATACTGCTCAGGACTGTGGTCGTAGCACAGCGGTCGCGGCCCCAACTCCAATACACAGGCTCGCTGCTACCCAAGGCAATCCAGCGGACCGTGTGCTCCCTGCATGGTTCGTATACAGGATCGTGTCTGAGAGCGCACAGTAACCGACGACGCTTCACTTCCGCCTCAGTTTCGCAAATAAAAAGCGAGTCAGTGTACGTGTGGCAATCCTGTCTGGTATCGATTGCCAGAGACGTGCTGTCACTGCTCAAGCATTCTGAGACCTTTCAGATTTGAACTATGAGTACGACAACACTGACAAGACGGCAGGACAGTATTATGTAGCTACTTTACGTTAACAGTGTAATGTTATAAAGAAGACCATTTGATAATGGGATAAGTAATCTTACCAGGTAATATCCTCATGTACTTCGTCGTATGCACTGTATGACCTTATAATCGCACCCCTATTAAAAATGTGCTTTCAATTGATTTGGTGAAGTAGCCTCTAGTATTTGTGGTTTACATGGTAGGTGAGGTGAGCCTGCATATTGCCAAGGTTGTTTCGACTACACTGCAGAACTTCCGCTAGGAAGCACTTACACAATCTCCATACAATTCCGCTCGATCCCAATGCGAGTCTGGAGGCCTGAAGAAAGACATTTTCTTTGAACGAAGAGGTGCGTGTCATAGTATTATCATGGTTCCGCAGGCAACCGAAATCATTTTTTCGTGAAGGCATTGATCGTTTTGTCTCACAATTGGATAAATGTATTATTGTATTGTATGTTATCTGGGGACCTAGAAGCGATGGAGAGGCTCCGTCCCTGTTACAACCACTGTGGCCGGCCCACAACTCCACGACGACTACCGCAGTCCACTTCATTTCCGCCGCCCCACACTGAACCCAGGGTTATTGTGCGATTCAGTTCCCCCCCCCCCCCCCCCCCCCCCACACCCCACCAGGGAACATCTCACACCAGACGATTGTAACCTCTATGTCTGCGTGGCAGAGTAATGGTGGTGTACGCATACGTGGAGAACTTGTTTTCGCAGCAATCGCTGTAGTGTAGCTGTGTAGCTGAGGCGGAATAAGGGGAACCAGCCCGCATTCGCCGAGGTAGATGGAAAACCGCCTAAAACCACCCACAGACTGTCCGGCTCACCGGACCTCGACGCAAGTCCGCCGGGCGTATTCGTGCCGGGGACCAGGCGCTCCTGCCACTCCGGTAAATGTATTAACATTTATGGCGATTAATTTTGAAATAATAAACAGTTTACTTACCTTTTTCCATCTGTTTCGTTTTAATTTCGCTGCCCACTCTAGATACCATCTAGTTTTCCAGTGATACACGTGTGAAATGAGAAGTAACTATGCAATACAATGTACGACTGGGAAATAAATTTATTCTTGGATCGAGCCGGCGGCTGTGACCGAACGGTTCTATGCGCTTCAGTCCGGAACCGCACAGCCGCTACCGTCGCAGATACGAATCCTGACTCGAGCATGGATGTGTGTGATGTCCTTAGCTTAGTTAGGTTTAAGTACTTCTAAGTCTAGTGTACTGATGACCTCAGATGTTAAGTCCCATAGTGCTTAGAGCCATTTGAACCATCTTGGATAGAATCAGCCTTGAGGAAACAAAACAGTTTTTACTTCTATCACGGACATGTTTCGCTCAAGTTACAGCATCATCAGTCAGCCTTCTCAAGGCCCAGCTGTTGCTCATGACAAAGGAGGAGAGTAGCAAGTTACATGGTTAGGTTTTCCGAGCGCTTTTTTAGTTTTATTGCATGCTTGTTTACATATCTAAGAGATGTAGTCTAGTGTTTTAGTAACCTGTGTAGCGTAGATGTACACAAGATATAGCGGAGTTGCCACTTGTTTTGAATAACTAGCGGCCATTGGAAACATATCAGTCATGCTCCAGCTGCCTGCCTCTTGGGACACGTCAAGAGAACAGCAAGTTAGGTAGTTGGCTTTTTCTACATTCTTTTACTGTTTAATTCCCAAATTAGTAGCAGAAGAAGTGATAGGAGGTAGAAGTGCTGTGTGCGGACGCAGGCCACCTTTCGCGAAGAGCTGAAGACGGTGTTGGCAGCAGTCAGCCGCCTGAAACCTGCTGCCTCGAGGTAGATGCGGCGGAGAATCTGGTGTGTCACGTGGGATACCTTAAGTTTCACCCACGGGCTCTGCTAGCCAGGCACTTTGCAGCATACCAGATGCAGGAAATATGTCCTCACCACAGAGTGACAGACGGGTCTAATGCTATCATATAGGTCGCAGAGGAGAGTCAAAGTGGGGATTGCCGTCTCTGTTCGCCCTTTCATCCTATTAATGTCTGCCTCGATAGCTGAGTGGTCTTCATGAGAAGGGATTGCCGTCCTACAGGCCCGGGTTCGATTGCCGGCTTCATCATCATTTCATCCCCATCCGGCACTCAGGAAGCCCAATGTGGCGTCGAAGACCTGTACCAAGGCGGCCGGACCTGCCCCGTAAGGGGCCTCCCGGCCAATGACGCCAAACGCTCATATCCTATGAATGGACAGCTGGCTGCTCTTTCAGCCGAGAAGACACACGGGCGCACGTGACGACTAGTTATTGGAGAGCTCCAACGCCAGGAGGGTTATAGAGCTCGTTAGGAAAATAGTGTTCAAGGTTGTAAAGAAATCCGATGTGCGTTCAGTATGTTTGTCAGTGTGCCTCACCCCGTAAGCCACCAGAAAGTTGTCACTCATGTCGTCACCAATGATTCGCGCCGCTTCGGTTCGGAGGCCATCCTCATTTCGTAGTGGTCGATGGCGGAAGTGCCGAAGGCTGCTAGCTTCACTCTCTGGACGCCATCAGATTTGCAGTATTTGTCTCGTACCCGTAATTGATCAGCGTCTTTTGATTTGGAGCCGAGTGCAGGGTCTTAACCAGAGGTATGTAATGGTCTCGGTGGCCGAGCGGTTCTAGGCACTTCACTCCGGAAACGCGCTGCTGCTACGATCGCAGGTTCGAATCCTGCCTCGGGCATGGATTTGTGTGCTGTCCTTAGGTTAGTTAGGTTTAAGTAGTTGTAAGTTCTAGGGAACTGATGACCTTAGAAGTTAAGTCCCATAGTGCTCAGAGCCATTTGACCCATTTCTTGTAATGGTCTGCGCTGCAGATCTCTGGGCCTGTGTTGCGGAGTGGAGAAATGTAGGATTTCCCTTGATAGGTCAACGGGGCACTGCACACAGGAAGCAGCTTTTAAATTTTCGCGTATAAGAGTGCTGCGGCGTATAGATAGTCGTTTCCCCCTCGTTCCTTTTGCGAATGGCATAGGAAAGGATCTGGCTAGCAGTGGTATGTGGCGTTCTCTGAAGTATATCTTATGGTGGCCTGTAGAGTGTGTATGTAGATGTAGATTCAGAGAAACATGTCTGGATAAAAAAGAAAAAAAAATGTTCAACCAAAAACAAATTGATTCATAAACAAACACGGACACAAGAGCGTCAACCTTCAGATGAATATGACCGAGAACTTATGTTAATGGAAAATTCTTCCCAGCGAACCATTCTGTATGAGCCAGTATTCTACTCGTATTATGATACGCGCAGAGCTGTCATTCCTATAGCATTTTTCGTTGGTTTACAGTTAGTAAACGTTCATTACAACCGTCTTTCACCTCACTAGCACTTGGAGAAACGTGAACTTCCACCCATCTACACAAGTCGACAGCCTCCCACTAATCTCACTGTAGATTCTAAACACGCCATTAGAAGCGCTCTCCAAATGGAAAAGATATATATTTATTAATTAATTCAGATTAAGTTTCTCCATTTTTTAGGCCCACTGTTGGCTAGGAATTCTCTTCTTGTCTTTTTGTTTGGGTAAAACGTAGGAATGATGCCAATGTCGACGATGTGGTTGATTTCTCTTCGAGATGGGATACTGGGTTAGCGAGGTGTCGAATGATTTGACGTAAATTCCAAGATGTGGTGGGATGCTCCGCCGAACTTTTACTATCTGTATTCCTACAATTTCAATATGAACAGTTGCCTAACGGATACTTGCACAGCACAGAAACTAAACTATTCGGCTGTCCCGATGTCTGTGACACTTACCCAGATTGAATTTCTTGAAATGGAGTAGGGTTGTTTCGACGAATTCTCGACGATCTGCTGTTCGTCACATTCTCACTTCACTATACTTCGTAGAATGATACGTAGGAGGAGCAGACAAGATTACTGCATCGTTTTCGTCAACTCTGGGCCACACAGCAAGTCTTGTAAGTACTCCGCTGTCTTTTATACAGTTCATGCCATGTTTCACGTTTCAGCAGATACCCGCACAGCTTGCGCCAACTTCTCCAGTGATGCTTGATTATACTCAAGCTCTTAATTAAGGAAAACTAAGAACGAGAGGCTGGCCACTTTCAGTGGAGGGAGTCGGCGGCTTCAAGTTCCTCTGTGCTGTTATCCCGATCTCTAACAAAAAATCTGAAAGTTGTGTAGTGGAGTGCATTTTGTGCGAAATGTTCTGACAGAGAACATCTAGGTTCTTGAACACTACAGCATGCCCATCTATGTCTCAATAAGATTGCAGTGTGACACTGGTTTAGCAGTATCTGAGGATATTCATCCACAATCTATATTTAATAAGTGAAGTTCGTATATTTCTATAATTACAAAAGTACTGCTCTTCTGGAGTTACTTATTTTATTTCTTCCTTACACGTTTAGGCGTTTCGTCAACATCAAAGAAACAGAACACTGTTGACAAAAAGTGTCACGACCAACTTACTGTTAAGAGTAAGGCTGACCGCGACGGATAAGTGACAGATAACATTAATATGTGTGGTCAAGATGAGAGTTTCAGTACAAGAGAAGAAAGAGGTTCAAATATAGCGAACAAATAATTGAAGTAATCGGGCCCGAGTGCTACTGTCAGACGAAGAACTTCACCGCTTGATGCAAATATTAAGACGAATGGCGCTTTTTTTTAAAGAAAGAAAGATAGGAAAGAGCGCTACGAATGAGACGGTCGATCCTCCTAAGCCAAAAACCGTATTTACGAGATAGCGTGTGTTTTTATCGACTTTGTGGCCTTAAAGAGGAACGCCGTGGACGGATTGTTGCTTTCACTGTCTGCGACTTGTTCTGTCTCACCTCCAGCCACTGTCTCCCACTGGTGCACCACCCTGTGGCTCAACAGCGATATTAAACCAGTTGAGAATGGTATTTCACTCAGCTCTGTTACTTTCAACACGCCTCCTTGGGTGCTATATCAGATTTCTCACTGTCCCTTACTCCCATATGTCTTTTCCCAGCAGAATGCTACCTCCTCGCTCTTTTTTCTATGCATAATTACCATTTGGACATTCTGGGATTACACTTAGTCGTCGCAGGTATCATTACACGTATTTATGTGACGTATTTGTCCCTTGGATACAAAATGCTTACAAATTTGTTAGTAAAGAAAATTATAAGTAATCTGTCAGTATTCAAATGCTGTACTCACCTCAGGTTCCTGCAGTGTTCTTTCATCATACTGTTGTCCTACGTTTTCATTAAAATATTGTGTAACTAGCTCATAAGAAATTATAGCAGATGTCACGAGATACGTAGCCATGTTGCATAGCACAAGGTAAACCACAGTCTAAACACAGAAGAAAAGGCAAGAAAACTGTGCAAAATTGTTGTCTTTCAACAGATGATCACATTTAAGCTTTTCTGAGACGGTGACCTCTGTTGTGACAGAATGTCCCACAGTGAAAATTTTATAACTCTCACTGGTACATGACAAAGGACCATTAAAATTTCATAACATTGTCTCTCTGAATCTCTGTGGTACACGATAAATGAAAGTGCAAAGAGAATTTATTTATGTTATAGTACCCTCTGTCCTCAGCTTACTGCGCACTCATATTAATATAACACTGTATTAAATTATCATATGTTGAGTTATTATACGACAACGCGATAAAACGGTTATCTAAGTGAGGTTTAAGTGGAATTTTGATACTGAAAGATTTAGATATGACAAAGTGCGTAGCTAATTTTTGAATGAGTCGTATACCTGAGAATGTCGCTGTTTACACGCTTACGACACCGGAATTTAGTAACTGTATGTTTGTTACATTGCAGCTGTACTGTATTAAATATACTGCAATCATTTATTATGAATATCTATGGAGTGAACATTCAAAGGTGAAGACCAGAATTTTTGTCGTCAATATATACTACCTCAAAACTAATGTGATTGCGGTATGGGCTAAATATCGCCCGTAAGTCTTTGGCAGATTTTGAATGTCATTACATCGTTAGTACTGACTGATCACGTTAAAAAGTACTATGATTTGCTCATATGCTCAGATGCGACTTTTTTTTATTACAGGGAGAGAATAGATAGTCACTTATATTTTTGGTTTTCGACTGAACTTTATCATATTGTCCAGTCTCTCTTTTAATAAAGTACATTGCGATGGCGTTGCGAAACGCACGCCAAATTGAAAGACATCTGATTTGGAGTTGTGTCGTGCAGTAAATTAGCTATTTACCAGGGCTTATTTATTTATTTTGTTACGAACGCTGCCCTTGCCGTTTTATTTTTTTAACACTAAATTTTTATCCTTGGTTCATCCTTAGGGTAATTACAATACGTATTAATTACATTCTTTTTATAGGTATTAGGGGTAATTTTAGCTACTGCAATTATCAAACACAATGATTAGGAAATCTGTGTCATTCGGACATAATTAGTCATTTATAAATCTAACCTGCACCTCCAAAATGCTCGAAATATGTAGACAATCAACACACTGACTAGAAAAATAGTTCAAATGGCTCTGAGCACTATGGGACTTAACATCTTGACCATAGAACTTAGAACTACTTAAACCTAAATAACCTAAGGACACCACACAACACCCAGTCATCACGAGGCAGAGAAAATCCCTGAGCCCGCCGGGAATCGAACCCAGAACCCGGGCGCGGGAAGTGAGAACGCTACCGCACGACCACGACCTGCGGACACACTGACTAGCAGGGAATTGCCGAATGAACCTAAGACTTACTGATATATGGTCATACAGTCCCGTAATTCAACCATGTGATGTCAAGTCTTTATTCCATTGCTCCCATATACTTTTCAACACATAAACCCCCCTTTTGCCGGCCGCTGTGTCCCCCCCCCTCATTGAGGAGAGTGAACTAGAAAAAGAACATAAACGACACGTCGAATGTTGAGGGATTACTAGAGGGTATCGTGACGTTGAGTACCAGATCTCTGGGCACTTTGATGCGACAGTGGCCCGATATTGCACTGGAAGGGAACGTGAGGACAGGCATACCCGTCGTCAAGGTTAAGGGTCAACCACGTCTTACCAAAATAATCGAGTGTCGCATTATTGTGTACTAGGCACATCGCAACCCCTTTACTTCTGTGTCTGCGATCAAAGAACAGGTTATCGACTCCCTTCAACGAAGAACTGCGATACTGTGTTTTCCTGGGTGACCATCTTTAGTGAGTATGTTAGCGATCTGGGAAAGGGTCCCATTCTTCCAATGTTCTGGAGAGACACAGCGCTGTTACTCCGGCGTGACGGTGTGAGGAAGCATAGGGTATGACTTCTGGTCACGGCAGGTACTGATTGAGGAACTCTGACGGTACAATGGAACGTAACAGACATCCTGTGTGCTCATGCCTTAGCTATCATGCGACAATATGTTGGTGCCATTTTTCAACAGGACTATTCTCGACCACACATGGCTCTGTGTAAACTCTCTGCCTGATGCCTGATGTCAGCGAGATACCCAGATCTGTACCCCATAGAACACATGTGGAACCAGCTCGGACGTAACTCCATCTTAGTGCCAATATCCAGGACATCAAGATCCAGACTAGCTTGCGTCTGCAGAGGATGCAACCGTTTTATGACACCTTCCCGACCGAATCGGTGAATACATCCAGAACAGAGGAGGTGTAACGTTATACTGACAAGTGGCCGTATACTGCGAAGTTCTTTGTAAATTTTACTCGATACAGTAAGCACTGAAATTGCATCACACACGCTCTCAAAACGTGGTATTTCATTTTGGTTCTTCCTACCTTTGTGGATGCTTCCACTTTCTTGTCAGGCACTGAATGCCAGAGGATGAAAAGTTACGTATCACAAAAGACTAGCTACCACACCAGTAAGAGGGAGTTTCAAATGGCTCTAAGCACTGTGGTATTTAACATCTGAGGTCATCAGCCCCCTAGACTTATAACTACTTAAACCTCACCAATCTAAGGACGTCACATACATCCATGCCCGAGGCAGGATTCGAACCTGCGACCGTAGCAGCAACGCGGTTCCAGACTGAAGCGCCTAGAACCGCTCGGCCAATCCGGCCGACAGGGGACTGTGACCTCAGATGTTAAGTCCCATAGTGTTAAGAGCGTCCTTCGCAGCCATAAGAATTATACAAGTATTATGTTTTCTTTACTAATCAATACTTGCTGCTACACTGTGCGAACGTCTATGTCGATGCCTTTTTTCTCCCAGTATCCTATGTTGGACCGTGGAGTTTTCCACTTTGGACCTGTTGACGCCACTTATATACGCTACCAGAGCTGGTGACAACAACGCTAATGAACTCTGGTGGTCGTTCTACTTGTTACAGTGAACTGGAACTCTGATCATTTACATACCCGTAGACGGTGAGTAGGCTACGTGTACGAACCTACACTGACGTCCGACCATTTCCTCTGGGGACTTTACAGTTTCTGTTAGGCAGTGTATTTCCATCTGCATTGGCAGCATCAAGAATTTCACCATTGCTACTATCGGTATTGGTAATAAATGTGTTAATTCTGAGCAAATCGGCGTAATATTAAAGTTTCTGTTTTTAGACTTAGTGTAAACATCAGCGTTCTACAAAAGTCGCTTGCATTTTTGTTTCATGTTAGCGCCATGGTTCAAAAATGTTCAAATGTGTGGGAAATATTATGGGACTTAACTGCTAAGGTCATCAGTCCCTAAGCTTACACACTACTTAACCTCAATTATCCTAACGAGAAACACGCACCCATGCCCGAGGGAGGACTCGAACCTCCGCCGGGAAGAGCTGCACAGTCCATGACTGTAGCGCCGATACCGCTCGGCTAATCTCGCGCGGCGAGCGCTATGGTGACTCCACTGATATCTGCACTCGACGGATACTATCATGGCGCGGAATAATCGAAGAACACAGCAGTGCGCATGGACTTAATAGTTGCTGAAACATGACACTGTACTTACGCATTGGTTGACACATAAACTGACAGCTGTTTGTACTGGAATTTTGGGTCTGAATTCATTGCTCGTTACAAAATTATTATAACGTGTATATAAGATGTTGTACATTAGTGCGCACTTAAATTGCCCGTAACAGGACTATACGCTGATGTTTAAGAATACCGGCTCAATGAACACCCGATGCAATATACCTGAGTCTACTGTGAGAATCTTTAAATGACCGATATCACTCACAGACGTTTGGTAAACTTAGCCAAACCAGATTAGAGAAAAGTCCCGTGAAGTAGCGTCGGGTGCCTTGTTAGCCGAGCGAATAGGGGTACATCAGTTATTTCACCGTTGTGGACCAAGACCAAGCGAGATGTACTGAACTAGACATCTATTGTGCTGGGACACCACGTTGTTCGATAATTGTTTCTTGGCAATTAGCTAGTTAAATTACAACATACAGCTATACCGTCTCAAGATAATTGTTGATTTTTTTTTCTAAATACGAGTATTGCCCAATTAGGGAATCATTAATTACGTAGTCTGCTACCATGCACTACTTCCGTTGTAGTATGCGAAGTATTTATCCCAAAACTTCAAGCATTGTGTTTGTTTAGCACGTCAGAAACCGGAAGGGGAATTTGTCGGAATGGGGACGTGATCAAGGAAATCGCCATTCTCATTTAAACTTCCACAAACGCACAGACCGAACTGAATCCGTTGTTTGTCGTCACCAAGTATCGACGCTCTCAGCGTCTGGGAACGGTACAGATGTAGCTGTGAGGGCATTTCGAAGCCCTCGATGTTCGTTCACTTTAAGCGGGTTCCTGCAAAACACCGATCGGACCATCTTTTTTTCGTTTTCTTGTTCAAATGGCTGTTAACACTATGGGACTTAACATCTGAGGTCACAGTCCCCTGTCGGCCGGATTGGCTGAGCGGTTCTAGGTGCTACGATCTGGAACCGCGCTTCCGCTACAGTCGCAGTTTCGAATCCTGCCTCGGGCATGAATGTGTGTGATGTCCTTAGGTTAGTTAGTTTTAAGTAGTTCTAAGGGACTGATCACCTGAGCAGCTAAGTCCCACAGTGCTCAGAGCCATTTGAACCATCATCAGTCCCTTAGACTTAGAACTACTTAAACCTAACTAACCTAAGGACATCACACACATCCATGCTGGAGGCAGGATTCGAACCTGCGACCGTAGCAGCAAGGCGGTTCCGGACTGAAACGCCTAGAACTGCTTGGCCACAGCGGCCGGTGTCTTCGTTTTGGCTTCAGTCACTTCAGTTACGCACAGAATAGGTTTCTGCAACAAAGTATGTGCCAAACATATTCTCTAACCCAGATTATATGATACCCAAGGTTTAATTACCCAGATGTCTACTGAAAAATGAACTCACTCATGCTTGATTCTATGCTTCCGCAACTTGCATGGTACTCAGATCCATGCCAGTAGCGCGTAACACTTACCATTGACAGGACCAAAGATTCAACCTGTCACAGGAATCCTCTCTTCCCTACCAGAATCTGCGGCGATCCTAAGAGATGGAAGAAAACTTCGACAACATTTTCACTTGGTGTAGTGAATTATAGCTCCCTTTAAAAACGATTAATGCGATATAATATGTAGAAACCAATGGATATCTTTTACAAGATTAGTGATGAACATTACGAACACGTCAAATCATTTGTGTATTTAAGAATTATGCTCACGAGCGATATAAAATGCTTCACAAAATTCATAACAGAAAACCGTATTGGGTTCTTTTATTGTACTATCTGTTTTAGTTAGAAACCATCATTTGGTACAAAACTCGAACAAATTAACCTTACATATTACGAAGCCCACCCGGTTAGCCGTGCTATCTAACGCACTATTTTCCGGGCGGGAAGGCGTGCCGGTCCCTGGCACGAATCAGCCCGGCGGATTTGTATCGAGGTCCGGTGAGCCGGCCAGTCTGTGGATGGTTTTTAAGGCGGTTTTCGATCTGCCTCGGCGAATGCGGGCTAGTTCCCCTTATTCCGCCTCAGTTACACTATGTCGGCGATTGGTGCGCAAACACTTTCACCACGTACGCGTACACCATAATTACTCTACCACGCAAACATTGGGGTTACACTCGTCTGGGGGCCGAACCGCACAATAATCGTGGGTTTAGCGTGGGGCGGCTGTGGGGTGAGTGGACTGCTGTAGCCTGTAGTGGGGTTGTGTACCAATGAGGGATACGGCAGGGACGAAGCCTCTCCGTCGTTTCTAGGTCCCCAGTCCAGTACAATACAATAAAATACATATTACGAAATTGGAGCCATAGGAATGCTACTATTGACTCATTTTCGTAATGCGTAAGGTGTATTTGTTAAAGTTTCGTATCAGATGATAGTTTGTAACTGAGACCGGTAGTACAGTAAAAGAATCCAATACTGCTTTTTGTTACAAATTCAATGAAACTTATTTGCGCTCTTGAGAAGTCAGCACGTCGTTATAAGCCGCATCCATTATAAGAGAAACGCCAGAGGAGAAAGCACTATGTAGTTCTCACGGAATCTTGCTGGGTACATATAGAGAGGCTGTATTCGAAGTAAACAATGCACCATTCTGCTGTCGCCATCGTAGATCTCGCGTGGGGTCTATGAGAATAAGATGAGAGAGAGGTTAGGACGCGCACAGAGACACATGGACAATCAATTTTCTTTCACTCAGCACGCAAATGGAACAGGATAGAGAACTGATAATTTTGACATCATGCACTGTACAGCCACTTGTGGAGTAGGTATGTAGATATAACTGTGACGAAAGATGGGGGTTTGATGCACACTGTTGAGTAGTTCGTCTTTGTACCACCTTCAATTGGCCTCCGTAAATATGTGTGAGTGAGTGTGTACTTGCAAATTTGCTCTGTTTTCTTTTCCGACTTCATAAAATACGCTCGACTTCAGTGCCCCCCACTTAATACGTCGTTCCGTCAGCGTTTCAGAGAGCGTCGCTCATGTGTTTCCTGACACCATCTCTCATTTTGTTTCCTTTCAAGTCTCCTATCCATGCATCCAATTATTTATGCAGTGGCAACGATCTGTCTTTGTTCCTCAAAGTGAAATATATGTCGTGCTCATTATTTTCGTAGTTTTTCTCTTTTGTTATGAAACTGAATTTTGCTTCACGCCACGTAATAGCATTTAGCGTCACAAACGAAGGGAGAGTGGTGGTGAGTTATTTGTGGCTGTCGCTCGCCCACGGTAGCGGCTCGCTATCATTCAGCTGCGCTGCCAGCTAACTCTGATTACTCGCGCCTTTGTTGCGCGCTGCACAGATTTTGCCTTCCGTCACGGTTCATGAAATTTACCGCGCGTGTGATGCAGCACAGGAACAACGCCGCTGTTAAGATTAGACGCGTGTGTGTTACCAGCAAATTACAATGAACTTAACCTGCTTGACAGCTTAACTTCCTTTCCTAGAACCATATGATTATACTATAATACAGAACACCTAATTTTTATCAATTAATTTGCAATTAATTGTAAATTACTCTGACGCCAATGACTACCCTTCCATGTATTATCTCTAACAATAGCAAAGAATACGGATTGTGAATGTGCTTCCCTCCCAGCTACCTCAGTTATTGTGTGTACAATGTACATTATCAGTGATTTGATGTTATTTATGTAGAACATTTTAACAACAATAAACGTATGTATGATTTACGCTAGTTTCACGATATACACAGCTTCACTCTCTTCTTACGTAGACGCAGTTATGTAGTTAAGGACACATTAATGTGTCGATGACATGCATATTATCAGATGACTTTCGGTTTCGACATATGCTAAAGCACAGGGTATGGAATATATTATTATTTCTGGCATTTTTATTCTTGCTGTATGCGTGGCATGATGTGAATGGATGGCATTTTATGTATTTTGTATTTCGCAGTATTTCCTCTTCATAATGGCCAGAATTTTGAAGTCAAAGGCAAAAATGGTGTCTTTTCCAAAGTTTAACTGCTTTCAGAGGTTAGACTTTAACGTCCATCTGATAAGTAATGTCATTAATTTTTGTTGTTTTAGAATGTAGCTACAGTGATTTAGTGAAGCAACGAAGAAACTAAATGAACATATTCAGACGGGACCCGAGTTTCTGACTGCTTGAATCAGCATACAAATAACTTTTCAAAATCTTAGAGGTGACACCTTGTTGGTCGCACACGTAAGAACAGTCTCAGTTTTTGCACCCTCTTTCATTCAAGTTGTGTTGCATTCATGTTTATTTAATTAATGTTGCACAGTTTACTTGCACATTTATCTATCGCATGTATTCGTTCCGAGTAAATAACATGCCACGAGACTTTTAAGTATCGTTCCGTTACTGTATGGGATGTTCCATTCCTCCGTGCCTTCTTTCCTGCACACAGTTCAAGCTGAATCGATAGTTTTAGAATTCCTCAAATATCTTATTCTAAGAGAGGTAGTCGGAAGTGACACCAAGTGGCCAGTACATTTTGACCCTCACCAGGTTTTCCTTCTCACGTGCTGATCGAATCCAGCTCGTGCCATGTCGGCGGTATGCGTAATCCTTGAATTCCTTACTCCCAGATACGTTTCGTTAGTCCTGTGACTTCAAAACTTGTGCGGGAGCAATACATGCCGCTGACTTTTACGGCAACAGTATGTTTCCGACATTGATAGGTTAGATGTTTCTACGTTTGTCACAATGTATTCACATAGACTGCAAAATTAAATTGCGATCTGTGCTGAGTGGAGAGATAAACTCTATTTTACTACGAGTTGTTTTTCGTGTTGCTCATATGAATTTGCATTAACGATAATTTAATACATTTTCTCACTGCATTGTGCCGTCACCATACAGCGGAAAAGAAGCGAACGCCGTGATTATCTTTTTTCCCGGAGAAGAGCAAAGTGTCATTTGTGTTTATAACCGTTTCCATTCAGAGGACGTACACAACAAATGCAAAGAAGAAAAAATGTAACATTTATATCTAATGACATTCAGTAAGGAAAGTAACGAGTGACGAAAATTTTGTAACGGATAGGTGCTCGACAATACGGAATATGTATGTTACAAAATCTAGTCGCTAATTTTAAGGCCATCCTCAGGAACAACATTAAATTTTTTGCAGAATTTAATATTTGAATACGTTTAAAATGTTAAAAGATAAGATTAATTAGAAATGAAGTATTTAATCAGCAAATAATGCTGCGCAATCAGTTCTAATAGTAAGAATTACAAGATAACTATAGCATAAGCATAGAGTTTTTCTAGTAAGTAACGAATACGCATGTACTCCTTCCCACTATTACGTCGCGCGAGTTCGGAGATAATAAAAGAATTTACGTCGCGTACGAAACATAAAAATTTTTCGACGTGCTTACCGTAGAGACAGGAGAACACGGTCAAAAGTTGTTCTTCAGTTTTACGTTACTCAGTGACTGACAAAATACCCGAATGGCCTCCAGAGTACAAAGGAGAATTTGATGAAGAAGTCGCGTCAGTTGTATTTAGTGGTATTGGTTTTACTCTTCATTGCATTCGAATCCAGACAGCTTCATCTTCAGACACTTTAACAGGACGCCAATCTACGTTACCCGCCGCGTCGGCCATAAACCATGGATGTACGAGGGCTGACCAGTATGGAACAGACTTTTGGTATATAGCGGCCATAGTCACGGCTAAGGCCGATATATTGGTGCCATAACGTTTCTAAACGCAGTAGGCGTCCAGCGGTTGTTGCGTGCGGTCTGTGTCTGTGCTACTTTGCTTTCTGTGACGCGGTAAAATGTGGGCTGCTATAGAAAGTGCCGCCACCCGTGACGTGCGTTCTGTGACGGTTTTCGTTGGCAAAAAACTACAATCCAACTGAGATCTATAACGACCTTTGTGATGTGTACGGAAAGAGAAGAAGAAGAAGAAGAAGAAGAAGAAAAAAAAAGAAACGGCCGTACCAATGTTCACTATGAGGCCCGCAGTTATAGGCCTTGCTTTCTGACGGTGATGAAAATAAACGACAAAATTCTTGAAAATCGTCGTTTTACCATTACGGAACTTTCGCAACATTTTCCTCAAATTTCACGGAGTACGGTGCCTGAAACTGTGTAGGAACAGCTTGATTACCACAAATTTTGTGCTAGGTGAGTTCCCAGTATCCTAACGAAAAACTTCAAGAAACAGAGATAGGCTGCAGCACTGGTATCCCTGGAAGAGTACGAGAAAAATGATGACAAAGTTGACGATCGTGCTGTAACAAGGGACGAAATTTAGCGAAGCTTGTCAGTTCTAAAACAAAAGGCAGTCGATGAAATGGGGACATACAAATTTTCCCAAGAAACCAAGGAAGTGGTTGCAAAGGGAGTGATCCTCGATGATTTCCTCTAACGTGTCACCACAGTTAACTGAGAGAGGTACTAGCGAACACTGCCAAAATTAAGGAGGGCGATACAAAACAAACGTCGGGGGAAACTTACCGCAGAAGCTTTTTTTTTTCGCGGCGAAGCACACGCACACGCGACCCACAATCAACCGTACTAGTGCGCTCGCTCCTACGGGGTTTTCGAAGGGTGGGAGGGAGCCGTGGTGTCTGATGATCTACCATTCAACCTAGATTTGCCGCCGAGCGACTACCATCTCTTCCCAGCAACGAAGGCGTCTCGTTACACAACGCTTTTATACTGACGCCGAACTGCATGCCGTTATAAACCAGTGGCTGCAATCGCAAGCGGCTAATTTCTACAGAGATGGTAATGAAAAACTTGTGCCATGGTATGGTAAGTGCCTCGATTTGTGTGGCGACAGTGTAGAAAAATAGTTTAAAAGTGTACCTTTAAAATGTAGATATTAAAATGTAGTTTTTCCGTATTGTTAATTTTTTATTTCAAAATGTCTATTACTTTCTAGATAGCCCTCGTACAAATATGATATCAAAGGAAGCGGATCAGCAATGTCATTTTAGTCGTTTTTGTTGCTAATAACGCGTAGTGAAGTGCTTTTGTGGCCTGAGAACGGTTTTCTACGTGTACGTCTACACTCAACAACCAACAATCTGTTGCTATTCACCGCATATGTAATGTACCTTTTGCGATGTGATACAGTTTATCGTTCTTTAAAGAAGGATGTCTTTATCACCCGTACTTATTTTGACATCGGCTAAACTATGATTTAAGCCTGTATCAAACTTCTGCAGATTATCGATTAATCTGTTGAAACAAGTGAAGAAAAATTAAATTATGTGGAGCTGACAACAGATTTTTATTTTGGTGAAAAGAACACACACCGCAGCTGCTGAACAGTAGCTATGAACAAAAACTGATGAAACTTCCCACGATATGCAATTTCTTAAATTTTTTTTTTTTTTTTTTTAGTCATCGGTGTTCTGACTGAAGCAACCCGCCACGAATTCCTCTCCTGTACCAACTTCTTCGTCTCAGAGTGGCACCTACAGCTTACGTCCTCAATTATCTACTACATTTACTCCAATCTGTGTTTTCCTAAAGAGTTTTTCCTCTCTGCAGTTCCTTCTAGTTCCATGGAAGTCATTCCCTGATGCTTTAACAGATTTCCTATCATCCTGTCCCTTCTCCTTAACAGTATTTTCCTCATATTCCTTGCTTCTCCGATTCTGCGCAGAACCTCCTCATTCCTAACCTTACCACTCCATCTAATCTTCAACATTCATCTCTAGAACCACATCTCAAATGCTTCGATTATCTTCTGTTCCGGTTTTCCCAGAGTCTATGTTTCACTACCATAGAATGCTGTACTCCAGACGTACATCCTCAGAACATTCTCTGAAACATACATTCTCTGAAACTTCTTCCCCAGACCTATGTTTGATACTAGTAGATTTTTCTTGGTCGGGAATGCCCTATTTGCCAGTGGTAGTCTGCTTTTGCTGTCCTCCTTGTTCTGTTCGTCAATGGTTATTTCGCTGACTAGGTAGCAGAATCCCTTAACCATTTATTTCGTCACCATCAATCCTTATGTTAAGTTTCTCGCTATTCTCATTTCCATTACTTCTCGTTACTTTCGTCTGTCTTTGATTTACTCTCAATCGATTCTCTGTACTCATTAGACCATCCATTCTGTTCAACAGATTATTTCATTCTAATTCACTTTCACTCAGGATAGCAGTGGCCGGCCGCGATGGCCGTGCAGTTCTAGGCGCTGCAGTCCGGAACCGCGGGACTGCTACGGTCGCAGGTTCGAATCGTGCCTCGGGCATGGATGTGTGTGATGTCCTTAGGTTAGTTAGGTTTAAGTAGTTCTAAGTTGTAGGAGACTGATGACTTTATATGTTAAGTCCCATAGTGCTCAGGGCCATTTGAACCATTTTTGATAGCAATGGCATCAGCGAATCGGTACACTGATATCTTTTCGCCCTGAATTTTAATCCATTAAAACACTTGATAATGGCACTTTAAAACCGAAATTATGATTGAGTAAATGTACCACTGCAAATAAAAACAGTCTAATGGCGGTACTGACTTTAAAGGAATTTTAATTCCATTCTTAAACCTTCCTTTTATTTCCATCATTGCTTCTTCGATGTACAGATTGAACAATTGGGGGAAAGACTACAGACCTGTCTTACACTATTTTTAATCCGAGCACTTCGTTATTGGTCGTCCACTCTTATTATTCCCTCTTGGCTCTTGTACATATGGTATATGACCCGTCTCTCCCTATAGCTTACCCCATTTTTCTCAGTATTTCGAACACCTTGCATATTTTACATTTTAGAACGCTTTTTCCAGGTTGAGAAATCCAATGCCTGTGTCTTGATTTTTATTTTGTCTTGCCTCTCTGGTGCCTTTACCTTTAAGAAAGTCAAACTGATTGTCAGCAACTTGGATGCATGAGCTTTTAAGCTGATTATGCGATAATTCTCGCACTTGTGAGGTCTTACAGTCTTCGAAATTGTATAGATTGTATTTTTTCGAAAGTCAGATGGTATATCACCAGACTCATAAATTCTACACACCAACTTCAGTAGTCGTTTTGTTGCCACTTTCCTCAATGATTTTAGAGATTCTGATGGAATGTCGTCTATCTCTTCTGTCCTCCAAAGCTCTATTAAATTCTGATTCAATACTGGATCCCTTTGTCTTCTAAATCTATTCTTGGTTCTTCTGCTATCATATCAGACAAATCTTTCCCCTGATACAGACCTCCAGTGAGCTCTCCCCGCCTATTCGCTCTCTCCTCTGCAGTTAACAGTGGAATTCCCGTTACGGGCTTAATTTTTCCACCCTTGCTTTTAATTTCACCGAAGGTTCTTTCGACTTTCCTATATGCTAAGTCAGTCCTTCCGACAATCGTTTGCTTTTGATTTCTTCACATTTTTCATGCAGCCATTTCGTCTTAGCTTCCCTGCATTTCCTATTTATTTCATTTCTCAGCGACTTGTATTTCTCTATTGCTGAATTTCCCTGAACATTTTTGTACGTCTTCTTCCATCGATCAGCGAACTATTTCTTCTGTTACCTATGGTTTATTTGCAATTACCTTCTTTGTACCTATGTTTTTCTTTCCTACTTCTGTGATTGCCCTTTTCAGAGATATCCATTCCTCTTCAATTGTACTGGCTACTGACCTATTCTTTATTGCTGTTCCTATAGCCTTAGAGAACTTCAACCGTATCTCGTCTTTCCTTGGTACTTCCGTATCCCATTTCTTTGCGTATTAATTCTGACTAATATCTTACGCTTCAGCTTACTCTTCATCACCACTGTATTGTGATCTGAGTCTATGTCTACTCCTGGGTACACCTTACAATCCAGTATCTGATTTCGGAATCTCTATCTGACGTGATGTAATCTAACTGAAATCCTCCCGTATCACCAAGCTTTTTCCAAGTATACCTCCTCCTCTTGTGATTCTTGAATAGAGTGTTCGCTGTTACTAACTGAAACTTGTTAGAGAACTCAGTTAGTCTTTCTCCTCTCTCATTCCTTGTCCCAAGCGCATATTCTCTTATAACCTTTTCTTTTAGTTTTTCCTCTACAACTGCATTCAAGTCTCCAATGACTATTAGATTTTCATCTCACTCTACGTACTATATTACCCATTCAATATCCACATACACTTTCTTTATCTCTTCATTTTCACCGAGCGAGGTGGTGAAGTGGTTATCACACTGTACTCGCATTCCGGAGGACGACGGTTCAAATTCGCAACCGGCTTTCCTGATTTAGGTTTTCCGTGATTTCTCTAAATCGCTTCAGGCAAATGCCTTTGAAAGGGCACGGCCGACTTCCTTCCCCATCATTCCCTAATCCGGTGGGAACGATGACCTCACTCTTTGGTTTTCTTCTCCAAATCAACCATCCATATTTATCTTCATCTTCAGCTTGCGACGTCGGCATGTATCGTTATCGGTGTTGGTTTGCTATCGATTCTTATAAGAACAACCGTATCACTGAACTGTTCACAGTCACACACCCTCTGCCGTAACTTCCTATTCATAACGAATCCTGCTACCGTTATCCCATTTTCTGGTGCTGCTGCTATTACCATACACTCATATGACCAGAAATCCTTGTCTTCTTTCTCTTTCTATTTCACCTCACTGACCCTTAGTATATCTAGATTGAGCCTTTCTAATTTCACTTCTGACATTCCACGCCCCAACTCTTAGAATGTTATCCTTTCGTTGGTTACTCATTGTTTTTCTCATGGTCACCTCCTGCTTGGCAGTCCCCTCCCGGAGATCCGGGTAGCGGACTCTTCCGAAATTTTTACCAATCGAGAGGTCATCATGACCCCTTCTCAATTACAGGTCACATTTCCTGTGGATACACGTTATGTGTCTTTAATGCAGTGGTTTCCATTGGCTTCTGCATCCTTATGCTGTTGATCATTGCTGATTCTTCTGCTTTAAGGGCAGTTTCCCACTCGAAGAACAAGAGTGCCCAGAACCTCTGTCCGCTCCTCCGCCATCTTTGACAAGGCCGTTGGCGTAAAGAGCTCTAAGTTATTTAAATAAAGTGTCAAAAGTAATGGTCCTGTAACACTCCCTTGGGATACACTCACAGCTACTTTTTATGCCTAAATATTTCTGTCCCTTGATTACGATATGCCGTTTTCTGTTTGCTATTACTCTTTATTCGAGTCACACACCTGGTCTGATATTCTGTACTCCCGTATTTTGATTCAACTCTGTGGAGTTGCTATGATGTTCCATGGCACGCGCTTTACTGAGGACTATAAATTGAAAATAAACGGTTTGCTCGGTTCACACAAAATAATCGATTGCAATGTTCGTTAGAGGACAAGACAGTAATCATACAAGACAAACCAGTGCAATGCCTGTCACCAAATAAATTTATAAATGTGAGTGGAATGCTTGTTACCTTCTCTGAATTTTTAACATGACTAATCGTTGGCTTGGGCTACTGTGCACAATGAAAGCGCTATCATAGTGAGAGCAACAAGGTGGGTGCACAACAGGTAATATTCTTTACAGAGCTACCTAATCATGGAACAATTCCCAGTCAATTTCAAGCATTCTGTAATTTAAATCAAGGCTGAGCAAAACAGATATATATTTGCTGTAATGGCTAACGCAAGCACGACAAAATTAACAGATAGCAAAATTCTCTACAACTCCAATCAATTATGGAGTGACGCTAACGCTCGGGGAGGTACAAAAACGTGTGGATGACTGTATAAAGAAAGCGCAACAAGACCTGCTTCCAGGGCAGCTTGCGAGTCAGAAGAAGCCGAGCAATAAAAGTGAGTGGCAAAGTAACGAAGAAACGAGCTGCTGAGAATATACACTCCTGGAAATTGAAATAAGAACACCTTGAATTCATTGTCCCAGGAAGGGGAAACTTCATTGACACATTCCTGGGGTCAGATACATCACATGATCACACTGACAGAACCACAGGCACATAGACACAGGCAACAGAGCATGCACAATGTCGGAACTAGTACAGTGTATATCCACCTTTCGCAGCAATGCAGGCTGCTATTCTCCCATGGAGACGATCGTAGAGATGCTGGATGTAGTCCTGTGGAACGGCTTGCCATGCCATTTCCACCTGGCGCCTCAGTTGGACCAGCGTTCGTGCTGGACGTGCAGACCGCGTGAGACGACGCTTCATCCAGCCCCAAACATGCTCAATGGGGGACAGATCCGGAGATCTTACTGGCCAGGTTAGTTGACTTACACCTTCTAGAGCACGTTGGGTGGCACGGGATACATGCGGACGTGCATTGTCCTGTTGGAACAGCAAGTTCCCTTGCCGGTCTAGGAATGGTAGAACGATGGGTTCGATGACTGTTTGGATGTACCGTGCACTATTCAGTGTCCCCTCGACGATCACCAGAGGTGTACGCTCCCCACACCATGATGCCGGGTGTTGGCCCTGTGTGCGTCGGTCGTATGCAGTCCTGATTGTGGCGCTCACCTGCACGGCGCCAAACACGCATACGACCATCATTGGCACCAAGGCAGAAGCGACTCTCATCGCTGAAGACGACACGTCTCCATTCGTCCCTCCATTCACGCCTGTCGCGACTCTACTGGAGACGGGCTGCACGATGTTGGGGCGTGAGCGGAAGACGGCCTAACGGTGAGCGGGACCGTAGCCCAGGTTCATGGTGACGGTTGCGACTGGTCCTCGCCGATACCCCAGGGGCAACAGTGTCCCTAATTTGCTGGGAAGTGGCGGTGCGGTCCCCTACGGCACTGCGTAGGATCCTACGGTCTTGGCGTGCATCCGTGCGTCTCTGCGGTCCGGTCCCAGGTCGACGGGCACGTGCACTTTCCGCCGACCACTGGCGACAACATCGATGTACTGTGGAGACCTCACGCCCCACGTGTTGAGCAATTCGGCAGTACGTCCACCCGGCCTCCCGCATACCCACTATACGTCCTCGCTCAAAGTCCGTCAACTGCACATACGGTTCACGTCCACGCTGTCGCGGCATGCTACCAGTGTTAAAGACTGCGATGGAGCTCCGTATGCCACGGCGAACTGGGTGACACTGACGGCGGCGGTGCACAAATGCTGCGCAGCTAGCGCCAATCGACGGCCAACACCGCGGTTCCTGGTGTGTCCTCTGTGCCGTGCGTGTGATCATTGCTTGTACAGCCCTCTCGCAGTGTCCGGAGCAAGTATGGTGGGTCTGACATACCGGTGTCAATGTGTTCTTTTTTCCATTTCCAGGAGTGTAGATCGCACTTCCGCAAATCGTTACACACACGCACATTTCCCCAAATCAGCTGGAGTTTCGCAGGCAATACCAAACGGCGGCCGGGCATGACCACTCTATGAATAGGAGACCATTGTCCCAGATCCAAAGTACTCTCCAAAATCTAGACATAGGTAGGACCTCTCAATGCCACTGCGAATAGGACGGACGAGAATATTGCTGGAGACACATAGAGAGAGAGAGAGAGAGGGAGAGAGAGAGAGAGAGAGAGAGAGAGAGAAGAAAGAAAGAAAGAAATAAGTAAACAAAGAAACGTAGTAGGAACGTCCCCTTCTTGACGTAAAAAACGCACCTCAACAAGCATGAAAACCATACTGGGCCTGAAACTATTTCCTTCAATCTGTCGGCTACATGGCGTCAGGTGTGAAGGTGGGGCGACACAATAACAACTAGATAACCAAAATCCTTGGAACGAAAGCCGATCGTCTCTCCCATACCGGGCAGGTGACACTGCAGTAACTCAGTCCTTGTTGTATGTGCAGAAAAGGCAAAAATGCCAGACTCAGTAATTCTCTAGGGGTACAACGGCAGTGTGGAAACCCCTGGCCACAGCTGAGTATGTTTCCGGCACTGAGCACAATATAGCAATAGCACGTAGCGGCCAACAGACGGACCATAGATGTTAAGGCCCACAGTGCTCAGAGAGCGGCCAACAGCTTCACTTCCACAAAACTACCCGTCTCTCCCGCGGAGTGTTGCCTCGCATTTAAACTCACTGACTGCTCCTGCCGACAATAGAATCAAGAAACCACACCTGAAGTCCAATTGTGAAGTGCGAAAAATGCTTCTCTCCCTGGCTCACATGTCCAGTATGTATAATATAATAATCACGAAATACTGTCTGAAAATGAACACCATCACGTATCATATGCGAAAATAATGGCACAACATTAAGTCATTCACATTTCAGTTCACAGTGTTTAACCCGATTCTTTATGAATTCTTCTTTCCTAGTATAAAATTGCGTAAGAGTATTTTAGCATAATTCGTATTTAATTATGACGGCGATCATAACAAATAAATAAAAAACACATATTAAGGTACGATGTCCTTAAATTTGCACTTAGAGTAATACAACATGAAACATGAATATTTTCTGGTAGCCGATGCAGTGCATAGATCATAAGTAGAGAAATCATACCATATTGGGCACCAGCTACTATCGCACGCGAGATATCTAGTTTATGCTGCGCTATGACAGAAGAATCAGAGTCGTCGACTCTGAGGAGAATTAATCGGCGCTTGTGTACGAACACCGCTCACTAAGTTGCTAAGTACCAAACAGTAAAGGCTACATAGAGATTGTTAGTCTTCTTTGACGTCACATTTTATCAGTACAAGCGCGTGTAATGAACTAATTACATATTCGTAGAACCAACATATACACCCGTACTGTTGGCGTAACTGTAGCTATTTCGAAATGGCACGTTGAACAGTTTGTATGTTGTACATTCTCGTTACGAGTTGAAAACTGTGTTCCTATCGAGTTGTAGCGCTAACCCTTTTTTTGCAATGTCGCTCGTGTTTTCCTCGAAATTGCTGCGTTAAATTTATTGTAGCAGTTGGACAAAAGCAGTAAAACGCGATTGTACAAACGTCCTCCGTTAGCGACCATACTTGTACGGCAAAGTAATTTTTGTTTCAATTAGCCGTGGGGCGTGCGCCAGGGTAACAACTTTCTATTACTCGCGCTGTAGTTTATTTTGTGAAGAAGAGTTTAGCGAAACGTGGATTGCACGTGGGTAGATACAAACATTTTGAAATAACAGGTTCTGGTTCTTCACACTGCGTGCAAAGTAAATACCACTGACTGCAATTTAAATATACCCCGTCACAATCTACACCGTTGCGGAAGATGTTTAGTTTCCAAGAGCACTGGGAAAACTGATTTGTCCTATGCATGAACGATGATCACCACACATATGTAGTAATTGAACATAAAAATATGTAATAAGGGGAAATAAAAATAAAAATTACCGACGTTATGACGGATAATCTTTTCAAGGACTATTTAGTTTTTGTGTGTAAGGGGCAGTCGAATGAAAACGAGACGGATAGAAAAATTAAGTGATTTTTTACTATTTCAAACGCAATTGCTATAACTGTTAATACATAAATTCCGTTGTGCGATAAGATGGTCATAATGCTTGCGGATGCCTACGAAAACAAGACTGAACCCGGATGTGGACCTCTTCGTCCGAAGCAAATTCACGGCCACGAACGTTTTTCTTCAGGACACCAAAAATGTGGAAATCTTATGAAGGGATGCCAGAACTGTATGGAAAATTTGTAAGACATCATGTGGGTGGGCCAGCACGTGGCAAGGTTGTTTCGGCTACCCTGCAGAAGTTTCCCTGGGTAGTCCTTACACGTCCTCCATACATTTCGGATCTTCCACCATGCCATTTCCGTATTTTTGGAGCCGTGATGAAAGATATTCGTGGCCGTCGATTTGCTTCGGACGAAGAGATGCTCGTCTGTGTACAGTCTTGCTTCCGGTGGCAACAAAAATCAATTCTGCATGAAAGCGGTGAGCGTCTTGCCACACTGTGGAATTAATGTGTTAATACCTATGACGATTACTTTCGAAGTAATGAACAATTTACTTACTTTTTTCCTGTGCCTCACTTTCATTTCATTGCTCCTTATAGTTAGTTCCAATGATTAACATGAACTGAGAACAACAAATGAAAGTAAGTGTAAAGCCTTTTTTATTTGCCAGAAATTACTTGTCTCAGGCTCAAAACGTGTCAGTATTCCATTACGTACTGAGTAAATGTAACTTGTTCAGAGATCAAGAGACGTAACTGACCAGCAGGTATCTAAATTTTAAGACACATTTCCAGTCTGATCATTATAATTTCTTCCTAAGAGAGAGCAAAAACAAAAAAAAAAAAAAAAAAAAAAAAAAAAAACAAAAAAAAAAAAACAAAAAAAAACAGTCCGTACTTTCAACTGTAAAGAAACAATAGTCAGAGCAGTGAGATGCACTTACTCGGAAACTGAATAACACACTTATAATGGAACAGGAGGTCAGTAACCACTTCAAATGTTTACAGTGTTTTCAGAATTCACTGAAATGGCTATACGCAGTGTCCAATGACGTCAATATACATAATTCTTCATTTCTGCAAATATGCTGCAGCGAACACCGCCAATGAATTCTGCCTCGTATTTCAGTCTTCCTCGTTTGGCTAGTGTTTATTTCGTGTTTCTCTTCCATTCATGTAGACCGGAACGTGCTGTGATCAGAAGTAAGTTCTTTCGTCCAGCTATAGGCGTGAGTTGGTTGATTGCTTGGCGAACTGTAACTCATGAAATATTAGTCCCCTTCATTATATAAATGACTAAAAGATCTACTTAACTTTGGCTCAGTCATTTTCCACAGGAGTCGCTGATAATTTACGGCCGTCGTTGACTATGGAAGCATCACTTAATGTACTAATTAACAAATTGTTCTCTTGGGGTATAATGTTCAACACTGACTAAAGTACAAATTCATCAGCCAGTGTAACAACTCGTTGGTCTTACACTATGATGTGGATGCCTTCAGATGAAGTCACAAACTGGAGCTGAGCTCTCGCAGGGCCAACGGTACCGGCCGACCGCCATGTCATCCTCAGCCGACAGGCGACATTGGATGCAGATATGGAGAGACACATGGTCAGCACACCACTCTCCCAGCCCTTGTCAGCTTTCATGAGCGGAGCAGCTATTTCTCAAAGTAGCGCCTCAACTGGCCTCACGAGGGCTCAGTGTAACCTGCTTGCCAAGAGCGCTTAGCTGACCCATAACGGCCACCCATCCAAGCGCTAGACAAGCCCGACAGCTACTAACTTCGGTGATCTGAAGGGAACCTGTGTTACCATTGCGGCTAGGCCGTTGACTTCAGTGGACACCGATGGAAAGGAAACCGGTCGTAGGCCATGTAATGGGGAGCGAAGCAGGCAGATGGTAAATTAGAAATTGGGTGGAAGACGTTGTGAATGGCATCTAGAGCGAACCACTGTATCAGACATGTATTATGCATTATCAACCGAGGCAGAGAAAGGAAAAATTCACCAGGTGTTTATTGGCAGTGAATAATGCAATAATAACAATTATGTTTTTTCCTTGGAATTACTGTCGATGAGAAGAACACTAAAAAATAAGGGAGTTAAACGTTTGTCGACTCGTCGACGATGAGGTCATTTTATGGACCACAGTGATCTCAGAGTTGTGTAGTCCTATCTGAAAAGTGAGTTTGTGGCTTCGAATCCGTCCTCAGTGTCGATTCTAAATATACGTTTACTAAACTATGTGATCAAAAGTATCAGGACACCTGGCTGAAAATGACGTACAAGTTCGTGGCGCCCTCCATCGATAATGCTGCAATTCAATATGGTGTTGACCCAATATTGTGTTACCTTGATCACAACTTCCATTCTCGCAGGCATACGTTCAATCAGGTGCTGGAAGTTTTCTTGGGAAATGGCAGCTCATTCTTCACGGAGTGCTGCACTGAGGAGAGGTATCGATGTCGGTCGGTGAGGCCTGGCACGAAGTCGGCCTACCAAAACATCCCAAAGGTGTTCTATAGGCTTCAGGTCAGGACTCTGTGCAGGCCAGTCCATTACAGGGCTGTTATTATCGTGTAAATATCCCGCCACAGGCCGTGCATTATGAACAGATCGTGCTCGATCGTGTTGAAAGATGCACTCGCCATCCCTGAATTGCTCTTCAACAGTGGAAAGGAAGAAGGTGCTTAAAACATCAATGTAGGCCTGTGCTGTGATAGTGCCACGCAAAACAGCAAGGGGTGCAAGCCCCCTCCATGAAAAACACGACTAAACCGTAACACCACCGCCTCCGAATTTTACTATTGGCACTAGACACGCTCGCACATTACGTTAACCGAGAATTCGCCGTACCCACACCCTGCCATCGGATCGCCACATTGTGTGCCGTGATTCGTCACTCCACACAATGTTTTTCTACTGTTAAATCGTCCAATGTTTACGTTCCTTGCATCGAGCTAGGCGTCGTTTGACATTTAGCGGCGTGGTGTGTGACTTATGAGCAGCCGCTCGATCATGAAATCCAAGTTTTCTCACTTCCCCCCTAACTGTCATAGTACTTGCAGTGGATCCTGATACAGCAAGGAATTCCTGTGTGATGGTCTGGATAGATGTCTGCCTATTACACGTTGCGACCCTCTTCAACTATGGGCGGTTTCTGTCAATTAACAGACGAAGTCGACCTGTACGCTTTTGTGCTGTACGTGTCACTTCACGTTTCCATTTCACTATCACATAGGAAAGAGTGGACCTATGAGTGTTCTAGAGTTTGAAAATGTTACGTATAGACGTATGACAGAAGTGATATCCAATAACCTGACAACGTTCGAAATCCGTGAGTTCCGTGGAGCGCAATGTTCTGCTCTCTCACGATGTCTTATGATTACTGAGGTCGCTGATGTGGAATAACTGGCAGTATGTGGCAGCACAATGCACCTAACATGAAAAAGTATGTTTCTGGCGGTGTCTGGATACTTTTGATCACGTAGTGTATGTGACTAGTCTCACTAGCTGGTGTAAAAAAATGAATAAATTTATCGCAATAGTTTCTACACAGTGATCGAAGGATCTTAAAAAATTCAGCGAAGACATCTTGAAATCATCAATAACTGTTATATCAGTCTAGTAACATAGGGAGAATAGTGTTGATTGAATTGCTGTGTGAACAAAAAAAAAAAAAGATAAAAGAACATGTCGGGATATCGACAGTCACGTTCTAAAATAAATCGTTTTGTCATTCAACTGAAGTACAGTAATTTAAGAAAGCGACAGGAATAGTAAATGGGGACGGGCGGGTGGGTATATGTATTCCGTCCTGAGCCTTAATACAGCGTGAAATGAACTCATGGAGAACTGGGCCAGCAGTTTTTATTCAGGCGAGCAATGGTCGAGCCTTTCTTCAATTCTTGGACCGAACAGACTTAGTCGAAAAATTTTACCACTTACTGAGACAAAATCTCATCCAACACGTGTCTGCTAAGTGTGTTCCGATGTCAGTAAGAACCAGGAAAGGGAAGCGTCCCGATGGCAAACGTCCTAGTGTTGTGCAGACTGTAATGTAGAAGTCTGTACGTCTTACTGTTTTAAAATATATTTCCCTCAGGAAAATTATATGAGAAAACTCCGTGTTGATGAACAAAAACATGATTCAGAAAACTACTTTTATTTTTGCTAATTTTAATATTTCGTTATAAGATTTCAATAACAAATATACCGTGTTTCTTAGTTCCCAATGAAACATTACACAAATTTATTGCATTCATAGTTGCAAAGCTATGATTTCCTAAAAAAAAAATTGTACTGAGAAACAGCATTCCAACTATCGCATCTAGGGTGATTGCGGCCAGTCTAGAATCTGTTACACCACCTCGTTTGGTAAGAATTATATGACGAAAGAATGACATTCAGTAGAGGTTATCAGAAAAAGGTCATTGATAACAGAGGGTCTGAAACAGGACACAGCATTGGAACAATTTTGGTAATGGAACATTTCTGCTAACGACTGAAGAAGAGAACCGCACATTTCGTATAAATATGGTCGCCTCGTCCTGTTAGCAACGCGTGTGGCACATTAACGGCCGCCAGTAATAACGGAGCGGAAAATTTCACGCCTGGCCGAGGAGAAAAGCGAAGTTGCCGTAAGTTGCCAACTACCTGAGCCGTCGCGTATTTGCGCAACCAGGGTGGTGCGCTGTATGCAGGAGACGCCCTGTAGCGTCTCGGGCTGTGGCGCTCGTATTTACTAATTCGTTAAACTGATGGACTTTGCGAAGTGTCAACAGAGCTGCTCTTCGAGTTCCACCTTTGTGAAACGAAAACTGCACGAACCTATCGAAACGCTTCAAGTGGTAATTACTTCACGCTGGTGACACTCTGCAAACTCTCTTTGCCGTAATAAAATTTACTCTGCAATTTCGACATTTACTCCAAAGTTGCTGGTGCCGACGACAGGCACTAAATCGTGTTTCATGAATCTATATAGGAATTCTGATCCTGTGACCGTGCCGACCGCTGTGGCCAAGTGGTTCTAGAACTACGCTGTTGCGACGGTCGCAGGTTCGAATCCTGCCTCGGGCATGGATGTGTGTGATGTCCTTAGGTTAGTTAGGCTTAAGTAGTTCTAAGTCTAGGGAACTGATGACCTCAGATGTTAAGTCTCATTGTGCTTAGAGCCATTTGAACCATTTTTTCTAATGTGAACGTGTTACTCTTAAGAAAACAACATATATGTTCTCTGGAAAAAAAAATATTCTGCTTGAATTTCAAACTCTACTATTTGTCGTGGTATATTACTGTGTGGCTAGTTTTCACACTTGTGTCATAACGTTGTAAAAATTCCCTTACACACTGCTCTCTCGACAAATTTGTGCCTCGGAAATGTCGCGTCTGAATATCGCCTGTTGTCAAAAACATCGCCCGGCTGCATTCCCTAAGTTGTTTCAGAATCAGAATTCGTTGAAGCAACTGTATTTTAATAGACGAGCAGAATACTAAAGACTTCTTGTGCTCTAAAAGTCAATAAAAACAGTCTCGATCGCGTTTCCAGATTTTTTTATTGGTTAACAACCTGTAACCTCCCCACTATATTTGTTTTGTAAGAAATTTACTCCAGCTTTAACTCCCACTCAACAAAAGTCTACGTATTACCAAAAGTATGTACCCACAAACTGTTATCCAACTTAAACTTGTATGCTAACCTTTGACTAAACAGAACCTTATTTGCCCTGAACTGCAAGTGCGCAACTGAAGTAAAACAGTTATCTGACCGCAATCAAAATTTCCATTTGCCTCGCTTCTTGACAACATCGTTGCAGATTTCTCGAGAGCACAACAGCAAACAGCAAGCAGTCTGCGGTTAAGCTATATTTTTATGTAATAATCCGTAATGGTAAACAGTGGAATGAGGAGAGTAACTATTCGCATGAAATGAGATTCCAAGACAACGATTTTAGAATGAAGTACGTATTCAAAAGGACACAGTAAAACAACGCGTGATCTTCACGTGTAACATACGTCTGAGCGGTATAATGCTTAACAAAAGTGAACAATTATTTGAAGAAGGTACAATGGTCCGTCTGCCACCACCTGCAGCCATAATAGCGATAATAAACCTGAAGATCGTCTGAGGAAAGGTCAGAAACCGGTTGCTAATAAATAAAAATCTGAAAACGCGATCGAGACTGTATTTATTGATTTTTAGCATTTTGTAACGATCGCTGTGCTCCAATCAAGAACGCTTTCTAAAATCCTTGTGATCTGTTGGAACAGGCCGTGCGCACGGTCTGACACGTACGATACGAGACCGATGTTGCACATTCGTAAAGCTACCGACATAAGCCGACCGGGCGAAATAGTAGTGACGCCCTGTATGCTCACTGCCGTAAAGCGAAACTTTGCTGCGGCTACTTCCCTCCATGCAGTAATACGTTGACCGTGATGAGGCAGAGATGTTCAAGCATATCATGTAACACACGCTCACTGCCGTAAAGCGAAACTTTGCTGCGGCTACTTCCCTCCATGCAGTATTACGTTGACCGTGATGAGGCAGAGATGTTCAAGCATGACATCATGTACCACAGGCTCACTGCCGTAAAGCGAAACTTTGCTGCGGCTACTTCCCTCCATACAGTAATACGTTGACCGTGATGAGGCAGAGATGTTCAAGCATGACATCATGTACCACAGGCTCACTGCCGTAAAGCGAAACTTTGCTGCGGCTACTTCCCTCCATGCAGTATTACGTTGACCGTGATGAGGCAGAGATGTTCAAGCATGACATCATGTACCACAGGCTCACTGCCGTAAAGCGAAACTTTGCTGCGGCTACTTCCCTCCATACAGTAATACGTTGACCGTGATGAGGCAGAGATGTTCAAGCATGACATCATGTACCACAGGCTCACTGCCGTAAAGCGAAACTTTGCTGCGACTACTTCCCTCCATACAGTAATACGTTGACCGTGATGAGGCAGAGATGATCAAGCACATCATGTACCACAGGCTCACTGCCGTAAAGCGAAACTTTGGTGCGGCTACTTCCCTCCATACAGTAATACGTTGACCATGATGAGACAGAGATGTTCACGCATGACACCATATACCACAGGCCCCACTTTTTTTAGTGTAGTCTGTATTTGTATTCCGCGTTGCTAATAAGACGACAGTCTTGCAACTTGATGATGAGACATACACTATGTGATGAAAGGCGTCCAGACACTTTCAAAACATATGTTTTTCATATTAGGTGCATTATGCTGCCACCTACTGCAAGACACTCCACGTCAGCAACCTCAGTAGTCATTAGACATCGTGAGAGAGCAGAATTGGGCGCTCCACTTAACTCACGGACTTCGAGCGTGGTCAGGTTTCATACGTCTGTACGCAAGATTTTCACACTCCTTAACATCCCTAGGTCACTGTTTCCGATGAGATAGTGAAATGGAAACTTCAAAGGACTCGTACAGCACAAAAGCGTAAAGCCCGACCTCGTCTGTTGACTGACAGAGACGGCCGTTGGTCATAATGTGTAATAGGCAGACATCTATCCAGACCATCACACAGGTTGCACTGCAAGTACTATGACAGTACACAGAGGTGAGAAAACTGGGATTTCATGGTCGAGCGGCTGCTCGTAAGCCAAACATCACGGCGGGAAATGCCAAAAGACGATCCGATGGCAAAGTGTGGGTATGGCGAATGCCCAGTGAACGTCGTGTGCCAGCGTGTATAGTGCCAACAGTATAATTCGGAGGCGGTGGTGTCATGGTGCGGTCATGTTTCTCATGGAGATGGCTTGCACCCCTTGTTGTTTTGTGTGGCACTATCACAGAACAGGCATACACTGATGTTTTAAGCATCTGCTTGGTTCCCACTGTTGGGATGGCGTTAGCATCTTTCAATAAGATCGAGCACCTGTCCGTAGCGCCGGCCTGTGACAATAACATCCCTGTGATGGACTGGCTTGCATAGAGTCCTGACCTGAGTCCTATAGAACACCTATGGGATGTTTTGGAAGGCCGACTCCGCGCCAGGCCTCACCGGCCGACACCGATACGTCTCTTCAGTGCAGCACTCCGTGAAGAATGAGCTGCCATTTCCCAAGAAAACTTCCAGCATCTGCTTGAACGTATGCCTGCGAGAATGGAAGTTGTAGCAAGGCTAAGGGTGGGCCGACATCGAATTGAATGCCAGCATTACCGATGGCGGGCGCCACGAACTTGTAAGTCAGTTTCAGCCAGATGTCCGGATACTTTTGATAACATAGTGCTTACTGTGGATCAATATGGCTTGTAAATGCGACCTTGGGTTTGCGAAGAGTGATCAGTTTAGTCTTGGTCGCAGTTGTAGTTCTACTTACAATAGATTTTTTGCAGTACTGTGCATTACTTTTTATTTCCCGATTAAGCGGACTCCGGTGTATAGAAAATCGGGTACAGTGTCAGGACATATCGGGTGGTTATAATTAAAGTGCAGCAGCTCACAGAGGTCCACTGTGGGTTGTAATTATCGTATGGCAGCGAAAATTGGTAGATATTGTAATGCGTTACGAGGAACCGATTAACACTGGAAAAAATTGCCAGCATTTCCTCTGTCGATCGGCTTTATTTGTTTTAAATCGTGTATATTACTTATTTCTGTATCTGTTTCTACACCCATGCGACGGCCAAGGGTGTAGATTATGTTATTATCTTTTTTGATCGTGGAATTTCGGGACTCCGCGAAGGTTTGTAACACTTATATTGATTAGAAGTAGGTTTATATTATGTAACTATGTATCTGTAATGAATAAGTGTGTATCCGTTGTAGATTAAGGTCTTTCATTTGTGACAGGAAATTTAAAGTATTGTAATGTATATATGGAAAAGCTAAATGACGTTTAAAATAACGAACTTTTATAATATATGTATATTTAAAAGAAAAACAGTGTTATTGGAAACGGGTTCATGTTTAGGGCTCCCTGTATTGTAAAATGTAAAGGATGTAGGGAAGTCCCTCCGCAACGGAAGTGGCTCGAAGCGATGTAATAGGTGGTTTTGGCGGTCGAAGTGGGCGGCTACTTATTGGAAACGGTACTCAGTCAGTGGCTAGCCGTTGCAGGGTTCACATCGACGGTGCCAAAGGAGGCAATTGGAAGCCATTTTGCAAGGAATTTTGCCTCGGAGATGGATTTGGCTGTTGCATGCTATTCTCGGCAATAAGGCATGGCTCTAAGACATTAAAAAACCGTCGCCAAAAAGAAACTGTGTACAGCATTCCAACACAGAGAGCCGTGAGAACAGTTAGCCGCCACGTCGCTTGCCAACACAACTTCGCCACTGCTCCACCAACTTCATGTATCAGAGCATGGACCAGTTAATTTGTGTGAGTGATTTTAATAATAATCCAGGTGCTATAAACCTGTGTTTAGAACCATAACTTTTATCCTGATCATAAACCTATGCAGGACACCTCCGAAGTGTTTATAAAATCGAGTAGCCTGTTTCAAATGCGCTATTGTTATTTATTTATGTTTGTCAGATGTGCAAGGATTATTAAAAGTGAAGCTAGTTAGAATTTTACTAAAATACCATCAGTTTATTGTGAAGTATCGTTTTGCAAAAATTCAGTGCCAGATTGTGTAAACATTACTTGCTTAACAGGTGATGAAAAAGGCACATAAGTTAATCTTATTTGAAACATAATTTAGCCTTGATTACTATCATGAACGATTTATTTGGAGTTAATTGAGCTCAGTGTTGAACAATTTGCGTTGAAAAGTAAAAACATAAACTATTCCAAGTGAAGTTAAGAATTAACTTTAGTTGAATTCCTACCGAAATAGTCATAGAGTTCGACTAGTGATGCAATATCAATTTTATGGTTCTCCCCCACATTCTTCTCATATTAGAAAGGTAATTGGAATATTATTGCTACTAAGTAAATCAGACACATTTATATAAATGGGAGTATAAACAATGTAATTATAGGTTGGCTTGTTTGGGGCCGCGTGGGATTAGCCGAGCGGCCTGAGGCGCTGTAGTCATGGATTGTGCGGCTGGTCCCGGCGGAGGTTCGAGTCCTCCCTCGGGCATGGGTGTGTGTGTTTGTCCTTAGGATAATTTAGGTTAAGTAGTGTTTAAGCTTAGGGACTGATGGCATTAGCAGTTAAGTCCCATAAGATTTTACACACATTTGAACTTCATTTTTTTGGGTTGTTTGAGGGAGGAAACCAAACAGTGACGTCATCGGTCTCATCGGATTAGGGAAGGACCGGGAAGGAAGTCGGCCGTGCCCTTTCAAAGGAACCATCCTGGCATTTGCCTGGAGCGATTTAGGGAAATCACGGAAAACCTAAATCAGGATGGCTGAACGCGGGATTGAACCGTCGTCCTCCAGAATGCGAGTCCATTGGGCTTGGCACTGCGCTACCTCTCTCGGTGTCATTGTGGTATTATTTATTTTTATTTGTGGTATTTTTACGTCAGTTAAGTCAGAACCCCCTCCTGGCCAGTTTTAGTTGTGCACTTCTTGCAGTACCATTTCAGTGCTGAACCAAGTAACGGTCTTGTGGTAGCTCTTATTAGTGTGAGACTGCTACAAATTTTGCTTTCTATGACTACTAGTACGCGGAGTATTGGTGACTGCTGCTACACACAGCTCGGATTGTCCTGTGTCCTTTTGTATCCTGTGCTCTATTCAAACGGAAATATTAATGAAAGTAACTTCAATAAACAATATTTACTTTTCTTAAACATATTTCCAAATCATTGTGCCTAATTGGGCTGGCGAGCGTTCATTTTCTTCATTCTTAAACGAAATTTACAACTCTCATTAAACCCAAAAGTTTAAAGCCTGTTTAGTTTCTCTGCTAAACTGACCATATTCAAAATTACTGTCCGATACCTTTATCCGTTAGACATACACGCACAGCCAAAATTATAAATACTCTCAGAGGGTAACATTAGCTTATTTCGCAGCAGGCTAGTGTTATATGTGGCTTTTGTAGTGACAGGACTTGATATTCGGTACTTAGGGAAGAGTGACGTATAACAAGCTAGTGTTATAGATTCACTAACTCCAAAACACAATTCCTCAAACACTGTTTACCGTTCGCACAGCAGCTCAACTCCATGGATGTCTGTTATCTCACATCGTTAGTGGATGCCATCGCCTTTTGGCTCTAAAGAAAGCAATGCTGGTGATGTTTCCTGTGCGTAGCAGTACGAAAATTAAGTCAGTCCCGCACTTCCGGACGTATAGTCCCGTCGTACTTCAGGAACATGAGCTGGTCTTCAGGTTGTTCTGCATTCACTTCAAGCAACACGATTAAGATTTTTGCGATCTTTGTGAACTTTTTTTAAAATCGTAACACAGTGTTATAGTGACTGGGATTAGTATCTCTTTAACACGTCCATGTAAGAAAAATAAATACGAGTGCTACGTGGAAAGTAGCTTCTGTTATTATATTACAAAAACAACAGAATACTTAAATTCAGTTTACAAGAAAAACCTTGATACTACTTCTCTAACTAATCACCATTCAGATTTAAGTATTTGTTCTATCTTTCAACGAGCTGACAATTTCCGCAGGTCAAATTTTGACCCCTGATGGTCTGGAATCCGATGAACACAGAACGTGTGATACTAAAATTGTTTAGTCACGGTGTCATTCAAAGCACTTCATGTAATCTGCGGAAAGATGTCCGACAGTTGAGATATCATGAAGTGCTGTTTTTCACATCTATTTCTTTGATTTTCTCTATCAGTTTGTTAACTTGAACCAGAAAGCCCACACTATCAGCTAGACTGGTCTTAGTGGCAAGTAATGAGGAATTACAATTCATCTGAACCCTACCCCACACAGTTCCAGAGAAGAAAGCCCAATATTGAGTACACTGGGGAACGAAAGTTATACCAATGAATGCAGAAACGACCATCCAGCTTCCACTAACACAATATCTGTAACGTAAATAGGTAACACTCTTATTAGAATATACCACTTGCGCTTTTAGCAATTTAATAACAATTGTATGCATAATACAACTAGAACCAGAATGCCACAGTCGGCTCCAGTAAGACACGTATTCTGAATTCGTCTGCACGCTAAACTCGCTTTACAGCCACAATTCACAACGTCGTGAATCGCCCACAGCGCACAAGGCGTAAAGGCCAGAGATGCACTGAAGTGTAAGTCAAAAACTAATTCACGAACTTAACTACCGTTAAACACGCCTTCGCAAGTGGGTCAACTGAAGAAGAGAGTATAAGCACCCTTCAGCACAAAATGAGATGCTCACCAAACAAGTCCATATGCTTCTACCACACCACTCTGCATGTGTATCCTGAGGTGTTAAACAACAGGGAGGAACGGAGGCCGTGTTTCCCGGCCAAGTGAATTAGGCAATACAGACTTCTGCTCAATATACGATCCGGGTTCCGGCATGCGATTCCAGCTAGGAGATCCCACATAACTGCCTATCGGAGCTGCTCTTGCTAGTGGTAAGCAACAATCGAGCCGACGCAGATAGAGCTTAAGTCAACGCGCTCGACCGCTGCAACTCAGGACTCCTCGTTCTAGGAAACACGTTGGTCCATATACCAACAGATGTAAAAAAAAATGGTTCAAATGGCTCTGAGCACTATGGGACTCAAATGCTGTGGTTATCAGTCCCCTAGAACTTAGAACTACTTAAACCTAACTAACCTAAGGACATCACACACAGTCATGCCCGAGGCAGGATTCGAACCTGCGACCGTAGCAGTCGCACGGTTCCGGACTGCGCGCCTAGAACCGCGAGACCACCGCGGCCGGCCCAAACAGATGTACTTTTCTCCAATCACTTATGACTTCTTCCAACATTCGGCTGGTGCTGAAATTTTCTGTACTTACCTCGTAGTGTTGTGCACTCAGCTGTCAAACCTACGGCTATGTTCTCGTGAGGCGGATGCTTGCAGCCGGGAGGTCGGGGGGGGGGGGGGGGGGGGAGGAGGCGGGGAAGGGGGGGGGGAGGGGTACCAGCCTGCAGCATCTGCATGTGAGAAGCTTTCAGCGACGCAGTGTCTTCCCGTTGAAAGCCACTCTAGTCACACGGCTACTTGTACACAATAGGGAACGTCACGGCTAAATACTGTCGCACTAGTTGCCACGAGCTGTTCGTTACAATGTCTCTCGTGGAAGTCGCGTGAATAATAAAAGGTGCCGCAATGGCCGCCAGCGAGTCAAAATAACAAAGCAGCCTGCAGCCGGTTGACAAAAAGAAACAGCGGCCTCGTCTGAACGCATACAACACGTCTGGACAGGCGCGCAGCGGAAGCTGCAATCCGTCCGCCTGGCAATGTGCACTCGCTCGTTAGGTCTCGTCTCTCGATGACAGCAAAAGTGAGCAACTGCGCATGCGTGTGACATTTGTGAGCAACTGAGTATTTATGAGCGCAGTGAGTAAGGAATGTTGCTACACAACGATTTAGGGCAGAAACTGCAAGCAACGTACGGGGTATCATCTCATTTATGCTTGCTATTGCACTGGCAACATTAACATAGTCATTTATTTGTCTCTATGATCTTTTATAGTACTTGATGTTGAGCAACAATAAAAGAAGTTCTGTGAAACCACTGATATCTCGTAATACAAAGAAACCATCTATCAGGATGTTAACGACATCTGACGCCTTACAGATGTATTCAGAATGGCCTTTGATATATAAGAGGTGAATGAGCGAAAGGTTTATACCAAAACAGAGTCGAAAAAACCTCACAAATGAGAAGGACAATCGAAGAAACGTGTGCGTTGATTTTCTTGAGAGGAGTGCCAATGACCACTAATGGTTCAGTTGTGTGATGCTGGCTTTTTGGTTACAGTCCTGAGACGAAACGCCAAAGTGAGGAATTGCACAATGAGATATCTCCTCGACAGAAAAAAGCTCGAATGATCGAATCAAAGGTCAAAACATTGCTAATTTGCTTTATCGACAGTAGGGGTACCGTGCGTAAAGAATTTTTCCATCCAGGACCAACTTTCAACCTAGTGTTTATCAAAGATGTCTTGGAAGGCATAGAAAAGTGCGAATCGAGTGAGACCGGACACTGGAGACAAGTAGGTGCTGCAGCATGACAACGCCCCATGTCATACGGCCAGTTCCATTGCTGAATTTTTAACCTTAAACGGCATTCCCGTTGTTCCTCACCCCCCCCCCCCCCCCCCTATTCACCTGATCGATCCTTGTGGTTTTTTTCCCCCGTGATTGGAAAACGTCATATAAGGACGTCATTTTGGGACTCTGGAGAACATTCAGGAAACTCTGACTTGTCAGAGGCCCCAACAGTTGAAGCCTTTCAGTGTTACTACCATCGACGACTCCGCCTTAGTGAACTACTTTGAAGGGGACAAAGCCGTTGTTTGAACAAAATAAAAACTTTAGTAGACAAAAAGAGTCAGTTTCATTACTTTTCTCACGCACTTCGTATTCTCTCTTTTCCTTCTTTTCCCGCTCCCCGCCCCCCCCCCCCCCCCCCTCTCTCCAGTTGTTCGGAACATTAGGAAATGCTTATCAAGCATTATCCTGCGTTACTAAACATTATGAATTGCGCTTAGGAGTCGTCCTGGTCGCAAGATCTCTCAGGAGTGCTATGCCCTTCTGTGCCTGGACCTAGTCTCATCTTTGTTTATCAATGACACCTCATCGATTCTGTGCTACAAATATGATTTCCACAAGGCATTCTCCACCATTACTTAAGTGCCAGATTTAAAGATATCAATGGGGATTTTAACTGCTCCGCGTGAATACAATTACGAGTCAGTTGTACGCATCAAAAATAATATTGGTAATTACAGCACAAATACTTCTGTCCGTGACCACGGAACAGGAGCGAGACTCAACATGCATTTAACAAGAGAAAACAAACATAAAAATCAAAACAGCCTTTTCTACAAAGGAATTAAACTGTACTCTAAATTAGCAAAAGAGGTTAAAGAAATGGCAAAAATACACTTTTTGTAAAAAGACAACTAAAAAGTACCTGTTATGCAATACATTTTGTACATTGAAGGTTACTCATATAAAACAGAGTAGGGGTTTGGTAAAAAAATGTTATAGAAATAAATTACAATAACGATTATAAAACATCCAACATTCCACGTAACACCTTCACACTATGTTTTTTTCCTTCTTTCTTCCTTTTCCAGAAAAACGTACCCCCAATCTAAGCATAGCAGAAGACTAACACCTCTTCCTCTTTCTGAGCTCAACATCTCACTCATTACAGAAGGATGCTGACTCAGTTTTTCAGGATAGCAAATGGGTAGCTGCGGTACAGATAATGGTCCAGAGATCACCAATGTGTCTGTGCGTGTTTGTATGTTTAGTGAGTGAAGTGTTGTGAAACAATGTGTTTATAGTGTGTGCAGTGACTGATAGTGAGATATGAGTGAACAGTGTGACATTATATATATATATATATATATATATATATATATATATATATATATATATATATATATATAATTTATTTGTAAAAAAAGTATTTTATACCAGGAGTAAATCTAATGATTGTCTCCAACTAGAATTCTGAAGATGTATGTATATACGAATTAGCGTATTTTAAATTGGTCTCAACTTGTAAATACTTTGACCTATCCTATATCCCTGTAGAAAGAGATCTACGGATAAATAAAGCTGCTGCTATTAACACTACTACTACTGCAAAGACGCTATCGTCAAATGAGTGACGACATGTCTTCAGTGGTAAGACTGGAGCAAAACCTAAGACTTTAAGTAAGTGTGAAGATGTGAGAAGTAATTTTGATATCCCACAAAAAACTAATTCTCAGTTTCCCCGAAAAATTACCCCCTGTTCTTCTCGAAGGTATCTCAACAACGTAACCGAGAACGCTGATGAACTTATTTTTTGCATGTACACCTGAGCTGGGTTGTGAGCGCTTCTTAAGCCCAGTTGGGATGGTTGCGGCCAGACAAGTTGCGTAACTTCCTCTTCTTCATCGGCTCGTCAGTGTGCATGCGACTCAATTTTTGGATCAGAGATAAAGTAACTGTCTCATCCTAATCGCAAGGCAAAGTCTCACTTACTTAGTACTCTCGGCCATCCATAAAACAAAAACATTCGCTGACTTCTTTTCTGTTACTGCTGTCCGCCTATGGAATACACTACACTGAAATCTACACACCAATGTGCTGTTCTATTTCAGACAATAGAGTGTACTTCCTTCTGTCAACTTCATTACTTTTCCTTACGAAATTATCACAGCTATGTCTTTATGCGAACGTAATGTAAACTACGCCGGCCTCTGTGGCCGAGTGGTTCTAGGCGCTTCAGTCCGGAACCGCGCTGCTGCTACGGTCGCAGGTTCGATTCTTACCTCGGCCATGGATGTGTGTGAAGTACTTGGGTTAGTTAGGTTTAAGTAGTTTTAAGTTTAGGGGACTCATGACATTAGATGTGAAGTCCCATAGTGCTTAGAGCCATTTGAACCATTTCTAAAATACGAAGCATACTTGGTCATACATCTTGCTATGATAAGTAGATCAATAGACAAGAGAAGGCCGGGTGTTATAATGACTAAATCATCGTTGATCGCTCTGTGAAGTAACTCGCCACTACCATCAATCACCAACGTTATTAAATCGGAAGTAATTAAAAAAAATCAAGTTAATCGTATAACAAACATTTTGTTTACAAGTGTCCTAAGAAAGTGTAACTGTTTCACACACACACACACACACACACACACACACACACACACACAATAGTTTGCAAAAGTCTCCTCCTGGCAAAGCGTCATTTTTAAATCTGAATCGTGTATCACTCTGTGGTATAATTTACATTTGTCACCAATCACCACTCTTCCTTCACTTGGGAGTGATGTTATGCAAGGTAATCACATGAATATAATTGCCAGACTGACATTTACTGCGACTATCCTAAACAAGTGTAATTATTTCACAAATGGAATTGTTTGCAAAACGCTTTTCTTGGCGTAGCGTCATTGTTGAATCTGAGACACCAACTGAGTTGTATTCAGAACAGATAAACAAATCAGCTGAAATTCGTCGTTGGATTAGTTGTTCAACACGGGAGGATCTTAGGAAAGCTCAAGAAACTCCATAAAAGGCAGTACCAGAGCCACTTTGTGTATCACGAGGGTCACTTAAAGTGTCAGAGAGCATGATTCCAATTCACAAGACGAGTCAAGTGGAATGTAAATGTCTGTCGCATAAATATTGTGGAATTGGAGAAACTCTATCCTCCATCCGTGAGTGCAACGGGACAGGCGAAATATTCTCGATGTAGTGATGAAAGAGCATCGCAGTTATAAATAAATCTAGAAAACAATCTCTTGCAACGCATAAAGCTGTATCATTTTACACATCTGCTGCTTTATTTTTGAGTAAGTTGGTCTGTCATTGCGTCTAACCAAGCTAGTTGTGACCTTGTGACCATTTTCAAATCATACTTAAACGAGCATGCTTCATTTTTGCAACAGGCAATACCATTTAATGGTTCAAAAATGGTTCAAATGGCTCTGAGCGCTATGGGACTTAACTGCTATGGTCATCAGTCCCCTAGAACTTGGAACTACGTAAACCTAACTAACCTAAGGACATCACACACGTGCATGCCCGAGGCAGGATTCGAACCTGCGACCGTAGCAGTCGCGCGGCGCCGACTGTAGTGCCTAGAACCGCTCGGCCACCTCGGCCGGCACCATTTAATGCGTATCTGTCGTAAGTACTCAGATGGAACGAACAGGTGACTCCATTATACAAGTGGAGGGAACGAGAAGAACTACTACGAGCACATCGCTTCCACACGATATAAAAATAGGAAGAGAATGTCGTGTATCGTTTATTAACCCAATATAGCATCGAGGAAAATAATATTGTTCGCAGCGTGCCTGTACTGTCGTAACTATGGGTATTTGTCACGTATATGTATAAGTTGATTAGCTCTTTTACATGAATGGCTCACGCAAGCGACACGCCACAAGGCGGAAACCAGCCAGGTGTGACGAAATAAGCTAAATGACGCAAGAGTAAAGAAGCCTACGCGGAAGAAGTCCATTATACACAAGATGTATGGAGTCTGTGGAATCCAGCAGAAGAAAACTATAGTAAAATCCGGTGACGTTTCTAATTACAACGTCAGTGTTATATGTCTTTAAATATCTGCGTTCAAGAGAGTTTTTCGAAGAAAATCCAATATAATCAACTGTTAAAAACTATTGGTTGAGTACTAGCCCCCTCGTTTGCACCATTCTCCCGTAGCTTATCTGGAACAATTAGTGAGCAGTAACATAGATCCAGGGCATTTCGAAAGATGTGTTCACCTATCGTGCTTCTAAGTGTCTAAGTGTCGGAGGTGGTCACATGTGGGCCTTATGATGATATCTCAAAAACTTAGAAAACATATTCGACGAAATTCTTCAGTATCCTTCAAACCACTTACGAAACTCTTAATTCGACGATATGTCATGTTTAGTCCTGCAAAATAGTATTGCTTTTCCCTTAAATGATCAAACTCGAAGCTTAGTGGCTCTCTGAGTTACAGTTTTAACGGAAGCTATCCACTAATCCATACAAACGTGCCACAACATTTCTGCCTTTGCATTCTGCGCCATAATTCCATGAACTATTCTGAAACCATTCTATTAGCTATTATCGAAACAATGTTTTTATTTTCATGTAGAACTACATTTTTGTAGTGATTCTAGAAGAAATGAATGAGTTTCTGCGCCGATGAGGATGGATTCGGAAAAGTGCTTCTAGTAACATAATTTCAGTCTCTGTTCTGCAGCTAAATCCTGTAACTATTTGTTCACATTTGAAAGTGATGTGCTTAACAGCTACTCTCGGTGCAGCCTTGACACTATGGACTGAGGAATGTTGGATCTCATAAAAAATAACTTCTATGTTGTATCAAGTATCAAATGGCATACGAACACCTACAAGAAAAGAGCTGAAGGAATTTCATAGCGTGCTGCCTGTTAATGAATGTTTCAAGAGAAATAAGTACTATTATGCCTGTCTGGTTTGGTGGACAAGAAATGTTCATGTAGATCTTGTAGTTGTTGACTCGCTGTTGTTGTCTGCATACCGGAAACTGGTTTGATGCAACTCTCCATGCTACTTTATCCTGTGCAACCTCTTCATCTCCGAGTAACTACTGCCAGCTACATTCTTCTCAATCTACTTACTGTGTCCATCTCTTGACCTCCCTCTACGATTTTTACCCTCCACGCTTCCCTCCAGTACTAAACAGGTGAACCCTTGATGCCTCAGACTGTCTCCTACCAACCGATCCCTTCTTCTAGTCAGGTTGTACCACAAATTTATCTTCTCGCCAATTCCATTCTGTACCTCCACATTATTTTCAGGCGATCTACCTAACTAGTCTTCAGCATTCTTCTATAGCGCCGCATTTCAAAAGCTTCTATTCTCTTTTTATCTAAACCGTTTATCGTCCATGTTTCACTTCCATACATGGCTACACTCCATACAAATACTTTCGTAAAATACTTCATGACAACTTAAAGCTAACTCGATGTTAACAACTTTTTTTTCTTCAGAAACGCGATTCTTGCAACTGCCACTCTACATTTTATACCGTATCTACTTCGAGCGCCATCAGTCATTTTGCTGCCCAAATAGCTAAACTCATAAACTACTTTAAGTGCTTCGTTTCCTAATCTAATTCCCTCGGGATCAACAGATTTAATTAGACTGCATTCCATTACCCTCGTTTTGCTTTTGTTTATGTTCATCTTACATCCTACTTCCAAGAGACTGTCCATTCTATTCAACTGCTCTTACAAGCTATTTGCTATCTCTGACAAAATTACAATGTCATCGGCAAACCTCAAAGTTTTTATTTCTTCTCCCTGAACCTTAATTCCTACTACAAATTTTTCTTTTGTTTCCTTTACTGCTTGCTTAATGTACAGATGGAATAACATCGGGGATAGGCTACAACCCTGCCTCACACCCTTCACAACCACTGCTTCCCTTTCATGCCTTCGCATCTGTCTGGTTTCTGTACAAATTGCATATAGCTTTTCACTCCCTGTGTTTTACCCGTGTCACCTTTGGATTTTTTGAGAGAAGATTCCAGTAAACATTGTCAAAAGTTCTTTCAAGTCTATAAATGAAAGAAACATAGGGTTGCCTTTCCTTAAACTATCTTTTAAGAGGAGTCGTAGCCAGTGTGCCTACATTTCTCCGGACTCCAAATTGATCTTCCCCGAGGGCGGTTTCTACCAGTTCTTCCATCCATCTGTAAATAATTCCCGTCAGTATTTTGCAACCGTTACTTATAAAACTGATTGGTAATTTTCACATCTGTGAGCACCTGTTTTCTGTGGAATTGGAATTATTATATTCTTCTTTAAGTCTGAAGGTATTTCACCTATCTCATACATCTTGCTCACCAGATGGTAAAGTTTTGTCTTGGTTATCTCTCAAGGCTATCAGTGGTTCTACCGGAATGTTGTCTACTCTGGGGGCCTTGTTTCGAGTTAGGTCTTTCAGTGCTCTGTCAAGTTCTTCAGCGGTATCATATCTCACGTCTCATCTTCATCTGCGTTCTCTTCCATTTCCAGAATATTGCACTCAAGTACCTCTCCCTTGTATTGCCCTTTACACAATCCTTGCACCTTTCTGCTTTCTCTTCTTTGCTTACGACTGGTTTTCAATCCGAGCTTGATATTCATACAGGTTCTCTTTTCTCCAAAGGTCTCTTTAATTTTCTGTAGGCGGCACATCTGTCCTTCCCCTAGTGATATATGCTTCTAAATATTTACATTTGTTCTCTAACCATTTTTGCTTAGCCAGTTTGCACTTTCTGTCAATCTCATATTTTAGACGTTTGTATATCCTTTCACCTGCTTCATTTACTGCATTTTTGTATTTTTGTATTTGAAGTGTAGCAATCCTACACTTTAACTCAAATACGAGGCCCAGAAACTTTACCGTTTAAAGGAGATGACACCATTTCTTAGAAACAAAGTTTATTACACTCCTGGAAATTGAAATAAGAACACCGTGAATTCATTGTCCCAGGAAGGTGAAACTTTATATTCCTGGGGTCAGATAAATCACATGATCACACTGACAGAACCACAGGCACATAGACACAGGCAACAGAGCATGCACAATGTCGGCATTAGTACAGTGTATATCCACCTTTCGCAGCAATGCAGGCTGCTATTCTCCCATGGAGACGATCGTAGAGATGCTGGATGTAGTCCTGTGGAACGGCTTGCCATGTCATTTCCACCTGGCGCCTCAGTTGGACCAGCGTTCGTGCTGGACGTGCAGACCGCGTGAGACGACGCTTCATCCAGTCCCAAACATGCTCAATGGGGGACAGATCCGGAGATCTTACTGGCCAGGGTAGTTGACTTACACCTTCTAGAGCACGTTGGGTGGCACGGGATACATGCGGACGTGCATTGTCCTGTTGGAACAGCAAGTTCCCTTGCCGGTCTAGGAATGGTAGAACGATGGGTTCGATGACGGTTTGGATGTACCGTGCACTATTCAGTGTCCCCTCGACGATCACCAGAGGTGTACAGCCAGTGTAGGAGATCGCTCCCCACACCATGATGCCGGGTGTTGGCCCTGTGTGCCTCGGTCGTATGCAGTCCTGATAGTGGCGCTCACCTGCACGGCGCCAAACACGCATACGACCATCATTGGCACCAAGGCAGAAGCGACTCTCATAGCTGAAGACGACACATCTCCATTCGTCCCTCCATTCACGCCTGTCGCGACACCACTGGAGGCGGGCTGCACGATGTTGGGGCGTGAGCGGAAGGCGGCCTAACGGTGTGCGGGACCGTAGCCCAGCTTCATGGAGACGGTTGCGAACGGTCCTCGCCGATACCCCAGGAGCAACAATGTCCCTAATTTGCTGGGAAGTGGCGGTGCGGTCCCCTACGGCACTGCGTAGGATCCTACGGTCTTGGCGTGCATCCGTGCGTCGCTGCGGTCCGGTCCCAGGTCGACGGGCACGTGCACCTTCCGCCGACCACTGGCGACAACATCGATGTACTGTGGAGACCTCACGCCCAACGTGTTGAGCAATTCGGCGGTACGTCCACCCGGCCTCCCGCATGCCCCTATACGCCCTCGCTCAAAGTCCGTCAGCTGCACATACGGTTCACGTCCACGCTGTCGCGGCATTCTACCAGTGTTAAAGACTGCGATGGAGCTCCGTATGGCACGGCAAACTGGCTGACATTGACGGCGGCGGTGCACAAATGCTGCGCAGCTAGCGCCATTCGACGGCCAACACCGCGGTTCCTGGTGTGTCCGCTGTGCCGTGCGTGTGATCATTGCTTGTACAGTCCTCTCGCAGTGTCTGGAGCAAGTATGGTGCGTCTGACACACCGGTGTCAATGTGTTCTTTTTTCCATTTCCAGGAGTGTATTATTTAAAACAGAATTCTAAAGTTCAAAAGAAACACGAACGGATTAACGGTTGAAATATTAAAAATGGTCTTCTGGGGCTCTTCTTTCAGCCCTGTAATTGTCACTACTAAATGTCTGGCGCTGGTTCCGAATCTGATGGAAGATATGAAGAATATGGCTCCAACGACGGGTGAAATTTCAACGGCTCCTTCAGCTCTTTTCCCACAGCAGTAAGAGGGCATATAAATGGCGCTGTTTCGTGGCAGGCAGAACCTCAGAGTGCTCGTGCTTACGACGTGCGAAGTCGTTAAGGCCGGGTGTTAGGCGTCCTCCCGTGTGCAGCCCTGTACTCACCACCAGTGCCATCCCAGAGAGCAGCACTGCAAGGCTCTTCTTTCTCTTCCTTCTCCACGGCAGTAGCACGTGTTAGCGCGCCCTTTGTCTGCGCCACGTATCGTAGCTCTGGTTTTAAGATCGCAGCCAAGGTATCCCAACGTTCCGGGTTGATCTGGTCTTATAAAACGATACGTTAATGAATGCAGTAACACAAAGGTGGGAACCCTCACAAAATCTATTTTGGTATCTCGTTAGCGTTTAACGATCCGCCACAGCAAAGTCATTAAAGGCAGGAGGACAGTTGAATTTCGACCTTCTACAGGAAGAGCCAGACGCTCTGCTTGAAGTAAGGTCGTGAAGGGGTCAGTGATTTGAGCCAGCCTATTCTGGAAGACGACTTTAACGTTTTACTGTTTCAAATTTCTTGGTAATGTACATTAAAGCTTCCCTCAAATATTGTGGTCCATAGCCACCATACCGTTGTCTTAAGAGCCCATAGTTCGTTAAAATTGAAAACTTCGGGAGTTACTTAATACATGATCAGCGTAATGATTAGGGCGTTCATATGAAATTATATAAACACAGCAGTAAGTTTTCAAACATGTTTAAATAGTCGTAAATCCTTTCTTTGAGAATTTGTCTTGAGAGCCTAGAAAAATAATAGCAAAGAACTACATAATGCTCGCATGAAACACAGATAATGTTTGGAAGAAGAAAATTGCAAGTACAAGAAATGTGCTGATCTACATTACCTTGTCACTTACGTCTGTATAGAATATGTATGTTATTATAGTGCGTATAACAGTGATTTAGGCCTAGGGAACAATAAAAAATTAAAGAAACTATTGGTTGTTTGACTGTGGACATTCCAGTACACCTCTTAGCCTTGAATTCGCTTCAGGAAATGGTGAGTGCATTTTTTGCCAATGTGTGGGGTTGCCTATGTGCAGATGGAATGTCTTCACAAAGGAATGCCGGCTGCTGTGGCCGGGCTGTTCTAAGCGCTTCAGTCCGGAACCACGCTGCTGCTACGGTCACAGGTTCGAATCCTGCCTCAGGCATGGATGTGTGTGATGTCCTTAGGTAAGTTAGGTTTAAGTAGTTCTAAGTTCTAGGGGACTGATGACTTCACATATTAAGTACCATAGTCCTTAGAGCCATTTTGAAACACAAAGGAATGACGTCACAATCCAAAATGGTGGTCAATTTCCACTTGAAAGGGGTATTGAACATTCTGATATCAGTGACGTAAAAGCCACCCCCTCCCTACCTCCTCTCCTCCCCCTCCTCCTACCCTTCCGCTCTAGCCAACCACAGCTAGTATGATAATTGGGCAGCCAGTTGCGCAAAAATGGTGCCCGTGTAAACTATTGAAATTCAGTGCCGCGCACACACGCGCGCGCGCGCACACACACACACACACACACACACACACACACACACACACACACACAGGCGTTGCTGCATTTCCACTTCTGTATTATGTGTTTGCTCTTTCGTGTAAAATACATGTCAAGAAAAATACATAAAAGAAGTCAATAGCAATAGAAAGAGGCGCACAACTGGACGGAAAATGCAAGTACAGTTCTATACACAAAAACCAGCACAAGAAAATATTTCAAATATAAGAAATTTTCATGTTGACTACTTTGTAGATGACATGTTGTCATAACGATAAAATCGGCAGAAAAAAGCCGACCTATAAAAAGTCCATTTTCACTCCCATAGTAATTTTCAGGTGATCGATAGCAGCCCTGAAATAGATAAATGACGATTAAATTTTTGTTGCATATTACAGAAATAAATTGAACCCACAGAAGATGACACATACGTGTCAAAAAACCTCTGGGTAATTATAAAAGAAACAATTTCTTCCTTGCTGGGTATACAGTTTATTTGAGATCAGAACACTTTTCACATAAATTAATTTCCAGTTATATGAAGAATATTTCATACGCCTTGCTCAGGTCGTGTTTCTTCACTACAAGAGTGTTTCGGCTATTATGCCACTATCAAGTGTACTTTAATATAGCTTACCTACTTCTATGTTTGTCTGATATAAATCTGTTTTACAAATTTAATTACGACTTGCTGGATTCTCGTTCACAGCGCATCCTGAAGCAGATATTTATATAGCGACAAGTTGTACGAATCATGTAGTATCGTCTGTAGAGAATACTATTTTTGACAGATAAAATGACATTTCTCGCCTCTGTGATGCATTAAGTCTACAGCATAAACTGAATCTCTGAGGATCAGAAACAAATATTTACTGATGACATCATAAGTGAAAATTTTCTGTATTTTTTACATCCGAAAGTTTGTGACTCATACAACTTGTCACTAGACAGATATCAGCTCCAAGATCCATTATGAATGTCACGCCACCTAGACGTATTTAAAATTGTAAAACAACTCCACATGAAACATATATATAGACATAAGTAAGCTACATTAATTGTAACATCAATAGGCATATTTGACAATGGCGTACTAGCCAAAACGAGCCTTTGGGAAGAAATACGACAAGCAATAGGCAAATAAAACATTTTGCAGCTAACTGTGAATCATTTTATGTAAAAAGAAATGCAAAGTCTTTTACATAAGACGAAGTTTAGGAAAACCCAAATTTAAAGACATGGAAATAACATCAACAGAAGCTTAGAACCTGAGCAAGATAATTTTGAACCAATCCTAATTCGACAATATCTATATTTAATGGTATTGTGAAGAACAATGATGAAGAGCAATGTCCTAGGTTGAGAAAAATTCCTTTCTCCATTTTTAATATAGTATAATATATAATACGTAAGTCGTCTTTGCTGGAGAGTGTGCTAAAATATCCACATAGTTTACAGGAAAATAATTAAAACTATAGGCGGACAGGACATACTTTCTGATTTTTTCTCTGTCTCCCATTGTCTAGGAAGCATATTTATACACCAGTCATTTTTGTGTACTCCCTTTGCCCAGAAGACAAACTGCAGAACATTATTAAACGCTGTAAACTATACGATAATTTACACGAAACAGAAGCACCTGGCACTGAGTGCAACGAAGCAAATTGCAAATGGGGTTTCTTGGCATTTAATACACTGGAACACAGCATCAATTCTGTAGTTATAAATCACAGCTTCCAGTCTGGTGGTATCATGTTCTTTCTCCAAGGAAGATGTGAAAGTTTCTTGTAGTCACATGTTAGGACACTTTATGAAATCGATATAATATGTACCAATAACTCTGTACAATCTTGGACTCTAATGTGATATAAAATTTGTTATATACCTCCATTCTACAATTGGAGTTCATCCACAGTATACAGTTTATCCCAACAGTATTATTTTCTTCTTTACTTGTGCCTTTGTCCTGCATCGGTGCAGGGTCAGCATAGTTATAACGGATTTGGTATGTTTAATGTAAAGGGTGGTAAGATACCTTGTGGTCTCCACTCATTACCGATGGAGTGGACTTTATGTACCCCAAAGTATACTTATAGTGTTATTCGTATGAAAATAATCAAAAGTCTTCTAAATGGTTGCGAATTGTGTAACTGAGGCGTTGATTGGTTACTAGCCCGATATTCACCTTGTAGGATGTGGGAAACCGCCCAAGAACCTCATCCAGGCTGTCCAGCACACCGAACCGCATTCGATCCATGCCGCTTCTCATCCGGGAAGCGGTGCTCTAACAACCACAGCAATCCTACCATCATTCCACTGCATTGCCATTGTCCACAGTCTCATTACCCTTTCCTTGTTACTATCCTTGCACATGCAAGTCGCGGTTTGATATTACGTATTCGGACAACTCCGTTTCGTTAAATCCCCAGCAAAGCCATACGTCGTATCCTGGTCCATAAAGTAATAGTCTTCTACATGAAACTTTTACAGTATCTCAGGTAGCTCTTCCATTAGTACAGCCACACTAACGTCAGCCAATACCACTTTCTAGGGTATAGGCGCAGGACTTTTATATTCCTTCACAATGGTTTCCAGTGCTTCATTGGCAATACTTTCCAATACGCCTCTTGAGAAATTATCGTTAATCCTGACAGTATACCTTACAGAGATGAACTTAGAGAATTCACCACATACATAATTGCAAAATGCACCTCACATTTCTTTCTTTAACATTACAGACCATCAGTTTCCTAAGTGTTCTTCAGAGTCGACTTGATTACAGATTTTAATCTCCATAATGTTGTCACAAAATGGTTCCGTAACATCCTTAAGCACATTTAAATTCTTGTTGCTAAAGAGCATGCTATTTTGGTGCATTTTATGTTACCAATGTCACCAATAATATTGTGTAGTTTCTTCACTAATAGCCAAACACTAAAGCGTTCTTAGGTTGGTCTCATTTTTCTCCCTGGGAGAGAACATATATAGCATGCTGTTTACAAGTGAATGGGTTCGAGCCTTGGTAAGTGACTTACAATTACAATCGTTGCTCTCACGCTTAATGAGACGAGTGGAACACACATTTATCAGTGGGTCAGCGAACAAATTGTGTTAAGCAACATAATTTTTGTTTTTGGCCGTGCAGTATTATCATTTCTTGTTAAGACGGCAGAACTGTGAATATTCCTGAGATACACTATCCAGTCACATGGAAGTGAGCACCACCTATGTTGGACGTCAACGTGCAATAGCCACTCACAGACAGCAGGTGGCTGTAGCAGCAGTGAAGGGTATGTAAAGCGTATCAGGGGTACTGGGAAAACAGTAGAGTCGTTGTCGTAATGCGGGAGGAGAGCGATTAATCTGTCGTCAAAAGTGGCTTGGTCATTGGCTTTCAGGAAAATTGTGCAATCATTTCCGAAACGGCTAAGTTTGTTAATTGTTCACGTGCCGCCGTGGTTAAATTGGACCGACATGGTAAAATGGCGCTATCAGAAACCGCCTCCGAGGCACCTGTGGTACACCAGGGTTCATAGATGGCAAGAGTGAATGACGGCTGCGGAGATATGCTCACATGGAGCACCCTCTATTTCTTAATGACAATGCCAGGCCACACACGAGGGCTTCGTCAAGTGGAACAATCCGACGCCTTGTGTTCACTGTCATCGCTCATCCTCGACACAATCACGACTTGTCCCCATTCGATTTTCATCTGTTTCCAAACCTTAAAGAACGCCTTCGAGCACCTGGATGATGAAGCAGTGCAAGAAGAGCTGAGGCTGTGGATTACTCAACAGAGTCACACTTTCTACACTGACGGTATCAACAAACTTTTATTGGGAGAAATGTGTTTGTCACGAGGATGACTCTTGAGAAACAGTGGACGTGAAAAATAAAGATGTAGCATCTTAATATAGTTCGTTTTATTTAAAAACCTTTAGGAGTTCTTACATACACAAATTGGGAGAATTACTTTTCAGCAGGCCCTCATATCTTTAAGTGTGTACAGGGCTCCTTTCTCACTTGAATGCATTGTGAGTCTTCTCTTTCAAATACTACTCATACTGCAACGTGACCGTGTAGATCGCTTTAACCAGTTACTCAGACTCTTTGTATAACTTTCCACTTCAGGGCAACCATGAAAACGAACAACTACAAAAATCCGCAATTTATATCCCACTTAGTAAAAGCAACAAAAGGAATTTACTCCTTTGAATTTCTGTTAAAATATGATCATACGCTCAATGAATGTACACTTGTGTCATAAAGTAATGTAGGCACAGTCTAATAAGTACTTGAGAGTGTTCAAACGATCGTCGAATTGACTCTATTATGAATGTCAACATTTACTGAAAATTGCAACATTTACTACACCGCTTGATAGACTTCGTGGAAATAACAAGTCATGTCATTTGCTTTTGCCATGAAAAAGTTCACAGTTTATACAACAGATTTGTAAGAAAGCTAGACACAGCTATTTACGACATAGGTATGTAAGACCAGTAATAATTCTTTCTATATATCTGCATGTACATCCCACAACCTGTTTCACTGCTTGAGAGGGAATGCACTTCGGGTTCCACAATCATTTTCCCTTTCCTGCTTCATTAACGGACGGTGTGCATGGGACGGTCTGCAAGCAATATTCCTCTTAAGCGCTCATTTTGCAGATCGTACCATGGTAGTTGGTTATAAGCTGCTTGACTCAAATCGCAGCCTAGGCTGTCGGAATATTTAAAGTTTTTAATTTTACGCAATGCTCCTGTTCTAGGGTCTGCCACCGGAATTCGACGCATACATGTGTGACACTTTCGCATTGTTTGAACGCACCGGCCACAAAAACGCACAGCTACTCTTTGAATTTTCTCTGCATCCACCACTAACCCTAATGGGTAGTCCCAGACTGGCGAGCACCACTCTAGAACTCAAGAATCGGTCGAGCAAGGGTTTGCTTCTTTTGCGAACGAATTACATTTCCATAGGGTCCATTTAATGAATCTCGGTATAGCACATTTCTTTCCTACGACAAACATTCTTTGGTTATTCAGTTTCATAGCTCTTCAGATATAATGTCAATACCAAAGCAAAAGAAAGGCTCATACTAAAAGGACAGAGTGGTTAATTTTTTATAAAAACTATTTGTTGTTTGAGGGACAAATGAGAAAGAAAGTTTAATGACATATATTTGCAGAATAGCTTGTCTTAGGACGCTGATTTTATCGACTGGAAACACAAGTTCTCGTTGTGGTGTGCCGTATGTTCCGCGAGTGCAATTGTTGAATACTTCTTGTTAAATATTTCTGATGCCTCTTTGGCACTGACTGCATCGGTACACAGCATCATGTTTGCGTAATGTGCTGCGAAGATTAGGGAACTTGTACTAAGGATTTCAGCCTCTTAGGATAAGGGTACCAAATCATTCCGCTGTTGATGCTTTGACTCCTGACAGCTAAAACAAAATACTCTGGAAAATGTTGTATTTATGATATTATACCAGAATGGAGTGATTAGAAGTATAATAAAGTCTGCAGAAAAACTTCAAAAAGCTAAGGTCAGATTTATTTTGGTTGCCGATTTTGGCAAGACTACATTACCATCTTTGGATCTTAAGCTCTATACATTTAGTTACGCTGTAATAAGTTCGGTTTCTTACTGAAACCGATTAAAGAAATAAATGCTTTTCTTGCGATCTTGGCTTTTTGAAGTTTTTCTTATGAGTGTAATATTCCGGGTAATGCTAGGTCTGTACAGAACACTGAATTACTAACACCTAGATATTACTCAGCTGTGCACCATGACATTAGGTTGAGATCAGTTCATACGTTGATGCAAGACATTCCTTGGAAGACTGAGATAATGTACCGACAAAAGGTTTCACCTAATTTCTTCTTCCATTTGGTTCATTATCAAAAACTACACATGCATAAATAACTGGGGTGAAAGGAATGGAAAAGAAACGGGATGCGAAAAAGATAAGGAGAAAACAATCACTTCCAACCGCACCTGACATTGCAGCAATGTAAAGGCGAGAGTTGAAAATTTGTGCCGAACCGGGACTCGAAACGAAATGCTCCGTTTCTCTAAAATGGTTGACTTTGCCGTGTCGGACATCCGGACACGCTTTCCGGCAGACCAAAATTCCCAGCTTCCGCTCACCGCACTGCAAAGACCCGAGCCCTGAAAGCCTCCAGTAGTACCCGTAGGACTTCGAACGTTGGCTGTGATCTGCACTGAAACTTTTTCATCAGACAGGCCATAGAGTTATAGATATGAGTAGTGTCTGTTCTGCTTGACATGTCTGACAGAACAGACACCATGGTCCATTGACGTGACCGGGCCAAATATCTCACGAAATAAGCGTCAAACGGACAAACTACAAAGAAAGAAACTTGTCTAGCTTGAAGGGGTAAACCAGATGGCACTATGGTTGGCCCGCTAGATGGCGCTGCCATAGGTCAAACGGATATCAATTGCGTTTTTTTAAAAAAAATAGGAACTACCATTTTTTATATATTCGTGTAGTACATAAAGAAATATTAATGTTTTAGTTGGACCACTTTTTTCGCTTTGTGATACATGGCGCTGTAATAGTCACAAACATGACTCACAATTTTAGACGAACACTTGGTAACAGGTAGGTTTTTTAAATTAAAATACAAAACGTATGTACGTTTGAACATTTTATTTCGGTTGTTCCAATGTGATACCTGTACTGTAGTGAACTTATCATTTCTGAGAACGCATGCTGTTACAGCGTGATTACCTGTAAATACCAAATTAATGCAATAAATGCTCAAAATGATGTCCGTCGACCTCAATGCATTTCGTAATACATGTAACGACATTCGTCTCAACAGCGAGTAGTTCGCCTTCCGTAACGTTCGCACATGCATTGACAATGCGTTGACGCATGTTGTCAGGCGTTGTCGGTGGATCACGATAGAAAATATCCTTCAACTTTCCCCACACTTCGACGACCAATCCACCTGTCATGAAATATGCTATTCAATACCGCTTCAACCGCACGCGAGCTATATGCCGGACATCCTTCATGCTGGAAGTATATCGCCATTCTGTCATGCAGTGAAACATCTTGTAGTGACATCGGTAGAACATTACGTAGGGAATCAGCATACATTACACCATTTATATTACCATCGATAAAATGGGGGCCAATTATCCTTCCTCCCATAATACTGCACCATACATTAACCCGCCAAGGTCGCTGATGTTCCACTTGTCGCAGCCATCTTGGATTTTCCGTTGCCCAACAGTGCATATTATGCCGGTTTTTATTTCTTTACGTACTACACGAATATGTAATAAAAATGGGGGTTCCTATTTAAAAAAACGCAGTTGATATCCGTTTGACCTATGGCAGCGCCATCTAGCGGGCCAACCATAGCGCCATCTGGTTTCCCCCTTCAAGCTAGACGAGTTTCGTTCTTTGTAGTTTTTTCGTTTGATGCTTATTTCGTGAGATATTTGGCCCGGTCACTAACGATGGACCACTATATATGTATAATGTACAGTCAGACATTCATTAGAGCAATCATCTCTGATCACTTGCGTAACACCGGAGTTCACCAGCGATGTACAGAATATGAGCAAGGATGTGACATGCTTCGTTTTTGTTAATGACCTACAAGCGATATTTGGAGATTGATTCGAAATAGTTGCAGGTGCGTAGCCTTAAATTAGTTTAGAAAGCTAGAACAGAAGTGAAGCTCGAGCATACGAGTGATGGCAGGAACATGTCGTGTATCGTGGTTAACATATCAGCCACTGAGGAAATCAAGCAATGAGTGTATTAGTAATTCAATCCGAATTTTAATTGCTTAACGCTCTTTGACCTGTCAGTTCCTTGTTAACATTATATGATAGTTATGTCAGATGTGATCAAGAACTGTCACTGTCTAAGACGTGAGAGCAATAACATAGCTGCCACCACGTTACATGCGTGGAATAAACATCATGTTCTGAGACGACCATCGACTTATAACGGGGAGACTGAATCACCTACACAGGTAATTCTACATGTGTAGTCTCACTTATATTCCGAAACCACTGAGCTGTGCTTGGAAGAGGGTACTTCGTGCCAATACTGGGCTCCCTCTGTCCTGTTCCATTCACGTATTGGGGCTCCGTGTGGCTCCCTGTGAACCCTACCTTCTGTACTCTAACGGATCTTAAATTTGGCAATACCTGCAGTCACGATAAAACGTTCTACCTTCTGTACGGTTGTCTTCGCCTAGTGCATGTCTATGTGATAAACGTCGCTGTACAATGTAGTGGTGATTTATTACAGTCCAAAGGTAAAGCGAAGGTACTGAACACGCTTTTCCTTTGGTTTTTAAATCTCATTTCGTCTGTTAAAATTTTGATGCAAGCTCAAAGGTAATTTACTTCGTTTTCTGACCTACTAGTCGTAGTAAAAGTTTGCAAAACCGTTTTCATGGAAGGGATCAGAAACAATTCCTGCTCATGAGTTTATTCTAGCTGCTCGACAGTAGCAATCTGTTTGATGGAACTTCAAGAACCCGTACAAGAAAATCTATCAGACCTTTCATGTCCATACGTATACATACTGATAAGAGTCACCTGTGAGAGCTCTTTAGATAAAAGTCTACAACATTTATATGGCAGTTTGTTACAATTTCACTATAAGCGAGGAGTATTTTTAGCATTTCAATTCAACACGTAGCTGAATGGGGGAATGTGCCATATAGTCTTTACACTGCGACAGCATAAGTTGGCAACACAAACATGCGAAGTGACTCATATATAGATTGAATGGCTACTGATCAATGCAGACCAATTTCAACTTCCTCCCATACTCCCGTTTTACATGATATATTTGAAGTCCAGACTTTGTCCAAAATTTTTCAGAGTAGCCGCCGTAAAATGGAAATCCTAGCTACCTTAACCAAATACGTTCGATGACTGTTGGAAATATTTAATTTTAATCTATTTCAGTGGCCCACAATCTAGCAGGCTTGTAGAATTCCACCAAGTCGACACACACAGTTGTTTCACTGTCATCTCCCAACATTTGAAATCTTGATTTAGGTAGAAAAATTACTGATTTCGAGGTAAAATTCGAAGTTTCGCTATATGTATTCACTATACTGTGTATGCCCAGCATTGACAGTAAATAAAAGCATTACTCACTACTAATCTACGACGAACACGAAAACCATTTTCAGTTAAGAAGGAGACTTCACACGCTAGTTATTCACCATGAAAATGCACATTGTGAACAAATGCTACTTTGATTTGTATCACTGCTGACAAATTTTTATATCACCTGTAGCAAAAAGAAATAAGTGTTAGTCAAAGAACGATATTGTCATACATCAAAAAACTATGTATAGCACATTTGGGTGTCTTGGAGTGGGGGTCGAGGGTAGAGGGATACACATGAATGCGTATATGACAGAATGCTCAGATACACGCATTGACCGGTAAAGAGTGATGATAGCAGTGAGAAATGCCTCCAACCAGCAACGGTTCGTAGGGCTGTACACTGAGCTTACTGCATGACTCTCGTCTCTGCAATGTGAGTTCATGCAGTCTCCTAGCTAACGCTAGGGGCCTTTGTGTTCAGCTTTGTTCTCGTGAATGTCAAATAGGCCTGAATTTTTGAATTTTCTCCGGAATGTAATGTGTGGGCTATTGGTCATTTTAAATTTATGAAAATTTTGAATTTATCAACATTTTCAATATTGGCATAAGCATAAATGTGCCCTTTGCATTGTTCAGATCTCCCGACCATTTTACTCTACGTCAAGTGAGCTGTGACTGCAATGCTACTGGAAATCGAAACCACTTTCTTGGATTTTTGAATTTCTTGCAGTTTTTAACCTAGGACAAGTACGCTCTGTGATGGTGTTATAGGTCGTCGATCACCGTCTGCACTTTGCCTCATGTAATCGTGCTGGCAGTATGTATTCAGTGTACTGCAGTAGCCTTCAGTGCAGAGTTGTCACCAGTCAACAGTAGTATGCCTTTCATCACAGTAGGCGCTATGGTTATGAATTATGTAACTGTGGAAGGAGCTCTCCCTCATTTGTTTAAGTGAAGGTGCAGTTCCCATCTACCTTGTTACTAATACTCACAGCACAAGTCAGCTACATAAAAAAGCCTGGCTTCGGCAAACTGTTTAAACAAGCAAACTGTGTCAATGAACTGAGATGTCAGAGGGCTAGAAGAAACTGTACAATCTTAACTGCGCTTCCATCATTTCAAGCTGGGCGCTTATCACTAGCAATCTGGCAACCATGTACGCTGAGCCTCTATCCTCAGGCCCACCATGTTTCATTCTGGCATCACAGGACTGGGGAAACCCGACAACCATACAGCTCACACCCAGATGTTTAGGTCCGCCATCTTGGATTTGTGGACCTGTGTGACACTTTGGGCGGTGCTCATATTCCCAGTGCCACCATCTTGGATTCTGATCTCATAGTGCTGGACACATCTTTCCAATTCCACCATGTTAATTGCCGTTTTGGATTCTCACATTATGGCTGCACTCGTATTCTCATTCTTGGCTTATGACCCTATAGAAGTTGTCCTCATGCCTGTCATATTGGATTTTATACCTGGGACAACTCGACTACGTCTGCCATCTTCGATTTTTTATTTCAAGCCTTTTTATATGTGCGACAATTGAGTGCTATTTTACATTTCCTGCTGCTTTATACGTACATAGGTGAATTGGGCTGTTTTGAATTTCCTGTCAGTTTTTGAATTTCCACCTATTTTATACAAAGGGAAATCGACGCACCGTTTTAGACTGTGCTCAAAGTGGTAAAACTACATTGCTATGGTCACATATTGAAGAGGTGTGGTTATTGCGAGTACTGTCCGTTAGTCTAACACGGAAGAATTTGCAAGTAGTAAGGACCTGCCGATTCCATAATTTTATATTAAATGACAACCGAAGTGACAGCCAGTCGTGGTATCTGGCTATCAAATTTAAACACTGACCTGGAAATATGTTATGGACGTATATTTGCACGTTCAGTGATACCGTATGATAGTTATCTGTCGGGCACATATTATCGCCGTGCCTTATGCGGTTTTGTACGTTAGGAAATCGCTTACCGAAGGAAGTGGAGCAGTGCTCATTACACTGCACTCGCGTACTGGAGTTTGGGGCTTCTAACCCAAGTCCAGCCATTCTCATATATATTTTCTGTGGATTCACTGAGTCATTTAGACGCGAAGTGTCCCTTGAAAAGAACTCAGCCGATTTCTTTTCTCATATTTTCCGTAGTCCAGCTGCTAATGGTCTAGTCGCCGATAGTACCTTAAAATCTGCCTTCATTTCGAATGTCCTTTAACTTATGGATATTAGTGTAGTACGTAGTTTAAGCCTATGCGAGAGGATATCAAAATATTGGAGATTAGCTCTGTAACACGCCATTAGATACAGTTGGCAACACAACCCGAAACATTGCATTGAAACAAGTGTCAAGTTCATAGTGCTGTGAAATGCGGTAAATAACAGCAAATTGTCATTTAGAAAATCATCAACAACACCAAAAATGCGACATGAGCGGAATATGTAGGATATCGTCCACGGAACTTGTAAGTACAATTCGCAATATTACTACTTAATAGGAAATACCAACCACCAGAACTATTTATAACCTATAGGTACAGTGACCAAAATGTAAATTAAATAGCAAACACAGGTACATATTCCAGGCCACTGAAGATGCCTCGTGGAACATAAAGGCGAAACGAGTAAGGCACTAAAATTATGTTTTATTCAGTTGCTGTCAGACGGTCCATAAAATACAAATTATCAATATGGTTCAAATGGCTCTGAGCACTATGGGGCTTAACATCTGTGGTCATGAGTCCCCTAGAACTTAGAACTACTTAAACCTAACTAACCTAGGGACATCACACACATCCATGCCCGAGGCAGGATTCGAACCTGCAACTGTAGAAGTCGCGCGGTTCAGCCGGAAATTATCAATATACGGTAGCAGAATATATCTGAATGTCGCTGTCCATGGCCTTGGTTTGTATCGCAAAGAGTAAGGCTCGTAACTGTCTAAGCACTGAGTTTCATACAAACGCAGAATGATCAGTTGTCAGAAAATAGTGCAAATCGGGTTTCGCATAATCGGTTTTGGGTGATTGTGTGCCGACTGCCGTATAAAAAGCAGAGTTTCAGGTCTTGTGCACCAGTCGTGTCTCCTGAACCTTCAGCTTTACCTTATCTAATGAACTGCCGCTTGTTGCTGCTCCTGAGTCGCTCTGAGAGGCTCTTGGCCTTCGCAGTTTCTGCACTGTGGCGGTTAAGGGGAGAGGGAGGGTGAGGGGGAGGGGGAAGGAGGGAGGTAGGTAAGCACTCCTGGGACCGAACACCGCCTATCAGCACGAGAGACTGCTTCGCTTAGTTTCCTACTCTACTGAAAGAGTGTACGATAAGGCAGCAACTCGGAAACATCGCTCCATTCTTATTTTGTTGAAAACATTATAACTTTAACTTATGCATCGTTTGGGAACTAGCGGTACTTTGCTGGCACCGATCGTCAAAATGAGACATCTCGTAATTTCTAGGAGTGAAGAAAATGTTCTGCAGGCAGGGTTGAGGGAAACCCTCTATTTGACCAGGAAGAGGATAATTGCGGTGGGAGAGCAGCGACGGCCAAGGCGAGGTTGCGACCGCGGCCAGCCTGCGTGCCACTCACTCAAGGACGCGGCGCGCACGCAATTCTCAGCTCAGCACGCGGAAACCCGCAAATGGCTGCCTGTGGCTGGTGTCTGGCGGGCGCGGCGCTGCACGCCTTTGGCAACTCTCTGCCGCTCTAGAGTTGCGCTGCAGACGACTGAAATTCCTCTGTCTTCGTGGCGGCAGTCGTATGCGTAATTCGTTTAGCTTGGAAGAGGCATGCTTTTGAATAGCACGGCATTTCATATGCAAGCGGACGTTGCTAATCGCGAGACAAAAGCATGACATTGTTTGTGCGAACGCAAGTTACTACAACATTCGGGAGTGAGGAGGAGAGAGAGAAAAAGAGATAGATAGAGAGAGAGAGAGAGAGAGAGAGAGAGAAAGAGAGAGAGGGGGAAAGAAACATGGTAACTTCTTGCTTCTTGTTACGGTACGGTACGTAAAACATTACTTCTATTTCCTTCACCCTCTATACTCGATTAAGGAATAATTGCTAATTACACCTGGCGTTGTTTCTACCTGTTTACAAATTTACATATTTGTCTCATAAAACTACAAGGGCGCCTCCGAACGAGGGAAAGAGCTTAATGGTGTTGCAGTGGCTATGGTTGTTCAGCAACCGTGTAACGTGACTCCTTATTCTCCCTGCATCCACATTCAGGTTTTCTGCTCCCTAAGTAAATACCTCTAAGAGTTTTGCAGCCAAAGGTTTAATAACATGCTACGTCTGTTTAATGAATTGCTACCTTCAGGGTGGTTGGTTCAAATAGCTCTGAGCTCTATCGGACTTAACATCTATGGTCATCAGTTCCCTAGAACCTAGAACTACTTAAACCTCACTAACCTAAGGACATCACACAACACCCAGTCATCACGAGGCAGAGAAAATCCATGACCCCACCGGGAATCGAAACCGGCGCGTTTCAGGGTGGTCAGAAACAGTCTGAAAAACAGAGACTGTATATGGAAATAACTGTTAATACAAAATTTCAGTACGTTACGCCGTTTCCGATTCATTGAATACTGAAGTTAGCCAATTAGGTCGTCGAGCGGGCAAATTCAAGCAGCCTGCCAGAGACAGTGTCGCCATATTTGGTCAAATGGCTCTGAGCACTATGGGACTTAACATCTGAGGTCATCAGTTCCCTAGAACGTAGAACTACTTATACCTAACCAACCGAAGGACATCACACCCATCCATGCCCGAGACAGGATTAGAACCTGTGACCGTAGCGGTCACGCGTTTCTAGACTGAAGCGCCTAAAACCGCTCGGGCACATCGGCCGGCCTTTCCAGATTTGTTCTTCGTTTGGCTTCCTGAAGCCAAATAAACGTAGGTTTTGGTCTCTTAACTTAAATTTATCACTTTCGGAAAAGGAACATTTCAAATGGTATTGAGCATTTCAACAACTGGTAACTCATGGACTCACAGAAATCTGTGAATTACCGCATTTCATAGCGTACACATGCAGGATTACTGAATTATTAAAAATTCTCTTTGCAAATAATGTTATAATGTGTGTAGAAAATGAATGCTAAAAATAACCGAATAATGAGCGTTAAGTATTACAGTAAATAACTAAAATTTACATGATGATATGGACATTACTATTCCTTTTTAAATGGGTAAATGACGTACGAACAGAAAAGCACGGTAGCAATACGTAAATCAAGACTGGAGAGGAAGTTACCTGGATGAGGAATAACAGACAGAATTAATACAGAGAGCAATGAAAGAAAAAAACTATGAAGACGTAAGGAAAAATGATGGAAGAATAGTGACAACGGAAGAGATACGCTAGGTCATTGCTGGAATGTACCGAGGAGAAAGGTCCTTGTAACACAGCATTTGATGTCTTCTTGAGTGCAGTGTAGTTTTGCTTCACATGCAGGTCACTGAATGATTTATTCCACTGACGTTTCACTGAAATGAAGAAGAAACGGGAGAGAGATTTAAAATTATGTTACGTTAAACTAAAAAAAAAAAGAAAAAAAGTGTGACAGGGATTGCATTCGAATGTCCTGGCGATGTTTGATTGCGTTGCAGCAACGAGTTGGATAACTGCTCCGTGACGTTGCTGTTGGAAATCTCTGTTTGATTCTGTGGGATGAACATTCTGCGAGATCAAATGGTCTGCCATAGCAATAAATCGCTTGTTTCGGCTGATATGACGCACGCGGGACACGGAAGATTAACCGGCTGTGACATGTCCGCCGCAAACGTATCACTTTCACACAGAGTTCTACAATTATCTACAAAATGCTACAGCTCTCCTTACGCCATTTCGCGTGTTATATTGCGACTAGTTCTATTACAGGCGTAAAGGTTTGCCTGAAATCGGTTTGTAGCTTAGGGAAGACGGTCTATGAATGGCTGAATGTCGCAATTTTATTATTAAATACGTAACAGAGAGCATGAGAGAACGTCAACGGTTTTATATGAAGATTTTACATCGGAGGCTGAATTTATGCTATCGCAAACATTGATATTATTCTCAACATATATTTAGTCAATCAAATGTTTGATTTCAGTGATAGCATACGAGCAATAATGTTAGACAATACATGAAACATACATAGACGAGAAGATATTATTATATGTAGAAGACAACAAGAACGCAACGTAAGTTTAGTTGAGAGATGACTGCAGAAAAGGGAAATCCTCCTTTTGTTGACTTGAGTGGTTTCTTTAACTTTATGATCAGAGAGTAGTTACAACCAAGAAGGCTCTCTGAGGTAACTCTCATAGTGCGTGTCACAACTAGCTCTGAAAACCGACAAGGGAGAGAGTATACGGTAAGAGAAGCAAAAACGTTAAAGTAAATACGGCTCTGCAAAGTTGTCGTTTGCGATATAACTGCACCACTGATTTCAGTAAGAAGTATTGTCCTAGTTGGTACAAATGTTCTGAAAGGTAAACTTTCGATTACCTCATCATCTAATTGGCCCCAAGCTTCTCCATGGTCTTTGGGTCAGGAATATGGTGGACACATGATAGGGCATTTGCTGCTGATGTTTGAAACTACTGGTAGTTAACTATAGAGACTAGTGCAGTATAACATCCAAAGTGGAACACATCCTTTAACATCGGGGTAGCCAATCTTTTTCATCTACCACCCACTTTCGTTACTATTACAATTCTCCTCCTCCGAATGCACCGACCTTGGATCACGACCTCCACTTTGATGAAAGTATTTTTTTTTTACTTGCCCTTTGTTCAGTGGATTGCTCCAGTTTGCTTGGATGTCTTGACAACTACCAAAACACGTATCATCCAATACGTATACAGACTGCTACATTGTTTGGTGGTAGTTAAGCGTTACGATGTTCTTCTAATTCTTTACCGTGATATCGGATAGCGCAATAAAGTATGATCGCGAGCCAAGACCTGCTGTTATTTATTTTTGGCCACATTATTTCAGCACACTCCCACATCTCTTCCGATAGATGTTCTTTTCTCGAAGTGCTGCAGTTACTTCTGGAAGCTACAAGTACAAATCCGACATCCAATTCTCCAAATAACTGTATGGCTTCTAATTATCAACGTCTCTTATATCGTAATCTTGTTTACAATACCTGTGCTTTACAAAGTTGTGACATTATTCGGAACTTTGTAGAAACATTTCTAAGGACAAATTTAAAAAATGTTCTATCTTAACGGATTCCATTTGAGGGTATCCATATAACAAATTTTGTTTTGTCTCCGTGACGTTAGAGGCACTGTCACGGCCGCTTTCCTCTATTGCGGGCACCTTATCTCCAAGGCAGGAAGCGACGATGCGGAACGAACTTCTCGACCAGCAATAGATACTATGTTTATCGTCGTACGCTGCCTCCATCCATTTCATATTACTCGTGCATAAACAAAACATATATGTAAATAGTAGATCATCTAATTCATTGTGAAAATAAACATTTAACAGTGGTGACCATCATCAATGCTTGTGCAACACATCAATTTACCAAAGTGATATGTCACACTTATGTAGGTTGAATACACCATGTCTCGTGCAGCAATCGATATACACTCCTGGAAATTGAAATAAGAACACCGTGAATTCATTGTCCCAGGAAGGGGAAACTTTATTGACACATTCCTGGGGTCAGATACATCACATGATCACACTGACAGAACCACAGGCACATAGACACAGGCAACAGAGCATGCACATTGTCGGCACTAGTTCAGTGTATATCCACCTTTCGCAGCAATGCAGGCTGCTATTCTCCCATGGAGACGATCGTAGAGGTGCTGGATGTAGTCCTGTGGAACGGCTTGCCATGCCGTTTCCACCTGGCGCCTCAGTTGGACCAGCGTTCGTGCTGGACGTGCAGACCGCGTGAGACGACGCTTCATCCAGTCCCAAACATGCTCAGTGGGGGACAGATCCGGAGATCTTGCTGGCCAGGGTAGTTGACTTACACCTTCTAGAGCACGTTGGGTGGCACGGGATACATGCGGACGTGCATTGTCCTGTTGGAACATCAAGTTCCCTTGCCGGTCTAGGAATGGTAGAACGATGGGTTCGATGACGGTTTGGATGTACCGTGCACTATTCAGTGTCCCCTCGACGATCACCAGAGGTGTACGGCCAGTGTAGGAGATCGCTCCCCACACCATGTGTGCCTCGGTCATATGCAGTCCTGATTGTGGCGCTCACCTGCACGGCGCCAAACACGCATACGACCGTCATTGGCACCAAGGCAGAAGCGACTCTCATCGCTGAAGACGACACGTCTCCATTCGTCCCTCCATTCACGCCTGTCGCGACACCACTGGAGGCGGGCTGCACGATGTTGGGGCGTGAGCGGAAGGCGGCGTAACGGTGTGCGGGACCGTAGCCCAGCTTCATGGAGACGGTTGCGAATGGTCCTCGCCGATGGAGCAACAGTGTCCCTAATTTGCTGGGAAGTGGCGGTGCGGTCCCCTACGGCACTGCGTAGGATCCTACGGTCTTGGCGTGCATCCGTGCGTCGCTGCGGTCCGGTCCCAGGTCGACGGGCACGTGCACCTTCCGCCGACCACGGGCGACAACATCGATGTACTGTGGAGACCTCACGCCCCACGTGTTGAGCAATTCGGCGGTACATCCACCCGGCCTCCCGCATGCCCACTATACGCCCTCGCTCAAAGTCCGTCAACTGCACATACGGTTCACGTCCACGCTGTCGCGGCATGCTACCAGTGTGAAAGACTGCGATGGAGCTCCGTATGCCACGGCAAACTGGCTGACACTGACGGCGGCGGTGCACAAATGCTGCGCAGCTAGCGCCATTCGACGGCCAACACCACGGTTCCTGGTGTGTCCGCTGTGCCGTGCGTGTTATCATTGCTTGTACAGCCCTCTCGCAGTGTCCGGAGCAAGTATGGTGGGTCTGACACACCGGTGTTCTTTTTTCCATTTCCAGGAGTGTAGTAAACTGAAACATTAACTTAGTCATGTCTGGTTTGGATACTTAACAACCAGCTGCCATAACTCATGGCATATCTAATGTCAGATTTGGTTTCACTGCTCTAAACGGTATATTTTCTCGAATTCTTGGACCTTTAATAATGGTACCGATGCCACGCATTTTGCCTTAATGCCGTTGCGCGGGTTGCCTGCAATGTACTGAAGCCTGCTGTAGGCAAGCCTTGCTCTGAGCAATACGGCAGAAACCGCGGCGCCGTTGCCAACCTTTGAAGTTAACGTGTTTCAGAAGGATGAGTTTTAGAACAGTGAAAATAAGTCTGCCGTCACTAACTATATCTCTATTTTTGTTTTCCGTAATAGAAACATACAGGTCCAATTAAAAAAAAACGTAACCCTGTGTTGACAGTGATGTTTGTTTACATTTATGTATTTTGCATACCTGTGAAGCCCTTGACATAGGTGCACCCCTGGCCAATTGCATTATTCACCTATTTTTTCGGTAATATACGAGGTGGCAGAAGTAGATGGGACGCCATGTATACAATCATAGAAAGAATAGACTGCTATACTCGTAGAGTGCGAAATTAGTGACACCTGATAGCTTTCCTGGCTGTTGTGATCGAATGAAATACTTGAGTAGTTTGGCCACGTCGCATTCCTCCTCAGACTTCTCCGAAAATCAACGTATCATTCTCTCCTCTGATATCATCTTCAGGCCGTTTTCTTCCAATTTTTTACATCAAGGCGCAGGCTCTGTGACTGCAAGAAAGATGTGCAGAAATGTTTCCTTATGTCATGGATCAGGAGTGGAACGTTTCCAGAAAATGTCAAATAAGGGAGAAAGATGCAATGTTACTTTATTATAAAGCACCGCTTGCGCAGTTTGTTCAGTATGAGCACCGGAGAGGTCGACGAGTTACTTTGACCGTAAAACGAGGTGGTCAACAGTTCCTCCCTGCATCTCCGGGGGAATTTGAGTGAGTTATTACTATATGCTGACCCTCCGATCGGGTAGAGACCTGAAAATTCGTTCTCTTAGATAATCCCAGAGCCAAAAGTCTCATGGATTCCTATCAGGTGAGCTTACAGACCATGCGTCTCGGAAACATCTGGAGGTAATAAGTTCGTGGAAGTTTGCAATAAACAGATCTTCCACTGTGCGAGATACATGAGGTGTATCCCAATGCTGCGTGAAAACAGTGGTTTAAACATAGTAGCGCTAGTCCAAAGCAGGAATCACAAGCTGTACAAGGTGGTCTCGATAACGTGCAAACGCTACGGTACGTCTGATAGGCCCTCTGGTTGTATTCTCTTAAAAAAGGAACGGATCGAAAATGAAGGTGCTTTTGAATCAGTCATATAGCGGGAGTGCAGTGGCTCTTCATACACAACACACGATTTAAAGACAACCCTAATGCGGAAGTCCTGTGTTTTTTCTGCAACTTTTAGTGCAAAATGTGCCTCGTCATTTCATAGAATATTCAACGGTCACATGTCATCAACTTAGATCCATGCCAAAATCCGAAAAGCAACTTTAGAATATTGCCGTGGATCGTGAGGCTACAGTTACTACGCCGCCTGGATCTTTTACAGGTGCCAGTATAATATAGACGGAAAATTGTCGGTACTATGGATATGATGGTGTCACATATTCCTGGAGACATATAAATCTCAACTTTATCTTAGAAAAAGATAGAAGCTAAAGCAATATATTAAATTTTTTGGCACGGCCGGCACCTGAACTCAAGTCTCCTGTTTGGTGGTGGATGGGCCAACAGCTACACCACCACAGCATTGTGCTTAGCAGATATGTGCTGATTACTGAAGTCCAATGCTCTATTCAACTCAACTTGAATTCACACCTCAGCCCATTTCCCCTTCGTAAATCGTTAGTATTGCTGAGGCTATCTGACATTGGAGTAGCACCTCAGCTTTGTAGCTAATGCGGAAATCCTGTCTGTGCCTCAGTTAAAGTTGATACTCATACGTCTCCTAGAAAATGTAATTCTATCAGATCAATAGATCACCTACACATGAGGTGGAAGCAGGATTTCCCCATTAGACGCAAAGCTTGGGTGCTATTCCAGTGTCGGAGAGCCTCAGCATTACTAACGATTTACGAAGGGGAAATGGCCTGAGGTGTCAACTGAAGTTTGTGTTAGGGAGGGCATTTGACTTTCGGCGTCCATGCAGCTGTAGCAGGCACAATGCTATGGTGGTGTGGTGGTTAGCACATCTGCCTGATAAGCAGGAGATCTCCGTTCTAGTTACAATTGTGACACAAATTTTAATTCACTGCTTCAGTATCTACACTTTTGATAGTCTTGACCATGGGATGGATAGCTTTCGTGACCCTGCCCAAACACTGATAGTGCCTGGGACACATGCCGCATGACTAGTTACAACAATAGCAACCTCGTCAATAACTTACATCGGCATAGGAGGCCTTCATCTTCCAGGTGCCACACCAATCTCACACATGTTTCCGAATTTCATTAATATCTTCTTTAATGGCATCGGGCGTCTCCTCAGACCTTTGTCGGCAATAGTCCCTCAATACAGCACTGTAATTGCTGCCGTTCTCACAAAACAGTTTCAGTAACAGTGCACGGTCTCACTTCTCAATAGTCATATCGTTCAGCTACGGGACGGCTTATAAAAAGACACCGTAAATATTATACCGTCATAAAGCAGTGCACACTGCCAGATTTGCACCTGGTGGCGAAAACTGGAACTAATCTTTTTTCCAGCGTAAATCGGTTCCTCGTGAAAGCGTTAGCATATCTCGAGCTGTCATATGACAGTTAAAGTCCACATTTGGCGTACGAGAGTAGCCGAACTCTAATTATATCTGGTATGATGCAGCCCAGCAGCTCACTTCGCCCTCAGTTCGGATCGGGTTGCAACTTCTACCGAGGCGCTCGAAACCAGAAAAATCTGAGCGGCGGCAGGTATTCAGAGTCAGACCGGGGTGTCGCTGGAGGCGGACTGCAGCACGCGCGCGTCCCGGCGCCATCTGAGAGCACTCAGCGAGCGTGCCTCGGGTTTCCGGCGTAATTATATTACCCGGGCCGGGCCGGGCCGGGCCACCGACTAAGGGGGTATCGGTGGCGGCCGGGACCAATAAAAAGCGCTCCGGCGCCTAACGAAGCCCAAATATTGGCCTAACGGGTACAGCGGTAGTGGCTTCCGTACACAAATAGATCTAGCAGCACTAACTGCAGCGGGCTTTCACAGCCATTATCATCTTCGCAGTTTGTCCGTCCCCATCCACCTAGATGAGCAGCAGTTGCTGAACAGCGTCACACAGGATACACTCATCACTATCCTTATGGGAGTACTTGCAATATGCTTTGTCATATTGGAACGTTAATACTCGCGCAAAGTAATGAGGTACCACAGATTACTTTGCGAGATTGCTAACATTCCAATATGCGCAGAAACACAGTTCTCGTCTTGCGCGCTACGTGATTCCGTCCGTCTGTTCTGGCCGCCTCGCTTCACTTCCGCCTGCCGACTTCCAGACGCCATGCGTTCCCGTTGCTATCACTTTATTTTACAGTATGGTGCAGCAGTATCCTTACACCATTGGTACAGAGAATATTCTTCAAAATCAAGCATGTGTCGTTATATACAATACCACCAAATTTTTCTCACAAAAAGCAAACGAAAAATAAAAAATTTCATTAAGAACTGTGCTTGAGAAGGTTGCAGGACCCGCCAGCTATTACATTCGTACGATTAAGAGATATACATTGTCCACTCACATTAATGTGATTGCCCGTTAAAAGGTCAAAATCTTTTGCAGGGCGGACCGCTGCGACACGTGAAGGAAGAGAATCAGTGGGGTTCAAATGACTCTCAGCACTATGGGACTTAACATCTGGCGTCATCTTTCTCCTAGACGTAGAACTACCTAAACTTAATTAACCTAAGGACATCACAAACATCCATGCCCGAAGCAGGATTCGAACCTGCGACCGTAGCAGTAGCGCGGTTCCCGACTGAAGAGCCTAGAACCACTCGGCCACAGTCGCCGGCTGAATAAGTGAGATTCTGGAAGGCAGCTACAGGGAATCAGAGCTGTGGCAGCTCCAGTGCTATCGGCAGCTACGCTAGGCTTCCATGGCGCGATCAGCCCGATCGCGATGGTCCCACAGCTTCTAGATTGGTTTCAATTTCGGGGAGTTTGGTGGCCAGGAGAGTACGGTAAACACGTCCCCGTGCTCTTCGAACCACGTGTGACGAGTTGCATTGTCATGCTAGTAGTTGCTATAGACGAGAAAGACTCACTGCATTTAGAGCTCGACATGGCCTCCAAATATGGATGAGTGTTTGCATTGATCCAATGCGCATCCAGAATGACGAGATCACTCAGAGAGTGCCACGAAAACATTCCCCAGACCATAACGCTCACTACTCCAGCTTGGATCCTTCCGACGATTGCTTCAGGGTGGCCGACATCTATCCAGAGGAGCACATAACATAATTCACCTATCATCACTCAGTGAACATCCAGCACAAGAGCAGTCAGCATGAGTGCATTAACCAGTTCCCTATTGCGGAGGCCCCTAAGCAGCAATGTTCGCTGAAAGGTCTTTGACGAGATATCATCGGTAGCCCCGTGGTTCAACATGGCAGCCAGTTGCTCAACTGTTGCACGTCTATTCGGCTGTAGGCATCTCTGCAGCCATCGTTCACCCCTGTCATCTCGGCGCCATTTTGACGTCCATTAGCGGGAGGTATCCTTAAATTATATCCATTATGATTGTCCGTGCTGTTATGTCGTGGTCGGTTGATGAATTTTGTCTCAACCGACCACGGCATAACAGCCCGGATAATCATAATGGACATGACATTTCCGGCCGTGAAAGTCTACATTTTAGTATCCTTTAATTATGGTGGCAAGCCGTTACGAAAATACTCCCACACTTGGTCCGAAAGCGATTTTGTACATCAGATAAATCGCTCCATTCCCATATTACGACGAAGACATCACAATTCTCCGCATCCTCCTGAGATGCTTTAAATATCATCCACTGCCATCAGTGAGTGGTTAACGCATATAGACGTAGAACACAGGTGGTAGTCACATTAACGGTACTGGAACCTGTGGAAGAAGGGAGAACATAGTTACAAGTACATCCCAAGGCTTCACAAAGACGTAGAAGAAGTAGAGGACAAATTTTATTTTTAGTTGATACTGCCGAAATGGTTGTCAGCGGGACTGACGCATAATTTCCTCGTGAGCTATATTCTTTATTATACGAGGACTATTTAGAGAAAAGGTCCGATCGAGTACGAAATGGACAGCACAGTTAAGCTTTGCACAGTTGTGTCGGCCAGTGTCTCTGGTATACCCGTCGATCGCGCCACGTCGCTCTTTTCAGTTCTGAGAGCACAATGACCACGTAAAGATGCATAGAAAATAGTATCTCCCGCCAAGTATAAGGGCCTGATGGGAGATTGCGCCTCATGTCATGCAGCCCACATAACACAACTGACATGCGTTTCCTCCTTGATGACCGCTCTCGACTGCTCTCTGTGGGGGCACTGAAGAGTCTCCTGCGGTGTTTTCGATTGGGAAGTGTCTGATCGCTCATAATACAGCCCGTAATTTGCTCACCCTGAGATTCATCTCGGCCCACGTAAACCACTGGTTACGGAAAAAACGTTTCGGCACAGGCAACGAGCTGCCTTCTATGACGAGGGTATTGAAGGGTTGGTACAACGCTACGACAAATGCATAAGTCGGAGCGGTGACTGTAGAGAAGTGGACTGTTGTAAATAAAACATTCTTGATTTTCACAGTGGTATCCATTTCATGACCGATCGGAGCTTACTTTCCTATTTTGACAGTATCGCAGAAAACGTTAGTTAGTTAAATCAAAAAACTGCTTTCATGCTCCGTAAGTTCGGATTCTGCACAATACATAGTAGTGTAAAACTATTACGAACGCCTTCAGCAAGCCAAGGAAGGAAGGATCAACCTGGATACCCCATACCGATTGCCTTGTGTTAATCATGGACTTAAAGAGTGAACTGAAATTCACAGATTCTTTTTGAAAAGAATCCACATATCGGACGAGGAGTTCTACATACCTGGAAAGCGAAACGTTGTGGGATTAAACTCCCATAGTGCCAGCATTGTACGTAAGTCAGTCATGAACTAGGAAAATCGAAAAAGAATCAAAGAGTTAGAGAGTTTGTGCTATAGAACAATACTGAAAATTAGGTGATCTGATAGTATAAAAATGGCGAGGTTCGCTTTACAATCTGCGAAGATACGCACAAGAGCAAAAAATTAAAAAGAATGATGGAGACGTTGATAGGACATGTTAAGGGATGACTCTTCCGAAAAATTTAGCTTTTCTTCTACTTTGCCGACTTCACAGGAATTTTAAAATCTTGTGTGTCATGTACAGATTAGCAACATCGTTGCATTGAACTCCAGAACTTCATTGTTTTTTGAGTTTTGAAATTTTAGGAAGACACTTAGTGATATTTTTGGTAACGAACTTTTGGTACTCAAATCTCAATTTTCACATTCGAGATTTTTAGGTAAATTCACAGGACATTGTTCAATCTATACGTTCATTTTATGAGATATATTATTAATTTCCTTTCTCCACTTATTAAAGTTTCAAACAAATTTTCTTGAATTATTCGTCCGTAAATGTGAAAATAAAATAAGCAATCTATACTTTAAATACTATTAAGACACATAAGTACGCAAATACGTCAAGAGTACTTCCTGCAAAAAATCATTTAGATTGGTTAACGTTTAGGATAAAAAAGTTGCCACTGAACGTAGAAAAACAAACTTATGGGAGAATAGATTTAAAGTTTTGTTAAAAAATTAAAGATAGTACAAGAGACATACCCATTAAAGTTTACCCACATCATTTGTTTTCTATTCCAGCTCCTGTAAGACGTGTTACTTGAGGGAAGTGTAGGGGATTGAAACTGAAGGAGGCGACAGACAATGGAATTTATAGGATACAAGTGATGCGCTGAGTTGAAGAGGTTGCCATGGGAAACATTTGTGGCGGGCCGCGTCAAACCTGTTACAAGAATAACACCGCCGCCCCCCCCCCCCCTCCCCGCCAAATTTATTCTTGTTATTTCCTAGTTGTTTTAGTTTTGTTTTATTTCATTAATCTCAGTAATAATGTTGTTTACCTTACTATTTCCTTTCGGCACTCTAGTGAGAAACTATTGACTTCAGGCGTTTGTGTCCATAATGACATAACCTGCTAATAAAACCATTGGCAAAGTCCCTACTTACAGCGTAAAGCTGCGTGAGATAAGCGGTTGTGCGTAGGTCTCAGCTGTGGAACAGCACTTTTCTCCTGCCTCCTGATAGTCGTTCACAATTGAGACCCGATCACTACCGATGTCATCTACCTACTGCGCCGTGCCCGCAGATACAAACCAAGTTAAGTTGTGCGCTCTGTACCTCGCGGTTATTTTTATCCTACTGACCGAGCGAGGTGTCTTCTAGCGTGGACTAGCCACTGGATGTCACGTGGGTAACAAATCCATCAGAGGCACTTCAACCCTTATGAGGCTACCAAAGTCGACTGTTAGTGACATGATTCTGAAGTGGAAGTGATTCTGAAACGCGAAGGAACAACCGCAACTAAATCAACACCAGGCGGACCTCATGTAGTGAAGGACAGGCACCATAGAGCATTGCAGCGAGAGGTTGTAAAATATCGCTTGAAATCGGCAGAAGGAATTACTCATGAGTTCCAAAGTTCTACCAGCAGTCAAACTAGGACATGACTGTGCGCAGAAAGCTAAAGGGAATAGGGTACATTGGTCGAGTAGTTCCTCGTACGCCACACATTTCTGTAGGCAATTCTACGACACGCTTCAGGAGGTGTAAAGGAGGACGCCAGTGGACGGTGGATGACTGGAAAGGTGCGATCTGTAGTAATGAATCACGTTATATCCTCTGGCAATACGAAGGGTTTGGTGACTTTCTGGAGAATTGACCTTCCATGATGTGCAGGGGCAACAGTGAAGTACGAAGGCGGTGGTGTTACGGTATGGAAGCTAATTTCGTGCTTACAGTGCAATTCTCTTATTGCGAGTAAGACAATGCTACATTCGGACCGATACGACGACATTTTACAGGATTGTGTACTGTGTACACTGGAGGAACAGTTTCGAGACGATGTCTGTTTGTATCAGTATGACGAAGCACTCTGTCATAAAGCAGCATTTATGAGGCAGTGATCTGTGGACACTAACGTTTCTGAAATGCCCTGTACTACCCAGATACCCAACCTGAACCCAACGGAACACCTCTGGGATGAGTTAGGAAGCTTCGCTGCAGACCCCAACGTCAAACATCACCACCTCGTCGGAGTTCTTAACTCGTCAGTTCAGGGTAAAACCTCGAGCGTTTTTGATCATTACCTCCATCGTCCTAGTCTGGAGCAATTGACTGTCATCTGTTTTATACACTAGTGCCGTCGCGAAACACTTCCTTGTCATCACTACTGTTTCTGGGTTTGGCTCCTGAGTGAGAATGAACTGCCATTCCTACATTCACACACCACACTGAAAGCGTCCCCAGCAAAGGTCAAGCTCCTATAAAAGAAGAGGGTGCACACTCTATATTAATGTCCACATCATAGTTGTCCAAACACTTTCGATCGGATGAGTATATACGACCATGAAACTGTCAAACAATGGTTATCGCAACATTTGTAGCTAAAGAACAGTTATGTGGTATCGACAGCTAAGATGACACAGCACTGGTGCAAGTTCTTAGGTTGGCACTACGACACCGTACCGACGACAGCCGGCGATTTGCTGCTCTACCAGCGCCGCTCCAGTTTCAGCCCACTTGATGCCGAGCAGACGACTGTTTCTACACTACTGGCCATTAAAATTGCCACACCAAGAAGAAATGTAGATGATAAACGGATATTCATGGACAAATATATTATATTAGAAGTGACATGTGATTACATTTTCATGTAATTTGGGTGCATCGATCCTGAGAAATCAGTACCCAGAACAACCACCTCTGCCCTTAATAACGGTGTTGATACGTCTGTGCATTGAGTCAAACAGAGCTTGGATGGCGTGTACAGGTACAGCGGCCCATGCAGCTTCAACACGATACCACAGTTCATCAGGAGTAGTGACTGCTGGCGTATTGTGACGAGCCAGTTGCTCGGCCACCATTGACCAGACGTTTTCAATTGGTGAGAGATCTGGAGAATGTGCTGGTCAGGGCAGCAGTCGAACATTTTATGTATCCAGAAAGGCCCGTACAGGACCTGCAACATGCGATCGTGTATTATCCTGCTAAAATGTAGGGTTTCGCAGGGATCGAATGAAGGGTAGAGCCACTTGTCGTAACACATCTGAAATGTAACGTCCACTGTTCAAAGTACCGTCAAACTGAACAAGAGGTGACCGAGATGTGTAACCAAAGGCACTCCATATCTTCACGCCGGGTGATACGCCAGTATGGCGATGACGAATACACGCTTCCAATGTGCGTTCACCACGATGTCGCCAAACACGGATGCGACCATCATTATGCTGTAAACCGAGCCTGGATTGATCCGAAAAAAATGACGTTTTGCCATTCATGCACCAAGGTTCGTCGTTGAGTACACCATCACAGGCGCTCCTGTCTGTGATGCAGCGTCAAGGGTAACCGCAGCCATGGTCTCCGAGCTGATAGTCCATGCTGCTGCAAACGACGTCGAACTGTTCGTGCAGATGGTTGTTGTCTTTCATACGTCTCCATTTGTTGACTCAGGGATCGAGACGTGGCTGCACGATCCGTTACAGCCATGCAAATAAGATGCCTGTCAGATGGGCTGCTAGTGATACGAGGCCGTTGGGATCCAGCACGGCGTTCCGTATTACCCTTCTTGAACCCACCGATTCCATATTCTGCTAACAGTCATTGGATCTCGACCAACGCGATCAGCAATGTCGCGATACGATAAACCACAATCGCAATAGGCTACAATCCGACCTTTATCAAAGTCGGAAACGTGATAGTAGGCATTGCTCCTCCTTACACGAGGCATCACAACAACGTTTCAGCAGGCAACGCCGGTCAACTGCTGTTTGTGTATGAGAAATCGTTTGGGAAATTTCCTCAGCACGTTGTAGGTGTCGCCACCGGCGCCAACCTTGTGTGAATTCTCTGAAAAGCTATTCATTAGCATATCACAGCATCTTCTTCCTGTCGGTTAAATTTCGCGTCTGTAGCACGTCATCTTCATGGTGTATCAATGTTAATGGCCAGTAGTGTATTTTATAGTGGGCGAGCCACTACTTGTAGCTTTGTAACCTGATGAACAGCTTCGCACCTACGTGCTCATCTCAGCCAAAGTAGATAGTAAAACCACTTAATTGCAGTACTAAGTGTTCTACCTCAACTGCTCCTCCTAGCTTCCAACATTCGGCCTACCCTTCAGTTTACAGGAGCAGAACCACGCGGGATACAACAAATCCTTCACATGGTCGTCACGTAACGAAAATGAATATACACTCCTGGAAATGGAAAAAAGAACACATTGACACCGTTGTGTCAGACACACCATACTGGCTCCGGACCCTGCGAGAGGGCTGTACAAGCAATGATCACACGCACGGCACAGCGGACACACCAGGAACCACGGTGTTGGCCGTCGAATGGCACTATCTGCGCAGCATTTGTGCACCGCCGCCGTCAGTGTCAGCCAGTGTGCCGTGGCATACGGAGCTCTATCGCAGTCTTTAACACTGGTAGCATGCCGCGACAGCGTGGACGTGAACCGTATGTGCAGGTGACGGACTTTGAGCGAGGGCGTATAATGGGCATGCGGGAGGCCGGGTGGACGTACCGCCGAATTGCTCAACACGTGGGGCGTGAGGTCTCCACAGTACATCGATGTTGTCGCCAGTGGTCGGCGGAAGGTGCACGTGCCCGTCGACCTGGGACCGGACCGCAGCGACGCACGGATGCACGCCAAGACCGTAGGATCCTACGCAGTGCCGTAGGGGACCGCACCGCCACTTCCCAGCAAATTAGGGACACTTGCTCCTGGGGTATCGGCGAGGACCATTCGCAACCATCTCCATGAAGCTGGGCTACGGTCCCGCACACCGTTAGGCCGTCTTCTGCTCATGCCCCAACATCGTGCAGCCCGCCTCCAGTGGTGTCGCGACAGGCGTGAATGGAGGGACGAATGGAGACGTGTCGTCTTCAGCGATGAGAGTCGCTTCTGCCTTGGTGCCAACGATGGTCGTATGCGTGTTTGGCGCCGTGCAGGTGAGCACCACAATCAGGACTGCATACGACCGAGGCACACAGGGCCAACACCCGGCATCATGGTGTGGGGAGCGATCTCTTACACTGGCCGTACACCTCTGGTGATCGTGGAGAGGACACTGAATAGTGCACGGTACATCCAAACCGTCATCGACCCCATCGTTCTAGCACTCCTAGACCGGCAAGGGAACTTGCTGTTCCAACAGGACAATGCACGTCCGCATGTATCCCGTGTCACCCAACGTGCTCTAGAAGGTGTAAGTCAACTACCCTGGCCAGCAAGATCTCCGGATTAGTCCCCCATTGAGCATGTTTTTGACTGGATGAAACGTCGTCTCAGGCGGTCTGCACGTCCAGCACGAACGCTGGTCCAACTGAGGTCCCAGGTGGAAATGGCATGGCAAGCCGTTCCACAGGACTACATCCAGCATCTCTACGATCGTCTCCATGGGAGAATAGCAGCCTGCATTGCTGCGAAAGGTGGATATGCACTGTACTAGTGCCGACATTGTGCATGCTCTGTTGCCTGTGTCTATGTGCCTGTGGTTCTGTCAGTGTGATCATGTGATGTATCTGACCCCAGGAATGTGTCAATAAAGTTCCCCTTCCTGGGACAATGAATTCACTGTGTTCTTATTTCAATTTCCAGGAGTGTATTGCCATTGAAAATAATATCTTTTGACTCAGGGAACGTGGGATCGAGAGAGCAAGCAGGTGACGTCTTGATGGAGTTTAGAGCAACGTCCAGTGCTAGGTGGTTACCCGACTTGTTGGATGCTGCACGTTTCCCTGAAATGTATGTGGCTCCAATCAGACGGTGTCTCGAACCTTTCAGCCGCCTTACTACACTTGGCTGCCGTCGCTAAGTAGCTATGAGTTGCATGTCACGCCTTTTAAAGGCTAGGCACTAGTCTCTGATGAGAGAGCAGCGCTACGTTTCGTTGGCAGACAGCTCAGTCGCACCGTAAACTTCTCGCCGTTCTGTGTGCCATAACGAATAATTAGATCGCTTTTAATGGAATAGACGTAAGAACCGACAGCAATATTGATTAAAATACTTTTAAATAAACGGAATCCACCCGGGTATCTGCGCGCTTTGTGGTGACGCTTCCGGGTTTCGTGGAGGCGCGCCGGCTTTGGATCGAATTTTCTCGGCGGCTTAATGATCAGTTTCGGTGTGCAGGGCAGCCTGGATGCGGCTTCCCACATCCACGCAGGTGAATGCGGGCTGGTATCCACATCCCATCTCAGTTTCATGATTCGCAAACGTTTCAAAAACATTATCACACTTATACAAGGGAAAACATTAGACGCAAGACGATACAGTAATTTCGTCTAGAGCGCGGAGAAGCGGGATGTAGTCCACAGACTCAAATGGTCAGCCATCCGAGTGCTAGCCAGACCGACAGTAATTTGATGATTTGATGGGAACCAGTGTTGCCATTGCAGCAAGGCTGTTGGCACAACTGAGACTGCAAAATCCAGATTTAACATGCTGACCTCGTGAAGATACGGGATAATGCTAGGGAAAAGAAGAAGAGAACACTGAACTTTGATAACAATCCTTCTGAAACTTGATACCCGGCTGCTACCGTATGCAGTGATGTTGTTAGTGAGCTCTCCTTGCTCTCTCAACAGATAGGAACATAGCAGGTGTGTGTGGGATATAAATGTAGATATTGTGATTATAGGTATATTAATATGTACTCTCTTCAGTGTGTTAATTTTACTTTGTCTGCATCTAACAGTCTTCCTGTAAACAGATGACATAATTTACTATCTGGTCTTTTCTGCACGTTTGTAACTGCACTACTAAGTAGACTACGCCTGTCACTATAGATTTATCATTTTGTGACCATCCGTCCACATTTCAACACATTACCTGATGCCCAAGGGCAAATAAAATTGAAAAGAAGGTATTAGCCAATACAAAAACATATTACTTCTAATAGATATAATTATTAGCCTGCAAATGACGTCAGTACTGATGTAATGTTGTTTAGTACACCACCCTCTATCATCAGTTAAAATATTTTCACTTGTGCCCCCAAACACCCCAGAACTTTAACGAATAAAAACAAAGGCCAGTATTTGGCTTCAAAGTGTCTTCTGACTCTACAATGGGATAGCAGTAAAACAACCCACTCTACTTTTAGGCGCAGGGAAGGAAAAATACAGAATGTTCCAAAAAGAGTGATCTGATTTTGGACAATAATAACTACGAAGCATGGGGCGTGCCGATAAGGAAATGCGTGTTGTTTGAATGGGTGTGGCTTAGGATTTCATAAAATCGCCTTTATATGTCAGTCAACGTGTCTTCTCAGTTTGTAGTCACTCAGAAGTAATGTTTGTTTTGTAAATAAAAAACCCCTTCTCTTGCTACATTATATATTAGTTCTCTCAGGCGTGTTTCCCCTTTCCGCACTTTAAGGCGTCATCAATGGATAGTTCTTCACATTTTTATTTTATGTCTGCATTTCATCAAACTAAAAACGCAAATAACAACCCCACTGATGATGCCTTGAAGTGAAAAATAGCGAAACGCGCCTTGCAGAAATACTCGTAAAACAGAGTGCATCAAGAGAAGGAGTTTTTTATTTACATAACAAAGGTTTCTGAGCTTGCTGCGGAAGATGGCCACTTCATCGAACTCGTTAGTCAGAAGTAAGATGACGAGCACTCAACACAAGGCGTTTTGTATGCTGCATTTTGCAAAGGGTGAGTCAGTGATTTCAGTTCAGTGTGCTTTTCATCGGCGTTTTGGCATTGATCTGCCTGCACACAAAAAAATTCGTCATTCGTATCTCCGATTTGAAGAGACAGGATGCCTGTGCAAAAGAGTCCAGATCGACCTCACAGTTCTGGCACACAAAAGTCTACTCGTCGCGCAAGCAGGGAACTGGCAATGCATTGTGTGACTGTCTGATTAATTCTAAAGCGTCATTTGGCCTATAAACCATACAGCCCACAAATACTGCAAACTCTTCGGTTTGGTGATAAAAGCAAACAGGTCGACTTCTGCGATGCTCTTCTAGAAGACATGAAAGACGATACATTTTTACCATAGTTAATTTTCAGTGATAAAGCAACGTTTCATGTTAGCAGTAAAGTAAACCGAAATAACGTGCGCATATGGAGACTCCCGAACTCTCATGACGTCACTCAGCAGGAAAGACACTCACCTAAAGCGATTTTTTTTGTCACTTTTTGTCTGAAATGATGTATCTTCAAATGCTGCAGAAGTAGCTTTTCCCACAACTTCAGGAGGACATGGATGACTTCATTTTCCGACAGGACGTAACTCCATCACACTGGCAGAACAACGTACATCAGTTTCTCAGTGAGACTCTGCCCCAATGCTGAATAGGGCGCACGGGACACCGAGAAACTGCCCAGCTTTCTTAGACCCCATCCATGACCCCATGCAATATTTCGTGTGGAGATAGGTGAAAGAAACTGTATTCATCTCCACTTTGCCTCCTGACACAGAAATGAAGAACAGCCGCCGTAAGATTTCTAGCATTGTGTAAAAGTTTATGACAAATTTAGCTAACGTCTAGATCAGTGGTTCCCAACAGGTGGTCCGTGGACCCCCATGGGTCCGCGAGCTATGCCAGAGGGATCCGCAAGATGCTATTAGAATAAAAAAAATATTAAGTATATTTCACATGATAACAGATTTTGTGCTTTGGCCGCTTCCTGCATGAGTAAAGCTTTAGCGAACGCTAACTTCTGCGTCTATCATCTTCCTGGAGCCAACTGACTGTAGCACACTCTAGCGCAAAACTAGAATTAGATACAGGCAAATAGTTCTGCTGTATGCCGTTAGACTGCGCACGCTGCCTCTTTGCAGCTGACAACTGACAGTCACTTTACACAGAAACTCACATTTCAGACGACAATCGGCCACTGTTAATTTATTACCAGTCCTTTCACAGACCATGTTGTTTACATATTCAATATTCTGTATTAAAACAGTAGTGTTTTTAAAGTGTTGTTTTTCGCGGAAGCTACAGTTCGCGTAGTTAAAACTGGACTCTTGGTTAAAAAGCGGTGCGTTAAAGCGAGAAAGGCCTACAGATGAAGAGGAAGATAATCCATTTGATGTTCAAGCAAGTAAGTGACTCTCGAACCGACGTTGTCAGTGTCCAATGCACCTAAATCGTCAGTGTTCCTTGAACTAAACCCTTCCAAGATCAGTGCTAAGCTTACTGGAAAAATTAGAAAATATAACCTTGATTACTTGGAAATCGGTTTTACGTTCACTGGACCTGAGCAGCCCATGCGCCCAGGGCGCCACCATGTTGGCCAAAGAGCTTGAGCACCACAGATAAAATACTCAAAGTCAGAGAGATTACTTGTAATTTAAGGTCACACGCTGCCTAGCAAAAAAACCAAGTCCACACAGTGTATATGATAATTGTTAATATTTTTAAAAGGAGATAAGGAACTTTATTGTCTATAACATACAGTCACCCATATAAAAAGGTACTCATCAACATTCAACTTCTTCTTTCTTCTGGTAGACAAAACAAAACCCATACTAGGAACAAGAGTACCATATTGATCTGTTGCTAATATGCCAGCTGTTTCAGATATACTCCATGTCTTCCTAGGCCAAAATGTTAGCATCTAGAAATGCTTCAAGGTCACCATAGTCTGCATGATTACCCCAAACAACAGCCAAGGTAAGCCATGGTGAACCTCCAAACACAGCTTGTACATCACAAATGAAGTTCAGACAGTCCACGAGACACATTCGGCCCTCCAATTAATTGCTGTTTATTAAACTGTCCAGCCAAGTCAATATCAATTGCTTTTAAGCTCCGATACACAGGTATACTGCACCGCCAGTGACGACGGTAACATCAATGTGTAATTTGTTTTGAAAGCCTTTCGAATGAACAGCCAGTTTTCAAGAGAAAGATTTTCAGCAATAATCAAAAATTTAACAATACTGATGGATAAATTGAAAAAGTTTTAAGCTCAATATCTATTGAATAATTATTATGTCAATGTTTTTTCTAAGTACCAAGAATAGAAAATGAATAAAAAGACTCTTAATTTGGCATTTTTACGTACTTGATGCTATGATATGACAAGGTACCAATCATGGTCGATGAGGGGGGCCTCGAGAAAATTTTGTTGCGAACCCCTGGTCTAGATGTTGTTCATGCTACTGCTGGTGGACACACAATGCATTTGAGATAGCAAAGATGAAGCTCAAAGATTTTGTATTTTGCAATTTATCCCGTTTTTTAATATGTTTTATCAATAAATAAGGAACTTTCAAATGGTTCAAATCAAATGGCTCTGAGCACTATGGGACTTAACATCTATGGTCATCAGTCCCCTAGAACTTAGAACTACTTAAACCTAACTAATCTAAGGACATAACACAACACCCAGCCATCACGAGGCAGAGAAAATCCCTGACCCCACCAGGAATCGAACCCAGGAACCAGGGCGTGGGAAGCGAGAACGCTACGTCACGACCACGAGATGCTGGCGAACTTTTAAATAAGATGTTGTTGTTGTTGTGGTCCTCAGTCCAGAGACTGGTTTGGTGCAGGTATCCATGCTACTCTATTCTGTGCAAGCTTCTACATCTCCCAGTAACTACTGCAACTTACATTCTTTTGAATCTGTTTAGTGTATTCATCTCTTGGTCTCCCTCTACGATTTTTACCCTCCACGCTTCCCTCCAATACTAAATTAGTGATTCCTTGATGCTTCAGAATATGCTCTACCTGCCTGTCCCATCTTCTAGTCAACCTGTGCCACAAATTTCTCTTCTCTCTAATTCTGTTCGATACCTCCTCATTAGTTATGTGATCTACCCATCTAATCTTCAGCACACTTCTGTAGTACCACATTTCAAAAGCTTCTATCTCTTCTTGTCCAAACTATTTAGAGTCCACGTTTGACTTCCATACATGGCTACACTCCAAACAATTTCTTTCAGAAACGACTTCCTGACTCTTAAATCTTTACTCGATGTTAACAAATTTCTCTTCTTCAGAAACGCTTTCCCATGCCATTGCCAGTCTACATTTTATATCCTCTCTACTTCGACCATCATCAGTTATTTTGCTCCCCAAATATCAAAAGTCCTTTACTACTTTAAGTGTCTCATTTCCTAATCTAACTCCCTCAGCATCACCTGACTTAATTCGACTACATTTCATTATACTCGTTTTGCTTTTGTTGTTGTTCACCTTATACCTTCCTTTCAAGACACTGTCCATCCCGTTCAACTGCTCTTCCAAGTCCTTTGCTGTCTCTGACAGAATTATAATGTCATCGGCGAACCTCAAAGTTTTTATTTCTTCTCCATGGATTTTAATACCTACTCCGAACTTTCTTTTGTTTCCTTTATTGCTTGTTCAATATACAGATTGAATAACATTGGGGATAGGCTACAAACCTGTCTCACTCCCTTCCCAACCACTGCTTCCCTTTCATGCCCCTCTACTCTTATAACTGCCATCTGGTTTCTGTACAAATTGTAAGCCTTTCGCTACCTGTATTTTACCCCTGCCACCTTCAGATTGTGAATGAGAGTATTCCAGTCAACATTGTCAAAAGCTTTCTCTAAGTCTACAAATGGTAAACACGTAGGTTTGGCTTTGCTTAATCTTTCTTCTAAGATAAGTCGTAGGGTCAGTATTGCCTCACGTATTCCAACATTTCTGCGGAATCTAAACTGATCTTCCGCGAGGTCGGCTTCTACCAGCTTTTCCAACCGTCTGTAAAGAATTCGCGTTAGTATTTTGCAGCTGTGACTTATTAAACTGATAGTTCGGTAATTTTCACATCTGTCAACACCTGCTTTCTTTGGGTTTTGAATTATTATATTCTTCTTGAAGTCTGGGGGAATTGCGCCTGTCTCATACATCTTGCTCATCAGATGGTAGAGTTTTGTCATGACTGGCTCCCCCAAGGCCGTCAGTAGTTCTAATGGAATGTCGTCTACTCCCGGGGCCTTGTTTCGACTCAGGTCTTTCAGTGCTCTATCAAACTCTTCACGCAGTATCATATCTTCCCTTTCATCTTCATCTAGATCTTCTTCCATTTCCATAATATTGTCCACAAGTACCTCGCCCTTGTATGGACCCTCTATATACTCCTTCCACCTTTCTGCTTTCACTTATTTGCTTAGAACTGGGTTTCCATCAAATAAGATAATTCTTTTTTAATTCAAAAATATATCCCGTGAAGCACTCTGCTCAAGGTTCTCTAGTGGAGAACCGTGACCTCTGTGGCAATGGGAAGCAGCTGCGCGTAAGCTCCATCAGGTGAGCTAGCGGTCCTTGCAGACTCCCTCCTCCTCCTCCTCCTCCCCCCCCCCCCCCCCCCCCCTGTCCACTACTTGCTCTCCGGCGATGGCTGCAGGAGATGCCGCACAACGCCAGCCCGCCCTGCTGTCCGTGTCTCGCTATGAAAGCCGGCGCCTTTAACTGTGGCCCGCCTCGCCACCACTCATCTCATCGCAGCGTGTCGCGGTCTTCATCAAGCGTCAGGCACCAGATCAGCCGGAAAGAAAAGCGAAGCCAGCCGCGGGTAGCCGCCCCACCGTGGCTTCATTACGACCGCAGTTTCGTCGCCCTTAATATCGCAGGACGCAGCGCAAGCTCTAGCCGCGCTCCGTGAATGCCACCCGTTGATGGTCCGCAGTTTACTGGTTTACTTTATTATATCTAGCTTTTACGTACGATTAAGCTTTCGGACGGCCTTTGTCCCCAGTCAAAATGTCAAGTGTTAAAGAAACTTCGTAAAAATTTTCAGGCTCAGACGTACATTCTCAAAAATTTCTAAATTAAGACCTATATTTAATACTAGTAGCCTTTCTTTGACCGGGAATGTTCTCGTTGCTTGTGCTAGTCTGCTTTTGATGTCTTTATTGCTTTGTCCGCTGTGGGTTATTTTGCTTCCAACGTAGCAGAATTCATTAACTTCATCTATTTCGTGATCACAAATTCAGGTGTCAAGTTTCTCGCTAGTCTCATTTCTGCAATTTTTCAATTTTTTAGCCTGTATTATCTTTCAAATATCGCTAGACGAATCTTTGAAGAGCTTTAACGAAAGCCTCAAATCAGTGATGGGGAAATCAATGAAAGAAGACTTAGGAAAAGTGCAGTGTATCTGTGAAAGGAAAAAGCATACAAGATTCTGGAGTTCTGCTCCAGCAGTAGGAATTCCTGTTACTTAGACCTGACAACAGATATTGAACAAATTCAGAAACGCACTGATAAGTTATCAGCTCGTCGCCTTAGCCCACGGACGCTTCGGGAATCCTTGAAACAAAGGCAGTGTTGTCGCGCAATCCTGCAGAGTAAAAATTCTGCTTGGAGGTAGGCTGTGCGATACTTCTACTACCACCGTAGAGCGTCTCTTATTTGGATCACCAAAATAAAGTAAGAGAGACTAGGGTGCACTCGAAGGAGAAGAGTCATTTTCCTTTACGCTCTATTTGTGAATGGAATAGGGCAGGGAGCGGATAACAGTGGTAAAAAGACCCACTTTTGTTTTATTTTTATTCACCTCAACTGATTAGGCCATGAGGACCTCTCTTATATCGGACCAGAGTTTCACACGTGTACTACCTATTTTTAAAAAAATCATAGCTACATAATAAATCACAATTATAATATGACAACTAGTATTAAAATGGTCCGTCTGTATTGACAATGTGAGTTAGTAATACCCCCTATGGACTAATAAAGTTAATACTGGCAGCACTTGTACTGCTTTGCTGCCGTTAATAGTCTTCATAGTAACAATAATGATAATAATAATAATAATAATAATAATAATAATGACGTGGAACTATTATAACAAAAAGTCCATATCCATTAACTGAAAACTGTCGTACTTCCGGAGGCACTGTATGCATCTGAAACAACACAAATAGGTGGGAAAACTAAAATCAAAGAAATAGAGAAACAAGAAAGGAAAATTCTCAGGAAAAATTTTGGCTCGATAGAAGACCATGGAATCTGGAAGAAGAGACCAACATCAGGATTATATAAATACACAGACGAGATTACGGGTACAATAAGCAAAAGGAGAATGCAGTTCAACGGACATATCCACAGGATGAATGAAAACAGAATTTCAAAGCGAATTCTTAAAGTCGTCAACTCAGGCAGGGGAAAATCAAAATGGATAAAAGAAGTTGAAGAGGACCTCAGACAAGCACACATAACAGTAAACGATGCAGAAAATAGAACTGAATTCAGGAACATCATCAAAAAACATAAATTTGACACCACAACACAGAAGAGACCAGGATGCAAATGGACAGCGGAGCGAAAGGGATAACACAGTGAACACATGAAGGAAATTTGGCCTCAGAAAAAGCATAAACAATCATCATAAAGGAATTCAAGTTCAGACGGTCTCTTTAAACGGGAATAATCGAAAATATAATAATAATAATAATAATAATAAAGATAATAATAATTACAGTAACAACAGTAATGATAGTGGCGGACATTATACGTATTTATAGGTGTGTAAAATAGATTTTTTTCTGATATAGCGAGTTCTGGGGGGAAGAAATTTAAGGAAACTGCTCCAGCCAAGAATACTGGGAACTGATGAAGATCTAGTTCCAAAGAAGGATGTACAAGCATAACTAGTGTGTTCAGGGATACGTCATTAACTGTCTTCTGAAGCTGGAAATGTTATTCAGTTCTCTTATGTAATGCAGTTATCATTCCAGAGTAGGGTTCTGAGAATAGAAAGCGGCTGAAGGATAGACTGAGACAGAAATGATTTTTCTCTGGTGGGAATAGGTGTTTCTGCCATGTTGTATAGACAAGCACCTTAAGATATAGAAGATTTATGAGGGACAGTATACGTTGATAAGACGGTAGAGAAGACGGAGAATGTGGAAATATAAGCGCTTGCATGCTTGCAGCCAATTCATAGTTGGTGAAATATGATCAAAGATTCGAAGATCACAAATATAAAGAAGACATGCATTCATAAATTGTTCCAGGCGTCAGGAGATTTCTTGAGAATGACCTTGCAAGACAACATTGCTGCAATCAGTAACCGGAAATGTAAGTGTTTGTAAAAGTTTCTTTTTAATGTAAACTGTGATCAGACCTTGCTGTTCACAATATATATGATCTAGTAGAAAGCGTCGGATGCTTTTTAAGGCTATTCGCAGATGATGCAGTTGTTTTTACCTTGGTAGCAACGCCAGAAGGTAGTAAGAATTTGCAGAACGATCTGCAGAGAACTGATGAATGGTGCAGACTGTGGCAGTTGACCCTGAACGTAAATAAATATGAAATATTGGGCATACGTGGAAAAGAAATTCATCACTCTACAGCTACACTGTTGATGACAAACAGCTGGAGAGAGCGTCTGCCGTAAGATATCTAGGCGTAACTATCCAGAGCGACTGTAAGTGGAATGACCATATAAAACAGATTGTGGGAAGAGCAGACACAAGACTTAGATTCATCGGAAGAATCTTAAGGAAATGTAACACATACACGAACGAAGTGGGTTACAAGGAGCTTGTTCGCCCGATTATTGTGTATTGTTCGTCTACCTGGGATCCCTATCAGGTAGTACTGATAGAGGCGATAGAGAAGATCCAACAAAGAGCGGCGCGTTTCGTCATGGGATCGTTTAGCTGGTGAGAGATGATGCTAAATAAACTCCACTGGCAGACGTCACAAGAGAGATGTTGTGCATCATGGAGAGATTTACTACTGAAATTTTGGGACAGCACTTTTCAGGAGGCAGTCATCATATTACTTTCCTCCACATACATCTCGCGTATTGACCACGAGGAGAAAATTCGAGAAATTAGAGCCAATGCAGAGGCTTACCGACAATCATTTTTCCCACGTACTACTCGCGAGTGGAAAAGGATTGGAGGGATCAGATGGTGGTACCGAAAGTACCTTCCACCACACACCATTATATGGCTTGCGGAGTATGATGTAGATGTAGAGAGGATTGCTTTTTATATTTTTACAGGGCATGGAGAGATGCTGATGCCTTCTTGTACATTGCAGTTACCTGCTCAGACCAAGTTAGAATTTCATTTATTATTACTTCTGGACTCTTTGCTGAAGGACACAAGTGGATATTTGTCCCATTTGGGGATAAAGCTGGTGGGGATTCTAGACGCAGTAGCCCGAAATTTCGGCCTAATGTGTGTAGTATGACCAACTTGTATCGCTTAGATTATGCACTGGTTGAGTTTTTACCCTATATTCTGCACCCAGTTAGATAATGCACATGGGTCAGTATAAAGATTCTGGTTTTGCACTTAGATACAACTGCAGTTCATCAGCGAATGCATGTGGTATTTGCAGTAGCACAAAGCTGACGACATATCATTGACACACAATTAGACAAGTATAGAAGCTGAATCCTGGGGGACGCCTGATACTACTTGGCACCATTGTGATTTTACAGAGCACTGCTGGCTAGGCGTCAGGCATGAGGGAAAACACTGAACTGTACTTGGCGAAAAATTTAGGCTGATAAGTTTGATAAGTACTTGGTAGAGTCACGGAGGTATGTGGCAACAGATGACTAGTATAGATCAAAGGTCAAGAAATTCCTGCAAATTACAGGCACTGATGTTTAAGGGCACCGCTGTGGCTCGATAACGTCCCAGAGGTGTTCCATCAAATTTAGATCAGGCGAGCTGGTGACCAGGACATTAAACCCAACAAACCACCGTAGCACTATTCTGACCTTGTCTCCATGGCAGCTACCCTGCTGAAAGATGTTTGTCGGGTAATACATCAAGCAAGAAGGGATGTAAGTGGTCGAAAATAATGTTCATGTAGTCCACAGCTTTCTAGATGCCCCATGGAAGCCCAGGTGAATGTATCCTGTAGCGTAGGACTGCTACTACTGGCCTGTGCGTGTTTCAAGCAGGCGCTCTTCTGGATGACGGTGTATCTTGACACGGGCATCGATCCAGATGTGTGAGTCATCCGACCAGGCGATGCGTTTCCATTCATCCCCGGTCCAGTCTCAATAATACCGTGCCTACTGATATCGTCACTGATGGTACTGTTGGGTTAAATAGAAACACTCAGGGGGCGTCCGTGTTCAATAGTGTAAGTTGAACGGTGTGGTCAGAAACATGTGTGCCTGCACCAACAATGACTCTGTCGCCAGATAAGGCACAGATCGCTGCCTACCCTGCTTTACAGAGAGGACAATCACCACATTTTCTGATTCCCTATTCGCCCCTTTTCTGCTTATATACCTTACGCACAGCGTCCTGCACCCGCAGTGTCAGCAAAAGGCATTCGGTCTCGGCTGGGCAATGGCCGAAATGTTTTGACTCATCATTGTATGAGTAAGTGTGGAAAGCTGTAGTTGAGTCACAGGCAATACGAAGAACAGAATCTGCTTTCCGTTCACAGATAATAGTTCTACATTAAGCGAGGTAGTAACAGTGATAATAATCCGGAGTGGGAAGGAGCGCCTGCTCCCCGGCGCGAATCTGCCCGATGGACTTGTGTCGATGTCCGGTGAACCGGACAGTCTGTGGATGGTTTTTACGCGGTTTTCCATCTGTCTCTGCGAATGCGGGCTGGCTACGCAAAAAAGTTCTCCACGTACGCGTAAACCACCATTACTCTACCATGCAAACTTAAGGGTTACACTCGTCTGGTGTGAGACATTCCTTGGGGGTCCACCGTTGGCCGGACCGCATAGTAACCCTGGGTTCGGTGTGGGGTGACGGAGGGATGAAGTGGACTGCTGTAGTCGTCGTGGGGTTGTGGACCACTGCGGTTGCGGCGGTGACGGAGCCTCTCCGTCGTTTCTAGGTCCCCAGTTAACATACAATATAATACAATATTAATAATAATCTTACGGTAAATTCTAATTGGTATGTATTTCTGTTCACCTACGTTAGACAAAATGTGAGTTATAGAGGTCTTCAGAAATGAAAAAATAAAAAATTTGAAACTTTGATGGAAGCAAGACCTGTTCGACCCAATGAAACTGTCTTCACAACGATAACTGATAGATAGAAATATCTGCCTTCGGTTGCACTGGCAAGGCGATGCATCCATGCGAGTGTAGCGTCTCACGTTTACTTGTATATCAGTTACTGCGAGGACTGAGATTAATATTGCACATGTACTGATATTACGAAAAATTTCGTGTAAGGAAATGCATGAAACAGAGCACCTGGAGTTAACCTTCTATGTGCTGAATAGCGAAAGGGGTTAATGTTCGTATACGACGGATTGCTCACCAAAAGTGTCAGAGGCCTTCTCTCAACGAAACACTGCGGATATACAATCTGCGTTACTGATTCCTGAGATCGGCGTGAGAACGCTATGAACCACTCGCGGGTACCTGATGCTAATTTACAATCTTCATACTGACCTCTGCTCAGCAGAATGGTAATTATTGTGCGACGTCACTACGTAATTTAAGCTTTTTGTTGATTGTGTGGGTATGAAAAATGGAAGGAAACGAACCGCATAGCGGTAATACATACTTACTTGATTTTCTAAAGACGTGTGGATCTGTGAGTCGTTTTAGCAGTGAACTGTAAGATAGTCGAGAACACACTTTCAACTTGAACCTGAAAGATCTTCGTCGCTCTGCCAAGATGATGGTAGAGATGAGAAGAAGCAAAAGCGGGATTGTGAGGGTGGTCGGTGATTATTCGCTGGACTTGACACCCAGCGTTATTTGTCTATTAGATTTTCTAAAAAAAGTCGCTACAGGTAGTGAGTATAAAAAACTACAGTCCACATCTTCGCGAATTCTTGTAAAAGCACGGTGCGGAACTACTCGTAAACCATGTAACTGGTACCAGTAATGTACAAGAAAGGGAGAGAACGTACAGTTCCGTCGATGAGGTGGTAATGAGACGCAGCAATAGTTCAGCTTAACAGGAATAGATGTGTAAATTAGAGTAGCCCATTCATATAATCCTGTTCTTACCCAAACTCTTTTGTGGAAACGAAGGAAAACGTAAATTCAGATGACTATAAAACCTGGCTTTTCCTAATTGTCGATTCCTTCTCTCCACAATCGAACATCGCTACTTTCAGAAAATTTGTGTTGTCACAATGGCCGTGGTAGCGTCGAAGTTCTTGGCGCATTGCTAATTAATCTGTCGAAACGTTTTCTTTTTTAATTTACTGGGAGCGGTGGAACCGTTACACACAAGAAAGATTAACTTTCCAATGTCGGTGTTCCCGGTCACCTGCAGGGCACCTCTTGATTTCGACCTTAAGGCCGAAACTAAAGTTGTGAAAATAAGTATTTTCTACAGTCAGTGGCGAATATAGTTTCCTTTAAAAATACAAGAATGCGGTAAAACGATTTTAAATTGATTTAGCTACATTTTCAACACTTACGAAATATTACACAACCTTTCAATTATGGGAGCCATTAATCCATAATTCCAGAATATTCGTGAAAATTAGGAACATTTTAAAGAAGAAAAGCATAGACAGGTTCGCTTCCTCCAGCGCACGGAGCAAGATGGCAGCGGATCAACCAACTACCGTGCTTCCTGAAGAAACAAAGAAAATCATCCACAGTTCAGATGCATTCGTTGAAAAACTATGCAGAGAAAGAGAATAGGAGTTGTCAACTAGCGATGAGAATTCTAGTAACTCGTTGCAAACGGCATTATAGAACGTAGCGCTTACCGACGCGTCAACAACACGTAGGTGGGTGGCATGTCATAGCGTTTAACCCACGAGTGTGTTTCCTATTCTGGCGTCTGTCGAAGACATATTCTTTGGCCGTGATGGTATCAATAGTAATCTCGGGCTCTACAAGTCTGACTTAAAAGGAACTGAGTTCAGAGCATGCTGTTGTCTAGCATGGCAGCCAAATGCAGCGTGAATGTACAAGCAACCGATGAACGAAGAAGCATCCGACGAATGAGACGGAAGGAGTGAGTGAGTGAGATGGAGCGCCGTGTCTTCGGCCGTTTTTAGCCCTGCGAATGTGCTTCCACTGCTGAAAATATAGACGAGTCCTTGTGCCAAATGATTTATGATAAACCCATAATTATTTTGACACTCACGGTCCAGTCATTCCGTAACAAACTGGTAGTTTCAGAACTCCACCCACAATTGATTTACTAGGAAAGATTTGGGCACATGTTTTTTATTTGCTAAATTTACACTACCTGTTGTCCGCAGCTCGTGGTCGTGCGGTAGCGTTCTCGCTTCCCACGCCCGGGTTCCCGGGTTCGATTCCCGGCGGGGTCAGGGATTTTCTCTGCCTCGTGATGACTGGGTGTTGTGTGATGTCCTTAGGTTAGTTAGGTTTAAGTAGTTCTAAGTTCTAGGGGACTGATGACCATAGATGTTAAGACCCATAGTGCTCAGAGCCATTTTTTTGCACTACCTGTTCACAATTATCTGGAAGACCCTATTTGATATGGAAATCACCACTAGATGTCACGAAAGGTACAGGTATAAAAGGAAACAGGGAGTATTGTGTTGTCAGTAGAGAAGCAGTAATAGCAACATAGCTTGGTCAATAGAGTTCAGTTACTTCGGTCATGGTCTACCCAGTGGCTGAGTAACAGATCTATCACGGGTATTCCAACCCCTCTAAATCTGCCCAAATTGATTGTTGGTGACGTAATTGTGGAGTAGAGACACAAGCAAATTATCTCACCCTGTACTGACGAACAGGGATCGTCGAACATTGCTTAAGGTGCTGGAAAAAACCGCATGAAATCAGTGAATGGAATGTCTCGTGAGATGATAAGTAGTGCCAGCAATACATCGAGCCCAGTGACGGTGCTTATGGAGTTAGAAAGAATGAGATAGAATGGGCGAGCTGCTTCTCATAGGCCATACGTCAATGCTAAGCGACGTCGAGATGATGTTAAGTGACGTACGCCTCCTTCTTATTTCCTAAGCACACGTAAAAAGTTTTCAAAAAATTTCATATTTGCGCTTTTTTTTACCATGTAACTCACCTCTTACTCCCACAGGCTTCCATGTATAAACTCATCACATATACTAGTCGCTCATAGCCATCCACTCCAAGATGCCCTTTCTGACTAACTCATTGAGCTCAACTCATTGTCATTAGAGTTTTGTGTCCTCTCTGTCTTTGTCTTCTGCGTCACAGCTACAGTCCCCTCCCTTCTGTCCTATCCTTTTACTATCACTGTCACCCTCTTGCTCTCTCACTTCTGATATCTCATTCCCTCCTTCCTTCCTAATGCAAGTCTCTCTTCTTATTATCACTCTCTCTCTCTTCCTCATTGTCATTGTCATATACTCTGTCTCTCATTATCATTGCTACTTCAACTCTGTTTTTATCTTTATTTTTCCTAGCAATGTTTTGTCACTGTCAACTATGTTCCATTGTCATTGTGTTCCTCTCTTTCCCTCATACTGTCATTGTCTCATACGCTCTATCTGTAACACGACTACTGCCTACTATCTTCCAGTATTTATTATTTTTGTATCTCTGTGCCACTGCCACTATCTTCTTCCCTCTCATCATGCAAAAAAGTGCTAATATGTTCCCATGCCAAAATTTTTAAAGGTGCTGGGGAAGGTAGAATGGGGTAGTAGAATGGGGGAGCTGGCACCCTACCTTTCAGAGTATTTTAAATAAACAGGAACATATTCGCATTCTTTGTGCTCCGATAGAAGCATATTGCACCTGGCTCCCTTCACTGCTGCAGATGGGCATTTAACTCACGTGATAGAAAACGTATTGGTCAGTAACATTTAGTTTAGTTATGTGAAACTGACATAATGCAAACCTAATTTTACACATCAGACCAGATTTTAGATGCAAAAAAACTTCACGTTTCTTGGTGCTAAGTTACTTTATAAATTAAATTTTCGCCTCACTCCCGATTTTACGGGCATATTATACGTCTACAAGTAGGGTAACTTTGAGCCTCTATATCTTGGAAACGGATAAAGATATGAAAAAAAATCAAGCTTCTTCGATATCTTGATCTTAGGAAATATGGGATTTTTCTCGGTAACAGGGAAATATCTCTTTTAGATAAATGTATAGAGAATACGCTGTTAATATTTGAACAATTTTATGCGTTTATTTATTATTTGGCTTTCGCCTTATAAAGTATTTTACGTGTAGGAGTTGTGTGCAAATGGTTCAAATGGCTCTGAGCACTATGGGACTTAACATCTGAGGTCATCAGTCCCCTATAATTTAGAACTACTTAAACCTAATTAACCTAAGGTCATCACACACATCCATGCCCGAGGCAGGATTCGAACCTGCGACCGTAACGGTCGCGCAGGTTCCAGACTGAAGCGCCTAGAAACGCTCGGCCACTTCGAACCTCTGTATGTGGGAAGGATAAAGATCACTAGAAAATTTTCAAGATTGTTCGAGATGGGTATCTTAGGAATATATCATAAAAATTTCGTCCATTAGCTTTCCGTAGCCACCTTGGAGTCCTCGGCTGGGTTGGTCTACTGGTCACGGCGACAATATAGCAAAACACTCTTTTGTGCGGCTCTCCGAGGAGCCGCCCATGGACTAATGGTTCTTCCATAAGTCCGATCAAGCCCATTGCAGGCCACGTGAAATGCAAAAAGGGCGAACCGATTCGCTCCATTTAACTAAGCGAGAATAAGTGTGTAATGTTCATAATTTAACTCTGTGCTGTAGGATAGTGACACGAAGATGATCCTTCTGTTGGGTATAGAGATGGTCGCTGTTGGGTATACGAATACTCCGAAGGACTATCCAAAACACTTGACGCTACCTTTTGTCACCAACAGAACCCGAGGCATGAGTACTGGAAAACCCCGTTTTTATGCACAGCGTTTTCGAACATATTAGGTATGCAGGCTGTCGTATGCATACCGATTGAAACGAAGGAAATGAGGTCCTGGCGGAAGTAAAACTGTAAGAACAGGTCGTGAGTTGCTCTCGTATAGCTCAGCTGGCGCAGAACTTCTCCGCTACAGATGAAGGTCCTGAGTTCGTGCCCTAGTCCAGCACACAGTTTTAATCTGCCAGGAAGTTTCATATCAGTGCAGAGAAAAAATTTCATTCTGGAGACGGAATGCTATTGTTTACTGTTGTACAGTGGCTGTGTTAATTTCGTCTATCGGTAGCATTTTAGTCGTTGCGTCGGTTGGATGGCAGCCCGAAACATGAGGCAGTGTACTGTACTGGACTGAGAGCACTGAGCGCGGCGGGTTGCCTGGCCACAGGCGGGCGTGAAAGCCGGGAGGCATACAGCATACACTACGTAGACCGGCCGCCGCGATAAGGTCGCCCTTGTCACAAAGCAGCGGCGAGGTGCGGCTGCGGGCGAGTAGCTGCGAGGCAGCGCCGCGTTTTGTGGGCCACCACGTCATCACACCCCACCAGCAAGTCTGTGTGTGTGTGCGTGAGTGCCAGCGTGTGCACGGCGCTTGCCGATCTCTATGCTTTCTCTGATGGCTGTTGACCCTACCATTTTCCTTTATTTCTCCCCTTAGAACATGATGAAAGTGTTACAACTCAGTAGCGATGTTAAGAGCGCTTGAAGATTTATTTTTAATTGTTGTTGCTCCACACATGCGATAAACTCAAAGACAACTTGGTTCCTCAACTGGCTGAATATGGTTCCTCAACTGGGTGAATATGTAAACTTTATTCGTGTTTCTGCAGTTTCGGCTGCTGGACCATTTTGGAACACTTGAAGTAAAGCAAGTACAGTAAATGCAATCATTTGTGCAAATTACACAACGTCAAGCAGGCAACGGCTTTGCCGCAGTGGTTACACCGGTTCCCGTGAGATCACCGAAGTTTTCGCTCTCGGGCGTGGTCGGCACTTGGATGGGTGACTGTCCAGGCAGCCATGCGCGGTTGCCATTTTTCGGGGTGCACTCAGCCTCGTGATGCCAATTGAGGAGCTACTCGACCGAAAAGTAGCGGCTTCGGTCAAGAATACCATCATAATGGCCGGGAGAGAGGTGTGCTGACCTCACGCCCCTCTATCCGCATCCCCCACGAAGGATGACACGGCAGTCGGATGTTCCCAGTAGGCTACTCGTGGCGTAAAGACGGAGTGCTATTTTTTTTTATACAACGTCAAACATAAAAAAGCATATACACTCAAAAAAGGATGGAATTATCCGAATGAATGGTTACAGTTCCAGAACAGTTGCGATGATTTATGCAATAGCAATAGCTCCACAAATTGAGCAAGTTAGTAACGCGTTGGTAAATCTCTAGCACTTATGCAATCGTTTATTCGGCTTGGCATTGCCTGAAAGGAGTTACTGGATGTCACTCTGAGGGATATCGTAGCCAAATTGTGTCCCACTGTCACGTTAGCTCCTAAAAATCCCGAGCTGGTTGGAAGGCCCTGCCCCTTAATGATCCAGATTTTCTCATTTTGAGAGAGATCTGCCGAGCTTGCTGGTCAAGAATTTGGCAAGCACGAAGATAAGCACCAGAAACTCTTGTCGTGTACGAGCGGTCATTTTCTTGCTGAAATGTAAGCCCAGCATGGATTGCAACGAAGTCAACAAAAAGGGGTGTTGAATATCGTCGACGTACCGCAGGTGACAATCAAACGGATCCGGGTTTGAAAAGAAATGCAGCCCAATACGCTGACTCCTGGTTGTCGGGCCATGTGGTGGGCGCCCACTATGAAATACACTACTGGCCATTAAAATTGCTACACCACGAAGATGACGTGCTACAGACGCCAAATATAACCGACCGGAAGAAGATGCTGTGATGTGCAAATGATTAGCTTTTCAGAGCATTCACACAAGGTTGGCACCGTTTGCGACACCTACAGCTTACGGACATGAGGAAAGTTTCCAACCGATTTCTCATACACAAACAGTAGTACACCAGCGTTGCCAGGTAAAACGTTTTTGTGATGCCTCGTGTAAGGAGGAGAATTGCGTACCATCGCGTTTCCGACTTTAATAAATGTCTGATTGTAACCTATCGCGATTGCGGTTTATCGTATCGCGACAGTGCTGCTCACGTTGGTCGAGATCCAATGACTGTTAGCAGAATATGGAATCGTAGGGTTCAGGAGGGTAATACGGAACACCGTACTGGATTCCAACGGCCTCGTATCACCAACAGTCCAGATGACAGGCATATTATCCGCATGGCTCTAACGGATAGTGTAGCCACGTCTCGATCCCTGAGTCAACAGATGGGGACGTTTGCAAGACAAATACCATCTGCATAAACAATTCCACAACGTTTGCAGCAGCATGGACTATCAACTCGGAGACCATGGTTGCGGTTACACTTGACGCTGGATCACAGACAGGAGCGCCTGCGATGGTCACTCAACGATGAACCTGGGTGCACTAATGGAAAAACGTCATTTCTTCGGATCAATCCAGGTTCTGTTTACAGTATCATGATGTTCGCAACGTGTTTGGAGACATCGCTGTGAACGCACATTGGAAGCGTGTATTCGTCATCGCCATACTGGCGTATCACCCGGCGTGAAGATATGGGGTGCCATTGGTTACACGTCTTGGTCACCTCTTTTTCGCACTGTCGAAACTTTGAACAGTGGATGTTAGATGTCAGATGTGTTACGACCCGTGGCTTTACCCTTCATTCGTCCCTGCGAAACCCTATATTTCAGCAGGATAATGCACGACCGCATATATGGGCCTTAATGGATACATAAAATGTTCGACTGCTGCCATGGCCAGCACATTCTCCTGATCTCTCACCAGCTGAAAACGTCTGGTCAATGGTGGCCGAGCAACTGGCTCGTTGCAATACGCCAGTCACTGCGCCATATTTCCTACAACTTTACACGTTGTAGTTTATGGTATTCGCATCGGTGGTTGACAAGGAAGAATATGTCGCTCCACATCGTTTCGGAATTTATACGTAGATGCAAAATTCAAAAATGGTTTAAATGGCTCTGAGCACTATGGGACGTAACTTCTGAGCTCATCAGTCCCAGAGAACTTAGAACTACTTAAACCTAACTAATCTAAGGACATCACACACATCGATGTCCGAGGCAGGATTCGAACGTGCGACCGCAGCCGTTCCAAACTGCAGTGCCTAGATCCGCTCGGCCACTCCGGCCTGCTTGCAAAATTCACTGACAACGTAGGGAAAGCGATGGTATAAGAATTAATAGGGCGGATGGAGTGAATATACAGGTTGCAAGTTTGTCCGGGAGATGCGCATGGATAATGGGAGTGGTGATTTATTGACCGTGAAAGAAAAAGGATGAGGATTTGAACCCGGCATTAATTTTTAATTTGTCATATTTCTATTTCGGGAGATGTACAAAGGTGTGTTTTCTCGATGCTCAGCCTCAGTGCTGCTTTCCAATCTGTAGAAAATATATTGAATGACCTGGAGACATAATTGATGGCAGCACGATTTCATAATCTATTTATCGCGTCGGAGAAAAACACGAACCATCGCTCGGTCGCTATACTGTCGCCTGGTGCGGCTGCCGTTACATTTCATCTCTCATAACAACTCGTCAGGGAAGCCGTTAAGCTCTGATTGCGGGATTCATTGCGCTGCTGATAGCGCCCCTTCTGTGCGTGGCCGTTTGTGTCCCACAGGGCGCAACGAATAATGGCTACAATCTGCATTCATTTATTCGGTCAATCAAAATGTCACAGTGCTTAAAGACACTAGACGTGTCCAGAAGAAATGGCATCACACGCATGCTAAATCATCTTAAAGTAAGCTTACGTAAAAGTATAACAACATTCATTTATTCGGTCAATCAAAATGTCACAGTGCTTAAAGACACTAGACGTGTCCAGAAGAAGTGGCATCACACGCATGCTAAATCATCTTAAAGTAAGCTTACGTAAAAGTATAACAACATTTTCTGATTCCTACAGCCCCTATACCTTTCACATAACAGCAAATGAGCTGGCACGTGGAAGGATTAGTGGAAGCCTAAACGCTACTAATAGCCCATATCACATGAAACTCCCTGATTTGATGACGACTGTTTTACCCTGCAATTTGACAAGTTTTACTTTTTAAATGGTTCAACTGGCTCTGAGCACTATGCGACTTAACTTCTGAGGTCATCAGTCCCCTAGAACTTACAACTACTTAAACCTAACTAACCTAAGGACATCACGCACATCCATGTCCGAGGTAGGATTCGAACCTGCGACCGTAACGGTCGCGCGGTTCCAGACTATAGCGCCTAGAACCGCTCGGCCAATCCGGCCGTCTTACTTTTTAAATAAGTACAAGAAACTTTGTCATGCCATTTCTTTTCATCTAGTAACCCAGATTGTGACGGGATGTTTCGATTTACCACCAGGATTAGTCGCCGACCTTCGTTTAGAACGTCATTCCTTCACGATGGTTCAGTTACCTAACTCATATTACAAAGCTGCTACGCTATTGTTAAAAGGAAAGAAGAGAGAAAAAAAAACGTGGTTGGCTCGGGAGGCTAGAGGGAGAATTTAGTGATGCAGAGGATCAGGTAGTACAAGTCACAAGACAATAAGCTGGTTTTAGTTTTCCCGAAACTACAGTTAGATTCACTATAATAAATACACTTCTGAGCGCTTTGATCCTGCGAGACAGAACACAGGTGATCATAATACTACGTCCATACTGCAAATATAAATGTGAAAGTAACTCTGTCTGTTATACTTTCACGATTTAAGCACTGAACCGATTGTGATGAAATCTGGTGTGGAGGTAGCCTGAACGCTCAGGAAGAACATAGGCTACTTTAGTAAGTACGTAGTACAATACATTTATTGATTTGAAGAATATAATACGAACTAGGGAACAATAATTAATCTTCGTGAAAGTTACGTAGTTTTTGGTTTTCTGAAAGTTCTTTTATTGTTTGGTATGGCCTATATAATACGATTCAACGTAATGAGTACAATGCTTTTACAATCCTATACGTCTTCAACCCGTACTTCCATTCTAATATGAGTCACAAATCGATTAAATTTCAGCTGCTGAGTGACACCATCAACATGCATCAGCTGTTCGTGGTCTTGGGGCTGGCCGTGGGGTCCCAGATTCGATACCCTTCGAGGTCGAATTTTTTTCTCTCGCACTTGGATGTTGTCTTCATCATGACCTTACCATCATCGACAAGCATATCGCCAGCGTGGCATCAAATAAAAAGACTTGCATCAAGCATCCGAGGTTCCCGAATGCCAACAATGAAATGCGAAAGCAGCCGTGGGTAACAGCTAGTTTATTCAAAAATAACTCGATGATGGTAAGCAACAGGGAAACAAACGTTGCAAGTAGGCTATTACTCACTTGAACTTTGTTTGTTGTGCAGTATCATTTACTGCTGCCTGTCATAACTTCCTTCATTCAAATTTCGCACGGTGCTTCTCCAGAAGTGAATCCCATCCCCAAGTGCGATTTTCGTGCACTACGGCATCTTTTAGTGTTGTGTTTGCGATGTCTCGACTGATGCATTATTCCGGCCTCTTTTACTATAATGTAAACAAATTTTCTACCTGTGAGGAACAGGCAGTGAGTTCCACACCTGGTCTACAGTCCACATTATCACCCACACAAACGACACGTATACATTATCAGCAATAGTCACTCGCATACACCCATTTGAAAATGTAGAGAAAAATTTTACAGCACTCCACTGAGTAAATAAAGGACATAAAACTGATCTCTTGGAAGTACTGCAGATATATTCCCAGTTGAAATATGATTATTGTTGACTGTATGAGACTCGAAAGTGACTCCGTGAAATTTTTCAGATGCTTCGACTGTATTCTTAGCAATCAAACTGAAATAATGATACACATAAATTGTATTTGATATACAAGCAAATCATGTTTTTAAATTTGACACGAAACATACCGCTTGCACTAAACAAGAGCGCACACGCTCTGTGGGTGACCAGCTGCATGATGGTCTCTGTTGACAATATGTGACTGATCTTTTTACCTATTTGTTCAAGTATGTTCCTGTATTTAACGTGTACTAGGGACTGTGAGATATGTAGGTGATGTTTAATATGTGCGTCTTTCTTCATAAGAGGTCAACAAGAAATATTGAAGTAAAACTTTGTTCCAAACTCGCTATTGTCTACAGGAAAAGATATGTCAGCAATTAAAAATTGTGCATGATTCCATTATAGTAAAGTCTCCACAATACTGCAGCAGCTCCAGATTGCAAACATGACATTGGAAATGCCGCAGTGTACAAAAAACAGTACTTGTTAAAGAAAAATGAATAAAAAAAAAGAAAAGTCGTGACTATCAGAAAATGTTATTGTGCATACTGAATAAAGTAAACAAATATCGTTATTTTTCCACCGCACATAATTCTAATTTTTGATTTCTGTTATTTCAGGTAAGCCACAATGGGTGATCGTCCTGCATGGTACTACGCCGACGTGCAGTGCTCGAATTCCTCTGCAGATATGGGAATACCGAGGAAACATTGATTTACAGTAAGCTGTCGCGGCTGTTTGTAGACATTATAATGAATCAAATCGATGTTTTACCAAAGCTCTGGATTTTTTGACTTGGTGGATGAAGAAACAGGCAAAGCCTACCTAACAGGTGATGGATGGGTTGGCTGACCCTCGGGCGCTTGGAACAGCCACAGGCTGACTGTACATTAACGTTTCTGACAGGTACCTTGGCATGTGCTCAACAAAGATGTGTGGCTGGCACCGAGAGTGTTGTCGCATTGGCGGAGGTGTCTTAGAAGTACTCTTTGCTATTTTATTCAAGTACATGTTAATGTTATAACCCTCTCCCTCCCCCCCCCTCCCCTTCAGCCACACGTGAGTACGTTAAACGAGGGTACGAAACAGGAGTGTTGAAAAAGCAGGAACGCCCTTTTCTTTTTCGGATCATTTTCAAACTTCGTCGAATGGTCGCATGTTTCTTAGTGGTACAGCCTGTATACTGGAGCAAAAATTGTGGTCTCACTACACTCCAAAGAAATCAGATGACGTCCAGTGGCTTTGCGGCCCGAGGGTGTTCGCAGATTGTGGCTGAAAGGCCCAAGGGGTGGTAACTGTCTAACTTCGTCAAGAATGTCGTCCTGCTGCTCATCACACTGCCAACCGTCGGTTTCCACCGCGTAATGTATGGGAATCCACGTACCAAGGGACAGGGTGGTTTCATTGACGCCATGTATGCCATCCCATGAGGTCTTCTAGCGTCGATTCTGAGCGGCCGTGTGTTTGAAATGTTTTCCTCGGCCACTCAGACGAAAACCGTATGTTTTCGATGCTGAATGTCACATCACTGACCTTCACCACTGAGGCGTTAAAGAAAGGGGTGAAGTGTGGGTAAGAGGGGATATGACGACCTTCACACAGAGTGATAGGCCCACAGTGACGCTGGGACGAATTGCCTCCTTTTTTCCGACACTTTGCTGTTTGAAGCATCACCGAGCCCGAAGGTGACGTCACAGGGAGCCACGCTTTTGTGACATAACAGAGCAAGGCTCTAGGCATCCTTGAACGAAATTTCAAAACTATGCGTCCAAATGGGAGATGATTAGGGAGTTTCGAAAAAGTGATCCTTTAAATTTATTGCACTGTTGTTTTTATTTACGACCTGTACAACGCAGATGATAAACGGGTATTCATTGGACACATATATTATACTAGTACTGACATGTGATTACATTTTCACGCAATTTGGGTGCATAGATCCTGAGAAATCAGTAGCCATAACAACCACCTCTGGCCCTAATAACGTCCTTGATATACCTCAGCATTGAGTCAAACAGAGCTTGGATGGCGTGTACAGGTACCGCTGCCCATGCACCTTCAACACGATGCCACAGTTCATCAAGAGTAGCGACTGGCGAATTGTGACGAGCCAGTTGCTCGGCCAACATTGACCAGATGTTTTCTGTTGGCGAGAGATCTGGAGAAGGTGCTGGACAGGGCAGCAGTCGAATATTTTCTCTATTCAGAAAGACCCGTACAGGACATGCAACATAGGTCGTGCATTATGCTGCTGAAATGTAGGGTTTTGCAGGGATCTAATGAAGGGTAGAGCCACGGGTCGAAACACATCTGAAATGTAACGCCCACTGTTCAAAGTGCCGTCAATGCGAACAAGAGGTGACCGAGACGTGTCTAGTGGCACGTAATGTGCCCTCCGCCACACACCGATGGGTGGCTTTCGGAGTATGAATGTAGATGTAGAACCAATGCACCCCATACAATCACGCGGTGTTTCACAGTTTTATTGTCGTTGAAAGTAGTCACTAGCATTTCGTGTAACGCGTTGCCAGTGATATGATAGTCGTAGGATACACTTAGCAGCGCCGGTTGTATTGATGGTTCGAGTGGAGCGGTCTATTGACCAACGAATCTATGTAATAGTTCTTTAGCGAATGCCATGACGTGCTTTCTTCGATTTAGGAACCAAATTGAATTCACTAGGGCTTACGTCCGTGGAGTGCGATGAGTGGTGCTACACTTTCCGGCCCATCCATCGAACAAGTCAGTCAAACTTGCGCCATATCCCCCCGAACGCTGTCCTGAAAAATGATGGGGAAGTCCTACAGAAAGTTTCGTTGCTCCTGTCTCTAAGTTTTTCGCGAGCTGTGATCCAAACATGAACAGCTTCCATATCGCTGGCAACGGGTTATTCACAATGATGGTGACTACTTCCAACGACAAATATGTTCAAAAGTGAAGTCCTATGGGACTTAACTGCTAAGGTCATCAGTCCCTAAGCTTACACACTACTTAACCTAGATTATCCTAAGGACAAACACACACAACATGCCCGAGGGTGACTCGAACTTCCGCCGGGACCAGCCGCTTCCTATGACAGGAAAGCATTTAAAACGTAACTACTTTTTACAAGTTGGAAATAAAAAGTTGCAACTATTACACTTCCAACCCTTTTACTTGACAACATTTTCATGAAAACGCGGCAGCTCAACTTCGTGTTACAGTTCAGTCTGTGAATCTTATCTGTGGATATTTACGTGCTATGCAACGAATGTCAGTTGCACTTAAGCTTCTTAACGAGTTGATAAGTTAATAACAAAGGAAAGGAGAAACTGTAGCACATCTGCGATAACTGCTAAATGCTTAGGGTAAGATGACTTGGACATGATACAAAATCACTCAATTTGTCTGTATTTTTAAAAGAAAAAGAGTAACAGATAGCAAAAAATATAATGTTAGAGAGTAAAAGTTTCCTTAAAATGGAATTACATTTACTTCTTTATTTACAAATGTAGACTAAAAAAATAATGCAGTGTATCATTCTTGTCGTGACATTCTTAGATATGATACGGCTGGTCCAAAATATGGTCCACATGTGATATTGTTATGTCCACTGAAGAGAGCAGGTTGAAGTCTTAAATATAAGATATAGAGCGCCCACAATGATACATTTGTATAACTGGGATTTTTCTGTGTTGGATATTTCTAGGATGTTAAAACGCACGTCAGAGTGTTCCAGAGAAATTTCGTTGTGTTTCTCCTATTTTTTGTGCTAAAATGTCAACCATCAATGTATAGGAACTGTTTATAGTCATACTTAATATATTGAGACTAATGCAAAAATAAGAAATACTTTAGACATGATCACTGCCTAATTTTCTTTCATGATTATCAACAGTACTATTCAACACAAAGCAGATTCTTCCTTTAGCATTTTCCATCCCATTAGGAAGATGAGGAATTGCCAATTTCCTGATCATATCACTCTCGTTAAAAAGAGAAAGGCCACTTCCGTTTAATGTAAAAACTATTTCGTCCTTGCCCATAGACTTCAGAGCCATAACTTCGTCGTAAATTTTCTAGTATTTTTTGAACGGTGAAGATATTTCTGTGGCTGTTTGAATTCCTCTTCCTTTCTCGAAATTTAGCCAAGATGTAATCTGATCCACCTACATGCCGTAGATCAGTCATTACAATTGGATATGGTGGTGCGAATGTCCACATCTTTAAAGAGATGTTGGAATCAGTCTTCTCAGTTTCTCAGTTTCCTTTCTTTTGTGTGTGTACTTCCAAAGATTTGGCCACAGTCATAGTTTTCAGGGACTCCTGTTGCTGGTCTACTCCTATTTCATTTAAGGGCATGTTTCTATTTCATTAATGAGTTTATTGTGGAGTTGTGGGCTCTCGCGGTTCTGTAGCCGGCATAAGGATAGGGCGGCAACACGCAGAACACCGCTGTGTGGCTGGTGGGTGGTTCGCAAAAGACATTGTACCACTTTCAGGAATCATCATCGACGTCAACGTGTGTTAATCACTTACAGGCGGCAGGTGGCAGGTGGCATGTCTAGTGCTGCACGACGGAGGGAAGGGGGGGAGGGGGTCGTGGTAAACAGCGCAGTCGTTGTCGTAATGCAGAAACGGAGCGATATAGTTGATGTCCAAAAGGGCATGATCACTGGCTTTTGGGCCAAAGATGGAAGCATTTCCGATACGGCTAAGTTCGTAAATTGTTCGCGTTCCGCGGTGACTAAGTATTCTATGTCATGGCAAAGCGGCGCTATCCAAAACCAGCTGCAAGGCAACGTTGGTGCACCTTGGGCCATGGATAACAGGGGTGAGTGACATCTGTGGAGATGTTTACGGGCGAATAGACGTGTAACTGATGAGCACTGGCCGTCCAGACGCACCAAGCGGCTATCTACAGTGCCTCCTCATTGATCGTTCAGCGAACGGTGCTATATATGGGCGTCTGAAGTAGGCGCCTTGTTCATGCACCATGCTGACAGCACCTCATTGGCAAAGAAGGCTGGAATTTGCAGTACAGTACCGGAAGTGGACGTCCACTGAAAGGGACAGGTGCAAGTGTTATGATTCATCAGACAGATGGCCGTCGTGGTGAACGGTGTGAAGAGACTGGACGCAAGCAGGGAGTGTTATGGTTTGGGGAATGTTCTCGTGAGAATCCCAGGGTGCTCTCGTCATTTTGGAAGACACAATGAAACAAGGATGCATCTGTCCATGGGGACCATATCCACCCCTACAGTCACTTTGTTTTTCCATCGGCACGATGGGCATCTAACAGCAGGACAATGCAACATGCCACGCAGTTTGCAGTGTAACTGCGTGGTTCGAAGACCGTCGGGATGGTTTTACCACACACTCCTTGTCACCAACCTCTTCGCGTTACGGACCCAATCGAGAGTCTGTGGGACCACCTAGGTCAGGCTCTTCGCTCCATGGACCCTCAAGAAAATAGTTCAGATAGCTCTGAGCACTGTGGGACTTCTGAGATCATCAGTCCGCTATAACTTAGAATTACTTAAACCTAACTAACGTAAGGACATCATGCACATCCATGCCCGAGGCAGGATTCGAACCTGCGATCGTAGCGGTCTCGCGGTTCCAGACTGTAGCGCCTAGAACTGCTCGGCCACTCCGGCCGACCCATGGACCGTCAGCCGAGAAACCCTGCGCAGCTGCCCTGGGCACTGTGGGACTGTGTTGGCACTGCTTCATATCCCTGCCGGTGCTTTGCAAAACTTCATAGACTCTCTTCCTACACGTCTCGCAACGGTTCGCTCTGCAAACGGTAGTTATTCAGACTTTTGACAAGCGGCCACATTAATGTGACTCGACAGTGTATGGTTAAATAGCTCTGAGCACTGTGCGACTTAACTTCTGTGGTCATCAGTCGCCTACAACTTAGAACTAATTAAACCTAACTAGCATAAGGACATCACACACATCCATGCCCGAGGCAGGATTCGAACCTGCGACCGTCGTGGTCGCTCGGTTACAGACTGTAGCGCCTAGAACCGCACGGCCACTCCGGCCGGCTCGACAGTGTAGTTTGGAATAGTGTGTTTCATATTTAAGTATTATATTGACTCCTTAATAATGGTCTCTGTATAATAAATGTGACAATAACGTATAATTCAGCAGATGGAGCACAGTTTTCTGTGTATGTAACAAAAACGTGTAAGGTCAATAGTTGAGTAAATGGCAAAAACTTTCTAGACGTGTGTCCACTTTATTTTCATTCTCATAGTGCTGATATTTAGAATCAATTTTTTAATTAATTCCAAAGTGATGTCTCTAATGGAAAAACAAATGATGACTAACTATTCTTGAACAACGGCAGTAAGAACATTTCTGATACGTATGGTCTTCTCATGAACAGAAGTTTTGGCTGCAGTAGCTTTATGATACCTTACCCAAATTGTTTCTTCAAATCTCTAGTTTGACAATTTTAATAAAAGTTTTATGTACAAAAGCAAGTTCGTCTGGCATTTCCTCTGAACAAATATTTTGTCTTTAGCTACGCGTTTCCAGTATATAGAAAATTAACACGCACCAGTCTAGCGGCTTGCTCGAGGCGGCCTGAATATCCTAGTACGAAACGCTGCCAGAATAAGCGTGGGACAGCGACAGCTCAGTACGTATCTGCTCACATTTAGAGTCATGTTACAAAAAGTCACTACCCCAGTGGGTTCGCTCATATACAAGTGGGTTCGAGCGTGCGCGTTTTCGACCATTTACAGCATTTCCTGCTAGCGGCTTCCACGGCCCAAATAATTTACCCGCTCGCAAATAATTTATCTGATCTCCAGCTTTCGCCTGCGGCGTCTAGGGACCGCCGTGCATAATTCAATTTCGCCACAGATACAGCACGGCTACACCGAGTCCTGCAGCGGGAAAGGAAGCTGACGGTGGGTGGTACTTGGTATTCAGCCTGCGCCGTGCAGAGCGAGCCCTCTGCCGTGTCTATAGGTGTTGCGAAACAAATGCAGCACTGGGGCAAGTACAGTGTTTGTAGGCTTAGATTCCGATGCACTATATCTTCATTTTTATGGATTGTTTTTATTTTGCAACTGGTTCACACGAATGAAGTATTTAAACTGTATTGCCCCTTATTCTATCATTTTGCAATCGTTCCAGCAGCGATCAATTTAATTATAGTTTCCGTAACTTCATCAGTCTGAAAGTATGACGTTGAGGAGAGGGAATATACTCCACCAGCAACCCTTAAGAGATGGTATTGTGGACGAAAACAAGAGAAATATGTCCGGTAAGGCGTTGAACTTTCCAGAAAGAGCCGGAGTGGCGCAGCCGCGGAACGCAAGTTGGATACCTCCTAGCCCTTAGCTACTCCGTCTCGTCGCGGGACCGAGTGCATTCAAATTAGGCGAGCAGCCGGCGCCACGTTTGAAACTACCGCTCCCGTGTGCCTACAAGCGTCAAGCCAATCTCTTTACACAAGTTGCGACACCGTCGCGAACAAAACAGTGACCCTTATATGTAATAAGTTTCCTTTAATTTACGTTTATGGTCACAAACTTTTTGTTAACAGATTACAGCTTTCGGTCTTTAATCACCGTCATCAGATCTGCAGCAAAAGTGGGAAAAACATAAATACACTCGGAAATTGTATACAGCTTAGGAACAATACATAGACCATAATGAAAAGGAGTACTGACAAAATTTACATATTTGCGCTTTACATATGAAGAGGAACACCTGTTTCATGAAAACAAAGTCCTAATGTACTGCAGCCATAGTGGCAACGTCAAATGTTAAATGCCGAATCAGCACCAGCATCGTCAAATATATACAAATAACATCCCATGCACGAGTCATGTATTCAGTAGTACTACTGTTTAAAACAAGCTGCCATACAGCAGCCACAAGATGTTTGTGTTGTATGTTCAACAGGTGTCGCTAACGTCGACATGCACTAGTTTTCAATAGTTAACTGAAATAGCGGAAATAAAGGGGGATACAATACTTGAAGTCTGTAATAAGCTTATAACGTATAAAAGGCATTACAGTAATAAAAAGAAGAACGGGTAATATTGTTAGAAAGAGGAAAAGTTAAGAAACCCTGGTTGACATGTGCTTTAGTGCCAATATTCTAGATAATGACATAAATATTAAACACCGTTGATATTGCACCGGGTAATATTAAACAACCATTAAACAAATCGCTAAAGGAGCCACAAATGAAAGGAAACTTAGTGCTGCACATGATCAGCGCCCTCTGTTAGCGCTAACGCCACAATTCTGCACGGGCGGGAAGTGACGTTTGATGTGACGTAGCATGTGAAAATCGCTGGATTTGGACGGGTTACTCCTGTAACTGAAATATCAGATCTGAAGATGGTTCTGAATGAACCGAAACCGGTCATATAAATAAAAAATTTGCAAGCAAGACGGTTTTTAAGTAACATTATCAAATCACAGATTGCTGTTATCTCATAAGACAATATGTCTGTTTTTGCAAAGTCTGTCGATTAAAATTTCATCCTAGTGAGGTCTTATTTATAGTATAGAAAAGTCGAATCATTGATATCGTGCCGGCAGATCGAGCACACAACTGGCTGTGGCGCAAAGACTGCAGAACGAATGGTGACGACTTGGGCTTAGGACAACACCGTGGGGAAAAAGTAGGCACGTCTCCCTCCACAAGTGCTACACCACGATAAATTCCTAGGATTGTTTGACCCGTCCTTGCGAATTGGGCCAATGACAACAGCTGAAATCCCGAGAGGCAGAATCACCACGAACATTGGGAAAATATAACTGGAAGTTGGGTTGAGATCTCGTGATACAATACATCGTTTATCATTGCCACCTTAGCAAAGACAACACAGACTTGTATGGTATGGAGCAAGAGTCAACTGGGGCACTGAGCGGCACTGTGGTGTCCATCGATGAGTTTTGCTTCTTTTTATGGCTGTCATACTTATGGCAGTGTGTCTGTAGATGACCTGCTGAAGGGACAAAATAATTCTCGGGATCCACACCTCTCCAAGTACATCAGTCATGGAGTAGGGAGCTATTTTTGGATAAGACAATAGGATGGGTTTTGCAGTTGTGGGAGACTGAATATTCGCCAGTATGTTCAAATGGTTCAAATGGCTCTGAGCACTATGGGACTTAACAGCCAGTATGTGGCAAGACTGGTAATCAGGTTTGTCATAGTGGCATGACCACTATAAAAATGGCAAATTTCAGCAGGACAATGCAAGACCCCATACTTCAGTTCACTCCACAGACAGCTTGAATAATGTGCGATCTTTGACTGATTTACGCGTTCCTCTACAGAGTATGTCTAGGACACCTCCAGCCAGAACCCCTCATTAAAATTTTAATACTGTCATCAAAACCCTTCCTGAACTGACGAAGCATGTATTACAGTCACAGCAGTGAATTCCTCAAAGCGGCATTCGGAGGCTATTTGCTCCCAAGCTGCAAGGAGTGTATTTGTGTATGCGTGTTCCTGAGGGTCACATCTCGTACTAATGGTCATAGACATACTTCCCATAGCAACGAAATTTTAATCATTTCATACCCGCTATGTGTTGGACATCTCCACAAAGTCTGATGAGTAAAGCACCTGTGCTTCAATGGGTAACGTTTTACATTTACATCAGTGTATAATGCACTGTTACCAGTTCGGTTAGTCATATTTCGCAGTCGCACTATTACTTGTGAATAAAGTGCGCAATGGCAAATCTTACGGTTTTACTTTTACTTAGTTTACTCACTTCCTGTGTCCGAGCAAGAACATCTAAACCCTCTTCTTTTAAAACTATGCAGCTTTAAAAACTTTGTCATTGCATAAAAATAGACCTTCCCCTGTACAAGCAAACTCCATCATTGGGAACATGAGCAAATGTTCAGTCACCTGTGTTCCCCCGCATTCACACTGGTCACCTTCAGAGTAGCCAAACTTAACCTTGTTTTTGTTTTGCCACTGGTTTTCTTATCGTATTCAGTACTCTACATGCACTATTTTGTAGATGCTGTCCTTGTGTAATTTCCTCTTTCGGGTGCTGGATTGTATTTTGCATAGAGCTGAAGCATAAAAATACGCGACGGCTCACAGGTCAGCTTTCTGTCCGTTGAATAAAGCTTTTCCTTGACTCAAGGGGAGTTGTAACTCTCTAGTAGTCATACGTGAAGACCCGTGGATCGGCTTGCTGCGTTTTCCTCTCTGTTTCACCCACCACATGGCGTCTGATATCTTGTAGTGCTGTAGCCGCAAGATTTTATGGAGACGTGTCGGCCTCCGGTATCCCATGACGATACAGTCTCATTTACAGAGATGTCTAACTGTTTGGAATGGCTGGATGCATCCCATATTGGTGCCGAATATTCTCCAGCTGCCAACTAGAGCCCCACTGCTCATGACTGAAGTATTTGAATGAAGCTGCTCTCCCCAAGCTGATCCATTCGGTTTACATGTAATGTTGTTTCATGGACACATTTTTGTTTCAAGATCAGTGCAGTGTTTTATTAATGTGTACAGTCTAGGCTGACTCGGAAGTACTCTGCGTTGGTGCAGTTGTCTAGTTTAACCCCTCTCTATTTTAATCCCAACTGTCTTCTGGCTTCCCTGTTACGTAGGTGGAATGGGTGTAACAGAGTTCTTCCTGGATTAGACAGCAGGTGATTTTCTACGTGGTAGTTCTCCAGTATTTCTAAAACCTCTGTCAGTATTTTGACTGAACCCATTGAATACTAAGTACCACCTTTTATGTGGCGCTGAATTTAGACTTTTTTTTGAGGGACTAAAGAACTCTTAAGTTTGTATCATTTTTGTGAACCTTCCTGTTTGCACGGTGCTAGAAACAGGGGACGTCAGCTGTTAAATATTTTATTATGGAGAATAAACCAAATAAGCGGCTTATCGTGAAATTGCGTGATTATGGAATATCGTCTCAGTTATGTTACTGAATCGTGGTTTCCTTTTAGAGGGGTCACAGTTCCTAGTAATTGACGGAAAGTCATCAAGTAAAGTGAAAGTGACTTCTAGCGTTCTCCATGTAGTGTTATAGCCCCCGTGCTGTCCCTTATCTATATAACACGATTTATAAAACAATCTGAGCAGCCGTCTTAGGATGTTTGCAAATGATGCTGTCGTTTATAGTCTACTAAACTCATCATAAGATAAAAAAACTGCAAAATGATTTAGAAAAGATATCTGAACGGTGTGAAAATTGGAAGTTGACCCTAAATAATGAAAAGTCTGAGGTCATCCACATGAGCGCTAAGGGAAATCCGCTAAACTTCGGTTACACGATATATCAGTTCAACTAAATACCTAGGAATTACAAATACGAACAATTTAAATTGGAAAGACATAGAAAATGTTGTGGGGAAGGCAAACCAAAGACTGCGTTTTATTGGCAGAATACTAGGAAACAAATCTACTAGAGAGACTTCCTACACTACGCTTGTCCGTCCTCTTTTGGAATACTGCTGCGCGATCTAGGATCCTTGCCAGACGGGATGAACGGAGTACATCGAGAAAGCTCAGAGAAGAACAGCACGTTCTATATTATCTCGAAATAGGGGAGAGTGTATTACGGACATCATACAGGATTTGTGATGGACCTCATTAACACAAAGGCGTTTTTGGTTGCGGCGGAAACTTCTCACGAAATTTCACTCACCAACTTTCTCTTCCAAATGCGAAAATATTTTGTTGACGCCGACTTACGTAGGGAGAAACGATCATTATAATAAAATAAGGGAAATCAGCGCTCTCACTGAAAGATATAGATGTTCGTTTTTTTCCTCGGGCGCTGTTTGAGAATGGAATAATAGAGAATTATTGTGAAGGTGGTTCGACAATCCCTCCGCCAGGCACTTAGGCGAGATTTGCAAACTATCCAAGTAGATGTAGAATAATTTCGTCTCCACTCTGCTGTGTTTGTAGGCTTCATCTTCAGGCAGCTGTATATCAGCACAATGATTTATATTTGTGAACACAGACTTTAAGAACTAATATCAATAAAACTACCCTCTATACAAAATAACTAGTAGTTGACAACATTCAATGTGAGAACTAATGGCCACGCTGATGATTGTAAATTATTGTGCATCGATGCACATGTACTTGAATATAAAAATTTAGAGCTATGAAATCACAGCAAATAGACAAATTAAACGCATCCAAGAGAAGTCGAAGTACTAAGAGAATACTCTTTATTCGCCATACTAAACAACATATTTGGTTCCACGACATATTGCTGGAAAGGCTCCTAGAGATCACAAAAGCTGTAGGATTTTCGCACTGAAATCCTAACCCTCACACAGTGTCCTTTAAAAACCACTTCTTTTTTTTTATTCATTGCCTATTGCTCAGAAGGTGTAGACGGAAGCATAGGACAAATGACAAGTCTCCAATGAGGAGGGTCGGAGAGCAGCCGCTTGACGATCACTCCTCATGCAGTCAAGCTCAAAGGGTCCCCGTAGGAGCTTGGCGTGGCAGCAGTTGTCTGGGCGGCAAGCGAAGCACGCCTGCTTTGTACCTGTGCAGTAAGCGAGCCCACGCACGGGCAGTAGTTCTAGAAACGTCCGCACCACTGCACAGGTCAGCGCCGCAGTTGTTGAGCGCCAGCATTGTCGCCATCTCCGTGTCTCCTATGGCCACGTACTGTACGTATGCAGCCGTCAGGTACCGACGGCGACTCTTCCCACACTGTCATTTCTCACGCGCTCAATACGCGAATGCAGTAGCAAAAAAAACCGACAGTATAACTTGTCCTCTATGCTCTGTACAACGGCTTGCGTAATGCGGTTGTAGATGTGCACTCACAGATTACGGCCTTCCGAACCACACTGTCTGCTACAGTGGTATCTGAAGGCTTACAGTTATCAAAAGAGAAATATGGACACGCGGAAGGTCAATAGTCACTGTAAATAACTGTCGATATGAAACTTCCTGGCAGATTAGACTGGTGTGCCAGATGGGGGCTCGAACCCAGATCCTCTGAGCCAAAGTACACTCTTTTTTGGACAATATCTGAAATATCTGGCAGCTCGTAAGTACCCTTTTCACAATATTCTCGCAAATGGCTCATTTTAGGATCCATGTTTACTGAAACCAAGCCAATTTTTACCGGCTATTATGTAGCGTCCTGTATACGGTACCTCAACTACTCTGTGTTTATTACATCAAAAGGCAACGATCTTTAACAGAGTTGGAACTTCCGCCGGCAAACGCCGTTTTGAGCTCGTATATCAGCGTTACGTGTGTCGAAAGCGTCGCGCCAGAGACAAGGCCTCATCAGGTACGGTAACTGTCCGGCTTGCAGCGTGGGAGGCCGATCAGCACGACGGCGGGCCATCCGTCAACTGCAGCGCCGACATCGGCCGATGCACTGCGCTGTCTGTCTGTCGCGAGCGAGGGAGGGCCGGCCCATCCCTCCTCATTCTGCCTGCCCGTCCGTCCGCCCCTGCCGGCGCAAAACAACGGCCCGACAGGCGGCGCATCGCTCTGCACAGGATGGACCAACTAATCAAACGCTTGCTTTCCTCTCTGTGCACGCCTCTCACATTGCAACAACTGACCTTTTACATGCACTACCTGTTGTTCCAAGTTTCATACTCCCATTGCGTCGTTATGTGCACTGCTCTCAACGCACGTTGTCAAGGGCAAACTTTAGGAAAAGCGCGTGACTGTGAAAAGCAGTAGACTGCAGTACGTCCCACACCGCTCCCCTTCCTACGCTCTTGCTGTAGATTAAAATTTCCCATCTCGTGACACCATCTAGTCGTAGTATGATAACAGCCTCCTAGAATATATAGTATATGCCTCAATCAACACTAAGAGCAAGTAGAGACGTTGAAAATGATTCACACAGGTGTTCGTCAGTTTACGGCCCTTACGAGATAGGATTAACAGATGAGAGAATATCCAAAGAACAACAGTGTATTTCGCCGCAGGTTCATCTAGTAAGCAAGAGAGAGTCACATATATGCTCACCGCACTCCAGTGGCCGACACAATAAGACAGCTGAGACCTTAACTTGTCCCGGCGAATTGAATGTTCATATAACTTTCGGGTTTGCTGTCGGGTGACGTCGTCGACCACCGCAGATATTTCGACAGGAGCACACCCTGCCATCCTCAAGGCCATTCCTCCTTGCGTTTTTGCCTTGAGAATAGCAGGGTGTGCTCCCGTACAAATATCGGTGGTCGTCGACGACGTCACCCGACAACAAACCCGAAAGTTATTGGAACAAATAAGACAGGTGCTGCGCATCACGCTGTTGTTGCGAGAGAGTGTACCATAAAGTGGTTTGCGAAGTGTAGATGTAGATGTAGCAGCCCTTGTTTTTTATTGTTAGCATACTGAGAGAATGCGACCAGTCCACAAATTAAGACTGCTTACAAGACACTCGTGCTATTGTGTTGGACCCATGCCAAGCAAGACAACCAGGGGTATAGAATGTATGCTGAGAAGAGCAACGTAAGTGGTCACTGTTACAGGGGCACGAAGACGCTGCAAAATCTCAGCTGGCAGATGGTTGAAGATAGACCTCAACATCTCCACGAACTCCTACTCACCAAGTTTCCAGAATCAGTATTAGACGTGGAATGTATTAATATACTATGGCCACGCGGAGAAGCCGCGCGGTCTCAGGCACCTTGCCACGGTTCGGGCGGCTCTCCCCGTCGGAGGTTCGAATCCTCCCTCGGCCATGTGTGTGTGTGTGTGTGTGTGTGTGTGTGTGTGTGTGTGTGTGTGTGTGTGTGTTGTCCTTCGCGTAAGTTTGTCCGACCTCAGCAGATTGGTCCTAAAGGTACTTACCACAAATTTCGAAATTTCCAATATACAGTGATCTCCTGTGTATCCCTCCTGTAGATATCACGAACAGCTTAAACTACAGCGATCCTAAGCGAATGGAACGTGGTACATCGGCTAGTAATTTCTGCCATACACTTCACTGTGGCTTGCAGAGTGTGGGTTAGAAGCAGATGTAGATAGATCTCCGTGGGTACCAAGAGTCTTGCTGTCACCGGTGTAACCTGAAGCTGTTGTTTCGTACGCAGCAGAAGATTCACGTAGACAAAATATTTTTCAATGTGATCGCACTATTCTTCCGTCTGGTAAATATGAGGCCTAGGCAAGTGCTTTCATGTCTGCATTGCGCCCTCCCATCCATTACCTATCACTATTAATCGTGGATACCAGGATCTTTCGGAAGTATTCCGTGACTGTTCGCCACTTGCCAGCATGGTGTGTTCTTACCACACCAAGGTAGGTCCAATAACCACTTATCATCTTGACTAATGATGGTGGGGTCTACACGTTTTTCAGCTGTTTTGAATCTACACGTTTGCACAGCTCCTTTGTATCTAGGTTACATCGGTAGTCCCAGCTCGTATCCATGGTGAACAGACGGCTAAAAACGTCATCAGGATAGGCCTGACAGAGCTATAACTCTGCTGCTGCGTCGATTAGGTGGCATTTTCGACTGGACTTGTCATGTCATAAGATTTCATGCAAGATAATGAAAACCGATCCATGTCCTGTTTCCACTTTGTCTACTATCGCCTCTATCCTGATAAGCTGGGCCTCGAGCACTTTTCTTTTGATCTCAAGTTCTTAACAGAGGGGCGTTCTTGTTACTCTGTCTTGTTTAACCACACTGGAAGCGCCTGCAGCATCTAATTACTGTATAATGCGACGGTGCTTAGTTGCCGTACACTGATACGAGCTAACCATAGATTATTGAACGGTGTTTCCTTTCCAACGATGTTTCTTTTCAAATGCAGAAAACAACAAACAGCACTGTACTCCAGTTTCATGAATGGGCTCCGCCATTTCTTTTGTCTCCTTCAATTTCAGTGGGTAACGGAGCTGCAGGTACGAACATGCAAAGAAACAAGACAATAATTATGTAACTTCATTTCTTAGAGGTGCTAACTTCGTGACTGCCCCGTTTTATACTCGCAAATTATTTTACTGTCAGCGGAAGAATTTGTGTACAGACGTTTAATCTTTCTTTTTAATAAAAGTTCGGATAATACTTGCGTCGTACGTGACGTCATGAGGCAAGATCTCCTGCCGATCTGCAGGCAATATCGGACGTAATCTGGCACTCTCTCCGTATTATCCGCTGTCCGATCACTGAACGGGGTCGCTGCCCTGCAATACTTTGCGCGAAAACTCTACATGGAAGGCAGCGGCAGTGCTGTTGTCTCTGGGCGCACGGCACTCAACTGTTGAGCTCTACTCCAGGAAACACTTCCAATGACTCTGGCGTATCATGAGTGCGCAGCTGCTGAACCAAACGTGATAAGGTGGACACAGCTCTTCATTCCTTCTAGACGCAATAGCAGTAACATGCTACTGATACTGGCCAATTCAGCCATACAACAAACACAAAAAGTCTACATGCAAAACCTAAAAATCTTTTAAAATTTGGCAGCTGTACCAGGAAATTATGACAATTATAAAATACGTGCAGTTTATACCGAAACAACACGCGTGTTCATAGAAACCATAGAATAAAAGCTGGCAATTATACTGTGTGTCCCAGAAGTGTTACGACAAACTTCGAGGGTATGTAACGGTGTCTTGAAGAAAAAAATACAGGACAGAAAACAGTGCTCGGAAATATCATCCAAAAATAGGTCTTCGAAGTTGTAGGCACTGGCATCTGACACTAGGCCACCATTCCAGCAGCAAATGAGACTTTTTACACTCACAGAGGTCTCGCAATGTCACTTGTTATTCAATGGCCGCGAATGATTGTCACGACCGCCAGTGTAGAAGGCAGAGCTAGCTACTGCATAGGCAGGCCTGTCTGTTCTGTTGCTTGGTGGGTGACGGTTTTGGATACGGGTTTCCATCCACATTTTATTTTCCTCCTGTAAACCGAAAAAGCACTGGAGTTTAGTGGGTTCTATTTGCATGAGGAGAAGTTGCATCAAAACCTAATTATTTGATGCAATTTTTGCTCATGCAGCTGGCTACTTTCCTTCATTATTACCATCATCCTGCGAGATTAAGGATAGGCTAAACACGGTTGGCAGAGGTCATTGTTGTCAACCGGAATAAAACAATAATTTGATCATTTTACGGACCTCCCTATTTAGATGATACAGTTGTTGAAAGAGGTGGTTTGATGAACCCTCTGCCAGGCACTTAAGTGTGATTTGCAGAGTATCCATGGTCGATGTAGATGTACATCGAGGCTTGCTCGCGATGATGTTTCTAAACTACGTACTATCAGTGTCTTGAAATTTTTTATTTAATAAACTGCATCAAGACCGCCGTCTCCTCAGATCTGTTTCCACGTTTTATTCTGATTTCTGTTATTCCATTGTTCCACTCGTGCTAGATGTATTAATTTTTCTCTTTAAAACAGCCATCACGTTACTAGTACTAAGCAAACCAGTCAATGCGGTGAACGGGGAAATTTAATAATATTTACATATTCCAAGTAGTAAATATAATTACAAGATGAAAGAACTTTGATATTACTGTATAACGAACACCAGGGTGAGCATCCAGAACACTGCTCTGAAGTCAGTTAATGGATGAAGTTGTAGATCATAAATTGTTTTAATGTCTCTCGCCTATTATCTTGGTTTTGTCACGCCTTCATACGTTTTTGTCGACCATTGTGATAACTCCGAAAATACGAATCTCGTAACGAAGATTTTTCTGACGTTATGCTTACTGAGAGGCGACCTCGTATACTGGTGCTCAACATCTCTTACAATGCAAACAGAGAAACAGTTTGAATGAGAAACGTGTAAATTAATCGCAGAAGGAAACCTGATATGAAGGAGTTTCTGCTTCATTCACTGGCTCTGAAACTTACATACCGAAACGTTTTTTTTTTCTTTCTCTTTTTGGCGTCTCTTATCTTGCTTATCTAAGAAAAGAACGGCCTTTTTCCTTCACACCACCGACCGACGTTAAGTGCTGCCGTGTTCTAGAGCAGCTGAGATATCTCCACAAAATTAATACCGTGGCGATCTCACTCGCGATAACTCCATTGTTGTTCCCGAGAAAAGTAGTAAATATCGTAACAGGTTCGCCGGCAGTTCATTCAAAATACAAATTATGAACCAAACTAGTGCTTCTCAAACACATCAGTTGCCTAAAATCGATAAGAAATAATTCTGAACTGTTGCATTGTGGAAGACAGTATAACATACACGTAATTGGCTGACAGTGATATTTGGTTTGCGGGGAGGTCAACAACGCGGTCATCAGCGCCCGTTCAAAGTCCAAATTCTTACATAGTCCAATGTTTTTACACAGCACAATCTAAGCCCTATCACAAATGATTATGATGATGATGATGAGGAGGAGGAGAACAACACAAACACCCAGTGCCCGGGCAGAGAAAATCGCTGAACCGATCGGGAATCGAACCCAGGACCTCGTGATCCAGAGGCAGCAGCGATAGTGATTAGACCACGAGCTGCGGACGTACGCGGCTGATGTAAGGTCCGCCGCGCACTTAACAGTGAAATCGCAGCAGGTTGAAGAAAAATGACGCTGCTACATATAAGCTTGTAAGTGCATAAGGAAATATCTGCCGAACAGTCTTAAAGAAACGCACGCCTATGTCCAGAGGAATACGAGATCATCAAATTTCGTTATACACAACATCGTTTGAAGATGTAACACAAAACACAGAAAAATGTTCTTTAAGCCCTAATAATCTTTCACAAAGTATGCCTCAAAAACTTGAAATGGTGGTGGTTGTTGGGATGTTTAAGGGGGACTAAACAGCTAAGGTCATCAGTCCCCCATACCGTAAGGTAATCGCAGTTACGTATGCAGCATATTCCGCGCGCTATGAATCCTGCGTTAGCTATAGTAGACGGAGTGAAGCCAGGATAGCAAATGGAACCGACGGCGGGTTCTCGTAGCAAAGTCTCGTCCTACTACTAGTTGCTTTACTGTTTGTAAACTCTGGTTCTCAGGTAACATCTGTAAACGTGTTTTCACCAGCACTGAAGTAGGGTTGTTGAAACATAAATTGAAATGACAAAGTAAGTCCATTGTTCGATCAATGATGTAATATATAACTATTGTAAACTAAATGGAGTAGCTTTCTTCCGTCCTTATCGGGTTCATTATTACGAAATTTATCTAATATTCAGTGTATGAGACCTGTAGACCCACAGAGGGCAGTAACGGAAAACATGAAAGCTGTACATTTCATCCACTGCATAGTATGAGAACAAATTTCAACATTGTAAGTTAAAACTTGCCTAAGAGAAAAACTACTTTGCTACTCGTATACCCATCGAAGGGCGCTAGATCACGATGTAAAATTGCCACTTTGAAACCGGAGGGATGTATTCCCTAGAGAAAAAACCATTTTTATGACTCGAGTTTCGTCGGCAAGTAGTGAACCATCGTAGAAATTTCTTCTACACCCAGGTCTGATCCCAAACCTCTCAAGAGCTTGTGATGGAGGAAAGAAAGCAAACTCTAGGGATGACACTCCGTGGCTGGTCTCGGCCATTGATCCTATTGGACAGCATACTTTTCCGTCTAGAAACCTCATTAAACACGAACAAAAGGTATACTGATGGTGTTTGTGCACTGGATCAGACGGTAGATGTGTACCTGACATCAAATATTGAAAATCCCATGAGGTTAGCCAGATTTAAATTTTTTGGGGACACCATGATCAGTGGTTCTTTGGGGAAGACCATTACCGACTCTCTTCTTACTTGCTTCTCTTTTAGTGCGCCAATGATAATTTATTCTATCATTATACTATAGGATTTTTCATTGTATTTGTTTACTTAGAACGGTTAGATGGACCTTGTACGACACGTTATATCCCAGATACCCCCTTCCTGTGGTGTCGGGGCTAGAACACACTTACAGCAATTCCTTGCACGTCATAAGGGACTATTAAAAGGAGTATTATACCTAGCCAAGCTCTCACATTGACGACTGTGCTATTATCGAGACACTTTTCAGTTTTAGCTCATTTCGCAACGTCTCTCTAAATCAGTTTGACTTAATTATTTGTGAAACTTCCTGGCAGATCTCATTCTGGTTAATTATTTGTGTTCTTTTTTTAGGGTTTGACCTCCACTTTTGGAAATTTCACAGAAGTGCAGGCCGTTAGGAAAAGGACGCCTTGCAAGGTGCGTAATCTATCTACTGTGCGCAGTGATGCTCTACTCCTACTATTAGAGCGGCAGCCGACAGTTCTCTTCTGTCTCAGAAGTCAACACAGGAAAATCCTCGCAGAAGGGAAAATCGAAAGTTAGGCCAAATTTTGCTACTTCGATCGATTTCCCCATCCCCCTCTCACCCCAGAGGTCGAGGATCGATGAAGAATCACACAATGAAGCAAGACTTAACAGCACGGCTGAACGATGACGCCGGCCCCCGCACTGCACTTCAGTGATTGCTTGGGAAACACTGCAACATCGTACGTACAGCCCGGATCTAAAAAAGACGTTCGTGGACGTCGGTTTCAGTCGGTCGAGGAAGTGCAAGAGTGGGTGCGTTGAGTATTGTCAGCGGCCGACAGTGTTCTAGAAAACAGGAATTGATCGTCTCGTCTCCCTGCGGGATAAATATCTCAAGTGGTGATTACTTTTGAAAAAAAAAAAACATTCCATGATCCAGTAGTGGCAGGTGGTCGGTTTTGATTCGACTGCCCCTCATAACTGCCAGAGTTTTATCTCACTTTTAGTCATCTGACTTAAGCTACAGTCACGCAAATTTTTACCCACGACGACTAGGACACAGACCCTGGCCTCCTTTTCTCGTTTCGCGTAACTGTAACAGTATTTCCTGTGAGACGAGGGACTAGTGACCGAGATGTTTAGTAACTTGAAACCTACAATCAACACCATATTTCCCAGACAATGATGCTTTTAATCTGCGTTTGTGAACAAAATCATTTTTCCACCACGAAAGTTGTGAGATCTTGCTTGGAGTTAGTGTTTTTTTTTCTTCTTTGGATGTAGCTACCACTTTTTTTCATTTGATAACATTTCATACTCATTCTTTCTATTTGCAAAATACATTAGGCAAACCGATGTTCAACTTGACTGTGTGTTCGTATAAGGGAGCAGAATGGCACAGCGACAACATTCGTCACTGAGTTCTACGTTTAGAACGTCGTCCTCGTACGTTACGTGCGGCAGGGCGCTCTAGACGGCAGAACGTGACGTTTACACTTGAGCTGCTGGTGGCAGCTTGTTATCTCACGCGATACTCGGGCAGCAGCACGTAGCCTTCGTGCTGTGTTAGCACAAAGAATTAATTGCCTCCTGTTTGCTAGTTACTAAAGACGTGACGTACTCAGTGACCGGTTAGAGTACATACAGGGCTAGCAGGAAAGCAGGGATGTAATTGACTGGATCAGATTTCGATCGTTCGACGAAAAACATGTTCTTGTAGCCGCAGGATCTTGTGAATGCCACAGATACTCTGAACGCTACGCAAGGATCATACAGTATGTGTAAGATACGGCGAATAAAGTTAACAGTAACAAGAAGTGAGGTCACTTTCACCTTTGAAGAGCGCCGGTGACCTCCATATCTAAATCAGCACGACCGCCTCTCACGGATTGGGCAGTAGAACTATTCCGACTGGCCGATTGCTGCCTACAAATCTGTCTAAATAAAGGACACAACTATCGCTCATATTGTGTTTTATTTGGAAAAGTAACCACTTTCGACTGTAGAGTCATCATCAGATCTATAAAATAAAAATAATAAACGTTTCATAATTTGTAAAACCTGAGCACGGACATACGAACGGAAAAACAAGTAAGCTTATCGCCTTACAAGGAGCGACCCAGACGAGCATAGTCGTTAACTGAATTAATAGCAATATACTTGATACGTAAAAAATGACAAAATTACAAATCTTGCTACCAGTGGCGCTATTAGAAAGTACAGAGCCAGATCTATAGTAAAGACATCTTTAGTGAGACAATTAAATTTCGGAATAAGCACTCAAAAGTGAGGATAATTCATTTCATAATTATGTATGAAAGTCATAATAATAAACTGATACAAAAATATAGTGAAATGGCTAACACCTAAATATGAAAAAGACTAAATGAATTACATATTAAAACGAAGTGGTATGTTAATTGTAGCACCAACACCGGTAATGTAAATTATGGGTGAAAGTACCAAGGATGAGGACTAAAGACTACTGGAGGGGTCTCTTTGGATAGCCACCTCGTCATCACATCTATGCTTCTTTTGCTTCTTACCCTCTGTACTGATTACACCTTTCATACAGGTTTCCCACCATCACGTAACTCATCCATTAAAAAGTGTAGACCGTTATCAACTTTGCTTCTGTTTCAAGTATCATAGTTTGCCTCATCGCTGGAGTAAAGGAAAATTAACCATTGCAGTGCATACAAGGCACAGAATACATCGCTCGAGTTCTGTTCTCTCTCTCTCTCTCTCTCTCTCTCTCTCTCTCTCTCTCTCTCTATCAATCTATCTATCTATCTATCTATCTATCTACCTATCTATCTATCTATCTATCTCTCCCTCCCTCTTCTGACTGGTTTGAAACTACTGCCACGACTTCCTCTCCGTAAGAACTTGTTCTCTTCGGAATAGCATTTATACTAAAAGTCCTCGACTGTTTATTAGAAGTATTCTAATTTTGGTCTTCTTCTACAGTTTTTGCCCACTACAGCTCCTTCTTAGTAACATGGAAATTATTGCTATTCTCTTGTCCCTTCTTCTATTCAGCATTTTCCACATATTGTTTTCTTTGCCTATTTTGCTGTGGAACTCTTATATCATCAACAAACTTAATTTATAACATCCTTCTCTAACACCATGCCTCAAACGCCCCGATTCCTTCTTGCAGTTGTCTCGTAGTCCATGAAAATTTCCTTCTCGGGTTTCGTTTGTAAACTGTGACTTATCGTAATGAGATTCTGAAATTCGATATTATTATTGTTAGAGGCAGGATCAGACGTAATTCATACAAAAACTCAGAGTTGTAAATAAATATTCTTCTTCTTCTTTCTTCGTTTGAGTCATCTAAGGACCACGCACCAATTTCAATGCTTCCTTCTTTGTTCTTTCTTCTTCCTCCGGTATTCTTTCATCTTTTCACTATGTATCCTTTTTTTTCTCCTCGGACCATTTTGACCCTGTATTCTTTTCCCGCTTGTCTTGGAATCCTTCCATTTTTAATACTTTCCTTTTGAAAATCTCTCTTTCTGTTGCATCTTTTTCACTTATGTTGTTTCTTACCAAATCTTTCCTGACTTCTTGAATCCAGGCTATTGTTGACTTCTTGTCCCAAAGATATTTAAAAATTGGTTTGGTTAACCTGTTTCTGTTCATTCTGTATATATGTCCAAAAAATAGCAGTCGCCTCTTTCGTAGTGTTTCATTTATGTTGCGATAAACTTCATCATTGCTTCTTAACTTCCATATCTCTGTTTTTTTTGGTGGTCCAAGTATTTTCGAATAATTTTCCTTTCTAGGACTTCAAGTCTGTGTAATTTGTAGTTCAGTACTAAACATTCACTTGCATAAGAACATTCTGGTATTACTACTGTGGATTACAGAAAAATAAACACACAACTGAAAGCAGATTTTCATATGCATTTTGACGGTGAAACGATGGAATCATTCCCCAAATTAATGAATGGAGAGGCCGTGCTAGAATCCGTTCTTCTCCCGTGAATTTTAGGCAGTCAACACACTCTACTTAAACCTGACTTAAACTATCCAGTCTGACACAGTTTCAAATTTACTGAAGACATAGTTGTCCGTTGGCATATGTCACTGACACTTGTTCAAATACAGTAACCCATAAGATGAAACATAGATCATTTTCGAATTGGTGTATTTGATTCTGAAGTCCAAAGTCCGCAAAATCGTGACAGGACCATGGACGAATCGAGGAATGCACTGTTCACCAAATAATTTCTCTTCATTTCATTAAGGTTTGGGATTGCAGTCGGATTACATCGACTTTTTGTCACTGTATTTTGGCTAACAGTCAGTCATTCAGCCATCTTCAGGTGAGTTCTGTACACTGGATATTGCAACTTCACGTAGCTAACTTTATACCAAAAACTAATTTGGAGACGTGTGATCAAAGGCAGTCGCTACATAAGCGATCTCTTTCGAATTTCGTGCTCTCTTCTAGTTTGCTCTACCTTTAGCGTGCTGGCTCGCACGTAATGTGACACCAGACGCTCGCTCTCTGTCGGAATGCGCAGTCGCGGAGTTGAAATTCATGCCTAAAAATTGATAAAATTAACTGTCGCTAGACGTGTTATTGGTCAAAATTTTCTTTTCTGAAGAAATTATTGGAATCACTGGGTTCAAAATGAAAACATTTTCTGACTATTGACGCATCTAGTGACAGTTTATTTTATTAATTTTGACACATGACTTTTGCCGGCCGCGGTGGTCTCGCGGTTCTAGGCGCGCTGTGCGGAACCGTGCGACTGCTACGGTCGCAGGTTCGAATCCTGCCTCGGGCATGAATGTGTGTGATATCCTTAGGTTAGTTAGGTTTAAGTAGTTCTAAGTTCTAGGGGACTATTGACCACAGCAGTTGAGTCCCATAGTGCTCAGAGCCATTTGAACCATTTTTGACACATTTCTTAACTCCGCTAGTGCGCATTCCGACAAATAGCGCTCATGTAGTATCACCATTACACATGCGCCTTCGACCAATAGATGGAGTGTTATTCGAAAAGGGTGCGAAATTCGACAGATGTCGCTCATGTAGCGGCTGCATTTGCGCATGTGTATCCTCGCCTGTTTTTGGTATAAAGTGAGCGATGCGAACTAACAGTCTCCAGTGCAAAACACTCACCTGAAGATCGCTGAATGGCTCTCAACAGAGATATGGTGGGAAGAAGTTGACGTAATCCAGCCCCAGTCCCGAAACTTCATGAAATACTCTTTACACGGAAAAATTTATAGTTAGAACAATTGCAAAATAGTTGTGGGCTGAGATCCATCTGACGATTTTCTAGTCTCGGCTTGCATAATATTTGATGGGAATATGTTTCCGATTTTATTTGGTGCTCATAAGAATATTACGCAGTGAACTGGTTACTAGCCCCACAGTGGGAAGTTATTTCGCATAGTGTAGTCTGATAAGCGCACTGCGTGCTAACAGTTAATTTGGCGATGGATTGCTTCTGCTTTCCAGTAAGAGGAACTAAATTATTACTAATTACATCTGTTAATCATACACATTGTACGTAAGTGCGGTAGTTTGCAATCAATAAAACTTGGTGTTATGCTTCAGCAACATGAATGTAATTAAAGTGCATGTTATTTGTTTTTATTTCAATGTGAATTTTCCATATTTATTTTTTGATGATTATTACTCTTTACAAAAACCATTATCTTCTAATCCACTAAATCTACATGATTACTCTGTAATTCGCAGTTAAGTTCCTGGCAGAGGGTTCATCGAACCGTCTTTAAGTTACTTCTCTAGCGTTCCCCTCTCGAACAACATACAGGAAAAATGAACACTTAAATCTTTCAGTGTGAGCTAATTTCCCTTATTTTATTATGATGATCATTTCTCCGTATGCAGATGCGCACTAATAAAATATTTTCACACTCTGAGGAAGATGTTGGTTATTGAAATTTCATGAGACGGTCCAGCAGCAATGAAAAACAGCCTTCGTTTCATTGACTGCCATCCCAATTCTATCACATTTTCAAAACCTGATTATTCTCTTTGCACATTAGTCCTAGATTGTTGCTTGATGTGAACCATATTTAAATTTGACTTGAGATAGTTTGGGATTTTAATGGCACACTACTTATACGAGGGTCATTCAGTAATTAAAGAGACAAATTGGTCTGGAGAACATAGCTTTTATTTTTACAAACCAATACTTTATCTACTTTTCAACATAATCCCCTTTAACATTTATGCACTTGTTCCAACGGGCTACAAGCTTTTTCATTTCGACTGAAAAGAACTCTTGATCTTGATGTTTGAACCAATTTCGCACAAACTTCTTCACGTCCTCGTTGTCCTGGAACCTCTTCCCACGTAATGCCTCCTTCAGTGCACAGACAAATGGAAATCACTAGGTGCTACATCAGGACTGTAACGGGGATGAGGCAGTACTTCCCAACCCATCTTGTCATTGGTTTCACAGGTTAGTTGAGCAGTATGAAGACGTGCGTTGTCTTATTGGAGAATCACACCTGTCCTCTCACATCCACAGTGTCTCTCTCTGAAGGCTGGCTTCACCTAGTTTAAAACCAAATCCGAGTAGTATTGACCGTTCTTGCGACACAAACTAAAATTGAAAACCCAAAAATCCTCATTCTCTTAATAATCTTTGTATCGCTCTCCTACGTGTTCGTTATTGCCTGGAAGAAAATGAAACACAAGGAGACAGGCTTTTAGTCGAGTCTGTTAGTACGTTTCACTAACGGATAGTACGTGGCTGGTAGGTTAGTGATGAGACACCCATGAGTTTCACAGCAGGTCCATGATACAGCAGCCGGCAACTAACGGATAGTATGTGGCTGGTAGGTTAGTGTTGAGACACCCATGAGTTTCACAGCAGGTCCATGATACAGCAGCCGGCAACTTGCACGTGGGTGCCTGTGGCCGACAGCTATAACTGACTGATCATTATCACTTATCTCGCTACCAACTTCTTGCACTTCTTTCCTGTAGATCGTAACTTCAGATATTGGCAGCAAAGTGTCTCTCACTGCTATTCGGCGAAACTTGCGTAGGACTGTCCATATTATTGATTAGCTCTCTCAGGTACTTCATTCAACCAATCGAACTGCTTGTTGATAACTTTAGTTCCTCTTGCGTCACATTCTCTTTTCCGCGCTCAGAACATAAGCTTGACAGGAAGTCTTTCCTCACAAACATTAGCACAGTGGTACTTATTCTCTACCACCCCCTCCCCCCCTCTCTCTCTCTCTTTCGCTCTTTCTCTCTGTCTCTGAGAATCTGATCTGCAAAGCTCCATGTTCTGTGAGGTTGTAGATTTTCTGGCTTTAGACACAGGTCACGCTCACAGAGCCGGGATTATCACTGACCTTGACCCTGTTGACTAAATGAGGGACATGCTTGTTGCATCTTCATTGCGGCAGGAAAAGGACGTATTGGGCACCACTATATGATGAGACCCTTCCTTACGCACATTCCAGCCTGGCCTTGTGTGAATGTACAACTGATGATGCTCAGTTTTATAGAAATGTGGTACTGCAACCCATGTTCTATGAATACAAGGTGAAGTTGGCGCGAACTTCCCTTTCATGGTTGATAATATCCGAACTGCTCCTGTGGTGTTAGTTCATGCAGTTGAAGATATTCACTTACGTCTTCAGATTTGAATCCTAGAACGTTTCGTTTTTTTTTTTTTTTTTTTATGTCATCAGACTTCGTGCTGTGTTGATGCTGTTCTCTATCTTTCGGTATCTGATCCTAATCTTTTCAGCTCCTCGTAACTACTACCCCTTGACGTTCTCTGCTTATGTGTGCTCTAATCTTTGCCTGCCTGTAATACTTTTTCCGCTACTGCTCCTTCCTGTATCACACTGACTACTCCAGGATGACATAGCAGATGCCTTACTAACCTGTTCCTTTTGCCTGGTAAGCGTCGCTTGCGGACGACGTTCCTCACATAATTTTTATAGTACCGTTCATTCCGCACCTTATCTGTCTACCAAATTTTTAATATTGGTCTGAAGCACCACATCCACAATGTCTCCAGTTTGTTCTTTTCCATATTTCCAATAGTTCACGTGTCAGTTCCGTTGTATGTATATGCGCAGCATCAGGAACTTGTTTTTCAGTTTCGAATTAATATCTGTTACCAAGGAAGTTCTTTTTATTCAAGAACGTTTTCTCAACTTTCTACTTATATCTTTTTTCTTGTATGATTGTAGTGTAGACAGGTAAATTATTTAACATTTCCCACTACTTTGTCGTTCCAAATTTTCGTTCCAGCTATTGTTCATCGCCTCCGTTTTTTCTTCATTTATTCTTAGGCCATATTTTTTGTTAATTACGGATAAATCACCATTCTACTCGTTTAAAAAGTTTTCTAGATCTTCGTGACGTCCAGCAAAAAGCGCAGCGTCGCCTACGAAGCTTAGCATTGGTAGCTACTCTAATTGCAGTTTTATTCCTCACGCTACAAAAAAATGGTTCAAATGGCTCTGAGCACTATGGGACTCAACTGCTGTGGTCATTAGTCCCCTAGAACTTAGAACTACTTAAACGTAACTAACCTAAGGACATCACACACATCCATGCCCGAGGCAGGATTCGAACCTGCGACCGTAGCAGTCGCACGGTTCCGGACTGCGCGCCTAGAACCGCGAGACCACCGCGGCCGGCCCTCACGCTACAACAGTGCTTTGCACCGTTATTAACAGGAGCTTCTGTTTCTTGATCTCGTAGGCTTGCCGGTCGTTAGGTCGATTTTTATTAACTGTGCGTCTGCTGGACCTGTTGTCTGCAGTCGGAGAGCTTCGGTATCGGAATATTTGCAGGCTGTGCACACGGAGAGCTATCTCCAAAATTACGTGTATCACTGTGGCAATTTCTGTAACCACGTGCCCATGTCATACTCATGCTATCAATCTGCTGGTGCCACTCTTGAATACAAATAGCGCAATAAACATTCTGTTTTGGAAAAGACATTCTGAAGCTAAACATTTTAAAAATAACACGGCGTTTACTATTTTGTGAGTACATGGAAATGTCGCTATATCGCTCTTAAGTTCACTCAACCTACGGGTATGTTAGCACTATTCACATTTTCACTGAAGTCTGTAGCCAGCCGCTGTGGCCGAGTGGTTCCAGCCACTTCAGTCTGGAACCGTGCGACCGCTACGTTCGCGGGTTCGAATCCTGCCTCGGGCATGGATGTGTGTGATGTTCTTAGGTTAGTAAGTATTAAGTAGTTCTAAGTTCTAGGGGTCTGATGACCTCAGGTGTTAAGTTCCATAGTGGTCAGAGTCATTTGAACTGAAGTCTGTCACTGCTTGTTAACAGTCCTTTCGGTCACCGTAAAGAAAAATATACTGTCTCATTTTTCCCAATGTTAATCATAAAATAAATACTTCGAACCCTAATCGCAGCTTGAGGACCATGCCGCGACTTGTGATTGTTCACTCGGACCCGAGCCCGCAAACTAAGTGCCTAAGCGCGTTTCTGCAGGCGCCAGAAACTCACACCACCAGTGTGTCACTTTGTCTTGAGCCCAGCATAGATAGATACTTTGTAGCGGATTGGTCTCTATGCCTTTACAACATTTGACTTCTTTTTACTACCACTTGGTTTTTTTTGATATTATAAATTAATAATCTTTCTGTTCCTTTGGTTTACCTCAAATCTGCGTTCTATGAAGGAGACAAATTCCAGCACACCAGCTGCCTCATATGACACTTCAGACGTCATCACAGCTCCACCTGAGAAATTGTATCGATAGAAATAGAACCATTATCCTAGCTCTTTCTGCAAACTGGACAATTTACGATCCCGCAATGAACAGATTCTTGATGAGGCTGGGAGATATATCGCTAATGGAAGTATTACTCAAGAACAGCGGAGTTCTCCACACAGGACGACATAACCTGTGAATACCCAGTATACTAAGATTACATCACTATATTAAATAATTGTGTTGCTGACTGTATTAATGAATTTTACTGTTGACTGTAGTTTCACTGAAGCAGGATGGTTTTTATTGCATTTTTGACGGCACGGTAAGAACGATAGCATACAAACTGGAGAACATTTTTTGATACCTGATGATGATCTGTTGTTTGAAACTGGTAGTGAGTAAACCTGTATTTCATTACCAGCGCTTCGTGGTGACTCTTCAAACAAAGCTCTTGTCACTGCTACCAATATATGCCAACTGGCGGAGGTTTTGAAAAATTTCGGTTTCACAAATTTCTTTTTTTTTCCTTTTATGATTTCGACAGTGCACTAATGCAAATGGGATTGAGTTTTGCCTTAATCTGTGACCCTTTTCCGCCATTCTTGTTCACGATATATCCTTCCATTTCTTGATGTAACTTGTAGACACTGGTGTAGATAGGATTCGGCGGGGTGCCACGTGATCGCTGGGGAGAAGAATTTTAGCGCGCGACGGGCACCAGACGTGAAAGGCGCGGCTGCCGCGGGTATCACTGGTGACACCCGCTCTGAATGCGGCCGCTGCTGAAAGCTGTAGCGTAACGAGGAGGGCATGCCGCGCCGCTGCCTCTCATTCCGCGATAATTTGCAAAAGCCCACAGATCCGCGACCGCGGCGCGTTGGGACTTGGGACGTGCACCCCTTACCTCTCTCCAACTGCGTCATTAAATTCTCTTTTTTAACCCTGTTTAAAATGTTTCGCAATACGTTGACTATCAGCTCACGGCCTGCGCTGTGTAATTACTTAAAATTCAGTGGCAGGAGAAAACACACAATATCTGGGATGGATATAGACGACAAGAAGGTTGAACATATTCGTCGTATATCTGAATGTGCCTCCTAGTTCCGTCATGACAAGTGGACGTGACATGTTTCAGCTCGTGAGATAGGATGGAGATTAAACCTTTTTTTTAAATTTCTCTATTTTTTTGCAGTGCACAGCAGTAGATGAAGCTGCTAAAAGACGTTAGTACTATCACGAGCGACACAGATATTACAAGTAAATCATGGTAGCCGATGAAATTTTTCAACTCAGACTTTTTAAAGTGTAATCGAAGGAAACTGTATGCATTACACTATTGTCACTATACAAGATAAACAAAAATTAAGTGGACAGATAAAATACAAAGTGAAGAAGTTGAAAGTGGCACAAAAACTTAACCAACGAACCTATAATAAGATTATTTATTGAGTTCAAAAAAGCATTTGATTCAGTAGACAGCGAAACAATAGATAAAATCGTTAGAGACTCAGGTGTTAAAGCAAAATTATCAAACATAATTCGAAAAACTCTTACAAATACGGTATCTATAGTTAAATTTATGAGAGGATTATTTCAACCATTTGAAATAAAAACTGGTGTTGGACAAGGTGATGGTTTATCACCTTTACTGTTTAACTACATTCTAGGAATAATTACAAGAACCTGGAATTTTGAGCTAAGGAATCACAAACCAGTAATTCTCGGAAGTAAAACAAAGGGAATCAAAGTAAACTATGTGGCGTTTTCAGTAGATTTTGCAATAATTTCAAAAAATATTTTACATGTTGTTATTCAAGCAGATCTTCTGGAAAAAATAAATAGACCTGGTCTCAAAATTTTAGCTGAAAAAACAAATCTCATGACAAAAAATGGACCAAGATTCCTAGAAACACAAAGCGATAAAATAGATTGAGGAAGTAAATTCCAATGTCTTGGAGAAACAATAAAAAGAAATGGATAAGAAAAATTTGAGAGAAGTGAGTGGTTAACATTGAACTTTAAGCTGAACAGAATACAGATACTTCAAAGACGGAACGGTAAAGAAATAATGGGTGCAATACAAACGATAGATGCCTGGAAAATGAGAATTAATTAGGAAAACTAGAAAAATATGGAGAAAATATCAGAAGTAATAACTAAAGGAAAATTAAACTTTTAGGATATTTCTACCGAAGGAATGAGAACAGGCTCTCAAAACAAATATTTCTGGAAGAAGAAAATGACAGTAGCGTGGATTACAGAAATAAAGATCTAGAAAGAAACAATATCGCTTTCAGTGCACAAGAAATGGGAAATCAGGAACAACACGAACAGAGAAATGAAAAGACAACATGGGGAAAAGATGAAGGGGTACTGGAGAAACAGAAAACAAGCAAAGAAGAGGACCTGAAGTTGTTACGTTATTCTAGTTGGTCAATTCTAAAATAAAAAAAGTATATAGGGCACAGACGAGGAAAGAGGTAAATGGAAGAACCTTCGCAGAAGAATGGACAGATTAGCAGGACACATTCTGCAGCATCCAGAAAAGTAATTCTGGGACTGGTAGGAGCAGGATCTGAGAGAAATAGAAGGGCAGACAAGGACCAATATATGAAAAATATATTGTAGTATGTAGTAGATATGCAAAGATAGAGCGATTAATACAAGATGACAGCATCAATCCATTGAAAGAGCTGATGTAAGTGTTTTTGAAAACATTGCTGGAGAAACTCAGCGATCAAAATAGAATATTTGAAATCAATTATAAGTCTAGATCGTACGTGCACGATCATTACAATTTCAAAGGGCTGATGACTTAAAAACAGTAAAACATGCAAAAGAGAGCCAATGTCCAAAATCCTACAGTGAAACCCCATTGCTCTCCACAGTATCTCATGAAATAAATGCATGTATCTTCACTGAAATGAGAACGATGGGAAGATTAAGCTAGCGGTCCCCTTTGTGCCATCCGAGACAAGGAATCCACTTGCAAACACGTCTCTTTCTCGTCTCCATTAACACCGATATGACAGGGCAGTCCACACATATTCACTGAGATTAAGACAGTTCCACTTAAGGAATATCCAATATGTGTCACAATTTGCTAAGAAAAGGTTAGAAAGTGCGCAAAGAAAGAAAACCGATTCAGTTAGGTTGATGAAAGTACGAATACGATCTCCGGATTAACAATGCCGCACTTTTACTACTTTAAGTACTGTTACGGTTGATTGAAAGACGTTTTCTACGAAGGCAGAGAAATTATCTTCGAGAGATCCAGGGCGCCGGACAATAATATGGAAAACAGTGAGAAATGCATGATTGAACATAGATACAGATCGTAGCCAAGCAGCAAGTTGCTCTGATGTTTTTGACCACGAACGGTACTTGTACTAAAATGTCCTCAATGCGTTTCAAATGTCAGTCGAGATCACAGCAGTGGTCTGCGTACTTGTGAGTGCGTTATGTAGGAGGTAAGAGAATTCGAACGTGAGTAAATTGTTGGTTCTCTTATGGTGGGTGATTCTGTGAACAAGGAAGCCGAAGTGTCTGGTATTTCAAGAGGCACCGTATCGAAGATTTATACCGTATACAGCGAAATCAGAAAAAAACCTTCCGCTAAGTCACAACGCGGACGAATGTCTGTTCTGAGCAATCATGACAGACGACCATTTGAGAGGGTTGTGACGAAAAATAAAAGGCGTCAGCTGCAAAAATCACTTTAGAACTTAATTACGCACAGACATACGCTGTCGGTACGAATACAACACGAAGGGAGCTCCATACTCAGAGAATTGCTGGGAAAGCTAGAGTTCCAAAACCACACATCAATGATAAAGAGCTCTTTAACAGGAAAACGTGGTACTGGCGCTGTGGACTGTGGAACGATGGAAGAAAGTAATTTGGTAGGAAGAAGCTTGTTTCATGTAGTTTTCAAATTCTGGCCAGGAGTTAAACAAGGTGGGGATTCCGTGGGTTCCGTGTCGTTAGAAAGTCGTGTTACTGCTAAGCATTATGTGACCATTTGAGCTGATCAGATACATCACATGGTATAAAGCTTTTTCTCCAAGGTTGATGCTTTGTTCTAAGACGACGGGACCGCTGTTCTCACAGCTCGCACCGTCCAGAACCTGTTTACTGAGTGCGAGAATGAAATGTCGCATCTTCCCTGGCCAGACAGTCACCAGATGTCAATATTATTGAGCCGTTCGGGTCCACTTTGGAGAGCAGGGTGCTATCCACCTTCGTCGTCGGTACTTGAACTTGTTGCCATTTTACAGGAAGAATTTCATAAAATTCGCTTGAAAACCATACAGGGCACGTATTTAAGCATTCTGAGATGTGTGAAAACTGTTCTGAATGACATCGAGTTTCCTATAGCGTATTAGTTGTCATACTGTGTTGTGTTTTTGCGTGGGTGTTTCCATATACACTCCTGGAAATGGAAAAAAGAACACATTGACACCGGTGTGTCAGACCCACCATACTTGCTCCGGACACTGCGAGAGGGCTGTACAAGCAATGATCACACGCACGGCACAGCGGACACACCAGGAACTGCGGTGTTGGCCGTCGAATGGCGCTAGCTGCGTAGCATTTGTGCACCTCCGCCGTCAGTGTCAACCAGTTTGCCATGGCATACGGAGCTCCATCGCAGTCTTTAACACTGGTAGGATGCCGCGACAGCGTGGACGTGAACCGTATGTGCAGTTAACGGACTTTGAGCGGGGGCGTATAGTGGGCATGCGGGAGGCCGGGTGGACATACCGCCGAATTGCTCAACACGTGGGGCGTGAGGTCTCCACAGTACATCGATGTTGTCGCCAGTGGTTGGCGGAAGGTGCACGTGCCCGTCGGCCTGGGACCGGACCGCAGCGATGCACGGATGCACGCCAAGACCGTAGAATCCTACGCAGTGCCGTAGGGGACCGCACCGCCACTTCCCAGCAAATTAGGGACACTGTTGCTCCTGGGGTATCGGCGAGGACCATTCGCAACCGTCTCCATGAAGCTGGGCTACGGTCCCACACACCGTTAGGCGGTCTTCCGCTCACGCCCCAACATCGTGCAGCCCGCCTCCAGTGGTGTAACGACAGGCATGAATGGAGGGACGAATGGAGACGTGTCGTCTTCAGCGATGAGAGTCGCTTCTGCCTTGGTGCCAATGATGGTCGTATGCGTGTTTGGCGCCGTGCAGGTGAGCGCCACAATCATACGACCGAGGCACACAGGGCCAACACCCGGCATCATGGTGTGGGGAGCGATCTCCTACACTGGCCGTACACCTCTGGTGATCGTCGAGGGGACACTGAATAGTGCACGGTACATCCAAACCGTCATCGAACCCATCGTTCTACCATTCCTAGACCGGCAAGGGCACTTGCTGTTCCAACAGGACAATGCACGTCCGCATGTATCCCGTGCCACCCAACGTACTCCAGAAGGTGTAAGTCAACTACCCTGGCCAGCAAGATCTCCGGATCTGTCCCCCATTGAGCATGTTTGGGACTGGATGAAGCGTCGTCTCACGCGGTCTGCACGTCCAGCACGAACGCTGGTCCAACTGAGGCGCCAGGTGGAAATGGCATGGCAAGCCGTTCCACAGGACTACATTCAGCATCTCTACGATCGTCTCCATGGGAGAATAGCAGCCTGCATTGCTGCGAAAGGTGGATATACACTGTACTAGTGCCGACATTGTGCATGCTCTGTTGCCTGTGTCTATGTGCCTGTGGTTCTGTCAGTGTAATCATGTGATGTATCTGACCCCAGGAATGTGTCAATAAAGTTTCCCCTTCCTGGGACAATGAATTCACGGTGTTCTTATTTCAATTTCCAGGAGTGTATTTAGCCACCCCTGTACAGCAACTGTTGCTCAACTATAACTGGTTATTTCGTTGTCTTCCTCACACCATGTGCAATCAATAAAATAAAGCAAGTAAGTCCACATCTTTGGGTACGCAAGCGGCCTAATTTGTCAAGAGTTCGTTATCTGGCACTATTTTGCACGTTTTTTTTTAAATGCTGAACTTATTTGTAGGGACGTTCTCATTGACAAGAGACAGTTATATATAGGCTAATTTTATTTAGCAAACCAGTCATCAATACTGTTTATCATGGTTCGTCTGATGTTACTGATGGAGAAACAAACACTTAGTCACTCTTGTAGTTACAGGGATACCAGAATATTCACATTACAGGTATTCATGCACCTACGAAGATGCCACACCACGTGTGGTCTCTATGCAACCGTATGACACTATGGTCTCATGATATACATTTCCCATGCACATTTCGTAAGAAATAATAATTTTTATAAGCGTTTCTAACGTGTTGCCGACGGACTTCATGCATTAAGCTAAACGTTTCTCAAGAAACTAAATTTCCCTTTACATTTTAAGTGTCTTATTTATGGAATCCAATACAGTTTGAAATTGTTGGTCCGAGTGACGTATCATTTAATAAAGTGGGTCATCTTTGTTATCTTTGTGCCTGTGTAGTTCGTGTCCACCATACCATTACAGTGCGGTACTATTTACTTCTTTTGGACAATTCGAGCTATTTAGTTTCATGTTCCATGGACAATCTGCACTATAAATCATAATGGTGTGCAATAAGTGATTCACATCACAACTTAATTTTTAAATATGGCTACATGCTGAACATTTATAAAGTTCTTTTTACTGCCTTTAGGTGTGATGTAGTAATTCCGACCTACCACCTTGTACATATTACAGTAATAGAAATTCTTCTAAAGAATATGAGTTGGCAAGGAGGAACCTTTTAATCTAATTTCGCTTTGTTATTTGTCAGACAATTTATATCCCTGGGCAACTTATCAAAAACTTTTGCTGCTGCATAGTGACTTTTTTGAGCTACGAATGACCACAGTATAGAGGAACGAATGTCATTTTTCCTTCTGGTATTGTAATTACGTACATCATTGTTCCATTCGAACTGAAATGGATTATTTACAACAAACTTCATCAGGGAATGAATATGCTGTGAACGAATAATCAGAAGGCAGAACTTCTTAAAAAGATGGTCGTGGGTGAGCATCACATAATACTCTTATAGCATGTTTTTGAGCAAAGAAGACATTCTTCTTAAATATGAGTTACTCCAGATCATTGTTGACGTTATTCAATGACAATATGAAAAACAGTCAACTTACTGATTTGTCTCTTCCTGTGATTTGTAATGATTCTAAGAACAAATGTGGCTGAAGTAAGTTGTCTGAGGAGTCTCAAGATACGCCTTTCCAATTTAAGTTCTGGTCATTATGAACACCTAAGAATTTTGAAGTTTCCTGACCATGACTTATCATTGACGTAGTACCCCTAAATGTGCAGAACTGAATCTACTGTGTCATTTTAAAATTGAGAAAATTCGCAGTTAACGATACTTTTAAGAACATTTTTCATTTTTTTCTGTTTCTGTATGCATTCTTCGACTGATTACAATAGTAGTGTCATCTGAAAAAAGAACTGGTTCAGCTTTTTGTATGTAATATAGAAGATGTGTGAGGAATAATAGTGGACCTAAGACTGAGACTTGGGGAACCCTATCGTGATTTCTCTGCATCCAGAATAATGTCCCCAGGCTACAATGTTTGATATGCTAAGTACAACTACTAACATTTTTTTGGTCACATTAGACATCATCCACTGGTTGGCTACACCATCAGTCTCATAAAACTTCAATTTATGTAGAAGAACATTGTGATTCATATGGTCAAATGCCTTACATATCTCGCAGAAATTACCAGCCGGCTCTGTTTTATTATTTAATGCTTGTAAAACTTGGTGAGTGAATATGAGTTGTTCTTCTCAGTAGAACAACTCCTCTTAAATGCAAACTGTGATATTATTGTTGCTGAGGCGAGATACCATTCTACGATAAATCATCTTCTCAAAAGTAGTGAAAAATATACTCCTAACATGTCGTTTACTCTCGCTGCTATCTTTGGTGATCAAGTCGTACTGTGTGGCTTAGATCTGGCATTGTAGTCGCCATTGTTCAACACCGTATTTCATTTCAGTGAGTGTCATTTTACGTCACCTGTGACGCAGTTGCAACCCCCTGAACTGACACAAAAACTTGTGCCCTTGACGACAAATTCATTGAGCGAGATGTGTCGTATGCAATGTAGCGAACAATTACCACCTGCAGTCGAACACAGGCTAGAGAGAGAGGCTCAGACTTCCATCCAATCAACAGAGTTAGGTTTTCTGTGATTTCTTTAAACCGCTTAAGGCGAATTCCAGCATGTCTCCTTAGAAAAGATGCAGCCGATTTTCTTCTCTACTTCCCCACACGCCATTTCTAACTACCTCGTCGTCGACGAGAAAAGATCTAGACTATCATGATTTTTCTTAAATTTTTAAAGATAAATGCAAAATGTTAATCCTGTAATCCCCTTGATTCATTGACACTTTCTCCGTGATTTACTGGTTCTTTTTGCAGCCTTTTTTGTCTTTAATCTTCTTACAGACGTTAATTTCACAGACCAACTCTTTTCAATGAAGGTGCCCTATGCTCATAGTACGGAATATATTATAATTTTAATTCATGCTAGGCGCGTTGTGCAGTACCTTCCAGTCTGAATTTCGCAAATACTTCATAAAGTCGTTAACTCCACCATGGCCTTCGCCGTAATATTTCTCATGCCTGGTCCTTTTCGTTCTTTAGGACTAATAATCATGGCCTCTTCATAGACTGTCTTAGAGACAGATGTGTAACTAGGCTGGACGAGTGGCATTCAGCAGCCAGAATATGGGACGACTGCTTCCCTAAAGAAACGAAAAAAAACAAGGAATAATTAAACTGGGAAGAGAAATGGAGAAATTGTAAAACTAAAGTTAGATATTCGAATTTGGTTTTGGAAATCTTGTGCAGGTAGAGATGTGTGAATCTTTTGCCTCCTTTACCCAAGAAAAAGGTCAATCTGCATTAGGTAAGGACGGAGTATGTCCAAACACGAACTCTGTTCATGTTTGGGACTGGTTCGTGCTTACCACAGCACTGTAATGGCCGGCATTATCGCAGCACAGTAAATCGAAGTCTGTCCGCCATGGGTAATGTTAGCTGTAAACCCTTTATTTCATTCAAACCAGACTTACCGATAAGAGAACTGGATATGTACAAGTGTGTTTTGTAATATTTCGACGACGACATGTCATACAGATACGTTAGATATTTGTTGACTTATTTTCACCTTGCACTTACAGCTGCTTCTAAAGACGAAATCTCGGCAGTGAAATAAATCAGTAAATGTTACAAAATGTGTTTGTGCGTATTTGTTCGTTTCACATTTCCTTCTAAATCACAGGGCCGATTCCATGCAAATTTAGTAAACATATATCTGTCAAGCGACAATTGCTGTGAGGGTAAGAACCACCTACCTATCAGAGGGTTGGGGCAGTGGATGAAAAAATAGCATAACGCGCGACGTGTGGCTTTCTAGACTTTATTCATGCAGTATTTGCGACTGAGAGCACTTAGCGACTTGCAACAAACTTCACACATAATTTCAAACCTTCGCGAAAATTTTTCTCGCTTAGAAACCATACAAAATGGTGAGAGGAAAAACGTTTGCCGCTTAACACTTTTACGATGTTCGTGCAGTAAGAGTACTGCGTGAGATATGACGTTATAGTTTATTACTTCTTTATTGCCAACTTTATTCACGACAATTTTTCAGACAGTATATCAGTATGTATGCCTTTGTACGACACATAGTTCAGGAGATAGGACCTCGTAAACAATGAGATGTGCGAAAAACTGCACACCATCCGTGACGTTTAAATTTATTACGTCTTTGCTACCAATTCCATTCGCAACAAATTTCGCAGATAGTATTCACATATGCCGCTGGATGTACCTTCAATATTATGTTATTGTACGGCCCGTACTTCAGCGGATATGACGGCACAGACAGTGAGGTGCGTAAAAAACTGCAGCATCGTGCATGACGGTTAAATTCATTGCTTCGTTGCTGCTCCCTCCATTCCCAATACATTTCGCAGGCAGTAACTGAATATACCGCTGAATGTGCCTACGAAATTGTATCACTTTAACGGAACATGGTTTAGCAGATATGACGTCATAAACATTAAGCACAAGGACGGCGGTGCGTGGTACGAACGTGAATGCACCGTTACAAATAAATAACTGGCTTTCTCTGCTAGTAGATAATAACAACTTACAGTAAAATGGCGGCAATGATTTAGTTTAAAAATCAGTCACAAGAGTTGGTATGCAATGCCGGAACAGAATGTTCATGGTGATTCGTTTGATCAGTTAGTACGTTGAATGACGTTCAAATTGAAAGGTTTGTTGTTTGACAGTCATTTAATAGCTGTAACATATAAAAGCTAAGGTCCGATTATGTTAAATGTAGCAAATAGGGATAGTGTCGTAGCATATGTAGGAATTAGGCAGGAAGTTGCAAATGTTGGAAGGCGAGCTGTTAAGTTAGCTTAAATGGGAGGGGAAATTCTTGTTGCCGCTAGTGGGGTAGCAGCTCATCAAAGGGCTGCGTGACGAGGGTTCTGAGAAGGAGGAGGAGGGGGGAGGGGGGAGGGGGGCAGGGCTCCTGGCAGCGGGCCAGAGAGCTCAACAGGCGGCGCCCAGCTGCAGAAGGCAGGAATCGGATGAATCTTGTCTCTGCACAGCACTTTCACCTTGTAGTAGCCTCCCGGAGTGCTGTCTTCGATCAAGAAAATGGGAGCCCGTCTCACAACTTTCGGTCTGGAGAGCGGCCCAGATATCAGCTCCCTCTCTTACTTACATGTGTAATTAATTTTTTCTCCCCCTTAATCACTGTGATTATGATCAAGTTGCTTATAAGGACAGACGGAGGGGATAATGAAGCTACATGAATAAGAGACGTAAACAGACTAAAGAAATAGATATAATTAATAAGACCTGCACATACATTTGATAGTGATAGAGCTGAAAAGACTGTTATAAGCTTAAAATCCTCATGATCTTCTCCAATTTCAGTGATATTTGATAATTTTCTTTCGGATTAAACGTTCCACATGTAGAATGTTATCATTCTATTTTTATCTCTCTCATTTTTTCCTTCTAGCTTCTAGATTTTAGTGCCCTTCGAAAGCTATCATTCACATCAGCAGCCGAGCTGTCAGGCCGGGATATGGTGTAATCACTGGTACTAGCGAAATAGCTCAAACTGTTCAACTTGTACGTTTCATCGAAGTGGCGGTCACAGCTCGGTCATCAATAGAAAATAGCATACAATGACTGCTGATGTGCAAGGAATAATAAAAATGTATGGCCTGACTTCCATAAAAAAATCTCCGCATAACTAGAGGAAGAAAATATGTTATATGGAAATGGGATCGGAAACCGCTTATTTCGATGTCAAGGCTCAGTTTTAACAACTCTTCAACATATTAATCATGTGCGTTGCAACGAAGCCTTGTCTGTGAACATCACATTTGCACTAAAGAGAGTGTTGGCACGTTGCTGAAAGAACCATACACAAAGTAGGAAGGGGGCAGAAAAACCAGATGCTGATAGAATGAAATGATAATTAAATTAAGACCCTAAGCTACCGACAGGCGTTGATATACATCAACGGGGACAGTTGAAACTGTGTGCTCCGACTGGGACTCGAACCCGGGATTTCCTGATTACATGGCAGACGCTGTATACATCTGAGCCACTGAGGGCACAGAGGATTGTGTGACTGCAGGGATTTATCCCTGGTACACTCACCGTGAGACCAACATGCCCAACTTAATGTCCACACACTACATTCGGAGTGAACCTGCCCATTACACTCATTACTCGCGGCAGACAATCTTACCGAGTCCCGTAAGAGTTCGGGCAAAGCGTAAGCATCCGCTCAGAAGGAGGTCAATGGCCGGTTAGCCTTAACTATATGAAGATGGTTTCTGGTCTTTCGGAAATGTCCGAAAGAACAGATACCATCTTCATATAATAATGTAGATGCTGATAGTGCTGCACATGCTCCACGTGGTACAGATACATTGGATTCTCATGTATTAGTCTCCATATAATCCAAATTACTCGTTGCATCTGTCTTACGCTGGCACTAGTGTTGTGATCAACTGCACGTGGAAGTTCCACTCCAGCTAAGGTGCTCTGGTCCTTCTATGCCTACCCCAGTGGCGTGCCATGCCCGCTAACACGATGCTCAATTGCTTCGAGTGTCGTCATGTCGGAGCAACGACGTTTTCTGGATATCTCACCGGATACAAAAGTTGAGTACTACGGCCATTACCATCTGTTAATCCGTACAGCTAACGGGGATCTGCCGACTCCACAATTGTACGAAAAACCAAGTCCTCGATGAACACTAAAGAGTTGACGCTACGCGCTCGGTGCTAGTAACAGAATGACGTTAGTCGTATGTTATCACAAGCAGTGAAGTAAGTCACACGTCAACATTACCGTCTTTCGATTAGAACAACGATCACTGACGGTGAACCTCTCATCCAGTTGCCAATTTATTTATGGATATATTCGAACAGCGAACGCTGCAGACTGCCAGTAAAAAGCCTGCTAAATGGTACCGCTATGTTGATGACACATTTGTAATGTGGGCTCATGGTGAAGAAGAGTTGGATATCTTCTTGGTGTACCTGAACAGTATTAACCCGAATATACAGTTTATGATGGAGAAAGAGATGTGTCGGCAATTAAGAGGGTGGATGGGACGCTGGGCCACAACGTATATAGAAAGAACACTCACACGGATCGATACCTCCACAAGGAATCTAACCATCATGCTAGGCAAAACAGAGGTGTCATGAAAACCTTGGTGGACAGAGCCAACAAAATCTGCGAGCCGGCTTACTTACAAGATGAACTGAATCACCTACGGTCAGCCTTCATCAAAAACGTATATACCAGCAAGGAAATTGATCGAGGCCGCCATCAAATAAGAAAAGAAGCCAGAAGTCTAGAGCAACAACGGTCAGCTACTGTAAAAGTTTTCCTACCCTTCATTAATAAGGTCACGGACCGTATCGGGAAAGTTCTGGCCAAGTATGGGATCGAAACAATCTTCAGACCCACCAAGAAGTTTAAGGAATATTTAAGAACTGCAAAAGATGCTCGACATCCCCTAGCAACACCTGGGGTATTACAAAATTCCATGCAGTTGTGAACGAGTATATACTGGAAAAACGAAAATAAGTGTAAACACCCGCTTAACCTAACATAAAAGAAACTGTCGCTTAGGACACATCGAAAAATCGGCCGTAGCTGAGCATGTTTTAAATTTAATGAGACAAGCGTTCTAGCACGAACATCCCATTATCATACGCGCATGTATAGAGAAGCAATAGAAATTCACAAACACCATAACAATTTTAATAGAAAAGAGGAAGTTTTAAAGTCTGACAAAATATAGATGTCGTGTTGCGCCAGCAGAATGACAATCGATTACTCTTAATCGAGAATGATGACGCCTTCCAAAGATAGGCATACCGTCGGCATCACGTGACGAATGGTGGTGTCCTCTATGCGCTCTATAAATGCGAGAGTACATGGATCCTCAGTGGCAGTAGCCGGACGACCTCAGAAGATGTCTCCCGCAGATGGAGACGAAACGTCAGATGAAAAGTTTATACATCGACCACGACCTCTCAGCCCGGAAATTTCAACTGAAGACACCACCGGCCGTGAAAGCCTACACTGTATGAACCTAAGACTGTACATTCTAACCTAGTGTAACCGAGAGAGTACTTGAAACATTTCCATATGAAAATCGTATCATTTAGCGCTGGTATGTTATATTTCTTTCTATTTGCCGTGACTAACGTGATTATGAAAAGAAGTAGAAAATGAGATCTAAAGTGGAATAAAGTGATCCGCACCTATGTCTATATAAAACATTTTATACCTCTATATTTGAGGAATTTTCCTAAAAGTGATGCCATATATTTTTGTCACATTCTGCATACGAACGATGAAGGTGAACGAGGGAGAGAGTCTGTCAGATGATGCTATGGTGGCAGTAAAACGTATCCGGAGCGAATTTACAAGTCTCCAGTGCTTAGCATCGGTCGAGGAAATCACGTTCGTTAAGCGTTGTAGGCATTCGATTTACGAGTTAAGAGGCATGAAATAAGCTCAGACGAGCACTGGAAAACCGTCGGGCTCATAGTCCTACTGCGGTCCCTTACGGAAGGCCGCCACGGCTGGCATCGACCAGGCGAAGTATTCGTGCATGTTGATTAGGAAATGGCTGACCGTCTCTTAGCGACATGCAAAATGCATGAGGCTGCGGGCGCCCCGTACAGGATCGCTGCTGCAAGGTTCTGTGAGTGTGAAAGGGACGAAGATAGGGCGTGGGCCATTAGCCGGCTCTTTGTAACGACTCCTGACGGGACCCCGTGGAATGGCGGTCACAGCTGGCGTAACGAGGAGCCACTGCCAGTCAAGTCATAACAACTCCGTGGGTCCTCTTCTTCTTGCACATGTAATGTTTCTCCCTTATAATGGACTTATTTTTTTATTTTCTTTAGCGTATGCCTTAATTAAAAATATTTACGACTGTCTCAAATTAGAAACTAATAATCCAGGCTTTGAGTGTAGTCTATTGATCCCTCCGTCACCAGTAGAAACTATGTAGGATTGCTAGGAAAAAGCACTCAGAGGACCTTCTTGAATTACATGCCGAAGAGTATGCTTTTCAGCTTCGCAGTCACAACTCGGAGAAGTTATTTTCTTCCACTGGAGCAGAATGCAGCACACCTCCAGAATTGGTTCTTATTCGGTCAAGAACCGACCAGATGTTGCATTATAATTCAAAGCCAGGTGGCTTGCTCGATATGCACGGCATCTTTAGTTGTTCCTTAGCGACATTAACCTGCCTCGTGTGTCTCCAACAGACATTATTACTCAACCTGTTTTCAACTAAATATGTACCAAAGGTGCCTGGTTCGAATCATGGTCCGGCACACAGTTTTAAGTTGTCAGTAAGTTTCATATCAGCGCATACTACACTGCAGAGTAAAAAGTTAATTCGGGGAAGTGAGAATTTTTCTGTATTTTTTATACTCCCGTATAAGTTCACTTCCCTGTCGCAGGGACGAAGGTGTTATATTTTTAAGTATGGATAGCCAGCAAGTAAGTGTAGGTCAGATAGTACGTGGCATCAACTGAGCTTCATGTCAAGAAGCCTCGTGTGTGCTGTATTTATCAAAGATAGGGAGCGACAGGGAAACCATTCCCAGAGGGGAAGCATGGAACTTAGATGCAAACACAAACGACGTGTCACAGAGTTTCTGGGGACTGTTCCATTGAGTTTTGATTTTGGCAGCTGTTCTTTACAGGCTTTTTTGTAACTAAGCATTCTAGGAAGGAAGGAAGGAGGATTGGGTTTAACATCCAGTGTACATCAGAGTCATTAGAGACGAAGCATAGGCTCGAATTGTGTTAAGGATGGGGAAGTAAGTCGGCCGTGCCCTTTCAAGGAACCATCCTGTAATTCGCTTGGAGTTATTTATGGAAATCACGGAAAATGAAGGTGGCCGGACGCGGGTTTGAACCGTCGTTCTCCCGAATGCGAGTCCAGTGTGCAAAGAGTTCTATCGAACGTGACCACTACATGTTTCGAATTTCTGTTATTTGTGAGTAGCATTTCTTCAAAATAGACTGTGACCTCTTTGTTGGCTAACTTGTTGTTTAGACGAAACATTGATACTTCTCTCTTAGTGGCACTGGGCTGCAACCTCAAATTTGTGGAATCATTCACCAAAGCTTGGTGTATCATTGGCCAGTACTGAAAGATGAATATATCTTGCTACGAGTGTCCAATCGTCGTTATACCGAAACTTTCCTGACATGGTTTAAGTAATATTTGATATGTACAAATTGAGCAGGAAAGTGGCAGAACAAATCACTGTGGCATCTCCTAGTTTAGCATCATCTGCGAGCTCTCGTAGTTTCCCGTATGATCTCATGTTGTTGCCCATTAGTACTTGGAAACATCGGTTACGAGCATTTCATTCACGAGATTGCGAAGTTTTGGCGCCGGATGCCATGCAGAAATTTTATTTGAAAGACATTTTAGAGTTAATGTAGCGACTTGGCAAGCTTACATAACGACTTCATTCGTCGTTATTATTTTGTGAAATGTGTATTAGGGTGGTATATCTTTGAGCAACACAGCACTCGAGTGCATACGACTGTACTACTCGTATCATAAGGCAAATCATAACTTGGGCAAACCGTCCTTACCTTTCGGGAGCTGTCACATCTTCCATTTGCTTTCATTGATTTCAAGCAACTATCTAGGTAGTTCCTACCTCAAGTTATGTGCGATGTGTTTCCCAACCTTGTTCTAAGGATCTGTAGTACTATCCATACTGATCGTGATTTCAATCTCTGGCGATCGCTTTTCCAACTGCTTACACGGCCACAGTATTATTACTCAAGCGTGTGCAGTAGGCTAGCACAGTCGTTATCAGGGAGTTAATCTTCCGACCATTTCATCGCGTGAGATCACTATTCTTCATCCCCTTAGAAATAGGTAGATGAGTATCCGTCAAGATGGAATTTTCAACTAAACCAGACATTCATCAATGGTCACGGCTAGTGTTTCCACAAGACTTAAAACTATAAAGGAAACGTTGATGATTTGCGACTGCGGCATTACACAGACACTTGAACACACAGATAATTGCAAGTTAGGTTTTCAAAATTTCAGGAGTTAACATTCATAAGATAGCACGAAAAATAGATCATCATTACTTTATGGTAGCTTTTTATTAATGTAATTACGCATAAAGTCAAGTATGATTCACAGGCAAATTTTGAAATGGGGTGGAAGAAACAGTCGAGCGACTAATTACGAAAATATGGGTTCATACTCTGATACCGAGCTATTTAGATGAGCATTTAAGACACATGATTCACATTCAAGAGACATGGGCTGAAGATTCCATCCAGCTACAGTGACTGAAGTGCTCGGTGCTCTCCCTAAATCTATTAACCGATTTACTTCCCCATCCGTACACGTTGCTTATACTGACTGATCCGTTCTGCTGATGTCGATATCGGTGGGGCGGTGAAACCTAACCATTCTTCCTCTGAATCCGTCAGCAGACTAACAATAACAAAAGCACACTGGCTGCAAAAGTCATGGTTCTGCACAGAATTTGCAACAATACTTAAGGAAAGTCATGTTTTTATGTAACACCAAGAGCTTGTGATGAAACAAAGCTTCATTTAGTTGTTATAGTCTCTGTGGCTTCATTCCCACAGATGTACTAATGAACTTGACACACTGTGAGTGACGTCATATAAGCGGCTAAAACAGTTATATGTTGGCTGATAATCGTTTAGATCGAAAACCGTAGCAAATATTGGTTTCCTTTGTCCGCAACTCGAAGTGTTACATAAAAGCATGTCTTTATTTAAATATTAAAGAGCTGTGGAGAACCACTTGCACAAAATACATAATATATATTTCCCAAAGTAGATGCACATTACGTATACAGCACTATACCCTTTACATTGTAATTTTAAATGTGCTCAAAATATCGAGTAGTATAGTGTTCCAATATGCGAAGTGACTGTATGGTTCGGAGATGTGTCAAAAGCACTGGCGAAGTGGTTACTTACTGAGGACCGTTTCTGGAGGACACGGGCTCTGTATTCTAGGACGTGAAACCACACCAAAACCTGAAAATTTCCGATCACACCAGTTTAGATTTGCGTCTAATTACGAGGCGTTTCTCTTGTGACCTGTAACCAAGGTCGATTCTCTAGTCATCTGACTGAAAATAGACGCCGCCGCACCTCAGGGCAGGATCAACTCGTCACTCCATCACGAGGGATTTTGGAGGAAGAAACGAAGACACCGAAGCAATACGTTTTCGCATCTCAGTGATCCATACCGGTGTACGTACACACCCAGCTCAATAGAAGGCGGAAATCGAACGAGCATTGCTATCTGAACATTGTGCTCGTCGTGTGAAAGGCGTTAGGCAACGTGCTGCACGTATTGATCGGCAATGCAGAAATGCTTTGAGCTGAGGCCTTACAATGAACCGGCCCGTCCCCCTAGCCTTCGCATTCACTGGGAGATTTCTGTGGACTGGGAGAGTCCTCGGGATCCGGTAGCAGTCGCGTTGAGTTGGACGTGCTGCGCCGCCCAAATGTATTCGAGGCAGGAGCGTCTTCTCTGCCCCCGCTCTAGATGCAGCGTATATCCTCCGCTTTCGTATCTAAATTTTTGTGTAACGGAACGAAAAGAACGTATTTAGTATATTTCCTTTCGTACATAAGAAACACTTTAAGAATAATTACATCTCTGCATTTACAGAAAGCACGTGCACTGACAGAGACTGACAGAACCTAGGAATATGTCATTACTAAAATATTATTAAATACAATATCGCATCAGACAGTGAAATAAAATGTTGTGATAGTCAAGGAAACTACTCTCTCGAGCCTTAGAAGATTTATCTTAAGAATTCAGCTGGAAAAAAAAGGCTCAAATGGCTCTGAGCAATATGCGACTCAATTTCTGAGGTCCTAAGTCGCCTAGAACTAAGAACTAATTAAACCTGACTAACCTAATGACATCACACACATCCATGCCCGAGGCAGGATTCGAACCTGTGACCGTAACGGTCGCTCGGTTCCAGAGTGTAGCGCCTAGAACCGCACGGCCACTCGGGCCGGCAACTCAGTTTAAACATAGTCTGGTATTGTACTGTAATTAACAATAGGCCAGCCTAGTTTAACCAGAGTATTCCACCTAAGTTGACTCACGCCAAGAAAGTCGATGCACTTGGATTGAATCGATAAGAAATTAATCATAGCCTGAAAGACTCACAAGGTTTCTTTAGTTGGAAGGCTTTCTCGTCTCCAGAACACGCGACACTTTGCCTCAAAATCGATGATCTACTCAGTATCTTCGATCTGATTTCTCAGTAGGGGGCCTTGGTGATAGTATGCCCAGTATGGTGCTTGTGGCTTAGGTATTGGAAATTAGAAGGTGAACAAGATTACACCCAGTGCCTTACCTACTTTTTTAGAAATCAAGATGCGGGAAGGTAAATTTTACTATTTCGAGCTAATGATGAAAGCGACAGCAACAGCATTTTGTTGTGTTACTACATGAGCCATCGATGAGAAGTTTGGAATTTAGTGTAAACATTGGTGTACTGTACGTAGAAAGGCCGGTACAGGACCTGCAACATGTGGTCGTGCATTATCGTGCTGGAAAGTAGGGTTTCACAGGGATCGAATGAAGGGTAGAGCCACGGGTCGTAACACATCTGAAATCTAACGTCAACTGTTCAAAGTGCCGTGAATGCGAACAAGAGGTGACCGAGACGTGTAAACCAATGGCATCCCGTACCATCACGCCGGGTGATACGCCAGTACGGCGATGACGAATACACGCTTCCAATGTGCGTTCACAGCGATGTCGCCAAACACGGATGCGATAATCATGATGCTGTATCAAAACCTGGATTCATAAAAAAAAAATGAAGTTTTGCCATTAGCGTTGCCAGGTTTGTCGTTGAGTACACCATCGCATGCGCTCCTGTCTGTGATGCAGCGTCAAGGGTAACCGCAGCCATGGACTCCGAGCTAATAGTCCATGCTGCTGAAAACGTCGTCGAACTGTTCGTGCAGATGGTTGTTGTCTTGCGAACGTCCCTCCATCTATTGTCTCAGGGATCGAGACGTGGCTGCACGATCCGTTACAGCCACGCGGATAAGATGCCTGTCATCTCGACTGCTAGTGATACGAGGCCGTTGGGATCCAGCATGGCGTACCGTATTACCCTCCTGAACCTACCGATTCCATATTCTGCTAACAGTCATTGGATCTCGACCAACTCGAGCACCAATGTCGCGATACGATAAACCACAATCGCGATAGGCTACAATCCGACCTTTATCAAAGTCGGAAACGTGATGGTACGCATTTCTGCTCCTTACACGAGGAATCACAACAGCGTTTCACCAGGCAACGCCGGTCAACTGCTCTTTGTGTGTGAGAAATCGGTTGGAAACTTTCCTCATGTCAGCACTTTGTAGGCGTCGCCACCGGCGCCAACCTTGCTGTCAAAAGCTGATCATTTGCATATCACAGCATCTTTGTCCTGTTGGTTAAATTTCACGTCCTTAGCACGTCATCTTCGTGGTGTAGCAGTTTTAATAGCCAGTAGTGTAGAAAATGATTTCTCCTTCTATGACCAGCTTGAACGTATATTTCGTCACCAGACATACAGCCCTCTTATGAACCTTCATACGTATGGGGAGCCGTATTTAGTAATCTTCCGCATTGAACAACAATGATATAACATCGAAAACGGTCATAGCTATAGGTATTTTTTGCTATTGTAACAGAAAAAAATTATTATCTGATAACTGAAAATCATGGGCACTCCATTATCATACAGCTCATTTGAACATCGATCCAGTATGGTCCCGTCTCCCTATTGTGACTACATCTTCGAAGAAGACCTGGACCTTATTTCTTTTCCGGCTGCCCCCGAGGGTGACATTCATAAGATCACTGTAGGAAGTGGTATCGTAGGGAATAGAACACCTAACGAACGTTAGAGCCTCTGTGGAAGTGGGAACCAATACAAATCAGTCAGGGACCCAAGGAAACTGTGGCAGTGAAGCGAACCAGTGGTTCGCCTGGATAAGCGCTGCCTGCAAAATGCGGGCACCCACCTTCTAACCCCGGTGATGTTGGAAGTCATTGCTTGTCGCAAATTATTGAGGTAGTATATATGCTGAGCGTGATAGGGCATCGCTCCTAAAAGCTACCACGATTTTACCGAATTTTCTTTACTTCGTGGAATGTAGAACATTCCTACTGGTCCTTCCCATATTTTTAAACAAGTTAACGACCGATTACGAAATATTACTTGTTCTTCACGTTCTAATGATGCAACTTTGGAGCTGTCACTTGACGTACTGTACAAGCGCAGTTGTGGGAGGTTGTTACGCGAGCTCGTGTATCGTCGGCCTTATAGTTAGGCATCCCGTTCGCCGTCGTGTCGTGTCGTGTCGTGTGCGTCCTGCTTTCTAGTGGTCACGCGCCGTGCTTTTTACCGTTCAGGTCCAACCTGCTAACCCTCCAACTCCCCACCATGAATATTAAAGAGTTTGCTTGCTTTAGCGTTTCGCCGTTCCCACACGTGTAATGTAAAGTGGATTGCCCGTATTTTTTGCAGCGCCGTTTCTGTTCTGGCAAAGTAGTACCCTTGTAATGGCTAAGCGGCAATTCCGTCTGAAATTGTTGCTGGGTAATCTACCTTTAACGGCCTTATCTCTGCACGTTGGAGAAAAGGAACAAGAATGTTACAACATGGCAGCAGGCATCGTTCCAAAATTAGAAATAAATACTGGGCAGCCAAAAGGGGATATTACGACAAAATTTGAGACGAAGTTTAATGTTCTCTCGGCGGGCTTCATTGGAACACCATGATTTAATTACATGTGTTTATGCAAAGAGAGCTCTCTTAGGATTTATTTCTTAAACCTGTGCTATCTTTGAAATACCACCACAAGTAAACGTATTTATATCTCGAACAAGCTTTGGGGAACCTTCGTCACTTGTATCTCGAATTATTATGTACCATTATTATTATCTATCTTATATATATGTATGTTGCGCGCGCGCGCGCTTGTGTGTGTGTGTGTCTGTGTGTGTATGTGTGTGTGTGTGTGTGTGTGTGTGTGTGTGTGTGTGTGTGTGTGTGTTTGTTGTATGAACCACATCTACTGCAAAACCACTGGAACGATTTGAACCAAACTTAGTACACGTATCTCTCACTGTTACGCAGCAATCGCCGTTCTGGAAAGAGTCCACTACCTATATGATGTAATTGTTATGCATGAAGTTTTAATGCATTTATCCTTCATTACTATAAGAATCCTCTAATCAAATGAAGGATATCCTTGACATCTGACAGCTATATTGACAGCTTTCAAACACAAACAGCTGTATGTGAAAACAGTTAACGTCCATAGAGCTACGTAGAGGTTTTGCTATAAAAACGTTTACAAAACTGTGTTGTAGACACACGAAGCAACTGTTCTTATACGTTTGTACATTATGCATAATTGGTTCAAATGGCTCTGAGCACTGTGGGACTTAACTGCTGAGGTCATCAGTCCCCTAGAACTTAGAACTACTTAAACCTAACTAACCTAAGGACATCACACACATCCATGCTCGAGGCAGGATTCTAACCTGCGACCGTGGCGGTCACGCTGTTCCAGACTGTAGCGCCTAGAACCGCTCGGCCACTCCGGCAGGCCCATTATGCATAATTCTTTGTGCTATTGTTTTATAATTTCAAAGACTTTTCCACGAATAAATAGACATAAAATTTCTTCGATATTACACTATAAACACGTCATTGTTTCCTTCCAGAAGTAGAAAATTTGTAAAATGAATACCCTGCCAATGCCGGGTTTGTCAGCTAGTAGCAACTATAAAATGAAAGCTGATTTTTTAATATTATTTGCCAAGGGATGATATTAGCGCAGCTCTTCAACTGGATTCAAGCATCTTGTTACGACATACCATTCGCTGTACTTCCAGTCTTGCGTTTATGCTCGCTCCTGACCATCACCACTTCGTTGTATACTTGTCCTCCGTATCTACTATCTCAGACGTAAGTGCTTAACTGCAGATGATGGAGTCACTATGCTCAAGAAACATATGTCATACTTCCCTCCTCACTTTAGACACTTAGTGTGCTATTTTTAATGCGGTAATTTTTTACTTCTACAAATCTTTCCCAATTATAGTTATTAACTTATCAGTTTTCTCGTCTTCGGTACATTACCTTACTTTTGTAACAGAGTAGCCTTTCGGGAAGCACTGCACTTCAATTACATTCTTCCTGTTGTCTAATCGTGCGTATGTGGTAGAACTGCTAACGTGTCAGCTACTACTACGTGGAGCCTTCCACAAGAAAGATTCACATCAATTTTTTAGCAGTAGCACCTAGTATTCCTCCCCTTTGATCCTGTCATCGACTCAAAACACAGGATTGCAAAAACTAAGCCATTTTCATACACTGTACACACGAGTAGTATGCCACTAAAAGATACTGGCTATTTCACACTGTTGACTGGACTCTAAGAGAATGACGTTCTGATGACACTGTGTTTGCAAGTACATCTGTGTGTTTACATCACTTCAACTGAGAACCAATATTTACTGTCAGAGTTCTGTGTTTGTTATGCGGCCTATATACAATGTATGTATACTACCTACATTTAACTTAACATTATTTTCCTTATTCAGACTGAAATACGTAACATTTGTTTCCTTTATTACCATCCGTTTATATTAACTTTAATCGTCTATGGAGCCTTAAGGGGGGCGGGGGGGAGGTAGGACGTCAAACGGGCCGACTTGGAGTATGAGAGGCACCACAGGAGATTTTAATATTCACTGTCTATACTTTTAAAAGTAAATTCATAAAACTTTGTCAGCATGACCAGGAAGGATTCAGGAGTCACACTCGTAGCAGCAGAAGTTCAAAAACGTAACAAAATAATTTTTTTACATGTGAAATTTTATCGTTTTTTCACTTACTATTGGCTGCATTTGTTGCTATAAGTACACTTTTCTTCATAAGTAAGAGAGACTGTTCGATGGATTTTGCACAGCATACAAACCATACTTACAGGTGTCTGAAACTCTATAATCTATTTAATTTATGAAAAAATTAATGAGCTGTTACATTTATGTTTAGAAAAAAATCAAATTTTGTAGTTAATTATGTCAGTTTTTACCACAGTTTTTAATAGATTTGGAAAATTCTAGAGTTTCATACACCTGCAAGTATAGTTTGTATGCCGTGCAAAAATTCACCAAAGAATCTCTCTTACTTGCGAAGAGAAATGTACCTATAGGAACAAATGCAGCCAACAGTAAGTGAAAAAAAATGATGAAATTTCATATCTAAAAAAACATTATTTTTTTATGTTTTTGCACTTCCACTGCTATGAGTGTAAACCCTGAATCCTTCCTGGTCATTCTGACAAAGTTTTATGAATTTATTTGTAAAAGTATAGACAATAGAAAATAAAATGTCCTGTGGTGCCTCTCCTGCTCCAAGTCGGCCCGTTTGCCGTCCTACCCTTCTTAACGGCATTATTCCTTTGCTACCAATCTTATCTTGGCTCGCACTATAACATTTATCCTTAGGTGTCGAAGCGCGTTGTAAAAAGTAAAGTGGTTCTCGGAACCCACCCTGCTACAGATTACGTATGGACGCAGATGTGAATGCACCGTGTAGCTCCTTTCACGCGACCACGTTCTCGAGCGGCAACAAAAGAATACTCGCATAACAACAACACGATCCAGCTTCTGATTTTTCCCTGACTTTCGCACGGGCAAACTGCCGGTGTTGCGCTGCTGCCGAGAATTCCTCGGGCACCTGATTGCAAGTCCATGCACCCGCAACTGGCGAGAACGCTTCCTACGTGTCTGGGAAACGTGTGGCGGTGTAGGGTTTCACGGCGCTGCGAACACGAGCGCCCCCGGGAGGTTCCGACATGAGTATTCGCAGTTTACGACGCAGCTGGAGAGTGAGGCGGCGCCAATACCGTTTTTCAGCGCGGTGTGGCTGGCGGCGCGATCTCTGGAGCCAGCAGAGTGGAACGGCAGCCAGCGGCCACCCCACCCCACCCCACCCCACTCTGCCCCGACAGGGCAAACACGCCACTTGGCGCCGTCTTGTTGACTCGCTGCCGGCTCTGCACTGCGCTGTGCTGCGCCGCGCCACCTGCTGGCCTACATGGCACGAGAACCTCACTGCTGGCTAGTCTGGAATCGCTCTCCGTCCGTGTTAAATATCTGTCTCTGACACTTAACGGATTATTCATGAAAACAATTTTTTTTTGCAAACGAAAAACATATTTACGTCTTAGATCGAAATGAGGGAAATATTGTAGGAGAATAAGAGGAGACAGGAGCTTTATTGTTCCATAAAAACACGGAAGAACTACCGGATATCAGTAACGTCCTGCCACGATATTTCATCCCAGAGTCTTCTGGCCATCTTCAAATGATTACCACTGTAGTAGTACTGGCGAGTACGCTTTTTTTCTTTATTGCGATTTCATTCCCCTGCCCCATATGGCAGGGGAGGGCTGTCAGTGGCATAATCCGCCGCTCTTCAGCCGAGTGACATGACAACTAAAATAAGAATAAAATGTTACATCATAAGGAGAAAAACAGGGGAACATAAAACAGAGTAAGGGGAGAAAATGGAGTAAAAATACACTGACATGGAGACGTTCATGGGGGACAGTTAAAAAAATTCACGAGAAAGTTAAAAAACACAGTTGGCGATTCTTAAAACACAGAGAAGACACTGAATGTGCATGCATAGGTTACAAGTTGGCCACAGTATTAAAAACACTCCGAAAAAACCCACTTAAAACCCACTTGGAGCACACATGACGAAGAATGAAACTACCAGGTGGGACCTACCGAGGGAAAGGTCAGAGAGGATGGAAAAGAAGGGGAGAGCATGGGGCAGCTGGGGAAGCGGCGGAATGAAGAGAGGAGGGGCAACCGTGGGTTCACGAAGAGGCAGGAGACACGTGGGGTGGGAGAGGAAAAGGAAAGACAGGGCAGGAGGGAGCACAGAGACACTGAAAGGAGGCACAAGAGATGGAGAGGGAGTAGCAGGGGGAAGCCGCTCAGGGGGTGGGAGGGGGAGGAGAGGGAGCCCTGAGGAGGAGGCAAGAAGAGGGGGTTAGAGTTGGTAGGAAAGGTAGATGTCAGGGCGAAGCTCATCATCCGTGAGGGGTAGACGGTGGGAGTTGTGTTGGGAAAGGAGATGGAGGGCGTGGAGGTGGAGAGAGGGAGGGACACAACGGTAAAGGCGCGGCAACTGCTTGGGGGTGGCGAGTACGGTCTGAGCTCCGCTATTTAAAGCCATAATGAGGTGACATTGCGCATGCACTGTTCAGCGTGCGCGTTCGTAACAACTCCTTGCGCTAAAGCCGTCGGCACACGGACCGAGCTGTCGAACGTTAACGTTGAGCGTGCCGAGTTCAACGTGCTGCTGAACGCTCAGGAATGATTCTACTTGTGCATACGGTACGTGGGCCTCAACGTGGTATACGCGATCGCAACGCACTCCAGCGACAGTTGAGGGATGTTCGTAAATCACACTGTTTACTCAACGGGCGAACGTAAAATTCCCACGTTAGCTCTATTAAAACGCACATTTCCTCCATCATCCACGAAAAGGAAAGTACCATGTCCAATCAATAAGGACACAGGCCTATAAAAGTTCCATTACAAACAGTGCGGTACAAATTTGGAATACTTCTCCGAATAAGATAAACATTATTTCATCATTCCCACATTTTAGTAAAACCCCAAGTTCAGTCTTACTTAGTCACTGTTCCTACCCAGTAGCAGAATCTATGCAACATGTGAACTACGAAGCGTAAAAGTCACTCCTCAAAAAAAGGTGAGCTTCTGTTTAGATAACATCAAATATTATAGTATACACTTATATTAAACTAATAATAAAGTAGCTGAACATAATAAAAACGCGAATGTTAGGAAGTAAAATATAGGAGTATCAGGAAGCGAACTTCTGCCCCAATTATCAAATCTATACGAGACAATGACGCTACTGCCGGCCGCGGTGGTCTCGCGGTTCTAGGCGCGCAGTCCGGAACCGTGCGACTGCTACGGTCGCAGGTTCGAATCCTGCCTCGGGCATGGATGTGTGTGATGTCCTTAGGTTAGTTAGGTTTAAGTAGTTCTAAGTTCTAGGGGACTAATGACCACAGCAGTTGAGTCCCATAGTGCTCAGAGCCATTTGAACCATTTGAATAACGCTACTCATTACGCTTTTTTTTTCGTTTTGTTCGTTTTCGTTCGTTGTATCTGATCGGGGCGGACGTCGTAAGACACCCTTTTAAGTTTGTTGTTGATCTATTAACTCAGTTTTTTTATTACAGAGGACGGCTACCCCTCTGAGCGCTAAACCAACAACACATATATTGCAAGTAATCAAAGTATGTTACCCGTTGCAGAAAACCTTATCGTAGATATGTTACTAATTGAAATTTAATTGTAACAAATTGTACGCTTTGGGTGGATCTTCCGTGTGTCGCTACCTTCAAATAGATTAATCTCATTATACGCTAGTTACAGTAATTTCTTTGCCATGAATATGTTTCTCGTTATTTTATTGGAAAGAAACACACAGTTAACAACGGGTTTTCCAGTGAGTCTGAATTTGCTGGTGCTCAGAAACGGCATATATACATATATACTTGGAATGAATGCCAATATAGCGCCTCACAACTCTGTACTGAAGGGAGACGGCGTGCGTGTGACGTAGGTGCCGTTGTGCCATCTCATTGGTCAACGCTCAGACGCACGCTCAGAATATGTGACATGTCAGATATTGCTCTGCACGTTCGGAAAGACTCCCGAACGTGCTATTCCTCGCTAGGACGTCAGAAACTCGGCACGCTCAACGCTCAACGTCCGGATGCACGGTCCGTGTGCCGACGGCTTAAGCCTCGCGCCCTCCACTGTGAAAGCTTGGCGTATCGATATCAGGTCGATTTTCATCTTTATACAGATAACTACGTCGACTACGAAGTTCCTCTATAACAGGATTTCAAGCAGAGTTTAGCTGATAACCGCTATCTCCATTGATGAGAGTCTCGTCGTCAGACAATCTCATTTCGACATATTCAATGATAATCGAGCTCCAAAAGTTTGATGTATGGGTGAAAATTTTTATGTCGTTGTAATTCATGGAATGGTCTGTGGAAATACAATGTTCGGCGATTGCGGACTTGGTGGGTTGGAGAAGGCGAGTATGCAGTTGGTGTTCCACAATGGGTTCCTGTACAGTTCTAGTTGTTTGCCCTATATATGATTTGCCGCATTCACACGGAATTTTGTAAACACCTGATTTACACAGGACCAGGTCGACTTTAATGGATCGCACCAGTGATGAAATTTTGGAAGGAGGGCGAAAGATGTCTCTCACTTTATATTTTCTCAATATTCTGCCTATCTGTGAAGAAATGCTCCCAATAAATGGTACAAAAGCAGTCGACCTGAAGGCCTCTTCCTCTTCCCTGTTCCGTCATTTGTAGGTCTTCATCACTCTCTTTACTTGCCTAGGTGAAAAGTCATTCCTCAGAAATACTTTCTGCATGTGTTCCAGTTCCGCTTGAAGACTGTCGGCGTCAGAGATGGTATGGGCACGGTGGAGCAAGGTTTTGAGAACGCCAGAAGACTTTGCACCGAAATATCGTGGAAGGACGTTACTGATATCCGGCAGTTCTCCCTTGTTTTTGTTGAACAATCAGCACGCCGGGAAAGCTTTAAACATCACAGAAGCTATATTACTGACAAGGAAAAATTATCAATTGTTAGTAAACAATCTTTATGAAACTTAGAGGGTCCATCTTTCCCTCCCAGATCACGAACTCTACCCCGACGTTGAACCATTCTAGCAGCTATAATTCCACCCCAACCAATCCACCATACCAGTGCTTCCTCTCCCTCCCCTCCCCTCACTTCACTACCCCCTTCTCCCCTTCTGCCTTTCTTTTCTCACCCCCTTCTCCCAGTGACTACTACTGTCACCAATTCTGCTCTCTATTCGCCCCCCCCCCCCTCTTCTTTCCCAACAGCCACTCCTACTCCATCGCTGCAGTGCACCAGTCTTCCACCCTTATACCACCACATTCGCACCCTCTTCACGGGCCAGCCTTTTCCTCTTTAACAACTGACACCGGATCACATGGCAGGTCCTTCCAGTTTCTAGAGACAGCAATGTGTCTCTTTGACATACTAGTGTTTTGTCACCATATTTTCAAAAATGGTTCAAAATGGCTGTAAGCACTATGGGACTTAACATCTCAGGTCGTCAGTCCCCTAGAACTTATATCTACTTAAACCTAACTAACCTCAGGACATCACACACATCCATGACCGAGGCAGGATTCGAACCTGCGGCCGTAGCAGCCGCGCGGTTTCGGACTGAAGCGCCTAGAACCGCTCGGCCACAGCGGCCGGCCACCATGTTTTAAATGTGTGGTGTCCACACATCTAGAAGTCCTACTTGCACATCACGCAGAGTGTGCCCCGCGGACAGCTTCCCTCAGAAATGGGCTTTTCTTTTAACGGGTGCCTTATCTACGTTCTCCGTGCTGCCCTTTTGCTGCCAACTCTTGTAACAACCCGTCGTTGCTCTGTAAGATCAAAGACGTCCGCATTAGTTTGCTGTCGTTCACACAAGAGCCTTTGCAGCAGACTTCATCCTCCGTTAGCCCTCAGACGGCAGCTTCCTTGTGGCATGTCGCGTGACTAACAACGTGAGCCCATACAAAGAGGACAGCAGATAGTTACACGCAAAACCGTTGTACACAAAAGTCGCCAGTAACCACATTCCAATCACCTGGGGGGAAACGAAGACAAGGAAAGCTAATACAAGTGAAAGAGTGGTACAGGCGAGAAGAGTGTCCTCGTAAGTGCTACAAGAACTGTGTGTACTAATAACGCATAAGTGTGCAAATACAAACACGTGCCATCCCGATAAAGAAGAATATTGGTAACTCAGTATTTTCCCTCTGTTGTGATTAAAAGCAGACACCTGTTTCTTTCTTTCCTCTCATTTTCATTCCGTACTGCAAAACTAAACTGTCTCTGAACGCATGTACCCAAAGACTAACAGTATTTATTTTTGCTCTTGTCGTATAATCTGTTTCTTCACTACATCATGACGCAGTGCAATAGATTTTTATCTTTACCTGTTATAAGATCACTCTGAGCAAAGAATTAGGAAATATCCAGCGATCATGACTGGGAGATGAAGAAGCTTGCACAGGGTAGAGTAGCACGGAGAGCTGCATCAAACCAGTCTCAGGACTGAAGACCACAACAACAACAACAACAACTTGGTCGGCTGTGGACAATATTTTTGGTTATTTCAGTAGAAGCCACTGATAGTTCCCTTACCACGAGTGGCTGTTTTTTACCTCAGTAAATGCAACAGGTTGAATACATTGGCGATACACTGACCAAATTTCACGAAAAGTGCTGTAAAAGACTGTAAGCTGCATCTGCCGGTACACTGAGGACTGGTTTGATGCGACGCGCCACGAATTTCTCTCGTGTCCAACCTCTTCATCTCAGAGAAGCACATGCAGCCTACATCCTCAATTACTTGGTGGATGTATTCGAATCCCTGTCTTCTTCCACTACAGTTTTTGCCGTCAACACCTCCCTCTAAAATTAGGGAAGTTATTCGCTTTTGTGTGAACAAATGTCCTATCATGCTGTCCCTTCTCCTTGTCAAGGTTTTCCCACAGTCCATGTTTCACTGCCACCCAATGCTATTCGCATTTGAATTTCTGCATTCCTTAATTTCCCTGAACGTTTTTGTGCTTTATTCTTTGATCAGTCAACTGAAGTATTTCTTTGTTATCCATGGTTTCTTTGCAGTTACTTTCTTTGTGCCTATGTTTTTCTATCCAACTTCTGTGATTTCCCTTTTTAGAGATGTCCTATTGAGCTATTCCTCATAGCTGTGTCCATAGCCTTAGGGAACTTGGAGCCTATCTCGTCAGTCCTTAGTACTTTGCATATTGATTCTTCCTGACTCAAACTTCAGCCTACTCTTCATCACTACTACATTCTGACCTGAGTCTACAGATACTCCTGGGTACGCTTTGCAATCCGGAATCTGTCTGACGAAGATGTAATATAAGTGAAATCTTCCCGTATCACCCGGTGTTATCCAAGTTCACGTCCACCTCTTGTGATTATTGAACACAGTATTCGCTATTACTAGCTGAAATTTATTGCAAAACTCAGTTAATCTTATTTCTCTCTCATTCCTTGTTCCAAGCCCAAATTCTCCTGTAATCTTTTCTTCTACTCCTTCCACCACAACTGCATTCCAGTCGCCATGACTATTTGATTTTCTTCTCGCTTTTTGTACCGTATTACCCTTTGCTCTCTCTCTCTCTCTCTCTCTCTCTCTCTCTCTCTCTCTCTCTCTCTCTCTCTCTCTCTTTTCACCTTCAACCTGCGACGTCGGCATGTCTCGGCATGTCTAACTGAACTATCGTTGTCCGTGTTGGTTTGCTGTCGTTTTTGGTAATAACACTATCACTGAACTGCTCACAGTAATATACTCTCTGCCCTCTCTCCCTATTAATTATGACTCCCACTTCCGTTATACCATTTTCTGCTGCTGTTTGTGTTACCCTATACTCATGTGACCAGAAATCCTTGTCTTCTTCCCATTTCACTTCACATACCACTACGATATCGAGACTGAGCCTTCAGATTTTGCTTTTCTGATTTTCTAGCTTCCTTATCGCATTCAAATTTCTGACATTCCACTCCCAGACAAGTAGAGCGTTATCCTTTCTTTGATTATTCAATATTCTTCTGATGGTCACCTCCCCCTGGGCAGTCCCCTGACGAAGATCCGAATGGGGGACTGTTCCAGAATCCTTTGCCAATGGAGAGATCCTGACACTTTTTCCAATTATAGGTTACGTGTCCTATGGATAAACGTTATGTGTCTTTGAACAGTGGTTTCCATCGCCTTCTGCATCATCATGCCATTGGTCATTGCTGATTCTTCCGCCTTTAGGGGCAGTTTCCCATCCCAAGGACAAGAGTGTGTCCTGAACCTCTGTTCGCTGTTCCACCCTCTGTACCAAAGTCGTTGGCAGAATGGGAGTCTTCGGACGCCAATGCCTATTAGTAATCAAAATTTAACAAGTGGTGGGTGCCTAATGTCAGATAAGTAACTTCGGACTTGGGCCGATTTTCTGTGGTGGTGTAGTTTATGCTTGCGTAACCAAGGTAGCCTATTTGTTTAGTATTTAGAGAGACACCGCATCGAAAATTTATATTGCAAAGAGGGAAAGCAGAAAACATCATCCACGAAGTCCCAACGCGGACAAAAGTATATGTTGAGTGATCGTGGCAGTCAGTCATTGACGAGGATTGTAACGAAAAATGATAGGACAATAGCTGAAAAAGTCACTGCAGAAATGAATATTGCACTCGCGAATCCTGTCAGCTCGAAAGAAAGACATAAACAAGGAAATGCAGGGCCATCTGAGATTCCAAAACCTGTTATCAGTAATGCAAGTGTCGATAACAAGAAAATTTAGTGGCGAAGCCATAAAACCTGGACCGTAGAGCAATGGAAGAACATCATTTGGACGAATGAATCTTGTTTCAAAGTGTTTGTCAACGGTTGAGTTAGTATCTCAAGAGTGAAATACGGCGGAACTTCGGTGATGATTTGGGCAACCAGATGCATCGGCTCCATGGTTACTCTGGAAGTTCACATTACTGCCAAAAACTGTGTGACCATTTCGGCTGATCAGATCCATCGCATGGTACAATGTTTGTTCCCCCAAGACGATGGGTAGTTTTTTCACAAAGATCGCATCGTCCATGACTGCTTTTGTGAGCTCGAAAATGAACTTTCACATTTCCCCTAGCCAGTACAGTCATCAGATCTCATACGTTATTGTGCACTTGTGCTCTCCTTGGAATGAAGGATGCGTGATCGCTACGCATCTTCATCATCGTTTCCTGAAGTTGCCATCGTTTTGAAGGACAAATGATACATGTTTCCCTTGAAAACCGTCGAGATCTGTATTTAACGTGAAGCTGTTTTGAATGCTATCAGGTTTTCTTATACCGTATTATGCGTGGTAGAGTACAGTCTTTTTGGTGTTCTCATACTTTGTCTCACCCCCTGTGACTCAAATTGTTTCAATGTACCAGTCGCCGTGAATGAAAACAGTTTTTGAACATCGGCGTTTTAATTGAGATTATACAATTCTATGGTTTTCTAGGTATCGGAATAATTTATATGGAGATCGAAGAAAAACTTCTCTTCATCTGTTCATGGAGAACAGGGACGATCTCGAGTAGGTTACGTAAAATTTGGAATGTAAAATTAAAACCTGGATGCCAGCTACGGTTTTACGAATTGTGCTACAAACAATGATGGAGTTTCAATTTAAGAATAGAATTGCCGAACGGAGAACTGAAGTCTGCTGCGTCTGAACACAGATCTCGTGACGCATCCTCTGAACCATCTCATAGGTTTTTTCAGTACCCGCTTCGTTACGTGGTTAAATATCATTTGTGTTTGGTTAACAAATAAAAATAAAGTAGCATTCTGCAAATAGTGTAAGTAATCACAAATTTAACGTATTCTCTGTTACAGTGTCCTCTGGGAAGATTGATATTTACTGAGTCAGACATATGTACTGCGTCCTATGCAACAAAATGTCTTCCATTTGGGATTTGTGTTTGTATGTTGCGGTTGACGATGTGTACAAATAAAATTAGAATTAGGCTTATGGGGTTGCTGCTGAGGCCCTCAGGGACGTGGGTTTACCTACCTTCAAACATTTACTCCGTGGACATTGTCATCTATTCTTCGCAAACTGCAAGTACTGTATTCACGTTCAACTGTTTCCTATAAGAGAATGATGTGTGCTTGCGGAGTGGAGTGATGTGTTTACGTTGTTGACGACGTAGACAAGGCGAAAACCAATCCCAGTGAAAGTACACAGTTACAAATAGTACCAAAGGGACCATTGTGGTTAAGGTCTCCATGCGACTGACGGATCACCAGCAAATATGACACACTCAATTCCACGGATTGGAAAACGAAGATTATCGTTTAAGGTCCCGTTAGAGAAGTCATTACAAAGGCAGTAGAATCTCGGTTTGAGAAATAATAGGGGATGAAATGGGCCGTATATCTAAGGAAGAAAACATCCTGGCGCATGTCTCAAGCAATTTTGTGACAACCATGGAAAAATTAAATCTCGATCCTCGGACGGTGATTGAAATCGCTATCCTCACAAATACGAATCAAGCGTCATAACCGCCGCTCCATCTCGCTCTACCAGACAGGTCTGGAATAAAGCCTGCGTCATTAGCATAGTCTGGTGCTCTCTCTTCGGCTGCAGATCGCTAGGGATGAAACCGCGCGGTTTGAATCTTCGGATGGGTCACTCCTACATTCGCGTTGGTTATCTGGGTTGACTGCTAAGGCGTGGCTATCGTCGACCACCATTATGAAACTTCCGTGTACCGAGCCCACAGACAAACACAGAGTTTTGAAAACGATCTTTCCGGTACTTACGCTGTGTCACTTGCTGTGGAAATCTATCGGAGTCGGCAGGGTTTGATGCTCGCTAGAGATGGCCACGCACAGCCAGGAGGGGATTGCTGCGCCGCGATAAGGTATCAGCCGGCTACGCGCCGCTCGCTGTACATGAAATTGTCATCAGCAGAGCCAACAGGGCGCATTATCGCCCCGTGACTTCGACATATGGACATAAAATCTGTGACACGTTTTAATCACGCGCCCACTCCACCGAAAACTGCACTATCTGCCGATAGTCATGCTGACTGTGGCGGATTTCCGTTTACTGGTGGGCGGACCACAGGAAATGGACCCCTAATTCGATCATCCGATAATAGTGTTGCAGAATGATGGTAGAACATGAAAGGATCAGAACGGCAACAGTTATTTTAGACGCAAAAAAGGCGTATTTTGTAAAACCTTTATGCACAGTTGATCCCTTTCTTTCGTTAGCACACGAGTACTTTTACTAACCTTTCGACGTCCAGTCACCAATCGTAGCAGTTCCTTGGAAACATTGATGGTGACGTTTGTGCAATTTTTTCGTGTGTTTACATTCTCTCGACGGTTAGACCCAACTAGACTGTTAGAGGGAGGGAGAGAGAGAGGAATTTGGGGGAGCAGATACAGGGTGCCGTTGTAATACAAGTTTGCTCAGAAGGGTCAACGGGAGTCTATGGAGTACATTCCGAATGAGTCAAACCTCATATAAAGTCGAATTTGGGCACATAAAGCAGAAGTTGTTGTAATTCGCATGAAAAATCAATGATACGCGAGACTTAGAATCGAGTTTCGAGACAACCATTTTTAATAACATTATAAAACAGGATAAGCGCCGCTGAAAATTTAAAAAAGTATACAACGGTTACTCAGAATGTGACACTCGTAATTTGCTAACCATAATCAGATACAGCGGAAGAATAGAAACGAAAATTTAAGATATACTGAATGAAAATTAATTTGGTTTGAGGAAGAGATAAAGTTGTAACACTTCACGTGGTAAAGGAGGGCAAATGTTAAGGAAAATCTTACTGTTTAGGGACCTAGAGAAAGCCTGTGAAAATCTGTGGTGGAATGAGATATTCACAACTCTTTAGACGATTGGGGCTTAGTATAACACAAAAGATCTGCAACGTCTGCAGAACTCAAGTGGGAACAATGAAAGTGCAAGATCAAGACACACTTGTCTGATCAATGGAATCCGGGCATCTTATGTAATGTGGAATTGAGCACTATATATCTCGGGAGATGGACAAACCAGTAGAAAAGGAAGCGGGGAGTATTGTGTCGTAAGCAGAGCAGCAGTAACGGCAGAATGGATTGCACTGGAGAGATCGGCGTCATTGAACATGGGCTAGATACTGGACGTCACCTGAGTATCAAATCCATCAGGGACATTTCAACTCTTTTAAAGGTGCGAAAATTTACGGTTTGTGATATAGGTGTGTGAATACACGAAGGAACAACTACAGCTAAACGTAGGCTAGGTAGAGCTCATGTACTCACGGAAAGAGACCATCGAGCACTGCGGTGGGTTGTTTTATGATTCGCGCAGGATACGGTGACCGATGCGCACTGATCAGTTTTCGTCCAAAGAGCTGGGCGAGTTCATTCGTTTGTTTATAAGGGGAGTCTGACAAGCGTTTGCCACCTTTCGGACAGTCCAGGATGACAGAATCGACGCCCACGCCCTGCAGTCTTTCTGAAACGATTTTACAGAAACTGTTCGGTAAAAAAGTTTCATTTTTGTTTTACTTGTAGCTTTATATGTCCGGTTCATTATGATGTGCCCATCGTTTCGTTAATGGTATATGGTTATTGCGATATTTACGTGGAAGTAAGGCACCGCCCGAAATTCGAAAAAGTTTGCATTGCAAACTAGGGTCGCTGTGATTTGGCGCCTGCTGCATATTACATGATATATTGCTGCATATCAGATTTAGCTAACATATTCTTAAGACTTGGCTGGAAGTTAGTTTGTCACCAATTTCGAGAAAATTGGTCTAGCTAGCGCAGTCATCTGTGATTCAACCGCGCCAGCGATAAAGCCAGAATGAAACATCCACAACATTCCTCATGAAACTTCCTGGCAGATTAAAACTGTGTGCCTGATGGTGACTTGAACTCGGGACCTTTGCCTTTCGCGGTCAAGTGCTCTACCAGCTGAGCTACCCAAGCATGACTCACACCCCGTCCTCACAACTTTACTTCTGCCAGTACCTCGTCTCCTACCTTCCAAACTTTACAGAAGCTCTTCTGCGAACCAGTTGAGAACGGCACTTCCCCTCCAGCGCTCGGCATTTCCCCTGCATTGCCCTGAGCGACCCAAACCATTACCACTCTCCCCATGCTGCCCCAGCCGACTGAACACCTAGCGACCACAGCATTTTGCGCACACTATAAAAAGTAGCTTGAAATCAACGAAATGAGTTCCAAAGTGCTTCACGTCCATCAAGCACGGTGATTGTTTGTAGTGATTTAAAAAGAATGGGTTGCAATGGTCGATAAGGTCATCATTAGCCATACATTTCAGTATCCAGTACTAAGGGAGGCTTGAGGTGGTGTAGAGAGCTAATTCATTTTGTAACGGATGAGAGAAAGAGAGTGATTTGGAGCGATGGATCACTCTACAGCCTGTAGTAATCTGATGTAAAGTTTTATATTTGGTTGAATGCCCGGAGAACATCACCTGCCATCATGTGCAGTGGCAACAGCGAAGTGCCCATGAGGTGGTTACAATGTGGTAGTGTTTTTAATGGTTAGTGTGTGATCTCATTATTTTGCTTCTGAAAATGCATAATTCGGAAGGACATGAAAACATTCTACAGTAGTGTGTACTGCATGCATTACAGGCACAATTAAGGAGACGATGATAATGACAATGCACCCTTACATAGAGCAACATCTGCGAGGCAATGGTCTGTGAATAATAACATTCCTGAAATTGACTGATCTGCCTAGGGTCACGATCTGAACTCAATGGACCACCTTTCAGATTAGTTAGAACGCCGACTTCACTGCAGACCCCATTGTCTACCTTCTCTGGTTCGACTCTTTGGAAGAATTGACTGCCATGCCTTCACTCACGCCCAGATACCGCACTGAAATCGTCCCCAGTAGAGTTTAAGCCGTCATACAGACGAAAGGTCAACACATTCCACATTAATAGTTGTACGGATACTTTTGATCAGATAGTGTAGACAATTTACTGTTGAGAAGGCCATAAGTCTGGGTTGCAGCTTATCAATACTGCTGTTTGATTTGTACGCCAAAAGAGCATTGAAGGAAGTGGACGTTTTGGAAGACCAATCAGCGTTCGTAGAGAATATACACTGATGCTAATGTTCAGTGGTAATATACACTCCTGGAAATGGAAAAAAGAACACATTGACACCGGTGTGTCAGACCCACCATACTTGCTCCGGACACTGCGAGAGGGCTGTACAAGCAATGATCACACGCACGGCACAGCGGACACACCAGGAACCGCGGTGTTGGCCGTCGAATGGCGCTAGCTGCGCAGCATTTGTGCACCGCCGCCGTCAGTGTCAGCCAGTTTGCCGTGGCATACGGAGCTCCATCGCAGTCTTTAACACTGGTAGCATGCCGCGACAGCGTGGACGTGAACCGTATGTGCAGTTGACGGACTTTGAGCGAGGGCGTATAGTGGGCATGCGGGAGGCCGGGTGGACGTACCGCCAAATTGCTCAACACGTGGGGCGTGAGGTCTCCATAGTACATCGATGTTGTCGCCAGTGGTCGGCGGAAGGTGCACGTGCCCGTCGACCTGGGATCGGACCGCAACGACGCACGGATGCACCCCAAGACCGAAGGATCCTACGCAGTGCCGTAGGGGACCGCACCGCCACTTCCCAGCAAATTAGGGACACTGTTGTTCCTGGGGTATCGGCGAGGACCATTCGCAACCGTCTCCATGAAGCTGGGCTACGGTCCCGCACACCGTTAGGCCGTCTTCCGCTCACGCCCCAACATCGTGCAGCCCGCCTCCAGTGGTGTCGCGACAGACGTGAATGGAGGGACGAATGTAGACGTGTCGTCTTCAGCGATGAGAGTCGCTTCTGCCTTGGTGCCATTGATGGTCGTATGCGTGTTTGGCGCCGTGCAGGTGAGCGCCACAATCAGGACTGCATACGACCCAGGCACACAGGGCCAACACCCGGCATCATGGTGTGGGGAGCGATCTCCTATACTGGCCATACACCTCTGGTGATCGTCGAGGGGACACTGAATAGTGCACGGTACATCCAAACCGTCATCGAACCCATCGTTCTACCATTCCTAGACCGGCAAGGGAACTTGCTGTTCCAACAGGACAATGCACGTCCGCATGTATCCCGTGCCACCCAACGTGCTCTAGAAGGTGTAAGTCAACTACCCTGGCCAGCAAGATCTCCGGATCTGTCCCCCATTGAGCATGTTTGGGACTGGATGAAGCGTCGTCTCACGCGGTCTGCACGTCCAGCACGAACGCTGGTCCATCTGAGGCGCCAGGTGGAAATGGCATGGCAAGCCGTTCCACAGGACTACATCCAGCATCTCTACGATCGTCTCCATGGGAGAACAGCAGCCTGCATTCCTGCGAAAGGTGGATATACACTGTACTAGTGCCGACATTGTGCATGCTCTGTTGCCTGTGTCTATGTGCCTGTGGTTCTGTCAGTGTGATCATGTGATGTATCTGACCCCAGGAATGTGTCAATAAAGTTTCCCTTTCCTGGGACAATGAATTCACGATGTTCTTATTTCAATTTCCAGGAGTGTAGCTCTTCTTGTCCAAAATGAACAAGACTTAAATGTACTGGTGACGCGAATGGACAACATAAGGAATACATATATGGAGAAAAGATCAAAGACGAAGGTGCAGAAGAGTAGTAGAAATGAGAATAACGAGTTTCTTAATATCAGAAGTGGCGACGATGTAGCGCTGGTAGAAGTGAAATAAGTGTATCTATAAAGCAAAATTACACAAGAAGCAAGGACGATAACATTAGCACATTGCCACAGTCAAGAAAACTCTCTTCACTGAAAGAGCTCTAGAATGAAGGAAGAAGTTCATAAAAGTGTATGTTTGGAGCACACCATTGTGTGGAACCGAAACTTGGACGTACGGAAATCCGGAGAAGAAGAAACTAGAAGCTTTTTAAATACAGTGCTGCCACAGAATCTTAAAAATTAAGTCTACAAATGAAGTCTACAAGAAAGAAATATTAATAACGGTATGCGAGGAAAGGGGCCCATGGAAGACCCTCGTCATAAAAAGAGAGAAGATAATGTGACACCAGCGAAGGGCATTCAGGAACAGAAATTACAACATTTCTGCTTTGATTTTTATTAAATACGTTTACGTAATATCGTTATTTCGTCTATTATGCCTTTCTCGAGTAATATCTCAGTATGACATAAGCAAATGCACATTTATTTCAGTTAAATGAACAATAACAACATGTTTCACGTTTAACAGATTCCTCGTAATGTACAAACGAGGATGACATATAATAATTCCTGTCTAAAGTCATGTCACATTGCAGTCTTTATTTGTGAATGTGCGACCACCAGGTGTGAACTTTAATTTTCGAATGTCATACCTGGCGTCCACGCAGTGGTAAATCAAAAGTGCAGTATTCGATAGGATTTATTACATAAAGGTCTGCGTACTTTTATACAGGATGTACTTAATTCCCTTTACAGATTTGGAGGGCATGTAGTGCAGACCAAGACGGTTACTGCGTCCTTTTATACAGGAGGTACTTAATTCCCTTTACAGATTTGCTGGAGATGTAGTGCAGACCAAGACGGTTAAGTTTGGCATGGGAACTCATGTACAGAAGCGTACCGTTTTCCAGTTACACGTAAAATACCACAACACACGGTGCTTTCTGATTCCTACCACGTTATGTCTGAGTCCACTTACAAGTAGGCCTCGATGTGACAACCACTGACGTTAACACAAATACGGTGTCTCCATACCATATTCCGCTACACATGATCACCAATCTCTGGTCCTCCAGCATTCGCCGCAGCCATAATCCGCGCCAGTATGTCGTCTTCGGATGCCGCTGGAGTCAAGAGCCATGAAGGATTTCATATTGTTCCATAGGTAGTAATCTAATTGGGAGAAGACGGGAGAAAACGCAAACCAAGCAATCGGGCCACCACGACCCACCCATTGTTATCCATGTCTTTGATTCAGATGATTTCAGACAGCACGTGAATAATGAATCTTGCTGGAACCACATGTTTTGACGTATATGAAGTGGCATATTCTCCCGGGACCATCCAGTACTCCATCAAGGACTCGTAAGTACGCAGCATCCGTGAGATGGGGAGGAAGAAGGTATGGCCGGGTCACACGTGCACCTGGGAATCCGGCCCAAACATTCAGGGATCACGCAGCATGTGCGTATTTATCAGTCCACACACATCTTTTGTGAGAACCGAGAACATCATACTGGTGAACTTAGCTTCATCTATGAGAAGGATCCGCAGTGGCAAGTCGGGCTCGTCCACAGAACGGTGCGAGAACCATCTACAGAAGTGGGCTCGTGTCGCAAACTGCTGTGGCTGCGTTGCCTGTACCTTCTAGATGTGATGCGGGTGTAGCTGTTGCTCATGCAGAACACGCCAGACAGTTTGGTGATCCACATTCAGTCTACCTGCTATGTTTCCGTTACTCGTCGTAGTGTCCTCTTCCAATGCATGGAGTGCAGCCTCTTCAGACTGGGGTGCGCTGCGCCGTGGAGTCCCACCGTCGGCCCTGCTGGTGGTTAATGTACCAGTCTCCGAGGCCCGCTGGTCACTGTAGCAAATACGAAGTGCGAAGGTGTCTGGTGGTGTGGTAAACGCTCCGCATACAACTGACCAGCTGCCCTCCAATTGCTCCGAGATTCGCAGTACAATAGCATCACGTCGTCGTATTTTCCAAACGTGTAGTTCGCCATGGACAACATCAATACACCAGAAGTGTGTAATTCGGTACTGTAATGACTCGTTACTGCTCTGTAGTAGTATAGTATGAGCAAAGAGCACAAACACAACAGGAGCTACAATCCTCTCTGTATGAGTAAGTCTGCTTCTGTGGCCATGCGGTTCTAGGTGATTCAGTCCGGAAGCTCGTTGCTGCTATGGTCGCAGGTTCGAATCCTGCCTCGCGCATGGATGTGTGTTATGTCCTAGGGTTAGTTAGGTTTAAGTAGTTCTAAAATCTAGGGGACTGATGACCTTAGATGTTCAATCCTGTAGTGCTGAGAGCCATTTGAACCATGTTTGGACTGATGGCCTCAGGTGTTAAGTCCCATAGTGCTTAGAGCTATTTGAACCATTTGTATGAGCAAGCTCACACACTTATCTGAGCTGCTCAGAGACTCAGTTGAATGGCATATAAACAAAGCTGTATTGGTCATAAGGCATCAGGTGACATGCGATAACACTGTAGTCAGTCGCGCCGAAAATGTGGAAGATTTGACCGTGTATTGGACTGTTCTGCGTGTGGCATGAGAATGATATGTTTCCGGGCATGAGTTTCTACTCTAAAGTAAACCGCTTTGGTCCCCACTACAAATTCTCAGTATATGTAAAGGAAATTTTATTACATCCTGTATAGAGGAGGAAACACGTTTATTTTGCATTTGATATGTAAAACAAACGTGGTTGACACGAGGACGATGTCCTGTTAAGAGGGACGGACACGAATTGAGACACTTCATTATGTAAACGGCACAACTGTTTATGTCGGGATCGTAAATAAATACATATAAAATTAGTCCAGGCGAAAATGCCATTCTAGAATACTGCTGGATTATGGACGCGACAGAGGGGAAAACTGGCGGTGCGGGGGAAGGGGGGAAGCAGAGGCAGAACCGAAGCAGAATGTACAAGATGATGCAGAAGATGCTGGGTGTAACAGTTGAATACACATGAAAATATCAGCACAATAAATGGAGAAATGGGACTCAGAATCAAACCAGACGAAAGACTGATGACTATAAAAGAAGTCAGCTGAAAGTGCTGTAATCGTTAATTTTATTACAAAGAAAAATATAAATGCTTCAAGTTTCACTCTGGGTATTTTTCATTAATTTAGTAAAAGCCCTCCGTAGAACCCTGTGCCAGCTCGTAAATAACCTTAGTCTTCTCGATGTGAATAGTCATTGTAGCAGAGCACGTAATGTTTTGTGCGGTGAACAAGGAACAGCCTGCAGGCTGGCGCCCCGCCACGCACGTATGAGAGTCTCCGTTCCCAAGTTTCCCTTGCAAGCCGCTCGCCAAACCCACAAACCGCGCTGAAATATTAATAGGCGAGTCCCCCGTCGCTGGTAACTTGACTGCTGCGCGACTTCTGCAACCGGAATTCTCCTTTCCGTTCCGGCATACCACAGGAAAACGTTAATATTGAAGCTTCGAAACGTCAAATGTAACATTTAGGCGACCTCTACAAGGGTGTTGGCAGGATGCATGCGGTCGCTGAACTACATTTTCGTCTGACTAGGCAATGTTGCTGACAGTCGAGAGCAGAAACGCTCTGCCTCCTCCTTTTCATCTTTGTTTATTTTCATTTTCAACGGCCGTCTTGTTGACAGAAATTTGTCTCTTTAACGAGCACACCTCCAACAACATTTCATGTTTAACTGTAGACACTGTAACTAAAAAATTTGACTTTTCAAAGAGAAACGGTAACACAAAACTCACAACGGCCTCGTAAAACAGCTTCAAGATGTTCTCCTGTGGGGGATCTCGAAATGAAATCTGTTTTCGTCTGTGTAGTTGAAATGCTGGCTAAAGTATGGTAGTTTTTTCTCGGCGCTAAACTGATCAACTTTCTGATCCGGTTCCCAATGACGTCTTAGGTTCCGTTGAAGAATGTAAAATAGTAAAACTGCCACCTACTCCCAATCAACATAAATCTTGTTTCAGAAGACGACGTTCTGTGGAAGACAAATATACGACAAAAAAAGGTGCTAAAATTTCGTTGAAGTCCCACAATATTCTGTAACGCCTAAATCGATGCATCGAAGCCACAGGGAAGAATATCTGGGGCACATGGTCCCAGTAAGTCGTCCATCCTCCCTTTGCAGATAGCTGTCATCAGGTCACCTAAGAAACAAAGTCAGTTCCTATGGTCTGCAGGGGAATAATCCACAACCATGATGCTGTACGGTCACCAGCAGGAGCCAAACGTTTCGCTAGTGAGACGTAATTTTTTATGTATCACTAAATAATTTAGTCTGCAGACGATCCGCAACAACGTCCTCCTTGGACCATTATTATATGGGTTCTAGCCATAGGCTGTAAACTACACAGATCCGGATTGATTCACAATTTCCCGAGCTAACACAGCCACGAAGAAAACGAAAATTCTGGAGGGTCATCATTTCACTACACGCTGTGGGTAGACTTAGTTTCTAAACCGCTATTCGCGTATGATAATATGGTTCAAATAGGGTATGGATTTTTGTTTTAGCCGGCCGCTTTGGCCGAGCGGTTCTAGGCGCCTCAGTGTGGAACCGCGCGACCGCTACGGTCGCAGGTTCGAATCCTGCCTCGGGCATGGATGTGTGTGACGTCCTTAGGTTAGCTAGGTTTAAGTAGTTCTAAGTTCTAGGGGACTGCTGACCTCAGATGTTAAGTCCCATAGTGCTCAGAGCTATGTGAACAATTTTTTTTAATCTCCGTATTCCTCACCTCATCCCGTGTCTTCAAAGGGTCGTCGCGTTATTCTGGATTTACCACAGTTAGTGATAGATAGTGGTGGAATGCCCTTTGTGTCACCACCTCCCTACCCGCACACCCTTCTCTCGGAAAGGTGATCCGAAGACAGCTGTCTGGAAACGAATGATGGATGACTTATTGGGACCAAGTACCTGTGTATCACAAGTTATCACAAGTGATAGTCTGAGAACGTTTCTGAAATGTTTGTGCACCTTGTAAAGGACGCCGGATGTGGATACCAGCCCGGTATTCACCTAGTCCTATATGGGAAACCGCCTAAAAACACGTCCAGGTTGACCGGCACACAGGCTCTCGTCTGTAATACATCAGGCTGGCATACCTCTCCTCTCACGAGTTAGGTACTAACAGGCGTGGCTGTGTGTGGGTTGCATCGGATATGATTAATGCAAAATATTTCCAATTCTAGGTTTTGGTAAAGCGAAACATGTGTGGAATACGTAGTCAGGTGCGACTGCCCTTCTTTCCAAACTACGCTGAAGTAATCCTTGCTGGACTTCTCATTTACAAGAGGAAAGATATCTCCAGAACAATTAACGTCTGTTGGCGCTGTTCTTAGGAACCTGTAACGTTAACTGAACAATGAATTGTAGTACGACGGAAACGAAAGACTCTCGTATCAGAAACCTTCCACTCTAAAGGTAAGGTTCTCTGTTTCGAAAATTCCTGGCATATTTTCCCTGAAAAAATTTATAAGTACTGCTAGAATTGTCCCTGTGGAGGTACGGCACATGGATAGCTCAGACGGGACGAGCTCTGTCAGCAAAAGGCAAGTGTCCAGGTTCGATAGCTGGTTCAACACAAATTGTTCTATGAGCCAGGAAGTTTCAAAACACCACCCACTCCCTTGAAGTTTCCTCATACAAGTTTGTTTTGTCTTCGGTGTGATGAGAGCTTATGTCAAGACACACCATTAGGTTCTAAACACACAGATATTAATTACTCGTGATTGTCACAGTTTATCAGACTGAGAGCCTTATATTAGAAGTAGAAAATGGCCGCAAGACGGCTCTGAGAGTTACTGTACAATTAGAACTACGTAAACAGTTAATCTAGCAGCATGAAGTACCAGTTATCAGAATGCTTCCACGCCTCATCTCGTGTCTTCATAGGGTCGGCGCGTTATTCTGGATTTGACATAGTGATAGAGAGTGGCGGGATGCCCTTTGTGTCACCACCTCCCTCCCCTCACACCCCTCTCTCGAATTGGTGGAAGAAATGCTAGAGATGGCTTCTTTTCTCAGGACTGACAGTGGCCACTGTGGGTTGATGCGGCACGCAGCTACTGCAGGCAACAGCGGGGGTGGCTCCCACCGGAACAGAATAGCAACACCGTGAACACACACACACACACACACACACACACACACACACACACACACACACCAGCTGATGGCAGCGACCACACGCAGGCTCCAACCGTCCAGGCTGTCTTCTCTGAGACTTCAGCTTAAACTGCGAGCTACTCAAGCTCGTAACACCTAAGGCTACACACGTGTTATTCGCTGAGATAAAAGTGACCGTTATTTGCTGCATTGCAGTAGAGAAGGGGCCATCACCATCTTGGAATACTGCTCAAGAATTTTAACGAAGTTTTAATTGTAGTGTTCCATTTCAATACCTTTCGCTGTATATTAAGTAGTTGTTATGTCTCAGAATTCAGTGCAAAACTGACGTTGCCCACTGCCATTACTGACTTCACATATCTCTCACCCTTACAAACCTATTTACTACAAACGTAGTAGGGAACAGCTACAAGCAGCGAGCCTGTTGGTGTCAATTCGCCAAACTAGACGTCGTAAGTGGATCTAAAGCTTCTCCAAAGAGCATTGACCTGTTACACCAGTAACCTATTGCAGTATGCATGATGTTATTTTTACGTATCTCACTCAGTCACTTTAATTGTATTAGATATTGATGGAACACGAGTATCTTTTCATAGCTTTCTCTTTTGCATTTTGTGGACGTTAATGACGAACATCAGTAGACAACATGTACTATGTTTTATTGTGAGGTTAGTTAGGCTCGAATTGTCCCATGAAGTTGAGGGTCGTCTTCCATCGTTGTAGTTAAGTGCCCCACTCAATTTCCATGCTTTATTTGGAATAGCTGTGTTATTGTAAGAAGTTTTGCCATGCGATAGGCCAATCCTACACGGCACAGATAAACGTGAGGGCGATGTGGGGATCTGTGCGAAGTGATGGTATGAGCTTTTACAACACCGAAAATAAAATAATGACAACATGGAAGTGCCAGTGGTTTATGTATAATGCGCGACCGATCGTCTATAACTATTATTGAGTTTTGCTGATAACCAAATATCTAAAACGACGTCCGACTGCCAAACAATTGTCGTGACCATTATCAGAAGAGGACACTTTAGTAATACTTTATCGCGTTGAGAAAAAAGTCGCATTATTAGCAACTGAGTCGAATGCTTATTGTTCCATAGCGTCATGACATAAACAGAAAGAAGAGAGAGCGTTACAGGATGACGATCCAGTTATTGCAGAAGTGCAGTGACAACTCTCAACAAGAAAGGTAATATACCGCCACTCCTATCTCCTTTTTACTGACATGTATTGATTTGATTTAATTAATTATGTAATAATCATTTATGATTACGGTATCTATATCGTTTTCAATTCCAGTATATCTTATATGTGTACCGTAGATGTTATTTCTTAAAGACGTTGAATGGCCGTTTACGTACATTTGTCGGTACATGCTTGTCAGTTAATTATCCTGCCGCTAGCACCACACTCCTCTGCACACTCTCCTATCTTTTGTCCCTTTTGTTCTCTTTCTCTGTTGAGGCATATCGTCTAGAATCATCATGATCACCATGTTTGTAAATCACATATTGGTGTTCACTATGTATACGAATGTCGCTATTACATACAACTCTTCCTTTTAAAAAATCTGTTTCCTCATTACTTCTCTCCCATCCCTCCCTTTTTTCATGTTGTACTACATTACATAACAATCTGTCTGTGTCTACTCTAATACAAATTTTGGATTACGCCTTTCTTGCTGGAACATTACCGTTCGTTGGTTATGGCCGCCACACGACGCTTTTTTCTCGTGTAGCCCCATAAAAGTGGAACAGCGGCACCATTCACTTGAATGGTGACTCCAGTGTGCAAAGGTATTAGCAAGAACGTTACTCTGTTAGATCGACATGACTGATCTTCTGCGAATATCTGTACTGTGAAAATGTTTCTGGATAATGTTTATGAACCTTAACAGTAATTCGAAGTGGAAAGCAAATTATCAGTCATGGTTTCGAATAATAGATTCTGCAGATATAGGTAATTCAGAGTACAATTATTTAGTTTTTTGGTTCTTGCATAATTCACAGCGCACGTTTCAGATGATGTATTATGATGGAACTTGTTGATGCAAATTACGCAGTCACGTATAGGTGTACAGTTAATTGAGTAAACCTGTGTTTCCCTTTCATAGTAAATATTTTAGGATTCCAGAGTGGCTTCATGGTCGAAACGCTGAAAGTGTCATGTGCAGCCAAAGTGATTGGAAGAAGTAAAGTACTATTCAGTTAGTAGAAATGTTAAGGAGGTAGCTGGTTAGGGAGTTCCTTGACATGAGCCAATTTTAAGGGCTTTTATGCCTTTGGACATAAAACACTTTCAGTGTCCTTTTCTTTCATGTTCACCCGCAATAGAGCTGATTAGAGTTCACATAGGTGGTGAGAAACTTCTAATGCAGAAAACCATACTAGTAATTTTCTAGACGATTCAAGACAATAGCTGTTTAGACTTTATTCTTTTAGAAGGAGGGGGGAGGGGAGAAGGGACACTATTTTCTGACTAGTTTGATACTGCTCGTCACAAATTTGTCTCCTGTGACATTATCTCCATTCCAGAATATCAATAACGCCCAAGATCCTCAATTATGTGATGGATATACACTGAGGTACCAAAAGTCATGTGAGGAGGTTTATGTGAAATGGTTTCCGACGTGATTGTTGCCGCACGACGGGAATTAACAGACTTTGAACGCGGAATGATAGTTCGAGATAGACACAAAGGACATTTCAATTGAGAAATCGTTAGGGAATTCAATGTTCCGAGATCCATAGTGACAAGAATGTGCCGAGAATACCCCATTTCGGGCATTACGCTCACCACGGACAACGCAACGACCGACGGCCTTGACGTAACGACCGAGAACAGCGGCGTTCGCGTAATGTTATCAGGCTAACAGAAAAGCAACATAACACGAAATAATGGCAGAAATCAATGTGAGAAGTATGACGAACGTATGTGTTACGACAGTGCGGTGAAATTTGACGTTAATGGCTATGGCGGCAGATGACCGACGCGAGTGTTTTTACTAACAGCACGATATCGCCTGTAGCGCCTCTCCTGGGCTCGTGACCGTAACGGTTGAACTCTAGCCGACTGAAAGCAATGATAGGGTCACACGAGTCTAGATTTCAGTTGGTATGGGCCCATACTAGGGTTCGAGTGTGCTGCAGACTCCTCGAAGCCAGGGACCCAAAAGTGGTCAACAAGGCACAGTGCAGTCTGGTGGTGGATCCGTAATGGTGTGGGCTGTATTTACATGGAATGGACTGTGTCCTCTGGTTAATTGAACCGATCATTGACTGGATGTGGTTACGTTCGGCTACTTGGATACCACTTCCAGCCATGTTCCCAAACAACGGTGGAAGTTTCGTTGATGACAATGCGCCACGCCACCGGTTCAAAATGGCTCTGTGCACTATGGGCCTTAACTTCTCAGGTCATCAGGGCCCTAGAACTTAGAACTACTTAAACCTAACTAACCTAAGGACATCACACACATCCATGCCCGAGGCAGGATTCGAACCTGCGACCATAGCGGTCGCGCGGTTCCAGACTGTAGCGCCTAGAACCGCTCGGCCACACCGGCCGGCCACTCCACCGGACCTCAGTACTATGCGACTGGTTTGAAGAACATTTTGCACATTTACAGCGAATGATCTGGTCGCCCAGAACACCTGAGATGAATACCATCGAGCATTTATGTGACCAAATCGAGAGGTCAGTTCATCCACAAAATCCTGCGCTAGTAACACTTCCATAATTATGGACAGCTGCAGAGGCAGCATGGTTCAATATTTCTGCACGAGACCTCCAGTGACTAGTTGAGTCCATGCCACGTCGAGACGCTACACCACGCCGGGCAAGAGGAGCTCCGAAATGATATTTGGAGGTATGACTTTTGTGCCTTCAGTATATTCCAGTTTCAATGCTCCCCTACAATCATTGCTCTCTACAGTTCGATGGAAGTCTTTATCTGATGTCTTAATACACGTCCTGCCTTCTAATTGGCCTTTACTACATATTCTCTATCTTGTGGAATCTGCAAAGTCCCTCATTTGTAATCATTTCACGTAATTTATGGCATTTTTCTCTGCTATTACATCGAAAGTACATCGATTTTTCTATTTCCCAGTTTTCCCACAGTCGATGATTTACCTCCATTGAGTTCTGTGCTCCAAAAATACTTCCTTGGATATGTCTTTCATGAATTAAGGAATATAATTCACTTTCTGTACTAGATGTAGTTTAACATACCTACTAAAGCATATGAATGTAAAATAAGTAGAATGCCTGGTTAAATGTAAGAGAGGGCCAGATTAAATAAATAAATAAATACATTTGGTAATATGAGATCACTTTTGTCGAGTAATCTTGTCACTGACTGTGTATCCACATTGCGGGCAGTGCTTTAGATCCGTAATCGAATAGTTACCAGAACTGTGTCACTATCTCGTTGAGAAGGTTACGTCAGATTTTTTTAGTTGGTCGTCTGAAGCACATTGGAGATCTCCTTTTTACTCTGTGTTTATCATCAAAGTTAAGTTGGAACGTATGAATAATTAATTTGACCTGATATCGAGACGCCTTGGACCTGCCTTTAGCGCGAGCACATGGGTCGTCGCCGGGTGCAGCTCTCAGAGACGCCTGCATAATGGAGCAAGTAGCGCGTAGCGAGTAGCGCCTAGCGGGTAGCATATAGCGGCAAGCGGAAGGAGCAGCGCCCCAGCGACTCGGCGCGTAGGTGGTGCTGCCTCAGAGGCCACTAACAGCCAACCACACAGCTGTTTGTGCCACCGGCTTCCTCACTTTATGCCGCCTTCTGCAGCCGTTTCTGTTTTCAGCACGCTAGGAAGAAGGCCATTAGCGTCAATTGTTTCCCGAGTCACCCACTCAAGTGAGAAATAACACGGTACATATCCGTGCTGCAAGGCGACATTGCTGGTGGAATCACTGGATTCCCAGAGGCTGACCTCATTCTACGGATGAGGTGAAATCCAATGCCTGTTTTCAAAATACATTAACAAAATGATATTTTGCTGTGGACTCCACGAACGTCATTTCAAAACTAACGTACCTAATTTTAATCTAATCACATGTTGCTTTTTGTTTGACATTACTTCATTCTGCATATTCTCATTGCTTTCCAATGATGGCTTCCAAACTTTGGTGAAATTATACAGTTTCATCTAATCTTTGTTCAGCTGGCATATGGATTGGCTAAGGGCGACAGAATGCTCTTCCAGAGGTGAATAAGGGTGTTGTCTAAAGCGCTGTTTTGCTTTTACGAATAAAACAAAGTCTCGTCAATCAATATCAAGATTGGGGGTACACTATGTAAGACTTTCCAGTCACATTTGCGCAACTTTCCAGTTACGAAATAGACGTTATGGAAACGTACTTTGCCATGGACAGTCAACGACCGGCTTGGAGTAACTACAGTCGGGTTTGGTTTATTGAATTAATGAAGGATAATGCACCTGCAACTTTCGGTCTCGACTCGAATTGTCTTTAATTACCAATTTAAAAGGTAGAGTAAATGATTTTTACTATAACTCCAACTCATAATTTAAATTTAATCTGCCGGCCTGTGTGGACGAGTGGTTCTAGGCGCTTCAGTCTGTAACCGCGCAACCGACACGGTCGCAGGTTCGAATCCTACCTCGGGCATGGATGTGTGTGATGTCCTTAGGTTAGTTAGGTTTAAGTAATTCTAAGTTCTAGGGGACTGATGACCTCAGATGTTAAGTCCCATTTTGAACCATAAATAGAATCTGACGACAACTATACCAAATCTGTGTAGACTTAGCGTAGTTGTTAATGAAGAGATTAAACTTAAAAATGAATTTGAATTTGCTGACTGAACTACGCGCTGGAAATGGGATCTTTCGAGGGTGATTTTCTCTGTGGCATGACTGTCATGTATTTTATAGAAATGTAGCAATATACCTCATACCCAGAAAGAGACGTTTAATTACTTATGAGAGCGATGTACAAAGAACAATCTGTTGCTAAAAGGCGAGATTGTGATCACGGGAAAGATTGCCCGAGGATTCCGGAACATTAGGCAGAACATGTATAAGACCAGTGACCACAGTTTCGAAAAAATAATATATTGAGATCAAAATAACCAAAACATTGGGAGTTCCAATCAGAAGTTTTTAAAAAAATGGGACGTGGCTAATACTCGTAGCTAAAGATACATAATGTGAGGTTAGAAGAACTACAGCTGCAGCCCTCACATCATCGTGTGTTAACTGTAATTACAAAAGACACACAGATAACACACTGGAGAGGGTATAAGATGCTATGAACATAGAAAATGGAAGCAAGAACATCCATGTGGGTCTTAATAGGCGTCGAATTACCAATTGGCCATTATACACGGTAATATTCAAGTGCAGGACTCGCGAAAGCCCACCAATCTAACTTCCGTAACCATAGTACTGCCAAATTATGGATTTATCTTGGCTGATAAAAGACGATTAAGATAATCGCTAGACTTGCGATACTTGCAGTAGTTCCTCTACTTAACCTCAAGTACTAGCTGTAAAGTGGTGACGAGTCTGAAATGCGTTTAGGATGAAGGTCTTTCAAAACACAAACAAGAATAATGAAGTTTTCCGTGAGCAAATGCTCAGCCCACAACGTGGCCTACCTCATGAGCTCGGAGAAATTCTTCTGTCTTCTAAAGTCAGGAACCGAGTGACTGCTGACACTAAGTGTTTACCTGTTGTTCCCAGCAACGAAAGATAACATCACGTTCCTGGCCAACCTCTCCGAGCAAAACAAAAGTTGCGCGGGCATCGCTGTGGCCCAAAGACTTCCCTGAGCCAGTTATATCGATAGTGTGAGGGTACGTCTCAACGGAACTTTCGTCCGCTGAAACATTGAAAGGAAAGACACAGAAGTTTGTACCCGTATATGCAGTCACATTTCAAACTTCAGTGATGTTTCGACCACATGGGGTGGAAAATTGACATCTTCACCAATTCTACTGTGATTTCAAGCTTATCTCCATATTTCATCCATGGCGACGATTAGATTGATCGTGAAATCTTTGTTTTATAAGGTTGCAAACTCTAGGCTTTTGCACCTGTGTTCAGTACTGAAGCAGTAAGGGAGGCACAACGCAGAAATTTATGTCTTGTTCAACTTCTTCGTCAAAATATTGATTACTGATTACAAGTTATATAGGTCATCTGAGCTCAGTTCGAAGCGAGACTCATCACTGACGACAACTCTACTCCAGTCAATGAGACTCCGATCTCCAGACGTGTCTGGAGGCGCTCCAGACAGCGGTGGAATACCAACTTGTCTGTCACCTATCATTTGGCCAGACAACCAGGAGTGATGGTCTGAGCTGCCATTTCTTTTCAAAGTTGGACCTCTTTGGTTCTCATCCTCGGCATTCTTATAGCACAATGGAACGACAGCGATGTTCTATGGCCCATTTTGTTGGTCTTCATGGCAAGCATCGTGGACTTGGCGAGAATTTCTGCTCTTTTTCTTCGTGCTTTCCAAACGCTATCTTGGCCTGATCTCTCCCCAACTCAAAACGTTTAGAGTATTATGGGGAAAACCCTCCAACAATCTCGTACAGAATTTGACATGATATCCCACAGGAGAACATTTAACAACTCTGTCAGGCAGTGCCAAGACGAATAACTGCTTGCATAACAGCCAGTGGTGGGCCAACGTGTTAATGACTTGCTCAATTTGTGAAGCTCTTTGTCTTGCATAAATGTTCCAGTTTTTCGGAAATTTTCAAAGCGGAGCGACACAGCTGTGTGTAAAGTATCATTTATCATATCTTAAAATTCTTCTTATCCTTTGCTACCTTAGTGTTGACAAATGCCGAAATAAGTACAATGGCACTGAATTCTCAGCGCGCCACAGGAAACAAAAGAAGTTTAATTTCCTTGTCCACTGAGCGCAATGCACTTTCCAAAAGATGCTTTATGACTTGATGTGCCATTTGATGGAAGCTCTACATTATTTCTTTCCATCCAATTAATAATAGAGTCCTTTCTCCATCTGGTAGATGGATTTCGTGATATTGGATTCATTACCGTGTGATATGGACCTTGATCTCAATCAGCACCAGATATGTTTGGCCAATTTTCGAGAACGCTTTTAAACTACTTTTCGTAGCGCCTAGCAGTCTTGTCAGAATGATAATATGCATCCCATTATTCCCCAATCAAAAATAAGCCAGCATTTTGCACAATGCGGCACATTATAATCCTTTCCTCAGGGAAAAAAACTGTTTTTGAATTCCTCAGTACCAGACATTCCATTCCAAATATTGCACCACACCAATTCTCACCAGTGTAATATAATTCCGTCCAGTGTTTCGCAAGTGTCTTATTTCCTGCTGTAACTCACATTTTTGCCTGGTACTCGGATATTTTCCACCAGTACAGAATTTATGGTGAACTTTTTGTATTTGAAGCGCAGTTTTCGAATAGCGCGCCAATGTTTCTTTTTTTAAAATTCGTATTAGTAAAGTCATCCGCTTCAGTATTCAACTTTTGAAACACGGTTGTGCTACTGAACACTGATTTTCAACATAGATGTGGTGGGTTTTTCTTCTTATGATGCCCTATGTAAACTCGTCGCTTGCAAATTTCTGTCGCCTGCCAGAACTCTCTTCGTTGATACAAGACATCGAATTTCTCTGTATCCTCTAGAAATTCGTATCACTGAACTTCCATTAGTACCGACATATTCGGAAGTTCTCTTTACTGGCGACGATACGGAACTGCTTGGGCTCTCCTCTTATTATGCTACAAAGTAACTACGTGCACAAACCAATAAAGACTGCCCCATTTCACAGAAGTACAAGCCAACTAAATTACATTACGAGGATCGTCTTACAGAAGTACACAACAAAGAATGGGATCAACATAGTCTCCTATCGGACGAGAAACACTGCAACAATGAAGTGAAACTATACTAATCAGGGATCCGGCAACTTGTCATATGCGAGCGCGCGGCACATAAAGGCGCATAAGCAAATAAAGTAAAGATATGATACTAGCGCTTTATGTAAATTTATGTGCTTAAAAATATGACATATATGCAAGGAAACAACAGCGCATGCAGGTACACGTTTCGGCACTAGGCGAACTGCAGCAAGCTACGTCCACCAATGAAGGCTGTCCTGTAAGAAGAGAACGGTTGTGTGTTTAAACCGCGCAAAGAATTTTTTTCTCTCCTAGGTACGGTATAGCTTCTATTACTCCTCAAAGTTGGCACTCACAAAAAAATGCTCGAAATGCACGTTTTCTATTAAATATTACCGTGTATATTACCCCTTTTTCAGCTAAAATGTGATATTCATACACCAAATAAGATTAGATATTTCCACGTTTCCTGCAAGGTACAACACATCGATGTTCATAATCGCATGCAACCTGAATATGAGCTCAATCATTACGAAATGGTTATGAATGCCATCTTTGCCTACACTAGTCTGCCTTTTATGTGCTCGTTGTTTCGTCAGTCATTTGTCATTTCACTTTCAAGGTAACGTCACTTCGTATGCTTCGTACATATAAGTTTTTATGTTAAGTTTATCACAAATCTAATTTCTACTAGTCCTCACTGTACTTTCGTCTTTCTTCTTTTACTCTCAATTCATGTTATGTGCTCCTTAGACTGTTCATTCCATTCAACAGACTCTGTAATTCTTTTTCACTTTCACTGTGGATATCAAAGTTATCAGCGAATCTTATCACTGATGCTCTTTCACCATAAGTTGTAATTCCACTCCTTTCCTTTCTCTTCCCTTATTGCTTTTTCGATATAGAGTTTCAGCAGTAGGGGAGAGAGATAGCATCCTTGTCTTATGCCCTTTTAAATGCGAGATTTCGTTCCATCTTGAATGGACATTGTAAATTTGTCGGAAGTTCTTATGGGGCAAAAATGCTGAGGTCATCGGTCCCTAAGCTGACACACTACTTAAAATAACTTACGCTAAGGACAAAACACACACACACACACACACACACACACACACACACACACACACACACACACACACACACACTCCCACACACACACACACACACACACACCCATGCCAGTGGGAGAATAACCTCCGACAGGGGGAGCCGCGCGAACCGTTACATGGCACCCTTGACCGCACGGCTACCATTCGGGCCTATCTCTACTGTTATACATACTGTATACTACCCGTATTTTTCTACAGCTTACTTTCATTTCTTTCTTGCACCATTTTACTTGGCCGAGCCTTTTTTTGTAAGTCAACAAGTTCTTTGACTGAGTCTTGTTTTTTCTCAAGTCCTGCTTCCATTATGCAGGAGGAATCTTCCCGTGCCTCCTCGACTTTTCCAAATATATCTCCTACCCCTGTGATTCTTGAACAGTGTATTCGCTACTACCAGATGAAGTAACTGCAAAACTCCATTAGTTTTTCTTCCTTCTTATTCCTGTTATCGAGCCCACATTCTCCTTCAACGACATTTTCATCTCCTTTCCACACACGATAGCGTTCCAATCCCCCAGTATTATTAGATTATCATTTTCCATTACACACTGAGTTACCCGTTCAATGTTCTCGGTTACCCTTTCTCTTCATCTTCTGTTCGAGATGGTGGTATGTATACCTGACATACTGTTTTTGGCACTGGCTTGCTTCCGAGTCTCGAAAAAAATCTTGTCACTAAATTCGGCGTCTGAACTACCCTAGTATTCATAACTAATCTTACTCTCATTACACCATTTTCAGCTGTAGTTGATCTTATCCCGTATTCGTCTGATGAAAAATATTTATCTTCCTTCCATTTCACTTTACTACTTCCCACTGTATCTGGAGTGAGCCTTTGCATTTCCCTTTTCAGGTTTACTAGCTTCCGTGCAACATTCACACTTCGCACAGTCTATGCTCTGATTTGTTACCTTTTTTTCCCCCTCTTGAACGCCTTCCTCTTGGCAGCCCCTCTAGAGGAATCGAATGTGGGACTAGTCCGAAACCTTTTGCCAGTGGAGAGATCAATATGACACTTTTCCGTTTAAAGCCCCCCTGTCGTTAAGATGTGTCTTTAATACAGTGGTTTCCATTTCCATTGCCTTCTGCGCCTTCGTGCCGTTGATTATTAATGATTTCCCGCCTTTCAGGGACAATTTCCCTCCAGAAGGGCAAGAGGTTGTCCTGAGCCTCCTTCAGCTCTTCTGCTCTCTTTGACAAGGCCGATAGCATAACTAGTGAGTTCGGCCGCCATTACTGATAACATTTATTCTAAATTTAAGCAGTGGCTGGTATTACAGCTAGGACCCAAGACATTTTCATTGCCATTCAAAGACGCTGTCGCTAGACCTTGAATGCGTAACTGCTGCTCAACTACCAAATAAAAATTCTGTAACTGATATTATAAGTTATTAAGGCATGCAGATTTACAGTTTCCGTGTAACTGAGTTATTGGTCAGTAATGTAACTGTGTTTCCTGAATATTTCCAATAATTTTGAAAACATTTTATTAGTAATTAAGCAGGTTGTACTACTATATTTTTTCTTCTTTTTGCTGGTGCAACTTTTTTATCTTTTCCGCTTTTATTTAAATGAGAGGCAACCATTGAGTCTAATCTTTCTCGGTGTAGTTGAGGAAATGTCTGGGTTTACGTTGCCAAAAAAGCAAGCGAACTTTCATCTGACTTGTTAAGCTATTTTCATGTCCGCAGTTTTAATCTTTACGTTATTCTCTACTATTATTTTGTCTCGAAGCCAAATCTTCAAATGTTTTCTTCTTTCTCCTTCTCCAGTTTAATTTTACCGTACGTTTTTGGTCGTATACACACCAAAGTGAGAAATCTGGGCGAAAAGTGACATTGCTCCTCTCAGTAGCCTTTGATTTCAATCTCTTGATACGTAAGACTGGTAAAATACAGGGGGAGACTGTACTCATTTTATTGGTATACCAGTTCTCTGTCCTTCTTCCTTGCTTCGGTATCCGGTATTGGAGACTTGCAGTCATATGACACATGCTCACCCGGTCCATTTCCATCTGTATTAGGTGGTCTGCTGTTCATAAGCCTATCCACTGACAGATAATTCACAGACACATGCCTTCTGTTTGCCCTTGAGAAACTGATATGTCGAATTTCACGTTAGATGACCTATTTTAGCAGTTCTTCATTCCGCTGTAATTAATAACTTACGATTTTTGTTTAATGTCAGCAGAACATCTTCATTTGTTATTCAGTCGACGGTAGTTCCACATTTCGAATATCTCCACTTTTTTCATGATTTAGGTTGTTGAAGTCCATCCTTCCATTCCGTACAACAGCACTGACCAGTTAGAGACGAAACTGAGCCCTGCACAGTATGCGATCTTGATTGGCGCTCTCGGTTGTCCTACCGAGTTAACTATCCGTAATTAGGTTCAGGTCCGCTGTTAGCTGATTGCTTATGATTTGTCAATAATTAGTCGCGGCTGCAATAATAATTACGCCAAAATGTTCACCATTTCGTGTTTAACGCAAAGTTAACTAAGGAAGAAGTGGATTATGGCTTGATAGCCAAGACCAAGAAAATACGGCAATTCCTAAGAATTGTATGAATCTTCTGTTAAAGTCACATTTATTCCGGATCACGTTTTCCTTCTTATCTGCAACGTACTAGCGCATTTGTTTGTTCCGCTCGCACAACTAACTCTATGGCATTGTAACTTCGTTGGTAGAAGAGTTCAGAAATACTTAACGATGAGGAGAATGATAGAGAAATTCGTTCAGATCTTTAGGATTTGCAACTTACTTACGCGAGTATTTGAATCAAACTCTTTACTTGACAATGTTGTAGTTGTATTCACTAATCGTTTCCGACTCAACTGCGCGTCATTCTCCAGCTTGTTAAGTGTTTATTTCGAGTACAGCACGTTCACATTCCAAAATGTATACATTCGATTGACCGGCGACATAGTAAGCTGGAGGATACTCACCATTATCTGACCTAAACTATCCATATACAAATCTTTATATCTAACAAGAGGTTTCTGATTCACCTTAGAATTTAAGAAGATTGCGTCATCGTCTCTCCCAGAATATCCTCAAGCCTTAGAATGCTGCCTAACGATTTTATATAACTGGGCATATAATTAGTTTTCCCACTTCTCCACAATTTAGGAGAATTGTTCAACAGAATAGGAAAATCTCACCATATTTCGTTTTTAAAGAGGAAGAATAATACGAATGTAGCAGGTAATGCTAATGTGAATTCCGGTACGTAGATCAGAAATTGAGTAAGATATCACGAAATGTTCTGTAAAGCCTTCATTCTATATTTATAGGCAAATGGAACGCCAGTTAACCCCCATATAAAGTAATTTGATTCGCCTGTTAGGGATAAGAATTACAAAAGGAAAAGAGTAAGCCTCATTTCATGTTCAGCGGAACAAATGAATGAATGAATGAACGAACGAACGAACAAACGAATGAATGAATGAATGGATGAATGAATAAAGTGACGAAAGAGAATGATTATTTTTTTTACAAATAGGCTTCATTATAAGATTAAGGACGTGAATAAATAGACGTGAATGACAAAATAAGGGACAATTTATGAAGTATTTTGGAAGTATAGGTACTTAGATTCATCCTGTTTCCTCAAGAATACATATACTAGTGATCATTTTTCCTACATATGCAGAAAATCTATGCCATAATTTCATACACAAATGGAAAGCTTCCTCACAAATATCCTTGGTGTTTTGGTCTTACAAATAAGGAGTTTATACCTGTGAAGCCTCAAAGAAAAGACGGTAACGAAGAGACTTAAATGCGAAACTTCCATCACGTTAACTGGATTAAGGACCACTCACCCATTTACTCTACAGTGATATAAGGAATCAACGTGAATTTGCAAGTTTACTTAAACCATAAAAAATAAAATAAAAAGCGTATGAAACTTTCGCAGTATATGCGTAAAATCTCTTGTACTGGGTTTTCTGGTAGAAGCTGTGACTTAATTAGCGACTGCAAAGCACAAATGGGCTGGGCTATTACAGATTCGTACTTCAGTGACAATCAAAGTGCAGAAATGCTTAAGTATACTGAGGAGCCAAGCGGTTACAAGCATATGCCGGTCTCACTACTTGTTGCACTGATAATTCGCAGCCCACAGGTGAAACGCTTTTGTAAAAGTCTGCACGACGAAAGGCAAAGAAGGAAATTACTTTGAAATCAAGCGGAGTGGAAATAAATTATAAAAGGTTACAGAAATGACCAGCAGTAAATGCACGATTTTAAAATGAAGTCCATAAAGAAGAAAATGAATTTTCTTAGTCACAAAGCAGTATTACAAAACGAGAAGACGCAAAGGGTTTCACAAAGGTTAAATACCTTTCCGTAAGACAGAAACAAAGTGTCAAAAGAGCCTATGCTGTGCACGTAGTGGTTTCCGACATAGAACGCTAAACAAACACATAAAAACCACAAAACGCCCAACAAACAATGACACGGTACAAAACACACAACTGAAACGGAAAATACACTGATGATAGAAAAAAAAAATTATGACCACTATACAACGCCACATTGAATGCGGCTACTGGAACACTTTGCTACAAGGGCGACTTACTGTTAGTCGCCTCTCCGTCCTCTCCGCAATTGTCCCTCGTACACTTTCCCCCGTGTCAGTTTGCTGTTTTAATTGTGATGAGTCCTGCGTAGAAACCTCACAGCTGTGGCGCCCCTCTTAGCCTGACGACGCCCCATGCGGCGGCTTGTTCGCTTGAACTTCAAACCGGCGCTCACTGACTGCCGCAGTTGGAGAAATCCTAAGGAGAGAAACACACATCAAAAAAAAAAAAAAGTTTTGCATCACCCCGGTTCCCAGAACTCTTTAAGAGAGACGTTGACTGTTCAGAGATGTCACTAAACCCGTCCAAAGATGTAAACAACCATGCATGAGCAGCGCTTATTACACGGAGAGGGTCCGACAGCTGACCTGTTCCAGTCATTCCACCAGGAAGGAGATACAGCCGCGCGGGATTAGCCGAGAGTTGTAAGGCGCTGCAGTTATGGACTGACTGCGGCTGGTCCCGGCGGAGTTTGGAGTCCTCCCTCGGGCGTGAGTGTGTGTGTGTTTGTCCTTAGGATAATTTAGGTTAAGTAGTGTGTAAGCTTAGGGACTGATGATCGCAGCAGTTAAGTCCCATAAGATTTCACACACATTTGAACATCTGAACAAGGACCTACACGGCTCGTGTTGTCCGTAGTTCAACCAATGCCTAAGCGGTCAATACTGCGGTTCGATCACGTCCGCAATGTTGCTTTGTGCCAGGAAGGGCTCTCAACAAGCGAAGTGTCCAGGCTGTGAATCGAAGGGGGGATGTTCTAACTTGGAGGAGGTACAGAGGGACTGGAACTGTCGATGACATGCGTTGCTCAGGCCGCCCGAGGCCTGCTACTACAGTAGATGACCGCTGCTTACGGATTACGGCTCTGTGGAACCCTGACAGCAACGCCAACATGATAAATAAATCTTTTCGTGCAGCTACAGGACGTCGTGTGACGACTCAAACTGTGCGCAATAGCCTGCTTATTGCACAACTTTACTCCCGACGTCCATGGTGAGGTTCATCTTTCCAACCAAGACATCATGCAGCGCGGTTCAAATGGGTCCAACAACATGCCGAATGGACCGCTCAGGATTAGCATCACGTTCTCTCTACTAATGAGTGTTGCATATACCTTCAACTAGACAATAATCGGAGACGTGTTTTGAGGTAACCCGGTCAGGCTGTGCGCCTTAGACACATTGTCCAGCGAGGGCAGCAAGGTGGAGGTTCCCTGTTGTTTTGAGATGGCATGATGTGGGGCCGACGTAACGCTGCTGCCGGTTATGTAGGGCGCCGTAACGGCTGCATGATACGTGAATGACAACCTCCGACCGATAGTGCAACCATATCGGCAGATATTAGCGAGGCATTCGTCTTCACTGACGAAAATTCGCACCCCCCATTGTGCACATCTTGTGAATGACTTCCTTCGGGATAACGACATAGATTCACTAGACCCTATCGAACATGCCTGGGATAGATTGAAAAGGGCTGTTTATGGACGACGTGACCCACCAACCACTCTGACGGATCTACGCCGAATCGCCGTTGACGAGTGCGACAATTTGGACCAACAGTGCCTCGATGAACTTGTGGATAGTATGCCATGGCGAATACAAGCATGCATCAATGCAAGAGGACGTGCTACTGGGTAATAGAGGTACAGGCGTGTACAGCAGTCTGGAACATCACCTCTGATGGTCTCGCTGTTTGGTGATACAACATGCAATGTGTGGTTTTCATGAGCGGTAAAAAGATGGAAATGACGTTTACGTTGAATTCTGTTCAAATTTTCTGTACAGGTTTCGGAACTTTCGGAACCGAGTTGATGCAGAACTTTTTTTAATGTGTATATATTCAACCCCATAGTAATGTATTAATGTCATTGCAGTAAGACTCTTTCACATAGAATAAAGTAATTTATTTTTCTCTGTGCCTATATCATGCAAAATGAGTCCAACTTAATAGAATATTTTCAGTTTTCGGCACCTAGTTTAGTAGTTCAGCAGATTGCTGTGGCAATTTCAGATCTTGTGTTATATCGCTAAGTTAGTTCTGTAGAACTGTTGTGGAGTAAATGCCTTTTCAGGTTTGTAGACATCATAATTGTTATCCTCGGAGAATTTTTCACTTTCTTCATCTGCCCACACGTTCTCTAAGTGAGCTGGATAAAATGAAACAGGCACTTCTTCTGATTATGGGACGCACTAACGGCTGAAGATTCCTTCAACCGTTGGATAAACATTTCCTGCTATTTTTAATGGTGTTTTAACGTCAGTCAAACAGAGTGACCTTCAGACCGCCTCCAAACCACAGGGATTTCAAGGTCTCTCCAAGTTTTCTCCCTGCTTGTCCACAATCCTAATAGCTCGAAGCAACTGCAGCAAACCTTCTTTGAGGTCCATGCCGTTTCCTGATCTTCCACTTTCAATTTTAAATAAGCATAGGAAGCTTTCTTCGCGAATGTTGTTACGTTTATTCTTTGCATCAGATTCAAAATCGGTTTACAAACTCATCAGAATACATTAAGATTACTTACGGTTTTATATGTAATTACTGTAAAACTACAACTTGAATTTCAATCACAATAGGGCACAAACAAAGAACAGCTCAAATGTAGAGTCAACAAACAACAGGAGTTACATCAGCCTTAAAAACAATAAGGAAAAAGACAACAGTTAGTGCTTTGTTGTGAAATATCACACAAACAGTGTTGATAACACATGTCGTTCTCAGGGTTAATTTTTAAATATTATTACAAACAATCCAAAGTGAAAATAAAAAAAATTGACATTATTTCATTATGAATAAACTGCACGTGATAGAAGAAAACTAAGGACAGTTGTGAAATCACCGTAATTTGATTAATAATACATATTTCAACCATCTGATGTCATACAAACTCGTGAGTAAGTTTAACATTTAGTGACAATAAGCAACAAAATAAGAATTTTTTAGATTTAAGTTAGAATTAACTAAAGCAAACACAAGGTTAGACAATCACAACCTGAAGTTGAGTTTTTGCCCTATAACGCCTTAACTACAGTTATCCGGCAGTTTAACCTTAACATTTGCCATAGGTTTTACGTCAGTTAAATAGTGCATTACACCTTACCAAAAATGTTTCACACTGGGTTCATAAATGTGTCGACGGAGATTTAATGATATTTGCAAGCACAAAAACTCCCAAAGTTATGAGCAGATAAATCACATGTAAGGTATATGAAAATGTTTGCAGCTATAAATAGTGAAAGTGTAAACAGAAAATTCGTCAGATATTGTAACTGCATTTCAAAATAACGTGTAAAGTATTTTCCCAACACAATTCAGAAAATACTGAAGAAATTATGAGAAGCAAAACTACCGGTTACAATGATAAGATTTGCAAGAGGTTGCAAAAGATTGCGCTTATTATTTTACAGGATGCAGTAGGAGCTCCGACAGGCGGAATAGCTGACAATAAAGATAGATAAGACGCCACGTTTGTCATTGAAAGGATAAAACACATGCAAAAACGGGAAGCATCATTTGAAAGACATTGAAAGTAGCACAATAGGATTTTCGTAACGGAAAAGAGGAACACAGATTCAGTAGAATGTCAAATATTTCGGAAGAAGATTTTCATTGATGACAGAAAGTTTGAGAATGGATGAGATACTATACTATCACAAGTATTATTACATTACTCGCATCCCGTGGACCCCACGAAGAGTGATCTCTGGGATGTGGAAAGAAGTCAAAGATTTACATTTCACATAATTTAACTGCAATAGAATGCAGTAAAATGATTTCAAATTACTAAAGACTATCCTTCAAGATAGTGGTGGTGATGCAACGAAAGGAAAACTAATGATAAATCATGCCGTTTGTATTATGTTAATTTTGTGTCTTGATCTTTCCTCGATATTATGTTCACTACCAGACCGATATAACAAACCCGACGGTAGCGGTAATTTGCGACAAACGTAAACTATGTACACCGCTTTTGACGGGGGAAAACTAAATCGGACAAGACGTGAAATTTACAGTATGTGCCACAGAATATTCGGCTATCGATTTCGAAGAACCATATCTACTTCATGTTCGTAAGCTTTCAAACACTAACTTACCAGCAAAACAAACAGGTCAGCCTGCGGAAATAAGTGCAAATACCGCACTATTGACTTGCGTACATTCGCTTGAAAACTAGGAAACGATTTTCGGAACAAGGTATTGCTAGCATAATTTGTGTAATGCACAGCTGCGCCTCATAACCAATAATGCACAACGAAATACGTACAACACTAATGAGGTTCTGAAAATTCTAAAAAATACACGTTTAGTCACGTAAAGACACAATGAAAATGGGTGAGGAGGGGGATACAGTACTGATTCCAAAATTTTTAGGAGGCACAATATTTGTAGACGTATACAGTACATGGTACGAATTATGCGCGGCACACTCGCAGCTCGAAAATAAAGCATCTATCACGATACATCAGGCGCTGACACAATGAAATATAGTGGAAAACGATATGAACAGTAAAATGTTATCAAAACGCAAAACTCCAAAAATGAACTCAATATCATTTATGTTTGAAACATAAGTCAAATGCGTTAAAATGATTGATTGGATGAGGCTACACAAACGATAAAGTCTACAGAGAGGATGGTACAGAAATAAATCCAAAAGAAGGGGCACTGTGTGCCCAATTCCATTCAACAGAAAGTAATGACAGTGATAAATGACTTGAGAAGGAGGAACGGCTACATTCATTGTCCACAAAGGAACATATATTTAAATTCACGCAGTACTTTGCTTGTGCTTCGCTGGGAGAATTGACTACGTCTGCCGTTTTACAGGGAATAGTTATTTATGGACACTGTAATCCAAGCTTCGTAATCTTTACCAACCAAAAGAAACCACCTGACACAGTTACAGTATTCACTATCAAATGAGTTTTAAATATGTAGTTCGTAACACGGTCATGCAGTAAACACAACAACAGAAAAAATGCTACGTGGTGGGAAAATCATTGAGTTCTAAAAGCAAATAACGAAAGATAATAGGACATTTAAAACAGAAAGAAAGCTGCGTCGAAATCAAGATCACAAAGTAACATAAACAAAAAAATTCCCATTAAAATGTATGAAAACGGAGTCAGTTAACATTTATGACAAATATTGTAGTAGGTAACGGAATGCGGGCTATAATGGAAAGACTGAGGGACGTCAGGTAGTGGGAGAGTACCAATTTGCAGATGGCATAAGAATTGAATAATTGGTAGCCGAAAGTACGAAAGGATCAATCTGGACTGATCGAAGCACACAGACTACGATGTGAAAGAGGGAGAATACCTTTAGTGTGATAACTAAATTTCTGCACGAACATGCTATAATATAAAAATAATTATTGACGCTGAGTATGGTCACAATAAGAAAACAAAAAGGAAACGATCGCATGTGTCAACTTCTATTAAAGCATAAACGTACAATACAAATAAATTTTTCTTCGGTAAGACGCTACTAGAAAGTTAACATATAAATGATGTCAGAAGCAAAACAAAGTTGATGGACACTTACTGTGATACAGGAAATGACCTGTGAAGAAGTAATGGATAATAGTAATATCGGCATTATATTGACGGCTTCAGAGGCCATGACAGTGTTCGGGACAAAACAGAAAACACTGCTGAAGAAAATAAACCGTGAGAGTATCAATGCGCCACAATACTAAAATTTTCCCAACAAGGGTCGATATTTATCTTTTTCTCCATTGGGTAGTTTGACTGAGGTTAAAAGAGAGACGTAGGTTTCTATCCATTTGAGCAATTTTGAAAAGTATTAACTTCGAAAACAGCGTGACTCAAGCAGCAATAACGATTGTTCAAGAATACAAATGCATAATTTCAAATAGCAGGTCACTGAAACCACAACGCTATATTTTTCAATATGTATTTAGGAATGCTGTCGAAACTTTATAATTAACAGAATCTGAATTAGTCATACACGAGTTTTAGTGCACACACGCCTCATCCACTAGCAAAATGCATGAAATCGATTTACATTTAAGATGTTTAGTAACTTTAGGTAAAATAAGGAGAAACGAATTAATTCAGACAGAGGCAGTATTTAACCAATTTTCATTACCCTGTCGGTTATTGATTACAACTGGTTTGTAATTCATTAAACAAAGTTTATAAACAACACACAAATTTTATTAAGAGCATAGAGGAACGGAGTAATGCTTTATTGCAAATGAATGTTCCATTACGTGTAATTAAACATAAATTTTATTCCCTTTCTGTTTAAGTTTGTATCCATATGAGTGGTTTGTACGTGAGCAATATAATGTGAGGCCCTTACGACAGTGGAAACATAGGACCTACTGCAGCTTCCGTCGTCTTCCTTTTTCGGCTGATTAACGAATCTTGCTCTTCGTTAATAGTTATAAACTAACTTTACACGGTTTGGAGTCTCAAAATCCAGTTTGCTTAATTCTTATGCGCAGTATTGCTACACATCCAGGCCGACATGCTATGTGGAACTATTTTTGAGTTAGCATGCAATTTGTGTCTTGCGTTCGTTTGTACTTGTTCCATATTTCCTCCTGACTTAGAAAAAGCAAGCCAATGGACAACATTAGATGTATTTATACATGTTTTTCTTTCAATATCAGAACTGTTTTATGATCAACAAGAAGTTATAAAAATTTTTAAATGTACAAGCCTGTCGTGTTTGTAAGAATGGCGCCTACTAGTAAGCTCATGTTCAGTAGTTCACAGAGCGGCTTACAGAGGTCTCTGAAGTATCGTCACAGGGCGAATATTTAGCAGCTAACTACGCTGGCGTTTTTCCTGGTCGAAGGTAATTTCACTCCATTTTTTACGTAATTATATTGTTGTTCCATTACGTTACAGCACTTCGAGGCATTTTCAGATGCAAGCAGAGCATATATGTCATGAGGTTCAAAGAATTATACTTGTTTCGAATTAACATACAACACACGCACACGCACACATTGAGATACAAGCCCATTTTACGAATAGAATGTCTATGTAGGCCATGTTACACAGTTTCCGCAAGGATGTCAATTGTTTTTGTTTTCAATGGCGGACGAAATATTCATATTATATGCAATTAAAAAAAACTTTCGATCAAGCGTGGTCGTACAAAGACTGTAGAAAAACTATAAATCTGGCCAGTCTTTGTGTAGATGTTTTGCTGACCACCGGTACAAGAGCGTTGTCAGAATTTTTTTGTTTTTTTTTCTTTTTTTTTTCTTCCAGCAACCGAGAGGTGAGAGGTGACACCTGGAGAGAAGAATATGAGTATACATCAAAGAGAATTCCAGACTGAGATCATCCAGGGTACAGCCACGGTTCAATCGGACAGACCCACAAGGCAAAAGAGAATCGCTGATGAATCTTGACACAGAAAGACTCCAATTTTCGTGTAGCTGTCTCTACGAAAAGCTTTTTACCTTTTTTCAGAGAAGTAATTCACCAACGGAGCTCACTGTACACGATTGTAAGGCAGAAATATACCACGGTCGCAGCAACAATAGCAGAGAGTACCACGGCTCGCTGTGGCTTTATCGCGTACTTACCTCTTTGTAAGGTTTTTTCTTTCGGTTTAGTTTTCGAAACAAATGTGTATACAGGTAGCTGTCCGCTATTGTCATTCACAAACTTCGAGCACTTTTAGTAATTCAAAATATACCTCTCGTTACTGCAACAAGATTCAGAAGAAAGAGTTCTGCGAGGAATGTGTAGCCACAGTTTATGGCTTACGGTAGACTGATTTATCCTCCATCTTACTTAAAAGCCCGTCGGGGTGGCCAAGCGGTTCTAGGCGCTACAGTCTGTAACCGCGAGACCGCTACAGTCGCAGGTTCGAATCCTGCATCGGGAATGGATGTGTGTGATGTCCTTAGGTTAGTTAGGTTTAAGTAGTTCTAAGTTCTAGGGGACTGATGACCTCAGCAGTTAAGTCCCATAGTGCTCAGAGCCATTTGAATCTTACTTAAGACCACTCTGCATTGTGCTACCTATCGACTGGCCTTAGCCTCACTCAAAGGGAAGTGCATCCTAGTTAGTTAACAAACTCTTTGAGCAATAACGATGCGTATTCCTCACCTATCTAGGATTCTGTATTTCTGCAATGTCTGACAGTAGGTACAAACTGAAGAAAGAAATTCATTCCCCCCACATCGCTTAATAGGATTTCTTCTATTTATTCATGTTCAACAGCGATTTACGACCGAATACCGAATTAAGCTTTAAAGCTATCTGCTTTGTCTCTTATTTGCAAGATATAGTCTCTAATTGTACTCTAATGGTTACCTGGCAATATTCAATAGTTAAATTTATCATATTCGAATACAATGACAAACTGAAAATCTTGTAATGTTATAGTGAAGAATATACTCTATAAAATGCTACAACATGGCGCAGCCCCTCCGTGTGTGTGATCTCGTACTAGCATCCGAGACGCGGTGCATCCAAAACATCTCTTACGTGTGTACGAGCAACAGTTTCTGACGAGGTAACCATTAGCAGTGCATTGTTCCGATGGTAGTTCATAACTAGCAACCGCTCACAAGCTCTGAAACAATCTACAGAGTAGACTTCAATTGCCTTTTTGGGATACTGAAGTACGCCGTGTCTATAATGACAGCGTCACGCTTCCGAGAAGGCAGCGCATCTGAGACATTATTTTAACTAAGGAAGTCGACAGTGACTCACAGTATTCATACAAGCCTACCTGTACTATCTAGCAACAGATGCAAAAAAAATCGTGGCAGCTTGCTCATAGACGGCTAGGTACTACAACTACAGCCACATCTACAACTACATCTACACGTAACTGGGATCAACTAAATGGCTCGATATACACACATCGCAAGAAAAAAAATTCCAGACGAAAATGTAATGTTTTTAAGGAGGACATCAGCCTGTGCTCAAACTGGCCACGCCATAACTCATCCCCACCCCCCACCCGAAAGGGGCATCAACTTTTTTATTTTCAAATGAGAACCCTCCTTGTTTAGTGCAGTTTCGGATTCAACGCCAAAAAATACCTCGACTCTGACTGAAACCTTTTTTTTTTTTTCGTTCGTGGCAGGTAGTGCTTTAGTGAGGGCAAGTGTTATAGCGGTTGGAAAGAATAACACACGGAAATCAGTCATAATGACGGTGAAATTCGCGGGAAATTACAGAACTCAAGCATACTGGTGAGGAGGAGACTCACTGAACACAACCTGGAGGGGAATAGAAAATTTCGTTACATTAAAAATTGCTTATTTGCCAACATTTAAATATATAACGTAAAAACTTTGTTGTGCAATGAAGTCTGAAAAATTAAATCACATTTTTGAAGTATCAACTGTTTAGAACAAAAACGTTTGTGCTTTTATCGAAAGCATGAGGTAAATTGGGTTCTTAATTGCAATAAGAGGAAAAACTTTTTTTTCGAGTATAACGCCATCTAGCACGAATGGAAAAAACATTTCCCGTGACACCCAGGAATTTTTTTGTTTAGAATCCGAATCTCCAATAAAAGTTGGGGTGTTGATTTGAAAATAAGAAGCTGACCGCCCCTTGGGGTGGGTGGGTTAATGGTGACCTCTTTTAGCGCAGGCAGACGTCCTCCATGAAAATATTAAATTTTCATGTGGATTTTTTTTAGATTTTTTTTGTTCCAAGGTAAAACGTAAACCCTCTATACACTCGCATATATGCTCTCAAATTACTGTACAGAACATGGCGAAGATTACAATATAATAATACTATCGAATTTGTTTCCCATTCTATTCCCGTACTGAGCGAAAAAAAAAATTGTATAGGCCTGTACAATTCCTAACCTTGCAAGTCTTACGTAAAGGTTTTAACTACCGCTATTAGTCACAAAATTTGTTAACTAATGTATTATTTATTTATTGTGCAACATGTTTCGAGGGAATACCTCATCATCAGGCTATATGGCATTACACAAACAACTTCACAATAAGATAATACAGATGTCTTTTAACAAATGCTGTGGTTATCCTATGGAAGAAGACAAAACCTAGTAAGAGGCAATGTCATTTTGTAAGCTGGACGGATGTTTGCATGAAAATGGTTTTCAACAGCCACTCACTTTGTTCTTATGCCGTGGTGTTTCCATTTCTGTGGCTCTCTTAGCTTTCTTGATCACTGTTCACAAATTTTCACAAATGTGCCAGTAACTTGGAAACACGAGAACAAAAACAATTCTGTAATGCAGTGGACAAGATGGCGGTCAAAATACAACTGGTTTCTATTTGACTGTCGATCTGGCGATGTATGTGGTGTTAGATGTATACATGTCTTCTGCACGTCTTGTTATCGTATTACAGATGTAGGTCGATGAAATACATTAAAAATTGAGCACCAGTTACGATATTATTGCTTTTACATATTTCTAAGCTATTGCTTGGGCTACAGTCAAAAGACTGTTATGTTATGCATCTTTTATTCTTGGAGTACTGTAGTGAAATTGGAGGAGAAATGTGAATTTTTGAAATCTGTCATTTGTGTCAGGATCTCGTTATTCCGCATGTGGCCATGGATGAATGTTTCCATTTCTTCCAAGGTGTCCATTTTCCAGATCTGTTCTACATTTTCTAGTACTTTGAGACCGTTGTCTATTGTAGCATTGTTTCCTGTTTCATTTATATGTTTCGCTGTAGTTGATTTAATCGGTTTACCAAGTCTGAAACAGTCAATGTGTTCTTTAAAGTGCGTTTTAAAATTTCTTGCGATTGGCCAATGTAATGCTTTTTGAAATGACTGCACGTAATTTCGTAAATTACTGATTTGTTCAGCTTCTCTGTAGGACGTGACATGTCATGTATTAGTTTCTTTTTTAAGTTGTTATTGGTGGCAAAGGTGATCCTGATGTCTGTTTTTTTTTAACGTCTTGTCTATTTTGTCTGATATGACACCTAATTAAGTTAACGTTATATACTTGGGTTTTTGGATTTTGAGTGAGGAAGCTGTGTCACATTGTTTGTTGTCATTTTTAGTTCTGCGTTGTTCAAATGGCTCTCAGCACTATGGGACTTAACATCTGAGGTCATAAGTCCCCTAGACTTAGAGCTACTTAAACATAACTAACCTAAGGACATCACACACATCCATTCCCGAGGCAGGAATCGAACCTGCGACCGTAGCAGCAGCGCGGTTCCGCACTGAAGCGCCTAGAACCGCAAGAGTTCTGCGTTGTGATAGTGTGTCTATTTGTTCGTGATAGCCATTATTCTGTGCAATGTATTTGATAGTGTTCATTTCTGTCTCATAGGCGGCAGGATTAAGTGGGAATGTGTGATCGGCCGGCCGAATTGGCCGAGCAGTTCTAGGCGCTACAGTGAGGAACCGTGCAACCGCTATGGTCGCATGTTCGAATCCTGCCTAGGGCATGGATGTGAGTGATGTCTTTAGGTTAGTTAGGTTTAAGTAGTTCTAAGTTCTAGGGGACTGATGACCACAGCCGTTAAGTCTCATAGTGCTCAGAGCCATTTGCACTAATTTCTGTGCTCTGTTTAAGCAGGATCTGAATGCAGCTTGTTAATGTGAGTTGGGAAGTGTGGAACATTTATTAATGACTGTGTCTGTGTATGTTCGTTTTCTGTATACATTGATACTTATGTTTTGGACTGTGTTAGTTATTGCCATGTCTAGAAAATTAATTTTGTTATCTTTCTCATGTTATATGGTGCACTGGATGTTGTTGTGTAAACTATTGTACCTGTTTAATAGAGTTTCTATTTATTGGAAACAGCGCGCCATAAGATCAAAGTGAATGACTGTTATAAAACATTTTCATGCACACATACGTCCAGCTTACAAAGTGACATAGCCTCTCACTATGTTTTGTCCTCTTCCACAGGATAACCACAACATTTATTAAAAGTCTGTTTAACATCTGTATTACCTTATTGTGAATCTGTTTGTGTAATGCCGTATAGCCTGATGAGGTATTCTCTCGAAACATGTCGCACAATAAATAAATAATACATATGTTAACAAATTTTGTGACTGGTAGCGGTAGTTAAAAACCTTTACATATTTCTTGAGGCAGTCACGGTCGAAAAATAGACAAAATGACTTCAAATTCTCGTATGTCTTATTCTCACAATGTCCACTGATGATGACCTAAAGCTTGACGTCCACTGCTAATGGCAAGAGGGGATGCCGTCTGGTTGCACTTCGGGCATCTGACGTGGTAAGGAATGTCTAGAAACCGATTAGAGACGAATGAGGAACAATTCTAGCCAGAATACGGGTTGAAAATGGGGAAATCCTCTAACATAAGCGACCTATTATTCGGGCCCGGCTCCTGAACACGAGAATCCCGGAAACGGTGAATATGGTCGGTACCTCGAGTGCTGCTGTCGCAAAAATCTAGTGGTCAAAGGTCGGCAAAACAGTGCGTAAGCCTTGGAATCCACGCTTCATCACGCGTTGAAATAGGAGGCATTACCTCTGTACAGCAGGAGTGGCAGCGTTGCGTGGCCGATCTGACGACAGAGTCCAGTGCTATTACAGCCTGAAGTGTTTCGTAGCTCACGGCTCAGCGTACATTGGTGAACATGGGGCTCCGCAGCAGACAATCCTTACGTGTTCGCATGATTACCCAGCGATAGCGGCAATTACGACTGCAGTGGAGTGCCTTGTCGAATAAAATACTTTTCTTGCCATATCAAGACGATGTCGTGTCAGAATACGCCGTCATCCATGCGAACAGAGTCTCAAAACATGCACCGCGCCACGGGCAGGGGACCGGCTGCGGTGGCCGAGCGGTTCTAGGCGCTTCAGTCCGGAGCCGCTCGGCTGCTATGGTCGCGGGTTCGAATCCTGCCTCGGACATGGATGTGTGTGATGTCTTTAGGTTAGTTAGGTTTAAGTAGTTCTAAGTTCTAGGGGACTGATGACCTCAGATGTTAAGTCCCATAGTGCTCAGAGCCATTTGAACGGGCAGGGGCTCGTGTTAGCAATATTGTACCATGGGGGACATTCATGCCCCGACGCCTAAGGTAGATTCCATTAACTTTGCTCTGCGAACTGCTGACAAGAAAGGAATAGACCTGTGTATGGTTCGACCTTGCGGTACCAAGGACAAGCCATTCCCATTCAGTTATGGATCAAGCATTTTAGCCCATTGTGAAAAAAGTATACACAGTCGACGTCAGTTGACACAAATATCAACATCTACGTGAGTTCAAATGTGACGGAAATAGTCATATACAAGGAATGAATATTTCACCTGGAAACATTTCGCTCATTAAGCACACTGTTGCGGCGGTCGTGCGCCAGTGGAACAGTGCAGGCAGAGTGCCGAGTCGAACGCAGTAACGAGCGAGTCTCATCGTTCGTTGTGAACACTATCTGCCCTCGTTAGCTGGGTGCTCAGGGTGGCGCAATGCTACGCCAAGGGGCCCAGGGTCGATTCCCGGCTGCGGCAGGAGATTTTCTCCGCTCAGGGACTGGGTGTTGTGTTGTTCTCACCATCATTTCACTCCATCTAAGATGCGCAAGTCGTCCAATGTGCTGTCGAATGCAATAAGTGCTTGCCCTCGGCGGCAGAACTTCCTAGAGCTGGGGACTCTCGGTCCACAATGCCGTACGTTCATTTCCATTGAGAACACTACCCGGAATGGCCGTCTTCTTGTGCGCTTGACCATAACAGACTGTAACGCCTTGTTCACGATTTTACTCGCCACCGGAACACTAAAGCGGCACTCGCCACATACGTTCGATTGCGTTTGGACATGTGACTGTCGTTATTTGTATTCCGATTGTCGGAATGTAACGTTTTAGTACGAGTTCTGATTCAAAACTTCCTACACTAATTATTGAGTACATATTAAAAGTCACTGTGGTGACCGCAATCTGACAGCCTGCCAGTGCAGAGGAGGAACGCAGAGTGTCATGTTTTCGGGGCGTCACTGAAAACAATTTGCCAGCTCATCTTCTAGATACAGAGATACATCCACTTTCGTTCCATGCTGGACCCACAGAGAGAAGATTTTCGAGAATATACGTACATACAGCCTGTCATAAGACCAAAGTACGTAATAAGTATATACAAGAAAAGTGAAATGTTAATGTTCCTTCCACAGATATTAAGTAAAATTGTTCTTAAAGAAGGCAAAAACTGTAAGCAATTTTCTTTTAAAGCTAAATAGAAAGGTAGACGCAGTCACGTAAAACTATATGCACTGTAGATTCATATGCACGGAAGATTTATAGGAATCAGATTTGATGCATCATTCATGTTATTTAATATTGTTAATAGCGTATACATCCACAGGTTGTATTAAAATACTCGTTCAGTGGAAAACAACAGAGCTGGTGATCAATAACTCCATCCGCTGAGAGGTTTTTAAGCGTGAAAATTGCAAGCCTTCATCGATAAACTCTTACCAATCAAACGTCCGCCTGAGACAGTGGCAAACTTGTCGACTCAGGCCTCCACCAATCACTTAGCGTCTTGGGCACTTTCGTGAAGAGAAGATCCCCAGGACCTCTTCCGCATGTTTTAGCATTTTCTCAAAACGTTCTGACGGTCTGATTGTAGTACTCGGACTATTAGCGTAACACTGAATAATCAAGCTTTGAGGTAATGAAAAGTCCCGAAATCACAATCATTTTGAGATTTGATGCTTATGTTGCCCCAGAGCCAGTGAATATTTGAAAATACTTCATGATCATCAGGATAAGCCGCTTTTTTTTCTAGGTAATCAGTCTCATGTTTGATCTGATGTGGCACACAGTAAATTCCACTCCTCTTCCAACATCTTCATCTGGAAGTAGATCACCAGTTAGTTGTTCGATATAATCCAATCTCTGTCTTATACCACAAATCTTATCGTCTACAACTGCCTCTAGTATCATGGAAGTTATGCCTTAACACATGTCAGGTCATCGTGTCCCTTCTTCTTGTCAGTGTTTTCCATATGTTGCTTTCCTCGCCGATTCGGGGGATAACCTCTTCATTGTTTATGTATCAGTCGACCTAATTTTCAACCTTCTTCTGAAGTTCAACATCTCAAACGTTTCGAATCTCTTCTTTTCCAATTTTCCCGCAGTCCATGAGTCACATTTTTTTTTTCCTCAAATCAATTTATTAACTACCAGTTTCACACAGCCAATTCACCCTCAGGTCCATAAAAAAATCAAGCCAATGTACTTAACATAGGCAATAATGAGACGTCAATAATAAAGCGTAAACCTAGTTGTTTTTAATAAAGGAAAAGCACCAGTTTGTTTTTGTACTGCAATATTGTAGAACAAAAACAAACTGGTGCTTTTAGTTTATTATAATGTTTTTCTACCAAGAACCGACGGAAGATTCTGTTAACTAGTTATCTCTTTTATGATTTTATTCACTGATACACAGGTAATAATGCACTAATAAACAACCAACACTAGATTTTTTTAAATCATGCTTGTTAGAATCATTTATTTTACTTTTATTGGCTTTTTGATGAAACTGGTAGTTAACAAAAAGACAATGACTTTTTTTTATTCCGCCAGAAGATCGTTTTAGTAATCATGACATCCCTCTAATCATTTCTGTACTTAATGAATCGAACCTGTGTTACAGAGTTCATTCTAGATACACATATCCTTCTTGTAGTTGCGATTATCACAAACTTTAAAATGTAATGGAGTACTGTGTGTAGTGGAGGCGACAAAGAATAACTTAATTCACAGAAACAACAGGATGCTGAAAAGTAGCAGTTACTGTAATAAATAATCTGCTACTAGCAATTATTTTAATAATTTCCAATAGTGCTTGGTGCCATGTGTTCGTATGCTTTCGCATCATCGCAGATCTGACCACAAATAAACGAACAGAGCAGAGGTATTGGACTTCTATGAGATATTCTATGGCTCATGAAAATAACTATCATATTGTTTGTCGAAGTGTGTACTTAATCCGGAAATAACCGTCAATAGATGAGCATATCTATAAATTATATTTATGTAGCAGTTACTTTTCGTTCAAAGTTTTTTTCTGGGGGTTTCCGGCTACCGTTGCATGTAACCTGAAAATTGATAACTGTCTACCGCACTCCAGTAGGTCGCAGGAGATCATGATACTTCCAGTGAGGACACATATCGGGCCGGCTGAAGTGGCCGAGCGGTTCTAGGCGCTACAGTCTGGAACCGCGTGACAACTACGGTCGCAGGTTCGAATCCCTCCTCGGGCATGGTTGTGTGTGACGTCATTATTGTAGTTAGGTTTAAGTAGTTGTAAGTTCTAGGCGACTGATGATCTCAGAAGTTAAGTCCCATAGTGCTCAGAGCCATTTGAACCATTTTGAACAGATATCGGATTGAGACTAGTGTTTCCGTAGTTCTACGGAGATAGCCACCGGTCATCAGGGAATTTCACCGAGTTGACAAACAACTGTATTGTTATTGCCCTGAACGTGGTCCACATGCCGCAATACATGCAGTTGTAGTTAACTTGTATGCAGTACTTAGTAGCCTGATACCTTGTGCTATAATCAAATTGGACAAGTACCAAAGAAAATAAAAGGAAGTATAATTTCCGTTATTTTCGTGTATGGTCAGAAATTTTTGTCATCAGACCACCGGTTTCAGTCTATAATGACCACCTTCAGTTCTGTTTTATAGAAACCTGTCCTAATGTACTGGAACCATCGTCAGCGGCATCGTCAAATGTTAAATATTAATGTTATTCACGACCACGTCGCAGCTTGTGAAAAAAAGTTAAATATCTGAACATACTTTTCGCAGATTTAGCGATAGGACCACAATAAAAAAAGGACACCTGAAAAATTTGAAATAAGAAAAAAATTTTCAAAATTAACTGTGACTTCACACAACCGGACTGGGTTGGTTCAAATGGCTCTGAGCACTATGGGACTTAATATCTATGGTCATCAGTCCCCTAGAACTTAGAACTACTTAAACATAACGACATCACACAACAACCAGCCATCACGAGGCAGAGAAAATCCCTGACCCTGAAGAGAAATTATTCTAAAGCCGTCGGCACACGGACTGCGCTGTCGAACGTTAAAGTTGAGCGTACAGAGTTCAACGTGCTTCAGAAAGCTCAGGAACGATGCGACTTGTGCATACGGTACGAGGGCCCCAACGTGGTATACGCGATCGCAACGCACTCCAGCGGCAGTTGAGGGATGTTTCTAGTTCGTAAATCACACTGTTTACTCAACGGTCGCGCGTAAAATTCCCACGTTAGCTCTATTAAAACGCACATTTCCTCCATCGTCCACGAAAAGGAAAGTACCATGTCCATTCAGTTCCGTTACAAGCAGTGGGGTACAAATTTGGAATACTTCTCAGCATTAGATTAACATTATTTCATCATTCCCACATTTTAGTAAAACCCAAAGGTCAGTCTTACTTGATCACCGTTCCTACCCAGTAGCAGAATCTTTGCAACATGTGAATTACGAAGCGTAAAAGAAAAAGAAGCAAAGTATCTTTATACAAGTAGCTGTCCTTTAGATTAAGCCAATCGAACAAAGTTACCCCTAAAAAAAAGAGTGAACTTATATTTACATAACATCAAATAGTATAGTACATACTTACATTAAACTAATAATGAAGTACCAGAACCTAATAAAAACGCTAATGTTAGGAAAAAATTTGGAAGGGGCAAGCCGCGAACCAGCACCTGGAACAATAACAAACTAGTGGACAGTGACACTATTTACTACGCTACACCAACAATGTACCATCATACTGATCATAGTGTGTTACGCGGTTCTGGAAACCTTAATCGTAGATATTTTACTAACTGAAATTTAATTATAACAAATTGTACCAAGAACAATGCGTTTTTGGGTAGATCTTCAGTGTGTCGCTGCCTTCAAATATCCTACTCTCATAACACGCAAGTTAAAATAATTCTTTTGTCAGCAATATGATGTTTCTCACTACTTTATTGGAACGTATCACACAGTTAACAACGAGTTTTCCGGTGATTCCCAATTTGCTGATGCTCAGAAACGGCATACATACATGTAGGCTTGAAATGAATGCCAATATGGCGCCTCCCAACTCTGTACTGAAGAGAGACGGCGTGGCGTTGTGCCATGTCATTGGTCAACGCTCAGATGTGCGCTCAGAATATCTGACATGCCAGATATTGCTCTGCGTTCGGAAAGACTCCCGAACGTGCTATTCCACGCTATGACGTCAGAAACTCGCCACGCTCAACGCTCAACGCTCGGATGCACGGTCCGTGTTCCGACGCCTTATGTCCTAGTCAGCACGTACGCTAAATGAGGGAAATCTAGCGGACAGCGTTTCGCATATGCTGGGAGTTAACTGTGCCCATGCCTGGAGAAATCAGAGGTAAAAGTGACTGACTGTTATAAACAACTGTTACAAGTAACTGGTATAAACTAATTACCGGTACGGCGAAAACTGATAATCAGATAAAACCGTTTGGCCCACCTTTTTTGTCTTGATAGATTCTTAAAGGTGACGTGACTTTACGCGAGGCAGCGATACAGCGAGCAGAGCAGAATGTGCCCTGGACTGGGAGAACTGCCGCCTTTAGAGACGACGGCCAGCTGACGGTACTGCACCTCCAGGACGCAGCAGCAGGTGTCTGGGTGGAGTGACAAAGCCGCGGCCGCAGGCGCCGGCTCGTTAGGTCGGCTGATGGCACGCAGATTGCGGCCACTTAGCGCCGGAGTCGTCTGCCCTTTTAATTACCGGCCGCCTCCCAGCCTCCGACTTAAATTGCTCGCGAATCACGTTTTAATTCGGCGTTCCCAGCTCTCTTAAGCGACGAAACAGATTCTCGAGATCATCCGATGTTGCTGTCCAATTACCTGTGCCTCAGCGGAAGCTCTCCTGAAGAAGATGTAGCGGCTCTGCTCGTATATTCTCGCCTAGAGTACTAGTCCCGCAGTGCAAAATGTTGGCAACTATTCAATTCTCTAAGCACGTTCACCGCGTACCTTAATGAGCTGGTCATCTTTAATAACTCTGAATTAAACTGCAGCATACGCTCAGTTAGGACATAGAAGGATCGAGGACACAAACACGAGGTAACACAATAAATTGCAGACATTTACTTCAAAAATGGCTCTGAGCACTATGGGATTTATCAACTGAGATCATCAGTCCCCTAGAACTTAGAACTACTTAAACCTAACTAACCTAAGGACAGCACACACGTCCATGGCAGAGGCAGGATATGAACCTGCGACCATAGCATTCGCACATATATTTAACAATTAATTACTGTAGATCTCTAAGTTCCAACAACATAAATCATGTTCTGCAGATACAACAAATGGTGCCTAGGGCTTTCCTGGCAGCCTCCTTTCACAAATACATTGAGTAATACAAGACCCGTGGATAATGTAAAACATATATATAAAATAATTAAAAACATAGTGACAACAAACGACGCGGTAAATAACGCCCCAATTTGAAACCAGAAAAATGTTTTTAAAGATCAAATGTTTCCGTAATTAAGATAAAGTACAGTTAAAAAATTTAGCAATGGTTGAAAAAAAAAACAAAGAAAGAGCTACGGGCAGAAGAGCTGTGATCCTTTAAAGGGAATTAAAATTCTTTAAGTAGAGAATTTTGAAGGAAACTTGCTTGCAAGAAATCTAAGGAAGCCAAGGTCAAGCTAATTTAAAAACGTTTTGCTCTCGTTTTAGACTCACCCCAATCACTCGATGCAAACCTGTCAAAACATTTTAAATCTTGCCGCGCTGAATAGGCGGTTACGGGAAAAATTAACGTTAGACGAAAAAGTCATCCAACATGTTAACAACTTAAAATATTACAGTAAACAAAGCAAATTAGTACATACGGTAGACAAACTGTGAAACATACGGCCGCTTTGAGAGCTCGAAATCTAGGAAACTTTACGGCAAATATCATTCACCACAGTTTCAGTCAGATAAGTGAGGCACTTGTCCTAGCGTAAATCAAACTTCTGTATGTCCACATAACGCTAACCATTTCGCGCACTCGAGTGTTGGTAGTTTCCCACCATTAAAATCTATGAGCCACATTGCGGGAAGCATCCACAATCCGCTACTACACCACTGGCCATTAAAACTGCTACACCACGAAGATGACGTGCTGTTTGTTGTTGTTGTCTTCAGTCCTGAGACTGGTTTGATGCAGCTCTCCATGCTACTCTATCCTGTGCAAGCTTCTTCGTCTCCCAGTACCTACTGCAACCTACATCCTTCTGAATCTGCTTAGTGCATTCATCTCTTGGTCTCCCTCTGCGATTTTTACCCTCCACGCTGCCCTCCAATGCTAAATTTGTGATCCCTTGATGCCTCAAAACATGTCCTACCAACCGATCCCTTCTTCTAGTCAACTTGTGCCACAAACTTCTCTTCTCCCCAATCCTATTCAATACCTCCTCATTAGTTACGTGATCTATCCACCTTATCTTCAGCATTCTTCTGTAGCACCACATTTCGAAAGCTTCAATTCTCTTCTTGTCCAAACTAGTTATCGTCCATGTTTCACTTCCATACATGGCTACACTCCAAATACTTTCAGAAACGACTTCCTGACACATAAATCTATATTCGACGTTAACAAATTTCTCTTCTTCAGAAACGCTTTCCTTGCCTTTGCCAGTCTACATTTTATATCCTTTCTACTTCGACCATCATCAGTTATTTTACTTCCTATATAGCAAAACTCCTTTACTACTTTAAGTGTCTCATTTCCTAATCTAATTCCCTCAGCATCACCCTATTTAATTTGACTACATTCCATTACCCTCGTTTTGCTTTTGTTGATGTTCATCTTATATCCTCCTTTCAAGACACTGTCCATTCCGTTCAACTGCTCTTCCAAGTCCTGTGGCGTCTGTGACAGAATTACAATGTCATCGGCGAACCTCAAAGTTTTTACTTCTTCTCCATCAATTTTAATACCTACTACGAATTTTTCTTTTGTTTCCTTTACTGCGTGCTCAATATACATATTGAATAACATCGGGGAGAGACTACAACCCTGTCTCACTCCTTTCCCAACCACTGCTTCCCTTTGATACCCCTCGACTCTTTTGACTGCCATCTGGTTTCTGTACAAATTTTAAATACCCTTTCGCTCCCTGTATTTTACCCCTGCCACCTTCAGAATTTGAAAGAGAGTATTCCAGTCAACATTGTCAAAAGCTTTCTCTAAGTCTACAAATGCTAGAAACGTACGTTTGCCTTTCCTTAATCTTTCTTCTAAGATAAATCGTAAGGTTAGTATTGCCTCACGTGTTCCAACATTTCTACGGAATCCAAACTGATCTTCCCCGAGGTCCGCTTCTACCAGTTTTTCCATTCGTCTGTAAAGAATTCGTGTTAGTATATTGCAGCTGTGACTTTTTAAACTGATAGTTCGGTAATTTTCACATCTGTCAACACCTGGTTTCTTTGGGATTGGAATTATTATATTCTTCTTGAAGTCTGAGGGTATTTCGCCTGTCTCATACATCTTGCTCACCAGCTGGTAAAGTTTTGTCATGACTGGCTCTCCCAAGGCCGTCAGTAGTTCTAATGGAATGTTGTCTACTCCGGGGGCCTTGTTTTGACTCAGGTCTTTCAGTGCTCTGTCAAACTCTTCACGTAGTATCTTATCTCCCATTTTGTCTTCATTTACATCCTCTTCCATTTCCATAATATTGTCCTCAAGTATATCGCCCTTGTATAAACCTTCTATATACTCCTTCCACCTTTCTACCTTCCCTTCTTTGCTTAGAACTGGGTTGCCATCTGAGCTTTTGATATTCATACACGTGGTTCTCTTCTCTCAAAGGTCTCTTTAATTTTCCTGTAGGCAGTATCTATCTTACCCCTAGTGAGATAAGCTTCTACATCCTTACATTTGTCCTCTAGCCATCCCTGCTTAGCCATTTTGCGCTTCCCGTCGATCTCATTTTTTCTTTTTGCCTGCTTCATTTACTGCATTTTTATATTTTCTCCTTTCATCAGTTAAATTCAATATTTCTTCTGTTACCCAAGGATTTCTAGCAGCCCTCGTCATTTTACCTACTTTATCCTCTGCTGCCTTCACTACTTCATCCCTCAGAGCTACCCATTCTTCTTCTACTGTGTTTCTTTCCGCCATTCCTGTCAATTGTTCCCTTATGCTCTCCTTGAAACTCTGTACAACCTCTGGTTCTTTCAGCTTATCCAGATCCCATGTCCTTAAATTCTCACATTTTTGCAGTTTCTTCAGTTTTAACCTACAGGTCATAACCAGTAGATTGTGGTCAGAGTCCACATCTGCCCCTGGAAATGTCCTACAATTTAAAACCTGATTTCTAAATCTCTGTCTTACCATTATATAATTTATCTGATACCTTTTAGTATCTCCAGGATTCTTCCATGTATACAACCTTCTTTTATGATTCTTGAACCAAGTGTTAGCTATGATTAAGTTATGCTCTGTGCAAAATTCTACCAGACGGCTTCCTCTTTCATTTCTTAGCCCTCATCCATAATCACCTACTATGTTTCCTTCTCTCCCTTTTCCGACTGACGAATACCGTCACCCATGACTATGAAATTTTCGTCTCCCTTCACTACCTGAATAATTTCTTCTATCTCATCATACATTTCATCAATTTCTTCATCATCTGCAGAGCTAGTTGGCATATAAACTTGTACTACTGTAGTAGGCATGGGCTTTGTGTCTATCTTGGCCACAATAATGCGTTCACTATGCTGTTTGTAGTAGCTTACCCGCATTCCTATTTTTTTTATTCATTATTAAACCTACTCCTGCATTACCCCTATCTGATTTTGTATTTATAACCCTGTATTCACCTGACCAAAAGTCTTGTTCCTCCTGCCACCGAACTTCACTAATTCCCACTATATCTAACTTTAACTTATCCATTTCCCTTTTTAAATTTTCTAACCTACCTGCCCGATTAAGGGATCTGACATTCCACGCTCCGATCCGTAGAATGCCAGTTTTCTTTCTCCTGATAACGATGTCCTCCTGAGTAGTCCACGACGGAGATCCGAATGGGGGACTATTTTACCTCCCGAATATTTTACCCAAGAGGACGCCATCATCATTTAATCATACAGTAAAGCTGCATGCCCTCGGGAAAAATTACGGCTGTAGTTTCCCCTTGCTTTCAGCCGTTCGCAGTACCAGCACAGCAAGGCCGTTTTGGTTAATGTTGCAAGGCCAGATCTGTCAATCATCCAGACTTTTGCCCCTGCAACTACTGAAAAGGCTGCTGCCCCTCTTCAGGAACCACATGTTTTTCTGGCCTCTCAACAGATACCCCTCCGTTGTGGTTGTACCTACGGTACCTCCATCTGTATCGCTGAGGCACGCAAGCCTCCCCATCAACAGCAAGGTCCATGGTTCATGGGGGGGGGATGATGTGCTACAGACGCGTAATTTAACAGACAGGAAGAAGATGCTGTGATATAGAAATTATTAGCTTTTCAGAGCATTCACACAAGGTTGGCGCCGGTGGCGACACCTACAACGTGCTGACATGAGCAAGGTTTCCAACCGATTTATCGTGCTCAGACAGAAGTTGACCAGCAAATGCCGGGTGAAAGGTTGTTGTGATGCCTCGTGTAAGGAGGAGAAATGCGTACCATCACGTTTCCGATTTTGATAAAGGTCGGATTGTAGCCTATTGCGATTGCTATGTATCGTATCGCGACATTGCTCCTCGCGTTGGTCGAGATAATACGACTGTTAGCAGAATATGGAACCGGCGGGTTCAGGAGGGTAATACAGAACGCCGTGCTGGATCACAACGGCCTCGTATCACTAGCTTTCGAGATGACAGGCATCTTATCCTCGTGGCTGTAACGGATCGTGCAGCCACGTCTCGATCCCTGAGTCAACAGATGGGGACACTTGCAAGATAAGAACCATCTGCGCGAACAGTTCTACGACGTTTGCAGCAGCATGGACTATCAGCTCGGAGACCATGGCTGCGGTTACCCTTGACGCTGCATGAGAGACAGGAGCGCTTGCGATGGTGTACTCAACGACGAACTTGGGTGCACGAATGGCGAAACGTCATTTTTCCGGATGAATGCAGGTTCTGTTTACAGCATCATGATGGTCGCATCCGTGTGTGGCGACATCGCGGTGAATGCACGTTGGAAGCGTGTATTCGTCATCGCCATACTGGCGTATCACACGGCGTGATGGTATGGGGTGCCATTGGTTACACGTCTCGGTCACCTCTTGTTCGCATAGACGGCACTTTGAACAGTGGACGGTACATTTCAGATGTATTATGACCCGTGGCTCTACCCCTTATTCGATCCCTGCGAAACCTTACATTTTAACAAGATAATGCAAGACGCCATGTTGCAGGTCCTGTACGGGCCTTTCTGAATACAGAAAATGTTCGACTACTGCCCTGGCCAGCACATTCTCCAGATCTCTCACCAATTGAAAACGTCTGGTCAATGGTGACCGAGCAACTGGCTCGTCACAATTCGGCAGTCACTACTCTTGAACTGTGGTATCGTGTTGAAGCTGCATGGGCAACTGTACCTGTACACGCCATCCAAGCTCTGTTTGACACAATGCCCAGGAGTATAAAGGCCGTTATTTCGGCCAGAGGTGGTTGTTCTGAGTACTAATTCCTCACGATCTATGTACCCAAATTGCTTGAAAATGTAATAACATGTCATTTCTAGTATAATATATTTGTCCAATGAATACTCGTTTATCATCTGCATTTCTTGTTGGTGTAGCAATTTTAATGGCCAGTAGTGTATTTCTATCTCAGTTGATACGTCAATTCTGTTTATTTTGTACATAAGAGAAACTATCATTCTTCCGTTCCACGGGCCATCCACAACTGTAACTCTTTGTCAACAATAAAATCCACTACAGTTGTAAAAGTTATTTACTTCTAAAAGGGAAAAAGCACAACCAGTTTCAGAACATATGACCCATCATCAGGTGAATGTGCAAAACTTTCATAAGAATAACCACCTATTCACTTGGTCGAGATAAACAAAGGTAAACAGAAAACACCTGTACGTACATTCAAATGTGAGTCCATAAAGGATGCATAACTGAGATTAAAATAAGTTTAAATACGATAAAATACTGCATCCCTAGTACATGACATGCAATAGAATAGCCTTTCAATCCTAGATCTGCAAGAAAGTCTCTCGCAGAGGACCTACATAAAAGGGTGAAGGACCCCAATTAGAAGAGCGACAACAACCCTTAAATAAAGTAAAATATAAGGAATTAACTGGCTGACATCCGAAATCCCCCGTTACAAAACTTTCAACGGTCCAGGCTTAGGGGCACGCCACTGAAACGTCCAAAAAAGGTGTAGTGTATACTGTGCACCTGCAGTTATGTAACCCCTTGAGTAAAGTTTGCGGCTCCTCAATGTTTCAGAGACCTCCATCTCAACAGTACGACACACAACCCAAAGTTGAAATGCTGGCTGTGACGGCCGTACACCCGTAACGAATTCTGGAACTGAATTTCCATTTTCATTTTTAACCACATATGTTTCACCTATTTGTTTTCGGCATCTTTGTGGCCTGTAAATATAAATAAATAAAAGAAGTAATTGTTCGCTAAACTCCAAATATTTGACTTAGATAAGTAGTGTTTCACTGCACCACATCTTGGTTAACGTAATATTCACAGTATTTAGGGGTAATGGATGTATACTGAGCATTATTATATCTCTTACGTTTGATGTATGTTCATCGGTTCTTGCACTAGCAGTTCAGAAGTCTTTTCGCTAAACTTCGTTTCACAGCCTTTTCACTGCCCTTGACATTGCTGCTAGATTAACTGCAGGATCATTGAAAGACTACAGCATAATTTAGGAGTGCGGTGTTACATCGTTGGTGACAGTATTCACTTGTACTTGGAACTGGGACGGGACCTCTGACGAAAAAAGGCCAGAACCGCGGATTTGGAGTTGTGGCACGATAGAACTTTATTTTTTACCAGTACATATGTCACAATTAACTTGTACCAGGAACGAAGGGTAAAGGTAGGACTGAACTACGGAGAAACGAACAGTGTGGAAACAGGAAGAGGAGTGAGACAAGGATGTTGTCTGTCGCCAAGTCCCTTCAACCTGTATGAAGAAATGCTGTCGGGAGAAGCGCTGAAAGGATGCGGAAACTTCAAAGTAGGAGGACGTCTCATCAACACCATCAAGTATGCAGTGCTCGCTAGAAGTCAGAGACAGCTACAACACATAAGGAACAATTTGGTGGAAACGGGAAGAAAAAACGGCTTGGAAATCAACATCGAAAAATCAAAAGTGATGCACATATCAAAACGCGAGAAACACTTGAAGATAACTGTTGACAATCGGGAACTGGAAAATGTGAATCAGTTCAAGTACTTGGGAAGTTTTATCACTAAGGATGCCCACTGCACCAACGAAATCCGAGCAAGAATCGCCATGGCCAAAGCTGCTTTCAACAAGGACTCTGCTGTTCAGCAAGTTGAGTTTAGCATCGAGGAAAAAGCTGATAAAGTGCTACATTTTGAGCATTGCACTGTATGGAGCTGAGACATGGGCTGTGAGAAAGAAGGAGAAAAAAATACTTAGAGAGCTCTGAAATGTGGTGCTGAAGGAGAATGGAAAAGATCAAGTGGACAAATCGCATAAAAAATGACGATGTAATGCGAAGAGTAGGAGAGAAGACAAGTATTCTGCGTACAATTCTTCAGAGAAAGGCCAACTGGATTGGACATGTACTTAGACAAGAGGAACTCATGTATGATGCCATCGAAGGGAAACTCAGAGGAAACTCAGGACGAGGAAGAAGAAGTATTCAACATCTGGACGACGTGAAAGATGGAAGAAGATACAACAGACTGAAGGATGAAGCTGAAGACAGGGAACAGTGGGATCAGAAATTCTCCGTACGAAGACATGGACCTGCCACTAGGCAGCATGCTACATGATAATATGTTGTGTTCGTACTTTTAATGAGCAAAAAATCTTAATATAACCTTTTGACTGATGGATGCATGTCCTCCTAAGGTATATTGCGCCAGATTCTGTCCCACTAGTGCATTATATTGTAAAAATCGTGAGAGCGTTGGAAAATCGTGTGGGGGTTGCTCTAGATAAGTCTTCGGCCTTTAAGCTTTGTTTTACTTATTTTGGGAGGAAGAATTATGCACCAACATAAGAACAAAGTATCCAGTAAATGTCGGCACTAAAATTCGATTTTAATAACTTTGTCTGTGGGAAACTGTTCTTTAGAAGAGATGTGTTTCACAATATCGAAGATGAACAAAGGATCATATCTCTTGAAATATGCTCTTTACGAATCAATTTGTACTGGGCATTTTTTGCGTGTTTTGGTCTACTTCTCAGAACATTGAGGGCAAAGAACTTTCTGTAGACGATGAACAATCTCTCATAGCTCTTTACGTATGCACTTTACAAGCTCACGTGTACTTAACGTTTTTTCTTGTTTTGGTCCACACCATCACGTCTCAAAATGTGAAAACCAAAGAGCTTTCAGTAGCAGAAATATATGTTTAAGTCTCTGGAGTGCGGATTTTCCTTTATCTTGGAGAACACGAGGAAGATAAGAGAGTGCTTTGATCTTGTAGATATTTCTTGCCGGCGTTGCGCCAGAAACTCGACAGGCAGTGACAGGAATAAAACCGTTGAGGCGAGTAACTTTATAGTCGAGCATGAAGCTCCCAAGCAGATGTAACGCAGTTGCAGGTTGTCTCATGTTTGCAAACACATCTAGTCGTAAAGGCGACTTTCGGAGAACGTATTTGAGTTTACGACTCACCGACAATAATGTGAGAAATCGTAGAGTAGAGAGAAAGAGACAGAGAAAGAGCGAGAGAGAGAGAGAGAGAGAGAGAGAGAGAGAGAGAGAGAGAGAGAGAGAGAGAGAGAATGAAGAGATGAAGAGGAGAGGGAGGGGGCAGGTATCCAGAACAGTACATCTGCCTGTGAGATCACGTGACCCATACGTTTTCGTTCTGAATGTAAATTCTGTGCAGCATCCATTTTTTAGACTGATAGGACTGCCTGTCCACACCGTCCGCATATCATTAGCCGCGTATCGCATGAAAATATCGCTAGCGCTATTGCATTGGCGCCGTACGTCATACCGCGGGCTGCAACAGGGACATGGTAGTACAATGGGACCATAGCTTTGGTGTGGGAGGGCGACGCCGGCCTTCAATCATTGGGGTGCGGACGTAATTCGTTTCTGGTTTAGTCAAAACAGTATTCCGTCGTCTGCTGCGAGGACGGCAGCCTGCCTTAAACACGACGGGCCGCTCATTTGTCAGGCGCTATCGCAACACGCGTCCTCCGTGCGGCTTCCTGCCACTCGTGTGTACGCTGTTGATAACGACTGGTTAATTGAAACCTTTGCAGCCATTAAACAATTCTTGTGAAATCGTTTTGTCACACTTATTTCTTCAAATTGTCATCATCTTGCGGTTCGACACAAAAAAAAGAAAAATGGCTTACAAAATTCCTATATAGCAGATGTATAAGGAGCTTCTAAACTTAGCGATGGATGTCTCATCAGAATTCTTCCAGGCGTATTGCCCTACCATGTTTCAAAACACAAAAATATCCAAGGTTTCTGTCGTGTTTCAGTGTCCTCTGTCAGGGCATGTTAAGTGTCTTTAAAGACGAAGCGGCAATACACACAGAAGGATTTTCTTTGCACTCATCTACATCTACATGACTACTCTGCAATTCACATTTAAGTGCTTGGCAGAGGGTTCATCGAACCACAATCATACTTTCTCTCTACTATTCCACTCCCGAACAGCGAGCGGGAAAAACGAACACCTAAACCTTTCTGTTCGAGCTCTGATTTCTCTTATTTTATTTTGATGATCATTCCTACCTATGTAGGTTGGGCTCAACAAAATATTTTCGCATTCGGAAGAGAAAGTTGGTGACTGAAATTTCGTAAGAAGGTCTCGCCGCGACGAAAAACGTCTATGCTGTAATGACTTCCATCCCAACTCGTGTATCATATCTGCCACACTCTCTCCCCTATAACGCGACAATACAAAACGAGCTGCCCTTTTTTGCACCCTTTCGATGTCCTCCGTCAATCCCACTTGGTAAGGATCCCACACCGCGCAGCAATATTCTAACAGAGGACGAACGAGTGTAGTGTAAGCTGTCTCTTTAGTGGACTTGTTGCATCTGCTAAGTGTCCTGTCAATGAAACGCAACCTTTGGCTCGCCTTCCCGACAATATTATCTATGTGGTCCTTCCAACTAAAGTTGTTCGTAATTTTAACACCCAGGTACTTAGTTGAATTGACAGCCTTGAGAATTGTACTATTTATCGAGTAATCGAATTCCAACGGATTTCTTTTGGAACTCATGTGTATCATCTCACACTTTTCGTTATTTAGCGTCAACTGCCACCTGACACACCATACAGCAATCTTTTCTAAATCGCTTTGCAGCTGATACTGGTCTTCGGATGACCTTACTAGACGGTAAATTACAGCATCATCTGCGAACAGTCTCATAAATTAAGGATAATGCTGATACATGATGAAACAGCGCTCTGGACGGTGGTTTGTGGGTTTAAATCACCTCGGGGTATGACCATGCGGTGTATTTGACCTGCGGTCATCGCACGGTGGCGCTGGCAGCAGTCCACATATGCAGAGGTGTGTTGGTGCATGTCAGAGTACGGTGCAGCGAGTAAGGGTGCAGACGTTTTCAGACGTGCTAATGGTGACTGTGTTTAAAATTGCTCAAAGAACACATATTAATGACATTGTGAGGGGTAGAATACTAGGGCGACTGGAGGCTGATCAAACAGCAGGTCGTAGCACGGTCCATACGTGTGCCACAAAATGTGATCTCAAGATTATGGCAGCGGTTCCAGCAGACAGGAAACGCGTCAAGGCGCTACAGTATGGGACGTCCACAGTGTACAACACTACAAGAAGACCGATATCTCACCATCAGTGCTCGCCGACGGCCACGGAGTACTGCGGATAGCCTTGTTCGGGACCTTACCGCAGCCACTGGAACAGTTGTCTCCAGACATACGTTCTACAGACGACTGAACAGACATCGTTTATTCGCCAGGAGACCTGCAAGGTGCATTCCATTGACCCATGGTCACAGGAGAGCCAGTAAAGCCTGGTGTCAAGACCACAGTACATGGTCATTGGATCAGTGGTACCAGGTTATGTTCACGGACGAGTCCAGGTATAATCTGAACAGTGATTCCCGGCGGGTTTTCATCTGGCGTGAACTAGGAACCAGATACCAATCCCTTAATGTCTTTGAAAGGGACTTGTATGGAGGTCATGGTTTGAAGGTGTGGGGTGGGATTATGATTGGTGCACATACACCCCTGCATGTCTTTGACAGAGGAACTGTAACAGGTCACGTGTATCGGGACATCATTTTGCACTCGTTATGCACCAGTATGTCCGACTTTTCAGGGGTGCTGTGAGGCCCACCTTCATCCTGATGGATGATAACGCACGGCCCACCGAGCTACCATCGTCGAGGCGTACCTTGAAACAGAAGGTATCAGGAGAATGGAGTGGCTCCCTGTTCTCCAGAACTAAACCTAATCGAGCACGTCTGGGATGCTCTCGGTCGACGTATAGCTGCACGTCTTCAAACCCCTAGCACACTTCAGGAGCTCCGTCAGGCACTGGTGCAAGAATGGGAGGCTACACCCCAGTAGCTGCTCGACCACCGGATCCAGGGCATGCCAACCCGTTGTGCGGCCTGTGTAATATTGCATGGTGATCATATCCCATATTGATGTTTCGTGGCACATGTGTTTCTGGACGGGTTTCTAAACTTATCACCAATACCATGGACTTATACATCTGTGTCGTGTGTGTTCCCTATGTGCCTATGTTCTGAATTATCCTTAATTTACGAGAATGAGTGTAGTTTAAGTTCGACACTGAAGCCTACGTAGTATTGTAGATCATTTCTTCTGGTCGGACACCACAGCCTCGATAAATTTAAGGAAAAACACCATTCCACACTTTCTTCCGTGCTACTGGTTCCTACTTTCATTAGCATCTATAAGAGATATGAATGCATAGCCTTGGTGTCGTCAAAAAACTGCGTCCCAGCGTACTTACACAGAACAGTCGTCAATGTTCAACATCTCGTGATGTATAGTCAGATATCGCACTTATACACATTTGTTTGTGGAACTGACATGTGTACGACTGTCGTACGGCACGTACGAATGAATGGAAAAAACAGACAAAATTGATCACGGGTTTGTTTAGTTATTGTGATGTTGTCAGGGACATGTTACCAATCTTCAGTGGGAGAGACAACATAAAAGAGGTCGTTCACTACTGAAATTCTAGTCTTAAAATTCACACGGCGTAAGTTCCAAGACAAGAAAAACACTGCCTCCTGGCTCAAAGTCCTCATGCAGTTTTTTTTCCATCAGTCTCTTCTGACTGGTTTGATGCGGCCCGCAACTAATTCCTCTCCTGTGCTTACCTCTTCATCTCAGAGTAGCACTTGCAACCTATGTCCTTAATGTAGTCCAATCTCAGTCTTCCTTATCGGTGTTTTCCACAGGTTGCTTTCCTCTCCGATTATGCGCAGTACCTCCTCATTCCTTACCTTACCAGTCCACCTAATTTTCAACATTCGTCTGTAGCACCACATCTTAAATGTTTCGATTCTCTTCTGCTCCGGTTTTCCAAAAGCCCATGTTTCACTACCGTACAACGCTGTACTCCAGACGCAAATTCTCAGAAATTTCTTCCTCAAATTAAGGCCGATATTTGATATTAGTAGCCTTCTCTTGGACAGGAATTCCCTTATTCCCACTGCTAGTCTGCTTTTGATGTCCTCCTTGCTCTGTTCGTCATTGGTTATTTTACCGCCTAGGTAGCACAATTCCTTAACTTCATCGACATCGTGATCATCAATCCTGATGTTAAGTTTCTCGCTGTTCTCATTTCTACTACTTCTCATTACCTTCGTCTTTCTTCGATTTACTCTCAACACATACTCTGTACTCATTAGACTGTTCATTCCGTTCAGCAGGTCATGTACTCCTTCTCCACTTTCACTCTGAATTTTAATTCCACTTCTGAACTTTTATTTTATTTCCATCATTGCTTCCTCGATGTACAGATTGAACAGTAAGGACGAAAGGCTACATCCTTGTCTTAGACCCTTCTTAATACGAGCACTTCGTTCTTGGACGTCAACTCTTATTATTCCCTCTTGGCTGTTGTATATATTGTATATGGCCGATCTTTCCCTATAGCTTAATCCTACTTTTTTTTTAGAATTTCCAACATCTTGCACCATTTTACATTGTCGAACACTTTTTCCAGATCGACAAATCCTATGAGCGTGACTTGATTTTTTTTTGTCTTGCTTCCATTATTAACCGCAGCGTCAGAATTACCTCTCTCGTGTCTTTACCCTTCCTAAAGCCAAACTGATAGTCATCTAGCGCGTCCTCAATTTTCTTTTCCATTCTTCTGTATATTATTCTTATAAGCAACTCGGATGCGTGAACTATTAAACTGATTGTGCGATAATTCTCGCACTGGTCAGCTCTTGCCGTCTTCGAAATTGCGTGGATGATGGTTTTCCGAAAGTCAGATGGTATGTCGCCAGACTCTTACATTCTACACACCAACGTGAATAGACGTTTTGTTGCCACTTCCCCCAATGATTTTAGAAATTGTAGTGGAATGTTATCCATCCCTTCTATCTTATTTGATCACAAGTCCTCCAAAGCACTTTTAAATTCTGATTTTAATACTGGATCCCCTATCTCTTCTAAATCGACTCCTGCTTCTTCTTCTATCACACCAGGCAAGTTTTCCCCCTCACAGAGGCTTTTAATGTATTCTTTCCATCTATCCGCTCTCTCCTCTGCATTTAACAGTGGAATTCCCGTTGCATTCTTAATTTTATCACCCTTACTTTCAATGTTACCGAAGGTTGTTTTGACTGTCCTATTTGCTGAGTCTATTCTTCCAACAATCATTTCTTTTTCGATGTCTTCACATTTTTCCTGAAGCCATTTCGTCTTATCTTCCCTGCACTTGCTATTTATTTCATTCCTCAGCGACTTGTATTTCTGTATTCCTGAGTTTCCCGGATCATTTTTGTACTTCCACCTTTCATCGAGTAATTGAAGCATTTCTTCTGTTGCCCATGGTTTCTTCGCAGTTAGCTTCTTTGTTTTCCGACCCAGCTTTTGTGATGGCTCTTTTTAAAGATGTCCATTCCTCTTCAGCTGTACTGCCTACTGAGCTGTCCCTTATTGCTGTGTCTATAACCTTAGAGAAGTTCAACTGTATCTCGTCATTCCTTACCACTTCCATCCCCAATCATTGCATATTGATTCTTCCTGACTAATGTCTTACACTTCAGCCTACTCTTCATCGCTTCTAAATTGTGACCTGAGTCTACAGAAAAAAAAGCAAGTCAACTTGGCTGTGCAGTGGCTCAGTACGAACAGCTACAAAGTAGAGCAAGAAGTGAGCCTCGACACGAGCCCTGGCTACAGGTGCCACGTCACGCGATTATCTCTATGGCGGATGTCCTTACGACGGCAGCCCGCAGCCGGCTCTCACAACCTTAGTACCTCTGACATGTCCACGTTCGTGCCGCGCGGTTAATCCGAATCTCTGTCTCTACACTGAGCAAACACTAAAGAAAATCCTAAAAAAACAAATCTGAGACGGAATTAAAGTTTAGAAACAAAGAAGAAAAACTTTGAGATTTGCCAATTGTACGACTGGATTGGTGATTGCCTGTCAGAGGGGTCACAGCTCGTCGTAACTAAGGAAAGTCATCGAGTAAAACTCCAATAATAATTTGTGGCGTTCCCCAACGTTGTGTTGTTGGTCCTCTGTTGTTCCTTATCTATATAAACGTTTAGGAGACAATCGGAGCACCCCGTCTTAGGTTGTTTGCAAATGATGCTCTCTTTTATCGCCCAGTAAACTCATCATAAGATCAAAACACGTAGCAAAACGGTATAGAAAAGACATCTGTTTGGTGCGAAAATTGCCAGTTGACCGTAAATAATGAAAAGTGCGAGGTCATCGACATGAGTACTAAAATGAATTTGGTTGTCGGTAAATCAGTCAAATTTAAAGACCGTAAATTCAATTAAATACCTAGGAATTACAATTACGAACAACTTAAATTGGAAGTAACACATAGAAATGGTTGTCGGGAAGAAGAACCAAGGACTGAGTTTTATTGGCAGAGCACTTAAAAACGCAACAGATCTACTAGAGAGAATGCTTGTTCGCCCTCTTTTGGAGTACTGCTGTGTGGTTTAACAGAGTACACCGAGAAAGTTTAAAGAAGAGTACCACGTTTTGTGTAATTGAGAAATAGAGGAAAGAGTATCACTGACATGATACATTGTTTTGGGGTGGACATAAAACAAAAGTGTTGTTTTGTTGCTTTGGAATTGGAAGAGCAGTTGAATGGAATGGACAACGTCTTGAAAAGATGTCGACAAACTCAAAACAAGATTACTGATAAGTAATCCATGTTAAGGGAATTAGGTTAGAAAATAAGACACTGGAAATTGTAAATTACTTTTGGCATTTAGGCAGCAAAATAACTAACGAAGGCCGAATTAGGAGAAAGAATATAAAATGCAGACTTACTGTACCAATGACAACATTTCTGAAAATAAGAAATTATTAACACAGAATATGTATTTTAACATGTTCAATTCCATGGGAATGGTTGTGCCTCACGGCCGTGATGAAATCCAGGACACACATTCCTGTCTGACTCAGACATGTGCCAGAATTAGAGTTTGACTAATGCGTGTACACCCCTGAGTTAGATTGGAATATCTTTCGTTATAATAAGGTTAAGTCTACATGACTATTTATAACACACTGATGATAGCTGCGCTGTCAGCTGAAATCTGCATCTGCTGAGCGATAAAAAAGACAAGTGACATTATGACCAAAGCTGACCTCCCTGTCTTGGATATACAGGGTGAGCACAAAGTCTTGCCCTGATTATGGAAATTTGTAACAGAATAGCCGTTTGACTTAATAAGTTACATTTGATGCCGTTACATACGTTAGTGTTACTTATTATGTCATACAGTTATTTTGTAATAAATTGTAATAATCAGAGCAAGACTTTGTGCTCACCCTGTAACAGATTGTTCAAATGGTTCAAATGGCCCTGAACACTGTAGCCCCTAGAACCGCAAGACCACTCCGGCCGGCTAACAGATTGTTAACAAGTCTTCTGTGAAGATATTTGTATGGAGCGCAGTCTTGTGCAACGAGGGCGATAAGAAGCTCAGACAAGAATAGATGATTTCGGAATGTGGTGCTACAGAAGAATCTGAAGATTAGATGGGTGCGTCGTGTAGCTAACTAAAAGGTACAGAAAAGAAATGTGTGGCTCACCTTGACTAAAAGAAGGGGACGGGTAATAGGACACATTCTGAGGCATCAGTGAATCGTCAATTCGGCAATGGAAAGAAGAGAGGGAGAGAGAAACAGAGAGAGAGAAAGAGAGAGAGAGAGAGAATGAGTGGTTGGATGGTGGGATGGTAGGGGGGAAGATAAGAACTGCAGAATGAGACCAGTGCTTGACTGCAGTTACCAGCTGAAAGTGGATGTAAGTTGGAGTAGTTATGCCAATATGAAGTCACTTGTGCAGGACAGACTAGCGAGGAGAACTGCATTAAACCAGTTTCCGAACTCAAGACCACAACAACAATAATGGTCTAGCATAATGATGTAATAATAATAATAATAATAATAACAATTTAGAGACACGCAGCGGTGCGGAGAAGCCTAGCGACAGTCTTTCTCATCCACACCACTCGCTAATGGAGCCGTGTCGTGTGCCACGCAACCTGCTTACAAGGGGCACTACGTGCAATTAACCCACCTAACCAAGTTGCAACTGCTGAGCCGACCATTCCGGCAGACTAATAAGGCAGCGGATGCGGCCTACAAGAGCGAGCAATGTGCAACTATTGCTGCCTGCATTTTCTTGTTAAATGAATCGCTAGTATGTAGTTAAGTACCACTATCAACTATTGGGTATTTTAGAGGATAGTTAAAGACAGACTGGTTCGAAGTGCGTAAGGGCTAATACCTTCAGCACACACACACACACACACACACACACACACACACACACACAGAGAGAGAGAGAGAGAGAGAGAGAGAGAGAGAGAGGGAGGGGGAAGAGGGGTAAAGCGGGCGGGGTAGGAGGAAGGGACACGTAAGGTAAATCATCCTACCAAAACATGCCGAAACCGGTCATTTCAATAAATGAGATATTCTGCTATCTTGACTGTTTCTACTAATTGAATAAATACATCGATAAGCGCTTTCGCTAAGTTACAGTGAAGAAATGACGAATTTCCTAGACCATATAAGTTAATTTTTAATTGTAACGTTTACGTCTTTTTCTTTGTGTTGTTCTCTTCTGCTATTACACAAAACTACACTGTTACGGTACTAATCTTTGCCGTGGTCTTCCTAGATCTTCGTTCCACTGTCTTCTATAATCTAGAAATTTGTTATTTGGACTAAAAATGTTTTGTTCTATTTTTAGTATTTCGAGTCTTTAGCCTTCTGTTGTGCAGACTTTAACTTTTCACAGGAATTTCGTTTCTTATGCCTAAATACGGCCTCTTTATCTGCTAGGATCACTGCATCAAAGAAAATGAGTTTTTCAAATGAATGTTCCTGTCTCCTTATAGTATCACTTCGCCTCGGCTATGCAATTGTTTAGGTATTTTAAACATGCGTCCTATATTTCTTTAACGGCTTTCGACGTATCTTCACTCCAAATTTTTAAACCTTTTCTTTTCCTTATTTTTTTCTTTTTACTATTCTCATTACGTACCTGTTCTCAAAATACCTTACAATATTCATTACTCGAATATTTCCTATACTGCCATTGAAATCACACATCACAATAACCTGATCAGTAACAATCTATTTATTCACTGCCTTCTGCAGTTCTTTACAGAAGCTTCTAGACTTATCTTTTCTTCTTTCTTCTGGTTCATATATGCACATAATGGTGGTGCTGTCTCTTACGAGTTTCAGTCGGACAGAAGTGTGTGCAATTATTTGATCTTCTTTTCCCCATTTCTTGTGCGGGAATGATACTAAGCCATTGCTTCCCCTTTCATTTTATTCAACTTCACTGTAGAGCATAATATAATTTCCTACATGTGCATCATTCCTCATTTTCATTTTACAGTCTGTGATTGCTACGGCATCGATATTCTTGTCTTTAGTATGTTTGCTAGTTCTATCTCTTTTTTTCGGAAATTCCTACAACATTGTAGACGCTCCTTTGATGTATCCGTACATCCAATTTGGTTAGCCAATTTCATAGCACTGTCGTTTAAATTTGAGACCGTCCTTTGGGTACTAAGAGTACTGTATCTTTTCCGAGATCTTTTCTGCTCGGTCCTCTTCTTAGGAGAACCGGGCTTTTATTTCGGGATTATCTGCCTTATCCGATATGTTCGGGTTATTTAAAGACTCCGAAAAACTCGTTCTCGTCATTTAAATACGTCGGAAAGGGCTACTGTACTCCACGCGTTGTCCAGGCGTCAAGGGGATCATGTCTTCTTGGACGTGGGAGTACGATTCCTTAGCAGAGCTGTCTTGAATTCTTCAGGGTCTGATTCATTCAATAAATTTTATTAGTTATTTCTCAGACTTCTGATTTAGAACAGAAATCGGCAGTCTGAGCAGATTGAAGATAAAAAAGAAAATTTAAGACACACTCGGATCTTAAAACCTCGAGTTGAAAAACAAGAGTTGGTCAAGGGAGGCCGATAGAAAAAAAAGGAGGTAAACTGACACAAGTAAGTGGAAGTAATGTCAGACTTGCCTAAGTGCCCACGTGCTTGCCATCCAGGCACTCCCAAAGTGGCGGGACTACACATTGTCTGTCTAACCAAGTGATCAGTCTGACATGGTGACGCTACGACGAGAACTGCTCTCGACAATATTAGGGTGTTTTGTTCCGCCGTGTGCAAACTCTAGGGACTGATCGATGAGAGGATACCGAACCCAAAAGGTCTATGAACTTATGCATGTTTTGCATGCTACAGGCTATTTATTCAATCATAGATTGCTACAGAGACTGCGGTCTAATACGCGCTGTACGATTGAACCGCCGTTACAGAATATGTTGAAATTGCTTTCCATGTGCCTCAACTCATGCCTGTATGCGCCACAGCATGTTCTGTTTCACACGTTCGCATCGGCCAGACTGCATCCGAACAGTGTCAGAGGCAGCACGAATACGCAGCTTCTGTGTCTCCACACCTTAAATGAGCTCTGTAGACACGAAACTTCTAAGATGGCTCCGTAACCAGAAATCACACGGGTTGAGACCCGGTGAACGAGCAGGCCATACAAATGGAACCCTTCGTCTGATCCATTAGCAGGGAAGACACGACTGAGACACGTCCGGACATTAACGGCGAAGTGAGCTGGAGCGCCAGCATGTAGCAGTCACGTGACTCTTAAAATCATCAATTGCACTTGTTTCAGCAGGGGAGGCAAAGAAACGCCGATAGTACCGGCCTGTTAAGTGACGTGGAATTCGGTCGCCAAATTCGGTGGCCAATTATCCTGGACAACACATTCCGGCTGCACAGATGCTGATGATTCACTGTCACCATAATCTCTGAGCTCTGCATACTATCCCACAGATTACTGTTATGAAAGTTGAAGACACCATCCCTCGTAAAGGTGGCCTCATCTGTGAATAGGGTGGATGACACAAATCCCGAAATCGAGGTTACTTGGTGGAGAAACCAGTAGCAAAACTGCACCATATCTGGAAAGACTGACACTAGTAAGCCCTGCACCCGCTGTGAGTGATAAAGTAGTAACAATTGTCATGGAGAATGTTCCACATGGTCGTCTGGATTACCCTGTACTGGCAGGTCTACTGCCTTTTACCGACACTGCGGTCTCCTTCCAAAGTTTTAATCACATTTTACTCCACGTCTGGCGCCCGAACATTTCGGGTACGTCCTTCACGGTCTCTTGCTTCCTTAAACGACCCTGTCTCAGACAAACGGAGAAACACATCGAATGCTGTGGCTGTTGTCGGCGGGGAAAGGTCTCCTCATACAACCTTGCTGCCGCTGCCTGTTACCTTTTGTCCTTCCGTAAGTAAACACCATCTCGGCAAGCTCTCAATTCGAATATGGAGCCATTGAGTACAACGCTATGTCACATCCACTACAAGGTGAGTCCGCAAGAGAAATGAATCGGACATAACATTATCAATTACTATGGCACAAGAGAGTGTTAAGGCATGGAGTAAGAGGAACGTTATCACCCTCTAGGAGGAAACCATACGTATTGTATTAGACTCCCGTCTCTGTAACAAGGCATGATTGAATAAAGGGTTTCGAGAGCGAAAACCATGAATTTCCGGATATAAGTTCATTAGACTTTTCTTTCCGTATTCACTCATCGATCAATCGCTAGAATTTGTACACGGTGGAAAAAATTACCGTTAATGCCTGTGGTTCAAACAAACCTTACCAGCAACGTTAAGGTGGTTGTCCATGGAGAAGATTTTCTGTTTATTTTTTCATGGGGGTGTACGCTTTTTCTGTAGCAGTGGAAAGAACCTTCGAAGTCAACGCCATAACCACTGCATCACGTCAGGACCAGAGTTCCACTAACTTCTGCTCCCGTACAAAACGTACGCATCTGGACGTGTTTACGTTAATCGAAACTTCAGGGTGAATTATGCAGTATACAGGGAAACACTAAAGAAGAATGTGCCAGGAAGTTTCAATAAAGAAGAAATTTGTAAGAAGGTAAGTACCCTAAAAACTAGCACTTTCCACATGGTGATGCAATTTCAGTGATAAAACGGACAGTATAGAGTTTTTAATACGTATCCGTGTTCTACGAGAAAAATGTACTTAATATTGTGAAGCGCACTGTGGAAGGTAAGGAGAGTAATTAAAAGTGGAAGCGCCTTAAAAATCACTCTTATCATTAAAAAGGTGTACAACAACTAGATAACTAGCACAACAGCAGCATTACCGAAACCATGTATAGCCGACGATATAACGTTAGACTATAAGAAAGTGCACCGATATGGCTCGCAAACGATAAGAGGAAACTTAGTATCGAACTTCTGGGGAACTAATTACTTTATTTATTTGTATTTCATTGGATCTCTCTGTCGGTGACACATGAGCATAAAATAGTTTATTACACATTCAGAAACTGCGGAAAGAGGAGTAGGACACTATGTGTAATAGAATAATAAATCACAAGCCCACAAAGCAGCGTGGGATCTTAGGTCATTGGCCTGTCACTAAGAATTATGGCTTAATTCGTCTGTAATTATGCGGGAAATACGAATCGGGTAACTGGGATGACTGGATCAGATTAACAAGCCACAAATACTTTACGTAAACTGTTTTATAGTGCGTTTCAAGTATTAAATACTTTCCATTCCTTTCTTCGTTACAGAAAAATGGAAAAACTGGTAGAAGCCAACCCCGCGGAAGATCAGCTTGGATTCTGGGGAAAAAAAAAATTAGTAATACGTCAGGCAATACTGACTCTACAACTTCTCTCAGAAGATAGATAAAAGAGAGCCACACCTGCATTTATAGCATTTGTAGACAGAGATTGTTACAGTGTTAACTGAAATAAACTCTTTGAAATTATGAAAGGTCCAGGGGTAAAATGCAAGGAGCTAAAGGCTATTTACAATTTGTGCAGAAAGCAGGCGATAGCTGTGAATCGGAGGTCATGATAGAGAAGTTGTGGTTGAGAAGGAAGTGAGACAGCGTTGTAGCATACCCCCGATGTTATTCAATGTGTACATGGAAGCAGCACTAAAGGAAATCAAAGACAAATTGGAGTAGGAATTAAAATTTGGGGAGAAGAAATAAAAACTTTGAGGTTTCCCGATGGCACTGCAATTCTTAGGAGGCACCAAAGAACTTGGAACAGCAATCTTACGGAATGGACAGTGTTTTCAGAGGTGTATATAAGGAACTGAACAGAATGGACGCTGTCTTGAGAGAAGGATATAAGAAGGACATAAAACACGCGAACCTAGGACAATGGAATGTAGTCGCATTAAATAAGAAGATGCTGGGGGAATTCAATTAGGAAATGAAACATTTATAGTAGCCGAGTTCTGCTATTTAGGCAGCAAAATAACTGATGATGGTCGAAGTAGACAAGATAAAAAATGTAGACTGCAAGCGTTTCTGAAGAAGAGAAATCAGTTAACATCCGATATAGATTTAAGTGTTAGGAAGTCTCTTCTGAAAGTCTTTGGCTGTAGTTTAACCGTGTATGGAAGTAAAACTAGGGCGATAAAGAGTTTAGCCCATAAGAGATAGAAGCTTTTGAAATGTGATGCTACAGAAGAGTGCTGGCGATTAGATGGGTAGATCACATAACTAATGGCGAGGTACTGAATAAAATTGGGGAGACAAGAATTTGTGGCAGAACTTGAGTAAAAGAAGGGATTGTTTGATAGGACATAGTCTGAGACATCAAGAGATCACCAATTAAGTATTGGAGGGAAGTGAGGACAGTAAAAGTCGTAAGTGTGTTCAATAGAGCCGGCTTCGGTGATCGAGCGGTTCTAGGCGCTTCAGTCCGGAACCGAGCGACTACTACGGTCGCAGGTTCGAATCCTGCCTCGGGTATGGATGTGTGTGATATCCTAGTAGTTAGGTTTAAGTAGTTCTAAGTTCTAGGGGAATGATGACCTCAGATGTTAAGTTCCATAGTGCTCAGAGCCATTTGAACCATTTATTTAAAAAATGAATACAGCAAGCTGATACAGAAGGACGTAGGTTGCAGTAGTTATTTGGAAATGAAGAGGCTTGCATAGGATAGGGGAGAAGGGAGAAGTATATCAAACCATATTTATGACTGAAGATCACAGCAACGCTTTTAAGCACAGATGAAGGGAATAAAACGAATGTCGGGGAAGAACCATTCAACGTTCGTTGGTAACCCTTTGGTCTGTCGCTAACCGACTGCAATGGTTGCGGAAAGCAATCAAAACTGTATATCGCAAAGTGCCGCACATTGCTTGGGTTAACTCACCATCTTGTCCCGGGTGAGACGGCGCAGCTATTAATACAAAGAAGCCACAGTCTGAAGGACAGCGGACTAAATCCCAGCTTGGACCATCATATTTAGAGTTTCCAAGATTTCACTAAGTCATTTAAGGAAAATCCAAGGGTGCTACGTTCCAACGTGCCCATTCAATATCTTTCCGTGCCTCTTCTAATGTGGGTTGTCTTTGTCTCTAATGACCTCGTCGTATACTGGATGTTAAACACTCATCTTCCATCCTTCGCGTTTTATTCTTTTTATTGTGTGTTTGGTGTCAGGTGAGGAATCGCAGTGCCCTCTGTGAGGTTGATAGTGAATGTATAAATCTGGAACCCCTCGAACTTTCTACCGGAGTTTCCCGACAGACGTAAGGGGACTGTTTGATGAGTCCATCACGGCCTACCATCCAGCAAGTTTTTTTCGTAAAAGTAGTATGAGTTCACCGTCTCGTCGACGCCGTCACATTTCCGGCGGCAGCAAGCGCTCAGTCTACATAACAGCTGGTGGGTCGCACCGCTGAGGCGAACGCGCCACCCCACCGCAGAACGCTCCGCGCCGCTTTTATTGGTTCCAATAACGGCTGTAGCAGTAGCCGGCTGTCTGCGAGACAGAGGCGCTGCTTCGTAAATCAAACCCTCCCCTTGCCGCTACCCACATTCTCGCCTTCTGCTGGACCGAAAGAAGCGTTTCCAGACACCGCTCCACCCGACCTTTACAATACCGACTCTCGTGTCGCACGTTTAGTACTTTCACGAGAGTGAAACCATAACGGCTTCGCAGCCCCCAGCTATACTATGATGCTGAAAAGTGATTTCCTTATTGTCTAGTTTAATTCGTTTTGTCCTGCTGGTATGATAAAGGAATGACTACCTTTAAATTACACTCTTTAATAAGTTGGGTGAATAAGGCTTTTTTAATCTTCTCAGAACTCCGCCCCCTGAAGTGAACTTTGCTTCCTAAAAAGTTCTTTCAAAATTATGGCCCAGAAAAACTTCCGTGATATCAAGCAAATTACTTCCGTTGCTGTGAAGATAAAGTGTTATAAAAGTCTTTAGGTTCCTGTTAACACGACCTTTTTTCTGTTCGAATCTTTATACAGTTATTTTCCTTCTCCTTACCGCAACATCATCGAATTCTGTAATATCATAGAAGTTGTGGACAATGTAGCTCAATTGCTTTCACCTCTTCAGCTTCTAAGAAATGTCAACGTATGTCTCCAATTGATTTTATAACGAAAAACTACATCTGACGTGCAAAACTAATTTCTGCAAGAATCAAAACGCCAATGAACCAATCAGGCATAAAGACTACACCATTAAGTACTGCAGTCAACCGTTGCTTCTTTCCATCATAGCCATAACAGTGAATCAGAGATATCTTGTTGAAACTGCCGGAGTTCATTCGATCTTAGACAAAGGGCATCTGCAATGTTTGATGTCCTCAATCTGAAATTTCTGTAGCTTTCATCTGTCCAGAAAACAGATCGCCACGACATACGTACATCAAAACACTAACATATATACAGGCATGAGGTTTCTAGACTTTCGTATTTAGCTAAAATCGTCATCTTTACCTATTAATATTAGAGACACCAATGTCCAGCATATTGAAATGATATGGGAGCCACACGGCAAAATATTTCTCAATATGTAGCACCGTTGCTGACAGGTGCAGAGTGTTGCGACCTTGATGAATAATCAGAATGGTTCAAATGGCTCTAAGCACTATGGGACATAACTTCTGAGATCATCAGTCCCCTAGAACTTAGAACTACTTAAACCTAACTAGCCTAAGGACATCACACACACCCATGCTCGAGGCAGTGTTCGAACCTGCGACCGTAGCGGTCGCGCGGTTCCAGACTGTAGGGCCTAGAAGCGCTCGGCCACCCCGGCCAGCGATAAATAATCACTTCAGATGTGTAGAACACCCTTTTCTCCGACTGTAAGTGTATTCTACGTTTCATAAGTGAGAGGCTGGTGTCTTAATAATAGTCGTTTGATGACTACTTCCTGATTTTTTCAGGCTTATAACGAGAACACGTCGACAAAGTTGGCCAGTCTTGCATACACAGCTGGGCTATTTTTACACTGCTTTGTTCCACAGAAATATGGAATCCTGTGCTCTGAAAGCCTTCGGTGTGTAAAAGTAAACTGAGGCTACCGCAACCTACGTCAAGGCTACTTCGTTCGAAAAAATCTATATCTCTTTGTAGTGCCGTCCTAGGACGTCGAGCCTTGTGTACGAACACAGATAACATCAACTGTGGAGAAAATTCCTGGTGCAGAGGTCCTACAACTAGTAGTGTTGTGGTCCGTCTGCTGGGACACTGATCGAAATTCTCACCCAAGATTACTACTAGGGCCGAATAACAAAAATTCTCTTTGGTGGAAAAACGGGGGAACAAAGCAGACAAAAACATCTCCCATATTCAAAAAAAAAAGAAAGCAAATTATTAAAAATTAAACATCCTGTGAAATACGGCACACGCAAATAATGAATTAACAGCACACGTAAGCATTCTACCCTTCAGTTACATGGGCAACCTACTCTTTATCAAAGTAGTTAGGGCGTGCTGCTTGCAAATGGGGGTTAAAGAACCGTGAACAAAATTTATGAGATGGCCTAGAAAAATTTTACGTCACCCGCTTAGAACCTTAAGTATGACACACTCATCTCCTACCAGGTTGCACACGGAATCATCATCCAAATTATTGATCAGCAGTTACGACCACATGTTAACTAGGTGGGGTGAGGCCCCAGGTTACTTTAACGACCACATGCTAACTAGGCGGGGTGAGGCCCCAGGTTACTTTAACATTGCAAAAAACGCTGCTACTGAAAGTGAAACGATACGATTTTTTTTAGGAGCTATTGCTGCTCTCGTGTACTGAAGGCACCAAGTGATTCCAGCCCTATAAATGGATAACTCGAGCCCCCATGATCGCCTCTGAAAAAGAAACCCTAACTGAAAACTTGTAAAGGCTAAATTTCTCAAAGAATGTATGAATGCCCGTAACGAAACGCTACCTATTTCAATCCTGTAAAACAGCAGATTAGTAACAATGTAAAAACAAATACCTCATCCCACGGCGAAATTGGCGGCAAAGACGGACATCGCCCTCGATTCCGTCCGCTCAATTCAGCCGCTACCCCAAGAGTGACTATTATGGTGGCTCTGAACGGCCGTTCCCCTACATGGAGGGGAGGGGGACCTGTTACCAACCCCGGACTATCCCCTGGAAAACAGGTGCATCATCTCTGTCTTTACTCCAGGATTAGGTTGGCACTAACCGACCTACAAGGTGACCACATCTCGGCCTTAGAACTACCAGTAGACGAACTCTTAATACAAACCCGAAACTTAACCAACCCAAGGCAACGTAGTGGGATTAGGGAAATAAGTGCATTTGTGTAATTATGAATTGAATTAAATAAACAGGTAGTCCACTTCTTCACTAGAGATATGGTTGTGTTGGCAGAAGAGCCAACACAGTGTTACGAATGGAGGCCGAAAGGCACGCGTTTTAGGTCACTCAGGTTGGCGTGAGGAGGGAAGAACTATACTGACGTGAGGTCTGGAACATGACACGGAATTAGAATTCTGAAAGCGGACGTAGCTAGTTTGATACTTAACTTTAACCCATTAATGATGAACGTCGCTCTCGACGGTACGTGATTAACAATATTATCAGTTCAGAATACATTCTTGAAGAATATGGCGCCTTGCTAGGTCGTAGCGAATGACGTAGCTGAAGGCTATGCTAAACTGTCATCTCTCCAAATGAGAGCGGATGCAGGCAGTGAACCATCGCTAGCAACGTCGGCTGTACAACTGGGGCGAGTGGTAGGGAGTCTCTCTAGATCTGCCGTGTGGCGGCGCTCGGTCTGCAATCACTGATAGTGGCGACACGCGGGTCCGACGTATAGTAACGGACTGCGGCCGATTTAGAGGCTACCACCTAGCAAGTGTGGTGTCTAGGGGTGACACCACGGATATCACACTATTTAAACTAACAAAATGTTGAAAGTGTATTCAATATAATGCAACAAAAAACTAATTGTTTAGGAATGGAACAAACTGTTCCCTCTCAAGTTATCTCAGGTATGTCAAAATCTTATCATATAAATGTTGCCATTTGTTTTGTCTATGATTTTGTAAGTATAATACTAATGTTGCCACAGATTTCCAGTTGCTTATTAATCATTTTATTGGAATACCTCAATGTAATTGTAATTTGTGTCTCATTTAGTGGTCAGAAATTTCCCTCATTATTTTATGTCAGAGGGTATCCTTGCGTTGGTTTTGTGATGTCACTCAGGATTCCACTTCACTAACTTGGGCCATACACTTCAAGGTTTTACAACGTCCCCCAGCACCTGCAGTACATTCGCAAAATTCTGCAGTCTGTTTAAGAAGTTAAGTATCATACTTCGAACGGCTCACGGACTTTGAAACCATATTTGCACTGGGGGGCACGAGTCAGCGAGCGACGGAGTGCAGCGTGGTGCGGGTGTATACAGGAAGTGATTTAGAGTGCGTCCAACTAGCCGTGGCAGCTTTCCGAGAGAGGCGCCGCCTAGTTTGAGTGGCAACCTTCCATCAGGTTCGGCGAGGAGCCATTAATGTTGCACAGTGTTTGCCGGCCTGGAATCGTTCCAACTCCCCAGCGTCTTCCAGCGGCTGCCGGCCCGGTAAGACGGAGTGCGCCGTCCCCGGCAACGTATGGGCCTTCCTCTTCCGGAGGCACCGCGCAGTGTTTAGCGAGAGCGCCGCCAGGGGGCAGGCATGTGGCGCCACCCAATACTCCCAGGTAATGGGAGCGGCGGTGCTCTGCGCGGCGCAGGAATTGCTGTTTGCCCGCCGTTATGCCACCCCAACGGGATAAACCGATTTCTTTGCGAGTGTAGTGCCGCTCCAAAGAGGAAACACCTTCCTGTATATGTGCCAGCACGTGTTGGGAGAATAATTCCTACTGTGTGTACCCGACAAGGTGACGGGCACTGTACAACAGTGCTTCACTCCAACTTAATGAAATTCGAGGAAACGCTGACTTCGTGAGATTCTTTAACATTATTTCCCATTGGTGATTCTGTGAATTACGGGAAAGTGAAGATACTTACAACAGTCTCATTCTACAATGAAGAGCCAAAGAAACTGCTACAACTACCTTACATCCTGTAGGGCTCCCCGCACGCAGGCAGAAGTGACGGAACACGACGTCGCGATGGACTCGACTAATGTCTGAAGCAGTGCTGGAGACAACTGACAACATGAATCCTGCAGGGCTATCCGTAAGAGTGCGAGGGAGTGGATATCTCTTCTGAACAGCACGTTAAAAGTCATCCCAGATATGCTCAACAATGTTAATGTCAGGGTAGTTTGTTTCTCCTCCTTACTGTTGCAAAGAAGGTAAATCGTTAATTTCTTTGAAACTGCAGATGTGAAACTGGTTTGCATAATTTTTCGAGCTAGAAATTCTCGTCCAGGTTGAGCAGGTTTTCTGCTAATTGTGTTTGTGCAGTTTTCTTGAGCACTGATTCCTAACACAACGAAGCGCCATGGAAACTGGTATAGTCTCTGAGCACTATGGGACTTAACTTCTGAGGTCATCAGTCCCCTAGAACTTAGAACTACTTAAATCTAACTAACCTAAGGGTATCACACACACCCATGCCCGAGGCAGGATTCGAACCTGCGACCGTAGCGGTCGCGCGGTTGCAGAATGTAGCGCCTACAACCGCTCGGTCACCACAGCCGGCACTGGTATAGGTCTGCGTATTCAAGTACAGAGATGTGTAAACAGGGAGAATTCGGCAATACGAATGTCTGGCGCAGTTGTTACATCGGTTACTGGTGCTACAATAGCAGGCTATTAAGATTTAAGACAGTTTTAATGTAGTGTTATAGTAGGCACACGAGCGATGGGACACAGCATCTCCGAGGTAGCGATGAAGTGGGGATTTTCCCGTACGACTATTTCACGAGTATACCGTGAACATCAGGAATCAGGTAAAACATCAAATCTTTAACATCGCTGGGGCCGGTGAAAGATCCTGCAAGAAGGGGGCCAACGGCGACTCAGAGTCGTTGAACGTGACGGAAGTGCAACCCTTCTGCAAATAGCTGCTGATTTCAATGCTGGGCCATCGACAAGTGTCAGTGTGCAAACCATTCAACGAAACATCGTCGATATGGGCTTTCGGAGCCGAAGGCCCACTCGTGTACCCTTGATGACTGCACGGCACAATGCTTTACGCCTTGCCAGGGCCCCTTCGACACCGACATTGGACTGTTGATGACTGGAAACATGTTGCCTGGTCGGACGACTCTCGTTTCAAATTGTATCGAGCGGATGGACGTGTACGGGTATGGAGACAACCTCATGAAGCCATACATCCTGCATGTCAGCAGGGGACTGTTCAAGCTGGTGGAGGCTCTGTAATGGTATCGAGCGTGTCAGTTGGAGTGATACCGGACCCCTGATACGTCTAGATACGACTCTGACAGGTAACACGTATGTAAGTATCCTGTCTGATCACCTGCATCCATTCATGTCCATTGTGAATTCCGACGGATTGGGGAATTCCATCAGGACAATGCGTCACCCCACAGGCCCAGAATTGGTACACAGTGCCTTCAGCAACACACTTCTGAGTTTAAATAGATCCACTGGCCACCAAACTCCCCAGACATGAACATTATTGAACATATCTAGGATGACTTGCAACGTGCCGTTCCGAACCTCGTATTCTTATGGATTTATGGTGTCAGTTCCCACCAGTATTACTTCAGGCATTAGTCGAGTCCATGCCACGTCGTGTTGCGGTCACTTCTGCATGCTCGCGGGGGCCTACACGATATTAGGCAGGTATACCATTCTCTTTGGCTCTTCAGTGTATCACAGTAGGCAGGAACCAGCATAAATTTGCCGTCTATAGGGAGTTAATATGTACTGACACGGTAATGCAAATTATGATGGCACGCTCTTTGGACACCGAGCAGTGTCACGCACACGAATATAATTTTGAGCTGTGAGAGCTGAGGGTGGCGTGGCGTAGGACATCAGGATCGAGGAGGTCGCTCTCAGCCCGACGTGCAGACGACCGCATTCGTCACGTGCGTATCCAAGCATTTTGCTGTAGACGTGTCTGTCGAGGCAGGAGGGCAAAAGATGGCCGCACACAGTGCCGTGTGTGCTCCTTTGTGTCCGATGCGAAAGAATGCTGCAGGCTAACTGGTGTTTCAAAGCTAGAGACAAACTGGAAAGTACATGCAGCACAATAGCTACACAAAATAGTGGAGATTTTTCCTTTCGGAAAATGTGATATAATAACTATTTCATATTATTACTGAACGACGTTCCCTCGTGTTTCTATCTGCAGTGCTCAACATGAATTCCATGCTGCACAGATTATACGAAAAATGATAGTCATAGATAATTAATAAACACATTACAAGAAGTGCGATGGAAAGACACTTAAACTGATGTGCATAGCATGCGTGACAACTGAAAAAAATGTAAGTCGTGAAGCACCATAAAAACTGCATGCACTTGAGGAACCGTCAGGTCGGCGGTAAATAGGGGAAAGAAGCCCGTATGTGGGCATGTGGGCAATCTTTTGCTTGCCACAGCTGCGGATAGACGATCGTGTTAGACAGTGTCGTGATGTGATTTGGCGTAACGGTCGCGTCTGGACTAATTCTTTAAGTTGTGGGACTTAGTTCTGATAGTTCACTGGTCGTGGACTCGGAAATATTCTAATTGTAATTAGAAATATTTCGAGCGGTGCTGGACTTTGAATTTTTTTCGAACCTGCGATCGTAGCGGTCGCTCGGCTCCAGACTGTAGCGCCTAGAACCGCACGGCCACTCCGACCGGTGCTGCCAATTAATTTAGTCTCACACTCATCCCGTGTATTACGATTACTAATTAAATTTTATATTTGTATTGTCACTTTCTCACTATCACAGGAAACTTATTAAAAGAAATTCCCCAGAATATAAGAAAATATTCAGGTCACAGACAATGTGTTAATTTTATGCATTTATACAGGGTGGTCCACTGATCGCGACCGGGCCAAATATCTCACGAAATAAGCGTCAAACGAAAAAACTACAAAGAACGAAACTTGTCTACCTCGAAGGGGTAAACCAGATGGCGCTATGGTTGGTTCGCTATATGGCGCTGCCTTAGGTCAAACGAATATCAACTGCGTTTTTTTGAAATAGAAACTCCCATTTTTATTACATATTCGTGAATGTTCCAGCTGGACCACTTTTTTCTCTTTGTGAGAATGGCTGTAATAGTCACAAACATATGGTTTACAATTTTAGACGAACAGTTGGTAACAGGTAGGTTTTCTAAATTAAAATACAGAACGCAGGTACGTTTGAACACTTTCGGTTGTTCCAATGTGATACATGTACCTTTGTGAACTTATTTCTGAGAACGCATGCTTTACAGCGTGATTACCTGTAAATATCACATTAATGCAATAAATGCTCAAAATGATGTCCATCAACCTCAATGCATTTGACAATACGTGTAACGACATTCCGTTCAACAGCGAGTAGTTCGCCTTCCGTAGTGTTCGCACATGCATTGACAATGCGCTGACGCATGTTGTCAGGCGTTGTCGGCGGATCACGATGGCAAATATCCTTCAACTTTCCCCAGAGAAAGAAATCCAGGGACGTCAGATCCAGTGAACGTGCGGGCCACAAGACCAATCCACTTGTCATGAAATATGCTATTCAATAACCCTTCAATGGCACGCGAACTATGATCTGGACATCCATCATGTTGGAAGTACATCGCCATTCCGTCATGCAGTGAAACATCTTGTAGTAACATCGGTAGAACGTAACTATCCGGCGAACGGTCCGGACACTTGGATGATGTCGTCCAGGATACCGAGCAGCAGACAGCACACGCCCGTTGGGCATTTTGATCACAACAGACATACATCAACGCGATATCGACCTTTTCCGAAATTGGTAAACGGTCCATTTTAACACGGGTAATGTATCACGAAGCAAATATCGTCCGCAATGGCGGAATGTTACCTGATACCACGTACTTATACGTTTGTGACTGTTGCAGCGTCATCTATCACAAAGCGAAAAAAGTGGTCCAACTAAAACATTCATATTCCTTTACGTACTACATGAATATGTAATAAAATTGGGGGTTCCTATTTAAAAAAAAAAAAAAAAAAGAAAAACGCGGTTGATATCCGTTTGACCTACGGCAGCGCCATCTAGCGGGCCAACAATAGCGCCATTTGGTTTCCCCCTTCAAGGTAAACGAGTTTCGTTCTTTGTAGTTTTATCGTTTGATGCTTATTTCGTGAGATATTTGGCTCGGTCACTATGAATGGACCACCCTGTATATGCCGGTAGATTGGCATTAGCTTCGCTTTCTCAGATTTACAGCTAGGAAGCGCTAGATATGCTAACATTGTTTTCAATGTAATCCTAAAACTATTAATTCAAGATAGTTTTGGTTCACTATTTTAAATAATGCAATGTTATGTTCCTACAACATATTTTGCTACATCTTTTACTTTATAGGATGAAATGTAATTTTATATTAAAACACGCCAGCGTGACCGCACTTGTAGGAAGTCTTACTGACTCTTATTGTAAAGGGTTTGAGCATTTGCTTATTCCATGAATGGCTAACGCAGAATTTACGTAAACTTTCTGTGTAATTGCGAAACATGGCGTGCCATACTGTAAGCACGCCTATCGTTGCTGCGCATCTGTCTGTTATGATGGTGCAGAATCAAAGTGTCTTATTAAAGTAGTGTACGTATATGGCATTAACAATTTATAGAAAAACGACGAAGCTTGTTTGGCATATTACTTTGCATCTACCATATTTACATATGCTAGTGAACGCATTATTATGGCCAAGATATATACGAAGCCCACACCTACTACAATAGTACAAGTTTCTATGCCAACTAGCTCTGCAGATGACGAAGAAATTGAAGAAATGTATGATGAAATAAAAGAAATTAATCAGATAGTGAAGGGAGATGAAAATTTAATAGTCATGGGCGACTGGAATTCTAGTGTAGGAAAAGGGAGAGAAGGAAATGTAGTAGGCGAATATAAATTGGGGCTAAGAAATGAAAGAGGAAGCCGCCTGGTAGAATTTTGCACAGAGCACAACTTAATCATAGCTAACACTTGGTTTAAGAATCGTGAAAGAAGGTTGTAAACATGGAAGAACCCTGGAGATACTAAAAGGTATCAGATAGATTATATAATGGTAAGAAAGAGATTTAGGAAGCAGGTTCTAAATTGTAAGACATTTCCAGGGGCAGATGTGCACTCTGACCACAATCTATTGGTTATGACCTGTAGATTAAAACTGAAGAAACTGCAAAAAGGTGGAAATTTAAGGAGATGGGACCTGGATAAACTGAAAGAACCAGAGGTTGTACAGAGTTTCAAGGAGAGCATAGGGGAACAATTGACAGGAATGGCGGAAAGAAATACAGTAGAAGAAGAATGGATAGCTTTGAGGGATGAAGTAGTGAAGGCAGCAGAAGATCAAGTAGGTAAAAAGAAGAGGGCTAGTAGAAATCCTTGGGTAACAGAAGAAATATTGAATTTAATTGATGAAAGAAGAAAATATAAAAATGCACTAAATGAAGCAGGCAAAAAGGAATACAAACGCTCAAAAATGAGATCGACAGGAAGTGCAAAATGGCTAAGCAGGGATGGCTAGATGACAAATGTAAGGATGTTGAGGCTTATCTCACTAGGGGTAAGATAGATACTGCCTACAGGAAAATTAAAGAGACCTTTGGAGAAAAGAGAAACACTTGTATGAATATCAAGAGCTCAGATGGAAACCCAGTTTTAAGCAAAGAAGGGAAAGTAGAAAGGTGGAAGGAGTATATAGAGGGTCTATACAAGGGCGATGTACTTTAGGACAATATTATGGAAATGGAAGATAATGTAGATGAAGATGAAATGGGAGATACGATACTGCGTGAAGAATTTGACAGAGCACTGAAAGACCTTGGTCGAAACAAGGCCCCGGGAGTAGACAACATTCCATTGGACCTACTGACGGCCTTGGGAGAGCCAGTCCTGACAAAACTCTACCATCTGGTGAGCAAGATGTATGACACAGGCGAAATACCCTCAGACTTCAAGAAGAATATAATAATTCCAATCCCAAAGAAAGCAGGTGTTGACACATGTGAAAATTAGCGAACATTCAGCTTAATAAGCCACAGCTGCAAAATACTAACACGAATTCTTTACACACGAATGAAAAAACTAGTAGAAGCCGACCTCGGGGAAGATCAGTTTGGATTCCGTAGAAATACTGGAACACGTGAGGCAATACTGACCCTACGACTTATCTTAGAAGAAAAGTTAAGGAAAGGCAAACCTACGTTTCTAGCATTTGTAGACTTAGAGAAAGCTTTTGACAATGTTGACTGCAATACTCTCTCTCAAATTCTAAAGGTGGCAGGGGTAAAATACAGGGAGCGAAAGGTTATTTACAATTTGTACAGAAACCAGATGGCAGTTATAAGAGTCGAGGGACATGAAAGGGAAGCAGTGGTGGGGAAGGGAGTGAGACAGGGCTGTAGTCTATCCCCGATGTTATTCAATATGTATATTGAGCAATCAGTAAAGGAAACAAAAGAAAAATTTGGAGTAGGTATTAAAATCCATGGAGAAGAAATAAAAACTTTGAGGTTCGCCGATGACATTGTAATTCTGTCAGAGACAGCAAAGGACCTGGAAGAGCAGTTGAATGGAATGGACAGTGTCTTGAAAAGCGGATATAAGATGAACATCAGCAAAAGCAAAACGAGGATAATGGAATGTAGTAGAATTAAGTCAGGTGATGCTGAGGGAATTAGATTAGGAAATGAGAAACTTAAAGTAGTAAAGGAGTTTTGCTATTTGGGGAGCAAAATAACTGATGATGGTCGAAGTAGAGAGGATATAAAATGTTGACTGGCAAGGAAAGCGTTTCTGAAGAAGAGAAATTTGTTAACATCGAGTATAGATTTGCGTGTCAGGAAGTCGTTTCTGAAAGTATTTGTATGGAGTGTAGCCATGTATGGAAGTGAAATATGGACGATAAATAGTTTGGACAAGAAGAGAATAGAAGCTTTCGAAATGTGGTGCTACAGAAGAATGCTGAAGATTAGATGGGTAGATCACAAAACTAATGAGGATGTATTGAATAGGATTGGGGAGAAGAGAAGTTTGTGGCACAACTTGACCAGAAGAAGGAATCGGTTGGTAGGACATGTTCTGAGGCATCAAGGGATCACCAATTTAGTTTTGGAGGGCAGCGTGGAGGGTAAAAATCGTAGAGGGAGACCAAGAGATGAATACACTAAGCAGATTCAGAAGGATGTAGGTTGCAGTAGCTACTGGGAGATGAAGAAGCTTGCACAGGATAGAGTAGCATGGAGAGATGCATCAAACCAGTCTCAGGACTGAATGCCACAACAACAACAACTGTGTTATCGAAGAATTGTTCGTTCTCAGATCTGTGAATCTGACATTTACTCATAAATTAATTTCTGATTGCCTTCCAGTGTATTAAAGTTTTCATTTAATCTGCGGTTAAAAAGTATATTTTATTTTATCATCTTTGGGGAGTGTATTTTTTCTTCCGTTTTGTCGTCTGATTTCTGCACAACCAACTGCGAGGCGAGTTGATGATTGAACTGAAATCACAACACAGTGATGTACCGTGAAGTAAATGTGCGTTGCGCTTTTTACGGCGAGATGCTTGTTTCTTATTGTTTCGCACCAGGTGGTTATCATTAAAGTGCAGCTACTCACAGAGGTCCAGTGTGAGTTGTAATCACCGTATGACAGCGAAACTTAGTGGGTATACTACTGTGTTAATGTTGAACCGATATACGAAGGAACAAAGTAGTCCCAGTTCTGGCCACCAGTTGCAAATCTGGCGCAGTGAACTCAGGAAAGACGTACAGAAATGTTTCCATATGTAATGGATTAGTAACAGGCCGTGGGAATAAAGGTCAAATAAATGTGTAAGGCGTTAGACTGATTTTATGGCTTTATTTATTTCATATGATTCAAATGGCTCTGAGCACTATGGGACTTAACAGCTATGGTCATCAGTCCCCTAGAACTGAGATCTACTTAAACCTAACTAACCTAAGGACATCACACAACACCCAGCCATCACGAGGCAGAGAAAATCCCTGACCCCGCCGGGAATCGAACCCGAGAACCCGGGCGTGGGAAGCGAGAACGCTACCGCACGACCACGAAAATATATTTCATAAATTTAGACAACATTGTCTATGGTGTGCAGTGATATGGTGCAATATCACAACTTACAATCAACATTCGAGATTACAGTAACATTCGTTGCATCACTAGAAAACATATAAGACGCCTGCGGCCGCCATAGGGTGCCAAAAATTCTGAAATAAACAAATATTATTGCTATCTCGTCTATTGATTCAAACCTTTTTATTTATTTATTTGTTCAATATGAGCACCGGAGATGTCAACGAGACGCCACACAGTGCCAGATTGTACCTGGTGGCCTAAATTGGAACTAATTTTTTCCTGCGTAGTTCGGTTCCACACAACGCGTTAGCATATGTGCCAAGTTTCGCTGCCATACGTTAATTACAGACCACATAGGACCTCCATGAGAAGCTTCACTTTACTTATACCCACCTGGTACATTTGTAGCTTGTCATCGTAGACCGAAATTAGTTGCCTGGTGCAAAGTATGGTGGTTCATGACTAACACATAGAGAATCCTTTCCTGGGTCGCAGTGGGTTTTTGCTGCGTATATGTCACAACTCAAACAGAGAAATTATTATTCCGAGTCTTCGTTTGCTGGATTCCAATACGTGCCATTTGCTTTAATAATTACCCACGTAATTCATAATAACTGTGGATTTGCTGCATCAGTGCACATTACGTTTATTCTTAGATGTATAAAGTTTCATCAACAACTGTTGCACTTATTACCGACTGTCTTCAATCCTACGCATGCGCGTTTGCTCTGCAGTCAATCATTGGATCAAGTGATTTTATTTCAGTCATCGACTCACCATGGAGATGGTTGTACGATTATCAGCCCACATATCGGAAGGAGAACTAATACTGTCCCCAAGGCACGCCCGGAAGATGACGGAATTACACAGACTTCGTAATTACAGATTGAATGAAAACATTGATGACGCATAAAGTAATCAAATTAAACTGGTCTTACGTTAGTGTTCTGATTTGATCACAGGGTTGAGAGACAAGGGTAAAAAATTAGATTTTGAATAGTGACTACAGCAGGCTCGGTTGAAACTTAAGATTAAGTGCGAGAACAATCAAACTAGAAACTCTAAAGAACAAATAGTGCAAAATACTGCCGCGATAGTGACAAAGATAAGCGTCTGGTTTAGAAGCCAAATTAATGTGTACAAGTACAGAAATTGTTGCCTAAATCAGCGAAATGAGTCTAGCACAGGACTGATCTTAGCGGAGTTCTGCATCAAATCTCTCTTCAGTGTGAAGTCTAAAAAGTTATGTACTTTAGCAACATATGTCATTGAAACCCAGTGTTTATTTTCAAGTGGTACATATTATTACGACCCAAAGTTGTAAATAAAGGGTCATCTGATGATTAAAACACACTGCTCGAAACGCTCTGCATACAGAAAATAAACACTTGCTCTACAAGAAACTGGGTGATTTACGTAGCCCTTCATTTGATTTGCTCCACTGTTGCGGTGTTCGACTTTCGTTTTTCCGCTGACTTTTCTGCACTCTACGTCAGCTGCCTAACGCCCCTAGGATAGGCCGTTGTGAGGACAAACGTGGCAGTCAACATCGCCACTGCGGCTACGTCACGATATTGGTTCCCTCACAAACAGCGACCAGCTGTGTAAGCAGAGTGCTGGAGTACCCTCGTGTTGAGGCTTTCTTCCGTCAGGGAGCGCAGCATGCAAGAAAGCAATTCCGTCGCGTGTATTTATTCCGCAGACCTTTCCACGTTGTAGCCTCAAGGAAATCCGAATATTCGCTCAGAGACCGTGTAAACATTATCCGTATGGTGCCTGATGGCGAAACAGTATTGTAGAATTATGTCGCATAATGAACTAATCATTAATGGAGTGAAACTTTTACTCGGCAGTGGTGTGCTCATGGAGTACATTGCTCTCGCAAGGCAAAAATCCACGCCAAGACCGAAAATTGGTTTGAAACTAACAGTAACTTTGGCAAATAATGACGTTCTGAAAGCCACTGACAGCGATCTGATATACGTAAAGTAAGCTCATCTGAAACATTGTTTTCCTTGTTTCGTCATAGTGGAACATGTGTTGTTTGTCCCTTTCTATACTACTTGGCGTCAGTGCATAAGGTTACCGTAAGTGATAATACCGGCATCGACGAGTATTTTGCTGAATCGTTAGCACTTGTAACCTTTCTATGTGTCGAAATATTGAAGTGACATCATTTCCGCTGCCTGATAAGCGTCGTACTACGAGGCTGACAGTGCACAATGTCCACATTGTTTGGCCTCAAACTTACCATATTCCTCAATGGTCCTTGAAAAACATGATACTACAAACAACATTCGTTGCACCATTCTAATCTCTTCTCACGAGGTACTGTATATCACCAAATGAAAATAAATTTTTCCATTACAAAAGAGGAGTATTTGGTAGAGTGCCTCCACAAATAAAATAACTGAACGTATGGCTTTCTAAGGCTTGCCATAAGACCTTGATCCGTTAATGAGGCCGGCCGCTGTGGCAGAGCGGTTCTAGGCGCTCCAGTCGGGAACCGCGCTGCTGCTACGGTCGCAGGTTCGAATCCTGCCTCGGGCATGGATGTGTGTGAAGTCCTTAGGTTCGCTAGGTTTAAGTAGTTCTAAGTCTAGGGAACTGATGACCACAGATGTTAAGTCTCATAGTGCTTAGAGCCATTTATTTCCGTTAATGAAGAACAAGAAGTATCCACGTTGCATGGCCTACTCGTTCTCAGTGATCTTCCTCTGCTGGAGTATTGCTGTGGGTGTGGGATCCTTATCAGATAGAATTGAAGGAGAACATTCAAAAACGGGCAGCTCGTTTTGCATTGTCGTGGAACAGAGAGGAGTGTGTCACGGATATGATACGCGAGTGGGGGTGGCAATCATGAGGCAATGACGTTTTTCATTGCGGCGAGATCTTTTCACAAAATTTTAACCTCTTTTTCCCCGAATGTGGAAATATTTTATTTACACCCACATACATAGAGAGAAAGGATCACAGTATTGAAATAAGAGAAATCGAAGAGCACTGGGAAACATTTAAGTGTTCGTTTTTCAATTCCGCTGCTCGAGAGTGGAACGGTGGGGATATAAAGGCTGAGTCACTCACTATTTCCACCAAGAATAACTCCGAAAGTATGATAGGAGTTGGAAAAAAAATTAAAAGATTGTGTGGCATTGTCGGCCGGGATTTCCCATTCGGGTTCGACCGCTAAGTGCAAGTCTTATTTCATTCGGCGCCACATTGGGCGACTTTCGGCCGATGATGAGGATGAAATGATAATAGGGACAACACAACACCCAGTCCACGAGCGGAGAAAATCTGCGACCCAGGCGGGAATCGAACCCTGGCCCAGTGCACAGGAGGCAATCACGTTACCATCCAGTTAAAGAGGCGAACATACGAGCTTAAACGTTTGTCAGACAAAAGTCGCATGGGACAACAGGGGCCATAATACGACGTTGGCTTTTTGTTGCTTGATGGGGTCGCTTCAGTGATGTGGAGGTCAGCTTTGTTTTTTTTTTTTTTTTTTTTTAATGGGGTGTTATAGTTTGGTACTTATTTGCTGATAGGGGCTATCGAGACGAATCTAATAATGTGTACGGTCTTTGAAGGTCAGCGAAAGTCACAAAGGTGACATGAACGTCCGCTTAGAGAAAGTGTTTGAAGTGATGACCATTGGTATCAATGCAGTGCAGCAATCTTCTTATCATGGACTGAGTGGTGTTCCTTATCACATCGGCACTTATCGAGGCACATGCTCAGACAATTCTCTCTGGCATATCTTCAGTTGTAGTTGGAATGTCTTTTACGAATCCCCACAGGAAAAAATTCTGAGGCGTCAAGTCTGGCGAACCGAGCCGGCCATGATACGTCTCCCCCGCACCCAATCCAACGATTTGGGCATTGTCTCTGCAATTCTCATTTCTAGCCAACAGCGAAAAATGTTCCAGACACCCATCATGTTGATACCACATTCTGTTCGTTGTTCCTGAAGGTATTTCTTCCAATTACAGACCTAATGTTCCTTGCAGGAATGTGGTGTACTTCCTGCCATTAAGATATCCTTTAATGAAATATGGGCATATAATTCTGTCCTGCAGAATCACACACCATACATTCAACGACCACGGTTTTTGGTGTGCAACTTGCCGCTGACAACATGGCTTTCAGTTGCCCAATAATGCATGTTATGCAAGTTAACATTTCCTGGTAAGTGAGTGTAGCCTCGTCAGTAAATAAAATCAACTTAAATTAATAAATGTTTCATTCCTCTGAATCTGAAGTTGAGCCCATCGGCAGAATTCAGTTCGGCTCATACAATCAGTACCAGTTAATTCTTGGTTGATACTGATATGGTAGGGATGATTTTTATGGCTATGCGGAACACGGAAAACACTACACTGGCTCATAGATCCCCTTCCGATCTGACGCGGACTAACACAAGGATCTCGAACGACAGCGGCAAGAGTACCAATTTCCGTTTCCTCGTTTCTAACTTTCCTTTGCCAGATATGTTTCCGATGCGTTAAAGATCCAGTTGTTCTCAATTTACCACATACATATTTAAATGTACGACGTGTAGGGTGAGTACGTTGAGGATATCTTCCAGCGTATAAGTCTCTAGCTCTCACTGAATTTCGTTGGCATTCTCCGTAACTGAGAAGCAAATAGACTTGTTTTTCAAATGAATACATCATTCTCATTCGCTTGATTCAACGATAGTAGTGCTACCGTTCCTATTAGCGTTGTATTGCGAAACCGTCGAACCGTGTTTACATTTCATTGGCACTTCAGATGGATACCCCGTATTCGGCGAATATTTACTATGTGCATCATATACGAAATAGAACTGACAGACTCTGTGCTTCGATAAGTGCCGATAAGGAATACCACTCAATACATAAGGAGATTGCAGCACTGCGTCAGTACCAGTGATCATCATTGAACACCTTCTGTAAATGGACGTTCATGCCACCTTTTTGACCTTCGTTGACCTTACTGTTTCACATCATTGGATTCGTCTCGATAGCCCCTATCAGACTATATGCATTCCACTTTCTTAAAAAAAGTTGACGATATCTCTGACTCGACCCCACCTAGCAACAAAAAACCAACGTCATATTATGGCCCCTGTTGTCCCATGCAACATTAGTCCCACAATATTTTCAGCTACTATCATACTTTCGGAGTTATTCTAGGTGACAATAGTTTGTGACTCACCCTGAGTAAAAGCGGTTCGGTGAGCCCTCTACCAGGCACTTAAGTGTGAATTTCAGAGAGGTCATGTAGATGTAGGTATGAAAGAATCATTGAAGTTTCTGGCTTTAAGAGTTTAGTGATTTACTTTTTACCAGATGGTTATTAAAAGGAGATACAGAAAACAACGTTCAAGTTGCTTTCATAATATTATCAAGCGACGGCGTAACGTTATCAGGTTTTTTCGAATGAACCTGTTCTATTTTTGGCTCTTAATAACAGTTACTGGTCATATATTTTCAGAGCCACTACTGTTTATTAGGTCTCGCAAGAAATTATGGAATGAAAATGAATTTCTATTTAAACATGCTTGGCGTCTGTTTTTTCGGACATGTCCACTAGTGTGGATAAACTGAGAATGTGGGTCTGACAAAAGGCTTGCGTGAGTAATCTGTGTAGTTTCGATGACCATTGTGTCTGGATGGTTCACTGGCCACGGCATCTGCCTAGTAAGTAGGAGACCTGAATTCGAGCCCCGGTCTGGAACAAGTTTTAACTTTTCTCGTCGATTTAAACCAATGCCCACTTGCAGCTTATGTCTGTAATTGCTTTGTGCCTTGAATTCTATTTAATATCTTCCGCTCTTATCTGGGTTTGAAACCACGTCACCCAGGAAACTGCCCAAAATAATGTAACAATAAACTACAGTGATAAAGCCATGAATCTATCGTAGTTGCAGTGTATCCAAATTTGTATTTTCCCGTTACCATTACAAGTGCATTACATTCGTGCGGTGCATGCAAAATTAGCGTATGTCAGACTAATATTAACAAGACGATTTTCGTGACACAAAAATACGCTACAATGGTTTCTGCTGTTGTATTTGAATAAAAGACGTGCATAATTAGCGTACATTATGCAAATATTAATACTATAAATCGCGACATGAAAATACAGTTCTATGAAAGGACCTTTGCGGCTGTATTTGAGTGAAAGAGGAGATAGTGGCATATCATCCCGACGAGCCATCTCATTGGCAATAGTCAAGGCGCAATATGCCCTTCCCATTTCTCACCCCACCACCACCGGTTCTGCTTGATGCGCACACAGAAACGTATTAAATCAGAGCTCAGACAGAGTTAACCAGTACTAATGCACTGAGAGAAAAACTACTCGCTGGTCTTGGAGAAACACATTACAACAGCGGTGGAACTATGGTTTTAGTATTATCACATACAGGGCGTAACAGGAAAGGTATGGCCAAATTTTCAGGGAACATTTCTCACACATAGAGGAAGACAATGTGTTATATGGCCATGAGTTCTAACACGAAATTAAAGTGTTTCACGACACATTTTCTACTTCTCTTGACAACTACGTTTATCAAGGGAGACACACAGAAACGGAACCTACCAGCATTATACGAAACTATTTTTTTTACATGAAATATTCAAAACTCCATCTTGGTTACTTTTGGTTAGAATGCACAATTACTAGTAACTCTTGGATTCAACGGCAGTGTTTGCTGTTTCGATAGAACGAAGACAATATTGACATTATTCATTACATTCACTACTTATATCGACGTTCGATTAATCTCACAGTTCTTCTAGCAAGATGCACGTAGAATCAACTGTTTTAGTGTTCATCAGGGACTGTGTAAGCAAGTAGCACCAACAGTTTAGTCTTCGGTGGCTGCAAGCACAGTTCGGTGGAAATGTACTCACACGCGGAGTTGGTAACTACCCATTTGGTGTAAGGATAAGCAGATAGTAAGGGCCATGGCACTCAACGTTTGGGTTGGGAGAGGGTTCTAGAACCACGGTGCTCCAACAGGACATTTCAAGAGATTGATGCAAGTATGCATGGGCATTTGGAACATTTAGGAAACTGCTTCATACTGTGCTGATAAATTCTTTCCCCGTGTGTTTTCCTTGAATAATGCGTTGAACTGTTGTAGAAACTTGGAACTACAGGGTTCCTTGACTCAAATACATATTTTCTTTTCCTATACGGTTGCAAAATACTAACACGAATTCTTTACAGACGAATGAAAAAACTGGTAGATCAGTTTGGATTCCGTAGATATATTGGAACACGTGAGGCCATACTAACCCTACGACTTATCTTAGAACATACACTACTGGCCATTAAAATTGCTACACCAAGAAGAAATGCAAATGATATAAGGCGCTGAGTCCGGAACCGCGCGACTGCTACGGTCGCAGGTTCGAATCCTGCCTCGGGCATGGATGTGTGTGGTGTCCTTAGGTTAGTTAGGTTTAAGTAGTTCTAAGTTCTAGGGGACTGATGACCACAGATTTTAAGTCCCATAGTGCTCAGAGCCATTTGAACCATTTGCAAATGATAAGCGGGTATTCATTGGACAAGTATATTATACTAGAACTGACATTTGATTACTTTTTCACGCAATTTGGGTGCACAGCTCCTCAGAAATCAGTACCCAGAAAAACCAACGCTGGCCGTAACAACGGCCTTGATACGCTTGGACATTGAGTCAAACAGAGCTTGGATGGAGTGTACAGGTACAACTATCCAGGCAGCTTCAACACGATACCACAGCACATAAAGAGTAGTAACTGGCGTATTGTGACGAGCCAGTTGCTCAGCCACCATTGACCAGAGGTTTTCAATTGCTGAGAGATATGGATAATGTGCAGGCTAGGGCAGCAGTCTAATATTTTCTGTATCCAGAAAGGCCCGTACAAGACCTGCAACATGCGGTGGTGCATTATCCTGCTGAAATGTAGGGTTTCGCAGGGATCGGAAGAAGGGTAGATCCACGGGTCGTAACACATCTGAAATGTAACGTTCACTGTTCGAACTGCGGTCAGTGCGAACAAGAGGTGACCGAGATGTGTAACCAACGGCAACCCATACCATCACGCCGGGTGACACGCCAGTATGGCGATGACGAATACATGCTTCCAACGTGCGTTCACCATGATGTCGCCAAACACGGATGCGGCCATCATGATGCTGTAAACAGAACCTGGATACATCCGAAAAAGTGACGTTTTGCCATTCGAGCACCCAGGTTCTTCGTTGAGTACACCATCGCAGGCGCTCGTGTCTGTGATGCAGCGTAAAGGGTTACCTCAGTCATGGTCTCCGAGCTGATAGTCCATGCTGCTGCAAACGTAATCGAACTGTTCGTGCAGATGGTTGTTGTCTTGCAAACGACACCATCTGTTGACTCAGGGATCGAGACGTGGCTGCACGATCCGTTACAGCCATGCGGATAAGATGCCTGTCATTTCTACTCCTAGTGATACGAAGCGTTGGGATCCAGCACAGCGTTCCGTATTACCCTCTTGAACCCACCGATTCCATATTATGCTAACAGTCATTGGATCTCGACCAACGAGAGCAGCAATGTCGCGATGCGATAAAGCGCAATCGCGATAGGCTACAATCCGACCATTATCGAAATCGGAAACGTGATGGTACGCATTTCTCCTCCTTACACGAGGCATCACAACAACGTTTCATCAGGCAACGCCGGTCAACTGCTGTTTGTGTATGAGAAATCGGTTGGAAACTTCCCTCATATCAGCACGTTGTAGGTGTCGCCATCGGCGCCTGCCTTGTGTGAATGCTCTGAAATGCTAATCATTTGCATATCACAGCATCATCTTCCTGTCGGTTAAATTTCGCGTCTGTAGCACGTCATCTTCGTGGTGTAGAAATTGTTGTGGCCAGTAGTGTAGATTAAGGAAAGGCAAACCTAGTTTCTAGCATCTGTAGACTTACAGCCGCGCGGGATTAGCCGAGCAGTGTAAGGCGCTGCAGTCATGGACTGTGCGGCTGGTGCCGGCGGAGGTTCGAGTCCTCCTCGGGCATGGGTGTGTGTGTTTCTCCTTAGGATAATTTAGGTTAAGTAGTGTGTAAGCTGAGGGACTGAAGTCCTTAGCAGCCAAGTCCGATAAGATTTCACACACATTTGAACGTTTGTAGACCTAGAGAAAACGTTTGACAATGTTGACTGGAATACTCTCTCTCAAATTCTGAAGGTAGCAGCGGTAAAATACTGGGAGCGAAAGGCTATTAGCAATTTGTACTGAAACCAGGTGGCAGTTATACGAGTCGAGGGGCATGAAAGGGAAGCAGTGGTTGGGACGGGTGTGAGACAGGGTTGGAGCCTATTCCCCGATGTTATTCAATCTGTATATTGAGCAAGCAGTAAAGGAAACAACAGAAAAATTCGGAGTAGAAATTAAAATCTATGGAGAAGATATAAAAGCTTTGAGGTTCGCTGATGACATTGGAATTCTGACAGAGACAGCAAAGGACCTGGAAGAACGGTTGAACGGAATGGACAGTATCTTGAAAGGAGGATATAAGATGAATATCAACAAAAGCAGAACGAGGATAATGGAATGTAGTCGAATTAAATCGGGTGATGCTGAGGGAATTAGAAACGAGGACGATAAATAGTTTAGACAAGATTAGAATAGAAGCATGCGAAATGTGGTGCTACAGAAGAATGCTGAAGATTAGATGGGTAGATCAGATAACTAATGAGGAGGTACTGAATAGAATTGGGAAGTAGAGGATTTTGTGGCACAACTTGACTAGAAGAAGGGATCGGTTGGTAGGAAACGTTCTGAGACGTCAAGGGATCACCATTTTAGTACTGGATGACACCATGGAGGGTAAAAATCGTAGAGGGAGACCAAGAGATGAATACACTAAGCAGATTCAGAAGGATGTAGGTTGCAGTCGGTACAGGGAGATGAAAAAGCTTGCGCCGGATAGAGTAGCATGGAGAGCTGCATCAAACCAGTCTCTGGACTGAAGACCACAACAACAAAGTGCGTTGGAAATGTTTCCTGAAGGTTTGGCATTACCTTTTTGATACACTCTGTTTACAGCGACAGAAGCCAGTGTGAACGCAGCATTGCTGGAGAAACGCGTTAGAGAGGTAAAATGTACAAGACCAGTTGCGTGAGGAGAATTACACTGTGAAATGAAACAGCATTGTACGTGCATCAGAGATGTGAGGTTTCTCGATATTCATTGCAGCCCTGTGATACAGAGATTGTTGACGTATTTCAATCGATGTTGAAAATTACCACACTTCAACTATTGATGCTGTATAATACTGGAAGTGTAATAGGTCCATGAAGATAATGCAAAACCTTTCATTCACATATACCAGTCTCTTTCTCTGTAATGTCAGTATATTACTGTAGAAACCGCAAGGACTGATTCAACGTTCGTAGTATTCGTAATTGTTACAAGTGTTTTCGGGGTAAAATTTGTATTCTTGCAAAAAATTTAAACAGTACTGTACAATATAATACCTACAACATCAATGAGTGCACCGATTGGCACATTTTTATGAATGACAATATAGTCTTTTACTACTTGACAACAGTGACCTATATATGGATTTTATTATTTGACGCCATTGATTTTATCGCCATGACATTGTAAATAACCTTGTGAACCTAATTATAGTCTGTTGGCTGAATGTGATTGTTCAGTAAAGAAATTTTGTCAGCATCCCGTGGCGGCAGTCATGACGTTCTGAAAGCGCTGGTGGAGATGGATCGACTTGGAATCCATCTATGTGCAATCTGTATAGCACACAGTTCTACTGCATTCTGGTTACATCTTCCACGATTTAATCCCATGTCAGCAAATTCTTTATTTCTAAAAAACATGGTACAGCTGAAAAATACTATGTACTTGGTACAAATTCTGCAGCGGAAATCTTTTAGAAACATCATGCTTTAAATGAACCTTGTATACCTACCAAAAACCTGATGTTTGCAAGAAACAGTTCTACTGTGTTTCACAGAAATCCACCAAACGAAATTAATTGAACATCTTTCATTTTGCAGAATCATGTTTCATTTGAGAATGGTACAAATTTGTGGGTGCTGTGATACTCCACTTGTATTCAGAACAACGGAAGGATTTCAGTTTTACTTCGCAATGCCTCGTATCTACCAAACAGGTGTATCGCTGAACATATGCTACTGAGAACTGCTATTCTGATATCAGAAATAATATAATAATGTTCATAGTTCTCTTTCGAGTTTTTGTCTTACTCTCGATGTGCAGTGAAGGTAGGTGCATACCTAACACAAACTATGACGCATGTATCACCATCAGACATACGGTGCGAACACGCTTGAGCATTCTTTGAGCACGTTTGTGCAAGGATTTAACTCTTCTAGTTAACTCTTCTACTTAACTCTCCTAGTTAACTCTTCAAGTTAACACGAGTAGGTAATTGAGCGTATGTGACATCAACGTGCCATCTTGCACAGGCAAACGCCAAAAAGCAAATGCCAACTGTGAGGCAGTCTTCGTAGCTGCGCCAACTGGAAAGATCTGAAGCAAACCAAATGCGAACTGGCGGACAGGTTTATGCGAGCGTATGAAAGCCTACTTGGCCTAACGAGCTTTAAAACAAAACCCATAAGGCCCGCGGAAAGTTCCGTATGCACTCAGCAAATGTAAAGTAAATGACTCTGTCGCTGCTGAATATATCTACATTTAAAAGACAAATTCTTTACCGGTATAAAGTAAGAGCTACTGCAAATAAGATGTGTACACTAAGACTCCAGTATTTTCATTGACTTAGTTTCCTTAATGGCTATAAGAATACCCGACTGTAATTGCCAAGCTTTTAATTTAAGTATCTCACTGATTATAGATAACTATGCTTACTTACATGTGCTTACTTTAGAACTATTTTAAAGAAAAATCGCTAAGTGAAATCAGTATTTCGTATGATGCATTATCTTTTCTCTGTTTTGTGTCGTTATTTCTGTGGAGTTGCCGATGGAAGAAGACTATACCCCCCTCTGTCAGAAGTGTTCCAAGAAATATTATTTTTTATTTCTCAGCTTGCAATACCAAAAAGGAGCAATGTTGTTTTATGTTACGCGTTATGTGTGCGTTCTTGAAATGACCTCGGCCGTGTTTCCGAGCAAACTCACTAGGTCGAAGGGCTGTGCTTAGCAACACTCTGTTTGGGTTCTTGGCACATTAGTTACGGTTACACAATGGGTGCTGATTGTGAACAAAGTGTCAATCTGAAGTTCTACGTTAAGCTCGGTAAAACCCCTAGTGAAACGTGGACAATGATTAAACAAGCTTATGCACGCGAGGCACTTGTAAGGAGTCGTGTTTTCGAGAGGCACAAAGGGTTTCGAGAGGGCAGAGATTCTGTGCAAAACGACTTCAGAGCTGGGCGCCAGTCTACAGAACATACCGATGCGAACGTGGGGCGTGTAAGGCAGTTATTGCTAGAAGACCGTCACGTAACTGCGCGTACAAGATCAGAAGAACTTAATTTGAATTGTGATACGTGTGATAATATTTTAATCGAAGATTTAGAGAAACGGAAACTTAATACAAAACTAGTTCCTCACACTCTAAGAGACGAACAGAAACAAGACAGACGAGGCATTTCTGCTGAACCGCTGGATAGAGTCAGACGTGATCCCACATTTGCCAAAGATTATTACCGGGAATGAAAGTTAGTGCCACCAGTAAGATCCTCGATTAAGCATCGAAGTGATGAATGACCGAGTCCTTGATCACTAGCCTCGAAAAAGTCAAATGACAACCTTCGAGGACAAAGACAATGTGATTATCTTCTTTGATTGCAAAGGATTAGTTCATCATGAGTATGTTCCTCCAGGTCAGACAGTGAACCAAGCTCTTTATATCGATGTTTCGAGACGCTTGCGACAAACAGTTCGACGTCGTCTCCCTCGTCTGTGCCATTCTAATGACTGGTTTTTACTGCATAACAGTGCAAGACCCCATATTGCTTTATTTGTTACCGAGTATGTGGCCAGACCGTCTGTTATTGCCATACCTCATCCGCCCTATTCACCCGTCTCTCGTCTTGCGACTCTACTAGCCTCCGTGAATGAAAATGCTACTGATAGGAAAGCTTCAGCAAGATGACGCAGACACACAGCGGGCTGTGACAAACGAGCTTATAAGTCTCGCATTGAAAGGCACCCACATGTCATGCTCATACTGTGGCATCAAGCAGTCAGGCCTGTAAGATGAGTGGTCTGCCAAGCGAGTGGATTTATTCATATTTCTCAGTGACTGATTATGAGCTCTAGTACTCACAATTAAGTTACAAATTATTCTCCTGTTTGAATATTACGCAACGGATAACGCACATCTGACTGTTAGTAATTTACACAATTCTGACTGTTCACTACGCACTGGCAATACCACATTTTCTTTCTTATTTAACGGCTTTGATCAACACGTGGCCGTCGCAATGAATATGAATGGGGCACACATTATAAATTCTGGGTATCACGACAACATACTATTCGAAGGAAAAGGCCACCAATCTTTTTCCTTTCACTATCTTATTTATTCCGATAAATTCTATAACCTAAACACACAAATTCTATAACCTACAACAATAACACATGAGAAATTCCGCCCAGTGGGCGTGGCTTTACATTGGTGATTATCTTATGGTCTCGTAATTATTTAACGCTACAGTGCACTTTCTGGATAGGATGGTGGATCTTTTGCTATACCTCACACTTCGACTCTCACAACCATCATCACGAAACTTTCCTCCAGACCGAGCGGTACAAAAAGGAACATGCATAGCCCACTCCCTATGAAACTATCTTGTTACTCTTCCATGCCAACCACACATACTTAAATTTCATGAAATACATCACACTGGCAACATACAATACAAAGAATAGTCACAACGTTATAATCACATTACTTTCAGCTTTCACACTTCAATTCGTATTCATCCCAGTTTCACACGACACTCCCCCACTTGGTAACTTTTCTTTCCTACTATGAACTCTGGAGGATATATGCACATCTTCATGTGCAATGCAAGCCAAGTGGCGTTGCTGGATAGACGGCTGACTCACCTTGCTTCACTCTCAGAGTATTATAGTTTGAATCAAGCATCACACTGAAACATAACACGTAAAGTAATATTAAGAATATATTCATCACATACGCGAGACCTCAACTGATACCATGGACGAGTACTTCTCTTTATCCTTTGTCTCATACACAGATTGAGAGTCACACAGTACTCACCACGTGGAAGTACTCGCCTCTAATTTCAAGTCCTGCACACGCCATTTCTTAAATATTTCCAACTTATAGTACATACTCTATTAATTCAGCTTAACTTAAGCACTCCGAAGTATTTCAACTTATTGCTACACGTGGATTCATTGTGACCGTTGGTCACTTCCGAAGATTACTACGATCACCTTAATATTACCTGCCTGACATTTAATTCTCCCCACAAAAGTTCCTGAAATAGAGAAATTATTATTCCAAACTACTGTTAAGTATTTCAGATGCATACCATGTCTCCACTCTTTTGTCTTTACGGAGCACTCCTAAGACAGGCCTTACCATTAGATCCAGCGGCAGAGTGCTGAAACATGGCCGTTCTTCAGGTCAGCTCTCACCTCCGTCGAGGTGAGGGAAGACCATGCTACCCATTGGTCAGCCACATTTCAGGCGCTCAAAGCTCCGGTAAATTTCATCTGTTTGGTTCCACCAAAGGTGACCAAAAGATCGTCTCAAAAATGATCATATATTCACATTCACTATCTGCGGTTAGCAGACTACCATACATTCATTCATTTAACAGATCTCACTAAACTGGATGTAGGGATTTATTTTGTGGGAGTGCACATGTAATCAGTTAAATAAATAAATTGTCATTCTTTCCTACACTGGTATCCAGCTTCGGTGTATTAAGTCAAATTGAGTTATTATTACAAAAAATATGTTGTTCTGACAAGAATAACTAAGAATGTTGTACCTATTTTCAATGTCGGGAGGTACTGTACCTTTCCAGCATTTGAAAATTTTGCTGCTTGCTTCCCAAGACCTTCAGAAACGTTGACAACTATGTATAAACTGATAATCGAAAACAACATGATCACATTCTTAATCAGGCCAGTAGTGTAAACCCAAGAAAGTTGACGACTCTGAAATAACTACAAAAAACGTTTCATTGATTTAATGGCTTCATTTGTAGTGCTAGGTTTTCTCCTGTGGTGGACTTGTGCTTAATTGGTGAGGAGAAGCTGTAAAAAAAATGTACCTCCAAAGGAGTATTTTTAGGTTTTACTGTTATATCTCGTAAAGGATTCACAATATTTAAAACATGTATTAAAATTGTAGGATATTAACTCTGCACTGAATGAGACTAGGCGCATATTTTTTGGGCCATCCATTCCCATGCAAGTACTCTTTGAAGTTCCAAAGACGGACGGGCGCCCTATTGAGGGTAGTGGGATTAGAATCCACATCGGAAGTAATTGTTTCTTTTTTTTCTTTTTTTGAGTCATCAGGCTCTTAACTTGTTGGCGCGGCCCGCTAACATTTTTATCTCAGAGTGGCACTTGCAGCCTGCATCCTCAATTATTATTCTGATGTATTCCAATCTCTCTGTCTTCCTGTACAGCTTTTGCTCTCTACAGCTCCCTCTAGTACCATCCAAGTCATTTCCTGACGTCTTAGCAGATGTCCTATCACCTTGTCCTTTCTCCTTATCAGTGTTTTCCACGTATTTCTTTCCTCTCCGGTCCTGCGCAGAACCTTCTCGTCCCTCACCTTATCAGTCCACCGAGTCAAGGACTCTGCCATTCAGCACTTCTATGCTTAATGAAGGGTCTTACTGGTGGCACTAAGTTTCATTCCCGGCAATAATCTTTGCCAAATGGGGATCACATCTGACCCTATCGAGCAGTTTAGCAGAAATGCTATCCTTGTCTTGTTTCTGTTCGTCTGTTAGAGTGTGAGGGACGAGTTTTCTATTAAGTATCCGTTTCTCCAAATCTTCCGGTAAAATATTATCACACGTATCACAGTTCAAATTAAGTTCTTCTGATGTTGTACGCGCAGTTAAGTGACGGTCTTCTTGCAATAGCTGCCTTACACGCTCCACGGTCGCATCGGTATGTTCTGTAGACGGGGCCCAGGTGACTCGGTCACGTAGCCAGAAGAGTTTTACAGGAAACTTGTCTTCGTAGTTGGGTTCGGAGCCTGCAGGACCCCGCAAGTGTGGAGGGCAGAGGCGGAGCGCGCCGCAGGGGCAGTCGCGGGATGCGTCCCCAGAGGCCGCTGCCCAGAAGAGGTGAAAAAGTGGACAACGGCCGCGCCCGCGGTCTGCTGAATATGCAGCGCGCGGCCGCCGCTCGTTAGTGCTGCTGCCCGGCTCACCTCAGCCCAGCTGAGCAGACCTGGCCGACAACGGACCGTCAGCACTCCCGTCGTGGGCGCGCGTGACTCCGCCTTAACGAACAGGGCGGGCCGAGTACAGTGGCCCAGCCGGGGACACCCGCAACCGCCGTTCCCTTTAGTCACGAGCCTCCGTGCCAAGGTCGCTCAGTCGCTGATCGCTTTCATCTTATTTATTTCTCTCTCTCTCTCTCTCTCTCTCTCTCTCTCTCTCGAGTGTCTTCTGAAGGGGTTCGATGAGGCTCTCCTGTGCCAATTTCAGTCTCTTCTCCTCTTAGTAGCACGGCAAAAAAAGAAAAAAACCTATGAGGTCATCAGTCGCCTAGAACTTAGAACTACTTAAACCTAACTAACCCAAGGACGACTCACACATCCATGCCCGAGGCAGGATTCGAACCTGCCACCGTAGCGGACGCGCGGTTCCAGACTGTAGTGCCTAGAACCGCTCGGCCACCCCGGCCGGCTAGTAGCACTGCACCTAAAGCCCTCAATTGTTTGTTATTCTCAATATAATCTCTACTTTCCCCTATAGTTTTTGACTCTGCAGTTCCCTCCAGTACAATGGTAGTTATCCTCTCATGTCTTAACACATACCGTTTTGTTCCTTCTTCTGTATCTATCTCAATATTTAATCAACAGGTGACCTTATGGTGTGTGGCGGGAAGAGCTTGTGTGGTCGGTGGCCGGAGGAAGTTCTAGTATTCCCCCCCCCCCCCTCCCCCACCCCCGCCTTCCTCTTTCCCTAGGCGTTTTTGACCGACTCATGAGCAGAAAATATAAATAAATAAATCGCACAACCAAGCAATCGGATGGATATTGCTAGATGGGCTGTATATGTGCAGTCAAGTTAGTTCAATTTCGAAAAACTAGGGAATTTAATCAAGAGAAACAGGTTCACAGACTGAGCAAGTCAATGATTCAAACGACTCTGAGCACTATGCGACTTAACATCTGAGGTCATCAGTCCCTTAGAACTTAGAACTACTTAAACCTAACTAACCTAAGAACGACTCACACATCCATGCCCGGGCAGGATTCGAATCTGCGACCGTAGCGGTCGCGCGGTTCCAGAATACAGCGCCTAGAACCGCTAGGCCACTCCGGCTGGCTGAGCCAGTCAATAACGGGCTGGGCCACGTCTCGCTCTTATTCAACGAGTTATTCAGCTAGGCATTGATCGACGGATTTGTTATGTGCCCCCTGAGGGACGTCGCCAAATTCTGTCTGAACTGACTGCAGGGCCCAGCCCATAATGATTCAAACGTTTGCAATTGGGGAGAAATTCGGGAACCTTGCTGGCCTTGGTAGGTTTTGGCAAGCATGATGACAAACAGCAGACACTCCCACTGCCACCATACTGTCAGTATGAGAATCAATATCAGGCAAATATCGTCGTGATTCTCGATTCCCTGGATAGATGAACGGTCTATATATATAATTAAGTTTGTATAGAACCGCTAGTGCGCGAGTCCTACTCGCATCTGACCAATATTTATTTCTTCCTAACTATGAAACGACGTAAGAAACTTCATTTTTATTGCTAATAAAATTATGTTTCACTGTTAAAAAACGTATTTTAGTGGAGGTTGATTTATCAATTTGTTTACTTACTTTCGTTTAGTGTAGGGCTTTTCTTTGCTCAAGTATTGTAAAATCCCACCTCCTCCTTGGCGACGGAACTTTAAAGCCTAATCCCCCATCGTATTGCAAAACGTACATAATTTTTCGATTTTAGATGTTTAGTTTCTTTTGTAGCAGAACACTCATAGGAAAAATAGCCAAGTCCTTGTGGAATCTCTAAACTATCACGATGACCAAGCAAACAATAAACTACTGATCGAAGGGATAAAAAGGTACAAAATCAATCACTATGGTATGAGTGAGAGGGGCAAGAACAGGTTAACTTCCGACATTAGCAGAGGCGCCACCCTCCCCCTACCAACAGTCAAAAGTTTCCTCCCGGTAATCGCTGACGTTCCATGCGAATGTTGCCATTGTGTTATGGAGTACTTTGGCGGTCCGTTCGCTGACGTCGACTGAAGAGACCAGCAGCGAGTGAGAGATGGCGGCGGCGTCCTCTCGGACGCTGGAGCTGCGGGTCGTGTGTTGCTATCCATCAGGCGCCGGCCGTTGTCTCCAGTTTAACAGCTACGCGCCCGTGTCGGAGGGGGCTGACCTCGCAGCATCAGCTGAACGAGCGGGTGATTAGCCGATACAACTGGCAGCTCCAGTTGCGTCTAACCGCTTCCAAAGCTACGCCACAACGCTTTAGACACGTCTAATGTGTGTACCACACGTAATCGTAAACTCTTAAGTATCACCTCGAAAAAACAAAGTTACGTAATTAATTTTTTGTTAGATTTCAGCACTTGTCTGCAGTCCTGGTGCCCTTTACGATCTCCGTGCATAGTACTGTAGCACACCGCTGCAGGAGACAAAGGCGTAGTTCATTTACTTACAGTGGAGATGGACTGAACCATTTTGCTTTGTCTCCTCCAGCGGTGTGATATGGCACTAGGTGTGGAGATTTCACTGTGAATCACAGCTGTAGTAACTGTAAAATCCATCCTATCCCCTTCCTCCAGAAGTGTCTCAGTTTAGTTGCGGAGAAATCCACCCTCCCCTATCCCTCTGTTCTTACTATTCCTCCAGAAGTGTGTCAGTTTAGTTTTGGAGGCCGTAGAAGATGGTATAAGAGGCTGTGCTTTCCACTCGAGACATACAGAGATTAAGTCTTAGTCAGCCATAGCGCGGGATTACTTCCTGCCTGTTTCGCCGCAAAACATTTTTAGTTGATGTCTCTCGCAGAAGCAGTGTCAGCATCATCGGATTCTCTGGAAAATGCAATTCTATATCCTGCAATTTCAAAGTAATGAAACGGGAACCCATGTTAGTTGAATAATGTTCTTTGATACCTTTATGATGTGTTTGTTTATGAGAACACCGTTATCTGAGAATAATGACAAAATCCGTCATTCTTAAAGAAAAACTATTTCCTGAGAGCATGGTCTTGCGACAGAACTGAATCCAAAGGCATCCTATCGGTGATCCGCGGCTACGACGCACACTGTCGATCTTGTACTTACCATAGTGAAACATCGTAACTCTTCGTAAAATTTAAACATTAGCAATCTGTTTCCTCAAATGACTGCTTTCTTGCATTGTAATATTTTTGCAAGTAAGTGTTTATGATCAGTAGGTTTTCCTAATATCTGTAGTGGAAAAGTGGCTTTTATTAGTAAATATTATAAAAGAAATTACTTGCCGCGTGCCAGAATGTCTATGGTGTCCCTACGCAGCATGCGTTGGCGTAACTCTCAGCCCCGCAACTAGCCTCAGAACCACACCCCAACATCTAATGGCAGTGATAGATTACTATTGTAAACCCGCAAGACAGGACAGGTAGTTTAAGTTTGGAAAGAGGCCAAAATAAGCGGCTGTCAGTTACACTCGAACATACAACCTTTTATTTGATCAAACATTACAAGAGCCAAGATAATTTTAAAAAACACACAGCTTCTGTTTTAGAACTTAATTAGCGGCTGAATACGCCATACGATCTCATGCCTTAAGGGCAAGATCAATTTAATTTAAAAACGGCTGAAAACCAATAACTTAAAGCTCAACCAAAATCAGAAATTTAAAAGGTAAAGCCTTATCTTAAAAGATTTCCTTGATTAGGTTGAAGGCCCAAAGAATCTGACACTTTAAGAGCAAACAAATTCAAAATTACCTTAAGGCCCAACACTTGTTGTTCTTGTTGTGGTCTTCAGTCCTGAGACTGGTTTGATACAGCTCTCCGTGCTACTCTATCCTGTGCAAGCTTCTTCATCTCCCAGTACCTACTGCAACCTGCATCCTTCTGTTTCTGTTTAGTGTATTCATCTCTTGGTCTCCCTCTACGATTTTACCCTCAACGCTGCCCTCCAATACTAAATTGGTAATCCCTGGATGCCTCAACACATGTCCAATCAACCGATCCCTTCTTCTAGTCAATTTGTGCCACAAACGTCTCGCCAATCATATTCAATTTTTTTTTTTTTTTGGTCATCAGTCAACTGACTGGTTTGATGCGGCCCGCCATGAATTCCTTTCCTGTGCTAACCTCTTGATCTCAGAGTAGCACTTGCAACCTAAGCCCTCAATTATATGCTTGACGTATTCCAATCTCTGTCTTCCTCTACAGTTTCTGCCCTCAGCTCCCTCTAGTACCATGGAAGTAATTCCCTCATGTCTTAGCAGATGTCCTATCATCCTGTCCCTTCTCCTTATCAGTGTTTTCCACATATTCCTTTTCTCTCCGATTCTGCGTAGAACCTCCTCATTGCTTACCTTATCAGTCCACCTAATTTTCAACATTCGTCTATAGTACCACATCTCAAATGCTTCGATCCTCTTCTGTTCCGGTTTTCCCACAGTCCATGTTTCACTACCATACAATGCTGTACTCCAGACGTACATCCTCAGAAATTTCTACCTCAAATTAAGGCCGGTATTTGATATTAGAAGACTTCTCTTGGCCAGAAATGCCATTTTTGCCATAGCGAGTCTGCTTTTGATGTCTTCCTTGCTCCGTCCGTCAATGGTTATTTTACTGCGTACGTAGCAGAATTCCTTAACTTCATTGACTTCGTGACCATCTCTCCTGATGTTAAGTTTCTCGCTGTTCTCATTTCTACTACTTCTCATTACCTTCGTCTTGCTCCGATTTACTCTCAAACCATACTGTGTACTCATTAGACTGTTCATTCCGTTCGGCAGATCATTTAATTCTTCTTCTCTTTCACTCAGGATAGCAATGTCATCAGCGAATCGTATCATTGATATCCTTTCACCTTGTATTTTAATTCCACTCCTGAACCTTTCTTTTATTTCCATCATTGCTTCCTCGATGTACAGATTGAAGATTAGGGGCGAAAGGCTACAGCCTTGTCTTACACCCTTCTTAATACGAGCACTTCGTTCTTCATCGTCCACTCTTATTATTCCCTCTTGGTTGTTGTACATATTGTATATGACCCGTCTCTCGCTATAGCTTACCCCTACTTTTTTCAGAATCTCGAACAGCTTGCACCAATTTATATTGTCGAACTTTTTTCCAGGTCGACAAATCCTATGAACGTGTCTTCATTTTTCTTGAGCCTTGCTTCCATTATTAGCCGTAACGTCAGAATTGCCTCTCTCCTGCCTTTACTTTTCCTAAAGCCAAACTGATCCATAACCTAGCACATTCTCAATTTTCTTTTCTATTCTTCTCTATATTATTCTTGTAAGCAGCTTCGATGCATGAGCTGTTAAGCTGATTGTGCGATAATTCTCGCACTTGTCAGCTCTTGCCGTCTTCGGAATTGTGTGGATGATGCTTTTCCGAAAGTCAGATGGTATGTCGCCAGACTCATATATTCTACACACCAACGTGAATAGTCGTTTTGTTGCCACTTCCCCTAATGATTTTAGAAATTCTGATGGAATGTTATCTATCCCTTCTGCCTTATTTGACCGTAAGTCCTCCAAAGTCAACGGACCCACCGACAATATACCCTCCTCTTCACCCGACCAGCACACAACAGGGAGTTCAATGGAACAACGTAGTAGGTATTGACTCCCACAACCAAGTACACATTGAGCAGTCAAACTACAAACCGTACTGGACAGCGACAACGCGATGAGGAAAATACACTGCATGAATTTACGTCAACGGCCAGGGCAGTTAACCGAAACAACGTTAATGGCCCCAAGGCAGAAGATTCCACTGGTGCATTTCAGTTCGAATAACCAAGTACAGTTAAACTCCACTGGAGGGTGACTAAAATGTGCCAACTTGAAAACACACGTTGTTACTCATGGGAATGTCCCAACAGCCGACAACGAATTCCAAACGACACCACGTGAACAGCCTTGACTTGCTGGTAGATTAACTCAAAACTCAACTTTCATGTCCAGGATCGGTGAGCCACGAACCTTTTAGCACTGGGAACAGCACCACACACACCGACACGGCATAGAGGCCGCCAGCGGGCCCGACCAAACTAATTGCCGTGATTTCTTCGCTGCTCCACGCCAACCGAACAACAGCCCGCACACAGCCCAGCCAAAAACTGTAAGCGCCAGGCCAAAGATAGTCCAAGGTGCGAATATCGATACACACTTCTACTGCCACCCACGAAGAGAGGATAACAGCATAATCGCGATAACCGCGGGAGACTAAACATAGAACAGCAACCACGACTTAATCCAACGCATAGCCTGAGCCAGCCACGGCTCAATTATGGAACTTAACTTAAAAGTTTAAGCCACTACAGCTTAAAAACATATTGAAATTAGCACATTATGGTTTTCACTTTGAAATAATTCACACATTTTTGGGACGCATCAATTGTTGTTTTCGTACTACGGCCATTGGCGGGGGCCGTGAGACAGGGGATTTCTTCATACTCTTTACCATAATTGTATCTTAGAGTAGTTACTTACATGTGCATTTCATTAGCCACTCCAACGAACGCGCGAAATAAACTAATTCCGGCAAGGTGATCAACAGGTGAGTGGGGGGAAGAATCCAGACAGTGACATAAAATATGCGCTACCTTTGTGTTTGAACCGGAAGAGCTGCTTCTCTTAATTCAGAGACACTTCGCTTCTCGAACATAATTTGACGTACAAACTTACTTAAGTGACGAGTTTTAACTGTTTCCACCCTGATTTGTAGTGGCACCGACTGGTCGCTGGTTGTAGCAACGAATGGATGGGCAATAGTACAGCAAATCACTCGCCAAATTACCGTTGGCTAAATAGAAACGGTGAACACTGTAGTTTCATTCGTCTCAGTGTGCGTTATTATACTGTAAATTACTCGCATCTCTGGGTGTGTATGGTGGTGTCTCACCCCCTTACACAGATGACTTCGTTTGTAGTCTTTACCGTTGTTACACTTTTTGTGCCTACTGTTAGCTCGGTGCATTTTGCTTTCTCGTTCCTCCACAAATATTCTACACTACAAGTTATACGGCGGATGTAATTTTCTATAGATGTAACTTTGAGGTCAGGCCATGTACGCTGAAAAACTCCCACGTTCCACAACACTGTCTGACAACGTGCGGCCGCTTTTTCCACAGGCTTTTGGACACAGATTCTGTGCACACTGAACAAGATAAAGAGAAGGGCACCTCACGCATCCTGCACTCCTCAGATTGAGAAACGGTCGCTACATTTAGCCATGACTGGCAGCAACAGATTGCATGTATCATCTTAATCTGAATCATACTTAATGAACAATAGTTAAACTCCAAAGAATACGAGATACCTCACGCTGAACAGAAGACGGATGCATTGCCGTTAATGGACGTCACGTCGAGTACCCCCTTCGGCTACGCGTTCAGAAAGTACGGCATGTGTTCAGTGTGGTTGTTGTTGTTGTGTGGTCTTCAGTCCTCAGACTGGTTTCATGCATCTCTCCATGCTACTCTATCCTGTGCAAGCTTCTTCATCTCCCAGTACCTACTGCAGCCTACATCCTTCTGAATCTGCTTAGTGTATTCATCTCTTGGGCTCTCTCTACGATTTTTACCTTCCACTCTGCCCTCCAATACTAAATTGGTGATCCCTCGATGTCACACAACATGTCCTACCAACCGATCCCTTTTTCTAGTCAAGTTGTGCCACAAGCTCCTCTTATCCCCAATTCTATTCAATACCTCTTCATTAGTTATGTGATCTACCCATCTAATCTTGAGCATTCTTCTATAGCATCACATTTCGAAAAATTCTATTCTCTTCTTGTCTAAACTATTTATCGTCCACGTTTGACTTCCATACATGGCTACACTCATTACAAATACTTTCAGGAACGACTTCCTGACACTTAAATCTATATTCGATGTTAACAAATTTTTCTTCTTCAGAAACGCTTTCCTTGTCATTGCCAGTCTACATTTTATATCCTCTCTACTTCGACCATCATCAGTTATTTTGCTCCCCAAATAGCAAAACTCCTTTACTACTTTAAGCGTCTCATTTCCTAATCTAATTCCCTGAGCATCACCCGACGTGATTCGACTACATTCCATTATTCTCGTTTTGCTTTTGTTGATGTTTATCTTATACCCTCCTTTCAAGACACAGTCCATTCCGTTCAACTGCTCTTCCAAGTCCTTTGCTGTCTCTAACAGAATTACAATGTCATCGGTGAACCTCAAAGTTTTTATTTCTTCTCCATTGATTTTAATTCCTACTCCGAACTTTTCTTTTGTTTCCTTCGCTGCTTGCTCAATATACAGATTGAATAGCATCGGGGAGAGGCTACAACTCTTGTCTCACTCCCTTCCCAACCACTGCCTCCCTTCCATGTCCCCCGACTGCCATCTGGTTTCTGTACAAATTGTAAATAGCTTTTCGCTCCCTATATTTTACCCTTGCTACCTTCAGAATTTGAAAGAGAGTATTCAAGTCAACATTGTCAAAAGGTTTTTCTAAGTCTATAAATGCTAGAAACGTAGGTTTGCCTTTCCTTAATCTAGCTTCTAAGATAAGTTGTAGGGTCAGTATTGCCTCACGTGTTTCAATATTTTTGCGGAATCCAAGCTGATATTCGCCGAGGTCGGCTTCTACCAGTTTTTCCATTCGTCTGTAAAGTATTCTTGTTAGGATTTGGCAGCTGTGACTTGTTAAACTGATAGTTCGGTAATTTTCAAGTGTGCCAATACACGCTTTCTTTGGGATTGGAATTATTATATTCTTCTTGAAGTCTGAAGGTATTTCGCCTGTCTCATAGGTTTTGCTCACCAGATGGTAGAGTTTTTTCAGGACTGACTCTCCCAAGGCTGTCAGTAGTTCTAATGGAATTTTGTCTACTCCAGGCGCCTTGTTTCGACTCAAGTCTTTCAGTGCTCTGTCAAACTCTTCACGCAGTATCATATCTCCCATTTCATCTTCATCTACATCCTGTTCCATTCCCATAATATTTTCCTCAAGTACTTCGCTCTGGTATAGACCCTATATTCCTTCCACCTTTCTGCTTTCCCTTCTTTGCTTAGAACTGTGTTTCCATGAAAGCTCTTGATATTCATGCAAGTGGTTCTCCTTTCTCCAAAGGTCTCTTTAATTTTCCTGTAGGCAGTATCTATCTTACCCCTGGTGAGATATGCCTCTACATCCTTACATTTGTCCTCTAGCCATCCCTCCTTAGCTATTTTTCACTTCCTGTCGATCTCATTTTTGAAACGTTTCTATTCCTTTTTGCCTGCTTCATTAACTGCATTTTTATATTTTCTCCTTTCATTAATTAAATTCAATATTTCTTCCGTAACCCAAGGATTTCTACTAGCCCTCGTCTATTTACCTACTTGATCCTCTGCTGCCTTCACTACTTCATCCCTCAGAGCTACCCATTCTTCTTTTACTGTATTTCTTTCCCCCATTCCTGTCAATTGTTCTCTTATGCTCTCCCTGAAAATCTGTACAACCTCTGGTTCTTTCAGTTTATCCAGGTACCATCTCCTTAATTTCTTACATTTTTGCAGTTTCTTCAATTTTAATTTACAGGTCATAACCAATAGATTGTGGTCAGAGTCCACATCTGCCTCTGGAAATGTCTTACAATTTAAAACCTGTTCAGTGACCCGAGTTAAATGGACTAGTTCTTGTTTCGAGGAAGATTACCACCTCCTAAAAATTCGACACTCTTGTAATCTTCGTTTAAGCCACGATGGTGACACAGCCCTGGAATAAGTCACCAGACTTTGCAGTCAAGGGAGACACAGACTTGATATATCATTGTGAAAAGATAAGGCCTCTTAGCTATCGGTCCGTTATTCACAGGCAAGACTGGTTTCGCAACATTTTAGCTGCATCATCACGTGCAATAAAATCAATTAATCTCTCTGTCGAGGAATGAGTATGGGCTGACCCAGCGTTCGTAGTCAGCAAATTCTTCCTAAGCATAAAATGAATCTGGTGCTCTCCTTCTGTGGGCGAAAGATAGACCGTGAGCTGCTAACTTTACACAGTTCCATAGATGATCGTATACAGTCTTTTGGATCACTAGTTTGTCACATTAGGACCCCGTTAGCTCACCAGAGACTGTTACTTAGAGTATCGCGGAAATGTTCTATGTTATTTTGCGCTTCTTTTTGTTTGACGTCCGCTACTTAGCAAACAATTGCTGACTATGAATGCTGAGTTATCCCATTCTCTTTCCTCAATCGGAAAATGACTTGACTTTGTTGGACTTGATGATAGAGCTAAAATGCTGAAGAACCGCTCGTGGCTATAAATAAAGAACCTACAGCTAAAACAGTCTTATCTTTTCGAAACCAAGGATAAGTGTTAGAAAATATTAGAAAAATGGTGATGTACTCCTTGGCCCTTATTACTGTCACCCCAATCCTTCTGCCAAGCATTCACCTTCCAGCACAGGAGTTAGGACTAGTTTGTTGTGTAATATTAACTCAACGTTCAATGGTCGTAAGTGAGTTGACAGATGTATTTGTTTGCAGAGGCTATCAGCTACCTGTGAGTAACGGATGTCATAATAAAGTATTTATTGGACCTTATTCGAAGTTCCCTAAAAATTAAGTCTTAAATTGATCTCATATAACTTTGTGATCCTTCCACCATCAATCCAATGCTGAACTTAGGAGCTACTTTACAGCTGCGCCACATATGACATTGCAGCAAGAATACCAACAAAATTTCCATCATAGTTGAGCTTCATGCAATAATATGGTATAATAAGGAATGCATTCGCAATTGCAAATCTGATTAGACTTCTGCTCCACGGTTTATTAATGACATATGAAAGTACGCCAGACTGGGACTCGATCTGGATTTTCCGTTCTACGCGAGCTGTCACTTTAATAACTTGGGCTATCAGACCACGCCTCATGGTCCGATCCAAACTTCCGTATGTCACTGTGCGCACTCGCACATTTCCTGTGAGTCCAGCACAAAGAGAGATTGTCTGTTGTTGTCGCGACCTGTCTAGGTATGTCTGAAGGATATTGCCAGGTGCCCCGTAACACAGGGCCAGTATTACATGGCTGGACAGTCCGTAACAATAATAAATAAGTCCCTCTCTGTATACAAACACAGAAACTGTACGAGTGCAGATCGTAGACTGATACTGACGTATTGAGATCTGGGGCAGTCCAGGAGGTGCGCTGGGATAGAAGATGTGGTTAAGGCGGCCGCTCACGCAAAGTGCGAAATTCCCTCTCGAATTCAGGTTCGGCGCAGATTTTCAGTCACCAATAATTTGCGCAGTTAAGTTCTAATTGTATTCACAAATGCAAATCCGTTTCTTCTGTGCCACAGATCTGTAGATCGCAGCAGTGTCTGTTCCTTCAGATATACAGGGTGTTACAAAAAGGTACCGCCAAACTTTCAGGAAACATTCCTCACACACAAATAAAGAAAAGATGTTATGTGGACAAGTGTTCGGAAACGCTTAATTTCCATGTTAGAGCTCATTTTAGTTTCGTCAGTATCTACTGTACTTCCTCGATTCACCGCCAGTTGACCCAATTGAAGAAAGGTAATGTTGACTTGGGGCCCGCATCTCGTGGTCGTGCGGTAGCGTTCTCGCTTCCCACGCCCGGGTTCCCGGGTTCGATTCCAGGCGGAGTCAGGGATTTTCTCTGCCTCAGTGATGGCTGGGTGTTGTGTGATGTCCTTAGGTTAGTTAGGTTTAAGTAGTTCTACGTTCTAGGGGACTGATGACCACAGATGTTAATCCCATAGTGCTCAGAGCCATTTGAACCATTTGTTGACTTCGGTGCTTGTGTTGACATGTGACTCATTGCTCTACAGTACTAGCATCAAGTACATCATTACGTAGCATCAACAGGTTAGTGTTCATCACGAACGTGGTTTTGCAGTCAGTGCAATGTTTAAAAATGCGGAGTTGGCAGATGCCCATTTGATGTATGGATTAGGACGGGGCAATAGTCGAGGCGCGATACGTTTGTACCGAGACAGATTTCCAGAACGAAGGTGTCCCGACAAGAGGACGTTCGAAGCAATTGATCGGCGTCTTAGGGAGCACGGAACATTCCAGCCTATTCCAGCCTGGGGAAGACCTAGAACGACGAGGACACCTGCAATGGACGAGGCAATTCTTCGTACAGTTGACGATAACACTAATGTAAGCGTCAGAGAAGTTGCTGCTGTACAAGTTAACGTTGACCACGTCACTGTATGGAGAGTGCTACGGGAGAACCAGTTGTTTCCGTACCATGTACAGCGTGTGCAGGCAGTATCAGCAGCAGTTTCGCCTCCACGGGTATACTTCTGCGGATAGTTCATCCAACAATGTGTCAATCCTCATTTCAGTGCAAATGTTCTCTTTACGGATGAGGCATCATTCCAACGTGATCAAATTGTAAATTTTCACACTCAACATGTGTGTGCTGATGCGAATCCGCACGCAATTGTGCAATCACATCATCAACACAGATTTTCTGTGAACGTTTGGGCAGGCATTGTTGATGATGTCTTACTTGGGCTCCATGTTCTTCCACCTACGCTCAACGGAGCACGTTATCATGATTTCATACGGGATAATCTAACTGTGCTGCTAGCACATGTTCCTGTACAAGTACGACACAACATGTGGTTCATGCACGATGGAGGTCTTGCACATTGCAATCGAAGTGTTCGTACGCTTCTCAACAACAGATTCGCTGACCGATGGATTGGTAGAGGCGGACCAATTCCATGGCCTCCACGCTCTACTGACCTCAACCCTCTCGACTTTCATTTATGGGGGCATTTGAAAGCTCTTGTCTTCGCAACCCCGATACCAAATGTAGAAACTCTTCGTGCTCGTATTGTGGACGGTTGTGATACAATACGCCATTCTCCAGGGCTGCATCAGCGCATCACGTATTCCATGCGACGGAGGGTGGATGCATGTATCCTCGCTAACGGAGAACGTTTTGAACATTTCCTGTAACAAAATGTTTGAAGTCACACTGGTAAGTTCTGTTGCTATGTGATTCCATTCCATGATTAATGTCATTTGAAGAGAAGTAATAAAATGAGCTCTAACATGGAAAGTAAGCGTTTCCGGACACATGAACACATAACATATTTTCTTTCTTTTTGTGTGAGGATTGTTTCCTGAAAGTTTGGTCGTACCTTTTTGTAACACCCTGTATAGTAATACGAGTACCGAGCGATGTATGCAAACAGGTGGTCGTTTACACACAAAAACTAATCTATTGGCTGCAAACACAAGATGTCCTAGTGTATAAACAGAGATTCAGCGTAGAAATCAAAACATCACAGCTGATTTAACTCGCTCCGGCGCAACCGAGCCATTGCTGTGTCTCTAATGAACCTCTGTGACTATGACGTTAACACCTTAGCGTTTCTCAAAATCCCAGGAGTTTGAAACTGTGACACTCGACACTTGTTTATACAGCTCGTTACTCGCGGATACTCGGCGCCCGAGCGACGGCGGCTGCACTCCATTTTTAGCCCTTCGCCCTTCCGGCAGCGGACACGTGGGCACGGCCCGTTGCGCAGGTCGCCGGCGGCGTTTACGCGAGATCGCGCCAGCTGCCAGCTGCCGCGCGCCGCACATGAATAACACATGCGGTCGCCGGCCAGCGTCCAGGGTGCGACGTGAAAGCGTATCGCTGTCCGGCACCCACTGCCGGACTTAACTCATTGGGACGAGTGTGCTCCACCTGTCTGCGTGAGCCGCATCCGACGCGACGCCGACGGTTTGTAGCCTGTATCCCCGCCACGCCAAGCGCTCGCCAAAGGGCACCACGTGCCATACACTGATGCTACTCGATCGACCAACTGCCCGCTTGAGGTGCTTTACCAAATCGTAGTTCAGCTCGGTTACTAGCTCCGTTCGCAAACCATCTGCCTCTGCCACTTCGTATGGGTACAGAAAGATTAGGGTAATAATAATACTTATTGTTTTCCTTTAATCACTTTACACAATGGTATGGACAAATACACTACTGACCTTTAATCTCGACTGTTAGTGATACGAAGCCGTTGCGATCCAGCACTGCGTTCCGTATTACTCTCCTGACCCCAACCGATTCCATATTCTGCTAACAGTCATTGGGTCTCGACCAATTCGAGCAACAATCTCGCGATACGATAAACCACAATCGCGATAGGCTACAATGCCACCTTTATCAAAGTCGGAAACGTGATGGTACGCATTTCTCCTCCTTACGCGAGGCATCACAACAACGTTTCGCCATGCAACGCCGGTTAACTGCTGTGTTTATGAGAAATCGGTTTGAAACTTTCCTCATGTCAGCACGTTGTAGGTGTCGCCACCGGCACCAATCTTGTGTGAATGCTCTGAAAAGCTAATCATTTGCATATCACAGCATCTTTTTCCTGTCGGTTAAATTTCGCGTCTGTAGCACGTCATCTTCGTGGTGTAGCAATTTTAATGGCCATCAGTGTAGAAAGAGTTGTATAAGAGACAGCACCAATAAATATTCGCCCCAATAAGCATTGCGCTATCACCATTGATAATATTCTTGAAAATTTCGCCAATTCTACGAAGTACAGTGCAACATGTTTAAGGGCTCTCATATCCAGCTGAAATCACTCGATGATTAGAGCCTGTGATGTTGATTGCTACGTTTCACTCGATGTTACAAACAGGAGGGACGTTCGATAAGCAATGCAACACATTTTGTTCCTTGGCCATTTTGCGATGTACCTTTTGGATTTCTTGCTTTTATGTTTTCATTCTCTTCGCAGGCAAAGAGAAAAGGTGAAGCGGTGCCCAGCGTAGAGCCTGCACCTACCGCCATGTATTTTTGATTTTCAAGTGTTAAAAAAAAAGATGTTTTTCCTGTTCCTGTAGACACAAGTTAGTTAGAATGAGAATAAGTAAAAAGTCTGTATTTTTGACGTGTTAAGAATAAATAATACAATCGTATTTCATCAGTGAAAAATTGAGTTATTAGTCCTAGTAGTAATGTAATATAAAAAAAATCCAAGAAGCCCATCTGTCTACTTAGGAGTTACCACGAAGATCCGATTACGAAAGGAATGGAGGAATTGGACATTTGTAGTAAGATCTTATGGGGACCAAACTGCTGCGGTCATTGGTTCCTAAGCTTGCACACTACGTAATCAAATTCAAACTAACTTACGCTATGTACAATACACAGTCCCATGACCGAGGGAGGACTCGAAGCGACGTCGGTGGCCTCCGCGCGGACCGTGACAAGCGGCCCTAGACCGCGCGGCTACCCCGCGCGGCAGTATTGGACACGGTCAACATTTTGTACATGGATACGGCGATAGGACGTAGTATCATTAATTGGTAACCATAAATCTACAACAAGAGAAAGAATTTTTTTCCATGTAGAACCAATTTGAGAAAATTCTTTACCCATTTACAAGCGTAGCCCAGCTTATTGCGCCTGTCCCATACGATGAAAAATTCTCATTATTTCCATATATCTAAACATTTTTATATATTTTTTTAAGGTTTTCAGTTGAAAAAATGGGGGAATTTGTTGTGGGACATGATGGAATGTTCCCGCTTCAGCCCTTGTAGTTTCATGAACTACCGATAAGTGGCGGCGCTAGATAGCCTTAAAAATGGTATCTGTAGCGGAGGTGCGTTCCAAGCAGAAGGCTGTCATTGAGTTCTTTCAGACTGTCTACGGAAACCTGGCAGTGACCAAACGCACGGTGAATCGTTGGGCGAGGCATCTGTCGCCACCGCAGCAAGGTCGCCCAAACTTGTCCGATCTCCCACGAGCCGGCCGCTCCCAACTGGACTCCTGAAACGCCGGAACGTGCGAACACTCTCATTCGAGATGACTGACGGATCAAAATCAAACACCTTGCTGCTCAACTGGATATCTCTGTAGGTAGTGTTGACACACGCGTCCACCACCTGAAAGGGGCTCACAAAATTTCATTGGACTGTTCTTCCTCATCCGCCCAAAAATCCAGATCTCACACCTTTAGACTTCCATCTGTATGGCACAATGACGCACGCACTTCGCGGGAAGCAGTACCTGGATGATGGGAAGGTTACTGATACAGCAAGATCTGGCCCCGATGTCGACCAGTAGAGTGATATCATGCGGGCATACAGACATAAGGTGGTACTGAACAGAGATTATGGTGGAAAATAGTATTGTGTAGCCAAAAGAGTGCACAATAATAAGGAGAAATGGAATTCCAAAAAAAACCTGCTTTCAACAAGAAAGCCAATCTTAGTTAACGTCAGGCAGTTTAACGAGCCTGTCGAGATGCGATACGGTGTCTGAATGTTCTTCACCCCAGAATAAAGTAGATGCAGCCCTGTTAGCATGGCATTTGTCAGCTTAGAAAATAGGGGTGACCAAGGTATATTCTTCGTGAAGATGCAGAAGAAATGGCAACACTTACTCTTCGAGAATGTTTGAAATAAACACACTGATTCATACTAATTATAATCTGAAATTTCCTGAGCCCAGGTTGTGACCTTGATTGGTTACTGCTAAAAATTCACACTGTGACTTAAGGTAACCTGTACATAAATCCATGAAGAGTCCAAATTTTAAATTCTTTAAGAATATTCGTACCTGTAAACGATTTTATTATGTTTATTGGTTGTCTCTGAATTTTAAGTGTTTATTTTGTAAAATAATATCCCAGAAATATCACACCATACCAGAACAGGCTACCCATATTTGCATAACAGGCGCACAATTCCAATAGTTTCTAAGCATTCTGAAGACATAAAAGTATTTACTCAGTCTTTTGATCAGGAGTTCAGCAAATGATTATCTAACCAATCACCGAGAAATTTCCCGTACTATGTGTTGGATTCCATAGGCAGTATGAATCTGAATAAATCGTGTTGAACATTATCCTCCGTCACTTTGAAACTAAAAGCAACTACTCAATAACAATAAATTCTATAAGTCCCTCCAGATCCTTGAGCGTCATGAACACCGCCTCGCCTTCCGTATACGCCTCCCGTCCCCCACGCGGATCCTCTATGATCTCATCCCTTTCCCCCATCTGCTCCTATTCCTCGAACATATCCGCATCCTCTACACCTCCCGCCGCCTTGAACCCCCTCACCCCCTGGTTGCTCCTCTCCTCTCCCATCCCCGCCCCCTACCACGTCTTCACTGTTGTATCCCCCCTATCCTCCATCTCTACGCCCTACATCTCCTTTCCCAAGGTGGCTTTCATCAACTCTCCCTCCCGGATGATGCCCTCTCTTCCTCCATTTATCCCTCCTATCAACTCTGATCCTCACTCCCCCTCTTTCCTCTGTCCTTTTCCTTGGCTCCCTCTCCCACCCTTCCTTCCTCTTTTTTCCCCACCTCCCCTCTCGCTGCCCCTTCTCTCCCCCGAGTCCTTTTGCATTTCCCTCCTCTGCCTCTTCTTATTCCCTCTCGCATCTGCCCTGCCCCTCTCCCCCCTTATGAGTCCTCTCCCTCCTTGGTTCCTCCCCTTTCGTTCTCTCCTCCCTCCTTGTTCCCCCCCCCCCCTCCTCCAGGTCCCGATCCCCCATCTGCCTTTGGCTCGGGAGTGTCATATTTGTGCCACCATTTTCGTGCAGTGTTTTACAGTTTTTTTCCAGTGAGTGTTCCGTGGTGTGTCTTTAGGGACGTGTAGCGAACAGCCATCATACTGTCACTGAGTGTGGTTTTTTATATATTGCGAACAGAAACCAGACTGTCGCCATGTTTTTTAATTGTGTGTCTACTATGTTACTTGTCCGATTCCAGTGTATTTTATCGACATTGCCAACCTCTTTTGCTTTCTGTTTTAATTCTCCGCATTTTTAATCCGTTTTACACTTTAAGTCATCATTTTATCGCCTGTTTTTCCTCGTTTCTTTCTTCTTCCTTTTCTTACCAAAAAGTCTGTACGCTGTAGACTGTAGAGCAGCGTACTATGCTGCTGCCAGCCAGCCCCCCTTCGGGGGGAATTGAAAATCAATAAAAAAAACAGTACTCTGTGCAATATTTTCAGGAACGTGTCTGTGGGCAGTAAATTTCTCCGTGTGCGTCGCGACCTCTAGCTGCGTATCTAGTGACTCCTGGCGGCTTCGGGTCGGACCATACTCTGCTCGGCAGCCAACAGGTTGGCCCCTCCTCGGTCCGGGACCCGCCTGACAGATGTGTCGTGCAGGTGGCCGCTGCGAGTAGGCGCTCGGCCGATAGATACTAGAGCAGTGGTCGCCAAACACTTTTGTTCAAGAATCATACTGAAATTATGGGGCAACAACTCAAGCCGCAAATGTACCAATCTCATTATTGGTTGATAACCTACATAAATTAGCATATTACGAGCTCCCGATAGATTAGTGTGGTAGGAGTGCGGCAAGTTGGCCTTAGGCCCCGTCAAGTACTGATCGTTACAAGTCGGCACCATTCGCAGCACTTCGTGTTGACTGTTCTTTGTTTCACAGTGCTGTCACCCTCAGTGCCCCCAAAGTTGTGACACTGTAATTGCCTGATGAAGTATTGCTGTTTTGTCTGTGTGAGTGGATAATTAATAGACTAATGAAAGTAATTATACTTACATTTGTATGAACTATTGATATGACTTATAGTCACCAAAGTTTGAAAATGATTTAAATGCTAGTGGTCTACTACTCACCGCATTTTATTACAATAGCCTTACTTTAATTTCACATTCCCTGTCAGGAATAAATGCCCATTTGAAGGTCCATCTCTGTAATGCGCATCTACGAATCCATGCTACTTACGGGTCAAAATTTATAACATAGCAGCTGACCAGTACGAGTCGCACACTTCCATGAGTTTCCAGTACTGGAAGACATCGAATTAAAAAATACTCCTGTGACATCCTCTAACCCAACAGTGGTCGTACTACGTATTCTTCTGCATCTGAGGTAAGCGGCAGAGTTTACTTACCTCACGTCAGGATTCAGCAATATCAATAAAACTAAGCGCAAGCTAAGACCATGCCACGAAACCACGAGGTCGCAGAATCGAATCCCGGTAGAACCACGGATATTTTCCGTCCACCTTTAATCTAGCCTTCAACTTTCACTGATGTATAGAGCTGCCAGGAATGACAGCTGGTACGCATTCCATGTTAAGCTATAGGTGCCTTTTCCCCGGTTGGATGAATCGTATACATTAAGAAAACAGAAGTCGTCGGAGTGACATCCAACTAAAAGGTTTGCACCCAGCAATAGTGTCACACGGAGTTATTATTAACTATAGCAAATTTTAAATGTTATACCAACTAATATGCAGATGAAAGTTTTCTCGACGAAACCTTCTTCGGTTTCTCGTTTCTGTACTACTTCTATCCACTGGATGAAGCATTAATATGCCTTCCAAATCGGTGCCGTCTCACTGCAAACTGTCAAAAAATTGTAAACTGCAGTTGAAACAGTCAGTTTTTGTAATGTGATGAAAATGGGCGATATGGCGATCTACAAAGAGATTCAGTGGATGAGAGAGTTGCCTACACAGAGCAACAATCTTTAATTTCAAGTCCGACCCAGGATAAAACTTAAATCCATCACTTAGATTCATTGCTGCATACTCTCCGCTGCAGGGTACTTCTTTTCTGTACAACTGACCGATATTAATAGCCGAAGAGCTAACCATCTAAGCCCGCATGATGACATTAAAGTAACATGGCACCTGATAAGAGCCATACTGTTGTAAATTTTGTGAGGCACGACAAACTTCAATAGCACGCATAATTAATAGTCATCAATGGCTTAAATTTGACACATTTTGCGAAGACAACAAACAAGTAGCTTCTTGTTAATTATGTGGTAATGATGAAAGTTGCGGTGCAACTAATCCAGCCTGAACACGTGGGATACTGGTGCTCCAGTTCCTCTAAGCCTAGACGCGGCGGTACGTCAGTTTAGTCGTTCATCGTGTGTCGCTGGCATTATTTTGCTTTCATGTTTGTATTTGCATAACACTGCATACACAGAGCGTGCGTCACTGTTCATTTATGCATTCTTTTTGTTTCGCTGTTGCAGGTAAGAGCAGAAAAACGCCACCGAGCACCGGCGCGCCGCCCCCTGGGGACAGCGGCCGTTTAATGAAGGCCTCGCGCTGCAAACAGCGCCGACCCGGCCCGCGTTTGCTCTGCTAAGGAATACAAATGTTCGGGAAACGCCGGTCCAATGGGTCCCCGCGGCGGTCACGGGCAGTTTGCTTAGCGGTGGGCGGGCGCAACCCACCACTGACAAAAGGCCTGCCACCGCAGGGCCTACAACAAACGGTTTCTAAGCCGATCACCAGCGTTGTTCTGCTGTTGTTAAGACAGCTGAGAGCCAAGTAATTCCCGTTGTCTCGCAATTCGTCTCTGGCGGCTGTATCAGGTGGGTAAGCATTCCTATGGCTTCTGATGTCTTTAGACGGCGTCTGTCGGTTTTCGAAGACATCACTCCACTAGCAGCAGGTGTCGGAAATGAAAGCCAGGGCACATTTGTTGCCTGTTAGTGACGTCATCCTCTCCTTGTGCTCTCACAGCCCACAGGAAACTGTTCGCCAGCAACGCCCGCCGCATCTTAATCTGAGATAACAACCCTTCGCCTCACTTCCCTTCCTTTCCGCCCTAGCGCCTAATCCTTATCTCCCTCCTCTCACGTCTCTTGTTCCCGGTTGCTTTCCTACTTTCTTGAGCACACAAACATGCGTTAGGACGAATGTTTCTCTCTCTCTTTCTCTCTCTCTCTCTCTGTTTTTCCGACGCACACAACACTCCATCCGCTGCAGCTTGACAGCACCCACACTGCTACTGTCGTTGCAGAGGCGCTAAAGGGTACCCCACATCTCTCAGTACACTCTTAACCGTCCCGTGGGACTTTCCAGTTCCTTAATTTATATATGGCATCCTCCCCTACTGCTCCATCTGACTGTATGGTCCTACCCTCTTCTATATCATGATATCCGTTTACTTGTTTTCTTACCTTTTACCCTAACTTTGTTTCCTGCAGGCTCTATTTTCACACGGATTTACAAAATAATTTAGTTCAAATATTACGATCGCGTCGCAGTAACTGTGGTGCACTCGTACTGTATACGTTGTACATTGCATACTTCATCTAAAAAAGATGTGTTATTTCTCATAGCCGGCCTGGGTGGCCGTGCGGTTCTAGGCGCTACAGTCTGGAACCGAGAGCAAGCTACGGTCGAAAGTTCGAATCCTACCTAGGGCGTGGATGTGTGTGATGTACTTAGGTTAGTTAGGTATAATTAGTTCTAAGTTTTAGGCGACTGATGACCTCAGACGTTAAGTCGCATAGTGCTCAGAGCCGTTTAAACCATTTTTTTACGTCTCATACATTGATATTTCCGTTACATGTTATCGATCTTTATTATTTTTCGAACCTGGCAGTCGGAATATGAAATATAGACGAGATTCATCCACTACCGCAGTAAGCACTCTACTCTTCAGAGCAGTGAGCTACTGATAAGCGCAACACCGAAAAATATGAAATCCAAAATAACTTCGTCGATGAATTTTGTGTACGCTAGCCGACTAAAGAAAGGGTGGCATAGACATATTAGAAGTGAACAACGATTCATTATTTTTCGGTGAATAACAAGACATCACCGAAAGATAAAACAATAAAAATACATGCGGAAATGAAACGCTTCCTTCACGCATTCTCCTTTAATTACTAGCTACACGCACGAAGATCTATAACTAGGACACACATGCTGATCAAAATATTTGATTCTATTAATGGGTTTTACACGCACCGCCGTTCTGCAACGTCTATTCCAATTAATTGTATAACACAAGAATTTAAACATGTAAATTGCTTATCTAATTAACGTACAGCAAGAGAGATAACTCAGAAATAACTAGGAAATATTTATTTAGGGAACAAATCGTTAGTACTCGAATTTGCAGCAATTTGCAACGCATCTAGAGCGATTCCAAAAGTATGCAACACCAGCATAATTTAATTACGGTTCATTTGCCATCTTCTCAAATAAAATGACTGTTCACGAGCCTGCCGTTAAAATGAACAGTCAGCCAATCCAGTTATAGCTTTCTTCTTTTATTGGCGACATGCCAACAATGTGAGCTGTCGCAAGGCTGCAGCTATTTCAGACCTCCGACTCAATTGCTGCTGGACTGTCTCTACTGAGGAGAGGACCACCGGAACTGTTATTTGCGTATTTTGTGTGTTCTGTAGAGTGACCTGTCCGGGGTAGCTGGTTAGCGGCTTGTCTTGCGACGGCTCCTATATTCCGAAAAAATGAATGGTGAAAATTTATGCGTGTCTCGTGTATCTAAATCGCTAACTGTGTTTTGACCGAAAGATTGTTCGTAGGGGCTTAGATTCATGGCTACTACGATGGCTGTTCGTGTTCAGCCGGCCGCTGTGGCCAAGCGGTTCTAGGTACTTCAGTCTGGAGCCACGCGCCTGCTCAGATGTTAAGTTCCATATGATTTGTACGTGTTCAAACCCCATCCGTGTGTGTGTGTGTGTATGTGTGTGTGTGTGTGTGTGTGTGTGTGTGTGTGTGTGTGTGTGTGTTCTATTTCATCGTAGAGAATATCATTAAATAGTACCTCTCAAGCAAAATTATTTAAAAATAGTAATTTTGCAGTAGTAATTTCATTAATAAATTAGTCAGTATGTGGTTCACGTTGAGAGTCCACAATAGTTGCACAGCTCCAAAGATTTCGCAAAGATGCGAGGAGTATTAGCAACCGCGGAAGAATTCCAGATACAGTCGAAAGTATTCATCCCAATTTTGTCCTTGATTGTCTAATACCGATCAAATCGATTCATTCCTTCACAGCACCCTATACTATAGATGCGTAAGAAAAGATGTCTCCTTATGTATGCAAGTACTGTCTATGAAATTTCGTCGGACTGTTCAAAAAAAAAGTTGACGGGTTGACTCATAAATTCCAAATGTATTGTGACCTGCATGTTATTAGGGAAGTTCACGAAAGGTCTGGACGAAAAGATTTTAAAATATGTCCGTACGTGGGACAGTAAAAATTTCTTTACATTATTGATTGCAGAATGATCAGACACTGTTACGATCAGATGTTTGTGGATAATTGAAAAATATGCATCTACAACGTAAAAATTATCCCACCGAAATGAACTCAACTTTTCCAACTCTGTGATGTTCATTTTTACAGGTATGTTAAAATTTTCGAGGAAAAACTTAAAAACGCTCCCTTAAATACTAACAGAGAAATCACTTCCAGGGAAGATTACATAAAATAAATTCTTTAATTCTGCATGAATTTAGTGTATAGGCTTTCACAGAAGTGATGAAACATACGTGAATCGCACTGAAGGTTGTCGAGAAAGAAAATTCTTTTTGAATTTTTGTTTTCCGGTATGGCTTCCTAAAAACCCGTATTTCAGCGAAGCAGTATCGTTCACTAAATGTGCGTGGTCCTTTACGAATCTGTGTTTGGGTTGCTTCTGCGATAAATATCATCGAGAATTTGTTGTAACACACGAAGCGATGCACACGATAGCAAAGAAGACGATTCTGTGATTATTGATTCTCTAACAAACAGAATAAACATTTGAAGAATTTTGCTGCAATAATTGATTTCTTAATGAAATTACTAAGGCGAAAATGATTCTTATTAGTAACTTTGCGTGACGTATAGTATCTAATGATATTCTCTACGCTGGAATTGAAAAATTAAGTGCACTGGCTTTTTTGAATCCATAACGTCAGGATGGTGCCTGAAAAGTTTTGACGCCACGCTATGCTCACTTATTCGACGGACGATAAAGTTACCCGTAAACAATGAGCTGGAAAAAGCAATGGGATAGCTATAAGCACCTATGCAGAAGGCTGTATTATCGAGTATGCAAGGTATAAAAGAGTAGTGCATTGGGGGAGCTGTCATTTGTCCGCAAGTAATTGATTCATGTGAAAAGGTTTCCGACATTATTATGACCACACAATGGAAGTTAACAGACTTAGAACGCGGAATGGTAGTTGGAGCTACACGAAAGGGATATTCCATTCCGAAAATCGTTAGGGAACTCAATCTTCTGAGATCCACAGTGAGTGTGACGAGAATACGAAGTTTGAAGCGCTATCTCTGACCACACCACGAACAACACAGTGGCCGACGACCTTCTGCGTCGAATTGTCACTGCTAAACGACAAGCAAAACTGCGTGAAATAACCTCAGAAATCAATATGGAATGTGCGACATATCTATGCGTTAGGAGAGTGTGGAGAAATGTGGCGTTAAGGGGCTATGGCAACAGACGACCGAAGCGAGTGCATTTGCTAACAGCACGACATCGCCTACAGCGCCTCTCCTGGTCTCATAACCATATCCGCTGGACTCCCGACGACTGAAAAACCGTTGTATAGTCAGATGAGTCCCGATTTCAGTTGGTAAGATCTGATGATAGCGTTCGAGTTTGGCACAAACTCCACGAAGGCATGGACCTAAGTTGTCAACAAAGCACTGTGCAGGCTAGTAGTGGCTCCATAAAGATGTGACCTTGTTTACATGGAATCATTTGGATCGTCTGGTCAAACTGAACCCATCATCAACTAATAATGATTATGTTCGGCTACTTGGAGCCCATCTGCAAACATTCTAGGACTTCATGTTCCCAAACAACAATGTCATACTACAAGGGCACAGTTGTTCGCCATCGGTTTGAAGAACATTCCAGACGATTCGTGGGAATGATTTGGCAGCCCAAATATTCCAGACGATTCGTGGGAATGATTTGGCAGCCCAGATAGCCCCTTATAAAATCCATCGAACATTTATGGGACATAATCGAGAGATCAATTCGTGCATAACATCCTGCACCGGCAACATTTTCGCAATTATACACAGGTGTAAAGATAATATGGTTCAATATTTCTGCAGGCGACTTCCAACGACTTGTTGAGTCCATTCCACATCGAGCTCCTTCACTCCGCCGGGCAGAAGAGGGCCTGACACGATATTAGGTCTTTTGTCACCTCAGTGATGAAGCTACGCATTATGCTTCAACATTGATTTCCTGGGAAACTAGGAGACGTCGTATGAAAACAGGCTTGCCAGTTACTCAGGACAGTTCCCTCTAGAACATATCCAAGATTTATCAATATCCGTAATTAACAGTTCTGATGGTCGCCTTGTGAGACCACGAGCGAGCGATCGCTCTTGTACTTGTGCACTCAAATATTAACTATGGTCGTTTTCATTAAAATTATCCATGATTCTGTCCCTCTTCAGATCCCATCAGTTTACATAAAATGATCTTTTGATGGCTCACAAATTTTATCACAGTTATTGGATAAAAATAAAATGTAATTCAGAACAGTATTTCCTACACTGATGCCAAGCTGCTACTTGTTAGCCATTGTGCCCGATCAGCAGTCATATGCAGTTATCTTAAGAAGCAGCTGCCTGGGAGACTTCCTGGTTTTTTTAACTATTTTTAAGCTGCTTAAATTGGGGAAAATCGAAATTTATGGCGCAACTCCACTAAAAAACGGGCTCGATAAATAGGACACTTCCACTGACATCAACTAGTTGTCAGTTTGAAAATGTTGCGGACAGTGGGGCAAAGAGGTGCCGCGGGGAGAGTAAAAATTGTAGAGGGCGACAAAGGGAACAAATACAGTTCTAATGGATGTCGGTTTTAAGCGGGTTATAATTTCGCACCTTACAAGCACTCATCTACACACTTTTCCGTGTTTTACAACCGGAATTAGGTATCATTTGATAGATTTTTTTGCGTAGTATATATGAATATTTAAAGAAGACTGACATTGTTATGTAGACATTGTAAAGAGTTGCTAACGCTTACTGCATGAAAGATGACGGAGTGTCTTTATTATCAAAACGACTTAATGAATGATTGCCTATACTAGTAGTGGTTTTAACGCCAGTGGAAATGAAACGGCAGACGTAACTCAAGCCCTCGGTGGAAAAGCCTTCACTGGTGTGTTGCTCCTGCTTAACAGAGGAAGTAGCCCTAGCCGGACGGTGGAGGCAGCTGAGCGCTGAAGCACAATAGAGTCGCGGATGGGCGGTGTTGTTCAAAAAAGTGGTTAAAATGGCTCTGAGCACTATGGGACTTAACGGCTGAAGTCATCAGTCCCCTAGAACTTCGAACTAATTAAACCTAACTAACCTAAGGACATCACACACATCCATGCCCGAGGCAGAATACGAACCTGCGACCGTAGCGGTCGCGCGGTTCCAGACTGTAGCACCTGGAACCACTAGGCCACTCCGGCCGCCTGTGTTGTAACTAGGCCGAAAGGATAACCGGAAACTCTGAAAATCTTGGAAGGAACAGAGAGGAACACGGAAGTGCTACTTAGGAAATCATGCAGGAACAGGAATGGGGTCCACTGACCCTCGTCATTGAAGAGCTACTTGAATCTGAAGTAGCGGCTCCAGAATCTGGAAAGCAGGCGACGGCCGAGAGAGCGATGTGCTGATCCCATGCTTCTCTACACCGCACTCTAATGACACCGCATGGCAGAGGTTCACAGGGCAGCCGCGCCGCATCCCGCCGGCCTGTGGTTTGATCACAGCTTCTAGTTCACTGCTTGCACGAGATGCTACACTCACATCAGCTGTTCAGGAACCAGCGTTTATGCTTTACATCGTCTCGTAGCATTTTGTTTTGGCATTTTGAACGTTTTGCTCAACATCAAAAGCACCTAAAATTCTTTCCAGAAGATCCTGTTGTCTTGCTGGGTACATATGAACAAACCACAAGGAATCTGCAGCTCGTTGTTGGGGGCTGCTGCTTTCATACCTCATGCTGTGGGTTACCATATACTCGCAATTATCTGATGAACCGCGCAGCTTTTATTCTCGTAGTACCGTATACTTTTACCCCTATATTGATATATATCATAAGAGCCGTCAGGCGCCTTTTCTCTGGTGTTCCGGCGGGTATTTGCAGTTTTCTCTTGGTAATGTGCATTTCTATTTTAGCCTATACAAATACTGCTCATTACGTCTTTAACTGACGTCCAGTGTGTACGGGAAGCGTTGGTTTCTTTCCCCTTACAAGCAAAGTGAATTTTAAAGTGAAATTTTATGTGCGAAATCGACAGAGTGATCGCAAATTTGTGTAGTGCAACATTCGTTTAATCGGTTTTCATTAACATGGACAGTAAAATAAAATAAAAAAAACGAGTACTGAAGCAGTGGCTGACTAGCTACTACTACTACTACTACTAGTAGTAGTAGTAGTAGTAGGTAGTAGGTAGTATGCGGAAGCAGCGCTATTCAGTCGCCGCTTGAGTAGTTCCCGTTTTACTGTTCGCATGGATACATAGCGATGAAACGAATACCGCCTAGACTAATCAGACACTGCTCTATCGAAGAGAGATGTAAAATATCGCTTTGAAAAGGATTTTCTTTGCCACAGGAAACAAAAAGACGTTTCAAGTTGGCATTGGACGTCACGTGGAAAGTGTAAATAACTGTATCTGTTGGATTGCGTTGCAAACATCTGCAGATATATGCAGAAACACCAGACGAAATGATCCTGATGACTTAGGAGTCGCAACAGTTATACTGGGTGAGTCACTAACTATTACCACCAAGAATCACTTCGAAAGTATGATAGGAGCTGAAAAGATTGTGGGACTAATGTTGCATGGGACAACGGGGGCCATAATATGACGTTGGATTTGAAGGACAACTTTGTTTTCTTCATTCGGATGCTGTAGTTTGGTACTTATTTTCTGATAGCGGCTGTCGACACGAATCAAATGACCATTGATATCATTGCAGTGCAATCTTCTTGTCATGGATTTAGTGGTATTCCTTTTCACATTGGCACTTGTCTCTCGCATATCTGCAGGTGTAGTTGGAACGTCTTTATAAACAATGTCTTTTACGAATCCCCACAACACAAAGTCCGGAGGCCTCAAGTCACGTGAACGAGACGGCCACAGCACATCCCCTCCGCGTCTAATCCAACGATTTAGAAATTGTCTCTGTAACTCATTTCTATCCATCAGCGAAGAATGTGACACCCATCGTGTTGATACAACATTCTATTCCTTGTTCTTAAAGGTAATTCTTCCAATAACAAACCTAATATTCCTTGCAGGAATGTGGTGTAACTCCTACTATTAAGATTTCCTTCAATGAAATAGGGGCCTATAACTCTGTAGTCCAGAATCCCGCACCATACCACGGTTTTTCGTGTGCAACTTGCCGCAGCCAACATGGATTCAGTTGCCCAATAATGTAGGTTATGCAAATTAACATTGCCATTGTTTGTGAATGTTGTCTCGTTAGTAAATGAAATCAAATTTATAACAGTGCCATCCCTCTGAATCTGAACTTGAACGCATAGGCAGAATTCAATGCGACGCACACAATCCGTACCAGTTAATTCTCGGTGGAGACTGATACAGTAAAGATGATATTTATGGCGATGCAGAACAAGAACAAAGCTACTCTGGCTCGTGTCAGATTCCCTTGCGATTAGACGCGAACTAACACAAGGATCTCGAACCACAGTGACAAGAGTACCTATTTTCGTTTCCTCCTTAGTAGCTTTTACTTTGCCGGATATGTTTCCGATGCGTTAAAGATCCAGCTGTTGTCAATTTATCGTACACATATTTAAATGTACGAATTGTAGTGTGAGTACGTTGAGGAAATCTTTCAGCGTATAAGTCTCTAGCTGTCGCTGAATTTCGTTCGCATTCTCCGTAAATGAGAAGCATATTGACTTGTTCTTCGAAGGAATATATCATTCACATTCGCTTGATTCGACGATAGTAGTCTGAAGTTCCTATTAGTGTTGGACTGCGAAGCCATCGAGTGATGTTTACATGTCGATGGCATGTTAGATGGATACGCCGTATTTGGCGAATATTTACTATTTGTTCGAAATACGGGAGAGAATTGTCAAAGCATGTGCTTCGATAAGTGCCGAAGTGATAAAGAATACCACTAAATCCATGATAAGAAGATTGCAGCACTGCATTGCTACCAATGGCCATAACTTTGGAAACCTTCTGTAAATGGACGTTCATGCCACCTTTTTGACCTTCAAAGACCTTACTGTTACAAATCATTGGATTCGTCTCGGTAGCCGCTATCAAAAAATCAGTACCAAATTATAGCATCTCATTTAAGAAAACAAAGTTGACCTTATCTCTGGGGCGACCCCACCAAGCATATTATGGCCCCTGTTGAGCCGGCCGCAGTGGCCGAGCGGTTATAAGCGCTACAGTCTGGAACCACGCGACCGCTACGGTCGCAGGTTTGAATCCTGCCTTGGGCATGGATGTGTTTGATGTCCTTAGGTTAGTTAGGTTTAAGTAGTTCTAAGTTCTAGGGGACTGATGACCACAGAAGTTTAGTCCCATAGTGCTCAGAGCCATTTGAACCAGCCCCAGTTGTCCCAAGTCACATTTGTCCCACAAACTTTTCAGCTATTGCCATACTTCCGGAGTTATTCTGGGAGGCAATATTTAGTGACTCATCCTGTACATATAATATACTCTGAGGTGACAAAAATTTTGTGGGATACCTTCTAACATCGGGTTCGACGTTCTTTGGTCCGGCGTAGTGCAGTAATTCGATTTGCCATGGACTCATCAAGTCGTTGGAAGTCCACTGCAGAAATATTCAGCCACGCTGCCTCTACAAACGTACATAATTGCGAAAGTGTTGCCGTTGCAAGACTTTGTGCACTAACTGACATTAAGTCCCAGAAATGTTCAAATCGGACAATCTAGGTGGCCTAATTAATCGATATGTTCAGGAGCCCAGAAAAGACGCTGCTGGATAGGTCGTGCTGTTAGGAAAGGCACTCGCGTCGGTCGCCTACTGCCGTAGCCTATTAACGCAATATTTTGCTACACTCTCCTAACTGATACGTTCGTCGTACGTACCAAACTGATTTCTGAGGTTGTTTCACGCAGTACTGCTTGTCTGTTAGCACTAACAACTCTACGCAATCGTCGCTGTTCTCGCTCATTGTGTTGTCAATATTCTTAGGTAATGCTTACTATTTCGTATTCTCGACACATTATCGAGACTATGAATTGTGGAATATTGATTTCTCTAACGATTTCCTAAATGTAATGTTCCATGCGTCTAGTTCGAACTATAATTCCGTGCTTATTGTCCGTCAATTCTCTTCGTGCGACCATAACCACGTCGGAAACGTTTTCACATAAATAATCTGCCTACGAAAGACAACTCCGCCAATGCAATGCCTTTTTATACTTTGTGGACACGATACTGCCACCATCTGTATACGTGCATACCGGTATTCCATGACTTTTGTCATTTCGGTGAATTTATATATATTACGCCTACCCCCACTTCCAGTAAACTAAGATGTGATTTAGTGGTTCAGATGGCTCTGAGCACTGTGGGACTTAACTTCTGAGTTCATCAGCCCCGTAGAACTTAGAACTACTTAAACATAACTAACCTAAGCACATCACACACATCCATGCCCGAGGCAGGATTAGAACCTGCGACCGTAGCGGTCGCCCAGTTCCAGACTGTAGAGCCTAGAACCGCTCGGCCACCCGGGCCGGCACTGATTTAGTGTTCCAGCCGTTGGATTCTTAGCGTTTGTAAACAAATATTGAACAGCTGTTGTAGATACAGTGACTTTGACCTTTCGTGGTGGTGTGGGTGTTGGCACGAAGATTAAGGACATGTGAGAAGAGAAGGCTGTGAGACGTCAGGCAATAGCACGCTGACTAGAACGTCACCACGACAGGAGCGGCCTCTACAAGAAGAGAATATAAGCTCCGTTCCTGCCAGCCTCGGCCGCACAGTACTAGACCGGCAATAGCAGAGACTCTTACATGGACAGTGATACTAACGGTAGCAGTTATTAGTGATCCATATCCATTGCTTGTATGGACATCGTCTGTAGCGAATGACATTGCCTGTTTGCATGCCGCCCATCGCTTGCGACACCATTGTAAATTCAAGGTATTGACAATCTAAGTTATTTGTAACAAAAACTATTAATGTGATTTGCTTGAATTGTTGTATAGCATTCCAAGAGCGCAGCAACCTTTAGGCACCCTGTACGAGACGAGTGGGCAGGACCCCACAATGGTGATGATGCTCATCACCATCATCATCATCACGGTCTTCACCTACAGTAGGAAGTAGTTCGTTCAGAAGGACGTAAATGACAAAAACTTGTGTAAAACAGTGTAGCGGACCGAAACAAAAGAGGGCGCGAGGGCCGAGTGTGGCAAAGTGCGAGGCGGCGCGTAACCGGAGACGCGGAGTAATGGACACCGCGGGCCGGCAGTTAGTCCTAATGCTGCGGAGCGCCCTCCAGCGCCTCATTGTTCTCCGTGGCCAGCGCCGGGGGGCGTGGCCTCCGGCAGCATTCCGCTGCAGTCCTAACGAGTCGCGTGCTGCCCGCAGCGGTCCAGAGGCGCCAGCAGCAAAACCCCAGCCAAGCGACCTTGCTGTCCACATCTCTCTTACTAACGAGATCCCGTACCACTCGTTGCTTCCACTACAGGAATGGTTTATCATTTTATTTGATACTCTCTGCAGAGGTGCTTACAAACAGTGGTGTAAGTAGGAATACTGTTAGCCAGGAGGAACTACAATTTTGCATGTACTGCATTCCTCCTGATGTTAATTCCCACATTTTGTTTAATATTCAACCCTACTAAGCTCGTTTATTCAGATCAGCACGATACTACAATCAAAGAAACAATGCACGGTCCTAATCAGCTTTCTTGCAATAGTAACGTGACTCATTTTCCACTGCTTCGTATCAGTTCGATACAAAGCGTGACGAACAAAACTAGATATTTATATGGATATGGTGTCTGTTCTTTCGGACTTGGTAAGAGTGTCTTCCACGAGTAATGAGTGTGTTGGGGTGGGACAGTACGAATGTAGTGTGTGGACATACCGGGTGATCAAATGGTCAGTATAAATTTGAAAACTTAATAAACCATGGAATAATGTAGATAGAGGCTAAAAATTGACACACATGTTTGGAATAACATGGGGTTTTATTAGAACAAAAAAAAGTTCGGAAAATGTTCGACAGATGGCGCTGGACAGCAAAACGTCAGTGAGTGCGCATGACAATCATGTATAAAAGGAGCTGTAATGAGAGAGAGAGAGGATCATCGCTCCAAAACCCAGGCGATCATTGTAGGCAAAACCACCCCTTCCTTCCACCTCCTTGATTTCTGTCTCACCGTCTATGGCCGTCCTATCGCCCTCACCCCCACCCTTAAGTACCTTGGCGTCACCCTCGACCGTCGACTCTCCTGGACGCCCCCCCCCCCCCCCCATCTTCAGACAATCCAAGCCAAGGCATGCTCCCGACTCCGTCTCCTCAAGCTCCTTTCCGGCCGTACGTGGGGTCTGTACCCCTCCACCATACTCCACACCTATAAATCCCTCATCCGCCCTATCCTTTGTTACGCCCATCCGGCCTGTATCTCCACCCCCCTACCTTTTATAAATCCCTCCAAATCCTTGAACGCCATCATCTCCGCCTCTCCTATCGCATCCGTCTCCCCTCCCCCACGCGGATCCTCTACGATCTCACCTCCTCCTTTTCCTTGAGAGGATACGGATCCTGTACACCTCCCACAAACTCGATCTTCCTCATCCACTTGTCTCGCCAATCCTCTGCCACCTCCACCCGCTGCCGCGCCTGTATTCCCACGTCCCACCCAGTCTCCATCTCTCCACCCTCCTTACCATCTCCCAAGGTGGCTTCCGCCAGCTCCCCCTCCCTGATGATGCCCTCCTCCCATCCATATACCCCTCCTACCAACTTTGATCCTCCCTCCCTCTTCCTCTGTCTCTTCCTTTGGGCATCCTCCCTCCCTCCTCCCTTTCTCCCCACCCCCCGGGCTTCCCCTCCCCTGTCCCTCTACCCCTCCTCCCATCTCCTGAGCCACCCTCTCCCCCCTCACCTTTCTTCCCCTCTTGGCAGGTCCCCGGACTTGCATACCCTATGTGGACTTTCGTGCGCCAGAGATCATAACCATCTCTGTCTCATGTGTGTGACGTCGTTTTGTGTTTTTAGTGTCCGCCGTCACGCTTCTACATTCACTTGTGCCGTCGGATTCATCAGTGTTCTGTGCGCCATGTCAACGTGTTTTCAGTGTCGTTATCGTGGAGTGTGAATGGCTCCGTGTTTTTTTGTGTATTTGTGACCACTATTTTTTAGCCTGTCACTATGTTCATTCTGTTTCTCCAATCTGTGTTCTGTATTGACAACACTATGGCTGAAGAGCGGGGTAGTATGCCGCTGACAGCCTACCTGATTGTATAGGTATTAAAATAACAATAAAGGAAAAAGAGAGAGAGAGAGAGAATCCCTCTCGCCGGTTCTATAATGCCCTCCATATCCTCGAACGCCATGCACTCCACCTCGCCTTCCGCACCTACCTTCCGTCCCCCACTCGCATCCTCTACGACCTCATCCCCTTCCCCCACCTTCTCCTTTTCCTTGAACACATCCGCACACTATATATTGTCCACCGCGTTGATCCCCCTCACCCACTGGTGTCTCACTTCCTCTCCACTCCCAACCAGTTGCCGTTGTGTCCCACCCTCTCTCCATCTCCACACCATCCATCTCCTTTCCCAACTCAACTTCCACTGTCTACCCCTCCCGGATGATGAGCTTCACCCTGACATCTACCCTTCCTACCAACTCTAACCCCATCTTCCTGCCTCCTCCTCAGGGCTCCCTCTCCTCCCCCTCCCTCCTCCTGAGCGGCTTCCCCCTCCCTCTCTTGTGCCTCCTTTCAGTGTCTCTGCACACTCTCCTACCCTGTCTTCCCTCTTCATCTCCCACCCCATGTGTCTCCTGCCTCTTCGTGTACCCACTGATGCCCCTCCTCTCTTCATCCCGCTGCTTCCCCTGCTGCCCCTTGCTCTCCCCTCCTTTTCCATCTTCTCTGCCCTTTCCCTCGGCAGGTCCCACCTGGCAGTGGGTTTTAAGAGTGTTGTTCCAGAGAATTTTTACTACTGTGGCCTACTTTTAACGTGTGCATGTCCATTCGATGTCTTCTCTGAGATTTGAAGAAACGCCAACTGTGATTTTTAACTTTATGGTGACTTTTTTTAACTGTCCTCCATGAACGTCTCCGTGTTAGTCTATATTTTGTACCTCCATTTTCTCCCATTATTCTGTTTTAAGTTCCCCTTTATCGCCTTAAGTATGTACCATTTTATTCTTATTTTCATGTCACTCGACTGAAGAGCGGCGGATTGTGCCGCTGCAGCCCTCCCCTGCCATATGGGGCAGGGGAATGAAATCACGATAAAGAAAAAAAAGAAAAGAAAGAGAGAGGGAGAATCACATGCACCAGCAGTCGCAGCATGCTAACATTACCTGAAAAAGCGCTTTTAGAGAAGCTGTATTATCAGAATGGGGAATGTGTTTGTTTACCGTTATGATCCTATCACCATAGGAAGGGAATTCGAACGGGTAAAGGTCCGTTGACAAATGCAGCTATGCAGCTGTGGCGAGAATGATTTCCAGGTTCGAAGCCACGGGTTGTTTAGACGATAGACCCCGTAGTGGCCAACCAAGCACAAGGCGTAATGCTGCTGAGACAGTTCAGGAAGAAATGCAGACTAGCGGGTTCGTCTATGCATGGGGAAGTCAGCGCTCGCGCAGTCGCACGTCGCACCGGCATTCCATACACTACTGTTTGGTTGGCACTGAGGCATACCCTCCGATGCTATCTGAGCAAAATCCATCGGCATCATGAACTGTTACCTGCCGATTTAGTGAAGTGGAGGGCATTTGCGGTGTGGGCGTTTCAAAAGATGGCGGACGATGACGATTATTGAGTAACGTGTTTTGGACCGACGAAGGTCAGTTTCACGCTCCGAGGGTCTGTCAACGCCCACTACTGCAGAATTTGGGCTACCGAAAACCCTAGAACTGTCGAGGAAATTCCATTGCACGACGAGAAAGTCACGGTATGGGTTGGAGTTACCACATCTACCGTTATCGGGCCTTTTTTCTTCGAGGAAATGCGTGATTCTGGTTTTGTAATTGCTATCGTGACGGGTGAGAGGTACGCCGATATGTTACAGAATCGCATCATTCCCAGCCTGGCTGATAAACACCTGCTGGAACGTACGATTTTTATGCAGGATGGCGCTCCACCCCATATTGCTAGACGTGTGAAAGATCTCTTTGGTGATGACCGTGTGCTCAGCCGCCACTTAAGTCATGCTTGGCCTCACAGGTCCCCAGACCTCAGTCCGTGCGATTATTGGCTTTGGGGTTACCTGAAGTCGCAAGTGTATCGTGATTGACCGACATCTCTAGGGATGCTGACAGACAACATCCGACGCCAATGCCTCACCATAACTCCGGACAGGCTTCACAGTGCTGTTCACAACATTATTCCTTGACTACCGCTGTTGTTGAGGAATGATGGTGGACATATTGAGCATTTCCTGTAAAGAATATCATCTTTGCTTTGTCTTACTTTGTTATGCTAATTATTGCTATTCTGATCAGATGAAGCGCCATCTGTCAGACATTTTTTGAAATTTCGTGTTTTTTTTTGTTCTAATAAAACCCCAAGTCATTCTAAGCATGTGTGTCAATTTGTACCTCTCTATCTACATTATTCCGTGATTTATTCAGTTTTCAAGGTGAGAATGTGGGTCTCGCGGGAGGCGTGCGCGAGATAGTCCCTGCAGTCGCACTATCCTCTGTGCCTTCGGTGGTTCAGGTGGATAGAGCGTCTGCCATGTAAGCAGGAGATCCCGGGTTCGAGTCTCGGTCGGGGTACACATTTTCACCCGTCCCGGTTGATATATATCAACGCCCTTCAGCAGCTGAAGGTATTAAAATAATTTTAACAAAACTAGATGCCAAAAATATGCACTTTGCGCTTTGGTTTCATTGGTTCACTTATCACAATCAGTGAGGCTTCATCTAGGAGCCGAAAACTATCGACTTTGTACCAGGAAAATGTAGACTTTACGGAACTGTTGCCAATACAGCCCTACTCGAATAGACTCAACATTCAGTTCATACATGTTCGGCCCCTTCACATTTAAGTGCAGTCCAGTCCATTCCATTCTCCTTATTCATGTTGTTCTCCTCCTACTACTACTACTATTATGCCTCTATTACAACTAATACCGCTCCTTTTGCTCCCTCTTACTTAGCCCTGTCTCTTCCTCATTTTCTTTCGTCTTTGTCGAAACTTCGTTCCCACAGGAAAACGCGTAGAACAATGTATTACCACTACATCATTAAGAGAGGTGTTATCGCGGTATAATATATTTACGGTGATTGTATTATACATTGTCTATATTATTATTTATGATTTATTTGCTGAGGTGTCTAAGTGCCGGCCTGGGTGGCAGAGCGGTTCTAGGAGCTTCAGTTTGGAACCGTGCGACCGCAACAGTCGTAGGTTCGAATCCTGCCTCAGGCGTGGATATGATTGATGTCTTTAGGTTAGTTAGGTTTAAGTAGTTCTAAGTTCTAGGGCACTGATGACCTCAGAATTTAAGTCCCATATTGCTCAGAGCCATTAGAACCATTTTTTGGTCTTTAAATATCGTGGGCTAGCATGAGAATTTCAATTAACTTACACCGTGATAACACTCGTAAGGGCATCGGCTGCCACGGAGTACGTACGATATATTATTTTCAAACACAATGCGAGACTCACCGCCTTCTAGTAAATAGTTTGCGTGAGCGCTTCTATTTAGAAAAGAAAATATGCGTATTCTTATGCAAACTGTGATTATTAATAGGGGTCTCAGGGACTAGTGGTTACTTATGTACCAAATTCCACAAAGAGTAACTGCGATATACTGAAGCTTATGGAATGTAATGATTTTCAATATTTCTTGTTCATTATTTGCAAGGCAAAACTGGAGAGAATCTCATCTGCCGTTAAGAGGCCAAAATGAAACTCATTCAGTGCTGTGAATTTTAGTAAATTAAACCTATCACTCACTACTCTCTTTAACTTTGAAATTAATGAAAGACCAGAATTGAGAAGTCCCTCGAATTTACATCTAATATTATAACATGAATTATTAATTATAACAGATCGTCAACGTAATGGCCGACCAAATGTTGCTAGGGATGAAGAGCTCCCTGCAACTCGAACTTCTGAAAAAAAAATCTTGGTTAATGATAATTAATGGTTTTGACCATGAGAGGTGATAACTAAGTCAATAATACACACTTTCTAATAATTTCTATTATATTTTGCTAAAATACAGAAAAAACTTACATTAATTATTAGAGAGCGCTACAATGGCAGCATACTGCTAGACGAAACAAAAAAAGGAGAGACAGTTCAATCTAAGCATTGTCTCTAATCTTCATGGCCTATATTACACAGACATAATACAAAAACTGTTCGTTATTATGAAATGTCCCCTTAGAAAAATTATGAATCACTGTGCTACAGCTGAGTAAAACTGAACGTACTCAGACAGTTCTATCTTTACTTATAGTGATCATCACTAAACATATAATATTTTTAGCGCAATGCAATCTGAGTTTCAGTAATCCCTACAAAAGTATGGCCCTGACTAACAATAACCTATACCTTTCATGAATCGCTTACCTCACAAAAATCTTCGTTACTCAAACTACTCCAATACAGCGAGCGCCAATACCGCCAGCTAAATAAAAGATTCTAACTACTGAAGGCACCTACTATGGATAGGCATTGTTAGCAAAGATTTTGATTGAGAACAAACAATGTATTTATGTGTTCAAAAGTCATCATATATATATATATCTCTATCAATTCATGGCATCCATCTTTACAAATTTCCTTTTTCTGACGGACACACGTCCAGATCGTCCGCTTGTAATAACCTCTCAAAACTCTGGCATCTCTCTCTCCACATCTACCATTGCTGGCGGTTCACCTCCAACTCTGTTCACATCCAACTTCCCAACACTTACACAAGCGAATATTCCAACAATGAGTCCAACCAGCCACAGACTGCACACAGCGCAGTCAATGATTTTCATACAGAGCGCTACGTGGCGTTACCAACATAAAAATCTAAACATCCTACTCACAGTTAATTACATCGTTATTTGTGAGTTTTGATAACAGTAATTTACATTCATTACTATTTGTTATACTTGTGCAGACGTACTTAATCTTCAGATAATTTATGGTTCACACGGTCATTACAAAAACGTCTTTTCCCTTTATCCAAATATCCATTTATGTGACGTACTGTCACAAGATTACGTATAATCCCTGCAGTACCTATCTCAGTGTGATCGTAAACGTCAGTGTTACACGAAGTTCAATAGGTGACGAAGCAGCAAATGAATCATACAAAAGAACTATCGTGCTTGGACGTGCCCTGAACTACACCGTGAATTCCGCAGAAAATGTCAGGAACTACGCTGACAGGAAAAAAATTACAACACCAAGAAAGAGTTGCGTAACACAAAATGAAAATTGAAGGGAAGTTTCTACATCTGAAAGAGGATTCCTATTCAGATTTCGTGCCAGTGTTACAAGAGTGGTGCTAGCAGCGAAACTATGAGGCTGCATATACGGTTTGCTTCAAATACACGTCTAACGGTCTTAAGCGTTAGTTACCTTTGAGATTCGACTGGTGAATTGATATTAGCCAAGAAAGCCTTTAAGACTTCAAAGACGCCATTATCGGCGCCTCACCGAGTTTGAACGAGGTTGTATTAAAGGGCTACGAGAAGTTGGATGATCCTTTTGCTATGCTGCAGGAAAAGTTGGCAGGAATGTAGCCACTGTACACGATTTCTCGCAGCGGTGGGCGAGAATATACAGTCGTAAGACGACATGGCTTCACAGGGCATCGTATTGCATCTACAGCAGAAACCTGAACAGCATTTGGCATCACAGTCGCACATCGAACTGTTATAAATCGGTTACTTCGAAGACACCTCCGAGCCAGACGTCCTGTAGCCTGCATTGCACTGACCCCAAACCACGGCCATTTGCGACTACAGTAGTTTAAAGCGAGAGCTCATTAGAGGACAGAATGGAGGATGTTGTTGTGGTCTTCAGTCCTGAGACTGGTTTGACGCAGCTCTCCATGCCACTCTGTCCTGTGCAAGCTTCTTCATCTCCCAGTACCTACTGCAGCCTACATCCTTCTGAATCTGCTTAGTGTATTCATCTCTTGGTCTCCCTCTACGATTTTACCCTCCACGCTGCCCTCCAATACTAAATTGGTGATCCCTTGATGCCTCAGAACATGACCTACCAACCGATCCCTTCTTCTGGTCAAGTTGTGCTACGAGCTCCTCTTATCCCCAATCCAATTTAGTACCTCCTCATCTAATCTTCAGCATTCTTCTGTAGCACTACATTTCGAAAGCTTCTATTCTCTTCTTGTCCAAACTGTTAATCGACCATGTTTCACTTCCATACATGGCTACACTCCATAGAAATACTTTCAGAAACGACTTCCTGACGCTTAAATCTATACTCGATGTCAACAAATTTCTCTTCTTCAAAAACGCTTTCCTTGCATTGCCAGTCTACATTTTATATCCTCTCTACTTCGACCATCATCAGTTATTTTGCTCCCCAAATACCAAAACACCTTTACTACTTTAAGTGTCTCATTTCCTAATCTAATTTCCTCGCCATCACCCGACTTAATTCGACTGCATTCCATTATCCTCGTTTTGCTTTTGCTGATGTTCATCTTATATCCTTCCTTCAAGACTCTGTCCATTCCATTCAACTGCTCTTCCAAGTCCTTTGCTGTCTCTGAAATACAATATCATCGGCGAACCTCAAAATTTTTATTTCTTCTCCATGGATTTTAATACCTACTCCGAGTTTTTCTTTTGTTTCTTTCACTGCTTGATCAATATACAAATTGAATAACATCGGGGAGAGACTGCAACCCTGTCTCACTCCCTTCCCAGCCACTGCTTCTCTTTCATGTCCCTCGACTCTTATAACTGCCATCTGGTTTCTGTACAAATTGTAAATAGCCTTTCGCCCCCTGTATTTTATACCTGCCACCTTCAGAATTTGAAAGAGAGTATTCCAGTCAACATTGTCAAAAGCTTTATCTAAGTCTACAAAGGCCAGAAATGTAGATTTGCCTTTCCTTAATCTAGCTTCTAAGATAAGTCGTAGGGTCAGCATTGCCTCACGTGTTCCCATATTTCTACGGAATCCAAACTGATCTTCCCCGAGGTCAGCTTCTACCACTTTTTCCATTTGTCTGTAAAGAATTCGCGTTAGTATTTTTCAGGTGGTATTTTCTTTGTTTCTGCTGAAAGCTGGTTCTTCCTGCTTCCAGTGATGGCGATGTGTTGGTTAGCAGAAGGCCAGTTGACACACTGGACCTACGCCTGGAGTTGTGATGATGATGATGAGCTGGGTCGAGGGGGCGCTCGACATCACGGTCATCAGCGCCCTGACGAAAAGTCAACATGAAATCTCATGGGTGGGGACTACGGCTGTCCCCACATGCTCAGCAGTTTATGACATACTAAAGTCTGCCCCCCTTCCCCACCAGTCTAGGGATGAGGCCTGACGGATCACAAAATTTCACCATTCAGTTAACACTGGTATCAGTATCTGCGAGGACGGTGGGCAGATCTCCCGGGAGACCAAGTGCTGCCCTAATATCAGTATACAGGACACATGTAGCCATAATATGCTGAACTGAAAGCGGCACGCATGCCCTCCCTCCCCCCCCCCCCCCCCCCGGAGGTGGAAGCCATGTATGAAAGGGCTATGCCCAATGCGCGGTCTGATAAGCAAAACCTCCTTCCAGCGACGAGTCTGACACGAAGTCCGCCAAGCTTTTGTGGTCGGTTTGAGCGACCGCAGTTCGATGTTCGACACGTGAAACCATTCAGTCTCCCATTGACGCATGATGTATCTGTCAGAAAGTGAGATAATGGCGTGCAACTGGATGGGGCATTGATGGACAGCATCATACCAAAATGCTTCCTCGGCAGCTTTACCAGCCATGTCGTTATTCTGAATCCCAACGTGGCCAGGTATCCAGCATAAGATCCCCTCCTTGCCACGGCGTTGGAGCCACTGTAAGCAGTCGTGGATGAGCTGAATCAGAAGTTATACCGGATACATTTGGTGAAGCGCAGCAGTGCACTCGTACGGTGATGTCTGTGAAGCCTCTACCTGTAGTTGTGGTCTGGGTTGCGATTACATGATTACATACGACAGTAGGAACACCCTTGTGGTTATCTCACGTACTCTGACTGGAGATCTGTACGTCAATCTGGTGACTCGACCTGTAGTGCCACTATTTATGAACAGTACCCCATGGGGTGTTTTCCAACAGGATATCTCTCGCCCACATGCCGCTGTTGTAACCCAACGTTCTCTACAGAGTGTCGACACGTTGCCTTGGTCTGTTCGATCGCCCGTTCTAATCGAGCACATATGGGACTTCATCGCACGGCAGCTGTAACGTCATCCACAAACAGCGTTAAGCATCTTCTGTACTGACCGACAGGCACGGAACTACATCCCACAGACTGATGTCCGACACCTCCAGAACACAATGCATGCAGCATTCTGGCGGTTACACGGGTTGTTAATATACCGGCATTTCACCTTTGCAATGACCTGTCATCTTGCAGTGTTAATTAGTTAAATATGTTACGTAGACAAATGTATTCTCGAAATTTCATTACTCTACATCTGTTATTATTTAGTGCTGCTATCTTTTTCCATCAGTGTAGTTAATTTCGCTGATACGGATTCGTACGTGCGGGATTTGCGTGTGAAACGTATCAATTCACATACCCGCGATTTGGTGGTTCTACGGGATCTGATCATCAATGAATGGCTTCAGCTGGAAATGACATCACTGAAGAATCTTCTTGGTTTTCTTCCTCGGCGAATTAAGGCCATTGTCAAGACTAGAGACTGCGTTACTAGGTACCAACGTGATGTCTCTGAGAATAACTACTTGTTCGTCCAGTGTACGTGTTTACATTCAAGTACTTGTAAATGTGACGTATTAAAATTTCGATTGAAACTTTATAATAAATCTGTAAGTTCTACCACTGCTAGTTTGCCTAATATGATTTTGAGTGTCAGGCCGTGTCATTATAAAACAATAAATTACACGGACGTTTCGATCGTGTTTGCAGCGATCCTCTTCAGAATCGGACCGTTGCGAAGACAGTCGAAACAAGGGTCATATAATTGCTATAATGATTTATTACGACATCGCCTAACATCCAAAATCATGTTACTAAAAATAATAACCGTTAATGCCCGTCATAGAGCTGGTATGGTTTGCGGTCCCACATGCAAATCCATACGACTGAAATGTACCACAAATTGAATCCAGAACCATATAATGGTTGGAAGTTTTATTTGTGGCATAGATGAATCACAAGTGAAAATGAAGGAACTACTTGATAGAGTTCAGAGAGAAAACGAGACACTTGGATTGTCAATTAATAAGAGAAAGACCAATATCATGATAACTGACAGGTGAGACACAACCAGCTACTGATGTACTATCAAAATATGAAGAAATGGATCAATTCGTATACACATACACACACACACACACACACACACACACACACACACACACACACACGTGTGATCTCTGGGCCATTTTCAGCACCGCAACTTGCAATTTGCTATCCTGAAAAACTGAGTCAGCATACCTCTATAATGAGTGAGATGTTGAGTTCAGAAAGAGGAAGAGGTGTTAGTATTGTGCCATGCATAGCTTGGTGGTAATTACTGCCAGAAAAGGAAAAAGATGGAAAAAACATAGGGTGAAGGTGTTATGTGGAATGTTGGATGCTTTATAATCATTATTATTATTAATTTGTATAACATTTGTTAACAAAATCCTACTCTGTTTTGTCTAAGTAATCCTTCAATGTACCCCTAAGATGGGTATAACAGGTATATTTTAGCTGCCTTTTTACTAAGTGTATTTTTGTAATTTCTTTAATCTGTTTTGGTAATTTATTGTACAGTTTTATTCCATAACAGAAAATGCTATTTTGTAGTTCATGTTTACTTTTTCTTGGTAAATATAAGTTGATTCTAGTTCTTGTTCCATGGTCATGGACAGAGCTGTTTGCGCAGTAATTACCTATGTTATTTTTGATGTGTATAGCTCACTGGTAAACGTAATTACATGGAGGAGTTGAAACCCGCAGTGTTTTGAACAGATCTTTACAATGAGCTCGACTACTATATTTGGTTATTATTCTTACGGCTCTTTTCTGGAGCTTGAAAACTGTGTTCATATTTTGTGCATTTGTTCCGCAAAAAAAAGAGTGCCGTAGCTAAGAATTGAGTGTACATATGAATAGTATGTAACTAAAAGACACTGCATGTGACACACTAATGATAGGCTTCTAAGTGCATAACATGCTGATGACATTCTGTTTACAAGTACATTTGTGTGTTCACACCACTTCAACTGAGAATCAATATTCATTCCTAGAAAGTTTGCATTTTTTACACAGTCTATATAGGTACCATCTCCATTTAACATTGTCATTTTTCCGCTTCAAACTGAAATTCATGGCATTAGTTTTCTGTATGTTCAGTGTCACTTTATTACTTATTGACCGATCATAAACTTCCTTTAGAGTTTCGTTTACTTTCTCTGCAAGGAGTTCTGTTGTTTTCTCAGTGACTATAATATTGCTGTCGTCAGCAAAGAGAAATTTTTCACCATGAGTAACACTACTCGGAAAGTCATTGATGTGTACCAGGAATAGTTTTGGTCCTAATATGCTACTATTGTCATCAGTTCCGTAGCTTTGCGGTGTCAACGCTATTGATTATTCGCTATTTATTCGTGGTATAGCGGAATTTCATTGGTCCAGTGGTTGTTTGCACAAAAAGAGGCAGCCAAGCGCTCTATCAACACAGCCTTTAAAAATGGATGGAAATCACAGAAGGGGAGGATGAAAATTCGCAATATCTGCGTATATTCGCGTAATCGACGCAAATGTCCTACACAGCACTATTACAATCCCGAGTCACTTGTGTAACAGTATGACAAAGCATCAGAAATTTCATTTCGTACATACATTTGCGAACTAAATGTGCTGCTAACTTACTTATAAGTAGCTAGTCGTGTGTATCAGTTCACAAACAGAATCAGGATGAAGTTCTGGAAGATGACCCTAGTATTTTTATAATGCTCGCAATTTACGGCGATGATGAATTCTCTTGTCATCGAAGGGACAACTGTTACAGGATTAGAGTGGGCTGTAGATGACATTCTGTGCTCCTTGCATCTCTGAGTACTCTTCTTCGAATGCACCTAATTGACCCGAATTTCGACAACAGCGCCTGCAGTGTTCTTTCATTCATGCTGTGTTCTTAGAGGGTGCTGAAGTCATATGTTATTTTTGTGGCAGAAGTCTCGTTATTATAGTTAAGAATCGAGATATTGTGTTTTGCCGACCAAATATCTCCAGAACTCTGAATGCTTTCATGACACCAGATCCATTGCCTTTAGAGACACAAGTTAGATTTGCGAGTGCTGTTACGGAAACACAAAGAGGGAACCGACATATTTGGCTTCGAAAGAAGTCTTAATCTACATGACAGTGGATAAACGCAATCTAATTATTGGTGCCCTGCAAAATAAATAGAAAAACAACTAAAATCGCTCAAAAGAGGAAAGGCCGCTGGACCTGATGGGATATCAGTTCGATTTTACACAGAGTACGCGAAGGAACATGCCCCCTTTCTTGCAGCGGTGTACCGTAGGTCTCTAGAAGAGCGTAGCGTTCCAAAAGATTGGAAAAGGGCACAGGTCATCCCCGTTTTCAAGAAGGGACGTCGAACAGATGTGCAGAACTATAGACCTATATCTCTAACGTCGACCAGTTGTAGAATTTTCGAACACGTATTATGTTCGAGTATAATGACTTTTCTGGAGAATAGAAATGTACTCTGTAGGAATCAGCATGGGTTTCGAAAAATACTATTGTGTGAATTCCAGCTCGCGCTATTCATCCACGAGACTCAGAGGGCCATAGACACGGGTTCCTAGGTATATTCCGTGGTTCTTGACTTCCCCAAGGCGTTTGATACAGTTCCCCACAGTCGTTTAATGAACAACGTAAGAGCATATGGACTATCAGACCAATTGTGTGATTGGATTGAAGAGTTCCTATATAACAGAACGCAACATGTCATTTTCAATGGAGAGAAGTCTTCCGAAGTAAGAGTGATTTCAGGTGTGCCGCAGAGGAGTGTCGTAGGACCGTTGCTATTCACAATATATGTAAATGACCTTGTGGATAACATCAAAAGATCACTGAGGCTTTAGGCGGATTATGCTGTAGTATATCGAGTGGTTGTAACAATGGAAAATTGTGCTGAAATGCAGGAGGGTCTGCAACGAATTGACGCATGGTTCAGGGAATGGCAATTGAATCTCAATGTAGACAAGTGTAATGTGCTGCGAATACATAGAAAGAGAGATCTTTTGTCATTTAGCTACAATATAGCAGGTCAGCAACTGGAAGTAGTTAATTCCATAAAATAGCTGGGAGTAGGCATTAGGAGTGATTTAAAATGGAATGTCCATATATAATTAATCGTCGGTAAAGCAGATACTAGACTGATATTCATTGGAAGAATTATAAGGAAATGCAGTCCGAAAACAAAGGATGTATGTTACAGTACACTTGTTCGCCCACTGCTTGAATACAGCTCACCGGTGTGGAATCCGTACCAGATAGGGTTGATAGATAGAGAAGATCGAACGTAGAGCAACGCGCTTCTTTACAGGATCATTTAGTAATCGCGAAAGCGTTACGGAGATGACAGATAAACTCCAGAGGAAGACTCTGCAAGAGAGGCGCTCAGTACTTCGGTACGGGCATTTGTTGAAGTTTCGAGGCGTCAAGCAGTATATTCCTCCCTCCTACGTATATCTCGCGAAGAGACCATGAGGATAAAATCATAGACATTAGAGCCCACACAGAGGCATACCGACAATCTTTCTTTTCACGAACAATAAGAGACTGGAATAGAAGGGAGAAGCGTCAGGTGGCTTGCGGAGTATGGATGTAGATGTAGACATTGTAAACCACAGGGTAAATAAGAGGCGGAATGAGCGCGCTAGAGAAATTAGAATTTCTGCTTTACTCTCGTCTTTACGTTTTGGTGGAGCGTATTGTAAATTTACCAGATCTATGACGTTTCATTGGATTTTCTGATTGGATCTCTTGAACAACTTTTCTGTATGTAGCAACAACAAATAAATGTCAAATGAAAATTTGATTTCATGCCACAATATTCACTTTATTGTATTCAGTCATTGCATAGGAATCTTGTTATCTGAGTTAGTGGAATCTCAAATTATGAATTTTTACTAATAAAGAAGCTAAGAGCATCTAACAAATCTCCAGCTAGCAAAGACTATGCATGTTCAAAGTGGTAACTAATATTAATGTTGGCTTTCAGGCGTTATACAAATCATGAGTATATGCGACATTAAGAGGAGCTTTGGCGAAATTACGAAGAATTAGCGGCATATTACGACACAATTCGCAATTTCAAGCAAGCAGACGGAAATAAAATACGCACCGCAGCTCCTGTGTTGTCCACACGTATATCAAAGAACTTTATACGCTGACAAAACGCGCTTATGTGTACTATTTTCCAGTCCAGAATAAAGAATCTTCTTACTGATCCTGCCGGCCGGGGAGGCCGAGCGATTCTAGGCGCTACAGTCTGGAGCCGCGTGACCGCTACGGTCGCAGGTTCGAATCCTGCCTCGGGTATGGGTGTGTGTGATGTCCTTAGGTTAGTTAGGTGTAAGTAATTCTAAGTTCTAGGGAACTGATGACCTCAGATGTGAAGTCCCATAGTGCTCAGAGCCATTTTTCTTACTGATCCCGAAAGAAGTGCCTGTGTTATAATACTGAGAGGAAATGTACACTGCAAATACGATTGCGTCTCCAAAACTGAAGTCGGTTTACGATACACAAAGGAAAGGGATGCTGTCAGGATCTTTCGTCATCCATTATGCATACGGAGAGGCGTGGGCAGACGCGAACAATACAGTACGAATGTGAGAACGGAATAAAGACATCGTTCCTACTGATGCGCTGTACTTGACAGTCCCTCTACTCGAAAACCGATAAATCAATCTCTGACTTCAATAAATATATTTGGAGCTGTCAAGTCTTTATTTCCGTCTCGTATTGTGCCCGAATTGCGTGACAGAGCTGTTAGTGCCAGCCGTTCTGAGTTGTGCATAAATTACCTTTTTATATAGACCATTGAGAATGCAGGGTTGATGGAAGGCGGAGTTATTTACATGGAGCTAACAGCGAATGGCGCGTGGGAGGAATGATTGTCGGTACATCTCCCTAAGGGGTCTGATTTTTCCGATCTATTCGTCGTGGTTATTTCAAAAGACATACATGGAACGAAGTAATTCGTTTTCTGTTTCTTTCTGGAAAGTAGGCGCTCGTAATTACAACACCAAATCTCTCTTTGATGCGCAATGCCTCGGTTACGGTCCCTGCCATTGGAGTTTATAGAAAGTTTCTGTAATGCTCACGACGAAACACGCCGCTCTTCGGCGGACCCTCTCTACGTATTGTATTAATCCAACGCAGAAAGGGTTCAAGAATGTTGAGAAATACTTGAACGAGTGTTTTGTAAGCCTTTTACATCGTGGATGAGTTACAGTTCTTTCATATTTTCCCAATTAATCTCAGCGCAGCGTCTGTTTTTAGAGCAATTTGTTGCCATTTTACGTTAGGTTGCTCCAGAAAATTGCAGTTCGCTATTTTACCGTACGTTCTGTTTCCACTGATTCGCCGTCAATAATGTAACTGAACAATAGTGGACATCTTCTGTTGTTGTTGTTGTTGTTGTGGTCTTCAGTCCTGAGACTGGTTTGATGCAGCCCTCCATTCTACTCTATCCTGTGCAAGCTTCTTCATCTCCCAGTACCTACTGCAGCCTACTTCCTTCTGAATCTGCTTAGTGTATTCTTCTCTTGGTCTCCCTCTATGATTTTTACCCTCCACGCTGGCCTCCAGTACTAACTGGGAGATCTCTTGATGCCTCAGAACATGTCCTACCAACCGATTCCTTCTTCTAGTCAAGCTGTGTCACAAACTCCTTTTCTCCCTAATTCAAATCAGTACCTCCTCATTATCATTTTCATCCATAATGGCTATGTTTGTGCACCGTGACTGTGTCTGGTAATTACACTCCTGGAAATGGAAAAAAGAAAACATTGATACCGGTGTGTCAGACCCACCATATTTGCTCCGGACACTGCGAGAGGGCTGTACCAGCAATGATCACACGCACGGCACAGCGGACACACCAGGAACCGCGGTGTTGGCCGTCGAATGGCGCTAGCTGCGCAGCATTTGTGCACCGCCGCCGTCAGTGTCAGCCAGTTTGCCGTGGCATACGGAGCTCCATCGCAGTCTTTAACACTGGTAGCATGCCGCGACAGCGTGGACGTGAACCGTATGTGCAGTTGACGGACTTTGAGCGAGGGCGTACAGTGGGCATACGGGAGGCCGGGTGGACGTACCGCCGAATTGCTCAACACGTGGGGCGTGAGGTCTCCACAGTACATCGATGTTGTCGCCAGTGGTCGGCGGAAGGTGCACGTGCCCGTCGACCTGGGACCGGACCGCAGCGACGCACGGATGCACGCCAAGACCGTAGGATCCTACGCAGTGCCGTAGGGGATCGCACCGCCACTTCCCAGCAAATTAGGGACACTGTTGCTCCTGGGGTATCGGCGAGGACCATTCGCAACCGTCTCCATGAAGCTGGGCTACGGTCCCGCACACCGTTAGGCCGTCTTCCGCTCACGCCCCAACATCGTGCAGCCCGCCTCCAGTGGTGTCACGACAGGCGTGAATGGAGGGACGAATGGAGACGTGTCGTCTTCAGCGATGAGAGTCGCTTCTGCCTTGGTGCCAATGATGGTCGTATGCGTGTTTGGCGCCGTGCAGGTGAGCGCCACAATCAGGACTGCATACGACCGAGGCACAAAGGGCCAACACCCGTCGTCATGGTGTGGGGAGCGATCTCCTACACTGGCCGTACTCCTCTGGTGATCGTCGAGGGGACACTGAATAGTGCACGGTACATCCAAACCGTCTTCGAACCCATCGTTCTACCATTCCTAGACCGGCAAGGGAACTTGCTGTTCCAACAGGACAATGCACGTCCGCATGTATCCCATGCCACCCAACGTGCTCTAGAAGGTGTAAGTCAACTACCCTGGCCAGCAAGATCTCCGGATCTGTCCCCCATTGAGCATGTTTGGGACTGGATGAAGCGTCGTCTCACGCGGTCTGCACGTCCAGCACGAACGCTGGTCCAACTGAGGCGCCAGGTGGAAATGGCATGGCAAGCCGTTCCACAGGACTACATCCAGCATCTCTACGATCGTCTCCATGGGAGAATAGCAGCCTGCATTGCTGCGAAAGGTGAACATACACTGTACTAGTGCCGACATTGTGCATGCTCTGTTGCCTGTGTCTATGTGCCTGTGGTTCTGTCAGTGTGATCATGTGATGTATCTGACCCCAGGAATGTGTCAATAAAGTTTCCCCTTCCTGAGACAATGAATTCACGGTGTTCTTATTCCAATTTCCAGGAGTGTATTTGTTTCAAGTTTCTGCTACCAGTCACTTTTTATTTTATGCTTAATCTAAGCATGCAACGCGTTTTGAACATGTTCTGTTCATCTTCAGGCGTTTATACATAATACATACGTATAGAGAAATGTTCCTTAAAAATAAACAGTCAAACTAGATTAATCTAGAACTCTTTGTCCATTGTTTTTTTTCTGTAGCTGCTGTTGTGGCATTTGGGGGGAGGGGGGTGCAGTGTGTGGCTAGAAATCGAAATCAGTGATGTTTTTCTTCCTTGTCGTTGCCTATGTATATCATAGCCTGTATGGGACGCTGATAGATTTGTACCAGTTATGTGTTACGAAAATTGCTTGAAACGCTTTTATATGACAGTTGATCACTTACAATTTGGTCTTGCTGCTTCATTTGCATCACTGGTGTAATGGCGGAGCTGTTGATTGACACTACACTATTGCAAATTATAGTGTAATGTCAATCAAGCCTTTCGCTCTCTGTATTTTACCCCTGCCACCTTCTTAATATCAAAGAGATTATTTCAGTCAACATTGGCAAAAGCTTTCTTTAAGTCTACAAATGCTAGAAACGTAGGTTTGCCTTTCCTTAATCTATCTTTTAAGATAAGTCGTAGGGTCAGTATTGCCTCACGTGTTCGAATATTTCTACGGAACCCAAACTGATCTTCCCCGAGGTCGGTTTCTGCACGTTTTCCCATTCGTCTGTAAAGAATTTGCGTTATTAATTTGCAGCCGTGACTTATTAAGCTGATAGTTAGGTAATTTTCACATCTGTCAACACCTTCTTTCTTTGGGATTGGAATTATTATATTCTTCTTGAAATATGATGGTATTTCACCTGTCTCATACATCTTGCTCACCAGGTGGTAGAGTTTTACAGGACTGGCTCTCTCAATGCTGTCAGTAATTCTAATGGAATGTTGTCTACTCCCGGGGCCTTCGAGTATTTATGAACAATTCATTACATTTATTTACATCCAGAATGAGTTGCAAAATCGTCCAACTATTATCGCACGCGAGTCTTCCTGTATTTCGCTACAGTATTTAGATGCTGCTGTCTTATAATAGATATGAGCATCGCCAGCAAATAGCCTCACTGACGCTCTGAAGTTATCCAGTATACCAGTAATGCACACAGTGATCGGGCAACACTATGCAAATATGGCGAGATGTGGTTAGCTTGAACATAACTGCAGATGCTAACCATGGCTGTAGCTTGCGCTCTTGTATCTGACCACGAGCGGCCCCGTGCAATGCCCGCAGTACGTTGCAAGTGTCAATTGTGGCCAGAACAGTGTTGTGTGCAGTTATGGGTGCACTGCGTCGAAGCCAAACCAATTATAACGTGGGCAAATATTTGGTGCTTGTATGGTGTGTGGTTCCATAACCAAGGGAGCTGAAGTGCTTCGTGTTTCAGGAGGCACTGTACCGAAAATTTATATTACAGAGAGAGAAAGTGGATAAACAACGCCCGCTAAATCACAACGCGGACGAAAGTGTGTGTCGCGTTATCGTGACGGATGGTCGCTAAATAGAATTGTGACGAAAAGTAAGAGGGCAACAGCTACAATAGTCACTGAAAACCTGAAAGTCGCACATGCGAGTCTTGTCAGCACCAGAACAACTCGAAGGGAGCTCAACAGCAGGATATAGCAGCACAAGCTGAAGTTCTACATCCAATCTTCAGTGATGCATGTGCCCGTAACAGGGAAACATGGTGTTGATGCCATACAAGCTGGACTATGGAGCAATGGAAGAAAGTCACACTGTTTCCAGCTCGCCGGCCGGAGTGGCCGAGGGGTTCTAGGTGCTTCAGTCTGGAACCGCGCGACCGCTACTGTCGCTTGTTCGAATCCTGCCTTGGGCATAGTTGTGTGTGATGTCCTTAGGTTAGATGGTTTATGTAGTTCTAAGTTCTAGAGGACTGATGATCTCAGATGTCCCATAGTGCTCAGAGCCATTTAGACCATTTGTTTCCAGCTTCGGGCCACGCTTTCATCTCATGAGTGAAACATGACGGTGGTTTGGTCACGATTTGCGCAGCCATGTCGTTAAATTCCATGGATCTCATGGTGAATCTACGTGGTCACGATACTGCCAAGGATAATGTGACAGTTTTGGCTGATCTCTCCATCCCACGGTACAATGTTTGTCCTCCAGTGGTGATGTTGTGTTCTAAGACGACATGGCCCGTTTCCACGAAGCACGCATCGTCTAGGATTGGTTTTGTGAGCGGGAGGATGAACTTCCGCATGTCTCCTGTCCGCCACAGTCACCAGATTTCAACATCGTTGAGCCTTTGTGGTCTGTTTCGGAAAGTATGGTCCTTGATCGCCATCCATCTACATCATCGTTACCTGCCCTTGCTATCGTTACTTCGACTTTCGTGAATTTTGCACGAAGATTGGAATAAGGTTTCCTGAAAAACAATACAGACGACTGCAAGATGTTTCGAATGTCATTGGGGTTTCCTACACCGTATTAAGCATGGTAAGTGTTGTATCTTTGTTATTGCCATATTTTTATCAACCCCTGTATTGCAAACAGTAATGGACCTATCACGCACCCTCGGGGTATTCCTGTAATTACCTTCTCACCTTTCAGTTTCGTTCCGTTAAGAACTACTTATTTCGTTCTGTCTGCAAGGAAATACTAAGTCCAGTAACAAATATGGTCATACACTTGTTAGTAAGCTCATATTTTAATCTCAAAACGACAGTGCGGAACTATACTGAGCGTCTTCCCGAAGTCATGGAACGTTACACCGACATTGGTGCAGTTGTGGGAGGCGCTGTGAAACTCATTGACGAAGAGAGCGATCTGAGTTTGGCAGGTTTTCTGTTTGTAGGATCCATATCAATTATTTAAGGGTCCATTTTCATTTTCCAAAATCTTCATAAGACGTCAGCATAAAATTATTCTATACTTCAACACATTGACGTCAGCGATATCGGCCTATAATTATTTACAACTGTCCGAGGACGGTACTTGTGTCTATGGGAAAGTTGAACCATAGGGATCACTGATTCTTCTGGTATTAGATGAGTCGTACTCGAACGCAGTGATGGACAGGATAAGACTCTTCACTCATTTCAGAATAAGAAACGGAAACAAAGAACCACACATAACACAAATCAGAGTACACGAAGTATTCTGTGACAATTACAGTGCAATTGTTCGCTGAGTTTGACAGTGCCTTAAACATGATATTTCAGGCCAGATCTCTACCGGAATATTAAGCAATCACAGTTCAGAAGCTCCCCCAACATCACCTCGACCTAAAACTGCCACGATAAAGTGTCCCCATAGTATGATAAGAAAGCCTCTTGTTTACAATACGAATACTACGACAGCGTCACTAGTGTTAGTTAGCACAATCACTTAGCCTACCTTATGGCGATGGCTACTTGATACCGTCTCTAAGCACACTGTAAACTACTCCCTTACCCAGCAAGCTTCTATTTGCGCCAGTTTTTCATGAGCTCTTGGTACACTATGTTGCTATGGCAACTGACACGTCATTTTCTCCTAATAATTCTCTACATTCACCCCTCTACTGCTTGCTGAATAAACCTTAGTTTTTGACTGCTTTTCGTTTTAAAATCCCATTTTGCACAGCTGTAAGACAACACTGCTAGTATTAACTCCACTTCAGACAAGCCGGAAGCTTCATTTTGAAAACTCCATTTAGTTTAGTAAAAGCAGCAAATTTTTACTCTCCAGCTTACTTCTATTCCTAGCTGTTCAATCCTTGTCATCAACTACTTTACCGCAAACATTCAGCAACGGGTTCTATAGCGTTATTGACAACTTTTTAAGTTTTGTTTTACATATGTTCACTACACAAGGTTTTAGTCTTACTAAATTGATGTTCATGACCATTTTCGAAGTAGGTCCATTAGTGTGAGTTTTATCTGCGCTCCCTCACCGCACTACTTTCATGATTTTTCACTTGTACCGGAATATCTGTCTCAAGAAATAGCACTTGGCACCTCGACCTCCAACTCCCCTACTCATGTCTCGCTAGTCCAAAGTGTTTCGCGAGACAGATGTCAGTAAGCCTTGTATTAAGGAAAAGACATGGAACACTCGACTATTTATAAGCAGATCTCAGTTTGTTTATGTTGCGGGTGGACTGCCACTCTCTGCACCAAATGTCGATCCTCTGCATGGTGTATCTTCATTTTGCTACGACATGAGACGTTGCGATTTTCCTACACGCAGCATCATCTGCGAACAGCATCGTGCAGCTTCTGATATTATTCAGGGTCTCATTGAAAACGAAACATGACCGGAAATTGCTACATGACATTTCTTTAACAAAACTGAGTTAAATTTGTAAGTGATCCTTCCGCCGAGTACGTAACGCCCTTATGAACTTTCAGAACAATCATGATCCCTGTCTCGAAACTAGTCAGATATTTCATAATTTATTTTGTTCACTCCATTGAAAGCCTTCCGGTTATGAAGGAATACAGCATCAAGCGATCTCTAAGCAGTGTTAAATCACAACATGTACTCATCCTTTTGTATAACAGCATTACCGTCTACGTCGAAGGAGCATAGTCTAGGATCGCCAGCTTTCATATAAATGGAGCGTGACATCTTCATAGTTTCGAAAGCCAGTGCCACGTAAATACGATTCTTGTAGTGGCCATAATCTCCATATACGGCAATTCCCCGATTGACTGATTGAATCACTGATCATCATGGCCCAGCCCAAACCAGTAAGAATAACAAGTTGAAATTTGTAGAGGGTGTTGACCTTATACTGAAAGCGTCGTTTATGAAGGGATTTTTCGAAAGTACACCATAAGGCGGTGAAATAGGGAATGAAAGGGTTTTTGAAGATATGTCGCTATTAATGCAGTTTTGAAACTTGACCTACGAAATTTTTATTTGGTTTATCGCCCAAAAGTATAGGAATAGGTGTTTCTGCATTTTTGGAAATTAAACCCCATGGGGGTGAAATGATTCATAATTTTTTTTAAAGCAAATGATTATTTAAGATGTGCTAAAGCATTTTTAGGGTGACATCAAGGGAAACTGCCGTCTGACTCCTCGGTTAGAAATTTAAGAAAAGAAGTGTTTTAGTGTTCTTGGCAATTCAGTCGTAAAAAGAGTTAAATAGAGGATAAAAATTTATGTGGAAGTATTTTTTTACGAAAACATTTTTGAAGCTACATCTATGAAAACTTATTTGCCTTCTCGGTTAGAAGTGAAAAAATTAGGAGTGAAATAGGGACAGACTACTGAATTGATTCATCATCGACCAGCCCAAACCATAAGGGTAGAAACTTGAAATTTAGAGAGGGTGTTTTATCTTATACTCGACGCATCTTTAGCAAGGAATTATCTGAATTAAGCCCGTAAGGAGATGAAGTAGAGGATGGAACCTTTTTTAAAAAATATGTCGCTATTACCGTTACTTTGAAGGTAGAACTAAACAATTCTTATTTGGATTCTCTATCAAAAATTAAAGTGCGTGCTTCAGCATTTTTGAAAATTGGACTACTAAGCGGAACAGCGGTGAGTGAAAGATTTTTTGGAACACAAATCAGTACTCAAGTTCTAATAAAGCAATTTTAGAGCTACGTCTATGATAGTTGATATTTGACTTCTTGTTTGGAATTAAAAAAGTTGGTGTGTCATTGTTTTTTGAATATTCATACACTAAGAGGGTGAAATAGGAGCTGGAGACTTTTATGAAAATATTTCATTATGAAAGAATTATTTAAGTTAATTCTAAAAAAAATTGTATTTGGCATCTAGGTTAGGAAGAAGATAAGTATTTCAGTGTTTTCGGAAATTTAACCCCTAAGAGGCTGAAATACAGGATGAAAATTTTTATGAGAATATTTCGTTACATTAAAACATTTTTAAAGTTAGCAGCGGGCGCTAAACTAGTTGAACATTAGTCACAACTTGGTGGCTCGAGATTCGCTGCTGTGAAGCCTTCAAAGAAGCGGCACGGTGTGTGAATGAAATGCCACGGCAGCAGCACCAGACAAGAATGAATCTCCGCAGTGGAGGTGTTATTATTACGGAGGAGCTGAGGAATATAAAGCGGAGTTCTTTAGCTAACGACCGACATCCGGAAGACGGATGTCCGAAATTGCGCGACACGGAATCGGAGGCAGTTAAAGAGAGCCGCGCAGACGCGATAAAGTGCGACGTGCCGGGGCCGGGTCGCGTGTCACAGAGAAAAGGAGTGGGGGGGGGGGGGGGGAGAGAGTCGGAAAGGATGGCAGGGGTAGGGGGTGGGGGTGGGAGCTGCCGCCAGATAAGCTCGCATGGCTCCTGCGGGAACCCCTCGCTAATCCCGAAGGCGCAGTCGCTGCCGACGAAAGTTCGCGAGGGGACGTTTCAACGCCGTCCTAAACTTTGTCTTTGCATTGCCTGGATACCTGCCGCTATCCTAACGAAAGCCTGGATAAACGCTTCCGGCGCACGCTGACAGCGGCAGGTTAACGTCCTCTGCACCTAGCAGCGCGAGGAAGCACTAGCAGCGACACGGAGACCGCAGTTTACTGCCGTGACCTAACCGTTTTATCTTAGTGACTTGTCAATGTTATTCGCTTAACAAGACAGGGGCAATACCATTCACCTAAATAATGATTATCGCTAAATACTGGCTATAGATTACGCTCTCTTCCGAGGATTTGGTAATCTAGATATTGATATTCTAGGTCAACATACATCTGTCTCGCGTGTGTAGGCGTAATATATGACTTCTAGTTCGGCGATCTCTCTCCTCGTCGCTTTAGGATACATCTAATTTCCGTGCATCGAGTCTCTGATGTAGATTTTCCAAGCGTCGGATTTCTTCATCTGTAAGCGGTCGATCAGATGACACTCAAGAGGCATTTCCACGTGATTCCTTGTACCGTGTTTTCTGTCTGGTGCTGATCGAAAACAATGCGCTCTAAAGGACTGATTGGCGATTTGCCAACTTTACTCGATCTCACAGTGAACTCTCCTCCTATTCTCTCACAAAATATAAAATAAATAAAATAAAATCAAACGTTAAAATGTAAACCTTCCACGAGACTAATCATGAATGATAGAACTTTAAAAAAATTAACTACAGCATAAGAACAATTCATAGAAGAGAAAGGACAAAATTATTTTCGACGTCGGGAGTGCACAGGAAAATTTTTTAAATCAAATAAATAGCTGAAACCAAAAAATATTGTTAACTACAAAGACTGTTACAAATGAACAGAACATGGACCCAAGTCCGACATTACGCTAACAGCGGCCACCTGCAGTAAGCTCTGATTGCTGGTTGATACAGAAAACTTCTTAAAAAAAGACACTAACATACAAATAACAACAAACAAAGATTTTGCAAGCCTACAGCCCATCCCGAGCTTTGGCTTGTAAAACAATGGCAATAATCCCTGTCCCTCTTCCTTTTGGACCTGACCACTGCCCTTCTACACATTCCCCCTGACTCCTGTATTCTCCCTATTTCACCTGTTTCTGACAATATCATCGCCCTTGTTTATGTCCATTCCTTCTCCCCCCCCCCCACTTCGTACACATCTTCTTCCTGTCTGTCTACGTCTATCTCATATTCCCCACTCACTATGCCCGCCACCGCCTTCTCAGTCCCACTTTCTACTACCTCATTCCCCCTCTCTCTCTTCCCATCTTCTCCTGCCTCCCTCTCCCCTCTACCTATATACCTCCTACCCCCATCTTACATTGTTCGTCTCCTCCAGCCCTCTGTCCCTATCAATCTCCTCCTGTCCTCCTGTTCCTCTCCACCTCATCCTCCACCATCCCTCTGTCCCTCCCCTCCTTTTCCTCTGTCCATCACCTTCAACCCTCTCTGACCATCTCCATCTCACCCCTCTCTTTCTGTCGATCTTCTCCTCTCACACCTTATCCATCTCCTCCTACCAATCTGTCCATCTTCTCCTCTATCCATCTCAGCCTTCCCTCAGCCCTGTCCATTCACAGGTGTATAATTTCCACACAACAAGTCTGTTTTACAGGGAAACCTATATGGCAGGCAGTGGAAACATCTCCACTCCTATTGGAACAAGGATGTTATACACCCCACAGTGCTGATTCTCTTGATGTTTGTAATTCTTGTGACAAATCTGGTTGAAACTGATCCAGGGTTTCAGGAGGAGATCACAGACATACATACATAAACGCACATTTACAGTCTGCTCTTGGTTCATTTTATAGTCCTTCCTCTATCTCTCTGTCAAGACTTTTCTCTGTCCATTTCCTCCTGGCCCCCTATCTGACATATTTCCTCCTTGCCTTCATGTCTGCCTATCTCATTCTTCCCTCCCTCCCCCCCCCCCCTACTGCTAATTTTCGCCTTCCCTCATTTTTGCCCATCTTCTCCTATCCCATCTTTGCTCTTGTCTTCTTATCCTCCCTCTCTGACTACCTCCTCCTGTCCCCTGCCTCTGACCATCTCCACCCCCTTCCCCTCCCTCCTCCCTCTCTCTCTCTCTCTCCCTCCCTCTCTCTCTCTCTCTCTCTCTCTCTCTCTCTCTCTCTCTCCCTCTCTCTCTCTCTCTCTCTTTGTCCACCACCCCCTCCCCTTCTCTTTCTGTCCATCTTATCCTGCTCCTCTCTCTCTCTATCTCCTCCTCTCCCCTCCCCTTGGAGGCGCAAACTTACACGGTTGGAAGTAGTCGATAATAGAGCCACAAATTTCCCAGTAAACCCAGATTCACAAACGAGCCACTTGCCAGATAATCACGACTGTATGGTTCCAAGCCGCCTCTGACGTCATTGTAAGCATCTTCCTAGTTAGTACACATTAATTTGAAATTTATACTTTACTATTTGGTTGTACATCGCAATTAGTTCACATTTCACGTATGGATTACCTGTTGAAAGAGGTGTTTGAAGTGTTTTTCTTGCATCTGGATGCAATACTGTGCTCGTCTCTGCATTGAATTTCGAATCCTTTCGAAAACCCCTGGATCATTCCGTAATTCTTGACAAGCATGTACAGCTGTCTGCCCAAGTTCTTAAAATGTGTTAACAGATGTGCTGTATACTTCGCTTTTGAGGTGACCCCAGACACAAAAGTCCAAAGGATTTAGATCAGGTGATCTTGGAGGCCAAGGTAAAGGTCCGCCTGGGCCTATCCATCTTTGGCCGTATCTGCGCTTTAGATGCCGCATCACACCAGCAGCAAAATGTGCCAGAGTTCCATCATGCATGTACAACATACTCTGACGTTGCTGAAGCGGAACATCCTCAAGCAATCCTGGAAGACGACGCCGCAGAAACCTAAGGTACCTCTGTCTGTTAAGTTGTTGTGGAAGAATTAGTGGCCCATTGAGTTGATCTTCTAGTATCCCTAACCACACATTCAGTGAGAAACTTTGTTGATGTGGTGATTCATGAACAGCATATGGGTTTACTTCACACCACAAATATGATAGTTAAACACACCATCGTGTGTGAAACATGCTTCGTCTGTAAATAAAATGTTACATGAGAAACGAGGGTCGACTAAAGCCTGCTGTTGCAGCCACTGACAAAACATCACACTAGAACAAAATCCGCATCATTAAGACATCGAACTCGTTGGAGTGGTAAGGGTACAGTAAATTGCACTGTAACATTTTCTTCAGACTACTGTGGCTTAGTACATCCACATGTGTGGTAAGTCCTCTCGACGAGGTTGCTGCAGAGCGCTGTTCTGCTTTCAACACCATAGATTCAACCTCAGGCGCAATGCGAGCAGTCCTACCTCCTGTTCTGCCATGTGCAAAACCCCCGTGTTCTCTCAGGCGCTGATGGACCCGTGTAAATGTACGACTTTCGGGTTGTCTTCGATCAGGAAATGATTGTTGGTACAAGTTTGCAGCCTCCCGTACATTGCCATTAGCCCTAGCCTATATGAAATGCTTATCCGCATAGTCTTTGTTAGTGTACGGTTCCACTGTAACTACAACACAGCACATGTGGCGCTCCTCAGACGCGACTGATACCTTTTGAGAGTGTGTACTGTATCCGTCCTGTAAGTTCTGCGTGTATAGTGTGATTCCAACTCCACCTCTCGGCAATGTTCCGTTGTGTAAACGGTGAACATAGGACGGCCTCATGTGCGCAAGGGGGGCCGTACGATGTTACAAACAACGCGTGCAACCACACAATCGTGATTATCTCACAAGCGGCTCGTTTGCGGACCCGCATTTTCTGGGACATTTGTGCTTCTATTATCGTATACTTTCAGCCATGTAAGTCTGCGCCATCTTTTTTGATACACCCTGTATATGTACATCTACTTTCTTTCTCGGGGCCTTTGTCCCGTTCCAAGGCGTCGTCGGCTTTTGCTATGACGGATTTGTCAGTGTTAATTGCAGATGGTGGCCGGATGCCATTCCTGTCGCCACCCCGAACCCCCCAGGACGGAAGTAGTGCACCCTAGCTGTCTGCGTCTAGTGTAAATCGTGAAATTGTGCGAATGTGTTTCAAATGTCTGTGAGTCAAGTAACTGAGGCGGGACTTGGGGACCAGCCCGGTATTCACCTAGCGGAATGTGGAAAACCGTATAAAAACCACATCGAGGCTGGCCGGCATTCCAGCACTCGTTGTTAATCCGCTGGACGGATTCGATCCGGGGCCAGCGTGCCCACCCGAGTCCAGGAAGCAGCGCATTAGCGCTCTCGGCTACCCTGGCGAGTTGTATATGTACATCTACATATACACCTAAATAAGCAGTCAGAAACTCACACGTCCATGCTTGGCATAGGATTTTCGAGCCAACTTAGTTTGTTTCTCCACTGTTCAACACTCCCATTGTCCCACACCTCCTTCTACCATCTCGCTTACCATCTCTCAACCTATACACTTTTGCCTCCCTCTCTGTCCATCCCCTCATCCCTCTTCTCACCATCTTCATACCCTTCCACCCCCTCACTCTGTTCGTCCCCTCTAGAATCACTCTCATAATTCCCCCCCAGCTCCACCCATCCGCGCATACAGCTCCTGTACAACACGTCGATAAAGTAGACCAATACATCGCGAACAAAACATGCCTGTCATGCCGGGGACCCTACACATCAGGGGCTTGACAACTGTATCATCCCATGGCAGCAATCTGCCCTACAAAGCAGTTCGAAACTTCCTGGCCGATTAAAACTGTGTGCTGGATCGAGACTCGAACTCGGGACCTTTGTCTTTCGCAGGCTACCACTTGCTGTAGCACTTGCCCGCGAGGTCGAGCGATGCAGTTTCGGTCCAGCACACAGATTTATCTGCCAGGAAGTTTCATATCAGTGCACACACTGCTGCAGAGTGAAAACCTCATTCTAAAGCGGGTCGATGTTGCAGGCCTGTACTAATCGAACCTAGTGCTCGTGTTGTGCAGGGCAGCCCATAGGGCAGGGGCTGAAAAAACACGTTTGTCCCCATAACTGCTCTTACCGGAGTTAGGTGTTATAAACTCAGCAGTGCTGGTAATCGTGATGTTTGTTGTTTGTATCCCAAATTTAGTTGAAATCGATAAGGAGTGTATATATACCATGCAACAAAATGGAAGTATCACTTCTTCGAATACCCATAAGTGTCTCCCTTTCCAACGCATAAGTTTTTAATTTGGCTCTAAGGTGCCTACAAGTTTCTTCAGTAATGATGCAAAAGCGTGGCGCACTGCGACGTTGCCTGAGGTCTCAGCGACGCTTCAAACAGTAAGGTGTCGACAAATGCGAAAAGAGGGAGCAGCTCAGACCTTCATGTAAGCTTTAAGGTCGGTAAATGATATCTTATTAGCACAAAATTTCACCACAAAACTGCTCAACGCCAACGTGGACGTGCCACACAATGGGAAGGTCCTTACATCTCCTCTTACCCACATTTCGTCCCTTCTCTTACCGCCTACGCGATGGAGGTAGTAAATGCAACACCCAGCGTTAAAATGAATCGGTTTTCTTGTGGCTGGCTGAGGGAAACATTTCAGACCCACCGTCGCTTAGAATCAAGACGACAAGACATATCGGAAGGAGTAAATGGCATCAATGAAACCACTCCTTCCCTTTGGGCGTTTATTCCCAAACATTTCGCTGTTCAGAACGATAGTTTGCAACAGAACGACGTTCTTGACAACGTTCGACACTGCTGCCGCTCTCTGGGCGTTTCAAATCTACACTAAGGACACCGATGGGTTGCAACCCCACTGAACGTGATCTTACCCCTCTGGGGTGAAGTGCGATTGCAGTTTTTGCCCTGGTTACACATCGCACTGCAAACTATCGTTGTGGAAAGTAATATGTTTGGGAAAGGTGTGGTTTCATTGACGCCGCCTTTTATTCTACCCTCTGAGATCTTTTCATGTTTCTTCTGAGCGGCGGCGTGTCCGAAATGTTTTCCTCAGCCAGCCAAAAGATAACCGCATCGTTTCAGCTCTGGACGTCGCAGTTCTGACGTTCATTGCAGAGGCGGCAAAAGAAGGGTAAAATGTAAGAGGGATTGTGTCGGCCTTACCATTGTGTAATACGTCCACATTGGTGCTGGGTAGTTTTGTGGTGAAATCTAATGGCATCGTGACATTCTTATCCCACTTTTCACCTCACATTAAATTTTAACTGTGGCCTTTTTCACAAGTGCCGACACCTTTCTGTTTGGAGCGTCGCTGATCCCGAAGGTGACGTTGCAGGGCACCACGCTTTTACAACATTACAGAGGAACGTTGTAGGCACCTTAGAGCCAAATTTCAAACATGTGCGTCAGAATAGGAGATGAAGTGATCCTTTAATTTTGTGTATCAGATTGCCTAGGTGCCACTTACTACGATGTTACGATTTTGTTTGGTACAAAGCGAGATGGGTGCTTTTAGTGCTGAATCTGAATTGTGGATGTCACTGAGCTTCGTACTTCGTCTTCTGAGCTGGCGAAGGCAACATTTCCACTTACATCTTTCATCTTTGATGATAGTTCATAATAACTGACTTTGGTTTACCGAGGATTTTAGTTCTCTATCCGTCCTGCACCCTGTGTGGCCCTGTCTTACATTAACAGTTCTAACGAGTACTGAGAAGGTTAAATACCAGTTTACTAATATAATACTAAGCCTATATAGAACATTTCATCAGGTTAAGAAGCTAGAATCAAACTCAATCTACAATATTTATATTCCAATGTCCCATGGCATGTGTTTATGATCATTTTACAATTTGTTTTTGTTGCAAGGAAAATATGGTCAAATAGAGTGACAAATATTTCACCTTCAATTGAATTCCGAGCCATTACAGTTCGTAGAAGTTCGCAATGCGCAAGCTACATTGACGATAATACAGTATCACATGACGGTACCTGCTTAATGCCACTCTACGCCGGAGTGGAATTCTCTCATCATTACTACGAAACGGTCTGGTAGCAGTTCACTTTTATGTCATGCAGCGATGTAGGAACCAATAATAATGCTGACTATGGCGTAGCAAGACGAAGACAAACTCAGCATGATTACAAATTTTATTTCAGCTTATATTATCGAACTGAAGCTAAGTTGCAAATTTAGTAAGAAGATTGAAATTTTCAAATAATTTAACAATCCTTATATCAGATTAGAGACGCCGTCGTTATTGCTGGAGTTCTAGTACGCCAAGATATGCAATGGAATCTCTGTTGAATTAGAACAGTAGCAGAAAAGGACTGCCGAAACTAAACTTTGAGTTGGGCCATGAACTGTCGGAAGAGCTAATTCGGCAAGAAGTAAAGCCGGGATTCGAGTCTCGGTCCGAAATACAGTTTTCAGTCTCTAGGGAAGTTTTATTACAATGTTCACTCTGCTGGGAAGCAAAAGATTCGTCTGGTCACAGTAGGTCTGTTTGTCATCAACAACATCCTACATCCATTCGACCGAGTCACAATTTTTTTGTCCGTTCTTGGGGTCCGTACCTCAGTCGGTGAAGACGTTTCCATCCACTGAGATACTGCACCTTTATAGCATCACTTTGTCTGTCTCCCGTCTTTTCTCAGGAACTGCTAGAGGTATCAAATTTTAATTTATATCATTTACTACGGTCTAAGATCAGTGCAGTCAAAAAATGTTACCTTTTACGCCTCATATTTTGATACTTGCAAACGCAATCATCAAACCCTATAGATGAATTATCCATATATGTAGTTAAGTCTGCTCGGAACCCTCAGAGCGTGAGTTCCTAGTCCATGTGACCAAATTTTAACAACACTGACTGAAAAAATTGCGAATTTACTGTCTGTACAATCAACTGGGATGGTCTATGGAAACGCTGAACATTTCTTACTGACTCAACACTAATGTAAGAAGTTAAAAATCTGTGAACAAATACGTGTTCGCGCCATGCTGCTAACAGCATAATGAGGAATACTTTTCATGATCAGTATATTTGAGTATGCCCAGTAGAGCCAACAGATTTTTCTCCACGACTTGACTTTTGCACTTATTTATAATTAGTTTGTTTGGAGGATGTGAGTCTGATTTTCTTCACTGCTACAGAAAAACTGTCGTCATGTAAGCTATCTTGGCTTAAGGACTTCAGATACAAAAACGAACGATGGGAATATTACCCTTCAAACTTTCTTGATTGGGCTCTCGGTTCTGCAATCTCATCGAAGACCCATACATAAAGGGTGTCCCGGGAGCAACGGTAATATTCACGAATATGAGAGCTACGACTATTCGATAAAGAAAAGTCTAGTAAAAATGGGCTATAAAGTGCATATTTTGCGAGCTCTGACTATTTGCTTGTCTTCGTTACTGTGAAACATCTCTTCTACTGAATAAGCGCTCGTAACTAGACATAATCGCTTCGCATGATCGTTCCGGTCATATCCCTGTACTTTCTTCGGATCTGCTTTAGGTGAGAAGGTTATAGCTAGTCTAAAAGCAGTCCTTTTTGTACCTAATAATAACAAAACACATTCAAGGTATGCTGGAATCTTGTGAGCACGTTTTCGAGAACAAGGTTTGCAGTCGTGTTGTCTGTGAAGAAGTTTGTGCTCGTGCGACTGAGCTGGCCTTGCAAGTGGACCATAACAGGATAAAAAAAGGAACAGAATAAAAATATTAGTTCCATCCCTCTATGCACGGAGAAAAATATAAAAAAGTAAACAGATTATGGTTGTAAGTAGAATTAGAACTGAGGTGATATCTCAGACGATATCATTGATTTGATTTTGTATTACACAAAGCAGAAGCGGTAAATTTCTGGAGACGAGTTAGTATTCACACATTTATATTCCTACTGTTCAATACGAGTCTTTGATGTTTATGTGGTATCACAAATCGTTCCCACCCTATCAGCGACTTTAAGTTTGCAGTGGAATTGCATCCGTCAGATGCCAACAGCAGTCGTGCGAGATCCGATGGCGCAAGCCCACTAAGCCATGCCTCCAGTAACTCTGCACTAAGAGTAAGCTCTACTGCGTCACAGTATAAGGCGGTCAGGCCCAGTGCCAGGGCAGCCACTCAACCCCCCCCCCCCCCCCCCAACCTTCCCTTCCACTTGGGGACTGTGTTTGTCGTTGCATTATTTGTAACGAGTCTACATACGCTTGGAGAAATACAAGTAAGTCTTCTGATTACTGTATTAACTTGTTTGGCAGTCATTTCTGCTTGTGTCTAGCTTTCATTCGACGACAGTGCTCCACCACTCTGTAGCCCACCTCTCGTTAGCATTGTGTACCAGTATGACTCTTGCCTTCTGTTGAATTGTTTTCCTTTGCAGGGATTTCCGCTCTGTACATTGGCTGTAACTTCCCCTTTCATATTGTTGTGGCCACGACACGTCTCTGTCACAATTCGATCGACAAAAGATCATTAAGATCCAAACGGTGTTGAAACCGTCTGAACAGTTCTGATCCTTAGACAACCGCCACGTTACCCACTGGTGATTCTCTTTGCTGTAACCGAGGGTGACATTGATTCTTTTGGGTCACCAGTCATCTGACTGGTTTGAGGCAGTCCGCCACGACTTCCTCTTCTGCGCCAAGCCCTTCATCTCAGATCAAGATTTACAGCCAACTTCCTCATTTATTTGTACTCTAATCTGAGACTTCCCCCATAGTTTCGTTCTTATAGCTCCTTTTAGTACCACGAGGACTTTTCCATCATGTGTTAACATATATACTCGTACTGTCATGTTGTTCCTCCTGCTTGTCACTCTTTTCCAGATATTTCTACCCTCGCCGATTCTGAGGACAACTTCCTCATTTATTATCAGTGCACCTAATTTTCAGGATCCTCGTATAGTACCATATCTCAAACCACTAATTCTCTTCTTCTCAGTATTCCCCGACAGTCCATAATACGCTACACCAGCTGCTGTTTTCCCTTACTATTTGAAAGCATTTAGTGGATTCCCAGACTGTCGTATCGTGAACAAAATACGAGCACAGTCAGTACTGGACAACACTTCTGCCTGCATTATGGACTGTATTGTTGTTGTTGTTGTTGTTGTTGTTGTGGTCTGAGACTGGTTTGATGCAGCTCTCCACGCTACTCTATCCTGTGCAAGCTTCTTCATCTCCCAGTACCTACTGCAGCCGACATCCTTTTGCTTAGTGTATTCATATCTTTCTCTCTCTCTACGATTTTTACCCTCCACGCCGTCCTCCAGTACCAAATTGGTGATCCCTTGATGCCCCAGAACATTTCCTACTGACCGATCCCTACTTCTAGTCAAGTTGTGTCACAAACTCCTCTTCTCCCCAATTCTATTCAATACCTCCTCATTAGTTATGTGATCTACCCATCTAATCTTCAGCATTCTTCTGCAGCATCACATTTCGAAAGCTTCTATTCTCTTCTTGTCTACACTATTTATCGTTCACGTTTCACTTCCATACATGGCTACACTCCATACAAATACTTTCAGAAACGACTTCCTGACACTTGAATCAATACTCGATGTTAACAAATTTCTCTTCTCAGAAACGCTTTCCTTGCCATTGCCAGTCTACATTTTATATCCTCTCTACGTCGACCATCATCAGCTATTTTGCTCCCCAAATAGCAAAACTCCTTTACTACTTTAAGTGTCTCATTTACTAACCTAATTCCCTCAGCATCACCCGATTTAACTCGACTACATTCCATTATCCTCGTTTTGCTTTTGTTGATATTCATCTTGTACCCTCCTTTCAAGACACTGTCCATTCCGTTCAACTGCTCTTCTTACTCCTTTGCTGTCTCTGACAATGGACTGTTTGCAGATAAAAAATATCATCTTAAATGGATGAAATCAACACATTTACAGGTAATATCGGGAGTAGCGCAAGGGAGGGCTACAGGTCAGGCATTCTATATACACTAACGGATAAAAAAATCGCCACATCAAGGACGTGTACGACATTAACAAAATTTTGTAGGCGTGTTTACACATCTGAAAGATAATGACTATTCACATTTAACTCCAGTCGCGTAATAGTGGCGCTGATAGCGCCACTACGAGGATGGAAATCAAGTACAAGCTCTGGCTCTGAGCACTTTGGGACTCAACTGCTGTGGTCATCAGTCCCCTAGAACTTAGAACTACTTAAACCTAACTAACCTAAGGACATCACACACATCCATGCTAGAGGCAGGATTCGAACCTGCATCCGTAGCGATCACGCGGTACCAGACTGCATCTGATGTTAGTCAAGAATGCCTTTAAGACCATAAAGCTGCCATTATCAGCACATCACCGAGTTTAAATATTGTTGTGTAATAGGACTGCGAGCAGCTGGATTTCGTTCTGCGGTATTGCAGAAAGACTTAGCAGGAAAGTAGCCACTGCACATGGCTACTGTAATGGTCAGGATAATGTACGGTCGTAAGAAGATCGGGCTCTCGACGGCCACATGGGCTACCGAAAGGGAAGAAAATCGAGTTCGACGTATCGTTTTGGCGCAACGTACTGCATCTGCAACAGCAATTTCAGCAGCAGTTGGAACCATAGTGACACAACGAACTGTTACGAATCGGTTACTTAAAGGACACTTCCGAGCCAGATGCCCTGTATCATGCGTAGGACTGATCCCAAACGACCTCAATTTGCGAACTTCGTAGCCAAGCGAGAGTTTATTGGAGGGTAGAATGGAAGAGTTGTTTTGTTTTCTGCTGAAAACTGGTTGTGCCTCGGTGTCTATGACGAATACGTGTTGGTTAGGAGCAGGCTAGCTGAGGGCCAGCAACGGCGTGCTAGACACATTGGACCTACACATGGAGTTACGGGCTGGCGTGCAATGTCGTATGACAGCAAAGCACTGTCGTAGTTATATCACACTACACGACTTCAAAATTGTACGCCAATCTGGTGAATCGACCTCTTGTGCTGCCATTCATAAACAGAATGAGTGTGTTTTCCAACAGGATAACGATCGCCCACATACCGCTGTTGTAGCACAACATGCTCCACAGACTGCCGAAAAGTTTCCTTGGCCTGCTCGATCACCAGATCTGACTCCTGTTGAGCGAATACCGGACATCATCGGACGACATCATCCACAACCAACATTAACCGTATCTGCATTGACCGACCAAGTGCAACAGGCACGGAACTCCATCCTCGAAACTGACATCCGACACCTGTATAACACGATGCAGGCAGAGTTTCACGCTTGCACCCAACATTCTGGCGATTTCACAGTTACTAATGAACCACTGTTACCGATTAGTGAGCGCCGGAGATGCTGGATAAATACTATTAGCAGACGCTACAAGAGAGGTATTGTGCGATAGTTGTGAAGTTACTGCTGAAATTCCAGAAGAGTAAGTTCCAGAATAGTCGGGCAACATTTTATTTCTCCTGACACATGTCTCGCTAAGTGACGACGTTGAGAATCTCAGAGAAATTAGACTAAGTACTGAGGTTTAGTCACACTCGTTCTAGTCACGTGTCATTCGCCAATCAGATAGTGCTACCAGAATACCCTCCACCACGCACCGTAAGATGGCTTGCGGATTATAGATGTAGATGAGGAATTATTGTTATTAAAGGCCGTATCTGTGTTGCAGCAGGTTACCAATCTGAAACAATAAAACTACGATGTGTATGAGTAATAATACGCTTGATTCTGCGTTAAGGTAGAAGTAATTTTCTCTTCACTCGATTAATTAGACATCAATCAGTTGTTATTATACCGAAATTAAGCGATGACTCAAAGCAGGGGTTTCTCATTTAAAGTAAGAAAGGAGGAATGTTTAGGATTTGACGTTATGTCGACGATAAGGACAGAGCATAAGCTCTGTTAAGGGATGGAAATACAGAAATTAACAGTGCTCTTTTCTGGATAATCATCCCAACACTCGCCTCAATAAATTCAAGGAATGCACCGAAGACGAAGTCAGGGTAAGATCGTAAGCATAGATAGCCAATTTCACATTGTTTACAGAAGGTTAAAATATTGTCAAAAAATGTTCAAATGTGTGTTAAATCTTCTAGGACTTAACTGCTAAGGTCATCAGTCCCTAAGCTTAGACACTACTTAACCTAAATTATCGTTTGGACAAACACACACACACACACACACACACACACACACACACACACACACACACACACACACATGCCCGAGGGAGGACTCGAACCTTCGCAGGAACCAGCCGCACAGTCCAAAATTATTGTCCCGCACTTAGATTTCAAACTTGGGGAATCTTCCCCTTACTTAAAACAAGTGCAGGGGCATTACCGTCATCTCACAAAGTGATGAAAATATTCTTTCCACTACTCGATATTACCGTCTGTTCTCCCCTGACAAAAAAGAGGAGTTTCCTTTCCTCAGTGATGCTGTCTACCACTCTTTTGTTTCTACTTGCATAGAACTGTTTTATGTACAGTAAAACTGTTTTATGTACAGTAAAACAGTGACGATGGGTACGTGCTGCCCAACGTTGTTTCATTTAGCTGGTGGAACCTATAAACGGCCCTTTGAGCTTTGTTTACAGTTCCTGTAAAAGCAGAGGCACTCAAGAACATCTGCCGAGGGCAAGTGAGTAATGAAATTACCATCGGATTCAAAGCAGCACATTTGAAGCACTGCAAAGTGTTTCACAGTGCTTTGTAACAGTCGATACAAAAATTAAGTATGTTCCAAATTTTGTACCAGCATTTCATTTAATGTAGCTGATGTTACAAAAACTTCTAAAAAATACCCCAAGTGGTAGTAAGATCTCATCTTTTCTGGCAGTTGTGCATTGTGCTAGCAGTAGTACTCTGGTACTTTCTAGGGCTGCGTATCTCGATCGGTAAAAACGCAATCCGTAATGGATCATTTTGTTGTCCATCTTCCTGTCTCTCCCACTGTTAAAAACCCTTTTTCTCAGAAACGGCAGTAGTATGAAGTTAACATTTACGTAAAGTATTAAAATCTATGGTCCCTTGGCGGTGTAGAAAACTGAAACTTCATAACCAATGCAGTCAAAGGTATGGTCCTTGATGTCACGTATTTTGATACTCGCAAAACTCCCTCATAAAAACCTATAGGGTGCTTACCTTGACCTAGACTCATGAAGTTTGGCAAGAAGCAACGTTTAACAGTAAAAATAAAGAAAAAAAAAGAATGTTCTCAGTCTGAAATTATATCACACGTATCAAGTAGACATTTACGTCCCGTACTATGGTCTTTGATCCCTTGGCGGTGTAAAAAAACGTAGGCTTCTAAGTCAATTGTAGCAAAAGATATGCTCATTTCTATAATATAATTTGATACTCGCCAACTCATTAAAATCTGTATGGTACTTCCTATTGACCTAGAATCATGAAATGAGGCAATAAGCAACGCTTCACAGAACAAGGTAAAAGGAAAAAAAGAAAATAGTTAATCTGTAACAATACCAAAGGAAAAAATAATTCTTTTAACATTTTTTATCGGCGTTAAAATTTCAAATCAATGTCGATAACAGGTAGAAATCGTCGAGATTCTCGATTTCCTGGATGGATGAATTGCCTGTATACATAATTAGACTTCTACGGAACCCTCTGAGTGCAGGTCCTACTTGTACCACTACATATGAGTGCCCACCTCCCAATGTTGCTTCCCTGTTAACTAAATGCTTACATGTTGTAGTTACTATTCGAAATGTAATACTCATATATTAACGGTAGAAGATGTCAAAGAAATAAATAAAGATTGAATTATGGTTACTGTAAATCACGTACTACATGATGTTTACCTGAAGTACATCCTTAGAGCTGTACTGCCAGCAACATATTCTCTTTCTTTTCATTGTGCATGATTTCTTTCAAATGGTTCAAATGGCTCTGAGCTTTATAGGACTTAACTTCCGTAATCATCAGTCCCCTAGAACTTAGAACTACGCTACTGGCCATAAAAATTTCTACACCACTAAGATGACGTGCTACAGACGCGAAATTTAACCGACAGAAGATCCTGTGATATGCAAATGATTAGCTTTTCAGAGCATTCACACAAGGTTGGCGCCGGTGGCGACACATATAACGTGCTGACATGAGGAAAGTTTCCAACCGATTACTCATACACAAAAAGCAGTTGACCGGCTTTGCTTGATGAAACGTTGTTGTGATGCCTCGTGTAAGGAGGAGAAATGCGTACCATCACGTTTCCGACTTTGATAAAGATCGGATTGTAGCCTATCGCGATTGCGGTTTATCGTATCGCGACATTTCTGCTCGCGTTGGTAGAGATCCAATGACTGTTAGCAGAATATTGAATGGGTGGGTTCAGGATGGTAATACGGAACGCGGTGCTGGATCCCAACGGCCTCGTATCACTAGCAGTCGAGATGACAGGCGTCTTATCCGCATGGCTGTAACGGATCGTGCAGCCACGTCTCGATCCCTGTGTCAGCACATGGGGACGTTTGCAAGACAACAACCATCTGCACGAACAGTTCGACGACGTTTGCAGCAGCAAGGACTATCAGCTCGGAGACCATGGCTGCGGTTACCTTTGACGCTGCATCACAGACAGGAGCGCGTGCGATGGTGTACTCAACGACGAACCTGGGTGCGCGAATGGCAAAACGTAATTTTTTCGGATGAATTCAGGTTCTTTTTACAGCAGCAGGATGGTCGCATCCGTGTTTGGCGACATCGCGGTGAACGCACATTGGAAGCGTGTATTCGTCATCGTCATACTGGCGTATCACCCGGCGTGATGGTATGGGGCGCCACTGGTTGCACTTCTCGGTCACCTCTTGTTCGCATTGACGGCACTTTGAACAGTGGACGTTACATTTCAGATGTGTTACCACCCGTGGCTCTACCCTTCATTCGCTCCTTGCGAAGCCCTACATTTCAGCAGGGTAGTGCACGACCGCATGTTGTAGGTCCTGTATGGGTCTTTCTGGATACAAAAAATGTTCGACTGCTGTCCTAGCCAAAACACATTCCTCAGATCTCTCATCAACTGAAAACGTCTGGTCAATGGTGGCCGAGCAACTGGCTCGTCACAATACGCCAGTCACTACTCTTGATGATCTGTGGCATCGTGTTGAAGCTGCATGGGCAACTGTACCTGTTCACGCCATCCAAGCTCTGTTTGACACAATGCCCAGGCGTATCAAGGCTGTTATTACGGCCAGAGGTGGTTGTTCTGGATACTGATTTCTCAGGATCTATGCACCCAAATTGCGTGAAAATGTAATCAAATGTCAGTTCTAGTATAATATATTTGTCCAATGAATACCCTTTTCTCATTTGCATTTCTTCTTGGTGTAGCAATTTTAATGGCTAGTAGTGTACTTAAAACTAACTAACCTAAGGACGTAACACACATCCATGCCCGAGGCATAATTCGAAACTGCGACCGTAGCGGTTGCGCTGTTCCAGACTATAGCGCCTAGAACCGCTCGGCCACCCCGACCAGCCATGATTTCTTTCCTACCTCCCTTTACTTCCAAGCACCATACTGAGTGTGTCTATTCGTGCCCTTGGTAAGCAAATCTAAGGAAGTAACACATATCTTGTCTCTTGTCGTAACGACACTCAGTGATAAACGGTGCCTCCACATACATTTGTCTTACTTTCATTATGCAGTCAATACCATTTTCTATTTCCAGTTACGCACATCATTTTTGTTTCTTGAGAGAATCGCTTAAACTGCCTTTACAGCGGAAGAGATCGCTCCACGTGACTACAATGAACGCTAGTTGACAATGGTAAGCAGCTGAATGCGAAACCCGAAATTCGTCTGCTGAATGCCGGCTGAACTGTACCGCTTGCTAGACGCCTGTGATCTGTGTACGGCGTGCATTCTGCTGCGGGCTCCTCGTGTGTCAGAAGCACATTGGAATCCGGCACAGGAGCGCCGGCAGTCCATGGATGCGCTAGTTGGACTGCCGCTCCGTTAATTTGCTCGACTGCGAGTACAAAGCCTTCCACGCGCCCCGCATCGCCCGTGGGAATTGCGTCTTTAATGTCACGCGGTTACAAAAGCCTACATAGAGCAAGGGTCGCCGTCCCACATTCCGCAGGAATTCACGAAGCGCTGTGGTTCCAAGTTCCTATTTTCTTAAACAAACACTCTGACCTATTTCTGTACTGAAAGCCTGGCCTGAAATTTCCGAGAACCTGCATTTAGATTACTTCTATCACACATTTCTTACGCATCGTCAATATGGATGCCTAATCGTGAATCTAATTGTAAATTTGTCGCTTACTCTTTATTAATTGTCGCTTACTCTTTATTAATTAACATGGTTAATTCCAGCAAGATCGCTTGTGGTGTAGGACATGTATCATCAACAAAACTCAAATAAGTCTTCCTGGCAATATTTCACTGTAGATCACCTATCCTAATTGTTTTACACTGTCGGTATGTGGAAAACACCGCAGGCAAAGGAAAGACATCCGAAATCACGACTGCAGCCCAGAATTTAACTTCCGCAGAAAGACATTTAAAATGAGTTTCTGCTACTCTGTCTCCCCTCGGCTGTGCATCTCTGTGTTTCACAATTCACACTTAGCTGACCTGTCTTCCTCAACCGCATACATACCGTCCCAGTATTTTCACACTTTGTTAACTTCACTAAGTACTTGCACATCAAGATAAATCCATCCTTCTCCATAGAATATGCAATACGTATTTAAGTAATAATTCTACCATGTGATTATAACGGTCCTATTACATTTTCTGCCCAAATTAACTGTTTTTAGTCGTTTGAGTGGAACGAAAACAAAGCTTTCTAGAAACTACTCAATGAATTTTTGTCCAAATTTTCATTGTCAAATGGAGAATGGGAAATAGGTAAAGGTTTCAAACTGACCAGCTTGAGGTCCAGTTTGGGAAAAAAATGTTTACTTGCTTATTAATAGCAGCGTAAGGTCTATTTTTGTTAAAATGAATTAATTAGGCAAAATGTTCTGTGAAATCATATGCTTAAAACAAGAAATGAACAGATTGGACAAACTTTTTACGCACCTTTAAATAATGCTGGAAACCATATACAGGAAATGAGATGGCAGTTTGGAATTTAAAGTTCCTCAACACAAATATCCTCTATTACTCTTTAAAATTCTATGATTCTAAGTTAAACATTAAAATTACAATTCTTATTCAGCACCCCATTTGCTGTACATGAATTCGAGCTTCATTCGAAAGTTCATCAAGTGTTGCTTTAAACTAATTTATTTCTTGTTTTAGACAAATCATTTCATAAGACATTCAACAATTTTTTCATTTTCAGAATCTGTTTGTTAATTTCCCTGATAACTTTCAAGCAGTTATATCCTTTTTGCAATACTTGACCTAATGCCAGTTAATTTCATAACCCATTGGCCCATTTCCTATTCTTCAGAGCAATGAAGAAACACAAAAATCAGTACCGATACCACGACTTATCTTTAGAAGATTGGTTCCAGAAACGCAGTCTCGTCTATAGCATTTGTGGGTTTCGAAAACAGCTTTTGACTATTTTGACTCTGACAAATTCTTTGAAATGCTATATTTATCAGGGGTAAAATACAGTGAGCAGAAAGCTATCTATTCTAAGGTGACAAAACCACGGGACACCTAACACCGTGTTGCACCTTCATTTTTCCAGCGCTGTGGAGCAAAATGACTGTCGGAAAACCAGAACAGATGAGAATTGAAGCTTTTGACATGTGGTGCCACAGACGAATGTTGAAAATTAGGTGAACTGATTAGGTAAGGAATGAGGAGGTTCGGCACAGAATCTGAGAGGAAAGAAATGTGTGGAAAACACTGACAAGGAACAGGATGATGGGACATCTGTTAAGACGTCAGGGAATGACTTTCATGGTACTGGAGGGAGCTGTAGAGAACAAATCTTGTAAAGGAAGACAGAGATTGGAATACACCTAGAAAATAATTGAGGAAATAATTGAGGACGTATGTTGCAAGTGCTACTCTGAGATGAAGAGGTTGGCGCAAGAAAGGAATTCGTGTCAGACCACATAAAAACAGTCAGAAGAAGTGTAGAAATTCCATGTGGCATGGACTCAAAAGGCCTTTAGAAGCCCCCTGCTGAAATATTTAGCAATGCTGCCTCTATAGCCGTCCATAATTGTGAAAGTGTTGCCGGTGCAGGATTTTGTGCACGCACTGATCTCTCGATTATGTCCTACAAATGTTTGATGGCATTCATATCGGGCGATCTGCGTGGCCAGATCATTCACTCGAATTGCCCAGAATGTTGTTCAAACCACTGGCGTAGAATTATCTCCTGCTTACATGGCGCATAGCCAGCCACAAAAATTCCTTCGTTGTTTAGGAACGTGAAGACCATGAATGGCTGCAAATTATCTCCACATAGCCGAACATAGCCATTTCTATTCAGTGATCGGATCAGTTTGACCACAGGACCCACTCAATACCATGTAAACAGGCCCACACTATTATGGTGCCACCTGCAGCTTGCAGAGCACCTTGTTGACAACTTGGGTCCATGGCTTCGTGGGGTGTGCACCACACACGAACCCTGCTATCAACTCTTCTCAACTGAAACTGAGATTCATCTGAGCAGGTAGCGGTTTTTCTGTCTTTAGAGTTCCGACCGATATGTCACGACCGCCGGCGAGGCGCTGCAGGTGATGTCGTGCTGTTTGCAATGGCAGTCGTGTCGGTCGCCTTCTACAGTAGTCCATTAAAGCTCAGTTTCCCCACAGCAGCCTAGCGGATACGTTTGTCGTACGTCCCACATTGATTTCTGCAATTATTTCACGTTCTGCTAGTCTGACAACTCCACGCAAATGCTGCCGCAGTGTGTGTTCAAATCATGTCGGACACTTTTTCACATGAAATGGCAGCTGAGCCAGTGCACTGTTCATTTGAACTTTGTGTACGCGATACTACAGAGCCGTCTATTAGCATGTCACTATCCCATAAGACTTGTCACCTCAGTGCAAAACTTGTTCAGACGTCAGCCTGAAGTTATAAGAGCTGCAGAACACGAATAGGGGATAATATCTGAGAAAGAGTGAGGCAGAGCTGTAGCCAGTCACTTATGTGTTTTAATCTGTGCATTGAGAAAGGAGTTGTAGGAGAATAGAACATACTTTGTGCTCAGTAACGTAGGATTATTACTTGGCCCCGGTCACTGCCCGCTGCCAGACAACGACCTGCCTATTCAACAACTTCAGCAACAGCGGTCCACTTCCGTACCATTGTTTCTGCATGTCAGTGGCCTCGGACCCTGACTAGCCTTCAGTAAGCTGTTGTACTTCGACCATCTACAATTACGCGGCCACCGGACCACATTCACCGGCCTCTGTTCCAGTCATTTTTCCACGTGACACAGATATGTGGTCCGTTCTACACAATGAGTCATCGACAGTGTGACTTAGACAGCTGAGAAGTACACTGGTGTCCAAAATTAAAGCAGCAAATGGAAATTTTGCAAGGTGCATTTTGCCACAAAACGGTACAAAGAGGTGGTAGTAAAGTAGAAACAATGTAAAGAGTATAGAAAGTAAACAACAGCAACATGTATAATGGTAGACAAAAATGTTCTTCCCTTTTTCCAACTCAACGGATTTACACACTTATTCTGACAACTGATTAATGTGTGCGGAATGGGATGTGGCAGCTAAACAGGATTGGCAAAGATGGGGTATGATGTGAATGATATCATCAGTCTCATGTTCCTTCAGAGCTACTCGCAAGTCTTGAAGAGTGGTTGGTGGATGCTGATGTGGTGAAACCCATGTCATTAGAGCATCCCAGACGTGCTCTGTGGAATTCAAATCGGGAGAGCGAGCAGGCCACGCCATCTTGCAAATTCTTTCGTTTCCAAGAAAACATCAACCTCCCGTGCTCTATAAGCTCGAGCACTATCACCCTTAATAATTAGTCTGGGCCCACAGGACCATGCAATAACCGCACATAAGGTCCCAAGACCTCGTCACGATACCTGGCAGCAGTTAAACCTTGCCGATTCAGCCCTACAATAACATGAAGAGGTTTTCGATGGATCAACATAATCCCTGCTCACTCCATTAGGAACCATCCTCAAATGTCGGTCTCTTTACACAATGTTTGGGTCCCGCAAAACTGCTTCTTGTTCGCTCCAGATGCGAATCGGTTGAGAATCACTCTCCAGACCAAATCGGAACTCATCTATGAAAAGAACATTGGCCCACTGTTCGACCATCCAGGTGATATGTTGACAGCTGTACTCAAAGCATTCCTTCTGTGAAGGCGTGTCAGAGGTACACATACAGCAGGACTCCGACAATACATACAACACTGCCGAAGCCTTCTGTATATTCCATATACTATGTCTAGTGGACGCTGCCAGGTCAGATGCCAGTTACCATACAGTAAGTAATAAGGCGGTACCGTCCTCCCCTTACAGCCACATTACAGTTCTCTCTTTCTGATGTCACACGTTGTCTCCATGAACTGTCACACGACGTGGTCTGTCTAAACCGTCACACGACGTGGTCTGTCTAAACCGTCACACGACGTGGTCTGTCTAAACAGTCACACGACGTGGTCTGTCTAAACCGTCACATGAGGTGGTCTGTCTAAACCGTCACACGACGTGGTCTGTCTAAACCGTCAAACGATGTGGTCTGTCTAAACCGTCACACGACGTGGTCTGTCTAAACCGTCACATGAGGTGGTCTGTCTAAACCGTCACACGACGTGGTCTGTCTAAACCGTCACACGACGTGGTCTGTCTAAACCGTCACACGACGTGGTCTGTCTAAACCGTCACACGACGTGGTCTGTCTAAACCGTCACACGAGGTGGTCTGTCTAAACCGTCACACGATGTGGTCTGTCTAAACAGTCACACGACGTGGTCTGTCTAAACCGTCACATGACGTGGTCTGTCTAAACCGTCACACGACGTGGTCTGTCTAAACCTTCACACGACGTGGTCTGTCTAAACCGTCACACAACGTGGTCTGTCTAAACCGTCACACGACGTGGTCTGTCTAAACCGTCACACGACGTGGTCTGTCTAAACCGTCACACGAAGTGGTCTGTCTAAACCGTCACACGACGTGGTCTGTCTAAACCGTCACACGAAGTGGTCTGTCTAAACCGTCACACGACGTGGTCTCTCTAAACCGTCCACGACGTGCTCTGTCTAAACCGTCTCACGACGTGGTCTCTCTAAACCATCTCACGACGTGGTCTCTCTAAACCGTCTCACGACGTGGTCTCTCTAAACCGTCTCACGACGTGGTCTCTCTAAACCGTCTCACAACGTGGTCTCTCTAAACCGTCACACGACGTAGTCTGTCTAAACCGTCACACGACGTGGTCTGTCTAAACCGTCACACGACGTGGTCTGTCTAAACCGTCACACGACGTGGTCTGTCTAAACCGTCACACGACGTGGTCTGTCTAAACCGTCACACGACGTGGTATGTCTAAACCGTCACACGACGTGGTCTGTCTAAACCGTCACACGACGTGGTCTCTCTAAACCGTCCACAACGTGGTCTGTCTAAACCGTCACACGAAGTGGTCTCTCTAAACCGTCACACGACGTGGTCTCTCTAAACCGTCTCACGACGTGGTCTCTCTAAACCGTCTCACGACGTGGTCTCTCTAAACCGTCTCACGACGTGGTCTCTCTAAACCGTCTCACGACGTGGTCTGTCTAAACCGTCACACGACGTGGTCTGTCTAAACCGTCACACGACTTTGTCTCTATAAACTGTCGCACGTTGTCTCTATAAACTGTCACACGTTGTCTCTATAAACTGTCACACGTTGTCTCTATAAACTGTCACACGTTGTCTCTATAAACTGTCGCACGTTGTCTCTATAAACTGTCACACGTTGTCGCTATAAACTGTCACACGTTGTCTCTATAAACTGTTACACGTTGTCTCTATAAACTGTCACACATTGTCTCTATAAACTGTCGCTACATCCGAAAAACAACAGAACGATTCACCTTCAGCCATCGGGCCACATGAGGTTGTAACTGTCCTGCTTCCATTCTTCCTAAGGACCTTCACCGCAGAGTGTCTGGTAGTCGTTTTTTCTGTGCCACACTAAACCGTCTGTGACTATATAAACAGCGATTTTGGATATGGGACTATCCGCGAAATACTACCCCGCTACCTCGTTTTGTTAGCTGCCCTGACGTCATCATTGGAGTGGTTTTCCGTTCAACTGGAGTGCAATCTTCCGAGCAGAACACGATAGTACGGACTTCTGTTAGCAGTGTGTATGATTACATCGTGAATTAGACCATAACGGGGAAATAAAGGTTCGTTGCTTTATTTATGGACACCAGTGTAGTATGACTTCTAATCTGTGCTGATCAGTGCCGTACCAATGACACTGGCGTCCTTTTGCCACGAGCCCTCAAATTACTTTTCATCGCCTGATCATCCGAGCGCTAAGGCATGGGTCTTTGACACGGGGTTCCAGCCATCTTCATTTCTGCCAAGATTCCTACAAAAGATTCCTTCGTCCTGCGTCACCGAGGACCCGACGCAGCTGGCCGTATACCTGGTGACAGCAGCCACGCCGGACAGACCAGACTCCAATGAGACTCTGTACCAACAGCGGTAGTGCATGGACTACTGCCAGAGGTAGGCGTACCAAGAGACACCTGTACCTGTGTACTTGCTACGTTCTCCATCTACACTTGCAGTATCGAAGTCTAAAGAACGAAAATGAACAGAAATAGTTTCTAATATCTACGAGCTGCATTTTGTGGTGTACCTGTACCTACTTTCGGTGGAGAATCACTACACACATCTATCAATCCTACAAACCCCGTTATAAAATAAAAAGGAGAAATTTGGAAACAGAATAGGACTTCACGGACAGACACATGTACTTTTTGCTTTGCCAATGGTCATATTATCTCTCTCAGAGACATCGAAGGATTTGGAAGATCAGCTGAGCGAGATTAATAGTGTCCTAAAAATATTGTCAAGTGAACGGCAACAGAAGTAAAACAAGAGTAATGGCATTTGTTCGACTTAAATCAAATGACACTGTGTGAATATTGAGTAGAAAATGAGAAAAAGTTGCAAACAAAGTTTTACTAACTGGGCAGAAAAAAGGGCGAAGATGGAGGAAGTAAAGATGATATAAACGCAGACTGGCACTAACAGTGAAAGAGTTTTTGGAAAACAGAAATTTGTTAACAACAAATATAAATTTTAAATGTAAGGAAGACATATGTAAATTATGGGAATACTTGCCTTAAAGTACTTGTCTAGAGTATAGGCTTACATGGAAATGAAATGTGGGCGATAAAAAGTGCAGGAGGACGACAACATTGGTGTTTAGCATCCCGTCCGCAACGATGTCACTAGAGACGGAGCAGAAGGTCGGATTAGGGAAGGACAGCGTGCTATTTCAAAAACACGGAAATCGCGGGAAACCTCAATCAGAATGACCAGACGTTGTTTTGCACCGTTTTTTCTCGAATGCGAGTCCAGTGTGCAACACACAGCGCTACCCCGCTCGGTGAAACGCAGTGCAAACAAAGATTTTAAAATGTGTCGTTACAGGATAATGCTGAAGATTAGACGTGTAGATAAGATAGCTGCTGAAAAGGTACTCTATCGAGTTTTGGAGAAAACGGCATTACAGGACAACTTGACAACTTGAGGAGAAATCATCAGACATCACGCAATATTTAATTTGGTAATGGAGGGGAGTTTGTTTGGCGGGGAAGGGAGAAGGGGGGGTACAGATTGCAGATGATAACAAGGCTTGACTACAGTCCATGGGTGCCTATAGAGGTATGTTGCAGTAGTTACGCAGATATGAAAACGCGTGTGCAGATAGATAGATCAAACCAGTATGGGACTGAACATTAGAACAGTAACTGCAAGTACACTCCTGGAAATTGAAAAAAGAACACCGTGAATTCATTGTCCCAGGAAGGGGAAACTTTATTGACACATTCCTGGGGTCAGATACATCACATGATCACACTGACAGAACCACAGGCACATAGACACAGGCAACAGAGCATGCACAATGTCGGCACTAGTACAGTGTATATCCACCTTTCGGAGCAATGCAGGCTGCTATTCTCCCATTGAGACGATCGTAGAGATGCTGGATGTAGTCCTGTGGAACGGCTTGCCATGCCATTTCCACCTGGCGCCTCAGTTGGACCAGCGTTCGTGCTGGACGTGCAGAACGCGTGAGACGACGCTTCGTCCAGTCCCAAACATACTCAATGGGGGACAGATCCGGAGATCTTGCTGGCCAGGGTAGTTGACTTACACCTTCTAGAGCACATTGGGTGCCACGGGATACATGCGGACGTGCATTGTCCTGTTGGAACAGCAAGTTCCCTTGCCGGTCTAGGAATGGTAGAACTGTGGGTTCGATGACGGTTTGGATGTACCGTGCACTATTTAGTGTCCCCTCGACGATCACCAGAGGTGTACGGCCGGTGTAGGAGATCGCTCCCCACACTATGATGCCGGGTGTTGGCCCTGTGTGCCTCGGTCGTATGCAGTCCTGATTGTGGCGCTCACCTGCACGGCGCCAAACACGCATACGACCATCATTGTCACCACGGCAGAAGCGACTCTCATCGCTGAAGACGACACGTCTCCATTCGTCCCTCCATTCACGCCTGTCGCGACACCACTGGAGGCGGGCTGCACGATGTTGGGGCGTGAGTGGAAGACGGCCTAACGGTGTGCGGGACCGTAGCCCAGCTTCATGGAGACGGTTGCGAATGGTCCTCGCCGATACCCCAGGAGCAACAGTGTCCCTAATTTGCTGGGAAGTGGCGGTGCGGTCCCCTACGGCACTGCGTAGGATCCTACGGTCTTGGCGTGGATCCATGCGTCGCTGCGGTCCGGTCCCAGGTCGACGGGCACGTGCACCTTCCACCGACCACTGGCGACAACATCGATGTACTGTGGAGACCTCACGCCCCACGTGTTGAGCAATTCGGCGGTACGTCCACCCGGCCTCCCGCATGCCTACTATACGCCCTAGCTCAAAGTCCGTCAACTGCACATACGGTTCACGTCCACGCTGTCGCGGCATGCTACCAGTGTTAAAGACTGCGATGGAGCTCCGTATGCCACGGCAAACTGGCTGACACTGATGGTGGCGGTGCACAAATGCTGCGCCAACACCGCGGTTCCTGGTGTGTCCGCTGTGCCGTGCGTGTGATCATTGCTTGTACAGCCCTCTAGCAGTGTCCGGAGCAAGTATGGTGGGTCTGACACACCGGTGTCAATGTGTTCTTTTTCCCATTTCCAGGAGTGTATTTTCAGTATTCACCCGTTATTTGGCTTGCTTTTCTGAATCATCAACTTTTCCTAACGAAGTGTCGCACATTTGTTGGGCTGCTATAATTTATCACAATATGTACGAACCACACGAAGCTGTCTAGTTTTCTACTTATATTTCGTTATTTCGGACACCTTCTCCAAGTCTAAGAACGACAGTAATTTTCTTATTAACTATATCTGCTACTAAAGGAAAATAATTCAAAGCTTAGCATGGTGATCAGATACCTGCTTTTTAGCAATCTTCGCTAAACGACAATATTTGTAATTTCAAGAAACAAAACGTTGCACAGTTCAAATGCCGTAATTTTTTTAATAAGTAATGGAAGAGAGTTTTTTCTCATTTCAACGCTTAAACACATCCATAATGTTATACACAGAGCTGACAAAAGTCATGGGATCATGGAATACCTGCTAATATCGTCTCAGACCTCGTTTTGCCCGGAGTAATGCAGCAACTCAACGTGGCATGGACTCAAGACATAATTTAAAGTCCTCTACAGAAATATACTGCCTCTGTAACTGTCCATAATTGCGAAGGTGTGGCTGGTGCATGATTTTGTGCACAAACTGACCTGTCGATTACATGCCTTAAATGTTCGATGGGATTCACGTCGGACGATGTGAATGGCCAAATCATTCGCTACATTTGTCCAGGATGTTCTTCAAACCAATCGTTAACAATTTTGGCCCAGTGATGTGTCATCCATAAAAATACCATTGCTGTTTGGGAACGCCGGCCGTGGTGGCCGAGCGGTTCTAGGCGCTACAGTCTGGAGTCACGCGACCGCTACGGTCGCAGGTTCTAATCCTGCGTCGGGCACGGATGTGTGCGATGTCGTTAGTTAGGTTTAACTAGTTCTAAGTTCTAGGGGACTGTGGACCTCAGAAGTAAAGTCTCATAGTACTCTGAGCCACTTCAATTTTTTTAAATTATTTATTTATTTATTTATTTTTTAACACGAAGTCCAGGAAATGCTGCAAACGTTCTCTGAGTAGCCAAACACAATCAGGACCCTATTCATTACATGTTAACACAGCCCACGCCATTACAGAGCCACTACAAGCTTGCACAGTGCCTTGTTGACAATTTGGATCCATGGCTTCGTGGGCTCTGCGCTGCACTCCAACCCACCATCAGCTCTTACCAACTGAAATCGGGACCCATCTGACCAGGTCACGGTTTTCCAGTAGCCGAGGGTCCAACTCATATCGTCACGAGCCCAGGAGAGGCTGAAAATGGTTCAAAGCCATTACGAGGATGGAAATCAGGATTTCTTTAAGTACAAGCTCTGGCTCTGAGCACTATGGGACTTAACATCTGTGGTCATCAGTCCCCTAGAACTTAGAACTACTTAAACCTAACTAACCTAAGGACATCATACACATCCATGCCCGAGGCAGGATTCGAACCTGCGACCGTAGCTGTCGCGCGGTTCCAGACTGAAGCGCCTAGAACCGCTCGGCCACATTTGCCGGCCCAGGAGAGGCGCTGCTGGAGATGTTGTGCTTCTAGCAAAGGCACTCGCATCTGTCGACAGCTTTCATAGGTCATTGACACCGAATTTCACCTCACTGTCCTAACGGATAAGTTCGTCCTACCTCCCACACTGATTTCTGCGGTTACTTACGCACTGCTGCTTGTCTATTACCACTAACAATACTAAGCAAGCGTCGTAGCTTTCGGTCGTTAAGTGAAGGCCACTGGCCACTTCTTTGTCCATGGTGAGAGGTAATGCCTGAAATTCGGTATTCTCAACACACTCCTAACGCTGTGGATCTCGAAATAAAGAATTCTCTAACTGTTCCCCCAATGGAATGTCCCTTGTGTCTAGCTCCAACTATCATCCTGCGTTCTAAGTCTTAATTCCCGCCGTGCGGCCATAATGACGTCGGAAACCTTTTCACACGAATCACCTGAGTACAACTGACAACTCCGCCAATGCACTGCCATTTTATATTTCGTGTAAGGGATACTACCGCCATCTGTAGATGCGCAGATCGCTATCCCATGACTTAAGTCACGTCGTGTAAAACTGATTGACTTTTCTCATTGTGAAAGTATTCTGCTTATTCCCTTAAATTATGATTACGATATTGCAGTGCCTTTGGCGACGTCTATGGCCGTTATGATACTGTTTGTATACAGAGAAGTTGCAGCATTAGAAAATTGTAGCGAAATGCAGGAAGAACTGCAGCAGATACGTACTTGGTGCAGGGAGTTGCAACTGACCCTTAACATAGACAAATGTAATGTATTGCGAATACATAGAAAGAAGGATCTTTTATTGTATGATTATATGATAGCGAAAGAAACACTGGTAGCAGCTACTTCTGTAAAATATCTAGGAGTATGCGTGCGGAACGATTTGAAGTGGAATGATCATATAAAATTAATTGTTGGTAAGGCGGGTACCAGGTTGAGATCCATTGGGAGAGTCCTTAGAAAATGTAGTCCATCAACAAAGGAGGTGGCTTACAAAACACTCGTTCAACCTATACTTGAGTATTGCTCATCAGTGTGGGGATCCGTACCAGATCGGGTTGACGGAGGAGATAGAAAAGATTCAAAGAAGAGCGGTGCGTTTCGTCACAGGTTTATTTGGTAAGCGTGATAGCGTTATGGAGATGTTTAGCAAACTCAAGTGGCAGACTCTGCAAGAGAGGCGCTCTGCATCGCGGTGTAGCTTGCTCGCCAGGTTTCGAGAGGGTGTGTTTCTGGATGAGGTAGCGAATATATTGCTTACCCCTACTTATAACCCCCGAGGAGATCACGAATGTAAAATTAGAGAGATTCGAGCGCGCACGGAGGCTTTCCGACAGTCGTTCTTCCCGCGAACCATAGGCGGCTGCAACAGAAAAGGGAGGTAATGACAGTGGCACGTTAAGTGCCCTCCGCCACACACCGTTTTGTATTCTCAGTTATGTTTATTGACAACCATCAGCTGCATAATGGAATGACGCCAATGAAAATCTGTATCGAACCGGGACTCCAACCTGGATTTCCCGCTATAACGGGAGGTCGCCTCACTATTAAGCTATCAAAGTAGGCGTCGCAACCAGACCCAAACTTCCATAAGTCGCCAATAATATGTCTAAAACGAGTGGAGTTTGTAGACACATGATTGACAACATATGAAAATTTGGGTCTGGCTGTGACGCGCGCACGGATAGCGTAACGGTAAGACGAATGGCAGCGAAATGCAGGAAATTTGGAATTCGAGTCCCAGGGCAAATTTTCATTGCCGTCATTCTATTGCTACTGATGGTTATCCATATTCGCAACTGCGAATACCTTTCACGTACCCGGTGGTTATAATTAATCTTTTCCTATTTAACGCATTACAACACGGAAAATAATTATCGTACGAGTACCAAACTTGGTAGTATTAATGTCAAGGACATGGGAGGAGAAATAATGGAGAATCAATTTCATTTAAATACTTTTAATGTGCTGCTACTGTTCATCATATCATTACATACTGGTAACATTGCTGCTATATAAAGGGCTCGGTAAGGCGCCCATCAGGGTCCAGAAGAGTCTGAAAGCGCAGGATTGCATTCTGCATAGCAGAACGAAGCATGTCCCTATTTATGCTGGCTGTCTCTCTTGATAAGCTGCGCTTCAGATCAGCACAAGTGTGAATGTTCCTCTGATAAACTCTGTCCTTCAGGTAACCCCAAAACCAGAAATCATACGCAGTGAGAACGGGTGATCGTGCTGACCAAGCAATTGGGAAAGATCGGCTGATAATTCAATCGTTTCCAACTGTGTTTCGGAGAAGCAGGTGAACTCCACGAGCGATGAGCGAAGGATCCCCACCTTGCACAAATCTGTTGAGTTCAATGGACCTCTCTCCTGTAGGGAGAGTATGACATGCTGATGAAGCATATCGCGACTCTCGAGAACCAATCTGTTCAAAACGGAATGGGCCAATGGTGAACGTAGCCATGAAGCCACATCATACAATGACACGTTCACCACACAGAGGAATTTCATGCACAGTGACTGGGGGGGGGGGGGGGGGGGAGGATCCCCACACTCGGCATTTCTGTGCGTTCACATCACCTGTCAGAGAATAATGAGCTCCGTCCGTCCATAGGATGGTCATTGCGAGAATGTGAAAGCGACGTTAGCATGTCGTTGTGAGTCCTGTGGTGCAAGCTGCTGTCCGGAATGGATTTGGTACGGATACCATTTGAGAACGGATGGAAGCACTTTCCATTCAATGGACCACTGTCGTGACGCACCACGCACACTGTCTGACGATCGGGAATTGCGCACAGCGTTGTCTGCCATAACAACTGAGATATTATCGACCCCCTGTGGTGCAACCGGTCGTCGGCATCTTTCTGGAGCAAAGTCCAGTTCTCCAGTTGATTCGGACTTCTTCACCACGCTTCATTCAGCAGGTGTAGAAAGAGGTCCCTTCCGCAATTCTTTCAGCTGGTGATATTCTGGAAGTGCAGCTGCAGCATTACTGCTGTTTTGATAACAGAGCTTCACCAATAAAGCTGTGCTCTTTCGTCCAAGCTCATGCTGACGCGTCAAAAAGTGCACTGCGGCTGGTCAGGTGTGTGAGACATGAATAACGATGACTGATCATGGCACCTGGTGACCATAGTTGAAACTGGACGGTGGCGCTGTGACGCATGGAAATCATGCACCACATACTCTGGCCATTAATGCTACTAAGTGTGGTACTCGTACGGTAATTAGTTTCCTTGTTCTTACGTATTAAATAGGGAAAAATTTATTATAATCACCCGGCATTAAATTATGATATCGGAGTGAGTCAGATGTCCGGGTAAACGGTTCCGCTGTGCCTACAACCTGTGACTTGTGGTGGTTACACACCAGCCAGCTCCCTCTCCCCCTCCTTCACCCATCCCACCGATGTTCGCATCTCGCCACGTGTTAATTAAGAGCAGCGTAAAGGCAGTCGGGGCCTAATGAGGACTGCCAACCACCTACCGCCTAATACCAGGACACACACCGGCTAATACCGGCCACCTTCGGCAAATGGATGACTAGTCTCCGACCCGTGTCGCCCTTTGGTTAGCGTTGTACTTCTGTTGTGTCAGACACACACACTCACACACTCACACACACACACACACACTCTCTCTCTCTATCTCTCTCTCTCTCTGTCTCTCTCTCTCTCTCTCTCTCTCTCTCTCACACACACACACACACACACACACACACCACACACACACACACACACACACACACACACAAACAAACAAAGAGAGAGAGAGTACCAGGTGGACTGCGATAATGTAAAACTGACAGTCCTACCTGTGCACGCCAATTAACACTCTGTATCAAATGTAATGGCGCAGGGACAGTTTCACTCTGTTTCAGAACCGTGCCTAATGAGCCAATTATATCTAATTACATACCTGACTTTGCTGCAGCTGTGCGGCGCACATTTTTATCCTCGCTCAGTGCACAACACCACTTTTTGATACTCGTTTTGTTACGAGATGACATCCAACGCTCTTTACGATTAGACTTTAAACGAATGATAATTGGCTGACAACTTTCAGCTTCTTTGGACGGTATACGTGGTTGTCATTATGATTTATCAGTAAGCGTGAGTCACATCTTCTAATGCGTTGCCCCTGCATTTTATTTTTCGAAATGATGAATGTTACCATTTCGAAGTGAACGTTAAGCGAATTATTTGAAAGCAATCTGGGATGGACGTTACATTCTAACACGATTATTTCTTTTCTCCTAGCCAGCTAGCCAGTACAAGGCGAACTGCGAGTGCTGATTGCTCCTTTTCCATTCCGTTTTCGAATTTCACAAGAAGAAAAAATGACCTCATGTAATGGTCTGCACTCCATAGTGTCTCCTTATGAGTATTACCTGAGAATATTTCACCGTCTGTCTCCGTCTAGCATGTATGCTCAGTAAGCTTTCCTATTCAACTTTTTCGACGGAACTAGCGTGTTCGTTCCAGTCCATTCCATTTATGATCTATGAGCAAATCCGTATCCTTGTGGTATGGACTGAACCAGTGGGTGCCACATCCATGACAAAGAATGTAAACCAGCACGCTCCTTTTCTGGGGAATGGGACTCCAACGACTGCTCATTTTTCCGTCAGATGTTGAAATGTGTGTGAAATCTTATGGGACTTAACTGCTAAGGTCATCAGTCCCTAAGCTTACATACTACTTAACCTAAATTATCCTAAGGACAAGCACTCACATCCATGCTCGAGGGAGGACTCGAACCTCCGCCGGGACCAGCCGAACAGTCCATGTCTGCAGCGCCCGAGACCGCTCGACTTTTTCGGCCAAATTTTGAAATTCGCTTAATGCTAATATCAGAAGCTTCCGGCCGAGAAGCCTATCGCATGAATGATCCTTGTCTGAAACGTTAAATTTAACCTTTGTTTGCCACTGATTTCCCTATATCTCTTCTTGCAGTCTCTTTGTTGACCATCCCAAATATTGGAAAAATATTCGAAAATGTTATTATCAGTTACGTACTGGCCTAGAAAGGCTAGAAGCAAATTAAAACACGTTATACGTTCCACGACGAATTTTTTATATTCATTTACGACGAAGCCATTCATATTTTAAGTTATATTCGAGCTATTTCTCTTGCATGGACTGCAAGAAAGAGAAAACAGTATCAATGAGTACAAAACATATTAGATGCGCAGACGATTAGTAATTCGCCGCACAACTCAGCACATCTGCGGTATGTTACAGTTCCATGTCTAGTTGTACTTCAAAAGTCACAGCAGTCTGTGTCTGCTTGAGAGTATGTCGTATCCTGTCCTATCCACGGAAGAGAAACTGTTGGTAACCCTGCATGAAGGCTGGAAGAATCTAATTTCACCGTGGTAGACATGACAAGGGATGTAATTGGCGAAAGAAACATCTTTCTGGCAACGTACTGGAACGCAAGTCTCTGATTTGTTATACAACTTGTTTGTTAAACACTATGAATTGAAAAACAGAATATAACCCCCGTAACGAGTCACGCAAATCTGTTTTACTTTACCGATCAGTCACGATAACATACGTCTGTAAATTTTGGATCTCCCTCTTTAACCCAGTTTGGTATTGGATCCAGCCTATGAAAAATGTATTCATCCGCTGAATCTGTCTGGGATCAGTCATCCCTACTTGTAGATTTGTGTGACGCACTCACTGTAAATCGCTCCCGATAGATACGGCTGTGATTCCAACGAAAATTGCCGATTGTGTTGTGAAACGGTAAAGGGGCTCTTCGTTTATTTACACCATTTCCTTACATTTAATGATGTCGAGGAACGGCTTCCAGTCTTTCTACCAAGCACTCATGTTCTTTAGCACCTTGTAGCACTGTATTATGCACGTGAACTCCATGTACATGGGCAAGAAGTCTGCTAGTAGTCTCAGAAACTAACAAACACTATCTGCCAAAGTCCTTATGCATCATTAGGCTTAAAAGCGGAACTCTTCATTATCAGTTGACCACCTTTTAAGATATTTACACTTGAAAATTTTCGCCGTTAAAGCTGGTTGACCCTGGAGACATTAATTAGAGTTGCCAGTTCGAATACTGGTGGTGTAGACATTTGCAGCGCCATTAGTTGGTCGATAAGAGGAATAGAGGTGAACCCTGGACTTTACCCTTGTCTCGGATTAAATTCCAAACGTCCCCGCGTGTGGGCATGTGGCACTGCTGACGGAGCTCCGTTTGTAGGATGTGGACGTCAAACTGGACGGCCCACTTGGTGCTATTCGATAGGTGCAGGGTGTGTGCTTGCACTGGGCTTCACCCACTCCCTTCTCTCGTCATTATCCAACACAAACATGACACTGCACGATATACAAGCACACCGTTACACTCGCCTACACTGAACAGATGCACGTAACAAACAACTCTCTCCCTTCGCGAAGGAAAAGAACCATTTTGTCGAGAGGGAGGAAGATTTTTCCGATTAGGTGGCTGAAAATACACGTTGGAGTCTCCTAGCGAATCAAGGCATACGAATTTACTTAATAGATTTGATCATCATGGTTTTTTATCCTCATGTGGCATACCAAGCACCTGAAAAATTTTAAATGGTCCCGTTGTTGGCAGTCACTATTAAAATGCGGGTTCCTCAGTAACTGGTTGGGTTATCCGATTTCCAGATCTGTGGAATAAATGCATTATAGTCAGATCCACTTTCCTATTTCTATTCGCTTCATTCTTTTAAGGTACGCTAGTGCTTCGGAATTAAAATGCATGAGTTGTTGTTACTGATTCCTTTCGCTAAACACTTCATTTTAAAGAACATTTCAATAGTAAAAATTGTATCAAAGCTATTGATAAATACGGTACTTCCCACTTGTATACAGGGTGATGTTTTTTCGTTTGAAATAACGAAATATCTCAAAACTACCAATCGGATTTTAAAAAAACTGTAGACATCTACATCTACATCTACATGACTACTCTGCAATTCACATTTAAGTGCTTGGCAGAGGCTTCATCCAACCACAATCATACTATCTCTCTACTATTCCACTCCCGAACAGCGAGCGGGAAAAACGAACACCTAAACCTTTCTGTTCGAGCTCTGATTTCTCTTATTTTATTTTGATGATCATTCCTACCTATGTAGGTTGGGCTCAACAAAATATTTTCGCATTCGGAAGAGAAAGTTGGTGACTGAAATTTCGTAAAAAGGTCTCGCCGCGACGAAAAACGTCTATGCTGTAATGACTTCCATCCCAACTCGTGTATCATATCTGCCACACTCTCTCCCCTATAACGCGATAATACAAAACGAGCTGCCCTTTTTTGCACCCTTTCGATGTCCTCCGTCAATCCCATCTGGTAAGGATCCCACACCGCGCAGCAATATTCTAACAGAAGACGAACGAGTGTAGTTTAAGCTGTCTCTTTAGTGGACTTGTTGCATCTTCTAAGTGTCCTGCCAATGAAACGCAACCTTTGGCTCGCCTTCCCGACAATATTATCTATGTGGTCCTTCCAACTGAAGTTGTTCGTAATTTTAACACCCAGGTACTTAGTTGAATTGACAGCCTTGAGAATTGTACTATTTATCGAGTAATCGAATTCCAACGGATTTCTTTTGGAACTCATGTGGATCATCTCACACTTTTCGTTATTTAGCGTCAACTGCCACCTGACACACCATACAGCAATCTTTTCTAAATCGCTTTGCAGCTGATACTGGTCTTCGGATGACCTTACTAGACGGTAAATTACAGCATCATCTGCGAACAGTCTAAGAGAACTGCTCAGATTGTCACCCAGGTCATTTATATAGATCAGGAACAGTAGAGGTCCCAGGACGCTTCCCTGGGGAACACCTGATATCACTTCAGTTTTACTCGATGATTTGCCGTCTATTACTACGAACTGCGACCTTCCTGACAGGAAATCACGAATCCAGTCGCACAACTGAGACGATACCCCATAGCTCCGCAGCTTGATTAGAAGTCGCTTGTGAGGAACGGTGTCAAAAGCTTTCCGGAAATCTAGAAATACGGAATCAACTTGAGATCGCCTGTCGATAGCGGCCATTACTTCGTGCGAATAAAGAGCTAGCTGTGTTGCACAAGAGCGATGTTTTCTGAAGCCATGCTGATTACGTGTCAATAGATCGTTCCCTTCGAGGTGATTCATAATGTTTGAATACAGTATATGCTCCAAAACCCTACTGCAAACCGACGTCAATGATATAGGTCTGTAGTTAAATGGATTACTCCTACTACCCTTCTTGAACACTGGTGCGACCTGCGCAATTTTCCAATCTGTAGGTACAGATCTATCGGTGAGTGAGCGGTGGTATATGAGTGCTAAGTAGGGAGCTATAGTATCAGCGTAATCTGAAAGGAACCTAATCGGTATACAATCTGGACCTGAAGACTTGCCCGTATCAAGCGATTTGAGTTGCTTCGCAACCCCTAAGGTATCTACTTCTAAGAAACTCATGCTAGCAGATGTTCGTGTTTCAAATTCTGGAATATTCCATTCGTCTTCCCTGGTGAAGGAATTTCGGAAAACTGCGTTCAATAACTCCGCTTTAGCGGCACAGTCGTCGATAACAGTACCATCGGCACTGCGCAGCGAAGTACGTGCCAAATTTCGCGCGTCTGTAAATTTTAGCCCATCTTCAGGATTTCGCTATCTTCTGAACTTCGCATGCTTTTTCCGTTGCCTCTGCAACAGCGTTCGGACCTTTTTTGTGTACCACGGGGGATCCGTTCCATCTCTTACCAATTTATGAGGTATGAATATCTCAATTGCTCTTGCTACTATATCTTTGAATTTGAGCCACATCTCGTCTACATTCGCATAGTCATGTTTAATATGTTTACGTAGCGATATCAACTTCGACGCCCCCCCCCCTTTCCCTGCTTCATCACCAGGGGTAGAGCGGGGGACAACTTTGAAGCCTTAAATATAAACATTCCATTTTTATTGTAGATTCGGAATTTTATGGGAAAGCAATACGTATGTTTTGTATACAACACCTTTGTAATAGTGCGATAGCTGGCGCTGTGATCGACGAATAACGCACCTGAGTTAAAAACCTATATCATCTCGAGAAAAATTCATTGGATTAAGAAAAGAAAACCAGACGTGTTCAGCAGGTGTGAAAGTAGCTTGTTTGAGATGTGTTCTCTCTCCTCTCACAAAATGGTTGAAATGGCTCTGAGCACTATGGGACTTAATATCGGAGGTAATCAGTCCCTTAGAACTTAGAACTACTTAAACCTAACTAACATAAGGACATCACACACATCCATGCCCGAGGCAGGATTCTAACCTGCGACCGTAGCAGCCGCGCGGTTCCAGACTGAAGCGCTAAGAACCGCTCGGGCACACCGGCCGGCCTCTCACCTCCGACCAACGGGGTGCTCGTTTGAGACGTGTCCTCATCTCTCACCAACGGGGTGATTTTTGTAAGAATTATTTCACAATAAGTGCTCAAAAATGTCGCCATCGATTTCGATGGACTTACCTATCAGCGCAGGGGGTAATTCGACACAATTGAGAAGTGTTTCTCACGTAATCTGCAACCGTGCATTGTTGATATCTGAATAACGTTGTCGCGCGTTGTTGGTACTACTTTTCAGGTAACCCCGCAAAAAAAGGCAGCAGAACTAAAATATAGCGATCTTGCAGGCCAGGACACAGGACCGCCTCTTCCGATTGTATACGCCATCTGAAAACTTCCCCTACTGCTACAGAAATATGTGCTGGAGATCCATCACGTTGAAACTATATTGCTTGTCGCAAATCTAAGTGAAGGTCTACAAAGAATACTGAAACGTTGTGCTCCAAGAATATTCGACGTGTATCATCATTTACGGTGTTAGCGATAAAGAGAGGGCCAGTGAGTTGTCACCAGTTATTCCACAACAAATATTCACATTCCACGGACTCTGGTGTCAAGCATGGTGTATCCACGTTGAAGTAATGCGTGCAATGTCGATTAATCGTACCATGGTTCGTTAAAGTCGACTCGCCAAAGACCTATATTTAAACAAAGAAATTTGGGTCTCGTGATTATACAGTTTCCTTGGTGGAGAACTGTCGAATAACCCGACAAAAAGAAGCGTTTGATCGCTCCCGGTTTGGGAAATGTTGAGCATAAATGTCTACAACATTTTCCACATCCCTGCAACTTTCTCTATGAATGCAAACCATTTCTATTTCGTCTTCTATCGTAACAGCCTGCATTCTAACTAATAAAACAGTCAGCTTACGAAGCAACATATTTAAGAAATAGGGAGGATGTGCTCGCAATGAGATCAGTCAAACAGTGAATGAATTACTTAATTAATTCCTTGATATTTCAAAACAGCTACACGGAGAAAACTACAAAACACTAACTCAATTGTGTGATTTGCCGATTACAGCGTCATATATCGCGCAGACAGAAGTATTACACACATAACTTATGTATGTTTTTGCCGTAGAATCAGCCCCTAAAATAAAAACGGAATGATTCTAAGATCTCAAAGTTGCCCTTCGACTTACCCCCGTAAGGGTGGGCCAGGGAAGGTCAACATCGGTATCACCGGATGTGTTGTGGTCTTCAGTCCAGAGACTGGTTTGATGCGGCTCTCCATGCTACTCTATCCTGTGCAAGCTTCATCATCTCCCAGTACCTACTGCAACCTACATCCTTCTGAATCTGCTTAGTGTATTAATCTCTGTCTCCCTCTACGATTTTTACCCTCCATGCTGTCATCCAATACTAAATTGGTGATCCCTCGATGCCTCAGAACATGTCCTACCAACCGATCCTTTCTTCTAGTCAAAGTGTGCCAGAAACTTCTCTTCTTCCTAACTCTATTCAATACCTCCTCATTAGTTATGTGATCTACCCATCCAATCTTCAGCATTCTTCTGTAGCACCACATTTCGAAAGCTTCTATTCTCTTCTTGTCCAAACTATTTATCGTCCATGTTTCACTTCCATACATGGCCACACTCCATACAAATACTTTCAGAAACGACTTCCTGACACTTAAGTCTATAGTCGATGTTGACATATTTCTCTTCTGCAGAAACGCTTTCATCGGATCGCATGTTTAAAAACATTGGACACATATTTTTCCGTCCTTTAATCCGTTGCGTTATTTTTTTGAGATATTGCGTTGTCTCAAGATTAAAAATTTACCCTGTGTGTAGCTGATGTTAGTACTCGACACGTGTATGTTGAATAACTAGGGTGATTCGTTTCTCTGAGAGGGACTGGAAAGCAGCAATAAAACTTCCTCCCGCCGTGTAATCAGAAACGCAGGGAAGTTTTAAGACCTTGCCTAAAGTTCCATCCCATTGCTAAAGTCGGAATACCAAATCCTCTATCTCAACACTATAAGATCGGCAGAAACGATAACATCTGCGTCATTTGCTCAGAGCGTCTGAATTCCTTGAAAAGAAGAAGCGAAGACTATAATTTTTACTACCCGTTCTTTGCTTCCGTCTGACACTGCGTCTCTTTCCAATTTACGACTGCATAGGAGAGAAGAGAGGTTCTAGGAAGACCATATTGGGCTTAACTGGATCTGCCAGTGGAAGCACTCGAGGAAACTCTTCATAATCATAATTTAACTGTTATGAACTTACAGTCATTTTGAAGCTCATCTTCAAACCCTCAATTGCAAAGTCCTGCTAGAAATAAAAACTTATTGAGAAGTAAATAGATATTGTGAAGACGATAACACTCTAAACAACAATTCGAATATGGGGTTTCACCAACTTGTTGTATTTTGAGAGGTAGATCAGTAAACTACTTTTGTATAACAAATGTTTAACTACAAATGAGCCTGCAGCTTATAAGTCTCATAGAAATGACAGCTTTTTTCATACTACAGAAAATGGCAACTTAACAAATGACAGCGTCAGCAAATACCATCCATCGAGGGAATTCAGGGAGGCGCTTGCTGTGTTCATGGTGGGATGACATTTTTCATTTAATTAAGCAGTTGCTTTCAAATGGTGAATATTGACAGTATTTTTTTCACAAATGATGACAGGAATGTTAAATAAACTTCCAGTGGAGATGTATTATGAGACGATGACATATTAATGGCGTAAACGCATACACTTGAACGCTACAGTAAAAGCAAAAAACTTCTGTAAATATAGGTCCGCAAACGAACTATTTGCACATTTGCGATGTAACTGTGAGTTTGTGGTCACTAGCCGCTACTGACCTGATTCTGTGTAAATACCGCATACCGGTCCGTAGTGCGGTCTTCATTTACATTTTAGAGGCATGGATTTGGAAGCAGAATTTATACCACAGCACAGTACACAATCAGAGTATCCACTCATGTCAGTTGTTTGCAGAACGTCAGTTGTGTTGTACAAGTGTAGATGTTAATACGGAAAATTACTGCAACGAGGGGTATTCGAACATACATTTAATGTATGGTATGGCTAACGGCAATACACTGGACGCTGTACTCTTGTACGAACGAGCATATCCCGCCAAACGTTTCCCCTAGAGTCGAATATTTACACTTCTTAGAGTCTACGTTTGAGTCTCGTACAGATTCCCGTATGGAGGACATAGTGATAGACATGCCTGGGGTTGTGAAGCAGCTGAATGCGTTGAAAATAAATAAATCGCCAGGTCCTGTTGGGATTCCAATTCGGTTTTACATAGAGTACTCTACTGCATTGGCTCCTAACTTAGCTTGCATTTATCGCGAGTCTCTTGCCCAACGTAAAGTCCCGAGCGACTGGGAAAAAGTACAGGTGACGCCTGTATATAAGAAGGGCAAAAGGACGGATCCTGAAAATTACAGACCAATATCCTTAACATCGGTTTGTTGCAGGATTCTCGAACATATTCTCAGTTCGAATATAATGAATTTCCTTGAGACAGAGAAGTTGCTGTCCATCCATCAGCATGGCTTTAGAAAGCATCGCTCCTGCCAAACGCAACTCGCCCTTTTTTCAGATGATATCTTGCGAACCATGGATGAAGGGTATCAAACGGATGCCATATTCCTTGACTTCCGGAAAGTGTTTTACTCGGTGCCCCACTGCAGACTCCTAACTAAGGTACGAGCATATGGGATTGGTTCCCAAGTATGTGAGTGGCTCGAAGTCTTCTTAAGTAATAGAACCCAGTACGTTGTCCTCGATGGTGAGTGTTCATCGGAGGTGAGGGTATCATCTGGAGTGCCCCAGGGAAGTGTGGTAGGTCCGTGTTTTCTATCTACATAAATGATCTTGTCGATAGGTTGGATAGCAATGTGTGGCAATTTTCTGATAGTGCTGTGGTGTACGGGAATGTGTCGGCATTGAGTGACTGTAGGAGAATACAAGATGACTTGGACATGATTTGTGATTGGTGTAAAAAATGGCAGCTAACTCTAAATATAGATAAACGTAAATTAATGCAGATGAATAGGAAAAAGAATCCTGTAATGTTTGAATACTCAGTTAGTAGTGTAGCGCTTGACACAGTCACGTCGATTAAATATTTCAGAGTAACATTGCAGAGCGATATGAAGAGGGAAAAGCATGTAATGGCAGTTGTGGGGAAGGCGGATAGTCGTCTTCGGCTCGTTGGTAGACTTTTGGAAAGATGTGGTTTATCTGTAAACGAGACCGCTTTTAAACACTAATACGATCTATTCTTGAGTACTGCTCGAGCGTTTGGGATCCCTATCAGGTCCGATTGAGAGAGGACATAGAAGCAATTCAGAGGCGGGCTGCTAGATTTGTTAGTGGTAGGTTTGATCATCACGCGAGTGTTACGGAAATGCTTCAGGAACTCGGGTGGGAGTCTCTAGAGGAAAGGAGGCGTTTTTTTCGTGAAACGCTACGGAGGAAATTTAGAGAACCGGCATTTGAGGCTGACTGCAGTACAATTTTACTGCCGCCAACTCACATTTCGCGAAAAGACAACAAAGATAAGAGAGATTAGGGCTCGTATAGAGGCATATAGGTAGTCATTTTTCCCTCGTTCTTTTTGGGAGTGGAACAGGGAGAGAAAATGCTAATTGTGGTACCTCCACCACGCACCTTATGTTGGATTGCGGAGTATGGATGTAGATGTAGAAACTCCGCACATGCTGTGGGAGCAAGTAGGCCTGCACGAATTATAGCTGCGCTTGAAGATGTGGCGCTGGGAACAATCGAACACTCTCCAGGAATATCGCAAGGACAGTTGCCACACAGAGCCTTGGAATGAGCCGTGGCAGTGATTGGAGAATAATGCATCGCAATGCAGTGTACCTCTACTACCTCCAAAAAGTTCAGTGCATTAGTTAACATTCCATAAGTGGGAGCAGCGGCAAGAGCATCTCCCCTTGCAGCTCTTGAGACCGGTATACGGCGTGTGGCTCATATCCTCCTTTATCTAGTGTCTCGGTCTGCCTCTTGTATTGTTCCCTTCGTTTGTACCTTCAAAGATACTTTTAATGATACCACCTTATGTCGGCAGATGGCCGACCCACGTGTCGTTTCTGTCTTTGATGAGCTTCAGGTGGCAAGGCTTCTCTTCGTCCACTCTATGAAGCACCTCTACGTTTGATATCTTTTTTACCCAGGAAATCTTGTGCATTCTGCGGTAGCAACACAGTTCGAAGGCTGTTACCTCGTTTCTTCCTGCTTCTCCTAGTCCCTGTGTTTCACTTCTGTACATACTCCAAACAAAGGTCTTTTGTGAGGTCTCTCCTGAGATTTTTATGTACGAGTATGCTGCTGGAAAGAACAGGCTTTTTCTCTTCACAAATAACATATTATTTACAAAAGAAGCGTGGTTTACTTGTGATGGTGTGTATAATTAGCACATTTCTCACTGTTGGAGCCATCTAAGCTCCAACCCACATGCTATTCATTTCTCCACATCAGCGACGTTTCTCATTGAACGTTTACTTAGGGGTACAAGGTAATCGTCTAATTGGGCCGTTTATGTTACTAAACAAACTCAGTGGACTAAATCACCTTGGTTTCTGTGGCATCGCCTTGCAGCTATTGCTTGAGTATGTTTGCTTAGAACAACACCAGATGATGTAGTACATGCAGAGAGGAGTGTCGGCGCATTTTGTTGCTATGGTGGGACGACATCTGACGTGCCTATATGATCAAAGATGGATTGTGCGAGGAGCAACTGTACCTTGGCCTCCAAAATTACAGATCTGAATTCCATCGACTTTTATGTTTGGGGTCACCACTTAAAGGTATAGTGTTAGCTACTCCGGTTAGCCCGGTTAAGGAACTGGAGCATAGAACAGTTAATCCCTCTCAATAATTTCGAAATCATCCATGGATGTTTGAAAGGTTTCGAAACTCATTGCGCCGGCCGTGGTGGCCAGGCAGTTCTAGGCGCTTCAGTCGGGAACCGCGCGACTGCTACGGTCACAGGTTCGAATCCTGCCTCGGGCATGGATGTGTGTGATGTCCTTAGGTTAGTTAGGTTTAAGTAGTTCTAAGTTCTAAGGGACTGATGACCTCGGATGTTAAGTCCCATAGTCCTAAGAGCCATTTATTCAGATACAGCGTAAGACAAAACAAACGACACAGCACGAAGAAATTATCCGAGTGAGGCGAAGATCGTTAGACGTGATGTACATTTACAGAATAACAAATGACTACAATTTAAGAAGAATTAGATGGTTTATTGAAAAGAAAGAACTTCAGAAATTGAGCAAGTCAGTAACGCTTTGGTGCACCACTGGTCCTTATGCAAGGAGTTAACTAGCTTGGTCTTGATTGATAGTGTTGTTGATAGGGATATCGTGCCAAATCCTATCCAACTGGCGCCTTAGACAGTCAAAATATCGTGATGGTGGGAGGGCCCTGTCTATGGTGCTCCATACGTTCTCAGATGGGGAGAGATTCAGGGTCTCTGCTGGTGAAGATAGAGTTTGACAAGCACGAAGAGACACTCGCTGTGTGCGGACGGACATTATCTTGCTAAAATGTGAGCCTAGGATGGCTTGCCATGAAGGGCAACACAACGGGGCACAGAAAATTGTTGACGTACCGCTGTACCGTTAGGGTGCCGCAGATGACAAGCAAAGGTGGCCGGACTTGAAATGAAATGCAATCCCACACCATCGCTCCTAATTGTTGGGCCGTAGGCGGGCGACAGTCAGGTTGGTATCCCACTACTGTCCAGGGCGTCTCCAGAAACTTCTTCGCTGATCATTGGGAATCGTTTTGGAGCCAAACTCATCACTGAAGACTATTGTACTCCAGCAATGAGATTTCAGACCAAAAACGCGTCTGAAGACGCTCCGCATACCGGTGCGATACCAAACTCACTATCGACCGACAACCAAGACTGATGATCTGGGGTGCCATATCTTTTCATAGCAGGACCCTTTACGTCACATCGGTAGGACGACGATATTCTGTCCTTCATGGCAAGCCATCTTCCGCGTATTATCGTAGCCACGAGAGCTGGAGAGGCACTGCAGCTGTATCTGTCCACACCGTTGCTCCGTTGGCACCACCCAGAGCACACGTGCAGGATAGCGCAGGGTAGAGCCTAAGAACGCTGATCAAGAAATTGAGTAAATAAAATAATAAACACTAACACTTTAATTGTGAGTCATAGCAACTTCGCTGTCTAACCTCTATGCTAAGACCTTTCGGTAAAAGGAGTAGGAAGGAGACAACGTTGATACTGTAAGTTTTATTTTTTGGCTGTCGAACCAGCAAAAAAAGAAGAACTTACAAGAAAAGTGCTCAATTTCGAAGGTATTTCATCTCACTGTAGAACTGAAAAAATAAATTAACTGAAACTCAGGCAACAAATAATTTCCGCTCCTTTAAGCTAAGTTTGAACTGTGGCGTAAACCACGCACTAAAAATGACAGACACTGAACCGTTCCGTTCTGTGCTGTACCCTACTTCCAGTTCGTCACCAGAACTGTTTGCATTTATTTGCGCAAAAAGCCTGGTGGCCTCAGAGCTTTTCAAAGGGAGCCGCCGCGCCGCTGTCTTGTCGCTTTGTCAGAGGGGGATCGGCTTTTTTCCACGTTGAGACACCGCACGAGACTAGCTTCGGGAGTTTCCACTCCTCATAGTTCCTGATCTCTCTGCTGTGACTTCAGTAACGAAATTTCTGCATGAGAAGACCTGTAAGAAATAACGCATCGACAAGAAGAAATGTAGCAGAATGTTGATACTTTTCGTGGAGCAAATAATCACATCTAGAATCGTCTTGTCCAGATTGGAAGCTGCTCCTGACGCTGTAAAAATTATCTTTTTTTTTTTTTAATCGACCAGATGCAAAATACTATTTATTTATTTCTATTCAGCCGTCTATATTTATAACTGTGTGTCATTTTTTGTGTGTTGTGTCAAAGTTATGCATGAATGCGCACAGGTTGCCCGCATTCTTACGGGAATCGTCACCTTAGTGGACGCGAGTAACGAGTGGATGGGCAAAGTATCTGTTAGGAACATTAAGTACGTAGATTGTGGACAGTTGGGAATGTGGGTCTCACGGGAAGCGTGCCAGGGATAAGTCCCTGCAGTCGCGCTATTAATCTGTGTCCTCTGTGGCTCAGATGGATAGAGCGTCTGCCATGTACGCAGGAGATCCCGGGTTTGGGTCCTGGTCGAAGCACACATTTTCCGCTGTGCCCATCGAGGTATGTCAACAACACCTGTCGGCAGCTGAGGGTTTCAATTAATTAAAATTTATTTCTCAAAAGTATAATATAAACGTTTCTGATCGTTTATCAGTTGTAGGCTTAAATATTATAACATGTGCATTTTGTTTAGCTTGTTTCGACTGCTGACTTAAAAGTTACATTTGCTAGCGAAGACGCATTTTTACAGAGCGGGTTGTGTGGGTTTTTCTTTTTCTTTTTTGTCTTTCTGACAGCATATCACATGTAAAGCAGTCACAAAGAAAATTTGTGAATTCTTTAAATACTTTTTCGTGGGTAGCTGTTACAAATGTTAATGTACTTACATTTTCCGTCCTGTTGTGTACGTATGGCGAATATTGTTTTATCTTGCTATTGTGTGCACTGTTTTTTATATCCAGTTTCACCCTCTCCTTTACGTCACACGTACACATGTGTTTGTCACGAAATGCGATTTGAGCGGACACTATTATTGTTCATTGTTTGCCCTATACTTAATGTGGCGCTAATTTGGATGTTTCGTGATAATCATGTGGGGTCACTGCCGGGGGAAGAACTTACGTGATGTGATCAGTGCGCGCTTTTGGTGTGTGTGTGTGTGTGTGTGTGTGTGTGTGTGTGTGTGTGTGTGTGTGTGTGTAGACATCTGCTTATTACAAAGCAAACAAATGATCGGTTTAACTGTGGGGCGGTTGAAGTATTTCTGTGTAGTTCTAGAAATCCTGTTTTATGTGAACTCCTGGATGGTTGTACAAATATTCTACGTTACAGTCCTTATTAACGATCCTAAAAGAAAATCATATAACGATAAAATTTTATTTTGTTTGTGTGCACGTTATAAACAACTCTGCAAAGGAATTTGGCCAAAGTAGGGAGAACAGAGGAAATCTGTGCGTGTCCCTGCTATCATAATGTAGAAAGACAAACGTCTTCTCCCTCGTCAACTCTTGTAGTACTTACTTATTTAGCGACATGTTTCGAGGTAAACATCTTCAGCCTAAATGGCATTACAAAAACAACTTTAAAATAAGGCCATATTGATGTTACATAGTCTTTTTCGAAATGTTGTGGTCATCCTGTGGAAGAAGAGAAAACTTAGTAAGGGGTGCTGTCACTTTGGAAGCTGGACTGATGTTTGCACGAAAAAGTTCTGTAACGGCCACTCACTTTTTTCTTCTGCCGTGGCAGTCTCGTAGTGATGCGCTGGGGTGCCTCCATTACCGTCCCTCTTCTGGTCACTGTTCACAAATTGTCGTTAACAGAGCAGTAAGTTGGAAACACGATCACAAACAGTTCTGTAGTGCAGTGGACAAGATGGCGGTCGAAATAAGGCTGGTTTCGATTCGACAATCGATTTGTCCGATGTTTACATGTCTTCTGCACGTATTACAGACGTAGGTTGACAAAATACATTACAAATTGAGCTCCTGTTACAATATTATTGTATTAGTTGTATCATAGAACTTTCTGGCCTTCAGTCATTGAAATTAAATGCAGGAGGCCGCTTATCAGATATTGACGTAACACCAGACCACAGAGATAGTAAAAAGAAGAAAGTTACCGGGCAAGTAAAAAATTTTGTCTTTAAGCTCGCCCCCTTATGAAGCAACTAGTGCATTGCTTTTTGCAGGCAATTCGGTAACTCAAGTGATGAGGATCAGCTATTACGAATTAGATGTTCGCATTTTGCAATCTACGATGTAAGAGTCCTAATACATATCGCGTTTTTAAATAGTGATATCACAGACCGAAAAACAAAATCTATTGAAATATGTAAGACAACAGTAAAACCTCATTCACTAGACCTTCAGCTTTTTGTTAGCTTATTTCTAAGTTACACGAAGTTGCATTTTCCATTTCTTGTTTACCGAATCATTATTTCTATTAATTCTCATTTCATTGGGATGACAAACTACCCCAAAATTACTGCGAGTGATTTGTTGGAGCCACCGCATACCACATCCGCAGTCGCTCACATCTTCAAGAAGCTGAGGCTGTATTCTTTGTTGTGAGCGCTGCGTTTCTGAACTGTCATACCTCGCTCGATGAAATGCACTTAACGTTGCAAATACAGACGTCGATATTCTGCGATTATTAGACGATCGCGTGACTACAAATTGCCTCACGTACTTTTCTTGCAGCGTGGTACACTCTCTCGTAATGAATTCATTATACGTGGAACGTAGAACTCATAAATGTGTCAGCTCGCTTAGTTATACTCAATATCCTTCCGACCAATCTCATTTCTTGCGCATGATATTGAGATACTATAACATATTCAAGGTTATTACAGCAGTGTTACTTATTTTAAGATATCATTTGAATAAAAATGGAAGAAAAGCAATCCTCAATGGTGGACATCAGGACAAACTGAAGAAAAAGTATAAAAAGAAGTATTGAATCTGTCGTAACTTAAAACTAGTACGCGGCCAGTCTTTTTCACCTTTTACAAATTTCTACTACGTATGCGCAATTATTTGTTGCGATTGTTGGTTGTAAGGTCCGCCAGTTATGCAAACCACCGATTTTTCCAAGTTCCTAAACATGTTTCAGCACGTCTGTGCCATCATGAGAGGATTTCTGTTTTATTAAACCTGTAATGTGAACGTTTTTAATAAATGATTACAAAATTACAGGAATGTTTAGTTCAAACGGCAATTTGTTTCTTTTAGTTAATACCTTTACTAAATATTTCCATAATTCTGTATTCATTTAGTAAAAATGCTCACATTACAGATTAAATAAAACAAAAATCCACTGATGATGGCACAGAGGCGCTGAAATATGTATCGGAACATGGAAAAAAAGTGTTTTGCGTAACTGGCGGACCTTACATCCAACAATTGTAACTGTATACTCGGTAAACACAAGGTACTGCAAATCCGAATGATAAATATTTGTTTGGATAATACCTCATTTTAATTAGAATGCCTCCAGCGCTTTAAATTAAAAAAAGTCATCTTCAACTAGCACATTATCAAGCGATGAAAGGGACTACATCAGTACACTACAAAACTGAAATAAAATATATGCTGGGGATCAAATTTAGATCACACAGGTTAAATGTGAGTAAGAGATTATACAGATGGTCATTTAAAATTCATAATTCAGACTTCTTATGGGTTATACAGGAGAATTAGTAGATGAAGTTTTAATAAGGAATCCATGTTTGGAAATGTATCGTTTGGATGTCAAATAAATTTGAATATCGGATCACTTTCAAATCGCCCACTCCACGGTACGCACACAAGGCAGCCGTTCTCAGTCTCTGTCTTAAGTATATCACTTGAGACTTTCAACCGACAACAACAGCGCACTCGACGTATGAATTAAAAAACGTCTTCAGTCACAATTTTTCGTGTTTAGTTTAGTACACGATGCATTTCGGACCCTGTGGGTCCATCTTCAGGTGTAATTCGTCTTAATACATGCTTTACTTGTTCTCCTGAATGAGATTAAATGCATATTCCTGTCATGAAAAGGTTTGATATTAGGTTACGAGTTTCGTAAGTCAGACGCGAGAAATAGGTGCGAAATAGTGGAAAAGATGAATAGTGTTAAAGACCAAATAATCTTAGAAAAGCGTTTTTTACGTTTTAGTAACAGCATAAGTTTTTTCCTTCGTAGTTTTCAAGCATATCACTTCATCCAAGAGGCACATTCGCAAAGATATGTTTGTAAACAATTCACAGATGTTTTTGTACATGGTGTGGTCAAAGATGAATTTTTCATAATGCTAAAGATATAATTATTAAACAATTGACATATGTAGGAAACATTTGACATATGCAGGAAATAACTTTAGAACAGCTCTTTAAAATTACTGAAGTAGCTGTGCCTTGCGAAATCTGTTTGTTCATTTAACATCGATTCTGGTTTTTTAATTTTGTGGAGATATATCTCCAGTTGTGCTAACAGATTTAGGGTCTTACCATTGGCTTCATTATGTAATACTACCAAATTGTTTTCTAGTTTGATGGTGACATGTTTCGTTTCCAATGACTGATTTTTCAAAGTGGTTGAGCCTGAAAGCATTTACATGTTCTTGAAAACGGGTTTTGAAGTTTCTGCCCGTTTTCCCTACATAGTCGGCAGGACAATTGAGGCTTTGTACACTCCACTGTTGTTGTATGTTTGCGTATTTGATTTTATGTTGTGGATGAGTAAGTTTTCTAATTATTATTAGTTGAGAATGAAACTGTTACATTTATTTTTTGAAACGGTTAGCTATTTTTTGTGACATGGTGCCGAGGTATGGGATACTGGTGAATATATTCTCTTCTTTCATAGCGCTGTCTTGCTTTTGTGTATTTTTCTGTCTGAATTGTCAGTTGTTTTGGTTGTGTAGCCATTGCTTATGGCAATGCTCTTTATTGTAGCTATCTCATTCTTGAGGGTGTTTCCTTCTAGATCTAGAGAGTGTACTCTGTGTGGCATGGACGGAGCACGAGATCTGACAGTGATCCGGTCCTCAAATCGATTTTACATCCAAACGACACGTAACCGGAGAAGGGCCCCCTACCAAATCTTCATCAACTAAGTCCCCTCTAGAAATCCTAGAAGCCTGTAATAGGAATTTTTAATCACCTTGTAGATTCAAAGAGCATTCTATGTTTCAAGTATTTCCAAAGAAGATGAAAGACTGCCTGTTGAAGGCCTGTCATGATGTTATATACTGAGTACCACCGTCTCAGCCCGTAGACGCCGAAGGCCGTCTGTTCGATGGAGCATAAAACGTGATTAATCTGAAAAGGCCACCCATCCTCACTCGGTGCACACCCAGTTGCAGTATTGGCGCGCAAAATCCAGCCTTCGTCGACGACGAAATGCATTCAGCAGGCGCCTACTGCGGAGGCAACGTTCGTTGAACGGCCGTTGTGGAGACAATGTTGATAGTCCTTTGGTGGCCGCTCAGTTGTTCAGCGTGTATTCGCTGGTCCACATAGCCCGCCTCAGCGCCGGTTTAGGATAGAGCAATTTTGCCATGCGCAGGGTGCCTTAAATGACACCTTGTGAAAAGTTTACAAACAGCCGAATGAAAATGATCATGCCGGTTAGACGTCAGATAAACCGGCCTGTTACGCATTACGACAATGACTACACTGTTATCCGCATTCCCCCCTCCCGTGTTGCAAGCTGCCATCTGTAAGTGACTCGTTGAACATTGGCAGTAGTCACATTAATACGACTGTATCGTATACTATCATCAATTTTGAACCCAATGAGAATCAAACCTCGTCTGTTATCTAATACTAACACTATACTTACTTTTACGCAATTTACTTTTCACTAAACGCGCTGTTTGCATTGCTTTAATAGAAATTCCGAAGCTATTTTCCAGTAATTATCCTCAAGAACTGTGCATTGACACTTAGTTCGTTCAGACCGCTTAAAGAGATCAAAGATTTTATTAATTTTTAAATGTAACAAGTACGTTCACATGTTTCATCATTAGTCCTACAGGGTGGGTGTACAGCCGTGTTTCCTCATCCCGTTTTTCTCTCTATGTTGCCTTTCGGTATCGTCATTGCTACTATTTTACTAATGCAGCAGAGGTGACATAATTTGTGGCCTCTCTATGCTGGAACTCTCGCACCAAGCTGGGACAGCAAAGTCCACTTGCCCGGTGAAGACGACTTGCCGCAACCCGACACGTTACCTGCTGCCCTTACGACAGCCAGCTCACCGCGTCACCTGCCAGACCAGAGCGTCTAGCAGCGCCATCTCACAAAAATGAAACAACAGATAAATTAATGAAATAGCTAATGAGATGTGCCCATCCGCGTAAAATAAGATATATTATAGAACAGGAGATTTACTACGTAAAATATTGTCTTGATTTAGCCATAACGAAACATAAATGAAAACAATTTTAAAATCTAGTGGAACGTACGCGTAAAGATTCATTGATGGGCCAAAACATTATGACTAACAGCGTAGTAGCTGCTTCGTCCCTCTTTGGAACGAAATAAATCAAGGATTCTGCACATGGGGGACCCGAAAATAGGTTTTTAGAGCTACGTGGCATTACGTGTCATCATACTGGTCATGTAAGTAGCGTAAATAACGAGCCGCTGGTTTGTGTACGCGGTGGTGGAGCCCGAAAGCGACCCAGATGGATTCCATAGGATTTACATCAGACGAATTTGGTCGCCGTGTCATCAACGCTCCTAAAACCACTGTATGCAGTTCTGGTTCCGAAACACCTACAATTATACTTCTGAAAGTTGACATCGCCGTAGGGGAAGACATCAAGCATGAAAGGATGCAGCTGGATCTCAACTGTCAGCGTGTCTTCGATTACTACCACAGGTTCTATGCAAGCACAGGAGAATGTCTCCCATAGCACAACAGCGCTCCCAGCCATCTGCGTCGGTGGCGTGCTGACGTTTCCAGCCGCCGATCACGCTGATGACTGCGTTTGTGGAGGCGACCAGCGACCTAGTGCAGCAAACATGTGATTCTTCCGAAGATCTGCAGTCGAATCCCGACGGTCCCGCTCCCATTCCCACTGCAATCGTAATTGACGATGTCATCGAGTCAACACGTGAACACGTAGATGTGATCTGCTGCGAACTCCATGTTCAACAATGTTTGAAGAACTGGGGGCTCCGAAACAGTTGTGCGAGCAGCAGCAATGAGCTCTTTCGGAAGAAATACCACAGTCACCGTGTATCCTATTTTACAGAGCAGACAAGACTCTGAACCCCACGTCCTGTGAAGAGTGTGGACGTCCAACCATTTAGCGCCTAGTGATAGTTTCAGTGTCCTTGTACCTCTTTCCGTAGCTGCTCACGACAGTAGCAGGTGAACCTTCCACCATACTCGTTCACAGGCTCTGCGTGATAATAATCCGCCCGTTGTCAAAGTCGTTTATCACAATCTATTTCCCCATTTGCAGCCCATATCTTTGCTAGAGTGATCCTCCGTCCGTGTCTGCTCCACTTATATATTTTTGCTTCTGCGTCACGTATCCGCGACGTCACCAGCTGGCCTCCAACGTGGTCATAATGTTTTGATTTATCAGTGTGTTATCATCCGTGAGAAATCGTGCCACCTGCTTTGTGCCATGTTTTTTACGGCTGAATATGGTCGATGATAACCGAAACCGTTAATCGGCTGTATTAAATCACAAATGTGACTGAAATAAATAATCAGTTATAAAGACGACCTAGTTCTGCTGAAACCCTGTTGGCTGAAATTAGAGAACCTGTTTTTCTATAATTAACTTTTCCAGTTTCAAAACGCTTTAGAAAGAGAACCATTGCTCAGAATGAGGTTAAATGTCAACAGAATATCATTGCCGCAGGAGAAAACGTCATGAAAGTAGAATAATTTCATCAATAGATGGCCATGTGTGCGTCAGAATAAGCTCACCATCAGATTCGTCCGAGACGCCCATCACCACTGCCTCCATGAAAGATAGCGGACTACTGGTAAAGATCTTTTGCAAGAACTGTGACAGCGCCAGAAGCCTGCAGACGTCCTCGACCCTCAAGGGTATGAAAAATTGCATTAGTCTGATGTCTGACAAGGGTATGAATAAAATGGTCATAAAATTCGAAGTGACATGTTCTTTTGAAGTGCAGTGAGGTAGAGGATGGAAAGCAGTTGATCTGACGTCTGTTGAAGATGTGGCCACAGTACTGCAAGAGGAGTCGAGCGGTGGTATGCAAAGATGCAGTGCACGAGGAACTGCCCGAACGTTGACGTGTCTGCGAACACGATGCATGGTTCAAAAAAATGGTTCAAATGGCTCTAAGCACTATGGGACTTAATACCTGAGGTCCTCAGTCCCCAAGACTTAGAACTACTTAAACCTAACTAACCTAAGGACACCACACACATCCATGCCCGAGGCAGGATTAGAACCTTCGACCGTAGTAGCAGCGCGGTTTCGGGCTGAAGCGCCTAGAAGCGCTCGGTCACAGCGCCCGGTTACGATGCATGAAATCCTACTAAACACAATGCTTTACTGTCAATATAAAATCAGGAGTTGCTTCCTGGTGACCTGCAAGTAAGATAAACGTTCATTCAGGAATTACTCGCTCGCATGGAAGTGGGAAATTAATAGCCATGGAACATTGTCTCTCCAAGGAGATGCCAATTAGCAGAACTGCAGAAAACGGGCGACGACACCACTTCACTCTGCAAAGGTGACTGTGTGGTGCCGGTTGATAGCATCGTTTATCGTAGGGCCATGTTTTTTCTAGGAGATCAGTCCTGCGGGTTGTGCTACCTGCAGAATCACTGGTAAGTGACTAGAGTGTCTTTTGTGCGTCAACATCACTCCAACCCTTCAACAACGGAGATGTGGGGGTAACATCATTTTATGCAAGAAAGCGCATCTCATTACATTGCACAAACAGTGAAGAGGCTGCTGCAAAGGCATTTCGAAAATGCTAGAACTTCAGCAGACAATTGCCTACAGCTTGGCCGTCTAGATCAGCTGATCTTAATCTGTGTAACTTCTGACTGAGGGTGGTCTAAAGACGTTGTATTCAGTGCTCCAATTACGGAACATAGGTCAATTGAAGGCACGCATTGTATAACGCACTCTGAGCGTCACCCTTAAGAGACTCCAGTCCATTGTGGAACATGCTGTTTCTCGATTTCAACTTTTGGCAGAAAACAGTGAACGACATATTGAACATGTCCTGCGGTAGTGTCACGAAAGTAAGAAACCGATGTCATCATGATTTTTTGCGGTTTTTGGTCACAGGACAGTTAAAAACAGATGTCATCTTAGGACACTCAAAAACAGATTGTTTCCCATCCGTTGTGATGAGACCTTGTCGTGGTGCATGTGCTTATCTAGCTCACAGACTCACAACTTTGACTGCTCAACTTGTTCAGTCATGTGCTTACCTAGCTCACAGACTCACAACTTTGACTGCTCAACTTGCTCAGTCATGTGCTTACCTAGCTAACAGACTCACAACTGTTGACTGCTCAACTTGTTCAGTCATGTGTTTACCTAGCTAACAGACTCACAACTGTTGACTGCTCAACTTGTTCAGTCATGGCTAACAGACTCACAACTGTTAACTGCTCAACTTGTTCAGTCATGTGCTTACCTAGCCCACAGACTCACGACTTTGACTGCTCAACTTGTTCAGTCATGTGCTTACCTAGCTAACAGACTCACAACTGTTGACTGCTCAACTTGTTCAGTCATGTGCTTACCTAGCTAACAGACTCACAACTGTTGACTGCTCAACTTGTTCAGTCATGTGCTTACCTAGCTAACAGACTCACAACTGTTGACTGCTCAGCTTGTTCAGTCATGCACATTAAGCAGTACGGATGGTGTGATGTGCAAGTCAGACTGTAGCCGGCGTATTGAGATTCATCTGTCATTTGTAGCCGACACCACATACGTTAAGGCGCTTACAGCGGCATCTATTGGTAAAATTCTCGTTAATTTTTGCTTGTGTTGTACGACATATTCCCCTGCCTTGAAAACAAGCTGTAGCTCTCTTTCTACGGCGTTTTCAAACTGTAATGCTAATTACGGACGCCCTGTAGAGTGTGCGACTGTTCTGCTCTCACGTAGAGATCGCGCTAACGAGAGAGATCGTGGCGTTTACAGAGTCATATACACAGTCATTTCTCACCTCGCTCAATTCGCGAATGGAACAAGCGAGAGGAATATGTTACACTAGTAAGAGCCGTTCTCCGACAAACGCGGTGCAGTGCATTGCGAAGTATGTACGTAGACGCACAAACGTAGCGCAGACAAAGATTCATTGATATAACGCCATGCCCAGTCCGTGAGCTCCTCTCTTTGCCCAAATACTCCAGCGAAGTTGCTTCAGAGCCGTTCTGCCGACGGTGCTCGTCAGGCAAACAGCAGCGGTCGGTAACGAATAGCGCGGCCACGCTGGGAGGCAAGCGCCCTCATATTCTGTAGGCGGCTGATTATTCGCCCGCCGTCGGCCGCCGGCTCCAGCAGCGCCCGCGAAGGCGGCCTGGAGTCTGGAGCCTGGAGCCGCTGCGCTGGAGCAGGCCGATGCCCAGCCGACTGGACGCGCGCTCCGCTGGAAGCGCTACGCCACGGCCCGCTCTTTGCTCGTTTTGGAATCACAACACCGTGGCCAATCGATACCCCTGCAGCCGTGCCGGCATCACACTCCCTTTCCACGGTAGCTGACACGAAGAAACACACAACGGTGTGGAGCTGTCGAGTGAAGTAAGTATTATCCGCCTGAATGAACAACGACATTATTTTTTCGTTACTGTAAGCTTCAGACGAATGGAAAAACCGGTAGACGCCGACCTCGGGGAAGATCAGTTTGGATTCCGTTTAAGTGTGGTAATACTGAACGTACGAATTATCTTAGAAAATAGATTAAGGAAAGGCAAACCTACATTTCTAGCATTTGTATACTTAGAGAAAGCTTTTGACAATGTTGACTGGAATACTCTCTTTCAAATTCTGAAGGTGACAGGGGTAAAATTTAGGGAGTGAAAGGCCATTTACATTCGTACAGAAACCAGTTATAAGAGTCAAGGAGCATGAAAGAGAAGCAGTGGTTGCGAAGGGAGTGAGACATGGTTGAAACCTATCGCAGATATTATTATCTGTATATTGAGCAAGCAGTAAAGGAAAAAAAAAGAAAATTCGGAGTAGGTATTAAAATCCATGGAAAAGAAATAAAAAATTCGAGATTCCCCGATGACATTTAATTCTGTCAGAGACAGCAAAGGACCTGGAAGAGCAGCTGAACGGAATAGACAGAGTCATGAAAAGAGGGTACCAGATGAATATCAACAAAAGGAAAACGAGAATCATGAAATGTAGTCGAATTACATCAGGTGATGCTGAGGGTATTAGATTAGGAAATGAGACACTTAAAGCAGTAAAGGAGTTTTGCTATTTGGGGAGCAAAATAACTGATGATGGTCGAAGTAGAGAGGATATAAAATGTAGACTGGCAAGGAAAGCGTTTCTGAAGAAGAGAAATTTGTTAGCATCGAGTATAGATTTAAGTGTCAGGAAGTCGTTTCTGAAAGTATTTTTATGGAGTGTAGCCATGTATGGAAGTGAAACAGGGTCGATTAACAGTTTGGGCAAGAAGAGAATAGAAGCTATCGAAATGTGGTGCTACAGACGAATGCTGAGTATTAGATGGGTAGATCACATAACTTATGGGGAGGTATTGAAGAGAATTGGGGAGAACAGAAGTTTGTTGCACAACTTGACTAGAAGAAGGGATCGCTTGGTAGGACTTATTCTGAGGCATCAAGAGATCACCAATTTGGTATTGGAGGGCAGCGAGGAGGCAGAGAGTAGAGGGAGGCCAAGAGATGAATACACTGAACAGATTCGGAAGGGTGTAGGCTGCAGTAGGTACTGGGAGATGAAGAAGCTTGCACAGGATAGAGTAGCATGGAGAGCTGCATGAAACCAGTCTCTGGACTGAAGACCACAACAACAACAACAAAAACAACAACTGTAAACTTAGCGAAGAAACTCACAGATTCGTGTATGCAGTAATTCTAGTTCTGTTGTGCACGTCGGAGGTCAGCATGAATTCTTGTTCGTAATGAAGAGTACACCAGGGTAACTGAGGCACTGACGTAAGAAAGGACGCAACTATAGTCTGTCGGTAAACTGAAGAGCGAACTAGCTAGTCCCCACTCTACCAACGCAGCTACGTCACAAGGCGCTTCTACAGGTCGTTTCACAACGCAGTACCGGCTCTGCCGCGGCGCGCGATTTAAATCTGTGGCGACGGCATGTACAGATACGTCCCGGATGCGTTCATTTTTAGACAAATCTATTAAGACCATAAGGAATACAAAAAACGATATCTTCTTCCGAAACACAATATTGTAGAGTAAATAATATTAAGATAAGAATGGAATTCAGGATTATATTACAAACGTAGAAGCGAATACCTGTTCATGTGAATGTATTGTATGTTCCTCTATTGCTATTCGTAAAACGAACCCCATATAATGCAATCAATCTGTAGAATTTAAGGCTTGTTATTACTTTGTGTTTCTACTAAAAGGTAGATGTTTTCTTTGAAGGACTGCATTGAAACTTAACAATTTTTGCAACACGAAGAGTGTTTAATAAGCAAGCAGAAATTTATAATTTTGCATGTTGTATTAGTCCGAGCTGCACTACTTTTTGTCACTATCTTCGTAAAAATGTCTCAAAAGTATGTGTACAATGTTATGCATAGTGGGTATTTACTCTGTTGTCAGGTGTCAAAAAGGTTACATGTGTTTTGGTATCATCAACGATTATTTGTTTTGTATAAAAATAGAGAATCTGTATTAAATTTTGTTATAGGGATGAAATGAAGAGTAAGAAATTTTTAGAAATGTTAAATATTGCCTTTGGTGAACCTGTTATAAGTGAACCAAGGGCATACAAGTGGTATAAACATTTCAAAGCAGGCATTAAAGAACAGCGATTTTACAATCATGGATGAGATTAAAAATGCACAGTTAAGAGACCTATAAACTACCCCGAAGAAAGAGTTCCTAAAGAATTTCGGAAATTGGAAAAAGCACTGGCACAAGTGTATAGTATGTAATGGGGAATATTTTGAAGAGGATAACATTGCTGTAGATGAACAAATAAAGTTCTTATCAAAAAATAAAAATTAATACATGAACGCATTTAGAATGTCAAGCTTTTTGAATTCCAGATTCCACGTACATGTTTCGAAGAAAATTTCAGCAGTGTTTAGAATAGCTATTGCTCACAAATTTCAAGCAATATGTCTCTGAATCAGGTGAAGAGTGACCGAGACAGAGATTTAGTGTTCCATAAGCATCAAAGCTTTTACGTGATTTAGAAATTGTCTATAATGATCGGTTTTCTCTCAAGATTATTAGTATTCCTTTACTGACACTGGCAACTAAAATCATACGAACAGAAACGACGTATATCGTTGCACGCTGATCTACGCCTCTAGACAGGTAACGGGCAACAGATTTTGGGTGCCCCTGTAGGCCGGTGGCAGGGTTCTTCCGGGAAAGGCCACTTCCCCACCAAAAGCGCTGCTCGCTCCTGAGTTTACAGACAGACTATACCAAAAAGTCCAATTTTGAGTTTTTGTATCTAAAAGGTAGTATATGACCATGCCAATGGCTCGGAGAAGATTGTATGTCTGGATATAAGCAAACTCAGCCGAAAACGTAGTCGCTGTATAGTGTAAGCTGTAGGTGCAGAGGCATTGGCGCGGATAATGTCGTATCTCCTTTTACAGTGTCTCGGCAACAGAGGATGCTTAGACGAGTCGGTAACGAGTGGTAGTGTTGTTGTGATACAGATCTGTGTCTATAAATCATAATGGTAAGTTTAATTTACTGACTCTGTATTTTTACTTTACTGTTTCGTGTCTGTTTAACTAAACTACCTTCTACACAAAATTCTTTTCTAGGTGACATGTAAGTTTCATTATAGGTTTCGGTAATTCACGTAAGACACTATACGAAAATTCATACAGAATTTTGGAAACAGACAGCTGATGTACAATAAACATTTCTGATGGGTGTCATCAACACCGTGAATATTCAGAAAACGCGTCATGAGAAATACAATAATCCAGTATTAAGCAGTTTCTATCACGTACTGCTTACCCGCCGACAGTGGCCATGTGCAACTTTACGCAAGATCTTTTAAAAATGTACCGACCGGAAAAAATCGAAACACCAAGAAGGAATCGTGCGACAAAACGAAAGTTCGTAGGCGTGTTTCTACATCTTAGTGATGATATCTATTCAGATTTAGCGCCAGTCACATTAGACTAGTGCCACTATCGCCATTATGAGGAAGCAAACCAGATTTGTTTTATATACGCCCTGTAACGGTGGTGAGCATTAGTAAGCTTTCAGACTGGACGTGTTGCGTTGATGTTAGACAGTAACGCCTTTAAGGCATTAATAAGTAATAGGTCTATGAGAAGCTGGATGTTTCTTCTGCCGTGCTGTAGAGAGACTTGGCAGGAACGAGCTCACTGTGTACGACCACTGGCAGTGGTGGTCACAAGAATGTACGGTCGCAAGAACACCTGTCTACGGATGCCAGGAAACGATTAACGCATCGTGTTCGGTGTGTGGCTCTGGAGCATCTCATTCCATTTGCAGCAGCAATTTGAGCAGCAGTTGGTACCACAGCGACACAACGAACTTATCAGTTGAAGACAAAGTCTGAAAATGAGTCCGTGATCATGGTGGTGGTGGGTAGTGTTTAACGTCCCGTCGACAACGAGGTCATTAGAGACGGAGCGCAAGCTCGGGTTAGGGAAGGATTGGGAAGGAAATCGGCCGTGCCCTTTCAAAGGAACCATCCCGCCATTCACCTGAAACGATTCAGGGAAATCACGGAAAACCTAAGTCAGGATGGCCGGAGACGGGATTGAACCGTCGTCCTCCCGAAAGCGAGTCCAGTGTGCTAACCCCTGCGCCACCTCGCTCGGTCCGTGATCATGCTTCGGCACTTCATTTTACAGGTCCGTCTTGATCACATAAACCTTTACACTTCACTATTACCAATTTCGGCTACTGCCATCTTCAGACCTGTCACAAACAAAAACAGTCCGTTACCATCTAAGTTCAGTTTGATGACGCTAAATCTATAAGAGGCCTGCTTCAAATGTTCAAATGCGTGTGAAATCTGATGGGACTTAACTGCTAAGGTCATCAGTCCTTAACCTTACACACTACATAACCTAAATTTTCCTAAGGACAAATACACACACCCATGCCCGAGGGAGGACTCTGACCGCCGCGGGGACCAGCCGCACACTCCATGATTGCAGCGACATAGACCGCTCGGCTAATTCCGCGCGTAAAAGGCATGATGTTGCATAAGAAAGATAGCGTTAACTCGATTAAAAGTCATGTATACCAGCCACACAGACCAAAATATTCTCGTAGTATCAATGTGAAACGGACTCATTTTTCAGACTTAATACCTTCAATTGATAAGTTTGTGCTATGTCAGGCCAAGATTGAGGTAAAACTGTTACTTGAAACAAAAATGCTCTTTATGAAACATAATGAAAATAAATTTTAACGAATTCTGCTTGGATGAGAATATTATGCTTAAATACATTAATGCCAGGATTAATTACATTCTGCAGCAGCAGTACGTGTGAAACACAAAGAGAGAATTTTGAATTTGTGGTAAGTTCCTATGGACCAAACTGCTGGGGTCATCGGTCCCTAGGCTTACACACTGCTTAAAATAACTTACGTTAAGGACAACACACACATGCCAGAGGGAGTACTTGAACGTCCGTCGGGAGAAGCCGCGCCAACCGTGGCCAGGCTCCCTAGACCACATGGCTTCCTCGCGCGGTATGAAACGCAAAAGCTAAATTGCATGGATAAGGACTGAGATTAGGAAAGCATACAAGAATGAAGAAAAATGTCATTCGGAACCATTCAGACATCAGTTATCTTTAGGCACGTTACTCTCGCCATTACAATTCTCATGTGTTTTAAGAGGTGTTAATAATGTAGTGGCCAATGAACAGAAAAAGATCGAAATGAGACATAGGAAGAAAAATTTACAGACGAAGTACGATGTAAGAGTAGATGGAAAGCGGGAAGGCAAACAATATGCCGACATGGCGGTTAACCTCAAGAACATAAAAGTGACGAATAATGAAATGGCTCTTCTGGATAGGCCCACGCGTTATCAAAAATACGATTGCGAAATAAGTTGCTTGTGACGTGGCTAAACTCAACAAATTTGATCAAATGCCCATAGCAGTAGCAAGTAAGAAATCTATGTCCGAAGTAGGTCGCTACGAACGTAATAATGCAAAATATTTAGAAGCACTTGAAAGCTTAAATCAAACATGATTAAAGAAAAGGGCTCTAGTTACGAGGGCTGTCAAAGGAAATTCGGTTGTCGTAATTTATGATTGCGATTACGTCCAAAAAACAATTTTTTTGCAGACATTAAGTTAAACGATAAGATTTTTTATCAAAAGTACCTTCTAGCAATGGGCGACAGTTTGTCTTGTACTTTAACTGAGGTATTTGTAAATGAGCTAGAAAATAAGTTTTTTGAACAAAATCCTGACGTCTGCGAAAAAATTGTCTATTGCAGACGTTATGTAGACGACATCATACTACTGTACAAAGGTGACGAAAGTAAAATACGCGAGGTAGCAGAAAAAATGGGTGGGATGCACCAAAAAATTAAGTTCACAGTGGAACTAGAAGAAGAAGGAAGTATAAGTTTTTTGGATCTTAGGTTAACTAAAAAGGATGAGGGTCATTAGGTTAATATATTTAGGAAGACGATGGCTACTAACACAATTGTGAGTGTGAAATCCTGTCACCATAAGAAGCATAAATGGACACACTTCAGAACCATGATCAACATGATGCTAAAACTGTTACCCCTATCGATAAGGTGGAAGAATTAAGTGTGATAAGACAAGTAGCCAAGGCAAACGGATATATATGATCGTGATGTAATGAAACTTTATTATAAACTAAAATCAAACGTATGTGACAAGAAGGAGACCATAGAACCAGAGGGCGAGAAGTTTGTTGCTATGTCGTGCAAAGGTGCATTATCCGACAGTTGCGAAGGCTTTCAGAACAACGAAACTAAAAATCAGATTTCATACGTAAAGTGCAAATGGTTGTAGGCTACGCCAAAAAGTTGGTAACTATAGCAACAAATATTTGGAATCTGGTGTCCATAAGCTTATCTGCCAAGACTGTGACAAGTTTTATATTGGTCAGACAGGCAGGAATTTCGAGGCTCGTTTTAGAGAGCATACGTATGAGGAAAATAAGAGCGGTTTCGGTATACATCTAGACAGAGAAAAACATTCGGTAGGAAACAGAGAATAATATGAAATTCTTGCATAGGTTGCCTAAGGGACAGTTACGGAACATTTTCGAGGAAATGGAAATTTATGTGCATAGAAAACTGCAACCCTAATTGCTGAATGAACACAATGAGGTTAACCTAAATACTTATTTTGATGTATTCAGAAACCAACTAGTTTGAGCAGCGTCGAGCGCCCCAGCGGATTGGCGTGCGGTCGTGTGCGCCGGCCACCGCCCACGACGAGAATGGGCATTCGTCCGCAAGTTTCGCCGCAAGAAAACAAGCTCGTCATACAGTCAAACCACGACGTACCGCCATTGACATCCCACTTCGGATGTATTACCGACTCTCTATTTTTAAATTTTTAATTAATAGTCACTGTTTCGTTACGGAGGTGATTTTTCATGCTGGAAGATTTCGTGTTATAGATGTGATATTAATCTCATACTTTTTATACTGGCTATTGCGCAACTGCATGTTTTACTTTGCCAGGCTAGGAGCTCCACATTATTAGTATTTGCACTTTTTATGTGCATTTTAAATCCACATATAGTATGTCAGTACCTCTGTTACTGTCAGACGCTCGTTTTGCCATATGAAGTGATTTTAGTTAATAAATACGCATGCCGCGTCTTAACAATTACATTTGCGACGCTGGTTAATGATGCACCCTAGCTAGAGAGCCCTCTGCTAGCCTCAGCTTCTTCGTATAAATACCAGGCGCATTCTGATCACCACCAGCACTTACTACGTAACTAAATGTTTATTTTAACGTTGATATTACATCAGGATATGTTGTGGTAGGTATGGCTAGTATACATAACTGTTAATCATGTAAACAGTTTTTTTTTCTTTTCTTACGTAGCACCAGACCTTTTATAGATTTAGCGATAGTAAACTGAACTTAGACGGTTACACAACTTTATATATAGGTGTTACAAAAAGGTAGGGCCAAACTTTCAGGAGACATTCCTCACACGCAAAGAAAGAAAATATGTTATGTGGACATGTGTCCGGAAACGCTTACTTTCCATCTTAGAGCTCATCTTATTACTTCTCTTCAAGTCACTTTAATCATGGAATGGAAACACACAGCAACAGAACGTACCAGCGTGACTTCAAACACTTTGTTACAGGAAATGTTCAAAATGTCCTCCGTTAGCAAGGATACATGCATGCACCCTCCGTCGCATGGAATCCCTGATGCGCTGATGTAGCCCTGGAGAATGGCGTATTGTATCACAGCCGTCCACAATACGAGCACGAAGAGTCTCTACATTTGGTACCGGGGTTGCGTAGACAAGAGGTTTCAAATGCTCCCATAAACGAAAGTCAAGAGGGTTGAGGTCAGTAGAGCGTGGAGGCCATGGAATTGGTCCGCCTCTACCAATCCATCGGGCACCGAATCTGTTGTTGAGAAGCTACGAACACTTCGAATGAAATGTGCCGGAGCTCCGTTGTGCATGAACCATATGTTGTGTCGTACTAGTAAAGGCACATATTCTAGCAGCACAGGTAGAGTATCCTGTATGAAATGATGATAACGTGCTGCATTGAGCGTAGGTGGACGAAACTAAAATGAGCTCTAACATGGAAACTAAGCGCTTCCGGACACATGTCCATATAACATCTTTTCTTTATTTGTGTGTGAGGAATGTTTCCTGAAAGTTTGGCCGTACCTTTTTTTAACACCCTATATATATATAAAGCTGGCAGTAGCCAAAATCGGGAAAAACGAAGTGTAAAATTTCTGTAATCAAGACGGACCTATAAAATAAAAAGACACAACGAACTGTTACAAATGGGTTACTTCAATGACAGATCGGAGCCAGCCGCCCTGGAGCGTGCATACTGCATTCTGTAGACCCCAAACCATCACCATTTGCGACTTCAGTAGCGTCGAGCGGGAGCTCGTTGGAGGGCAACGTGGAGGTCTGTTGTGTTTTCTGGTGAAAGCTGCACGGTGCACGCAGTATCAGTGAGCGTGCTGTCCGTTTGTGGGATGGGGAAGGCGCGCGATCTGTCTGAGTTTGACCGAGGGTACGTTATGATGGCCCAGAGGGCTTGGCACGAGTATTTCGGAAACTGCGACTCACCCGCTGTTCAAGTACTGCTGAAGTGAGTTTCTTCAAGACTTGGCGAAACCAAGGCGAAACAACTTCCAGATGACGTAGGGTTGGGCTGCCACCCCATGCGACAGACGTCGGACGTGACAGGCTAGGCAGACTGGTAAAGCAGGACAGGCGGGGAACTGTGGCGGAACTAACATCAGACTTTAATGCTGGGCAGAGTACAAGTGAGTCCGAACACGGTGCACCGAGCTGACGACCCATGCATGTACCAATGTTAACGCCACGACATCGACAATTACGACTGAAATGGGCACGTGACCGTGCGCAAGGTACGTTGGTGCAGTGGCGTAGCGTTGCGTGGTCTGACGGATAGCGATACTTCCTTCATCATGGCCATGGAAGGACGCGAATCCGTCGTCTTCCAGGGAAAGAGCTCTTGACACCTTTACTGTGGGACGGAGACAAACTGGTGGCGGATCCGTTATTCTCTGAGGAACACGCATTTGGTATCCATGAGTCCAGTGGAGCTCGTCCAAGGCACTACGGCGGCCAAGGATTTTTATGTTTCAAGACGGCAATGGCATTTTTCAGTAGGATAATGTACTATGTCACAAGGCCAGGATTGTGATGTTAGAGGAAGACAGTGGCGAGTTCCAATTGATGTGCTGGCAGCAATTGGCAGATCTGAACCCAATCGAACACACCTGGGATGTGATTGAATGTGGCGTCGGAGTTCATTGCCCTCTCCCCGTAATTTACGGGAATCAGGTGACTTGTGTCTGCAGTTGTGGTGCCAACTCCCTCCACCGACCTACCGAGGCCTCATTGCTTCCATGTCAAGATGCGTCGCCGCTGCCATCCTTCCCAAAGGTGAACACAATGATCTGGTTGATTAGTGTACTTGCCAGTAATCAAAGCAGAATAGCTACGGTGATAAACAATAAAAAGGAATGTTTCGGCGTTAACAGAATGCGGAGGAATACAAGTTGTGAACAGTAAAATGCTATTTTCAGCCGTGACAAATCACCAATTATAATAACAGTTATCGAAAAGTAGCATTTATAGAAATCGCTATCAAAAAGTCACATTTTATCCCATCCCTAGTTACCTATATTTGTTATTGTACACATCTTTTTAAAAAGTCTGCGAACTTAAAATGTGAAATCCGAGAGCCCGCATCTCGTAGTCGTGCGGTAGCGTTCTCGCTTCCCACGCCCGGGTTCCCGGGTTCGATTCCCGGCGGGGTCAGGGATTTTCTCTTCCTCGTGATGGCCTGGTGTTGTGTGATGTCTTTAGGTTAGTTAGGTTTAAGTAGTTCTAAGTTCTAGGGGACTGATGACCATAGATGTTAAGTCCCATAGTGCTCAGAGCCATTTGAACAATTTGAAATCCGAGATTTTTCAGACAGTCGCTTGAATGAAAATGTTTGTGTACAAATAAATACACAATACAACAGCTTTGAGGGGTTCCATGACGCCAAGTCGACTTCCATGGCGCGTTGTGGGACTCTGATCGAGAACCTTCCTTGTCAGACGAAACCCTCTTACCCAATGAGCTACCAGGGCGCAACTTCACTCGGGTCAGGGTCCGCACCTGTCTCCAGTAGCTCATACTTCACAGAAGCCCATCTGATAATCTTCCTAGACTGTCAATTCCGGAAGAAGCAAGCAGCTATGACTATTGGTGTCCTCACTTCCAAAAATGGTAGTGGATCGATGGATGGATTTAAACTTGTTGGAGTTAAATAGCTTGCTCATCAGCGCCCTTTAACAAGACTGCTGTACTGGTACTCTTATCAAAACGAAAATCGAATGCCATATAGCCATAACCATGGCAACAGAAAATGTCTCACGCAGGTTTCAGTAGACCGTTGTCACATGTTAAATTCAGTCATGAAACAGTAGAAGTGACTAAGGAGGCTGGTTGATCGCGGAGCCAAAAGGATGAGCTACACCACCGTCCAATTAAACTGGGTAGCAGTCTTGACCTCACACAAAATGCCAGCCATTGCCATGCCATTGTTTCGTCATCTCTAAAATGGAAGTACCTCGACAAAACAAAGTCTTCCCTCCTGTCAGAGTACAAAACATAGGACTTTAAAACATGGTGCACAATGAGTGTGACGCCGCAAACGCTGGCTTCCGGTTGGTCTTCATTCCGTAAGAGATAAGCGTGCGTTATTGAGCTGTGCTCGATACGGACATGAGTGAGGATCACTTCGTCCCTTCGAGGAGTTCGAAAGAGCGTGCCTCATAGTCAAATAGTCGGCTACGCCGACCGCACCTTGTTGTCCACTTCCGGCCACTACCTCTCCCACTCATCCAACACTCACTGGGCCACCCACGACATGACGTTAAGTTCAAAAATGGCTCTGAGCGCTATGGGACTTAACATCTGAGGTCATCAGTCCCCTAGAACTTAGAACCACTTAAGCCTACCTAACCGAAGGACATCACACACATCCATGCCCGAGGCACGATACAAACCTATGACTGAAGCGGACGCGCGTTTCCAGACTGAAGCACCTAGAACCGCTCCGGCACAACTGCCGGCTACGTTAAGTTGGAGTGTGTTATTTTCCAGGCAGGTTGCTGTCGCTAGTGTAGCATTTTGTCGCAAGCTCCTGCCAAACGATTACATGTGTACATACGCATGTCCGAGCTTGTGGTGAAATAAATAGTACTGAATTGGTACTAATAGCTAGGGACTACATTTGTATGCCACTGAATAATCATTATATAAATCGTGCCAGAATATAAATTAGGCAGATGAATAAGCGGTAGGTCATATTTTAGTGGAATAAAAATTTCATTTTTCCAGTTGCATACCAGACTTTAAATTCACACTAATTTACTTGCTTGTTAGAACATAAATTGCTATTATTCAATTGCACAATGGCGAACCCTTGATTGCTGTTACTGTAATGTGAAGATTAATAGGTCACGCATGCTAAATTTGTCATACCTTTTCGAAACAATACAGTATAAATGAGAGCGGCGATAGAAAAATAAACAAGAGGGAATGATGCTTTGCATCTTCCGTCCAGTGGTCACAATATATCGCTGAGAGACTACGTTTCCATAATCAGGTGCACCAATGAACTGACTGCTGAATGGGTAACGCATTACGTTCGTATCCTTACCCCCATCCACCCGCCTTCCGACGTCTAAGTTTCTCGTGCAGGATCAGTCTGCACCAGAAGGCAGTTCGCCATTGTATGGTATACCTCTTTTCGCAAGAACTGCTGACACATTTTAACACTGAATAAAAAGCGTATCTCTAGTTACATTTCATTCAAATAGCGCTCCAACGTCTTTTGCTCCATGTAAAATGTCGATTGAGGTCATGCAGCTGCAATATCGCCACTTCCTTGCTTCACAGTTAGCGTTTCGCTCTGGGCGAGCGTGAACGTTTATCAGTTGAGCAGCGCGTCACTTACGCAGACTTAAAAAGTGTCAACGCAGTCAGTGCAAAGAAAATTAAGGACGATATTACACACTTGTCGGGTTCCATCCACGAACAGTTCTCCGATTAACGAGAAAATTTGAAGAAAAGGACAGTTCGTTGTATGGGAAACGATCCCGAGCACGGACCGTTCGTTCTCCGGGAAACATACCAGCACTGCGGGTCGACATTCAACGGAATCCAAAGAAATCATTCGGTGACTGTGAGGGAAATGCGAGTACCTCTTAGTTCTGCAAAAAGAATTTTACAGGATGATCTCACGTTGTTCCCTTATAAGAAGACTGTCTAGTAGCTGCCTGAAAAGAACAAACAGCGAAGACTTAAGTATTCATTGTGGGCTGAAAGAAAAGATGAAATAATGTTGCACATATGGGTCTCAGACGAAACTCAGTGGATCAGTAAACAAACAAAATGTTCGATTTTGGGGTAAAGCAAAAACGCAATGTTTTCATTTTCATGAAAAAAACGACGCACAAGGAAAAATTTAACACTGCGGCTAACTATCCAATAATGGCCTAATCGGACAAGTGTTTCCCAATGAAACTGCCAATGCTGACTGATGAAACATAGTTTTGAAAATGTCTTTGTGCCATGTCTTCTTGCCACCTATCTTCCAATGAACACACAGATGGCGTAACAACTCACACTGTTAATGCTATACTGGATTTTCTACTGGGATTCTATTGGCCTCCTTCAAGTGCAGATTGAACCCCATTTTTCTTTTTGTCCAGGAGTTTGAAAGAGATCGCTGTGAGACTACAAAATATTATGGAAATGCGTCCCGGACAGTACTCTAGATAAATTAAGACTTGAGCCGCAAAGTTGTAAAGAATATGTATCCTCGCCTTCGTGAAGTCGTCCGCTTCAGTGGAGAGCGTATTTAATACGCTGATGAAGTGAAATGCATTTACATGAAGCACCTACCAGTGTGTAAAATTTGAAAATTTTCATTTCAGAAATAAAAGTGTTGTGACAACGTAAAATGTGTCAACTGTTTGTGTGCTAGCCTGTATTTAATCTAAAAGCTGAAAGACAATGCTTTATGACAGAAGAATTGTGTAGCTGTAGTAACGAAGGATGTGTCCAGACTTTTCGGAAGTTGAATCTGTGTCACAGGTGACTAAATTCGTTCCGTTGAACATGCACTCAGTTGCGGAGCAAATACACTGAATGTCGAGCAAGTCATTCGCTTTTACTCTGCATAAACACAAAAAGTACACTTACGTCATCAGTAGGCTTAACAGTATTTGTGTAGGAGATATTGCCCCAGAATTTTAGGTAAAAAAAATACCCATACCTCTATTCTGACCAAGATTTCCGAAAGGTTTTCTTTGATTATAAGGCAAAGCCAATGCAGGTCCCAATGTCACCAACTTGGGGTGCCTCTCACCCGATACCAGCTCGTCTGATATCTCGCTAATGTCCCTCGCTCTACACTGGGTCTTTACTCCAACAATTGCACTATGTGATCGAAAGTATCCGGGGTTCCCCAAAAACTTATATTTTTCATATTAGGTGCACTGTGCTTCCACCTACGGCCAGGTACTCCATGTCAGCGACCTCAGTAGTCATTAGACAACGTGAAAGTGCAAATGGGGCGTTCAGCGGTACTCACGGACTTCGAACGTGTTCAGCTGATTGGGTGTCAGTTGTGTCATACGTCGTTTCGTGAGATTTCCACACTCCCAAACATCGCTACGTCCACTGTTTTCGATGTGATAGTGAAGTGGAAACGTGAAGAGACACGTACAGCACAAAAACGTACAGGCCGACCTCGTCTGGTTACTGACAGACACCGCTGACGGTTGAAGAGGATCGTAATGTGTAATAGGCAGACATCTATCCAGACCATTACACAGGAATTCCAAAGTGGATCAGGATCCACTGCAAGTACTACGACAGTTAAGTGGGGGTGAGAAACTTGGATTTCATGGTCGAACAGCTGCTCATAAGCCAATGACGCTGGTAAATACCGAACGACACCTCGCTTGGTGTAAGGAGCGTAAACATTGGACGATTGTACACTGGAAAAATGTTTTGTAGAGTGACGAGTCACAGTACACAATGTGGCGAACCGATGACAGCATGTGAGTATGGCGAATTTCCGGTGAACGTCATCTTCTAGAGTGTATTGTGCCAGCAGTAAAATTCGGAGGCGGTGATGTTATGGTGTGGTCGTCTTTTTCATGGAGGGGACTTGCACCCCTTGTTGTTTTGCGTGGCACTATCATAGCACAGGCCTACATTGATATTTTAAGCACCGGCTTCCTTCCCACTGTTGAAGAGCAATTCGGGGATGGCGATTGCATCTTTCAACACGATCGAGCACGTGTTCATAATGTACGGCTTGTGACGAAGCGGTTACACGACAATAACTTGCCTGCACAGAATCCTGACCTGAGTCCTACAGAAGACCTTTGGGATGTTTTGGAACGCTGACTTCATGCCAGACCTCACCGACCGACATCGATGCCTCTCTTCAGTCCAGCGCTCCGTGAAGAACGGTCTGGTATTCCCCAAGAAAACTTCTAGCACCTGATTGAACGGATGCCTGCGAGAGTGGAAGCTGTCATCAAGGCTAAGGGTGGACTGACACCATACTGAATTCCAGCATTACCGATGGAGGGTGCCACTGACTTGTAAGTCATTTTCAGCCAGGTGTCCGGATATTTTTGATCACATGGAGTATCTGTAGGAGTATAAAACGAAAAATATTAAAAAGTATATACATTTTTACAGTTGTAGATTTCCAAACACATCATTTATCTGCATAAATAAAAATGTTCAGAACTTTAAATCTCCAAAAGTTCTTCACCGATTGCTTCAAATTTTGAAATAACGTTGCATTAGAATATGAGCGTGTTTCTGTATGCCTATTTTTAAAAATACATGTAATACGTGAATAAATACATAAGATATAAATCAAAAACTTCATTACCGAAACTCCCGAAAATTTCTTGGACGATGTACTTCGAATTTTTACACAGTATACTAATGAACATTCGGGCGACATCAGCTATGATTTTTAATATGAAGTTGCCAAAAATCTCAAAAAGTACTCAACCGATTTATTTCTTATATTTACACATTCCTGTAATAAACGTTTGGACACATACAGGATATATATTGTTAGCAAACAGGAAAGTTGTATTTATGGCTCTTCGGAGAGTGATTAAGATGCTACTACATAACCTCTAGAGTCCTGAAGGTTGGTCCGAAGCCTGATTTTATTGAAACTGATGTTTACATGCGATAAGGACACAAATAAGTCAAAAAAACAGAAAAAAATTTTAATTTCATTTTTACATATGGTATCTTATGTGAGACCTGCGGTCTATGTTAATAAAAAGTAATATATATGAGTGTTACAACAAAACTATTCTTAACATACAGAATCCTGTTTTTGTGTGAGAAACGTAACATACGTTCAAATTCCGTCCTTCTGAAAAAGAGAAAAACAATTTTTTTCAGATGTAAAGCACAGGAACATTTCACATGTGCTACACTGTACAAACGTTAGACCTCTACAACCCTCTAACCTGTATTTCGATCTTTTTTTCTGTATGTTTTTCATCATCTAAGACATGTGCTTAGCATCTGATAGCCTGAATGGCAAAGATTTTCTCATAAATTATTGCTATCCGTTGCTTGTCTATATTCTAGCCAAGCTGCTGGAACAGCAAAATCTATGAATTGGCGGATCACGCGTGCTGTCCATTTGTTAGTTCTGCTTCTCATTGGGTATTTTCCCACTACCCTATCCAGGAGATCCACACCATCCATATGTTTGTTATATTTGGTGACTGCAGTTGGCTTAGGAATTTGGACATGAGCCTTATCTTTCTTTGAACAACGTTGAATTTGGACAGTGGGATGAACACCAAAAGCAGAAGATGCAACGTAAACGGATTTATTGTCAAAAAATTTTATTGTAGCTATTTTTTCATCGCTCCTTACAACCTGATCAAAAGAACCTCCCATTGCAAACCTAAATCTCTCTTGAAATTTATAGCTTTTGGAAGACGATTATCCATGATACTCATAGTTGCTAAGAATGGCCCATGAGTTAATAGACTATCTAGTGAGAGGACAGATGTGAAATATCTATCAATGTCTGTTAGTGACCCAGGTGGCAAGGAATTTGAAAGCTTTAGAACAACACGCCCTCCAATGCCAAGGTCGTCAGGCACTGGGATTTTTCCAGTCGTGATATCTTTACCCTTTCCTTGGTATAGCAAAAAGTCAAGTGGTATACCGTTGGAGGTAGCTAGGACAAAGTTCTTCATGCCAACTATGTGAGATTTACCCCTAACATACTGCCTTATTCTTACCTGACCTGTAAACGGTATCATCTACTCATCTATACACGCATTAGTTGGTCAGGGATGATTTCGAAGTGCATTGATTAGTCTGTCAAGGATTGGTCGAATCTTCCAATAACTGTCATTTCGTTTGGTTTCCCCTAATACAGCATTGTCATTAACCAGTTTCAGATTATTTCTTATCAGGTAAAACCTGTCCCTGCTAATTGTATATGCAATAAGTGAATAACGTGTTTGCCTTTCCCAACACATTCCCAGTCTAGGGAACCCCAGTAATTTAATCATCATACTAACCCCCCAAAACTTTCTTAATTCTGCTCCACTACAGTCCATTGACTTTCCTGTTAGTGTAACATGACGTATGATAATAAGCCATATCATCAAACAATGTTTTGTCAATATATTGCTTGAAATATTCAAATGGTGACTTAACAATTGAAATTTCAGGTGTTGCAAATGATAATGCTTCAGGATTAAACCTAGAAGTTAAAGTAAAATAACACAAATCTTTGCAAACTCTACGTTAACTATGCCATACAAATTTGTATCTAGCAACTACTTATTCTGCCATGTGTTTCCATTTTGCACCTCTCTGTTGGGTCTCACTCAAAGTTACCCCATCGTCATCTGATTCGGATGATGACTCATCAGCTACTGGAGTTTGTGATCTGACAGCTACATCAAGCTCATCTTCTTCTTCAGGCAGCTCAAATTCAGAAATATTTGGATCTTCCACTGCCAAAAGTTTCGCTATTTCTTCATCAGTTAGCCGTACAACAGGGAAAAATGGGTTTACTGGTTTCATTAAAGTAATTACAATAAATACCCAATATATTTAAATGTAAGGAAAATACGTAATTTAATACAGGATAAAGACAGCAAACAGAATAACATTAAGCAAAAAATTAAGAACACACACACACACACACACACACACACACACACACACACACACACACACACACCACTTTAACCAAATAAAAATGGCAGAAGATTTATAGTAATAAGAGTCCCAAGGTATCAAGGGTGACACCTGCAATTAAGTAGAACATTTTGTTCATGAAGAGTAGTGTCTCGATAGAGATATTTATTCACAGGATAAATGAATCATTTGCGAATATAAATATGCATCTAAATGTATGAAATTGCAAAAGATAAGAATATTTACCTTTTTTAATACCCTATATGGTACGTGTCGTCGTAGCACTCATTTTAGCACTCATTTTTCAGTTGCTGCTGCCATCTGTTGATGGCGTGAAGGAGTTTAAACAGATGAAGAACAGAATGCACTGAATGTACACTCTGTGATACCGGTAGGAGCTCTCGCTGAAGCGGTCGAAAAACGAGTGGAAAATTTTTAGAGATATCACATAGGATACTTACAGATGCTAGAGGATAATCTGAATATGCGGTAACGGTAAACAAGACTCAATGTCAGAGAGAGAGGGCAAGAGGATATGGATAGAGGGATGCTGGGAAACGGACATAGAAGGCAGAAAGGAGTAAATGGACAGAGGGGACAGCAGGAAGTTGAGAGAGGGTGTACAAAAAATGGACATAGAAGGCAGAAAGGAAGTGATGGACAGAATGAAAGAGCAGGAGGAGATGGAGAGAGAGGGGGACGAGAAGATGGATAGAGAGAGGGGTGGGGGAGACAGACAGGGAGTGCGGGGAGGAGAGGATGGACACAGTAAGTATTGATGAGGTGATGAACAGAGAAAGCGGATGAGACAGGGGCAGAAGGACATGGGCTGAGTGGGGAGGGGGAGATGGTGAGAGAGGGGAGAGGAGAAGATGGGCAGAGAGGGAGGAGGAGCAGATAAGAACATATATTCAATTCTCATACACATCAGAAATGTGTGCTTTCTATTTTCTTTCTTCTCCATTTAACCATAAAGAGCCACAGCAACGAGTGGCTGGGAACAGCTAGTCATGGATAAAATCAATTAACCTGTCTGTGTTTCTCAGTGTTTCCAAAAGAAGAGCAATGTCGCGCAGTGGCTAAAGGGCTGCACAGGCATTCGAATCAGTCTTTCCCATAGTTTCCTAAAATCTCTTAAGACAAATGTCTGGACAACTGTCTCAAAACGAAAAGGGCGATTTTCTTCTCCATTTCTCTGCAGTCCAAACATCAGTTCCGTATACTAGACAGGAGGGAGTATATGAATACTGTAATCTTCCAACGCTATTTTGGCCTCTCAGTCTCACTGTAAGAAAGAAAATTCAATATAGCTTGATGCCAGTAAGGCCATTACGGGCCCACCCAGTTAGTCGTGCGGACTGGTTCCGGGCGTGCCGGTCCCCGACACGAATCCGCCCGGCGGTCCGGTGTGCCGGCCAGTCTGTGGATGGTTTTTAAGGCGGTTTTCCATCTGCCTCGGCGAATGCGGGCTGGTTCCCCTTATTCCACCTCAGTTACCTCTGCGAGGTACGTGTACACCCCCATTACTCTACCACGCAAACATTTGGGTTACACTCGTCTGGTGTGAGACGTTACCAGAATGATCCACTGGGGGCCGAACCACACAATAACCCTGGGTTCGGTGTGGGGTGGTGGTGGAGTGAGTGGACTGCTGTAGCCTGCTATGAGCGTGTGTACCACTTACGGCTACGGCGGGGACGAAGCCACTCCGCCGTTTCTAGGTCCCTAGTTCCATACAATATAAGGTCATTGCTTGGAATAACGCATATTGAACAAGTATGTGTACTACTAAGCGATTATCCCATAATCCGAAATCTGGAACTCATAGTAGTTACAAGTTGCCTGTCTACTGGGTACTAGGGGCAACAAAAACTTGGTTTGCAATATATTGCATACTTATTGACCGAATTTAAACATTTAAAATCCTGTTATAATCTACTTATTAAAATATATGGCCTTATTTTAAAAGTTTAATACAATAAGACAAGTATTACAGGTGGATACCGTGTGTTTGTTTTTGAGCCAGCGTAACCAACGTTGCGCAAATAAACGGTATCATTCATCCAGTGTTTGAGAATAAGAAGACTTAGCGACTTCCAATACTTTACACATAGTTTAAAACCTTCACAAAACTTTTTTTCACTGTACATCTCCTCTTACCTCCCCCCGTCACTCACAAATTGATGAAAGGAGGAAAGTATCTCGCTTACTACATTTTCGCTGTCCGTCAGCAAAACTTCAGAATTAGGCACGACGTTTTAATTTATTACTTCTTTATTACTTACACAATTCGCAACTTACTATACACACAATATCTACATAAGTCACTAAATGTATCTGCAAAATTATATCATTGTGTTACATATACTTGAGGAGACATGACGTCATAAACATTGAGTTACATGAAAAACATGTTTTTGCTTAAAATGGAGTGCACATTACCCAGACGATGTTCATCCAGTGTTTCATAATGAGAGCAGTTAGGAACTTCCACCACACATTAAGCATAATTTCAAACCTTTTCTAAACTTTTTCTCACTTCCACGTGTAACGTCAAGTACCTAACACATTAACTCTCATTTGTAGAGTAATAAGACGTTTGAAGTTGTTTTATACATGGAGGTTCGTTTCTTTTGGAAATCGTGTGTTTACTGGTTGGACTCTGGCTCACAAGGAACGAATGAGTGATATATATAACATCCCCATTAAGCAGCTGAATGGTTTATGACTGTAAGTGTAACACTTTATGAGACTGACGTTTCATAAGCCGAAGTGCCTCCCCAGTCCTCAACATGATTTAAGTAGTGGAACTAGGCCGGTGTCATCCCACTTTCCATTGTTGCCAGATGTATCCAAGATGGCGGTGATGTCATCATCGAAGATGGCAGCCTGTAGATTTGGCAACAGTGCATGATGTCATCCAAGATGGCGGATTTTGGTGGGAAGATAGATCAATTGGGCTACATCCACTACCCTAACCCACTCTCCTGTCCCCTCCCCCAGCAAATGGCAGGAAGTTCAAATTCCATCAGGACAATGCAACACACCACAGCTACCTCTACTGTTGTTGTCTTCAGTCCTGAGATTGGTTTGATGCAGCTCTCCATGCTACTCTATCCTGTGCAAGCTTCTTCATCTCCTAGTACTTACTGCAACCTACATCCTTCTGAATCTGCTTAGTGTATTCATCCCTTGGTCTCCCTCTACGATTATTACCGTCCACGATGCCCTCCAATGCTAGATTTGTGATCCCTTGATGCCTCAGAACATGTCCTACCAACCGGTCCCTTCTTCTTGTCAAGTTGTGCCACAAACTCCTCTTCTCCCCAATTGTATTCAATACCTCCTCATTAGTTATGTGATCTACCATCTAATCTTCAGCATTCTTCTGTAGCACTACATGTCGAAAGCTTCTATTCTCTTCATGTCCAAACTATTTATCGTCCATGTTTCGCTTCCATACATGGCTACACTCTATATAAATACTTTCAGAAACGACTTCCTGACACTTAAATCTATACTCGATGTTAACAAATTTCTCTTCTTCAGAAACGCTTGCCAGTCTACATTTTATATCCTCTCTACATCGACCATCATCAATTATTTTGCTCCCCAAATAGCAAAACTCCTTTACTACTTTATGTGTCTCATTTCCTAATCTAATCCCTCAGCATCGCCCGACTTAATTCGACTACATTCCATTATCCTAGTTTTGCATTTGTTGATGTTCATCTTATATCCTCTTTTCAAGACACTGTTCATTCCATTCAACTGCTCTTCCAAATCCTTTGCTGTCTCTGACAGAATTACAATGTCATCGGCGAACCACAACGTTTTTATTTCTTCTCCATGGATTTTAATACCTACTCCGAATTTTTCTTTTGTTTCCTTTACTGATTGCACAATATACAGATTGAATAACATCGGGGACAGGCTACAACCATGTCTCACTCCCTTCCCAACCGCTGCTTCCCTTTCATGCCCCTCGACTCTTCTAACTGCCATCTGGTTTCTGTACAAATTGTAAATAGCCTTTCGCTCCCTGTATTTTACCCCTGCCACCTTTAGAAATTGAAAGAGAGTATTCCAGTCAACATTGTCAAAAGCTTTCTCTAAATCTCCAAATGCTAGAAATGTAGGTTTGCCTTTCCTTAATCTATTTTCTAAGATAAGTCGTAGGGTCAGTATTGCCTCACGTGTTCCAATATTTCTGCGGAATCCAAACGGATATTCGGCGAGGTCGGCTTCTACCAGTTTTTCCATTCGTCTGTATAGAATTCGCGTTAGTATTTTGCAGTTGCGACTTTTTAAACTGATAGTTCGCTAATTTTCACATCATTCAACACCTGCTTTCTTAGGGATTGGAATTATTATATTCTTCTTGAGGTCTGAGGGTATTTCGCCTGTCTCATACATCTTGCTCACCAGATGATAGAGTTTTATCAGGACTGGCTCTCCCAAGGCCGTCAGTAGTTCCAATGGAATGTTGTCTACTGTTGGGGCCTTGTTTCGACTCAGGTCTTTCAGTGCTCTGTCAAACTCTTCACGCAGTATTGTATCTCCCATTTCATCTTCATCTACAGTCTCTCCCATTTCCATAATATTGTCCTCAAGTACATCGCTCTTGTATAGACCCTCTATATACTTCCACCTTTCTGCTTTCCCTTCTATGCTTAGAACTGGGTTTCCATCAACACTCTTGATATTCATGCAAGTGGCTCTCTTTTCTCCAAATGTCTCTTTAATTTTCCTGTAGGCAGTATCTATCTTACCCCTCGTGAGATAAGCCTCTACATCCTTACATTTGTCCTCTAGCTTAGTTATTTTGCACTTCCTGTCGATCTCATTTTTGAGACGTTTGTATTCCTTTTTGCCTGCTTCATTTACTGCGTTTTTATATTTTCTCCTTTCATCAATTAAATTCAATATTTCTTCTGCTACCCAAGGATTTCTACTAGCCCTCGTCTTTTTACCTACTTGATCCTTTGCTGCCTTCACTACTTCATCCCTCAGAGCTACCCATTCCTCTTCTACTGTATTTCTTTCCTCCATTCCTGTCAATTGTTCCCTTATGCTCTCCCTGAAACTCTGTACAACCTCTGGTTTAGTCAGTTTATCCAGGTCCCATCTCCTTAAATTCCCACCTTTTTGCAGTTTCTTCAGTTTTAATCCAAAGTTCATAACCAATAGATTGTGGACAGAATCCACATCTGCCCCTGGAAATGACTACTAACCTAAGAAAATGATGGGAAGGTAGATCAGTTGGGCTACCTCCACTAACCTCAGTCATTAAACAGCAACCTCTTCCTAAGGATGGGAGGGAAATATGAATTTTGGTGGTAAAGCAAGGCCACTCGGGCTATCTCTACTAATCTAAGGAAATGGCGTGAAAGTAAGGACACTTGGGCTACCTTCACTGACCTAAGTCATCTGACCGCCACCTCTTCCTAGGAAACAGTGGGAAGAGGCCTCGGACTGTGCTGGAAATAAGTCTTTATTTTCAGTCCTTATTTAAACAATTAGAGGCAGACGCATTCCTCTAAACGAATTATGATTTATGCGATGTACTCCATCCCACTGCTTTGTACAGAGCCAAACATTTCGTTTTTCTGCCACGACTTCAGGGCCTGTGTCAGATTCTAAACTGACAGTAAGACGTTCTGATCCACTGCCTCTTGCACACAATATCACCCCAAAGTACCAAGACGTCAGGCTGTGGCGCGATTGACGTCGATCAAGATGGCTGCTCAGACGCCAGCTGATGATGCGATTGACGTCATTCAAGATGGCCGCCGTGATGTTGTCAGCTGATGATCACAGCACCGTTACCCAAGATGGCTGGAAAGTGCCCCCCACCCCCCCTGCCAAGCCCCTGGTGGGAAGTTTGAATTTTCGAGGGAATATAGGTCAATTGGGCGACCTCTAGACGCCGCACAGTGTTACCATAACACACCACACACACTGAATGATTTTTGATAAAATACATTTACAATGTAAGGAATTTGGAAAAGTTTTATGGAGCTGGTGTGGGTTTCCAAACTACATTTAAACTCATCTGTCACATTGACGGAATAGCTGATTAATCTGTGTTCCATTTCTACTGATTCCTCATATTGTAGTCATGTACGTGATTACTGTTTCAGTGCTAGCCACCCCCACAAAGTGTCACCCCTCCAAAGAATAGCTTGCCAGTGGACAGATGAGATGGAAAAGACACCTCCGATGTACTGAAATAATAAGCATTGCAGTTGCCTGTGTGAACAATTTTACCAATTTTATAGTATTTTCAACACTGACCAATGATGTTACAGCATGTTTCTCAGTTTCAGTGTCACAGCTAAACCACCCCCTCCCCACTTTGCAAGTATCATTGCGAATGTGGATATATGACTGTGCAGTACATCCAAGCATTGTTAATTCTTGAACACATCGATCATCAAAGTATATCAGACACCACTCTACGTATTTATAACACTTTGAGCATAGTGCTTAATTTACGATCCATATCTGTGCTGATGAGAGTCACAGAGCATTCTCACAGTCTTAGGGTAAAATAAGAGACTGAATGACCCCCTCACGCTGTCATTGACTAACCTGTCCTGCAGCGCTGTTTAATCTGCAATGAACCAGAAGCACACTGCTACATTCCACGCCTTGTGAATGAATGGAGCTCGTCAAGTCCTCGCCCATCCAAGTGCACAAGATTTCTCGAGATGAGCTCATGTTAAAGTGTTGTGATGTAATAGCAGACGGTTAAGAAGAACAAGAAACGGATGGTTTTTATGTGCGATGGAGCTCCAGAAAGATAGAGTTTTTACATAAATCTAACAAGCTATCAATTTTAAAGTATTATTCCAGAGTCTAGGATCAGTACCTAGAAGATATTGGCAAGAAACAACATAAACACACGCACTCCTAAGGCTACAATGTTCCGCACTTAAAATGAGCTGAAATGTTAGATTGCTTGCGTTTCTGACCTATCGCTCATACGGAATGTAGCGCTTTTAATATTCCAATGTAAGAAATATGTTTCAAGTACAAGACATACATCCTTGTTCCTGGTTTCTCTATCATAAACTATGGTATCTAATTGTAAAACGAGAAAACTACTTCTTTAAAACATTGGTTCTGTGTGATACGAGCACGATATAGCTCTCCAGAGATGTATAGCGTCTACTGTTCACCTCCGATCACTGTTCAGAAATTATACTATGCCTGCATCATCCCTATATAAAGTGATCGTTAGTAATGGGGTATACCTCATACAAGGAAACAGATAAATGCATAGTAGCAGTGTCCGACATGTGAAAATTACAAGTCACTGAGCCACCAACTCTGTTAACAGTACATCTGTCAGGCAAATGTATACATGGGGACTGCAGTGCCTCACAAGCATCTATTGCTAACTTATTTATGAAGCTGAAGTTTTGATTTTACACCCAAGATGCGACAGTTCGTTTAGAGGAATGTATCTGCCTCTAATTGTTTAATTAAGGACTGAAAATAAAGACTTGTGTCCAGCACAGGCCGAGTCCTTTTCCCACCATTTCTTAGGAAGAGATGGCGGTCAGATAACTTAGGTTTGTGAAGGTAGCCCAAGTGCCCTTTCTTTCCCACCATTTTCTTAGGTTAGTAGAGATAGCCCAAATGGCCTTGGTTTACCACCAAAACTCAAATTTCCCTCCAAGCTCTATGAAGAGGTGGCGGTCGGATGACTGAGGTTAGTGGAGGTAACCCAAGTGCCCTTTCTTTCCCACCTTTTTCTTAGGTTAGTAGAGATAGTCCGAGTGGCCTTTCTTTATCGCCAAAATTCAAATTTCCCTCTAATCCCTAGGAAGAGATGGCGGTCGGATGACTTAGGGTAGTGGAGGTAGACCAATTGACCTATCTTCCCACCATTTTCTTAGGTTAGTAGAGGCAGCCATGGTGTGTTGCACTTCCTGTCATTTTCTGGGATGAGCGGAGGGGAAGGGAGGTGGGTTAGGTTAGTGGAGGTAGCCCAATTGACCTATTTTCTTATCTTCCCACCAAAATCCGTCATCTTGGATGATGTAATGCACTGTTGCCAAGTCTACAGGCCACAATCTTGGATGACGTCATCGACGCCATGTTGGATACATCTGGCAGCAATGAAAAGTGGGGCGTCGCTGGCCTAATTCCACTATTGATGCAATCAACACCGAGGCATGAATTAAAACACAGATAGAACATAAATCAGAGCAGTAGAAATTGCATACGCAATTCGGAATTGAACATACAGTTCGTTAAGTTACTCATGTTTGCAAATGTGTTACGATCTTGCCGCTTGAAGGAGTCTGGTGTAAGTTCTGAAGATACTAGTTATCTCATGTGAAGCACCTCTTTTCATATTTTTCTGTAACGATGGGTAAAGTGAAAAAGAAGACTATGAATGTCGTGTGGGATGGCTTCCAGAAAAGCAGAAAATCGTCGTGCTGGTGCGTGGTCATTGGTTGCGAGTGTCCTTGCCAGCTGTTCAGTTCGCTCGAAAACGTTTTGAATCCACCGAGTAGTTTAGAGCAGTTGTAGATGGATGTTTTGATGATCTGTAAAAACTCTGGACAACGTACATTGACATAAAAGGGAACTTTGTTCTGAAAAGTTAAGTCCTTCACCGACAGAACGAAAGCGTTTTACCTTGCTCTCATATTGGCAGTTTCTGGAACATGTGTCTGCTGCAAAATATCTCCATTGCACAAGAACTGCATCAAAGGATGAATTTTTCTATGTCCACTGCGGTATAAATCCCAGCCTCAACGTGGAATTTATAAATTCCTGAATGAATAGAACACAATTCATACGCGTTGAGTGGTTCTCTTTGGCAGCTGCATTCGAAACTGGCATTGACTCTTAAAAGAGACGACCCAAGTACCTAGCCCTGTGTTTTCTCTATTGTCGACCACTATCGCAAATCGTAAGCATGACTGTCAAACAACAATACAAAAATTGATACTTGTAGCTCACAACATAGTATGTTATGCTTTGTTGTAGTGGCGACCTGCCGCTACATCATCGTTTGCAGCTAATGTCAACTGAAGATTGAGCTGTTTCGTTTGTTGTGTTTATCTGCTTGTTTACTTTATTCTTGTGGATCAAGTAAAATCAACATGTGAAACTCATTTTTCATGTTCAGGTAGACTACATCGAACTAGCGTGCACTCTTTATCTAAGACGTTTTCAAGATTTATATGGTGCGATATCAGTTGTGGAACGCTTTATGTGACATACGACGTGTGCGTCCTAGGAGGACGGTGCTTTCGGGACTGATTCAGGTACATTATGCCCAGGTCGGCAACACCATCATTTTATGGTGATACAAATTCATAAAGGGGAAAAAACGCGGATTTTAATAGTTTGTTCTCGGAACACTACGTTTTACAGAAACCAGAGCGGTCTCTTATAGACACTGCCCTTCCTGAGTGTCGTATATGAATCGTTCGTCCTGTGGATCTTTACGATCCAGAGCAACAACAACAGATACGAACAAGCCTTGCATTACCACAACACGAAAAGAGTGCATTGTCCCATCGGCAAAAAGATTGACTAATGTGGAAACATCAGAAGCAACGATCCAGAAAAGGTCGTCCACGTGAACGCTCAAAAAGACAACGGTTGGAGAATATCGAGGGGCCCACGAAACAAATATGTATCATGCTCTCTACGGGAAGAAACTTCAGAAAGTAACAACGAAAATTTGCGGTCTTCCTACCTGTACAAGACACACATTACCAGTCTTGACGAACGAGCTAGAACGGAACGTACAAGTGCTCCGCCATCAAACATTCCTGTCATTTGACTTGCGATCTGTAGGTCAACAACAGAATTTAATTATAGCAATACAAATCAAGGCAAAGCTATTAAAATGCTGCTTTCTTCAGAATTTAATTAGTTCTTGCGCCTCTCTCAAGATACTACGCAGCCAAAGAAACGAGTACACCTACCCAATATCGCACAGGGCCAACGCGAACATGCAAAGCGTCGCAACACGACGTGGCATGGACTCGACCCGTCTGAAGTATTGTTGGAGGGAACCGACATCAGTAACCCGGCAGGGCTGCCATAAATCCGTAAGAGTACGAGAGGGTGGAGATCCTTTCTGAACAGCACGTTGCAACGCATCCCAGATATGCTTAATAATGTTCACGTCTGGGGAGTTTGGTGGCCAGAGGAAGTGTTTAAACTCAGAAGTGTATTCCTAGAGCCACTCTGTAGCAACTCTCTATGTGTGGGGCGCCGCGTTGTCCTGCTGGAATTACCCAAGTCCGTCGGAATGCACAATGCACATGAATGGATGCAAGTGATCAGAATGCTTACGTGCGTGTCACCTGTCAGAGTCATATCTAGATGTATCAGAGGTCCCATATCATTCCAATTGTACACGCCTCGCCGGCCGGTGTGGCCGAGCGGTTCTAGGCGCTTCAGTCTGAAACCGCGCGGTCGCAAGTTCGAATCCTGCCTCCGGAATGGATGTTTGTGATGTTCTTAGGTTAGTTAGGCACCCATGGTATTATCCCTCCATCTCATTCTCGGGCGTCCCAGTGGTCTCTTTCCCACAGCTTGTAAACCCATTACAGCCTTTATTACCATGTTTCCCCTCTCCTCCTCACATGTCTGTACCATCTTAGTCTCTTAATTTTCACACTTGCTACGACGTCAGGCAGTGTGTATAATTGTCTGAGTACTCTGTGTTTCCTTATTCTCTACTGTTCATTTTCTTTCACTGGTCCATATATTTTTCTCAGTACTTTATTTTCAAAAGTGATGAGTTTTTTCCCTGTTTCCTTTGTCAGGGTGCATGTCTCACTTGCGTAGCACACTATTGGCTTGATGATGGTCTGATAGATTTTATTTTTGCCTGGCTAGATGGTAAATTCGATCTTATGATGTTGTTCATAGCTCCTAGACATCTTCCCTCCCCCTTCCCCCCTCAGCTTGTATTCTTGTTACTGTCTCTTCTTCTATAATTTTTTGCTAGTTGATGTTGACACAGAGTTACTTGAATGTGTCTGTCTTCTGTACTATAAGATTTCCGATTTTTAGATGGTTTGGTCCTAAATGAGCTCTTCTTCCTACTACCATGAACTTTACTTTCATTTATACTTAGACCTATTTTCTTAACTTCTTCCATTAGTACACACTCCATTTTCTCCAGGTTTCATATGCTGTTGCCTGTCAGCACAATATCATCCGCAAAAGCCAGAACATTAATCATTTTTCCTATGGTGACTCCTGCATTTCCACATGTTACTACCTGAACAGGGTTGGCGGTGCAATATATCTCTGTCGCCGGTTCTAGGCCCTACAGTCCGGAACCGCGGGACTGCTACGGTCGCAGGTTCGAATCCAGCCTCGGGCATGGATGTGTCTGATGTCCTTAGGTTAGTTAGGTTTACGTAGTTCTAAGTTCTTGGGGACTGATGACCTAAGATACTAAGTCCCATAGTGCTCAGAGCCATTTGAACCATTTTTTTATCTCTCTGTCCAATCCTCTTTTTACTTCGAATGCTTCTGAGAGCTCCCCCTGTACTTTGACTTTGCACTTTGATTCCATCACACACATTTTAGTTAGCTTTATCAGCTTTTGAGGTATCCCATATTCTGACATTGTCATCCACATTTCCTTTCTTACTATCTGTCATATGCTTTGTTGAACTCCAAAATCAGGCAAAAGGTACCATGATTGTGCTCCCAGTTCTTGTCTAATATTTGTCTTAGTGTAAATATTTGGTCGATTGTTGATTTACCTTTTCTGAACCCTGCTTGTGCTGTGTTTAATATTTCCTCATTGTATGGGTTGAGTATAATTTTTGCTCTTACTTTATAACATGTACTTAATTTGAGGGAGAAATTTATGATAATGTACGTCTGGAGCACAGAACCGTATGGTAGCGAAACACGGCCTATTGGAAAACAGGAACAGAAGAGAATCGAAGCATTTGAGATGTGGTGCTACAAAAATGGTCTGAGCATTATGAGACTTAACTTCTGAGCTCATCAGTCCCCTATAACTTAGAACTACGTAAACCTAACTAACCTAAGGACATCACACACAGCAATGCCCGAGGCAGGATTCGAACCTGCGACCGTAGCGGTCTCGCGGTCCCAGACTGTAGCGCCTAGAACCGGTCGGCCAACCAGGCCGGCTGTGGTGCTACAGGCGAAAGTTGAAAATTAGTTGGATTGATAAGGTAAGGAATGAGGAGGCCCTGTGCAGAATCGGAGAGGAAAGGAATATGTGGAATACACTGATAAGGAGAAGGGTCAAGAATATAAGACATCTGTTAAGACATGAGGGAATGACTTCCATGGTATTAGAGGGAGCTGTAGAGGGCAAAAACTGTAGAGTAAGACAGAGATTGGAATACATCCAGCAAATAACTGAGTATGTAGGTTGCAAGTGCTACTCTGAGATGAAGAGGTTAGAGCAGGAGAGGAATTCGTGGCGGGCCGCACCAAACCAGTGAGAAGACTGATGACCAAATAAGAAAGTGATTTCAGAGAAAAAGTACATCCGGCTAGAAAAAGTATAAGTTGCGGGAAATTGAGTCTAAAAGTTTTACTGCACTCACAGTGTCTTTAATTCATTACTGATATAGACTCATCATTTAAATTCACACTCTCTTACCTGCATGTGTCACAGATTTCTCAGCCACTGCAAGCAGCATGCAGTATAGAATCATATTTCTGAAATGTTGTAGGACAGCTTGGGAAGTTCATATTGGCACATAAAGTTTTCCCTGGTGTTGTCCCTACAGCAAGAGTATGCATGCCATGCAGAAACCTTTTTTTTCTCGTTTTACTCACTTTTTTCTTCCTTCCTGGTCCTCCAGACCTTTTCTTTACAACTTTTTCCTAAAAACAAAAAGCGCACATGTTGTTGCGTTATTCCTATAGGAAAGAAATGGATGCAAGAGAACAAATAGTGTGCAAATAGTTGAAAGCTCAAAGCAAACGAAAAAATTTTCCTAGCTTACAAATTCAAAGAAGAGGATCGATAAAGCAACACGTGGGCATGTTACACTCTGCAGTCTGCCATTTAAACTGACACTTAGGACCATTAAATAAGGATCTGGTCTAAAATACTTTTATATTCGCACAAATCGTACTTCAAAACAGTCGTAATTTCCAATGAAAGGAAATTTCATAGTTTTATCATTTTCACTGTACAGTAAATTCCCTCTGTCCTAAACGTGTTCTGGATTTATGCTGTTTTCCAACATCTCTTAAATGGTCGTGGAAAATTTACGACTACTTCATTTATAACACTAATGAGAAAAAGAATATGTACTTGTAGGAAATTCACCTTTGCATTTGAGTTTGCAGTAGTTATTTGAATTTAGTACAGCTTTAGAATTCATGGTACGTAGAAAACGGAAAAAATTCTCACTGACATCACTTTTATACCTAGTTTCTACAACATGAGAAGGATGAACCACCGACCTAGAAATTCTTCCGGTTTTCGTGAGATGAAGTAATTTTTCCTCCTTCCTGTCAGTCAAAAGGAGCCTGGCGTCATCTCAGCTAAAAAGCTCGTGCCCGAGAGTAGTTATTTGTAAGATCCAAAGCACGTTGCGAGGAATTCGGAGCAGCGCGAAAAAAGACTGAGGTTGGCGAGGCAGTGCTGAAGCTGCAGGATGTCCACTCTGCTTGCGATGACAGATGAGGCACGCGCCGCGCACAGCAGACAATGCGGCACCGCCAGCACCCAGCAGCCGGCAGACGGCAGACGGCGCGCAACCGCTGGGCGCAAAGGTCGGGTCAGGCCACGGCGACAAGTGCCTTACACCAGTGCCGGGACTTCTTCGAGAACACAGATTGCTCTCCACTTGCTCTTAGTAGTTTCTTGGATGGCAAATTTTCCTTACGGAACAATGCTGCCATTCCTCTTCCGCAGCGTTTCTTTCAAAGAATCGGGTGTTGACTATTTCAACGGTGGTTGTAATATTCGAATATTTTTTGATTAGCGACAATCGAGCAGCCGTGTTTTCGGAAAAAAATGGGTGGTCACTGTCAACTGAAGTTTCACCCTAAAGTCTCGCTAGCAGGTGTATTCACCATAGTCGAAGATTTAGTTTTCACTTGACCGACATGTTAATAACATTTTTAATTTACACTAGAATTCCAGCATAGGTCCGTCGATGAAACCTGAATACTTCTAAGCTCGCTGTCACAAAATGCTGTTCCTGTTCTTCCTTTTCTGCCTTAAACATATTAGGCCATTTTTTTAACTGATCATCCTAGACTATGTTATCAAAAGTGCCCGGACTCCCCCAAAAACACACATTTTTCATATTAGGTGGCTTTTGGTGTCATCTACTGCTAGGTACTCCATTTCAGCTACCTACGTAGTCATCAGACATCGTGAGAGAGTAGAATGGGGCGCTCCCTAGAATTCACGGGCTTCGAACGTGGTCGGGTGACTGGGTGTCACTTTCGTCATACGTCTGTACGCGAGAATTCCACACTCCTAAACATCCCTAGGTCCACTGCTTTCGATGTGATAGTGAAGTGGAAGCGTGAAGGGACACTTACAGCACAAAAGCGTGCAGGCCGACCTCCTCTGTTGGCTGACAGAGACCGCCGACAATTGAAGAGGATCGTAATATGTGATAGGAAGACATCTATACAGACCATCACACAGGAATTCCACCGCAAGTACAATGACAGTTAGGTGGCAGGTGAGAAAACTTGCATTTCATGGTCGAGCGGCTGCTCAAAAGCCGCACATCACGCCGGTGAATGCCAAACGACGCCTCGCTTGGTGTAAGGAGCGTAAACAATGGACGATTGAACAGTGGGAAAACGTTGTGTGGAGTGAAGAATGATGGTACACAATATGGCGATCGGATGGCAGCATGTGGGTGTGGCGAATTTCCGGTGAACGTCATCTGCCAGAGTGTATTGTGCCAACAGTAAAATTCGGAAGCGGTTGTGTTATGGTGTGGTCGTGTTTTTCATCGAGGGGACTTGCGCCCCTTCTTGTTTTCCTTGCTACTATCATAGCACAGGCCTACATTGATGTTTCAAGCACATTCTTGCTTCCCACTGTTGAAGAGCAATTCGGGGATGGCGATGGCATCTTTCAACACGATTGAGCACTTGTTCATAATGCAAGGCCTGTGGCTGAGTGGTTTCACGACAATAACTTTCCTGCACAGAGTCCTAAGCTGAATCCTATGGAACGCCGACTTCGTGCGAGGCCTCACCGACCGACATCGATACCTCTCCTCAGCTAAGCACGCCTTGAATAATGGACTAGCATTCCCCAAGAAACCTTCCAGCACCTGACTGAAAGTATGCCTTCGAGAGTGGAAGGTATCATCAAGATTAAGGGTGGGCCAACACCATATTGAAAACCAGCATTATCGATGGACAGCGCCACGAACTTGTAAGTCATTTTCAGCCAGGTGTCCGGATACTTTTGATCACATAGTTTATGTCACTCTCTCCTTTCTGATTTTATTGTAGGACTATCTTTCGAATTCTTGTTTCCAGAGGCCTTTTCAAGTCTCAGAAATCTATTGTGTAGATGCAGACTGTAGGAACGAATGAAAAGGTGGGGTCTCAAACCTGCGTCTTCTGCTGGATAGACAGATGAGCTAATCACTACGCTACACCATGGCAGAGTGGCTTTCGTGTTTAGTGACTGCCAAGTGGGGTGAGGCGTGAATGGGAACTTGGACTGAGGAGGAAAGCGTGTTAGGGAAGTCCGTGCAGCTGTACAAAACCACTGTGCCATAGTGATTAGCACATTTGCCTCGCGCACACTAGACCCAGGGTTTAATTCCGGCTTTGATACATATTTGTTTCATTTGCATATATGCTTCCTTGTTTCTGATATTTGTCCTTTCAGTTTTTTTTCTGTTCTTCTACTTAGGAATCCTCTCCAACTTAGTGTAACATTTGATTACTCATGAAAACTTACTTCAGCCACCTGCACATGGCCAGAACCTTCATTCTTCATAAACAGTACTTGTCTGCCGTACTGTGGAGCAGTTACAGCCTTGACCTTATGGAACTTCATTATTTTGGTTCATTTGTTTTTTAATGTTCTGCTTGTAGTACTACATATACTCCGATATCGCAGTAATTTAGTATCTACATCCTTATCATCTTTAAAAGTAATACAGCTTGCTAGGTAATGGAAGTGCTGAACTTCTTCGAAAATCTGATCCTCAATTACAGTTTTGTTTCATACTGGGTATTTTCTGTCGAATTCCATTCTCTTAGTTTCATTTACGGCTGTATTAAAGTATACTACTTTCAAATTACCTTTAAAAGGTAGATTGGCTTTTTAGCTCGTCAAAGAATTTGCCATTATTATTGTACAATGTTGCTAATATACACAGGGTGAGTCATAAATGAGGAAAAATATGTTGTGCAAATTGTCACACACTAAGCTACAAACATAAATTCGTTTTCCGCGTATTCCTATGTCAATAAATGACAATGCAACTGAATGGTAAAAATCTGGAAATATGAAGTGGACTTTTGGGTGTCTGTGCGCCGATTTGGCTAAGGGGACAGATGGGCAACATGGCACAACATACAAGTGTTGTTGGTAGTCTAGGCGCTCCCGAGAAGGCGAGGCATGCCGCGTCAAGGGCGGTCTGCGTGACACTGCAGCAATGACAGCGCCTACATCTATCTCGTACCAATCACGCTGGCCGGTATTATGTATCGTGGCTAGTGGGCATAGGGAAAGAAACGGGAGGAGGGGCTGCACTACTGTACATGCATGTTTTATAATTTGGCTTTTGTTTCCCAGACTTAGTTTTAAGAAACGAGTTCATAGATGCAGAATACAAAATACAACTACACAGGTATGTGGCAGTTAATACAAACGAATACAGTACAGCTGTACAAATCGAAACTAACATAGAAACACAAGACCAGAAGCTGCAGTGCTGTTCGAAATGACGGCCACGATGTGCGTGGCGAAGTTGATCTCTTCGCAGGAAGGATTGCTGAACAGAATCCAACATGTCTGTATCTCTTTGCGTAATGTCACAGGCATGTTGTATTCTGCGTTGAAGGGCGTTGATATCAACAACATCTCCTTCATAAATCACAGATTTCAGGTGGCCCCACAAAAAGAAATCCAGTAGATTCATGTCTGGCGATCTTGCTGGACATGCTACAGGACCTCCACGACCGATCCATTTCGAAGGAAAGGCATTGTCCAGGTGGTGTCGCACTATGCTGCTGGAGTGAGCGGGCGCACCATCATGCATGTACCACAGGTTCATAAGAGAGGCCAAACTAACGTCATTCAACAATTCCGATAATGTAGCATACAGGAAACGCAGATACCGCTCTCCTATGAGCTTTTGTGGTAGCACATGTAGCCCAATGAGATGGTGATCAATAATACCACACCAGATATTAACACCACAAAGTTGTTGGTACCCTCGTATCACTGTGCTTCGGGGCTTTCTTCCTCCCACTCATGCCAATTATGCGAATTCGCTATACCCTCTTTCGTGAAATAGGCTTCATCAGTGAACAGTATTGTTCATGAAGAATGCTGGTCTTGGATGTAACGCCGTATGTTAAAGTTCCAGAAGTCCAGCCTCCTCTGGTAATCTTCCGGCAATACTTCCTGTACCTTCTGGATGCAAAATGGATGCTAATGGTTTCTATGGAGTTCTTGCGTTACAGTAGATTGTGACATTCCGGCCACAGTGGCGAGAGACCTGATGCTTATTGTTCGGTCCTCTTCAACAGTTTGTAACACTTTCTCTTCGTCATCCACACTGTACGTCGACGGTCGGCCACGATCACTAAATCTTGAATGTGCTACACACGGACCATACTCCCTCAAGCGCATGTACACAGAGTAAAACGTTTATGCGGATGGAAGGCACCGGCTAGGATGCCTCTCGTGATATACACTCCTGGAAATTGAAATAAGAACACCGTGAATTCATTGTCCCAGGAAGGGGAAACTTTATTGACACATTCCTGGGGTCAGATACATCACATGATCACACTGACAGAACCACAGGCACATAGACACAGGCAACAGACCATGCACAATGTCGGCACTAGTACAGTGTATATCCACCTTTCGCAGCAATGCAGGCTGCTATTCTCCCATCGAGACGATCGTAGAGATGCTGGATGTAGTCCTGTGGAACGGCTTGCCATGCCATTTCCACCTGGCGCCTCAGTTGGACCACCGTTCGTGCCGGACGTGCAGACCGCGTGAGACGACGCTTCATCCAGTCCCAAACATGCTCAATGGGGGACAGATCCGGAGATCTTGCTGGCCAGGGTAGCTGACTTACACCTTCTAGAGCACGTTGGGTGGCACGGGATAAATGCGGACGTGCATTTTCCTGTTGGAACAGCAAGTTCCCTTGCCGGACTAGGAATGGTAGAACGATGGGTTCGATGACGGTTTGGATGTACCGTGCATTATTCAGTGTCCCCTCGACGATCACCAGAGGTGTACGGCCAGTGTAGGAGATCGCTCCCCACACCATGATGCCGGGTGTTGGCCCTGTGTGCCTCGGTCGTATGCAGTCCTGATTGTGGCGCTCCCCTGCACGGCGCCAAACACGCATACGACCATCATTGGCACCAAGGCAGAAGCGACTCTCATCGCTGAAGACGACACGTCTCCATTCGTCCCTCCATTCACGCCTGTCGCGACACCACTGGAGGCGGGCTGCACGATGTTGGGGCGTGAGCGGAAGACGGCCTAACGGTGTGCGGGACCGTAGCCCAGCTTCATGGAGACGGTTGCGAATGGTCCCCAGGAGCAACAGTGTCCCTAATTTGCTGGGAAGTGGTGGTGCGGTCCCCTACGGCACTGCGTAGGATCCTACGGTCTTGGCGTCGCTGCGGTCCGGTCCCAGGTCGACGGGCACCTTCCGCCGACCACTGGCGACAACATCGATGTACTGTGGAGACCTCACGCCCCACGTGTTGAGCAATTCGGCGGTACGTCCACCCGGCCTCCCGCATGCCCACTATACGCCCTCGCTCAAAATCCGTCAACTGCACATACGGTTCACGTCCACGCTGTCGCGGCATGCTACCAGTGTTAAAGACTGCGATGGAGCTCCGTATCCCACGGCAAACTGGCTGACACTGACGGCGGCGGTGCACAAATGCTGCGCAGCTAGCGCCATTCGACGGCCAACACCGCGGTTCCTGGTGTGTCCGCTGTGCCGTGCGTGTGATCATTGCTTGTACAGCCCTCTCGCAGTGTCCGTTGCAAGTATGGTGGGTCTGACACACCAGTGTCAATGTGTTCTTTTTTCCATTTCCAGGAGTGTATATGAATGACATCCTTCGACCTGTAGCCACTACCAAGGCACCGGGAGTGTAGTTGCCTTGCTACGTCAGCTCTTCCATCTGCAAGCCCGTAGGTGAGGTGGATGTCGGCGTATTCTCCGTTTGTGAAACTTGCCAAGGTACTGTAGTAACACTGCGACGCGGCCGTTAGCAGCTGTCGACGAGTATCGGGCAGAGTGAGCAGCGCGGAGGTGTTGTAAACACGTCATGTACGCCGCGGTTTTACTTCCGCCGTTGACCTCTCTATCCGCTTACACGACACATTCCCTAACATGGGACTGTACACTCCGTTACCGCCGGCAAAGTGTGACTCACAAGTTCTGATACAGTTTCACATACATTACGATGGGATTTGTTCTTGCTCGTATCTTTCAAACGCTGGCAGATACACATCAGCTCATTGGTGTGTCATGCGTTTTATCTATGGGTGAATGACATGTCGTGCTCGTGAGGCTCGTCGGTACCTCGTCCTATGGTTAACATGTGTTTTTGTTTTGCGTACACAGTACACCGAGGAAAACGATTTTAATAACGAAGCGTCAAGTGTTACGCTTTGCAGCATGCGGTCAACATATTTTTCCTCAATTATGCATATGAAACTCTTCTGGCCCTCTTTCCTTCTTTTTTGGATAACTCCATTTTTATCAGCACTAAAAACAGCAGATGATAAATGATATATTTGCCTCACATCTTGGTTTCTTAAAAAAATTTCCCGCTGAAATTGGGGACAACCAAGGACGATACAAGTTCCACTCAACAGTCTTCTGATGCAGTTCGTCTACTTCTAATTCATACATGATCTGGTGAAAAAAATTGCAATTATTTGTCGGTAAGTTCTTTATCACTATTCTTTTCATTACTGAAATCCTTTACGTGGAGACAGTTGCGTACTGGAGGTAAAAGTGAACGTATTTTATGAAAGCAGTTCAACATCCGACCTGTAGAGCCGCGCGTGTCAGCACGCCGTTTCCGGACGGGTAGGTGTGCTGGCCCAGATGGAACCGCTCAGCCTGGATGTGGTTTTTAGGTGGTTTCTCACATACCACTGGGTGAATACCGAGCTGGTACCCAAGTCCCAACTCAATCACACGATCCGAAAATATTTAGAACAAGTTCGGACACTTTCACATGGATAGTTGCACTGCACGCAGAAAGTTGGGACACACAACTACCATCCAGGGGGTAAAGAGGTGGCTACAGCAAATGTATCCGATCAACCTCTAACAACGATGCCAACTCTAGTAGATAAAGGAAAAAGGGAAAGGAGGAGGTCGGGGCAGTTCAACAGAGCACGCTGTGTGTCCCTTCGTCAATGGGGCAGCACTGTGGTCACAGTTCAACCTACCAACATGCCTTGTGTCGGCGCATCAAACTTACACCATGTTCCTTTTCGACAAGAACTGTTTTCAGTGCGGGAAGCCGCCCTCCAAATCGGTGCACACGACAGCGACGTCATTCGAACATTCAGCCGCTACCGAGAGACAGTAAACAATGACGATCTGCATCGGAGCTGTCTCCTACGGTAAGGACGCCAGCAGACGGTCCCTTCCAATAAATTGTATCTCGTTTGTAAGCCTAGGGAAATGAAACACAACACTGTTCTGTCTTTTTGGGTGATACTTCGAGATTTGTGTAGATCCAGACAATAAGAAACTGTCCTCTCCTGATCAGTTTCGATTCAAGGCGTCAACGAGTTATAACTCTCCAAGCCCTTGAGCTCCATGGTGCGCAAAGGGCAAGTGTAACAGAACACTCGAAATGGAATATGTGTTGTCTTCACTGACGTGTGCAGGATTTGTGTGAGACCTAATAACAGCCGTAAAAGGGAGTGTCGGTTGTCAGGTAACAAAGATTGTACGTAGCAGGCATGCAGTCTCACGGTTAGAACAGGGTGCTGTGCATGTCACGCCTCTTTTGGACCGGTATCTTGAACCAGTGTCCGACGCCACCCATCGCTGAATGGAATTTGAAGGATATGCTTAACCGCGAATAGAACACTAGAGCCGACCTTGAGTAATATTGAGTTTTTGGGATCCTGAATTGGTCGGATTAAAGGAAGAGTTCGAAGCAGTTGAGAAGCGGGCTGCTAGATTTGTTAACCATAAATTCGAACAACACACAAATATTACGGAAATGCTTCGGAACTGGAGGTAAGGCGAAGTTCTTTTCGAGGAACACTATCGCGAAAATTTAGAGAACTGACATCTGAATCTGACTTCAGAACGATTCTACTGCCGCCTACACACACTGCGCGTAAGAACCACTAAGATAAGAGAAAGAAATTAGGTCTCATACGGAGATGTACAGACAGTCTTTTTTTCCTCACTCTACGAGTGAAACAGGAAATAAAATGAATAGCAGGTACCCTCGGCCACGCACCATATGGTGGCTTTTGGAGTATGTATGTAGATGTAGATGTGTGAGGGACGTTCAATAAGTAATGCAACACATTTTTGTTTCTCGGCCAAGTGCGGAATTTGTTCTGGAACATCGTGGAACGTTCCCACTTCAGCCCCTATAGTTTTTTGAAGTTACGCTACGTGGTGGCGCTATATGTAGCTATCAAAATGGTGTTTGTCACGGAGGTCAGTTCCAAGCAGAGAGCTGTCATTGAGTTTCTTTTGGCGAAAAACAGATCATCGAAGTTATTCTAGGACGCTAGCAGAATGTCTACGCATACCTGGCAGTGAACAATAGCACGGCAAGTCCTCGGGCGAGGCACATCATCGCAACAAGATCGCGAAAACCTTCCGGTCTTCGCGCGCCTGCCGACTGCACACGGCTGTAACTGGTGCATTGTTGCAACTTGCGGATTGTTTCATTTGAGGTGATAGACTGATAATAATCAAACACCTCGCTGCACAACTAGACGTCTCTGTTGGTAGTGCTGACACACTTCGTCCTCAAGTCAGGTGTCTCAAAGGTGTGTGCCCATTGGATTCCTCGCTCACTAACAGAAGACCTAAAAAAGCGACGAAAGATAATCTGCCCAGAATTTCTTGCGCTTTAGGAGCCTGATTGTGACAATTTTTCTTCGAAGGTCACCACAGGCGCGAAACAAGGGTTCATCACTTCGAACCGGAAACAAAACGGCCATCCATGGAGTTGCGCCACACTACCTCTCCTCCGAAGAAAAGTTCAAACGCGCACCTTTAGCCGGTAAAGTCATGACCACGACCTTTGGGACTCTGAAGGAGTTATTCTGTTTAATGTTCTCCCTCGTTAAGTAACTATAAACTCTGAAACATATTGTGCTACTCTCAGAAAACTGAGGAAACGACTTCAGCGTCTTCGTCGCTAAAAAAAATGCGTAGAACTACTTCTCCATGACAACGTGATGCCTTACACAAGAGTGCGCATCCAGGCGGAGCTCACAAAACTTCATTGGTCTGTTGTTTCTCATGCACTCTACAGCCTGGATCTCGAAATTTCAGGATTCCATCTGTCTGGCCTTGCCTAACCAAGGATGCCATCCGCAGGAGGCAGTGCATTGATGAAGGGAAGGTTACTGATGCAGCAAGGTGTTGGCTCCAACGTCGATCAGTAAATGGTACCATGCTGGCATACAGGCCTTCCCAGTAAGGTGGCGTGTAGCCGTCGCATTGAACGGAGATTATGTTGAAAACTAAGGTTTTGTAGCGAAAAGAGTGGGAAATAACGTGATGTAATGGAATAAAACCAACCTGCTTTCAGAAAAAATGTGATGCGTTAATTATAAATCGCCCTTCGTATGTAGTACCCCCTGCATCGCACCGTAAAGTGGCTTGCGGAGAATTCACGTAGATGTAGATATGTGCACATCATCCTCCGCCTTGTGAACACCTTCCAACAGGAGACAGGAAAGGACAGAGGGCAAGAGTCTGCCTTACCTAATGACATGAACTCGACTCACCATGCCTGGGAGCAGTTGAAACATGCAGTGCATTTTCACAGGAACCCTCCTCACGCACTCGACAGCTTTAGTAACGTACCCGTCGATAAGTGGGAGTGGCTTGATCTGTAACATCTAGAGATGGGTCTTTCGCGAACTAACGGGTCCAAAGGATTAGTTCATAAGGATGAATGGAACGAGCGATTAACGAATTCTAAGGAACGGTCAGTCATAGTTCACTTCGGTCGCGGTTTTGCACTTGCAGTTCCCGGGAACGGGAATCAGTCGGTCTCTTTCCAGCCTCGGTCCCGTTCCCGTCGGTCTCGGTCGCGGCTTTCTACTTACAGTTACCAGGAACGGGAATCGGGCGGTCTCGTTCCCGCAACGGCACATCGGCCGGTCCCGTTCCAGCTTCGGGCCCGTTCCCGTAGGTCTCGGTCTCCCTCGGCCGTACTCGTCTTCCTTCGTGTGGCCACTCGTCGCAGTTCCACTGCCGACTGCTCCTAGTTAGTTCAGTATCGAGTTGTTTTTCGTTTAGTACGCTGCACACGCCCATTCTAGAACTGTTTAAAACCTTTTTGAACTCTGAACTTCTTGTTGTTTTCGTATTCTATTAAACGTCCATGACCGGTAATTAAAAGGTATTTTGTAATAACGTAAATTACATAAAATTACGTGGTATGCGATACATACACCTTTTCAGGGAAGAAAACAGAATATCAAGTTACTACACTATTTCGAAAAACAGCAGAAGGAAATCTTGTAAAAAGGCAAGTTTTTTTTATACGTGAAAAGAAAGTCGGCACGACACACACGAGCGGCCATTTTTTCGTTTTTTGATCCAAGGTAAAAGAGCATGGTCGTAGTAATGGAAAGCAGACCGACTTACAGCCGAATGAAGTCTGCGTTCCATAATAGAGTGCATGGTGTCTCATTTTGTGAAGAGAATATGAAAATTTCTACAATATTATTTCAGTGGTACAGAGTGGCGCACGAAAAATCGGAGCCGAGTTCTAGACAGCTCATTGTTGCCTACCAATCGTCATCTATTGTTTCGAAGTAGTTGTTTGCATTATCTTATTTGTTATTTCTTCACTGACAAATTGTTACATGTTTATCTGCTCTACTCGAAGCGGTCAACAAATCGTGCGTAATTGGCGAGCAGTCTGTACTCGGGGCCAGTTTTTCGTGCTCCACCTTATATTACTTCACTGCAATCAGTCACATATTGCTACAGTTGGCTAAACGAGAGGTTTTGCAGAATCACGAAAATTACAATTGTGCGAGACTTCTGTTACGAATAAAAACTCTGTACTCCAGGGCGGAGGCAAGTGCTCCTCCAGGCGCCTTCCATCTTTAGTCACCTATGCTACTAATTTTCAGTTTTTCATAAGAACCGTCTACCAAGCACAAATGAACGGTGAACGAGTAAAAATAAACGGTTCCCAAAAAAGAGTGATCACCAGTGAACTAGTTCCCAAGGATGAACGAGTTTGCCCATCTCTATTACCAACCTGTGGACAGCAGGACAAGAGGGGCCCAAGCATGTTACAATGTGCGTGAGGAAGAAATACGGCTTTGTATGTTACCCAGCAGCTGATATTTATTTCACAAACGTGCACTTTTGAAGAGACTGCCTGTATTTTCATTATTATTATTTTTTTATATTTCAGAGTAAAGCTTTTCTTATTTATTAAGGGGTCTATTCTCTTATTCCCGGCTACTCTTGAATGTAACCCAAACACGATGCGGTTATGCAAGACCTTACTATTGAGCAGTTTATATTGACTGCACCATTAAAACAAGTGATTTTGTACTACGAAAAGAACATGTATACTGATGTGACAAAAGTCATGACACACCTCTTAATAACGTGTCGGGCCTCCTTTTTCCCGGCGTAGTGCAGTAGCTCGACGTGTCATCGACTCAACAAGTCGATGGAAGAATTTTGGAGCCACGCTGCCTCTATGGCTACGGAAGTTTTGCCGGTGCAGTATTTTGTGTAGGACATGACATCTCGATTATATCTCACAAATGTTCGGTAGGATCTGGGTGACCAAAACATACGCTCTGATTGTCCAGAATGTTTTGACATGGCGCATTTTTGTCTGTAAATTTTCCTTCGCTATTTGGGAAAATGAAGTCCATGAATTTTTGCAAATCGTCTCCAAGTAGCCAAACATAAGCATTTCCAGCCAATGATCTGTTTAGCTGCAACAGAAGACCAAAAACATTCCACGTAAACACTACTCCCACCATTATGGAATCACTACCAGCTTGCCGAGTGCCTTATTGACAACTTGGGTTGATGGCTTTGTGGGATCTGAGCCGTACACGGATCCTACCATCGGCTTCTACCAACTGAAATCTGGGCTCACCCGACCAGGCCGCGGTTTTCCACTGTCCAACCGATGTGGTCACGAACCCAGACGAGGCACTGCAGACGATGTTGTACTGTTAAAAAAAGGCACTCGCGTCTGATGCCATAGCCCACTGACGCCAAATTTCTCTCCACTGTCCTAACGGATACGTTCGTCGTAGGTCCTGCGTCGATTTCTGCTGTTATTTAAACAGTGTTGTTTTTCTGTTAGCACTGACAACTCTAAGCCAACACCGCTGCTCTCGGTCGTTAAGTGAAGGCCGTGGACCACTGCACTGTCCGTGGCGTTAGTTGATGCAAAATATTTCAAATTATCGACACAATCTTGAAGCTTTGGATCGCGGAATATTGAATTCTTTAACGATTTCCAAACTGGGAAGTCCCATGCATCTAGTCTGAGCTACTATCCGGCATTCAAAGTCCGTTAATTACCGTCGTGCGGCCATAATCACGTCGGAAACCTTCTCACATGAATCTACCTGAGTAGATCCGAATGCACTGCCCTTTTATACTTTGTGTACGCGACACTATCACCATCTGTATATGCGCATATAGTTGTTCCACGACTTTTATCACCTTTATGTAATGCCACTACATCAAGAAATGGAAAGGAGTAAAGTCAAGTAAAAGGAGATCCCTACTGGTTTTCGAATACCAGCTATCCTTAATAGGACTGGAGTATTTTATGAAACAAAGCTGAGCAGTTACATTCGTCACCATTCGTGAGAGTAAACAGTGGCCTCCAGCTGACAAACAAATCTAGGAACACAGCAATTACATTACGGAACTGGAATGCAGAATCGGAATGGTGAGCAGTGCTATGATGAGCGACTAGAATGCTGCATGACATTCGGAGTCTGACTGCAAATTGTCCTCGGGGTTTGAGTAATTTACCGATTTAACGATACGCCAACATCCACAACAACGTTCAGTACAGCTCCGAAGAGGATTTCGAAGTAAATAATGTATGGGCGGGCCACTAACAAGTGAAAATTTATCAAAGCTAATCAGTAAATATAAGTCGTAGTCTTTAAAGCGTTTATTAATCGTTCTGTAAGCAGCTGCAGTATTTATTAGGCGACTAATTTCGAACCTTACAGGTTCATTTTCTGGCCTAGCCTTCTGCGGCTGCGCTGGCTGTGTCTGATCTTAATAATAAACATTGATTGGGAACATATGCTCTATAAATGCTTACAGATGAATGCCACAATCCACACGTACCTTTTACGAAGTCAAAATCAAACTTGGTAGCACGCATATATTGATTATGGCATTAATCTTGCAAACATTCAACAAAATGTTGAAACTGATGAAATCTAAGTCTCCTTTAAGTATATGACGTGCTATAGAATTAATTAAATATTAGATCAAACCCAACACTTTTATACGTACAAAACGCAAAATATCAAAAATGGTTATAAATTTCACGATGAAACGATAAATTGAATAATGATCAGATTTCGTAGCTGCAGAGCGAGGTACAATCTAGGAGCAAGAACGACGAACCAGAAAGGAATTATTCGAATTAGACGGATATCCGTAGATATGATGTACATCTACGTGTAAACAAATGATTACAAGTTTTCAGATAAATTGCATGATTTACTCAAGTGAAAGAGCTGCACAAATTGAGCAATTCAATAATTCGTTGGTGCACCTCTTTCCCATACACTTATTCGGCTTGGCATTGGTTGAGAGAGTTACTGGATGTCCTCCAGAGGGATATATAGTCAAATTCTTTCCAAGTGGAGAGTTAGATCGTCAAAATTCCGAGTTGGTTGGACGGTCCTGCACAATGTTCTCAGTTGCGAGAGACCCGGCGGCCCTTCTGGCCAAGGTATGGTTTGGCAAGAACGAAGACAAGAAGCAGAAACTCTCTCTGTGTACAGACGGGTATTGTCTTGCTGAAATGAAGCCCAGAATGGCTTTCCATGAAAGGTAAAAAAACGGAATTATACTACGAATCTTCCTTAACCGCCCATGACACAGTTGTACCCTTTATGCAGTTCACATTAGGAATCCTGATAGAATTTCGTAAACTAACGGGCTGGCTGAAAGCTGTGTACGTAATGCCGGTGCAAAGAAATCTAGATATGCAGTTTCATGTTGTAATTTCAGAAGCGTAGCGCCACTGTGGTGTAATTTTGCGTATTGCGTGACATCAGTTGTAGTAGGAGACATGGAAGAGTACTTATTCTATATCACTTACAAGGTGCTACAAATGGACTATCTTTTAAAATACACAGGAACTAATGTCAATGAGAATCGAAACGCTTTTCTTTTGATTTTAAAATGTGCAGTAGCTCATGACAAAATCCTTTTTTCCAAAATTACTGCCATGACAGTCACACAGTACTACCATCTGCCTCTCTTTAATCAGATACTACATTATGAGTACATACAGCCACATCACCGAGACTTTTATTTACTGTTGTGTCACTTCACAGACTTTTAAATGGTTTGAGTTTATTGAATCATATTGGCAGCAGCTTGGTACAAATATCAAATTTAAAGACAGATCAATCACAATATAAATACACTCACCTTCAGAAGAAACAGAACACCATCAATTACCAGAGACGTCCATATTCATAGTACATGTATACTAGTATGGTCAGCAAAAATAATTAGCATTTGAACCACATTGTCCCGCGTGTTCAGGATCAACATCGATATCCCGGCGCAACATCGCCTACTGGTAAAAGGTGTTTGCGGCTCTATTTGTCGCTATAAACCGAAGGTAATGGGTCAGTGTGACTTAAAAACACATGCAGGATGCCTCGCAGACACATGCGCGAACGGTACCGTCAAATTAGCGAACTTGAAAGAGGGTGCATTATTGGCATGAGAAATGTGATGCATCCATCCAGGAAATTGCTGCTCGAGTGGTATGAAGTATTTCGGTATTGCAATTGAAGTGTACAGAAATGTTCACGAAAGACCATAGAACACAGCGAGATGGGTCATGCTGTACCACCCAGACCACCCTCGTAAGAAAATCGACACCTGATCTGAATGCCATTGCAGGACAGATCATCGTCCTCCTCAGCTTTGGTGCAACAGTGGACCAGTTTAAAACATACACTAGCAGGGGTGACAGTCCGTCGCCGTTCATTACAGCTTGGGTCACGTGCGCATAGCCTACCTTTGACCAATGGGCAGAAACGTGCTAGACGGCATACATCACTGTATGGTACGACGACACTGGGGACGGGAACGGCATCAGACAGTGTTTTAGGATGAATCCAACTTGTTTGTTTGGAAATGATGGCCGTATTTTGGTTCGCCCCAGACGGGGGGGGGGGGGGGGATGGCATCACAGTGCCTGCCTTCGCACAAGTCATACGCTGCCAACTCAAGGCCTTGTGATGGGGTGGAGGGGGGGGGGGGGTGTCATTGGGTACGAACACAAATCACGGCTGGTGCCTGCCCTTGGAACTGTGAGCAGTGTGACCTATATGAATGACATCCTGCGACCTGTAGCCACTACCAAGACACCATTTTTCAGCTAGACAATGCACGACCCTATGTTTCTCCATGAACACGTGCCTTCTTGGTGTCATTGGATGGCAGCCTTTGCCTCTAGCCCGCCAGGTCACCAGACTTGCCGCCAATGGAAAATGTGTGGGATACGGTAAAACAACGGGTGCAGCGCTGTGAATCAATGACGATGAGGTCACATACTCCGAAGAGCGTAGGGGACGATGCGGGGGACCCGCACCGCCGACTAGGCAAGGTCCTAGCGGAGGCGTCCTCCGACCGTAATGGGTATGAATGATGATGATGATGAACACGACGCAACAACACCCAGTCATCTCGACGTAGGGAAAATCCCTGACCCCGCTAGGAATCGAACCCGAGACGCCGTACTCGGGAAGCAAGAACGCTATCGCAAGACCATGAACTGTGAATCAATGCCAATCAGCAAAGATGAACTTTGGAACCAGGTGAATGCATCATCTATGGCTATACTACAGGACACCATACGCGCCTTATAATCGTCGATGCCTTCACGCATGGAACAACTTCTCAGGCCCATGGCGGACCCTGCGTCTACTAGGCAATAGGACACATTCTGAACCGAGATGACTGTAATGTTAATCATTTCTACAGAAAATACTAATGTTCATGTCTTGTGAAATGAATGTCCTATCTCTAGCCATTCAAGGTGTTCTGTTTTTTACTGAAAATGAGTGCAATTATTTAAGATTATTTCACTGTGTCCTCATACGCACAACACTATCACATGACTTCAACGAGCGATGCATAATAAGAAATAATTTTATGGATTTCCTCTTTGTTCAAGAAATAGCTCAAATGACTCTGAGGACAATGGGACTTAACATCTGAGGTCATCAGTCCCCTAGAACTTAGAACTACTTAAACCTAACCAACCTAAGAACATCACACATATTCATGCCCGAGACAGGATTCGAACCTGCGACAGTAGCAGTCGCGCGGCTCACGACTGAAGCGCCTAGAAGCGCTCGGTCACACCGGCCGGCCCTCGTTATTCGACCAAAGCTATCAGCACTTTAAGTTATATGTAACACATCTGCTCAGCTGACGTTAAAAAGTTGGGTTGGGTTGTTTTTTGGGGGAGGAGACCAAACATCGGTCTCATCGGATTAGGGAAGGAAGTCGGCCGTGCCCTTTCGAAGGAACCATCCCAGCATTTGCCTGCGGCGATTTAGGGAAATCACGGAAAACCTAAATCAGGATGGACGGACGCGGGATTGAAGCGTCGTCCTTCCGAATGCGAGTCCAGAGTGCTAACCACTGCGCCACCTCGCTCGGTCGTTAAGAAGTGTTTTAATTTCAACTACCAGTTACGTTGACTGAGCACCCTAAAGTGACAAGTTGCTAGTAATTTGCGGAGCGCTTTGGTACACATGACAAATTTCAATAGGGCGTGAGTTCATGCCAAGTCTCATGCTGCTGAAACTGTTCTCAAATGTACTTAAGCACTCCGTATTATACTAGCCACCTGTCACTTTACAGTGAAGTCACAAAAATCGTGGGATACCAATTAATATTGTGTCGGACCTCGTCCTGCCCGGCGTAGGGCAGTAAGTCGACGCGGCATGGATTCAACATGTTGTTGTACGCCTCTGGAAAAAATATTGAGCCGTGCTGCCTCTGTAGATGCCCATAATTCCCAAACTGTTGCCGGTGCAGGATTTTGTGCACGAAATAACTTCTCGATTATGTCCCATAAATGTTCGATGTTTTTCATGTCGGGCGATTTGAGTGGCCAAATGTCCAGAATTGTCTTCAAAACAATCGTGAACAACTGTGGCCCAGTGACATGGCCCACTGTCATCCATACAAATTCCACCCCTGTTTGGCTGCAAATGATCTCCAAGTAGCCTACCATAACCATTTCGAGTCAATGAACAGTTCAGATGGACCAGAGGGCCCATTCCATGTAAACACAGTCTGCACAATTATGGACTCACCGCCAACTGGCACTGTGCCGTGTTAACAACTTGGTTCTATTGCTTCGCTGATACTGCTCCACCATCGAAGCCTACGATCAGCTCTGACTCATCTAACTACGTTACGGTGTTCCAGTAGTCTAGAGTCCAACAGATGTGGTGACGAGAGGCACTGCAGGGATGTCGCACTGTTAGCAAAGGCATACGCGTCGGTCGTCTGCTGCCATACCATATTAACAATTCTTGCCGCACTGTCCTAACGGATAAATTCATCTTACGTCCTTCGTTAATTTCTGTGACTGTATTACGCAGTGTTGCTTGTCTATTAGCACTGACAACTCTACGCTAGCGCCGCCACTGTCGGTCGTTAAGTAAAGGCTTGCGGGCACTGCGTTGTACGTGGAGAGAGATAATCCCTGAAGTGTGGTATCTCGACACACTCTTAACACTGTGGATCTCGGGATGCTGAATCCCCTAACGAAATGGGGCAACCCATGCGTCTAGCTCTAACGACTATTCCGCGTTCAAAGTCTGTTAATTTCCGTCGTGCGGCACAATCATGTCGGAAACAGTTTCACGTGAGTCATCAAAGTGTAAATGACAGCTCCGCCAATGCATTTCCCTCTTTTACTTTGTCCACACTGATAAACTGTACTGTACGCTCATTGTTTCAAAATCATAAAATTCTCATCATAAGAAATTTTGACACTTCTTCCTACCTGAAAATAGGATTTAAGGGGAGGGACTATTCCATCGTTTTAAGCATCCGTTTCAGTATAAAAGGTTGTCAATATTCCAATTGTAGGCTCCTAGTTATGTAAAGGTCTGGACTGAGACCCTTATGGTTGTAGGATGGAGCGGCGTGAAGTACGTTGGTGGAGGCCAGTTGGTGGTCTGTGCGCCAATTAAAGAGGATTACCAGGACATGCGAGGGTGGTTTAGTAGGTCTTGTAAAAAAGAAAAAAATGCATGTTTTGCAGACAGTTCATCTTACTTCTCAACATACTCTCCTTTGAGGGATAAGCACTGGTCCAGCGATCCTCCAGCTTTTTTATCCCATCAGAAAGATAGGTTCTGTCAAACCCTGCAAACTACTCGTTGGCTGCAACTATCACTTCCACATTTGACGGAAGTTTTTCCTCAGCAAACCAAAATTTGCCGTTAAGGAACAGTAAGATGCTGTCTGTGGTTAAGTCTGGTGGATGGAGAACCAATTGAAAGCCCAATTTATGCACTTTCGCTATTTTTACCGCTGATTTGTGGGATGGTGATTATCCTGATGAACAGCACTTTTTTGCGTGACAACCTTGGTCTTTTTCAGCCAAAGGAAGTTTCAAACACTCCAACAGTGAAGCATAATAGGGTCCAGTTATAGTTGAATTTTTCCAAGCAATCTATGAAGATTATTCCTTGGGGAACCCAAAAAACAGTGGCCATCACATTAGCAGCTGACAAAATGGTCTTTGTCTTCTCCACTGCACTTCCACCAGCCCTTCTCCATTGTTTGGACTGTTGCTTGACTCTGGTGTGTAACGATTGATCCATGTCTTGTCGATAATCACAAACCGACGCAAAACATCTTGCGGATTAAACATCGCCAGACGTTGTGTTGAATTGTTGTTCCGACTGTGAGCAATCGCCACGCCCAGTTCAAACACAGCTTCTTCATAGCCAATTCTCCGTGCAGGATATTATTCACTCGTTCTGTTGAAATACCTACAGTCTCAGCAATCTCACGAATTTAATTCGGCGGCCCTACATTACCATATTATGGATTTTGTATGGGTGGTTTCCCTTGTGGCGATCTCAATTGGACGGCATTAATCCAAAAGTAAATGGTCTTGACTGACAGTGAAAAGTCCGCTTGAACTTCACCCAATATTGTTTCGATTTTTTACTGCACCCCAATCCTTAAAATAAAAATGTTTAACAACAGCCCGAAACTCTGTCTGTCCATTTGCAGTCGCAGTCGACACACTGACTAATTCAGAAAGCTGTCAACAATGAACTATACGATGTACATTGTTAAAATTCTTTGTATGGTGATCCATGGAATAAGCAAGCTCACCAACTATGAAAGCACAACAATAATGTTCCAGTCTTTCATGAAAATTTACCAGACTCATCAAACCACCCTCGTAGATTTATTTGAAGCATCTTCTCCGAGGCAGCAACGAGAAGTGCTGCGGACACAGCACACAGAGTGAAACGCGTTGCCGCACGAACTCAGCGGTCTGTCACTATTGTCTGTCGCGGGCGCTCACATAGTAATACGATTTAGTGCAGCGTAGCGGACGGCAGGCGTAGTTCGTACCGGGGCGTTGTCCATCAGATTGCCAACCGCTTGTTACTCTCGCGGACATGGAATAGCTGTGGTCGATGACGGTAGAGCAGAGTTACGAGCGACCACTCCTCCAGAGGTAGGCCGTGGGCGCCGGTGTCTGCTCACAGGTGCAAAACAGGCGCAGCAGCCTTTGGCGCGCCTTCCGGCTGCGGCGACAGGTTAATAGTACACCAGACATGAACAGTTAGGTTGTCAGCAAGCCGGAAATAGAAGTGTCCAAGTCTTCGCGTTAGTGGATAAGACGCTGGCAGCTTACAGCGACCAGGTTCAGCAGACAAGGCAGACAGCAATCTCGAAAGTAGAAGTTATCTGGTGAATGGTAAACAGCACGTTACAGGGTCCGCATGAAACCTGTAAGTACATCTACTATGGGCTTGGAGGCCTAAGTATTTATTGCTGTCCGTCTGAGGTGACGACGTTTTGTCTTGACGAGGACAACCACATATGTCTTCTTTTACTGGGGTCGCCAGCTATCTCCGACGCACCTCGATGTCACATTAATGGCTTTCAGTGGTTCAGTTTGACGCTTTTCCGCCCTGTCAACGGGCTGATAGGTTCAAAGTACTTACGGGCATTCAGCCAGGTTGAATTTTCGACAACTGCTGAGCTGGCGCATCTTGAGGCTACCTTCCGCCACAATGGGTATAGTGAAAGACAGATTGAACGGGCGTTGCGATATCAACCAACTGTGCGCCAGGTGACTGATGATAATTCTCAGTTGACTCCTAAATCTATTGCCTTTTTGCCCTACATAGGAAGCACTTCAAACAAGATAGGTCGTATTTTACGGAAATACAATGTGAAATGTGTTTTCCGACCTCCATCTAAGATTAAAGCGCTTTTGGGGTCTGTTAAGGATGATCTTGGTTTACGTAAGGCAGGTGTTTATCGCATTCCTTGTAGCTGTGGCATGGCATACATTGGTCAGACCATCAGGACCGTGGAGGACCGGTGTATTGAAAATAAACGGCATACGCGACTTCAGCAGCCTAGCAAATCTGCTATTGCCGAACATTGTTTGGACACTGGTCACCCCATGTGGTATAATAATACCGAGATATTAGCATGCACGTCCGGCTATTGGGATAGTGTGATTAAGGAGTCTGTTGAAATTAAATTGGCTAGCAACCTTGTGAATAGGGATGGAGGCTTTTGTTTAAACTCGGCCTGGAATCCTGCTCTTTCACTTGTTAAAAAACATAGGGACAGAGTTAACGTTTCCTCAACTACCAGTCCATAGTTTCTTACTATCGATAGCTCTGACTTCGTTCATCTTTGGTGGCTTTTGTTTAGGTTTGTTTTATCTTTTCTGTTATACTCGCAGAACCGAGCTCTCGTGTTTTCTGCACTTCGTCTGGTCGTTGCAGTTAAGCCTAGAAAATGGCGGAGTGTGCATCCGCCGAAATATCGGCAGTTGTCGAAAATTCAACCTGGCTGAATGCCCGTAAGTACTTTGAACATAGTTTACGCCAGGAGAAGCTCGGGCTGATAGGTGTTAATATGGAACATTTAATTGTCCTTTTGGCAGCGTGCTGCGCTCTCAGAATGACGTTATGATACATTCTTTTTACGGATATGTCGCTGACTTAACGGTTCAGACTTCTCATTCGAGCGAGGTGACGCAATAGCTTCCGGGTTGTGCCATATTATTTGCAGCACAGAGTCTCTGCCTGTTTGTCATTCCGATTTGATTTAGTGCTGGCTGGGGAGAAATTAAATTAAAGAAGTGTGATGGCCCATGATGTCTTTCTGCGGCGCAACAGTGGCTACCATGAAGGAGCTTATCGAATAAGAAACGTCGAACCAGTTCATACCACAAGAAATTAAATCGCAACGGCAGGTATAATTAGTTATTTGACCAAGCGAAACCTTTCAACGATGCCCATTAGACACTCCAAAAACTTCCAGTTTTCTTTCAACGAACCACTTGCAGCATTGGCCGAAGGGGCTGTAATCTCAACTGTAGTTTTCTGATTAATTTTCTGCTGCTGTGAGTAAAGTTATGCACAACACGAAGGTTCGTTTGAAAACCACAGTGCCTCTTGTTGGATGTATATCTTAGCCTGCCTCCGATCTTGAACTCACTCAGCCAGCCAATTATGGGGCAAACTACCATTTAATGTGGACTCCGAATCCTGATATAACTTGGCGTTTCTCTCACTAACAAACAAATGAAAGAGGCGAAAGATGCGGTAAGTGACAAAGCAAATTCTAGGGCCGTCTAAATCGTCAAGCTTGGACATTTGGAATTGTAAAGCGATGCTTACCCACTGCTTCTTTTTAGTTTCTGGAAGAGATAGTGATATGGTTTATACAGTACAATGAAATTAACTAGAAATGAGGAAATAAACACAATCTTCTTGTAAGATTGGTTTGTAAATAACTAAAAGATCTTTATTAATCTTCCTAACGAGAAATGTTGGACAATACTTACTGTTTTAAGCGGGTGTGTTTAAATGTCAGTAATGCAATCCTCGAAAATCGTTGAAAAAATTATTTTGTGCCCCAGCCTCCGCTCTATATGCCAGTACAGTATACAGAGGTAGGATACTACATCATTTGTAGATTGATTGGTCTTACGTATGCATTGCACTAAGTGGCCAGCGAGCCATGTGTATGCCTGTCGCGAACAATTTCCAGTCCAGTTGCCACACTATTGATACAGAGGGCAGCCACAAACTGTACGGAAGCTAGTGTCTGTCTCACTGTCCTATAGCACATATACTGAGAACGTGGCGTAAAATCTGTCACAGACTGCAGTACTCTCTCTTTAAATGTTTGCAGTAACATTATCAATGATAAAGCACATGGGACGTGAATTATTTCATTCATAACGTATAAAATATTCTACCAAGAACCGACAGAACACTCAGTTAATACTGTCTGTCCAATCAGGAATTTTTCGTTCATTGATGACCGATTTCGAATACGAACAGCCATCTACAAATAGGTTACGAGTAATAACTGAATCACATTGCGTCAAGCCGCATTGGAGAATCTCTTCTCTTTCCACAACTGCCATTGCTGTTGGTTAAAAGTAAATTCCTGCAACGCACACGTAACTAGCGCAACACAGTTGTTGTTCTTATAAATGGTTCAAAAGGCTCTGAGCACTATGGGACTTAACATCTGAGGCATCAGTCCCCTAGAACTTAGATGTGCTTAAACCTAACTAACCTAAGGACATCACACATATCAATGCCCGAGTCAGGATTCGAACCTGCGACTGTAGCGGTCGCACCGTTCCAGACTGAAGCTTCTATAACCGCTCTGCCACACTGGCCGGCTTTTTACAAATCCGAGAAAAGAAAAGATGATACTTATTGTAATGAACACATCGAGAAGGCTATACGAAATACACAGCTATCACTTCATTTATGTATAGAGAGATGGCAGCACCTGTCATCGGTAATAAGAATATCAGACAAGGGTGTAGAAAGGCGAATCAGGAAAATGTTGGAACCGTGAAAAGCTATGGAAGGTGGAATAGTAGAATATCACAACTAATGAGAAGTTTCTGGACATGAATATAATGCAAGACAGTAGAGTACAGAAAAAGATTTTCAAAGGTTTGTGGTCTAAGAAGTCAATAATAACTTGGATCCATGAAGCAAAAAAATCAATTCATTTTAAGGGTTGGGGTGCAGCATAAATCGAAACAATGATGGGTGAAGTTCAAGCGGACTTTTCAATATCACTCAAGACCATTTACTTTTGGAGAAACAAGTGGCAGAGAAGTGTTTCAGGAAAAAGTATCCAAGGTAGAAGAGTGTAAAAAGTGGTCTAAAGCGGTCAGGAAACAGGAAGAACTATGTTGAACAAATGAAAGAAGACTAACTGAAACCCTCAGCTGCCGACAGGTGTTGTTGATGTACCTCGATGTGGACAGCTTAAAATGTGTGCCCCGACCGGGACTCGAACCATGTAAGCAGGAGATCCCGGGTTCGAGTCCCGGTCGGGGCACACATTTTCAGCTGTCCACGTCGAGGTATATCAACAACACCTGTCGGCAGCTGAGGGTTTCAGTTAGTCATCATTTATTCCAGGGAAAAGCTGCACGGTCTTCAACAGTATTCTGTTCTTTCGAGAACAGTTACTGTCTCCATGTAAATGAAAGAAGAATGAAAGAATAGGAAAGGACAACTAATAATGAATTTGAAATGGCTACGTGGTCTGCATTTGGTTCTTCCGAGAAGACAAATAATAGCTGTGTTACCCAATAAACAACGTCACTTATATTTTCTAGAATAGAACATGATGCATTGTCCTCCTCTCTCCTAAAATCTTCTTGATTATTATTTGCAACACAAGCGGCCCCCCATCCCCCCCTCCCCCACGCCCCACACACATTGTAATATGTTTAATAGTGCAATATTGAACTATATGGTACATAAACAACCTGTTTTACATTTCGCTCAGAAATATTATGAAATACAGCAAGACAAAATAAGATATTGTTCCTGATTTTGAAATGGTTGTAACTTCAGCATTTTTTCTCTGAAAAAAGTTAAAATACGAAACAAAGCTACAATTTGCTTACGACACCTGCAAGGATAGCAGACGTATGTATAGGTACATACTGCTCACAATAGCTATATCGAAAGTAGAAATTATTTTGACCATTAAACAGTTCGGACTAGATATTAAACGATGATGAATTGACGGTTCAGTATATAATTCCATCAAAGCTGAATACACTTTCCAGTATAGAGGGATGTAACTTCGCATTACTGTTATAGTATCACAGAGTCTCACACTCAATGATAAAGTGAGCGCTATAGCATGAGGACGGGAGCATGAGTGATCCTCAAAAGCTAGACGAGAGGCCCTCAATAGTTTATACGGTGTAAATTCGTTGCGGACAAAGAAGGCGAGATGACAGGCATCTTATCCGCATAGCTGTAACGGATCGTGCAGCCATATCTCGATCCCTGAGTCAACAGATGAGGACGTCTACAAGACAACAACCATCTGCACGAACAGTTCGACGACGTTTGCAGAAGCATAGACTATCAGCTCGGAGACCATGGCCGCCGTTACCCTTGACGCTGCATCACAGACAGAAGTGCCTGCGATGGTGTACTCAACGACGAACGTGAGTGCACGAATGGCAAAACGTCATTTTTCGGATGAATCCAGGTTCTGTTTACAGCATCATCATGGTCGCATCCGTTTCTGGCGACATCGCGGTGAACGCACATCGGAAGCGTGTACTCGTCATCGCCATACTGGTGTATCACCCGGCATGGTGGTATGGGGTGCCATTGTTTACACTTCTCGGTCACCTCTTGTTTGCATTGACGGCACTTTGAACAGTGGACGTTACATTTCAGATGTGTTACGACCAGTGGGTCTACCCTCCATTCGATCCCTGCGAAACCCTACGTTTCAGAAGGAAAATGCACAGCCGCATGTTGCAGGTCCTGTACGGGCCTTTCTGGATACAGAAAATGTTCGACTGCTGCCCTGGCCAGCACAGACCTCTCACCAATTGAAAACGTCTGGTCAATGGTGGCCGAGCAACTGGCTCGTCACGATACGCCAGTCGGTACTCTTGATAAACTATGGTATCGTCTTCAAGCTGCATGGACAGCTGTACCTGTGCACGCCATCCGAGCTCCGTTTGACTCAATGCCCAGTCGTATCAAGGCCGTTATTACGGCCAGAGGTGGGTGTTCTGGGTACTGATTTCTCAGGATCTATGCACCCAAATTGCGTGAAAATGTAATCACATGTCGCTTCTACTATATTATATTTCTCCAGTGAATACTCCGGCGCCTGTGGGGTGCATACCGACTGAGCATTTCATTTTTTATGGCGGTAAGGTACTGGGTTCTGATCGGGAGAGGTGATATTATAAGTTTCTCGTTTCAAACAAATAATAGGTACAACTATCTATTTATGTGCAATACTTACTCCAGTAGTGCCGTTGTCATTCGATTTGAGTAGCATATAACTGCTGGAAACTATTGGCATTACATCAATATTGTATTCATTGGACCACTGGATGAGGCATTTTTAATAATCGAAAGGTCTAAGTCTGTAACCAAAAACACAAGGGGATTTTTTTTCTTTTTTTTGTCATCAGTCTACTGACTGGTTTGATGCGGCCCGCCACTAATTCCTTTCCTGTGCTAACCTCTTCATCTTATAGTAGCACTTGCAACCTACGTCATCAATTATTTGCTTGACGTATTCCAATCTCTGTCTTCCTCTACAGTTTTTGCCCTCTACAGCTCCCTCTAGTACCATGGAAGTCATTCCCTCATATCTTAGCAGATGTCCTATCATCCTGTCCCTTCTCCTTGTCAGTGTTTTCCACATATTCCTTTCCTCCCCGATTCTACGTAGAGCCTCCTCATTCATTACCTTATCAGTCGACTTAATTTTCTACATTCGTCTATAGCACCACATCTCAAATGCTTCGATTCTCTTCTGTTCCGTTTTTCCCACAGTCCATGCTTTACTACCATACAATGCTTTACTCCAGACGTACATCCTCAGGAATTTCTTCCTCAAATTTAGGCCGGTATTTGATATTAGTAGACTTCTCTTAGCCAGAAATGCCTTTTTTGCCATAGCAAGTCTGCTTTTGATGTTTTCCTTGCTCCGTCCGTCATTGGTTATTTTACTCCCTAGGTAGCAGAATTCCTTAACTTCATTGACTTCATGACCATCAATCCTGATGTTAAGTTTCTCGCTGTTCTCATTTCTACTACTTCTCATTACCTTCGTCTTTCTCCGATTTACTCTCAAACCATACTGTGCACTCATTAGACTGTTCATTATTATTCCCTCTTGGTTGTTGTACATATTGTATATGACCCGTCTCTCCCTATAGCTTACCCCTACTTTTTTCAGTATCTCGAACAGCTTGCACCATTTTATATTGTCGAACGCTTTTTCCAGGTCGACAAATCCTATGAACATGTCTTGATTTTTCTTTAGCCTTGCTTCCATTATTAGCCGTAACGTCAGAATTGCCTCTCTCGTGCCTTTACTTTTCCGAAAGCCAAACTGATCGTCACCTAGCGCATTCTCAATTTTCTTTTCCATTCTTCTGTATATTATTCTTGTAAGCAGCTTCGATGCATGAGCTATTAAGCTGATTGTGCGATAATTCTCGCACTTGTCAGCTCTTGCCGTCTTCGGAATTGTGTGGATGATGCTTTCCCGAAAGTCAGATGGTATGTCGCAAGACTCATATATTCTACACACCAACGTGAATAGTCGTCTTGTTGCCACTTCCCCTAACGATTTTAGAAATTCTGATGGAATGTTATCTATCCCTTCTGCCTTATTTGACCGTATGTCCTCCAAAGCTCTTTTAAATTCCGATTCTAATACTGGATACCCTATCACCTCTAAATCTACTCCTGTTTCTTCTTCTATCACATCAGACAAATCTTCACACTCATAGAGGCTTTCAATGTATTCTTTCCACCTATTTGCTCTCTCCTCTGCATTTAACAGTGGAATTCCCGTTGCACTCTTAATGTTACCACCGTTGCTTTTAATGACACCAAAGATTATTTTGACTTTCCTGTATGCTGAGTCTGTCCTTCCGACAATCACATCTTTTTTGATGTCTTCACATTTTACCTGCAGCCATTTCGTCTTAGCTTCCCTAGACTTCCTATTTATTTCATTCCTCAGTGACTTGTATTTCTGTATTCATGATTTTCCCGGAACATGTTTGTACTTCCTCCTTTCATCAATCAACTGAAGTATTTCTTCTGTTACCCATGGTTTCTTAGCAGCTCCCTTCTTTGTACCTATGTTTTCCTTCCCAACTTCTGTGATGGCCCTTTTTAGAGATGTCCATACCTCTTCAACTGTACTGCCTACTGCGCTATTCTTTATTGCTGTATCTATAGCCTTAGAGAACTTCAAACGTATCTCGTCATTCCTTAGAATTTCCGTATCCCACTTCTTTGCGTATTGATTCTTCCTGACTAATGTCTTGAACTTCAGCCTACTCTTCATCACTACTATATTGTGATCTGAGTCTATATCTGCTCCTGGGTACGCCTTACAATCCAGTATCTGATTTCGGAATCTCTGTCTGACCATGATGTAATCTAATTGAAATCTTCCCGTATCTCCCTGCCTTTTCCAAGTATACCTCCTCCTCTTGTGATTCTTGAACAGAGTATTCGCTATTACTAGCTGAAACTTGTTATAGAACTCAATTAGTCTTTCTCCTCTTTCATTCCTTGTCCCAAGCCCATACTCTCCTGTAACCTTTTCTTCTACTCCTTCCCCTACAACTGCATTCCAGTCGCCCATGACTATTAGATTTTCGTCCCCCCTTTACATACTGCATTACCCTTTCAATATCCTCATACACTTTCTCTATCTGTTCATCTTCAGCTTGTGACGTCGGCATGTGTACCTGAACCATCGTTGTCGGTGTTGGTCTACTGTCGATTCTGATTAGAACAACCCGGTCACTGAACTGTTCACAGTAACACGCCCTCTGCCCTACCTTCCTATTCATAACGAATCCTACACCTGTTATACCATTTTCTGCTGCTGTTGATATTACCCGATACTCATCTGACCATAAATCCTTGTCTTCCTTCCACTTCACTTCACTGACGCCTACTATATCTAGATTGAGCCTTTGCATTTCTCTTTTCAGATTTTCTAGTTTCCCTACCACGTTCAAGCTTCTGACATTCCACGTCCCGACTCCTAGAACGTTATCCTTTCGTTGATTATTCAATCTTTTTCTCATGGTAACCTCCCCCTTGGCAGTCCCCTCCCGGAGATCCGAATGGGGGACTATTCCGGAATCTTTTGCCAATGGAGAGATCATCATGACACCTCTTCAACTACAGGCCACATGTCCTATCGATACACGTTACGTGTCTTTAATGCAGTGGTTTCCATTGCCTTCTGCATCCTCATGTCGTTGATCATTGCTGATTCTTCCACCTTTAGGGTCAATTTCCCACCCCTAGGACAAGAGTGCCCTGAACCTCTATCCGCTCCTCCGCCCTCTTTGACAAGGCCGTTGGCAGAATCAGGCTGACTTCTTAAGCCGGAAGTCTTCGGCCGGCAATGCTGATTACTTGTCAAAATTTAGGCAGTGGCGGGGATCGAACCCAGGACCGAGGACGTTTTGATTACGAATCAAAGACGCTACCCCCCTTTTTTTTAAATTCCATTTTGTTCGTTTTCGTTCGTTGCATCTGGTCGGGGCGGACGTCGTAAGACACCTCTTTTAAGTTCGGTTTTGATCTCTTAACTCATTTTTTTTTATTACAGAAGGCAGTTAACCCTCTGACCGAACACGCTGAGCTACCATGCCGGCACCCCTGGACTACGGGGGATTTAGAGCGGCTAAATGTTCTCTTTGTTTAAGGGGAGGTTTACTACCTTTGTCCCGAAAGAAGCATGTCCTGTGGTATTTTTTTTCTCTGGAAGTTTTTTGACAGGAAATGTGGAAGAGCAAAGGCGGAAGTGCCGTCGGAACGAAACAAAATTTCGATGTAATCCTCCATGCGCGGTATGTCACAGGTCAGCCGGCTCGTCTGAAATCGAAACTGAGTCGACGTTAGCGAATTATATAAGAGACTTCAGCAGTTGTACCTCGCTTAAATTATTTGGACCATAAGAAACAAAATGGCGGCCATTTGAAGAAAAACTGGGTTTTTTGATCGATTTTTCGACTTCGTCTTCCAAGTAAAAATATTTATAGCTGATCGATCGGAATAACATTTGTACAACTCCTAGAAAATTTAGTTAGCTTCGTCGGAAACGAAGAATCATGCGAATCGGATCAGTATATTTGAAGTTACCATAGCACGCGATAAAAAAAAGTCATTTCGAGAAAAACGCGTTTGAAGTTTTGACTACACATAAATGCAATATTATGCAACTTACGTTCAATCTGTTATTCCGGGTCCATAAACTAATTCTTCCTCTTCCTCAAACAGGGCGTTCTGCTCGATCTGGGCCATCCTGCGCTGCTCCAGAGCCGCTCGTACGGCCGGTGACAAGCGGTTTTCGGCCGCTTGAATCCGGTGGTCGTCGGAATGCTTGGCGAACTCAGTCAAATGGTTCAAATGGCTCTGAGCACTATGGGACTCAACTGCTGTGGTCATTAGTCCCCTAGAACTTAGAACTACTTAAACCTAACTAACCTAAGGACATCACACACATCCATGCCCGAGGCAGGATTCGAACCTGCGACCGTAGCAGTCGCACGGTTCCGGACTGCGCGCGCGAACTCAGTCGAATAGAATCCCAGGTTGACGTACATCGTTGTCACGGTCTTCAGAATTGCTGAATACCCTTCGTTGAAGCTGCTCTCTGCCAGAAAAGTCGCTATCTCCATAGTCTTCGCACCAGAATGCAAATGCTTGGGGGTCAACTTCCAAACAGACGCGTTCCAACATTCATTTGAATTTTGTGTGTTTCCTCTCAATCACCGGAACAATAACTCGTCCTCCGAAAGAAAAATAAAGTGGTGCATGAAAAAGGCTTCGCACCAGAATGCAAATGCTTGGGGGTCAACTTCCAAACAGACGCGTTCAAACTTTCATTTGAATTTTGTGTGTTTCCTCTCAATCACCGGTACAATAACTCGTCCTCCGAAAGAAAAATAAAGTGGTGCATGAAAAAGGCCAACTCCAGGCAGGTGGAATTTTTTTTTTTTTGGTCAACATTTCCGTTCCGTGTTCGGAAAAACCGCTACAGGGGTGGATGCTAATCACTTTTTTTAACCAAAAATTCAATTAAAAAAAAATTTTTTTTGAACCAGTGATAGTAAACCTGCCCTGAAAGATGGAAGGGCACTTTTTTTCTGGGACTCCGTAAGTAAGGAAAAATCGTATTTTAATGTGGAAAAGTGCGAAGTATAACTGTCCAGCACCATTATCGTTGTAGAACGAGGCTTTAATGTATTGTGTATCGCAGCAATGGCTTAAGTGTGAACTTCATCGTGAGGTACTAGAGTAAAGCTGTCTGGATGAAAAGGTCCAGGCAGATCGAAGATAATCAATATGAAACTACGACACACTCATTTTTCTTTGGAGCACTTACGCAAACGAGTGAAAAAGCAAAGCTGCTCTTCTTATTACCGTAATCACTCTCTCGGTGGCTATGTAGCCCCGCGTGCAGAGACGATTTTTATGGACGGGGCGAGTGGGGGGGATGAACAGCCACAGCAGCGGGACAAAACGCGTGTCACGGCGGCCAGCGGGCCGGGCATATGGGGATAAGCCACGCGGAGCAGACGGCCGGTTCACCTGCTGCGACAACCACGTGACGGACTGCCCTTTCTCATCGAGCCGACGGGGATCGATCTGGTCCTCTGTCTCGTCCGAAGCATAGCGTGAGGACTCTGCTGGAGGGCCAACGGAGAATCGCTGTCATTCACAATGCCGCTCCGACTGCCCCTCGCCACACGCTGATCCATTCGCGAATGGTGCGCGGGAGGAACGGTTGTCCGTTAGTTCTTACAGACCCTCCGATTTCTGTGACTGAACTGTAATTGCCATCTCAACATACAGGGTGTTACAAAAAGGTACGGCCAAGCTTTCAGGTAACATTCCTCATACACAAATAAAGAAAAGATGTTATGTGGACATGTGTTCGGAAACGCTTAATTTCCATGTTAGAGCTCATTTTAGTTTCGTCAGTATGTACTCCTACGTGATCAAATTGTAAATTTTCACAATCAACATGTGTGGGCTGAGGAGAATCCGCACGAAATTGTGCAATCACGTCATCAACACAGAATTTCTGTGAACGTTTGGGCAGGCATTGCTGGTGATGTCTTGATTGGGCCCCATGTTCTTCCACCTACACTCAATGGAGCACGTTATTATGATTTCATAGGGATACTCTACCTGTGCTGCTAGAACATGTGCCTTTACAAGTACGACACAACATGTAGTTCATGCACGATGAAGCACCTGCACATTTCAGTCGAAGTGTTCGTACGCTTCTCAACAACAGATTCCATGACCGATGGATTGGTAGAGGCGGACCAATTCCATGGCCTCCACGCTATACTTACCTCAACACTCTTGACTTTCATTTATGGGAGCATTTGAAACCTCATGTCTACGCAACCCCGGTACCGAATGTAGAGACTCTTCGTGCTCGTATTGTGGACGGCTGTGATACAATACTCCATTCTCCAGGGCTGCATCAGCGCATCATCGATTCCATACGACGGAGGGTGGATGCATGTATCCTCGCTAACGGAGAACATTTTGAACATTTCCTGTAACAAAGTGTTTGAAGTCACGCTGCTACGTTCTGTTGCTGTATATTTCCATTCCTTGATTAACGTCATTTGAAGAGAAGTAATAAAATGAGCTCTAACATGGAAAGTAAGCGTTTCCGGATGCATGTCCACATAACATATTTTCTTTCTTTATGTGCGAGGAATGTTTCCTGAAAGTTTGGCCGTACCTTTTTGTAACACCCTGTATAGTGCATATCATATCAAGACTGAAAACTGGCACGGGTGAAAATATATCATAAGAGAAGTAAAAACTTGCCAGTTAACATGCGTCCACAAACGAGCCGTCTGCTGGATAGTTGCAGGTATCTGCTTACCAAACTTCCTGGCAGATTAAAATTGCGTGCCGGATCGAGACTCGAACTTGGGATCTTTGCCTTTCGCGGACCAATGCTCTGCCCTCTGAGCTACCCAAGCAGATGGTAGAGCACTGCCAGGAAGTTTCATATCAGCGCACACTCCGCTGCAGAGTGAAAATCTCATCCTGGATCTGGTTACCAGTCGCCTCTGATTTCAGTATAGAATGTTGCCCGAGACAGTACAAATGAATTTGAAGTGTATGATTTTTAATGATCTGCTTATAATATTACTTATCTCTGAACCCAATCGCTGTTCACGAGTCATCACTTTAGTAACGCTGTCATTGAATGTTCAGTTAGGGCGTAACCCATCCACACTGTTCGACGATTACTGGCACGTGTACTTAATGTTCTAAAATTTTCAGACAATTCATCTGTTCATAAGAATTTTCCACCAGCAGAATTGACATAAGTGTACTACTGATAGTTATTGTACCAACGAAACAATTTACGCTACTAACGATCGAAACCAGATGCGTGACAACGTTAATTCATTCTGAGTAGCTAATGAGAATGCTATTAATTTTGAACCGAAATTTAGCAAAACTGTGATTGTTTGATGAAATTGTGCGATCGCCAGCTTGTGTTTAAGTTAAATTGCTGTTGAGTTAAAATACGACTTCATGTAATAAATACTGGAATTTATGAAGGCAGTATCGATCAGTGCGAGCGCTAGAGTTTAGCTCAAAATGTAAGACATTATACACTGAATCGCCAAAGAAACTGTTACAGACATGCGTATTCAAATACAGATATATGTAAGCAATCGGAACACGCCACTGCGGTCGGCAACGCCTCTATAAGACAACGCAGTTTTTAGATACTTTACTACTGCTAAAATCGCCGGTTATCAAGATTTACGCGAGTTTGAACGTCGTGTTACAGTCGGCGCACGAATGATGGGACACAGCGTCTCCGAGGTAGCGATGAAGTGGGGATTTTCCCGTATGACAATTTCACGAGTGTCTCGTGAATATCAGGAACCCAGTAAAACATCAAATCTCCGAAACCGCTGCGGTCAGAAAAAGATCCTGCAAGAACGGTACCAACGACGAATGAAGAGAATCTTTCAAAGTGACAGAAGTGCAATCCTTCCGCAAATTGCTGCAGATTTCAACGCTGGGCCATCAACAAATGTCAGCGTGCGAACCAGTCAACAAGACATCATCCATATGGGCTTTCGGAGCTTAAGGACCACTCGTGAACCCTTGATGACTGGACGCCTTGCCAGGGCCCGTCAACACCGACAATGGACTGTTGATGACTAAAGGCATATTGCCCGGTCGGATGGCTCTTGTTTCAAATTGTGTCGAGCGGATGCACGTATAGGGACGTGTGGAGACAATCTCATGAATCTATGGCCTCTGCATGTCAACAGAGGACTGTTCAAGTTGGTGAAGCCTCTGTAATGGTTTGGGGCGTGTGCAGTTGAAGTGATACTGGACCCCTGATACGTCTAGATACGATTCTGACAAGTGACACGTACGTAAGCATCCTATCCAATCACCTGCATCCATTCATGTCCATTGTGCATTCCGACGGACGTGGGCATTTGCTGCAGGACAGTGCGACACCCCACACCGCCAGATTTTCCACAGAGTGGCTCCAGGAACACTCTTCTGAGTTTAAACACTTCCATTGCCCACCAAACTCCCCAGACATGGACATTATTGAGCATATCTGAGATGCCTTGCAACGTGCTGTTCACAAGAGATCCTCATCCCCTCGTATCTTACGTATTTATGGATAACCCTGCGCGATTCATGGTGTCAATTCCCTGCAGCACTACTACAGACATTAGTCGACTCCATGACCCGTCGTGTTACGGCACTTCATACATCATGACGTAGTATACATAGGGAAGTGAGTGATAGATAGATACTAAGCAAGTTGTTTGACGATTAGAACTGTGCTCAGCAGACGATGTCCCAGCCCATTTACTTCACACGAGGCGTTTTTATAGTTCGAAAACTAACAGGACCGAGTCGCGAATTTGCCATTATGAATCACGGAGTAAGATACAGTGGCTGGAATGACAGATTACAACGTTTCCGATTAAGATTCAGGCGTACGTAGAGGAAGTCATGGTAACGAATATTCGAGAAGTCAGGCGACATATTCTTAAGTATTTCTGAGAGAGGTATCATTAGTACTTACTGCAATATATTGTTGATAAAGCAGTTGTAGAATTTTACCTCGCCATTCGGTCAAAACTTGGGATACTTTTCTTAAAAGAAGTACTGCTGCTCCATGCAACATACGCCTTAGTGCAGGTGCTCATAGTAACGACACATTATACGATCGAAAATTTGAAATTTTGAAACATATATCTTCCGAATTGACGCCATTAGATTTTCATTAACGTGAATTATACAAAGAACATTTATAGGGGTACAAATCTGCAGCCGGCATCTCGTGGTCGTGCGGTGGCGTTCTCGCTTCCCGCGCCCGGGTTCCCGGGTTCGATTCCCGGCGGGGTCAGGGATTTTCTCTGCCTCGTGATGGCTGGGTATTGTGTGTTGTCCTTAGGTTCGTTAGGTTTAAGTAGTTCTAAGTTCTAGGGGACTGAGGACCATAGATGTTAAGTCCCATAGTGCTCAGAGCCATTTGAACCACCATGGACCTTGCCGTTGGTGGGGAGGCTTGCGTGCCTCAGCGATACAGATGGCCGTACCGTAGGTGCAACCACAACGGAGGGGTATCTGTTGAGAGGCCAGACAAACATGTGGTTCCTGAAGAGGGGCAGCAGCCTTTTCAGTAGTTGCAGGGGCAACAGTCTGGATGATTGACTGATCTGGCCTGCCAACATTTACCAAAACGGCCTTGCTGTGCTGGTACTGCGAACGGCTGAAAGCAACGGGAAACTACAGCCGTAATTTTTCCCGAGGACATGCAGCTTTACTGTATGATTAAATGATGATGGCATCCTCTTGGGTAAAATATTCCGGAGGTAAAATAGTCCCCCATTCGGATCTCCGGGCGGGGACTACTCAGGAGGATGTCGTTATCAGGAGAAAGAAAACTGGCGTTCTACGGATCGGAGCGTGGAATGTCAGATCCCTTAATCGGGCAGGTAGGTTAGAAAATTTAAAAAGGGAAATGGATAGGTTAAAGTTAGATATAGTGGGAATTAGTGAAGTTCGGTGGCAGGAGGAACAAGACTTCTGGTCAGGTGACTACAGGGTTATAAACACAAAATCAAATAGGGGTAATGCAGGAGTAGGTTTAATAACGAATAGGAAAATAGGAATGCGGGTAAGCTACTACAAACAGCATAGTGAACGCATTATTGTGGCCAAGATAGATACGAAGCCCACACCTACTACAGTAGTAGAAGTTTATATGCCAACTAGCTCTGCAGATGATGAAGAAATTGAAGAAATGTACGATGAAATAAAAGAAATTATTCAGATAGTGAAGGGAGACGAAAATTTAATAGTAATGGGTGACTGGAATTCGAGTGTAGGAAAAGGGAGAGAAGGAAACATAGTAGGTGAATATGGATTGGGGCTAAGAAATGAAAGAGGAAGCCGCCTAGTAGAATTTTGCACAGAGCACAACTTAATCATAGCTAACACTTGGTTTAAGAATCATGAAAGAAGGCTGTATACATGGAAGAACCCTGGAGATACTAAAAGGTATCAGATAGATTATATAATGGTAAGACAGAGATTTAGGAACCAGGTTTTAAGTTGTAAGACATTTCCAGGGGCAGATGTGGACTCTGACCACAATCTATTGGTTATGACCTGTAGATTAAAACTGAAGAAACTGCAAAAATGTGAGAAATTAAGGAGATGGGACCTGGATAAACTGAAAGAACCAGAGGTTGTACAGAGTTTCAGAGAGAGCATAAGGGAACAATTGACAGGAATAGGGGAAAGAAATACAGTAGAAGAAGAATGGGTAGCTCTGAGGGATGTAGTAGTGAAGGCAGCAGAGGATAAAGTAGGTACAAAGACGAGGGCTGCTAGAAATCCTTGGGTAACAGAAGAAATATTGAATTTAATTGATGAAAGGAGAAAATATAAAAATGCAGTAAATGAAGCAGGCAAAAAGGAATACAAACGTCTCAAAAATGAGATCGACAGGAAGTGCAAAATGGCTAAACAGGGATGGCTAGAGGACAAATGTAAGGATGTAGAAGCTTATCTCACTAGGGGTAAGATAGTACTGCCTACAGGAAAATTAAAGAGACCTTTGGAGAGAAGAGAACCACGTGTATGAATATTAAGAGCTCAGATGGCAGCCCAGTTCTAAGCAAAAAAGGGAAGGCAGAAAGGTGGAAGGAGTATATAGAAGGTTTATACAAGGGCGATGTACTTCAGGACAATATTATGGAAATAGAAGAGGATGTAGATGAAGACGAAATGGGAGATACGATACTGCGTGAAGAGTTTGACAGAGCACTGAAAGACCTGAGTCGAAACAAGGCCCCCGGAGTAGACAACATTCCATTAGAACTACTGACGGTCTTGGGAGAGCCAGTCATGACAAAACTCTACCAGCTGGTGAGCAAGATGTATGAGACAGGCGAAATACCCTCAGACTTCAAGAAGAATATAATAATTCCAATCCCAAAGAAAGCAGGTGCTGACAGATGTGAAAATTACCGAACTATCAGTTTAATAAGCCACGGCTGCAAAATACTAACGCGAATTCTTTACAGACGAATGGAAAAACTGGTAGATGCAGACCTCGGGGAGGATCAGTTTGGATTCCGTCGAAATGTTGGAACATGTGAGGCAATACTGACCTTATGACTTATCTTAGAAGAAAGATTAAGAAAAGGCAAACCTACGTTTCTAGCATTTGTAGACTTAGAGAAAGCTTTTGACAATGTTGACTGGAATACTCTTTTTCAAATTCTAAAGGTGGCAGGGGTAAAATACAGGGAGCGAAAGGCTATTTATAATTTGTACAGAAACCAGATGGCAGTAATAAGAGTCGAGGGGCATGAAAGGGAAGCAGTGGTTGGGAAAGGAGTGAGACAGGGTTGTAGCCTCTCCCCGATGTTATTCAATCTGTATATTGAGCAAGCAGTAAAGGAAACAAAAGAAAAATTTGGAGTAGGTATTAAAATTCATGGAGACGAAGTAAAAACTTTGAGGTTCGCCGATGACATTGTAATTCTGTCAGAGATGGCAAAGGACTTGGAAGAGCAGTTGAACGGAATGGACAGTGTCTTGAAAGGAGGATATAAGATGAACATTAACAAAAGCAAAACGAGGATAATGGAATGTAGTCAAATTAAATCGGGTGATGCTGAGGGAATTAGATTAGGAAATGAGACACTTAAAGTAGTAAAGGAGTTTTGCTATTTAGGAAGTAAAATAACTGATGATGGTCGAAGTAGAGAGGATATAAAATGTAGACTGGCAATGGCAAGGAAAGCGTTTCTGAAGAAGAGAAATTTGTTAACATCGAATATAGATTTATGTATCAGGAAGTCGTTTCTGAAAGTATTTTTATGGAGTGTAGCCATGTATGGAAGTGAAACATGGACGATTACTAGTTTGGACAAGAAGAGAATAGAAGCTTTCGAAATATGGTGCTACAGAAGAATACTGAAGATAAGGTGGATAGATCACGTAACTAATGAGGAGGTATTGAATAGGATTGGGGAGAAGAGAAGTTTGTGGCACAACTTGACTAGAAGAAGGGATCGGTTAGTAGGACATGTTTTGAGGCATCAAGTGATCACAAATTTAGCATTGGAAGGCAGCGTGGAGGGTAAAAATCGTAGAGGGAGACCGAGAGATGAGTACACTAAGCAGATTCAGAAGGATGTAGGTTGCAGTAGGTACTGGGAGATGAAGCAGCTTGCACAGGATAGAGTAGCATGGAGAGCTGCATCAAACCAGTCTCAGGACTGAAGACAACAACAACAGATTTTCATTAACGTGAATTATACAAAGAACATTTATAGGGGTACAAATCTGCAGCCGGCATCTCGTGGTCGTGCTGTGGCGTTCTCGCTCCCCGCGCCCGGGTTCGATTCCCGGCGGGGTCTGGGATTTTCTCTGCCTCGTGATGGCTGGGTATTGTGTGTTGTCCTTAGGTTCGTTAGGTTTAAGTAGTTCTAAGTTCTAGGGGACTGATGACCATAGATGTTAAGTCCCATAGTGCTCAGAGCCATTTGAACCATTTGAACAAATCTGCAGGTAAGTAGATAGAGCAGAGGGTTCAAAGATAGTTATTTCAGCCCCTAAAGTTCGTTTGCTTGCTTTGGAAAAGTTGGTCGCGAAATTTCTTCGTAAAATACACCCCCGGAATGAAATTAGTTCACCAATGTTAAAAAATATATCGGCTCAACCACTTGTTTATAGTGTAAAACACTAAGACTGACGCGTTTCGGAAGTCAAGCTTCCATCATCAGAATAATAAATAGTATGAGAACCTGTTAAAACTCGCTAAAATGGAACATGCACCGGGCATAATAAAATTGATAATAAAATTAAGACATTTTAACATTGACATTCACAACCACGACCTCTCATTCAATATGGATAAAATCAAAGGTTAGTTCACCACTTGAGAGATTTCCAATTCACGCAATATTTACTGTTGCAGTAGTGGATATGGAGTACATGAAAAGATTACATTTACATATCAGTAACACAAGCTATTCTGAGCTACCAGGTATCGAGCCATGCTGAAACACACACATTAGTACGTTTTGTAGCCTCCACGACCGGTAATGCAGGCGCTCACTCTGTCATCCAGTCGATCGTACAGACGGCGAATATTGTCCAGGGCAAAGTTGTGCCAAACCTACTCGACCTGGTCCCATAGTCCTCTAGGAGTTGTTGGTTCACGAGTCGCACGAGTCACTTCTCCCATCATATCTTACGCGTGCTCTAATGGAGCCAAGTCCGAAGATCGTGCTGGCCAAGGATGATGCTGTACGTCTTGCAGAGCACGTTGTCTCACGGGCAGCGTGCGGGCGAGCATATATGCTATTGGAACAAGGTATTACCTTCCTGTTGCAAGAACGACAAAAGAACAGGTCTAACAACATTCTGCACATATCGAGCGCTGGTCAGCGTCTCCTCCAGAAACAGCAAATGTGAACGAGAGTTGATGTGGTGCCAGTGTATCTAAAACGAATGCTCTCTACAACACGGCGCTCACCAGGTCTATGTTGTGTAAGTAGGCTGTTTAGATTTTCTTATTGGTAATGCCACATAGCGCTCTGTATGAAAAATCACTGGCTGTGCTGTGCGCAGTCTGTGGCTAGTTTGCATTGTTGTCTGCCATTGTAGTGTCGGGCAGTGGCAGCTGGATGCTAACAGCGCGTAGCGTTGCGCAGTTGGAGGTGAGCCGCCAAAAGTGGTGGACGTGGGGAGAGAGATGGCGGAGTTTTGAAATTTGTCAGACTGGATGTCATGAACTGATATATATATTATGACTATTAAGGTAAATACATTGTTTGTTCTGTATTAAAATCTTTCATTTGCTAACTATGCCTATCAGTAGTCAGTGCCTTCAGTAGTTTGAATCTTTTATTTAGCTGGCAGTAGTGGCGCTCGCTGTATTGCAGTAGTTCGAGTAACGAAGATTTTTGTGAAGTAAGTGATTTGTGAAACATATAGGTTAATGTTAGTCAGGACCATTCTTTCGTAGGGATTTTTGGAAGTCAGATTGCGTTGCGCTAAAAATATTGTGTGTCAGTTTAAGCAGAGTCTTGTATAATTTTTCTAAGGGGACGTTTCATATGGTGGTGGGTTATGGACTTGCTATATTATCTGCAAGACTCTTCAATGGTGATTGTGCGCCTTCACAGTCAAACAGATGGCTGCTGGCTATTTCTTCAAGGACTGCAGTGGGTCTGCACCTCTGGTGGCCCACCAATAGTAATCTCTACCAGGACTACAGTGGGTCTACTCTGTGATGACCTACCTACCGATAGTCTTCAACGTCGACTGACTCTGCTGTGGCCCATTACCTGTCTGCATGTCAAGAGTCAGCACTGTCTTTCCGTTGGAAGGACAACACTACTTCTTCAAGACTGCATGGAAATCCACTACTTCCGTGTGCATTTTCTTTTACTACTCAGACTTTGAGAAAAACACTGCAATTTTACTTTGATGAATGATCAGGACTGTCTTTATGGACTGTGAGAAAATTTTAGCTTCTGACCAAAATTGTATCAATAAGTGTGTGCATTTGATATCTTTGTTATAGTAATTATGAAAAATTTTATCAAATCGTTACTGGCCACTGCCCAAAACAATTTGTAAAAAATTTTTGTGGGCAGCATGGGGGCTATGTAAGTAGGCTGTTTAGGTTTCCTTATTGGTAATGCCACATAGCGCTCTGTATGAAAAATCACTGGCTGTGCTGTGCGCAGTCTGTGGCTAGTTTGCATTGTTGTCTGCCATTGTAGTGTCGGGCAGTGGCAGCTGGATGCTAACAGCGCGTAGCGTTGCGCAGTTGGAGGTGAGCCGCCAAAAGTGGTGGACGTGGGGAGAGAGATGGCGGAGTTTTGAAATTTGTAAGACTGGATGTCATGAACTGATATATATATTATGACTATAAAGGTAAATATATTGTTTGTTCCCTGTTAAAATCTTTCATTTGTTAACTGTGCCTATCAGTAGTTAGTGCCTTCAGTAGTTTGAATCTTTTATTTAGCTGGCAGTAGTGGCGCTCGCTGTATTGCAGTAGCTTGAGTAACGAAGATTTTTGTGAGGTAAGTGATTTGTGAAACGTATAGGTTAATGTTAGTCAGGACCATTCTTTTGTAGGGATTATTGAAAGTCAGATTGCGTTGCGCTAAAAATATTGTGTGTCAGTTTAAGCACAGTCTTGTATAATTTTTCTAAGGGGACGTTACAGTCGTACGCTCAAACGATCATCACTTGCGAGGGAAGAATCTGCTGCTTTCATCAATGAAGATCACGGGGCGCCATTCAATCTTTCCAGCTTCGTCTGACTACACCAATCGAACTGTGCACGTCGACGCCGTAGCGTGAGTGGAAGACGGGCAAGAGGTGCGCGTGCCCGTAATTCCACTGATGAAATCTGGTTCGCAACAATTGGTGTTGACAGATCTGGGCTCACAAGGCCTCTAATCTGTGCTGTGGTAGCTGTACGATCTGCCCTGCTGCCCTTACAGTACGACGAAAATTGGAAATTTGTGGTAAGGACTACGGGACCGAACTGCTCAGGTCATCGGTGCCTAGGCTTACGAAATAGTTAATCTAACCTAACCTAACTTACGCTAATGACGACACACGCACCCATGCCCGAGGGAGGACTCGAACCTCCGATGGGGGGAGCCGCGCGAACCGTGAGAAGACGCCCTAGATCGCGCGGCTACCCCGCGCGGCCAGGATGACGTTCCCTACGTGCTGCTGTGCTGTGTGGACGTCCAGAACCTCGTCGTGGGGCGTGAGAATGTTTACGTCACCACCGACAACAGCATCACTGCACAATGACGCAGCACGTCCAACTTGTGTGTACCGCCACTCGGTAGCCACAATTTGATCCCTTTCGAACTCTCTCACTTTGTTGAAGGAAGCACGACTGCATCTCTGTGGCATGACTGCCTGCTTGCTTCACACGTTTGCAGAACACTGAGACTTCTGGCTGTGAACACTGCCTATTAAAGGTTAGGCACAGATGCCACTACGCTATCCGTTCGCGGAGGACGTTGAAACCATTATCATTACATCTATTATTCCCCAGGTAGCATATGTCGTCATCGGATCAAAATCGACGTCGTCTTTTCAGGTGTACTATTTTTGCAACAGTGTATGAATAATAAAACTTCACTGATTTACTATCTTGCGTTGCTTGACATTTCTTGAAGTCTGTGCTCTCGGAATTTTAGCACAAAGCGTCTTTGAGGAGCACTGAAAATCCTCGGATAAGGCCTAATATTAGAATTGGCGGAACATCTCCGTCAAGCTGCCGCTGTGAAAGAGTACGTCTCTTCTCTGAATGGTTCAAATGGCTCTGAGCACTATGGGACTTAACTTCTGAGGTGATCAGTCCCCTAGAACTTAGAACTACTTAAACCTAACTAACCTAAGGACGTCACACACATCCATGCCCGAGACAGGATTCGAACCTGCGACCGTAGCGGTCGCGCGGTTCCAGACTGTAGCTCCTAGAACCGCTTGACGACCAAGGCCGACTCTTCTCTGAATCGTCCATCTCTCTCTCTCTCTCTCTCTCTATCTCTGTCTCTCTCTCTCCTCTTTCCCTTTCTTAACCGCATCTTGTCGATCGATCTAACGAGTATTGTGTAAGATCTACATCTACACGACTTCCACAGTTCACACTTAAGTGCTTGGCACAGGATTCACCGAACGAAATCCAGGCTATTTCCCAGCCGTTCCCTCTTCAGTACCACGTGGGTAAAAAAAAAAAGGTTCAAATGGCTCTGAGCACTATGGGACTCAACTGCTGTGGTCATCAGTCCCCTAGAACTTAGAACTACTTAAGCCTAACTATTTTCTTATTTTATTACGACAGTCATTTCTCGCTGTTTATGTGAGAGACAAAAAAATTATCTTGGCATCAGAAGAAATTTCGTAAAACGTTGTAGGTGCACCGAAAAACGCCGTTAATTTAACGTTTTTCACCTTTACTCCCGTATCCTATACGTGACACCCTTTCAGCTACTTTGTGGGTTCTTCCAATAAATTTCACTATGGCAGCTGTCTTTCCTTCGTTTTGGTAGTTGTTCCACGTAAATCATTCCATGGTTTTTTGTGCTGTTTCCAATTATTGAGATTCAATGGCATAGTCAGATAATAGAAGATCTGTCAGCGTATTTATGTGCAATGCAATACATTTGTTTCTCTTGATGTATAGCACCCAGTATCAGTACCACACGTCGATTCTGCGCAGGCCTTTCTACGTTTCCCTATAATTTTCCTGACGTTGCAATTTCGTCCTATTCAACGGAGTCGTTTCTGATCAACCTCGTGGAACTCTCGATTTTTGCTCTGTATTTCGTTTTCAGACTTCGGTCCAGTGCGTTCAGCTTCGAATATTTGTGTTACACTGTAGCTATTATAATTGAGCGAACTTATTCTGAGAGGACCACAGGATAAAATGAACAGCAACAGTATTTATTTGTAAACTCACAGTGAAAAACAACGCGATGTGGGCACACTAACAGTGACGACAAGAGAGAAGTATTCGCATGGCTGAAAACAGTAACCAACCGAAACGACGCTCGCGTTATTCAATGTGAATTTCTTTCAGCAAATTTTTTCCCTGAATACTGATCAGTGTAATTGGAATATGTTTCACCGGCTATTGGGAAACCAGAATGCTTGTACGTAATCCTACACTAGGAAGTAGTTGTTCCAGGTCTTATTATTGCTAATATAAAGGCAATTTCTACAATGGACACTTGAATTTTTTAAATAATGTGTCCCAACGCTTAAAATTACAAAGACTTCATTGTTGCAGTTTATCAAGCTGTATCAAATAAATCCCCACGTTTCCCCAGAATCAGCACAGCACGCTTACAATAACGTCGCCTTCAGAAATGTATTACGTCTTCTTGACCACTTGTGATGTACTGACAGAATACCTTAATAATTTTCGAAACGACGAGATTCCATTTGGAATTTTTTATTCTTTCTCTACACCAAGTAACAAGCAACCAAGAGGAGCTTAACATTTCTGATATTTATATGAACATTCTCTGTGAGGAAGTGTATGAGAACTGTCACTGTCAACAAATGAAAGACGGTGTCTGATCACTTCCACACAGTCATATATTTCAACCGTTCTCTTAATTGGCGACGCTACTGACACTGTTTCCAAACACTTGTATTTAGCACTTGGAATGCTTCCTTTCTATCACTCATGATGACCACTTTGATAACAAAACAAATCTCGCCGAAAGATCACTATCACAAAATTCATGGCTGAATCTTCAACAAAATTTTAAAAGACACACGACGGGTAGACGGTGTAGGATGTTGCTACTGATATTCTGCTACCATGTAAAACACTGATGCAGTCGTATTGGCTTAATCACATAAGCGATTTTTTAACATTTTATTGTTACTGTTAGAATTATTTCAAATAAGGCAACTATATCAGTCGCCGGCCGCGGTGGTCTAGCGGTTTTAGGCAAGCAGTCCGGAACCGCGCGACTGCTACGGTCGCAAGTTCGAATCCTGCCTGAGGCATGGGTGTGTGTGATGTCCTTAGGTTAGTTAGGTTTAAGTAGTTTTACGTTCTAGGGGACTGATGACCACAGATGTTAAGTCCCATAGTGCTCAGAGCCATTTGAACGATTTTTTTTTGCAGCTATATCAGTCAATCATTTGTATGGCCTTGATCGATATCTGTGAAGGTTAAACTTCTTATGTAATAGTCGTCTTCAACGACGAAAGTTTTGCCGCTGTTGCAGTAATATTCTTCAGAGGCATTCATGCTTTCATAACCAACGTACAAGTAAAGAGATAAGAAGTGTTTATAAGGGCTAATCATCTACTGTAATAGTTCAAATGGCTCTAAGCACTATGGGACTTAACATCTCAGGTCATCAGTCCCCTAGACTCAGAACTAATTAAACCTAACTAACCTAGGGACATCACAAACATCCATGCCCGAGGCGGGATTCGAACTTGCGACCGTAGCTGCAGCGCGGTTCCGTACTGAAGCGCCTAGAACGCTCCGCCACAGCGGCCAGCACCATCCACTGAAAACACGTACAATATTTAGATGCCATGATAACTCTTAAAAAGTTTACTGTTGCTCTAGGAATACATCTCACGATCCTGTCGTAACTGAAGCGTCATTTCTGTGTATTAATGCTTTATGGAATTGGATTAACTCTTTATCAGAGTCACAACTACACCAAGTTGTAACGTGGCCATGTTTCACATAGCTGTTTTTCCTGTCATGCGACTATGTACTCCTAACAGTTAATGAAGATACGCATTTGGCATATAACAATTTTCAGTATTACTGAAGCTTTATCGTTGTGACTGAAAAACATTTCCCCCATTTTTCTAGAAATTTTCCAGTAAGTTGAGGGTTACAGCTGTGCAAAACGGGAAAATACATTTCTGCAAAATTTATTAGCGTTACGTAACGTTGTTGGTGATAGAATAATAGCTTCGTGCTGTTAGAGAGAGGCATCTTATTTTGCCACAAAGAAAAGTAAAAGCAATCCGAGCCACCCCGTTTTTCAGCTGAGAACTACGCAACACCACTGCCGTAGAAGTCCCGAAGCTTATAAGACCTTTTCATACAAGGTAGACAGTACATTTTTACAATTGAAACTTCTTAAGGTTTTCAATTTATTTTTGCTTGTAACTACATTAACTGAACGAACGGAATAATGTAGTCATTGACGACACTGACTCATGTTCGTTGTGGTAGGGATAACGGATCGAAAACAGGTGGCTATTAAATTTTGACCAGATAAGAAGAGCAGTTGTGAGTGGCAGGTAGTTTCTAGATTTTAATGCCCTTTTCGCGTGATTTCTTTCTCGAGAGTAAATAAGGAAGAAAAAGAATATCAGAACGGCTCACCGTTGAATTAAATTTCTCTACAGTCGCGCTGGGGTAATTTTAGTCATATTTAGACGTTCTCTCTTGATTCATCTGTTGATTCGTCATCATACAAAAGTATCGTCATTCTAACTCTGAAAATAAAAAATGACGGCAGCTATTAAGGGGGCTAATGATTATTTTTGGGGAAAGGATGACGAGTTCTTTTGCCCGTGACAAGTTAAAGTGTTCAAACGAGAGAGATGTTGGGACATGTGAGAAACGTTTTATTCTGTGATATTATTAATAAGTTATGTACTGCGACTGCGACAGTAACAAAATTGATTCTACTTTATAAAAAGTTAGAAATATGTACCGTTTCATCCGGCATGATGGTAAAGAGTATGGTCGCTCGCCGACTAAGTTATATCTAAGGATACTCAAGAATGGGGTTGCAAGCTCCTATCTTCTTTCGTGATATATTGTGGAGCGGTTTTGGGAAAACAATGCAAAAACATAAGGAAACAATCGCTACAGGACCGATCAAACGACTTTCTAAATGCGGCACTTAGGTATATAAACGCAGATTTGCTTCGTTTCACGGGGGGCGTTTTCTGAGGTACTAACAGACACGCCGGCGTTGTTAAAACGTGTGGTCAGATGGGTTTATAATATGCACTAGCGTGTGAGGTTCAGCCGTATTTGAGTAGAACCTTCTCTGGTCGCGATCTTGAAGCGACACCATCATGTTATCTCCTTCACGACACGCCACTCTTGTGTGGATCTTGTCCTCACATGGAACAAGCCCGGTACGAAAACTGGATCGTGCGTTTTTCTTTTAACTTTACATCAAGAACTTAGCTTTGTAAATGACGTCGTTGTCCAGCTTTTAATTATGATTTGCTGAGGATGCCCTTCTGCTATGCAACCGGTCATGTTTATATTCGGGTCAAAAATTTATGTTTTTTTAATTTATATTACGAACTTCTCTTTCTATTTCACACTATCATCGGTGTCCTATTGTAAAAACAGCCTTAATGTTAGCTTGGTAATGTTGTAACTATCACTGGCTGTATGGTGGTCGCCTTTCAGTGTTTTTAATTTAACACTGAGGACCTAGGTTTGTACACCGAACTCTTTTTATTGTTCTCTGACGGAAATTGCAGCTACGTTAATATGACACTTTTGTAGCTACTGTATTGTGTTCGCCTTTCAGTTCTTTATTTTACATTAAGAACCTATGTCTGTACATCGAACTCTTTTTATTGTTTTCTTTAAGAAATTGCAATTATGTTAACATGACACTTTTGTAACTGCTCTTAACTGTATGGTCTTTGCTGCCCAAAGCCATAAATAGATAAATAGTTAAAAAAAACACGTCAGTGTTTACCGCAGAGGCACTGGCCAACACGTCAGTTCACCGCTAAGTTAAGTTTACCTCCAGATTTCAGCACTTCAGCACTAAGGACAGAAAAAAAGTTCATTTTATGAACGTAAAACAGAACGTAGTCGAAGGACGGACGTGAACTTTTACTGGATTCCATCTCTTCAACGTCTCCAGAGAAATCAGTACTTGGACTTCGTCGCAAACGGTGCTTCATACTACAGGTACACTACTGGCCATTAAAATAGCTACACCAAGACGAAATGCAGATGATAACGGATATCCACTGGACAAATATATTATACTAGAACTGACATGTGATTACATTTTCACGCAATTTGGGTGCATAGATCCTGAGAAATCAGTACCCAGAACAACCGCTTCTGGCCGTAATAACGGCCTTGACACGCCTGGGCATTGAGTCAAACAGAGCTTGGATGGCGTGTACAGGTACAACTGTCCATGCTGCTTCAACACGATACCACAGTTCATCAATAGTAGTGACTGGCATATTGTGACGAGGCAGTTGCTCGGCCACATTTAACTAGACATTTTCAATTGGTAACAGATCTGGAGAATGTGCTGGCCAGGGCAGCAGTCGAACATTTTCTGTATCCAGAAGGGCCCGTACAGGACCTGCAATATGCGGTCGTGCATTATCCTGCTGAAATGTAGATTTCGCGGGGATCGAATGAAGGGCAGAGCCATGGGTCGTAACACATCTGAAATGTAATGTCCACTGTTCAAAGTGCCGTCAATGCGAACAAGAGGTGACCGAGACGTGTAACCAATGGCACCCCGTACCATCACGCCGCATGATACGTCAGTATGGCGATGACGAATACACGCTTCCAATGTGCGTTCACAGCGATGTCACCAAACACGGATGCGACCATCATGATACTATAAACAGAACCTGGATTCATCCGAAAAAATAACATTTTGCCATTCGTGCACCCAGGTTCGTCGCTGAGTACATCATCGCAGGCGCTCCTGTCTGTGATGCAGCGTCAAGGGTAACCGCAGCCATGGTCTCCGAGCTGATAGTCCCTGCTGCTGTAAACGTCGTCGAACTGTTCGCGCAGATGGTTGTTGTCTTGCAAACGTCTCTATCTGTTGACTCAGGGATAGAGACGTGGCTGCTCGATCCGTTACAGCCATGCGGATAAGATGCCTGTCATCTCGACTGCTAGTGATACGAGGTAGTGGGGATCCAGCACGGCGTTCCGCATTACCCTCCTGAACCCATCGATTCCATATTCTGCTAACAGTCATTGCATCTCGACCAGCGCGAGCAGCAATGTCGCGATACAATAAACCGCAATCTAGATAGGCTACAATCTGACCTTGATCAAAGTCGGAAACGTGATGGTACGTATTTCTCCTCCTTACACGAGGCATCACAACAACGTTTCACCAGGCAACACCGATCAACTTCTGTTTGTGTACGAGCAATCGGTTGGAAACTTTCCTCAAGTCAGCACGTTTCAGGTATCGCCACCGGCGCCAACCTTGTGTGAATGATCTGAAAAGCTAATCATTTGCATATCACAGCATCTTCTTCCTGTCGGTTAAATTTCGTGCCTGTAGCACATCATCTTGGTGGTGTAGCAATTTTAAAGGCCAGTAATGTAGGTACCTCTTCACGAATTCAATGCATCCGACCACATTACTGAACATAAGTCCTCGGAAATTAAGGCACGAAAGGCATTACCAGAGTGATGGCAGAAAGGTCGACAGTACTGTACTGTACAACATGCTCCCTCAAGAAGATCGTTGTTTACAGGCTGTACATGAGATAACCGTACATAATGAGGACGTGTTTCCAACCCGAAAATTTCCTCGGTCGCCACCACACGATCAATGCTAGAGATCCTCCAATTTGTTTGTGAAATCTAAAATAATAAAGCAATTAATTGAATTTTCTTCATTTACAAGCAGTACGGCGATCAGCAAGTAAAAGAAAAAGAAGGTAAATGTACACTTACAGAGTCCACGGCATTTCTGTTGCGTGATGCTGTTGGTAGCGTCCGCGAGATGAAGGATGGGAAGTGGACACAATGAATCATGAGCCAGATGTTGCTATCCATTCACATCACACGTTCATAATTTTCTGAGGTTCGTAATTGAAGTTAGTTGGTATTTTGTTTCACTCTCAGCAAATTCGGCTGAGGTATTAATCCTATCCTAACCACCTCGGAAATCGCGATACGTTAGGAAAAAAAACTATCAAATATTTCTGACAACCAATATTATAAATACGATTTCTGCTCGTTTCAATAGCACTAGTTAAGTTATGCTATTAGGTACCAACCTAACCACAACTTCGTAAACTGCGATATACTTCGTATTACGGAAAATCAGCCAAATTTTTATGATAGTCAAGACGATAAATTTCATTACTGCTCGTTTCACCGACACCAAATGTGCTGTCAGCTGCCAACTTAACCACATTCTCGAAAATTGCGGTGTATTCGGTAAAAAACAGCCAAACAAGCACGATTATAAATTTCATCTGTGTTATTAGATCCCAACCTAAGCACAATATCGTAAATTGAAACCTATTCGGAACAAAACGATTAGACTGAGCGTTTCTCATTGGCTACCGCAATCAGCCGGTTGGCTTTGAACTACGGCAGCGGAATGGCACCAGCAACACTCAGTAAAAGAGCTGCCGACACTCTTAAGTCCACTTTAGCCGTACAGGCGACTAAGCAAATCGATACATCGATTTATCACAAATAGTACTGCTATCTCCCTGTTAATAAATGCTAAAACTTACAAAATCGTCAAGAACCTTTTAGGAGACTGGAACATACGCAAACAAATATAAGACGCTTACTAGGCGCTGTACATGTATTATTTTGTCGTAATCGTCAGGTGTATCGATAATGTCTTACGGTGCTGGCTGAGTGGTACGTGCACAAAATGCAAATAAGATGAAATTAAGATTAAAATTCTGAACTAGGTAATAAGCATAATTTTTTGTTCACAATCACGCATTTTAAATAACCACCGACGTAGTACAATATAAAAAAGAGTTCACATCAAAGAAAACGCCTTGGAACATCTACTAATCAGAGACATCATGACCATGTTGGAATATAGCAATCCGGCTTCTAACAGCTGTTTTAAGCTTCCGTCTCGCAGTCTCACGCCTCGATGCTTTCTATTTCAGACAGTGAGAAGCATTAAAACCTGGACTCATGAATACCATATCAACGACAGTATTGAATATTGCAGTTCACTTCTCGACGAACCTCTTCACAAGTCACACAAAACAGATTTCCTCACGAATGAACCATCATGGTGTTAGGATTACATCATTCCTAATTGTGATTCGTTGTGCCTATATTGGTCATGTCATAGGCAATCCATTTAAATCTGGCATGATGAATTCCATATCATTCCCATATAGTACCACGTGATTATAAATAACTCTGAACGTGAATCTAGCTAAAAAGTTTTCTACATTGTGTAAAATGAATTTTGTGACGAGAAGATGGTCTATAACTTTCTGTGGATGTGAATTGAAAGTATAGTTATAATCTCTAGCATATCGTCAGTGATAAGAACAATTACGAAATTTATGAACACCAAATTCATATTAACGTATTAAATTAGTGTTAACAACAGGGTTATGGTTGCACGGCGCGTATTAAAGTAAAGAGTTAACCTTCTAAAATTATTTTTGGAACGGTGAAGTCGACAGTGCCACCACAGCAGAGTTATTAAACACGATATTCTGAAGCTCCTTCACCAAAGAAGACGAAGTAAATATTCCTGAATTCCTATGAAGTACAACTGCGAAGATGAGAAGATAGAAATAGATATCCTCGGTGTTGCAAAGCAGCTTAAATCACTTAATAAAGGCAAGGCTTCCGATCCAGATTGTATACCAGTCATGTTCATGTTTCTCTCAGATTATGCTGATACAATAGCTCCATATTTAGCATTTATATACAACCGCTCGCTCACAGAAAGATCCGTACCTAAAGACCGTAAAAGTGCTCAGGTCACAACAATACCCAATAAGGGAAGTAGGATTAATCAGTTGAATTACAGGCCTACATCACTATCGTTGATTTGCATTAGGGTTTTGGAACATATACTGTATTCGAACATTATGAAGTACCTCGAAGGAAACGATTTATTGACACGTAGTCTGCACGGATTCAGAAAATATCGTTCTTGCGAAACATAACTAGCTATTTATATTCGGTTTTGGAACATATACTGTATTCGAACATTGTGAAGTACCTCGAAGGAAACGATTTATTGACACGTAGTCAGCACGGATTCAGAAAATATCGTTCTTGCGAAACACAACTAGCTCTTTATATTCATGAAGTAATGAGTGCTATCAACATGGGATGTCAAATTGATTCCATAATTTTAAAATTTGCGGAATGCTTTTGACACCGTTCCTCACAAGCGTCTTCTAACCAAACTTCGTGCATATGGAATATCGCCTCAGTTGTGAGAATGGATTCATGGTTTCCTGTCAGAAAGGTGACAGTTCGTAGTAATAGACAGAAAGTCATCGAGTAAAACTTCCCCAAGGAAGTGTTATAGGCCCTCTATTGTTCCTGATCAATATTAACGACATAGGAGACAATCTCAGAAACCGTCTTAGATTTGTTTGCAGATGATACTGTCATTTACCGTCTTGTAAAGTCATCAGATGACCAAACTAATGGCAAAATGATTTAGATAAGATATCAGTATGGTGCGAAAAGTGGCAATTGACCCTGAATATAGAAAAGTGTGAAGTTATTCACATGAGTACTAAAATATATCCGCTAAATTTCGATTACGCGATAAGTCACACAAATCTGAAGGCTGTAAATTTAACTAAATACTTAGGGATTACAATTCCATTGCACGTACTAAATTGGAAAGATCACATAGATAATGTTGTGAGTAGAGCCAACCAAAGACTGCCATTCATTGGCACAACACTTAGAAGCTGCAACAGGTCTACTAAAGAGACTGCTTACACCAAGCTTGTCCACCCTATTCTGGAGTATTGCTGTGCGATGTGGAATCCGCATCAGGTGGGACTGATGGATAACATCGAAAAAGTACAAAGAAGGGCAGCTCATTTTATATTATAGCGAAGTAGGGGAGATAGTGCCACAGACATGATACGTGAATTGGAGTGGCAATCATTAAAACAAAGTCGTTTTTCGTTGCGGGCGGGATCTCCTCATGAAATTTCAATCACCAGATTTCTCCTCCGATTGCGAAAACATTCTGTTGGCACCCGCCTACATAGGGAGAAATAATCATCATAATAAAATTAGAGAAATCAGGGCTCGCATAGAAAAATTTAAGTGCACGTTTTTCCCGCGCGCCGTTAGAGAGTGGAACGGTAGAGAGACAGCTTCAAGGTGGTTCATTGAACCCTCTGCCAGGCACATTATTGTGAATCGCAGAGTGACCACTTAGATGTAGGGTTTTGATTCACGGTGCCATACTTATACGTGTAAGTGTGAAATAAATCTCGAACCATTCCTAAATCAGACTTGCACACTGATATCACAGTTCATTCACTTCTTATAGATTTTAAGTAACGATCTGAATTTTGTTATTTAGTCTTTACAATACGCTAGTCTAAGGTTATATCCTGTTTTATGACACTTTCTGTCGCTATAGGGAAGACTTCGTTATCACCCTATGCTCCCCCCCTTATCTCTGCTCCATCAACGCTTGGAAGTTACCATGCTTTCATTTACTATGTTCGACTGAACCAAGTGCTATATAAAATTGCCTGATAGAACTCTCAAGCATCCTCATATTGCGGGAAAGCAGCTCGCACTTCTTGTAGGCATACATTGTTTAAAAAATTTTGTTTTCTCTACGCCGGAAATATTAGCTTTAATAGAAGAGTAAATGTCAGCACAGATAACACATCGCTATTAAAAGCTTAGCAAAAGTGTTCATTTTGTTATGATTTGCGAAATGCCTGTGACTTGCTTGTTCGTACTGGCAAGAGGGTGATACTAACTAAGAAATTAACGTCTGATGATTGTTTCTTTCCACTGTTCAGATGTTTATACGTTGCAAAGATCGCTCATTTCAGAAATATGGCAATCTTATTTCCCCATCTTTCTGACTAAGAAAGGCATAAGAGTGACGTGTTCAGACTGCCGAGGGAACGAAACGCGTGCGATGCTGCGAGCATCGTCGTATATGTATATGTCGAATACGTAAATATAATTTGAGCTAAATTAATTAATGTTAATAACAATAAGATTCATAACAAATGACAAAACGTAGTTATTTTAGCGCTAATCCTGTCAGCAACTAACTTAATCTGATATGACACAGCGAGAGAGATACATCAGCTAGTTATTAGCTGCACGAAATTTTTAACTGTTTACATTGAAAACAACTTCTTTCCCAGAGTCGTTCATGTTACTACCGCTGTAACAGCGAAAATTCCTCTCACATTGCCAGCAATAAGATCACCTAAATATCCATCTCTCGTATTTAAATTATGGTTTTTATCTATAGGTTGCAGCTGCCGAAATAATTTAAAAATAATAAAGTGGATATCACGACGCTGACATTTGTCGCTTACTCTACAGCTCATTATTATTTTTTAGGATAATATTTCTCCCTACAGCTCGGGATACCGCGAAATGAACGTTCGACGTTCGATCACCTCATTTTAGATCTAACAGTAAAGGGCGGTGTTAATGAACGACTTATTCTTGATTTTAGAATGATTCTTCCACATAATAATTTTTACCAGAAGTACATTTTATGTGAAAAGGGGTCAGTAAACAGAAAACTCACACATTCATCTCTGTAGGATTCTCGCTGTCCATTCAGTGAATAATCTTTACAGTTTTCGGGCTGACTTAATGTAGAATACTTTTGTAGTGCTTTGCTGTGATTAACGGTAGCATTCTTAAAGAGAAGTCAAGAACCATTGACACAATAGAGAATTATTCTAGTCGATATGGAGTTGATTGCATCATATGAAATGGTGGTTAGCAGACACCACTTTCAGTACCTCAGAAACAAATCTGCGAGACTGGTCATAGGAAAACAGTACAGTGACAAAAATGTTCCTGGAATGTTCCCATTTGCACATTTTCTCCGTGGAACTTTTGTTGCGTGGTAGAATGCTGTATAAACATCACTGACACCAGTCTGTTACACGAAGATCCTCATACAGGGGAAGAAATGGAATTCTACATCTATATCTTTTCTGACACTATCACCCTTAAGTGGAACACGAGAAGGTGTCGAAAGCTTTGTGAATCGCCTTGAGGGTAATAAAATATGTGTGTTCCATCTTTGTTCTTCTAAATACATATTTTCTTTGTCCGAATTAGGTGATTCCCATTCTATGTTTGACGCTATTAACAGATCTGTCATATAGAGATTCTCCTTCGTGCTACAATTCTCTCGCTTTTGAACACAACGTCAAATATTAGCTGTTCTGTGGTTCTTCGGAGGAGGATATGTTTTATCATTCAGTAAACTTTCGACATCATTACAGGTTAACCTATCATTTCGACAATCTACTGCGAAATCTGTCCAGCGTTTTCCAAATAGGGAGAGGCTGAAACGGATTAATAAAATCCATTTCATAGTGTTCAGTGCGATTGGCACTTTAGTATGCTGGCAGTGTCTGATACTCCTGCTATTTTACTCTGCTCGCAGCAACACGTTACATCCATAAAATAGAAGAGCAACTATGCTAATTTATTTCTGCTCGTACAGCCCATTTTGGCTCCCACATTGCTCTTTGTGGATACGTAAATGTGAGAATCGAAGTATTTTGAAGTTCGCCCGTGCGTGTTGAGAGTTTTCGTAGAGTGTTGGAATCGTAGTGCCAGTTTAACGTGCAGTGTTGAAACCAGAGAGGTGGGTCTGTGACAAAGGGCTGGAAGTCCGCTTTAGGTGGACAATTGGTAACGGGAACCTCCCTGCTCCCGGCACGCCGGGTGGATGCTCTCTTACAAAAGAATCGTAACCATTCTTCCGTTGAGGCTGGTAAGTTGTAGACGATGTCTTAAAGCGGTCCTGTGGTATCATGGACAAAGGTACTTGGTTAACACAGTTTAAATTGAAATCCTGTTAATTCTTTTCATTTCTTTGCAGAGCACAGATAAGTGTTATGTTAGCCTCTATTATTCCCAATTGTCATGTGTAAACTCACATGCAGGATGCATTTTGTGTGATTCGCTTTGTGTCATAAGGGAAGGCGTGAAACTTGTGTTCTCGTCGGTATAGCGTTAAAGTATCGCGAGGGACTTTATTTGCGGTATTTGTTATTGGCATGCTGAGTTCTAAGGGGTTTATTATACCAGACTTTGAAGGATTTTTCTTTGTGACTGATTGGCTGAATTCTGACCCTCAATCGATCACATAGCCCTTACTCAGAGATTATTGATCAATGGGATTGCATAATCTATAGAGCTGAAAGCCGTAAGTGAAATGAACTTGACCATCAGCAGTGTCCAATACAAGCAGCGCCTGGGTCGTGGATACGCCTTGCCAGGCTAGACTTTTACGCCTGCTCACTCAGTGTCTGAGACTCAGTAAGCTGCTGTTTCTGGATCTCTGCATGTGTCAGTGTACAAATAAATTGAATGTTCTCCACTCTCGTTTCCCACGCTGCATTCCCGTCCTTGAACAATGGGCCGTGCTTCATGCTGTTGGTTGCTGCATCCTTAGTATATCGTAATGAAGAGATTTTAAGGGGTCATAGCAGAATACTATTTTATGAATACGACAGCATATTGTGAGGTAATATCTCGCGATCATTTTCATGACTATGTGATGACTCATGATTGCAGAATGAATTTACCTCGTGCTTAATAAATGTCCTGATAATTTAATGCACCCCCTGAAATTCATAACCTCTCTTCGCAAATCCTTACCATATGAGGTCCCAAATTGCAGGTGTGAAGTTTGCTCTTAGAAATATTTCGAGTTAAAGAAAGGGTACCGTTTTGTAATGTAATTTGATAAAGATTAATAAACGCACTGCTCATGACGTCATCTTCCCTCTCGCCTACTTGTCTTTCCAGTGACCAGAAAGTCAGCCTCCTAATTAGCAGCTGCCCACAACGAATGTTGTTTACCGGACTAATTCCGTTGTTAAACGTAAGTTAACAGATGGACAGGCAGTGCTTGTAAAAACGACGCAAATGAGTGAAATCTGATTAACCTAAAACATCGACGAGAAGAAGTATTTACATACCTCTCTTTCAAGACAGATGTCGACTCGGCAGTAATTCTTCCGAATGTTGATAGATGAGGCATTCAATCTCAAGGCTCTATTTCAAGCTAAAGTAAATGAATGTTGTTATTTGATTCCAGTCTCGAATCACAGTGTTTATTTGTAATCAGGTTATTAATTTCGATTGGCGATGGCCATCTTCAGACCTGTAAAAATATACTCACACAGAGATAACCTACTTTACAAACGCACTCCTAACTATAAGAATGTAAAGCAGAAAAGTCTACAGATAACTGCTACAACATATCCATACCTTAGTAGAAACGTGTTGCATTACGCATATCGCGTCGATATATGTGATGGTAGAGTCAAATCATTATCCACTTGGTCTTCGTCAAATAAATAAAATGATGGTGTGTAAAGAACACCACTGAAGCGCACATACTGTGCCTGAAGAGAGACTCAGTTACACTGCCTTGGAACGGCAAAAAACGTGCCTCCATCCAAGGGCGCTAGATATCGCCGCTGCCCGTCAGTTTACATGATTTCAAGGAAGTACATTCCTTATACTCAAGTTTGTAAAAACTCAGTTCACATTTTATAAAAGGCAATTTAGAAAATTAAAAGGAAATGCTTGCGCTTACGCGTGATGTAGTAATTTTATATAAGCTTTACTACTACAAACACCCATGTTAGAAGTTAACATCAACTCTTTAGCGATCGAAACAATTTAATTACAGAAGGAATTATTGCACACTATTGGAAACATTGCTATATATGGGCAACGCGCTGACGCATCACGCACTCCAGACAGCAGCTCGCAATAAACCACAGGCATAATTTTATATGGAATAAAAATGTCACTGGACGTCATCCATACAGCAACCATAACATCCATATGCGAAAATAGGTGTTATAAAAATGTACAGTCTGAAAAGATATTGCAACAGATATGCCGGATCAGGAATCCCAAGCTACTGTATAATATGTTCATGACGTTTCAAATGTTTGTCTCATAAATAAAAGTTTTTTTTTTTATTGTGTAAAGAGACTATCTAATCTTCTAATATAAGTGTTTTTTTAACAAAGCATATTTTCGCATTAAAATTTGTTATACGACGTGTAAGCACAAGCATTTTCGATTTATTTGCTACATTTCTTCTATGAAACGTGAAGTAAGTTTTTATATAGGTGAGTATAAGGAATGTACTTCTTTGAAAGCATGTAAACTGACTTGCAGCGGCGACACTAGGAGGTTTGGATGGAAGCACGTTTCTTACCGCCGCACAGCAGTGTGACTGAGTCTCCCTTCACGAGAAAAATGTGCACTTCTTCAGTGATGCTCTTTACATACCATAGTTTCATTTCTCTGACGAAGACCAAATGAATAATGATTTTGACTGCACCATCACACATAATGGCGTGATTTGTGTAATATAACACTTTTCTACTCAGGTAAGAGTATCTTCAACAGTTGTCAGAAGTGTTTTCTGCTCTACGTTTGCACAGTTAGGACTACGTTTGTACATTACGCTACCCCTGTGTGCTTATATTTTTCCAGGGTCTGAAGATGGTCATTTCCGACCGAAAATAATAACCTGATTACAAATAAACGCTGTGAAATAAGACTGGAATTACAAAGAGGCGCACATTTTCCTGGGTCACTGAAAACTTCTTAGTGACTACGTCACAAATTGTAAAATACCCTTTTCCCTTGGACTGTCCACAATTGCACACTTTCGGCGTTGTGTCTACCACGAAGGTATTTTTTTGTCGTAATAATTAATAATAATTTCATGTGGCTCAATGGCCGTGTGCAGCTCTTTCGACTGGGCCTCTCTTCGGCTGCTACTGTTATCCCACCGGGGAAAGAGAGCCTACTCATCACATCGCTGAGAGGTGAAAACTAGGTTAGTGAAAACTAGGTTACAGGCTGACAAAATTTCTGTCGTCTGCCTGGGATTCGAAACCGCGACCTTTCGGCTTCCCGGCATGCGCTTTACCACTGTACCATAATTTGTGTTGTAATCTAAATGTTCGCCTACTCGTATATTGTAGAAAGAAACATGTTAGCAACATGGTTTCAAGTTTTTCCTCAGCAACCTGACTGTAACCCAAATATGTCTGTTTCATGGGTTAAACATTACTTGATAATAGCTACAACACCGACAGTATGCAACAACAGTGTTTTGCAAGCAAAAGATAAGCCGGCTAACGACAGACAGTTGCGACCCATTGTCGTCATTCAGAAAATTTGTTGTGGCTGTGGACGTTGCTATGATATTATAATATTGAAATAACTCTAAACAAAATCGCATCTTACTTGCCTTGGATAGAGAGAATTTCTTTCACTAACGTTTTTACACTAATGGAAGCAATGTTTCCAGGCAAAAATCCATTTCACTTGTTGTCATTGTGAGCTGCGCCTGGTAAGTGTCAACAAGATTATACCTACTACTACTCACTTCCTTCCAAAACAGCAGCTGCGTGGTCTGTGGCGCCTTCCTGCGGTTCGAGTCCTCCCTCGGGCATCGGTATGTGTGTCGTACTTAACGTAAGTTAGTTTAAGTTAGATTAGGGACCCATGACCTCAGCGATTTGGTCCAATAGGATCATACCACAAAATTCCAAAACAGCAGCCGGGAAACAAACTAGGACGTACTAGTCCTCTATGACATGATAAAAGAGGGTTCATCAGTCTTTAATTCTAAACCTTTTCATTTAACTTTAATATCCATTTAACATACTGCGTCATTGCTTGTAAGGTGTCTGGCTACAAACCCCAACGATCGGCATTCAGTTCTATGTCGACTCAAATCATCTTCAGCTTGCGACGTCGACATGCATACTTGAACTATCGTTGCCGGTGTTGTTTGCTGTCGACTCTGATCAGACAACCTTATCACTGAACTGTATTACAGTGCGTTTCACTTTTGTGATCTGAATACGCAAAATCCGAAAAGGAAATGTGTTGTGATTCTTTGTCAGTCTTTATCAATCCGTGAAAAATGGCTCTGAGCACTATGGGACCTAACATCTGAGGTCATCAGTCCCCTAGAACTTAGAAATACTTAAACCTAACTAACCTAAGGACATCAAACACATCCATGCCCGAGGCAGGATTTGAACGTGCGACCGTAGCGGTCGTGCGGTTCCAGTCTGAAGCGCCTAGAACTACTCAGCCACATCGGCTGGCTATCAATCCCTGAATCTTATTAGATTACCCAGAAAAAGTTCAGAGTAACTGAAGGTCATGCTTACTGAATTAGGTAGTTTGCGGTTAAAAACTACTTTAGTTTTCATGTACAAACAGGAACTAGATAGCTGATGACAGCCATAGTCTGATGCGGTCGTCTAGAAAGATTGTCTTGCATAAGAAGGTTCAGTAGTATTGGCAGAGAACACAACTCATTCTAGCAAATCATTTTTTTTTTTCTAAATCGTATTTCTCCCTTGTACTTTCGCATACCTCCTACGGGCTACTTCTTTTCACACGAAATACACTATTCTATTGTATATATTTCAGGGAAACTCATGGAAACGTTGTCTCTCAGATTGCTCCATTTGCATTAACTTATCGTATGACCAGATCAGTTTGGTGCAGATCTTAATTTTATTTCATGCTGGGTTGTCGAAGGTAGCTTCGTCGCTCTGATATCCTCTTACCTGTGGTTATGTTAGTTTTGCGTAATGTACGGCAGAAGCAACACTATTGCTTTGCAATACGCTCAATTCTATAAACTTTCTTCAAAATAAAAAAATGGCTCTGAGCACTATGGGACTTAACACATGTGGTCATCAGTCCCCTAGAACTTAGCACTACTTAAACCTAACCAACCTGAGGACATCACACACATCCATGCCCGAGGCAGGATTCGAACCTGCGACCGGAGCGGTCACGCGGTTCCAGACTGAAGGGCCTAGACAGCACGGCCACACTTGCCGGCTTTCTTCAAAATAACTTCACTAAAAGAGTGTTGTCATTTTTCTTTTAAAGTTCCACATCAACAGTTGTATCTAGTAGTAATCGAAGAGGCCAGTTACAAATCTATCAGCGCTCCTCTAAATTCCTTCGATCTGAAGGCAAGCATGTCATCTAACTACTTGTTTGATACCGCTTGATAATACCCGAAGGGATGAAATCAACTGTTCACAAAGGTACTGAATGTTTATTTCAATTAAAAAAGCAGCCACAAGCAAGAAAATTAGGAAATAGAAAGTAATAAGCACACTGGACAGATAATTACTCACCGCTAGGAGATACCACATTGACAGGGCGTAACACTGCCCCTATCCTTGATAATAGCGTCAATTCGGTCATTAACAGGCTTCATAAATTTCGTCATGTGTTCCACATTGTGGTGTATCATATCGATTCTGCGGAATAACACACTCCACTTCCAACCACTTAGATCGAAGAAAGGCAGCCGCCCTGTGTGGCCGAACGGTTCTAGGCGCTTCAGTTTGAACCGCGCGACCGCTACGGTCGCAGGTTCGAATCATGCCTCGGGCATGGATGTGTGTGATGTCCTCAGGTTGGTTAGGTTTAAGTAGTTCTAAGTAGGGGGCTGATGACCTCAGATGTTAAGTCCCATAGTGCTCAGAGCCATTTTTGAAGAAAGGCATTCGTGAAAACCGCAAACGCTGTTTAGGTAGTTGTTGAGTGTGTGACATCCCACAATGCGAGCTCCGGTTTGCCGTAAGTGCGGATAGGGAATAAAATATTTTAGCTCAGAACATCGACAAACAGCGACGGCGAGCGCGCGTCTCCACCTGCTGTGGGAGGGCTGGGTATGTCTTGGGCTCGCGGCTTGGCTGTGCAACTGAAGCCACGGAGCAATTGCCGTGATCGATAATCCCAACGCCAGAACAGCTGAAGATGATTGATGACAACTGTCACTCTCTAATGCCAATTTAGTACAGTAGCATAGGACATGATCTGTTGTGAGCTGCAAGTTACGAGCGATTTGTCTGACTCGCAGATGCAATCGAAATTGCACAGAGGAAAGAATGGAACTATAATACAGGAGAGTTACCAAAAAACTGATTATGTCGTTTTAGTAGCTTGAATAGTTTGGAGCTCTCCTTCAGCACTCGTCAACTGCAAAAGTTGCAGAACACTGCATGGCAGTTCCACTACAACAAATAACTTCAAGAGCGACGACCGCAAGATACTTCTAAGGTAAAAACTGGCATATGTACCGGCAGGGTGACAGGTCATGGAAGGAGTGGAATACATTATAACCAACCGCAACCACTTATTCCATTTTAACATCCAGCTGAAGCCGCTCGTTTGACGATTCAATCCTGTAGAACAAACAAATTGTGGTGATGTTGATGGCCGCTTTTCACCCGCTGTTCGAAATACTCCCACACATTGTGTATGGAGTAAAGACCGCGTGATTTAGATGAATAGCAGAGATGCGATAGGGTGGTCGTCAAACGAGGAGCATTTCCGGGCAGACGTGTGAACGCGGCTGTTGTTATCCTGGAAGGAAGGAGTATCTATGTCAGACTCGTCATGAAGGTGCTGAAATAAGCGTCTTCGTTAACTTTCGCGGGAACCTCAATGACAAGGTCGAAATTGTGGTAAGAAAAATGTCCCAAAAACCTGACAGAAACTGAACTGTATTATCCTCACACTTGATAGTGAAACCTCATTTGGCAGCGGACGCCTTGCGTTATTTGAAAAGAGGCAAAAAATCATTATTCGGTGAAGACACTATATGCCTTCAGTCAGTTGATTTCTACATAGCGCCCAGTTTTACATGCAGCTGTGATCAACTTCTGTTCTTACGCCGTGTTAAATGGTTACGAGGGCGTATCCCCTTCCTTGCAGACGCTTTTGAGAACATTGCTTCAACATAGCAATAGGACTGAACCCGTGGTATCGGGATAGCGTCACGTCTTCAGCCCCGGGTTCGAATCCCGCCGCTGCTTAATATTTGATTAATAATCAGCATTGGCGGCTGAAGACTTTCGGCATAACGAGTCACCCACATTGTGCCAACGACCTTGTCAAAGAGGGCGGAGGAGCTGACGGAGGTTCAGGCCGCTCTCTTGTCCTAGGAGTGGGAAACTCCCCCTAAAGGCGGAAAAATCAGCCATAATCAACGACATGAGGATGCAGAAGGCAATGGAAACCACTGAATTAAAGACACGTAACTATCCACAGGACATGTGGCTTGTAATCGAAGAAGTGTCATGATGATTTCTCCATTGGCAAAAGATTCCGGAATAGTTCCCCATTCGTATCTCTGACAGGGGATTGCCAAGGGGGAGATTACCATGAGAAAAGGACTAAACGATCAACGGAAGGATAATGTTCTACAAAACGGGGCGTGAAATGTCAGAAACTTGAACGTGGTAGGGAAACTAGAAAATCTGAAAAGGGAAATGCAAGGTCTCAATTGCGATGTAGTAGAGGTCGATGAAGTGAAGTGCGAAGAAGACAAGGATTTCTGGACAGATGAGGGTAGAGTAATATCAACTTCAGCAGAAAATGGTATAACGGGAGTAGGATTCGTTATGAATAGGAAGGTAGGGCAGAGAGTGTGTTACTGTGAACAGTTCAGTGATAAGGTTGTCTGATCAGAGTCGACAGCAAACAACACCGGCAACGATAGTTCAAGTATGCATGTCGACGTCGCAAGCTGAAGATGAACGATAGAGAAAGTGTATGAGGATATTGAAAGGGTAGTGCAGTATGTGAAGAGAGATCAAAATCTAACAGTCATGGGAGGCTGGAATACAGTTGTAGGGGAAGGAGTAGAAGAAAAGTTTAAAGGAGAATATGGGATTGGGACAAGGAATGAGAATGGAGAAAGGGTAATTGAGTTCTGTAACACGTTTAAGCTAGTAATGGAAAATACTCAGTTCAAGAATCACTAGAGTAGGAGGTATCCTTGAAAAAGGCCAGGTGATACGGAAAGATTACATCATGGTCAGACAGAAATTCTGAAATCAGATACCGGACTGCGAGGTGTACCCAGGAGCAGACTCAGACCACAATATAGTAATGATGAAGAGTACGTTAAAGTTTAAGACATTAGTCAGAAAGAATCAATACGCAAGGAAGTGGGATACAGAAGTACTAAGGAATAACGAGATGCGGTTGAAGTTCTCTAAGGCTATAGATACAGCAGAACGAAAGAGCTCAGTAGACATTACAGTTGAAGAAGAATGGACATCTCTGAAAAGGAGAAGTTTGGAAGGAAAACATAGGTACAAAGAAGTACTGCGAAGAAGCCATGGGTAACAGGACAAATAGTTGAACTGGTCGATAAAAAGGAAGAAGTACAAAAACGTTTCGGGTAACTCAGGAATAGATAAATACAAGTCGCTGTGGAACGAAATAAATAGGAAGTGCAAGGGAGCTAAGAGGAAGTGGCTGCAGGAAAAATGTGAAAGAATGCAACCGGAATTCCACTGTCAAATGCAGAGGAGAGAGAGCAGATAGGTGGAAAGAATACATTGAAAGCCTCTGTGAGGGGGAAGATTTGTCTGATGTGACAGAAGAAGAAACGGGAGTCGATTTAGAAGAGATAGGGGATACCGTATTAGATTCAGAATTTAAAAGAGCTTTGGAGGACTTAAGATCAAAGAAGACAGAAGCGATAGATAACATTCCATCAGAATTTCTAAAATCATTGGGGAAAGTGGCAACAAAACGACTATTCACGTCGGTGTGTAGATTGTATGAGTCTGGCAACATACTATCTGACTTTCGAAAAAGCATCGTCCACACAATTTCAAAGACGGCACGAGCTGACATGTGCGAGAATTATCGCACAATCAGCTTAACAGCTCATGCATCCAAATTGCTGCTGAGAATAATATACAGAAGAATGGAAAAGAAAATTCAGGATGCGCCAGATGACGATGAGTTTGGCTTTAGGAAAGGTAAAGGCACGAGAGAGGCCATTCTAAAGTTGCGGTTAATAATGGAAGCAAGACTAAAGAAATATCAACACACGTTCATAGGATTTGTCGACCTGGAAAAAGTGTTCGACAATGTAAAATGGTGCAAGATGTTCAAAATTCTGAAAAAGTAGGGGTAAGCTATAGCTAGAGACGGGTCCTATACAATACGTACAACAGCCAAGAGGGAATAATAAGAGTGGACAAGAACGAAGTGCTCGTATTATAAAGGGTGTAAGACAAGAATGTAGCCTTTCGCCCCTACTGTCCAATCTTTATATCGAGGAAGCAATGATGGAAATAAAAGAAAGGTTCAGGAGTGGAATGAAAATTCAAGGTGAAAGGATATCATTGATATTTTCACTGATGACATTGCTATCCTGAGTGAAAGTGAAGAAGAATTACATTATCTGCTGAGCGAGAAGGACAGTCTAAGGAGTACAGAGTATGTTTTCAGAGTAAATCGAAGGAAGACGAAGGTAACGAGAAGTAGTAGAAATGAGAACAGCGAGAAACTTAACATAATGATTGATGATCACGAAGTATATGAAGTTAAGGAATTCTGCTACCTAGGCAGTAAAAAAACCAATGACAGGAGGAGCAAGTAGGACATCAAAATCAGACTAAGAGTGGCAAAGCAATCATTCCTGACCAAGAGAAGTCTACTAATATCAAATATCGGCCTTAATTTGAGGAAGAAATTTATGAGAATGTACCTCTGGAATACAGCATTGTGTGGTTGTGAAACATGGACTTCGGGAATTCCGTAACAGAAGAGTATCTATGCATTTGAGATGTGATGCTACAGACGAATGTTGAAAATGAGGTAAGGAATGGTGAGTATCTGTGCTGAATCGGAGAGGAAAGGAATATGTGGAAAACACTGATAAGGAGAAGGGACAGGATGATCGGATATCTGTTAAGACATGAGGGAATGACTTCCATGGTACTGAAGGGAGCTGTAAAGGACAAAAACTGTAGAGGAAGACAGGGATTGGAATACACCTAGCAAATAATTGAGACGTGGGTTGCAACTGCTACTCTGAGATGAAGAGGTTGGCACAGGAGAAGAATTGGTGACGGGCCGCCTCAAACCAGTGAGAAGACTGATGACAAAAAAACTGGTAACCTTTTTTTAACGTTGTGTTCACGGTCAAGTCCAAACAACTGGGAATTTACACCACTACAGCATCCCAAAGTGATCATTGCACTTTTTTTAAGGGGATGACCAATATTTTCCCTCGTGAGCTTACTTCCAGCCAAAAAGGTGGTCATGTCCTGTTCAGCATGTCGGAGCTTCAATTAAGGAAAGAGTGTTATCTCGAACCTAAATCACAATGAATGAAATCTACTGCCCTTCAACTACATAGATCGACGAAAGTGGATGGATCTCCACCATTCTAGTACTGTTGCTAAAGTTCGTTGCATACCGTTTTTCTTCTTTCTTTCTGAGCCACTGTCAACATCCTGGGAACCCAACTGTCATAAACACTTTCAGTATTCTGCAAACACTTCCTTCCCCAATCCCAACATACCGTGACAATTCCTTCACTGTTATGCGTCTGTCAGCAGTCACCAATTCGTTAACTCTCTGCACATTGTCTGGAGTGTGTGCAGGACGAGACCTGCCGCTGCGAGGACAATCCTCAACATAGCCGCGCCCGCTTTCATCACGTAACCTGCTTGTCCACCGACTGACTGTACTGAGATCGACAGCAGCATCTCCATACACCATTTTCAACCTCTTGTGAATGTTTCCCACTGTCTCGTTTTCACAGCACAGGAATTCTATGACAGCGCGTTGCTTGTGACGAACGTCAAGTGTAGCAGCCATCTGGAAGACATGCTGTGACGGCGCCACTCACGGGAACAGGCTGAACTAAGTTTGAAAACTAGCGGGAACACACTGTGTTGGTGCGTGTAGTAACGACAGGACAGCTTGTCGTTCGTGAGCTGTGCGCCAGTGGAAACCGGCAGGGCTGATTTAGAGACGCTCCACTGTAGACGTTTACGCGGCCCATTAGGCCCGCACTGCCGGCTGCGTAACGGCCACTTAGCGACGCTTCTCCGTGATGAGCTCGCCTGTGTCCACTGTGATGGACCTCGGAGTTGCTGTCGGCGTACCGCTGGCTGGCTGCAGTGTGGCCGAGCAGCCTCGACTTCCGGCGAGCGGTCATCTCGAGAAGCGGCACTGCGCAGTGTGCGGTGCGGTGCGCGTCCTCGCCACAGTACCTGCAGGGAGTATAAATCCACTCGGCTGCGCCTGATACGGAGCTACGCCCGCGGCGTCGCGGTATAGGGCGAGCGGCCCGCCGCGCCGGTGCTAACAGCCGGCAGAGTGCCTGGCGCCGCGGGGCCTTAAAAAACTCATAAAGACGCGCTGCTCGCGAGATACCGACCCTCGGGGAGCCGGCCTTAAAACAAAACAGAGAGCCCCATGCACCGAAAGGGGCCGCGCCATGATGGCTTACGGCGTGAACTGTCTGCAGCGTCTCTAGGGCGCACCTGGCCACCTCTACAGCTTACTTAACTTTTTGCGTCGCCATCTTTGCCGCGTTGAGAAAAATCGTCAAGCAACATGTGTAACCTCTCGCGCTACATTTAGTAAATGGAACATCAAGGAAGTACTACGATGTGGACTCGGGAGCGGCCAGACATCATTACTAACTACACTACTGACCACTAAAATTGCTACACCACGAAGATGACGTGCTACAGACGCGAAATTTAACCGACAGGAAGAAGATGCTTGATATGCAAATGATTAGCTTTTCAGAGCATTCATACAAGGTCGGTGCCTGTGGCGACACCTACAACGTGCTGACATGAGGAACGTTTCCAAACCGTTTTCTCATACACAAACAGCAGTTTGGTATGGTGAAACGTTGTTGTTATGCCTCGTGTAAGGAGGAGAAATACATACCATCACGTTTCCGACTTTGATAAAGGTCGGATTGTAGCCTATCTAGATTGCGGTTTATCGTATCGCGACATTGCTGCTAGCGTTGGTCGAGATGCAATGACTGTTAGCAGAATATGGAATCGGTGGGTTCAGGAGGGTAATACGGCACGCCGTGCTGGATCCCCACTACCTCGTATCACTAGCAGTCGAGATGACAGGCATTTTATCCGCATGGCTGTAACGGATCGAGCAGCCAAGTCTCGATCCCTGAGTCAACAGACAGAGACGTTTGCAAGACAACAACCATCTGCGCGAACAGTTCGACGACGTTTACAGCAGCAGGGACTATCAGCTCGGAGACCATGGCTGCGGTTACCCTTGACGCTGCATCACAGACAGGAGCGCCTGCGATGGTGTACTCAACGGCGAACCTGGGTGCACGAATGGCAAAATGTCATTTTTTCGAATGAATCCATCTTTTCTTTACAGCGTCATGATGGTCGCATCCGTGTTTGGCGGCATCGCGGTGAACGCACATTGGAAGCGTGTATTCGTCATCACCATACTGGCTTATCACCCGGCGTGATGGTATGGGGCACCATTGGTTACACGTCTCGGGCTCCTCTTGTTCGTATTGACGGCACTTACAACAGTGGACGTTACGTTTTGCATGTATTACGACCCGTGGCTCTACCCTTCATTCGATCCCTGCGAAACTCTACATTTCAGCAGGATAGTGCGCGACCACATGTTGCAGGTCCTATACGGGCCTTTCTGCATACAGAAAATGTTCGACTGCTGCCCTGGCCAGCACGTTCTCCAGATCTCTCACCAATTGAAAACGCCTGGCGAATGGCGGCCGAGCAACTGGCTCGTCACAATACACCAGTCACTACTCTCGATGAACTGTAGCATCGTGTTGAAGCTGTATGGGCAGCTGTACCAGTACACACCATCCAAGCTCAATGCCGAGGCGTATCAAGGCCGTTATTACTGCCAGAGGTAGTTGTTCTGGGTATTGATAACTCAGGATCCATGTACCCAAATTGCGTGAAAATGTAATCACATGTCAGTTCTAGTATAATATATTTGTCCAATGAATACTCTTTTATCATCTGCATGTCTTCTTGGCGTAGAAATGTTAATGCCCAGTAGTTGAAACACCTTCCTACAGAGTTAAATAATATTTTGAAACACAAAATGTACATTACATTACTTTTGACAAGTTATCTGGAACATCTAAAACGTTTTGCGCTTCCTGAGAATGTGCAGCTGCAGTACAAGAAAGAGGACAACTTGAACAGTACAATATACTTTTCATGATTTGCTCTTCGCCGCACAAACACTTAACTCTATTGCGATCGATGTAACTTATCTCACTTTGTTGGTTCTGAACTGTCCCATTCATATACTCAGTCTAAAGATTAAAACGCGGTCCACGTTTCGTTGAAGCTAGGTGGTAAGCGTCCCATTTATTTATTTTTATTTAGCGTATCATACATAACAATCACATTAACATATAAAATATAGTACCACAGACACATTAAAATACTGTTTAGATCTTTGTATCTAAGCCACTTCGGAAGTAACCAAGTTCGAATCCACTAGATTTCAAGGAATGGTACGAAGGGGGCAGTCCACTACCATATGCTTCATTGTTTGTGGAACATCAGCACAGTCATATTATGGGGTGTCCACCAAACCCCATTTATGAACAATCGCAGCACTTCTTCCCACACCACATCTTGAACGGTTAATCCTGCTCCATTCTTCCCGCCAGCTGACTTTGAGGTCGACTTGGTTGTTTAACAATTCCATGGCCGTTTTACATGCCGGTTTACGGTACTTCAACCTGGATGATTCTAGCTGTCTCACAACTTCGTGAATTGGGAGTGACGAGTTATTCAGTGTTCTTGACCACAGATGACCAATATGTTTTTGTCTTCTGATGGGGAGGAGGTGGTATGTTACACAACACCGGCAGCCATTGGACTGGAGTAGCAAGTAATGTTCCAGATATGATAAGCATAGTGTGACGAAGTTGAATGTCTACAAGGTAAGTATGGCAGCTAATAAGCCATACTGCAGAGCGGTACTCTGCTGAGGAATAGACGAGTGCTAGAGCAGATGTTTTCAATGTGTTGGCATCAGTTCCCCATGATGTAACAGCTAGACGCTGAAGAAGGTTATTACGGCCCTTCAGTTTTGCAGATTTACGTAATTGGGCTATATATGTTAGGGTCCTTTCCAAAGTCATACCCAAATATGTACGCGTGCCATTCAACCGTAATGCTTCCCCTCTAAAATTGACTCTTGGTTGGTTATTTGAGATCCTATTGTCCAGGAGAAAAGTAGATACCTCACTTTTGTGAGGGTTCTGTTTCAAACGCCATTTCTTAAAGTATTCATCCAGGAGTACAAGGTCTTGATTGAGGACATTCTCTGCTTCTGCAAAATTAGTGCGTTGAACTGTGAGGTTGATATCATCCGCGTATATGAATTTGCAGGCTAGTGTGTTAGTCAGATCATGAGTGTATAAATTGAAAAGTGCTGGAGAGAGGACCGAATCTTGTGGTAGACCATTACTCGATTTGCGGAATCGGCTTCTGTTTTTCTCCGAGTGAACTGGAATTAGTCTGTTACTTAGCATATTTTCGATTAAAGTAGATATCTTCACACAGGGTCCACCTTGATCACTTTTAATAAAAGACCTTCCTTGCAAATGGTGTCGTAAGCGACGCATAACTGATATGTTCTGGTATCTCTTGTACCTTGACTTTCCACAACTGCATTCTTTCCACTTCCGGTGCTGCAGTCAATTCTTTTAATGGTCTTAGGACGCTTTTCCTATGCTCCGATCCTTATTCACCGGTATTTGTAAGTGAACATATGGTGGGGTTGTCCTGTAAACTGTCACACCTTGCTACTAAACAACAAATCTCGTTCAGCGCTGAGCCCACTACTCAGGCAGTCCCAGCCTGGAGACGCGTATTTTGCGGCCTTCATTGAAGTATGAGTAGTCTGTAGGTGACCACCCCAGTATGAACTGGTCCCTTTCAACAGCAACTTGTTTCGTACGGCGATTAACAATCTGAGGTTACTGCAGTGCTTCTTAAAAGAGAGAACCCTGTCAAGCGTTAGGGGTCTACTCCCAGATATTTAGCTTTTTCACATTCCTGCCGACATTAGTTTTAACTATTGTTTTTCTCAGATGATATGGACGCAACATGGTATTTTCATTGTTGGGTGTTAAGTAGTTTGTACTTAATAGCTCAAATGATATGGACGCAACAGGGTATTGTCATTGTTGGGTGTTAAGTAGTTTGTGCTTAATACCACAGATGATATGGACGCAACAGAGTATTTTCATTTTTGGGTATTAAGTAGTTTGTACTGTAATAGCTTCAAAGAAGTTGAAAGGCCAACTGTTTCTGATTTTGTGCTCTGTGTGGCTAGAGCCAAGCCGTCAGCGTTACACGTAATTTCTGGTGTCTGAGGTTATAGATTGTCCAATAGTTTGGTTTCTGTAAAGTATGGGAACAAATACGCTTCCTTGGAGTAAACCGTTTTTGCTGCATTCTCTGCCAGCTGCGTTGATGATGGAAGACACGGATGAATCTACGACTCTGGAGAAGAGCAGCGGCGCCCCTGACTGGTGTCCCTTGTGAAGCTGCTGACCTTTGAACTGAGAACATGCTTACGACCACTTTGGGTCGCTGATAATAAGAGTCCGCTTCTTTACTAATGTGCTTTAGGCATTGCTTATCATTAGAAGTGTCCTTTCTTCTTTTACTTAGCGCTAATCTCGTTTTATTACAGGGTCCGATGTAATCAGTTTTGACCAAATATGTATTTTTTTAATTTCGTGCGCTATCGCTGCAATCGCCATTTACCTATGAAAGGGAAGTTGTGTGCACCAAGGCTCTGTTAATTATGTGAACTTTGATCTGTGTGTGATCGTATTTTAACTGTTCGGTATCGTATTTTCTGAACTGGAAAGTGAGGAACCCAATGGAAGGCATTTATCATGAGCTAGAACGTCGACTTCACTCCAGACAGCAGCGTCCAACACTCATACCTTCTCTGCTTTCGACCCTTGAGGAAGAATGGGCTGCCTATCCTCCACAGGCATTCATACGCCTCCCTGAAAGTGTCCCCAGCGTAGTTCAAACAGTCACACAGGCGAAGGGTGGACACACCCTTTATTCATGTCAAATAAGAGGTAATCCGCAAACTTTTGATCAGACAGTCGCGGTATGTGAACTAAGGAGCTATCGGCACTGGAGTTCTGAAAATCCTTATTAGTTATATCAGCGTCCTCTACATGATGTGAAGACAGAAATTATTGCTGTTTTTGCTTATGTCAATTAGCTTTCGAATAATATTACACACGTATAGATTGTGTGTTGTCTTGAAGTGTCCTGCACGAAATAGTCGTATGTCTTTTCGTTAGCTGTTGGTTCTGTAATTGTAGTTCATGTTGCACTAAATGCGTATCACACTCCCAAATTTGTAAACAGGTGTGTGAGCAGAAGCTGCTGACAGTCTGATGCGCTAAATTTCGCAACGATTTGCTCACGTTGCGCTGCAACGCAGCTCTTAGTACGGCTAAAGCCGATACGCAACGTTCCGAGAGCCGAGCCGGACCGGAGGCGGCTGTCAGATCCTGCCTCACTGGTATTGGCTACGTCTGACACAGGACTTGCATCGTCCATGATACCTGCGTATGCGTGAAGCTACGCGAGGACTGGACAGTGCTTAGTTGTCCATAGTTTATCACCGAGAGAGGACTGCAATTTACAGGTTTCATCAGTTATTCAAAATGACAGTCAGAATCGCATTATTTATTTGGCCGCCAACCAGTTTCAACCCACGGTGGGGTCACCTTCAGGGCAATTTACACTGTAAAGTTATAATATCAGTAAGTAATCATGTACGTAATCTACGAGCAATTAGTCAAAGTTACATAAACAAACAGATTGTTATACCCATTTGGTCGCTCGCTGGAGCCGTCACCCTGCCTATGCACGGGTGGTAACTATGCATGGTTAGCGCGTTTCGTCATGGTAGACGCCTCGTATAAATCTCAACCACACAGGCTAGGGGACACTTGATATATACTATGGCCCATGGCAAAGGCGTCCCTATCATAAAAGATAGAGCGCTCTGCTCTATCCGCAAATGATGTAAAAAATGAATGGGACAACAGTTACCTGAATTTTAAATAATTGTAAATTTCTCGTGGTTTAATTACTTATATTCATTATTTATTATGTTTTGTATTACAACTGGAACAAACTTTAAAATTTACGACTTCTTGCTTAAGCATGTAACTACCGTTGGTCACCGTGGAGGGCGTTACCGTCTGCCCGCGTGTTGTTGGCCGTTATTTAAGGTCATGCAGAGAACCAGCCATGCAAAGTTACCAACCGTGCACAGGCAGGGTGACGACTCCAACGAGAGACCAAATGGGTATAAAAATCTGTTTATTTATGTAACTTTGACTAACTGCTTGTAGATTACGTACATGATTACTTACTAATAGTATAACTTTACAGTGTAAATTGCCCTGTAGATGATCCCATCGCAGGTTGAAACCGGTTGGTGGCAAAATAAATAATGCAATTGTGACTGTAATTTTGAATAATTGATTATAAGTAAATTAATCGCTATTTGTCTCCATACAACTATGTTGTCTAAAAAATTACAGCTTTCAGTTGCTAGCAGCCTGATGAATGACGGTTGAATACTACACTGAAGGGCCAAAGAAACTGGTATAGGAATGCTTTTTCAAATACAGAGATATGTAAAGAGGCACAATACGACACTGCGGTCGGCAACACATGTGTAAGACAAGTGCCTCGCACAGTTGTTGGATCGGTTACTGCTGCTACAATGGCAGGTTACTAAGATTTAAGTGAGTCTGCACGTGGTCTTATAGTCGGCCCACGAGTGATGGGGTGAGCATCTTCGAGATAGCGATGGAGTGGGGATTTCCCGATGTGACCATTGCATGAGTGTATCGTGAACACCAGGAATCCGGTAAAACATCAAATCTCCGACATCGCTGCGACCGGAAAAAGATCCTGCAAGAACAGTACCAACGACGACTCGAGAGAATCGTTTACCGTGACAGAAGTGCAACCCTTCCGCAAATTGCTGCAAATTTCAATGCTGGGGCATCAACAAGTGTCAGCGTGCGAACCATTCAACGGAACATCATCGTTATGGGCTTTCGGAGCCGAAGGCCCACTCGTGTACCATTGATGACTGCACGACACGAAGCTTTACGCCTCGCCTAGGCCGTTAACACCGACAGACGACTGTTGATGACTGGAAACAACATGTTGCCTGGTCTGACGAGTCTCGATTCAAATTATATCGAGCGGATGAACGTGCACGGATGTGGAGACAACCTCATAAATCCACGGACCCTGCATGTCAGCATGGGACTGTTCAAGTTTGTGCAGGCTCTGTAATTGTGCAGGGTGTGTGCAGCTGGAGTGATATGGGACCGCTGATACGTCTAGATACGACTCTGACAGGTGACACGTTCGTAAGCATCCTGTCTGATCACCTGCATCCATTCAGGTCCACTGTGCATTCCAACAGACGATGCAGGACGACGCGACACCCCACACATCGAGAATTGCTACAGAGTGGCTCCAGGAACTCTCTTCTGAGTTTAAACACTTCCGCTGGCCACCAAACTCCCCAGACTTGAACATTATTAACCATATCTGGATTCCCTGCAATGTGGTGTTCAGAAGAGATCTCCACCCCTCGTCCTCTCACGGATTTATGGACAGCCCTGCAGGATTCAGGGTGTCAATTCCCTCCATCACTACTTCAGACATAGTCGCGTCCACGTCAGGTACTGTTGCGGCACCTCTGCGTTCTCACGGGAGTCCAACACGGTATCAGGCAGGTGTACTGATTTCTCTGGCTCTTCAGTGTCTAAGCTATGACAGGAAACTCTCCCTCCGAACAGGCGCCGCAAGGGCCAACGGTACTGATCAACCGCCCTTCATCCTAACCGATAGGTGTCACTGGATGCGGATAAGGAGGGGCATGTAGTCGGCGCACCACTGTCACTCCCGGTGTCAGATTTCGTGACCGGAGCCGCTACTTCTCAGCCAAGCAGCTGTTCAACTGGCCTCCAAAGAGCTGAGTGCAACCCGCATTGCAGCAGCGCTCCGCAGACCCGGTGGTCACCCATCCAAGTGCTATCCAAAGTGAACAGCGCTTAACTTCGGTGATCTGTCGGAACTGGTGTTACCAGTACGGCAAAGCCGTTGGCTCTATGGCAGGAAGAGCAAGACTAAAATGATGCGTCTGCGCCTACGCATGCAATCATCCTTATGCTGGGCATCTCACAGAATGTTCTCGTTCAGGCCACTTTAATTTAAAAATCTTCCTGGCATGAACTCTACATAAGTGATTAAAACATCAAACTAAAACTAACGATCAGATGGTTTTAGCTTAGGTAGATCACATAACTAATGAGGAAGTATTGAATAGGCTTGGGGAGAAGAGAAGTTTGTGGCACAACTTGACCAGAAGAAGGGATCGGTTGCTAGGACCTGTTCTGAGGCATCAAGGGATCACCAATGTAGTATTGGAGGGCAGCGTAGAGGGTAAAAATCGTAGAGGGAGACCAAGAGATGAATACACTAAGCAGATTCAGAAGGATGTGGGTTGCAGTGGGTACTCGGGGATGAAGAAGCTTGCACAGGATAGAGTAGCATGGAGAGCTGCATCAAACCAGTCTCAGGACTGAAGACAACAACAACAACAACAACAACAACAACAACAACAATGGTTGTAGATGTAATCTTCTGTAGTAGTAGAAATAGCTTTTTGTGATGGGAAATAGTATTGGGTTACCTTTAATAGTGCATTTTGTACCATTAGTAGCCGAAGTATAGCAAAAAAAAAAAAAAAATTGACTGTTGACAGAAATAAATTGAGTAACGAGGAATACAGCATTCGTCTACTGTGTAGGTAACAGTTACAACGAAATCAATAAATAAATGTTTGAGGAACACTCCGAAAACAGCTTGTCTTCATTGCTATAGAACACATGTGAGAGGCGACAATATTAGTTTTACCCACCTTACATACAGCGTCCGGCAAGTGAGCGATCTCGGTTTACGATGTTTACACAACGCATTGGCTTTGCCTTGGAGACCATGTCGAGCCTCATAGTCGGTGCTGTAAGGGCGAAAAGTGGCACTTTGGAGTCTCTAATGCACTTTCTGATAAGCGTGTAATGAGAGTGGTGATCGGAGAGTTTTGTGCAGTTTTGCGAAACAGTTAACCAACATGTAAGTCACGGCCGTCGCTTATGTGAGCCAGCGAGGTATCAGCTGAGGTCACTGACTTATAACAGTTACCTTCAAAACCCGCAGAAAGCCTGTAATTCAATTAGACTGAGATTAAAAGCCGAGGAAACAACAGCAAGTTAATTTATTATGATCCTAGAACTGTGAACCGCCATTAATCCGTGGGTGGCGGCGTTTCTGCACCTGGTGCATCCACTCACGACATGATTGCTTCCTTTAATTCCAGCGAGGAGGGCGCACAGGCTGCTTTCAGGAGCCCAAATAATTCATGCTTTACTTTGCGTGTTCTCCACTACTCCGCTCCATTAGCCCTGCGCTTGCAGGACGCCGCCTTTGTCGCCTCTGCTTGCTGCCCTTTGCGGAGGACATCTGCGCCCTTGCCCAGTTGACAAAAAGCTAAGTCGTTGAGTAATAGCAGTACTTACAGATTCACATCATTTCTATACAAGTGATAAACAGAGCGATGTTTCAAGAATGTCTACGCCGTACCTCTCATTTCGGCCTTTTAAACTGTCTTTATAAGACTTCATATTTCCTGCAGTTCGTAGAATATACTTAATGACATTCTGCTCTTAAGCAAATCGAACGTTATACGATCAGACGCTGAAAGACTTTTTTTCTAAAAAGTGTTGTTATTTTAAATCTAGTCTCCTGTTAGCTCAGTGCCCTTTTCTCAACTCCCACCCTGAAGTCCGTGTCTGCAGAACAGCCATCTACAGTTGGCACAGATTCTTCAATAAACACAAAACGTTTGAAAGTAAAATTTTCTTTAAATGTGAGATTAGTTGGAAGACATGCCAAATACGGTGCTGAGCCTGACATTTCCAACAATTAATTTATCCTTTGAAAGTTATGTAGCATGACACTTACCATAAACTGGCGGATGAAACAGACTTTATTGTAGAAATAATTCAAAAGCTAAGATCGCTTAAATACTGTTTACTGAATAACCGGTTTCAACACACTCAAGATGCCACGATCGCATCTGTGAAGATATAACATGACAGGTGCGAGGGAGGGCTTACATGAGTTACACTATATACATTAATATTAGTACAGTACCACATACCTGAATGTAGATTAACATTTATAAACCATTTGGGTGTAACGATACATGAAGCAGACCAGCTGTATCGTTATATCCAAATGGTTTATAAATGTTAATCTACATTCAGATATGTGGTAGCGCACTAATAGTAATGTATACAGTGTAACTCATGTAAGCCCTCCCTCACACCTGTCATGTTAAATCTTCACAGATCCGATCATGGTATCTTTAGTGTGTTTAAACCGGTTATTCAGTAAAGAGTATTTCAGCGATACTGGCTTCTGAATTATTTCTACAACAGTGTGATCGCCCCACTACGCACTTATGTGTTCACTGCAAAAGACTTTATTGTGCTGGTCTACCGGCTTCTGCCCATTGCTTTGCTTTTTCCTTCGTTACTGGTGTCGAATGGAGGATCCACGTCTCCTCCATGGCAGAAGCTCTGTTGGATTCATTTCAAAATGTCCAAAAATTTCTGACGTACTCATTTTGCATTTTCTTTCGGTTGGCATCGAACAAATGTGGCACTCCTCTTGCACAAAGCTTTCTCGTAGCTGATTATTCATGTGAAATTGTAAGTGGGCTGTTTAGGTTTTCTTATTGGTAACGTCACATATCGCTCTGTATAAACAATCTCTGGCTGTGCTGTGCGCAGTCTGTGGCTAGTTTGCATTGTTGTCAGCCATTGTAGTGTTGGGCAGATGGATGTTAACAGCGCGTAGCGTTGCGCAGTTGGAGGTGAGCCGCCAGCAGTGGTGGATGTGGAGAGAGACATGGCGGAGTTTTGAAATTTGTAAGAGTGGATGTCATGAATTGCTATATACATTATGACTTTTGAACACTATTGAGGTAAATACATTGTTTGTTCTCTATCAAAATCTTTCATTTGCTAACTATGCCTATCAGTAGTTAGTGCCTTCAGTAGTTCGAATCTTTTATTTAGCTTGCAGTAGTGGCGCTCGCTGTATTGCAGTAGCTTGAGTAACGAAGATTTTTGTGAGGTAAGTGATTTGTGAAAGGTATAGGTTAATGTTAGTCAGGGCCATTTTTTTGTAGGGATTATTGAAAGTCAGATTGTGTTGCGCTAAAAATATTGTTTGTCAGTTTAAGCACAGTCCTGTATAACTGTTCAAAGGGAACGTTTCAAAATGTACCGCACAGTTTCTTCTGCTATGTCTGTGCCGGAAACGACACACATTGACAAGCTCCACACCACAGGTACACACACATGCATAAATACATGCCATTATACACACTACTTTTAAATTTTGTCTTCGGCAATACATAACAATGCTTGAAGAATTAAATTAAAATGGTTTCAGTCCCCTACTTAGGAGTGAAGTTTTTGGGGATTGCCGCTGATTGCCAGACGAATGCTGGAACTACAAGTGCATTCCCAAATATTTCCATTCGGATCCCCTATTGCCTGCACCTAACCTACTTGTATACTGGCTGGAAAGAACCGTTTTGTTGTAATGGTCCAGACCCCAGACAGCGCGCTCCACTCCTTGGAGTTGAGAATGTAAAGTGCCAAAAAAACAAATGTCTGTGTCGTCAGATATTTCATATCCGCGATTTGTTTGAAGGTGAAATTTTCAGCGCATCTCTCAGAATTACGCTGCGCCATGCCATACCACGAAAACCAATAAGACAGGGTTCGGCGAAGATCAGATTAGCGTGCTGCCTTGGCCTGGAAAAAGTTCCGACCCCAAACTAATTGAGAACTTGTAGTCAAGGCTTAAAGTCATACTTCACGACGGAATCCCTGTGACAAGAAGTATATCCTAGAGGCCATCGGCCGCTCGTGGTTCAGAGTGATCAAACCAGAAGAGCCTCGACATTTCGTGGACTCAATGTCGCCCAGTGATTAAATCAATAGGTTATCACACAAAATATATAGCCATAACTTATGTGCTAAGTAATTTGTTGAATTGTGCTTATTCTTTGGTTTTTTAAATTGTTAGTCAAATTTTTATATTTGAATTTTAATTTTCATATAGTAGTCATTAAAGCATCCTTTCTGCAAATTTGTGGTGATTTATATTGTGCATTTAGTTGTTGTTGGCAGGAGAGCCAACACCGTATTACTAGAGGAGGCCGAAAGGCACGCGTTTTAGCTGACGCAGGCTGGCGTGAGGTCTGGAACAGGGCAAGGAAATTAGAATTTAGAAAAACGGATGTAGCGGGTGGAGTACTTAACTTTAATCCAATAATGATTAACGTCGGTCTTGACGGTACATGATTTACAATATCAATAATAACTGATAATGGCGCCTTTCTAGGTCGTAGCAGATAACGTAGCTGAAGGCTATGCTAACTATCGTCTCGGCAAATGAGAGCGTATTTTGTCAGTGAACCATCGGTAGCAAAGTCGGCTGTACAACTGGGGCGAGTGCTAGGAACTCTCTCTAGACCTGCCGTGTGGCGGCGCTCGGTCTGCAATCACTGATAGTGGCGACACGCGGGTCCAACGTATACTAAGGGACCGCGGCCGATTTGAAGGCTACCACCTAGCAAGTGTGGTGTCTGGCGGTGACACCACACATTTCATCTAAAATAACCTCCTGAATGCAATAACCAAGCGCCCATAATTAATGCCACTACTGTATATCTCATCTCCAGACGAGTAAGAGTAGGGGAGAAGACACTATTACAGAACTATTACACCCAAGGTGCAAGGTATACGAGACACACAACATGTTATCAAATGAAAAAGAATGCAATTATTCCAATTCAAAACAGGCAAGAACAGACAGGTACGAATTTTTCGTAACCATCAGTTTACTAATTCATGATTGCAAAAAACTAACACTACTTATTTAAAGAAGGATGACAAAACTATCAGAAGACCAAGATGATACCAGAGAAATGTAATAACAAGAGCGTCTGTATTGACTCAGTAAGACTCTATGACTTATACCATAGACTGAAAAAAGGCAGACATACATTGATAGCACTTGTTGATTAAGAAAAAGTTTTCGTTAATGGCTACTGAGATACACTTACTGAAGTTATGAAGTGTATCTACCCCTCTACAAAAAACAGACGCGAAGAAAATGAAATGGAAGTAATGGGGGAGACTCGGCCACATTTATTTTCAGATTTTTAAAAAAAATTTCGGTCTTGTTTATTTTGTTTAAAATTGATTGGTCTTACATCACGATTATTAAAGTATAGCTTGGTATACATATATGCAACTCACCATTATATTTAAGAGTGCAAAACCATTTTATATAGGCTCAAGCCGACTTTTAAACGTACTCCTGATGTGTGGTAGGTTTACTCACCTATGGGCGCACATTTAGCCATCTCATACAACACAATAATAAGTACACAAAACACATCGGCAGTAAAAAAAAATGCAGCTTTAATTACATCAATAACTGGTAAAATATAAAACTTTCTCTGGCAGTAAACAAACTTTTGGCGAAATTTCACCTCTTAGCATAACGTGCTCTACATAGAAGTTTTAATGTTATTTAAAGGCCTATTCATCATAATTGTCCTAGTTACAATTTATGCAGGTAAAAAGTAATGTTTCTGCTGTGGCACTATCGTCTTCAGTCCACCTTTTACATCTAATGTACTGCACTCACTTATGATTTCATTTTGACTGGTTGTATCTTTTCAAGCAATAAATAGGAAGGCAAAATTCATCCTCTTCATCAGACTGTTGCAGATTATAAGAGAAAGGAAGAAGAACGGGATGGGACATTCGTTGAGATCGGAGTGCTTTGCTTTGGAAGGACTGGTTTGTCAGAGGAAATTGAGAGGAAGGACGGGATACAAAATGATATACGACATAAAGGGAAACGGAAATTAGGAAAATCTGAAGAGGATGGCACAAGTCACGAAAACAAGCAGAGTTACCATGTAAAAACCTGCCATTGAGCAACACAATAATGATATCAGAAGTAGGACTACACACATTTTCTTTGTTATTGCTTCTAGCAATTTGTTGCCCCTCTCAGTCCGTACTCTCATAGAATCAATTCTTTCTGCTTGAGATACATTAGGTTCAAATAGCTTCTTTTTTTAGCAGTTTCTTCCTTTTATTTTCCTGTCTTCTTTTTTCAGATTTGAGTTTCCAACTGCTGTGGTCTTAAAATTTACTTGACTGGTGTATCAATTAGGATGACAATCCAAAATAGTGCGTAAATATCCCCCAATGGCCGGCCGTGATGTCCGAGCGGTTCTAGGCGCTACAGTCTGCAGCCGCGCGACCGCTACGGTGGCAGGTTCGAATCCTGCCTCGGGCATGGATGTGTGTGATGTCCTTAGGTTAGTTAGGTTTAAGTAGGGGACTGATGACATCAGGAGTTAAGTCCCATTGTGCTCAGAGCCATTTGAACCATTTTTTTATCCCCCAACGAAACTGCGTAAACGTGCCTCATCACCATCTTCGGATTAGTAACTTTCAGACTTCCAAATTATACATATGCACCTCTAAAGTAGAATAATCTCCTATAAACAGATATACAACTGTCTATTCTCAATTCTAAAAGGTATGCTCTGTAGGAGCTTCGATATTTGAGTAACAAACTTTACTCACCGTGGACAAAAACACAAAGGGTTCTTCGCGGCGAGACGTTTACTCAACTGGTGTCGTGAAGTTTGTGATTGCCACCAGTAGATGGCAGTACTAATCTTCCATTGTCGGTAGTGCTCAAGCGAGAATGGTTCCCGAGAATAGTGCCCTGCGTAAACGTCATCTACTCGAAAAGATGGTGGACAGGGCAGGGCCTATCCATGATGTCATTCAGGCTGTAAAGAAGACCAAACAGAAGTTTGGAAAGGGAATTAAAGCTCGTGCAGAAGATATGATAACTTCGAGTTTTGCTGATGACAATGTAATTTTGACACGGACGGCAGAGGACTTAGGTGAAAAGAGCAATTAAATATAGTCAAACTCAGTCAGGTGACGGTGAGAATGTTAGGAAGTGCCACCCTAGAACTAGTAGATGAGTTTTGCTATGTGGGCGGCGAAATAACTGTCGACGGCCAACGTAAAGCGGATGCAAAAATTGCCCACTGTCAGTAGCAAGAAAAGCTTTTGAAGTCTTTTTCTGAATGTATTTTCCCGGATAGTAACCTTGTACGGGTGCGAAAGGGATTGCCCAGATTGTAGCTTTGTACGAATGTGAAAGATGGATGCTAAACGGTACAGATAAGAAGAGAATAGAAGCTTTTAATATGTCGTGCTACAGAAGAATGCTGAAGATTAGATGGATAGATCGGGTAGGTGAGGAAGAGGAGAGTATCCAGAATGAGATTTTCACTCTGCAGCGGAGTGTGCGCTGATATGAAACTTTGGAAGGTGGGAGACGGATACTGGCAGAAGTAAAGCTGTGAGTACCGGACGTGAGTCGTGCTTCGGTAGCTCAGTTGGTAGAGCACTTGCCCGCGAAAGGCAAAGGTCCCAAGTTCGAGTCTCGGTCGGGCACACAGTTTTAATCTGCCAGGAAGTTTCAAGAGGAGAGTAATTTACGGCCTCAGTAGGTGTGAGTGTGCTGGAAGATAGTGCAGCAGTAGCCGCTAGGTGCGCCACTTTCCAGCAGGTGGCAGCGCCTGGCGGGCTGATCCCATTTACGCGCCGCGCCGCCACTCTCTTTGCATAATGGCTGCAGCGGCGGTGAACTCCGTCGCTGGAAGCGCACAGGCGCTCTTCCTCGTAGAACTCTGTCCTTCCGCGCCGCTCCGCCATTGCCGACTTCTCGCAACCTCTGCGGCCCCTATAATAACGGCGCGGAGACCCTGTCGTCACTGATCTCCTACCACGGCAGACATGGCCCCAGGTCGCCCATTGCTCGTAATGGGTTGCCGCTTTGAGAAAGCGTAGGGCAGGGCTGGGAACCCAGGACACAGCCGCACGTGTCCCTGCTCAGTGGCCGGCTGCAGCTAATGGTGACACCGCGGCGCGCCCAAGCGGCAGCACGGTGTTGGCTTTTAGCAAGCTATCTACACTGTCCTTTGCATTGAATGTGGACACTGACAAAACATTGTCCTGAATGGTAAAGACAAAAAAAAACAACCAATAAGACCATATATGTTCTCGCACTCACGTGATTGTAGTACTGTAAAAGTCACTGTTCGTGCGTGCAAGTGATACATGGCAGGTAAAGTACATTTTCCGAACGCGGTAATGTCCTGTCATTACAAGCCGTCAGTTGCATGCTAGTTTCAGACAGGTGTGGTGAGCCTAACAATTCATATGTGTGATTGAGCGATGTGTCAGAAGCACCCATGCCCAACTGAAATTTCACACATTCCCCACAAATACGTAAATAAACAAAAAGATACCGATTGTACACGTCCTTTCCTACCACAGGCGTAACACAGAGCCTGTGTGTAAGGGTAGTCTCGGCGTTTGTGCCATGAATAACACCTCGGTTAAGACTTAATTCTGGTCGCCTGTTTAGCCGTCTGTTTAGTGAACTGCTTACATGGCGTGGAACGTTGTTTACTCGGTGTGGCTAGCGCACAGCGCCGGTTCGGAATGGGGCGATCACAAACGACTCTACCCGGCATATAGCTGGCTGCTCAAATGTATAAGCCGACAGGGCACTGGAATTGTACTGGTCTAATATTTGCACTACCTGCTGAAATGGTCGATCGGAGTGTTGGAAAATCTGCTCTCTGAATTTGACATTAGATACATTGTACGCGATTGCATCATGCAACAAAACATCTGAATATAAAGCACCGCAAGCACATTTGAATTTGCGTTTCCTTGTCATTCCCTGCAAATCGGTTATCCACTAGTAATAAGTTTGTTCTGGCCGTTTTTTGCAATTAAAGAATTGATACCTAGCTGCTACCACAGTCATTCGTTAGTCACAGTAGTTGGAACTGTACTACTTGTTCATACAACCGTTCACTCGGAGTGTCGTTACGACAGCGTAATCTGAACACTGCACTTCCTACCATGGATAATAGGTATGGAATTTGCACAGAACCTGGCATACTGTGGGCTATGAGATGAGATTCGAACTGGACAATCACTCGAGCCTTTCTTTGGCTTGTTCACAATACTATCGGATAGGCGGTATAGCAGCTGTAGTAAGCGGTGCTCGTTCCGTTGCAGCATTGGCCAGCAGCTGCTCCACCGTGTTGTGTAGTGCAAATATTTGCTGTGTCTGAAACTGAAACATCTGCATTAGTTGTATGGCATCTAACGCTTGCTGCTGTGGCGCCTGAGCAGGGCCGGGACAGGTGGGGGGCACGGTTGAAGAAACAAATGCAATTAACAGACAAAGATATGTTCAAATAAATTTTTTCCAATGTCCAACTGAAAATACGATGTAGCAAAAATAGCAAGAAATCGTTAAAGCAATATGCGCCCCTGCAAAGGAATGACAAGAGAAAATTATGGCGCCAGCAACAAAAACGCAAAGAAGTCTGTGGCCATCAGACAGGGGATTTGTTTCTGACACCTCATCACCAGTTTTTGGGTCTTGCCCACTCGTCGCGTATAGGGTGCCTAAATAATGCTGCTTTCTCGGAATGCTATACAAAAATGAAAGCAAAAGACATTAGTAATATTATTTCTATAAAGCAGAATTGACAATACTTAAGTTGAATGTACAAAATGTTGTCCAAAGCGATGGGCGACATGCAATATAATTCAAAGTCCTTGGCTAAATGCAATGTTCCTGCAAGTTGACACAGGTCACTAATACTGCTTTACGAATCCTATCCACTAATGTCCGGACGAAGCTGGCAGGAGCGGCGCTTATCAGGAAGGCGGCTTGGAACGTGGTCAGTTGATTGGGTGTCACTTGTGTCATACGTCTGTGTGTGAGATTTCCACACTCCTAAACATCCCTATGTCCATCGTTTCCAATGTGATAGTGAAGTGGAAACGCATGAGTTCCACAGAGCGTCCCATTCTGCTCTCTCACGACATCTAATGACTACTGAGGTCGCGGATATGGAGTACCTGGCAGTAGGTGGCAGCACAGTGGACTTAATATGAAAGACATATGTTTTTGGGGGTGTCCGGATACTTTTGATCACATAGTGTATGTCTAAGAACCGCTTTGTTCACAACCACAACTTCTCCTGTGAAGTTCATCTATGGCGGCTTCCCTATGGAGTACTCAAACGATGAATACGCAGATTTGCTATTGTTGCTGGGTATATCTGACAACCAAGCTGCTGCTGCTACCGGTTGTGCGTATGCAGCGCCGTCCGTCGGTGTATGACTGCTGAAGGGAACTAATTAGAAGAGGACAAGATTGTTGTTTGAAAAAAATAAAAACTCCGGTAGGCGAAAAAACTATCTCATTCATTTTCTCGCACAGATCGCGTGCTCATCTTTGTAGTTGCCTCTGCAGCAGCCATGTTTCAGTACGTTGTCAGAAACTTGGGCAGGAATCCTTGTAACTACTGTTCTCGCAAATTGTTACTTCAAATGAGTCAGCCTGCTCTGGTCGAGAGTCTGCCTTGCAGCAGGTAAAGCATTACATTCCGCCATTACTTTCGTTCAGATATACGCACCTAAAATCGTTAAGTTTGCCTCCGAGTGGGTTGTGCGCCTTCGTCCGAAATTTAGCAGTGGTATGTTCAGCTCTTGCATCGGGAATGGAGCCTGCAGATTCTTTAGCATCACCTGCATTACAAGGACATTACCTTGTCGCATTGCAGACACTTCTTCCTCGAGGACTGACACCCTTCCTTGGGCTGTTTACTTTCCAAATCTGTGAGCCCAGAGATGTCACACATCTTCGCGTTTATCCGCGTTTCTAAGTGGGCAGCCTTCGTTACTCACGCTTGTCTCACCTCGTCCAGATGACCTCTGTCCGTATCTTTCTGATTTCCGTCCTCAATTCGTGCCTACCTTCGGAGATCTGCCGATAAATCTTCTGATTACAAAGTTTCAAGCCCTGCTTTCTTGTCTTTTGAATGGTGGTTTATTCTCATCCCTCTTGGCAATTAACTGAGATGTTTGGTTTTCTAATATGATGAGAAATCGATCCAGTGGGCTCTGTCCTTGCGTATCCCCTAAAGATATGCCTGGAGTACTTCTTCTGTTGCGTGTTTTACACCATCTCAGTTCAGTTGCAGTAGTCCAGGCATTCTTATCAGTGCTTCAGACATTCAGTTCTTACTGTATTTGCCCTTCTTTTCGCTGACTTTGCGTTTATAACAGACAGGGTGAATAAAAAATGCCATATTTGGTTGTCAGAATTCGGATGCTCATCTCATTTTAAAGACAAAAGCGTATCTAGAAGAACCTTGTCCTGCTAATAGGTTTTATACAAATGTGATTTAAAAAACGACGCTGTGGCAGAGCTGTAGCTGCACGCAGCGTGGGCGAGATCAGGGAGCATGAACTCTGCACTATGCAGAGGTATCCCATTGGCTCAGTGAGATGGGGGACGAATATGCAGACTGGCCAACGTCCTTTGTTTCAGTTAGAGCAACAAATTGTATCCCATTTAATCCTCCACAGTGTTGTGTCTTGTGTGTTTTTTCTTTTTTCTTTTACTGCCGCCGGCCGCGGTGGTCTCGCGGTTCTAGGAGCGCAGTCCGGAGCCGTGCGACTGCTACGGTCGCAGGCTCGATTCCTGCCTCGGGCGTGGATGTATGTGACGTCCTTAGGTTAGTTAGGTTTAAGTAGTTCTAAGTTCTAGGGGACTGATGACCACAGCTGTTAAGTCCCATAGTGCTCAGAGCCATTTGAACATTTTTTTCTTGTAGTAGTACCTTTATTTAAACATGAAATAACGTTCTTACAAATGTAAGTGATCACTTTGTTTCGTCCACGATATAAACGAAGCCAGCAGAAAATAATAGTGGATGTAGCAACATCGTCTGTATCCAGGTATAAGAAACATAACAGATAGGCTACACTACACTGCACATTATGCTACACACAATAATTCCATTCTCTACATTTGACGTCCAGAGCTGAAATTTACACTCACGTGCAACGTTCAGGTTATAGAAGGCAGCATGCACACGAGCTATTAAGTCGTGCACTTGTTCCTTTAAGTTATCACCACAAACACAAATCTACTGGATTAATGTCACAGGAACGTTGAGTCCAGAGCATTGGACCTCCAAGGCCAATCCATTTCCGTGGAACGCTTCATTTAAACGGGTACGCAGATTAATTCCAAAGCGCGGCGGTGCACAATCACGCCGAAACCATATCTGTCGTCAAACATCAACTGCAGCTGTTTCTAATGGATCAAGCAAAGTACTACAAAAAGACGTACTATTCAGAATCGCATTCAGCTTATCTGGTGATACGTAAGGGCCCAAAGGCAGTCCTCTCACAGTTCCAGCACACAGGGTTATACCAAAGCGTGTCTAAAAGCCAAATTCACAAGTGACAGGTGTGTTGTGTTCCGTGCAATAATGGCTGTTCTGGAGCTTGAAAATACTATCACGAGTGAGGCTACATTCGTCAGTCCGTATAACGTTACTTATAAAATGTTCGTTATCTTCTACTTGGTACAAAATCCATGATACGTGTAATGATACGGATGCAGTTCCTCATCGAATAATACTTCAACACACAGGCTTTGAAATATCTGAAACTGGTTTGCAGTATCACGGGTACTTCGATGAGTTTCAAGAATCGCGTCCTCTACTTGAGGATTACACATATACCTTCGATGACGTCGGTCCATTATGTGTGAACGACGACTACCGGATTCCTGAAGGCATTGCTCCAGACGATGGAACACATACAAATCAGGAGGGCGGCTTTGAGCGTACCGCGCAGCATACGCACAAGCGGTAGCAGCAGCAGTTTGGTTGTCGGATATACCCAGCAACAATAGCAAATCTGCGTATTCATCGGTTTTGTACTCCATAAAGAGTCCGCCCTAGATGAACTTGACAGGAGAAGTTATGGTTGTGAACAAAGCGGCTCGTAGACATACACTATGTGATCAAAAGTATCTGGACACCCCCAAAAACAAATGTTTTTCATATTAGGTGTATTGGGCTGCCACCTACTGCCAGGTATTCCATATCAGCGACCTCAGTAGTCATTAGACGTCATGAGAGAGCAGAATGGGATGCACTGTGGAACTCACGGACTTCGAACGTGGTCAGTTGATTGGGTGTCACTTGTGTCATACGTCTGTATGAGAGATTTTCACAGTCCTAAACATCCCTATGTCCTCTGTTTCCAATGTGATTGTGAAGTGGAAATGCGAAGGGAGACGTACAGCTCAAAACCGTACAGGCCGACCTCGTCTGTTGACTGACAGAGACCGCCGACAGTTGAAGAGGGTCGTAATGTGTGATAGGCAAACATCTATCCAGACCATCACACAGGAATTCCAAACTGCATCAGGATCCACAGCAAGTACTACGACAGTTAGGTGGGTGGTGAGAAACCTTGAATTTCACGGTCGAGCGGCTGCTTATAAGCCACACATCACGCTGGTAAATGCCAGATTGGACTATTGAGCAGTGGAAAAACGTTGTGTGGAGTGACAAGTCACGGTAGACAATGTGGGGATCCGATGGCAAGGTGTGATGAGGTTTGGCTTGCAGGCGCTCAACTGCGCGGTCACCATCACCCATGGCACGGTGTGGGTATGGCGAATGCCCAGTGAACATCATCTGCAAGCATGTCTAGTGCCAACAGTAAAATTCGGAGGCGGTGGTGTTATGGTGCGGTCGTGTTTTTCATGGAGGGGCTTGAACCCCTCGTTTTTGTCCGTGGCACTATCACAACACAGGCCTACATTGATGTTTAAGCAACTTCTTGCTTCCCACTGTTGAAGAGCAATTCCGGGATGGCGACTGCATCTTTCAACACGATCGAGCACCTAATCATAATGCACGGAGTGTCGCGGAGTGGTTACACATGGCCTGCACAGAATCCTGACCTGAATCGTATACAACACCTTTGGGATGTTTTGGAATGCCGACGCCGTGCCAAGCCTCACCGACTGATACCGATACCGCTCCTCAGTGCAGCACTTCATTAAGAATGGGCTGCCATTTCCCAAGAAACCTTCCAGCATGTGAGTGAACGTATGCCTACCAGAGTGGAAGCTGTCATCAAGGCTAAGGGTGGGACAACATCACACTGAATTCCAGCATTACCATGGAGAGCGCCACGATCTTCTAAGGTATTTTCAGCCAGTTGTCCGGATACATTTGATCAGATTGTGTATGTATTTTATTTAATGCATGTTACTATCATTTGAGAGGCTACTGTCATGTGGCAATATGGTGTTCCACCTATAAATGACGATAACTATGGATCGGGAGTCCAAAACTAAAAAGAAACGAATCTGATTAAGATTCGAACCATAGCTCCAAGATGGATGTGTGTTTTATGTCCCAGCTGTTTTCCCCGTGAGCTAAGACAGCTGGTACAATAGTTCGGACTGACATACGTTCTTCTATGCATGCACAGCGCAATACAACATTGTTGCCAGCTCCTCGTTTTTATACAAGGTGGTTCATTGATCGTGACCGGGCCAAAAATCTCACGAAATAAGCTTCAAACGAAAAAACTACCAAGAACGAAATGGGAAACCAGACGGCGCTATGGTTCGCCCGCTAGATGGCGCTGCCATAGGTACAAACGGATATCAACTGTGTTTTTTTTTTTAAATAGTAACCCCCATTTTCTATTACATATGCGTGTAGTACGTAAAGAAATATAATGTTTTAGTTGGACCACTTTTTTCGCTTTGTGATAGATGGCGCTGTAATAGTCACAATCATATGGCTCACAATTTTAGACGAAGAGTTGGTAACAGGTAGGTTTTTAAATTAAAATACGGAACGTAGGTACGTTTGAACATTTTATTTCGGTTGTTCCAATGTGATACATGCATCTTTGTGACCTTATCATTTTTGAGAACGCATGCTGTTACAGCGTGATTACCTGTAAATACCACATTAATGCAATAAATGCTCAAAATGAAGTCCGTCAACCTAAATACATTTGGCAATACGTTTAATGACATTCCTCTCAACAGCGAGTAGTTCGCCTTCCGTTATGTTCGCCCATGCATTGACAACGCGCTGACGCATCTTGTCAGGCGTTGTCGGTGGATCACGAGAGCAAATATCCTTCAACTTTCCCCACAGAAAGAAATCCGGGGACGTCAGATCCGGTGAACGTGCGGGCCATGGTATGGTGCTTCGACGACCAATCCAGCTGTCATGAAATATGCTATTCAACACCGCTTCAACCTCACGCAAGCCATATGCCGGGCATCCACCATGTTGGAAGTATATCGCCATTCTGTCATGCAGTGAAACATCTTGTAGTAACATCGGTAGAACATTACGTAGGAAAACAGCATACAGTGCACCATTTAGATTGCGCTCCATAAAATGAGGGCTAATTATCCTTCCCCCCTTAATGCCGCACCATACATTAACCCGCCAAGGTCGCTGATGTTCCACTTGTCGCAGCCGTCGTGGATTTTCCGTTGCCCAATAGTGCATATTATGCCTGTTTACCTTACCGCTGTTGGTGAATGACGCTTCGTCGCTAAATAGAAAGCGCGCAAAAAATCTGTCATCGTCCCGTAATTTCTATTGTGCCCCGTGGCAGAACTGTACACAACGTTCAAAGCCGTCGACATGAAATTCCTGGTTTATAGAAATATGGGACTGGTGCAGTCGATGTTGATGTAGCGTTCTCAACACCGACGTTATTGAGATTCCCGATTTGTCTGCTACTGATGTGCCGATTAGCCGCGACAGCAGCTAAAACACGTACTTGGGTATCATCATTTGTTGCAGGTTGTGGTTGACGTTTCACATGTGGCTAAAGATTTCCCTGCCGGCCGGGGTGGCCGAGCGGTTCTAGGCGCTACAACCTGGAACCGCTTAACCGCTACAATCGCAGGTTCGAATCCTGCCTCGGCAAGGATGTGTGTGATGTCGTTAGGTTAGTTATGTTTAAGTAGTTCTAAGTTCTAGGGGACTGATGACCATAGATGTTAAGTCCCATAGTGTTCAGAGCCATTTGAACTAGGATACCGAGCAGCATACATAGCAGACGTCCATTGGGCATTTTGATCGCAATAGCCACACATCAACACGATATCGACCTTTTCCGCAGTTGGTAAACGGTCCATTTTCACACGGGTAATGTATCACGAAGCAAATACCGTCAGCACTGACGGAATGTTAAGTGATACCATGTACTTATACGTTTGTGACTATTACAAAGCGAAAAAAGTGGTCCAACTACAACATTCATATTTCTTCACGTACTACACGAATATGTAATAAAAATGGGGGTTACTATAAAAAAAAACGCAGTTGATATCCGTTTGACCTATGGCAGCGCCATCTACCAGGCCAATCATAGCGCCATCTGGTTTCTCCCTTCTTTGTAGTTTTTTCGTTTGATGCTTATTTCGTGAGATATGTGGCCCGGTCACCACCAATGGACCGCGCCGTATATGTGTTTTCAAAATGCCCGCGATATGATTTTGCTTGTTATAGTTTTGTCTTTAATCAGGATGAGGTATCACATGCCGAACTCCAAGAGCGGCGTTTCTACTTCGCCCTGTGTAACTCGGAATACAGTTACAAATGCCGTGATGGAGAAGATCGACGCATGTTTACAGTGAGTGTGTAGTGTTGTGTGTCTTTCCCAAAGTGTTGCGAACGGCCATCATACTGTCGCTGGGTGTGATTTTATATCTTGCGAATAGAAACCAGACTGTCGCCATGATTTTTAATTGTCTGTCTACTATGTTACTTGTCTGCATCCTGTGTATTTTTATTCGCTTTGCCAACCCTTTGCTTTATGTTTTAACTTTCCCCAATTTTCCGCCGTTTTACAATTTAAGTCCCCGTTTTACCGCCTGCTTTTATTGTTTCTGAACTTCTCCTTACACTTTAAAAAGTCTGTAGCCTGCAGAGCAGCGTAATAAGCTGCTGCCAGCCCGCCCCCTTCGGGGGGGGGGGGGGGGGGAATCGAAATACAATAAAAGAAAAAAAACGATTTGACACAAAAGGCGCTGATTGAAAATAAAAAGACGAAAAACGGTACCGAAAATCAAAATGTGGCAAGTTTTTCCTCTTGTTAGCAAGCGTGTGGGTGTTGCATCGCTGCAGTTTTGTCTGCAGTGATGCATTCCGCAGTGCTGACTCGCCGGCTCCGGCTGACACGGGCGTCCGTTGAAAGGGGAGCGCCGCCAGCGCGCAGAGTGCCCGGTCTCGCCTCACCCCTTGCCGCGCCGCCGCCCGCCAGCCACTACAGTAATAAAACTCCGGCTTGTAACCCCGCCGCGACGCGACACGACACGACACGACGCGGGCGACTGCGGAAACAAAAACGCGCGCGACAGCCGTGTAAACAGCGCCGTCGCCGGCCATTGTACGCCTCACGGCTCACAATGGCGGGCGCGGCGCTAACAAGGCAATTAGCCGCGGCCCTCGGGCCCCGCCGCTTACGTGCTTCGGCAGCCCGCGGTGCCACCTCTCAGCCGTCGCTCCACGCTACTTTCTCCCAGCTCTTATTGCCCGCTACTCCTCGCAATCTTGTCAAGTCACCGAGATTCTCGCTCGAAAACCCGTGTCCGAAAAGTTCCGAGACTGATTTTATTCGTGGCGTACAAGCGACGTTAGCGCAATAGCTGCGACGGCTGTTTGAACTAACAAGGGAACCTCCCCATCGCACCCCCCCCCCCCCCCCCACATAAGATTCAGTTATAAGTTGGCACAGAGGATAGGCCTTGAAAAACTGAACACAGATCAATCGAGAAAACAGGAAGAAGTTGTGTGGAAGTATGAAAAAAATGAGCAAAATATACTAATTGAGTAGTCCATGTGCAAGATATGCAACATCAAGCATAATGTGCACCGAGGAGCGCTGCGGAACGAGAGGTCCATAGTTCAAGTCTTTACTCGAGTGAAAAGTTTAATTTTTTTATTTTCAGACAATTATCAAAGTTCAGGCACTCACACATAATCAACTTCGCTCTCCATAATTCCAGGACATGTTCAGATTTGCTTGGAGATATGCAGGATTTGACGGTCTACATACGAAAAATTTTAAAACGTTAAAAACATATGTTTTGACAGAGCACAGGGTATACTGTGGGACTGTGAAACTGTTGCATTCATTTGTTGCAGGTTATGTGACAAACTCTTATGTTTTCATCACTTTTTTGGGAGTGATTACCATATCCACAAGAAAACCTAAATCGGGCAAGGTAGAAGAATCTTTTTACCCATTCGCCAAATATACAAGTTAGGTGGGTCGATAACATATTCCTGTCATGTGACGCACATGCCGTCACCAGTGTCGTACAGAATATATCAGACGTATTTTCCTGTGAAGGAATCGCTTGACCTATGACCTTGCGATTAAATGTTTTCGGCTCCCATTGGAGAGGCACTCCTTTCGTCTACTAATCGCACGGTTTTGCGTTGTGGTCGTAAAACACGGACACTAACCTTATTACAGTGAACAGAGACGTCAATGAACGAACGGACAGATCATAACTTTGCAAAATCAAAGAAAGTAAACCACGGGACCACGGCGCTCTTGCGCTCGGATTATCCGTCATGTTGCCTATGTTGCGAATGGACTACTCAGTTTGTATATTTTGCTTATTTTTTCATAGTTCCACACAACTTCTTCCTGTTTTCTCCATTGATCTGTGTTCAGTTTTTCAAGGCCTATCCACTGTGCCAACTTATAACCAAATCTGAGGTGGGTGCGATGGGGAGGTTCCCTTGTAAGAAATCTGTAACGTACTGCGGACCCTCCCAGGAACGCCACGTACAGTGATGAGATTGTGAGCGGCCGTGCTAGATCGGAAGCAAAGGATGAGTCGAAAAGTCATTAATAAATATGAAATCATGAGACAGACTTGAGACCTTTTCTGGATACAGAAAATATTCGAATGCTGCTCTGGCCAGCACATTCTCCAGATCTCTCACCAATTGAAAACATCTGGTCAATGGTGGGCGAGCAACTGGCTCGTCACAATACGCCAGTCATTACTCTTGATGAACTGTGATATCGCGTTGAAGCTGCATGGGCAGCTGTACCTGTACACGCCATCCAAGCTCTGTTTGAGTCAATGCCCAGGCGTATCAAGGCCGTTATTAAGGCCAGAAATGGTTGTTCTGGGTACTGATTTCTCAGGATCTATGCACCCATATTACGTGAAAATGTAATCACATGTCAGTTCTAGTATAATACGTTTATCCAATGAATACCCGTTTATCATGTGCTTAGTGTAGCAATTTTAATGGCCAGTGGTGTAGTATGATGCTCCAGAGCCATATACCGAACATGATGATCTTCTGCCTCGGTAGTGTCACGCGGCTCCCAGAGCCCAGTGTTCTTGCGACCACGCATTTTCGTGACTACCGCTGCTAGCATGAGGTACAGTGGCTACATTCCTGCCTAGCTATTCTGCAATATTGCAGAAAGAACATCAAGCTTCTCCTAGCGTTATTACCAAGTGTAGAAGCATTAAAGAGGAAATTCCCTATAGATGCGGAACGTCAGCACACAGTAATCCATGTTCCATACATCGGTATTTGTTTCAAACCCAAAAAAGTGTCGAGTATTATGCCAACGAAAGACTACTTGGGGACAGCACTGATTTTCTGGTATCATTTGAACAAAATAGTTGCAGAATCGCATCGAATGCTTGTCGAAGCTTTCGGAAAATATGCTCTTGGGAAAACATTGTTTCGAGTGGTTCAAAAAGTTCAAAATGGTAATTTTGGCGTGAGAAACGACGAGCGCGGGAAACCACCGAAAAACTTCGAAGACAACGGATTGCAAGCCTTATCGGTTGAAGATGATACTCAAACTCAACAGGAAATCGCGCAACAATTGAATGTGACGCAGAAAGTCGTTTCTCTTCGGTTGAAAACTATGGGAAAGATGCAGAAAGTGGGAAAATGGGATCCACATGAACTGAATCAAAGACAGCAAGTCAACACGGATGTGACTGGATTCATCCGAAAAAATGACGTTGCGCCATTCCTGCACCCAGATTCGTCGTTGAGTACACCATCGCAGGCCCTCTTATCTGTGATACAAATGGTTCAAATCGCTCTCAGCACTATGAAACTTAGAAGTTAATTCATCAGTCTTCTAGAACTTAGAACGTCGTAAACCTAATTAACTTAAGGACATCACACTCATCCATGCCCGAGGCAGGATTTGAACCTGCGACCGTAGCGGTATCGCGGTTCCAGACTGTAGCGCCTGGAACCCCTCGGCCACCCCTCCTGTCTGTCTGTGATGCAGCGTCAAGGATAACCGCAGCCCACCGATTTCATATTCTGCTAACAGTCATTGGATCTCAACCAACGCGTGCAGCAATTTCGCGATACGATAAACCGCAACCGTGATAGGCTACAATTCGACCTTTATCAAAGTCGGAAACGTGATGGTACGCATTTCTCCTCCTTACACGAGGCATCACATCAACGTTTCACCAGGCAACGCCGGTCAACTGCTGTTTGTGTATGAGAAATCGGTTGGAAACTTTGCTCATGTCAGGACGTTGTAGGTGTCTCCACCAGCGCCAACATTGTGTGAATGCTCTGAAAAGCGAATCATTTGCATATCACAGCATCTTCTTCCTGTCGATTAAATTTCGCGTCTGTAGCACGTCATCTTCGTGGCGTACCAATTTTAATGGCCAGTAGTGTACATCTGCAGCAGCAATTTGAGCAGCACTTGGCACCGCAATGACAAAACGAACTGTTACAAAACTATTACTTCACGGACAGGTCCGAGTCAGACGCCCTGTATTGTGCATTCCATTGACTCCATACCACCGTTATTTGCGACTTCACTGGTGTTAAGCGAGATCTCATTGGAGGGCAGGTTGGAGGTCTGTTGTGATTTCTGATGACAGCTGGTTCTCTTCGGGTATCAATGATGGCCGTGTTTCAAACCATCACTTGCTTTAATCATAAACTTATATCACAGTGATGGCAAATGTTATTATCTTTACACACAGAAAAGTATTATCTTCTCAAAAACATTCCAATTAGCAAATTTACTTATGGTTCTTTCATTGACTTATGTCTTTGATCACTTTGAACTCAAATTAATAGTTAAATTAAAGAATTTAATAAGATTTAATTTTAAATTGCTGGTGTACCTAAGGACCATGACAATAAAATAAAAACAGTGGATAGTAGAGGGAGTATGAATGAAAACAGTGGCGTATTTAAATTTTCTAAATAACGGCACGTTTTATTAATTCTTTTGTAACTACAAATAGCTGGTAAACCTACACAAAAATGACAAACACAAATCAGAAAAGGAATGGTGTTTGATTGGTAAAGCATACATTTGGGTGTAAATTATAGAACTTCTCCCATGAATTAATTTCTTTTACAATGCAATCTGATTTTGTTATGGAATCAACTTCGGCCAAGTATACCACAAACTAGGGATCACCTACGAACAGGGAACTGTCAATATCATTTAACAACCCTACGCCAGTGCAGCAGTACTTTCCCCTTTCACCTGAGTTCAGGTGGCAGCAGAAAAAGGCGCACTGTGGGCGAGGACTGGTGTGCTGCAGCAGCTGTAATTTTCTGACGCATCCACAAAAATTTGCAAACTATGCAATCTGGATTTCTGAGTACCAGGACGCTGCAAACTTCCCTATCAGAATCCTGAAATCGCAGCACATTTCAATCTGAAGTGCACCCATATGCTGGTCTGGACAAACAAGTCTCACTCTCAGGCATGACAGTGTGTGCTGGAATCCTCAAACGTCAGATGGCCGAACCAGGACGTATAAGTTCACCCTCATAACACACGATAAGTCCAAGATGCCATGTAGTTTTATCGTCGGTACAGTTGGAAACTGCCACTGGCTCTTAGTCCACCACGAGATATGGACGACAAGGGTTACCCACTATGGAAATGTATTTCTCCAACAGGGGAGGACCTGAAGACAAAGAAGGCGAAGAATCACAACCACTTTCCACCAAGCCTTGGTGTGGGAACCGAATTAGTAAAAAAGCAACCACCCCACATTGCACAAACCAGTCTAACTACCCTCTACTCATTGAATCTCTCGTCTTCACTGTTCTTGGTATGGTAGCCAATCCAGACAAAGCACTGTAGTTCCACCTTTGGCAGAGCAAGCCTCTACTATGCGTATAATGAGAGGAGCCAATCAGCGGCTCCAAATCTAGGGAGGCGTCATTCTGATGGTAAGCATGACCGTGTTTTGGCAAAAAAACATGTTTCTAGATGGGACCATAGTCCTTTATTTACAAAGAGATTTTTATCTTTCCGGGTCGACCATTTCCAGTTTTTGGAAGAAGGCTGTCAAACTTCCCAGACAGTCGTGCCTATAAAAAATGTGTTTTTATGCTCACTAAAAGAACCTGCTGACTGCCTTGTATCAGGCGAGTTCCCGTCCTGCCTCCACTAAACATGTTTACACCCGCTACGTCCGTATCGTCCCAGCTTCTAACACGAGAATGCATGGAGTTTTATGGCTTTCGCCAGCCAGGGTGGCCGAGCGGTTCTAGGCGCTACAGTTTGCAACCGCACGACCGCTACGGTCGCAGGTTCGAATCCTGCCTCGGGCATGGATGTGTGTGATGTCCTTAGGTTAGTTAGGTTTAAGTAGTTTTAAGTTCTAGGGGATTGATGACCTCAGAAGTTAAGTCCCATAGTGCTCAGAGCAATTTTGAATTTTATGACTTTCCCACCAACTGCACAAAAGACTGTTTTATAGCAATCCGTCTTAAACGGCTTCCTACACGCAATTTTTGCCATCACTTCCGCAATACACTGTCGCTGACCCTGGCGAAATGTTTTGGGAACAAGGGCCCTTCTGTCTGATCCTAAGTATAAGTAGGAGAGGGCATCGGCCAGAAGTCCCTTTGAAGGTAAGATCCACTGAGCGCTGTTTCACAGAATCACTCACATGGCCAGGTCGCAACACTCAGCATTTATGGCCCTGAATTCAACTCTCTTCCTGTTCTGTGTCACCTCTATTATGGCCTCTGCCTCTCGGGTACAAGTTCTCTGCAGGCTACACATGCAGTTATAAGAACATTCTGCCCATAATTTCTCCATGTAAAAATGTCATAAACCACACGTACCAAATGTAGTACTGGAGAACACCAAGATAATGACCTAAAATATTAATGTTAACCTGGCTGACAGTGCTGTTAAAGTCAGATAGCGACGTGCCACCTCTGTCTGCCTCCCCATTAGTCAATAACTTCTGGACCAGGAGTGTCATACTTCAATAAGTAAGCAGAAGAAATTATGATAGTTTAAATGGGTCTTTAAGAATGACATGTCAGACCATGACAGCTTTGCCAACAAACAAACAAAAAATACTACACCCTATCTTGACCTCATTCAACCAACGGCCATACACACACTCACTGCTGTAAGCCTGCAAAAGTTTTGTGATTTGCTAGGAGTGAGAATTGTTCCTGTGAACCCTCAGGTCTTTCACATACACCCGTGGCCCTAAGTACAATGACTGAATAGTTCGTAGGTCATGAAGACATTTCACTAACCCACTCACACCGAGGCTGAGGCCAGAGAGGATTGGTTTCCTTAACTTCAATGGAATATCATTGAGCATTGAGCTTTCTCTGCCTCAGAGATTTTGTTACCCCTGCCCAAGCACCCACAGTGATTCCACCTTCCACAGAGACAAAAAGCATGACAAATTCTATCCAAGCATTCAGAAAATGGAGGTAAGTCGTGTGTGTGCTCTTGTTGCATGTGCCATCTGTTAGCCTTACTTCATAGTGAGGTGTCTTATAATGAGCCTAGTGTTTTTAAAAACCGTTCGCACCTCGTGTGGAAAGTATCCGTGCATGACTGACAAATTTTCAATACTGTTATGAATTTTTATAGTTTACGGAATAATCATGCACTCTATCAGCTAATTTTTATAAAATTTTAATTGTTATTGTAACTAAACAGATGACAGGGAAAATTAAATTAAAGCAAAATAAAGGAAGTTTAAACTTTAATATTTATTTTAAACTTGATCAGCGTTCAATGAAACGTATAACATGGTAAACCTGACTGAAAGCTGGTGCCTTTTTCAATGTTAGGGAAACGTGACTTTCTAAAAACTGGAAAAAATAGGAAACAAAGAATAGGAAAAAGGGTGCAATACCACATTCAAAACTAACACACAAAAATCGTTGAAGGGTACACAAAAGGAAATGAACCACAACTAATCGATTATATTTAAGACAAAGAAATTCGGCTCGTACCGTAGTGCTGTTCCTAATGGATAACCGCAGACTGGTTTAGTAAGTTTATACGAAGAAAATGTGGTGGGATAGATCCACAATCTTACCAAATGGTCTCTGAAATCTTTCAAAAAGAATGTGAGAAGGAAGAACTGCTCGGCGTACCGATTAATTACGTTTGAATACCCGAAGTATTATCCAAAAGAGTAGCTGAGGGCCAGTTTTGTTACCTCCTCCACCTGGTCAACTAGATTTACAGCAATGTGTAATTCCACAATAATTTTAATAATAAAAAATTAAATCGAAACATTAGTTACATGAGAAACTTCTGAACTGCGTTACTAACGATACAGTATTGACCTGATAGGACAAACAATTTTATGAGCACGTGGTACTGGTACCATAAAGCGCAAACCACGTGGCTTGAACATAAAGAAAAATAAGTAATTTGAAAAATTTTATGGGGAGCAAAGCTTACAATCACACGCACATACACACTAAAGACCTATGATCTTAATTACAATTACGCCTCATCACCACGTGCTTACACTTTCCTTTATTCGAGTGGGGACAAAGCCACTACCGCAATACATTCTGAAACTAACACTGCAATTGCACTGCGTCGCGATTTAAAATAATACAAAAAAATTTCGATGTAGACCAGTAACAAAAGCGATTAATCTTGCAGTTAGGCTGAAATTAAGAATTCCATTGAACTTCGGACTTACAAGACACGCGCTTACCCGGGTATCTTTCCACTTCAGAAACTGGCCGCAGACTGAGTAGTGTGGGCCCCTTCAGAGGGTGTCCCACAGATACAATGGGAAGTGACCAGAGAAGCAGCTTCATGTACCAACTGGACAAGGAACAGACAGGACCACACCAAGGAGACAAACTTTTTTGCCTTAGAAATCGTAGCTACCTACTCAGACGTTGGTTCTACTGTTCTCTACCAGACAGACTTCTCTGCCACCACCGTGCCTGCAACTACAAATACACTCACTCATTCATCCTTTCACACCAGAACGGAAGGAGATGACAATATCTTAAGACATCATATACACTATGTAAAGGCGGCGGCTGTGGGTTCCATATGCACTGTATGATACGAATGACATATAAAACTATGTTTGAAAGTGTTGTATGACACGTTGTTCGCCTTTATGTGTCAATATAACATATTCCACTGCTCAGTCTCCTCCCAGATAAATTTAGAAATACCACAGTAAATTTAGACGTGGAATGTATGACTTAAACAACAATAGATCGAGGAAAATAGCATGAAAGGAGTCTAACGGAGACATTTCAGTCTTTGAGTTCTTTTAGTACAATGGTGTACATCGTCTTAACTCAACATAAACGACATTTAAATGACATGTGAAACATAGTGAGACTTTACACAAATGACAAACACAAAAAGAAAATATTAGTCAGTCTGAAGAAGGGGTTTGGATATTAGCGTATTTGTTGTGTGTGATCTTTTGTCAGACATAGATCTCAGATGACAGTCACCTTGTACCCAAGTGCACATCTGAAAATGGTGTTGTCCCTCATAACAAATATAGTAAGAAAGGAAATGTTTCCTCCGAGGAATCGACACATTTCTATCCGAGAAGTAATTTTCTATCTATGAAACATGGGAGGATACCAGTAAGTACCAAATTTGCGGTAAACTGTCAAAGTCCAAATGCTATACAGAAAACTATAAACGCCTGTCTCGTTGGTCAGATGTCACAGGAGGCCTTATCCGCTAATGATAGCAATAAATCATCCAAAAAGAGTAAGTGCAAACAAATAAAGTACAATACACTACGTCACTACTTAAATAAATTGGAAATAAATGATTATTAACGCTAACTTAATTATATAACTGTAGAAGCTTGCCCTTACTGATCCTGCGAGCGGCTTAATTTTGGGCTGAGTCCTCAGCGGCCGACTGTCAATTCGTACGAGTACTTCTGGTGTGATTTCTGTTTGATGGGTTATGTCATCTGATTTCCACTACGACATTCTGGTGATTACGCTGTGATCTTCCAGTACTTTATATCGAATTCCTCTCACAATATCGTGTCTATCATCCCATATTCATCTACTGCTTCTTACTTTTGTTGAATACTGCGCTCCGGTTCATTTCGTATTGTATATGTTTCTTGAACCTTTCCCTTCCTTGCTTTCTGCTGGCTCCCCTTCTGAGCTCTTGAATTCGCAAGATTGATTCACTTTTTTTTCCTAAAGGTCTTTTCAGTTTTCCTATAGATGATATCTAACTTTACCCTAGTTATGCATGCTTCTACAGACTTGCCTTTCTCCTCTAGCTATCAGGATTTAATTCATTTAGGAAAAGTTTCAAAATTAAGTGCCAGTGAAGATGAAAACAACACGTAAGTGAAATCGTTGTATTTTCACAATAATAACTGTTATTGCAATAGGTAACATGAATTTTCGAGGATTTTAGAGAGAGGCAAGTCAAAGAAAAATCGCTAACATTTACGGTCGTATGTTTATTAGAATGTGATGTGTTATACAACCTGGAGAATTTCCTGATACGGATCTATGGAATGAAAATTGTCTCTATTTACGTGAAAAAACCAAAAATCCTGCCATCTAATTTAGGTATCTCTGTTGCTATTTTCGCGAAAGTTGCAACTTGAAAAGAAAATGTTCACTGATACATAGATGTATGAAGAGGTAGGAAATCGATAAAAGCACATGATTTTGTTTTCTTTTAGTGAGTTTTTTATACTGTACCTCTTAAGAATAAGGATAACTGTATATAGTTTTCCTTTTGTGAAACTGCAGTACAGAATAGATAGAACAGTTGAAGTGATAAATTTAGGACACATTGGCTTCAGTTAAAAAGTCGAAATAGCTACACTGTTCACTACTCTGCTCCATGCTGTTATTACAGCTAACGGACGCCTCATAAAAGCTGACAGCCCCTCATCGCTTTAGTTGCTGCACTCTTCGACGCTATTGAGGTTTGTCTCGGTTCCAAAATAAGCGTACTCGAAGACTATAGATATTGCGGCAAAGTTTCTCCACGAAATTACTCAGTGCGTTCTATGTGACGTCAGCCTCGGTGTTCTAGACTCATTGCAGGTAGGCTTCGTCAAGACTATATCCACAACTTTCAGCAAAAGGAATAATCAGAGAAGGACCAAAGGATGCGCATTCCATCAGAGAGCTTCCTAGTGACTCCCCAGGTGCATTGTTACAGACATTACATACTTTGATCTTTCACCTTCGCTAGTACTACACTCCTGGAAATTGAAATAAGAACACCGTGAATTCATTGTCCCAGGAAGGGGAAGCTTTATTGACACATTCCTGGGGTCAGATACATCATATGATCACACTGACAGAACCACAGGCACATAGACACAGGCAACAGAGCATGCACAACGTCGGCACTAGTACAGTTTATATCCACCTTTCGCAGCAATGCAGGCTGCTATTCTCCCATGGAGACGATCGTAGAGATGCTGGATATAGTCCTGTGGAACGGCTTGCCATGCCATTTCCACCTGGCGCCTCAGTTGGACCAGCGTTCGTGCTGGACGTGCAGACCGCATGAGACGACGCTTCATCCAGTCCCAAACATGCTCAATGGGGGACAGATCCGGAAATCTTGCTGGCCAGGGTAGTTGACTTACACCTTCTAGAGCACGTTGGGTGGCACGGGATACATGCGGACGTGCATTGTCCTGTTGGAACAGCAAGTTCCCTTGCCGGTCTAGGAATGGTAGAACGATGGGTTCGATGACGGTTTGGATGTGCCGTGCACTATTCAATGTCCCCTCGACGATCACCAGAGGTGTACGGCCAGTGTAGGAGATCGCTCCCCACACCATGATGCCGGGTTTGGCCCTGTGTGCCTCGGTCGTATGCAGTCCTGATTGTGGCGCTCACCTGCACGGCGCCAAACACGCATACGACCATCATTGGCACCAAGGCAGAAGCGACTCTCATCGCTGAAGACGACACGTCTCCATTCGTCCCTCCATTCACGCCTATCGCGACACCACTGGAGGCGGGCTGCACGATGTTGGGGCGTGAGCGGAAGACGGCCTAACGGTATGCGGGACCGTAGCCCAGCTTCATGGAGACGGTTGCGAATGGTCCTCGCCGATACCCCAGGAGCAACAGTGTCCCTAATTTGCTGGGAAGTGGCGGTGCGGTCCCCTACGGCACTGCGTAGGATCCTACGGTCTTGGCGTGCATCCGTGCGTCGCTGCGGTCCGGTCCCAGGTCGGCGGGCACGTGCACCTTCCGCCGACCACTGGCGACAACATCGATGTACTGTGGAGACCTCACGCCCCACGTGTTGAGCAATTCGGCGGTACGTCCACCCGGCCTCCCGCATGCCCACTATATGCCCTCGCTCAAAGTCCGTCAACTGCACATACGGTTCACGTCTACGCTGTCGCGGCATGCTACCAGTGTTAAAGACTGTGATGGAGCTCCGTATGCCACGACAAACTGGCTGACACTGACGGCGGTGGTGCACAAATGCTTCGCAGGTAGCGCCATTCGACGGCCAACACCGCGGTTCCTGGTGTGTCCGCTGTGCCGTGCGTGTGATCGTTGCTTGTACAGCCCTCTCGCAGTGTCCGGAGCAAGTATGGTGGGTCTGACACACCGTTGTCAGTGTGTTCTTTTTTCCATTTCCAGGAGTGTAGTACCAACTGAAGAATAGGATACAAGTACTAGGGAAGGCGACAAATGCTACAGACGTAAAAATTGTGTCCTGTACTTCAGTTGACCGATATTGGGAAACTGAAGTATAAAATACAATCTTCGTCTATCAACTGACGTACAAGACGTGAGTATTATGAATGTGACTTTTTTTACTTTTTTTCTTTTTTTTCTTCCGCTACTGCTAGTATCCCATTCTTCGGTTCATCGACATGGTACAGGATAAGAATCAGTTGCAGAGGAAACAGCAATTGGAATAACTCACTATCAGACAAAGGTATAATTTAAAACATGTACAGAGATGCTTTAAAATTACTACAAGCGACAAACAACATGCTCAGTATCTATCTCTTAATAACATTTATTTACTATTATTCATGATTTTAACGCTTTGCCATAGAAGATAACCTATTTATTATCTACGACTCGAAAACGTATAAACTAATGTCTATGACTAAAATATGTCGTCATTGGTCAAAGCCTACGAGTTGTATCGCATTCTTCAGTTGACCCTTAAATTATGGTGTGGTGATGAGGAACCTGTACAATCTGTTCGACATACCTCTCCTCGTTTAGGAAGAGAGAAGATATAACCACGATATAGATGTCATGAGGAATACTTGAAGAAACTGTGTTTCCAGTGTCCTCCTTACTTTGATTGATTTTGACTTTGTTGTGTTTCAGGTAAGTTACGTGACGTCATAGCGCTAGACGCGGCTTCAACTGAGTGTGGGGCGTTTCCTAGCAACAGTAGCCTACGCAGTCGCAGCTTAGACGAGCACACATCGAACGCGCAATCCACTGATTCAGCGTAACAGGTCGGTAAATGTCACTGTACAAGCTTAAAATTTCTGCTTATATTCTCTCTTACTATCACCGTACAGAATGGTTACAAACGACACGGAATATTCCTCTTTAATGGGAAACGTCTATGATTTCGAAAAAATAAGCAGTTAGGGTAGTCCACAAGATGCCTTTCTCTGTTCAACGACGCAAGTGCGTTTTGCAGCACCGTAAGGAGGGAATGCTTAGGGGTATGTGTATTTTGTTGCATACCATAGAGCGCAAGAAAAAGTTCAGTATCTTATCTGCCATTTATGTATATTTCTTGGTGTTTTTCTGTGTCTGCTTCTCCGAAATGTGTTTTGAAATTAAAGACAGTATTCGGGGATGCCGGAAGAAAGCTGTGAGAAGGCTTTTAAATAGGTCGCAAATGAGACTATTTAAAATATAGTAATTTGAAGAACCTGATAAGTATTGAAATAATATTTGAAACAGAAATGACGGAAGAAATTCCATAACTACATCTTTGTCGTCGTTTTCCATTTGTAATGAGCCACTTTACTACAAAATTTTGTTGTTGTTGCTGTCTTCAGTCCGAAAACTGATTTATGTGGCTTTCCTCGCTAATCTATCATGTGTAAGCCTCTTCACCTCTGAATAACTAATGAAATGAAATGAAATGTCGTGTAGCTAGAGCCTCCCATCGGGTAGACCGGTCGCCTGGTCTAATGTAACCTAAATCCATTACATCCTTCTTACTGTATTCGTGTCTTGCTCTCCCTCTATAAATTTTACACCCCGCACACTTCCCTCCAGTACCAACTGATGATTCATTAGTGTCTCAGGATGTGTGATACAAAATCGATCACTCCTTCTAGTCAAGTTGTCCAATAAATTACTTAGATGTACCCAAAAAGAAAAAGAAAAGTGGTCAGCGCTACAGACTGTCAATCCAAAGCGCCCAGGTTCGATTCCCGGCTGGGTCGCAGATTTTCACCACTCAGGGACTGGGTGTTGTGTTGTCCTGATCATCATCATTTCATCCCCATCGACGTGCAAGTCGCCGAAGTGGCGTCAAATCGAAAGACTTGCACCAGGCGAACGGTCTACCCGACGGGAGGCCCTCGTCACACGACATTTCATTTCATTTTTCAGAAAATCTTTCCACTCGTCTAATACTGAACACTCTTCGTAACACTTAAATTTGTGTTCGATGTCAACAATATTTCACTTTTTCAGGAATACTTTTCTTAATACTTCCAGTCTGCATTTTATATCTTCTCTAGTTCGGCTATCATCGGTTAGATCGCTACCTGAATAGCAAAACTCTTCGAGTACTTCTCACAGCACACAGCACTCCATCTACAGGCCACTAGTGGCCCGTCGGTACCATCCGACCGCCGTCTCATCCTCAGGTGAGGATGTGGATAGGAGGGGCGTGTGGTCAGCTCACCGCTCTCCTGGTCGTTATGTTGGTTTTCTTCGACCGGAACCGCTACTATTCGGCCGAGCAGCTCCTCAATTGGCATCACGAGGCTGAGTGCAGCCCGAAAAATGGCAGCAGCGCATGGCGGCCAAGATGGTCACCCATCCAAGTTCCGGCCACGTCCGACAGTGCTAAACTTCGGTGATCTCATTTTCTAATCTAATTCTTTCACTGTCGCCCTGTTTGACTCGACTACATTTCATTGCCCTCGTTTTACTTTTGTTGACGTCATCGTAAAACATCTTTTCAAGATTCTGTTCAACATCGTCCAACTGTTCTTCCACGCCCTTTGCTGTCTCTATCAAAATTACAAACTCATCAGCAAACCTCAAAGTCTTTATTTCTTCTCCCTGAACTTTCATTCCCTCGCGAAATTTCCACTTGTTTTCCCTTACTGCTTGTTCAGAGTATAGATTAAATAAAATCGGGTATAGGCTACGACCCCATCTCACTCGCTTTTGTCAACCACTGTCTCTCTGTCTCACATTCCTCGCTTCTTAAAACTGCATTTTGGTTTCTATGAAATTTGTATATAACCTTTAGTACCCTGTATTGTATCCCTGATACCTTCAGAATTTCAGAGTGTATTTCAGTCAACACTGTCAAAATCTTTCTCTAATACAAAATTGTTAAGGCTTTCGTGACCACTTGTCGAAAAACTGCCTGGTTCTTCGCGCGTCGTTTTTTTTTTTTTTTTTTTTTTTTTTTTTTTTTTTTTTTTTTTTTTTTTTTGCAATTTTTCTGACGTTTCACCAGCACGAGTGGCTGGCATTATCAAAGCTTCACCCTCCACTGCTGGTGGTGGACTGGAATCGAGCTCACAAACGCAGATTATACGTCATTTCTGGTGGGGTTCTCCCCTTGATACCTGCAACAGTCGTTCGCTGTAGCACGGGAATCAGGATCCGTTCACCTTGAAGCTTTCTTGTTTCTTGTAGAAGCAATTCTCATGCTTGTGTGTTTCTGCAGCTTCTCGGAACAAGCGGGCGTGATAGCTTGTCTCTACGGCAAGCACTTCCGTGACGGTGAATTTTACTGTGTGGTCGGTCTCGCACAGTGACATCTGCCACGGCTGATTTCTCCATCTGCCGCAACCTGCAATGCCACTTATGTTCTGTGATCTTGGTGTTGAACGATCGTCCAGTAATTTCAACAAAAAATTTTCCGCATGACATGATATGTGGTACACTCCGGGATATTTCAAAATGGTTCAAATGGCTCTGAGCACTATGGGACTCAACTTCTGAGGTCATTAGTCCCCTATAACTTAGAACTAGTTAAACCTAACTAACCTAAGGACATCACACACATCCATGCCCGAGGCAGGATTCGAACCTGCGCCCGGCGCACGTGGTCACGTGGTTCCAGACTGAAGGGCCTAGAACCGCACGGCCACACGGGCAGGCGGATATTTCAAATGTGTCCATTTTCTTCTTTGCCGATCTGAGACACTCTTTGACCTTCTTTGTCGATTTATATACAGTCTTAAGGCCATGATTGCGCAATATATGCCCGATTCTGAGTGACGGACAGAATCGGCTGAAGAAGCGCCCGAATATTTCTCAAACACGTAGTAAAGTGCAGTTTACTTTAAGGTATATGTAAATGAATACTGCGGAAACTGAGTGATGTTTTACATAAACTGTACTTCAAACATCGCACAGTTCCTTGCACACTAATGATTTAGTGAAACGGGCAACAAAGCAGCCTTCTCTTTACCACAGTGACGTCCTTACCATACCGCATTCAACTTCACCAAACAGTGTTTTTGTCTCCTTACTTTGTAGTATGACACGTTGAAGTCCTTCGGTTTGGATGGTGCTGGTAACAGGTGGCTACCTTTGGTAACTAGCTGAATATCTCACTTCCATGCTGCCAACAATATTGCGGCATTTTCTGATGACGTATCTCTTTTCACATAGCCAACATGAATTACTGAACTGCTGTTAAATATATGTCTAGTTTTACACTAGTTTCATAATGAGCTGTTCTACTGTAGGATATGATGGTCCACGATGCGCCCTCATAATCAATGTTCAGTTGTCTCGTCGATGCCAAGCTGAAACTCTGAGAGTGCCAGGCGTACTGATACTATATTAAATTTTCATTGCCCGAGGATGGCTATCAAGGATCGAGGGTGTGCGAATGTAGTATAGTTGTTCACCGCCGGCCGCTGTGGCCGGAGTGGCCGAGCGGTTCTAGGCCCTTCAGTCTGGAACCGCGGGACCGCTACGGTCGCAGGTTCGATTCCTGCCTCGGGCTTGGATGTGTATAATCTCCTTAGTTTAGTTAGGTTCAAGTAGTTTTAAGTTCTAGGGGACTGGTGACCTCAGAAGTTAAGTCCCATAGTGCTCAGAGCCATTTGAACCATTTTGAAGCAAATCAGTCAATAATACATTGGATGGAAGGAAAGAGGGACGTCTACGTTCATCCCAACGCTTGGGTGTAACCGTCACTGGCGTGCAGAACTTAAGAACGAAGGTAACTTTCGCACGATGTGTTACTGTCGAGTAAAGCAGTTCGACGAATTTGGACTGTGCCTAGAAAGAGTCTTTACAGCGTAGTGCAAAAGATTACTGAAAGAAATTCGCGATAAGACGAGCAGAAATTAACTTGCACTAAAGTTATTCCAATTTATGACTTTTCCCTGGACATTACAAAAGGCGTTACATGTACCTTAAAAGGGTGTGTGATCACCGCGGACGGAAACGCATCCTCTGCAACGTGCTGCCAAGCTGGCCACGAGGTTGAGAATTCTTGTGGTATGACGTTCCATTCCTTCACCAACGTGAGTGACAAGTGTTGGACGGTCGTTGATATATTTGGGCATCCTGCCATCCGCTTCTCCATTGCACGCCACACGTGCTCTATGAGATTTAAGTCGGGAGGCCGTTGGAGGCCAGACCATTCGCCAAATATCCTCTTGTTCCGAAAATTCTTCCACCTGCACTGTTCGATGCAGTCGTACGTCGTTATCCACAAAAATGAGTTCAGAGACGAATGCACCCCAAAAATGATGCACAGTAGCGTTGATCGATGGGTATACCGTTGTCAAAGATTATGAGGTCTGTACGCCCATGTAGCATTATACCTTTACCTTTTCTTGATGTTTTGGTACGAAGGAAAACAGATGTAACCTTGGGACACAGCAAGCCAAGGCCTACAGATCTATATCTTCAGGCCACAAGCTGCCATCATCCTGCACAATGCGGTAGTGCATTACGCACGTTAGTTCATAGAGTGAACTGCAGCATTTGAAGACAGTGTTCCGACAAAACGGTTATTCCGAGAGACGCTTACGTAATGCATTCGGGACCAGGCGAGTTCAATCCATGGAGCAGAACGAAGACACGAAGATACCCACCACTTTGGCTTTTTTGCCGTATTTTGGTGCCGTGTCGTCAAGAATAAGAAGAGTCCTCGGAAGGTATGGAATTAAGTGTGTTTTTCAACCATCTGCAAAACTGAGAAACCTGTTTGGTTCGGTTAAGGATGACGTCGGCCTGAGGAAATGTGGTGTGTACAAGATTCCTTGTGTGGGGCAGCGTATATAGGCCAGACACGCCGCACAGTACAAGAACGCTGCGATGAACATCAGCGTCATACACACCTTCGTCAACCGGAAAAGTCGGCAATTGCGGAACACTGCCTGAATACAGGACATCGGATGTTTTATGAAAAGACAGAAGTCTTACCTCCGGCATCTTCTTTCTGGGATTGTGTCATTAAGGAAGCAATACATATTCGTACTGTCGATAATGTCATCAACAAGGATGTGGGATTTCAACTGAGCACAGCCTGGAACCCTGCTTTGGCTGCTATTAAATCACGACGCGAAAACACAGATTATTCGATAACAGGCCCATCAACGTTGGTGTAGTACGGCCGTTGATGAGTAACGTCTGGCCGCACTCTTGGCCAAAGCAGCGTACAGCGCATGCGCAGGAGAGCCGTCTGCGATTTTCGGCAGAGGGAGTTCGAATATGGCACCATCTATCTGCAAAGCATTGCGCATGCGCGATTTCTGGGCCTGCGCATTCTTCGCGCGTGTGTTCTAAAAACGGAGCGTCCACGTGCGGATACCGTCAGTCGTACCTAGCCACCAGCAAGGTTGAACCACCTGAAGATGTCGGACTGTTGCTCCGAGGAAATATTGTGGAAATTGCACAACGTGATCCGGCGGGAACCCCGTGAAGACTATTTACAGCGTTATTCCTCCCCACACCGTAACACACCGGAACCATCATGTTCAATTGTATACCTGGATGCATTGCGCGTTTCCACTTCTCGATATGTGACGATACCTCCAGTATTACTACTCAAGCTGAATCGGCTCTCACCCGAGAAGAGCACGCGCTCCTCTCCTCGTTTGCCCAGTCGCTGTGCTGTGGGGACCATCGTAAAGAGTGTCTTCGATGTGCGGGTGTCAACGGAACACAACGTACTGGTTTCGGGCAAAGAGACCACCCCATGCTGCCCTCGTGCCACTGTGGAGCATAAGATTCTGTGCCTTGGGGTCCTGTTAACTGTGGTTGCTACTGTACCTGATATTTGACACTAGTCCGTTCTTGCGTGTTGCACAATGCAACTGTCATCAACTGGTCCATTTGACCATGGTCGACCACCTCTTCTTCTTCGGGCAGCAGCGTTTACGCTTCCGAAAGGTCCCCATGCACTTGGAACAATTCTGTGAGTAATACCAAAATCCTGGGCTACACTCGTCACATTTCGTCATCCTTCCAGTTTCCCGACCCGATGAATCTTCCCCATATCGAGTCATACACATGTTGTCTCCGGGCCACGTTTTAATGAAGAACACCACCGCAGTATGCTATAACTTCTCGACGGTTGATACACAGTATCTTTTCCCATTTCGTCAGTTGCCTTTCTGTTGCGGGGCTAGCTCCATTTGAAGCTCTAGTCACGCTGACCTGACAGTATGTCACGTCCAGCTTCCTGTACACGAACGGGAGACCTCTGGAAAACGCTCCCGCACTTTCATTTCCACCTACTATTCAGTTTGTTGTGTTACTTTATCTAGCTCATCCTTTAGTTTTGAAGAGCGGTATATTTCCAATGATCGTTTGTGACTATCAACAGCAGCAAGAGAAGAGATTTGTTTCAAGAATACTGCCATTGTTGGCCTTGGCAGCCTTGAAATCTTGGAAAAAAATCATCTTGGCTAGAAAGAGACGACCGATGACTATGTTTGCGTGGCCACATGCACGCGCGTTACCATTCTTACATATGCTAATGCAGATAGCGAATGAATCTGACAGGAGATATGTCTTTTCGCTGTCGGTGAGTGCGATATGGAAGGTCGGACGTTCTTGACCGACTGTTGGTATACGGGCTGGACATGAACCGTGGAATGACAGCTGCGTCCGATTGTCCTATGCGGTTATTCCGGAGATATTATTAACGAAGCTGGCCGTGATTTGCGGATTTCCAAATTTGCAAGCGAAGCAGTGTGCACAGCAACTGTGTTACGACTGTTCCTGCATAGCAGCAGGGAGACGCGGCAGCACGCCTCATTAGAACCGTACACGACAGCGAGAGGCGAAGAACGAATAGGGCATGGGTTGCGTAAATAGGAGCTTAAAAGCATCGCGGTTTCCAGCGAAAGCTTGTTACTCGCGACTTTTAATGAACAATGTAAAAGCGATCGATTCATTACTTCCGTCTGCTGTGCAATTCGTTCTGTTAGATATTGCTGATGCTGCAATATCTGTTATGTTTGCTGACTGCTTTAAGTGATGTCCGAATATACACCTCCGGTTTTATTTTCAAGCACGGTCGTGCAGATATCTACATATTCTTCTCTGCACGTAAACACACACACACACACACACACACACACACATACATACACACACACACACGTGCGTGCGCTACCACGCACACGTACACCCACAAGGGGCCTCCCTTGTTTTAAGCGCCTGAGGGTTTTTGCTATGGGACTGACCCCAATATCTGCGGCCCTTTGATCGCACAACGGATAATGTCTTTCTTTGAACCGGTGAGCTATGAAAGGCAGTAGATAAAAGCAGATCGTATCGGCCCTTTGATGCCTTACGCAGCATCGTTCATCGTATTAAGTTGTCTCCAGGAAAACGATGACTTGCGAAATAAATTCATGGTACATACCACGAGCCACGTAATTCGAAAAATACAGAAAAGAAACAAACGACTCAATTTTGACTTAGTATAATGGGTTGCGAAGTTACGCAAAATATTTTAAAGCAATAGAACAGGGATATCATTGATCACATATTCTATTATGCAGTATATTTCAAGAAAATTCGACATTTTTGCGATTTGGAGTACTTATGTAAAAGAGATAGAGAGGTCTATTACACACGGGTCTGGAAATATATTCCATCTGAGAACTCAGCAACTGTTAATAGAAAAACTGAAATACGTAGCAGAAATTAACAGAGACTTTGCTTTGATTCTACATCAACGGTGCCAACAGAATCTTTTGATGTCTTAGTATATCACAGAAGTCTTCACGCACATTAATCTGCACATTCGACACGCAAGTCGCCACAGTGGCGTCAACTCGAAAGACTTGCACCAGGCGAACGGTTTATCCGACGGGAGGTCCTAGCCACACGGCATTTCCATTTCCAACTTTCACATTAGGAACCCTGCAGTTATTTATGTGGTTTTAGCTGTACAACAATGTAGTTAGAACATTAAATTATTCGTAACTCTGGATATCTATCGAGGTATCTTATCCGCTTATAAAAAAGACATCACGTTCATGGTTACAGTTATTATCATGTTTGCTCCTACGAACGGGCAAGGACATTTTCCTTTACATTTCTCTCCGCCTGTTAAGAATGTAAGCTTACAATTCTACAAATAATAGGACATGATTTTCTATTATGATTTAGCAAATGCTAGTGGCTTGCGGGCCCTTTCTTTCTACACTGAAAATTACCGACGTCGTGGAGTTCCATCTAACAAAACATTGGGATGAGTTTTACGATATATTAGGATCACAGATTCTCAAACATCTAACGATGTGCCTACTGGAAGACGTAACTGAGTCCGCTCGTATGCGATGGATGAACGTCTATTACGTTTAGCCCACAACAACGCTGAGGCCAGTGTCTGACGATTAGCAGAGGAAGAAGGCGTGAGTCATCCTCTTGTCTGGGCAGTAATTTATAAATAATTGCTCTATCCGTACTGTCTTCAGCTTGAACAGACTCAAAGACAGCGAAATATTACATCTCTGTCAATGGCTCTCGAAAATGTGTAGTCCAGATCCACTCTTTGGATTTAACATTTTATTTACTTTCGAGGTGGGTTTCACAAGAGATGGTGTTTCGAGTTTTCGCAATCAACATATGTAAGATAATGAAAACTCTTGCGCCACTTCATAAATTGTGGAATCTGTATGGATAGGCGTGTTAAAGGTAGGTTAATAGAGCCATGTGAAATGACTGACAGGACATCTTGATGAATGTTTTGCTTATGATGCTGACCTCCTCGATACACCAATACTTTCAGTTATAGAGACATTTTAAGGAACTCGTCTACGCCAGTCCAATCCATAGTATGGAGACACTACAGTATCGCACCTTCAATATATGCCAGCAAGTACAATAGCAACCAGCTGCAACTTTCAAAGAGTGCGTGATTTCTTAATCGAAGGGCAGAGGGATGCACTTGTGTTTCACGTTGAGCACCTCCTATAAACAAGTGTTCAGGTCTCAAAAAATCTGCGTTTGCTGATCCGTATTTATTGAACAAGTGTTCTATTCATTCTGACGATCACAGGTTGTGTTCAAAACGACCACCGCCAGCAGCAGTACACGCTTCCAGTATGGTATGGAACGAATGCTGCTCATGCGCTAGCATTTCAGCGGAGATGCTGAAGCAGACTGTAGTAATACGCCGTTCCATATGATCGGGTGTAGTTGGTATCTCCCTGCAGACAGGGTCTTTCAGGTTTCCCCATAGGAAAAAGTCTACAGGCGTTAACCTGGGAATAGGCGGGCCGAGGTACAGGTCACCTAAATTTTGCACCGCAAATACTGCGATAATGGAAAGAGCTATTGATGTGCTGTTTCCACGTAAAGGATTAGTGGTCAGGGGCTCGTACAGTTAGCCAATAATCCTTAGAAAGTGTATTTTTGTGCAAATATACACTTTTTTAAATGTAAAAATACCTATTGACATTAACAAATTAAAACAGGGTAGATTAGAAAGTAAGTGCTGTTTGTTGCAGCATTCGAATGCGAATCGTTTACGAGGTGTGGTGTGCGTACTGTAAGACCTTCGGTACACACACCATCAGATTATTTGACTTGTCGCTCTAACGAAGCAGGCGAGTGTCTTCAATATGTCTCGTGGTCTTATTGTGGCGTGTTTATCTTCTGCCGTTAGGTCAGACGATAGAAATGCCACTTGCACGCTTGCTAGCAGATTGACGGTGATCAACTTTAAACAGAACTTGATTAATTTTCACACACATTTATTAAAACAATAAAAAGGCATAGATATTACGTAACTTGATTCTGGATGCTGTTTACAATTGACAATCTGAAGTTGCTTTGGTCTTGGTACGTTAATCTTATTCTCACATATCTCTGATACTTGACAAAATGTCTATTCATTTATCTTCATGGCTAAGTACATGAATATGATAATCTTATTAGGCGCAGACTGAAACTTGGCTATAGACTGGTACGGACTAATGCAGATTGGTACAGACTGGTGCACACAAATGCAGACTGACTAATCGGAGGTCTGTACACTCGTTATAATACCTCACGCGTGCAGGTATCACTGCGCAAGTGTGATACTTGAGGAGAAAAGGTTCTACGTTAGCAGCAATCTCATTGGCTACGTTACATATTAATACGCGGATCAGCGGAAGCAGAATTTGGTCCGCCTCTAAGACAGCACCATCTCGTAGTGCGGAGACGGACGAGCGCTGCGCCTGCGCTGTTGTGCTTAGCGCGGCGCGCTCTAGTGGGAAACTTGTGTACGCGCTGACTACGCGGAACTATGTACACAACACGAGGTATCGTATTTTGCGAAGTTCCCACGCCGACTCTTGTACAATATCTGTGGTAACACACACTTGAGAACAACAGAAGTTCTTACTCCAATTATGCGGCTTATGACCAGTAACAAGACAGCTGACCATCACGGGTTGTGTTTAAAACAACAAGTCCACTAAAGAGACAGCTTACACTACACTCGTTCGTCCTCTGTTGGAATATTGCTGCGCGGTGTGGGATCCTTACCAGGTAGGATTGACGGAGGACATCGAAAGGGTGCAAAAAATGGCAGCTCGTTTTGTATTATCACGTAATAGGGCAGAGAGTGTGACAGTTATGATACGCGAATTGGGATGAAAGTCATTACAGCAAAGACGTTTTCCTAACGGCGAGATCTTTTTACGAAATTTCAGTCACCAACTTTCTCTTCCGAATGCGAAAACATTTTGTTGAGCCCAACCTACATAGGTAGGAATGATCATCAAAATAAAATACGAGAAATCAGAGCTCGAACAGAAAGGTTTAGGTGTTCGTTTTTTCCCGCGCGCTGTTCGGGAGTGGAATGGCAGGGAGACAGTATAATTGCGGTTCGATGAACCCTCTGCTAAGCACTTAAATGTGAATTGCAGAGTAGTCATGTAGATGTAGATGTAGATGTAAAACGATCACCGGCAGCAGCAACACGCTCTTCCGGACTGATATGGAACGACTGCTGCACACGTGCTAGTATTTCAGCGGAGATGTCTGAGCAGGCTGCAGTAATACGTCATTGCATATAAAAACCCGGGAAACTAGTCGGCCGAGGTAGAGGTCCTCTGTGTCCAATCAAATGATTTGAAGGCCATCTATAACACTTCGTGCACTATGGGCTGGACAGCCATCATGTTAGTGCCCCAGGTCCCTCCCAGGTCCCTAGTCAGCAAAGGAACGTCTTCTAGCATCCGGGAAGGATGGTCTATTAGGAGGCTGTGATAAGTGTGCTCATGCCCTCATCTCGTGGTCGTGCGGTAGCGTTCTCGCTTCCCGCGCCCGGGTTCCCGGGTTAGATTCCCGGCAGGGTCAGTGATTTTCTCTGCCTCGTGATGGCTGGGTGTTGTGTGATGTCCTTAGGTTAGTTAGGTTTAAGTAGTTCTAAGTTCTAGGGGACTAATGACCATAGATGTTAAGTCCCATAGTGCTCAGAGCCATTTTTTGAAATGTGCTCATGCAGTGTTCCATCTACAAAAAAGGGCGTGTGAGGTGATGGTCCACTATCCCACACTACACGCATATACTCCACTGACTCTCGCGCTCCAACTGACGAAGTCAACGGGCTTAGTCAGCATACCAGTAGTGCATGTTTCGGCGGTTTACCTGACCGTGACTGGTAAATGTGGCTTCATCACTAAACAAAATGCATGGTACATCTGGGGTATCCTGTCTAAATTCCAATGTACAGAAGATAACACGATTCTGAAACTTCCTGGCAGATTAGAACTGTGTGCCCGACCGAGACTAAACTCGGGACCTTTGCCTTTTCCGGGCAAGTGCTCTACCATCTGAGCTACTGAAGCACGACTCACGCCCGCTATTCACAGCTTTACTTCTGCCAGTATCTCATTCTGGAAACATCCTTCAGGCTGTGGCCAAGCCATGTCTCCGAAGTATCCTTTCTTGCAGGAGTGCTAGTTCTGCAAGGTTCGCAGGAGAGCTTCTGTAAAGTTTGGAAGGTAGGAGATGAGATACTGGCAGAAGTAAAGTTGTGAGTGCCGGCCGTGAGTATTGCTTCGGTATCTCAGATGGACGCCAACACGGTAGTTCAGCGTGTTCGGTCAGAGGGTTAGCAGCCCTCTGTAATAATAAAAAAAAAAACTGAGCTAATAGATGAACAACGAACTTAAACGGATGTCTTGCTACGTCCGCCCCGAGCAGGTGCGACGAGTAAAAACGAACAAAATGAGATTAAAAATAAAAAAAGATGGTAGAGCACTTGCCCGCGAAAGGCAAAGGTCCCGAGTTCGAGTCTCGATCGGGCACACAGTTTTAATCTGCCAGGAAGTTTCATATCAGCGCACACTCCGCTGCAGAGTGAAAATCTAATTCTGCAAACACGATTCTCATTATCGTTTCCATGCAGTTCTTGATGGAGAGAGATGTAATAGGAATGGAACTTACATCGATGGAGAATAAATTCGCCCGACTAGTGGCACTTCCTTATGTGATTTCGCGGGAGCTAGCAAGAGAATCAAGTGCAACAGCAGCAAGAACATTAATTTTCCTTTCTTCTGTCATCACTTTTTTCCTTCTGTTCCGCTGTGTAGGTGTTACACTACCACTTTCACGAAGAGGTTGATAAATAATTGCCGAAATGGCTGACTTCTATTGGAATGTCTTGCCACATACACCATACGAGAACTATCTGCATTCTTCGTACACTCTCCATACACCATGAGCACGTCGGCTTTTTGTGCGCGGCAAATCCCATCGCCCACTCACGAAGTACTGCTTCACACAATAACTGACCAGCAAGTCACAATGCAGTCAAGGACACACAAGCAAACATAACATCGTGCCGAGCAACTATGGTGGTTGGTGGCTACAACAAGTGTCGGTGTCTAAACTGTACAAAATACGATATCTGGTAACACTGCGTAAGAACAGTGGTCGTAAGAAGATCCTAGCCGAGAGGGACTGGATACGATTGCCAGGCTTGTCAGTAACAACTCGTTTCAAACCCCCATAGGAATCACCACTGTCAGTGGATGCAGATCCATCACTTCAACGTATTTTAGTGGAACGTTTACTTTTTGCTCCATCAGCTTGTCATAATGCAGTTTTGACGTTTTCGTAATATCTGCCATACGAGTGACTCTTTAGTGATAGCAGACAGCAATACTATCAGTATTAGTTGACAGGAAACAGTCAGTTAATTTAGTTCTTGTCAGTTTGGCTGTTAGTTGCACGACATGGCTGAACATGAAATAAGAGACACTGAAGTAACTGTTTCAGAAAGTGAGTATAGACCTGATACAAGTACGTTTAGTGATGAAACAAGGGTGCCAAAAGCTTCTAAGACGCGGATTGTAAGTACATAGGCACGTCACAAACGAAAAAGTGTAGAACCGTGCGAAAGAAGCATGTAAATATTGCGGGAAATGTTGTCCCTCCAACGGATACTGGAGCGGACTGTAAGTATAAAAGCCGCTGCTGTGGCAAAAAGAGTCATCAAATGAAAAAATACGTTGATGAAAGTTTTCAATAAACCGAAGACTAAAAAACAAATGGATGCATTTGTATGTGGCTTAATCACAGTAAGGTGAAGGAAACAGAACATTCGTTCTTCTAGAAGGCATTTGCGCATAACAAGTGGCGACACATATATAAATATGTCATGAAGCTTGCCAAGAAGTACATGCTAGCTTCAGACATGGAATTTTGTAATAAGATGGTCTAACTATTTCGGGTGCTAACATCCATTTCGTCAGCAGGAGAAGCACAATTAACTTTCTATTAACCATCTACAGTTATGACTTTTATTGGTCTATCCACTACCCTTCGTAATTCTGTCTTCTCATAATATTCAGGAACCAGTAAAGTACTAACAATTGTTGCTTGTCTAGTTACTTGTTTATCCATTTCGGTTCATACTCATAAAACAAAACTGTTTGGTGAAAACAAAAGATAAGCAGACTTTCTTAAAAGTCAATAAATATGATAATAATTGTTTGTTTGGTTACGTAATGAACTATTACGCTGTGAAGATGCCCAATATAAAGGTTGGGGAAAAAGTCCGATTAAAAATGTTGTACAACATGTGAGCAGCTTTTGTATTTTACTAAAAATTATACCTAGTTATTGCACCAATGCCTTCAATTGAGGCCATTACCAACGTGACAGACAGTACCACATGGTATTAGCTTGATGGTCTCCGGCGGGTAGCTATCCTTTCGTCCAGTGAGTTTGTATTCCACTCCCTAAGCCGCTGCCAGCAAAAGTCATGGCCGACAGTCCACAGCTAGCTGTGGGACGCCATCTCAACTTCAAATTTCGGAAAGACCACGATTCCCTACGAGTGTACGAAGCAAAGAGAGGCGTGAAGGACAGTGGTTGTGACATCAGACTCGCATTTTGCAGGAGGGGTGTTCAAATTATCTTCCAACAATCCACATACAGGATTCCTGAAGCTACCGTACATCTCTGAGCGAGGAAAATGCCGGGATGGTTCCTATGAAAGAGCCTTGGCCAGTTTCCTTCTCCAAATCCTCGCTTGTACTCCGTGGTTAATAACCTCTTTGTCTTCTGGTCTTAAAGCTGCCACCTACCTTCCTTCGCTTTGGAGAGGCACACGGTTGAAATCGCTGTACACCATTCAGATTTACGTTTTCTTTGTCCCTGCATCAATCGATGCATTTGCTTGGATGTTATATCAACAAGCAATGTGAGATTCAATCTCCTATAGCTGCCCAACTAAACTAGTGACATCCGCTAATGATCTCAACGTTGACAATACATTAAACTATAGCATTTCTTCGTCGCTCGCCTCCTTCAGTCCTCCACGGTGCAAGCATTTTTATGCTCAAGTGTTGTTTGAAGATGTGCACTACGAGAAGCGTTAGTGGAATTCGTAAAGTTCCTGATACGTTAGCCGCTAATCTTTGGGGTCAGATTTTACTGCTAATGGATGGATTATATTCATTTTTGGAGTTTCCTCTCTTCCACCTAACAAATTTTTGTTACGTCGTAAAATACAGGGGGTGTATCGCGAATGGAGTGAGGAGAAAATCTGTAATTTGTACGTGGTCGAGCAGTGTGCGAAAAATAATGTATTCCATTGTTAAAATGTCGTGGCTGGCAGAGCAGCGAACGGAAGCGATTAGCAGGAGTCCGCCATTAAACACGCCGCTAACAGGCCGGGCACCTGGTGTCGAACGCTCTCGTTAATCAAAACGGGTGCGGCCGCACACCACGCAGGAAATTACGAATTCAGCTAACCACGTAAAAAGGAAATTGTTACCCGTTTCGAATGAATATTAACAACGTCGCATCGATTTCGTTTTAATAACGTCGCTAATCAAACAAGATGATAGGCCAATTAGGCTGGCCACATTACGCGCGTCACATAGTGCAGCAGATGCATTTAAATTACGATAGGAAAGCAAACAATGCCAAACAAGATCAAAGAGCAGCCGGCAAAACCTAAACCTCTCAATAATACCAGGCAATTAAAAGTCAATTAGTGAACCTTAACTTGTGATACTTAAGACGTTACGCAAAAACAAATTAAACAATTTTTTTCTAAAGGTGATCAAGGAGTAATCTTTCGACGAATCGGCCGGCTTGCTCTTGCAAAATGGCGTGATCAAGGATGAGAACTAAATGTTACTGCCAATACTTTGAAGTTACCTTACATAGAGTTATTGGTTTCACAGGTGATCGTGAAGATAATGTAGCTGTCACAAATTCGAGGTCAGACTCCATCATGACACCCCTCACTGTGAGATCTCATTTTTCCCCGAGTCCAGTGCGCATTGCAGAAAGGCGCTACAGCCCTAGGCAGTGTGCGTAAACTACACCACGGATGTTGGAACGAGATACAAGGTTCGAAACCTGGTGGTGGAAGAAACTTAAATCACCATTATTTGGCCGTCAAGGGATGGAGAGGCATTCAGCATTTACGTTCCAAATCATCCAGCGTTTCCTTACGGATTGGGGGAATGAGACATTGTTGTTCATATCCTACATCGACATCAACATATACGGAGTGTCATATTCACATGCAGAAGGTAGTATTCGTCAAAACAGAAGAATATACATTTATTATAATTACATGTACGGCCTGTTGAAATATGGGCTGTTTTACTTGTGACGAGAAATGTGAAGTACTCGGCGTCTTACTGTCGCAATTCATTGCGTGTGTGTGAATGGTTGCAATTTGCAGGACACTGGTGGTGCCACTGATACCAGACATAGCAGTGCAACGATTTAATCCATCAGTTGAGCTTGTGCTGCCCATGAATTATTATGCATATCATTCTTGTCACTAACTTGCATGCCTGATACGTTAAACTGCGTCTGCGTCTGCGATAGTTCTCGCATTTATTTGCTTTTGCTCTCTATGGGACTGTATGGATGATGTTTTTCCGAAAGTATTGACTCACAGATTCTACAAACCAACGCGAATAGTCGTTTGCTTGCCAACTCCCACCACACTCCCAGAAATTCCGAAGGAATTCCGCCTTATTTGGTCGCAAGTCTTCTCAAAGCTCTGTTAGACTGAAAGTGTAATACTCAAACCCCTATGTATTTCATAACCATTTCCACTTCCTCTTCTATCACGTCATTAGACAGTTCCTTCCCCGTGTAGAGGCCCACAATGTGTTCTTTGTATCTATCTGCTTCTGAAACCCTGGTCTTAACAGCACAATTCCTCTTGAACTCTTAAATTTAACACCTTTCTTTTTAATTTCGACCAAGTTGTTTACACACGAAATCAGTATAGAGATTTCGAGAATTTTCGTCTACATCAATTTCAATATTTTACCTCATATTCCATTTTCACTTTATTATATACAGAAACAGTCTTTCTATTGACAATTTATTTTCTCAATTTTTCAAAATTTTTCTTTCAGTCATTTCGCATTTGCTTTCTTGCCCTTTAACTTCATTTTATTCCTAAGTGACTTATATTGCTGTTCTCCTGCCTTTTCCTGAACGTTTTTGTATTTATTTCGGCCGGCCGGAGTGGTCGAGCGTTGTAGGCGCTACAGTCTGGAACCGCGCAACCTCTACGGTCGTAGGTTTGAATCCTGCCTCGGGCATGTGTGTGTGTGATGTCCTTAGGTTAGTTAGGTTTAAGTAGTTCTAAGTTCTAGGGGACTGATGTTCTCAGCAGTTAAGTCCCATAGTGCTCAGATCCATTTGAACCAATTTTTTTTTATTTATTTCGCTCGATAAGCAGCTTTCTTCTGTTAATTAAGCTTCCTTCATAGGAACCTTCCTAATATCTATATATGTCCGTCCAACTTTCGTGATTGTCCATTTTAGAGATATCCAATCCTCTTCGACTGCACTTTCTGTTGTAGTATTCATTACTGCAGTATCTACACTCTTCGACAACTTCAAACGCACCTCATTCTTTCTCAGTACTACTGTATCCCACTTGTTTTCACATACATTCTTCCGGACTTTTCTTTTATACTTCAGTCTGCTCTTCATCGTTAGTAAATTATTATCTGAGTCTATACTTACTTCTGAGTGCGCCTTACAACCCACTATCTGATTTCAGAATCTCTTTCTCACCATGATGTAATCCAGCTGGATTCTTTGCGTGTCTCTAGGCCTTTCCAAGTCTACCTCCTCATATTATGATTATTGAAAAGCATATTCACTGTTACGAACTGAAACTTATTACAGGATCTAACTAGTCCCTCTGGTCTCTCATTCCCACTGCCAGTCCCATATCGTCCCATAACTTTGTCTCTATTCCTTCCCCTACTACACATTTCGATTACTCATTATACCCATCACATACTAAATTACACATTTAGAGTGTCTCTACCTTTTCATCTTCTACTTCTGGTATCGGCATGTATAAATCAATTATTGTTTTTGGCGATGGTTTGCTGTCGATTCTGATGAGAATAATCCTGTCACTGAACTGTTTGCAGCAACTCATTCTCGGGCCCATCTTCCTAGTCAAGACGGATCCAACTCCCGTTACATCATTTTCTACTGCTGTTGATATTACCCTACTTCCTCTGACCAGATATTCTTATTTTCTTTTCATTTCACTTCAGCGACCCTCACTGTATCTACTCTGAGCACTTTCATTTCCCTTTACAGAATTTCTCTGGTTTCCGTACCACATCACATTTGTGTCATTCCACTCTGCGACTCGTAAAATTTTGCCCATCGATAGATATTAAATTTGCAAGCTGCGATATAATGTGTTTGGGAATTTTTTAGAAACCACAACATTTCACGTTCTTCTAGTTTACTATGCTCTTCGGTTGCTTGCCTACTAACAACCAGTTGTTGAAGAGGACGTAAATCATCAAATGTAAAGAATTCAGTATGAAGAATTTCAGAAATACTCTGAATTTTTCTCGAAATAGAAACCTTCAAAATACGAGCCAAAAAGATTTGACGTATATATTTTTTTATTTTTGTATGCAACTTGTGAATCAAAGGTGTTGACTTACTGAGTAGTCATGCAGATGAAAATATGAAATGAAGTTCTGATTTCATTGAAGATTTTTTAAAGAATTCACATGTCATTTCTGGATTTGGACTAAACAGTAACGGAATTCTTTTTTAGAGGTACGTGCTTCGAAAAGTAATCTCGAATACGATCCCACTTTTCAAGATACTGTTGGCTGTAGGTACTAAAGTACTTCATCTTATGACTGCACGCCTTAAAAACTTGTGATGTCGTATGTTAGATTGAATGTCTTCAGATTCTTCCCAGAAAAAACCTCGGGTCTTCTGGACATCACTACCCAAAAGCCTAAACATTTTTTATTGACGTTAGAATTGTCTGGTCTCAACACAAGGAATTTATTTAGGGACCACTTGGCTTTAGAAAGTGCTTCACATAATTTCTAATGTTACATTTCATCATCTGCTTTGCCGACAAAGAAAGTCTCAGGCGACGCGTCGTTATGCAACACTTACTATCTGAGTAAAATGTAATAGTTGCTTGTAATTCTTTTTTATCTTTGACATTGATTGTTTCATCGAAACTAAATAGTTAAAATGGGTAACTTGTTTCTTCTGACATAGGTCACGGAAATATGGTGCCAGTTAGTCAGTTTTTAGATATCTCATTTTCTCAAACAACAGTGAAAAAGTTCAGGAACGCTATCAATGTACATCAACTTAAAAACGTTACACATATCATTTGACGAATCCGTAGAGTAAATGGAAATGGCTGATTTCATTGTCCGGATCAGTTTAACGTTGACCGATCTATCCTTCATAGTTAACATACCTACTGTTGACACCCGTGCCGAAGTTGAAGGTTGTGCCTAATCTGAAAGTTCTAAATTTTAACTAATGTGGTCCATATTTAATTTCGAAGTTACACTTATGTTTTGTTGAAAGTGGCTAGTTGAAAACTGCCTGGAAATCTTTTGTCTCAAAATTAACAGAGCAAGAAAACACACTGCAAAATAGTTCATTTTCACTAACTTTTTCCCCCAATGCAGACACTTTTCTTCTAAAAATATCAGTCTTTTCAGGCCAGCCACCAGGACTTTACGTTTTCCTATCTAGAAAAGTTTATTTTAAAAACTGAGCAGAGTATCACAGCAGCAATTTATTTACTACGCCAAAAATATAATCCGGAAGCAATTGTAATACGTGAGTATGTGACCCTAATAACGGTAGTGCAAAATATAAGTAACTCTCAAAAAATCAAAAAGCAACAATCTGTCCTAAATTTCAGAGGCCCTCTAAGGTTGGATTTTATATACTTTCATCATTATATATACTTTCATCAATGGAACATAGAAAAAGTTAAATAAACGAACATAAATACAGAAACTTGGAAAGAAAAGTAAATGACATTTTTTCTTCCTAAAAGGCAAAAAAAGGTGAAAAAGATGATAACTTTTTTTAATGTGACAGAAGGTGACAAGGTAAGAAAAACCTTTGCATATTGAATTTTAGACTCACAGTTCATTGAAAAAAATCTGAAAGCAGAATAGTATTAGACACTTTATAAAACAGTACACAAACAAAGAAAAAAGTTCCTAGGGACCTTATGTCATCTCGTTAAAAACCTCAACAGCTAAGTTTAATTTTTTATCGCCTGAAATAATCCTCTAACGAGTAAAAATATAGCCTAAGTCATCTTAAAAGCACGGCGAGGATGCTTGAGACCAACAAGTTCTTTACTACCAGTTCACGTGAGATATCATTTTCTTAATTTTATCATACCACTCCGCCATAAACTGGTCGCACTCTACAGTAACAAGTGGTGTAGCAGCTCGTGTGCAACAAGTAGTACGCCGTAATAATCGTACTGTGCAACGTACCCTGCTGTCTGTGCTGCTCTGTTTTCTGAGGGAACGGGCAGTGTCTCAAGGTATGAATAACACCTGTTTTACTGCCGTCATTTCAAACTAAATTAATCTCGTTGCCAATTTTAATCAGAAGATGGAAGACGCATGTCTATATTAACTATCCCGCGACAAACACTTCTATATCACTGTTACAGGTAACGCAAAGCTCTTCTCAGCACACTGGAAATCGCAGACTCTACACAAACGTTGTGTAAGGCAGAAAACTCGGGTGGTTCACATTAGCAACACATCGCTCCTCCAACGACCAGCAGAAATACTTTCAGAATTTCTGCTGGGTTTCTATGAATATCAATCAGTCGTCATAAATTTTGTTCGGCGTTTAGTGTTTGACATTTAACATCCTGGATCTTCGGTTTATAGCAGTAATATCCTTCCAATAGCTGTCCAGCAAGATTCCAAAATGCATTTTAATTAACGTTTCTGTCGAGTGGTATAGGCCAGCTGCCAATCAATGGTAGTCCTTTCTCGAGTGCCACCTGCTCCCTGTATTGCCCGTTTTGTAAGTGTTGTGTACATAGTTCCGCGTACCAAGACCAAAGGAATTTCAGATTGTCAATTGTAAATAGCATCCAGAACCAAGTTAAGTTATTTTTATGCTTGTTATTTTAATAAATGTGTGTGAAAATTAATCAAGTTCTGTTTAAAGTTGGTCACCGTCAATCTGCTACTCTAAGCGTACAAGTGGCATTTCCATCGTCTGACCTAACGGCAGAAGATAAACACGCCACAATAAGACCACGATACATATTGCTGACACTCGCCTACTTCGTTAGAGCGACAAGTCAAATAATCTGATGGTGTGTGTACCGAAGGTCTTACAGTACGCACACCACAGTAAGTAAATCCAGAGTCTTCATGAGCATAGTCTGCTGCAAGCTAGGACAGTCCCATCGCCCCCCCCCTCCCCCGCTGCAACTGCGATCTGTCAGTCACAAACTTATTTTGTCTGAGCAATAATTCCCAAGAGGAATGTGGCTGAAATCCCCATCTGAGCATTTACACTGACGGATTTAAAAAAAAATATATATAGTTATTTCATGCCCCCGGTCCGCTCTCCCCCTTCCCCCTCCCCTGGACACACCATTTGGTCACGGGGTGGACTGTCAGCGGATACAATGAATGAAAAAAAATCTCAGCACAAAAATTAATTAATGTAGAATAATGAAATTTCGGGAATACACTTGTCTGGATTACATATCTAAGTGATTAAGATCACGAAAAAATTGGAAGTTTATGTAAGGTGTTATGGGACCAAAGTGCTAAGGCCATCGGTCCCTAAGCCTACACACTACTTAATCTAACTTTAACTTACGCTACAGACAACACACACACCCATGCCCGAGGGAGGACTCGAACCTCTGACGTGGGGAGCCGCACGGATCGCGAAAAGACGCCTCAGACCGCGCGTCTACCCCACGCGGCTAAGATAACGGGATCAAAAGTCCGTGTAGCGCGAGATAAGCCATTGCAGATGTGAACTGCCTGTAGCTGAATAACCGGTGTAACTACCGGAATGTGTATTTAAAGGAAATCTGATACGCGTCCTCATAGTGCCACTGCTAGCGCCACTCTTATACAACTGGTGCGAAATTTGAAGAGATGTCATCTTTCAGATGTAGAAACGCGCCTACTAACTTTCGATCATCTCTGACAACTCCTCCTTGGTGTCGCGACTTTTTTAGCGTCAGTGTACATTTTGGTTTCTCGCGGTTTGGATAAACGAGTGAATGCAAATGCCTGGCTGGCTCCTTTCAATGTTCCTTTTAGTTTCTGTGATGTGTTTTTTGGTTGTGCGGGTTACCAGCCCACAGCCTCCGTGTATCCTGGTGGGGTTGCCACCTCATGGCCTGGGCACCTGTTAGGTTTTATTCTAGGGCCTTACCCCTTATATAGCTTGTCTTCACCACGACTACAGAACGCTATCCATCCCTTCGCAGTAAGGCCTATGTGCATCAACGTTGTCGTGGTCTTTCGCTGTCCACATTAGGGACTGTGTCTGCTACCACATAATCACAGGGAGGGAAAGGAAAGGAAGGGAGTTTATGAGATGGGATAGAATAGGACAGGACAGGACAGGAGAGGACACTAGACTGGACTTTGTGAGACACACTTTGTCTCGATCCTCTATGGAGACCTGTCTGGTTTGTGAGGCCCTGCTAGTAGTTAGACTACTGCCGGCGTAGTCCTCCACTTAAATGTATCACACAAACCCCTCGCTCACAAGAACAGTGTTTCGTCATGGCGGTGTCTCCTGAGGGGGCTTTCAATATGGCTCAAACGTATTACCCTTCCTTTCTCAGTCCGACTAGTTGTTCCGTCTCTAACGGGAGCATGGCGACGTGACCTTGCTGGTCTGCGAGACAAGATGAGTCAAACACCGATAAGATTCTCCCACAGTCATTCTTAGTGTAGATTTCAGCTTCGTGTCCCACAATTTTTAAGACAAATGCCAGGCTGTAATCGCATCCTCGACTGAAATACATCACGAAAACAAAATAAAAGTCTCACAGAAATGAGTTTACGAAAATCACATACAGAAAACTTACTCCATTCTAGTGTCTTAGCGTACGTCACTATTATAGGAATATGAAAGGCATTCAACCACAAAAATAGCTGTCGAAAAGTGAATTCACGATTTGCCATAATTTATTGGCACTGCGAAGAAAGCTTTTCTACAGTGTACATACTTTGAACTGCAGTGCACGTGCAGTGGTATTGAGTGGAGTGCTACATCCCACAGCACATCGAATGAGTAAATCCTGTGCATCAAATATAACCTTGAAGCTTACAGTGGCCTAACATAAAAATATACATTGTATTGTATGGAACTGGGGACCTAGAAACGACGGGCAGCCGTCGATCCGCCTTAACCCTCAGTGGTTCACAACCCCACAACAGGCCACACACCCTACCGCCACCCCACACAGAACCAAAGGTTATTGTGCGGTTCGGTTTCCAGTGGACGACCCTCCCCCCCCCCCCCCCCCCTCCCCCAGGAATGCCGGACATTTGCCACACTTGCTCCTTCGCCAGGTAGTTTGAGTAGCGATCCCTCAGGTAAGGGACGCCCTTTCTCGTACTTCTTCTGTCCACTTTCAAACCGACGTCTCCGCATGTTACTCGAACAAGCATCCTAGGTTTTGGAGGGAAAATCCGTAATTGTAATTATCTGCACTACAACAGAAACAAGAAGCACAACTTTAGGAAAATTAATGTAATGTGTGTTCCAGCTCACAAGCGATACTGAAGCAGGTAGTTCCTGTGACTTAGTGTGGACAGAGGTTATATTCGACAACCGGAATAAATTAACAACTGGCTCCTTTTACCGACCCCTGGTCTCAGATGAAACAGTTGCTGAACATTTCAAAGAAAACTCGAGTCTCATTGCAAATAGGTGCCCTACTCATACAATTATAGTTGGCAGTGACTTCAATCTACCTTCCATATGTTGATAAAAATACACTTTCAGACCCTATTGCAAATAGAAAACAACTTCCGTAATTGTTCTAAATGCTTTTTTAAAAATTATTTTGAACAATTAGTTCAAGAGGCCATTTAAATTGTAAAGAGTTACGAAAACACACTTGATCTCTTAGCCACAAATAATCCCGAGCATCATGACGGATGCAGGGATTAGTGGAAACACAGTGTTAGCGAGACTCGATTCCGTAACAAAGAAATTCACTAAAACTAAACGCGAAAAAGCTATTTATAAAAGCAACTAAAAATTCGATTGATGTCTGTCTAAGAGACAGTCTCCAATTCTTCCAAACTATGTATGTGAAGACCACATGTCGCTTAAGTTCAAATAAATAGTATCAAGAGCACTCGACAGATTCATACCAAATAAATTAATAAGAGACGGAACTGATCCCCCATGGTACACAAAAATACGACAAAAGCTGCTGCAGGAGCACCAAAAAAGGCACTTATAATTTAGACGAACGCCAAATCTCCAAGATTGGCGAAGTTTTACTGGGGCTCGAAATTTGGTGCGGATTTCAATGCGAGATGCATTTAATAGTTTCCACAACGAAACTCTCCCTCGAAATGTGGCGGAAAATCCATAGAGATTTTGATCCTATGTTAAGTAAACCAGCGGAAGGCTCAGTAAGTATCTTTACTGTGGGTCAGGCGGTGGGTGAGTAGGAGGAGTAGGAGGAGGAGGAGGGAGAGACAAGAGACCCAACCCTTCGGAGCAGGTAAAATCGTGGCAAACGTCCGCCGTGGAAAATGTCCAGCGTGGCAAACGTCCACCGTGGAAAATGTCCAGCGTGGCAAATGTCCGCACACCACCCTCCCCCCCCCCCCCCTTCAGACGAGTGTAACCCCAATGTTTGCGTGGTAGAGTAATGATGGTACACGCGTGCGTGGAGAAAGTGTTTGCGCAGCAATGGTGTAACTCAGGCGGAATTAGGGGAACCAGCCCGCATTCGCCGAGACAGATGGAAAACCGCCTTAAAAACCACCCACAGACTGGCTGCCACACCGGACCTCGACACTAATCCGCTGGGCGGACTCTTGCCGGGGACCAGGCGCTCCTTCCCGCCCGGAAAGCAGTGCGTTAGATCGCACAGCTAACCGGGTGGGCGAAGATCTACATTACGAAGTATCTACGCCGGAAGCAAACATTAACAGAGCGGTCGTTACTTGCCACCGAAAACCAGACTGGATCTGGAATTACAGCATCTGCCACTCATGGGTAGCGCTGTCACAGTCGTCAAGGATAAACCTTATTCCCTACTTCTCTGGGAGCAGACGATTTAATTCGGTTGATGCTGTAATTCGACGGAAGCGGGTGGCGTGAACTCACAGCAGCGAATTCGCGCAATTAATTCACGCGGTCTAAATTTCATGAAGCGTTTGTGGCGGGCTGCGGCTTGTTGGAACTGGCTGTGGAACGCTCGGCTATTAAACAGATTCCGGTCATCATTTCATCAGCGTGTCCATTAGGAGCAGCGCGCGGTGCGTGTGATTCGATAAGCTGCGTCACGGCAGCCGCTCACGTGGCGCCACAAACATCTGATGGCTTACAACCGCTCTCTGGTGCGCTACCGACGCCACGTCTTTCTGCTTTACTGCTAGTTACAGAGCTCATGTCGCTAACTCCGAAGAGAAGAGAATTTAGAAAGGTAAATGTGTCGAGACTGGGCGAAACTTTTTTTTCTGTTGACTGTTTTAACGACAGTCAACCTTCAGGTTGATCTGACGTCTTGTCTGTTGTCATCTGTCCTCTTCGTTTGAACATAGCTGCTGCCCCCTGTCATCGACAGTCTGCAGAAACAACGAGACAAACATGCCAAATTTAAACAGACGCAAAATCCCCAAGATTGGCGGTCCTTTACAGAAACTCGAAACTTAGCACGGAGTTCAGTAAGAGACGCCTATAACACTTTCCGCAATGAAACTTTTTCTCGAAACCTCGCAGAAAATCCAAAGAGATTCTGGTCGTATGTGAAGAAGTATGTTAGCGGCAAGAAACAATCAATGCCTTCTCTGCGCGGTAACAATGGAGATACTATCGAAGACATTGCTGCCAAAGATTTACAGCCTTCCGAAATGCCTTCACAAAAGAAGACGAAGTAAATATTCCAGAATTCGAATCGAGAACAGCTGCCAACATGAGTAATATCCTTGGAGTAGTGAAACAACTCACATCACTTCTGTTCCAGACTGTATACCAATTAGGTTCCTTTCGGAGTATGCTGATGCATTAGCTCCATACTTAACAATCATATACAACCGTTCGCTCGACGAAAGATCCGTACCCAAAGACAGGAAAGTTGCACAGGTCGCACCAATATTTAAGAAAGGTAGTAGGAGTAATCTACTAAATTACAGGCCCACAACGTTAATGTCGATATGCAGCAGAATTTTAGAACATATATTGTGTTCGAACATGATGAATTACCTAGAAGGAAACGGTCTGTTGGCACACAGTCAACATCGGTTTAGAAAACATCGTTCCTGTGAAACACAACTAGCCCTTTATTCACATGAAGTGCTCTGAGTGAAATTAACAAGGGATTTCAGATCGATTCCGTATTCCTGGATTTCCGGATGGCTTTTGACACTGTACCACACAAGCGGCTCGTAGTAAAATTGGGTACTTATGGAATATCGTCTCAGTTATGTGACTGCATTTGCGATTTCCTGTCAGAGAGGTCACAGTTCGTAGTAACTGACGGAAAGTCATCGAGTAAAACAGAAGTGATTTCAGGCATTCCCTAAGGTAGTGTTATAGGCCCTTTGCTGTTCCTTATCTATATAAACGATTTGGGAGACAATCTGAGCAACCGTCTTCGGTTGTTTGCAATGGCTAATAAAGTCATCAGAAGATCAAAACAAACTGCAAAACGATTTACAAAAAATATCTGAATGGTGCGAAAAATGGTAGTTGACCCTCAATAACGAAAAGTGTGAGGTCATCCATCATGAGTGCGAAAAGGAACTCGTTAAACTTCGGTTACACGATAAACGAGTCTAATCTAAAAGCCGTAAATTCAACTAAATACCTAGGTATTACAATTACGAACAACCTAAATTGGAAAGAGCACATAGAAAATGTTGTGGGGAAGGCTAACCAAAGGCTGCGTTTTATTGGCAGGACACTTAGAAAATGTAACAGACCTACTAAGGAGCTAAGGAGACTGCCTACACGACGCTTGTCCGTCCTCTTTTAGAATACTGCTCCTCGGTGTGGGATCCTTACCAAATAGGACTGATGGAGTACATCGAAAAAGTTCAAAGAAAAGCAGCACGTTTTGTATTCTCGCGAAATATGGGAGAGAGTGTCACAGAAATAATACAGGATTTGGGCTGGAAATCATTAAAGAAAGGCGTTTTTCGTTGCGACGGAATCTTCTCACCAACTTCGTCCTCCGAATACGAAAATATTTGGTTGACACCGACCTACATATGGCGGAACGATCACCACGATAAAATAAGGGAAATCAGAGCTCGTACGGAAAGATATAGGTGTTCATTCTTTCCGCGCGCTCTACGAGATTGGAATAAGAGAGAATTGTGAAGATGCTTCGATGAACCCTCTAGCAGGCACTTAAATGTGATTTGCAGAGTATCCGTGTAGATGTAGATGCAGGAGTTATACATGGCGTTTAAAAAAGTGCGACAGTATGCATTGTACATGGTGTTTAAAAAAGTGCCACATATTCCTACAGGATACAGCGGTGTTCAAAATTAGAAGAATCTCTCCACTCATTCAAATCTATCTATTAAGCACAAGTAGATCGACCAATCCTTCGCCCATGGTACGTTATGGTATTGTCGCACGATCTGTAGAAAATGGGATTGTGTTCTGCCGTTCATAGACAACAATCGTTGTCTTTCTGCAAGAGTAACGTTTTTCCCTAGCGCTGCTTATTCATCGCACAAAAATAGGTGATACACAGAACCTCTTACTCTGTTTCGTAATGTGTATGATCCCATGAGTCTAACATCGCAAACTTGTGCGTATACACTGATAGTGAAGCGATCCTGAGGCGTCACCTCCGTGATTATTGAAGGATTTACATCTACATCTACATGACTACTCTGCAATTCACATTTAAGTGCTTGGCAGAGGGTTCATCGAACCACAATCATACTATCTCTCTACTATTCCACTCCCGAACAGCGAGCAGGAAAAACGAACACCTAAACCTTTCTGTTCAAGCTCTGATTTCTCTTATTTTATTTTGATGATCATTCCTACCTATGTAGGTTGGGCTCAACAAAATATTTTCGCATTCGGAAGAGAAAGTTGGTGACTGAAATTTCGTAAAAAGGTCTCGCCGCGACGAAAAACGTCTATGCTGTAATGACTTCCATCCCAATTCGTGTATTATATCTGCCACACTCTCTCCCCTATTACGTGATAACACAAAACGAGCTGCCCTTTTTTGCACCCTTTCGATGTCCTCCGTCAATCCCACCTGGTAAGGATCCCAGCAATATTCTAACAGAGGACGAACGAGTGTAGTGTAAGCTCTCTCTTTAGTGGACTTGTTGCATCTTCCAAGTGTCCTGCCAACGAAACGCAACCTTTGGCTCGCCTTCCCCACAATATTATCTATGTGGTCTTTCCAACTGAAGTTGTTCAAAATGGTTCAAATGGCTCTGAGCACTATGGGACTCAACTGCTGTGGTTATTAGTCCCCTAGAACTTAGAACTACTTAAACCTAACTAACCTAAGGACATCACACACATCCATGCCCGAGGCAGGATTCGAACCTGCGACCGTAGCAGTCGCACGGTCCCGGACTGCGCGCCTAGAACCGCGAGACCACCGCGGCCGGCAACTGAAGTTGTTCGTAATTTTAACACCCAGTTACTTAGTTGAATTGACAGCCTTGAGAATTTTACTATTTATCAAGTAATAGGATTCCAACGGATTTCTTTTGGAACTCATGTGGATCATCTCACACTTTTCGTTATTTAGCGTCAACTGCCACCTGCCACACGATACAGCAATCTTCTCTAAATCGCTTTGCAACTGATACTGGTCTTCGGATGATCTTAATAGACGGTAAATTACAGCATCATCTGCGAACAACCTAAGAGAACTGCTCACATTGTCACCCAGGTCATTTATATAGATCAGGAACAGCAGAGGTCCCAGGACGCTTCCCTGGGGACACCTGATATCACTTCAGTTTTACTCGACATCTGCTCCTACGTGCGTATTGTTTTAATTTAATGTGCCATCTCTTGTGAATACAGCCTCATATGTAAATTTGATGACAACCGAGTCCACAATCATCATGAAATTTTTAATGAAATCATTCCGCTTTAGCCTGTTGAAAATTTATTTACCGACACGTGCTCATTACCACAGACTGTGAGATGCTGTAACCCAATAAATAATATAAAGCTGTGATATGTTGTGTAAGAGCAGTTGCATATAGTGGAGTACATTTATCTGCTGTTAAACATATCACACAGAAAGATGGTGAAATAAGCATATAAACACTTAAGTTTAACTCTCGCGTAGTTGGTGTGGTAAACTGAACCGTCTACCGCGACTGTAGGACATGAGGAACATACATACATATACATATACTTACAGTGAGCCGAAAAAAGCCATGGCCTAGCGATGCACACGTATGTACAAACATCAAAAAATTTTCCATCACCTAGGTTCCGAGAGTTTCAGAACCTGTACAAAAAATTGGAATAGAGATCAACATAGACATCATTTCCGCCCTTTTCATTGCTCATGAAAGTCTGTTGTACACCATACAGCGAGACCTTCAGAGGTGGTGGTCCAAATTGCTGCACACACCGGGGCCTCATACACCATACAGCGAGACCTTCAGAAGTGGTGGCCCAAATTGCTGCACACACCGGGGCCTCTAAGACCAAGTAGCACGTCCTCTTGCATTGATGCATGCCTGTATTTGTCTTGGCATACTATCCACAATATCATCAAGGCACTGTTGGTCTAGATTGTCCCACTCCACAAAGGCGATTCGGCGTAGATCCCTCAGAGTCACGTCGTCCGTAAACAGCTCTTTTCATCTATCGCAGGCATGTTCGACAGGATTCATGTCTGGAGAACATGCTGCCACTCTAGTCGAGCGATGTCGTTATCCGAAAGAAGTCATTCACAAGATGTGTACGATGGGGGCGGAATTGTCGTCCATGAAGATGAAAGCCTCGCCAATATGCTGCCGATGTAGTTGCACTATCGGTCGGATGATGGCATTCACGTATCGTATAGCCGTTACGGCGCCTTCCATGACCACCAGCGGCGAACGTGGGCCCCACATAATGCCAGTAAAAACAGTAGCGAACGTCCACCTAGCTGCACTCGCTGGACAGTGTGTCTAAGGCTTTCAGCCTGACCGGGTTGCCTCAAAACACGTCTCCGACCACTGTTTGGTTGAAGGCATATGCGACACTCATTGGTGAAGTGAAAGAGATGCCAATCCTGAGTGGTCCATTCCTCATCTTGTTGGGCCCATCTACACGGCGCTGCATAATGTCGTGGTTGCAAAGATGGATCTCGCCATGGACGTGGGGACTGAAGTTGCGCATCATGCAGCCTATTGCGCGCAGTTTGAGTCGTAACACGACGTCCTGTGGCTGCACGAAAAGCATTATTCAAGATGATGGCGTTGCTATTAGGGTTCCTCCGAGCCATAATGCGTAGGTAGTGGTCATGCACTGCAGTAGTAGCCCTTGGGCGGCCTGAGCGAGGCATGTCATCTGTAGTTGCTGTCTGTCTGCATCTCCTCCATGTCCGAACAACTTCGCTTTGGTTTACTCCGAGACGCCTGGACACTTCCCTTGTTGAGAGCCCTTCTTGACACAAAGTAACAATGCGGACATGATCGAACCGCTGTATTGACCGTATAGGCACGGTCTAACTACAGACAACAGGAGCCTTGTATCTCCTTCTTGGCGGAATGGCTGGAACTGATCGGCTGTTGGACACCCTCCGTCTAATAGGCGCTGCTTATGCATGGTTGTTTACAGCTCTGGGAAGATTTAGTGACATCTCTGAACAGTGAGAGGGACTGTGTCTGTGATACAATATCCACAGTCAACGTCTACATCTACATCTACATCTACATGACTACTCTGCAATTCATATTTAAGTGCTTGGCAGAGGGTTCATCGACCACAATCATACTATCTCTCTACTATTCCACTCCCGAACAGCGAGCGGGAAAAACGAACACCTAAACCTTTCTGTTCGAGCTCTGATTTCTCTTATTTTATTTTGATGATCATTCCTACCTATGAAGGTTGGGCTCAACAAAATATTTTCGCATTCGGAAGAGAAAGTTGGTGACTGAAATTTCGTAAAAAGGTCTCGCCGCGACGAAAAACGTCTATGCTGTAATGACTTCCATCCCAACTCGTGTATCATATCTGCCACACTCTCTCCCCTATAACGCGAAAATACAAATGAGCTGCCCTTTTTTGCACCCTTTCGATGTCCTTCGTCAATCCCACCTGGTAAGGATCCCACACCGCGCAGCAATATTCTAACAGAGGACGAACGAGTGTAGTGTAAGCTGTCTCTTTAGTGGACTTGTTGCATCTGCTAAGTGTCCTGCCAATGAAACGCAACCTTTGGCTCGCCTTCCCGACAATATTATCTATGTGGTCCTTCCAACTGAAGTTGTTCGTAATTTTAACACCCAGGTACTTAGTTGAATTGACAGCCTTGAGAATTGTACTATTTATCGAGTAATCGAATTCCAACGGATTTCTTTTGGAACTCATGTGGATCATCTCACACTTTTCGTTATTTAGCGTCAACTGCCGCCTGACACACCATACAGCAATCTTTTCTAAATCGCTTTGCAGCTGATACTGGTCTTCGGATGACCTTACTAGACGGTAAATTACAGCATCATCTGCGAACAGTCTAAGAGAACTGCTCAGATTGTCACCCAGGTCATTTATATAGATCAGGAACAGCAGAGGTCCCAGGACGCTTCCCTGGGGAACACCTGATATCACTTCAGGAGTCCTGGGAATCGGGGTAATGCAAAACGTTTTTGATGTATGTAGACGGCGACAGTGTCGCGTATAGAAGATATAAAAGGGCAGTGCATTGGCGGAGCTGTCATTTGTACTTAGATGGTTCATGTGAATAGGTTCCCGACTTGATTATGGCCGCACAGTGGGAATTAATACACACTGAACGTGGAATGCTAATTGGAGCTAGAATAATGGACATTCAATTTCGAGAATCGTTACTGAATCAATATTCAGAGATCCACAGTATCAAGAGTGTGCCGAAAATACCACATTTCAGGCATTACCTCTCGCCACGATCAACGAAGTGGCCGACACTCTTAACTTAACGACCGAGATCACGTAGGGTTGACAGTACTGACAGACAAGAAACACTGGATGAAATAACCAAAGAAATTAATCTGTGACGTATAATAAAGAGTATCTGTCAGGACAGTGTGGCGAAATTTAGCGTCAATGGGTTATGGCAGAAGATGCACGAGTTCTATTGGTAGCAGCACGACATTTCTTGCATAGCCTGTCCTAGGCTCTTGACAATATCGATTGCATCCCAAATTGGAAAACCGTGACAAAGTGCGATGAGTCCCGATTTCAGTTGGTATGAGCTGGTGGCTGGTTTCGAGTGTGGCGCAGACTCCACGAAGCCATGGTACCAAGTGTCAACAAGGCACTGTGCAACATAGTGGTGACTCCTTAATAATGTGGACTGTGTTTACATGAAATGGACTGGGTCCTGAGGTCAACTGAACAAATCATTACGCGACCACTCCCGTTGGAGGTTCGAGTCCTCCCTCGGGTATGTGTGTGTGTATGTGTGTGTGTGTGTGTGTGTGTGTGTGTGTGTGTGTGTGTGTGTTGTTGTTGTTGTTGTTGTTGTTGTTAGCATAGGTTAATTTCGTCCATTAGAAATTCATATACATTTCAAACAAATCATTGACTGTTGAGGATGATGTTGGACTACTTGGAGACCATCTGCAGCCATTCGTGGAATTTATATTTCCAAATAACGATGTCATGTCACTAGGCCACAATTATTCACAACTGGTCTCAAGAACAATATCCACAACTCGAGCGAATGATTTGACCAGCCAGGTCGTCCGGTATGAATCCCATCTAACATTTCTCGAAAGGTCAGTTCGTGCACGACATTCTACACCGGCAACTCTTTTGCAAATACGGCCGGCTATAGGGGGAACATGGCCCAATATTTCAGCAGGGAACTTAAAACCATTTGTTGAGTTCATACCACTTCGAGCTGTTGCATTTCGCCGGGCAAGTGGAGGTCCGACAAGGTATTAAGAGGTATCCCACGACGTTTGTCACCAGACTGTATATGCGAGTACATACATAAATTTTTGTAATATGTATGGACTTTTTCTAGTTCATTCGATACAGGACATCTTGATAACTCACGCCATCAATCCATATGCAACAGTGCTACATAATACCACACTGCAAAAACTACTTAATTTTTTCTTGTTTCCAGGTTTGCAAGTACAACTCTTCATCAATCTTTTTCTGGTGTCAAGGCTAATATTTTTGGACTTTAGCAGCTGACTGTTTTCGTAGAAAACCCTTCTCTCTAGTGCAATTCTTGTTAGTATGTCTTCCTCGCATCTCTCCTTTGTTTATTCTAACCCGAGAAAGAAAAATTCGCCCACCGCTTCAAAAGTCCCTTGTCTAAGTTCAACACTTAGCCATCTGGAAGGTCCACCTGCTTCACTCAGCATTACGTCAGTTTCTTTTAGTTTATGTGGGTATTATAAAACACGCTCCACTTAATCAGTCACCCGAATCGATTCCTGCTCACTTTCGCGGAGTACTGTTAGTTCATTTGCTAAGTGTGACATTACTCACATCAAGATAGTACTTTTGGTCCCTCAGTGTCCCTTCAACATACAAATAATAGCAGTGACAGCGAGCGACTTCTCCCCATATCTTTCCTCTTTTATGCAAATTAAATATTACTCATGACAATGAGCAGCCCTGTCTTAGCATACAGTTCCTAATTTTGACCTTTTGCATCCTCCAGACAGTGCGAACATCTCTGTTCCGGATCACATAAAGTGAACGGATTACCCTCTTATCCAAGCAGTTCATACCACACTGTTTAAAAATGGAAACCATTTTATTCGTCCCATATCATTCAAAATCGTCTCCTTCATTTTTTTCATTAATTCTGCCTGCAGCTGCAGGACACAAGAAGAAGTGACTACTGGAAGGTTTAACTTTAATCTGTCACACTGCGTTTCCAATAAACACCATTCTCATCCTCTGCTGTCTTTTGTAACCACGCGAAGACGTAAACGCGTGTTAGGGAGCGAACCAATGCAATTTGGTTTCGTTATCTCAAATTACTAAGCTCTGAACAGTTTTCATAATGCAGCAGCTTTCTAATTTCCATAGTTCCCTACAGATTCCTGAATAAGTGTGTCCGGCAATACTGCCGCTAATAACGCCTTCGAAGTGTAGAAAAACGTAAATGTTTAAATTTGACACATAGTAATGTTATCGTCTCTTAGAAAGTCGGCGCTTGCGCAGTGGGCAGTCGTATTGCTGTGACTAATTTTGAAAACCTGTCTGATTCACTGCGAATGGATAATAGCTACGGACGACACGGCCAAGTGGAACTGAGGTGATTAGTCCTCATTACACTTCTGTTTGCTGAGGACAGCGCTCGAACTATTCATTTCTCTGAAGCTAGTTAACGTAACGATGAATGAGAACTCGGGATTCCACGTATGTAAACAGTGTTACTAAAGCTGTGAGAGCATACACAGAGGGAATTTCCGTTACTCTTATTTATTGTACCCTCTGTAATAATTACAAAATAAATAAATCTAGGACGCCCCTATTATTTGACTGTCTTCATTAGTAACTTTTACAGCTTTCCAGAAAAACGCGTAGTATGTGATTTAGTCTGGGTTTAGAGAAATAGTTTACGCATTGAGAGAGGTTGAACAGTTAATAGAACATGGAATAATTTGATAAAACCAGTTAGGATTTAATTATGGCTACAATACTCAACTAGTCTTAGAAGTTAGTTAGGAATGCAGAAGAATAACTAACTGATACGAGAAACGGTGAAACTGTAGATATAGTTATTGTCCGTCGTAATGTACCTTGAACTATCCACTGCAGGAGAAAAGAGAAAGAGAGAGAGAGAGAGAGAGGGGGGGGGGGGGGGAGAGGGAAAGAAAACGTGATTGGGACATGAACAATAAATAATTTACCAAAACATTGCGATGTAACCAATAAAGACCATATATAAAGTTACACTTGCTACCTTTAATGCAGCTATCGAACATGCAATACTGCAACGTAATGGAGGTTGTAACAAAAGTACTCGTAGATACTTCTATGACGATGATGATTTTGGTTTGTGGGGCGCTCAACGGCGTGGTTTTCAGTCTCGCCATGTCCTGATGATGAGAATGGTGACAACACAAACACCCAGTCCCCAAGCGACAAAAAAACCTACGTGACCAGGAATCGAACCCAAGACTCAGCAGCTAAGCTAACCAGTAGACCACGAGCTGCAGATGACATTGCCGTCCGGCATGCATTCTACAATACAGTAAATTGTTGTTGATACTAAGAAAATCAAAGATGTTTACCTATTATCGATATCGGCATGTTATCAGTCCAAGGAATTCCAAGACTTTACTAAGATCTGTACAGTATGAAACTTCCTGATAGATTAAAACTGTGTGCCCGACCGAGACTCGAACTCGGGACATCTACCATCTGAGCATCTGAGCTACCGAAGCACGACTCACTCCCGGTCCTCACAGCTTTACTTCTGCCAGTATCTCGTCTCCTACCTTCCAAACTTTACAGAAGCTCTCCTGCGAACCTTGCAAGACAAGTAGACAGACAGAAAGACAGAGGGACAGCAACGCAATCCTATAAGGGTTCCGTTTTTACAAATCAATGGATGGAACTCTAAAAAATGTGAAAGTTCAACGAAAATAAAAATTTTAACATCATCTAAAGACTAGAGCTAAAGCCACTTGGATAGGTGAAGAAAAATTAACAGCAAAATGCTTTTTTAAAACCAAAAAAGATCAAACGAGCTCTTACACAAGATTCTTTTTAAATCGAACTGAAATACATCTGGGTCGACAAAGCATTCTATATAAAAGTGTAAAAAGGGCTTTTTCTATTTATTTCCTTAGCATCTTAAACCGACTGCTTGTCTTTTATAAACAGTATGGACTAAAAACGGTAAGGAAATTAAATAGTGAATGCTGGAAAGTGCACTGCTGTTAAATGAAATGGTCTCTTGTGGGATCAACAGATTAGAAAGGAAATAAAAGAAACAAAACTTTAATTGAATTATTAGAAGACTAGAAGACTTACGACATTTGAATCAGAAACATCGGCGGTTAAACCTCAGTTAGTGGAAAGGTTGGTGTTTGCTGGGATGGAGTTTTGAAGACGGTCTGCCGGGGGTATCCAGGAGAAAAAGGATCAGCAATTAAGTCACCAGGAAGAAAATGTATGTCACAAGAAAATTTATTGATTTTGTGGGAGAAAAACAACTCATACGGTATAGTCATACGAAAAGGATGTCAAAAGAGAGATTGTCACGACGAATCATGGAATGAGAACCATCAGAGATTAAGACAAGAGGGAGACCACCAGACTGGTGGATTCAGATGTAAATTAGAAGAAGAAATAATCAAGAAAGTTTATGGACAGATGGTCCCAAATGTAGAATAAAAATAAAATTTGATTTATGATATGTAAATAGAATGCATGATACGTAAGTACGATGTAAAACTGGTGATAATAATGCATTATTATTACTATTACTACTACTATTATTATTATTATTAAATCTGCTAAATTTCATTTACTCACCAACAGCTCACAATAAAAGGTAAGGACTTTATAATAGAGCAATTTTAAATAATAAATTCTTCCTAATGTTCCGTTAAATTACATTTACTTCGTCCCGAATCGGTTTCGGTTTCTCAGGCCATCATCAGGTGACAACTGAAGGCAGCAAACACAGATAATATGATTCGTGACTGACACAAATATTATTTACAAAGAAGGTACAAAAGATACAAAAATGGTGACATATAGATGTCTACTTAAGAAAGTTTTACTTTTTTTCGTCACGCAGAAATGGTTATATTACCTAAAAAGGAAACTATTTTTTTTATGTAGAGATGCATTTGACAACTGATAATTGCAATTATAATTCGACTTTATTTTTCATAATTTGTTATATGTTTCGTCACACAACAAAAATTGTTTCCTTTTTGGTCGAGTTAAATATTTCTGTGTAGCAAAAGTGTAATATTTCCCATGTAAGTACTCTACAACGTTTTAGTATCCTTTGGTTTTTCTTCGTAAATAGTATCTATGAAAGTCGCAAGTCATCTTATCTGCGTTTGCGACATCGACTTGTTACCTAACGATGTCACTGGAAACGGAAATCCGGTTCGTAACCATATAAATATGATTTTGTAGCATCTCAGGCAATTTTTCCTGTTTAATATTATTATCATGTTCTGATGGAAAAATTCAGTTGTTATTATAAAACAATTACGCTGTAGTCGATAAGAGCTCTGCTGTTAGGAAGAAAAGAAGTTTAGTACTGAAGTAGTTGGGATCAAAACCACAGGCCAATACGAGTATGTACATACAAATATACTTAATTCTTATTGCACATAGGTATCATGTATGGATAATGCTGTAAAATTGTAGCTGTGCAGCAGCGACAGACAAAAAAAAAAAACAGCAAACGTTCATGTGATAAAGAATGAGATAACTGTACTAAAATAAACACTGCCCTCACATTTGTATTCTTTGTCGTAAAATATTTAATGAAAAAGAAGAAGAGCGAATAGCCATTGAAATTGTTTGCCCGCCTCCGTAAGCTAAGAGCTGCGCTCGTCCGACACACCGAGCACCTGTTTTCGACCACCAGTATCATCGAGAATGTTTCTCAATAGTTTTCAGAAATTGGACGCTTCGTTATGGAGGGATGAAACAGAGCTATTGTATTTGATTTTACTAGATGGGTAAAGGTGTGAGATCACCAAAAGTCTTGGGTGGCTCCGCTCAAGCAGATGTTTCCAAAACCGCAAACTTGGACACACATAGTACGTTCCAACTGTTTCTCATCGGAGAATGTTAAATGAGATTCTAGCGCTGAAGTAAGTAGGAGTGGACACTCAAACTCACTTTATTATCCATGTTTAAATTCAACACGGTGTGGTTCCACAGACCTTTTCAAGTCTCAAACATATGTGATATATACATATACAAACTGAAGCGACGACTGAAGATTTGTATCAAGACTGGCATTCAAACCCTTCTTAACATACATAAACTTTTATTTACAGAATTTTTTAACTATCACAGCTGTATATTTGAATTTTTTTGACCCATTTCAAATGGAAAGAGACATTGTTCTCGTGTTTCTTTGTAGTTTTATAGATGGATTTTGTTAAATAAGACATCATGTATTCTTCGATTGTCTTTAAGTGATTTTGTTATGTTTGCTGGCGAATTTCGTTCTAAGAATTGAAATATTTTGATTTGCTGATTTTTTAGACTTTGAATGTCTTAGATTACATATACTTAGTACGTTTTGATTGTTTTTGGCAAGGTGACATTTTTTATTTGACGTAAAGGCGGGGAAGAAACACAAATATATTTCATTTAAGTATGTGAATTATAAAACACTACAGGCATGATAAAAACATAAATTCAGAATAATAAATAGTAATAAGATGAAACTCTGGTTCCCCTTCTTGCTAGGCAGATGCGCTAACCAATAAGCCACCCTTGCAAAGTGGCAACACACCTCGCTCCTCAAACCAAATTCTCATTCACGCCTCAGCCTACTTTATATTCCCCCCTAAACTCAAACAGCAGTGCGGATGTTCTCCAACTGTAATGGAATAGCACTTCAGCATCGAACGAATCAGAATTGTTTAGAGCATCTATGCCTGTGTTTCAGACATGGTCCACCTTTTTGTGACGGCTTTTCCCCCCTCCCATGAACAGAAATTTCTTCATTCTGTAAAATTAGTGCAGTCCAATTTTTCCTAAATCGTTTTACATACAAAGAAAAATTAAGAACACTCTATTTAAATAGACCAGCAAATGCAACGTCAGAGAGCCTGTAATGTCATCTGGAAAAGGAGAGGCAATTTTTCCTTGAACAAATAATTTACTTCTCAACAGTTGCTTGTTCAACACTGTTTTGCCTGCTGCATAAAGTAACATAAAGTAGTCTGCTTAGTCCCTTCCATTGGCCACTGGCCACAGCCCACTGCCCTTCCCTGCCAAGCACGACTTTTCACTGGCACTCATGTAGTAGCAAAATGGAGTGGTCAGGTCGCTTTGACAGGCTTAAGCCCATTCTTTGCGTTTTCTACCACTTCGATTCTCAGAGTAAATGTAACGATATATACATAAACAGGTTCGGAAATATTTATGATATCGAGTTCAGAAATCTTTTCACTCTAGTATGCCTAAAAGTTAAACCAGCAATATCTCTTAAAAATGATCCACTACTCTCACCAGGGCACATTTGGAACCATCCATTAACTGAAGATTGTTAGATTATAAACAAGAGCACAAGTCGAGAACTTTTGGTAACACATTGTCCACGTACAAAAATGGTACGAATGGCTCTGAGAACTACGGGACTTAATCTGAGGTTATCGGTCCCCTAGAACTTAGAACTGCTTAAACCTAACTAACCTAAGGACATCACACACATCCATGCCCGAGGCAGGTTTCGAACCTGCGACCGTAGCCGTCGCGCGTTTCCAGACTGAAGCGCCTAGAACCGCTCGGTGACAACGGCCGGCTGATCAACTAATTTAGAATTAATTTACTTGGTGGCAGAGAAATAGCAGGAGCAAGGTATTTAACAAGACTTATGGTTGATGGCACTTATGTTCCGTACATGAAGATATTGATACGGAACAAAGACGATGTGATACAGAGGTGATACACAATACTCTTATTCGAGACGAGTGACAGTTAAATTGGCTTTTGTTCAACCTTACTTGAATTTTATGTGGTTCTCTACCGGCCCACGTAACGGAGGTCGGTAACACGCTCTAGTCCGATGGATTCTATTCTCAGTAAGAAAAATTTTGATCATCACTGCTAGTGTGGTAGTTGTCTTAAGATTCTATGTACCTAACCTACACTTAATTCCAAGCGCATCCACAACGTTTCGTAGAATTACTTTTTTACATCTAAAACTTAATCCACAAGCCAATTTGCCATTCCCGGCAAACCACCATTCACCTTGTACCACTAATGGTCATTCCCATTCCTGTTTCACTCGCAGAGTAGTCAGATATAAACGACTCGCTCTGCAGTCATCCGCAATTCTAAATTTTCGCAGTAGTATTTCTCGAAAAGATGGTCGTCTTCCCTGCAAAGATTTCCATTTGGGTTCACAAGACATCCCCTTAAAACTCGAATGTTGATTCAAAATCGAGTGTCACGTCTCTTACTTGCTCCAAAATGTCTTCCTATAATCCTACTTCGTAGAGATTCCAAACACTGAAGTATAAACGATCTCCTTTTACGAGCGACAGTTTCCTAGAATTCTACCAATAAACGGAAGTCCACATTCCTCTTCCCTCAGTCGATCTTATGTGATTCTTCGTTTCATGTCGCTTTGTAGCAATATGTCTAGAGTTTTAATCAGCGTGAATATGTTAAGCAAACCATCTCTAACATCGCATTCTAACATTACGGCACTGTTTTCCTGTTCACCTCCATTAACTTATATTTATCCACATTTGGAACAAGCTGCCGTTCCTAACACCAAATACAAATCCTATCCATGTCATTGGGCATCCTACAGTTTTTGAACGACGACACACTACGCGCACTCAAACTTCAACAGCAAACAATCTAAGATTAAAGCTCGTCCTATCCTTTAAATCGTTTACGTACGCTGCCTGAAAAATAAGATAGTGAAGCACCAAGAAGGAGAGAATGAAACGAAACGAAGCTTCGTGGACAGATATAGTATGTAGTCTTTTATTTCAGTGGTTCAGCTCTCCGGAGGCAAGCTTGCCCAGAAATATTGTAATTGGTCCTCGATGTCCTTCATACTGGCAATGGGACGGAGGTGACACCCGAGCTGCTCCCACATATGTTCTAACGAGGATGGATCTTGGGATCTTGCTGGCCATTGAAGTATCTCAACAACTCGCAGACAGTTCATAGAGACACTTGGAATGTGGGGACGAGCATTATCGTGTTGAAAAATGGCACCTCAATATTGTCACTTGAGAGGTAGCAGATGAGACCACGGGGTGTTTATGGAATATCGTTGGGCCGTCAGATTCCCGCAGTCACTACCAGCCGTGACATGTCATACCCGATGTATCCACACACCATGACGTCTGGGGTAACTCCGATGCGCCTCCCCAAAACACTAGAAGAGTGGAACATCTCCCTGCGGATCGCTGCCATACTCGCTATCCAGGGTACTGCAGAAACGCGATTCATTACTCATTACAATGCGACACAATACACCAGTAGCCATGCTTACTGCTCGCAGTACCACTCCAAAATGCAACCGCTTTGTTATGATGTTTACGGCAGCCTACGCATGAGACGGCAGTTCCCCAGTCCGGCTGCTGAAAGTCTCCATCATCCAATGGTATGGGAACACAGAATGTCACATAGAGTCCAATGCTCGTTCCTGAATGGCAGGCGAAGATGTGATTGGGACACTATGTTCCTGATGAAGTGTACAGTGGTCCTCCCTTGTGACGGTCAGCTGTGGCCAACCGGAAACTCGACTACAAATATGCCTGCCCTCACACTTCAGTGCAGTCCAGCATCGGGGCACTGTCACGTCCGAATGCCCCACAAATCTGTATATTGCTCGATTCAACCGGTCGGCCAAATGGAGACCGACAGTGAAGTCACTTTCAAACTGTGTCACGTACTGATAATGCTTTCTCACATGAGTGTGTAGCGTTTCCATGTCCTTCACAGTGAGTATTTCCATGTCCTTGACAGTGATCACTCAACAGCAGACACTGTTCACGCTCCTTATATCCCGAATAGACCTCATAACAACATTAATCCCGAAAAACACTGATGTACTCTGGCGGCCGTTCTACCCGTCACAGTGAATTACAATTATTGTTATTTACATACACGCCAACGATGAGTGGGTATTAGAAGTTACATTGACATGCGACCATATCTTCTGACGCTTCACTTCTTTTTCGGGTAGTGTATACACGGTGAACATTAATAAAGCGACAAAGTGCAGGGACGGATTCCCTACTGTAAATGGGGGAAATGGTCCTATGAACATGGGTCGGGATATACAACGTTGCCACGGTAGGTGGCGCTGATGAATAACAGTTCCTCTGACGATGTGCCGTGTGTTCCTTGTGTATTGCAGCCTGTGTGATTGAGGCAGCGTACTGTAAGCAGCAGAATGGTCCGGTATTCATGTCGCGATAAAAACCGAGATCGTGATTGCGTACGGCGGAACAGATCGAATCGGTCGAGAGGCACCACGGCTACAACAAAACAAGTACCCTCAGAGACATCAGCCACATCACGCAACATTTCAAGTCCTTTTTAGGCATTAGTGTGATCAATGACCAACTTGCAGGGAAGCGGCGGACTGTGAGTACACCAGATTTGCAGGACCGGTTTCTGCAGGTTACTGAGATGGATCCTGGTACAAGATCAAGGTAAGTGGCCCGTCAACATGGTGTAAGCCAAAGGATGATTATGTGAATCCTGCATGACAAAAGCCACTATTCGTATCACTTGCAATCCCATGGAGGCCACATTCTACATCATACTTATATGGATATGGTGTATGTTCTTTCGGACATGTCAGAAAGAACAGACACCATGTCCATATAAGTATATACACTATTGGACATTTAAATTGCTACACCAAAAGAAATGCAGATGATAAACGGGTATTCATTGGACAAGTGTATTATACTAGAACTGACATGTGACTACATTTTCACGCAATTTGGATACATAGATCCTGAGAAATTAGTACCCAGAACAACCACTTCTGGCCGTAATAACGGCCTTGATACGCCTGGGCATTGAGTCAAACAGAGCTCGGATGGCGTGTACAGGTACAGCTGTCCCTGCAGCTTCAACAAGTTACCACAGTTCATCAAGCGTAGTGACTGGCGTATTGTGACGAGCCAGTTTGCTCGGCCACCATTGACCAGACGTTTTCAATTGGTGAGAGATCTGGAGAATGTGCTGGCCAGGGCAGCAGTCGAATATTTTCTGTATTCAGAAAGGCCTGCACAGGACCTGCAACATACGGTCGTGCATTATCCTGCTGAAATATAGGGTTTCGCAGGGATCGAATGAAGAGTAGAGCCACGGGTCGTAACTCATCTGAAATGTAACGTCCACTGTTCAAAGTCCCGTCAATGCGAACAAGAGGTGACCGAGACGTGTAACCAATGGCACCCTATACCATCACGCCGGGTGATAGGCCAGTATGGCAATGACGAATACACGCTTCCAATGTGCGTTCACCGCGATTTCGCCAAACACGGATGCGACCATCATGATGCTGTAAACAGAATCTGCATTCATCGGAAAAAAGATGTTTTGCTGTTCGTGCACCCTGGTTCGTCGTTGAGTACACCATCACAGGTGCTCCTGTATGTGATGCAGCGTCAAAGGTAACCGCAGCTGATAGTCCATGCTGCTGCTAACGTCGTCGAACGGTTCGTGCAGATGGTTGTTGTCTTGCAAACGTCCCCATCTGTTGACTCAGGGATCGAGACGTGGCTGCACGATCCGTTACAGTCATGCGGATAAGATGCCTGTCATCTCGACTGCTAGTGATACGAGGCCGTTGGGATCCAGCACTGCGTTCCGTATTACCCTCCTGAACCCACCGATTCCATATTTTGCTAACAGTCATTGGATCTCGAGCAACGCGAGCAGCAATGTCGCGATACGATAAACCTCAATTGCGATAGGCTAGAATCCGACCTTTATCAAAGTCGGAAACGTGACGGTGCGCATCTCTCCTCCTTACACGTTTCACCAGGCAATGCCGATCAACTACTGTTTGTGTATGAGAAATCGGTTGGAAACTTTCCTCATGTCAACACGTTGTAGGTTTCGCCACAGGCGCCAACCCTGTGTGAATGCTATAACAAGCTAAACATTAGCATATCACAGCACCTTCTTGCCGTCGAATAAATTTCTGCTCTGTAGCACGTCATCTTCGTGGTGTAGCAATTTTAATGGCTAGTAGTGTTGTTCTGGCAATACCGGCCATGATCTTCTTCTTCTGTGCGGGGTCACACATATTCCCCGAACTCTTACGGTACTTGGTAAGAATGTCCACCACGGGTAATGAGTGTGTTGGGGTGGGACACTACGAATGTAGTGGTTGGATATGCAAGGTGAGAATGTGGGTCTTGCTGGAGGCGTGCGCGAGATAGTCCCTGCAGTCGCACTATCCTCTGTGCCCTCGGTGACTTCGATGGATAGAGCGTCTGCCGTGTAAGCAGGAGATCCCGGTGTCGAGTCCCGGTCGGTGCACACATATTCACCTGCCCCGTTGATATATATCAATGCCGTCAGCCGCTGAAGGTATTAATGTAATCACTACATCTGTTGTGACGTGGATGTGATGCAGCTCTGTACTGTGTTCCCGGACGATTTGTTTTTGCATGCACACCGTCCACACAAGTTCATAGGATCTTTTTTCCTCCATTTCTAGTCAGAAAGCCATTTTATTAATGTTCACCCTGCATACAGCATCCTTTGTTACCCCCCCAAAAAAGGATAATCTATATTCGCGGAAAGGTATCTTCAAACGCTCTTACTCAAAGTCTATCGCACATGTTTCTAGTCGAATGGGAACAACAAGTCTGTTGTTTTCGCGTGTCTGACCAAATCTTTTCATGGCGAGCTTCGGTAACCACCCTCCAACGCCCGCGGCAGAGAGCACAGTGTAGCAGCGACGCAGATTAATGGGAGCCATCAGTGGCCCTTAGCACGTGATATATCACCCGGCAACAGCCACCACCATTGTTGTCGGCCACGGATCAGTACGCTCGCTGTACGGCTCGTTTTTTTTTTACGGCAAAACAGGTGGCTGTAAAAAGGAGCGGCCCGTGGCGTGGGTTGCGGCGCTATGGAAATGGCCGCGAAAACAGCGCTACGGTGGCGACCACCGCTTAATCAAGGCCCGGCTGGGGACGCAGCCACCGCCGGGGGCGTGGTCCGGCCAGACACCGATCTGCGCGGCTGGCCGGCTTTTTGCTGGCAGAGCAGCCACGGCGAGTATTACGGCAGCCTCCGATTAATCGGCCGCCGCCGCGCGTTCGGTTCTTTTTGCAGCGTTCCTCTGCTTCATCCCTTCGCCAAACATTTCGTCGCCCCGCGAGCGGCTGCTTTCGATCGAGTTACCACGTCACACGCGACGCTTATTTCGCGAAATTAATCCGAACGCGGCGCCGCTCTGCAGATTGCGAGCATTAATAAGGATTCCCGATCTTGCGTCCGCCAACTGCGCCCGGCCGGCGAGCCGAAGATTTACAGCACGCGGAGAAATATCCTTACATTCGGCTCCAGCGGGCAGCCGGGCTAAAAAAAAAAAGTGATCAGAACGGAGAACAGACGCGGATGACATCATTAGCGGGATTGTACTCTTCGGCTTACTGTGCAGCGTATTCAGTCATTGCGAAAAAACCGCCACGCAGTAATCACTTTGCAGCGGATGACCGCTTTGCACAGCTATCGGAAGGCCCCATTTGCGATTGGACTATCGATCACCCAACTGTCGATGCGCATCCGTGCTTAATATCAAAATTCGCCGTAAATTTGTTTCCTCTATTGGCGGGACGTATGTGACCGCATACAAAGCTCCCTCACGATTGTTAGCGGCACGATCACAGACTGCCATCATTAATTCCACGGCTACACCCGCTACTCCGAGGCTCTGTTTTCACAAAACAGACTATATGCACAATTCTGATTACTAACAAACCCTCAGCTAGTAATTACAAGATTCATATACACAACCTGAAAAAATGGTGAAGCACCCAGTAGACATGATCGGATGTTAATATAACTTCGTAGGCTGTCACCCCATCGACGGATATGTAAGTGATGAGAGTTGCGGTTCTCTGCGAGAGGTGCACTAGCCACCAGTGTGTATTAGTGTTCTTGGTGCTTAGTGTTGCTACCATGCCCGGAAGGGTACATAAGGGTCGTGAACAGCTGCAGATGTTGGGTGATTACTGTCTTCTTTATTTGTGTCAGAGGTACACTGAAATGAGCACATATACAATACATACAAAGAAAACTATACAGTATTCGCCCAGAATTGGGCAACTTTGATAGCATTTGGTGCTGCAGACGTTAATTCCTTCATGCTGCAGCTGGTTGGGCATGAGTTACATTTGAAGAGGTGCCGGATTGTCTGCAATTCACCGCATTCGCACAGTGTTCTGTTGTCAGTTGGAAGTTCCATTTAAGGATATTGTCCCTCGACCTTGCGACTTCGGTCCGTATCCTGTTCAAGGACTTCTGGACGACCCACTTCTCCATGTGTCCAGGCGGCATGGATACTTGTGGTGTCATCCAGTTTGACAGGTGTTGGCACCTTTCTTTCCACTTGGTGAGTCGGGTAGCCGCAGCTGATCCTTCTAAGGGCCGAGAAGTTTTTAGGAAACTCTTCGTGGACTTCAGTCTTGCCTTGGCAGACTGATGTCAAAGAGTGCATGTGAGGTCACTGTATTTGATTTATGCCTCTCGATGCTAGCGGCGACCTCTCTTCTGATGTCACATGGAGCAGTCCCAGCGAGACATTGAACTTTGTCCATGGGAGTTGGTCTTAGGCAGACTATAACAATCCTACAGCTCTCATTTAAGGCTACATCAACCTGCTTTGCATGTACTGAGTTGTACCACATTGAGCTAGAATACTCTCCTGCAGCATAGCGTAAGGCAAGCGCTGTTGTTCTTAATGTTTGTGGATGTGTACCCCAGTTCGTTCCCGTCAGTTTCCGAAGAAGGCAGTTTCTGGAGGATACTTTCTGCTTCAACTTCAGACAATGTTCCTTGTAGGTCATTGTACGATCGAGAGTGACACCCAAATACCTGGAGTGGGAACAATATTCTAGTGCAACTCCATTCCAGAATATTTCAAGTTTCCTGTCAGATTTTTTGTGTTGCAGATGGAATGAACACACTTGCGTTTTCTTAGGATTGGGTGCGAGTTGATTCTTTTCATAGTAAATACCAAGCTGTTGTAGACCGTGTGTAACCATTATCTCTACATCTTCAAACCTATTGCCCTCGGCAGCAAGAGCAAGGTCATCTGCAGATATGAAGCTTTTGCATCCTTGATGCTGTGGTTGATCGTTAGTGTACACATTAAATGAAATAGGTGACAGTACACTCCCTTGAGGGAGACCATTCTTTTGAGTTCTCCATCGGCTGTGTTTTCCTTGGATGTCCACGGAAAAACGTCTATTCTGTAGGAGTGTTGCAATTATCCTCGTCAGCGCATAGTCGCTAGTAAGGTTGTAGATTTTGTGCAGTACCACTCTGTGGTTTACGACGTCAAAGGCCGCCGAAAAGTCAACAAAAGCTACACCTGTTATCTTTCTCTGCTCAACGCCATCTTCTATGAACTGAGAAAGATAAAGAATTTGTGAGGTGCAATTCTTACTTGGTATAAAGCCAGCTTGCTGCGAGAGCAGAAGTGGATCAACTACTGCAGTTAAGCGGGGAAGAATCATTCTCTCTAGGTTCTTATAGAGATGGCAAAGGAGAGAGATGGGCTTGAAGTTCTTCGGATTCGTTGGTGACTTTCCAGGTTTTAGTGTCGCAATCACGCGTACCTTGCGTCATAATTTCGGGATCTTGAAAAAAGCCAGACAGTGGTTATACAAGTTTAAGAGTCAGTCTTTGGTTGTGGTGCCAACATGTTTAATTTGCTCTACACAAATGTCGTCTAATCCTGCTACCTTGCCAATTTTGCATTTGTGAATGGCTTCTTCAAATTCACCTAGACTGAATGGTCTAGTCAGGTTATTATTCTGAAATTGTTCCTTAAACTTTAATTTGAAGTCCGATTTTATGACGGGAGATGTTGGTTTAGCATTCTGAAGAATCTGTGTAGCAATTCCATTTGGAGTGATGTTAACATTGATTGGCATGTTTGGATGGATCGTTATTTAGTTTTCTCAGCAGTTTCCAGGTCTTCTAGCTACTAATTGAAAGATCTGTTCCCTCCGTAAGTTTAATCCATCTTTTTCTTTTGTTTTCTGCTATGGAATACATTACTTCTTAACCAGCCAAGATGGTTTCCTCATTGAATGGATCTTGTTCAAACAGACACAGGTATTTACTCATTAGGGCTGGTAACAGGGTTGTTAATCCGTAAAGGTGTTGTGTAGCCCCTTGTCATATGTGACCGTGATACCTTCTTCACCCCATCCACAAGCTTATCGTAGTTTTTTGGTGTTGCCGTGAGATCAGTTACAATTTTATTCAGGTTGAAACCAAAAAACTCCCAGTTAGCCTTACGGAAGCTGTATCTTCTGTGGAATGGAATGGTTCTCCGTTGGCATACTGCAGTAACTTCGCACATCACAGGGCGGTGTTGATAATTGGGTACAGGGTGGCAAACTGTCTTAACACACTGTTGACCTATGTGCTCGCTTCTTCATCTACATGGATACTCTGCAAATCACATTCAAGCGCCTGGCAGAGGCTTGCGAAGATTAGATCTGGATTAGATCCACGTTTCGAACGTCCGCTGTTGAAAGATGCGGAGAGTTTACTGTCGAGGATGAGAGTTAGTTGCCGGCCGGTGTGGCCGAGCGGTTCTAGGCGTTTCAATCTGGAACCGCGCGACCGCTACAGTCGCAGGATCGAATCCTGCCTCGGGCATGGATGTGTGTGATTTCCTTAGGTTGGTTAGGTTTAAGTAGTTCTAAGTTCTAGGCGACTGATGACCTCAGATGTTAAGTACCATAGTGCTCAGAGCCATTTGAACAATTTTTGAGAGTTAGTTGGAAGGTGTCAGACCATTTCAGCACTCCTTCCGCGTTGTCATCATCTTGTGAGTAGCCCCAAAGAAGTACAAGCAAATGAAGTGATTACTGTAAAGGACACGGGGGTGCCTCGTCCTCTTGTGAGACAGTGTTATCACCACCTGGGAGAGTTTGAAAGGGACATCATTGTGAGTTCCTGTTTAACTGGCAGATCGAATCGTGCAGTGTGTAGGCTTGTGAAGCATTCGGATGTGACAGCGGCCCGATGTTGGACAGCACAGAAACGTGAGGGTAGCCATACTCGCTGTCATGCTTCCGACCGACCACGTCTGACTGCAATAAGGGAGAGTCGCCTTATAGTGCATCAGGCACATCGTAATCCCTACATATCTTTGCCTGCCGTCCATCGATATGTAATGGACTCCATGCAACGTTCTGTGTTATACAGCGCCATTGGTTAGAGACCAGAGAATTACTGTCTCATTTTTGGGCCACTGTTTACACTAAAATACAAGCGTTTGGAGTGGTGCAGTGACCTGGAAGCATGGACTGCTGATAAATTGCATTATATTGCGTTCAGCGATGAATCGTGGTTCTGCACTACCACGAAGGACCGTCATAGACGAGTCGGGCGCCGACCTGGTGAGGGTTTCTCATTCTTTGAATGTTTTGGAGAGAGATTGCGGTGTTACTTCTAGCGTCATGGCGTGCGGAGTCATCGGATATGACTTTAAGTGACGGCTGGTTGTGCGTGATGGAACTCTAACGGTATCACGGTAAGTCACGGACATCCTGCGTCCTCTCATGCGACACTATCATGATGCCATTTTTCAACAGAACAATGCTCGTCCAGACGTGGTACGAGCCTCTTAAGAACTGTCTGCGTGATGTTCGGTACTGAAGAGGCCAGCAAGAGTCACAGATCTGTCGCCGATAGAAAATGAGTGGGACCAGCTCGGACACCAACTCCGTCTCGCTGCTACTATCCAGGATATGGAGGGCACGTTACCAGTTGTGGGGTGGCTCGGGAGAGGACACCCTCCCCAATCGGATACGTGTATGCATCCAGGCAAGAAGGAGTGCAACCTCATACTGTGCTGAAACTGTCAAGTTCCTTGTTAATTTGACTCCATTTTGCGAGCATTGAAGGAACATCACATACCCTCTCAATCCTGGTCGCTCCACTTTTTTAATCATGTAGTGTATTACCTGTGAAGAGAGCAGCTCTGGATTACTTTGCTGTCTTATTACAAAAGTCACTTCTCTAAATATTTATCTCATACGATGAATCACTTCTCGGAACTGCAATTAAATTACATGCTTTTCGTTCGTACAACAGTACTATTGTGGTTCGAAGCGATCGTTCCACTTCGGCAGACAGTCTCATCGCAGCTGATTTTGTTACATTCTTTCGAGGACGGTAGTTTTGTCACCCCATAGACAAGTGGTATATTGACTGTGACCGAACATTTCGAGTTACTGTTGAGATTAGAGATACTAGAATCTTTAGTTTCCAGTGTCATCAAGCTTCTATCACGGTGGTAAAACATCCCACGTTCTAGGGAACGCAGGCGTCAAATGCCGCATTAATTGCCACGACTGAAATTCTCCCTGATTCCCCTAAATTACTTTATGCAAATGACAGTGAGTTGCTTCCGCTGAGGCTTCGATCAATTATCCTCGGTACCTCTGGTTCATCTTAGCTACTTTCCCACTTCGAGGACCACTAAATCGTACAAGTTCACACCACCTTCACTTTCTGAAATAAAATATCTTGCACGTCAGAGTCACACTGGTAGAGATACCTCATTATTCTAAATGTTGCTCGTTATTCTCGTGACAGACTTATACTGACAGCATCTGTCTTCATCCTGAAAATTGGTTTCAACATTACAGAGCTTTTTCGGTACAGACCTACTCAAATTAATATGGCATTTCCTTCCTCCGTCTTCTACACTTACTTCCGCAGCATCGTATAGAGATCCTTCATTTTAACGTGCACTCCAAACCGTGCAGCAGCTTGTTACATTTCACAGAGACAATTTATTGACAGAGTTTAAACAAGTGATAAATGGCAGGAGACAAAATGAAAAAGAAAACATGCTGCTCCCAACTAAAGATTAAGTTCATGTAATTTGAGTTTCACCCACGTAGTTTCCTGGCCTCCTGATAACAGTATACCAATTTATTTCCACCATTCCTGCTGTAATGTGCTAACCCCTTCATCACTACTGCAAAATGGCTCATATTCCCATTGAAAGACTGAAAGCCCATTTTCGTCTCATGAGATTGGATCTTTTTTCTTCCTATGACGTTGCTTATTATCGTGTTGAGTTTGTTCTCCACACTGGGCCAACAAATGCAAGACGAGGCTTCGCCCCTCATATTCACTAATTTTCAATCTTTGAATTTTTCATAACAGAAGTAAGTAAACGCTTCTCAATACAAATATGGATTTTGTATATTTCATGTGGAGGACAACTCATGCCCGTAGCCGTTTGAAATTCGTATCCTTTTTAATGAACAGTGAATTATTTTGATAGTGATTGTTGACACTACCCTTGCTATCTGTGTGTTTTTTAGACATAACTTGCGTAACAGTGGAAAGATTGTCGACGGATGAGCGTTGTGACCACGCAACTTATCCCAGATATCAATGGATACAACACGCATACTTGCCCCAGTGTCTAAAGCATTCGCAAAAATCTGGAAATTTGTGGTAAGGTCTTATGGGACCAAACTGCTGAGGTCATCGGTTCCTAAGCCTACACACTACTTGGTCTAACTTAAACTAACTTATGCTATGGGCAACACACACACCTAAGACCGAGGGATGGCTATAACCTCCGACGGGGAGGCCGCACGGACCGTGATAAGGCGCCCGAGACCGCGCGGATACTCCGCGGGGCTAAAAAGCTTTCGAAACCCTCCCCCGTCCTCACCCCCTTTCGTTTGTATTGTGAAAGTTTTCGTAAGGTGAAGAACATATAAAACATTCCACGAGCCTACCATCTTGCTGCAAGAAACTTTTGATAATCCACAATCCACTGTTACACGCGACTACTACAATCAAGAAGCTATCTTTCTGTTTGTTGTTCTGTGTGTTTACGTAATAGCTCATAATCTTCCATGTTCAGTGAGATACCACCCAGCGTATGTGTAGACGAAATGTCTAATTTCATGATTTCCAGACATTTGCTTAGCGGATAGTTAGATCCTTTTGCTGATCATAAAATTTACCCTTTGTTATGAGAGAGGCAGAGGTGGATTAGTCATTGGGGTAGTGAGTACCTACTCACCAGAAGCAGGATTCAAGTCTCTGTTCTGGCAACCAGATTCAGATATTCGACTACCTCCCACATCAGTCTCGAGCCGAGCTCACACTCCGTCTCCAATGATTAGTTTTGAATGTGTGTCAAACTATAATATTCCATCTTTCGATGCGAGGTAATTATATTACCATGCCAACAGAGAGCAGCGTTCACTAGCGGTATCGTTGCATTTTGGTTCTCCGACCAAAAAAAGTTAACAAAAGTGATCGATCCTATTAAGGGCACAACAATTTGTACTAAGCTTCTCTGTCATAATTCGCCGACTGATAAATGCTGAAATGTGAAATGTGAGTTGCCCTTAAACAGCTATTACAAAAGTCGTTAACATAAGGAGCTGCCGGCCGCTGTGGCCGAGCGGTTCTAGGTGCTTCAGTCAGGAACCGCGCTGCTGCTACGGTCGCAGGTTCGAATCCTGCCTTGGGCATGGATGTGTGTGATGTCCTTAGGTGAGTTAGGTTTAAGTAGTTCTTAGTCTAGGGGACTGATAACGTCAGATGTTAAGTCCCATAGTGCTTAGAGCCATTTGAACCATAAGGAGCAGTCAAATGAAAGCCGGACACCCGCCACAACGGGACCATAGAATAGTTCTATTCAAAAATAATCACCAAACGCACTACGACATTTACCCTCCGGAAGACGAGACGATCAGTTCCTTCACTCTTGTAATTTCTAGCCCGACTGAAACTGACGTCTACCCATGTCTTACTTCTGGTCGCGAAAAATGTGAAAATCACACGGTGAAGGGTCCGAGCCGTACGGAGGATACTGCAGCGTTTACCAATCAAACTGCTCAGGTGTTATCATGCAACAGGATGATTCCGTCTGACGGCATTCCCGGGCGTTTTGTCTTTATGGCATATTGCAGGTTTTGCAAAGTTTAGTCAGAGCGCTTCGCACTGATTGCGGTTCCACGCTAGAGGAACTTGTGAGCAGCGGGCCTCCGCAGTCGAATAATATCATCATGACTTCGCCGAAACTTACGTGAACAGGTTTCGATTTCGTTGCCGGGGGAGATGTGGAATGTTTTCCTCCGTTAGCTCTACCGTTTGACCCTGGAATTAGGACGAAATCATCCTGTTCCACGACAGCGTCCGCTCCCACACTGGGAATTGCAGGAAGGCTACGCTGCATCTGTTTGGTTCAGGATCAACGCATCATCCACCGTACAGCCTTGATCCTTCACCTTTTGATTTTCATATATTTAGCAAGCTGCAAAAAGGCATGCGTGGACATCATTTTCAGTCCGATGAGGAAGTGCAAGAGTGAGTACTGTTGTGGATTCGCCAGTGACCCATTATGTTCTACGTAACAGGAACTGATCGTCTCGTCTCCCAATGGGATAAATGTCTTAATGCGTGTGGTGATTAGTTTTGAATGGAATCATTCCATGCTCCCGTTGTAGCGGGTGACGGTTTTAATTTAACTGCTCCTTATACTACGGACACTGAACGTGCCTTTTACCAAAGAAAGGAAGGGAGATTAGGGTTTAACGTCCAGTCGATATCCAAGTAATTAGAGAGATAGCACAAGCTCGGATTGTTTTCAGGAATGGAGAAGTAAATAGGCCAAACCTTTTCAGAGGTTGCTCAAATGGTTCAAATGGCTTTACGCACTCTGGGACTCAACATCTGAGGTCATCAGTCCCCTAGAAGTAGAGAACTACTTAAATCTAACAAACCTAAGGACATCACACACATCCATGCCCGAAGCAGGATTCGAACTTTGCGACCGTAGCAGAAGTACTAACAGGACTACTAGTTGGCAATGATACCTCAGGAGGTACAAAACATGGAGAGTGATACACAAACCAATTAAAAGAAGAAGCAATTATCAATGTAACTACAGAATACATAGCGAACTTAGAAGTATCAATAAGAGAAATAGAAACAAATAAATGCACGAAAATGGAGGTGTTTGAATATACATACAGCAAACGCAATCTTTGAGAGTGTGGTGGTACTGCATTTTAACATTATATTAAAAACTCTGGCTATGTAACAGTTTGCATTAAATAAGTGAACAAATTAATATATGAACAGTATTTGATGAGACAACTATAAGAGGTGTTAAACGTGGAAGGTTTTGGTAAAGAGAATGAAGGGCATCGGTTCATCTGGGGCATGCTCGGACTTGACAGTTAGTCCACACTTGCTTTAAAACTAACGCCTATACGGGAATTCTTACGTTTGTGAAATCCACAGCTGTCTGGCTTACACGGATCGTCATGCGCATGCGATGAATGGCACGCAGATACTCTCCAGGGAGAATGAAGTGGATGTGGAGAAACACTGCAAAATGTGGTCGCGACGTGTATCTCACGGAAGTCTAATTATAATTAGTATTTAGGGCAACATATTCATTTACTCCATACGGCTCTAATGGAGAACTCGAAGTTAAATTAGACTACTGAAAGTTAGTGCACACACGTAAAAGTGCTCATTCTTCTCACTCATCATTCGTTAATTACCGTCTGCCACGCACTTCCTGACGATGTAAAAAGCAGACATTTGTATGTATAAAATACTTTTAAATAGTAACGATATTAGAGGAAAACTCACCAAGTTCTCGTTGCTGCCTTTTGTAGACCTAGCAATTAGTTTTGAAGGTAAGGTTAATAAACAACGGGATAACGTATTGTCGTTGACGATGCAGTCCGCAGGCCGGTTTCAGAAGTCGCCATGTCCAAACATATCACGACGGTTTCGTGAATGAAATTCCTGGGCATAGCGCCGAGGTTTAGCGTCCAGCGAGCAAATCCCATATTTATTATCGCTGGCGCAGCAGTAATCTGCATATTTATTGCTGTGAGTAACTTTCAACCAAGCTGTGAGCTGACAGATAATTTCCGGCGAGTAAACTTTACACCTTGCAGCTGGTACCTGTAGGCAGCGCGCTCTGTCCCGACGAAGTTCAAAGTGTGTTTCTTAAACGTTTAGATTAATTTAATGCTAAGCACTTCCAATTAGTTACGTCCGCCTTATTGCATCTGTTCTATCTAATTACCCCCCTTTGTCATTATTAACAACACTAATTCCTGTGTTTCCCGTCCGACTGCAGGTATTCCCCAAGGCTCTGTTCTCTCTCCTCTCCTATATATCCTCTATCACGCCGAAATGGCTGAACCACTCGCTCCAGTTCACTTCCTACATTTCGCCGTTGGCTCCACTTTCATATCCCTCTGTCGTACTCTGCAGAAGTTTCTGCGCTTCCTCAAACTTGTTCTTAGCCAGTTTACCTCCTAATTCGACCAGCAATCCTCAATATTAGAGCTTCAAAAACCCTGCTAATAAGAACCACCCGCTGTTTCCTTCTACATAACCTTATTCTATATAACCTTTATAACCATCTTATCCATTTAACTGAAACACTTACTCCGAGGCCAGTCTTCACCTGTCTTTTTTTCTATCTTCTATAAATAATTCGAATCAATACCTTGCAACTATGGCTTAGTAAACTGGTGATTCAGTAGGTTCCTTCTTTCGAAATAGAATTTACATTCTTCTTGAAATCTGTAGATATTTCTCTTGCACTGCGTAGCTTTAATACCAGACGAAATTGTTTTGTTATGGTCGGTTCTTCCAAGGACATTAATAATTCCGAAGAAATGACTGGTCCGGTTGTCTCGTTTCGATTTACGATATAACCCGTTAATATGAGAAAAAAAATCATATCATTTGCCGCCTAATTAATAGCAACACATTCCAGCGACCCTACACCTACATATCTTCCGTATACTCTCCCAGCGAAATTTTCATAGCCTTCCCCTCACAGACAACGAGCTCTGTACTGTCATTTACCTTCCCTATTATATCCAAACCGTTTCTCCTTTTCATTTCTCAAATGAGGTTTCTCATTTTGTCTCATCTTATCTGTTTCTTACCTCTCTATAATCATTGTTCAGCGTTAATCCAAGTCACCTCTACCCATATCAAAAGTCTTATGTCAGCACTCTTTCGCACTATTCATCTCTCCCACCCAACCACCTCCAATAAATTTACAAATTTCATTACCACGTCACCCCACTTAACCCTTCTACTCCCAATTTGTCCCTTTCTAGCGCAAGTCACACAATTTGGTGAAACCGTTGATTATTACGATAAAGACTGTCCTCAGTATTTATGTTCTAAAGTACAACACAGTTTTTGAACGATTTTCAGTGCACAACCGACCTCCTTAATAACTACAAATTGATGTGCTGTTTATACGCTGCTATTCTACCACTGCGAATCCGTACCAGTCCTAATGGGTGAAGCAATGAAATGACAGTAATGAAAATAAATTTATGCTAGCCGATGTGTGGTTGGCAGGCAACGAGTATGTGAAATATGTCGCTATTGTAGGAATGTCGAAATAAAGTCCGTGACAATTGGTTTGGTGAGCTGCTTCGACAGCCTACCTCAGCCAGTTACCTCTACGGTAACGTCTAATTGGGGTCGCAGTTTATTTATAGACGACTGTTCTTTGAGAGTGCAGTCGTTTGCGCTTTTCAGATAGCAGCATGCAACAGCGCTGGCAACTGTCAGAGAATTTCTATTGCCGACCGCTATAGTAATAACGACTACGTACCACACAATTTGTAAGTAATAATTTACTCTGTGTAAGCTTTCAGAGTTCACAGACATTGATTTTAACATGTGCATGCCTGGTATAGCTAAGACAAATCTGCAGTGAAACTAATTTTCGAGACATACCGCTCATTGTTAGCAAAATGGATTTGCTTTCGGAGAGATTCAAAGCTTGTTTTCATACACGTAGCACAACGTACATTCAACAGCACATGCTTCAGGCGGTTACAAAAAGCGAAATTCGTGTCTTTGAGCAGACTTAAACTACGAGAACACACTAGTAGGAAGCATAAAAAGTCTTTGAAAAATCTAAGTCTTCTTCTCAAGCAGATTAGCAGTGTCTAACATGTAGAGCGCAGTGTTCTGTGTCTAAAACCTAGACAGTTAGTGAGAAACCACGTATCGTGCAAGAAATAACAAATAATATTCACTTTTCAATCGCAAAACTTTACGTGTAGTTGCGATAACGCGTCCATTGTACACATTTACGATGTGGGGAACGACAGAACTTCATTAAGAAACATCCACCCAGCTATAGCAGTGACGCGTTCTCCTTCGCGATACAATAAGTTAGCTACAAATACAAAAGCAGACAGAATACATCTGTTCACGAATTTTTTGTGTATAAAAAGAACTAAGTTTCTGATTGAGCACAATTATTACCTACAATATACACTAATGCTCCTAGCTGTACTCAGTAATGTGTCGCCGCGAACAAATAAAATCCATGCTGAAAAAATGTACTTTCTGGCCGCATCCATTGAGGCACAATTGATGCAAATAGAGTAGTTGAATTACTGAAAACTGCCGTACGTTACTATTATGATTTTATTATTATTTCAGGTAAGATCCAGCGGAGACAATCACGAGAATGTCGTGAAAACGAGAGAAGTAAACTGGACAAGAATTGTCAATTTAAAGCACACGTGCTTCTACGAAGATACAAGGTATGCGCATTGAATTTTATATTAACAGGAGATAAGCCCATTGCTCGTTCGAACCCTGTCACAGTATAATGTACTTGAAAACTGAAGAGTTTATGTCAGTATCAGTTAAGAACTATTCTGTAACTTCATGGAGCAGTCTTTGACATGCTGGAATATCTGATCTTTGTAAGACTCGGGAAGAAGAAGAAGAAATACAGTAACAGCAAGGAGGCTAGCAAATGTAAGTTCCAACTAGGTCACGAATGTATTCGCAACCAGTCAATCATCATTCTTTCCTAGGTCTAACTGTCTCAACTTCTAATTATTACACGTCAATTCCCATCAGTCATGTTATGAAACCAACCTTGCGCAGTTTGCTGAGTTCGGTTTTAAAACGCCGATCATTTAACAGATTACAAACGGAGGTCAAATAAAATGGCACACTTTAAAATACACTCCTGGAAATGGAAAAAAGAACACATGGACACCGGTGTGTCAGACCCACCATACTTGCTCCGGACACTGCGAGAGGGCTGTACAAGCAATGATCACACGCACGGCACAGTGGACACACCAGGAACCGCGGTGTTGGCCGTCCAATGGCGCTAGCTGCGCAGCATTTGTGCACCGCCGCCGTCAGTGTCAGCCAGTTTGCCGTGGCATACGGATCTCTATCGCAGTCTTTAACACTGGTAGCATGCCGCGACAGCGTGGACGTGAACCGTATGTGCAGTTGACGGACTTTGAGCGAGGGCGTATAGTGGGCATGCGGGAGGCCGGGTGGACGTACCACCGAATTGCTCAACAGGTGGGGCGTGAGGTCTCCACAGTACATCGATGTTGTCGCCAGTGGTCGGCGGAAGGTGCACGTGCCCGTCGACCTGGGACCTGACCGCAGCGACGCACGGATGCACGCCAAGACCGTAGGATCCTACGCAGTGCCGTAGGGGATCGCACCGCCACTTCCCAGCAAATTAGGGACACTGTTGCTCCTGGGGGATCGACGAGGACCATTCGCAACCGTCTCCATGAAGCTGGGCTACGGTCCCGCACACCATTACGCCGTCTTCCGCTCACGCCCCAACATCGTGCAGCCCGCCTCCAGTGGTGTCGCGACAGGCGTGAATGGAGGGACGAATGGAGACGTGTCGTCTTCAGCGATGAGAGTCGCTTCTGCCTTGGTGCCAATGATGGTCGTATGCGTGTTTGGCGCCGTGCAGGTGAGCGCCACAATCAGGACTGCATACGGCCGAGGCACACAGGGCCAACACCTGGCATCATGGTGTGGGGAGCGATCTCCTACACTGGCCGTACACCTCTGGTGATCGTCGAGGGGACACTGAATAGTGGACGGTACATCCAAACCGTCTTCGAACCCATCGTTCTACCATTCCTAGACCGGCAAGGGAACTTGCTGTTCCAACAGGACAATGCACGTCCGCATGTATCCCGTGCCACCCAAAGTGCTCTAGAAGGTGTAAGTCAACTACCCTGGCCAGTAAGATCTCCGGATCTGTCCCCCATTGAGCATGTTTGGGACTGGATGAAGCGTCGTCTCACGCGGTCTGCACGTCCAGCACGAACGCTGGTCCAACAGAGGCGCCAGGTGGAAATGGCATGGCAGGCCGTTCCACAGGACTACATCCAGCATCTCTACGATCGTCTCCATGGGAGAATAGCAGCCTGCATTGCTGCGAAAGGTGGATATACACTGTACTAGTGCCGACATTGTGCATGCTCTGTTGCCTGTGTCTATGTGCCTGTGGTTCTGTCAGTGTGATCATGTGATGTATCTGACCCCAGGAATGTGTCAATAAAGTTTCCCCTTCCTGGGACAATGAATTCACGGTGTTCTTATTTCAATTTCCAGGAGTGTACATATGTCGACCACTAAAATCACATTTAAAGAATAATCAGTTCCCACGTAAACACATGAATGATATTGCAATATCTCAAGCTCACAATCATATAAGTACATTTGAAATAATCAGCACACTACTATGAACTTAAATAGTACAGAAGACAGTGTGAACAGTATATGTGAAATAATCGTCACACAGTTAAGCACTTTAATAATTAAGAAGACAAAATGAACCATTTTACTAGTAACTGATGTTGAAAATACCCCATGAGAGTCTCTGTCCTTTAACTTAACTATAATTAGCAACTATTTGGTATTTGTGAAGGCAGTATTAATTACAATAAGAAGGCGTAGTAAACATAAAAATTTTGAATCCAATATTATAGTTACAGTAGTTTTAAAGATTCCAATACACACCAAAAATTTTAAACTTTTAAGCGACAGTATTTTCGTCATAGATTGCACTATTTGTTATAATTTCCACATTTACAATTTCGACTTTTAAGTCATTTTTAGGTGTTTAAGGTGCTGAAATTTACTTGAAAATGACTGAAATTTTGAAACTTACAATAAGTAGTGAAATCTAAGACAAAATTTTGTTGTTCAGAAACTTAGAAGATTCTGTGAAGCGAAGACAGATGCAATTGTGTCAAAAGTTAATGTTTCATTACAGGTATTAATTAGAAAAACGCGATATTACACTTTTACTTTGAAGTTTTCGCACACAAAGCAATGTCCTCTTGACGCATTACTGTTTCCACCGACATAACAGCTTTGACCGCTTTTTGACCCTTTTCGTCTATGGAAATCTATTAGCATATGTTTGATTTTTAAGTGAAGAAAATGTGGCAATCACATGAGCATTTCAATGAGAAACAGCACTAAAAACACACAGAAAACTCTATTCATTGTGCAAAGTTGAATGTCACATCGCGGACGACTCCTTGGTCAGAAAGACAGCTTATCTCAGCGTTCTTTCTTGATACTTTCGTCAGACGTTCAAGCACGACAGACAACACTAAATAATTTGTTTCACTATACTTTCACAGACGTTGGGTTTCTCACAATTGGCATTCTTATACACAGCAGACTGTGTCCTTGTCGACTTATTGATGTCTTCACTACCACCCAGTTCACAAAATAGAAAATTACGATCACAAGTCTGCTTAGCGCCTACAGTCTGAAGTGGACTTGCGTTCGAGCCTCTCCCTACCTTCCTGCTGACATCCAACGTAGCGGGTCTAATCGTACCAAAATATCAAACTCAACACTGTTTTAAATACAAAATCAGAAAATTTGTATTCCTCGTAGTACCTCTCCATACAAATGATTACCGATAATATTTACATAGCATTGCACGATTTTAATGACATTACAAATACATGGCACTGCAGTCCGGAACCGCGGGACTGCTACGGTTGCAGGTTCGAATCCTGTCTCGGGCTTGGATGTGTGTGATGTCCTTAGGTTAGTTAGGTTTAAGTAGTTATAAGTTCTAGGGGACTGATGACCTAAGATGTTAAGTGCCATAGTGCTCAGAGCAATTTTTTGAACAAATGCATGAGAGGATAAACATTGAAAAAAGCGTTAATATGATGATGCAGTGTTTCCCAGCGGTTTTTATTGGCATTGTTTCTGACAGTGCTGAGCAACTGCCAACATGTGGCATAACGTAAATTCAACAGTACATGGTTCAGGCGGTCACAGAGAGCGAAATTCGTGTCTTTGTACAGACATAAACTACGAGAACACAATAATAGGAAACATAAAAAAGTCTTTGAAAAATCTAAGTCTTTTTCTCAAGTAGATTAGCAGTGTCCAACATGTAGAACTCACTGTTTTGTGTCTAAAACCAAGACAGTAAGTAAGAAACCACGTATCGTGCAAGATATAACAAATAACATTTACTTTGGAATCGCAAAACGTGACGTCTAGTTGCGATAACGCGTCCATTGTACACATTTACGATTTTTGGAATGACAGAACTTCATTAAGAAACATACACTCAGCTATAGCAGTGAGGCGTTCCCTTCACGATACCATAAGTTAGCTACAAATACAAAAGCAGACAGAATACACCTGGTCACGAATTTTTTTGTGTATAAAAAGAAGCTACTTTCTGACTGAGCGCCATTATTACCTACAGTATACGCTAATGCTCCTAGCTGTACTCAGTAATGGGTCGACGCGAAAAAAATAAAAGCCATGCTGAAAAAATGTACATTTTTGTCCGCATCCATTGAAGCACAGTCGATGAAAATAGAATAGTTGAATTCCTGAAACCTGCCGTACATTACTATTATTTTAACCCCGCGCTCGCTTACACGGGCGCCCGCCCGCACGCACACACACACACACACACACACACACACACACACACACACACACACACACATAAAATCTTCCTTTCCAGAGTAAAATCAGCGCTATTGGTTACCAGTTACAGGATTAGAATTAGTTACTAACACTGTTTTTCAATTGCTGGACGAGGTGGCCGGAGTAGTACTATTCAAAAGCGTACACTGCTTGACCAAAAAAAAAAAAATTAAGCACACAGAATCGGGAGAAATGAAGTTTCAGGTACTGGACGAGTGCGATGTTACTTCAGTGTTTACAAAATCGAGTCAAATTTACAAATAATATGGCAGTAGTGAAAGGGTACAGTACTACCCGACATATACAATATTTGCCTGATTGGGTACAGTAACACCCGTTGTATAACAGCATACTTCGTTGTTCTTCTCAGAACAGCGGTTTTATGGTAACACAATTTTATTCAATACACTGAAACCAGATACTTATGTAGTAAAGGACAATTTGTATATTTAATTATTCATATGTGCACTTCCTTCAAACCTAGATGCCTATACCCAGTTATGTGATGTTTGAGAAATGAGTGAATTGTTTGTCGTCTGCTGACCTGAGACACTGGATGTAGAATCTATAATTATCTTTGAGACAGTCCTCTGGTCACCTTTGGCAGAACCAAAGAAAGGAAGTATTCCAGAGCACTAGAGGGCCTGGAGTGAGTCTGACCAAAAAGGTAACAGGATCTTCCTCCACTTGTGAGGAAGCATGGGATGGCCTGGTGAACGGCCATGTTCCGACACATCTGTTTCCAGTGTGTTACGTAAAACTAAAGAATATGGGAATGGTATTCATGAGGAATATTTAACAGTAGCTAGAAAGAACAATTTCCCTTTTTCAGAATATCGACGAAAACAAAATATTTGGTGTGAGATTCACGTAAAAGTAGGTAGGAAAAGCTCATGGGCAACTTAAGATTGTTTAGTAGTGACACACGGTCGGAATGAAACCATATGTGGTAATTTTAAGCTGAGATACTTGTGTGTTGTAACTTAAAGCTAAGATACTTGCGTGTGTAAATTTAAGCTGAGAATATTTAAGAATTGCGTGTGCAGAGTTTGAATTAGGAACAAGGACTTCCACATGGTGAGTACTTACTTTGTCTCAATCTGACCAAGATGCAATGGAAAACAGAAGCCCTTGTGAAAACTTTCAGTTGAGGATCCGTGTGTGAGATAATTAAGTAATCATAATGCCAAAATTACCGTTATTAATTACAATTGTGTGAAGCAAGTTAGAAATTTAATGCCCTGAGAGAGAAAAAGGTGAGTTATTCATCTGCGCAGTAACACAATGAGGGTTAAATTGCAGTGGGAGATAAGCATAAAACCTCCAGAGTATGTGGTAGGTCCGTAGGAAAGGTTACGTGTGAAATTTAATACGAGGGTCAGTGACTTGCTAATCTGGGCTGAAATTCTGTTGTGGGGAAAATTTGATATGTAGTGGCTAAAGTCGGTTATTCTGCTTTATTTTACATGTATAATCTGTGTAATTTGAATGTGGCGTCTTGGTTACAAGTACTGTACCAAAAAGCAAAAATTTTCTTTGTATAGCGTGACCGCTAGTAAATTCTCTAGGTTATTAATGAATGAGTTTACGAGAGTGAGAGAAAGAAAGTGCACTGTAATTATAAGGAAAAACAATAAGACACCATAGGATATTGAAATGTGCACGTAATATCATGCTCACTTGACAGAGAATTCCATGTTTTCTTTGTATGTTTAAATTTATTGGAGGGAATTCAGAAAATAAAAGAGGAGATACGAAACAAAATGGTGGTCATGATCATTCAGTAGAGGGTGGTCATTCTGTTCAGACATTTTTGCCAGAAAATAAAAGAGGAGATACGAAACAAAATGGTGGTCATGATCATTCAGTAGAGGGTGGTCATTCTGTTCAGACATTTTTGCCATAAGCTCCCTATTACTAGATACCCAAGCTCTGATTAAAATGAATGCAGTAGAATGGGAAATGGTTCAAATGGCTCAGAGCACTATGGGACTTAACATCTGAGGTCATCAGTCCCCTAGAACTTAAAACTGCTTAAACCTAACTAACCTAAGGACATCACACACATCCATGCCCGAGGCAGGATTTGTACCTGCGACCGTAGCAGTCGCGCAGTTCCAGACTCAAGCGCGTAGAACCGCTCGGACACACCGGCCGGCAATAGAATGGGAATGTGCTCTTGCCAAGGTGTAATCAGTCCATCGGAAGTGTTTACAAACAGTTCCATATTTTAAAATTTATTAGTTAGATCCGTTTGATGCAACAATAAAAACAGAAAAAATTATAGCAAAACATTTGAGTGATAGCTTTGCTATCAATGTATAGTAGCAGTGGCTACGATAAGTCATTTCCGATGCACTAATATAAAAGCATTCACTTGGCAGGCTACACATATAGCAGGCCTGACTGCTAGATGTAACAAGTGGGAGAGTTGCGACCGGAAAAGATAACAATAGTAACCTCTCAATATGACCCCCACCCCCTCCCATCCAAATGCTCGCTGGCCTGGATGGATGCACTAATTTGGTTTCGAAGAGTGTCATAGCGCGTTTGTAGCGTCTCCTGAAGCAATATGGCGAACAGTTGTTGTTCCTTGATGGGACGAAGTTGACGTCCATGCAGTCCAACACTTGTTCTGTAAGGACAGGTCTGAGAAGCTTGCTGGCCTCGATAGCACGTCAACATCACGCACACATTTCTTGAAGATATGTGCTGCGCGAGGATGAGCATTTCGTGTTGAAAAATGGCACCACGATACTGTCGTAAGACAAACTTAAGGATGCAGTGCGTTCGTGACATGCTGTTGTGCCGCTAAGGTTTCCTCAGTCACAAGCCGTGACCTGAAGTCATATCGGTTGGCTCCGCACACAGTGAGGCTAGGACTGTCACCACTGTGGCTCTCCAAAGGACTGAAAGAAGGATCCCTCTGCCCAAGTCGCCGCCATACTCTCCGACGATGGCCATCCAGGGTAGTGCAGAACAGCGGTTCACCGCTGAACACAATGCGACGTCATTCAATCCCTTGTCCGGCTACTGCCAGTTTCCTACATATGGTGCGAGATGAGAAAGAATGTTGCCGGGAGTCCACTATTTGTTCGGGGATGGTAAGTTCAGATGTGAAGGGGTCACGGTGAGCTTGGTGTACAAAACAGCGATCCGCGCTCACTGTGGCCAGACCCTTCGAGCAGAACTCTTGACGAGAAGTTCGCCTGTCCTAAAGTTCGCATCCAGCCCAGCATCGGGCCACTGTCACATCCGAATGCCGCACAAATGTGGTTACTGCATAACTAGAGAAACTGGACGAATAGACCCCCACGATGAGGCGTCTTTCAAACTCTGTCAGGTGCTGATAATGCTTTCTCACACGAGTGCGAGGCATCCTCTACAGCGATCACTTAAAACCGACTCAGTTCACGCTTCTTCGAGACCTTTAACAAAACTAAACACTAATGCACTGCAGTGGCCGCTCTACTTGTCACAGAGAATTGCTACTCTGATCAATTACATACCTGCCTATGGTGTCTAAATTACATTCACATCCGATCATGTCTTCTGGATGCTTCACTTTTGTAGGGCAGTAATTAAAGTTAAACTTCCAAACCACTGTAGAAATAACACCACTGGTCAGAATGACGTCAAATTGCAACAGAATATTACCGGAGAAGGCCTGAAACGTATGTCATAAGAAAAATAAATACTTACAAAAGGTAGCAATAGATGGCTCTGTAAGCATCATAATTTAATAGCGGTCGCCTACAAGTGACAAATGAATCATGCAACAATGCCTAAGGTGTACGTTAGGCGTTAAACAAACTGTAGTGCTCAGTGTGCATGGGTGTACAGGTGTGATACTGTTAGTTGCGTAAGCCCATCCACCACGGCAAGGTCATATAACATCGGATGGGAGAAATCGGTTTTTAAATGTCCTGAGGCCAATAACCGCACAATAATCACCAATCACATTGGTTTTTAAGTGTCCTGAGGTCAAAAACCACATAAAAAGCATCAATAAAAAAATCGGATTATTAATTTCCTTGTGATTGGCGCAAAACATGTTCAGTATGCTGTCCATCGGTTTCTGCAACAAGTTGAAATCGAGAAACAGCATGTTCCACAACTGATTGAAGTGTTTCCAAGGTCACGTTCAGAATGTGTTGCGCAATATGTGCCTTCAATGCAGCTGAGTTTGCAATCGGAACACTGAACACAACATCTTTCAGACAGCCCCACAGTCAGAAGTCACACGGATTAAAACCAGGTGATCGTGACGGCCAGGCTGTTGGGAAATGGAGGCTGATAATTCTAGCATTTCCGAAGTGGCGCTTCAACAGCTGCTTAACCGGATTTGTAAGGTTCGTCATCTTGCATAAAAATTATCGCATCCACACATCCACAATGTTGAAGAGCTCGAATGACGTGTTTGCGCAAAAGACACTCATAGCTCTTACCAGTGACGATAGAGGTAACAGGACAGGAAGCACATGTCTCTTGGAAAAAATATACGCTATGAAAAATGATGTCCTAAACCCGCACCGCACAGTGACCTTTACAGGATGAAGCGGTACTGGTTGATTTTCATGTGGATTTTCCATTGCCCATATTCGACAATTCTGTGTATTGCTTATCCTAACAGATGGAAGTGGGCTTCGTCTTTTTACAAAAGCTTTCACAGCCAATCAAAGTCCACTTCCATGAGAACGAGAAATTCTAAAGCAAAGGTCTCTCTTGCTGGCAGGCCAACAGGAAGAAACTCGTCCACATGGGTAATTTTGAATGGATAGCAAAGAAGGATGTTTCGTAGGATTTTACGCACCGTGTTCACGGGTATGTCCAATGTTCGGGCAGTTCTCCGTGCACTACACGCTTGCATACCACCACTCGTCTCCTCCTGTATTGCTGTGGCCACTGCTTCCACGACGTTCGTTTCCTCCCTCCACCAGGTTCTACACCAAAAGAAGCCGTGTTTTCGAATTTCCGAATCATTTTCTCCAGACTCAGGCAGTCATCGGACCAACACCTTTTTTCAAACCCTTCAGTGTCCGGAACTTCTGCAGAGCGACGTGTACACAGTCATCATTACAAGCAGAGCGCGATCCTGCATTGAGACAGTCATGGAGAAAGTCTCAGACGCGAAAGGAGGAAAAGCCGTGTACCCGACGTGTTATACCAACTTCAGTGAATCGTGCGCATGGCAGGTGTTTTCATTTACGTATTCTGACACATACAGCTCCATCTATTGATCAATTTCCACACTATTTTTTTCTTCTGCCATACGTTGTCCCCCTTCTCCGACAATATTCCGTTGCAATTTGACGCCATTCTGACTAGTGATGTTATTTCTACAGCGTTTTGAAAGTTTAACTTTAATTACAGACAACCTGTATATGAGTGTTATGTATCGGAAACATACCGGAACGGTATTTATGAAATCTATTCGTGAATTTTAGAAACTGACTACACGTTTAATGTCGTCAGCACACCATTAAAGAGATCGCTGTAGCGTTATTCACTGAATCGTCATAACTTTCACCTGCTGAGATTCACATCGGACATCCAGGAACCGAAGTGTGTACGGATTCTGTGGGGCGGGTAATAATGAAACGATTCCAATTAAACGTATTTTCTTCCATTGTACTAAGTGAACACAAAGTGTAATTACATCACATAGACTTTCAGTAATGAAGAGATAGAAAATTCAGCTGATGCACTCGGTACTGTGTGTGCCGCAACGAAGAGCTAACTACTACCAGAGAGTCGCGTACTATAATACCTTGCACATCCCCTGACCCAGTGTTGCCACAACTATGACTCCACTGCGATAGTATACTCAATAACACTCTCTTTGTTTACAATATGATGAACAGTAATTTAAAACGATGCATTCATAAAGGAAGTTATAGTAAGAATACCAACGTTTGTGGAAGGAGTAACACAATAAATTACGTTCATGACAGTGCACGATTGATTCAAGTTACAGAACTATTCATGATCTCAAGCTTTAAGAATTGAGTATCGTCTGAAGCTTCCCACATCTTGCAGTCGAGATTCTGTACGTCATAGCATGAGGAATTTATGTAAACGCGATTCGTGTAAGAGTCAGCAAAACGTCAACGCTATCTGCTGCCAGCCAACCCACCCCGGACATGTTCGCTGATCGAAAGGGTGGAAGTGCAGCACAGGGAAGAGCGGCACCCGTCATTCTCTGAATAATGATGATGATGTTTGGTTTGTGGGCCCTCAACTACTCAGTCATCAGCGGCCGTACAAAGTCCCAATTTTTACACAGTCCAATTTTTACACAATCCAGGTTAGCCACGGTTACGAATGATGATGATGACGATGATGGATTTATGAAGACAACATAAACACACAGTACCCGAGCAGAGAAGAATCCCCAACCCGGCCGGGAATCGAATCCGGGATTCTCTACTGAAGGCTAGCACATCCCGTATCAAATACGGCCGAGCACTGTCATGCGGAAGTTTGGTGCGTACAGTTACCTGAAAAATGATAACACGTTATTCCTTCAGGTTGCCATGTCGTCTGTAGATAGGAACAATGCCACAGACAAACCATCGCGACTGAACCTCGTTCGATATGCAGATCAACAATAGAGGGATACAGATTATGGTCACAAGAGCGTTGTATAAGATGTATTTGGCTGTCACTGCTACAGAGGGACTCGCCTGAAATCTGTTTGTTTTTTCACTGAGGACGCCAGCGACAGCATTCAAGCGCTGAGGCGCTTGTGGTAAGAGGACAACCGAAAACCGATACAATGGTGTTTCTGCCTCCAGATTTCGTCAAAATGTTCATGCAGGCAAGCCGACACCCATTGCAGTGTCCCAGCATCGAGCCAACACTCGGGACGAAGCCGTACTTCCATTTCGGGCGTCATACACAATGGCGACCATTCTCTGCTGTCAACAGATTACTTGTTCAAGTAGCGCTCGATGGTGAAAATCGTTTCCTCTACACACAGATTTCACGTATGCGTCACTGAGTCAGTACCAGCCGAAATTGCATACCAAAAACGTATTTCCTGGTGACATATCGTTCTATGCCATTCTAACTCTTTCATATGTTGATATTGCTCCTTTTGACGTCGACGAGGCTAACTAATATTCTTTCCGTGTTTCCAGTTCGTTTAATGGCTCACTAGCTCAGTTTGATTTTTACATTCACACAATAGAAGAGATGGCAGGGCCTACATTTACACTAAAGTTCTGCAACCTTAACGTACGAGGGTCACTCCAAAAGAAATGCAGACTATATATTTTTTTAATCCATCTTTTATTCTACATGTTTGGAAGTTTTACAGTATGTAGATACTTCCTTTAGGAACAATATTTTCATTTCTCCATATAATTTCCATCCCTCTCAACTGCCTTACGCCGTCTTGGAACCAGCCCCTGTAAACCCGCAAGATAAAATTCTGAACCAACCTATTGGAGCCACTGTTTGGCAACGTGCACAAGGGAGTCGTCATCTTCAAACCTTGTTCCACGAAGACAGTCTTTCAGTTTTCCAAAGAGATGATAGTCACATGGAGCCAGGTCAGGACAGTAAGGCGTTTGTTTCAGTGTTGTCCATCCGAGTTTTGTGATCGCTTCCATGGCTTTTGACTGACATGTAGCCGTGCATTGCCGTGAAACAGCAAAACATCGTGCGTTAGCCGATGTGTTCAAACACGGCTCGGTCGAGCTTGAAGTTTCTTCAGTGTCGTCACATATGCATCAGAATTTATGGTGGTTCCACTTGGCATGCTGTCCACAAGCAAGAGTCCTTCGGAATCGAAGAACACCGTATCCATAACTTTTCCATCAGAATGTGTGGTTTAGAATTTTTTTTCTTGGGTGAACTTGCATGATGCCACTCCATTGATTGCCTCTTCGTCTCTGGTGAAAAATGATGGAGCCATGTTTCATCACCTGTTACAATTCTTCCAAGAAATCCATCTCCACCATTCTCGTACTGTTCCAAAAGTTTGCTGCATACAGTTTTTCTTGTTTCTTTGTGAGCCACTGTCAACATCCTGGGAACCCACCTGGCACAAACCTTTTTTAACGCCAACACTTTCAGTATTCTGCAAACACTTCCTTCCCCTATCCGAACGTAGCATGACAATTCGTTTACTGTGATGCGTCTGTCAGCAGTCGCCAATTCGTTAAATCTCTGCACATTGTCTGGAGCGTGTGCAGTACGAGACCTGCCGCTGCGAGGACAGTCCTCAATATTGCCGTGCCCGCTTTCATCACATAACCTGCTTGCCCACCGACTAACTGCACTGCGATCGACAGCAGCATCTCCATAAAACTTTTTAAACCTCTTGTGGATGATTCCTACTGTCTCGTTTTTATAGCACAGGAATTCTATGACAGCACATTACTTCTGACGAACGTCAGGTGTAGGAGCCATCTTGAAGACATGCTATGACGGCGCCACTCACGGGAACAGGCTGAACTAAGTTTGAAAACAAGCGGGAAGGATGTATCTACACACTGTAAAACTTTCACACATGCAGATAGTAAACTGTATTTTTACAAAAACAGTGTGCATTTCTTTTGGAGTGACCCTCGTATCATTGCTGGTGCATTGTTTTGCACACATTTGTAATTTTCATAAACGTTACTGCATTATTATCTGAAGGACTGTGATCATTGCACTTCAAAGTGTAATTAGGCTAACTATAGATAATTTAACTAGGTGATTTGATTTTGTGTAGACGTGTTTTCACTTCGAATTTTAGTAAAATGATTCGATCTCCTGAAATGTTCGTTGGCGTCATATGAAACTTGATCAGTTACAGACTATTGACTGGTTCAATTGAAACAAGCGCATGACTGTTACGTAGTAGGATATCTTATACCTCTCTGCATCAGCAGATCCACTAGAAGCAAATTCACTTGTACTTCGCTAACTTCACGCAATTATAAACTGATTTCCTAAAACTGTCCCGAGCAGATAGTTCGATAGCCTACGAGGATTGGAAATATTTTAGACCTTGTTAACTACAAACAGACCTGACCTTATCGACAGTGTCAGTATAGAGACAGGGATTACTGATCATGATGTCATCATACCGATGATAATTACTAAAATTAATCAACACACCAAGAAAGCTAGAAGAGTATTTGTGCCGGAAAGAGCAGATAAGCAGTTTTCAGCATCCTACTTATACAGTGAATGATCCTCATTTAGTTCCCATAAAATGGAAGTAGATAAATTATTGGCAAGTTGAAACTCATTGTAAATCGCGCTCTGGAGAAGTATGAGCGAAACACTGAGGTGGGAGAAGATCCACAGAGGTTTAGTAACAAAATTCGGAAAATCATGAGGTAGCAGAGATTGTTGCAGTCTCGGTTCAAAGAAGAACGTGTAGTTGCTGACACGCAAAACGGAGTATAAGTTCGTACGTTCAGAAAAAGACTGATGCACGAAGCATACAGCAACTTCCATCGTAATATCTTAGTGAAATATCTCGTGGAGAACACGAGAAACATCTGGACCTACGCAAAAGCACTTAGCGTGTCGAAGGCTTTTATCCAGTCACTCGCTGATCACTATGGTGTGACAACAGAAGAGAGCCAAAGTTTTAAATTTCGCCTTTAAGAAATCGCACACGAAGGAGGGTCGTAGACATATGCCGGATTGTCGTTCGATGGTCGCACAGCCTCCCGTACCGGGGCTGTTGTCACAGGCATCTCCGGTGTTAGAAACAACTGAAAGGTGTGAAAATAAATAAGTCGCAACATGCGGTTGCAATTCCAATTCGGTTTCACAGATAGTCCTTTATGGCACTAGCCCCTTACTTAGCTAGACTTTATCAGGATCTCTCGCCCATCGCAAAGTACCTAACGACTGAAAAAGAGGGAAGGTGAGTACTGAATACAAGAAAAGTAAAATAACGGACCCTCAAAATTGCAGACCAATGTCCTTTACATCGGTTTGTTGCAGAATTCTTGAGCGTATTCTGAGATAATAAATTTCCTCGAGGAAGAAAAGCTTCTGTCCCTAAATCAGCACGAAATTCAACTTGCCCTATTCTAAAATGATACCGTGTGAATCATGGATTAAAGGCAACAAGCAGATCCTACATTCCTATGTTCCGGGAAATCATTTGACACGCTGCCCCACTACAGACTGCTCACGGATAGTCCGAGCATACGGAATAGGTTCCCAGATATATGAGTAGCGCGAATACTTGTTAAGTAAAAGAACCCAGTGCGTTCTCCTAGACGGTGAGTGTTCGTCACAGACAAGGGTATCGTCAAGAGTGTGCCAGAAAAGTGTGATAGTACGGCTCTATATATCTATAAATGATCTGACGGATAGGGTGAGCAGCAGTCGTCAACTGTTTGTTGAACACGCTGTAGTAAACGGGAAATATCGTTGTTGAGTGACTGTAGAAGGACACAGATGACTTATTAAAAAGCTTTTATTGCAGCTTGCTGTAAATATACAAAAATGTAAATTAATGCAAATGAGTAGGAAAAACAACAACGTGATGTTCGAATGCAGTATCGGTACCGAGCTGCTTGACACGTTCACGCCGATTAAGTACCTAGTCGTAACATTGCAAAGCGATATGAAATGGAAAAAGCTCGTAACACGCTAGTAGTGAAGGCGGATGGTCGATTTCGGTTTAATGAGAGAATTTTAGGAAATTGTAGCTCATATGTGAAGGAGATTGCGTTTACAACATTAGTGCACCCCATTGATCAATAATGCCCGAGTCTTTGGGATTCCCGCCAAGTCGAAGAGGAAGGTATCGAAGCAATACAAGAGGCGTACTGCTAGATTTATTACCGGTAGGTTCGAGCAAAACGCGAGTAATACGAAAATGGTTCGTAGACTCAAATGGGAATACCTGGATGGAAGAGGACTGTCTTTCGGCGAAAGACCACTGACAAAATTTAGAGATGGCATTTGCAGGTGACAACGGAACGATCCTACTGCCGCCAATATACACTCCTGGAAATTGAAATAAGAACACCATGTATTCATTGTCCCAGGAAGGGGAAACTTTATTGACACATTCCTGGGGTCAGATACATCACATGATCACACTGACAGAACCACAGGCACATAGACACAGGCAACAGAGCATGCACAATGTCGGAACCAGTACAGTGTATATACACCTATCGCAGCAATGCAGGCTGCTATTCTCCCATGGAGACGATCGTAGAGATGCTGGATGTAGTCCTGTGGAACGTCTTGCCATGCCATTTCCACCTGGCGCCTCAGTTGGACCAGCGTTCGTGCTGGACGTGCAGACCGCGTAAGACGACGCTTCATCCAGTCCCAAACATGCTCAATGTGGGACAGATCCGGAGATCTTGCTGGCCAGGGTAGTTGACTTATACCTTCTAGAGCACACTGGGTGGCACGGGATACATGCGGACGTGCATTGTCCTGTTGGAACAGCAAGTTCTCTTGCCGGTCTAGGAATGGTAGAACGATGGGTTCGATGACGGTTTGGATGTACCGTGCACTATTCAGTGTCCCCTCGACGATCACCAGAGGTGTACGGCCAGTGTAGGAGATCGCTCCCCACACCATGATGCCGGGTGTTGGCCTTGTTGCCCCGGTCGTATGCAGTCCTGATTGTGGCGCTCACCTGCACGGCGCCAAACACGCATACGACCATCATTGGCACCAAGGCAGAAGCGACTCTCATCGCTGAACACGACACGTCCTCCATTCGTCCCACCATTCACGCCTGTCGCGACACCACTGGAGGCGAGTTGCACGATGTTGGGGCGTGAGCGGAAGACGGCCTAACGGTGTGCGGGACCGTAGCCCAGCTTCATGGAGACGGTTGCGAATGGTCCTCGCCGATACCCCAGGAGCAACAGTGTCCCTAATTTGCTGGGAAGTGGCGGTGCGGTCCCATAGGGCACTGCGTAGGATCCTACGGTCTTGGCGTGCATCCGTGCGTCGCTGCGGTCCGGTCCCAGGTCGACGGGCACGTGCACATTCCGCCGACCACTGGCGACAACATCGATGTACTGTGGAGACCTCACGCCCCACGTGTTGAGCAATTCGGCGGTACGTCCACCCGGCCTCCCGCATGCCCACTATACGCCCTCGCTCAAAGTCCGTCAAATGCACATACGGTTCACGTCCACGCTGTCGCGGCATGCTACTAGTGTTAAAGACTGCGATGGAGCTCCGTATGCCACGGCAAACTGGCTGACACTGACGGCGGCGGTGCACAAATGCTGCGCAGCTAGCGCCATTCGACGGCCAACACCGCGGTTCCTGGTGTGTCCGCTGTGCCGTGCGTGTGATCATTGCTTGTACAGCCCTCTCGCAGTGTCCGGAGCAAGTATGGTGGGTCTGACACACCGGTGTCAATGTGTTCTTTTTTCCATTTCCAGGAGTGTATATTTCGAGTAAGGAGCGGGAAGAAAAAATAAGAATATTAGGGCTCGTACGGGCGCATGTAGACTGTCGTTTTTCCCTCGTTCTGTTTGGAAGTGGAGAAGGTAATAAAGTGACTAGCAGTGGTAGAAGGTATCCTCTGGCATACGCAGTACGGTGGTTTGCGGACTACGTATGTAGGTGTACATACAGATGTAGACAGGAAGTGGTGCAAACAGCAGAGTTTGCATCATTGGGACCAGTGCAGATAAGAAGATATTCCAAGATTTCTGTAGTCTGCGCTCCGGTCAGTATTTAATTTGTCTGAGGAGCAATTTACGTATTAAAAATCCCATCACAAACTCTGAACAGCGTCACGACTTATCAAAATATCATGTATTCAAAATTGTTTGTAGAGATGCTTCAGCTAATTTTCTCCTGTTTAGTTACTGAAATTATAAGCGAATTGCAGACAGATATGTGACGTATATTGGCAACGGACTGAATTTTCTATCGCCGGTGCATTAACTGTCCAAAAGCTCCCCAATGCTGCAAAAAAATTAATTATTATGTTGTCCATAATCCGAGGAGCTTAGGGGACGTTGCGGGAGACCCGAACCGCTGACTAGGCAAGGTCCTAGTAGAGGTGGTGTGCCATTGCCTTCCTCCGACCGTAATGGGGATGAATGATGATGATGACGACACAACAACACCCAGTCATCTCGAGGCAGGAAAAATCCCTGACCCCGCCGGGAATCGAATCCGGGACCCCGTGGGTGGGAAGCGTTAACGCTACCGCAAGACACTGTAAAAGAGAATAATGTGCTATTTTATTTAACATCAGACTAAACTAAGCTCATCCGTTTACAAATTTATTCCTCTCCTGAATGAAATATCAAGACGAAATCCACCTGGAATTTCCGTACATCAAGTAGGTTGTAAATGGATCCTGGTTCTACTACGTAGATAGTTATTGTTTGGCAATGATGGCTATAATTAACTGCATATTTTTGTATTTTCTAGCCCACGGTGTTATTACACCGTGTGTGTCCACAGTAACACACGTAGTAAGAATTACCTCAGGGGTAGTTCACAGTGTCTTTTTCATATGATTCAATATAGGTCTGCTTTCAGGCTGCGTTCTTGCACCTGTATCCTTTCGCAGATAATGCTCTTTTCGTCGACTGAGCGCTTCCTCGAACTGTATCTATTATTACTGTGATTATTTTGTAGAATATAACAGCGGCTTCATCATTAACTCTATAGGGACCACACTTGAATTAATTTTAAAACGAAAAATAATGCGTGAATAAAATAGGCAAAAATGTTAAGTACCGTTGCTGTTACTGATGTCTGCAATTTCTCACACATGGAGTAAGTACGTCATCAACAGCACTTCATGCTACTGAGACCAAGCAAAACAATATTCAAGTCTACGGTACGTGGACATTGATTTCAGTTTCTTAAACTCTGTAGCCTCGCATCTCACAGTAGCTTAGCTCTAGTTATGATGATGGTGAATCAAATAAGAAACGGTACTAGTGTATCAAGGAATGTTAGACACAGAAAGCACTCAGTAACAAGTGTCAGCTATTGCTTGGATGCAAATGTAAAGTGCAGGTAGGCCCACATGCTGGTTCCGAAACTGTTGGCAAATTTAGTTCGAGAGTTCCTTTCATGAATTAAAAACGCGAAGCATGAAATAACGTCATATTTACGTTTTGAAGAAATCCGCGACCTCGACATTTCAATAAATGGCGGTATTCGCCTTCTTGGTGAAGACAGTGAATTCTATGACTTACGTAAAAACACAGGAGCGGCATCGTCTCCACAAGTTATCGTAGTCGTCCTGAAACCTGGCGCATACGGGTACGGTACGGTTAAGGTACCACATTTGGTACTACACCACTACCTGAAGGAAGGAAGGAAGATTAGGATATATAGTCCCATCGAAGGCGAGATTGTGAGGGACGGAGCACAAACTCAGAATATGGGAAGATGAAGAAGGAAATCGTCCATGTACTTTTCGTAGAACGATTTAGAGAAATCATTGGAAATATAAATTTTGATGGTGGATTAGAAGGGATTTGAAATTCCGTCTTCTCGAGTGCGGCTCCACCAATTCGTTCGATTAAATCGGTACGTTTATTTTTAATATTTCGCTTTCACTCCTATGAGGATGCATTTCAGTAAATTAATGTGAGACTTCAGTGCTACTACGAGAACACAATTGCAATCTGTAAAAAGGTGCCAGCAACACTTCAGTTACTACAGTAAATTAATGTAAAAAGTATTTTCTCTTGAGCTTAAAAATAAATTTGTAGAGTTACTGATGCTCCCCATCCTAGATTATGGTGTCCTATTCTCAAAGGACTTTTGTATAAAAATTCACTTCAGATGGATCTGGTGATGAATGTTTGTGTGTGATACATTTGTGACGTGATGTATTTAGACCATTTCACTATCGCTTATGAAAAATTACCATTCCTACGTGTTGATGAGCGTGGAGATTGTCATGCTCTGCGTTTTCTGTACCGTCTTCTCAATCATTGTACTCTCTCATATTTTTGCCTTCTACTTCTATCTGAAAAAGACGGCAGAAATACTCGTGCTCAACAAAGTAAAGTCCTCTCTGCACCACTACACGATTCTGCCATATCCTCTAAATTATTTTCTGTATCAGAAACCCGACTTTGGAACAATCTTCCTCAAAATAATAGAGAAATTAAAATCCTTTCGAACTGCAAAAAAGGCCAGCTAATGGCCCACGTTCTATCACAGTAGCTATCCCTTCTTGCAGCTCACTCTTTTCAACCATACCTTGCACACTACATTCCCCCCACCTCCCTTCCTACCCCCATCACCGTTTGTCTGTAGAGTTTTTTATTTAACTTCTCTTCTTTCCTAGCAGCCATTGTCACTTTCGTTTCTATCTTCTTCTCTTTCACTATCCCTTGCGCTAGGGCTTTAAAATTGCTGAACTAATCAATATCATTCTTAATGGCTCCATTATTTTACTATTATTATTCGTTTTACTATCATTAATATTCTTGCAAATTATTACTTTTTATTAATAATGCAAATAATTATTGACCAGATTAATATATAGAAACTAATTATCATTCTTAATTCCTCCATTATTTTATCATCATTATTAGTATTAGTATTACTATTATTATTATTACTACCAATTTTTATTAATAATACAAATTATTACTCTATTATTGTGACTGTTATGTAATTTTATTGTCTGTTGTTCATGGGCAGGTATGAGAGAGGGCCTTAAGGCCCTAATCTTGTCAGGCTAAATAAGTTATAAATAAATAAACGCTATCTGCTGCCACGTTAGCTTCATAAGACACTCATAAAAGATTTGACTGCTTTTATGTCTCATCACAGATTACTGGCGTCGAGGCGATCAAGGTGGCGTTCCTCTGTACTAAGTAATGAATTTGGTGAAGGGTCCAGTTAAAAAGCAATCTAGAATCCACAAAGTAGCTTCACAGTAGTCAAAGACCTTTAGTAGATAGCAGCTTGAAAATGAATCTCCGTTAGCACAGTTTTCCGCTACTACTTATCCGTATTTCTCTGTTAATAATAATTTACGCAAATTATCCCCCACTGAGCCCATTCCCAGTAACAGACAACTATCACGGAAATTCAGAGTCCTAAAATAAATATCCCGCATCTCTCTTCTTATACTCTAAATGGCAACCCCTCCTCTCTCACTGACAAAGCAAACATTTCTCGCTGCGTTGTTCTAGCTAATAGATGTGGACAATTCTGCCCTTTAATTCAAGACATTTTCTATAAACAAACATAATTGCGTAATTAATAAAACAAAAGAACGAAATTAACAGTCTCTCTTCCAGTCTCTTTGCTGTACTCTGCAGACCCTCCACACCTGAACTACAGCGCAATTGGGTACACTATTTCCCGTGTGAAATGAGTTTCCAAACGGATGTATTAAGTAAAAAAAGAAACAGTATGACTGCCTTTGATGCTCGTAACTCTTGCCGTTCTGTTATTTTCTTTCTACACAGCCAGCAAAATTAATAATCTGCGACCGAAGACCAGAATTTAATCAATCGTCTTTTAAAACAGTTAACAACGCGTTTCTACTCAATCACCAATCATAAGCGTCAAAGACGCAGCTTTGATGTATTCTGTACCGTAACGGTGAGCCAATCTGGTACTAAACGAGGACTTTGTTGCGAAAATTTTCACTTTCTGCTTCCAGCGGTTATGCACTTTACCATGAAGAACATACCCTCAGGCCCTACAAAATTAAACCACTTCTAAGTAATTTTCAGGAGAGCAGTTGCTTAAAGCAGCAATCGTTGTTTTGAACAACAGTCTTCTTTGTTATGACAGCTTTTAAAATTAACGGCTTTCTCTACAACTTCACTCATTTTCGACCAATACCGGCTATTCTCAAATCTAACCATCATAAGGTCACCTATAATACATGTTTTCTATAGTAAGCAGCCGGCCGTTGTGATCGAGCGGTTCTAGGCGCTTCCGTCCGGAACCACGCGGCTGCTACGTTGTAGGTTCGAATCCTGCCTCTGGCATGGCTGTGTGTGATGTCCTTAGGTTAGTTAGGTTTACGTAGTTCTAAGTCTAGTGGACTGCTGACCTCAGGTGTTAAGTCCCATAGTGCTTAGAGCCATTTGAACCATTTTTTATAATAAACAGAACCATAAATGAAAATCGAGGTCCTTTCAACCTAAGAACCTGAACATATCTATTATACTGCACTGATAACTAAAGTAAGGTTTTGGAAGTGTAATTTCAGCAGCCTTAGTGTGTTTCAGCCAAATATGACCCAAATTGTACCAGTTTTAATTACTTTTTCCACGATGTATATTGTGGGTTCGCCAAATTCACACAAGTGACCACAGTAGTTCATTCTAAATTTCCCCAAATAATTTTAGCAAACACGAAATTCTTTTTCCTGTAATGTTAATCTAAAAAGTACATATTTGAAAGAAGAAGCTTCTCTTTCACATTAAGTTTTCTTCGCACTACGTTGCATAGCAGAAGAATGTGCTTTTTAGTATCACTTGAGTCATATTTTTTCCTGTTTCAGTGACTGTTTGCCCTAAATTTAGGAAGCCTATATATTGCTAAATGACCTCAACTTCTTAGCACAAATTTCCACACACTCGTCAGCCACTAAACCTTTGTCCTTTTTCAAACTATTTACCGGGTCATCAAAAAGTCAGTATAAATCTGAAAACTTAATAAACCACGAAATAATGTAGATAGAGAGGTAAAAATTGACACCCACGCTTAGAATGACATGGGGTTTTATTAGAACCACCGCATATTGCTAGACGCGTGAAAGATCTCTTGCGCGCGTCGTTTGGTGATGATCGTGTGCTCAGCTGCCACTTTCGTCATGCTTGGCCTCCCAGGTCCCCAGACCTCAGTCCGTGCGATTATTGGCTTTGGGGTTTCCTGAAGTCTCAAGTGTATCGTGATCGACCGACATCTCTAGGGATGCTGAAAGACAACATCCGATGCCAGTGCCTCACCATAACTCCGGATATGCTTTACAGTGCTGTTCACAACATTATTTCTCGACTACAGCTATTGTTGAGGAATGATGGTGGACATATTGAGCATTTCCTGTAAAGAACATCATCTTTGCTTTGTCTTACTTTGTTATGCTAATTATTGCTATTCTGATCAGATGAAGCGCCATCTGTCTGACATTTTTTAAACTTTTTTTTGTTTTAATAAAACCCCATGTCATTCTAAGCATGTGTGTCAATTTGTACCTCTCTATCTACATTATTCCGTAATTTATGCAGTTTTCAAATTTATTCCGACTTTTTGATCACCCGGTATGGTGTGAAGGAACTGCTAGTCAAATTTACAAACATGTCGTAACATACTAGATGTTCCAGAACGGGTGTTTAGTAACTTTTTACGCACTTTGCATTGCGAGACACCTATAGGTTTATTTGAAGCTGCCTGATGTCAGACGAATGCTTTCCCCTGCTGGACTTGCGCTCTGTTTCGCGACTGGTATATAGTCCTCAATTTTTATTTTCTCCTTAATCATCTTTAAGTTCGTTTTGTTCGTTCTGCTGCTCTGCCGCTGAGCTGCAGTTAAGCTATCTACGCAAAACATATACCTGCCCAGTCATGCGTAGAGATCCTATGTAGGGAAAGAGCAGCCAATTGGCCCGTGGCTATCATGTTTTTACCAGATAGAGGGCGGGACGCAAACAGAAAGCTAGCCACTTCACGAGTAAAATAAGGAATGCGTCTGACGCATGAGACCGAAGCAGGTTTTCTAGCTTAATAATCGCTACATGATTAAAACAAATGTCATTCGTCTATGTTTATATAGGGCTTATAAATTTGTGAACCAATGGAAGTATCGTGAAGCAGTGTGTATGTCTGCCGGATTTCAACAGCTGTATTTGATGATGCTGTATAAACATTGACAACTGATTAATAAGAAAAAGAAGTTTCATTTAATGTATCTCAGTGTACATGATGCTATTTCAGATTTTTCCGTACGGATATTCATCGCTGAAACTGGTAAAATCTTGTCTCTTTCCGTCCCCACATAATGCATTTTAAGTGTGTGTTGATCTCATAACATTTTCTTATGCTGGAAAAACATGTCATTCTGTACACACTTTTAGGAACTCTATATAGGCTATCTAGTCACGCTAGATTCATAGCGCAACCTGTTGGCAAACACAGCAGGCTGAACGGACCCCGTGAATCTTGCCAGGTTTGTGGAAACCCAAGCTGGCCTCTGCTTCAGTACACGTGTACTTTTGTGTGTCGGTTGCGGCAGGTTGAGCTGCTTTAATGGTTGCAGCGGAAAGAGTGGCAGGCAGGTTGGAACGGAATTTGTGCACCTCTGGTGAAAATAGCTTCAGGTTATTATCGCCGCGCTGTGTAGCCTCTGTTAAGGTTGTACACCCGGTCGATGAATAACGCAATATAGTACAAGCCACGTTGATCTAAGACCACTGTACTTTTGTACATGGAACACTCACACGTGTGCTTGTTTAAGGTATTTGGCTAAGATCTACCGACTGAGTAATAGCTTGCACTGGTACTTCATCTTTTGCCGTCGGCTGTGGCCGAGTGGTTCTAGGCGCTTCAGTCTGGAACCGCACTGCTGCTACGGTCGCAGGTTCGAATTCTGCCTCGGGCATGGATGTGTATGATGTCCTGAGATTAGTTAGTTTTAAGTAGTTCTAAGTTTAGGGGACTGATGACTTCAGATGTTAAGTCCCATACTGCAGAGAGCCATTTTAACCATTTTTACTTCATCTTTTCTTCACTTTCACGATTACTGTGTGTACTGAGCATTGCAAAAGTATCGCGAAAACGCGCGAAGCAAGAACATTTACATTGGAAACCTCTGAAATTATATGTCTTATCCGTATGTTAATTCTCCAAAATAACTGTGTGACAGAAAGAGAGTTTGAAAATGTAGGCACATTTATTCAGACAACCCAATCTCTGCTCATCTACATAATACCAACGATAGCTCTAATTGCATATCACTCACCCCCTGTATTAATTACAATTTCTTCGTAAATACTAGGACAAGGAGAATATTCCAGACATCTGAGTGAAAAAAATTTTTGGTGTCTCCATTCAAAAATGGCTCTGAGCACTATGGAACTTAACATCTGTGGTCATCAGTCCCCTAGAACTTAGAACTACTTAAACCTAACTAACCTAAGGACATCACACACATCCATGCCCGAGGCAGGATTCGAGCCTGCGACCGTAGCGGTCGCGCGGTTCCAGACTATTGAGCCTAGAACCACTCGGCCACTCCGGCCGGCTCAGTGCTTTTTGACTAAAGGCTTTTTAGTGAGCGCCTTTCTCTGTGAAGTGCTATACTGCAAGGTCCGCAAAATATCCATCTAACACTGTTGTAAGTTCTTCATAGGAACCAACGTATTTTTCAGTCACAAATTTCTGCACATGTGTGCATGTGTGGGAATCTGAGGATGTAGATCTGATGAATAGAGCAGACCTTAAAAAAATTTGTACTTTCATATTTTTCGATCGCTGGGGCACATCTTTGGACTGGTGCAACGTCTCATTTGCGTTCCCGTTTATAACTCTGGCCTCTTCCCAAGCATTTACTCATTTTCTTGGTCCAGATGACTGTCAACTGATTAACCGGATAAATCTTTTCCTTTGCAAGGAAAAGATTTACTTGTATACGGGAATAAATCGTCACACGAAATCAGTTGGATTGTTCCTAAGACGATCCAGACTTTTGCAGAGGAAGATATTTCGCCAGTTCCAGTAGGTTAGCGTTAAACATATACCGCACCTATTTTGCTCAAAGCTTCCTCAGGCAAAATGTGCCGTCCTCTTTCTGCTGGTACACTTATCACGTTATATACTACATTCAATACTAAACTCTTTATTGCCTGGTACTGTATTATACATTTTGATCACGTTTTATGCTGTTTGGGTACCTTTGGGTACCTTTCTGGCCCATCTTCACAACAAATACTGCCATATTCGAGTTATGTCTGCCTCTTCTTGAACACTGAAGACGAATCAACAGACGCTTCGGCCTCTACCGTTATAATTGACGATAAAACTTCATAAAAAATTTCCAAAATTTCATGAGCACACAGCATTCCAGTCGAATCACAAATAATAAAAGTAATCGAATAAACATAGCCGCGTGGGATTAGCCGAGCGGTCTGGGCGCTGCAGTCATGGACTGTGTGGCTTGTCCCGGCTGAGGTTCGAGTCCTCCCTCCGGCATGTGTGTGTGTGTTTGTCCTTAGGATAATTTAGGTTAAGTAGTGTGTAAGCTTAGTGACTGATAACCTTAGCAGTTAAGTCCCATAAGATTTCACAAACATTTGAACAATAAACACAGGACTTCTTCAAAAATATTTATAAAGTAAACCACACCTCAGATGAAGCTGACGGTCGACTCTTTCTATTGTGTGACGTTTATCAATGAATCAACTGAAAACACTAATTCCCGAAACTAGTTACATTTATTAGTCTTTTCACTGCGCTTTCCGGAGCATCATCACGTGACTCTGTCTCAGTTACTATGCCACAGACTGCGGTATACGACTTCTTGTGGACAAGGTGGATACGGTCGTGAGTCCAGGAGAAACGCTGCAGGCCATATCGTGCTGTTAGCAGAGACACTTACGTCGGTCGTCTGCTGCCATACACCATTAACGCCAACTGTCGCTGCACACTAACGGATACGTTCTTCATCCGTCCCACGTTGATTTCTGCAGTTATTTTACGCATTGTTGCTTGTCTGTTAGCACCAACAGCTCTACACAGACGCCGCTCTTCTAGATCGATAAGTCAATGCCGTCGTCCGATGTGTTGTCCGTGGCGAGAGGTAATGCCTGAAAATTGGTATTCTCGGCGCAATCTTGACACTGCGGATCTCAGAATACTGAATTCCCTAACGATTTACAAAATTAAATGTCCCATGCATTTACAGGGTGATAATTATTGAACTATATGAAATAAAATCGTTATAACTTCTGAACGGTTTGATTAACGAGGTTCAAAAATGGTTCAAATGGCACTACGTGACTTAATTTCTGAGATCATCAGTCCCCTATAACTTAGAACTACTTAAACCTAACTAAGCTAACACACGTCCATGCCCGACGCAGGATTCGAACGTGCGACCGTAGCGGTCGCGCGGTTCCAGACTGAAGCGCCTAAAACCGCTCGGCCACTCCGGCCGGCTTAAGACGTTCAAACTGCACAGTTGTCCGCAGGCCACGGCGGGAATTAGTATGCACGTGCGCACGTGCCTTGTTATTGGCGGCCATTGGCACGTGAAAATAAGCAAAATTGGAGCATTTAGGGGAATGAGAATCCGTATTTCGTGATCATCGAGAAGTCTCTTCACTCTCAACGGGTGACTGTGTGGCGTGCAATGTCAGACACGGAATAACGGGCGCGATATTCCCAGATGCCACGTAACTATCGAACAGTGCGTGAAGGTTTTGCAAGACGATTTCTTCGCCAATATCCAGTGACCCTGATTTCGACGAGATGTGGTTCATGCTAGACGGAGCTCGACCCCATTGAAGCAGGAGTGTGTTTGATGTCCGGCAGAAGCACTTTCTACATCTACATCTACATTTACATGGATACTCTGCAAATGACCTGTAAGTGCCTAGCAAATGGTTTATCGAATCACCTTTACAATTCTCTATTATTCCAATCTCGTATAGCGCGCGGAAAGAATGAACACCTTGAAACGTCCCCTTAGAAAAATTATTGATTTACTGTGCTGATAAATCCCTTACATTATTTGATTTTCAAACAGCTGAGCAGAACTGAACGTACTCAGACATTTCGCTTGTTACCTATTCTGATCAACACTAAACTGACACACAATATTTTTAGCGCAACGCAATGTGACTTTCAATAATCCCTACAAAAGAATGGCCCTGACTAACATTAACCTATACCTTTCATAAATCCCTTACCTCTTCATTACTCGAACTACTGCAATTATTGTTCGGTATGCCCACTCCGCCCTCCCCCCCCCCCCCCCCCCCCCCGCCCCCCTCGGGACTTCTCATTCCACACGAGCGTAACTCCAATGATTGCTTGGTGCACGCGTACGTGGAGACAGGGTTTGCGCAGAAATCGCCGACATAGTACAACTGAGGCGAAGTAAGGGGAACCAGCCCACACTCCCGGGGCAGATGGAAAACCGCCTTGAAAACCGTCCACAGGCTAGCGGCACACAAGACCTCAACACAGATCCGCGGGGAGGATTTGTGCCGGGGACTGGCACCCCTTCCCGCTCGGAAGCAGTGCGTTAGACCGCACGGCTAGCCGGGCAGGCTATCTCAAGGGTACTACAAGCAACAAGGAAGTTTAGTACTAGCAAAATGACATTCTCCTTTGATCTCTTCGCCCCCTCCATTGCTCACACCTCTCGCTTGCAATAACAAAGGAAGTTCACGCGCGAAAAGCAGCAGGCTTCATCTACATCTACATCTACTTGGATACTCTGCAAGTCACATTAAAAGTGCCTGGCAGAGGGTTCATCGAACCACCTTGACATTTCTCTATTATTCCAATCTCGTATAGCGCGCGGAAAGAAGGAACATCTAATCTATATCTTTCCGTACGCGCTCTGATGTCACTTATGTTATCGTGGTGATCTCTCATTCCTATGTAGGTCAGTGCCAACAAAATATTTTCGCATTCCGAGGACCAAGTTGGTGACTGGAATTTCGTGAGAAGATTCCTTCGCAACGAAAAACGCCTTTCTTTTAATGATCTCCAGCCCAAATCCTGTATCACTTTTGTGACACTCTCTCCCATACTTCGCTATAATACAAAACGTGCTGACTTTCTTTGAACTTCTTCGATATACTCGGTCAGTCCTATCTTGGAAGGATCCCACACCGCGCAGCAATATTTTAAGAGAGGACGGACGAGCGTAGTGTAGGCAGTCTCCTTAGTAGGTCTGTTACATTTTCTAAGTGTCCTGCCAATAAAACGCAGCCTTTCATGAGCCTTTCCCACAACATTTTGTATGTGTTCTTTCCAATTTAAGTTGTTCGTAATTGTAATACCTAGGTATTTAGTTCAATTTAAGGCTTCTAGATTAGCCTGATTTATCGTGTAACCGAAGTTGAACGCGTTCTTTTTCGCACTCATGCGGACGACCTCACTTTGGGGTACCCAGAGGCCACTGGCTTTGGCCTCGATTGGGCGCCATATTCTCATGATCCGAACATATGCGACTCTTCTTTGTGGGGCTGTATAAAAGTCGCGGTGCACAGAAATGACCCCAAAACCTTGCCGGGCTGAAAACAGCCATCCGGTAGGTCATCAACAGCATCGATGTTTCGACACTTCAGCGGCTCATGCAGAATTTCACTATTCGACAGCGCCACATCATCGTCAATGATGGCAGGCATATCCGAATACCATTAGGGACGTTTACATGTTGAATAAAGTGGTTGCACGCCGTAGTTTGCAACTAATTTTATCATACAATTCAATAAATGTGACCCTATAGCTCCAACTATCATTCCCCGTTCAGAGTCTGTTAGTTCCCGTCGTGCGACCGTAATCACGTTGGGAACTTTTTCACACGAATCACCCGACTTCCGACGACAAATCTGCCTATGCTCTGCGTTTTATACCTCGTATACACTATGCTATCGTCATCTGTGCAAGTGCATATCGCTATCGCATGACTTTTGTTGCCGGCCGATGTGGCCGAGCGGTTCTAGGTGCTTTAGTCTGGAACCGCGAGACCGCTCCGGTCGCAGGTCTGAATCCTGCCTCGGGCATGGATGCATGTGAGGTCCTTAGGTTAGTTAGGTTTAAGTAGTTCTAAGTTCTAGGGGACTCATGACCTCAGATGTTTAGTCCCATAGTGCTCGGAGCCATTTTTTTACTTTTGTTACGTAAGTGTACAGGGTGGTCCACTGATCGTGACCGGGCCAAATATATCACGCAATAAGCGTCAAACGAAAAAAACTACAAAGAACGAAACTTGTCTACCTTGAAGGGGGAAACCAGATGGCGCTATGGTTCGACCGCTAGATGGCGTTGCCATTGGTCAAACGGATATCAACTGCGTTTTTTATTACATATTAGTGTAGTACGTAAAGAAATAAGTTTCATGAATGTTTTAGTTGGACCACTTTTTTCACTTTGTGATAGATGGCGCTGTAATAGTCACAAACACATGGCTCACAATTTAAGACGAACAGTTGGTAGCAGGTAGGTTTTTCACATTAAAATACGTAGTGAAACGTCCCCTTTGTAAAATTTATACAAGACTGCGCTTAAACTGACACACAATATTTTTAGCGCAACGCAATCTGACTTCCAAAAATCCCTACGAAAGAATGGCCCTGACTAACATTAACCTATACGTTTCACAAATCACTTACCTCACAAAAATCTTCGTTACTCAAGCTACTGCAATACAGCGAGCGCCACTACTGCCAGCTAAATAAAAGATTCAAACTACGGAAGGCACTAACTACTGATAGGTATAGTTAGCAATTGAAAGATTTTAATAGGGAACAAACAATGTATTTACCTTAGTAGTCATAAAATATATATATCACTTCATGACACCAATTCTTACAAATTTCAAAACTCCGCCATCTCTCTACCCACGTCCACCACTGCTAGCGGCTCACCTCCAACTGCGCAACGCTACGCGCTGTTAGCATCCAGCTGCCGCTGCTCAACACTACAATGGCAGACAACAATGCAAACCAGCCACAGACTGCACACAGCACAACCAGTGATTTTCATACAGAGCACTACGTGGCGGCGGCGTTACCAATAAAAAAAACCTAAACATCCTACTTACAGTAGGAACGTTTGAACATTTTATTTCGGTTGTTCCAATGTGATACATGTACCTTCGTGAACTTATCATTTCTGAGAACACATGCTGTTACAGAGTGATTACCCGTAAATACCACATTAATGCAATAAATGCTCAAAATGATGTCCGTCAACCTCACTGCCTTTGGCAATACGTTTAAGGACATTCCTCTCAACAGCGAGTAGTTCGCCTTCCGTAATGTACGCACATGCATTGACAATGCGCTGACGCCTGTTGTCAGGCGTTGCCGATGGCAAATATCCTTAAACTTTCCCCACAGAAAGAAATCCGGGGACGTCAGAGCCGGTGAACGTGCTTCGACAACCAATCCACCTGTCAAGAAATATGCTATTCAACATCGCTTCAACCGCACGCGGGCCGGACATCCATCATGTTGGAAGTACATCGCCATTCTGTCATGCAGTGAAACATCCTGTAGTAACATCGGTAGAACATTACGTAGGAAATCAGCACACTTTGCACCATTTAGATGGCCATCGATAAAATGGGGGCCAATTATCCTTCCTCCCATAATGCCGCACCATACATTAACCCGCCAAGATCGCTGATGTTCCACTTGTCATAGCCATCGTGGATTTTCCGTTGTCCAACAGTGCATATTATGCCGGTTTACGTTACCGCTGTTGGTGAATGACGCTTCGTCGCTAAATAGAACGCGTGCAAAATATCTGTCATCGACCTGTATTTTCTGTTGTGCCCAGTGGCAGAACTCTACCCGACGTTCAAAGTCGTCGCCATGCAATTCGCGGTGCACAGAAATATGGTACGGGTGCAATCGATGTTGATGTAGCATTCTGAACACGAACATTTTTCAGATCCCCGATTCTCGAGCAATTTGCCTGCTACTGATCTGCGGATTAGCCGCGACAGCAGCTAAAACACCTACTCTGGCATCATCATTTGTTGCAGGTCGTGGTTCACGTATCACATGTGGCTGAACACTTACTGTTTCCTTAAATACCGTAACTATACGGCGGACGGTCCGGACGCTTGGATGATGTCGTCCAGCATATCGATCAGCATACATATCACACGCCCGTTGGGCATTTTGAACACAATAGCCATACATCAACATGATATCGACCTTTTCCGCTATTGGTAAACGGCCTATTTTAACACGGGTAATGTATCACAAAGCAAATACCGTCCGCACTGGCGGAATGTTACGCGATACCACGTACTTATACGGTTGTGACTATTACAGCACCGTCTATGACAAAGCGAAAAAAGTGGCCCAGCTAAAACATTCATATTTCTTTACGTATTACAAGAATATTTAATAAAAACTGGGGCTTCCTATTTTTTAAAAATGCAGTTGATATCCGTTTGACGTATGGCGCCGCCATCTAGAGGGGCCAACCATAGCGCCAACCAAGCTAGACAAGTTTCGTTGTTTGTAGTTTTTTCGTTTGAAACTTATTTCGTGAGATATTTGATCCGGTCACTATCAATGGGCCACCCTGTATATTACTGTCTGATGGGTTGTTAATTAGTGATTGATGTTAACGTTTCGAAAGTGGTAAATATACTTTTTTCGTTTCTAGCATTTACAGTACTGTCCATTGCAGTAAAGGCAAGCTATGATTATGGGTGTTGCCAGAACTCTGTAGAATACGGTACTGTGACTTAAGTGTCACTACCCAGCGAGAGTTTCATCAACGATTAAATGTAATGACGGCGCGAAACTCTCCGGCACGCAAGAATTTGGCCAGATTTGCGGCAGATTTCCTGTTAGGTACAGTTCCCCACAGTCGTTTAATGAACAAAGTAAGAGCATATGGACTATAGACCAATTGTGTGATTGGACTGAAGAGTTCCTAGATAACAGGACGCAGCATGTTATTCTCAATGGAGAGAAGTCTTCAGAAGTAAGAGTGATTTCAGGTGTCCCGCAGGAGAATGTCGTAGGACCGTTGCTATTCACAATATACATAAATGACCTTGTGGATGACATCGGAAGTTCACTGAGGCTTTTTGCGGATGATGCTGTGGTATACCGGGAGGTTTTAACGATGGAAAATTGTACTGAAATGCAGGAGGATCTGCAACGAATTGTCGCATGGTGCAGAGAATAGCAATTGAATCTTAATGTAGATAAGTGTAATGTGTTGCGAATACATGGAAAGAAAGATCCTTTATCATTTAGCTACAATATAGCAGGTCAGCAACTGGAAGCAGTTAATTCTGTGAATTATCTGGGAGTAGGTATTAGGAGTGATTTAAAATGGAATGATCATATAAAGTTGATCGTCGGTAAAGTGGATGTCAGACTGAGATTCATTGGAAGAACCCTAAGGAAATTCATTCCGAAAACAAAGGAAGTAGGTTACAGTACATTTGTTCGCCCACTGCTTGAATATTACTTAGCAGTGTGGGATCCGTACCAGATAGGGTTGATAGAAGAGATAGAGAAGATCCAACGGAGAGCAGCGCGCTTCGTTACAGGATCATTCAGTAATCGCGAAAGCGTTACGGAGATGATATATAAACTCCAATGGAAGACTCTGCAGGAGAGACGCTCAGTAGCTCGGTACGGGCTTTTGTTGACGTTTCCAGAACATACCTTAACCGATGAGTCAAGTAGTATATCGCTACCTCCTACGTATATCTCGCGAGGAGACCATGAGGATAGAATCAGAGAGATCACAGCCCACTCAGGGGCATGCCGACAATTTTTTCTTTCCACGAACAATACGAGACTGGAATAGTAGGGAGAACCGATAGAGGTACTCAAAGTACCCTCCGCCACACACCATCAGGTGGCTCGCAGAGTATGGATGTAGATGTAGACTCGCAGCTTTCCCCACAATGAGAAGCACGAGCTGCGTCTGTCTAGCGAGGTCACCGCTCCTCGCCTGCTGGTGACCGCGCAGCCCCCAGCGGCAGCACTCTGCAAGTCTCGGGCCGCACGCCAAAACGGCTCCACGGTGATGCATCAGCCGACGCTCCGTGCCGTAGCGTGGGAGCAGCACGGAACGCGGAACCTGTCTCGGCTATCTGCGCTGAGTGCACGTGCCTCCCCCCTCCCCCCCCCCCCCCCACCTCACACCCTTCCGCCCCCCAACAACTCCCTCTGGTATCGCGAACACTGTCTGCGCCCGTACTTTCCTCCTTTGTACTCTGCAAGAGAAGCGAGAATAAAGGCGGAACAGGTGGGTGGCGCTGACACGAAATTCGTCTTTGGGGCTGCACTTCTTCGTGCCCTGCTCGGTGCTAAAAAAACTACCTGACGCTCCCGCTGGTGAGGCGCGTCAGGTGTCTCAGAGCGAGCACTTCCAGAGGGACGGCGTCTCTAGGAAGTAATGGCTGCCGCGAGCAGTGCCTCTTCACTTTCCGTATTGATAAGAAAAAGAATAAGTAAATTATTACAGAAGGGTATATTCATCATTTTGATTTGCAGCTCCTTGTGTTGGCCGTCTTTGCAGTTAAAACTTTCAGATGAGAGGTCCCGCCAGTTATGCAAAACACAGTTTTTCTGAGTACCCAAACATGTTCCGGCACCACTGTCCCATCATCAGTGGGTTTTCGTTTTTATTTATTCTGTAATGTGAACATTTTTGTTAAATGATTATAGAATTATGAGCATTTTAAGTTCAAACAATAGATCGTTTCTTTTTGTTAGTACCTTTACATTTGGTATCCATGAGTTTTCTGCATCAATTGTGTGTTAATTACTACAGGTAGCTTGTCATCTGCAACCAAACGATGTTGATGAGAAAGTTTTTTTGCTGGGAGTTAACCTATCTTCTAGAATGCAATTTAGTTTGTCGCGATGTTTTCGCCCCTATATTCGTTTTTACTTACGTTTTCGTGTAGCAAGCACTTCCATTCACCCATTCACCGTGAGGTGTTGTGATGCACACGTAACTATAACAAGTTTTTTCCACAAATAACGTAGTAAAACACTTTTCACTTCACCAACACGCTTATACAAAAAAGGAATACCATATAAAAGACAACACACACACACACACACACACACACACACACACACAAAGATAAAATGCAAACAAAATTCGAATTTGGCGCCGAACACTCTGGTGAAGAAATGAACACAACAAACCATAATCACATTGTGTTTCGGTTCAGTCAGGTTCTGCAAGGTTTCTTGGGGAATGGCAGCCCATTTTTCACGGAGTGCTACACTGAGGAGAGGTATCGATGTCGATCAGTGAGGCCTGGCACGAAGTCGGCGTTCCAAAACATTCGAAAGATGTTCTATATGATTCAGGACATAGGATTCAGGACAGACTCTGTGCAGCCCAGTCCATTACAGGGATGTTATTGTCGTGTAACCACTCCGCCACATGCCGTGCATCATGAACAGCTCCTCGATCGTGTTGAAAGATACAGTCGCCATCCCCGAATTGCTCTTCGACAGTCGGAATCAAGAAGGTGCTTAAAACGTCAGTGTAGGCCTGTGTGGAGAGTGCCACGCAGAAACACAAGGGGACAAGGTGTGCAAGCCGCCTGCACGAAAAACACGACCACACAATAACACCACCGACTCCGAATTTTACTGTTGGCACTACACACACTGGCAGATGTCGTTCATCGGGAATTCGCCATACCGACATCCTGCCATCGGATCGACTCATTGTGTACCGTGGTTCATCACTCCACACAATGTTTTTCCACTGTTCAATCGTGCAATGTTTACTTTCCTTACACCAAGCGAGGCGTCGTTCGCCATTTACCGGTGTGATGTGTGGCTTATGAGCAGCCACCTGACCATAAAATCCAAGTTTTATCACCTCCTGCCTAATTGTCATAGTACTTGCAGTGGATGCTGATGTAGTCCGGAATTGGTGTGTGATGGTCTTCGACCTTCAAACTGTCGGCGGTCTCTGTCAGTCAACAGGCGAGGTCGGCCTTTGTGCTGTACGTGCCACTTCACGTTTCCACTTCCCTATCACATCGGAAACAGTGGACCTATTCATCTTTACGAGTGTGGAAATCTCGCGTAGAGACGTATGACACAAGTGGCACCCAGTCACCTGAACTCCGTGGGTTCGGCGGAGCGCCCCTTTCTGCTCCCTCACGATGTCTAATGACTACTGAGGTCGCTGATATGGAGTAGCTGGCAGTAGGTGCAGCACGTTGGACCTAATATGAAAATATATGTTTTTGCGAGTGACCGAATACTTTTGATCACATAGTGTAGCACTTAAACTTGCGTTTAAAGTACGTATTAAGTTCAGCAGTAAATGATGACATGAACAGCGCGGAAGATTGAATTCACTGTACAACACTATTTGTATCGGTCATGGTGCAGAGAATCCAGAGCTAATTTATAATTACAACAACCGAAATTTAAATTTTAAGTGTCTCTTTTATGGGTGCTGTATAGACGTCTCATATCTGTACATATCTGCTTATCTTCCAAAATTTGCTGGTAAAAATCATCATATCCTTCCAAACATGATATAAAAAATACATACATAAAAATGAGTTTACAAATATGCATTCAAAATTAACATCTTTAAAAATATTTTTGTTACGATAAAACAGCAAGTATTGTATTCTAGTTGCTTATCGACAGTACCTCATGTACGTTAAATTCGTTTTGTTCGTCTAAAAATTTTTTCGGGTTTGTCTTCTTTTCTAAGACAACACTAGCCCGTAAGCGGCGACTAAAATTTGAATTTCTTTTACCTTAGTTGTAAATTACCTTGGATACACTATACCATGGACATTACAAGTAGTTTTGTACAGTCAATTTAATCTATGGCGCTGTCAATGCCATCATTTACTATTGTACTTTAAATGCGTTTTAAATGTTTGTTTAATCACTATAGTACATCCACTTTAATCATTAGTGCGACTCTAAACCTACGTCACCACACTGGAAGTATAATATGTACTTTATGTAATGTCAGTGGAAGTTTTCCGTATTATCTATTTGTATCTTTTAACGTGTATATTCTGATACTGCTATTGTTCGTTCGAAGAGCGAAACCGGTAAATAAAAAATAGTAAGTGCGACTTTTGGTTGTTTTTCAAAACCTTAGTTTTAACAGTCGCTCCTTCTGCACATGATTCCTACACTTGCTGTATTCATTTCTTATAAATGAAATCTACGAATTGACTGAAGACTGAAAAAATACCTAAGAAATAACTGTTACTATTCAAGAAAGTCTGGCATGTTGATCCCAAGGTTCTCACAGGAGTCTTTTATCCTGTGTTTCGGAATATATTTTTAATTTCGGGTTTTGTAATGCATAGGAGGAGGCACACCAAAAACAGAGTACTCATAGACCTATTCATTCAGTGCCACTTTCAATAGCAGACGTCTTTTCGGTTCTGATTATGAACTAAATATTATTTAAAGCACTATGTATCTAATCACATAGAAAGGTATCAAATGACCGAAGTACGATATTCATTTTAGGTGGATTTGTTGACGAAGACAGTGACCTAGGAAGAGTGTTGTCAGGTATCTCAGCTACTGCTGCGTGAGGCTGTGAACACAGCGCAGCATGGCCTATGCCTTCCTGAGCTGCTGATGGGGCCGCTGCTCGCTCTTCGTCATCTCACCCGTGGGGTCGCTCTGCTCCACGACAATTCAAAGACTCATTCGGCCAACACAGTCGCGGCACTCCTGCAGAAATCCAAAGCGGACGTTCTTGATACAGTCCAGACCTCTCTCCCTATGATTACGCCATTTTGGGTCCCCTTAAAAAGGCTCTAAGTGGCGAACGATTCACCTCGCCCTTCCTGGAATCTGAGAGTAAATAACTCAGAAGCACTTTGAACACTTCTCATTCTACCTTCCTCAGCGCCTTTAAAACTTTTCCAATAATTTTGGCATTTAAAGATATTCACACTTTTTATGCTGAGAGAAAATAAGACAGTGCATTTACAAAGGCATGGAAAAGTAATAAATATTGGAAGATAGTAGACAGTAGCTGTGTTACAGAAAGAGCGAAGGAGACAATGGCATGTGAGAGAAACAGAGGGACAATGTCTTAGTGGAACATAATTGACAGTAACGGAACAATACTAGGAAAAGAGTCAAGGACACAGTGCCGGTGGAAAAGGGGGGGGGGGAGGAATAAAGAAAAAGAGGAAGTAGAAGTGGGTGATATCCAATGATTATAAGAGATAGAGGGTATAAAAGTGACAACAATAAAGAGAGAGATAGTGAATAGTGGCAGTGAGAAGAGACAATAGCATAGAAAGGAAGGAAAGAAATATTGGCAGTAAGTGACAGCAAGTGAAAGATAGCGACAGTGAGAGGAGACTGTAATAGCAGGACAGAAAGGAGGCGTCTGTGGCTGCGACAGAGAGACAAGAAGAGATCATGACAATGAGTATAGCTAAATGTGTGAGCCGGAAAGGGCAACTGGGAATGGATGGTTATGAGCGACTCACTGCTATAGACTAGTGGCTGTGAGTGATTTACCGTTACGGAAGCTTGTAGGAGTTTGCGATGAGTTACATGTTAAAAGCGAGAATATGTCCTCAGGCCAAAATTATTGGGAAAATTTTAAAAGGTGCTAAGGAAGGTAGAATTAGGCAGCTAGTACCCCACTTTTCAGTCAGTTTTTTAGATTTACAGGAATATATTCGCATTCTTTTGTGCTCAGATGGGAGCATTCTTCCGCCGGTAGGGTGTATAAGTAACTGGGAGTCAACTAATTTTCATAATAGATATCAGTTCTCAATGGACTGAAATTTTAATCATTTAATACCTATTACCTAATGACCATACCTATGAAGTTTAATTAATACCGGAATGGTGCTTCAGGGTGCAATGCTTTCCATTTCCGTCAGTGTACTAAGTGAAAAAATTCGATACTGAGATATCAGTACCAAAATCAGTCGGATAGTGTCAGTGATGCAGGATGGCTAACGTCTATTGTCAGAGGAGAAGACTGGCCCATGCTGGCAGGATGGAGTGGCTCGGTAATGCAGCACGATGTTGGTTAAAAGATAAATGAATTCTTAAGATCTGGAGTCTTTAAAATTCAATGCGCATCCTGTGTCGCAAAACATATTGGACAGAGAGGTACAAGGAACATTAAGATTCATTCAAATTAAGTAACTGTGTGGAAATCAGCTGTTGCCAATCGTATACATGGTGGACAGAAACAGTCTCAAGACGCTTATAAGGGGGTTGTAGCGTAGGTTGCGTTGAGAAATAATTCTTACGTAACAAATTCGATATTTTGCGCCATTTGCAGGTTAACTATCATTGAAGTTAGCCAATCAGGCTACAGAGTGCACAAATTTAATTGGCCTGCATGAGATGGTGTTGCTAAAATTGTTCATTTGGTTTCCTAAAACCTAACAATAAAGCGGTACAAATTTGGTGAAGAATGTAATATGAGATGGGACAGTTACTGCAGATATCGACGATTTTAATGTAAGACTTGGACACACAGCCCCATCTCATTTTATTCTATGGAAGGATGACAAAACTGGAAGTTTCGTCGACTTTCACATTATTGATATTTGATATGCAAATTATATGAGGTGATATGTAGACTGAATTAATTTGATTTGAAAATAGCGTATTCCTTCATTTTTATTAAAGATAAGCTGATAGTGATTTCTAATACATGATGTACTTGTAGGCGTTTTATTTCTTAAGGATTTCATTAGGCTCTGCTGGCAATTTCACATACAAACGGCAGATCGAAGTGGGTCAAAGGGCACAACTAACTTAACACAGGTTGTAAAAGGTGATGCCGACGCCAGGTAGGGCAGCATTCAGATGAGCCTGTTGTGTGTTGTGGACAGCATGAGGGGACCCCCGTCATGAACCGACACAACGTGGACAGCAGGTAACACCGCAGCCGTGCGGACGGCCGCAGAGTAGTCATTGGAATTGTGCGCGAGATGATTGCCGCTCCCACGTACCTACAGCGTTTTTCCGCGGTGAGTGTGTTGTAGAGTAAAGGTACCAGAAAGTGGGCAAAAAGGAGCCTTGGGTGGAGAACGCAGAGAAGACGGCGCCAGGAGAGTAATATACCGGTGGACACTATGCAAGCACTGTGAAAGCTACAGGTATTGATGACTCTACGTTCTTGGCAGAACGGTGAGGATTCTCAAAAATATCTATAGGTGGCCCCTCATATACAGGGTGTTACAAAAAAGTACGGCCAAATTTTCAGGAAACATTCCTCACACACAAATAAAGAAAAGATATTATGTGGACATGTGTCCGGAAACGCTTAGTTTCCATGTTAGAGCTCATTTTAGTTTCGTCAGCATGTACTGTACTTTCTCGATTCTGATGATCAAATTGTAAATTTTCACAGTCAACACGTGTGGGCTGACGAGAATCCGGACGCAATTGTGCAATCACGACATCAACACAGATTTTCTGTGAACGTTTGGGCAGGCATTGTTGGTGATGTCTTGATTGGGCCCCATGTTCGTCCACCTACGCTCAATGGAGCAAGTTATCTTGATTTCATACGGGATACTCTACCTGTGCTGCTAGAACATGTGCCTTTACAAGTACGACACAATATGTGGTTCATGCACGATGGAGCTCCTGCACATTTCAATCGAAGTGTTCGTATGCTTCTCAACAACAGATTCGCTGACCGATGGATTGGTAGAGACGGACCAATTCCATGGCCTCCAGGCTCTCCTGACCTCAACCCCCTTGACTTTTATTTATAGGGGCATTTGAAAGCTCTTGTCTACGCAACCCCGGTACCAAATGTAGAGACTCTTCGTGCTCGTATTGTGGACGGCTGTGATAAAATGCGCCATTCTCCAGGGCTGCATCAGCGCATCAGGGATTCCATGCGACGGAGGGTCGATGCATGTATCCTCGCTAACGGAGGACGTTTTGAACATTTCCTGTAACAGAGTGTTTGAATTCACGCTGGTACGTTTTGTTGCTGTGTGTTTCCATTCCATGATTAATGTGATTTGAAGAGAAATAATGAAATGAGCTCTAACATGGAAAGTAAGCGTTTCCGGACACATGTCCACATAACATATTTTCATTCTTTGTGTGTGAGGAATGTTTCCTGAAAGTTTTGCCGTACCTTTTTGTAACACCCTGTATATAAAGAAAATATTAATCTTACGACGGCCATAGGCAACAACATGCTGTAACACAATATCGTGCTCCTTTGAGGCAATGACAGAACAGAGTCAAAACAAATTCCTTTCTTCAGCCTTCAGCTGGAGGTCTATAGGTGCGAAAATGCGGGAATTTCATTGGTCAGCCTGGTCTGACATAGCAGTTTTGGAAAATTATTAGAAGTGGTACGACGCTTCAGGAGAACTGACTTGTCATCGGATGACTGCTTGTGAGAAGCTAGAACTGGCTCTTGAAGAAGGAACGAAAGTTACTTGGGAAGACAGGACAAGCTAAAGAGAGACTTCGTCCGCTGCTTAGAACTCTGCTCGCAGAATTTGGTTTGAGTAGTAGTCATTTCACTTGGCAACAGGTGCTTCACGTAACGTTTGCGTTAGGTAGCTTTTCGGGATTGACAGGAATTGTATCAAAGTCAGTGGCCGTCGACAGCAATACTACAATGCTGTTAAAAAACGGTAAGATTTGTAATTGGCTTGGCGTGTGTAGGTCGTAACGTACACAGTAAACGTTAGGGTGTTACTGAGCAGAAGGAAGACACTCTTCTGGCATGATAATTTTACAAAGTCAAATTTTGCAATCACTGTGGTCAGGTCGCGGAAACTGTTTAGTGTGCTAATACTGTAGTAACTTAACTGTCGGTTCCTTCTCTTGAATCTCCGCCAACCTTAGTAACTTGTAACTGTTTCATGTACTTCTGATAATTTGACAGTGAATGGGATGTTATTAAACATGTCAGTGTTGTACTTCAGTGCAACTATTGCGCTCGTTTTGTATGAGGATTACTGTATAATAAACAGTACAACTTACGGTAACTTTGGCTTTCAAAACATACGTGTCTCACCTGGTCACAAAATTAAATTACAGTGTCACTAATCCACCACTTTTTTGAGGTCTGAAGGGCCGTAATTTAGTAGTTAAAAATACTTGTGTAACAAATGATTGTTTAAGGTTTTCGTTGGAAATCTACATACTGATATAGGTTAATTACCTAAAAGCTTGGGTAGTGAGATGCTACACTATTTCATCTTATGAACCCCAAAATTATTGTTGTTGTTCGATATTCTAGTGTTTTTAACTTCATAAGCTAAATTTTTCAACCCAATTATGAACGCATTGCCTCTCGAAACGCTTGCTCGGGATGTGGGATACAATTGAACGCAACCAATAATCATTGCAGCAATATCTATTCGACACAAGTCCTACATGGGTACTAAGTAAACCATCGTTAGTCACTTCTGTTTTCAGTGTAATCCTCTTCCCTTAATTTTGGCTCATTGTTGAAATGCTCTCATGTACCAGTCTCGTAATAGCAACATGCATTAAAATGTAATTTTATGATCCGAAAAACTTTCATACCACTTCATTAATGCTTGTTAACGGTGTTATCTATATCAAAGTTCGCATTGCAAATACGACAACACGACATCAGAGGCAGAATCGATGCTTAATAATTCACTGGCTAGGTTGCATCACGGAGCACTAAATATTTCAGACCGCTTAAAAGGTTTCGCTTATCAAAACTTGCATCGCACGCCGGAGAATGTTGTTTGCGTGTGACAGAACAGAGAGCATGCATTTATTTTGATTTGTCCCACCTATGCTGTTGAATGTTCGATGCAGAAATTCGTTACACGGCATTCACGTTATTTCAAAAGCCGCATGTAAACGTATTATATTGCGTACTCAGCAGTTTTAGCAACGAACATAACGCGCGCCGCTTGCGACAAAAGCATTCAAATATGATGTCCCAATTGCACGCTCTGGTGCGTTTTTGCAAGGCCACCTCAACTCGCTTGTTAGCCGTTTTCTTTTTTACACTCCAATAAACGGCAGGCGCTAGTTTGGTGCATGCGTTTCGAGGACCTACCGTCCTCAAACAGGGGGACACCACGCATGTATTTGTTAGAAAACAAGTCTCTCTGTTGGTCTCTGCCATCAAACAGATGTACCTTTTAAACACGGAGAATGAGAGATTCACCACTACAAGCGTACTTTCATACCCTAACTGTTTGTACTCCACCTGCCTGTGTAATCTTGGTTCGCGATGCAGAGACCGAGTTCTCAGCTCCTCCACACGATACTATCGGATATTCGTTGTTAAAGCATTCCCTTACATTAAAACGAATTTAGTGTATTGTGCTACAGAGTCTGTGATACTTTTTCAATTCAATTTACTTATTGAAAGACTTCAAGTTTCATTTAGATGCAAATCTCATTGTCTCGACGCAAATTCGGCAGAAGCAGCACGCATGAAACTCATTAGCGAAGTAATACTATATTACGCCGCCAGAAAATCCAGTGTAGCTGAGCACCAAAGTTATGGATGTACCGAGGAACTTCAGGTAAGTGTACGTAGTTAACAACAAAAAAACAGCACCTAGGTTAATGCAATTCTTACGTCAAACTAAGCTACATTCTTTTACGCAGTAGACATATTATCAGTATTCTAAAAGTTCTAAAACCTTCTTATAACTGTTTGCAAACAAATCAGTAACATTACAGGACTGTAAATTTATTCCTTCTCACAAATCAGTCAACATAAGATTTACAGAGAAAGTTAATTTGAAGTTACAGTACCTGATGTAAGTATTCATATGGCAGCTAAACTCATACATACAACAAATTGTACATTGAATCTGTTCCCCATTTTATTTCCTATTACTGCTGTTGCTCTTTGGCACGCGAAGTCAGGAAATAATAAACTGCCAAGAGTCCCCGCATCGTTTTTCATAAACCTTTGAAAATTACAATGGGACCTGGCACCTGGTTACAAAAGAGCATTTCTTTACTTCGCAGGACCACACAGTAAAGGTTAGGCGTAGGCTGATGAAGATCGCAGGTATTCAGGCTAAAAATAACAAATTACTGTTAGTGAATCAGGACAGTAGTTCAAGGAAACTATTCTTCATTGTAGTAACACGACGTCCAACATATAGGCTATGAAGTCAGTTACTGCGTCCCTACTATAAAATGAGCCGTGCGCAATAGTATGAATACTGTCACAGAGCAATTAAAGATATACACTGATATGCCAAAACATTATGACCACTGCACAACGCGATGTTGGATGCCGCCTGGTGGCTTTGCGAGCACGTAACGAAAGTGTGTAAGCGGAGCAGACACGGACGAGGATCATCCTAGCGAAGATATGAGCTGCCAGTGAGGAAATTCATCGATATAAGCGACTTCGACAAAGGGCAGATTATTATTACGCTGAGCCTGTGAACGAGTACTCGAAAACGACGAAGCTGGTCGAATGCTCACGTGCTGCTGTCTTGAGCATCTACGGAGGAAAGTATAAGGACAATGAAACTATCATTAGGTGCTAAATGGCTGGACCTCCACGACTCGTCACAGAACGTGTGGATCGAAGGCTTGTCCGCTGTGTAAAGCACAATGCTGGTGCACGCACAAGTGTTTCGGAGCACACCGTTCATCGGACATTGTTGAACATGGAGCTCTGAAGCAGATCACGCCAACGTATTTACATGCTGACGTAACAACACCGTCAGTTACAATTGCACTGGCCACGGGACAATCGGGATTCGACTGTCGATCAGAGACGTGTCGGCTGTCCGGGTAAACCACGCTTCTGCTACACTAGGTCGATAGCCGCCGTCGGGCTGAACGGCGGCTCGAAACGCGTAGGCTGGTGGGAGCAGTATTTTGTTTCCAGCGCTTGCAAGGGATCTGGTGTAGTAATTGGAGACATGCTGGCATCTGCGAACCAACTTTGTCCCTTTATACTCGATGTCTTCCCGGACGACGATACCATCTTTCATCATTATAATTGTCCGTGTCTCGGAGGCAGAACCGTGTTACAGTGGTTTGAGGAACATCATAATGAACTCACGTTGATATCTCGGGGACCAAATTCGCCTGATGTAAATCCTATTGAGACCATCTGGGTCGCTATAGGGCGCCATCACCGTGCAGTTCAGCGGCCCGTTATTTACGCGAATTACATGACCGGTGCGTAGATATCTCATGCCACATACCTCCACAAATCTACCAACAAAGTGTCGGATCCCTGATACGCAGAATCAGTGACGTACTTCGTTCCGAAGATGGCCAGGCAAACTACTACGGAGATGACCATTATGTATTGCCTCATTAATATCTATAACGATGTCCAGTTTCAGGAGGTTACGTAGTGGATCATTGCTATAAAAGGTAGTTATAGAAAACTTTGGGAAACGACACATCATAATAAGAAGAAAACTGTAACTTCAGTGCGTTGCATTGCTCTCAGTCATGACCTTCATCAGTTTTGTGCTAATATAAATTGACTTACTGCACTCTGAACAAGTCGTCTGAAGAACCCCACATGAATTCCACAAGATGCTCTTTTTATCCAAGAGATTAAAAACACTATAGACGCTTGTGCTGGGTTTAATACTAATTTTGTTGGCCTATGCAGAGCATTTGATGCAATTACACCTAGTCACACTACCCAGTGTGGGAACCTACGTTTATTATCTGAGAACTCATTGCCCTAAATTGAATAAATGAAGTGTCAGATCCCCAGATTCTAGTCATAGGGTGTATACCACTGAAGTCAGAAGTATACTGCCTAGCCAAATGACGTCTCATTCTATCTTGCCTATCGTAAAAGCCATCGATTTTTTTTCTTCAACGCGGTTATACTGGTCACCAGAGGCACAGAGACCGCGGCAGATGCAGGCCGCTAAGGTGGTTTTTTTTCGCACTAGGTCTGACTTTACATGACAATCGCGAGCGTTCTCGACTTGGAAAAAAATAGGCTGCAACAATTGTTGTAGCTCATCCCGCGTACACTAATTCTGAAATGCATATGCAGTACTGACCAGCAAACAAGTCTGGGATGAGTCCAGCGCTTGCGCGTTTTTCATAAATTTTTGGGTGATTTGCTCTATTTTGGGCTGGGTAAGTGTCACATTTCTCACTGTTTTACTTCTGCTGCTGATTCATCCATGCAGGTTCTAGATATAATAGAACCTAACCTCTTTAATCAGTTTTACCGCCACGATATATGATCCTTGGGGTTCTCTGTCTAATTGCTTACAGCATCCATTGAAGATCTGGTCAAGTACAGGTGAACAAGGGTGCCTAACAGGACTTCTACTGTGTCACTCTACGTTTTAGTTTTATATACAAGAAGAATACTGGTTTCTGTACTAGACTGTAGAGGCTCTGTATTTTCCAGCGGTTCACTTCCATTAGCACAGGTATTCAGATTGTGTGGTATTGACTTTGTAATGGCATCTTGACACCACTGTTACTTCGCACGGATAGTATGAATAGCTTTTGACTGGTCTGACTGGTACAGTTGCTGGGCTAGATGGAAGCTGAGAGAAACTCATCGCTGGCGCTGTCCTGGTTTTCCGATAACAGTGGCTGGAATTAATTGTTGACACTGGATGCTGTTGTGGTCTTGGGCGAAGTACTGCTGATGCGCAGTTGTTGGTTGTGAAGTCGCTCTTCGAAAAATACTGTTAATATTTTGGATCGTATTCGTGTACTGCGTGACAGTGCCGTACCTCACATCTCGGCATATCCCATTTCCATACCCTCTGCCAGTCTTACACTATTCTTTCTCGCTCTTCGTCTGAGGAGTCAACTTCTTGTCAACTTGGATTAGTTCTGTATTGCTTAGACACGTTTCTATTTGATGTCGCTACTCATGTTCGACACATATGTAACAAGAATATTGCTTAAGAGGACACGTCCCTGGATGGGCTGCATTTTTAGCATTATCTTTACTCTCATAGTGCAACTGATCTATAATTGAGAGATAGCTCAAAATTCTTACACACAATTATCGTCATTAGTCAAAATATTTCCCAAAAAATCATTGAGATATTTATTATATTTTGGTACTGACAACAACATGTATATACAATAGTACAAGAAACGGAACACTATTTCACTGTGGTACCATTTTCTATGGAACCACTTACTGCACAGGCTGGAAAAAAAGACAGAGTACAGACAACATTAACACAATTGTTTTATACCTCCAATTTCCTTCTCTGATACTCATCTGTAAAAAAGACAAGTAATTTATTTTACTACACCAAAAATATTTAAAAATGTAGCTCAAATATCATCGACATCATCATCTTGTTATAAATTTTTCAGGAAATAGTATGCAAGGGAAGTAGAAGAGTCCGTTTTAAATAATCTGTACCAATTTTTGTGAGTTTAGCTTCAGTCATTTAGGAGAAAAGAGTACCTGAATGATGAAAATTCAAGTTTTCAGTAAAACGCAAAAGATTTACAGATTTGCTAACTTACCTCTATGCTCGTTTAGAACATTCCAGCTGCATACTCCAGTTGACCTCCTGTTTCCTTATCCTCCATTCTCTTTCTCTTCATTCTTTGCTTTATCCTTGACTCATTGGTAGCAGCTTCTGTAGCTGTCTCTGTTTCGGTTACCCGCCGCTCATCAATAGCAGTTAGAGATGAAGCCATATTCCTTCCCGTCTGGAAGTTCAATTTCTTCATAACATTGATCCTTGAAATTGCACCATCATTCAATGTTATTATTGTATCCATTACAGCAATCTTCAGCACTGTCAGCTCAACAAATACAGCTGTTGAAGCATTCATTTGCATTCTAAGAAAGACCATGCATACATTGGCTAATAAATTTTTATTTGCCAGATCCCTATACATAAGCCTAATTGCCTCAATTACAGAAAACGGTAAGGAATGTTTGTGGGTATATTGTATGCCTGTAGCATTGCTCAACCAGTAATTGCACCACAAATCTTCCCCTTTTGGACACAAACCATGCTGTGGGGTTTCATTTGTTGATACTCTGTGAAACGATGTTGCCCAAGCAGCTTGTCTCATGTTCTCCAAATCTCCTACCTTTCTTCTTATTGCTAGTCCATAATATTGAGTCAAAGAATCAATTTCAATTTTTGTAAGACGACCTGGACCACCTGTGTGTTTTCCGCCTGACAGTCTTTTCCACTGAAGTCTGTACATAATTTTCTCAGCATAGCTCCCATTCTTTTTTGTACTTGAGTAACACATTCCAGCTTTTCTATTAGAGTGTCCCCATATGGTCTGTCATTAATAACAGTAGTGTGTCCTTTACAGCCTCCATCCCCAAGGTAGCTTGCATAACTCACACCACGACTGACCTCTGATCTTTTAAAAATGTTTAGAACTCTTTCGTTTCCATGTTTCCACTCGGGCCATCAAAGGTCTTTACACAAACATGGATGCCAATAAATTTACTTGAACAACCCTGGCAGCGCTTTGTTAGACAGCCATAATCTAGTATCGTACCAGTTTCAATAAATGTAGCAGTTACAACCCAGTTCAGAGAAATATAATCTCTCTTCTGTCAAGGTCCATCAAATGCTGTTACAATGTCTATATTCTCAGACACGCTGCTGCTTCTTCTGCTGGTCTTTTCATTGAATGTTCACTTACACCACATAAAGCTCTATGTATTAATGAATAGTATCTGTCGAACCTCAGTGTAGATTGAGGCAAATCCATCACAGCACAAAAAGTCTGGGTAGCTCTCCTTCCCTTCCAATAGGTCGCATTGCATAAGAAAGCTGTATATTTACACTGTAAAGTCGCCTATCACTTACTGGCGATGTCATGTATCACTGTGCGTCTAACATTGTACGTAGATCCTCCAAACATAAAACTGTGCGCGGTGATTGGAAGACCGTATAGCTACAGCCGTCTACAAGAAAAGCAGTACAAGTGAACGGCAGAACTGCCGTACTATTTCACTGACGTTCCTCTGTTGGAAAAGCCTAGAATATATTCCGAGCCCAGATGCCAGTGAGTATCTCGAACAGAATGGTCTCCTCCACGTCAGCGAGGGTAGATTCCAAGAACATCGACAATGCGAAACAAAACATGCACTTTTCTCACATGGCATCCTCAAAGCCGTGGATCAAGGTAACAGTTGGAGGCAATATTTCTGGACTTACGAATAGCGTTTGCCTCGGTACCACACCAATATTTATCAGCGGAAGTTTGATCATATGGGATACGAAATGAAATTTATGACTGGACTGACGATATTTTAGTAGTGAGGACGTGGCATGTGATGGACGCCTAAGTAACTTCGGACCTGCACCAGGGAAGTGGGTCGGTACTCTTGTTATCTACGTATATTAATAACCTGACAGACAATATTACACGGTACAGTCATGTTAGTGTTCCCACCGCCTATGTCAGACGTCAATGTGCAATCACCACAGACTGCAGATGGCTGCACTAGCAGGGGAAGATACATAAAGCTTGTCTGAGGAACGCGGAAACAGTGTAGCCGTTTTCGTCCAGAAGGGCATGATCATTGGATTTAGTGCCATTTCCGAAACGGCCGTTTGTAAACGGTTCGCATTCCACCTTAGTGAAAATATACCAGCATGGAGGAAACTTGGAGCACCATGGGCCATTGTTGACAGGAGTAAAATACGGCGGCGGCCATGAGTACGAGAGTAGATGCGTAACCCTTCACAAACTGACCACTCACATGAACCAAGGAGCTACCAACAGTACCTCCTCAACGACCGTTCGGCGAGGTTGTTGCGTATGGGCCACTGCAGCTGGCACCTCGTTCAGAGACCCATGCTTATTGTTGTTCAACGGCGCTGAAGACAGTAATTTGCATACAGTAAAAGAACTGGTTGTCCACTGAGTAGCGACAAGTGGCCTTTATAGATGAATCACGTTTTATGCCCCATCGGACAGATGACTGTAAGCCTCTGCAGTTGAATCGTCTGAAATCACACACCTTTCAACAATCACAGGAAGGGTTGAGACTAGAAGCCAGGAGGCTGGGTGATCTCGTCATTCTCAAAGGTACAGTGGATCAACACAAGTAAGTATCTATGCTTGAGGACCGTTTGTTTCTCCTCAGCGTGATGGCATCTACCAATAGGACAACGCAAGGAGTCACACAGCCCACAGTGTACCTGTGTTGTTCGAAGAGCATCACCATGAGTTTACCGTACTTCCGTGGCCACCAGCCTCCCCGGATTTAATCCCAAGCGACTTCAGACTTGTCTCAGATGATGCTGTTAACTCTTAAAAAGCTGTACAATTATCCACTAGTTTCTTGATAATATTTCAAATTAGTGTAGAGATTGACAAATTTCTTTAAACGTACGAAATTCAAAATTGTGGGCTTTACAAAGCACAGAAAATGTATATGCTACGAGTACAAATCAGTGAGTCACCACTGGAATCTGTGAACTCATACAAATACTTTGGTGTAATAATCTTAGGAATATGATACGGAACGATCATATAAATTCAGTAGCCACCAGGTTAGCCGAGAGCGCTAATGCGCTGCTTCCTGGACTCGGGTAGGCGCACCAGCCGCGGATCGAATCCGTCCGGCGGATTACCGTCGTCGGTCAGTGTGCCGGCCAGCCTGGATGTGGTTTTTAGGCGGTTTTCCACATCCCGCTAGGTGAATACCGGGCTTTTCCCCACGTTCCGCCTCAGTTACACGACTCACAGACATCTGAACACGCTTACACTATCCCATTAATTACACCCGTCGCAGACAGCAGGGGTACACTAATTCCATCCAGGGCGGTACGGGGTGGCAGCATGAAGGGCATCTGGCCACCCCTTTCCGCTAACCTTGCCAAATCCATTCCTAACAATGCCGACCCTGCGTCAGCGCGGGACATGGCGCCAGTGAAAGAAAGAAAGATCATATAGATTCAGTCGTAAGTAAGACAGATGGCAGTCGTCTGTTCGTTGACATAATACTAGAAATTCCAGTTAATCTACAAAGGAGACTGCACTTCAAAATCACTTGCTCGTCGAATATTAGAGTATTGTTCAGATGTGTAGGACTAGTACCAAATAGGACTAACGGAGGGTATTGGACGCATGGAAAGAAAGGCAGCTTTATTAGATTCACGGGAGAGGACCACGGAAAATAAGAAAAGTCTGAATTGCCAGAGGCTCCAAGATGAATACCAGCTATCCCACAGAAGCCTACTTAAAAAGTTACAGGACCCGGTATTAAGTGAAGAGGAGCAGATAGATGCACTTCAGATAGATCCCGCAGGTAATGCGAAAGTCAGATTTGTCTACACTACTGGCCATTAAAATTGCTACACCAAGAAGAAATGCAGATGATATACGGGTATTCATTGGACAAATATATTATACTAGAACTGACATGTGATTACATTTTCACGCATTTTTGGTGCATAGATCCTGAGAAATCAGTACCCAGAACAACCACCTCTGGCCGTAATAACGGCCTTGATACGCCTGGCCATTGAGTCAAATAGAGCTTGGATGGCGTGTACAGGTACAGCTGCCCATGCAGCTTCAACACGATACCACAGTTCATCAAGAGTAGTGACTGGCGTATTGTGACGAGCCAGTTGCTCGGCCACCGTTGACCAGACGATCTGGAGAATGTGCTGACCAGGGCAGCGATCGAACATTTCCTGTATCCAGAAAGGCCTGTACAGGACCTGCAACATGCGGTCGTGCATTATACTGCTGAAATGTAGGGTTTCGCAGGGATCGAATGACCATCACGCTGGGTAATACGCCAGTATGGCGATGACGAATACATGCTTCCAATGTGCATTCACCGCGATGTCGCCAGACACGGATGTGACCATCATGATGCTGTAAACGGAGCCTGGATTCATCTGAAAAAATGAAGTTTTGCCATTCGTGCACCCAGGTTCGTCGTTTAGTACACCATCGCAGGCGCTCCTGTCCGTGATGGAGCGTCAAGGGTAACCGCAGCCATGGTCTCCGAGCTGATAGTCCTTGCTGCTGCAAACGTCGTCGAACTTTTCGTACAGATGGTTGTTGTCTTGCAAACGTCCCCATCTGTTGACTCAGGGATCGAGACGTGGCTGCACGATCCGTTACAGCCGTGCAGATAAGATTCCTGTCATATCGACTGCTAGTGATACCAGGCCGTTGGGATCCAGTGCGGCGTTCCGTATTACCCTCCTGGACCCACCGATTCCACATTCTGCTAACAGTCATTGCATCTCGACTAACGCGAGCAGCAATGTCGCGATACGATAAACCTCAATCTCGATAGGCTACAATCCGACCTTTATCAAAGTCGGAAAGGTGATGGTACGCATTTCTCCTCGTAACAAAAAGCATCACACCAACATTTCACCAGGCAACGCCGGTCAACTGCTGTTTGTGTATGAGAAATCGGTTGGAAACTTTCGTCACGTCAGCACGTTGTAGGTGTCGCCACCGGCGCCAGCCTTGTGTGAATGCTCTGAAAGGCTAATGATTTGCATATGAAAGCATTTTCTTCCTGTCGGTTAAATTTCGGGTCTGCAGCACTTCATCTTCGTGGTGTAGCAATTTTAATGGTCAATAGTGTAATTGCGTGGGACACAAAGGTAATAAAACAGTCGTTCTTCTCGTGTTCCACACACGACTGGTACAAGAAGAAACCTAAACATGAGGTACAATGCCAAGTACCCTCTTCCATGACCATCACAGCGATTTGCGGGGTGTGTATGTAGACATGTAGATCTACATGTCGCTCACCTGGTTACGTATGAATAAACAAATAACAAATAGATGTATTTTTTGATGCACCTATCCTCTCCTGACACTCACCTGTTGTGATTCAGTGACACGATGGACGTCTGGACATAGATCTCAATCTTTTCCTCCACGCATAAACAGAATAATGTATTGATGTCTGAAAGCTGTCAGTGATGTTGGCACTGGGTCCTGTTCTTTACTCTTAAGGTTCTCCAGCAGTTGGCTTGGTCTCACTATATCGAATTCGGTGTAACTTATGCGGGTAACACACAACGAATCTCTTGGATTCGGCAGCTGGGGTATTTCTGGTGGTAGCAGTGTGCCAAAGTGCCGTCTGTCCGGAGGGACAGCCAACCAAACGCGGCCCCGTGGGAAATCTTGGGGGTTGACGGTGGCCGCCACCGACTCTCCGTTAAAGAGCAATCCGCCGCGCCGTAATTAATGAGGAAATTTGCGCGGTAATTGGCAGGCGAGCCGAGTGGCACCGGACCGCCAACGCGCTGCGCTGCTGGCGCGTGACCGTCAGCGCCTGCAAACGAACACAGTCTGCACGTGATACAAGAGCGCAGGGGTCTGCGAACGTCGATTATCTCGGAAAAATTCCTCAGGATGTGTTGTCAGCCCTTTATACGTTTTATCGGTATTCATGCAACAGCATGCTTTACCCAATATGTTCCAAAACGCCGTGCATAAAATAGGGATTGTTCGGCTTTCTACTGGCAATAAAGAACGGCTTCTATCTGTCGTCCCTCCAGCTCTGTTCGTACAATGACTCATCTAATTCACTTTCAGGCGTGATATCGCTTCCTTGGTGGATTGCATATCATTTTTTTTATTTAGCTCTGAATTTTGTTTCAATCTCCTGATATCCTCTTCTGTTTCTGTGTCAGCTATGACTGGCTTGTTTGATAGCTTCATTTTCTTTATTCTTATCTTTTATTTCTTCGAGTCAATTAGTTCTGTCAGATGTGCCTGCATCTCCTTTGATTCTCTCCTGTCCTTGAATTTTATGAATAGTGTGCTACCTCACTTGGCTTGGTGGTCTCAATCTTTCATTTTGTGGCGACCGTCTGAAAGAGTGAAACAGTGGCTGCCACACTATTGAACCAACGGACCGTCTTGTTTTTGTTTTCTTACCTAAGATTGTCACTTTCTTTTTTTAATTGTTCTACATGCCAAGCAGTTATGCTTGTCGTAATGCCCTATGAGTGAGCTGCATGTTTAAAACAGCGCTAATATGTTTGGGCGCCAAACTTTTTGGGAAAAGGTAGACTGAGGCAGATGGAACTTCGCTTTTCCGTCGGAGTCTTTTAAATAAACAGGATCATATTCGCATTTTTTGTGCTCCGATAGGAGCATTTTTCCACTGATACACTGATGAGCCAAAACGTTATGAGGACTTCATACCCAGAGTTGGAATGCGGCCTGTAGATGTTTCGTACAAGTGACGCGGTAAAGAAAGAATATAAGACGCGCAGAGACAAATGGGATATCATTCTAGCAACGATATGGACGGCAATATCTCGGAATTCTTCTCAAGTAAGCTTCCTCAATAAAGTCCAGATTGATATGCCCTGGGACCTGGGAACGAACGTCTTGAAAATAGTGAGCTGGTCGGCTGCTGGCGTACTGCTGTCGTAACACCTATGAGGAGACGTTGAAGGACGACGAGGTGTTGGACAAACATACCACATCAAAGAACTTGGAAGTCAATGACTTGTCCTTTCTGCAAAGCACTTCAGACAGCCATCTGTGGGATATCTGCCAACAAAGTATAATGGTGGTGCAGGGACTAATGTTTTGGAGCACACCGTTCAGCGAACAATGTTGAACACGGAGTTCCACCCAGATGATCCCTAAGTGTTCCCATATTGGCTCAACGACATCGTCAATTACGTTTGCAGTGAGCACAGGATCATCGAGACTGGACAGAAGTCAATGGAAATATGTCATCTGGTCGGATGAAACACATTTCTTTACACACTAAGTCCTTGCGGACCGCCTCCATCCCATCATGCTTGTTGTCCTCCCAAATAGTGAGAACGGCTTCCAGGATAATTGTGCGTCTCAAAGCAAATTCCGCAGCTCGTGGTCGTGCGGTAGCGTTCTCGTTTCCCCCGCCCAGGATCGCGGGTTCGATTCCCGTTGGGGTCAGAGATTTTCTCTGCCTCTTGATGACTGGGTGTTGTGTGATGTCCTTAGGTTAGTTAGGTTTAAGTAGTTCTAAGTTCTAGGGGACTGATGACCATAGATGTTAAGTCCCATAGTGCTCAGAGCCATTTGAACCACAAAGTAAAAATTGTTCACCAGCAGTTTGAGGAGAATGGCAGTGAACTCAGGTTGACGTCTTGGCCACCAAATTCGCCTAATATTAATCTACTAGGAAACTTTCGAATTTATGTCACAGATAATCGCTACTGTACTGTGTTCCATTAAACTACCAAGAAGTCGCAATCAGTTTTTGGGTCATCAGTAATATATATCGAAGCATATCACAAAAGTTTGTATCTAAACCACAGGACGAGTATCAATCAGACTTGGTATACACGTACCTCACTGTCGCGATACAAGTGCTGTCGGGGTAATAATTATCCACTTGTTATAGTTTAAGAGCTATGACGTCATAAACACTGAGATGCGCGAAAATACGTCGCATCGTCCGTCAGTCTTGGTTCATTAATCCTTTACACTAAGACACTCCTGCAGTCGAATCAATTTAAGGCAGTCCCTGCCATCTGGCAGCGCTTTTTGATAGCTTTAAACAGCGGAACGGAAAACGCTGTAGGCGAAAAAGTCGCCATCTACAGAGCTATGAACAAACGTTGCCGTAGAGACGCTTACAAAATCGCGTTTTAGATGCGCGAAGCAGCTGTGTCCAGGGTACAAAAACCGTCAGAAGTTCAAATGGTTCAAATGACTCTGAGTATTATGGGACTTAGCTTCTGAGGTCATCAGTCCCCTCGAACTGAGAACTACTTAAACCTAACTAACCTAAGGACATCATACACATCCAAGCCCGAGGCAAGATTCGAAGCTGCGACCGTAGCTGTCGCGCGGTTCCAGACTGTAGCGCCTAGAACCGCTCGGCCCCGTCAGAAGTATCACACTACAAACACAGTTCACATTTAGTTTTCATCTCTAATGTAAAACTGGCAAAATGAATGCCCGAGCAATGCCGAGTTTGTCAGCTAGTATGTATGTAGTAGGTGTCTCTCCTGAGAGTCGTCACTTCGATTTTCTCTGGCGTTTCAGAAGATATTTGCAATTCTGGTTTCGCACCGTGTGGCTGGAGCCATCACAAACAAATAGAGCTTATCACGACTTTCATGCGATGCCCAGGGGCGATGGAATCGTCGCTCTGTTTCCCATTACAAACAAAACTATTTTTAAAACTGTATTTTACGTTCTCATTCGACACAGAAGTTCCAAATTAGTCTAGCGCACTACTTGTCTTATCGGTATGTATCAACAGGGACAGCAAAACTCGAATAATAACCAGTACGCCAGCAGCGACAGTAACTTAGCGTCACTGCTGTAACAATATGTGATTGCCTTATCATTTTAAATCATTCACTAATCGAGCAGTCGCTCGGCAACAGCTACAGTTAGCAAATAATGTTGCGAGAATGTAAAAGGTGAACGACCTGTGACGTAACTTGTTTACTGTCGAAGCGCCGTCAGAGATGCAGTGAGTTATTGACTTTGAAAACCGCGGCGCGAAAAACGGACAGAAGAAGAACATTTTTACACATTTTCTTTTTTTTTTGTTTACGAGATATTCTCCATGAACAGTTACTCATTCTTCTCTTGTCTCTTGTAACTTGTGTCGGACGCGCATGTCTTGTCGCCGTATTATTATCGTTAAAATTAATATTATTTTAGTATAAAGTAAAGTGCAATACTGAAAGTGCAATACTGCATAGCAATAAATTTATTGTGCGACGTGTATGTGAAAACGTCAAAGGAATTATTGTCATTACCAGAAGAGAAGTGCCAGTCAAAACGGCATCCATGTTAAATCTTTCATTGCAGTGTAAGTTCTTCTATTAATTGCCATAAATTCTGATTTAAATGGAATTGGTGTATGGACTATTTATTTAGTGTAGAATCTATGTCTCACTCCTTCATGAAGTTATTTAATTTTCTTTATGTTTCTGCCAAATAGAGAGTTCACAGTCACGAATTCTTTCGTCGAAATCGGACAGAAGTTGTATGCGGCGAAATATTTTCTCCGCGCCACATTCTTCTGGTAAGTGCATGATAAACTACGGTCCCTTAGGAAATTCATGTTGAGCTATCCAAAAGTAATTATATTTTGAATAGTCATTTACTCTCCTCTTCAATGTAACTTCCGACTGATCAGACGATCCAACAAGAGGCAGCCGCACACGGTCGGCGTTCGCAAATATGTTTCCACCGCTGATTATAGCTATATGTTGCAGCATAAAAGAAACATATTGTTATAATTAGCGACTACGAACGGGGACGTTTATAACTGTATGCTTATATATACACATTACGTAAACATACCGTTATACTGCCCGTCTTGACTGCTACCGGCAAATATGCAGTACTACCGTGTCACTGTTAGAATGTTATTTGTTCTTTGTGTTTCACTGTTCCTATCTGTACTGTAAGGTGGCAACGGCCTTGCACCTTACATGAGTCCATTTAACGTGACAGTTTAGGTTTTGTTAGAGTAATACTATAAATCACGGTGTAGGAAATCTATGTGGAAACGCATCGGCACGCGAGAATTCCACGATTTTGTAATTATAAGATTTTGCGGAAAGGCAGTACGCGAGACAGAGCTCGGCTACCTCCCCGCCTAGCCGCCGAAGGCTACAGCCTAACGGTATGAATTGTGAACAGGGGGATTTCTGTAGTCCGTTTAGAGAGGCCACAGCGGTCGCCAACCGCTGAAGGACGTGCGGCTGCAGGTGTTCAAGTGCTTACCAAAACAGAGCAGTGGATAACTGGACGGGCTTTCCTGTGCGTGCTCTCGCCTATGTCCCACTAATTTTACGCCTTCGAGTAACTCAAATGGGGCAGGCCAGGAGTTCCGAATAACAAACTTTCAATGCAAGAATCTGTGTTCGCTACGACGGGGAATCTTGCCGGGAAAATCTGGAGTGGTCTCTTGGGAGAAATCTTCAAGTAAACGTGTTATTGCCCACAGCTGTGATTCTTACCAGCCGGCGAGGGAGGAGTTTACTTGTGAAATTTTGTAGAAATAAGAGAATGGTGGAAAAGAGTTCTGTTCCCAGGTCGTACATTGGTCGGCACTGGCAAACTGGGTATTTTGAGAGCTTCTAGTGATGTGATTCGCTCGGTAAAAGTTGAGGGGAGAAAACAAAGGTGAAGAGCGATCTTGCTGGACTCTCGGTAATGGTCTTCCGTTCTGAGCTCTCGTACTGAGAGGACGTTACCCAAGTCGTCTCCCGTTTTGGTTTTTTTCGTTCTGAGTGGACGTTAGTCACGGCAGCTCTTTGCTGCCGGGAAGATCGTTGCAAATAGAGAAGTTTATGGAGAGCGGTCTGTTGTCCGAGTAGTGTAGGAGTGTACTTTCCGAGACGCCACACGCCAACCGCACAGCCGCGCCGTCGCCGTCAGAGACCGCCGCTGCAGCAGGAACATTAGGGTGAGATCGCTCCCGCTTCGACCTGTGTTGGGAATAACGTTAAATAGTTGGATCACGTGCAATTGCTGTTTCCACAGAGGTTTCACGGTACTTTGTCGTGTAGTGGTCCTTCGTATTTTTCGTTTTGTGTCGATGTCAGTCGGTCAGCCAAGTTATAAGAGATCGCGTTTTGGACCAATTGTAACACAGTTCACTGCCAATGCCAGTCTGGAGGATAGTTTTAAATTGTTCATTGTGTTTTATTCAGCATGGAGCTGAAGGTTATAATAAAATTATTTTGCTTTAGTTGACTTTACTTTCAGTAGTTGATCCTGAATTCACCCTTTTGCGTTATTTTATTTTTGTGTATGTGTTTGATGTCATTGAACACTCTAACTGTTCATGATCATTCGTGTTTGGAAGTAAAAACAGGTGTGATTCATCGTCAACGCTACCACCGCAGATTAATTAGGGGTGACAGGGCCACATTTAAATCTAGCGTTATACATTTTTGCGTACAGTTCCACTCCCAATTTCTCTTTAAGTTGTTTGTCAGGGGCGAACACACCCAAAAATTGGACAAGCCACGGGTGGGGTGTTACAGTACATATCGAGAAAATAATATAGCATTAATCCTGCACCGCTCTGTCAAATGAGCACGTAAAATACCTCTTTAAAAGTAATTTTGTTTATAACGGGAAACAAACTGATTCTTTCCGTCGACTTTGGCCGTCGCATGAAATACGTGATGAGCAGTATTTGTCTGGGCTGATTCCAGATACACGGTGCAAAATTAAATTACAAATATCTCCTGAAACACCGGAGAAAATGCACCTGACGAATCTTAGGATGATGATGGAGTCCCACACTCCTTCACAGAGCTTAGGGGAGCGATGCGGAAGACCCGTACCGCCGTACTAGGCAAGGTCGTAGTGGAGGTTGTTTGCCGTTGCCTTCCGCCGATCGTAATGGTGACATATGATGATAATAATGACAACACAACAACACCCAGTCATCTCGAGGCAGGTGAAAATACCCGTGCTCGGGAAGCGAGAACGTTGCGCGGGACCACAAGCGGCAGACGAATCTTAGGGGAGAGACATTTATACATGGTGAATCACTGACTGCTGACACCAAGAATAGCTATGAAAGTATGATAGGACCTGAAAAGTTTGTAGGATTAAAGTTGCAGGGGCCAACGGGGGCCACAGTATGAAGTTGGTTTTTTGTTGATAGGAGGGGTCGCTTCAGAGATTTGAAGGTCAACTTTTTTTTTTTTAATTGGATGCTGTACTTTGGTACTTATATTCTGATAGCGGCTATCGAGACGAATTCAGTAATATGTAACAGTAAGGTCTTTGAAGGTAAACGAAGATCAAAAAGGTGGCATGAACGTCCATTTACAGAAGGTGTTTGAAGTGATGACCAATGGTATCGAAGCAGTGCTGCAGTCTTCTTATTATGGATTGAGTGGTGTTCCTTATCACATCGGCACTTATAGAAGCACATGCTCTGACAATTCTCTCTTGCATATCTTCAGGTATAATTGGAACGTCTTTATAAACAATGCCTTGATGAATTCCCACAAGTCAAAATCCAGAGGTGTCAAGTCTGGCGAACGAGCCGGCCACGGCACATCTCCTCCGCGTCTAATCCTACGATTTGGAAATTCTCTCTGCAACTCATTTCTAACCATCAGCGAAAGATGTACCGGACATCCTTCGCGTTGATACCATATTCTGTTCCTTATTCCTAAACGTATATCTTCGAATAACAGATCTAATCTTTCTTGCGGGTATGTGGTGTACTTCCTACCATTAAGATTTCCTTTGATGAAATAGAGGCCTATAATTCTGTCCTCCAAAATCCCACAACATACATTCGCCGATCACGGTTTTTCGTGTGCAGCTTGCCGCATCAAACATGGGTTTTCAATTGTCCTATAAAGCATGTTATGCAAATTAACATTTCCATAGTTCGTGAATGTAGCCCCGTCTGTAAATAAAACCAAACTAATAAATGTGTCATCCATCTTAATTTGAAGTTGAGCCCATCGACAGAATTCAGTGCGATGCGTACAATCCGTAACAGTTAATTTTTGTTGGAGACTGATAAGCTAAGGATGCTATTTATGGCGATGCAGAACACGAGCAACACTACTCTGGCTCGTGTCAGATTCCCTTGCGATTTGACGCGAACTAACACAAGGATCTCGAACCACAGTGCAAGAGTACCAATTTCCGTTTCCTCGTTACTAACTTTCCTTACCGGATATGTTTCCGATGCTTTAAAGATCCAGTTATTCTCAATTTATCATACACATATTTAAATGTACAACATGTAGGGTAAGTACATTGAGGATATCTTTCAGCGTATAAGCCTCTAACTTTCACTGAAATTCATTGGCATTCTCCGTAAATGTGAAACATATCGACTTCTTCTTCGAAGGAATACATCATTCACATTCCCTTGATTCGACGATACTAGTCTTACCGTTCCTATTAGTGTTGTATTGCGAAACTGTCGAATGGTGTTTACATGTCAGTGGCGCGTTAGATGGATACGCCGTATTCGGCGAATATTTATTATTTGCACGATATACGATAGAGAATTGTCAAGAGCATGTACTTCGGTACAATGTGATCAGACACCCAGTTACCTGCAGCCAGACGAGACGTCAAGTATCAGGAGAAAATTGTAGCACCATTGTCTCTTATAAATCAGGCCGTTCTTTTCCCGAAGAGTGTAACTGTGGCTGTGCACCATCTTATGAGACATTACCATACGTCTGCGCAAATATTTCATTTAATTTGAGACTTGATGTATAGGGCATGAGATACCACATTTACAGTAACATTGATAAAATTATCGATTTATTCGGGAATAGACAAAAAAGTTGTGCATAAATCTTAAAATCCTATACCGGTACAAGAAATGCTTCCTAGCTATCCTTATCGCCTTGTCATGAACTGAGTAAAAATCTAAGAAGCAAACGAGAGAAAAGGAAAGCATAACACAACAGAATAAAAAACACGAAAACGATACGAATACAAGTTCTCGTCAATTAATCAAACCAAGGTGTAGATTTTTTATTATTCCTTCAGATGCAAGGCAAATTTGGAACACGGAATTCCACCAGTCACTGAAGATAAAAATCATAAAACGCGATAATGAGAACACCACAACCCCAGATGTGTTAAAAAGGAAAGTCTCAAGAGCCTGCAAAAAATTTTGCCCTAATATGAAACAAATGCCACGCTTCTTACAGCAATGGATGGTCTCGCGTCAGTGACAATCCAACATTCAATGGTTCAAATGGCTCTAAGTCTATGGGACTCAACTGCTGTGGTCATCAGTCCCCTAGAATTACTTAAACCTAACTAACCTAAGGACATCACAAACATCCATGCCCGAGGCAGGATTAGAACCTGCGACCGTAGCAGTTTCACGGTTCCGGACTGCGCGCCTAGAACCGCGAGACCACCGCGGTCGGCACAATCCAACATTAACAGCGTTATCTACGTGTATGTGTCCTTACGACTGCCGTCTAGGTAAGGCAACGGAAGTGCTCACGTAGTGAGTGTTGATGCTACTGTGATGTTGATTAACTCCCTCTGATGACATAGTTGTGTGTCAGAGTCTCCGAGCGCACGTCACGTTATGCTGGCAACTGTGACATTTTCTCGATTGGTTGTTATTCACACGAGAGCAACAAAATCGATATCTTAGTGTTTTAATACACTTCTGTCCATTACAATTACAACACTAGGAGTGACAGCAAATAGCTTAACGATAATTATTGGGCGTATATAGCTTATCTGTCTGCGACCGTAGACGAAGTATTAGTTCCCGTTTAGTCCTCGTGCAGCTCGGACATTTTTTTGAAATTTACGGTAAGTTCCTATGGGACCAAAGTGCTGAGGTCATCGGTTCCTGGGCTTACACACTTCTTAATGTAACTTCAACTAAATTACGCTAAGGACAACACAAACACACACACACACACACACACACACACACACACACACATGCCCGAAGGAGGACTCGAACCTCCGACGGGGGAGGGGGGGGGGGGGAGGACGCGCGCGCATTTTGGCAAGGCGCCCTAAACCGCGGGCTCGGACTTTTTATGCCTAGCGTAGGACGTGACACCTACCAACACACAGGCAGCGTTGGAACCACAACAAGCAAAGGCCATGCTGACGCCGTGCGCGCTGAAGCAAGTCGCCACATCAAAACAAGCAGGACCACAACAGGAACGAACTCTCCATAGGCACAACAAGTAAAGCAGCCTTGTAAACAGACTGAAAAGTCTCTCCCCCAAATCCAAAACAAACAAGTGGAGGAACTTAGCGACAAGAAACAAAAAGAAAACGAAAGGAAAAGAGGAAGCAGACTGGCTGTAGAGGAAAAAATGTCTGCGACGCAGACAAAGGAAGAGACTCAAGAACAGATGGATTCAGATATCCGTCAACACCCTCAGTCACCTCTGTCCTCCGAGATTTTCATCGCTAGCGCACATCATAAGAACAATAATACAGAAGCAGTACGGAAGAATAACAAAACTTTAAGACTCAAAAGACGTCAGTATTACTACTCACGGAAAAGAATCCCAGTCTAAAACTCAAACGGAGAAGGCGTGAGACTAAGCTCGTTTAGTCAGTATTTCTGAGATTCTCTGTGGCTAAGACTCGAGCTTATACTCTTTCTGAACATTAACAGAATTAAATGTAAATTAAACGTTGCATTTCAATAACGTCCGTCCCCGGTAGCTGAGTGGTCAGCGCGACAGAATATCAATCCTAAGGGCCTGCCGGCACGGTGGCTCAGCGTGCTCGGTCAGAGGGTTAGCTACCCTCTGTAATAAAAAACTGAGTGAACGAATCAACAAAGAACCTGAACGGCTGTCATCGGACGTCCGCCCCGAACGAATTCACCGAACAATAAAGAATAAAAAATGAGATATACAAAAAAAAGGCCGGGTTCGATTCCCGGCTGGGTCGGAGATTTTCTCCGCTCAGGGACTGGGTGTTGTGTTGTCCTAATCATCATCACTTCATCCCCATCGACGCGCAAGTCGCCGAAGTGGCGTCAAATCGAAAGACTTGAATCCGACGAACGGTCTACCCGACGGCAGGCCCTAGTCGTACGACATTATTATTATTATTTCAATAACAGTTTATCTCAAGAGCAGTTATTGTTGTTACAGGGTAGCTAATATTTTCAGTTTATCGATACCTGGTTGTAAAACAGTACCGAACGTAGCACCTGAACAAATCACAGGCACATCTGTTTTATTCAGAGAGGGCATTCCAGTAAACAGTTTCGAGATTTTACAGTCCGATCGAAGGATTTATCGTAAAATTTGCAATTTCAGCTTAATTACCAACATTCACAGGCCAGCAATAGTAATAAGCTGCACTTATGTCTTAAGAAGAAACCCTAAAATCTTTTAATAGCCGGTGGCTTCAACTGTGTGTGAAAGAAAAATCATCAGTGCCCGAGTTTCAACTACTGAAAGGAGCAGCATAATATAATTAATAATATGAAGCTAGAAGACACTTGGTAATTGATGTAGCGCACCACGTTCAGATATAAGTTTTTCACCTCATCTTTGAGCAGCGAGGTAGATAGAACGATTGATGTATTATAACTGAAAGAATCCTTGCTTCTGATCTGACCTTTGTATCCTTAGTCTACCTAAAAACTTAATAAACAGACCACCAAAGCATATAGATCCTTGTGGACGCCCAACGTTCTGCTTCTGGAAGGCAACGAATTAGTGTGTTTTGTCAGCGACTCGTGCACTGATGAACGCGAAATAAATAAATATTCTTTGGTCTTCTCGGACCCCTGGCGCACACTAACGCCCATCAAGACGTACTGCACACTGGACCAACACTTTCTGTGCTGTCGCTTCAATTGAACCCGCAACAGCGGCAGCCAATATTGCTCCAGACGCCGTCACATTGACCGTCAGTGTGCTCGTCTGGTTGCTCACAAGCTAATTTCCACACTCGACTTACGTGACGTCGCAGTACGATCCTGCACTGCCAAGCAAGCACTGTTTTCTGTCCTCTCAGGCGTTAGTCGTGTGGCACCGTTGAGATCCTGCATGGCGTTGAGTTAGGTTCTCCCGAACCCACCGATTCGATATGCGTATGACAATCATGGGATTAAGTTAATGCGGGGTGTCTTTTCTTTCGCACATTCCAGCGCTGTTGTATTAAACACTGTGTCCCAGGTGGCCCAGTGGTTGTAACTGTCCAATGGGCATGAGTTCGAATCCCGATCAGCCAAACATTATCACTCGTCGCCGTCATGGGCCTATGCAGCTGACATCAGTCATCCCTTCCCTTTTCCTTTCTCTTCCTTTCTCCTGCTCCACCTTCAATTTACATAAGATCATGGGTTTCCAATCAACGTGAGCAACAATACCGTTAAACGGTAAACCACCAGAATCTAGATAGACAACGATCCTGCCTCTGTCGACCACTTATATGTGCATGTAAGTGTTTCATAACGTTACGCCTGCCATAGCACGATCTTCTCATACACATAAAAAAATTCAAATACGATCTCTGAATGAGAAACCTGCTGTCTAATCTTTCCTTATACGGAGTGATTCAGCTGTCCTTATAGATGTCATTTTATGCTACCTGCAACATTATATCTGGCCTTCAAAAAGTACGCGCGAGATTTTCGTATTCTATCGCTCACTACATACGAACTATTAGTCCAATAGAAAAAAATCAACAGCACCTTTTTTTTGTAGATAATTTAATGTAGTTATATAAAATTTACACAAACGTCAGAATTTACACAAACGTCAGTTTTACCATTTTTAAGTGGTGGACTATGCCGGTGGCGTAGTAAGACCCGTCACTGGAGACCGAAAGACTTCGAATGTTGGAAAGCATTCGTACGACCGCAGGTTTTTGTAAAGTGGTGGAAGGGAGTCTCATGAACAACAGACAAGAAATTCTGACGCATGGGGGCTGAGTGTGGGTCTGGGAGTACGTTAGAAAGTCACTCTTGTAGGTTTTTCTTGAGTAATTCGAAAACTACAGCCTCTAGCGGAAACATATACAGGAACAAAATTTAACTACGTTAAATTCCCTACAAAGACTTCCTGTTCATTTTTTATGTAGGACTATTAATTTGCGTGTAGCTAGAGAGAGAATATGGAAAACTCGACATGGTTTTTGAAGGCCAAATATAACATTGCGGGTTGCATAAAACGACATCGGTAGGGGCACCTGAATCACCCTGTACTAAGATTGCGTTACTATTTACTTCGTCCGGTTCTAGTGAAATACTAATCATCTGGATGTTCAAGCATGCAGCATACACTACTGGCCATTAAAATTGCTATACCACGAAGATGTGCTACAGACGCGTAATTTAACCGACAGGAAGAAGATGCTGTGATACGATTAGCTTTTCAGAGCATTCACACAAGGTTGGTTCCGGTGGGGCGACACCTACAACGTGCTGATATGAGGAAAGTTTCCAATCGATTTCTCATTTCACATACACAAACAGCAGTTGACCGGCGTTGCCTGATGAAACGTTGTTGTGATGCTTTGTGTTAGGAGGAGAAATGCGTTCCGTCACGTTTCCGACTTTGATAAAGGTCGGATTCTAGCCCATCGCGATTGCGGTTTATCGTATCGCGACATTGCTGCTCGCGTTGGTCGCGATCCAATAACTGTTAGCAGAATATGGAACCGGCGGGTTCAGGAGGGTAATACGGAACGCCGTGCTGGATCATAACGGCCTCGTATCACTAGCTGTCGAGATGACAGGCGTCTTATCCGCATGGCTGTAACGGATCGTGCAACCACGTCTCGATCCCTGGGTCAACAGATGGGGACGTTTGCAAGACAACAACCATTTGCACGAACAGTTCGACAACGTTTGCAGCAGCATGGACTATCAGCTGAGAGACCATGGCCGCGGCTACCTTTGGCGCTGCATCACAGATAAGAGCGCCTGCGATGGTGTACTCAACGACGAACCTGGGTGCAAGAATGACAAAACGTCATTTTTTCGGGTGAATCCAGGTTCTGTTTATAGCATCATGATGGTCGCATCCGTGTTTGGCGACATCGTGGTGAACGCACATTGGAAGCTTGTATCCGTCATCGCCATACTGCCGTATTACCCGGCGTGATGGTATGGGGTGCCATTGGTTACACGTCTCGGTCACCTCTTGTTCCCATTCACGACAATTTGCACAGTGGACGTTACATTTGAGATGTGTTACGATCCGTGGCTCTACCCTTCATTCGATCCCTGCGAAACCCTACGTTTCAGCAGGATAAAGCACGACCGCATGTTGTAGGTCCTGTACGGGCCTTTCTGGATACAGAAAATGTTCGACTGCTGCCCCAGCCAGCACATTCTCCAGATCCCTCAACAATTGAAAACGTCTGGTCAATGGTGGTGGAGCAACTGGCTCGGCACAATACGCCAGTCACTACTCTTTGATGAACTGTGGTATCGTGTTGAAGTTGCATGGGCATCTGTACCTGTACAAGCCATCCAAGCTCTGTTTGACTCAATGTCCAGGCGTATCAAGGCTGTCATTACGGCCAGAGTTGGTTGTTCTGGGTACTGATTTCTGAGGATCTATGCACCCAAACTGCGTGAAAATATAGTTACAAATCAGTTCTAGTATAATACATTTGTCCAATGAATACTCGTATATCATCTGCATTTCTTCTTGGTGTAGCAATTTTAATGGCCAGAAGTGTACTAAATCTAATAGGACGTTTATCGCATCGTAACTTCATGGCGTTAATGGCAACAATTTACATGAAGAATTTATTACATCACTCTACAGTATGCTCATAGCTGGCATTGAGCGCAGGTACAATACACACTAACGACCATATTGACACCTCCTGGTCGTAGCTGACAGGCGTCAGTGCCTGATGCACGGGAATTCCAAAGAAAGAAGGAAGGTTAGAGTCTAACTTCCCGTCGACTGCGCCACCATTGGAGACGAAGCACTAACTCGGATTACAAAAGGATTGGGGAGGAAATCGGCCATGTCCTTTTCAAAGGAAGTATCCCGGCATTTACCTGGAGCGGTTTAGGGAAATCACAGAAAACCTAAACCTGGATGGCCGGACGGGTATTTGGAGCGTCGTCCTCTCAAAAGCGAGTCCAGTTTGCTGGCCACTGCACCACCACAGTCCAACCGATTTTCGGACACCACAGGTCTAAAGCTAGGTGCGCGTGGAGGTCGATACAACTGCAGCAACTGCTCGTTATCATAAAACTGGAAGCATCCCTTGACGGTTCATACTAACCATTCTAGGTGCTATTATCTATTCCGTTAAGCCACATCTCTTTCCTCGTCCACTTTCTTCTCTTTCTAGAACTCCATGACCACACAGCAACTCGGATCGTATTAAGAAAGCTTGCAGGCACACATAGACTAAAGAAGAACATACTAAATATGCTCTTCACGACTGGGTCGGTTTCTACAACATAGCTCCGTGTTCGGATTGACTGTGTCATCCTTTTATAGTCGAACAGCATGCAAATCGGTAATCACATTCAGTTTGCAGAAACTTCCGTCCTCGCGACTTTCACGATTTGCCATTGAACACACTACATCTTAAGGACCAAAACGCATGGACAACTCAGTTGTGAAACAAGAGAACATGTCTTATGTCTTTCGTGTGTAAACGGTAACGCGAGGAAGAATTCCGATTTTTCTGTCCTATCTGATCTTAGGGAAGGTCTTTATTGGTTGTCGGTGAGGGCACTAGCGCGAGTAAAGAAATCAGACGTTACCCATGAGGAACGAGAAGTGTGGTCAGGGGAAGTTTTCGTAGCTCAGAGGTTACTTCGAAATCTAGAATCACATTGGTGTCCCCACTGCTATGGTGGCGATTACTACGGTGTTTGATGCACTAAGAATAATACTTTCCTTATGATATTTATGTGTAGTTTCTTGAAGATAATCCGTGTCTGTCATAAAGATCTAACAACAACTTTTTCTATTGATATGTACATCTATAGCAGATTTAAGGTTTCAATATAAGAGCAGCTGTAATATAATACCTGACGAACACACAACCTTGTAGAGTAATTCTAATTTATTAATTATCACATGAATGCCATTCTGTTCCAGTGCACTGGTGATGCTTCTAGAATATCTAAACGGACATTCCACAGTTAGGAGCTGTACTTGTCTGACAGAGCTGTTCCGTCGATGTTGCGTGGTGAGATCAGGAATGAATAGGAACCCCCCGTCCGTGCAACAGGCCTCTAGGGGAGCAGGTAGCGTGACAGACGTACGTGAATCACGCGATCGCGTTTTGCGTGAAAGCGCAAGGGACTTAAAATAATTTTACACTGTGCCGTGTGGCAATTCTATCCCTGGAAAAGCCAACTGCGGGATGAAAAGAAATTTGAGAGGGATTCGGTTGGCAGTACTTGGAGGTTCATAGTATATGAAAAAACCATTGTCCCGGCTATCAATCATATACGATTGTCGTTTACATGCATTCCACATTTCAAATATGCAAAAAATATGCATATTTCAAGCGTAAATAAGGTATATATTAAGTCTTCAAACATTTATTCTTTTAGTAAACTCTCGAGGGCATTCCATTATATACAAAATGGTATTGATAGATTTTTTAAAAAGTTATTTTCCCATTGCTTTTCTTATACAAGAACAACGTTAACTATCTGGAAATTTTTGTTGTCCACAAATTTTACATACATTACTACTTAAACTTCATGTGATACACTTGCATTTCACGGTTCACATTCATAAAATTTATGGGATTTTTAAATAAGAACAGAAGGAATCACACAGTTTATTTACATGTTGGAGTTTTATATATATTTAGTTCACATATTTTTTCACAGCTGAACATATAGCGAGCAGAAGTAACGTTGTGTTGTGATATTTATCTTAACTAGCGTTTTCTCTTATTCGTTAATAAATTTGAAGATCGCAACGGTAAACCGTCTACAGGTACTTCCATCGTATGGACAACTGTTTTTATCGGTATATATGTTCTCAATATATCTCAGTATCAATTTGATTTATTAGTTAACAGATTTTCTATGAACTCCTAAATGGTAAATGAAGAATATTACGCAATATTTGACTGACGAGTGTGTAACATCCGCTCTATGTTCCAATCAGAGTCCACAACAACGTCACAGAGAACATTATCGCACAATACGCATGAAATCTATCAAAAGAAGCAGTATTTCCTTTGTTCTTTGGCCAACGGCCCATCGTTTGGCAGTCCTGTCAATTACTGCGTCGTGTGCTGTACCATCATGAGTCTTACTCCAGTTTACATGTAGGACCTACTTCTAGCTTTGTCCTCCAGTTGTACGTAAGGCACGAAACCCTCTGCAGCTGTATAAGGCATGAACCACAATCTTTTCCAGTATCGCTTATAGTGTACTTAACACCCAAGTCGCACGTCATCCTCGTACCGCACCGGAAGCTGATCAGTGGACATTTTCGTGAAACCGTCCCTCTATTACTTCGCAGTGATATTTAGTCAGTTTTTGGGAAAAAGAGCAAAAGAACTGGGTACAATGAGCATGTTGACTGAGAAAAACAAACTGCTGCAGCTCGCAGGAAATCTTCTCCAATCTGCATGTAATCCAAAAATTTTGAAAACTACGTTTACTCCAAATTATGCAAAAATTTGTCCAGTCTTTGTTCCTACCAGATCCTTATATTGTGCTGTAGTTCGACATGGCGCAAACAGTGAAAGCTCCAGACAACTCGAGGTAGCGATGAACGCTTGCTTCATGTTTTGTTGATGTTCGGTTGTTCGATTACTTCGGTCCTTCCTATACTCGTGCTGGATGCAGCCAGATAGGCAGGATGATTTTGATACTCTCCGTTTCCTTCATCGGTGTTCTTAGTCACTCGTATCCTTAATACATCTCCTCACATACCACGCACCCACCATCGTTGCGCAACTCCGATACCAGATCGGATACGTTCAGTATATTGGTTGTATCTTTGCACAACACTAAATCTCTCTACATCTCCGACTCAATTCCAACCACACAACTTTAGAACCTGCGTCTTATCCAAAATCATTCTGTATTGAAGAAAATAAAAGCACGTTTCTCATAATTGGCATAGTTCACCTCTGTTACGTAAACTGAAGAGGAGGGAGGGGGTGAAAGGATAGGAAATATCGATATGAGCTGCGTCGGGACTTCGTGCCGAGTCAGCAGTCACAATTGAAAATGTACGCCCGACCGGGACTCGAACTCATGACATCCTGGTTACTAGGCAGTTGCGTTAACCACTGCTCCACCCGGACACGTGGTTATCGCACAGGCTCATACTATCTCGGTACGCTCTCCGGCTGACTCTCACGCCTAACTAGTGCCACCTATCCTTATGCCCTATCCATTTCCTCCATGTTCGCTAATTTTAGATTCCTGCTGGAGATAGAACGTAAACGTGCATCTGCACTGAAGGTCATGGATTCATTGCCAGTTGCATGAAGCACGGTGTCCGTTTTTTTCGGACATGTCCGATAAAACATTCACCACACATTCATCTGCATCTTCCTATTTCTGTTTTCTTCTTTCCAACTCACTTGGTAATCTTGCTCTATTATTCCTCACTCTCTCCGTCACTATGACCTGTCAGCTTCTTCTCCATTATGATCCCCTTTGTGCGGTGGTCATACGTTTTTGTTAGACGTGACTAATCGCATTCTGCAACGTAACTAGGACTGAAAATTTTTAAAATTCTACATACTCGTTATTGTACATTTTGTCATTATTAATATTATTGTTATTGTCAATATAATTACATACTGCTTATGTAATATGCGTATTGTAATGTTTAGTCGCTTTGGAAGTCTGATTCGATGTAATAGATAAAAGAAATGCGTAAATAAATAAATACACACACTAATTTGCCGAAACGTTAGCAGCACTGCTCACCGCGAGACTGAATGTCGTCCGGTGACATTGATGGCACGTGGCGCGTAAAGAAAGCGTGTAAGAAGAGCACAGACGAATGCGGAATCATTCTGCGGATGATACGGGGTACCCACTTACATAAGCGACTTTGACAAAGGGCATCTTGTTATGACCCGGGACCTCGAAACGTGCACACCGGAACTGGCTAAGCTGTTCGGCGCGGTGCCATTATGTGTATCTGTGGAAATTGGTTGAAGGTCAATGAACTCATGAGCAGGCATTAAGGTGTTCGATGTACACGCCACGTGGATTTCGTAGGCTTGCCCTCACTTTAAAGCACTATAGGCTACGACCTGTGGCGCAACTGACAACAGAGTAATAACGCTGGTGCACGCACACAGGTGGTCCGGAGCATATCGTTGAGCTTATGTTGTCGAAAATTGGTCTCCGCAGCAGAAACCTCCTACCTGTTCCCAAGCTGATCCAACGACATCGCCAATTTCGACTGCAGAGGGCACATGATGATCGACGCAGCAACGCAAATCAGTGCAAACGGGTCGCCTGGTCGGATGAATCACCTTTCACGTTGCATCCGGGCGATGGTCTTGTCCTGATGCGATGCCATCCAAACGAACGTCTCCTCGGAACATGCACAGTGCTATCAGGGGCAGTATTACGTATATGGGTTCTGCGCTTCCGTGGAACCTGTGATAGTAATCGAAGGCACCATGACGATTGTGCACTACGTGAACACCTTTGATGACCAACTGCATCCCTTCACGTTTAATGCTTTCAACGACTTCGACACGGATCTTCCAGTAGCACAACTGTCTGCGTCACAAGACCAGAATCGTGCTACAGTGGTTTGAGGAGCACTATAGTCAACTCACGTTGACGAAGTCTTGGTCACGAGATTCGCCTGATTTATGCGATGGAGTACGTCTGGTAGGCCATTGGTAGTCATCTCGGCGCCCACGAAACATCAACTTATAATTTACGGAAATTGCAAGACATCTGGTGTCACATAGTTCCATAAAGACACCAATGAATTGTAGAATCTGTGTCACTTAGTATCACCTTAGAGGAGCAGCTGTTCCCAAATCGACTCTCTGGCCGAATTTCTCAGCAGTATCGCGTGATCCATTCAACACGAGGCATCACTCTGAGACACATCGACTTCTCCAGACCAGAAAGAGCAGTTTCGAATTAACAGTTCTATCTGTGTGTGCATACTCACGGGGAACAACAAAAAATCGATGTTTTGGCTGGTTGAACAGGCACAATTCATAACGACAGCTTGATGCGTTGCGTTCTCACGGCTGAATATGTACTAGTAGATCTAGATCTCTGCAGATACCACATGATGGTGACGCCTGCGCAGCTTTTATTTTGAAAATGTGACAATAACGACCAATCAGAATATTTCTTACGATAGTAATCATTCCCATGAAACTAGCTGCATTAGTTACCGAAGCGTTGGCGTTCATTGGAAATCACTGGTGTCAACGCAGTCTGAAAAACTTTATTCAGTCAGATACCTGCCAAGAATGCCTACGTTCATACATTGAAGTATAAGATTACCATTTTTGGTAACGTGCTGTGACTATTCAAATTAAGAATCTTCACGTATTGACAATTTCAGTTCACTATTCCTTGCGAGAATTGGTGTCCCTAGGCGCGCAGTCCGGAACCGTGCGACTGCTACGGTCGCAGGTTCGAATCCTGCCTCGGGCATGGATGTGTGTGATGTTTTTAGGTTAGTTAGGTTTAAGTAGTTCTAAGTTCTAGGGGACTGATGACCACAGCAGTTGAGTCCCATAGTGCTCAGAGCCATTTGAACCAATTGGAGTCCCCCTTTGACTGTTCAACACATTATGCAGCTGTGAGTTTAAAGTAGTGTCAGGTATCTGACATCATTGTCATTCATCTAATTATCCGCAGCATACATTTATTTTTGCATACTGTGATGGTATATCGTGTCGGTATTCTGAATTTCTTTCATGTGATGAAACTGGGTGCAAGCACAGATATCCGCATTCATTGATAGCTGTAACCTTCCCGATGTTTGTGATGCATCACATAAGCTGTTACCGGTCCAAAGCATTCGATTTCACTGTGCCGTCGTTTGGAAGCGTTTGTGTATACGGCTACAACTGAAATTTATGTCATGAATGTAAATTTCCGAATGTAAGAACTCGAAAAAGCTTTTTCTATAATTTTTCGGGCCTAATCGCTACACATTAATTGTAAGCCACTTGTATTTTCTGGATTTTATTTTTCTGCTGTAGGTGTTTCGGTCACTCCTATAGTGGCCCCTTTAGCACTTATCCTCGGCTTTCGCGATAAACGCTTTTTCGATTAATCCAAACGGACACGTGACCTCCAATTCCGTCTCTGTCCCACATAAGTAGTTCAAACAGTCAGTTACTTCTTTTAAAATACACAATGACTATTCGTAACGCTCATATTCAGTTTCTCCATATATGTTTTCCGTAAAGTTGAAATCTAAGCTTCGCATGTGTTTGGAACTCACGGGCGGTCAACAGGGAGGTTACCAGCGCTAAGTTTCGCGATACGAAGCACTGTAATATTAACACTGCAGCGCGAGCAGACACGATCGTAGCACAAAAGCTAGTGTATTTGCAACCCAATAAGATTAACGTCCAGTATAGTATTAAAACTTCAGAAAAATTTACTGAAACATATTTACTGAAAGTTACACCTGAACGGAGGCACCCAGTTCGTTTCATTATTTTCATCTTAAATTAAGGTAGTTCCTTCTGGTGCTACATCTTGCTGCGCCTCTTCTTCATTCGTTATCTTTCTGAGATCTTCTTTATGATTATCTTATTCCTATTCTCTTTAAGAATAAAAATGTAAATTCCGTGTGGCTAGGGCCTCCCGTCCGGTAGACCGTTCGCTGGGTGCAAGTCTTGACGTCACTTCGGCGACTTGTACGACGTTGGGGATGATATGATGATGATTAGAACAACATAACACCCACTCTCTGAGCGGAGAAAATCTCCTACCCAGCCGTGAATCGAACCCGGGCCCTTAGAATTGACGTTCTGTCGCGCTGACACATTTTTTTTTTAATTTAATTTTTCAGTTTTGTTCGTTGTTAATCGTTGAATTTGGTCGTGGCGGACGACACATGACATCCGTTAAAGTTCGTTTGTTGATCCTTCCACTCAGTTTTTTTTGTTAAAGGAGCCAACCAGCTCTCTGACCGAACACGCTGAGCCAGCGTGCCGGCGACCACTCAGCTACCAGGGGTGGACGTCTTTAAGAATAAGAAAAATATATTAAATGAAATGAAACATAAGGAAAGACACCAAGTGCAGCATGTAATGAAATGAATTTTGTCCCCAACAGCAGAAAGTACCCCTCACCAAGCTTAAAAAAACCCAACGCATTCTTTAGTAATGAGTGCACCACTACCCACTTAAAAAAGGATAATCTTATTTTTTGATCTCTAAGATAATCAGAGTCATTTAAAAGTTAATATTTTTAAGAAGAATCTTTTTGTAGTTAATACGGTATACTAATCTGGCCTGGAGGCATACCCACTACACTTTGTCATTTTGTCTCTTCTAGAACTACGTCGTACAGTGAGTTAAGACTCTGGTTTTACAAAGTATGCTTTAATGTGACAGTGCTCCTTAACTAACAGAAATGTATTTAGCTTCACGATGTCACATGCTGACATAATAACTTACACTTCGTAAAGTCATTGGTCTGAGAAAAATCGCAACGCTGTACTGCTTCTTCACACGAAGCTCATGCAGAAACCTTTGTGTTTATCTTTAGTTTCATTTTAATTTTCGGTGACTCCACTATCCATGTGTTTTTTGATCATAGTGTGTCGGTAACGGTGCGCCGATATGTTGGAAACCAAACCATGACGTATAGAGAAGATAAACGATTTCACTTACCGTTTCCCCTCTTCTACGAAGTTACTATGAAACCCAGGAAACACACCAAACCTTGATACAATCAGACCTCTCATGCCACGTGATAACTGTAGATATATTTAGAACTATTGAGTCACAGGTAAATTAGCTCTCACGCTACTAAGATTACAACGCTATCACTATTGGATTTATTTACATAGACGTTACTTAACTGTTTGATATTGTAATATAAATAGCATCTCCTTAGTTTTACTCTGATGTCGGAGCTGTCTCTTTTTTGCTTTGAATTAGTGTGAAAGTACATTTTAAAAGACCAAGACGGCAACTGGAAAAGCTGTTTATTTAGGACTGCAGGATTGGCAAATGAAAATGAAGGTTGTCGAGGTTTCTTTTCCTCGGAAAATTGCAACATTTCCATGGAATGGAGCGCAAAAGTGATTTTCTGTTAAATTTCCTGTTAGCTCACTGAATAGTTCAGGTACATAAAGAAAAATATGATTTAAAGCTGTAAAAATATTTTGTCCAGAATTTAATTAATTTAATAAGACCCGGATACAGCCTTATTACTTAGTTCAACGAACGGACGTCGTCTGTTCGATGGCAACTGGCTACGAAGATCTGTATTACCTGCTCACAACTTCATGTACAGTACATGCATCGAAGAAATTTTTACTTTTCGTGGCGCTATGATTTTCAGAATCTGAGGCACAACAGAATAGTTTCATTCATAAATGCACACTTACGAACTTTTTCCTTCCTGGATCATACAACTTTAAGGATTCTAGGATTCATTTACGGATCTCATGTTTGCTACAGTCTTGCATATTTCTCCTGTTGCGCGCTGTATGGTAGAACTCGCGCTTAAAAAAGGAAAATCACGTTATGGTAATGCATCTGTCTTAAGTACTCGCTAACGCAGTAAACTGAGCAGCTCGGAACACCACTCTCAAACACAGCCAGATTCTTGTAAATGAAGAGCATATTCTTGCGTCTGCAGCGTCGCACGGCGAAGGAAAACCTGAAATACTATTTCAGTCCTTCACGTATTAAAATCGTCAGTACTACGGACTGCAACAGCGCTGGTAGGCATTGCTTCAGAACGTTAGGGACATGTTTATTTACAGATCACTAACTGAATAGAAATAGTTAATGTAATCTAAATTGAAACAATTATACTCGTGAAGTTGTAGTCAGATTTAAATCAATTGCCATCTGAAGTTTAAGGTCCAAAGCTGCCACCCTGCCGCGCGAAGTGTTGTCTGTAGCCAGCCACAGCAGCGCTTTGCTCTCCGTGACCACGGAAAACTCACTTTAAAGTCACCATCTCCTACAAAAATCAAGGAAAAATATCTGGTAGCCACGTATAATATATATCTTTGTATTGGGTCTAAGAGCATAAAAAATCAGGGCCAGAGTTAGCGATTTTTTTTAAACTTGTCATATCATAACTCGGAAATTATTGTACTTGCTGAATTAGTTTCTTTGAGTTGATTACCAAAACATCTCGAAAAATACCACGCATCAACGGATCTTTCCGAAATAGCGTAGCGCACTGCGTTAGCTGCGTGTAGTTTTCCGAAAACAGAGTTTTTTTCTCAATTTGTCAATGTTTAACTCGTAACACGTACAAAGTTCAAATCTCTATTTCGTTCAAAAATCACGTAAAGCTTGTGACCTCTAAGCATGTCAAAAATTTTGTTCTCAAATGTAATTATGGCATCAGTTCCATTTTTTCTTGAAACAGGAAAAATTTTCAGTTTCAGAAACGTTTACTGCTTTGTTAAGCTTAAGTGTCAACCGAGCTGGAGCACCCAATGCCAAGCTACCATCGACGTGTTGGCCGTCAAATGGCAACTACTTTAAGTCGGACTGCAGTATATTCTCGAGTACCAAGCTAGGGAATTAGATTAGGAAATGAGACACTTAAAGTAGTAAAGGAGTTTTGCTATTTAGGAAGTAAAATAACTGATGATGGTCGAAGTAGAGAGGATATAAAATGTAGACTTTCAATGGCAAGGAAAGCGTTTCTGAAGAAGAGAAATTTGTTAACATCGAATATAGATTTATGTATCAGGAAGTCGTTTCTGAAAGTATTTGTTTGGAGTGTAGCCATGTATAGAAGTGAAACATGGACGATAACTAGTTTGGACAAGAAGAGAATGGAAGCTTTCGAAATGTGGTGCTACAGAAGAATGCTGAAGATAAGGTGGATAGATAAAGTAACTAATGAGGAGGTATTGAATAGGATTGGGGAGAAGAGAAGTTTGTGGCACAACTTGACTCGAAGAAGGGATCGGTTGGTAGGACATGTTTTGAGGCATCAAGGGATCACAAATTTAGCATTGGAGGGCAGCGTGCAGGGTAAAAATCGTAGAGGGAGACCGAGAGATGAGTACACTAAGCAGATTCAGAAGGATGTAGGTTGCAGTAGGTACTGGGAGATGAAGCAGCTTGCACAGGATAGAGTAGCATACAGAGCTGCATCAAACCAGTCTCAGGACTGAAGACAACAACAACAACAACAACAACCAAGCTAGTGAAATCAGTGTATTCCGCTGTGATGTTTTGCGGACAATGGAATGGTTCTAACGGCTCTGAGCAGTATGGGACTCAACTTCTGAGGTCATTAGTCCCCTAGAACTTAGAACTACTTGTTGTTATTGTGGTGGTCTTCAGTCCTGAGACTAGTTTGATGCAGCTCTCCATGCTACTCTATCCTGTGCAAGCCTCTTCATCTCTCAGTACCTACTGCAGCCTACATCCTTCTGTATCTGCTTAGTGTATTCATCTCTTTGTCTGCCTCTACGATTTTTACCCTCCGCACTGCCCTCCAATACTAAACTGGTGATTTCTTGATGCCTCAGCACATGTCCTATCAACCGATCCCTTCTCCTAGTCAAGTTGTGCCACAAGCTCCTCTTCTCCCCAATTATATACAATCGTTCCTCATTAGTTATGTGATCTACCCATCTAATCTTCAGTATTCTTCTGTAGCATCACATTTCGAAAGCTTCTATTGTCTTCTTCTCTAAACTTTTTATCGTCCACGTTTCACTTCCATACATGGCTACACTCCATACAAACACTTTCAGATAGAACTACTTAAACCTAACTAACCTAAGGACATCACACACATCCATGCCCGAGGCAGGATTCGAACCTGCGACCGTAGCGGTCTCGCGGTTCCAGACTGTAGCGCCTAGAACCGCACAGCCACTCCGGCGACAATGGAATACTGTGTACCTTCTGCCCATGGCTTATTTTCCTTCTTGTCACAAGTTTTCTCCTTTTGTTCATTCCCTAAGGTAATGTAGCCCACTGTAGAATTCTTAGTTCTTTTCAGACATATTACTTCGTCCTGGAAATTGAGCAAAGAGTCCAACAGTGCTCCAGCACTCCAGCGTCTCTGGTTTTCTTTGGTGTAATACTAATACTTCATAACATCGCTTCATCTATAGTGAATGTTTACAAGTTAAAAAAAAAATATGTTCGTCATGTCTTTCCTCAGGAACTCGAAATACAAAATGTGTAAGCGTAATTTAACATTTCTGATTGCAGTATGGGACGTATAAATAACAAAATCTTCGGTTAATCCGAGCAACTTTGGCAGACAAGCTGAGACAAACCAAAAGAAAGCCCACTACTGAGTTATGACACACTATCATTATTTGTTATACACTTTAGAGCCACAACAATTACAATGATAATGACAAGTAATTAGTCTCAATAGATGTCGTCTGCAGATTCAGAGGATGCGCGAGGCGTCAGCCGATTTGAATAACAATTTTCTCTCAATAAATCTGTGTTAACTTTGACCTGCTTACGAGTAGTTTTCGGTATGGCGCCTTTTCTAGTGGTATGTTTGTGACTGAATCAATTAATGAGAAACTAAAAATCAGCGTCAAATAGCATATGATTGTACTTTCACATTTTAGTTAAATTACTTCACAATCAAAAATAAAGTTTGTCCTTAAAGTGGTGATTTAAATTTGTTCTGATGTTCAACGTTTACAATATTACCTACAATGATTCATATTAATCGCACGGAGTAAGATAAATGAATAAATAATTTATCAACGCGTTACATAACCATCGCTTAGTTAGGATTTCGTTAGGCTTCTTAATATCCTTTTTAAAGCATTTCTTGATTTTACTATCGATTCGCGGGTCTGCGTACAAATGCGCAGTTCTGTGAACGAAAATCTACCTATATGTCAATTGCCAAGCTTCCAGCTATGTCTCTCTCTCTCTCTCTCTCTCTCTCTCTCTCTCTCTCTCTCTCTGTGTGTGTGTGTGTGTGTGTGTGTGTGACATTTCTGCCCGAGGCATTGAGAAACTCCTGAACTCCTTATCGCACAAAATAGGGACCAAGTAATATAGTAACTGTTCGAAGAATTCGAGATAAGCCGAACCTAGCCTGCGCCTACGGCGCGTCATTGCTGAGGCTGTCCTTGTGCGGCAACACCTCCAACTGCCTGAGAACACTGTGCGCGCAAAATACTAGTTTCCGGAACTGTAAGGGCCGCCGCTATCGCTACACTCTGTCGGGTCGGGAACCCACATGTTCTGAGGATCGTGCATTCAGACTCCTGCCGTGAAGGCATTCCTCCATCCGCTTTACTTGTTCACGGGAGGTTTACCTTTGCCAAGAGAGACAGAGATGTCACAATTTCACTCAGCTCTTTTCGAGGAAATACGATGACTGAATCCAAGAAAGTAAAATGGGATCATTTTCCTTTACATCTGTGCTCTAGCCAAATGTGCTGCTTCGCTCACGTAGCATACAGACATCCTCCTCCCGCTTTCTTTTGGGCTAGAAAAATGTCTATCAATACGTCTACCGACAAGCTCCAACCATTTTACTTTTGCTGCCACGGCCATTAATTGAGCTGTATGTGGCAGTAAGTAATATAATTCTTGGTACCTCTTGCAACGTGTATATCCGAAACTTTAAAAGTAAGCCAAGCCTTTCCGTAATGAATAACACCAATTTCCCAGTGACTCCAATTGGGTTTGGTGAGTATATTTATGACGTGTCTACAGCTGTTATCATTCAAATGTGATGTAAAACTAAGAAGCAAATTTCGCCTACCAAACTATTTCGTAATCTGCGTGATGTAATAAAATTAAAAATTATTTGTTATAATGACGTAGAACGGAATCAGCGGTATTCCAAATGATAAGCAGCCAATAAAACTAGAGGAAAGGTTTCTCTGTAACTATCAACTAAATGGCAGGGAACTGTAATGCAGACACGATAGGATAAGATATTGCAGTGCCTGTGTTATTCCGAATTATGATGCAATGTTCCTTTGAACATGCACGCATGTATCGCAATTCTGAATAATATAGGCACTGCAATATCCTATTTGGCAGGTGACACGTGGCAAGCGACTTACAAGTAAAATGTCTCGTCCGTTCAGGAATACACTACTGGCCATTAAAATTGCTACACCAAGAAGAAATGCAGATGATAAACGGGTATTCATTGGACAAATATATTGTACTAGAATTGGCATGTGATTACATTTTCACATAATTTGGATGCATAGATCCTGAGGAATCAGTACGTACAACAATCACCTCTGGCCGCAATAACGGCCTTGATACGCCTGAGCATTGAGTCAAACAGAGCTTGGATGATGTTACAGGTACAGCTGCCCATGCAGCTTCAACACGATACTACAGGTCATCAAGAGTAGTGACTGGCGTATTGTGACGAGCCAGTTGCTCGGCCACCATTGACAGTATGTTTTCAATTGGTGAGAGATCTGGAGAATGTGCAGGCCTGGGCAGCAGTCGAACATTTTCTGTATCCAGAGAGGCCCGTACAGTAACTGCAACATGCGGTCGTGTATTACCTTGCTGAAATGTAGGGTTTCAAAGGGATCGAATGAAGGGTAGAGCCACGGATCGTAAGACAGCTGAAATGTAACGTCTACTGTTCAAAGTTCCGTCAATACGAACAAGAGGTGACCGAGACGTGTAACCAAAGGCACCCGTTATGATCATGCCGCGTGATATGCCAGAAAGGCGATGACGAATATTCGCTTCTGATGTGCGTTCACCGCGATGTCGCCAAACACGGATGAGACCATCATGATGCTGTAAACGGAACCTGGATTCTTCCGAAAAACTGACGTTTTGCCATTCGTGCACCCAGGTTCGTCGTTGAGTACACCATGCCAGGCCCTCCTGTCTGTGATGCAGCGTCGAGGGTAACCGCAGCCGTGGTCTCCGAGCTGATTGTCCATGCTGCTGCAAACGTCGTCGAACTGTTCGTGTAGATGGTTGTTATCTTGCAAACGTCCCCATCTGTTGACTCAGGGATCGAGACGTGGCTGCACGATCCGTTACAGCCATGCGGATAAGATGCCTGTCATCTCGACTGCTAGTGATACGAGGCCATTGGGATCAAGCACGGCGTTCCATATTACCCTCCTGAACCCACAGATTCCATATTCTGCTAACAGTCATTGGATCTCGGCCAATGCGAGCAGCAGTGCCGCGATACGATAAACCGCAATCGCGATAGGCTACAATCCGACCTTTATCAAAGTCGGAAACTTGATGGTACACGTTTCTCCTGCTTACACGAGGCATCGCAACGACATTTCACCAGGCAACGCCGGTCAACTGCTCTTTGTGTATGAGAAATCGGTTGGAACCTTTCGTCATGTCAGCACGTTGTAGGTGTCGCCACCGGTGCCACCCTTGTGTGAATGCTCTGAGAAGCAAATCATTTACATATCACAGCATCTTCTTCCTGTCGGATAAATTTCGCGTCTGTAGCACGTCATCTTCGTGGTGAAGCAATTTTAATGGCCGGTAGTGTATAAATAATGGATGTACGGTTAGCGATTGTAAACACGTGGTTGACGACGTACGGAAATTTGGATCTGGCCATGAGTAATTCTTCGATAAGCTAATGGTATGGCGACCGCTCGCGGTAAGCAGGAAATGCCGGTTCGAGTCCCGATCCAACACAAATTCCATTATACAACTAGTGGTTGTCCATATTCGTAATTTAAATACATTTCTGTACTGAAGGGAAGATGATATTATACAGGGTGGTCAATTGAGCGTGCCAGGGCCAAATATCTCACGAAATAAGCATCAAACGAAAAAACTACAAAAAACTAAACTCGTCTAGCTTGAAGGGGGAAACCACATAGCGCTATGGGTGGCCCGCTAGACGGCGCTGCCATAGGTCAAACAGATACCAACTGCGTCTTTTTTTAAATAGGAACCCCCATTTTTATTACATATTCGTGTAGTATGTAAGGAAATATGAACGTTTTAGTTGGACCATTTTGTTTGCTTTGGGATAGATGGCGCTGTGATAGTCACAAACATATGGCTCACAATTTTAGATGAACATTTCGTAACAGGTAGGTAATTTAGGCACGTTTGAACATTTTATTTCGATCGTCCCTATGTGATACATGTACCTTTGTGAACTTACCATATTCCCGGCGGGGTCAGGGATTTTCTCTCCCTCGTGATGACTGAGTGTTGTGTGATGTCCTTAGGTTAGTTAGATTTAAGTATTTCTAAGTTCTAGGGGACTGATGACCATAGATATTAAGTCCCATAGCGCTCAGAGCCATTTCAACCATTTGAACTTATCGTTTCTGACAACGCATGCCGTTACAGAGTGATTACCTGTAAATACCACATTAATGCTACAAATGCTTAAAATGATGTCCGTCAACCTCAATGCATTTGGCAATACGTGTAACGACATTCGTCTCAACAGTGAGTAGTTCGCCTTCCGTAATGTTCGCACATGCATTGACAATGTGCTGACTCAAGTTGTCAGGCGTTGTCGGTGGATCACGACAGCAAATATCCTTCGACTTTCCCCCAAAAACAAATCCGGGGACGTCAGATCCGGTGAAAGTGCGGGCCAGCTTCGACGACCAATCCACCTGTCATGAAATATGCTATTCAGTATCACTTCAACCACACGCGAACTATGTGCCGGACATCTATCATGATGGAAGTACATCACCATTCTGTCATGCAGTGAAACATTTTGTAGTTACATCGGTAGAACATTACGTAGGAAATCAGCGCACATTGCACCATTTAGATTGCTATCGATAAAATAGGGGAAAATTATCCTTCTTCTCATAATGCCGCACCATTCATTAACCCGAAAAAGGTCGCTGATGTTCCACTTGCCGCAGCCATCGTTTATTTTCCGATGCCCAATAGTGCATATTATGCCTGTTTACGTTATTGCTGTTGGTGAATGACGCTTCGTCGCTAAATAGAACGCGTGCAAAAAATCTACCATCGTACGGTAATTTCTCTTGTGCCCAGTGGCAGAACTCTACACGACGTTCAAAGTCGTCGCCATGCAATTCGCGGTGCATAGAAATATGGGTGCAATGGATGTTGTTGTAGGACTCTCAGCACGGACGTTTTTGAGATTACCGATTCTCGCGCAGTTTGCCTGCTACTGGTGTGCTGATTAGCCGCGATAGCAGCTAAAACACCTACTTGGGCATCATCGTTTGTTGCAGGTCGTGGTTGACGTTTCACATGTAGCTGAGCACTTCCTGTTTCCTTAAATAACGTAACTATTCGGCGAACGGTCCGGAAACATAGCACACGCCCGTTGGGCATTTTGATCACAATAGCCATACATCAACACGATATCGACCTTTTCCACAATTGGTAAACGGTCCATTTTAACACGGGTAATGTATCACGAAGCAAATACCGTCCGCACTTGTGGAATGTTACTTGATACCACGTACTTATACGTTTGTGAGTATTACAGCGCCATCTAACACAAAGCTAAAAATGTGGTCCAACTAAAACATTCATATTTCTTTACGTACTACTCGAATATGTAATAAAAATGGGAGTTTCTATTTAAAAAACGCAGTTGATATCCGTTTGAGCTATGGCAGCCCCATCTAGTGGGCCAACCGTAGCGCCATCTGGTTTCCCCCTTCAAGTTAGACGAGTTTCGTTCTTTGTAGTTTTTTCGTTTGATGCTTATTTCGTGAGATATTTGGCCCGGTCACTATCAATGGACCACCCTGCACATATCCTTCATCAGGTACAAAAAACTATCTACTATTTTATACAGGATGATTCATCTGACCCTATAGATGTCGTGTTATGCAACTCACAATGTTATATCTGGCCTTCAAAAAACCACGCGCGAGATTTTCATATTCTCTTGTTCGCTACACGCAAACTGTTAGTCCCCAATGAAAACCGAACAGGACCTTTTCGTTGGAAATTTAATGTAGTTAGATTTTGTATTGGAATATTTTTTTGCTGGATGCCACAGTTTCCGAATTATTCAAGAAAAATATACAAAAGTGACCTTCAAATGCATCTCCACCCCCACACTCATCCCTCAGCAGTCAGCATTTCCCGTATGTTGTTCTTGGCATTCTCTTCTAGCATTGTACGAAGAATTCCGATTACTCGAACTATTTTCGGTGTTGGTCTCCATTGATTAGGCTATTATGCCACCAGCATAGTCAGATGTTTCGTTAACATTGTTAATTTAAACGTGTCGGCGATTGTAATCAAAGAAATACGACTATTGTAAACTTTATGCTAAAACTAGTTACGTTTACAGTTCGATCAACACTTAACCCTTACAAGCACAGTAGCTTAGTATCTGGATAATACAACGATGTAATTGTGACTGCTACTATAATTCACAAAATTGTTAGGTAAAATTTACATAAGCGTCAATTTTACAATTTGTAAGTGCTCGACTAAGCCGGTGGCATAATATTGCCAGTCAATGAAGACGAAAGAGGTCGACTGTGGAAAATAATTCGTGCAGTCTCAATTTATTGTACAGTGGTAGCAGGGGGTGCCATGATCACAGCACACTAAAAATCCTGGCTGATGGGGGCTGAGTGTTGGAGTGGGGATGCCGTTGAAGGTCACATACGCACGTTTTTTCTTGAATGACTCGAAAATTACAGCTTCTAGTGATAACGTCTCTAAGCACAAAATTTAAGTATATTAAATTTACTGCAAGAAGGTACTAAGAGAAATTTGTCAGCATCGAGTATAGATTTAAGAGTCAGGAAGTCTTTTCTGAAAGTATTTGTATGGAGTGTAGCCATGCATGGAAGTGAAACATCGACGATAAATAGTTTAAACAAAAAGAGAATAGAAGCTTTCGAAATGTGGTGCTACGGAAAAATGCTGAAGATTAGATGGGTAGATCACAGAACTAATGAGGAGCTAATGAATAGAATTGGGGAGAAGAGAAATTTGTGGCACAACTTGACTAGAAGAAGAGATCGGTTGGTAGGACATATTCTGAGGCATCAAGGGACCACCAATTTAGTATTGGAGGGCAGCGCGGAGGGTAAAAATCGTAGAGGGAGACCAAGAGATGAATACACTAAACAGATTGAGAAGGATGTAGGTTGCAGTAGGTACTGGGAGACGAAGAAGCTTGCACAGGATAGAGTAGCATGGAGGGCTGCATCAAACCAGTCCCTGGACTGAAGACCACAACAACAACAACAACAAGAAGGTACTGTTCATTATTTATGTAGGACTGACAGTATGGGCGTAGCGAGAGAGGGAATATGAAAACCTCGCACATGCTTTTGGAGCGCCAGATAAAAAATTGCGGGCTGCATAAAACAACATCCATAGGGGCTGCTGAATCACCCTGTAAAACCATATTTGAAACTGTAAAATAACTTGGAATTGAAACGACTATATCAACATAAAAATTATGTATACTGTATATGTATACATTATGCCCTAGAATGTACAAAGTATGACCTAAAATATCGTACATCCCAATGTAGTAGGGGAGAATGTTGGCCCTTGGAGCACTTTTCAGGCTTTCGGCTCTAATACAACTTTAAAATTTTTTATGATTCCATTTTGAAATTAAAGATCTCACTTTATGTGTGCTGCAATCTTTTTCGGAAATTACATCTCACTTTATGTGTGCTGCAATCTTTTTTGGAAATTACAGGAATTTCTTCGAAAAGGAAGGCTTTTCCAAATCTGAATAACTGTTCGAAGGTACCATATGGTCACGTATCAACTAATAAATATTCTATTCAAATTTAAATGTGTTGCAATCGTGAAAATCATGTCAGCACTGTATTTGAATATCTATGTGTTACATTTTTAATTTAGTACGCACCAATAATCAGAAAGTGAAATCAAATCAAAAAGAAATATTATCAGTAACCAGTATCAGGTTAAAATAGTTTTGAGATAGAAGCTACTGGCAACCAACACAAATTTCGGTTTTTAGACACGGAACATTGTTAACACGAAAAATAAATTTAGTTGATTTGCAAATATCACATGTTCCATGGTAGAAGGCGTCCTTCTGTTTCAAGGGACAAGATGGTGGACGATCGACAAATAGTATCCTCCACACAGCTATATGATATTATCCAAAACTTGAAAATCAAGAACTTGAAATATTTACAAACATTCCACAAAAATAACAGTGTGCCTCACAACAGGAAATGCCGTAAAATGCTTACGGCGATCTTTACCGCACATTGCTTTGGGTCATATTAAATCAGTCACTAGATCCAAACACCAATTCGTGCACATCACGGGTTCCTAAGTATCCTATCTTCCAGACACAGCACTTCCCCTACATTGTCTACAACAACAACACAGCTTCACAGCCTTATGTAAACCACAGAAATTAGGCTAAAAATTTACTTCTAGAAGAGGAGTCCATGACGAGATGTAGTCGTACCAAATTTATTTACAGCAGGTTTAGAATATACCACTAGTATAATAGAATGGGAAGGAAAAGACATCACAAAAAATTAAATTACGTGTGATTTGCAGACTGCAAACTGCTCTTTGCAGGAAGTCCAGGTAAACTACAGAAGATGCTAGAACAACTCAACGATTGAGTAATCACGTTGGCCTTGACATTAATCTATGAGAAATAAATATCATGACGATCGATCTGAAAGAACCACTGACGCAGTTAAATAACACTCAACGTCAAAACACGCAGTGACATACGTACCTAGAACAAGCCTTTTCATCAAGGAAGTGGAAATGAACAACGGTTTTAAGAATATATGGAAATGGTGCTGGAGCTTGAGGCGTCGTACGATGGAGACTGACTGCTACAATTAAAACGGCAAATGGCCAAATCGTACACAAAATCTATTTTCAAACACCATCTCTCACACTTAAACCAAAGGTAAAATCAGTGCCACACAAAGTGGTTTGGAACGCAGTATTTTACATATAATACGAAGGGAAAGGGACAGAAATAGAGTCCTAAGGTAGGAGGGGTGGTAAAGAAGGAAATAGTGAGATGGACTGACCAGAATAGTCAACGATGACAGAGGACAGACGGCAGTGAGAAGTTGAGAGAAACCATTATCCAGCAGAGACACATTAATGGGTTACAACAATAAAACTCGATACAAAGATAAATTAAAACGCTACAAATGAGAATGCTAATTTCCGTGGCTGTCAGTTATATGCAGAATGCATTTTTTTTTCTAAGAAACTCAATTCATTGAAATTTTCAATTCAATTACTGTAGTAACCTTTCACCTTACATCTACGTCTATACTTCTTTACTCCGCAAGTCTCCCTAAGGTGTTCTTCGTTTCTCCCCTTTCATGTTCCAGTTGCGACTAGTGGAGGCGAAGAACGATTGTTATTACCCTCCATATGAATTCGTATCTCTCTTATTTTACGATCATGCTCTTTCCGCGAAATATACGTAGGAAGAAGCAAAAACAATAAACCAGAGCGCGTTGTAGAACGCCTCTCTTGCAGCATCTGCTAAATCCGTGACTGTTTCGTTTTCAGTTTCTTCGAATTCCTGCATTTGTTGATTTAGCACTCCTACTTCCCATTCCTGTGTTTGTTGATTTAGCACGCCTACATAGTATTGTTCATAACACATACTGAAGTAATTAATTAATTATTTAATTAATTTTACGAAACAGAAGATACTTGTAAGAAGTATGTATGACAGTGAAACTGACAGTCTTTCGGTAAGAGGAGTTGTTGTGCAACTTCGAATTTGGTCTGAAGATGGCCGAGAGCCACTGTAATCTTAAGTAATAAACGGCGATCGACAGACTGAATAATGTGTATTTTTCTTCCAGTAATTACACCCGCTCATTTCATTCTGATCTTTTTCGAAATAATCATTCCAGCATAGCGTTTCAGTGGTTTAGAGAAACCACGCGAAACTTGAGTCTGGACGGCCAGACCAGGAGTCCAGTGCCTCAGTCGCTGACCATTTTAAAAAAGGCTTCAGTAATCCAGGTAACGATTTAAGCATAGAGACAGTATGACGTACAGTAAAACTTTTTCCTTTTCGTTTCACTGCCAAAATTCCGCATCATGTCTTAGCCATTCCCAATTGTCATTAGTTGGTTCAGTATTTCGTAATGGCGCTTGTAGGAAGAAATTACAGTCAAAATATAATTCCATATTATGGAGACTGCCATCATACGCTATGTTCTGTTAAATTTGTGAGTCTAAGTCTGCTTGGCACTGAAATAGAAATCCAGCAAAATCAATTTCCTGATCCACGCCCAGAGTGCGCACTAGCGATCAGTGGACATGAGGTCTTAATCTGGTTGGTAGGCGGAACTTCAGAAATACGCAGTACACACTGCTCTCCACTGTTTCCTAAATATTACATACCTTTTGTCAAAGGCAAACACTGTGTTCGACCAAGTGAGGTGTTGTTTGGAGATGTAGTGTATGTCACGCGCCATGTTACAATATATAGTTCTGAGCTACAGCTGATGGGTAAACATTTATGACGATATCTAGTCGAATTTTTAAATATGAGTGGAAATAAAGAACAATGTGTTGGGTTTAAATTCTGCTTCAAACATTTGATAACTTAAATGGAAAATGTGTAAAACACGTTTTTGAAAGTCTGGGTAAGCACAAAAGAATTTTTGCACGTTTCATTCTTTCTAAAAGGAAAAGCAAACTGACCGACGGTAATTTCACGACTGAGTTGTTCCGCGCACCAACAAACTGGCATAAAACTGCTATATATTACCCTGTGATTGGTGAAGAATGGCTCAGGTGTTTTTCTAGGTGTGGGCGTCATAACCTTGTATTTTAGCACACATTAGGAAATAATACAGCACTCACCGGAACGAATGTGAAAATCCATCTAAAAGTCTCGCCCACTATGATAGTTGTGCGATGCCTTTTGTATACATCTTCTCTGCAATTTCTCATCACTATATTATTCATTTCCTTATTAGAATATTTTGGAAAACTTATAGAATAGGTCTGTATAAGCTGTCATCAGCAGCTGAACAACTAATACCATAAAAATTCCAAATTTTTTTTTTCTATTTGTTCCATAGGTATTAAAATGAGACAAATTACACGGTGCTTCCTAATCACTGGAGGGTGTCATAGGTCTCACAGGCCTCCATTTTCACACGTAGTGATGATAAACACACAATCTTACCACTTTATGAAAGAACTGAGACTGAATATTCGACGCTCGCGTTGTACTTACTGTACATAACAACTGGTAGGTCGTTTACTGTTCGTGGGGAATATTATGATGTAAGCAAAAGATCGTCGCTGGCACCTGGCGGAAAATGTCCTATGAAATTGTTCTCTGACTATTGGCCTATCATTTGGATTAAGACTTTAAGGACCTTATTACTTATTTCAGATTGTGTATCTATATTAAGTGTTTGTGGGAATATCTGCTTATGAAAGCATACATCAATACATAATAGATCCAATGCTTATCGAATTTTATCAGTTTGCTAAATCGATGTTTAAAATGTGTTTGTTAATGACGCTGGAATTCAGCGCAATGAAACACGAAGCAGCTGATGTTACAGATGGTCCTGCCAATTACAGGTTCACAGCTAAGATAGAAATAGTTTTGTGAAGATGAAAGGATGGAGAGAAATGATAAATCAAGGAATGGATGCGTAGAACCGATATTTCGAATAACTTAGTCGAGTTATATAATTTGCAATATAGCTGTAGAGCTAAGGAAGAATACACACATTTGTAGGTTCTGCGCTAGGGGCGAAGAGAAAACCAATTCTCACGATGGTATCCCGCCGCGAAAGCAAGAATATTTCTGAGGAAGGTAGAGAGTCGCAAGGATTCTTCTTTACCTAAAGTAAAGGATTTCAACGTATTAACAACTCCAGTGGAACACTTGTTATATGCGAAGTTAGTGGAGGAACGCCAGTGAACTGGGATAGGTAGGGAAAGAGAAAATTGGCGGCAATTTCACAATGATATTTCCTCCATTTGACGCGGAAGGGCATGTACTGAGCGAGAGAGAGACACTTCGGTTAGAACGCTAGTCATCCACAAAACTTCAATACGAAGTGAACGTTCCACACAAGTCAGATTGTTTCGGCAGCGTTAGAGATACAGCGACACAGTGAGCCGTAAAGACCTTGATGTTGCCGATGGTTAATCAGCTCAGCCAACATAAACATAACGACAGCGCCAAGAAGAGCGCTGTTAGAGGACAAACTTGTAAGCGGCTTATTTCCAGGCGTAGAACGTGTGTCATCCACTTCAGAAGCAACTTCCACTCCAAGGAGACCTGTTGCAACATTATAATCTGATGAAAACACGTATTTCTCGAGTGCAACAAAGATGTCAATGAATCAGATGATTGAGATCAAATATTGAAATACCAATCAAATTTCAAACGTATTTCGTTTGCGAATCACCTTCATTTGTAGCACTGCTTCAACTAAAACTTCTAGTACTATCAAGATACACAAAAATGAAGAAAGGTTTCATGTCTATTTACATTATCAAAAGATAGCTAATAATGGAGACTGAACTTTCGAAACGAGACAGAGGATTATTTTATTATGATTCTTAACATGTCACATTTTCAATTACTTAAAAACGTCAGATAATGGGTATTTAATTTGATCACGCTGACCAAGCAGAAATACACTATGTGGTCAAAAGTATCCGGTCACCCCCAAAAACATAAGTCATTCATATTAGGTGCATTGTGCTGCCACCTACCGCCAGCTCCTCCATATCAGCGACCTCAGTAGTCATTACACATCGTGAGACAGCAGTATGGGGCGCTCTACTTCGAACGTGGTCGGGTGAATGGGTGTCACTGGTGCCATAGGTCTGTACGCGACATTTCCACACTCCAAATCATCTCTAGGTCCATAGTTTCTGATGTGATAGTGAAGTGGGAACGTGAAGGGACACGTACAGCACAAAAGCGTACAGGCCGACCTCATCTGTTGACTGACAGAGACCGCCGACAGTTGAAGAGGGTCGTAATGTGTAATAGGCGGCCACCTATCCAGACCATACTTGTATATTGCTATTCTACGACTTCTGTCACCTCAGTGTCAAGCTGCACATCTGTAGGGGGCAATGCAACACAGAAAGTGAGCAGCATCTGACTGGAGGTCGACAGCGTGGTTCAACAAGTCCTGCTGCTGTGTCTTTTCTAGTGAAGTTCGGGAGACAGTACATCGACGACACACCGAGTCGTTAAACCTGCACTGTGTGGAGGGCTTAGCCCAGGTCGGAAGTAGGTCGGTGATTTTTGCGCCAAAAATTTCCAGCAAAACGAGCTAGGACGTTAATTTCAAAGTTCTTCGTGACCAAGTATTACTCTTTCATCTACATGTTCTTGATGACTATGATGGCTACTGCCGTTTCCACAGGGCTGGACGCTTGTGTTGGTTGTTTGGCGTAATGTCAGGTATCCTGTTGCACCTCCACTGATCCGCTAGGTCACCCTATCTTCATCCCACAGAAAATGTCTCGGAGTATTTGGAACAGCGGGTGAAAAGTAGTAGTCAACATCCTCACAATTTCGGAGCTGTACAGGATCTAAATATCGACGATGCGGCATTGGGGTGGTTCTTGTACCATGGAACACTTCTCAAGAGTTCTGCCCCTAGCCAGCCCTCTAACAGAAGATTTATATATTTTTTCATTCTGTTTTTAAATGATGACATCCACGATTCGTATCCGGCAGTTCTATTGTTATTTAAAAGCATTGCAATGGAGAAAATCCAGTCAGTACTGTATGTTACATTATTACTCTAATACACAGCAATAATCAGTAAGTGAAATCAAATTAAGGAAAGGTAAATTGAAGTTATTGGAAACCAGCAGATATTTCCATTTTCAAGGCACGTAAAATTGTTAAAACATTACAAAAACGATAGACTCGTCATGTAGTTATTTTAAAAACATGTAGAATTTTACTTGCTACAAAAAACTGTAAGTGAAGAATTAACAATACATTCCATAGAGATATAACATATTTTACAAAAAAAAAAATGGTTCAAATGGCTCTGAGCACTATGGGACTTAACTTCTGAGGTCATCAGTCCCCTTGACTTAGAATTACTTAAACCTAACTGACCTAAGGACATCACACACATCCATGCCTGCCGCAGGATTCGAACCTGCGACCACAGCAGCAGTGCGGTTCCGGACTGAAAGGCCTAGAACCGCTCGGCCTCATCGGCCGGCTAATATATTTTATAGAGCTTAAAAATGTAGAACTGTAAATGTTTACAAATGCTGCACAAAAGCTACAGAAAATGTATACTGCTTGTACCAGTCGCTAGTGCGCATTCCTTAGCGTAATTCTAAAATCAGTCACTATTCTGCAGTACCAACCAAAAAACATCGTATCTTCCTAGGTACTTTATCCTCCACGTATAATACTTTGCCCTGCCAGAACAAACGTGTCACTCTCTTCCTCAGCAAACTGACGTCATTAACAAGCACATATGTGTCATTAGCGACACGTGTCCTGCAGTATATAACTTTTTGTCAGTGTGCTTATTTCGTACGGTTGACTGTGTGCTATGTCCTGTTAGGGAAGGTATGAGGATCGAGTACAGGCTTAGGTCGCATTTACAGCATTAATCGAGGCCGGAGATGCAACAGCTGTGGTTTACGGCAGCCGGAGACCTACTGCCGCCAGGTAGGCAGAGAGCGCCTGTCGTTAGGCCGACTGAGTTACGGCGCAGTAATTCCGCAATGAAGGGCCGGCCTCTGTTTTCTATGGGGCCTCGTCTACAGGCAACTCTATCCAGGGTCAGAGGCCCAGCGCCTAATGAAAGGCCACATTGGGCCGACCCACTGGACTCGCCCTCTGTCCACAAGGCGCGTCGCTGGACAATTAGCGGGTTCCCCATAATCCAGCCCCCTTGTTCGGTGAATACCTCCCAGCTCTCTCTCCCTCCCTCCCTCTCTCTCTCTCTCTCTCTCTCTCTCTCTCTTTCTCAACGCCGCCATTGCAAGTCGTAGCTCTGCGTAATGGCGGCCCCTCCGCAATTATAAGACGTCTCTCCGACACCCTCCAGACTCCAGCACCTGGATCCCTACTCCGCGCTTATTACCCTACTCAGCGGGATCGAGATTTATGGCACCGTCCCGCGACCCTCACAATCTCTCTGCCGTTAACCACTTTTGATCTGATACGCGTCAGTTAGTTAGTTGTCTGCGTGTTGCAATGATCAATCACACGGTACAGTAGCCGTTATGATGCGGAACGTGTCAAGTGCACAAGCAATGCACATAAGAAACAAGATTTTTTTTAAATATATGTATATAGCACTCCGTCTTCAGGCGACGAGTGGCCTACCGGGCCATTCGACCGCCATGTCATCCTCAACTGCCGATGCGGATAGGAGGGGTGTGGGGTCAGCAAACCACTCTCCCAGTATTCATGACCGAAGCCCCTACTATTCGGTCGAGTAGCTCCTCAATTGGCATCACGAGGCTGAGTGCACCCCGAAAAAAGGCAACAGCGCATGGCGGCCTGGATGGTCACCCATCCAAGTGCCGACAGTGCTGAACTTCGGTGATCTCACAGGAACCGGAGTATCCACTGCGGCAAGGCCGCTGCCCATTATACATATATGATGTTACAAAAAGGTGCGGCTAAACTTTCAGGAAACATTCCTCACACACAAAGAAAGAAAATATGCTATGTGGACATGTGTCCGGAAACGCTTACTTTCCATGTTTGAGCTCATTTTATTGCTTCTCTTCATATCACATTAATCATGGAATGGAAACACACAGCAACAGAACGTACCAGCGTGACTTCAAACACTTTGTTACAGGAAACGTTCAAAATGTCCTCCGTTAGCGAGGATACATGCATCCACCCTCCGTCGCATGGAATCCCTGATGCGCTGATGCAGCCCTGGAGAATGGCGTATTTTATGACAGCCGTCCACAATACGAGCACGAAGAGTCTCTACATTTGGTACCGGGGTTGCGTAGACAAGAGCTTTCAAATGCCCCCATAAATGAAAGTCAAGGGGGTTGAGGACAGGAGAGCGTGGAGGCCATGAAATTGGTCCGCCTCTACCAATCCATCGGTCACCGAATCTGTTGTTGAGAAACGTACGAACACTTCGACTGAAATGAGCAGGAGCTCCATCGTGCATGAACCACATGTTGTTTCGTACTTGTAAAGGAACATGTTCTAGCAGCACAGGTAGAGTATCCCGTATGAAATGATGATAACGTGCTCCATTGAGCGTAGGTGGAAGAACTACAATGAGCTCTAACATGGAAATAAAGTCTTTCCGGACACATGTCCAAAAACATCTTTTCTTTATCTGTGTGTGAGGAATGTTTCCTGAATGTTTGGCCGTACCTTTTTGTAACACCCTACATATATATATATATATATATATATATATGTTAAAGATTAACATTTCTATCATTTTCTCATTCCCTTAAATGGCACAAAAAGCGTACACTATATTTATAGATTTATTTATTCCTATTCAACAATTCATCTATGGTATAGAAGGAGTTGTCAAGGAGATATGATTTCAATCTATTTTTGAACCTATTACCTGTCTGATAGAGGAAAATGCCCCAAACCGGATATGCAATTCGTTTTTGACTTTTTTTAAAATAGAAAATGGTAACAATTTTATGTCTCCGTGAAAAAAATCACGACACCAAAAAATGATTAATGAAGAGTAATTAAATTTCGGTAATATACTACTGCCCTTTAAAATTGCTACACCAAGAAGAAATGCAGATGATAAACGGGTGTTCGTTGGACAAATATATTAAAATAGAACTGACATATGATTACATTTTCACGCAGTTTGGGTGCATAGATCCTAAGAAATCAGTACCAAGAACAACCACCTATGGCCGTAATAACTGCCTTTATACGCTCAGGCATTGAGTCAAACAAAGTTTGGATGGCATGTACAGGTACAGATGCCCATGCAGCTTCAACACGATACCACAGTTCATCAAGAGTAGTGACTGGCGTATTGTGACGAGCCAGTTGATCGGCAACCATTGACTAGACGTTTTCAGTTGGTGAGAGATCTGGAGAATGTGCTGACGAGGGCAGCAGTCGAACATTTTCTGTATCCAGAAAGGCCCGTACAGGACCCGCAACGTGCGGTCGTGCATTATCCTGCTGAAATGAAGGGTTTCGCTCGGATCGAATGAAGGGTAGAGCCACAGGTTGTAACACATATGAAATGTAACGTCCACTGTTCAAAGTGCCATCAATGCGAACAAGAGGCGACCGAGACGTGTAATCAATAGCACCCCGTACCATTACGATGGGTGATACTCCAGTATGACGATGACGAATACACGCTTCCAATGTGGGTTCACCGCGATGTCGCCAAACACGAATGTGACCATCATGACGCTGTAAACAGAACCTGGATTTGTCCGCAGCTCGTGGTCATGCCGTGGCGTTCTCGCTTCCCGCGCCGAGGTTCCCGGGTTCGACTCCCGGCGGGGTCAGGGATTTTCTCTGCCTCGTGATGAGTGGGTGTTGTGTGATGTCCTTAGGTTAGTTAGGTTTAAGCAGTTCTAAGTTCTAGGGGACTGATGACCATAGCTGTTAAGTCACATAGTGCTCAGAGCCATTTGAACCATTTGAACCATAACCTGGATTCATCCGAAAAAATGACGTTTTGCCATTCGTGCACCCAGGTTCGTTGTTGAGTACATCATCGCAGGCGCTCCTGTCTGTGATGAAGCGTCGGGGGTAACCGCAGCCATGGTCTTCGAGCTGATAGTCCATGCTGCTGCAAGCGTCGCCGAACTGTTCGTGCAGATGGTTGTCGTCTTGCAAACGTCCCCATCTCTTCACTCAGGGATCGAGATGTAGCTGCACGATCCGTTACAGCCATGCGGATAAGATGTCTGTCATCTCGACTACTAGTGATACGAGGCCGTTGGAATCCAGCACGGCGTTCCATATTACCCTCCTGAACCCACCGATTCCATATTCTGCTAACAGTCATTGGAACTCGACCAACGCGAGCAGCAATGTCGCGATACGATAAACCGCAATCGCGATAGGCTACAATCCGACCATTATCAAAGTCGGAAACGTGATAGTACGCATTTCTCCTACTTACACGAGGCATCACAACAACGTTTCACCAGGTTCAAAATGGCTCTGAGCACTATGGGACTCAACTGCTGTGGTCATCAGTCCCGTAGAACTTAAAACTACTTAAACCTAACTAACCTAAGGACATCACACACATCCATGCCGGAGGCAGGATTCGAACCTGCGACCGGAGCAGTCGCACGGTTCCGGACTGCGCGCCTAGAACCGCGAGACCACCGCGGCCGGCGTTTCACCAGGCAACGCCGGTCAACTGCTGTTTGTGTATGAGAAATCGGTTGCAAATTTTCCTCATGTCAGCACGTTGTAGGTGTCGCCACTGGCGCCACCGTTGTGTGAATACTCTGAAAAGCTGATCATTTGCATAGCACAGCATTTTCTTCCTGTCGGACAAATTTCGCTTCTGTAGCAATTCATCTTCGTTGTGTCGTAATTTCAATGGCCACTAGTGTATATCTGTCTAGTTAACATAGTCAAGTGACTAACTTCGCAAGGTCACAGGTCAATGTAAGCACGAAAAAAAATTGCAAATATAAAATGCTGGTACATTAATAACCCATATAACGGCTAGAATGTTGAATGCAAGCACGCAAACTCGCATGCATTGTGTTGTACATGTGCAGGTAGTCAGTTTTTGGGATGGAGTGCCACGCTTGTTGCTATTGTAGATGACGCTGGAGTTTTCGTCCGACAATATCCCGCATATGCTGCATTGGAGACAGATCTAGTGATCATGCAGGTAAAGACAACACGTCGACACTCTGTAGAGCATGTTGGGTTACAACAGCGGTGTCTGGGAGAGTGTATCCCGCTAGGAAACACGCCCTGGAAAGCCTTTTCATGACTGGCAGCACAACACATCGAATCACCAGATTCACAAACAAATTTGCAGTCAGGGTGCACGGGATAACCACGACAGTGGCTACATTTCTGCCAAATCTTTCTTCAGTATTGCGAAAAGATCACCCAGCTTCTCGTAGCCCTATTACATGACCTCGTTCAAACTCAATGTGGCGTTGATAATGGCGTCTCATTTTAGACTAACATAACTCACCAAGTCCAATTTCAAAGGTAACTAGCCCTCACGGCTGTCAAAGCGTGTATTTAAAGCAATCCTGCTTTACATCGTCATAGTTGTACTACTAGCGCCAAACCACTCTAATGCCATTGGTGTAAAATCTGAACAGACATCGCCTTTCAGATGTAGAAACACGCCTAGCAATTTCCGTTTGTACCAACAACTCCTTCTTGGTGCTGTCATTTTTTTACCTTCAGTGTATTTCCTTTGTAATGTTGCGCACCATTTACGTTTAACTCTTAGAAAACATAATTTAAATTTGTTATGAGTAACATATTTTCAAAAATCTTACACTTGGCGAGTTTCAAAAATCGTTCCCAAAATCGCACTACTTCTAAAAATAGTCAAAATTTCTCTAAACAAAATTGGAAGAAGGTATTAAATCAGACAAAAAGTAATTTAGTTCAAGACGGCGTATAATATAACGTCTTCCAGAAGGTTCCTGAAGCCAAGAGCCTTGCTTTTGTACGTTCCCCAAAGCTTTCTTTCTGAAAGTTTGATTTTGTGGCGTTTAACAATATGAGTAACCTATCTCCTTCCCAACAGTTTCGTCTTTGAAAGGCTGTACAGTATTATTTCTCTCTGCCAGCTGTGTGGCCATTCTTCGCAAGTAGTTAATCAGTAATCCCAAGGAATGAAGCTACTATAAGAAGACAGCTCTTATTCAGTATCTATCCAGAATTGTAGGTCTGTCTCTTTTTGTTTTTACTGCTTCCTCAATTGTACCATACTGCATGTTGGACAGCCTCGTAAGTTTTGTTTTTGGAACATTGAACTGTTTATTGGTCTTCATTCAAGCCATCTTCTTTTCCTAACTGCGGCGGTAACTTCATCATTTTAGAAGGATGCCACTTTCTTTCATCAACCTTCCTCATTATCCTCTTTAAATCTGCCGTAGCATACCACGAGAATAAGAGTGTGTTCTAATACAGATAGACTATAAACCTGAAAAAGTGGGGGGGGGGGGGGGGGGGGAGGTCTGGTTAAAGTAACTGAAGAAGATCCAATTTATGCTACTACAACCACAACGACGAAGTCAATTTTTAACCAAACATTCACCTTGCAACCTACTGTTCTAAACCACACATAGGATGAAATGGTTTATCTACCAGTATCTAGGAGAAATAATGGAAAACGTTGCACAATGTACAAAATTTTTCATTGTCAAAACATGCAATGGCTAACTGATAAGTAACAAGTGAAGAGGGTGACTTGGGCATTCCGCCACAGAGTGACAGAAACCTAAACAACTATATACCCATCGGTCCAATTAGAGTTCGGGAGAATGCAGAGCCAGCAACCAGGGGATCTGCTTAAGGGGCGGGAGAGCCCAGTTCAGTGCACTTCTCCCTCAGTGTACTTCACGATGAGGGTTGCTCTCTAAATGACTGTGCATACACTTGTGTCCAAAATTTCAGCATGGCAGGGTAAAGAGTGAAACTGGAAAGAGAAAATAGCGTCTAATTAATTGGAACTTAACGCAAATGGAGACATAATAACATACTATAAGTCAATGTGAAACATCGATCTCGAACGCAAATTGTTACTTGTGTGCTTGGTAGTGAAGTAACTCACGTGTATTTCTTCAATAAATACGCATGTAAATTAATATTAACTGGTTATTTCAAAGCAAGCTATTCATTTTAATATCAGATCATAACATTACCATTAGAGTCAAAAACGGTTACTCATAAGTGCAGTGAATATCAGTTCGAGAAAATACTTTCTTTATAGTTAAAGATTCATCAATCCATTAGTAATAAATTCCAGTTGCATCGGTACTATTCATTTTTTAATGAAGCTTTACTTAAGCTCATTTTGGAAGCGAATTTAAGTGTTGCTTGGGAGTAAAACTCTATAAATTGTATTCGTTATTTATAAAACTTGGCTTGGTTAGGGCATTTGCAACTAATATCAAATAAAAAGAGAATTGTGCCAAATCATTTTGTAATATCTACTATAGCCATAAAATTGATCTTGTATTTTAATATTTATTTATTTAACTGGATGAGATAAGCGCATTCAGGCCCTGTCTTGCATTGGACCAAGGGTTCACCATGCAGTACTTTTTACATCATAGTTGCTTCAGAAATGATAATAATTTTAATATGATAAATAGTAACAGAATGATGTTAATAGAACTAAAAATGTTTTGAATGTATCTATTGACAACGTGATTAACACTACTGTCTAAGAACTACTACTGCTGCTATTGCTGCTGCTTTTTCTTATGATGATGATGATTGTAATAATAATAATAATAATAATAATAATAAGTGGTAGTACTAAATACATTTAAAGCGGACACAATTTAAATTTTCTGACTGCCAAGTTTTGATGCCAGACATTTAGGTAGTGTGCACCAGCTAACGGCTTTGGAAAATAAAGGAAGTTTTGGTGAGAAAGCAGGTACTTTATTACAGTGAGGTAGGAAGTGGGTTCAAGAGCAAAAGTAGACATGATTGCTGTTTTAGCAGATGTGTCATTAACTAGAATGAAATTTTCACTGTGCGGCGGAGTATACACTGATATAAACTTCCAGCCAAATTAAAACTGTGTGCCAGACCGAGACTCAAACTCGGGACCTTTGTCTTTTGCGGCAAGTGCTCTTGCCCTTTCCCAGGATCATTCTTTGGCAGTTAATTATTATTTTGGGCCAAATGAAACATTTTCAGGCACAAAAAATGTTCAAATGTGTGTAAATTCCTAAACCTACACACTACTTAATACTAACTTAATGTCAGAGGAAGGACTCGAACCTCCGGCAGGAGGGGCCGAGCAGTCCGTGACATAGCGCCTCAGACCGCGCTGCCACTTGTGGACTTGTTTTAACTTAACTATTAGCGCACTTCATAACGAGGCAGTGTGTTGAGGTTTGTGGTGTGAAGAAACTCATGACATGACACGTGCCAGACGGTCGTTGTGTGACACTGCCTTCAAAGTGGGCCACCCATTACAGATAATGACTCCGGCTGACAGTTATTGTGTACAGAACTGATATCTTGATCGACTTTCCCCAGATGTAAACATTTCTCACGTCATATCTAGCACCACAGGTCTGAAATAGGAATATACCTACGTCACTTTTCTCCTCTGACCTATTATTTGATGGCAACTTTCGTTGAAGTTGTGTAACATCCACTTTTCCTATATAAAAAGATGAATTTCACACATACCAAAACTATTCAATTCTAAAATCATTCCGTACTGAATAATTTTAATTTGCTAATACGTGTCTAAAAACTACAAACTTCGTGTTGAGCCACATCACGAATCTTTTATGGTCCTTACACTGCCGCATCTATTTCCTGTTATTTCCTGACCAGAAGACGGAGCCAGCGAAAGATCTCTGCCTCACATACAATCATCTGGAGAGCGTGCCTGCCTGGAATGCGTCGTTAACGGAGTTTCTCCGTTTTCTCTGTCACTGCAGCCTACACCGTTGCGCACACAGACAAACTACATGGTCAAAGTGAAAAAAAGGAGTAATGTTAATTTGAACCTGCAAAGTGGAACTTAGAGAGCCTGTTAGGTACCTAATTACCAATATTAATGAAATGTGTGCAGTTTTTCAGCTGACAAAATTTAGTCGCTCATCAATATCAGTCTCTTCAGCCGAGGTCACTGATGCACGCTTAGGCGGTGCAGCTGGTTCGAAAACTGTTCTTGAAGAAGTATTCATTATCAGTATTTGGCCAGCATGGAAGGAGAGCCCTGACGTGTAATCCTGTCCATCAGATTGTGTGCCGATGTTCTGGATGAAATTCCAAACCATTCCACAGAGCTTGACAGCGAGAGGACATGTGTCACTATTAATGGTGATCTTGAAAGTCTTCTGTCTGGTTACGTATCGTTACCTTTGTATCGCTCTTCCTTTCTTTCCTTCTATCTATGCTAGAGTGTGCCGGACGTGTGTGCGTCCAAGGCGCCTCATTTACACGTGCTTACCAGATTGGTTCAATGCTCGGAATTATTGAATTAAGGGGGCGGGCCCGACGTCTAGTTATTATGTTAAAAGTACGCAACGGATAACGCGAGGGAGGGCTCAAGCAACCAAGTGGGCAAGTAAGTAAATGCCACGATCTAACATGATCTAAAAGGACTCCACTTTCTTGATAACATTGTTCTCTACACAGGACAGGGGTTTGTAACGACTACTAAATCCATGACAACGAGTTTATAAGACATTTATTATCTATATTCCCATAAACTTTACAAACTTAATAATTACAGCAAACAAAGCCAAGTCAAATAACTTTTGGTTTCGTCTCGCACTGAAGGTGCTTAAACTAACAGGCATCTCGTTGCTACTTAAGCACTGGGAAAGAGGATGGGACTACGTTGCTGCCCTTGCGGTTCGATTGCTGGGACAGTGATCGAAATTCGCACCCAAGATTACTACTTGGACCGAATATCAACGGGGATCAAAGCAGACACAAACGTCTCCCATACATACAAAAGAACCAACTGTTCCCTCTCAATCTGTCTGAGGGGATGTTAAATTTGGTGGCCCATCTTGGTGATATTCACGAGAAACAGGGTATGGGCCCTGCGCCGACTTATGCACTCCTTTCTCTCATCATCAAAAACAGCACAATCACCACACTATCCAATGCATATACTAATAATGGTCGTCTATACGAGACAGTTACAATTAATACATATCATATAAAACCAATACCAAGCATCAACTAAAAGAGCTTGCGTCAGACCATGGAACACAAGTTACACTCCAATGCTCTTCACTAGTATATCTCTGGAGCTGACGTCTATCCCTCTGAATATGGCATTTTGTAGTACAACAACTGTGCAAGGCAGAAAAACCAGAGCGACATTCATGCGAACATCCTGGCCATATGATTAGCTTGAGATCGCCACTGTTAGTCTTACTTGATACGTCACCGAATATACCTACCGCACCACAGTATCTACAGGAATGGCATAAATTATATGTGTGAATCTGTAGTTTTAGCCATATAACTGATTATCACAGTTAGTTTATTTTCCGAAAGTTGCATTCTGTGCTTTTTCACAATCTTACGACCTATCTGCGTTACCTAGTATTAATCATATTTACAAATTAAAAATTAATGAGTAAATAACTACCTCAAACTGCCGACAACGTTTTATAAATTCTCCATTGTAAAGAAAGATATTTTCCGTTACGTGGTCTCTTTGTGAGTCGTTCTTTGTTAGTTACCCTTTTTATTTTCTAATATGCGTTTAATATTGTCATACATTGTTTTCAGTCCCTTTCTGTTTGAACCGAAGAGAAATTCCTATATCACAAATAGTGGCCGAAAGGTTGTTTTGGACAAATCAAGGACGTTATATTTCTAAATAATGGACATCTTCTTGTCTTCCCGAATTGTAACAACACATACAATTTTTCATAGCTGTTACAGCCGTCTTCTGGGTTTTATATTGTAAAGTAGTGCAAAGTGAGAGGGAACGCTGAGAAAACAACTTATCGTTCCAAGGCACGTTTTAAAGGAAATTGTCCTCGTCGTAGATATTAATAAAATTTTCATCAAACGGTGGAAGAAAATTTTATTACACCGTAAAACAGTTAAAACTAGCAATAAACATACAGTTGGCTGTTGTGCCGGAAGATCAGAGACGTGAAGTATTAGATTAGTGATGTAATTTTCTCCTTTCATTTTAATCAAGGCAGACGATATTCCTAGCTGGTACTATAAACGATAGTATTCTAGAGTGAGAGTCGAGCTGACAGTAACCCAGATATATTTCTCTTCACAACGCCCTTTTCTTCTGTAAGCAAATATTCTTCTTCTCGGTAGCCAGCGAGTACCAACGGATTGCGTAGCACAAGGCTGGTCGCGCCTGCGCTACCCTTACCAACCACACATCACCGAACACTGCGGAACCTGCACGACTGTTCACATTTCACGTCGATGTGTCTCAGCCAGATGGCATCAGGCGCTATTTAGTGTTGCAATAAGTCCACATAATTATTCTTATTGCGAAATATGAGCAAAAAATCGTTCTTTCCACATTTTAACTGATGTAATATATTTTCCCATAATCTTTCTATAGTATATTTTAGCAGCTGTGTCTGTCATTATATACGTAACGATTCAACACTCATTTAAACTAATACTCTATTATTATGTTAAATAAAGACTCTTTTTTTTGTAACAAACGATTCATATGCGGTAAAATTTCCTGTTGCACTAAGGAAAAAAGTACTTTTGGTTTATCTTACTGCCGTAAATGCAACGAAACTTTGATCTCAGTACATGTAACTTCACTGCCGTAGGTCTTATGTCTCAGAAACGAAAGAAGAAAATCCCGTGTGACACAGCGTGAACTACATAGACCGCGCTCCAGAACTTCAAAATGGCATCAGCGATATAGCTCTTCACATTTCCTCCGGAACGTGGGTTATTCTCTAAAGCAACTTTTTTGGTGTATTCATAAATGTAAAACTCACTTTTTCTGATAATTTTCCTTTGTTGGACTTAAATCTACCGGAGCAGCAGAGAACTAGAATGCTCTCTGTTTTAAACTACAGACCGTCGAGAGCGAACAACTTTCAGTCAAGTTCGGTTCGTATTTTTAGATGCTCTGTTGTTTGTTGATCTTCCATCGAACCATCAAAGGAAGCCCCCGTGCTCTCCGCTTCGGCGCTTGTCCCACTGTGAACAGCAAACCTAGCATTCACTTTCCAAGCCTGTTGCTTTTCGCGTGTGAACTTCCTTTGTTATTGCAAGCGAGAAGTGTTAGCAATGGAGGGGGCGAAGGAATCTTAGGAGAATGTCATTTTGCTAGTACTAAACTTCCTTGTTGCTTGTAGTACCCATGAGATAGCCCGCCCGGCTATCCGTGCAGTTTAGAGCACTGCTTCCCGACTGGGAAGGCGTGCCAGTTCCCGGCACAAATCCGGCCTGCGGATTAGTGTCGAGGTCCGGTGTGCCAGCTAGCCTGTGGTCGGTTTTTAAGGTACTTTTCCATCTGCCTCGGTGAATGCGGGCTGGTTCCCCTTATTTCGCCTCAGTTACACTATGTCGGCTATTGCTGCGCAAACGCTGTCTCCAAGTACGCATACACCATTATTACTCTACCAGTTAAACATTGGGGTTACACTCGTCTGGAATGAGACACGTTCCCGGGGGGTCCACTGGTGACCGAACCGCACAGTAACCCTGGGTTCGTTGTGGGGCGGCGGTGGGATGAGTGGACCGCTGTAGCCCATAATGTGGTTGTGTATCAATGTGGGCTACGGCGGGGACGATGCCTCTCCGTCGTTTCTAGGTCCCCATTTCAATACAATACAATACCCATAAGATCCATAGCAAAAGGGCAGAGCAAAAGAAAAAGAAAGGTGTTGGCAGGACATTGTCGAATTACTCAACTGGGGAAGTGAGGTATAGGATGAATTCATTACATGGGCGGCTAAAGAAGATACAAGCATGGAAGTGTTTAAAGTGCGAAACAGATATGTAAAACCAATGAAACTGTAATCAGTTGCTCTGAACCGTAGCATAACTACTAGATTTGTTCCTGGGTGATATTATCCGTCAGAACATAATGTGCTTGCTGCAGTGTTCCCCTCGGTTGCTGTGGTGAGCCAGCAAAAACGTACCGACATCTGTGCAGAGATCTCCTTCCAAGGAAGACTGAATCTGCAGTTTAGTGATAAGGGCAATAACAGCATGCGTTTCACGACTTCGTAAAAATTCAGGCATCCACATCTTTCATCTCTAATGCCAGTCAGCTTGTCTCATCACATTAAAACCATTATCCATGCAAAAAAACCGTAAATGAATATAAGTTCTACATCGCGTCTATAACCAGTGTTGTATCGAATGAAACATACATGTCGACGACTTAACCGACAAAAATCAAAAATGCAGCGTTTGTAGCGTTCGCATATGTCGGTGTTCCGTCTCTCCCGTCCCTGTCCGTTCCCTGCAATGTAAATACTTGTTTGTCGGCACAAGTGAATGCTAGTGAACACTAGCGAATTGTTTTGTGAATACCCGTTCCCCTTATTCGCTCCTGCTCGCTCCGATGGAACAATGCGATGAAGAATCACAGCATGCTGAGAGATCTAACATGCAGTTCGAGTAGTCAGTTTTTAACATTTTCCTGGCAGTCGTTTCAGGAGGCTGCATTCCTTACTCTGTAGAGGATTGATCGAAGTTTGTGCTGACTGTGTGTTCATCAATTATTTTGACATCCACTGTGCGCGTACTTACTGAAACCTAAGGCTGTAGCAAAATAATCTCTCCCAAAGAGATATTTCATGAATGCTAACTGAATCTAGGTAAAGATTTAAGAGCATGTTTTTATTAAAACAAATAAATAAATGTTTAATTAACACTCAGTCCGTACAAAAGATGTGCACCTGAACGTTCGGTAAAGTGAAAAATGTCGACAGAAAGGACAGTTAGCACAGCTGGATTAGTAGTACAAGTTCAAAGTTGTCAGTGGCCTTTATAAAGTACTTGCTACCGCTGCAAACAAACTCATCGATACATAAATTTGTCATTATTAATGAGGCTGGAAAAGTAGTAAATATTAAAACGCAGTGTTAGTCAGTAGAGAGTCTTCACGAAATTCACTGTTTCCATAAGCAGTGGGGACGTTACGTACCATCAATCTCAACTAAATCATAGATCACGCTACACACCATAACTAACGTAACAAAACGCCATTCCAGACAAATAATCAAAGTTCAGACTAAGAAAAATTTGAAATGAACCAAAGGGGTGGGTGAGTTTGGTACGTTAGAAATAACGTCGGCTGGGAGTGTGCCCCTCTCGCGAAGTAACACACCACACACTGCGTATGCAACGTTACTAAGGGCGAAGTGTGTCTGAAATTCATAATAAGCGAATGTTCTTCTTAGAGCTCTGCAGTCAAAATGCTACAGATGCTCGAAAGATAACTGCCAGCGGGAAACGCCTCCCAGGGGTGCATCGTGAACATGCTGTCTGGGATTCAAGCCGAAATATCTGACTAGTCATTCCATTCACAGAATTACCTCCTACTTACGGCATTGCTTCACGAAAAGACCTCAGCTTGGACACGTATTGTTGCACTGTAGTACGCAATCACCATGAGTTCCATTAAGTCGTCGATGAGTACGTTTATTTTACGGATGTGATACCAAACAATTTCAGTCTCCTCTTGCATCGTTGCGTCTTTTTCCAACAATTGTTTGTGCAGGAATTGAATAACTGCCAAGCGGTTATCAAAATGAAAGAGTTCTTACCGCATTTGTCAGCTGTTTACTTCCGTTGATAAAATACTAAAAGCGGTGGCTCGTTTTTATTTTACATGTTACTATTCCTTGCAGTAGGGGCTGTGTTTATTGATATTTTTTTGTCTAAACCAGCAAGGTAAAACGAGGCCACTACTTCCACCACATCAAGTGCATTTAGTGCTCACGTGCTCACACTGAGCCGTGAAAACTTCCTAGTTTATCAATGGGGAATAGTTGAACATGATTACTACCGTTATCGGTGCCATGTGTGCCAGGCGCGCGATATGGAATCTTTATACTATCGTTAGTGGCGCGAGACCTGCACGACCTGATAGCAACCGTTATAATTCTCCATTATTCTCTTACACTAGAGGCGAGTTCAGGTAAGAGAAGAGAGAGAATGTAAGATTTACCGACTCATTTATTAAACAGTTGAGAATCGAATAATAATACAACCAAATGGGGATGGGGGAAGAAAGATTCGAGCTCAGCAGCCTGCCCTAACGTACGTTCATAACACGCCACGAGAGCTGGAGGAAAGGAATTTTAGTAACGATCGCCGTATTATCAAATAGAATCCCATTTAGTAAATGAAGGGGTTGCAGGCGTGCAATGACCAGCACCAGGAATTAGCCAGAGACCAAGAAGAATCGCTCGGTAGCCTCCCGTACTAAAGCAATAAAACCCGCAAGACGCGAAACTATTCACAACAATCTATCAGGTTCCCCCTGGGCCGCAGGGCCCGAATCTACAGTGCACGTCGGCGCTCATGCTTATCGAACTTCATCTCCTGGAAGCGGCACCTCCGGCCTCAGGCCTCAGGCACGGTCACACTAGAACTGCAACACTGCCCCTTTTTCCACTATCCACCCGCGGAGGGCGGTTGGCACCCGCCCGCGAAAAACGGTCGCGCACCTGAACTGGCCAATCATAGGGCCGGAATTTCACAGGGAGGCGACCTCGCGACGTTAAAATCGAGAAGAAATAGCAGTTGCGAGGTGGGTAAGGCGGGTTGGGGAGCTGAGAACGGGAGAAACTTTGGCCACTAATGAACGTTCAAACGACACCACGTGCTACACTGGCGATCGGAAAAAGGATGGGAAACCGGAAGCCATCATGGCTGCTAGGAAGACTGCTGCCCTCGCCCATAAATAACGAATATTCCTAGCGCCAAGCTCCTCTCACAGATCAGTGTGAGACAAGCTGTAAAAATCATCAAATAAATCAGGCAACCCATAGAAATTATTAATATTGCCTGAATTATTATTTTACCGAGTATCAGAATGCTGGGATTAGAAATATGAAATACGAGCGCTGAATGGTGAATGAAGTGCACGTCATTCAATACTCACCCCTTTACTTTTGGCGTTTCCTCTTTTGGCTGACTACTTCATTGCAAATAAGACTTCGCTTTATAAAACACTTTCAGCTTCACTGTAAGCAACGTTCTTAAATGAAAACAGTATTCAACTCACAGGAAATGTATTTTTAAACATTTCCAAAACCAAATATCTCGCTCAGCATGAAAGTAGCGAGGTTTTAATTCAGCTACTGCTAGTATGGTTAATTTAATAAACGAGAAAACTATTGGTAGCTATCTTTTAACAAAATAAACTTTACAAGATAGTCGCAAATATTTCGTGTAAAAATTAAAACATCTAATATTCACAATGACGAACTGTTTTGAACTGAACTAAATGAAATTTCATCACACATACAAGGATCGTTCAGTAAGTAAAGCGACACATTTTTTCTTCTGAAAACAGGTTGGATTTATCCAGGATTTCAATACACCATATTGTTCCTCACTGATTTGGGTACAAAATCATATTTTCCAACATAATCCCCGTTCAATGTGACGGCCTTACGACATCTTAGTGGGAGTCCCTGTACGCCCCCTTGGTACCAGTCTACTGGTTGACGTTGTAACCAGCGTCTTGCTGCGTCAATAATATCCTCATTTACCTCGTACTGCTTCCCGGGGAGTGCGTCGTTCATTGGGCCACACAGATAAAAGAGTCGGAAGGTGCGAGATCAGGGCTGTAGGATGGATGAGGAAGAACAGTCCAATGAAGTTTTTTGAACTGTTCTCTGGTGCGCAGACTTGTTACAGCCCTTGCGTTGTCATGGAGAAGTTCGTTTGCATTTATATGGCAACGAATATGCTGAAATCTTTTCTTCATTTTACTGAGGGTAGCACAGTATACTTCAGAATATATCGTAGCACTATGAGGATGGACATAAAACAGAATAACCCTTCAGAATCCCTGACGATCGTCGCCTTGACTACCGGCTGAGGGCGCGGCTATGAACTTTTTCTTCGAAGAAGATGTGGTGTGGCACCATTGTATGGATTTCAGTTTTGTTACCGGTGCAAAGTCGTAAACCCATGTTTCATCGCCTGTGACGATGTTCGACGCAAAATTGTCATGATCATCCTCGTAACGCGCATGCAGTTCCACACAGATGGTCCCAACGAAGGACCGTCTCTTATGGTCTTCTGTTAGTCGGCGACGAACCCTGTGGGCATATACCTTTGAGTATCCCAACTGGTGGACGAGCGTTTCAGCGCTGCCAGTTGAGCAGTGAGGTGGAGGTGCTTGACTGTGATCCGTCGATCACTTAGAGTGAGACCGTCCGCACGTTCCGACACTGCAGGAGTAGCAGCTGTGTGCGGTCGGTCGGCACGCGGAAGATCGGCCAGGTTGGCGCGACCTTCTTGCTATGCCGATGGATGCCCCGTGCAACGACTCATAGTGCTTTCGTTCATTCATTTTGCAAGCGCCTACGAATATCTGCGATGTTCTGGTTTTCCGCCAAGAGTAGCTCAATGGCACCTCTCTGCTTGGAACGCATCTTCGTTACAGACGCCATTTTTAAGGCTACATATAGCGCCACCACCTACCACAACTCCGTGAAACTATAGAAGCTCAAGCTGAAACATGCCAGGGCGTCCGACAGTAATTTCATTATTTTTTCAACCGAAATTGGCGGAGAATGAAAAAGCGTTGCATTATTTACTAAACGGTGCTCGTACGACATAAATCGCTTTTATTAAACTCCTTGACACAAACAGTGAGGCACACAGAATGCAGGAAAGTGGAATGATACATCACGAGTTGAGCGGTACGTAAAGTCGTGTCAGTGGTGACAGTATAGAGTGAAGTTTACGAAGAACCTGGCAACATGAGCACACTCATCAGTATGACGCTGTACACCCCGTGGCCTGAATTCATGTACTGATTCGGTTGGGAAGGCTGGCATAACGCCGTTGAATCCACGCCTTAGGCAACCTGCTCCAAAACTGTTGCAAGTGGTCCTTGAGATCCTGTATACTGGAACTGGGGCAGAGTTGACGTCCGAGCTGGGCCCACACGCGTTCTACCGGGAATAGATTTGTGGATCTTGCTGGCCACGGGATCAACTCAGCATCGCGCAGTCAGTTCAGAGAGACACTTGTCATGTTTGGACCAGCACTGTCCTGTTTCATAGTGGTACCACGATACTGACTCATGAACACGTGAACACGTGAGTTCCCTTAATCAGTACCAGCCGTAGCCTGAAGTCATACCCGATGCCTCCCCACACCATGACGCCAGCAATAACACCGCTATGCCTCTCCAAAACACTGGAAGAATGGTATCTCGACACAGCCCGCCGATATATTCGCCAACGATGGCCATCCAGGGTAGTACAAAACCACGATCCACAGCTAATCACAGTGCAACGCCATTCATCAGTAGTCTTTTCTTCCCAGTCAATGAGCCACTCCAAACTCAGATGTTTGTATTCTGATGTTAACGGCAACCTTTGCACAGGGTGGTAATTCCCTAGTCCAGCTGCTGACAGTCACCGACCAATGTTGCAGGATAACACAGAGTGTTGCAGGGAGTCCGTTGTTTGTTCTTGAATGGCAGGCGCAGATGTGGAGGGATTACATTGTGCTGATGCGCAATACGGAGATCCTGCCTAGTGGTGGCGATACGTCGTCAACCGAAACATCGACGACAAGTATGCCTGCGCTCACGTTCGCATGCAGCCGAACATCGGGCGGCTGTCACATCCGAATGCCCCACAAATCTGGATATTGCACGGTTCGACCACCGCGCCAAATCGAAATCGCACAATGACGCCTCTTTCAAACTCTGTCAGCTGCTGATAACAATGCCTCGCAACAGTACCCAGCATCTCTGTCCTCCTCACAGTGATCGCTCAACATCTAGCGCTGTTCATGTCCCTTATATACGCTACCAGGTCTGCCAACAACAATGAACACGAACAACACTATTGCACTCTGGTTTCGCTCTACCTGTCACAGAGAATTGTAACTCTAATCATTTACAACCCACTAATGGTGTGTACTTATATGACTTACATTAACGTCCGACCACGTATTTTTTGTCGTGTAGTGTATCCACAGATATCGCAATGCTTTAAAATTGGAGTGAAATGCGGGAAGACAGACACAGTATCGACGCTTAGTGCACAGATTGCCGTTGACCGTCAACATAAACAAATGCAGAATGTTCAAATGTGTGTGAAATCTTATGGGAGTTAACTGCTAAGGTGATCAGTCCATAAGCTTACACAGTACTTAACCTAAATTATCCTAAGGACAGACACACCCATGCCCGAGGGAGGACTAGAACCTCCGCCGGGACCAGCCGCACAGTGCATGACTGCAGCGCCCGAGACCGCTCGGCTAATCCCGCGCGTCAAATGCAGAACAATCACTGGAAACGGTTACATACATAAAATATCATGGAGTAAAATTACGAAGAAAACTTAAAGTGAAACGACTACATGAATCTAAGGCAAGTCCAGACTGAGAAACAGTGGATGTATCTGCCCTCACAGGAAGTAAGTTACAAAACCCTCGTTCGACTGATACTTGAATATTGCTTTTCATACTGAGACTCGTACCAGATAAGATTGACAGAAGACACAAAGAACATCCAAAGAAGGGCGGTGCGTTTTGACACTGGTTCATTTATTCGGCACGAAAGCGTTACGGAGTTGCTCGTCCAACTGCACTGGCGTCGCACATCACAACGTGATACATATTTTCAGGAGTATATGTTTTTAAAATACTCAACCAATACATTGTTTCCTCCTTCGTATATCTAGTGAAGAACCACAAAAGTGAAATTACAGAGAGTCGAGCTGACACGGGAGCTTATCAAATATCGTTCTTCTCGTGGACTATTCGAGACTAGAACGGGAAAAGGGGGAGCGGGGGAGTTACAGTGATGCACAAAGTACCTCCCGGCACACACCGTAAGGTCACGTGCAGAGTACAGATGTAGATGTATAAATAAACACTCTGTGCTTAGTGAAAGTCAGCAGCCAGCTCAGTTGTAAATCGGTCCGTAAATCGCATTTTTTATTGTACTTGTTGAAACAGATTTACTCATTTCATAACACGAACCTTGCATCGTTGGGTATGCTTCTGTAAATTGGTGGACAATGACAGCGTTTGGAGCACATGAATTTCAGGTATAGTTGCCACTGGTGTGCTAACAGGCCGCTGAAGGCGTTATTGCGGACGTAGAAGGATCAAAACAATTCACCACTTACAGTGCGTAAATTCACTGTCCACTTCTGTTGCTAGTCGGTATCAGAAGCGACAGGAGAGTCTATAAAGGGGAAAAAATGATTAGTTACAGATTAGTGCTGACAAGCTACAGGAACTGTACGAGGCGTGTAAATAAAGTAATGAGACAAGTGGAGTAGCGTTCGAACTGCCAATACTGGTGACGCCAGACTTGGAGGGGAGACGGGTGCAAATGTGATACGCTATTAGTGTGCGCTGGATCGCGCTAGTGTCTCGTTGGTTGTCTGTAGCGCTTTTCTAGTGAAGAAGTTATTGTTCGTGCGATCTTACAATGAGTGACTCTAATTTCGAGCAACGGTGTGTGATCAGATTTGCTTCATACTTAGACACAGTACAAAGGAAAATTTTCAAAATGTCGTCAGGTGCTCAGGCGTGTCGGTGGATTAAGGCAAGTGAAGAACGAAGTCAGACAGCTGAAGGTGAAACTTGCACTGGAAGGCCTTCGGTTAAAGGAACTGATGCAAATGTCGACAGAGGCCAGGATCTTGGGCGTGCACCTCATCGCCTGACCTCCACAATGATTGAGACAGAATAGCAATTGAGTCACACCACCGTTCGTCAAATAGTGACCAATGAATTGCTGATGAGAAAAATCTGTTCATATCTGGTTCCGAAACATCTCGCGGAGGACCAGTTAGACATAGTAATGGTACTTGAAGTACGTAACCATTACGGCACCTCATCTCAACCTCTCGATACCAGCAATATTCTACTGTGTTTTTGTAAAGTAGTTAACTTATTTCTGAGACAACATTCACATTTGATTTTATTAATGTAGAGGTACTTTGATACAACGATATGTTTATGTTGCAATGATATTATTCTTATGTGTATTCTTTCTCTTGTCACTATGATCTTTATCGTACCTGTAACTCGGATTTTTGGGCGCGTAAGTGATTATTAGTTAGTTGTTAGAGAGTCGGACCTAGAGAAAGTCAAGTCTTGGACGTCATGTTGGAAAGACGCATATTGTAGTCAGCTTATAAAATGTGAACTTTAACAGTGAGGAAGATGTTTTCAAGTATGTTTTGCATTGTGAAGTGATGTTTTGTGTGTTACGTGATATTGCAGCAAAATCAATAAAAAAAGAAGTGTAACTTAAATTCGGAGTGCTGATTAGTTTTTTACATCACCATTGCCCTGCAAAAGTGTAATCTTCAAGAATGGTTTGTGAAGCGCATCTACAAAACTTTTGAATATCCCAGAATAAAACCTAGGCCTCTTTGCATCCGAGGTTGGAATCATCACCACCTAGATTTTCGACGATTGAGCCATGATTTGACAACGAGAGCAGCGTGGGAAACACGAAAAGATGAGTGCCTAGTTTATTCATTACTACATGAAATGACTTTATTAACTGTGCTCTAATGACACCTGCCACATAATAACTTTGTTGTTGCCCGAAAATGCAGTATTTAGCAGCGTGAGCAACACCACAATCATTATTAAATTTTCACCTTTGTTGTGGTAGAGTTGTTAGAACATGTCATACAGCAGTTTCACTGAACAAGTTTTTGGACAGCAAGAATTGCTCCTAAGCCTCCTTTCCGCCCATCTTGACTGCTTGTAACTTGGTTATCTTTACGAGATTGAAAATGCAACTTAAGGGAAGGTCTGTCTGGGCGCAACATTCAAACGGTTGTAAACGACCAGCTCGAGGTTATTCCAGGATCTGAGTTCCAGCACTGCTATGACGAGTGGCAAACCGTCTCCAGGGCTGTGTGGTTTCCGAAGGCAAATACACAGACGAAAAAAAAATCGCAACATCAAAAAGGAGTTTGAGACATTAACGACAGTTGCTAGCATGTTTCTACATCTGAAAGATGTTTATCAAAAATTTCACGCCAATCGCATAAGAGTGACGCTAGTAAAGCCACTTTGAGGAAGCAAATCATGTTTGCTTCAAACGCTATAGCGGTTGGGAGTGTTAGTTACCTTTGAGACTGGAAGTGGTGAGTTGATGTTAGTCTAGAATGATTTCAGAGGGACAAAGGCGCCATTTTCAGCATCTTACTGAAATTGAACGAGGTCGTGTAATAGGGCTATGAGAAGCCAGATGTTCCTTTTGTGATATTACAGGAGGCCTTGACACGAATGTAGCCACTGTAGATGACTGTTGGCAGGGGTAGCCAAGAGAATGTACGATCGCAAGAAGATCGGCCTCCGGTCGGCCAGTACCGGGAAGGAGGACAAATGTACTCGTCGTATGGCTCTGACGAATCGTACTGCGTCTGCAGCAGCAATTCGAGCAACAGTTAGCACCATAGTGACACAACGAAGTTGTATCAATCGGTTACTTCGAGGACAACTCAGAGCCAGGCGTCCACTGACTCCAAACCACCGCCATTTGCGACTAAAATGGCATCAAACGAGAGCTCATTCGAGAGCAGGGCGGAAGTCTGTTGTATTTCCTGATGAAGCTGGTTCTGTCTCAGTGCCAGTGACGGCCGCAAGTTTGTTAGAAGAAGGCCACTTGAGGACCTGCACCAAACTGCTTGCGTGCTAGACACACTGGACCTACACCTGGAGCTACGGCATGGGGTGCGGTTTCTTATGACAGCAGGAGCACCCTCGTCATTATCCAAAGCACCCTGACTATAAACTTTTACGTCATTCTGGCGATTCAGTCCATTATGATGCCATTCACGAACAGTATTGATTCAAATGGCTCTGAGCAATATGGGACTTAACTTCTAAGGTCATCAGTCCATGGTGCGACTGCTACGGTCACAGGTTCGAATCTTGCCTCGGGCATGGATGTGTGTGATGTCCTTAGTTTAGTTAGGTTTAAGTAGTTCTAAGTTCTAGGGTACTGATGACCACAGCAGTTGAGTCCCATAGTGCTCAGAGCCATTTGAACCAATTTTTTTCATCAGTCCATGAGCGTACTCAGCGAAGGGCAGCTGCCCCCCCCCCCCCAAAAAAAAATAAAAATATTCGCAGTTTTTCACTAGTTTACTGTTTTATTTAATAAGAAATGCTGCATTTTTCTCGGATTGTACAAGTGCATTCTTGTATTTAAAATGTTTATTAAAAGCAGTTTTTCACTGGTTTACTGTTTTACTTAATAAGAAGTTCTGTATGTTGTCTCAAGTCCTTGTTTCCTGAGACTAGTATGACCTGCCCCCCCCCCTCCCCCCGCCCTAGTTCAGATCCTGGTGCACGCCCTTGCATCAGTCCCCTAGAACTTAGAACTACTTCAACCTCACTAACCTAAGGACATCCATGCCCGAGGCAGTATTCGAACCTGCGACCGTAGCGATCGCGCGGTTCCAGGCAGTAGCGCCTAGAACCGCTCGGCCACTGCGGCCGTCCGTAACTAGTATTCTGGAGAGTATTTTCCAACAGGATAATACTAGCCCACCTACCGCTGTTGTGACCCAACGTTTCTACAGAGTGTCAACATGTTGTGTTGGCGTGCTCGATCACTAGATGTGTCTCCAACCGAAAACATATGTGACGTCATTGTATGACAACTCTAGCGTCATCTACAAATAGCATTAACCATCCCTGTACTGACCGACCAAGTGGATGAGGCACTGAACTCCATCCCACAAACTGACATCCCGTACCTGTTTCATTGCAATGTATGCACGTTTGTAGGTTTACATTCAACATTCTGGCGATTACACCAATTATTAATGTACCAGCATTTCACGTTTGTCATGTCTTATCTCGCACTTGCACTAAGTGGTGATCTTGCAATGTCAATCAATTAACTACGTTACCTATACAAATGTATTCCCGAAATTTCATAACTGTACATTGATGATTTTTGGTGTTGCGATTTTTTTCGTCGGTGTACATTGAAGGCGACAATTGCTACTTGTAACGTCATTGTAAAGAACACAGGTGAAAAAGTCAGTGCTATTACTTTATTTACATGCGTCGTAGACTGAGAAAAAATTGGGGACAGGAACGTCAAGGAGCAGAGCCTTCGGTTTGAGTGAACAAAAGTTTCTAAAGGAACTTCCGTTTACTGCAGAATAACACGTGTTTCTTTGTGCGTAAGAAGTATCTTGCGGGACGCAAAGATGAAAGGCGCCCGGGACATAAAGTTTGTCGCCCAAGTCACGACAAGTGTGGGTGCGGCAGCGACGACGGCGCAAAGTGGCGGCGCTTCTGCGGCTGCCAGCCGAGAGTACACGTGTCGGGTGGACCCGCCTGCCGCAGCGGGCGCGCTGTTTGCTCTGCAAACACGCCGAGACAAACGTAATGGAAGAGGCGCGCAATTCGATTTGTCGCTACGCTCTTGTCCAGACCCGTGTGTCGCCTCGAGTTGCTACGTACCGCTTCTGCGTGCTACGAGGACTCTCTAAAGGTCTTCCATACGCAGTATGCCTTCTGGGTGTTTTCCACCGGTCACACAGACCTGCTGCTGCAAAACTCCATCCTTACTGATCTTATTACCCCTGTAGAATCAATGTTATCGGCGTTCCTGCCAATAACAGTGCGAGGATAGAGAACGTGGTGTCGTGGGCACAATGGCCGCCAGTTCGGTAGCGTGTGACCCGGAGTAGACAGTTCAGATCCTGACTTGAGTGCGTAGGTTTCAGCAGCGTCAGTTTGAAACCCCTTCAGGACATTAGCTCGCATTATACTGAAACATTAAAAACAACGATAAACTGACTTTTTCGCTCCTCTTCAGGATGACCATAAGCTGTGGGCTGAGGATACGCCCAATTGTACGTTCTTTGTTTTCACTACTGTATCTATTAGTACAATGTGTCGCCTGAAGATCGTTGACTTGGAGGTCATGTCCATCACTTCTCCGGAGCGCTAGAGCTGCCAGCGTGCAAGACACTGCCTTTTTGTGCTCTATCATGGAGTCACACTGAATACAGATACACCATGTAATCAAAAGTATCCGGACACCTGGCTGAAAATGACTTACAAGTTGGTGGCGCCCTCCATCGGTAATACTGGAATTCAATATGGTGTTGGCCCACCCTTAGCTTTGATGACAGCTTCCACCTTCACAGGTATACGTTCAGTCAGGTGCTGGAAGGTTTCTTGGGGAATGTCAGTCCATTCTTCACGGAGTGCTGCTCTGCGGAGAGGTATCGATGTCGGTCGGTCGGTCGGTGAGACCTAGCAGGAAGTCGGAGTTCGAAAACATTTCAAAGATGTTCTATAGGATTCAGACCAGTCCATTAAAGGGATGTTATTGTCGTGTAATCACACGACAATCAATTGTCGGTCGGTCGGTCGGTCGGTGAGACCTAGCAGGAAGTCGGAGTTCGAAAACATTTTAAAGATGTTCTATAGGATTCAGACCAGTCCATTAAACGGATGTTATTGTCGTGTAATCACACGACAATCAATTGTCGGTCGGTCGGTCGGTCGGTGAGACCTAGCAGGAAGTCGGAGTTCGAAAACATTTTAAAGATGTTCTATAGGATTCAGACCAGTCCATTAAAGGGATGTTACTGTCGTGTAATCACACGACAATCAATTGTCGGTCGGTCGGTCGGTCGGTGAGACCTAGCAGGAAGTCGGAGTTCGAAAACATTTTAAAGATGTTCTATAGGATTCAGACCAGTCCATTAAAGGGATGTTATTGTCGTGTAATCACACGACAATCAATTGTCGGTCGGTCGGTCGGTCGGTGAGACCTAGCAGGAAGTCGGAGTTCGAAAACATTTTAAAGATGTTCTATAGGATTCAGACCAGTCCATTAAAGAGATGTTATTGTCGTGTAATCACACGACAATCAATTGTCGGTCGGTCGGTCGGTCGGTGAGACCTAGCAGGAAGTCGGAGTTCGAAAACGTTTTAAAGATGTTCTATAGGATTCAGACCAGTCCATTAAACGGATGTTATTGTCGTGTAATCACACGACAATCAATTGTCGGTCGGTCGGTCGGTCGGTGAGACCTAGCAGGAAGTCGGAGTTCGAAAACATTTTAAAGATGTTCTATAGGATTCAGACCAGTCCATTAAAGGGATGTTATTGTCGTGTAATCACACGACAATCAATTGTCGGTCGGTCGGTCGGTCGGTCGGTGAGACCTAGCAGGAAGTCGGAGTTCGAAAACATTTTAAAGATGTTCTATAGGATTCAGACCAGTCCATTAAAGAGATGTTATTGTCGTGTAATCACACGACAATCAATTGTCGGTCGGTCGGTCGGTCGGTGAGACCTAGCAGGAAGTCGGAGTTCGAAAACATTTTAAAGATGTTCTATAGGATTCAGACCAGTCCATTAAAGGGATGTTACTGTCGTGTAATCACACGACAATCAATTGTCGGTCGGTCGGTCGGTCGGTGAGACCTAGCAGGAAGTCGGAGTTCGAAAACATTTTAAAGATGTTCTATAGGATTCAGACCAGTCCATTAAAGGGATGTTATTGTCGTGTAACCACACCGCCACAGGCCGTGCATTCTGAACAGGTGTTCGATAGTGTTGAAAGATACAGTCGCCATCCCCGAATTGCTCTTCGCAGTGGGAACCAAGAAGGTGCTTAAAACATCAATGTAGGCCTGTGCTGTAATAGTGCCACGCAAAAAAAAAAACAAGGGGTGCAAGCCCCCTCCATGAAAAACACGACCACACCATAACATCACCGCCTCCGAATTTTACTGTTGGCGCCACACACGGGCATTCGCAATATCCACACCCTGCCATCGGATCGCCACATTGTGTACCGTGATTTGTCGCTCCAAACAACATTTTTCCACTGTTCAATCGTCCAAAGTTTACGCTCCTTACACCAAGCGAGGCGTCGTTTGGCATTTACTGAGGTAATATGTGGCTTATGAGCGACCGCTAGACCATGAAATCCAAGTTTTCTCACCTTCCTCCTAACTGTCATAATACCTGCAGTGGATCCTGATGCAGTTTGGAATTTCTGTGTGATGGTCTGGAGCCGCGCGGGATTAGCCGAGTCGTCTGAGACGCTGCAGTCATGGACTGTGCGGCTGGTTCCGGTGGAGGTTCATGTCCTCCCTCAGACATGGGTATGTGTGTATTTGTCATTAGGATAATTTAGGTTAAGTAGTGTTTAAGTTTAGGGACTGATGACCTGACCAGTTAAGTCCCAAAAGATTTGACACACATTTGAACTTTTTTTTGTGGTCTGGAGAGATGTCTGCCTATTACACATTACGACCCTCGCCAACTGTCGGCGATCTTTGTCAGTCAACAGTCGAGGTCGCCCTGTACGCTTTTGTGTTGTACGTGATCCTTCACGTTTCCACCACACTATCACGTCGGAAACAGTGGACCTAGGGAGTTAAGGAGTTCGGAAATCTCACCTACAGACGTATGACACAAGTGACACACAGTCACCTGAACATGTTCAAAGCCCGTGAATTCCGCGGAGCGCCCCATTCTGCTGTCTCACTGAGGTCGCTGATATGGACTACCTGGCAGCAGGTAGTAGCACAATGCATCTAATATGTATGAGGTACGTTTTTGGGGGTGTCCGGATACTTTTGATCACATAGGGTATCTGTTGATGTGCGTCGATTTCCGACACAACTTATGTGTTTATTTTCAGTTAGGATGAAAAATATAAGGGAAAAGGAGATCAGCTCGCTGTCTGTGAGAGGGACCATGGACAGCGTAGACAAGCTGCTACGCCGCAGAAGAACCAAATGGGGACCGCGCGATCTTCCCTGCACGATGTGATTTATACTGATGTGGTGTGTACGGCACAACAGCGGCTTCAACCTCTTCAACCTATGTAAACAGGGAGGCGCCAATCTTAACGATTTTCTAGAAAATAGGCGTGCTTAAGTATGTATGATCGCTAGCATTCAGGCAGTTCACAGATGAAGTAGTAGGTGGTAGTTTCATAAGAGCGAGGTCCTTGGGTCGAACCTGGTTACCAGTACATGGATACGAAAACTAAAACTGCGAAGACCTTTTCGCACCGGGGACAAAAAGAGGAAATGGGACAAATACTGCTACAGAGTGTGACGGTTCACAACGAAACTCTCCATCTGCTGTATCATCCAGGTATGACTTCTCGTAATGATGAAAGTAGATTCCACGTTGTACCGTGTAGTGTTCTATTATCGTATTGTAATTTTAGCTTCTCTTACCCGTGATGTTCCAGCTACGTGGAGGGTCGTGGAACGCACTCCACAAAAAACTGGAAAAATATTGTCGATACTTTGGGTTACGGAGGATCTTGCAATGTCGTTCCTGCAAATAGTTCCAAAAGTCTAAAGTGCCCTTAGTGCCGTCTTGAAACAAATAATGCACTGCATGTCCACGAAGCCACGTCATTGCATTAGTTTTAGTGCGTGGGTAATACGTTTCATCCGGGAATAAGATAGTCTTGGGGTCGATATGATTCGGCGTTACCCGAAGGAAGTATGCTGACATTTGCCTCACTAAGTGCCACACTACTCTAGACTCGCCACAGCTAAGACGGTGTTCATCGTTGTCTTGAACGCCACAGCTCGTGCACGTGGGGAGTCTACCATGTGGATCGCATGTAGCCTTGATCTGGTCACCTGCTTACGTTGACAATGATATACCACATCGCCGTGACGTCAGTGTCCAGTGTTACGTGGTGAACTGTCCTCCACACTAATCGCCAGTTGACGTTCGGGTGCGTCCTCTCCACGACGTTATCGGGCCGTCCACGTTGCAAGACCCTATAAACCGTCTTTGCCGTCGCCAGTTGAGTCGCCGGTAAGGCAAGTCGAACGTAACCGAGTTCGAGGTAAAAGACACCGATATAGAAGAGCGAAGAGGGGACGTGGTGTATAGGCACAGGCGGCAACAGGGAGGGCGGTGCTAGTTCTTCCATTAACAAACTGGTCAGACTGTCCGGACGGCGGTGCCATAGTTTGACTAATGTGTTCACAAATAGGGTGACCGCTCTGTCATAAACGTGATAAAGGCCAAGCCCTCCCCGATCCGGGGGAAGGGTGAGAGTCTCATATTTGATCTGGAAAACATTCCAGAACTCACGAAGGACCCAAAAGCCGCAAGTATACGGCGAGCTAACATCACCGGTATAGGTAATATCTGGGCCTAGTGCGGAATGCGTGACGCTAAATGTGTGTTGACATACTGGGTCCGTTGGACGATGTCCAGGGCCCGTTGGCGGTTGTTGGCAATTCCAGTCCGAACATTTCGTAAAAGCCGTCGAAAGTTGTGAGCAGCGGTCCGTCGTACATCGTCTGTAAAATCAATGCCGAGACATTTCAAACTATCACTGAGCTGTAAGGGGGTGACACTGTTTTCAGACAATCCGACCCTTATGTTCATCGCCACCGATTTTGCGACGTTGAAACAACTACCAGTGGCCATGCCATATTTCGCTATCCAAGTTAGTGCGCTAGCGGTGTCGTCACCGTTGCGGATGACAATCACCAGGTCGTCAGCGTACGCTTTACATCGGAAAGTGTGGCCTCGTAACGTCATACCCGTTAGTCGTTGGCGCAGGCCGCAGAGGAGAGGTTCCATGGCCACAGCGTAAAGTAAAGTGGACAGAGGGCAGCCTTGGCGTATCGATCGAGAAATGGTGAGGGGCTGCGAAGGTCGGCCGTTGACGATCACCTTGGACTTCACGCCACGGAGTAGTCGCATGACGACAGTGACGAATGGCTGTGGATACCGCATATGTTGGAGGACCGCTTCCAAATAGTTGTGGTCCACTCGGTCGAAAGCTTGACTAAAATCGATGGCCGCCAGTGCACCCTTCAGACGACATGCCCTCGCCAGTGAGATCAAGTCACGATATTCGCTGAGTGCCGTTTGAATATTATTGTCGCCTCCTAATGAAGTCTGATCGGGTAAGATAACATTGCGTAGGGTCTGGCGTATCCGAACCTCCAACAGTCGAGAAAAGATCTTAAAGTCGCAGTTCAGTAGCGTCAACGGGCGGTAGTCCTGCAGTCGTGAGCCACCGGACGGTTTGTGAATAGGAATAATCATCCCTTCCACAAGGGCCGCAGGGAGCGGCACGTCCGGGGATAGTAGTTCGCGACAGATGTCCGTTCATCGGGAGACTAATAAATATTGAAAAGTCCGGTAAAATTCCAAGGGGAGGCCATCAGGACCCGGAGACTTGTTGACTGCTCCTTTTCTAATGGCGTTGATCACTTCTTCTTCTGTAATTTCTTCCATCAAGGCCGCTTCCATTGCCGGGGTGACGGTGCCGTAAATCGTCTGAGAGACGTCCTCCAGTGCCGTCGGATCAGGGGTCTGAGCGGAATAGAGCTGGGAATAATGATTGTAGAACGCTGTGTTTATGTCTTGTTGCGTGGTGAGGCGATGACCGTCCTCCTTGTCGATGAAGCATATCAGCGCTCGTTGGCGTCGTTTACGTTCACGAAGGACGTGGAACATTGACGGGCGTTTGCTAGGTATCCGATCCTGCGTCCTCGAGCGGATGACTACCCCCTCTAGGTTGCGTCGCATATGAGCGAGGATCTGAGCCTTAGCACGGTGAACCGCCGTTTGTCGTTCTGGAGACGGCGCCATAGCATCGCAGTCGCGCAGGACCCGGAAGTAAAAGCCGAGTGTATGTCTTCGCCAAGTAGCGTGGTCGCGACCGTAGGTTATCAACGTTCGCCTCAGTGCCGGTTTGGCGCAGTCCAACAACCAGCGGATCGTTGTGGGATATCCACGGAGGCGATTTTCACACGAATGCCACGTATCCTCAACGGCTTGGCGGCAATCCGGGTACGACAGGTGAGCGATGTTGAATTTCCACGGGCTGCTGCTTCTCCACACTTGTTGCCGCCGCAGGGTGGCGGCACAAATGTAAGCTGAGTGGTCCGAGAATGCTGCGGGCCACAGTTCCGCATCCTGTGTTCCAGCGGCGAGAGAGCGTGAGACATAAATCCGATCGATACGACTGGAAGAGTTACTCGTGAAGTGCGTGAATCCCGGTCGGTGGCCGTGAAGATGTTCCCAAGTGTCCACCATCTGCAGGTCTCGAATTAGCGTCTCGAGTTCCGGGCAAGGATTATGTCGTGGGAGTTGGTCTCTGGGCGCCAGTACGCAATTGTAGTCACCTCCAAACAACAGATGGTCGTGGGGGCCTTGGAAGAGCGCAGCGACGTCTTCCGCAAAGAATCGTGAACGTTCGCGACGTTTGTCCGTCCCGGAAGGTGCGTAGATATTGATAAGGCGGACACCCAGTACTGTGAGTGCCATTCCTCTTGCCCCAGGCAGAAACAGGATATCGTCCGCCACTATCCCTTCCCGAAGAAGTACAGCGACACCGCTGCCTGTTGGGGAAGCTGGAGAGATGCAAGCATCGTATCCGTACATGCCTGGGAAGTCGTAGACGTACACTTCCTGGAGAAGGGCTATGTCGATGGAAGCAGAGTTCAACATATCCTGAAGCAAGGATAACTTAACGCGCTTTCGTATAGTGTTGATGTTTATAGTTGCAATGCGATAAGTTTGAGGTCTATCCACAGCAGTCGTGTTGGCCATCAGTACCCCTGTAAGGCTGTCTCGTCACTGTAACTGATGGCGGGAAAGGGTCAACACTGGTGGGGTAAATTTGCCCCCGTGTCGTCCGACACGATGGGCAAGGAGTGTGCCTCACAGTCGTCCGCCCAGTCGCCATGAAATACCATCGGCTGTTGGTGGCTGTTAGTGGCAGCTGCGGCACTCGGCGCATACTCCATCGGCTCTGCTGGCTGGGAATCGGCAGCGGCTGTCTGCTTGTGATCCTGCTGTCTGTGGGTTCGGAGGGGCTGAAGCCGTCACCACGGCGATCTGTTGAGTGTGAAGTTACAGCGGCCTCTGTACCGCCGGTACCGTCGTCGGAATTTCCACAGTCCATGTCAGACAATCGCTGCAAACACTCGTCCGATGGAGCACGCCGCCGTGTCTTGTGTTTTCGCGGGGAACGCTGTTTCCGGACGTGTGCTTCAGTATCTAAATGTGGGTGGATTTCTTCAGCAGGCTCCAGTGCCTGGAAGAAAAGCCGCTGTCGGCACAACCCGTGGGTCAATGTCCGTCCTGGCATCCACGCCTTCTTGCAAGGTCGGTCGGTGATTATCCTCAGGTGGGGGTGCCGTTGTAGAGGCCTGATCCTATACTGCAGAAGCCGTTATGGTCTCGCCATCGGGGGCGGCTATCGGACTAATGTCGTCTGTATCGGTAAAGGTTGCTGCTCGTGTAACTTCGGCGTAATTGAGAGGAAGGGTCGTCACCGTAGAAGGAGTCATAGATTCACCTGTCGGGATTTGAGTAAGCCGTCGTCGGAGACAATCCGAACGGACGTGCCCTATTTGGCCACAACCTGAGCAAGTGCATGGCTGACCGTCATACATAATGATCGCCCTACATCCGCCGATTACAAGATATGACGGAACATGATTGGTCAGTTCAATTTTAATCTGTCGTACCCCGTTAACAACGGGGTACTTTGTAAAGGTGGTCCATTTTTCGGCCATATGGCTGATCACTCTGCTGTTTTTAAAGTTTGCAACGTAACAGAGACGCGAAAAAGTCTCACGGTAAAACTTGCAGCTGGTGTGGTCCTTTTAGCGTTATCGTGAGATCTTTGCTTTTCTTCTGGAGGGCTCTATCTTTTAACATGGGCTCGGGGGTGGTCCTAATGTAACAGACACGCGAAAAAGTCTCACGCTAAAACTTGCAGGTGGTAGTGGCCCTTTTTGTGTTATCGTAAGATCTATACTGTTTTTCTGGAGGGCTCTAGCTTTTAACATGGGCTGGGTGGTGGTCCTTGACGTAACAGAGACGCGGAAAAGTCTCACGCTAAAACGTGCGGGTGGTAGTCTTAGAGGTAGGCTGGTGACGTGCGTGTCCAGTCTGTCCCTTATCGTAGGGCCTTCTAGCTTAACACTATTCTGCTCTCGGTTTCTGATCTCGTTTCTCCCCTCGGAACTGCGTCGGTCTCACGGTGGGAAGGTATGACATGCATTTAGGCATTCTTGTGTTAGTCTGTGGTATTCCATTTGCTCACACGTTACTCATATTACTTTGGTTAATTTAATGTCACGATTTATTCGGAGCTATGTGACATACTACTGGATTGCTTATCATGTCAGGGTTTTCATGGAAGGTGTTGGATTTGCCTGACACTTTACATATCACCACCCTTCCAACTTAATTTTTGCACTGAATTTAGGCAATGATTGAATCGTTGTCTAAGTCAGTCAAAAATTTTCTAATTTATCTCAATTTTGTTGCATACTGTTCAGCCACATTATTCTGTTCTATGCTAGTTTGTATTACTAATTTATATTTTTATATTCTTCCACATTATAGTTAAAAATGACAAGAGAAGAATATTTTTATGCTATTATTTATTTTTAATTATTTTCTTTCTTTATTTAAGTGTGAAGTTTGTTTTTTTAAGAAGTTTGTTATCGAAAGTGAGGAGTCTTTCACATCGATTTTCTTAGAAATATTGTTTTTATAAATATAATAATTAAGTAAAATCTATTCCTAACACATTTTCTAAATATCATGTGCAAGTAAAATGTTTTTGTTTCTAGACACTCATTTCAACATTGTTACACTAACAAATAAGAATTATTTCCAAGAATTGCTTTGACAAAGAAATATACATACACAAGTATTGAGATATTATCCTAATAAATGATACAAATGTTTAAAAAAATGGGAAAACGTCCAACAAGATAAATTCTTATTATTTGTTTTTATAAGGAGAAAATAAGTAAAATATAGTTATTCTTTTATTTTTATGAGGAGAAAATAAGTGGCATATTGTTTCCTTATATACTGTCCATTTCAGAACTAATGACTTATTTTTATCGATAGTCTTATTTTTTTACTTCAATGACTGTTATTTTGTAATTTATTAACTGTCTGGTGTGCTTAATTTATTTAGTTTTTCACACTTTTCTTTTGCACAATTCCTACATCACATAATTTGATTTCACACATTCACACAATCCTATGAATGTTTAAGCATGAGGTTGGCGAATGTTTTTGCACGAAGGTGATGGACTTGAGCGAGATGGATGTGGGCAAGCATTTGATGTACAGGTTCTTTCGTCGTTCCTTGTTGGTTTTGCAAGTGTGTGTTGCTGTTGTGGAGGTCCCATAATAGAATGGAGCTGTGAGTGCAGAATCTCGTGGTTTACTGGCTTTGTATGCGTGAAAGTCATCGTTATGTGTCGCTGAAAGCGGTCGTTTTTCGTTGTAATACTTCGCAGACGACTAGTTTACAATAGGATAGGGATTTGGGAAGGTATGTTGTCTATTCTTCACCCATCTTCTTTCTTGGTCTCAATCTTGCAAATCCGTTCTTCCTGCTTTTTCACTGCTTCTTACTTGCTTCTTGGTTCTTCTCTGGGCAAGATATGGAAATATTTATTGATAACTAGTCGCTTTGAAGTTCTCCTCCTAGTAACATAAATTGTTTGGGCGTGTCATTTATACTTTGTGGAAGTTTTCTTCACTTTCGTGCATCAGCGTGCTGTTTAATAGCAGTCGTGTGACTTTTACGCATATTTTTTGCCAGTGGTGGCTTGCCCAAGCGGTCTTCTCGTCGGGCAGTTATTTGCTCGCTCCGCTGAGTCGGGGGCGCCCCAGGGTTTACGAGCGGCGGAAGTCGGTTGTCTGCTTGTCTGTCCGTGCACTCTTCTGTCGTTCGGCGTCCCGTCGTTCGGCGTCCCGTCGCTACAGGCTCAGGCACTCTATGGTTCCACTTGGCAGATATACAGCAGCCCATTTCAGCTACAAGGGCCTTCTGTTGGTCTCGCTGTCCTCGTGTCTTGCTAATTACGTCCTTTTCTTTCTTGATACTTCTCGCGTTGCAACTTGTGTGTCGTTGCATCTGGTCTTTGTTGGAGTTTTTACAATGGTTCTTACAAAAAGTTTTACTTATAATCATCTAACATATGTCTAGTACGTACATTGTTTTGCGCCTTCTTAAAAAGCTTTACACTTTTCGGCGCCCTTTCCAAGTTACAATTCTAAAATATTTGGAGTCTTAACGTCTACTCAAGAACCCTCAAATTCTTTTTTTTATTTTTGTGTAGTGTCGTGGTGTATAGCATTTTAGTATTTCATGCTGTTAGACTATCTACGCTTTATCCCTTCACCTTAATCTGTGGTACTATTGGTGTTTTTATTGAAACTACTTTCTTTTTCCCACCTTACCCTCTCTTCATTCTTCTTTCTCCTGACGATCGTATCTGCAACATTATCTTGAAATACTGTGTTGATTATTTACCAGTAATAAAATTAATCTTCAAACTTGTACTGAAAGTGTTAAATACTACCAGTCTCAGATAAAAATACCTCTGCTTTATCTCGTAAAATACCCTGTAATTCTCTTTAACTGTGTTCCGAAATACCTTGAACTTCTTGCAATTTTTCGTCGATTTCTTTATAGACTTCTAACATGAGTTGAGGCAATTCCTTCTTTTGTGCATACCATTCTAATTCTTCATCCTCTTTATCTCGTGTCATTCTTAATTGTTTGTTTATAATGGTATTTCTTCTAATTTTACCTTTTGCTCAAAGAGAAGTGTCACATTCCCGAATGTTACACTACCTTTCCCTGCATCTGTTAACGCTCGTCTCTCATTTAAAAAATCTGCACCTATAATCAAATCTACAGTTAGTTTAGGTATAATCACGAAGTTGGCTTCGATCTTTTGACCTTGGCACGAAAGAGTTAACCTTGTTTGTCTCGTAACTTCCGCAGCATTGGTTCTAATAGGACCTCTTACTTTAATCTTACGTGTTTTCAGAACTGGCAGTTCCTCATTTTAATTACACTGCATGAATAAATTTTCTGAGATCGCAGTCAGTTCACTTCCGCTATCAATTACAATATTGACTGGGATATGCTTTACCATGGACTTCACAATTGGTTGAATTTGAAAGGGTTGGTTCTCTTCTTCTTCTTCTTGCATCAACGAATTCTCCACTGAATCATATATGAGTCTTTTTAGGAATTTCCCTTGTGAATTCGAACTTTCTGTAGGATAAGCTTCGACTGCTACTTCTCTCTCTTTTATTTCCTCTTCTCTATTTCTTCCTTCATTTACACTTTCTTCTACATCCTCTACTTTTTCCTCCTCCTCGTCTATCTTCTCCTTCTTCGTCTTTACTTCCACATAATCGCATCTAAATGCTCTAATTATCGCTTCATAACTTCCTTCATTATATACGTTGGGTTGTGTGTCCACTCGTAATTTATTTACAACTTCTGTCGACTGTGCATTGTCCTCATTGAATTCGCTTTCCCTGGTTTCCATCTCAAATAGCTCTGCAATACTCATTACTTCGTCCTTTCCTCCTACATTTGTTGTGCATGCCTCTGGTAATTCATCTTCCTCGTCAGTATTCTCCCAATTAATTTCGTCCCAACACTATTGTTATTTTCTTGTCTTCGTTTTCATCTGGTCCCTGCGGATTTGTTTCTTCCTTCTTCTCCTCTCGTGATAAGATTCTTACTTCTCTGTTCAAGGTGCTGATATGGTCCTGGATCGGTGCGTCATTCTCTTTGGCATGGGCACTTAGCTGTCAATTCGAACGTTTATCGGGGTTTGGTGGTGTTACCTCGACCTCTTCTATCTGTATTCGCTTTTCTTGTTCAGCTTGTTGATAGTGGTTTCTTTGTTGATAATTTGTCGGTCTATTGGTTCTCCAGTACTCGTTCCAGTTGTCGTTATTCTCTCTGTAATAGTTGTTGCCGTTCCTGGGTGAATTATAGTAATTGCCATATTCTCTTCTAAATCCGTAACCGGTTCTTTGTTCAAATCTATTGTCGTTTCTTGGTGCGAAGTTATCACGTGGTTCGTAATTATTGTTTCTTCGTACTGTGTCTTGTGGATTCCACTGCTTTTTGCTTTCGTTTTCACGTGCACTTCGTCTTTTTCTTGCGTCATCTTCCAAAAATATGAACTCTAGTTGCCTTAGAATACCTTTAAATGCGTCGAAATATGGTGCTACAGACCAATGTTGAAGATTAGGTGGGTAGATCATATAACTAATGAGGAGGTATTGAATAGGATTGGGGAGAAGAGACGTTTGTGGCACAATTTGACTAGAAGAAGGGATCGGTTGGTAGGACATGTTCTGAGGCAACATGGGATCACAAATTTAGCACTGGAGGGCAGCGTGGAGGGTAAAAATCGTAGAGGGATACCAAGAGATGATTACACTAAGCATATTAAGAAGGATGTAGGTTGCAGTAGGTACTGGGAGATGAAGGAGCTTGCACAGGATAGATTAGGATAGAGAGCTGCATCAAACCAGTCTCAGGACTGAAGACCACAACAACAACAAGATATTCTTAATTTCTTTTCACTTTACTTCAAGGAGCCCCACTATATCTAGATTAAGCTTTTGCGTTTCCCTTTCAGTTTTTCTGAATTCCCTGCCCCATTAAAATTACTGCTTTTCGGCGCCCCGGCTCTTTCGTTACTTATTCAGTCTTTCTCTCATTATTATCAAGCCATTGGCAGCTACCTCCAGGAGATTCTAAAGGGGAACTAATTCGAAGACTTTTGGGCTTGGAGAGATCATCATGAGAGTTTCTCAGCTCCGGGGCACATGTCCTGTGAATACTCACAGTGTGTCTCTCATGTATAGATTTGCATTTCCTGCTGTATCCGCATACCGTTGATCATTGCTAGTTCTTTCGTCTTCTTTGACAAGGCCGAACCAGGATGACTGCTTGTACCAGAAGCCTTTTTCCGCTATTGTTACTAATTTTTTGCGTAATTTAAGCAGTGGTCGGGTTCAAATCTGGGGCACAAGGCTTTTCGGTTACTATTTCTTGACCACAGGCACAGAAGAAAGAACGTTATCTTAAAATGTTTTAATAGGATGAGGGTACAAGATTACAAGTAAACAGAGATCTTATAGCTTTTGTCAGAATTTGGTTTTGATACGTTGAACCATTTAGATGACGTCACAGAAACAATCGTCTTAGAACTAACTGTCTGAATAACGAAAGAAACAAAATTTTTAACTTAGTAAATGGCCTTAAAAATCTCGGTGAAACGCACACAGGGTGTCCGCAGCCTTTCCGCCACAACAGGCAGTTTTTTCGCTTCTTGGTAGCGTTGCCATCGTACTGTTTGCTGAAGCGGACAAGAAAAAGTTGCGCGGTGGAGGAGAAAGTGCCCTTTCAGCGGGTGTGTCCAGGGGAGGAAGAGCTGTCCGCCCAGAACAAGGGTGGAGCATCACTCAGGCTGGCAGCGGGCCGAAGGGAAATCGCAGCAGCACGGCGCGGCCTAGCGAGTGACCGAACGCTGCCTTGGGGGACAGGGCAAAGGGCTAACGTCTCTCCTGACGCTGCGCCACCCCTCATACAAGAGCCACTCCAAAAGAAATGCACACTATTTTTGTAAAAATACAGTTTTCATTCTGCATGTGTGAAAGTTTTACAGTGTGTAGTTACATCTTTCCCGCTTGTTTTCAAACTTAGTTCAAACTGTTCCCGTGAGTGGCTCCGTCACAGCATGTCTTCAAGGTGGCTGCTACACTTGACGTTCGTCAGAAGCAACGTTCTGACATAGAATTCCTGTGCTGTGAAAACGAGACAGTGGGAAACATCCACAAGAGTTTGAAAAAGGTGTATGGATATGCTGCTGTCGATCGCAGTACAGTTAGTCGGTGGGCAAGCATGGTTACGTGATGAAAGAAGGCACGGCAATTGTCCTCGCAGCGGCAGGCCTCGTGCTACACACACTCCAGACAATGTGCAGACAATTAACGAATTGGTGACTGTTGACAGACGAATCACAATGAACGAATTGTCACGCTACGTTCGGATAGGGGAAGGAAGTGTTTGCAGAATACTGAAAGTGTTGGCGTTAAAAAGGTTTGTGCCAGGTGGGTTCCCAGGATGTTGACAGTGACTCACAAAGAAACAAGAAAAACGGTATGCAGCGAACTTTTAGAACAGTACCAGAATGGTGGAGATGAATTTTTTGGAAGAATTGTGACAGGTGATGAAACATGGCTCCATCATTTTTCACCAGAGGCGAAGAGGCAATCAATGGAGCGGCATCATGCAAATTCACCCAAGAAAAAAAGAATTCAAAACCACAGCATCTGCTGGAAAAGTTATGGTTACGGTGTTTTTCGATTCCGAAGGACTCTTGGTTCTATACATCATGCCAAGTGGAACCACCATAAATTCTGATGCATATGCGACGACACTGAAGAAACTTCAAGCTCGACTGAGTCGTGTTCGACCACATCGGCAAAAGCAGGATGTTTTGCTGTTGCACGATAATGCACGGCCACATGTCAGTCAAAAAATCCATGGAAGCGATCACAAAACTAGGACGGACAACACTAAAACACCCGCCTTACAGTCCTGAGCTGGCTCCATGTGACTATCATCTCTTTGTGAAACTGAAAGACTCTCTTCGTGGAACAAGGTTTGAAGATTATGACTCCCTTGTGCACACTGCCAAACAGTGGTTCCAACAGGTTGATCCAGAATTTTACCGTGCGGGTATTCAAGCGCTGGTTCCAAGATGGCTTAAGACAGTTGAGAGGGATAGAAATTATGTGGAGAAATGAAAATATTGTTCCTAAAGGATGTATCTACACACTGTAAAACTTTCAAATATGTAGAATAAAAGATAGATTTAAAACAATAGTGTGCATTTCTTTTGGAGTGACCCTCGTATTTCAAAAAGGGGTCGCAATTGGCATGCGTAATATTCCAGTCTCATCCACGTTCTCCGCTTTAATAAGAACCAGCCTCAAACGCACAAGAGCTAAATCGTAAATAATTTCGTGGAGACTTCACATTCGATCCAACGTAGCAAATTGATGACTGGCAAATTAATTCCATGTATAGTATGCTCCGTTTGGCAAAATTGAAGGATAACCGGAAATGATCTTAGGAAACTGTAATTCTCCATTTACGTAGGCTCGATCTCTATTTCCTTCAGTCTTATTAATTTTCTCGTTAATGATCTATTTCCATGCTAATGTTGAAGAGCATATAATTACCATACCACTGCTGCAGTTTGTCATAATTTTATTCATTTCAACAATCACGTACGATACAAATTTCTGCAGATTGTCTTGTAACGCCGCGCGGGATTAGCCGAGCGGTTTAAGGCGCTGCAATCGTGGACTGTGCGGCTGGTCCTGGCGGAGGTTCGAGTCCTCCCTCGGGCATGGGTGTATGTGTTTGTCCATAGGATAATTTAGGTTAAGTAGTGTGTAAGCTTAGGGACTGATGACCTTAGCAGTTAAGTCCCATAAGATTTCACACACATCTGAACATTTCTTTTGTTTTTGTCTTGTAACTAGATATTTATGTAGGGCGTAAACTTTAAGTTGACAAACCAGAATAACTCGAAAAATAAGGTTCACGCGAAAAAATGTGTAGAAACCAAAGTTGATTATTTTCGAGGGGGACATCTGCTGGTCCGCCACCCCAGCCCCCCTGGGGGTCAGGCGGTAGGCAACTTTAAAATTTCAAATGGGAACCCCATGTTGTTATTGGAGAATCAGATTTTACGTAAAAAAAAACACGTACATTTTGTCTTAAACATTTGTTTTGAATCTTGGTAGTTGGCGCTGTAATTGAAGAAAATCTATGTTCTCATTTTTGCGTGGAAAATGGTTACGGATAGATAAAAAATACTTATTTACTTCGTAAATTTTGATTCGCTAAAGCTAAAACTCTCCCTCTCTCCCCCTTAGGGTGGGGTTTGATAGAGAGGAATTAGTTTTACAAATGTTGACATAAATATTAATTTTGTCCGAAGATCCCCAAATAATTGGTTCAACATTTATAAAACTCTAATTCCACTCTCTCAAACCCTACTCTATGGGGAGAGAGGGAGAGTTTTAGTTTTAGCGAATCAAAATTTATGAAGTAAATAAGTATCTTTTATTTATCCGTAACCATTTTCCACGCAAAAATGAGAAAATGGGTTTTCTTGAATTGCAGAGCCAACTACCAAGAATCAAAACAAATGTTTAAGATAAAATGTACGTAGTTTTTTACGTAGAATCTAATTCTCCAATAAAAAATTGGGGTTCCCATTTCAAATTTTTAAATTACCTCCTGCCCCGCCCCCAGGGGCTGGGGTGGCGGGATACTTTTAGCAGAAACAGAAGTCTCTCTCGAAAATAATCAACTTTGGATTCTACACATTTTTTTTGTGTCAACCTTATTTTTCGAGTTATTCTGGTATGGCAGCTTAAAATTTACATCCTGTACATCGGGTTAGTGCATACGTTTGTTTGGGGGTTTTCATAAGTTTGGTAAACCCAACAGATACACATTACAGAGGTTGTAGTCATCAATAATACATTCCCCTTCACAATTTATAACAATCTGTCAACGCTGGGGTAAATTTTCCATTCCGCTAGTCTAGGAATCGTGTCGTGTTTGAGGAGAAGAACTCGTCGATCCATGTTCTGAGGGCATTTTCATCGCAAAGGAATTCCTTGTACACGTAAGTTGTGCGATAGAGAGCGGAAAACGTGAAAATCATAGGACGCAAGATCTGGTGAATTAGATGAAACAGTAGTGACCTTCCAATGCAACCACAGTCTTCCTGGTCATTGTTCTTGGCTCAAGTTTGCGAGACATCCCAGTTGTTAACAATAAATGTCGACAGCAATGCGTAGCACACCACACCGTCGTTGTTCCACCACTTACGTAACATTATCTTTCGTGGACGCCTGCAGGTCTGGACGCTGGGACGTTAATTTCATCCCACTGCCAATACCGCGGATATCAAGGACCCGTTACAACAGTTGTAGGCCTACTTGCCTCGGGAAAGGATACAACAGCTTCATGACACACTTTCGGACCGAATCAGTGCGTGAATACAGACCAGAGATAATGCAACGTCGTACTGATACGTGGGCTCATATTGCCAAGTTACACTACTGGCCATTAAAATTGCTACACCAAGAAGAAATGCATATGATAAACCGGTATTTATTGGACACATATATTATACTAGAACTGACATGTGATTACATTTTCACGCAATTTAGGTGCACAGATCCTGAGAAATCAGTACCCTGAACAACCACGGCCTTGGTAAGCCTGGGCGTTGAGTCAAACGGAGCTTGGATGGCGTGTATAGGTACAGTTGCCCATGCAGCTTCAACACAATACCACAGTTCATAAAGAGTAGTGACTGGCGTATTGTGACGAGCCCATTGCTTGGCCACCATTGACCAGACGTTTTCAATTGGTGAGAGATCTGGAGAATGTGCTGGCCAGGGCAGCAGTCGAACATTTTCTGTCTCCAGAAAGGCCCGTACAGGACCTGCAACATGCTGTAGCGCTTTATCCTGCTGAAACGTAGGGTTTCGCAGGGATTGAATGAAGGAATGAAGGGTAGGGCCACGGGACGTAACACATCTGAAATGTAACGTCCACTGTTCAAAGTGCCGTCAATGCGAACAATAGGTGACCGAGACGTGTAACCAATGGCACCCCATATCATCATGCCGGTGATACGCCAGTATGACGAACACAAGCTTCGAATGTGCGTTCACCGCGATGTCGCCAAACACGAATGCGACCATCATGATGCTGCAAACAGAACCTGAATTCATCCGAAAAAATGACGTTTTGCCATTCGTGCACCCAGGTTCTTCGTTGAGTACATCATAGCAGGCGCTCATGTCTGGAATGCAGCGTCAAGGGTAACCGAAGCCATGATCTCTGAGCTGATAGTCCATGCCGCTGCAAACGTCGTCGAACGGTTCGTGCAGATGGTTGTTGTCTTGCAAACGTCCCAATGTGTTGACTCAGTGATCGAGACGTGGCTGCACGATCCATTACAGCCATGCGGATAAGACGCGTGTCATCTCGACTGCTAGTGATACGAGGCGTTCCGTATTACCCTCCTGAACGCACCGATTCCATGTTCTGCTAACAGTTATTGAATCTCGACAACGCGAGCAGCAATGTTGCGATACGAAAAACCGCAATCGCGAAAGGCAACAATCCGACCTTTATCAAAGTCGGAATCGTGATGGTACGCATTTCTCCTCTTTACACGAGGCATCACAACAACGTTTCAGCAGGCAACGCCGGTCAACTGCTGTTTGTGTATGAGAAATCGGTTGGAAACTTTCCTCATGTCAGCACGTTATAGGTGTCGCACCGGAGCCAAACTCGTGTGAATGCTCTGAAAAGGTAATCATTTGCGTATCATAGCAGTGGTGTTTAGTGGCCAGTAGTGTACTTTGACACATTTTATTGTCTTTGTAACAGGTGGTATAGAATGGTTTAACCGGAACTGCTTTCGAAGAATGAATATAAAAACGACTTGAGAAGTGTTATCTTCGAAATAGGACAATGTAAGTCACGCTGCTCATTTAGACTACGTGATTCTACAGCTATGTGGAGGGTACTGTGGGCCTGAGGTCGGCAGTGCAGTGTGGTGCGGCTGCCGGGTGTGCGCTCGTAAACAAGAGCAGGGGCCCGCTGCGGCTGTGGCTGCGGCGTTGGCCGGGGGTTAATCTGCATGTCCCGTGGGGGCGGTGGGCGCGCTGACCCGGCTGGCCTGCGCCCCAGGGTCGGAGGTCAGCCGCGCCGGATTAGCTGGCCCTCCCACGCCATAAGGCCCTCGCGCCGCGGAACAATACTGCCGCCCTCTGCTGCCGGCAGCGACGACGAAGCGCTAGCGTTGGCCGTCACCGAGGACCGTGGCTAACCCCTGGAGGGCCCTCCGGGACGAGATGTTAGACAGAGGTCAGTCCCTGCGGCTGCTGCCCAGTTACAAATGAAATATACTGAAGTCACAAAAGTTATGGGATAGCTCCTAATATCGTGTCGGACCTTAGTTACCCGGTGTAGCGCAGAAGCTGGATGCGGCGTGGACTGAACAAGTCGTTGGAACTCTTCTGCAGAAAAATCGAATCATACTGCCTCTCTACCGAAAGTGTTGAGGGTGCAGGATTACGTGCACGAACTAAGATCCCGATTATGTCCCATAAATGTTCGATGGGATCCATTCCGCATGATCCGGGGGGGCCAAATAATTGGCTCTAATTGTCCATAATGTTCTTCAAAAACAGTCGCTAACAGTTGTGGTGACATGAAGCCCATGAATGGCTGCAAATGGTTTCCAAGTAGCTGAACATAACCATTTCCAGTCGAACAGCGGTTCACATGGACCAGAGGTTCCATCTCATTCCATGTAAACACGCCCCACACCACTGTAGAGCCACCTGCAGCTTGCACAGTGTCTGGTTGGCGACTTGGGTCGCTAGCTTCTTGGAGTGTGCGCAACACTCGAAAAATACCATTAGCTCTTACCCACTGAAATCGGAGTTCGTTTGACCAGGCCGCGGTTTCCCAGTCGTCTAATGTCTAACTGATGTGGTCTTGAGTACAGGAGAGGCGCTGCAAGCAACGTTGTGCTGTTAGCAAAGGCATTCGCGTCGGCCGTCGGTCGTCTGCTGCTGTAGCCCATTAACAGCAAATTTCACCACATTGGCCTAACCAATAGTTCCATCGTGCATCCCACTTTGATTTATATGGATATTTCACCCACTGTTGTTTGTCGGCTAGCGATGAAACTCTACGGAAACGCCTCTGCTCTCGGTCGTTAAGTGAATGCCGTCGGCCACTGCGTTGTGCGTAATGAGAGATAATGCCTGAAATTTGGTAGTCGCGGCACACACTTGACACGGTGGATCTCGGAATATTGAATTCCTTAACGATTTCCGAAATGTAATTTGCCATGTATATGGCTCCAACTACCACTGCATCTTCAAAGTCTGTTAATTACCGCCGTGCAACCATAATAACGTCCGAAATCCTTCCATATGGATCAACTGAGAACTAATGACGGCTTTGTCTATGCACTGCTCTTTTATACCTTGTGCGTGATACCAAGTGTAGAAATGACAATGCATTTGCTAATCGTAATCTACACTCCTGGAAATTGAAATAAGAACACCGTGAATTCATTGTCCCAGGAAGGGGAAACTTTATTGACACATTCCTGGGGTCAGATACATCACATGATCACACTGACAGAACCACAGGCACATAGACACAGGCAACAGAGCATGCACAATGTCGGCACTAGTACAGTGTATATCCACCTTTCGCAGCAATGCAGGCTGCTATTCTCCCATGGAGACGATCGTAGAGATGCTGGATGTAGTCCTGTGGAACGGCTTGCCATGCCATTTCCACCTGGCGCCTCAGTTGGACCAGCGTTCGTGCTGGACGTGCAGACCGCGTGAGACGACGCTTCATCCAGTCCCAAACATGCTCAATGGGGGACAGATCCGGAGATCTTGCTGGCCAGGGTAGTTGACTTACACCTTCTAGAGCACGTTGGGAGGCACGGGATACATGCGGATGTGCATTGTCCTGTTGGAACAGCAAGTTCCCTTGCCGGTCTAGGAATGGTAGAACGATGGGTTCGATGACGGTTTGGATGTACCGTGCACTATTCAGTGTCCCCTCGACGATCACCAGAGGTGTACGGCCAGTGTAGGAAATCGCTCCCTACACCATGCCGGGTGTCGGCCCTGTGTGCCTCGGTCGTATGCAGTCCTGATTGTGGCGCTCACCTGCACGGCGCCAAACACGCATACGACCATCATTGGCACCAAGGCAGAAGCGACTCTCATCGCTGAAGACGACATGTCTCCATTCGTCCCTCCATTCACGCCTGTCGCGACACCACTGGAGGCGGGCTGCACGATGTTGGGGCGTGAGCGGAAGACGGCCTAACGGTGTGCGGGACGGTAGCCCAGCTTCATGGAGACGGTTGCGAATGGTCCTCGCCGATACCCCAGGAGCAACAGTGTCCCTAATTTGCTGGGAAGTGACGGTGCGGTCCCCTACGGCACTGCGTAGGATCCTACGGTCTTGGCGTGCATCCGTGTGTCGCTGCGGTCCGGTCCCAGGTCGACGGGCACGTGCACCTTCCGCCGACCACTGGCGACAACATCGATGTACTGTGGACACCTCACGCCCCACGTGTTGAGCAATTCGGCGGTACGTCCACCCGGCCTCCCGCATGCCCACTATACGCCCTCGCTCAAAGTCCGTCAACTGCACATACGGTTCACGTCCACGCTGTCGCGGCATGCTACCAGTGTTAAAGACTGCGATGGAGCTCCGTATGCCACGGCAAACTGGCTGACACTGAGGGCGGCGGTGCACAAATGCTGCGCAGCTAGCGCCATTCGACGGCCAACACCGCGGTTCCTGGTGTGTCCGCTGTGCCGTGCGTGTGATCATTGCTTGTACAGCCCTCTCGCAGTGTCCGGAGCAAGTGTGGTGGGTCTGACACACCGGTGTCAATGTGTTCTTTTTTCCATATCCAGGAGTGTAGTTCTAAGTCTAGGGGACTGATGACCTGCGATGTTAAGTGCCATAGTGCTCAGAGCCATTTGAACCATTCTGGTGATCGTAGGATGCTGAACGAACGTCTTTAGGAGAACATCACTGTGAGCATATGGTTATCATCCGTTGTTATGAAAATGGCGATGCGGTCCCAGACTGGTTGCAGAATCTCTGTCTTGTACCGTAGGTATAAGATCGCCCCATGTATTGCCACCCCAGAACATCACTCCACCACTACCTTGCTGCACACGTGGGACGCTGTGTTAGAGATGTACGATATTACCGAGTGGTCTACGTACTGCGATTATCGTTTCGGCCGTAAACAACACCCGATAATTGTTTCGTCCATGCCGGCCGTAGTGCCCGAACGGTTCTAGGCGCTTCAGTCTGGAACCGCGCGACCGCTACGGTCGCAGGTTGGAATCCGGCCTCGGGCATGGATGTGTGTGATGTCCTTAGGTTATTTAGGTTTAAGTAGTTCTAAGTACAAGGGGACTGATGACCTATGATGTTAAGTCCCGTAATGCTCAGACCATTTTCGTCCGTAAACAACAGCCGTCTCCAATACTGGCACGTCGGTGCCGCATGATTTGTTGCCCATCCATAACGGAGTCCACGATGTTCTGGTCACTGTGATCGTCGTAAATAGACAATGGCATCCTGCGATCGTCTCCTATCAGTCTGGTGCGATACATAACGTCCTGTAGCCTCTTTAAACACTGAGTTCAGTTCTGGAGCACTCAGCCCACGCTTTCTTTGACTCCAAGTCGTCGATATCGATCATTCTGCAGTCTTGTCGAACACACGTACATGTGTACATACATACATTTTTGATATATGTGTGACGATGGGAAGGTGGTTCTTACCCGCCCCCCACCCCCCGCCCCCTCCCAGAGATTCTTCCCTTACAGTAAGGGAATGTGTATCAAGTTCTATCGAAATCGATCAATCGGTCCTGTGGTTTAGGAGGAGATATGGAACATACAAACACCCATGCACTCACACACACACACACACACACACACACACACACACACACACACACACTCACACACACACACACACACACACACACATACATTTTTATTAATATGTGTGACTTAGATTTACACGAAAAAAAGTAAAAAAGTTTAGCTAAATGAAAATAATTGCTAGAAGCGATGTTTCAGGCATTTCATCACAACCAGCATAGCTCATAGTAGAGCTTCTGCAATCTTCGTAAAGTTGGAGTACCAGTATATACAAGCTGTGAACTGACTGCTTAACTGTGCCTGGATAGCTCAGATTTCAATCATATGGTCTCTCGTTTTTCTCTGTTTTCGTCTATAACCCGCAAGCCACACTGTGGTGCGTTGCGGAGAGTATTTTGTGTACTACTATTGTTCTGGGGTAACCACAAGCGCCGGCACGGACATGAAGAACGCAAGAGAAGAGAACGTTGTAAGAAAACTTCAGCAAGTAGCACGCTTAATAGGACGCAACCACTATAGGAGCGGCATCTAGGCCAAATGCATATAAGCGCCGCTCCTGCCAGCCTAAGCTGGACTCTACTAAACGTACAGTATTAGCATACAATGTATGTTTTTTAAACTCAGCTATAATGCAGATATTTACTCGACTGTACAATTTGTTTGGATCGCCTTCTAAAGCTTACAACGCGATTTCGTTTAAGAAAATAGTAGTATCGTACACAAACTTGCTGACGCCGCCATCTTACCTCACCAAACGCCAGGCTTCGGTGAAAGATACGCCTTGGCCAGTCTAGTAATGTAAGCCTGTGGAAGGATGCATCTCTGGATCGTGGCGGGCAGCGGGGACGGAATATAAGCGGCCGCTGGCTGCGCGCTGAGCCCCGCGGCGCCTGGCACAGGCAATCCCAGCAGCGGCTCCGGCGGGCCGCATTCCAGCCACCGCCGCCCGGCCCCGCCCCGCCCCGCCCCGCCCCTCTATTGCGAATACTTGCGGCGCGCCGCTCTTCACACGCTCCTCCGCTTCTCGTCTTTTCTCTCCTCTTCTCCCGACGTCCCTTTCTTCTTTCTCTTATATCTTTCTATTCACCAGCGTCCGATACTTTTTTAAGAGACACTACTAAGATGGTTTCGCGGGAGGCGTTTCAGAGATAAATCCCTGCAATCGCGGTATCCACTGTGTCCTAAGTGGCTCAGATGGACAGAGCATCTGGGTGACCGCCTGGGAACACCGGATGCTGTTGGCTCCCTCTCATTTAGTCTGCTTTCGGCTGCGGTGGGGCGAGGACGTCCGCTGCGCCCCGCCGTGCGCGACCGTGAGCGCTCGCTTGTGTTTACCTTCCCGCGGCGCGAGTTGTATTAGTTCCAAGTTCAGTGCGACTATGGCACACACATGGCGCCACGATACGATCAAAATTACTTTCCAACCAGATCACGCGCGTCCTTGAGCCTATGAAATAGAACAGTTCATACGCGACGATCTACGTTTAGATCCGGCGACTGTCGTCGGAATACATTTTTCTATAACGGCGAGCGTGGTTTACGTTAAGAGGTCTGCGCGACAGTGGTGTCTCAATACTCGAACTCTCTCAGATTCAAACATTCTGACGGACATATCGGTGCAGTGACGGTGGATCATGCAGGCATGGGCCTAAGGACTGTGAGGGTTTTTGAGCTCCCTTTCGAGGTCCCAGAGGAAGTTGTCATGGACGCCTTCCGACCATATGGCAATGTCATCAGCCACGTTGCAGAAAAGTGGCAAACTTTCTCGACGTATAAGGTCTACAATGGTGTGCGCCAAATTAAACTTGAGCTCAAGAAACATGTGCCGTCCTATTTGAACATCGGTGGCTGTCGTGCAATCATCATGTACGACTGTCAGCCGCGTACCTGTTCCGGATGTGGGCAGGAAGGCCATGTTCGATCGAGCTGCTTACAACGTCGAATTGCGCAGATACCAGTGGGAGACTCCGTTTCCCCGACGGGGACGACAATCCTGCCCCTCACGTACGCTCAGACGACGATGCGCACCATAGTTGAGGACGAAACGGGTGATCAGACACACCCATCGACGCCAGAAGTACCAAGGGAGGAAGAGGAAGGACCCCCGATGCCAACCCATATGTCGCCCCCTCCACAGCAACAACAGCAGCAACAGTCCCACGGACTCCAGACGCAACGTAACATTCAGAATGCGATGGACGTGGACGCGAACATTGTCCTGACCGCGGCTTTCCTAGCAGAAGGTGATACGACGCTGGATTGCCTCCCACATTCGGATACGGATGTCCACGTTCGAAAGCAACGTTCACCTCGACGACGAAAGCGACGTCGGCAGACCTCTTCTGACGATTGCCTCCTACACACGGCCGGTCAAGAAGGTGACATCTCATCAGACGGCATGGATGCTGCGCCTGCTGAGGATCTAAGTGGTGTAGACGGTTCACTTGCCCATACCACGAGTGCCAAGTTACTTCTTGCACCACAGATGCAGCAGGTCGCGTCGATGGATGGCGCTGCGTCTAGCTCTACCAAAAACGACGTACGTGCTGGAGATTTAGGTGCCGATCAGCTACACAGCATCGTGTTGCAACCACTGTGGTCGGACAATGTTGAAGAACTTCCTGAAGAGGGCACGGGTGACAAGGGAGGGGCTGGCATTGGGGATGCCACTCCTATCATGAAAGACTCTTAATTTGTAACTGGTTTGGTGGGTTCGGCATCTCTTGTGGTTAGCTTTGATTGCTGTGGAGTCTACCCTAGGTGAAGAGGCTAGGCACCACACCTTTCGCCTTGCCACAATCAATATCAACGCGGTAAGGGCACCACACAAACTGACAATGCTACAACGCATGCTTAATGCGGCGGCCGTCGACGTGGCCCTCTTACAGGACTTCTACGGATATACCGCCCACATCTCCCACGCCTCTTCTACCGATTGTGGTGTAGCTGTTCCGCTACGAGACGGTCTGGCGGCTACGGACGTACTGTACTTACCGAGTGCAAGAGCCATGGCAGTAACTGTCAACGGTGTGCGACTCATTAATGTACATGCCCCTGCAGGATCAGGGAGACGAAGAGATCGGGCCCGCTTTTTTTCGGAAGATATTATGCGTCTATTTATGGGCCGCATAGACGATATGATGATCGGAGGAGATTCAACTGTACATTATCTCCGTCTTATCAGCAGCCACATCACGTCCCGTGTGCGGAGTTGGAAATGCTAGTGCGTGACCTCCACCTGATTGACACGTGGCGCCACATCCATGGCCCAGCTCCTGGACACACCCATTATACAAGTCATTCATCAAGTCGGTTAGACAGGATTTACGTCACAAGCACCCTTTCGATGGCGACGAGAGGAGCAGAGCTCTGGCCCACTGCATTCACCGACCACACAGCCTGTATTTGCACCATTGCCCTCCAACCTGCACGCGTGTGGCGCAGTAGGCCCCCCTGGAAACTGATCGTCGCCCATCTGGACGAACCGGCATGTAAAGGTGCTATCGAAGAGTCGTGGAACGCGTCCTTACAGCGTCGTGGTCGTTACCGATCGATCCTCAGTTGGTGGATTGAATGTGCGAAGCTTGCTCTTAGGCGCACCTTCACGGCTTACGGCCAGGAAGCGGCGGCATGGAGGAGGAGCACGGAAAACTTTTATTACACCGTCCTACGGGAATGTCTTGCTATAGAGCCCTCACCTGACCGGCAGATCACAGTCAATCGCGCGAAAGCACGCCATCATTTGCAAGGCGCTGTTATACGGTCGCGTGCTCCAGACATGATACAATCAGAAAGGCCATCTATGCACCACGTGCTCCTAGAACGCATGAGGCGCCGTAGGGCACTGGTAACCGACATGATAACGGACGACGGACGACACGTGGCAGAACAAGCAGATATAGCAGAAGCCTTCTAGGGGCATTACGCTCAACTTTATTCAGCAGTGCTCCCTGATATGGCGACGGTAGACACCGTTACAGCACATGTCCACGGTACAGTTCCACCAGACATGGTACCGACTTTACTGGGAGAAGTGACAGAAGAGGAAGTGCTCGACGCCATTGGTAAAGGTACTCCCCACAAATCACCAGGAATCTATGGATTACCATTAGAGTTCTATCGAGCATTTAAACAACTGTTGGTACTGTGTTGGGTTGAAATTTGTCAGGAATTGATGTCCCCGGCTATACCGTTGCCTGCACCGTTCTTGGAAGGACTGGTTGTCCCCATCCATAAGCCGAAGGGACGGAATCATGTCCGCGATTATCGCCCCTTAACGTTATTGAACAGCGACTTCAAGATCTTTTCGAGGCTGCTATCAGGACGTCTTCGGGGCACACTATTTCACCTCCTGTCCAGCGATCAGATGTCCTTAGGGAGGCCCAACAAGATCAGAACTGCGTTATGTCGTTGCAGAGATCTCATCTCCCTTGCAAGGGTGAGACGTTTGCCGGCAGCCCTGGCGTCTATCGACTTTAGCCAGGCTTCTGACCGTGTGGGCCACACTTTCCTCACGGCCGTTCTACGGCGCATGGAATATCCCGACCCCTTTATCACAGTGTTGACACGCCTTCTGCATGGGGCTACTTCTCGAGTTCTTGTTAATGGAAGACTGACGGCACCCATGCCGATCCGCCGATCAGTACGACAGGGATATCCATTATAACCAGATTGTTATTTGCATTGACCTTAGAACCTTTGTTGTGTGGTCTCCGAGACAGGCTCACTGGGATACAGTTCGGCGGCTCCATCTATCGCTGCACCGCATATGCGGATGATTTGATGATCGTCATACGAGGAGCTGACGATATGGCCGCGGCGTTGGACTGGATTGCAACCTACGGTACAGCTTCTGGTAGCCAAATCAACGTTGACAAGACTGTCGCCTTGAGCATCGGGATTGGGCTACCGCAGGAATACATTGCCCCCTTACGCACCAGTGATACTGTCCGCTGCTTGGGCTTAGATTTCATGAACGACATGCGACGCGCGACGACGCTCAATTATCGACGCCTTCTTCACCAAATTAGGGCCGGAATTGCAAATCAGCGCTTGCGATCCCTCAACATCGTTCAGCGGGCGTATTATGCCAATGTATACCTAGCGTCCCGCATACCGCATGTCGCCGAAACGCTACCCATTCCGAAACCCTTGGCTCGTCACCAAGTTATGCTAAATGTCTTATTACACACAGCGGAAAAAGTGTTGCATCATCCGATATGTAATGCACGTGTGTTGCTGCTGTCTCACTTCCTGTTCCGATCGCAAGGTCACACCTGACATTGATTGTAAACGTACACACAGTTACCCGTAGGGTAGCACGCCGCGCTCAAAACGGACTGCAGCATTTCATTTGAAAGTAAAGCACCAGTAGGGACGCATTGGAACGACTGTGGAACAGAAGAGTGAACATCCTGCTCGGGACGAAGAGTAATGACGACCATAGGTCGGGTCCGCATCATCACGTTATGTGCAGAAGACTTGTCAGTAAGGAGGTAGACCGACGTGTCCACCGGAGTCAAATTGATGTAGTGCGCATATGGAATCGGTTCCAATTGAGAGGTAATGTTGAGTACTTAAACAGCAACGGCCACCCACGTCTAGATGCCGTTCGTACAGTGGCTGCGTCCAATTCAGCGTGCTACTGGCTAGCGTGGTCTCACAGCCTTCTCTACTCTTGCGTTCTTCATGTTCAAAACTGGTTCAAATGGCTCTGAGCACTATGGGACTTAACATCTGAGGTCATCAGTCTCCTAGAACTTAGAACTACTTAAACCTGACTAACCTAAGGACATCACACCCGTCCATGACCGAAGCAGGATTCGAACCTGCGACCATAGCGGTCGCGCGGTTCCAGAGTGAAGCGCCTAGAACCGCTCGGTCACAACGGGCGGTTATTCATGTTCGTGCCGGCGCTTGTGGTTACGCCAGAACAACAGTAGTACACAAAATACTCCACGCAAAGCCACAATGTGGCTTGTGGAGTATAAACGAAAATGCAGAGAATAACGAGACACCATACGATTGGAATCTCCCTACGCATTAAAATTGTAAATCTGATCGAGGTATGGATCGCGGACTGTTTTGTTCTACAATCAACGGTCTCACATTCTGAGATATCCAGGCACGGTTAAGCAGTCAGTTCATAGCTTGTATCTCCCGATACTCCTACTTTACGAAAATTGGAGAAGTTCTACTATGCGCTATGCTGGTTGTGATGAAATGCCTGTAACATCCCTTCTAGCAATTATTTTGATTTGGATATTTTTTTAAATTTTTCTCTAGTAAATCTAAATCACACATATAATAATAAGTTTACTGTTACCAGTCACTGTTTATTTGTTTCCACGACGCGTTTCGAAGGTTTAAACCTCCATCATCAGGTGGATATACATCAGTTAATATGGCATTTGTGTGTTTGTGTTACGATTTCTTTGGAGGAAGTTGTGACACTGTCTAGTGGAGAAAACAAAACAGTATTCACAAGTTCAATTTTTGTCAAAACAGACCAAGTTCTGAAATACTGTTTTGTTTTCTCCACTAGACAGTGTCACAACTTCCTCCAAAGAAATCGTAACACAACACAAACACACAAATGCCATATTAACTGATGTCTATCCACCTGATGATGGAGGTTTAAACCTTCGAAACGCGTCGTGGAAACAAATAAACAGTGACTGGTAACAGTAAACTTATTGTTTCATTTAATGTCAATAACAGTCACGGTAAAGCCTAACCTAAAAATGTTCGCATTTAAAGCACACATATAATAAAAATGTATGTATTTGTTTACGTGTGTGTGTGTGTGTGTGTGTGTGTGTGTGTGTGTTTGTGTGCGAGTGCGTAGGTGTTTGTATGTTCCATATCTCCTCTTAAACCACAGGACCGATTTCCCTTACTCTAAGGGAACAATCTCTGTGGCGGTAAGAACCACCTACCTATTGTAGTTCACGAGATATGTCGTCATAAATGCTGAAATCTATGGAAAACTGCCGCATTGTTCATGACATTTAAATTTATTACTTCTTTGCTACTAACTCTATTCGCAACGTATTTCACTGAGAATATCCACGTATGCTGATGAACGTACCTGCTGAAACATATCATCATACGAGAGATAGTTTAGGAGATCTGACGTCATAAATACTTACATACGTGAAAAATACCGCATCGTTCATGAAGTTTTAATACGTTTATTCTTTCCTGCTGAGACTCTCCTACAGTAGAGTGTACTTCAGGAAATTCCTGACACCTTGCAGCGTTTTTGACAGTTTTCAGTCGTGAAGCGCAGTCGGGTGCAGGCGAAAACTGTAGCCGTCTGTAGAGCAATGAAGAGGCGTTGCATGGAAACGTTTACAAACACGCGTTGCAGACACGCAAAACAGCTGCGCCAGAGTACAAAAACTGTCTCGGATCATGTTCCTTATTTTGGATTCTGTACTTTTATATTTTTAAATTATGCATATTTCTTTGTACGACTGTTTTCACAATTTCAAAAGTGTTTTCACGAATACATGGAAATGAAATTTTTTCACTACTTCGGTAAAAACGCAGCTCATATTTTGTTTCCGTTTCTAACAGAAAACTGGCAAAATGAATACCCAAAGTCGGGTTTGTCAGGTAGTACATAATATTTGTCAAGTTACCCGCTCGCTCAGAAACCAGCTCCAGTACAGATGTTTCTCCTGAAGGTCAGAGGACGAAATAATGGAAACGGCGTCGACAGAGCAATAACTTGTCTTTACAAGAGGCAATTATTCAAGCACATTCATTGCAGTGTCAACATGATATAAACCCATGTCCATTGTTTATAAATGAAAAAGTACGTAGAATTACAATGTACAGTATAGAGAAGATTTAACCCATCTGTTACCTAAGAAATTTGTTTGCTTTTTGTATGGGCTGCTCCATTTCAAATAGGACAAAAACACTGACTTCATATTTTTTAAATCATTAACAGTTATTGCTTGTGTCCATTACTCTAAAAGAAAATAACTTTCATAAAGCTATCTATTAAATGCTTGCTAATTACAGAGTTAAAAATCGGTAAAATGTACGTTATTTTCCGAACGCGATTATTTGGCTGCCGTGTAACTTGAGAACCCTATATCGGGCTTCACTCTCCTAAGATTCATTTTGAAACTGAATGTCTGTTGTTGATGGAGGTATACAACAATAAGACGGCCGGTGTGGCCGAGCGGTTCTAGGTGCTACAGTCTGGAACCGCGCGACCGCTACGGTCGCAGGTTCGAATCCTGCCTCGGGCATGGATGTGTGTGAAGACCTTAGGTTAATTAGGTTTAAGTAGTTCTAAGTTCTAGAGGACTGATGATCTCAGCAGTTAAGTCCTATAGTGCTCAGAGCTATTTATAACAATAACATAAAAATAATTAGTATAGTTTTTAAAAACGTTTTACTCGTGTTTTAGGTACAAACACGATTTTCATGAAGATTAAACTTGCATAGGTTTGAACCTCTTTTTATTACACATTAATTGCAGTTCTAAGTTTTATTGAGCCGCTTGTATACGACGCGCAAAAATAAATAATTAAGTAATAAATACTGTACCTCATGCTGTACTGGGGATGCGATGTGTTGCCGTGAAACATAAGCAACAGGCGATCGCCAAAGGACTTGCCGTGATTCGTGGGTGTTATCGCTGGTTCTATTTACTTTTTATTTTGTTCTGTAGCTCTCCACTGAAGATATCACATACATGTTTACTGTTATAGTTTTAAATGGCATACTGAACAAAATGGCATAATTTTTCTTCCATTTAAAACTGTGTTTTTCTGAAAAAGTACCGAACACGATGAAAATTACAAGTCTATAACTGTACAATATTACATTCATTTTTAATTTTGTTTCAGAATTTTACTTTCAATAGAATCGCATGATTTTATTAAATTATGGTAACTTTGACCGTTAAAAAAACGTGTTTATACTTAATAAACGAATAAGGCGATTTTAAAAATAGTATTAATTATAGTGAGGATTTAAATTTTCTGTCATCTTTTCCAAACCGTTTATCACAGCTGCGAGTTTGGAAAAGATATGAAGTTAGCATCTACTTTAGATGACAGAAAATTGAGCCCACACAAAAAATCCAGTTTCCTGCTGTCCGAAATGAAATAGAACAGCCCGTATATGGAATCTCAGTGAAGTTTCTCCCTTAAGTTATTTGCAACTGCAGACGTTCTGCTTTCCGTATACAGTTTCTCTTTGGATACGCAACAAGTTGAAAGAATATCCCAATGCGGAGGGGTATTTCAGTTTTATACCAATATTTTTCCATTCACTTTTTTGTTGCATTCTACAGAAAAAAATCTGCATAGAAAAAAGCATGTAACGTGATAGAAGTTGTTCATAAATCAGTCTACTCTAATTCTTCAAGGACTTTTCTTCTAGCTTTTCTATCTGAACCCAGCATTAGAGTATCAAACTTACGTAGCATAGTTACCTCTCTCTCTCTCTCTCTCTCTCTCTCTCTCTCTCTCTCTCTCTCTCTCTCTCTCGTGATATTTTTATTTTCTCTCGGCCGATTGTAAAGAGAGAACTAGGTAGACTTCGTAAGAAGTGGATGGATGATAGAGAACGGAGCAGATGGCTATAACACCTAGTCCTTAGAAGGAAATGATTTCTCCTCGTTTTATGTATGTTTTTTGTGTATCGCACATGATGATGGACCCATGCTCATTCCGTAGCTAAGAATTACATTACGCTGTGACCATATGACATTTCACCCCAACATGGAGATAAGAGCGTTTCGTGAACGCCACTTGTTCAACTGTTCTTTGTGTTTTCGTGTTTTAACCGTCAGCCTGTGGCAAAAATGGGAAATTATTTCATCATTTTTCCAAATGAATGTGGTAAATCAAGCTTGGCTCCTTTGTCTCCCAACGTAGCACACGAAGTCTTGCGCTGCACGAACGTAGTGAATACATCAAGGTAGAATGGTGTGAACCTAAGAAAGAGAATAGATTATGTATTCTGCCCAGAAACAAAAATAAAGTTTGCTGTATGCTGCAGCGTCATCACTTTTCTTTCTGTCTCTCTTTCAGATCACATACTCCAGTTGCTTTCTTGTTTGACAAGAAGCAGTGCTGGGTGATGAGGAAGGGGGCGAGTGGAGGATTATTTCAGTTTGACCATTTTCCAGAAAATTTATGTATATCCAACACTATTACTATCGATTGTTAATGTTTATGGACCTTCCTTGATGTCAGTTGTAACAAACAGTGCAATGGCAAGATATGGGTCACAGTACGTTCACTAAAAGGAAATCTAATGCTAAATATTCAAGGCACCACCTGCAGTGCAAATGCAAATACAGGAGACTGAGCCTATTGGCTGGTTAACTGCGTGATACGCTGTTTTTCGCTAACCTACACCATACCACCACCAGCCTTCTTATGTATACAGTAGAACTGCACCCAGAATAGAGGTTTCATGAGATTCCTTATGCGTAAAGGGGAGACGGAAGGCAATTTTTATCCCTATTCTGCCAATGCTATTTTATCCTTTGAATAGGTACATTTTTCAGAAGAACTGTAAGTGACAAAACAATGACATTTTCACTGCATATATATAACATATATGCCTCAATTTACAAGAGAAAACAACATAATACCTCTTATGGTTTTGAAGAAAAACCAATTCTTCCACTAGTAAAATTTAACATTTTTTGTACATTAATTATTATTGTTTGGTGGTTCTCAATTTACTTCTAATAACTTATTACCATCTGCAGTACAAACTGAAAGTAAAAAATTGTAGGTTTGAAAAAAATTTGAATCTGAGAAAGAGTTTAATACTGCAGTTCTAGTATAGTTATTAATGAGAATTACTTACCACTATTATTTTCGTGCCCCATACTGATCATCGTCTGAATCATACTGATCTTCTTTTCTTGTCTTGGTCCCTCTTCTGCTCTGTCTGCCTTCTTTTGTGCATTTTCAATTAGCAATATCTGCTTTGCGGTGTCTCTTTCCATCTATTTGCACCAAGGATTTTGCAGTATTTCCACTAGATTTTATGCCCAATAATTCCAAACATGCAGTTTTCTAATTACACCATCATTGAAGCATAAAGTAGCATCATAAACAGCAAATCTGAGAGTAGTAAGCTGAACAAATAGAGTTTTCAGTAACCGGTTCCAAATGACAGAATTCACACATTCATTTAAATTTTGGGTTTCCCATGAAGACATTTCTTCAACAAGGTATCTTTACAAAGGTCTCTAAATATGGGTTTAAATTCATTCGGTACTGATGCAGGTAAAGAATGTTTGAGGTCATATGTGGCACTTCCCTGTACTTGCACCAAGTGTCAGGATCATTCGGGCAACGACCGTGCACTGGAACTTCATTTGTGGAAAGCTTATAGAAAAAGATAGACCATACAGCTTTTTCCGTGTTTTCTAAATTCCCTACATTTCTTCTTATGGCCAAGCGATAATAATTCTGTAATCTATCTATTTCAACATTTGTCAGGCGACCTTTACCTCCTATCTTCTTACCATCTTCCAAGACTATTTTTAACTTTTCTTTCAATAATCTTCTCAACCTAGACCCAGTTCTCTTCTGGACATGCCCAATGCACTCTAATTTAGAACTTGTGACATTAGGTCCATAGGATTGTTCTGCACATACCCGGTCATAAGCCTTGCCATCACCGTCCCCAGATTGCACAGAGCGTCAGGAAAACCATCATGTCTCACGAAAAAATTGTCGTATTTATATAAAACAAAACCTTTTCACGCAGGAAAGACTAGGAATTTCAAATATGTTAAAATCTAAAAAATCAAATTTTTGAAGCCCACTTGCCTCCCGTCTCCCCTTAAACAACCCCATAGATTCCTAACCATTTTTTGGTCATTTTGTTTGCAAAATTCCGACTTACATGTGTAATATTATGCATTACATGTAATTGTCAAATTATTTTTCGCTACTAGTAAAGAGTAGATGATATATTGCATGCTTAATTGTAAATGGATCCACATTAACGTGCCAATATAAACTTCATATTGAGAACTTTGCACTAAGTACTGCAGCCTGACAACTAACGGCAGCTAATATTTTGTCGTCAAAAATACACATACATCCAAACAGTGTAAGATTATTGACAGCAGATGTCAGTAGCACATTATATATATAGATGGGGTATTATAGATAGTTGATGTGTTATATCAGACAATCAGCGATCAAAAACTGCTTAAAGGCACACAAACAGACATGATAACAGTACATTAACCATAATACAAGAAATAAGTACAAATTTCACAAAATATTGAAAAATGAACAATCCATTAACTAATGGCTAGTTAGACTTAAAGAATTCCTTATATTGTAGGTCATAAGTGTTTGAATGCTGTGAATAGTTACACGTAAGTTAACAATTGACATTTTTTAAAGAACAGTGATCCATTGAAATACAATTTTTTAAACTATGTTAATACTGACAAACCAGCAGAATCTTCAATTTATGCACGTAAACATATATCTGATACAATTCGGAAAAAAACGTCATTTGTTTGACTTCTTTGTGTCTATACTTAACACTGAGACGTTGATGACCAACGATGTCATCCATCCATTAAGTCGGGCTCGCCAGCAATTAATAGATTGATTTTTTTAATGTTTTGTGAAATTCGTAATGTGCCGTATAAAATATTTTATTGTGTCTGTTCGTATGCCCTCAGCTAGTCTTCGCTCGCTGGTTGTCTGATGCACAATACATCAACTAAGTCCGGCACGCCAACGACATATGTAATGTGCCATTGATATTTGTTATCGCTAGTCTTACAGCGGTAGGGTATATGTTATGTTTGACAACAAAATATGAGTATCAGCCGCCGTTAGTTGTCAGGCTGTAGTACTTACAGCAAAGTGTGCAATGTGATGTTTAAAGTTCTCACGTCAATGTGTATCCATTCACGATGTAAGGATGGAATATAACATTTTTCGTGCAGTGAAAAAAATTTTGACAGATACGACAAGTAATGCATAATTTTACATATTAAACATGAATTTTGCACTGTAAGGTGGTATGTTAATGTGAGGTGTGTAACATATTAGTTACATATGGCTACGAATGGAGGTATACGCAGACAACTCCTTCACGTTGATTTTACGGGGTAATAAAAATCACACAGTTTAAATAAAGATCATCTACATTACCGCCTACTACGCAGACGTTTTCTTTTATTAACAATTTTGAGGCTTTGGATCCCTTCAAAAACAAAGTTTTAACATCATAACTTCTTCACCTTGAGAGAAGACTGCTGCAAATTCCCTGTAACTCTCGCTTCTTTAATCAGTCTTATTTTTTCTACGCTTCCCATTTTTTCAGGAATGCATAGCTATCAATATCTAATTTTAATACGGACTAAAGTTGCATGATAGGTATTCAGAATCAGTTATTTAAAACGTTCATTCGATGATTTTTAGTATTAACTGAATTTTTCAGAACATTCTTGACAGTATTGCTCGGAAGTGAAAAATGGGGGTGGGGGTTGACGCTCAACAACCCATGCATTTGCCATCCACTAATTAAGTCCCTGTAGATCTCTTCAACTATCGCCGATGGGAGATACCGTTCTCCTTAGAAACAACTGATGTAGACTCTAGTAAGTATGGAAATCACACAATATCGGCACTTCTTACTGCCATAAAGTGGGATATGGTATCTCTGCAGAGACATTACAAACAGAAGGAAATGGATAGAGGGAGGAAATAAATTTCTCGATTAGGGTATTTCAGTACATACATCAGTGCAATACTACCTTTAGTGGACACGTGCCAAGGGAACCGCTTCCGTGGGGTGCGGTTTTGTAAAAGGCAAAAAATATAGTACTATATTGTCCACACATGAAATGTTTATTAGTTCTGAGTAAAAGTTAATATCTTTTATTACGGAGTAACATACAAAAAATGATTAACTCTCTCCTGAAATACAAAAATGAAAAACATAGTGTTTGACTAATAATTACTTTCTGTCAACGTCCTAAGCGCGTTAAAGTACACTTCCGGGCATTCGCTAAGCGATGGAAGGTTGGCGAGCGGCAGCCGTCAAAGACGGCTTTAGGCAGTTGTCAGCCACAGAAGTAAACCGACTGACTCTGTTACGCTCTGCTGTCATCGACTCGGCTCGATTCGCACTCAGGACAAGCCCCCATGGACTCGATGTAGAACAGACCAAGCAGTCTCTTGCTGTTCCTGACGTCTTGGGTTGGTGATATGGACCTTGACGTTCTGGGTTTTCGTCTGTGGTGACTGTCTCCTTTGTAGTCGTCATATGATGCCACATGTGCAGCTAACCCCATAGATAGACCAGCGATCGCGAGGTCACCCAGAGATGAACCTGATGGCCCAGGCGCCGGATGAGGACGTTGCCAGCCTCCTCGTAGAAGAGGCACGTTGCCACATACGACGGTAGTGTATTCCAGCTGCGGACAGTTCAGGGCCACGAACAGTGTTACGCCACTGTGTACAGGATGCACTGACGCCGGGTAGAGAAGCGGGTACAAAGCGCGGATACGCCTCTGCGCCTTGCTACTAGTGTTCCTGATGTGAGGCTGCCAAGTTAAAGGGTTATCCCAGGTACTTGCCCGTCTTGAACCCCAGCTGGGGCATTCCGAGATGGTGACAGGTGGCAAGGCAGGGGCCATCGGCCGTTAGGTGAACAGGCGCCTGAGTCTTGGTGACGTTGAATTTGAGGTGTCACTTCGCCGAGTACGAGCCAAGAGCATTGCAGGCGAGCTGCAGGCTGTAGCTTAGCATCTCCAAATTGTGCTCCGGACGTCGTTTGCGTAGAGCTCCACCTGCACGAGCGCCAGTATGGCGACGTCGACTGTGTACAAAAAGTGCACTACGGGGCCGAGAACAGATCCCAATGGCACCCCACCACGAATTTGTCCCGCCGTAGACACTCAACAATTCACACGAACGTAGAAAGTCGTCCCAGAGATGTGGGACCAGAGCAGGCGACCGTGTGATGGTGGGATCCGGTGCACGAAGAGTTTTTACAGGAAGTTATCATGACACACAGAACTGAACGCGCTAGATACGTCGAAAAGCACCACCCAAAGAAATTCGTGAAGCTCCCATGGCCTATTCCGCCAGCTGCAGCACCTGATGGTATGTCGAGTGGCCCCTCCGAAAGCGGTATTGTTCATCCGGGGTGAGGCCATGTGATGACCGACGACGTGGCCTAAACTCTTCCAAAGGCTTTGGAGAGGAAAGGCAGCAAGATGATAGGCCAGTATTTACGTGGCAGACGAGGATCTTTGCAGCTCTTCAGAATTGCCATCACTCCCACGCGTTTCCATATGGAAGGGCAGATACCGGACTGAAGGAAAGTAAGATGGTGGACAGAGAGCGATGAATGGCACCAGGAAACTGCCATAGGACTAAGTTGTCGACCCCATCAGAACCTCCTGCCTACTTCGAGCTGAAGCGCTGGAGTTGCAGCCCCACCTCGTCCTCCTCCCTGATGGGTTCAATCACATTGTCGTACTCTATACCAGCCAACAAACGGCTGTCCCCATAGCCGACGGGTCCCTCACCAGCGTAAAGTTGTGCGCGAAGGGTGATGCCAATAGAGATTCTGCTTCGTCATTTTCCAGACACTAACATCTTCGATACTGAGGGTGGTGATTTTGTCCATCTAGTACTACTGCAGTCACTGCAGTGCTCGTCCACTGTAGCCTGGATGTCTTGAAGGAGACGGAGGCACTTCGTCGTGCTACGGTTGCAGGTTGGAATCCTGCCCCGGGCATGGATGTGTGTGATCTCCTTAAGTTAGTTAGGCTAAGAAGTTCTAAGTCCAGGGGACTGACGACCAAAGATGTTAAGTCCCATAGTGCTCAGAGACATCTGAACCATTTGCACCAGCACTTCGTCACTTCGTCACCGGATGATAAGTAAGCTGCCACTGGCAGAGAACCCAGTTGTGCTTGATGGTCTCCAAGGCGGCAGCTGACGCGAGAATTCATATGGCCAGGTATGCTGTTGTCAGGCCATGTAGCCCCGTAGATACTCGGCGAGCCAAAGGGTAGTGAGAGGACCTCTAGTTCCGCGCACGTGACCAGTGCATCAACAGTAGTTCAGCAAAGGCGACGTCCTCTGCTTCTCCACTGCGCTGTCCACACGCCTGACCGGAACTAAGGTGTCGCCCTGCCGCAAGTGCCTACTATGCAAGTATCCCTACAGGCTCCTCCCCCCGTAGTTACAGCAATGATGAAGGGGAAAAAGGGAGGAAGAAGGGCAAGCGAGGTAGAGGGAGGCAGGAAAACTAAGTTGGATAAGGATTACTAGGTTATTAAGCAGCGGGTATAGTTATAAAGAACGAAACCACAAGGAGATTCTAACTGGTTTTTGGTAGCAGTTCCATAAGACATGCCTCTACCTAGTACAGAGATACTTAATTGTTGTTTTCAGCTACTGCACGAGAGCCTTCCGGTCGTGCCGTGCAGCCAATCCAACGAAAATTAAGAGTGTATTCTATGTTTGGTGAGTCTATGATAATTAATTGAAACCATCAGCTGGTGACAGGTGACGATTCCCGTAAGAGTTGGACAGTTGGGAATGTGGGTTTCACGGGAAGCGTGCAAGGGCTAAGTCCCTGAAGTCGCGCTGTTCATCTGTGTCCTCGGTGGTTCAGCTGGATAGAGCGTCTGCTATGTAAGCAGGAGATCCCAGATTCGAGTCCCGGTCGGGGCACACATTTTCAGCTGTCCCCATCGAAGTATGTCAACAACACCTGTCGGCAGCTCAGGGATTCAATTAATTATCATTTATTCTAGAGAAGCTGCACGGTCACCAACGGTAGCTGTTACTATCTTCATATATTTGGTGATTGTTCGTTTTTTGCATTGCGCTGATCGAAACATTGGGAAAGGAATCCCATTATGGCTGCAAGTAATGCAACCTTGGACAGTGTTTTGCTCCACAGTTTGAACTGTCAGATACGAAAGCCAAATAATTATTGATAAATGTACCTTTTACTATACTGCAATTTTGTGATGAATAAGGAAGCCAGGTAACGATGAGGAATAAACAAAAGATGTGGAGATGACAGCAGCGTTGGGAGAGCAGAAGAAGGAGGAAGGGTCGTAAATTCGATGTGTGCTTTGGGTGCCAGTTATCCCAGTTACGCTGTAAGGTGGCAACGGCCTTGCATCTTACATGAGTCCATGTTTTGTTGGAGTAATACTCTAAATTAGCGGTGTAGGAAATCTATGTGGAAACGCATCCACGATTTTGCAATTATAAGATTTTCCGGAAAGGCAGTATGCGAGACAGAGCTCGGCTACCACCCCGCCTAGCCGCCTAAGGCCACAGCCTAACGCTATGAATGGTGAACAGGGGAATTTCTGTAGTCCGTTTAGAGAGGCCACAGCGGTCGCCAAACTCTGAAGGACGTGTGGCTGTAGGTGTTCAAGTGTTTACCAAAACAGAGCAGTGGATAGCTGGACGGGCTTTCCTGTGCGTGCTCTCGCCTATGTCCCACTAATTTTACGCCTTCGAGTAACTCAAGTGGGGCAGACCAGGAGTTCCGAATAACAAACTTTCAATGCAAGAATCTGTGTTCGCTACGACGGGGAATCTTTCCGGGAAAATCTCGAGTGGTCTCTTGGGAGAAAACTTCAAGTAAACGTGTTATTGCCCACAGCTGTGGTTCTTACCAGCCGGCGAGGGAGGAGTTTACTTGTGAAATTTTGTAGAAATAAAAGAATGATGGAAAAGAGTTCTGTTCCCAGGCCGTACATTGGTCGGCACTGGCAAATTGGGTAGTTTGAGAGCTTCTAGTGATGTGATTCGCTCGGTAAAAGTTGAGGGGAGGAAACAAAGGTGAAGAGCGATCTTGCTGGACTCTCGGTAATGGTCTTCCGTTCTGGGCTCTCGTACTGAGAGGACGTTACTTAAGTCGTCTCCCATCTTGGTTTTTCATTCTGAGTGGACGTTAGCAGCGCCAGCTTTTTGCTGCCGGGAAGATCGTTGCAAATAGAGAAGTTCATGGACAGCAGTCTGTTGTCCGAGTAGTGTAGGAGTGTGCTTTCCGAGACGCCACACGCCAACCGCACAGCCGCGCCGTCGCCGTCGGAGACGGCCGCTGCAACAGGAACATTACGGTGAGATCGCTCCCGCTTCGGCCTGTGTTACGAGTAGCGTTTAATAGTTGGATCACGTGCAATTGCTGTTTCCACAGAGGTTTCACAGTACTTTGGGGTGTAGTGGTTTTTCGTATTTTACGTTTTGTGTCGATGTCAGTCGGTTAGCCAAGTTATAAGAGATCCCGATTTGGACCAATTATAACACAGTTCACTGCCAATGCCAGTCTGGAGGATAATTTGTAAATTGTTCACTGTGTTTTATTCAGCATTCATCTGAAGGTTATAATAAAATTATTGTGATGCAGCAGAGCCTTTACTTTCAGTAGTTGATCCTGAATTCACCCTTTGCCTTATTTTATTTTTGTGCATGTGTTTGATGCCATTGAACACTCTAAGTGTTCATGGTCATTCATGTTTGGAAGTAAAAACAGATGTGATTCATCGTCAACGCTACCACCACAGATTAATTAGGGGTCACAGGGCCACATTTAAATCTAGCATTATCCATTTTTGCATACAGTTCCACTCCCAATTTCTCTGTAAGTTGTTTGTCAGGGGCGAACACACACAAAAATCGGACAAGCAACGGGTGGGGCGTTACAACGCCACTGGGTGTATTCGAACGACCAAATATGTGGAGAATTGTAGCAGGAAGAAAATGAGTACACAAGGTAAAACCCTAATCGCTTGGTGCAAATAGAAACAAAGTCGCTAAAACGAATGTAATTTTACTGTAAAGCGAAATTATGCCTCTCGACAATCAATCTGTACATATGCGATGTAGTCGGTAACGTTTTTATTGCGACAGGAAGTAAGTCGCTTACCTCGTTTTCAATCGTAAATCGGCGTGCGAGCACAGTAATGCACGCGGGGAAGCTGCGTAGCTGCCAGAGAGCTAATGGGCCGGCGTTACGCGCGGAACAATTGCTACTTGTCGGAGCGCACGCCGGCGTACAGACACACCAGAGGCGGCGAGACGGGAGTCAGCGCCTAACCTCGTTGCGCCCCCACCGCTGTTTTCGTTACCGCCTGGGGTGGCAGCGGGGGAGGCTCCATCGATTCTCGACAGTCTGGTCCACGGTAACTCGGTTACAAGCGGACGCTCCCGCCGCAAATAACAGCAGGGGACCACTCGTGACGGCTGTAACTGGCCCCGCGCGAGACGCTAAACTCGTTACCACCGCCCTGTGTTCACAGACCTCCTTTCTTTGTTTGTACCCGCCGGAAACTTAGTGCACGTCGGTTTCTGTTTTGTCACAGGATGGGGAGCAGGAGGAGGAGGAGTTTGTACGATGTTCATCAGAAGTATTCGCCACTCACTCGGAGCCTTTCAGTGTTTCAGTATCCGCCTCCGTAGCGTAGCGGTAGCGTTACCACCTACCACGCAAGGGACCCGGGCTCGATTCCCGGCAGGGAACTGGGTGTTGTGTGTCCTTCGTCATCTTTCGCATCATCATCGACCCGCAAGTCGCCGATGTGGCGTCACGTAAAAAGGACTTGCAGTACGGCGGCCGATCTCCTCCGGATGGGGCTTCCCGGCCGACAATGCCATACCGGCCGTAATAGCCGTGAGGTTCTAGGCGCTACAGTCTGGAACCGCGCGACTGCTACGGTCGCAAGTTCGAATCCTGCCTCAGGCATAGGTGTGTGTGATGTCCTTAGGTTAGTTATGTTTAAGTAATTCTAAGTTCTAGGGGACCTCAGATGTTAAGCCCCTTGTTGCTCAGAGCCATTTGAACAATTTGTTTGACAATGCCATACGATCATTTCCAGTATTTCATTACTTGCGTAGTGCCTGTTATTGGCTACACTGCGGCCTCCTAACAGACATCTACATGTACATTTAACTCCACTTGCCGCTATGTAGTGCATGGTGGAGGATACATCGTAATTATATTATTGATTTTCCTTAGTACGCCATTTGCATATTGATCGAGGCAAAAAAAAGTACACAGTCTTTGTCTTCTTCTTCTTCTTTTTACTCTGTAGAGCTCAACCCTGAGGTTGGTCTGCAGCAGTACACCATTCCACTCTTCTGTCTTCCTCTTCATTTCGACGTACGTAGCATGTCGTACGTCACCCGTGGAGGGGTAAAATTAAATTTTTTGAAGGCGGAAACCAAAAGCTTGTGATTGTGTCTCAGTCAGGAAACTATTTTTAAAAGATAATATTAATTATTATTATTTTTATTATTATAGGTACTCCAAGTTTCTAATATTAATTGCTGCGTGGGTCTAGGGCGGTCTAGGGCGCTGCAGTCATGGACTGTGCGGCTGGTCCGGGCGGAGGTTCGAGTCCTCCATCGGGCATGGGTGTGTGTGTTTGTCCTTAGGATAATTTAGGTTAGTAGTGTGTAAGCTTAGGGACTGATGACCTTAGTAATTAAGTCCCATAAGGTTTCACACACATTTGAACATTTCTTTCTAATATAAATTACAAAAGTTTAAATAATTACGTTTTTTCAAATACTAACATTAACTTGTGATGCGATGTGTTGGCTCTATAACTTGTGAAATGAATGTATGAACTACATTCTGTTTCACATATCCTCGCTCTACATATATACTTTGTATTTTGTAGCGTGCATCTACGACAGTAACATTTATAAAATCAAAGCTACATGTATCATGAAAATTTGTTCTATAAGTCGTAGGTACTTCCTCTAATGGATCAGAAATTGCTCAGTTACTCATTTGGAATCAAATAAACGAACTAATGGTTCAAATAGCTCTGAGCACTATGGGACTCAACTGCTGTGGTCATTAGTCCCCTGGAACTTAGAACTACTTAAACCTTACTAACCTAAGGACATCACACACATCCATGCCCGAGGCAGGATTAGAACCTGCGACCATAGCAGTCGCACGGCTCCGGACTGCTCGCCTAGAACCGCGAGACCACCGCGGCCGGCATAAACGAACTAATTGACAGCATAACACGAAAGTAACTATGCAACAGCCGGGGTAGTCGGCTGTTAGGGTGGGTGGCGGTGATTGCAACGAGTCCAGCGAGCGCAGCAAGGTGGAGGTTCCCTGCTGTTTTGGGGTGGCACTATGTGGGGCCGACGTACGCCGCTGGTGGTCCTGGAAGGCACCGTAACGGCTGTAAGATACATGAAGGCCATCCTCCGACCGATAGTGCAACCATATCGGGAGCATATTGTCGAGGCACTCGTCTTCATGGACGACAATTCGCGCCCCCATCGTACACATCTTGTGAGTGACTTCTTTCGGATAACGACATCGCTCGACTAGAGTGGCAGCATGTTCTCTAGACATGAATCCTGACGAACATGCCTGGGACAGATTGACAAGGGCTGCTTACAGACGACGTGACCCACCAACCACTCTGAGGGATCTACGTCGAATCGCCGTTGAGGAGTGGGACAATCTAGACCAACAGTGCCTTGATGAACTTGTGGAGAGTATGCCACGACGAATACAGGCATGCATCATTGCAAGAGGACGTGCTACTGGGTATTACAGGTCCTGGTGTGTACAGCAGTCTGGACCACTACCTCTGAAGATCTCGCTGTATGGTGGTACAACTTGCAATGTGTGATTTTCATGAGCAGTAAAATGGATGTTGATCTCTATTCCAATTTTCTGTACAAATTACGGAACTCTCAAAACCGAGGTGATGAGAAACTTTTTTGATGTGTGTATTTCATTTTATTTTATACAGAAAAGAGCTTGGTGGTCAGAGCGCTTGCCGACCTATAGCTCAGCGTGTTCGGTCAGAGGGCTGGCCGCCCTCTGTAAAAATAAATAAATAAGTATTCGATAATTAAATTAAACGCACGTGTCATGTGACGTCCGTCCAGACCAGATGCAGAGAACAATAACGATAAAAGAAAGCACATTAACGATCCGCTTCCGGAATTCGAGGTGACACGCCATCCCCGAATCCAATCCACCCGGCGAATTAAAGTTCATGTTCGACGTGCCGACTAACCTCCAAGTGGTTCTTAGGCGACTTCTCACAGCCCACGAGGTAAATACCAGGTCGGTACCCAACTCCCGCCTCAGTTACACGATTAGAAAACATTTCAAAAACATCCGCACGTTTTCACGTGAATGACATTACACGCAAACAGTTGGGGTACACATCTTCCCTCATGGGGGTATCGTGGTGGCGACAAAAACGTTATCCTCCCTCCCCCCTCCTTTTATTAACCAAGCCAAATCCTAAATAAACCACACCGGCCTCTCGTAGACGCAGAACAAATGCACAAGAAAAGGAAGATATCATTTTACACGGAAGTCATTCGCAGCGAAAGAGATTTTCTGTGTAACCCTACAGTAAATTCTAAACGTATTTTTGTCAATATTATGACTATTTAACGAAGCCACTGGCCATTAGTTGGACTACTGCAGTAAGATGAACATCAGTAGGGCTCCTCTTCAGCAATGTGGTTGCGAACACGCCCCAGGTTCTAGCCTGTATTTTGTTTGCAGGGTCTGTTCACGAGGAAAACCCTTGTAGATTATTTCTAAATTTTCTGCAATTCCTCTACTTCAACGTACCATTACATGGAAATTCAGTGAGCTACTATAGATTTTCAAGCGGTGCCTTACCATTGTCTTGTGCAAAAAAGTTGCAAAAGTATTCAACTTCAAACTGATTTAAGTCACTGAAACTACTGCCAACGCTTTCTCTCTGAGCGTGTAATACAGTAACGAATCCTTCGAAATGGTACCTTATTATCTTATTTCCCATTGTGGGCTGAAGGTGAAGGACTGAACAGATTTTAGTTTTGTCTATCGTAACTTCTCTGCGGCCGTTTTCGTCTCACTAGTTTTGTCTTATTACCAGAAACAAGATCTTAACATAGACAATGCTACCGACAGAACATCATCAGGCCTTGAAACTTCCTGGCAGATTAAAACTGTGTGCCCGACCGAGACTCGAACTCGGGACCTTTGCCTTTCGCGGGCAAGTGCTCTACCAACTGAGCTACCGAAGCACGACTCACGCCCGGTACTCACAGCTTTACTTCTGCCAGTATCCGTCTCCTACCTTCCAAACTTTACAGAAGCTCTTCTGCGAAACATGCAGAACTAGCACTCCTGAAAGAAAGGATAATGCGGAGACATGGCTTAGCCACAGCCTGGGGGATGTTTCCAGAATGAGATTTTCACTCTGCAGCGGAGTGTGCGCTGATATGAAACTTCCTGGCAGATTAAAACTGTGTGCCCGACCGAGACTCGAACTCGGGACCTTTCCCGAGTTCGAGTCTCGGTCGGGCACACAGTTTTAATCTGCCAGGAAGTTTCATATCAGCGCACACTCCGCTGCAGAGTGAAAATCTCATTCTGGAATCATCAGGCCTTGTCATGTAGGGAAAGTCGATTTAATATGAATGCCGCAAGGCCAGAGAGTTACCCAAGTGGTGGGGGAACTCGTGGCTGGCAGAGCAGGGGAAGGGTGGGGGAACTATGGCCAGGCGATGGGGCTACAGCGGGGTGCCCATACACGCTTTGTCGTTTCCTTATCACTGGGCTATGCCGATCTGTAACGATCTAACAGCACTTCTCTGAATCAGATGCACCAACGGCAGCCGTAATAATTAATTGAACAACTAATTTAGACAGAAAAAAGACACAAGTTTTTGTAAGAGAGAGCAAAGTATACCCAAAGCTTGCTAAAGGTAAGAGCAGGTTTCTCTTACAATTAATCCGTACTGGAACGTTTACTAGAGGTAAAATACGGATACGGACAGCTGAGTTGTGGCAGGCACGAGAAGATGAAAGAACTACACTACTGGACATTAAAATTGCTACACCCAGAAGAATTGCAGATGATAAACGGGTATTCATTGGACATATATATTATACTAGAACTGAAAAAGGATTACATTTTCACGCAGTCAGGGTGCACAGATCCTGAGAAATCAGTACCCAGAGCAACCACCTCTGGCCGTAATAACGCCCTTGATACGCCTGGGCATTGAGTCAGACAGAGCTTGGATGGCTTGTACAGGTACAGCTGCCCATGCAGCTTCAACACGCTACCACAGTTCATCATGAGTAGTGACTGGCGTATTGTGACGAGCCAGTTGCTCGGCCACCATTGACCAGACGTTTTCATTTGGTGAGAGATCTGGAGAATGTGCTGGCCAGGGCAGCACTCGAACATTTTCTGTATCCAGAGAGGCCCGTACAGTAACTGCAACATGCGGTCGTGTATTATCTTGCTGAAATGTAGGGTTCCAAAGGGATCGAATGAAGGGTAGAGCGCTACGGTCGCAGGTTCGAGTCCTGCCTCGGGCTTGGATGTGTGTGCTGTCCTTAGGTTAGTTAGGTTTAAGTAGTTCTAAGTTCTAGGGGACTGATGACCTCAGATCTTGAGTCCCATAGTGCTCAGAGCCATTTGAACCATTTGAAGGGTAGAACCACGGGTCGTAACACATCTGAAATGTAACGTCCACTGTTCAAAGTGCAGTCAATGCGAACAAGAGGTGACAGAGACGTGTAACTAATGGCACCCCATACCATCACGCCGGGTGATACGCCAGTATGGCGATTACGAATACACACTTCCAATGTGCGTTCACCCCGACGTCGCCAAACACGGATGCGACCATCATGATGCTGTAAACAGAACCTAGATTCATCCGAAAAAATGACGTTTTGCCGTTCGTGCACCCAGGTTCGTCGTTGAGTACACCATCGCAGGCGCTCCTGACTGTTATGCAGGGTCAAGGGTAACCGCAGCCATGGTGTCCGAGCTGATAGTCCAAGCTGCTGCAAATGTCGTCGAACTGTTAGTGCAGATGGTTGTTGTCTTGCAAGCGTCCCCATCTGTTGACTCGGGGACCGAGACGTAGCTGCACGATCCGTTATAGCCATGCGGATAAGATGCCTGCCATCTCGACTGCTAGTGATACGAGGCCGTTGGGATCCAGCATGGAGTTCCGTATTGCCCTCCTAAACCCACCGATTCCATATTCTGCCAACAGTCATTGGATCTCGACCAACGCGAGCCAGCACCAATGTCGCGTTACGGTAAACCGAAATAGCGATAGGCTACAATCCGACCTTTATCAAAGTCGGAAACGTGATGGTGCGGATTTCTCCTCCTTACACGAGGCATCACAACAATGTTTCACCAGGCAACGCCGGTAAACTGCTGTTTCTGTATGAGAAATCGGTTGGAAACTATCCTCTTGTCAGCACTTTGTAGGTGTCGCCACTGGCGCCAACCCTGTGTGAATGCTCTGGAAAGCTAATCATTTGCATATCACTGCATATTCTTCCAGTCGGTCAAGTTTCGCGTCTGTAGCACGTCATCTTCGTGGTGTAGCAATTTTAATGGCCAGTAGTGTAGCATTGGACTGAAGAAAATGGTCGTCAGTACTATTTGACAGTTTCACAAAGCGTTTACAGGCGTCAATGTTCACAAGACTTTGATTCACTCGTTACTTTGGATCATTTATATTGACGTTATGCGCTCTCTCTCTCTCTCTCTCTCTCTCTCTCTCTCTCTCTCTCTCTCTCTGTATGTGTGTGTGTGTGTGGGTGGGTGGGTGGGTGTGCGTGGCGTGCGTGCGTGTATGTCGTGTTTTTAGTGAATGTGCTAGTAAGGCAAACAATTGATGAAAGATATGTATATTTAACCGTTGCAGACACCCCTCCCAGTTCAAGAAAAAGCAATAAGATGTTATAGCTCTAACTATTGGAGCACCTGAGAGAGTTCCAACTTTGTGGACAGTGTACTTCAGATAATATCAAAGTGAGTCGTGGGCACAAGAGGGCGCTTTGAGAGTGCTAAAGTATCTGAGTATGCTCTTAAGCAGAAGCATTCCATTATGAGAAGGATCGTCGTTATCAATGTGCGACTGTACGAAATATTTGTAGCTACGTAATGGGACCTAGTTATTTGTAATAGTCGCACATTAGAATGAAACGCGCAAGCCACTAGAGATAACGCCTTGCTAGGTTATGGAAGGATGCGGCAGTTACATTTCTACGAGCTTCTTCAGCGTAGGTCCATGTGGGCCTTGAGAGTTCCCACGGAGAGCGGGAGTGGTTTCGCGTCCGCCTGCTTCCAACGATGCAGCACCGTTGGGTACGCACGACTCGGACATTTGCCGATAAGGCGATAAGACGGAAGAATGTCGTATGCGCCAATGATGTGGCGGCTCACAGGTGCGTTCTATTGTTGCCGGTGGCTGCGAATTCGACGCGTTTGCTGTTGGCGGCCGGATAAAAGGCGTCCTTGCCTACCCGATATCCAGCTAGGTGTGACTCCATCCTGATGGAACTGAACAGCATATAGAATGGAAGACAATAGGTGAATCGGAAGAATTTCGTGCTGAAACAATGGGGGCATTGAACTGTAGGAATAATCTGTAGCAGTCGTAGATTCTAACAGAATAAAAAGAACTCTCTCAATACGAACTTTATCACTGATGCGAACTCTGCAAATATACTCGTAGTTTGCCAACTACCGTCTCTTTGGAAAATCGCAGCCACCAACACCATGCGTGCAAAGTCGCTTGCATGTAATAATGACATATTTCTGGGGTTTCTGCTAATGTACGCTCACTCCATCAAATGCGGAATGGTTTATAGTTTGAAATTATTTTGGTAGTTACCATGGTATGCATTACATAGACAAGATCGTGAAGGGTTGTACGCATCACCTGCTGCAATCAAAATGAAATTCGTTGTAAAATTCTTTCAAGTAACCGTTAAATGTCAGTATATTGTCCCCGACTTGTACGCATGCGATAGGTGATGGACAGCTAGGATGAAATTTTTTGTAATAGCCTTTGCGTTGGGAACCATTTAACACAAGGATCGTTTTACTGTAAACATCCTACCGTACAGGGTCAAAATTTGAATATTACACACTTCCTCTAACTTAGGAAAACGGAACAGATCGGATGGTTCTTTTTGCATCACATGTAATTTATATTAAAACTTAAGGGGCTTATGGAGGCATCATTTATTTCACGGAGGATTCCTGAAAAACTCGAAAAAAGTTTTTTTCACCATATTCTTTCCGTCAGTACCAGATATCTAAATAACTAACAACGGCAAATGGCTCAATTTTTTGCAGTATATTATCTAGACATTTATCTAGAAGTATCGTCTTTCCATAGTCAGAAATCTTTCCTTGTTGTCGAAAAACACCCCCAAAACCTGGTTTTTTGGCTACTAACACCAAGCCGCGGATTCGACGACGGCTATGCACAGCAAGCGGCTGAAATTTTAACGATTTATTCCTAAGATTCTAATTTCGAACATTTAAAAGTTACCCTACTTGTACACGTAGAATGCACACGTACAATCCGGTGTGAGGCGAAAACATAGTCTATACGAGTAAGGTGACGTAGCACAAATAAATATGCCGCAAAAATCACCATTATCGTCAGAAAAATTCTGTCAACCCCGTGTTGCTGTACTGAAGCATTTGCAGAATTTTTGTGCACTTAAGATCCTGTCTAACGTGTAAAATTAAAGAGTTTTGCGATATTTAAGTTTCACATAAGATAACTATAAAAATTTTACTGACCCATAAAGTTCTTTATATATGAGTGAGTTGCTCTGCTGGAGGAAGGATAAGAAGGCGATCAGCGAAAAAATGGCGAACGTGCTAGCTCCCATTTTATAAGACTTTGTTTGAAAATTGGAATACCATCTGCCTCATCCAACCCTCCTCAGCACCTGTAAAAATTTTCTCAAAAATTTTGGCATGTTCGTTCCTATTTATGCTCAGTGGAAAGGACACAGTGGCAGTGGGAAAGAGACGGAAAACTAATAAATACTGGAAGATAGTAGGCAGTGGCTGTGGTATAGAAATAGTAAAGAAGACAATGGCAGTTTGAGAGAATGAATGGGATACAATGGCATTGGAACATAGTTCACAGTGAGTGGGCGGTACTAGGAAAAGAGTGAGGGAAACTGTGGCAGTGGGAGGGGAATAAAGAGAAGGAGAAAGTGGAAGTGGATGAGAGCCAGTGATAATGAGAAGGAGAGTCTATGACAAAGACCACGAAGAAGAGAGGGTTAGTGACAGTGAGAAGAGCCCGCAGCAGTGGAAAGGGGTGAAGGAGGTAGTAGCAGTAAGAGGGAGAAAGAGGGAGGCAATGACAGTGAGATAAGACAGTAGTAGCAGGACCGAACGAAGAAGACGGTGGCTGAGAAATTGCAGACAGTGACAGTTAGAGAGACACAAAGTGATAATGACAGTGAGTTAGGCTGATTAAGTGAATGAGATTGGCCAAGTGGTAGCGAATGTGTGTGAGCGACTTACAGCGATTGAGTACTGGGTGTGAGTTAGTTACAGTTAGGGGAGCTTGTGAGAGTTTGAGGTGAGTTGCGCGTTAAAAAATGCACGAATATCGTCGCACGCCAAATTTTTTGCCAAAACTTTTAAAGGAAGGAAGGAAAATTAGAATTTAAAGTAACGTTGACATCGAGGTCGTTGAGACGGGATAACTTTTAAAGTTGCTGGGAAAGGTAGAATGAGGCAGCTCGTACCTCACTTTTCAGCCAGTCCTTTAAACAGGAGCACATTCGCTTTTTTTGTGCTCCGATAGGAGTATTTTTGCGCTGGTAACCTACTGATTCATCTCTATTGACGGGGACGTCAACGAGACTTGAAATTTAAAATCAACTCTCAAATCCAAACTGGAGCTCAAACCTGCAACTTTCGCCTTAGATAATAGCGACGCCACTCTTAGGAAACGAAGACCAGCAAATAGTCTCTGGCAGTTATAGTCTCGACAACGTTTCCAAACAACGCCTCTCGCGATGCTGTAACTACAGTAGCACTCCATGACATAACCGTAGCTCCCTACATACTACATGGCTTTCGGAATGCTACAGGATGCCACAGCAATAATAGCTCTAAATCAGACGGATGTCGAGTAGAACTGGGAATCAGCGTCAGAAACAGGTATGTCGTTAGACGCTGCGGCAACTCTATGCCAGCGTTCATCAATTGCAGTGCCTGGCGAGTGATGGAGTGTCAGTCCGCCAGCAACCGAGGACCAGATGTTTTCAAAGGGTGACAGATCTATAGAACGTAGGTCAGGATAGCACGGACAAAGCGCTGTTATTCGATTTACCCTCCCGATTGGACAAAGCGAATTTTAGTGGGACTATTCGATATTACTCGGAGCTGTTTGAATAAGGTAAATTATGGGGAGATACACAGCTAAATAACTTATAGGGTTAGCTGAAAATGTACCAATTTCTGTTTAATACGCTTTACCTCTAATAGTACAGTAATAATTAAAATACTTACTCCACATTAATGGAAGGTAGCCTTTGCGAAATGTTTCTGTTCTCGTAAATCACCTCCAGCGTCCACAGAAAAATTGCTTACGGCCTCTCGCACAGACACAGTATTCATGATACCAAGTGGTACACTTTTGCCATTGCATCCATTCACTTTTATCTTCGTCTGCAACGCGTGACTATTTCCTCTGGCAGAATACGCATTTCCATTCCAAACCTCAATGTCGGAATCATTTAGGAGCAAAAGGTCGTCGAGTCTGGAATGTGAGTTGGTGTCTGAAACTTTTATTCTAATTTTGTTAGCTTTCTTCTTGAATACACCAACATTAGCTCTCTTTCTGGTACCGGCACTTCATTTTCTGTCACTATTAGCTTCAGAAGCTTTCTTTTTTGCTGCTTTCTTCATCAGTAGGCCACACTCCTGCTATGCCCCTACTACAGCAATGTTCTCTGGAGATGTTGTGTGACGAGCTTTTGGTACAGCTGTGGAGGTTTTTCTTTCATGTAGTTTTTGTGGAAAATGAAGGATATCCCGAGTGGAGTCTTCTGGGATAGCTGTTGACGAATTACCGACTGTTGCACCATTTTCTGTGGCTACTTCAATGTTTCCTCTTAAGAGCTGAGAATGAACAAACCGCCAATCCCCATTAGCATCTGGGATAAATGGGTAGATCCCCGAACAGGAAAATACACTTACAGTTAACCGTAATGAGACAGTTGATATCCCGTTAAAGTTTCCATCTCAGATCAATGTATTTTGGGGACCTTGAAAACTCATCTGTTCAAGAACTGTAGCATATGGATAGCATGTGGCGGCAAACAGAATTCCACTGCTGATAATGAACAATGTGACGAATTCCCATTCAAAATAAGAAGTGTTTTCCCTGGCACTCTTTTTTCTTGAAGAACCATTTCAGAAATATTTTCCCATTTATCCATCATCTTTCACTCATGTATGAAATGGACCCATTGGGCAAGTTAACCCGTCAGCTCCGATCTGGGTCTATGGCCCTTGAAGATAATGAGCTGAGGTAAATTCGTACTTGCTGCGTTTCAACAAGGAATAACCGCAACGTTCTCCACTCTTTCAGCGCTGGTTAAAGGAAGCACCTCTTTTGTTCTCTTGTCTGCAATGACCTTCGGAAGTCTGTTGTTGAGTGGCAGCCTTGTTTCATCTATGTTATATATAGGAGTTTGTGTGCCGTACAGGAAGAGACTTTTAAGAAGCCAATATAAAAGTTCGAGGTGCTGTTTCACAGTCTCTCCGCTTAGTGCGGTTGCTCGTGCTTTCGAGAGGACTCTCTGGTTGTCTCAACGAAAGATTTTTTCTTTCACAGAATGTAACACACCAGTCCCTTCCAGTTACATCTTTCCAGGACTGACGTTGTTCTTGGCAGCTAGTTGTAATACGCATATCTTTCTGGGTCAGTCCAAATTCTCTGCTTTCCAAACGTATTATTCTGTAGCAAAAGAGGTTTCCACATCTTTACGAAATATATTTCGATGACGATCAGGGCCACTACATGCATTTTTGTTTTTGGTAAAAGGTTACTGATACCCATAATGTTATATTTTTCCTTTTGATGATGTCGGTTCAAACTCGTAAATGGCCTCCATAAGTTTTACTGGCTTCTAGTAGTGATGTCCGTCTCATCGCTGCTTCAACTGCCTTCTTTAGCGACCCCTCGCAAAATTCCATTCGCTTCCTTCTTTTTATAAACCCTCACCATCTGCAGAAGATGAAGGAATAATTATAATAGTATTGTTGTTCTTGTTGTTGTGGTCTTCAGTCCTGAGACTGGTTTGATGCAGCTTTCCATGCTAGTCTATCCTGTGCAAGCTTCTTCATCTCCCAGTACTTACTACAACCTACGTCTTTCTGCATCTGCTTGGTGTATTCATCTCTTGGTCTCCCTCAACAATTTTTACCCTCCACGCTGCCCTCCAATGCTAAATTGGTGATCCTTTGATGCCTCAGAACATGTCCTACCAACCGGTCCCTTCTTCTAATCAAGTTGTGCCACAAACTCCTCTTCTCCTCAATTCTATTCAATACCTCCTCATTAGTTATGTGATCTACCCATCTAATCTTCAGCATTCATCTGTAGCACCACATTTCGAAAGCTTCTATTCTCTTCTTGTCTAAACTATTTATCGTCCATGTTTCACGTCCATACATGGCAACACTCCACACAAATACTTTCAGAAACAACTTCCTGACACTTAAATCTATACTCGATGTAAACAAATTTCTCTTCTTCAGAAACGCTTTCCTTGCCATTGCCACTCTACATTTTATATCCTCTCTACTTCGACCATCATCAGTGCTCCCCGAATAGCAAAATTCCTTTACTACTTTAAGTTCTCATTTCCTAATCTAATTCGACTACATTCCATTATCCTCGTTTTGCTTTTGTTGATGTTCATCTTATATCCTCCTTTCAAGACACTGTCCATTCCGTTCAACTGCACTTCCAAGTCCTTTGCTGTCTCTGACAGAATTACAATGTCATCGGCAAACCTTAAAGTTTTTATTTCTTCTCCGTGGGTTTTAATACCTACTCCGAATTTTTCTTTTCGTTGTTTTACTGCTTGCTCAATATACAGATTGAATAACGTCGGGGAGAGGCTACAACCCTGTCTCACTCCCTTCCCAACCGCTGCTTCCCTTTCATGTCCCTCGACTCTTATAACTGCCATCTGCATTCTGTACAAATTGTAAATAGCCTTTCGCTCCCTGTATTTTACCTCTGCCACCGTTAGAATTTGAAAAAGAGTATTACAGTCAAAAGCTTTCGCTAAGTCTACAAATGCTAGAAACGTAGGTTTGCCTTTCCTTAATCTTTCTTCTAAGATAAGTCGTAAAGTCAGTATTGCCTCACGTGTTCCAATATTTCTATGGAATCCAAACTGATCTTCCCCAAGGTTGGCTTCTACTAGTTTTTCCATTCGTCTGTAAAGAATTCGCGTTAGTATTTTGCAGCTGTGGCTTATTAAACTGATTATTCGGTAATTTTCACATCTGTCAACGCCTGCTTTCTTTGGGATTGGAATTATTATATTCTTCTTGACGTCTGAGGGCATTTCGTCTGTCTCATACATCTTGCTCACCAGATGGTGGAATTTTGCCAGGACTGGCTCTCCCAAGGCCATCAGTAGTTCTAATGGAATGTTGTCTACTCCCGGGGTCTTGTTTCGACTCAAGTCTTTCAGTGCTCTGTCAAACTCTTCACGCAGTATTGTGTCTCCCATTTCGTCTTCATCTACATGTACATTCTCTTCCATTTCCAGAATATTGTCCTCAAGTACGTCGCCCTTGTATAGACCCTCTATATACTCCTTCCACTTTTCTGCTTTCCTTCCTTTGCTTAGAACTGGGTTTCCATCTGAGCTCTTGATATTCATGCAATTGGTTCTCTTTTCTGCAAAGGTCTCTTTAATTTTCCTGTAGGCGTTATCTATCTTACCCCTAGTGCGATAAGCCTCTACATCTCTACATTTGTCCTCTAGCCATCCCTGCTTAGTCATTTTGCACTTCCTGTCGATCTCATTTTTGAGACGTTTGTATTCCTTTTTGCCTGCTTCATTTTCTTCATTTTTATATTTTCTCCTTTCATCAATTAAATTGTATATTTCTTCTGTTACTCAAGGATTTCTAGTAGCCCTCGTCTTTTTACCTACTTGATCCTCTGCTGCCTTCACTACTTCATCCCTCAGAGCTACCCATTCTTCTTCTACTGTATTTCTTTCCCCCATTTGTGACAATTGTTCCCTTATGCTCTCCCTGAAACTCTTTACAACCTCTGATTTAATCAGTTTGTCCAGATCCCATCTCCTTAAATTACCACCTTTTTGCAGTTTCTTCAGTTTTAATCTACAGGTCATAACCAATAGATTGTGGTCAGAGTCCACATCTGTCCCTGGAAATGTCTTACAATTTAATACCTGGTTCCTAAATCTATGTCTTACCATTATATAATATATCTGATACCTTCTAGTATTTCCAGGATTGTTCCATGTGTACAACCTTCTTTTATGATTCTTGAACCAAGTGTTAGCTATGATTAAGTTATGGTCTACGCAAAATTCTACCAGACGGCTCCCTCTTTCATTTCTTTCCCCCAATCCATATTCACCTACTATGTTTCCTTCTCTCCATTTTCCTACTCTCGAATTCCAGTCACCCATGACTATTAAATTTTCGCCTCCCTTCACTACCTGAATAATTTATTCTATCTCATCATACATTTCATCAATTTCTTCATCATCTGCAGAGCTAGTTGGCATATAAACTTGTACTATTGTAGTAGGCGTGGGCTTCGTGTCTATCTTGGCCACAATAATGCGTTCATTATGCTGTTTGTAGTAGCTTACCCGTCCTCCTATTTTCCTATTCATTATTAAAACTACTCCTGCATTACCCCTATTTGATTCTGTATTTATAACCCTGTATTCACCTGACCAAAAGTCTTATTCCTCCTGTCACCGTACTTCACTAATTCCCACTATATCTAACTTTAACCTATCCATTTCCCTTTTTAAGTTTTCTAACCTACCTGCCCGATTAAGGGATCTGACATTCCACCCTCCGATCCGCAGAACGCCAGTTTTCTTTCTCCTGATAACGACGTGCTCTTGAGTAGTCCCCGCTCGGAGATCCGAATGGGGGACTATTTTACCTCCGGAATATTTTACCCAAGAGGACGCTATCATCATTTAACCATACAGTAAAGCTGCATGCCCTCGGGAAAAATTACGGCTGTAGTTTCCCCTTGCTTTCAGCCGTTCGCAGTACCAGCACAGCAAGGCCGTTTTGGTTAATGTTACAAGGCTGGATCAGTCAATCATCCAGATTAGAAAATAGAAAATATTTTGTGAACACAATGTACTTAATATTGAATCAGTATTCCACTATCTATTCTTAAAGCGTAGTTCTTAGTCATTCATTTAGTCCCAAAGTACGTTTAATTACTATTGTGAAGAAGTTTCTCAATGCAGCAACAGGTAGGAGCAGGAGTCACCAATATAACGTAGGAAAGACCCAGTACCACCCCTCAGTTTATTTCGCGGCTTTCATTTCTTTCAAACTGTAGGAAATCCCTAGAGAATATCATGTCACTTTTACAAACCGCGCAATGACCAGTTGTGAGCCACTTACCTTCTACACATTAAGTAAATCTTGATTAAATTTCTGGAAACAGAAAACTAAATGCACGCGTTCACTGGACAGATAAAGTCATCCGACAACAACAATCACTCACTTAATGGCGTTTCCTCTTTGCTGTTGGCACGGCGCATGCGCAAAAGTTACATTTATTCATATAGCCCCTATATTCAATTAGCCCCGCTCTACCCTAAAGCCAGGGTGACCCAAAATTTGGGGCACAGCCGCTGGCTGTAACACGTCAAAAAAATTGCTTTTCAAATTACCGGCTGTGTTAACCAGAGGTGATCGTGTTGTGTAGCCAAAGTCACTGCATTCCATCACGCTAGGTGTTGCACCCATATGAAAATGACGAATATTCAGCTTGGCAACATTCATTCTCTGCAGAACCTCCACAAGCGGTTGTGTCCGCCGTGGTGCTGTACGCAGAAACGCGACTCGCCTGAAAAGACGGTTGCGCGAACGACTGTGGGCGCCCCTCTACCTGCTACGACATGGGGGATGAGGGGAGGCTGCAACAAATGTCGCCGTGCCAACAGTCTTTGGAGTTCCAGGCGTCGTCACCTTGCCTGTGCTTGATACTTGTATTGCTGTAAGCAAGCCCATATAAAGACTGAAAGTTCGTGACGCGGCCGTACGATCCTGCACCACCGAGCGAGCAATATGGCTTTTCTCTGGGGTGCCAGACACGTGTGGTCGCTAAGATCCTGCATGGCGCCGAGTACTACCCTCCAATTTCAATCGAGTCTTTATTCGCACGACAGCGGTACGATTCCGACCAACAAGAGCAGCAGTGACGTGGAACGATAAAACAAACTCTTGACAGCCACTATCCAGGCGCTATCGATTTTGCTATTAGCAGCTTTTAGGCATTACACGATCTTGTTGCTAACAACCGACATACAAATGTAATTTTTTCGTGAGGAACCCCGAGCGTAATCATTCCTTACACATGTAACTACCAAAAGCGGCAATGTATTGCAATTGCTAAATATATATGGGAATTGGATATACAGCCAAAACTCCATCCGCTACACTCTATGCGCATCTCCTCCTCCTCACTCTCTTTATCCATCTCTTCCTCTTCAACTCCCTCTCTCTGTGCGGCACTTCCTCTCCCTTCTCTCTGTCCTCCTCCTCCTCCTCCTCCTCCTCTCTATGTATATTTCCTCCTCTTCTTCACTGTTCTGTTACCCTTCTCCCTGACCTTGAGCCTTGTTTATTGTTATTGCAAATGATGCCTTCATTTTGAATTTAAGTCGGGTAAAATTAATGTATTTATCAGTTGGGATAATTGGTATAGTGGGTATGAGAGAAAACTCACCAGCTGCTGGACCTGTGAGGATACTGTTGTGGTTGGCAGGAGAGCCAACCGTGTTAGTAAAGGAGGCCGAAATGCACGCGTTTTAGCTCAAGCAGGCTGGCGTGAGGTCTGGAACATGGCAAGGGAATTGGAATTGAGAAAAACGGACGTAGCTGGTGGAATACTTAATGACGAAGGTCGCTCTTTATGGTACATGATTCACAATATCAATATTATACATACTGGCGCCTTGCTAGGTCGTAGCAAATAACGTAGCTGAAGGCTATGCTAACTATCGTCTCGGCAAATGAGAGCGCAGAAGTCAGTGAACCATCGCTAGCAAAGTCGGCTGTACAACTGGGGCGAGTGCTAGGAAGTCTCTCTAGACCTGCTGTGTGGCGGCGCTCGGTCTGCAATCACTGCTAGTGGCGACACGCGGGTCCGACGTATACTAACGGACCGCGGCCGATTTAAAGGCTACCACCTAGCAAGTGTGGTGTCCGGCGGTGACACCACAGATACTAGTTCAGTGACAGCATTTCGCATAGTTTTAATGTGCGAATGTGTACGATTACAAAGCTTTGGCGATTCAGATTCCGTTGTACTATTCTATCACAAGACGACAAGAAAGAAAAACATCTTTTCTACTTTCTGTAAATCCGACGGCAGGAAAAAAAAACAGCACATTGTGAGTATACAATTTTTTTTTAAATTATGGATACCGATGAAGAAGATACACTAAGTGATCAAAAGCATCCGGACACAGTTCGATACAGTTCCCCACAGTCGTTTAATGAACAAAGTAAGAGCATATGGACTATCAGACCAATTGTGTGATTGGATTGAAGAGTTCCTAGATAACAGAACGCAGCATGTCATTCTGAATGGAGAGAAGTCTTCCGAAGTAAGAGTGATTTCAGATGTGCCGCAGGGGAGTGTCATAGGACCGTTGCTATTCACAAAATACGTAAATTACCTTGTGGATGACATCGAAAGTTCACTGAGGCTTTTTGCAGATGATGATGTGATGTATCGAGAGGTTGTAACAATGGAAAATTGTACTGAAATGCGGGAGGATCTGCAGCAAATTGACGCATGGTGCAGGGAATGGCAATTGAATCTCAATGTAGACAAGTGTAATGTGCTGCGAATACATAGAAAGATAGATCCCCTATCATTTAGCTACAAAATAGCAGGTCAGCAACTGGAAGCAGTTAATTCCATAAATTATCTGGGAGTACGCATTAGGAGTGATTTAAAATGGAATGATCATATAAAGCTGATCGTCGGTAAAGCAGATGCCAGACTGAGATTCATTGGAAGAATCTTAAGGAAATGCAATCCGAAAACAAAGGAAGTAGGTTACAGTACGCTTGTTCACCCACTGCTTGAATACTGCTCAGCAGTGTGGGATCCGTACCAGATAGGGTTGATAGAAGAGGTAGAGAAGATCCAACGGAGAGTAGCGCGCTTCGTTACAGTATCATTTAGTAATCGCGAAAGCGTTACGGAGATGATAGATAAACTCCAGTGGAAGACTCTGCAGGAGAGACGCTCAGTAGCTCGGTACGGGCTTTTGTTAAAGTTTCAAGAACATACCTTCACCGAAGAGTCAAGCAGTATATTGCTCCCTCCTACGTATATCTCGCGAAGAGACCATGAGGATAAAATCAGAGAGATTAGAGCCCACACAGAAGCACACCGTTAATCCTTCTTTCCACGCACAATACGAGACTGGAATAGAAGGGAGAACCGATAGAGGTACTCCGGGTACCCTCCGCCACACACCGTCAGGTGGCTTGCTGAGTATGGATGTAGATGTAGATGTAGACACTCCCAAAAACATACGTTTTTCATATTAGGTGAGTTGTGCTGCCTCCTACTGCCAGGTACTCCATATCAGCGACCTCCGTAGTTATTAGGCATCTTGAGAGAGCAGAACGGGGCGCTCCGCGGAACTCACGGACTTCGAACGCGGTCAGGTGAATGGGTGTCAGTTGTGTCATACGTCTGTTCGAGAAATTTCCACACTCCTAAACATCCCTAGGTACACTGCTTCCAATGTGATGTGAAGTGGAAACGTGAAGGGACACATGCAGCCAAAAGCGTACAGGCTGATCTAGTCTGTTGAGTAACAGAGAAATTTGGAAATTTGTGGTAAGTTCCTATGGGACCAAACTGCTGAGGTCATCGGTCCCTAGGCTTACGCACTACTTAAGCTAACTTAGGCTAAGGACAACACACACACACACCCATGCGCGAGGGAGGACTCAAACCCCCGATGGGGATGTCGTGCGAACCGTGACAAGACGCCCCAGACCGCACGGCTACCCTGCGCGGCATAACAGTTGAAGAGAGTCGTAATGTGTAATAGGCAGACACCAATCCAGGCCATCACACCATCACACATGAACTCCAAACTGTAACAGGATCCACTGCAAGTGCTGTGAAAGCTAGTCGGGAGATTTCATGGTCGAGTGGCTGCTCAAAAGCCACACATCAAGCCTCGCTTAGCGTAAGAGGCGCAAACAGTGGCCAAATGTACAATGGAAAAACGTTGTGTGGAGACACGAATCACGGTACACAATGTGGCGATCCGATGGCATTGTGTCGGTATGGCGAGTGCCCAGTGAACATCATCTGGCAGCGTGTGTGGAGCCAACAGTAAAATTCGTAGGCGGTGGTGCTATGGTGTGGTCGTGTTTTTCATTGAGGGGGCTGCACCCCTTGTTGTTTTGCGTGGCACTATCACAGCACAGACCTACCTACATTGATGTTTTAAGAAGCTTCTTGCTTCCCACAGTGGAAGAGCAATTCGGGGATGGCGATTGCATCTTTTAACACGGCCTGTGGCGGAATGGTGACACGAAAATAACATCCCTGTAATGGTCTGGCCTGCACAGAGTCCTGTCCTGAATTCTATAGAACGCCTTTGGGGTGTTTTGGAACACCGACTACGTACCAGGTCTCACCGACCGACATCGATACCTCTCCTCAATGCAGCACTCCGTGAAGAATGGGCTGTCATTCCCGAGGAACCCTTCCAGCACCTGATTGAACGTACGCCTACGAGAGTGAAAGCTGTCATCACGGCTAAGAGTCGGCCAACATCGTATTGAATTCCAGCATTACCGATGGAGGTCGCCACGAACTTGTAAGTCATTTTGGGCCAGGTGTCCGGATACTTTTGATCACATTATGTATATATGTGAGAAACAATTTATATAATGATTTACAAGCCGCGCTATCGTATTTGAAATTGCCTGCAAGAAATAATACGATACCATACGTTTTCACACCACAGCACAGCATTCTCTTTCTCGCATTCGGTTTCAACAGAAAACCTCTACATTGTCGTTGTCTGTCAGTCTGAATGTTTATCAGCGTTTCGTGTTAAAATTTGAAGTAAATAGGACAAGAACTTTTCAAGATTTTTGCCAACAACGTTTCCCTTTCCTATACCAAATACACATGTGTTCATTATTTTATATATTATATACATTACAAATGTGCAGAGTGGTTCTAATGCCCTACCACTGTCGTTTTATGCAACCCGCAATATTATTTCTGGTTTTCATAAACCAAGCGCGATATTTTCATATTTTCTAATTCGCTAAGCGCCGACTGTTAGTCCTACAAGAAAAATGAAAAAGATCTTTCTGGGCAAATTTCATTTCATACCGGGATACGCTTTTCGCTAGTGGCCATAGTTTTCGAGTTATTCAAGAAAACGTGCAACAGTGACCTTCAAACACCTCAACGCTCCCACTCTCAGCACTCACTGGTCAGGATTTCTAATATGTTGCTCATGGCACTTCCTGCTACCGCTGTACAAATATTTACGACTGGACGAATTATTTCCCACAGCCGACCTTTTCTAGTTTTCGTCGATTTGCCTTATTACGCCACAGGCTTTGCCGAACACTTAAAAATTGTAAAATTGACGTTTGTGTAAATTGTACCTAACAGTCTGGCTAATTTTAACAACTACGAAACTACTGTGCTTGTAAAGGTTAAATTTAGAGCGAAATGTCAACGCAATTAGTTTTAGCGTACCGTTTACAAAAGTCATTTTGCGTTCATTACCCTCACATGCACGCTTAAATTAATAGTGTTAACGAAGTAGCCGACTATGCCGATGGCGTAATAGCCCAATCAAAAAGAGATAAAAAAAGGCCTAATACTGGGAACAGTTCAAGTAAATTTTTGTACAGTGGTACTAGGGAGTGCCACGAACAAAGTACTAGAAATCCTGGCTTATGAGAATGAGTGTGGGGTGAACGTGCATTTGAAGGTCGCCTTTGCACATTTCTCTTGAATAATTCTAAAACCGGTGGCCTTTGGCGAAAACGTATCGCAGTATGGAATTTAACTACATTAAGTTTCCTGGAAATACTAAAAGGTATTAGATAGATTATATCATGGTGAGACAGAGATTTAGGAACCAGGTTTTAAATTGTAAGACATTTCCAGGGGCTGATGTGGACTCTGACCACAATCTATTGGTTATGACCTGTAGATTAAAACTGAAGAAACTACAAAAAGAAAGGAACTGAAGGAGATATGACCTGGATAAACTGAAAGAAATAGAGATTGTACAGAGTTTCATGGAGAGCGTAAGGGAACAATTGACGGGAATGGGGGAAACAAATACAGTAGAAGAAGAATGGGTAGCTTTGAGGGATGAAGTAGTGAAGGCAGCAGATAATCAAGTAGGTAAAAAGACGAGGGCTAGTAGAAATCCTTGGGTAACAGAAGAAATATGCAATTTAATTGATGAAAGGAGAAAATATAAAAATGCAGTAAATGAAGCAGGCAAAAAGGAATACAAACTTCTCAAAAATGACATCGACAGGAAGTGCAAAATGGCTAAGCAGGGATGGCTAGAGGACAAATGTAAGGATGTAGAGGCTTATCTCACTAGGGGTAAGATAGATAACGCCTACAGGAAAATTAAAGAGGCCTTTGGAGAAAAGAGAACCAACTGCATGGATATCAAGAGCTCAGATGGAAACCCAGTTCTAAGCAAAGGAGGGAAAGCAGAAAGGTGGAAGGAGTATATAGAGGGTCTATACAAGGGCGATGTACTTGAGGACAATATTATGGAAATAGAAAAGGACGTAGATGAAGACGAAATGGGAGATACGATACTGCGTGAAAAGTTTGACAGAGCACTGAATGACCTGAGTCGAAACAAGGCCCCGGAGTAGACAACATTCCATTAGAACTACTGACGGCCTTGGGAGAGCCAGTCCTGATAAAACTCCACCATCTGGTGAACAAGATGTATGAGATAGACGAAATGCCCTCAGACGTCAAGAAGAATATTATAATTCCAATCCCAAAGAAAGCAGGTGTTGACAGATGTGAAAATTACCGAACAATCAGATTAATAAGCCACAGCTGCAAAATACTAACGCGAATTCTTTACAGACGAATGGAAAAACTAGTAGAAGCCAACCTTGGGGAAGATCAGTTTGGATTCCATAGAAATATTGGAACACGTGAGGCAATACTGACTTTACGACTTATCTTAGAAGGAAGATTAAGGAAAGGCAAACCTACGTTTCTAGGATTTGTAGACTTATCGAAAGCTTTTAACAATGTTGACCGGAATACTCTCTTTCAAATTCTACAGGTGGCAGGGGTAAAATACAGGGAGCGAAAGGCTATTTACAATTTGTACAGAATGCAGATGGCAGTTATAAGAGTCGAGGGACATGAAAGGGAAGCAGCGGTTGGGAAGGGAGTGAGACAGGGTTGTAGCCTCTCCCCGATGTTATTCAATCTGTATATTCAGCAAGCAGTAAATGAAACAAAAGATAAATTCGGAGTAGGTATTAAAACCCACGGAGAAGAAATAAAAACTTTAAGGTTTGCCGATGACATTGTAATTCTGTCAGAGACAGCAAAGGACTTGGAAGTGCAGTTGAACGGAATGGACAGTGTCTTGAAAGGAGGATATAAGATGAACATCAACAAAAGCAAAACGAGGATAATAGATGTAGTCGAATTAAGTTGAGGGAATTAGATTAGGAAATGAGACACTTAAAGTAGTAAATGAGCTTTGCTATTCGGGGAGCAAAATAACTGATGATGGTCAAAGTAGAGAGGATATAAAATGTAAACTGGCAATGGGAAGGAAAGCGTTTCTGAAGAAGAGAAATTTGTTAACATCGAGTACAGATTTAAGTGTCAGGGAGTCGTTTGTGAAAGTATTTGTATGCAGTGTAGCCATGTATGGAAGTGAAACATGGACGATAAATAGTTTGGACAGGAAGAGAATAGAAGCTTTCGAATTGTGGTGCTACAGAAGTATGCTGAAGATGAGATGGGTAGATCACATAACTAATGAGGAGGTATTGAATAGAATTGAGGAGAAGAGGAGTTTGTGGCACAACTTGATTAGAAGAAGGGACCGGTTGGTAGGACATGTTCTGAGGCATCAAAGGATCACCAATTTAGCATTGGAGGGCAGCGTGGAGTGTAAAAATTGTTGAGGGAGACCAAGAGATGAGTAAACTAAGCAGATTCAGAAGGATGTAGGTTGCAGTAGGTACTGGGAGATGAAGAAGCTTGCATTAGATAGAGTAGCATGGAGAGCTGCATCAAACAAGTCTTAGGACTGAAGACCACAACAACAACAACGACAAGTTTCCTATAAAAATGTCCTGCTCATTTTTTGCAGTGAGATTAACAGTTTTAGAATAGTCTGTGCGGTTGTGAAAAGTTATAGTGCCAGGGTGGCGTGATATTAAGTTCATCTGTCTCGTGAACAGAAGAGCCAAGTTGGAAATCCGCCCTTGGTACAAATTTTGTTTCTTTGTTTCAGTCAGCTTATTAAACTGATTGTTCGGTAATTTTCACATCTGTCAACACATACTTTTTTTGGGATTGGAAGATGTTTGAGACTTGAAAAGTCTAATTGAGTGAAAGAGTTTTCATTGCACAAAAGCGTGTAATCAGAATAATTGCTGGAGCTCATCCAAGATCATCCTGCAGACATTTATTTAAAGAGCTAGAAATCTTCAGTGTAGTATCACTTATGAAATCTGTTATTAACAATCCGAACGAATTCAAAAGTAATAGCAGTGCACATGGCTACAACACAAGGAGAAAGGATGATCTTCACTACTGCTGCCACAAAAGTCTTTGGTCACTTACCTAATAGCATCAAAATCTGACAGATAGCCATACAGCATTTAAAAGGAAATTAAAAGAGCTTGTTAATGGTAACTCCTTCTACTCATTAGATGAATTTTTGGATGTAGTAAGCGGGTAACCTCCAGAAAAAAATATAAATGATTGAGTGTCATGTAATGTTTTGTCTGATGTAATATCTTGTGTAGACACCTTTTATTAACCTGACACATTCCACATCATTGCGAAGTGTCTATTTATGATCTATGGAACAAGTTATAATCTAATCCAATGTCTCGAACCATATAGATTCATTTTACTAATAGTTCGCGCATAGCGAGTGAGAGAATGTAAAATCTTGCAAGTGGTATATAAAGGCCAGCTATAACATTGCGGTTTGCACAAAACGACAGCAGTAAGGGCACCTGAGTCGCTCTTAGTATCCTATGTCTATTTAATATTTGCTGAATTATGTCGTAAACATTTGAAGTAAACTTATGAAGAACTTTTCGAGATATTTAGTAATAACGTTCCCCATTTAAACATATTTGTATATTATGTATACTAAAAAATATGTAGATTGTGTCTGTCCGAATATTCAGTAGAATATCGTGTAAAAATTTGAAGTAAATCGGTCGACAACTTTTCCATGTTTTCGGTAACAACGTTTCCCTTCATACACATACACACACACATTAGAGTGCGGTGTAAAGCTTTGAAAGAGTCACTCAAGCATTTTGCGTGAATGTTGGTACCAATGTTAAACAACAACTGCCTTATATTTAGCTAGTGTTACTGCTACCTCTTCGTGCAGTTGCGCTGAAATACTACTCATTTGCATACCCAAATGTGTAGCACACTTCACGCCGGTTTGACGTTCGCTACATTCCACCTTCATGGTTTTGCAATTTTAATGTCAGAAATTACATTCCGTTCTCTTTCCAATGCATTCCAAATGATGGCAGAGCCAGTTGTACAAGTATACTGCTCCAGTTCGTGTCTGTAGGGCTCCTACATCACTTGCTAGACTGGATATGTAAGTATCATAATTCGACAGCATGAAGAGTGATTCATCGAAAAGGGTGACGGCTTACCAACTTTCTACGGGCATGACTACAGTACGACTGGATGTGCCCTAAATGAAAAGTGAGTAATATTAGTAAGAGGGCATAACCGTCAGAGAAATCTAATGAACAAGAGACAAACTCCGAAGGTTCCCGGAGTTAGAATGCTTGAGAAATGCACCACGTCCCCGTCATCTGTCTGCGTGACGTGTCTGAGTGAGCGGAGCGACCTTCTTCCTGTTGTAATAACGACAGAATATTCTAATCCATTCTCGCCAGTAGGTATCAGGATTACTTGACTAGTTTGTCCAGTGTAGTATTCAGTCCTAGCAATGAAGGTACTAATCTCTCTTCTTATCGTGAATAAAGTAGCCTTTTATAATTCACGCTAAGAAATATCAGCAATATTCTAACACCGTTTATCTGTCAGAAGGACTTAAAAACCTCCCATGGTTACCTTATCATATTATCGTTTTATAATTATTGTAGCAGAAAATGTTGGTGGAACATTTTTCTTCCGATTATCCAATAAGTTGTTCATGTCTGTTTCTCACATCGTTACGAAGAAATTAAACTAATTAATATATAATTTAAGTATCAGAATTTAAGGAAAATTAAAAGGGCTGGAAATTGAGCTGTAGATGGACTGCTTTAGTTTTAATACTCTTGTACTCGTAGATGTATTCCCTTACTGATATTTTAAAAAATTAAACTATCTTTTAGTTGAGATCGTAACTGATTCGCTAAATGAGTTTGCGTTGGCTGAACTAGCTAGTAGAAATGCCATGTTTTATTGCTAATGCGTGAACGTAACTCTGTGAGTAGGAAGCTGCTGAAAATGAAGAGCTCCTTGTCGTAAGATAAATGAAGTTCCACTTCGTTAACAAAAGCAAAATGTTGACAAACTTTCGCTGTTTTTTTCTGTGGATAGAATTAGTTTAGGACACGATTTGCTTACTCTTGGCACCTGTTCTCAAATGTTTTCCATTCCAGTGCTGACACAGCAGGTCCGGCTGGTGTTTTAAAAAACAAGAGAAGCCGCAGGTCCGATTCGCTTTTACGAGCCTCAGTGCTCTTTGAGGGCGCCGAATCGAGTTTCGCACTTTGAACTGCCACCTCCTGTGGATATTTCCGTTCTCCATTGTTTTGTTGTAGGAAAGTCCCTTGCGCCCTTTCCACAACAATTCTTCCACGCGCTGGCTAAACAGAATTTATAACAAGCGCCTGATTGCAACCACACGTCTTTAGTTTCTATGTCTTAATTTTACTATCGGCCCACTGGGCGTTATTGATGCTTTAACCTGCACCAAATAAATGAATACTTTTACGGTTAAAGTACACTACTGGCCATTAAAATTGCTACACCACGAAGATGATGTGCTACACACGCGAAATTTAACCCACAGGAAGAAGATGCTGTGATACGCAAATGATTAGCTTTTCAGAGCATTCACACAAGGTTGGCGCCGGTGCAACCACCTACAACGTGCTGACATGAGCAAAGTTTAAAACCGATTTCTCGTACACAAACAGCAGTTGACCGGCGTGCCTTGTGAAACGTTATTGTGATGCCTCGTGTAAGGAGGAGAAATGCGTACCATCTAGTTTCCGACTTTGATAAAGGTCGGATTGTAGCCTACAGCGATTGCAGTTTATCGTATTGCGACATTGCTGCTCGCGTTGCTCGAGATCAAATGACTGTTAGCAGAATATGGAATCGGTGGGTTCAGGAGGGTAATACGGAACGCCGTGTTGGATCCCAACGGCCTCGTATCACTGGCAGTCGAGATGACATCCATCTTATCCGCATGGATGTAACGGATCGTGCAGCCACATCTCGATCCCCGAGTCAACAGATAGGCACGTATGCAAGTCAACAACCATCTGCACGAACAGTTCAACGACGTTTGCAGCAGCGTGGACCATCAGCTAGTAGACCATGGCTGCGGTTACGCCTAACGCTGCATCACAGACAGGAGCGCCTGTGATGGTGTACTCAACGACGAACCTCGGTGCACGAATGGCAAAACGTCATTTTTTTCGGATGAATCCAGGTTCCGTTTACAGCATCATGATGGTCGCATACTGGCGGGTCACCCGGCGTGATGGTATGGGATGCCACTGGTTACACGTCTCGGTCACCTCTTGTTCGCATTGAGGGCACTTTGAACAGTGAACGTTACATTTCAGATGTGTTACGACCCGTGGCTTTACCCTTCATTTGATCCCTGCGAAATCCTACATTCCAGCAGGATAATGCACGACCACATGTTGCAGGTCCTGTACTGGTCTTTCTGGATACAGAAAATGTTCGACTGCTGCCCTGGCCAGCACAATCTCCAGATCTCTCACCAATTGAAAACGTCTGATCAATGGTGGCCGAGCAACTGGCTCGTCACAATGCGCCAGCCACTACGCTTGATGAACTGTGGTATCGTGTTGAAGCTGCTTGGCTATCTGTACCTGTACACGCGATCCAAGCTCTGTTTGACTCAATGCCCAGGCGTATGAAGGCCGTTATTACGGCCAGAGGTGGTTGTTCTGGGTACTGATTTGTCAGGATCTAAGTACCCAAATTGCGTGAAAATGTAATCACGTGTCAGTTCTAGTATAATATATCTGCCCAATGAATACCGGTTTATCATCTTCATTTCTCCTTGGTGTAACAATTTTAATGGCCAGTAGTGTATTTACTAGCCAACAACCATTAAATGCAGCACATATCGCCTGGTCTTTGTATCGGCAAAAAACTGAAACTAACTAGAATTGACACTTGAGGTTGCACACGTTCGGATTCTATCACATAATGCAATCAGTAGTAGCTAATAGTAACTGGAGCACACTCTGGAACCGCGCGACCGTTACGGTCGCAGGTTCGAATCCTGCCTCGGGCATGGATGTGTGTGATGTCCTTAGGTTAGTTAGGTTTAAGTAGTTCTCCAAGTTCTAGGGGACTGATGACCTGAGAAATTAAGTCCCATAGTGCTCAGAGCCATTTTTAGTAACTGGAGCAAGCTCCGTATGTTGCACACGGCATAGGCTACTGTTGCACAGAGAGCGTGAAAAAATGTTGCCAGGTCTATCACCTGTAGTCGAGCACTGCTGATAGGTTCAAGGCCGCCATGTTGAGCTGCAGGGCAGGGCGATGAATTCGGCTCAGTCCAGCGGTAGTGGCCCTGAGAAGACGGCGGCGTAGCGGCGCTGGCGACGACTTCTTGAGGCGGCTGCCCACTCAGAAACTGACTTCTGCCCGCCCTGCGGCCCGTTATGTGGTCGCTTTCGTAGATCCTCTGGTGGTCGTTGCTGCTCATTTGGCTGTCATGTGGCGCACCTGCTGCCGCTTGTGGTGGAGCCGCTAAACTTACCATGTTTATGGTCTCCACCACTTACATGTCTTTCTCCATCGATCCCAAAAATATAAGAGTTTCAGCTCATAATTCAAGATAAATCCCTTCGATCGTTTGTTTGTTTTGAAGTTACGTGCGCCGCAAATGGGATATTCACCGACAGTATGAATATTTTTCAACATAGTTCTCAGTGCCATTCGTACAGAGAGTCCTGCTTTCTGTCGTAATCAGTCACAGCACTAAGTTTCTAACCACAACTGTATCGAGAATTCTGATTCGTAATAAACAGTCTACTACCACTCCCACGGTTATAACAAGTTCAATCTAGTAATAGTAGGTACAGGTTTGCACTCAAAAGGCTAGCAAAAAGATGGAAATATCACTAATCGATTGTATCTGCAATGTTATGCAGTCATGGGGCCGTTCAATTGCCTCTCTTCAATACTGTTTCTAATAAAAAAACTGCGACACACTTTTAAATGCTGGTTCATTAGTTCCCAGTTCACTCTGTCCAATTATTCTGGGTTCTTCGTTAGTGATCTCCATTATTTTGTAAGCAGTTGTTTTATGTGAAGGTCTGCAGCTGACGAAGCATTTTTCTGGAAATATCGCTTCCACATCTACGAATTATTGTTTTATTTATATTTGCTTCTTTGCTACTAATTTCGGGCTCGCAGAACATTTTCGAGCTCTCATTCTCGTTAAGATTTTTCAAGCAGTCGAATTGCGAACTTGGCGTAATCTCTACCATCCTCGATTGGTCTGAGAGCCGTGACGTTACCAGGTTGCAGCATGTCGCCGGCCGGAGTGGCCGTGCGGTTCTAGGCGCTACAGTCTGGAACCGAGCGACCGCTACGGTCGCAGGTTCGAATCCTGCCTCGGGCATGGATGTATATGATGTCCCTAGGTTAGTTAGGTTTAATTAGTTCTAAGTTCTAGGCGACTGATGACCTCAGAAGTTAAGTCGCATAGTGCTCAGAGCCATTGCAACCATTGCATTGCATGTCTGTTTCGCAGGTATGAGCGAGAATGGGCGCTTGAGTGTGTTCTGCGAGGCCGAAATTAGTAGTAAAGAAGCCTATAAACAATAAAATAGTTAAGCTGTGGAACTGTTACTTCCAAGGAAAAATTCAAATATGGGCACACGCTGAGTAACACCCGTTTCCGACACACACAATTTTTCACACCTGTTTCCGAACAAGGACAACGTTCGTCTTTGTCGAAATTACACAAACAACTTGAACATCGTCGTCAGCGTCTATGATCATGCGAGGAAATACAGCTTTCAATTGTTTATACGTGACTTAGATATAAAGAATAAGTAATTACGTGTTGAATACTGAACAGTTTCCTTTTCTGCTAATATAGAGCATTGTGAGATCATTATTTTATCATTTGATTTTCATTTAAAGAAAATTGTATCTCCTATACCACTATTCTTATTTAATAAAAGTACAGTACTGGCCATTAAAATTGCTACACCAAGAAGAAATGCAGATGATAAACGGGTATTCATTGGACAAATATATTATACTAGAACTGACATATGATTACATTTTCACGAAATTTGGGTGCATAGATCCTGAGAAATCAGTACCCAGAACAACCACATCTGGCCGTAATAACGGCCTTGATACTCCTGGACATTGAGTCAAACAGAGCTTGGATCGCGTGTATAGGTACAGCTGCTCATGCAGCTTCAACACGATACCACAGTTCATCAAGAGTACTGACTGGCGTATTGGGACGAGCCACTTGCTCGGCCACCATTGACCAGACGTTTTCAATCGGTGACAGATATGGAGAATGTGCTGGCCAGGGCAGCAGTCGAACATTTTTTGTATCCAGAATGGCCCGTACAGGACCTGCAACATGCGGTCGTGTATTTTCTTGCTGAAATGTACGGTTTCGCAGAGATCCAATGAAGGGTAAAGCCACGGGTCATAACACATCTGAAATGTAACGTCCACTGCTCAAAGTGCCGTCAGTGCGAACAAGAGGTGTTCGAGATGTGTAACTAATGGCACCCCATACCATCAAGTTGGGTGACACGCCAGTATGGCGATGACGAATACACAACAATAAGTAGTTCTAAGTTCTAGGGGACTGATGACCATAGATGTTAAGTCCCATAGTGCTCAGAGCCATTTTTTTGGTAACCGCATCCATGGTCTCCGAGCTGATAGTCCATGCTGCTGCAAACGTCGTCGAACTGTTCGTGCAGATAGTTCTTGTCTTGCAAAATTTTAATGGCCAGTAGTGTATTTTATTTACAATATCCACTACTCATTAATAAAAAAAAGCTTTCACATGTACACTTAGGACTTCCAACATCAAGCGTCACACTTGAACAGTAAACAACCTTACAAAATGGTTTACCTAAAATTTGAATGTTGCTATTAGGTTTAATGTTTTACTACATGTCAATTATAATTCATCTTTTTGAACGTACCTGACAATAGACACAAAGGCTGTATTAGCAACACAACGCAGTAATACGTTATGAAACTAGTTCCAGCCAAGCGACTTGTGGACTCCAGTACTGTCTACCGGGTGAACTGACACTGCGGTAACACATTTGACTCCTGATTGGCTCCGAGCGTGGTTTCCTCACGTCGAGGCATCGCGGTTTTGGTTTTCCATGGATGAGCTAAATCGTATGGGGCGAACCGCAGTACGATTCCTTCAAAAAGGTCGCCGTCAAATTCTTTTACCGTCCTTATTCTCCAGAACGGCTTGGAAACCTGACGGCTTCCTTCCATTATTTTCGTTGCACTGCCTTCTCAATCCATACGAGAGTCGCTGTACTGCTCAGTACTGCGTGATACTAGTTTATGCCCCATAACGCTCTTGTGTGAGTTGTTAAATTCTTACATTATTTCTGTCATATGGTACCCAGAACCCAAACACTTGTTATTTCTCGTTTATGCACTCTACAAAAAGCATAACTTCTGAGACGTGTATCTTTTCTTATTTTACACTTCCTGGCTTGTTCTGCACCTGTTGATGATAAATGGACCTAACTTTCGCGATTAATATCCTCAAAATATGAAAGGTTGAGACTTCATAATGGACAAGATCGTAGCCCACACTACGAAAAAAAAGGAAAAAAGAAAAAAGAGGAAAATGTGAATTAACCTCAGTACGTCTGCTTCTGCCAAGCAAAAATCCCACTGCTTCTACAGGTAACCATTTTTCCAGCAGAGCGAATGTCAGCAGGGCTGTCCCACCCATGCGAATTCCGCGGCCATTAGCGCTGAATAAATCTGCATCGCGACGGCGCTGGACAGTGCCCGACCTCCGTTCATCGTGTGGTCAGAATGCGGGGAAAAACTGATGACAGTGAAAAATTAAATTTTCCTCCGGACGTGTCCATCTAACTGCCGAATTCTGAATTCTCGGAATCTTCCGCAGTGTGAATGCTGGGGGGCCATAAATGATGCCCTTTTACTGACAGCGGAAGTCTATTAGTAAAAAACCACCGGACACTTTCTGCAGCAACATTATCTGTTGGAGCTCTAGCTGAAGATACTATGAACTACCAGTTACGGTGCATTCTTTTGTATACAGGGTGAAAAGTATTTAAACCGACAATCTCTGGGCCGGCCGCGGTGGTCTAGCGGTTCTAGGCGCTCAGTCAGGAACCGCGCGGCTGCTACGGTCGCAGGTTCGAATCCTGCCTCGGGCATGGATGTGTGTGATGTCCTTAGGTTAGTTAGGTTTAAGTAGTTCTAAGTTCTAGGGGACTAATGACCTAAGATGTTAAGTCCCATAGTGCTCAGAGCCATTTGAACCATTTTTTTGACAATCTCTGGGAGGTTGTAGGGGACATCAAAACAAATATTTTTCCCTAATGTCATTTTTTCCTACGAGGATTATTTAAACCGTTGGAGGCCGTATTATGCTCTTCAGTAGTTAGAGGGCGTATTACGATCTTCCGTTGTAGGCAACTGCTGTCCACCAGTGTAGCAGTGCATTGTCTCTGTTTACTAGTGGAGCGATACACCTGGAATGAGTACACTGACATGGTTGGTGCGTGCTACATAGCGCACCACAACGGTTCAAATGGCTATGAGCACTATGGGACTTAACATCCAGGGTCATCAGTGCACCACAACGGACGAGCTTCACAGCGGGTTTATCAACAACAATATCCTAATCGCCATATTCCGCATCATACGACCTTTGATGCTGTGTACCAACTTCTGAGTGAGACCAGGTCATTTAGCAGATTACCTGGACAGGGATGTCGTCGCACATAACGCTGCAATTTGAGGAAGCTGACTTGCAGCATGTGGAGCGGGATTCTTCAATCAGCACTCGTGCAATTGCACGTAACGTGGGAGCGAATCAGACGAATGTAAGAACAGTCCTTCGAGAATATTGTTGTTACGTCCATTTCACTTACAGCATGTCCACAACCTGGAACCAGTTGATTATTCACCCAGAGCACAGTTTTCACAGTGGTACCTGGAACAGTGTGAAAAGCATACTACATTTCCATCCTCTGTGTTGTTTACCGACGAAGCAACGTTGGCGTGTGATGGAGTCTTCAACAAGCACAATTCGCATGTTTGGAGTGAGGATAACCCACATGCCACAGTTACGATCCCTCATCAAGTGCGGTTCTTCGTTAATGCGTGAGTCGGTGTTGTTGTAGACTGTTTAATTGGGCCGTATGTGCTACCTAGTTGTTGTCTCTTGGTCATAAAAAAATGTAAAAGTGTTTGTTGGTTTAATTAATTTGCCGCCAGAGAAATCTTCCTCTACCGGTTTAATACTCCTGTTAGGAAAAAATGACATTAGGGAAAAATATTTGTTTTGATGTCCCCTACAACCTCCCAGAGTTTGCCGGTTTAAATACTTTTCACCCTGTACTTAGCCAGAAGTGTGAAACAGGCTCTGTCCAGAAAGAATTCAAACTCCGAGGATGTGTCGGTAGTGTGACCGCTATAAATGAATAACACTACAGGGGGTGGTGCACACTGAGATGCCAAAAATGTTCCCTCCTGGAAGAATATAGCGGCCATCGTTACACTTGGCTCACTTAGTAAGTCGTGAGACAAAGAGAACACGTTGGCGTCAAACGGCTCCCAGTAGCAAGCATGTAAGTCCAAACACGGAAAATTATGGGTAATGTTGTGACATTTCAGCTTTTGCAGGACATTTGACGTTGATGCATGTTTGTAACGTACAGATAAATGACACTCCTACATATCTACCAGCGCTTATAGGACCACACGTGAAACCTCAGCATGGGATGGATGTCACTTTATGCGCCTAACAGTAACAGATCACAGAGCTTCGTGTGCACAGTGTACGCTCGGTGGTGGACTGCAGTAATGGGAGTGAAACTGTCTGCATCGACGATTCAACAGCGTCATCTGCAGGCAGGAGTAGCGGTACGCTTGCCACAGCTTCTGCCTCGAGTGCCAAGAGGCCTCAAAAGCCTCCCAGTGCAATATGCGCGTGAACATCTTCGTTGTCGCGTTGAACGACGAAACGCAGTGTTTTTAGCAAACCTCGCTTATCTCTGATAGTCGCATACATTTCAGACGAGTTCGTAGTGGCCGTATTCTGGTAACTCGACAAATACCACGTATGTTTAGGTTTTGGGGTGCCGTTGGAGATAACATATGATGTTGCTAAGCTCAGCAGGAACCGATCAGACGGAGGTATTAAAGTTTGAGGCAATGCCCGTCCTTCAGGTAGTACCACTCGATATACTTCAACAGAATAATGCCAGGCTTGCTTACTTGTTCATTTATTTGCTATTTTCTTTTAATATGCTATCTAAATACAAGAACGAACCAAATGTTGCAGTTTTTGACGACACTTACCGATATGCTGTATAGCGCCGTTAACAATATGGTCCCTCGATTACAGATACTTTTGATGAATAACGGCCGCAGACAGGTTGAGTATTTGTTATAAAGAACATCATCTTTGCTAAAAATAAACTTTTATGCTAATTATTGCTTTTATATCATATGAAGTGTCATCTATTGATCATTTTGTACAATACTTTTTTGGTTTCAATAAAATCCCATGTCATTTCAAACACGTGTGTCAGTTTTTACCTCTCTACCCAAATAATTCCTTGAAGTACTGAATTTTCGTATGTTAATAAACTTAAAGTCATCCTGTACATAAAATGCATTCTCATAGTAATTGAAAGGACGCGTATAACTGACATAAGCTGTCATGACACCCCCAGCGTGTGGGTGTGTCCGTTAAATGTGACTTAAAACATGAAAGCAATTTTCTGTATAATTATCACAGTTCTATATATTATTGTCATTATTGTTATTGTATCCATGTAGGATGCTGTGAACTCGACGGCCGTTAAAGGTAGTTGGTGAATGACGCAAGCAGCCACAAATAATTTTTAAAGTGTTTCATTTCAGTGGTATAAGCGGTTTCGGGCGACGTGTCCATCCGCAGACGGGCCATCTACAGATGAGCATGATCGGCCGAAACCGCTGATGCCACTGAAATAAAACATTTTAAAAATTATTTGTGGCTGCTTACGTCATTTACCAACTACTGTCATTAGACAATAACAAAAAAATTAAGATCACAACGCAAAACGGTTTTTCAAACTGGAACAGAGTATACACGGTAAAAGCCAATTCAGGAGCTACTTGATTGAGAAATAGCGACACCGGCCACGAAAAGTGACAACGGCAGGGAGAACGGTCTGCTGACCATATGTTGTTGTTGTTGTTGTCTTCAGTCCTGAGATTGGTTTGATGCAGCTCTCCATGCTACTCTATCCTGTGCAAGCTTCTTCATCTCCCAGTACCTACTGCAACCTACATCCTTCTGAACCTGCTTAGTGTATTCATCTCTTCATCTGACCATATGCCCCTCCGTATCTGAATCCGGTGACGCCGAAGGTCTGAGGATGACACGGTGGCCGGTCGGTGCAGTTGGGTCTTCAAGAAAAACAAACGGAGTTTGTTTTCTCTTTATTTTATACATCGTAAAAGAAGGAAAAGCACGATTTAAACGTTAAAACAGCTAGAACCAAATCTAGGCGCTATAGCCCGGAACGGCGCGACCGCTACTGTCTCAAGTTCGAATCCCGCCTTGGGCATGGGTGTGTGTGATGTCCTTAGGTCAGTTAGGTTTAAGTAGTTCTAAGTTCTAGGGGACTGATGACCTCAGCAGCTAAGTTCCATAGTGTTCAGACCCAACCAACTAGAACCAATACAATACTCCTACGTAAGAAGAGGATGTAGAAGGCCATCTCGACCGTTGGTGGCGCCCTTCTTCCGGCAGTAGGATGTATACGTTGCTGGTCATTTGCCTGGCAGCTTCGTAATGGAGGCACAAATGGCTTCAAATGGCTCTGAGCACTACGCGACTCAACTTCTGAGGTCAACAGTCGCCTAGAACTTAGATCTAATTAAACCTGGCTAACCTAAGGACATCACACACATCCATGCCCGAAGCAGGATTCGAACCTGCGACCACATGGCGGCACAGAACGACACTCTAATAACACTGAACAAAATTTTCTCATATTTCTGTAGGGACATAAATTTCACTGGGTGCAGTTTTCATACGTCCGACTGGCAAGTGGATACCTGGCAGAGCGAGTGGGCCAACAGCAATAAGGGCCGCCGTGTATACAACTTCTACCCTGACATCCGGGAAAGACTAAAACTAAAACATATCTATCCCAGCCGCGGAATGGTACATTTCATCACAGGGCATGGCCCTTATCCCACGCACCTGTACTCCTGAACATACTGTCTTATTCTGCGGACACAGAACGAACTACGTGCCATAATACGGGACCCGGAAAGGTGGACTGAACTCAACAAACTAACTGACGAAATCTCGAATATCCTACAAATAGAATACTTGCGCAACAGACCCTACCGAAGGCAAGTCGGTCCAAACAGACATCATGATGCCCGGGGGGACACAGATATGATTAGCATTACGAGTGATGAAGAAGAAACACATACAGACCAGGGCACCAACATAGATATTGAAGCGTCCAGCGCGGATGATCCATAGTGCCAACCAAGTTTACCTAGTCCACAACCGACAGGAGGTGCACAAGTCACACACAATCCTAAAAACAGATTGCACCTTATATTTAAATAGTTAACAGCACCTCCATGTCTAATAAGAGCTTAAAACTAGGTACCTCTTCAAGGGACCTACGCCTTCCGTTAAGAGACAGCGCACAGTCTGGAGGAAAGGATATTAATTGTGGTTCCTCTCTTTTGAGCCCAACCCGACGGATACCTATGGTATATCGGGGAAAACCACCGTTCAGGCTGTGTTGCTGGCGGAGCCAGAAGGTGCTAACTGCCACACCACGTATCATTATAAGTCTCACTGGCTCAGCATGAATTGTTTGTACAACCAACCTACACAGCCTATACCTCAACCTCCACTACACTAATAACTTCTGATCTGAAGCTTAAAGTTAGGCACCTCTTTAAGGAACCTACGCCTCCTGGTAAGACGCGGCGCACAAACTGGATGGACGGATCTTAATTGTGATTACCCTCTTTTGAGCCCAACCCGACGGATACCTATGGTATATCGGGGAAAACCACCGTTCATACTGTGTTGATGGTGGGGCCGGAAGGTGCTAACTGCCACACCACGTATCATTATAAGTCTCACTGGCTCAACATGAATTGTTTGTACAACCAACCTACACAGCCTATACCTCAACCTCCACTACCCTAATTACTTCTGATCTGAAGCTTAAAGTTAGGCACCTCTTTAAGGAACCTACGCCTCCTGGTCAGAGGCGGCGCACGGCCTGGATGGACGGATCTTAATTGTGGTTCCTGTCTTTTGCGCCCAACCCGACGGATACCTATGGTATATCGGGGAAAACCACCGTTCAGACTGTGTTGCTGGTGGGGCCGGAAGGTGCTAACTGCCACACCACGTATCATTATAAGTCTCACTGGCTCAGCATGAATTGTTTGTACAACCAACCTACACAGCCTACACCTCAACCTCCACTACCCTAATTACTTCTGATCTGAAGCTTAAAGTTAGGCACCTCTTTAAGGAACCTACGCCTCCTGGTCAGAGGCGGCGCACGGCCTGGATGGACGGATCTTAATTGTGGTTCCTGTCTTTTGCGCCCAACCCGACGGATACCTATGGTATATCGGGGAAAACCACCGTTCAGACTGTGTTGCTGGTGGGGCCGGAAGGTGCTAACTGCCACACCACGTATCATAATAAGTCCAACTGGCTCAGCATGAATTGTTTGTACAACCAACCTACACAGCCTATACCTCAACCTCCACTACACTAATTACTTCTGATCTGAAGCTTAAAGTTAGGCACCTCTTTAAGGAACCTACGCCTCCTGGTAAGACGCGGCGCACGGACTGGATGGACGGATCCTAATTGTGGTTCCTCTCTTTTGAGCCCAACCCGACGCATACCTATGGTAGATCGGGGAAAACCATCGTTCAGACTGTGTTGATGGTGGGGCCGGAAGGTGCTAACTGCCACACCACGTATCATTATAAGTCCAACTGGCTCAACATGAATTGTTTGTACAACCAACCTACACAGCCTATACCTCAACCTCCACTACACTAATTACTTCTGATCTGAAGCTTAAAGTTAGGCACCTGTTTAAGGAACCTACGCCTCCTGGTAAGACGCGGCACACAAACTGGATGGACGGATGTTAATTGTGATTACTCTCTTTTGAGCCCAACCCGACGGATACCTATGGTACATCGGGGAAAACCACCATTCATACTGTGTTGATGGTGGGGCCGGAAGGTGCTAACTGCCACACCACGTATCATTATAAGTCTCACTGGCTCAGCATGAATTGTTTGTACAACCAACCTACACAGCCTACACCTCAACCTCCACTACCCTAATTACTTCTGATCTGAAGCTTAAAGTTAGGCACCTCTTTAAGGAACCTACGCCTCCTGGTCAGAGGCGGCGCATGGACTGGATGGACGGATCTTAATTGTGGTTCCTGTCTTTTGCGCCCAACCCGACGGATACCTATGGTATATCGGGGAAAACCACCGTTCAGACTGTGTTGCTGGTGGGGCCGGAAGGTGCTAACTGCCACACCACGTATCATAATAAGTCCAACTGGCTCAGCATGAATTGTTTGTACAACCAACCTACACAGCCTATACCTCAACCTCCACTACACTAATTACTTCTGATCTGAAGCTTAAAGTTAGGCACCTCTTTAAGGAACCTACGCCTCCTGGTAAGACGCGGCGCACGGACTGGATGGACGGATCCTAATTGTGGTTCCTCTCTTTTGAGCCCAACCCGACGCATACCTATGGTAGATCGGGGAAAACCATCGTTCAGACTGTGTTGATGGTGGGGCCGGAAGGTGCTAACTGCCACACCACGTATCATTATAAGTCCAACTGGCTCAACATGAATTGTTTGTACAACCAACCTACACAGCCTATACCTCAACCTCCACTACACTAATTACTTCTGATCTGAAGCTTAAAGTTAGGCACCTGTTTAAGGAACCTACGCCTCCTGGTAAGACGCGGCACACAAACTGGATGGACGGATGTTAATTGTGATTACTCTCTTTTGAGCCCAACCCGACGGATACCTATGGTACATCGGGGAAAACCACCATTCATACTGTGTTGATGGTGGGGCCGGAAGGTGCTAACTGCCACACCACGTATCATTATAAGTCTCACTGGCTCAGCATGAATTGTTTGTACAACCAACCTACACAGCCTATACCTCAACCTCCACTACACTAATAACTTCTGATCTGAAGCTTAAAGTTAGGCACCTCTTTAAGGAACCGACGCCTCCTGGTCAGAGGCGGCGCACGGCCTGGACGGATGGATCTTAATTGTGGTTCCTCTCTTTTGAGCCCAACCCGACGCATACCTATGGTAGATCGGGGAAAACCATCGTTCAGACTGTGTTGATGGTGGGGCCGGAAGGTGCTAACTGCCACACCACGTATCATTATAAGTCCAACTGGCTCAGCATGAATTGTTTGTACAACCAACCTACACAGCCTATACCTCAACCTCCACTACACTAATAACTTCTGATCTGAAGCTTAAAGTTAGGCACCTCTTTAAGGAACCTACGCCTCCTGGTAAGACGCGGCACACGGACTGGATGGACGGATCTTAATTGTGGTTCCTCTCTTTTGAGCCCAACCCGACGGATACCTATGGTAGATCAGGGAAAACCACCGTTCATACTGTGTTGATGGTGGGACCGGAAGGTGCTAACTGCCACACCACGTATCATTATAAGTCTCACTGACTCAGCATGAATTGTTTGTACAACCAACCTACACAGCCTATACCTCAACCTCCACTACACTAATAACTTCTGATCTGAAGCTTAAAGTTAGGCACCTCTTTAAGGAACCTGCGCCTAATGGTAAGACGCGGCGCACGGTCTGGATGGACGGATCTTAATTGTGGTTCCTCTCATTTGAGCCCAACCCGACGCATACCTATGGTAGATCGGGGAAAACCACCGTTCAGACTGTGTTGATGGTTGGGCCGGAAGGTGCTAACTGCCACACCATGTATCATAATTAGTCTCACTGGCTCAGCATGAATTGTTGTACAACCAACCTACACAACCTATACCTCAACCTCCACTACACTAATTACTTCTGATCTGAAGATTAAAGTTAGGCACCTCTTTAAGGAACCTACGCCTCCTGGTAAGACGCGGCGCACGGACTGGGTGGACGGATCTTAATTGTGGTTCCTCTCTTTTGAGCCCAACCCGACGCATACCTATGGTAGATCAGGGAAAACCACCGTTCAGACTGTGTTGATGGTGGGGCCGGAAGGTGCTAACTGCCACACCACGTATCATTATAAGTCTCACTGGCTCAGCATGAATTGTTTGTACAACCAACCTACACAGCCTATACCTCAACCTCCACTACACTAATTACTTCTGATCTGAAGCTTAAAGTTAGGCACCTCTTTAAGGTACCTACGCCTCCTGGTAAGACGCGGCGCATGGACTGGATGGACGGATCTTAATTGTGGTTCCTCTCTTTTGAGCCCAACCCGACGGATACCTATGGTAGATCGGGGAAAACCACCGTTCATACTGTATTGATGGTGGGACCGGAAGGTGCTAACTGCCACACCACGTATCATTATAAGTCTCACTGGCTCAGCATGAATTGTTTGTACAACCAACCTACACAGCCTATACCTCAACTTCCACTACACAAATAACTTCTGATCTGAAGCTTAAAGTTCGGCACCTCTTTAAGGAACCTACGCCTCCTGGTAAGACGGGGCGCACGGACTGGATGGACGGATCTTAATTGTAGTTCCTCTCTTTTGAGCCCAACCCGACGGATACCTATGGTAGATCAGGGAAAACCACCGTTCAGAATGTGTTGATGGTGGGGCCGGAAGGTGCTATCTGCCACACCACGTATCATTATAAGTCTCACTGGCTCAGCATGAATTGTTTGTACAACCAACCTACACAGCGTATACCTCAACCTCCACTACACTAATTACTTCTGATCTGAAGCTTAAAGTTCGGCACCTCTTTAAGGAACCTACGCCTCCTGGTAAGACGCGGCGCACGGACTGGATGGAAGGATCTTAATTGTGGTTCCTCACATTTGAGCCCAACCCGACGGATACCTATGGTAGATCGGGGAAAACCACCGTTCAGGCTGTATTGTCGCCGGGGCCGGCAGGTGCTTGCGCCTGATGTACTCTACTAGGAGCCTTGTAGGCTCAACACAAACCGTTAGCGTCATTACCTTTATTACTATTACCACAAGAACCCTTTCATTAGCAACTTTTAGCCAAGCACAAAATCAGTTACCTCTCTATTGTATATCGTAAATAGTTTAGCACGCTGGACATAGAGGTCTTAGTCTTAGTTTCTAGCTTTAACGTACCCTAATGTCTTCTAGTTAAATTAGTTTTTAGGATTGTAGATGTTAAAGGCATGGTGATCCATGGCCAGCGTCTTGAGGGTCATTCCAAGACACGGGCCGCCGCCCACAACCAGGTGACGGGCAATATTATACCTATCTCTTCTCTATTCAATTCCCTTCCTTCCTTCTTTCTAAATATTTAATTTCATTTTGCTTATAAATATCTCACTTGTTTTTGTTTTAGTTTTTCTAATGCTGCACAAAAAAAGATATCAAATGGATGTAAACAAACAGTGCCCGCCTCCACGTGGCGGGACACGGGCAACGGTGTGTGAGGGGACGGGAGCTGGTGTGGTGTTACTTTCAGTCACTCCGGACCCCGGACCCAGTCACAGCGGCAAAGTGGCAACATACGACCCACCATAAGAAATTAGACGGTGGGTCATAAAAAATAAGCAGCTAGTGAAAACATAAACAATGTCCGACTGAACGAGTTCCATAGAGTGGGGCGGTGGGGGAATAATATCCACTATCAGAACTCGTAAGGGTAACCAGTGCCGACAGTGATCCATCAAGACGTGAAACTACGCGGCAGTGTGTGTGTGTGTGTGTGTGTGTGTGTGTGTGTGTGTGTTCGTGTGTGTGTGTGTGTGTGTGGGTGGGTGGGTGGGTTCGTGTGTGTGTGTGTGTGTGTGTGTGTGTGTGTGCACGACATCTGCAGTGGTCACCGAAGGTAGCCGCGCACGCTGGCTGCAGTTCCGCCTGACGTCACGCCGGGTCGCAGGCGGCTGGCCACGTGCACCGCTGCTCCGGACGTCTCTGGTTAGGCTGCGTCTGCACCGAACAGGGGATCGCGCCGCGCTGCGGTGGCAGCGGCGGCCGCTGGGACCGGAGCTGGGGCAGGCTGGCTTATGCCGTACGTGCTCCACGCTCGCTTCTGCGACTCGCGCCATATCGAAGAAAGCACTTAACGCCCGCACTGCCACTTTGCTTTCAGCTCACGTTACTGCAGCAGCGAGAATAACCTGCGCAACTACAGACTGCCGGAGTGTGGGTCTCGAGAAAACAAGTTCAGTGGGACATTTTCACGTCCGTGCGGCACCTCGTAGCGTAGCAACGATGTCTACAACTCGAATCACGCAAATGTTACCCCTCTGCGATTTTTACATCCGCATCATACTCCGCAAGTCACCTAACGGTGGTTGGCAAAGGGTATTTCTGGTACTACTAACTGATGCCCCCTTCCCTGTTCCGCTCTCAAATGCCACGTGGGAAGAAATATTCTCGGTAGGCCTCTGTATGAGTTATGATTTCTCGAATTTTTTCGTCGTGGTCATTGCATGAGATGTGTGTGGGACGAAGTAATATGTTTGCTGTCTCTTCCCGAAAACTACTCTCTCAAAATTTGAAAAGTAAACCTCTCCGTTATGCTGTAGCGTCTGCCAATGGAGTTTGTTGCACACCTCTGTAAAGCTTTCGCGCCAGCTGAACGATCTCGTGACGGAACCCTTCGGATTGGATCATCTCTATCCCTTCTTTCAGTCCCACCTGGTAAGGATTCCAGATTGACGAACAACACTCGAGAATCGGTCGAACAAGCGCCTTGTAAGTGACTTCCGTCGGGATTGAGTTACATTTCCTTAAGATTCTTCCTATGAATCTCAGTCTGGAATCTAGCCTTCCTATTGGTTGTTTCATATGGTCATTCCACTTAAGTTCGCTCTGGATAATTGTTCCTGGACATTTTCAGTAGATGTTGTTTCCTGCAGTTTCTCATCAATAGTGTATTGGTACAGCAATGGATTTCTTTTCCCACATATCCGCAACATGTAACCTTTATTTACATTCAGAGTCAACTACCGAAGCCTGCACCACTCATCAGACCTCTAGATGCTACTTACAATCCGTCTTGATTGTAAAATGTTTATTCATATGACTGGTTTCGGTTCCCTTAGAACCATCTTCAGATCTGATATTTCGTTTATAGGAGTAACCCGTCCAAACACAGCAACTTTCACATGCTGCGTCACATGTGCTATTTAGACTCTTATGTCAGTCAAGAGAATAGTTCACTTCGATCGGTAAAAAGAGCCACTTCCTAGAAAAAAGTTACCTGAAGTTGTAGTTATGTATAATACAAGCTATCAGCACACTTTAACGATACAGTTTTAGCCATTACCGACTTTTCTTTCTGAGCATTTTGATGTGAGCAAATTTTAGTCTCTACTAGATTAGTACTGTGTTGAACTGGGGACCTAGAAACGACAGAGAGGCTTCGTCCCATCGTAGCCCTCAGCGGTTTCATTCACACAACAGGCCACAGCAGTCCACCCACCCCACCGCCGCCCCACACCGAACCTAGGGCTATTGAGCTGTTCAGCCCCCAGTGGACCCCCACGGCCACGTCTCATACCAGGCCAGTGTAACCCCAAATGTTTGCGTGGTAGAATAATTATAGTGTACGCGTACGTGGAGAACTTGTTTGTGCAGCCATAGCCGACATAGGCGGATTAAGGGGAACCAGCCCGCATTCGCCGAGGCACCACCTTAAAAACTATCCACAGGCTGGCCAGCAAAGAGGACCTCGACAATAATCCGTCGGGCGGATTCGTGCCGGGAACATACAGGAGCGTCCACGCTATGACTGAAATTAACTGATCGTGGAGGAGAAGCATCTGTCCGACCATCCTTTAACAAATTATCAATCAAAACTTTTTCGTACGATAAGTGTGCCTTTACTGTGCACAAAAGAAACAAATGAAAAAGCACACGGAGAGTTCACGAGGAAGAGATGCTGAGCATATCTGACATTTTCGGTACAATAAAAAGCGATCGTAGGCAGGTAACTAAATGCAAAATTATAAAAATTTTAAAAACTTTGTATAAAACTTTGAGAACTTCAAAATTTTCTATATATTGACCAGTTTCTGTAGCTTAACTACCATCTACAGGTCACATGTAGTATTACAAATGCATTGGCAGTGTACAAGACCGTCGCATTGTCCTTCTTCCTGAAGATTTAAAATAAGAATGATGCAGACGATGCAACGGTCTTGTACACTGCGAGTGCTTTTATAATACCACAGTTCAGGTAACGAAACCGGTCATCATTTCGTTAAAAGATAATTTAAATATTAAATGCGACTGAGACAATATGTAGAAAATTTCGAAATTTTTAAAACGTTTTACAGAAAGTTTTCAAATGTTTTCATAATTTTACATGTGATTTAGAAGAATTTCAGTTACTAATAACTCGTCAATAAAAGCAACGGGTTCGTTACGGCATCGATTCATTTAACCAGTGTTTCTTCAAAGTCTCACACAGTTACACGACAGCGGATAGCAGCAACTCCATGCTGTTTATTTAAGTATAGAATCATCTATCTCTAATGCAATGACCTATTGGGAACCACTGTGATCACATAGAAACGTAAGAACACAGGTTACTCGCCACAAACAGTATTTACCTGATCCTGCAATGGCCATAGAACATCCGAAAAGGTCGTATTTAACTTGATAAATCTTCATCGTTTCCCTTGAGGCAGTGTCGTTGAGGAATATCTTGGGGATATAAGCTTCGACGTCATTTCACGTAATCCGTAAAATCTCAGAGTTGGTAGATTGGATTTCTAAATCCCTCATCAGCTCCTATGTCAACTTTTTCGTCTTCGCAAGAAATGTTTGTACGGGAGACTGACTACTCTTTTACAAATGCTGAGTCCTTAAAACGTGTTCTACGTCTGTCTGCTGGTTAGAGACAGTTTTTTTTTCTAATGAAAGTGTAAAGAAAGATACCGTTAAACAAGTAAGTGTCCGATTTAATAAAACAAAATGACGTTGGCTAACTTAATGTACTTCCGCGTTATGTATTACTTCACGTACCTCTAAAACGACAAAGTGCATGAACCGTTGTGCTTATCCTAAGTGTTACATATTGTTGCATAAGTCCGTGAATATTATTAATACTTCATGATTCTACTTCTGATTTCTGTAGAAAAGGCAGACAGATTTCCCCGCACAATTTGAAAAACGTTAGTAAATGTTCATTCTCTTGACGTAGACCGCGAGCAGTGCAATCGTATTAGGTAAAGCCTGAAGTAACGCTCATGCTGCTTATATTCTGTCACGTAAGAACTTAAAAACCGCAACTTAAAATTCAGTCATTGCAATTCCCTATGGAACACACTGTTTTACTTGAGTCTACCTTAGTTCTTTAGAACACTTTACATTTAATTTTCAATCTTCTAGGATTTTTTATGGGATGAATATATCACAACACTAAAATAATCATCTCCACATTCCTGCTAATACAGGCATTTACCTCGACAAGCCTTTATAGTTACTGAATTTACTGCTTATCTAGAACAATTCATATATACTTTATTTCATTATTTCCTGTTGTGATACCGTCGCCTTTCGAGCTAAAATAACAGAGCAACAAAACTAGGAATTCAGTGATAGAAACTAATTTCCACACTGTTTGAAAACATGTTATAACTCCATGTCCTCAAGTACTTACTTCTGCTGGAAAAATACCATCAGTATGAGCTTAAGAAATTGACACCATATAAAGTTTTACTAGATAAGATAAAATTTTCTGTGTGTTACGATTTATCGTGTTTCACCACAGTCGTCGAAAGTCTCCTGCGCCGCTTTCAATTTGCAGTTACGATTTTTTTTGTGTATTCGGTGATCATTAAAAGAGACAAATACATTAGAAACACACAAAAACTGATTACTCAAATTACGTAGAATTTCCCATGTAATCAGGTTTCGGACAGCAGAATTAGCATTAGGCAGAACGTATGTTTGCGAAAGCAATCTGACATTCATTTTCAACTTTCCCGTTGAGAAAATACAGTTTTTGAATATTTGTTTTTATTCTATTTCATAAATTCATCGTGTGCAAACATTTATTCAATTGTTACCTCTCATGAAGCCTTTTTAGGAACCTCTGATTTCGCCACTGGGAGGAGAGCTGGATGATTTGTCGCGAATCCCGTTTGACGTTCAGAGGAGTTCGGAGGTCAATGACTCTTAACAGCAGAAGGTCTTGTATCAAGCATACGTTCGAGTCGTGTCACTGTAATAGAACATACACATGAAATGCTAGAATCTGTTTGCCGAACAGCAACAATAAGTGCAACTGACTAAATATTTACTTCCTGAATTGTGTGCTTTACAAACTAAATTTTCATTAAGGGCCGAAAATAAACTGGCGTTCCTGTGGGAGAAAATTTCTCAGTTCCTACACGAAATCTCACTAAATGCTTGAACAAAGGTGAATTTGAATTTATTTGACTAGTTAAAACAATATTCAGTTGTACATCATTTCTAACACCCCTTATAAACAAACCACTTATAAAACTGCTAGAGTAGCGAAATACACTAACTGTGTGATCAAATGTATCCACACACCCCCAAAAACATACTTTCTCATATTAGGTGCATTTTGCTGCCACCTACTGCCAGGTACTCCATATCAGCGACCTCAGTTGTCATTAGACATCAAGAGAGGACAGAATGAACTCACGGACTTCGAACGTGGTCAGGTACGCAAGATTTCCACGCTCCTAAACATCCCTAGGTCCACTGCTTCCGCTGTGATAGTGAAGTGGAAACGTGAAGGGACACGTACAGCACAAAAGCGTACAGGCCGACCTCGTCTGTTGACTAACAGAGACCGCCGACAGTTGAAGAGGGTCTTAATGTGTAATAGGTAGATATCTATGCAGACCATCACACAGGAAGTCCAAACTGCATCAGGATCCATTGCAGGTGCTATGACAGTTATGCGGGAGGTGAGAAAACTCGGATTTAATGGTTGAGCGGCTGCTCATAAGCCACACATCACGCCGGTGAATGACAAACGACCGCTCGTTGGAGTAAAGAGCGTAAAAATTGGACGATAGAACAGTGTAAAGTCATTGTGTGGTGATGAATCACAGTACACAATGTGGCGATCCGATGACAACGTGTGGGTATGGCGAATGCCCGTTGAACGTCATCTGCCAGTGTGTGTAGCGCCAACAGTAAAATTCGGAGGCTGTGGTGTTATGGTGTGGTCGTGTTTTTCAGGGAGGGGTCTTGTACCCCTTGCTGTTTTGCGTGGCGCTATCACAGCACAAACCTACATTGATGTTTTAAGTACCTTCTTCTTATTTCCCACTGTCGAAGAGCAATACGGTTATCGCGACTGCATGTTTCAACACGATCGAGCACCTGTTCATAATGCACGCCCTTTGGCGGAGTTGTTACACGACAATAACATTACTGTAGTGGACTGGCCTGCACAGAATCCTGACATGAATCCTATAGAACACCTATGGAACGCCGACTTCGTGGCAGGCCTCACCGACCAACATCGATACCTCTACTCAGTGCAGTACTCCATTAAGAATGGGCTGTCATTCCCCAAGAAACCTTCGAGCACCTGATTGAATATATTCCTACGAGAGTGGAAGCTGTCATCAAGGCTAAGTAAGGGTGGGCCAACACCATATTGAATTCCAGCAAAACCGATGGAGCGCGGCACGAACGTGTAAGTCATTTGCAGCGAGGGGCCGGTCAAAGTGGCCCAGGGGTTCTAGGCGCTTCAGTCTGGAACCGCGCGATCGCTACGGTCACAGGTTCGAATCCTGCCTCGGGCATGGATGTGTGTGATGTCCTTAGGTTAGTTATGTTTATTTAGTTCTAAGTTCTAGGCGACTGATGACCTGAGAAGTTAAGTCCCATAGTCCTCAGAGCCTCTTTTTTTTCTGCGGGCAACTCAAAAATGGTTGAAATGGCTCTGAGCACTATGGGACTTAACATCTAAGGTCATCAGTCCCCTAGAACTTAGAAGTACTTAAGGCTAACTAACCTAAGGACATCACACACATCCACGCCCGAGGCAGGATTCGAACCTGCGACTGTAGCGATCGCGCGGTTCCAGACTGAAGCGCCTAGAGCCGTTCGGCCACACCTGCTAGCAGCTGTTGACCACGTCGTTGTACATCTCCGGTGCTCATATTGAGCAAATTGCGTAAGAGGCGGTTGATAATAAAATAAATATTGTGCCTTTCTCTGTTGTTTGACCTTTTTCGTCCAAGTCCCATTTCTAATCCGTTGCACATAGAAGTGTTTCAACACGTATTTCTTGGATTTACAGCGCCAGATTTGCAGCTGGTGGCCAAAACTGGAACTAATTTTTTTCAAGGATAAATCGGTTCTGCATTAAGTTGGGTGGGACGTCAGACGGTTCAAATGGTTCAAATAGCTTTGAGCACTATGGGACTCAGCTTCTGAGGTCATCAGTCCCCTAGAACTTAGAACTACTTAAACCTAACTAACCTAAGGGCATCACACACATCCATGCCCGAGGCAGGTTTCGAACCTGCGACCGTAGCGGTCTCGCGGTTCCAGACTGTAGCGCCTAGCACCGCACGGCCACGTAGGCCGGCGACGTATCACGGCCGAGTTGGAGCAGGAGAGGCAGCACAGGACATTTTAATTTATACTGCCAATACTTTTAGAAATAAATTCATAAAACTTTGTCAGCATGACCAGGAAGGGTTCAGGATTCACAGTCATTGCGAAGGAAGTACAAAAACATAGCAAAATAAATTTTTTTACATGTGAAATTTCATCGTTTTTTCACTTACTATTGACTGAAGTTGTTGCCATAGGTAGGTTTTTCTTAATAAGTAAGAGAAATTCTTCGATGAATTTTGCACAGCATACAAAGTATACTTAGAGGTGTATGGAACTCTAGACTTAATTTAATGTGTAAAAAAATTGAATGAGCTGTTACATTTTAAACTCCATGTTTAGAAAAACCTCAAATTTTATAGTTAATTATCTCAATTTTTACCATAATTTTTTTTATAGATTTCGAGAATTCTAGAGTTTCATACACCTGTAAGTGTGATTTGTATGTTGTGCAAAACCTATCGAAGAATTTCTCTTACTTACGAAGAGAGCTGTACCTATAGCAAGAAATGCAGCCAATAGTCAGCGAAAAAATAATGGAATTTAACATGTAAAAAAATTTATTTTGTTATTTTTTTGAACTTTCACTGCTATGAGTGTGAATCCTGAATGTTTCCTGGTCATGCTGACAAAACGTTTGAGGACTTTATATGTAAAAGTATAGACACTGGAAAATAAAATGTCCTGTGGTGCCTCTCTTGCTCCACGTCGGTCCGTTTAAAGTCCTGCCCCCCTTAACGCATTAGACTATCTACCAAGTTTCGCTGTCATACGCCAGTTACAGCCCACACTGGGCGTCTGTGAGCAGCTGCACTTTAGCTGTAACTACCCGGTATTCATTAGCTTGGTGCTACAATATGGCGTTTTATGAACTCTGGTACACTGTATTCTCTCTGCCATTCACCGTGCGGCGGTCAGGGGAAGCAGGGATGTAGACGTGAGTAACTTGTTTGTGGTGGGCGCTAGGGACGCTGCGTTAATCCTGGTAACGCGTGCGGTCGGCTGCGCCGGGCGAGCCCTGTGCCCTGTGCAGGCGGCTGCCATCACACAGCGGCCGCCCACGTGGCGTACAGCGCAGCACGGCGGGCAGAGCGTGCTCGCAACGCGGACTAATTATCGTGGCGCGTGCATTCGTCTTAATGAAACCGCCAAGCGGGCCGAGAGGAGCGCGCTCCTCCACACAAGACACAAACCAGCGGCGTGCGCAGCGCGCACTCAGCTGCGAGCGGCTCCTCTTGTGCTCCTCTGACAGCGCGTTTCCTCTAACAAGGCGTGGCAGATTACTGGATTGCGCATTACGCTATGCAGGCTCGTAATCGACAAACTAAAACTCTATTTTATAATTAGACTCGGAGGTTGCTAGACGATTTCCTCGCCCTTACTGCGCTCACATCCGCCACTCCTTTCTGGCATCTAATTCGAGCCCCCTTCAGAGCTATCACTGTATCAGTAGCCGGCACGGTAGCTCAGCGTGTTCGGTCAGAGGGTCAGCTGCCCTCTGTAATAAAAAAACTGAGTTAATCGATCAGCAACATAAACGGATGTGTTACAACGTCCGCCCTGAGCAGATATATATATATATATATATATATATATATATATATATATATATATATATATATGCCGTCCTAAGGGGTCAAGGTTCGATTCCCGGCTGGGTCGGGGATTTTCTCCGCTCGGGGCCTGGGTGTTGTGCTGTCTTCATCATCATTTCATCCCCATCCTGCCCGCAGGTCGCCCAATGTGGCGTCGAATGTAATAAGACCTCCACCAAGGCGGCTGGACCTGCCCCTGCCCCTGCATCCCGGCCAATGAAGCCAAACGCTCATTTCCATTTCATCTCAAGCGGTCGGACCAAGTCACCACTTGTCGCTCACCGTCAGTCTGCTGGTGACTAACTGCTGGTAGCTGGCACTAACTGCTTAGATAGGCACTTGTTTAACAAAATGGTTCAAATGGCTCTGAGCACTTTGCTTCTTAACTTCTGAGGTCATCAGTTGCCTAGAACTTAGAACTAATCAAACCTTACTAACCTAAGGACATCACACACATCCAAGCGCGAGGCAGGATTCGAACCTGCGACCGTAGTAGTCGTTCGGCTCCAGACTGTAGCGCCTAGAACTGCACGGCCAATCCGGTCGGCACTTATTTAACGGTTTGGGTTTGGGTTGTTTGGGGGAAGAGACCAAACTACGAGGTAATCGGTCTCATCGGATTAGGGAAGGACGGGGAAGCAAGTCGGCCGTCTCCTTTCGGAGGAACCATCCCGGTATTTGCCTGGAGCGTGTTCAATGGTGGCTCGGGCCGTCAATCCTGTGGCACTATGAAGGGCTCTTCGAGAGGGGTGTATTTATTTATATTTTTTTCTCATTTGTTCGGTGTCTTTGAAAACACGCGTGAATGCAATTGTATGGTCCAATATGTAAAAACTGTTAAACGATTTTTACTTGAAATCTATCATTCAAAGAGATTTAAATTTATTCTGATTTTTGACTTTTGAGTTATTTAACTATTTTAGAAAATTATTTCAAAATTGGTTTTACTTTTACGTAACTCAAAACTGAACAGTAAAATCATCAAAATAATTGACTGATTTACTTCCAAGAATATTACTTGCAAATGAGAATGTAACAGTATTGTAATTAGCCTCGGCGTACTTGTACGTTACGAGCATGGACTCAGATATTGAAATTGTTGTGGAACCACACAACATTCGAAAAATACTCCTCTCACCCTCATATTGAGGCTGTGGTAGTGAATCCTGGCTCTCGGCGTAAGCTGAAAAGTACAATCTTAAACCTAATGTTGTTCTCTGTTGCGGCTCATTGATGTGAAAAAATGTTTGTTAAATGCTATGCTGCTCTTCCGCTATGATTTCACTTTTTATACTGACTCGTAATGGCGTCCTTTGAAGCAGCAGCCGCAAAAAACTGTGGAGCTGTAAAAGTCTTAAGAAAAATAGTTCAATGCAAGGAACATGACAGAGGCCTCACTGTACATCAAAATAACTCACATATAAACTTTAACGTACTAGATTAACAAAGTTAACAGTACAAATGCTTACAATATTTTCGTGGTACAATATGCTTCCTGTCACTAGAAATAAGCGAAGAGAGAAAGAGAAGAACAATATAGGAGCGTTCTTCTACCTTATTAATGGCATAGGAGTTATTGCATTTAAGGAGTTTACTCCTTGATACTAAGATTAAATTAAATTTTTACTATAAAACAGGAAAATATTACGCCACCTATGCGGTCTGTGAAACACATAAGATTCGTTTACATTTATTTCGTCGCGAGAAACACTTCCCCTTCCAAGTTTGTTTTTTACGGCACAATTTCCAAGCCATACGTTAGAGTTACACAATGTCTCTTGCATCAAACTATCATTCTTACTATTTTATATGAGTTTCATAACACAAACCTGTTCAGATGATTTTCATAACACAAACCTGTTCTTTTATTGCACTACCGGTTTCGGTAACAAACCATCATCTAGTACCTGTACCATCGTAACTGGAGCATGAGTCACAATAGCAACTACTATCACAAAAATAAAACATAACAATAACAATACACTGTACTACGTACGAAACTCTAACAAAAACACCATACATATTGCGAAAATGGAAACAAAGGAATGCAGCTATTGACGCAGCCATTCTCAAAAATACATTAATTAGGGTCAAGTTGAAAAATAACATTACAAATTCAAATGGCTGTAAGCACTATGGGACTAAATATCTGAGGTCATCGGTCCACTAGACTTAGAACTACTTAAACCTAACTAACCTAAGGACAGCACACACATCCATGCCCGAAGCAGAATTCAAACTTGCGACCGTAGCAGCAGCGCGGTTCGGAGCTGAAGCGCCTAGAACCGCTCGGTCACAGCGGCCGCCGATAACTTCACAGATATTAGGAACAGACAAGAAGAGCTGCATTCGTATAGGCGAGGTATAAACCAGTCAAATGCATAGAAATATGAGCAAAGCGCAAGGAATATAAAGACCAATCAGTGGAATACAGAGATCGATACTAACAAGACGTTTCAGCCAGTTGCAACGGCTTTATGTGAGCCGCTACATGGTTCTATGAATGTTAAGATCAGTGTAGCCAACCATTGTGTAGAGTTTCGAATACTGCTACGTTGGGTCAGAGAGGTATTAGTGGCCACTGGTCAGCACCCATTGTGAGGTTGGTGCAGGTAGACCTATCCTCTAACAATCTCTTCATCACAGAGTACCACTTACCCTCCAGATACTTAATTTTTTTAAGCCCTCGGTCTTTGTCGTAATTTGATTCAGCCCTGCATATTTTCCTATCTTTTGCTCAAATTTTCGTCCCTACTTAACTGTTGCACTCAGCATATCTGTTTTGTATATTCTTGCCCGGAACTGCATCTATTATTTATTTTATTGTACTCCTCCTCCTAGTGCCACATTAACATTTATAGAAGCTGTAGCAGCTGTCTGATTAACCTGTCCAGTCTTCTGGTAAGTGCTTTCTCACGGAATTCTGTCCATACATAGTATTTCTTTAACTCCATTTCGTATTTAATCTCTCCGCTGATTTCTCAGCATTCTTCGATAGCGCCGTATTTTAAATACTTCCAGTTTCTTCCTCCCGGTATTTCCGATATTCCACGTTTCACTTTCATGCAGTGCTGTGTCACATGTGTAACGTTTGGGGAACTTCTTCCTTTGCTCTATATCAGTTCTGGATAATCATCATCATCATCATCATTTAAGACTGATTATGCCTTTCAGCGTTCAGTCTGGAGCATAGCCCACTTATAAAATTCCTCCATGTTCCCCTATTCAGTGCTAACATTGGTGCCTCTTCTGATGTTAAACCTATTACTTCAAAATCATTCTTAACCGAATCCAGGTACCTTCTCCTTGGTCTGCCCCGACTCCTCCTACCCTCTACTGCTGAACCCATGAGTCTCTTGGGTAACCTTGCTTCTCCCATGCATGTAACATGACCCCACCATCTAAGCCTGTTCGCCCTGAGTGCTACATCTATAGAGTTCATTCCCAGTTTTTCTTTGATTTCCTCATTGTGGACACCCTCCTGCCATTGTTCCCATCTACTAGTACCTGAAATCATCCAGCTACTTTCATATCCGTAACCTCAACCTTTTGATAAGGTAACCTGAATCCACCCAGCTTTCGCTCCCATACAACAAAGTTGGTCGAAAGATTGAACGGTGCACAGATAACTTAGTCTTGGTACTGACTTCCTTCTTGCAGAAGAGAGTAGATCGTAACCGAGCGCTCACTGCATTGGCTTTGCTACACCTTGCTTCCAGTTCTTTCACTATGTTGCCATCCTGTGAGAATATGCATCCCAAGTACTTGAAACTGTCCACCTGTTCTAACTTTGTTCCTCCTATTTGACACTCAATTCGTTTATATTTCTTTCCCACTGACATTACTTTCGTTTTGGAGATGCTAATCTTCATACCATAGTCCTTACATTTCTGATCTAGCTCTGAAATATTACTTTGCAAACTTTCAATCGAATCTGCCATCACAACTAAGTCATCCGCATATGCAAGACTGCTTATTTTGTGTTCACATATATTAATCTCACCCAGCCAGTCTATTGTTTTCAACATATGATCCATAAATAATATGAACAATAGTGGAGACAGGTTGCAGCCTTGTCTTATCCCTGAAACTACTCTGAACCATGAACTCAATTTACCGTCAACTCTAACTGCTGCCTGACTATCTATGTAAAGACCTTTAATTGCTTGCAAAAGTTTACCTCCTATTCCATAATCTCGTAGAACAGACAATAACTTCCTCCTAGGAACCCGGTCATATGCCTTTTCTAGATCTATAAAGCATAGATACAATTCCCTGTTCCACTTATAACACTTCTCCATTATTTGCCGTAAGCTAAAGATCTGGTCCTGATAACCTCTAAGAGGCCTAAACCCACACTGATTTTCATCCAATCGGTCCTCAACTAATACTCGCACTTTCCTTTCAACAATACCTGAGAAGATTTTACCCACAACGCTGATTAGAGATACCTCTGTAGTTAAAATCTTTTCTGTTTCCATGTTTAAAGATTGGTGTGATTTCTGCTTTTGTCCAGTCTGGTGGAACCTGCCGCGACTCCCAGGCCATTTCAATTATCCTGTGTAGCCATTTAAGACCTGCCATTCCACTGTATTTGATGAGTTCTGACTTAATTTCATCCACCCCAACTGCTTTATTGCACTTCAATCTATTGACCATTTCCTCAACTTCCTCAAATGTGATCGTATTTCCATCATCATTCCTATCCCATTCTACCTCGAAATCTGAAACATTACTGATCGTATTTTCACCTACATTGAGCAACTCTTCAAAATATTCCCTCCATCTGCATCCACAGGATTCACTAGCAGTTTTCCTGACCTGTCCAAAATATTTGTCATTTTCTTCTTACCTCCCTTTCGAAGACTGCTAATTACCCTCCAGAATGGTTTTCCAGCAGCTTGACCCATAGTCTCCAACCTGTTTCCAAAGTCTTCCCAAGATTTCTTCTTGGATGCTGCAATTATCTGTTTGGCTTTGTTTCTTTCTTCATCATAACTTTCTCTGTCTACCTGAGCTCTAGTATGTAGCCATTTTTGATACACCTTCTTTTTCCTTTTGTAGGCTGCCTTGACTGTGTCATTCCACCAAGCTGTTTGCTTCATCCTACTTTTACACACAATTGTTCCAAGACATTCTTTAGCCACTTCTAGTACTGTGTCCCTGTACGTTGTCCATTCCTTTTCCAATGACTGTAATTGACTACATTCAACTAACTGGTACCTTTCTGAGATCGCTGTCACGTACTTGTGCATAATTTCCTTATCCTGAAGCTTCTCCACTCTTATCCTCCTACATATGGACCTGACGTCCTGCACTTTCGGCCTCACAATCCCAATTTAACTGCAGATTAAATAATGTCATCAAAGAATCCCTTGAATACACGTGTGTCCCTCAGAGCCTTCCTGAATTCCTGATCTGTTATTATATAGTCAATGACAGATCTGGTTCCTCTGCCTTCCCAAGTATACCAATGAATGTTCTTATGTTTAAAAAAGGAGTTTGTGATTACTAAGCCCATACTGGCACAGAAATCCAAGAGTTGTTTCGCGTTCCTGTTGGCCTCCATATCCTCTCCAAATTTACCCACAACCTTTTCATACCCTTCTGTTCGATTTCCAATCCTGGCATTAAAATCCCCCATGAGCAGAACACTGTCCTTGTCCTTTACTCTAACAACTACATCACCGAGTGCCTCATAAAAACTATCCATCTTATCTTGATCTGTCCCTTCACAATGCGAATACACTGACATAATCCTAATTTTCTTGCTAGACACTATCAAATCTTTCCACATCAGTCGTTCGTTTACATACCTTATTGCAACTACGCTGGGTTCCAATTCTTTCCTGATGTAAAGCCCTACACCCCATTGTGCTATTCCTGCTTTGACTCCTGACAGGTAGACCTTGTATTCTCCCACTTCCTCTTCTTTCTCACCCCTTAACCGAATGTCACTAACAGCTAAAACGTCCAGCCCCATCTTACTTGCAGCCTCTGCCAGCTCTACCTTCTTCCCTGAGTAGCCCCCATTGATATTAATAGCTTCCCATCACATTACCATTTTTTTGCCAGGTAGTTCCATACTCAAGGAGTGAGAGAAAGTTTATGAGGGAGGGGGCATCCATTCTAGTGGCGGAGGCTTGCCGTTGCCTTCCTCTGGCCTGTTGTGAAGTGTCAAGCGCGTATCTGTGTCGTGTGGATGGCTGTTATGAGTGCTTTTACAGATTAGTGCTGGGTTTGTCTTGTTATGAATGACGGGAAGGTAGAAAGTGCCAGCACATAGCCTACGTGTCAAATAGCACCCAGAAGGCCACAGTTCCACATGCCTTCACTTCATGAGACACTGCACAGAGGTTTGAAATTTAGCCCATGACACTGAAGCTAAGACTGGTAATCGGGAACTTCATGCTACCTGCGTCTCCTCCATTTGCTGGCCAAATACTGTCAGTGATAATTTTGCACCACCTGTATTCGCACCGGCTGATCCCTCAATCGAGTGTCACAGTGCAGGCGTGAGTTAGCGACCTCCCCTACGTAGGCGTATGGTTATCAGTAGAGATCTTCGATTAAAGAAAGCTTTCATCACCTGTGCCGGTTTGCTTCTCATATTTGTTCTACGTGTTTACATTTCACTTTTCCCGTTTAGGTTTTGCACCGTGCACCTTGAAAGTTATTCCCTGATGTCTTGAGACATGTCCTTTCATTTTGTCCTTTCTTGTAGCAAGCGTTTCGACATACTCCTTTCCTCAAAGATTGTGCTAAGGGCTTCTTCATTTCTTTTGCTATGCCTGAAACACTATCAACATCTTTCGGTATTAACACGACTCAAGCGCTTTAATTCCCTTTTTTCCAGTTTTCTCACTGACCTTGATTGGCTCTCGTACAATGCTGTGCTCCAGACTTATATTCTCAGAAATTTAAGGTTCAAAATAAGGCCTATGTTTGTTACTGGTAACCTTCTCTCGACCAGGAATGCTGTCTTCGTCTGTGGCAGTCTTCTCCTATGTCCCATTCTTTCATCCGTCATGCAATATTTTGCTTCCAAGCATCCCTTCACTTCACGGCTGGTCCCGTCGGAGGTTCGAGTCCTCTCTCGGGCATGGACGTGTGTGTTTGTCCTTAAGATAATTTAGGTTAAGTAGTGTGTAAGCTCAGGGACTGATGGCCTTAGTAGTTAAGTCCCATAATATTTCCCACACATTTGAACATTTTGAACATCCCTTCACTTCACGTACTGGGGATAGTCAAAATAATGTGAACAGTGGTAATAAAGGGATGGTTGTGTTTGACGGTCAAAAACGCAGGTAAGGCACGTGTCGCGCTAGACTGTGCGTCTTCAGTACGGACTAATGATGATGACGATGATGTCTAGATTGTGGGGCACCCCACTGCGCGGTTATCAGCGCCCGTACAAATGCTCAACCTTTTCTCAGTCCAAATTTGTCACGTGCATGAATGATGATGAAATGATGAGGACAACACAAACACCCTGTCATCTCGAGGCATATGAAAATCCCTGAACCCGCCGGGAAACGAACCCGGGACTCCGTGCTCGGGAAGCGAGAACGCGACCGTGAGACCACGAGCTGCGGACTCAGTACGGACTAGGCATCAGTGCAGGTTGTTTACGAGTAGTGCACCCTTCGTATTTGCATTCAAACGCCGAGATCGACGTGCATTGAAAGACGTGACAGAGTTCCAAAGGGGGCAGATTGTGGGGGCCCGATTAACTAGAGCATCAGTAACTAAGACAGCCAACTTATTGAATGTTTCAAGAGCAACTGGTACAGCACTCATGACAAAACATGGAAAGACATCATCATGTAAATGTAATAGTGTGCGCGAATCAAAACTAAATGACAGTGATCGTCATACGCTGACACGAATTGTGTCAAAGCAACACAAAGCTGTGGCGGCTAAAGTAACTGCAGAGCTCAATAGCCATCTTCGAGACCCCGTATCTATAGACACTGTCCCCCGAGAACTCCATAAAGCGAATATTCATGGACGAGCTGCTATATCGAAACCATTAGTGACGACAACCAACGCAAAGCAGCGTAAAAAATTGTGTCAGAAGCATAAATCCTGGACGGCTGATGAGTGGTAACACTTCATATGGCCCGACGGATCAACGTTTTCGTTATTTTCAACATCGGGACGGGTTTATTGCTGGACAACGCCAAAAGAAGCCTACGATCCTGATTGATTCCAACGGTTAAGAACTGAGGTGGAAGGGAGATGGTGTGGGCAACCTTATCATGGTATTCTGCTGGTCTCATTGTTACTCTCAAAGGCCGTGTTACAGCCAACGATTATGTGAAAATTTTAGGTGATCAAGTGGACCTCATGATTTAAATGTGGTTCTCCAACAATGATGCCATATTTCAGGACGACAATGCACCCATTCTCACACGCAGGACAGTAACCGTGGTATGAGGAGCATGCAACTGAACTGCAGCGTCCTCCCTGACCAGCATAGTCCCCAGACTTTAACATTATCGAACCCTTTTGGGCAATATTGAAGCGCAGATTCCGGAGCAGATTTCCACCTTCCTCGTCACTACAGTAGTTAGAAGAGGTTCTGATCGAAGAGCGGCACAACATTCTACTGCGGACTATACAATAATTATATCCAAGTATTCCAAGAAGAATCGCAGCTGTATCACGTGCAAATGGGGGTCCAACCCCTTATTAATAAACTATTCCGAAATAAGTACAGGTGTTCACATTATTATGCCTGTCCCCTGTACGTCGGGATCCTTAGTTTTTCTGTTAAGTTCATCGCTGTTGCTAGTTCTGATTATTAAAGAGAACGGAAAGCAGGGGTGCTCTCTTCCTCCGCTACTGTTCAGCCTTTGTATCGTGTGTTGTTCTGTCCACTTGACAATCGGAATAAATTCCCGAAACTCGTGGTTCTGTGCATGAAAAGACGTAAGTTGGGCAATACTTCTTTACTCAAATCATTACTGGCGCAGTTGTGGGCTTTCGAGAAACATCGGTTATGATGGGTAAAATTGAAATATTATTTCTGCTACTCTTCAATAGCTTCATCTTCCGCTACTGTCCGCCTGCTTAGCTCACTTCTATCGTGCTTGCGTCCCATGCAGCGGGCTCTGGTTCGACTCCTGGCCGGGTTGGAGATTTTCTCTCCTCGTGGACTGAGTGTTGTGTTGTTCTCATTACCATTCCATCTTCATCACCGGCACGCGAGTCGCCCAATGTGGCGTCGACTGTAATAAGACGCGAACTTGGCGGCCGAACTTCCCCGGATGGGGCCTCGCGGCCAGAAATGCCATACGATCATTTCATTTTTACCTTTCTCTGCTTTGAAACTTCCTGGCAGATTAAAACTGTGTGCCGGACCGAGACTCGAACTCAGGACGTTTGCCTTTCGCGGGCAAGTGCTCTACCAACTTTCTCTGCTTTGTTCCCACTCCACATTCAGTGATCAGTATGACGCTGTTTAACTGGTTTTGTAAGGCTTCCTGACTTTCACACAGAATAGTCAGAATGTCATCAGCGAATCTTATGTTTCATATCCCTTCACCCACACTTTTAATCATGAACACTCGCTTTGCCCCGTTTTTCATCAGAGCAGTTCTCTCTCGATCTTCCAGCCCGTTTTGCATCTCTTTCGTTTGTGTTGTTGTGCTCTTCAGTCCTGAGACTGGTTTGATGCAGCTCTCCATGCTACCTTATCCTGTGCAAGTTCCTTCATCTCCCAGTACCTACTGCAACCTACATCCTTCTGAATCTGCTTAGTTTACTCATCTCTTGGTCTCCCTCAACAATTTTTACCCTCCACGCTGCCCTCCAATGCTAAATTGGTGATTCCTTGATGCCTCAGAACATGTCCTACCAACCGGTCCCTTCTTCTAACCAAGTTGTGCCACAAACTCCTCTTCTCCCCAATTCTATTCAATACCTCCTCATTAGTTATGTGATCTACCCATCTAATCTTCAGCATTCTTCTGTAGCACCACATTTCGAAAGCTTCTATTCTCTTCCTGTCCAAACTATTTATCGTCCATATTTCACTTCAATACATGGCTACACTCCATACGAATACTTTCACAAACGACTCCCTGACACTTAAATCTATACTCGATGTTAACAAATTTCTCTTCTTCAGAAACGCTTTCCTTGCCATTGGCAGTCTATATTTTATATCTTCTCTACTTCGACCATCATCAGTTATTTTGCTCCCCAAATAGCAAAACTGCTTTACTACTTTAAGTGTATCATTTCCTAATCTAATTCCCTCAGCATCACCCGATTTAATTCGACTACATTCCATTATCCTCGTTTTGCCTTTGTTGATGTTCATATTATATCCTCCTTTCAATTCAATGTCCATTCCGTTCAACTGCTCTTCCAAGTCCTTTGCTGTCTCTGACAGAATTGCAATGTCATCGGCGAACCTCAAAGTTTTTATTTCTTCTCCATGGATTTTAATACCTACTCCGGATTTTTCTTTTGTTTCCTTTATTGCTTGCTCAATATACAGATTGAATAACATTGGAGAGAGGCTACAACCCTGTCTCACTCCCTTCCCAACCACTGCTTCCCTTTCATGTCCCTCGACTCCCTTAACTGCCATCTGATTTCTGTACAAATTGTAAATAGCCTTTCGCTCCCTGTATTTTACCCCTGCCACCTTTAGAATTTGGAAGAGAGTATTCTAGTCAACATTGTCAAAAGCTTTCTCTAAGTCTACAAATGCTAGAAACGTAGGTTTGCCTTTCCTTAATCTTTCTTCTAAGATAAGTCGTAAGGTCAGTATTGCCTCACGTGTTCCAATATTTCTACGGAATCCAAACTGATCTTCCCCGATGTCGGCTTCTAGCAGTTTTTCCATTCGTCTGTAAAGAAATCGTGTTAGTATTTTGCAGCTGTGACTTATTAAACTGATAGTTCGGTAATTTTCACGTCTGTCAACACCTGCTTTCTTTAGGATTGGAATAATTATATTCTTCTTGAAGTCTGAGGGTACTTCACCTGTCTCATACATCTTCCACGCCAGATGGTAGGGTTTTGTCAGGACTGGCTCTCCCAAGGTCGTCAGTAGTTCTAATGGAATGTTGTCTACTCCCGGGGCCTTGTTTCGGCTCAGGTCTTTCAGTGCTCTGTCAAACTCTTCACGCAATATCGTATCTCCCATTTCATCTTCATCTACATTCTCTTCCATTTCTGTAATATTGTCCTCCAGTACATCGCCATTGTGTAGACCCTCTATATACTCCTTCCACTTTTCTGCTTTCCCTTCTTTGGTTAGAACTGGGTTTCCATTTGAGCTCTTGATATTCATACAAGTCGTTGTCTTTTCTCCAATGGTCTCTTTAATTTTCCTGTAGGCAGTATCTATCTTACCCCTAGTGAGATAAGCCTCTACATCCTTACATTTGTCCTCTAGCCATCCCTGCTTAGCCATTTTTCACTTCCTGTCAATCTCATTTTTGAGACGTTCATTTAGTAAATTTTAATTCTGGTTTGCTTTGGGTGGTGTTGCGTATATTGGACAGCTTCCTGCGGCCAGGGAGCCCCACGTCATCCCGGACAGTGACCAACCCACGCGTCTCACCGTCCTTGCCCCCTTCCCCCGCCAGTCCATCCTCGGCCGGTGTAAATCCCGGGCTGGCTGATCCGCTGACTCAATAGCCCGGCCGCCGCTCTGCGGCCACCTGCCGCCGCAGACCCAAGCCTGACAATGGACACTATCTGCCCGCCGCCGCCGGGACACACGTCACCCGCCGCCGCCCCTTAGATGACCCGCATATTACACGTGCACACACTGCTTAACATACAAGGAGGTCGCCACACAACAGCTGCTGCAGACCGAGGTACACGTTAGGCGTTTCTCCGAACAAGACCTGCAACTAATTATTCACATCGTAGATCTTCTGCTCTTCTGTGTAACCACTAACTGCTGCTGTGTGTGTGTTCGTCGAACACATCTTCACTTGCCTTTTGTCTTACACTCCAGACAATTCTAGAAATTTACGAGGGGCGTTCGGTAACTAACACAAAACACTTTTTTTCTCAAAGAGGATTATTCCCCACACTTTTGGCTACAAAACACTATTATCCAACATGACTAACGTAGAAGTAAATAACGTCGGAGGAGTGAAGCAACTTAAATCACGTAATAAAAGCAAAGCTTCTGGTCCAGACTGTATGCCAATTATGTTCCTTTCGCTCGACGAAAGATCCGTACCCAAAGACTGGGAATTTGCACAGGGCACCCCAATATTCAAGAATCCTAAGCAAATGCAATCGGAAAACAAAGAAAGTAGATTACAGTACACTTGTTCACCCATTCCTTAAATATTGCTCACCAGTGTGGGATCCGTACCAGATAGGGTTGATACAAGAAATACAGAAGATCCAACGGAGAGCAGCGCGCTTCGTTAACAGGATCGCTTAGTAATCGCGAAAGCGTTACGGAGATGATAGATAAACTCCAATGGAAGACTCTGCAGGAGAGACGTTCAGTAGCTCGGTACGGGCTTTTGTTGAAGTTTCGAGAACACATCTTCACAGAGGAGTCAAGCAGTATATTGCTCCCGCCTACGTATATCTCGCGAACAGACCATGAGGATAAAATCAGAGAGATTAGAACGCACACAGAGGCACACTGACGGTCTTTCTTTCCACGAACAATACGAGACTGGAATAAAAGGGAGAACCGATAGAGGTATTCAAAGTACCCTCCGCCACACACCGTAAGGTGGCTTGCGGAGTATGGATGTACATGTAGATGTAGAAAGGTAGTAGCAGTAATCCACTAAATTATAGGCCGATATCGTTAACGTCGATATGCAGCAGGATTTTGGAACATATATTGTGTTCGAACATTATGAATTATCTCGAAGGAAACGGTCTATTGACACACAGTCAACATGGGTTTAGAAAACATCGTTCCTGTGAAACACAACTAGCTCTTTATTCACATGAAGTGTTGAGCGCTGTTGACAAGGGACTTCAGGTTGATTCCGTATTTCTGGATTTCCGGAAGGCTTTTGACTCGGTGCCACACAAGCGGCTTGTAGTGAAATTGCGTGCTTATGGAATATCATTTCAGTTATGTGACTAGATTTGTGATTTCCTGTCAGTGAGGTCACAGTTCGTAGTAATTGACGGAAAGCCATCGAGTGAAACAGAAGTGATTTCTGGGGTTCCCCAAGGTAGTGTTACAGGCCCTTTGCTGTTCCTTATCTATATAAACGATTTGGGAGACAATCTGAACAGCCGTCTTCGGTTGTTTGCAGATGACGCTGTCGTTTATCGACTAATAAAGTCATCAGAAGATCAAAACAATCTGCAAAACGATTTAGAAAAAATATCTGAATGGTGCGAAAAAATGGCATCCATCATGAGTGCGAAAAGGAACTCGTTAAACTTCGGTTACACGATAAATCAGTCTAATCTAAAAGCCGTAAATTCAACTAAATACCTAGGTATTAATATTACGAACAACTTAAATTGGAAGGAACACATAGAAAATGTTGTGAGGAAGGCTAACCAAAGGCTGCGTTCTAGTGGCAGGACGCTCAGAAAATGTAACAGACCTACTGAGGAGACTGCCTACACTACACTTGTCCGTCCTCTTTTAGAATACTGCTGCGCGGTGAGGGAACGTTACCAGATAGGACTGACGGACTACATCGAAAAAGTTCAAAGAAAGGCAGCACGTTTTGTATTATCGCGAAATATGGGAGAGAGTGTCACAGAAATGATACAGGATTTGGGCTGGGCATCATTAAAAGAAAGGCGTTTTTCGTTGCGACGGAATCTTCTCTTGAAATTCCAATCACCAACTTTCTCCTCCGAATGTGAAAATATTTTGTTCAAAAAATGGCTCTGAGCACTATGGGACTTAACATCTGAGGTCATCAGTCCCATAGAGCTTAGAACTACTTAAACCTAACTAACCTAAGGACATCACACACATCCATGCCCGAGCTAGGATTCGAACCTGCCACCGTAGCGGTCGCGCGTTTCCAGACTGAAGCGCCTAGAACCGCTCGGCCACACCGGCCGGCAATATTTTGTTGACACCGACCTACATAGTGAGGAACGATCACCACGATAAAATAAGGGAAATCAGAGCTCGTATGGAAAAGTATAGGAGTTCATTCTTTCCGAGCGCTATACAAGATTGGAATAATAGAGAGTTGTGAAGGTGGTTCGATGAACCCTCTGCCAGGCACTTACATTTTATTTGCAGAGTATCCATGTAGATGTAGATGCAGATCTCCGTTCAATGCGGCGGCCTTAAGCCACGTTATTGGAAGCACTTGCACACAAGCACGGTTCCACTCTATTGGTCAATGTAGGAGTGATGAACCAATGTTTCATCGCTCTGACGATGTCCTGCAAAAAATCGTCACGTCAAGCCTCGTAACGCGCAAGCAATTCCACGTAGAAGGCCCTTCGTTGCTCTGTATGGTCTTCTGCAAGGCGGCAAGGAAACTAGTGGGCGAGCATCTTTGCGTATCCCAACTGGTGGACTAGTGTGTCAGCACTACGAACAGAGACGTCCAGTTGTGTTGCGAGGTGTCTTATTGTGGTCCGTCGATCACCTCGGATGAGAGTGTCCGCACGTTCCAACATTACAGACTCACAGCTGTGTGCAAGCGAGAGATCAGACAGGTTTGTGTGACCTTGTTGCGATGATGACAGACGCTTCACCTAGCGACTCACCGTGCTTTTGTTCACTGCCAGGCTTCCGTAGCCACTATACAAGCGCCTATGTATATCTGCGATAGCCTGATTTTCCGCCAAAACAAATTCAATAACAGCACTCTACTTTGAAGGCAGCTCCGTTACAGAGGCCATTTTTAAGGTTACGTATAGCGCCCCCATTTATCGGAACTTCACGTAACTATAGGGACTAAAGCTGTCCCACAACAAATTCTGCATTTTTCTACTGAAACTGGCCGAAGAAACAAATGCGTTGCATTACTTATTGAACAACCCTTGTAAATTAATTTTAGTAACTCTCATCTTCTATTCTGAAAACAAACTTAATGCTTGTGGCTCTTTCTGTTCGTCAATTGAAACGTGGACTTCACTATGTAATCATATTTCACGTCAGTTGAATTATGTAAGCTTGTACACTCGTGAACCTACCGAGGCGGTTATTCATAACAGTATATAAAATTCTCGCCTGCCTTAATGTTTCTTATTCAAGTCTAATAATTTCGTAAGATTAATCTCCCATATATACGAATTGAATTCTGGACAATCGTAGTCTCATGATCGAGGATGGGTAGCCAAGCTCAAATTACACCGACGGCTGCGGAAAGTGTACACCATGTAGCACCAATTCGACATTTATACATCGTTTTGGAGACGTTCATCAGAAAATGGGTATTCTGCACATCTTTAGTGCAGTAATGTGGTCAGTGTAAATAAGTGATATAAACTGATTTTCTCTTTCACGATGCGTAGCAGTGTATTGTGCACTAACATTTTGTGTACCAAGTTGGTTATTACTTCTGAAATTAAAATAAAGTATTTAAAGAATTCTTTTATTTTTCTACACCCATGAAGATTATCCTCACTAAGAATCAACTGAACAAAACGTAGATCTCACCTAATGTTTAACTGATTGAATCGTCCTTCCATTTAGAACTCGTGTCCATCATCAACACCCTTTTCAGGTGTAACCTCCCATATGCGCGGGTACTACTCCCGCATTCGGTGTTGCGTAGAAGCAAACAGCCTCCGATCCTCAGCTTCAGGAATTCCTTGCCATATCTGAAATACATGTTGTATTGATGGCAGGAGGCAGGTGTCTTCCCACCACATCCCAGACACGCTCTATGGTGAAAATCAGAGATCTGGGCAGGTCAACACCCGTTCGTTCTTCAAGGTGTCCATTGTGTGAAATGCAGTGTGGAGACTTGCACTATCCTGTTGAAATATGCTATTTCGTACCCCGGTCAACAACGGCATATTAATAATAAGGTTTTACTCTTGTTGTGAGTTACTAGCGAGCATTCAGCCTCCATCCAGCAATTACCAAATCTTTCCTAGGGTCATATCGAATAGCTCTCCACATCATAATTTCAGGATTTCAAGACGTATGCTTTTCGTACGTCGCTGCTTCCTGTGACCTTTCACCAGATAGTCTGCGGAGAAGTTTGTGTCCGTTTTACCTTACAAGCAGAAGTTGGACTCTTCGCTGATCGGGTTAAAAAGCAGTCTTCATAGCGATAAACTACAGTTTGCGATCGCGTTGCCGCTTGAGCACTTTCTCATTTTCTGATGGTGACTTCTACATGAAGTCGAAACCGATCATTAATAAAATATTATTGCGATCTTGACTGTTGTTTTAACGCAGCTCTGTCACCAGATAACTGCCACTCCTCTGCAGAATGTATAGTTTTCGATGATTGCCGTATGATACCATTCAATGCGCCAGCTGACTCTGACTCCACGGCGTGTACGTCTCCATAAAATACGAATAACAACTCGTGATATCTGGTCAGATACCGGTGTACTGTTCCGAATGGCTCATGGTGACACTCCGCGTGTAAACTCTTCCCGGATATCAGCTGACGTCATCCGTTTATTCGTCACAGGTGACGAACAACCCTGCGATTTTGGAACGACCCGTTCATATCCACTTGGCATAATTTGTCCTGAATCCGTCTCCTGCAGTCTTCAAGCTAAAGCCAGCAGTGCGTGTAGACTGTCGGTATGATCTTTCCATACCCCTCCTGCCAATCATCGACCTCTCTCAAAGGCTGAATATGGCGATAAACTGATCGTCCACTTCCTCCCGGTTCAAAAATGGTTCAAATGGCTCTGAGCACTATGGGACTTAACATCTATGGTCATCAGCCCCTATAACTTAGAACTACTTAAACCTAACTAACATACGGACATCACACAACACCCACTTCCTCCCGGTATATTGTGATGTGTTCTCCACGAGAAAAATTCCAGTAACGTTATAGATACCCAACACCCATCAAGTAATCACACCATTCTTTACCAGTCTTAAAAACAGTGAAAATAAGTTTGCATCAGGATAAAATTTCAGTAAACTTATCTCAGGGCATTTAAATATTTGCCTACGAGTTGTGTAGCGTTCGCTCAGCGTGTCCACGGTGTAACACTTACCGTTTTCGTCGGTGCACGTGGTCCGTGGCTGTAGGAGGACGACGGGGAGACAACACGTTGGGCGCCCGGCGAAACAGCGCGCTCTCTATACAACCGAGCTGTTGCTTCTTGTCGACCTCATCTGCGGCAGGACGGTTCAGCCAACAGATGATTTCCCGTAAAATTTGGTGACCGGGTGGGAGTTCCGTTCACTGACACAGTCCCAACTTGCAACAACGGCTCACCACAAACCGTTTGTAAAACCATAATCGGTGATCGTTTCATACTGCTACTTTAGTATCGCCATCATGAATAACATGTAGTCCTTCAACTAATTCCAAAAGTTAGACAAATGTCAATAAATTTCACAAATGATGCGATGAGTACGCAGCAGAAACTGAAGACATCAAGCGCTACTCCAGTCTGGAGTTCGTTGGTAAAGAATGCACAGATGCACAGCGAGGAGCGAGTGGAATTGTCTCATGCATCACGAACGTGAAGCAGAGACAAACGCACCGCGCAACAGTAGGGAGGAGACACACGAAGGGCATCTCTGGAGAGATGTCCCATGAAATTAAAGTGACCGAGATTCAAGCTCTCTGTGGCACGACGCCACAAGATCAGCGGGACTGTGTGGCAGCCACAACTCTCTCTCTCTCTCTCTCTCTCTCTTTCTGAGCAGGTGTGTATGTGTGTGTAAGTGTCGTAGGACTGGCTCATCACCGTTTTACAATTTCCTACCTGACACTGACAGGCAATAATACTTGCTTCCCAGGCAGCGTTTTCGTGCAACTGTATCATTGCAAGGGCGATCTGCAACGTTCTCATCCTGGCAATAAAAGACTTTCTTAAGACAAAAGAGCCGTATTTCGTCGGCATAGCCTTTCTTGCGTGATTGTACATTGTCCGAAGTTTCTCAGGTGAGTGGATACCTCTTCCAAAGCGTGATTTCCGACAATCTGCAAAACATGCAACTACAGCTGCCTAACTTCATTATTTTACGAGAGGCGTTCAATAAATAATGCAGCACATTCTTTGTCCTGGAAACAGGTTGGTTTTATTCAGGATGCCAGTACATCATAATATTCCTCGCTCGTGACCACAAATCGCTATTTTCCGATATAATGTCCGTTCGATGCGACGGTCTCAGCCACCTTAATGGTGAGAAGGAGAGCGGATCGTAAGCACGCTTGCTACCAATCTATTGGTCGACGTTGGAACGAACGTCTTGCTGCATAAGTAACCTTGCCATCCTCCACGTACTGCTTCCCGCGGGGCCAGCCGCTGTGGCCGAGCGGTTCTAGGTGTTTCAGTCCGGAACCACGCTGCTGCTACGGTCGCAGGATCGAATCCTGCCTCGGGCATGGATGTGTGTGATGTCCTTAGATTAGTTAGGTGTAAGTAGTTCTAAGTTCTAGGGGACTGCTGACCTTAGAAGTTAAGTCCCAAAGTGCTTAGAGCCATTTAAACCATTTGCTTCCCGCGGAGTGCATATTTCATTGGGACAAACAGCAGGAAGTCGGAAGGAGTGAAATCTGGTTTGTAGGAAGGGTGAGGAGGAAGAACAGATCAATGAAGTTTTGTGAGCTCCTCTCGGATGCGCAGACTTCTGCGACATCTTACGTTGCCGTGAACAAGGAGAAATTTGTTTGCTTTTTTGTGGCGACGCACGACCTGACGTCGTTTCACAATTTCCTGAGTGTAGCACAATACATATAGATTTGTACCATGAGGGAGGCATCAAACACAATACCTCCTACAGAGTTACAAAGGCCCGTCGCCATGACTTTACCTGCTGAGGGTGCGGTTTTGAACTTTTTCTTCGAAGCAGAGGTGACTTGCGACACTCCATGGATTTCAGTTTTGTTTACTGTGCTAAGAGATGAACTCATGTTTTATCGCTTGTGGCGCTGTTCGACAAAAAAAGGTCAGAGTCAGCCTCGTAACGTGCAAGCACTTCCGCACTTGGTTGCTCTTCATGGTCTTCTATTATGTGGCAAGAAACCCAGTGATCGGAAACCTTTCAGTGCCCGAATTGGTGGACTAGTGTGCTAGCGTTATCTAGAGAGAAGTCCAGTTGAGAACTACAGACAACACGAGCCGTGCACCTCCTTCCTGGCAGAACGACTGGAACTGATCTGCTGTCGGACTCCTTCAGTCTAATAAGGGCTGCTCATGCATGACATCTATGGGCGGGTTTAGTGTCATCTCTGAACAGTCAAAAGGACTGTGTCTGTGATACAATATCCACAGTCAACGTCAGTCTGCAGGAGTTCTCGGGACCGAGGTCATGCATGATGTGTGTATTTCTCTGCCCTTCCATTTCTGAACAGCGCGAGGGAAGACCGATGATTTAATTCTTGCCATGCGAGCTCTGATTTCTTTTGTTGTATTACGGTGACCATTTCTCCATGTGTAGCAAGGGTCCAACAAAACGTTTTCACATTCGGAGGAGAAAGTTGCTGACAGAAACTTCGTGAAAAGCTCATGCCGCAGCGAAATCCGCAATTGCATATTGTAACAGTGTCTGTAGCTGACTGGTTTCATCTTCTAAGTGTTCTGCCAATAAAACAACGTTGTCTGTGAATGATACACCACCTCTTGAGGACACAGCTCGAGTTGGTGCACCAACAAATCGGGCAGCTTCATTCATGTTGTCATCATGAGCCGCCCAAACACGGTAGCTCCATTGTGCCATTCTGTCAGGTCTCCACATTCAACCATTTTACTTCACTGATCATTCGGGAGGACAACGGTTCAATCCCGCGTCCGACCATCCTCATTTAGGTTTTCCGTGATTTCCCTAAATCGCTCCAGTCAAATGCCGGGATGGTTCCTTTGAAAGGGCACGGCCGACGTCCTTCCCCGTCCTTCCCTAATCCGATGAGACCGATGACCTCGCTGTCTGGTCTCCTTCCCCAAACAACCCATGCATACACACTACTTGATTGCAGACTCACTCGGTTGCCTTATACCCATTATACAAGATCTACAGCGCTCCAGTTTGCCCTTTTAAGGTGGTAACTAATATTTTCTGTGATGAATTTAGATCAAATCCCTAAACTACTCTTTTCCCGTCGCCAAATCGTATTATGTAAGCGACCCAAGCGTTACTGTTCTGTTTTTCCTTTCCCCAGTTCACTCCCCCATGTATCTTTTTCACCCAATACGACCAGACCACTTACCTACTATACGCCGGCGTCCATTTGGAATATCAGAAAACACTGGCTATAAACTACTCGGAAGACGAATCTGACTTTCCATCTTATGGTGCAAGTCCATCACCTTCCATCCACTGCTCTAATTGGTGACTCGTTTCTAGTGCAAAGCGGCAGATGCCCATCTATCATACAAACAGGCAAACAATATCAGTAGGTATGTTTTAAAATGGTCTAAAGAGTGCTGACAGTTTTGTTTACGCATACTGTTCTAGCCATATTGTATGAACATTCTCATACTTAATTATGTAAAATGTGCTGTACTCATTCTTCTAATCTGTCTATGGCGATATTTATTTCATAACTTTTAACTGCCGATTGTGCAATACCACGTTGTGGTCCATCTCGATCTTTTCGTCTGTGCTTGTTGTTCTGTCACTTACGGCACATACTTTAACAAGACGAATTCAGCATTCGTACCTATTGTAAATGAACAAGAAGACATTACAAACCCTCGCCGTTATGACAATAAGTCGGCCAGGGTGGCCGAGCGGTTCTAGGCGCTACAGTCTGGAACCACGCGACCGCTACGGTCGCAGGTTCGAATCCTGCCTCGGGCATGGATGAGTGTGTTGTCCTTAGGTTAGTTAGGTTTAACTAGTTCTAAGTTCTAGGGGACTGATGACCTCAGAAGTTAAGTCCCATAGTGCTCAGAGCCGTTATGACAATAATTTCCTTTGGCAGTTAACCAAACTAATTAATTGATGCGCGATATTACAGTTTTATCCATTTGAACGAAAGGAAAGACACTCAACATACTACTCTAAAAAGACGTGTGAACAAGGCTATTGCACAAATACAGCTCGTAATTTCCTTACACTATTGTGAAACATGCACCAACATACCATAGACAAATTTCCAGTAACATAAACGCCATCTCTGACTTATATCTAGGCTTTTCCACTTTGAATTCATTACGACACAGAGTGAATTTAGGCAAGGGATGAAACGTCGACGTATCTCTGATCAACAAAAAGAGAATATGAGGAGCGCTGATAATTTCGCTGTACTTTCTGTCTTGTAGCATTAATACCGCTCATTAATACCGCATGTATTTCCAGCCGTTCGACAGAGAGAAATAATATCAGTGCAACAAGAGTGGGGCGAGAGGGTGGGATGGAAAAGGGGCGGAGGCGAATGACACATAAATGGTGTGAGTAAATAGCAAACGATTTTTGATGAAAGTACAAAGCTGATGTAATACCAGCTATGTACAGTTCTTGATTAGCTAAAAATTACACTTTCCAAAACGCTTCGTACTTTCGCTTTCCAACCACGATTCTGGGGATAGGCAACAGAGAACCACGTATTCTTGACTAAACCAAATGTGCCACGATGTTGGTCGCTTGTAATACGAATACGTACTTCCGATCGCTAATTACTCTGTATCTTATTTTACAGTGTTAAATGCCTTGGAGTCTCAGTAAAATCGTACGTCCCTTTTCCTTCCTTCTCTGAGCAAAAGAGTACACACTATGTGATAAAAAGCTTCCGGACAACCCCACAAACATACGTCTTTCGTGTTAGGTGCATTTTCCTGCCACCTACTGCCAGGTACTTCATATCAACGACCTCAGTAATCGTTAGACATCGTGAGAGAGCAGATTGGGGCGCTCTGCGGAACTCAAGGACTTCGAACGTGGTCAGGTGATTGGCTGTCGCTTGTGTCATACGTCTGTACGCGAGTTTTCCACACTCCTGAACATCCTAGGTCCACTGTTCCCGATGTGATAGTAAAGTGGAAACGTGAAGGGACACGTACAGCACAAAAGCATTCAGGCCGACCTCGTCTGTTGACTAACAGAGACCACGGACTGTTGAAGAGGATCGTATTGTGTAATAGGAAGTCACCTATCCAGACCATCACACAGGAATTCCAAAATGCATCAGGATCCACTGCAAGTACTAAGACAGTTAGGCGGGAGGCGAGAAAGCTTGGATTTCATGGTCGAGCGGCTGTTCATGAGCCACACATAACGCTGGCAAACGCCAAACGACGCCTCGCTTCGTGTAAGGAGTGTAAACATTGGACGATTGAACAGCACAAAAACGTTGTCTGGAGTGACGAATCACGGTATATAATGTGGCGATCCGATGGCAGGCTGTCGGTATGGCGAATTCCCGGTGAACGTCATCTGCCAGCGTGTGTAGTTTCAACAGTAAAATTCGGAGGCGGTGATGTTATGGTGTGGTCGTGTTTTTCTCGGAGAGGTCTTGCATCCCTTCTTGTTTAGCGTGACACTAATACAGCACAGGTCTACGTTGATGTTTTAAGCACCTTCTTGCTCACCGCTGTTGAAGAGCGATTCGGGAATGGCGATTGCGTCTTTCACCACGATCGAGCACCTGTTCATAATGCACGGCCTATGTCGGAGTGGTTTCACGATAATAATATCCCTGTAATGGACTGGCCTGCACAGAATCCTCACCTTAATCCTATAGACCACCTTTGGGATGCTTTGGAACGCCAACTTCATGCCAGGCCTCACCAACCGACATCAATACCTCTAATCAGTGCAGCACTCCGTGAAGAATGCTGCCATTACCCGAGAAACCTTCCAACATCTGATTGAACGTGAGAGAGTGGAAGCTCTCATCGAGGCTAAGGGTGGACCAACACCATATTGAATTCCAGCAATGCCGATGGAGGGCGCCACGAACTTGTAAGTCATTTTCTGCCAGGTGCCCGGATTCTTTTGATCACATAGTGTTCCTGTGTGTTCTGACGGTAATAGTACGTTAAAATTTTGAATAAAAATCGTCAACAATGGCAACGAAGACGTCCGGTACCAGGAGACAAGCTCGTTCTCCCAACGGCTCTGTCAAAAAGGGAGGAGGAACGCATATTCAGGGCAACCTCCTGTCCTTCTGGCGGGAACCTGTCCCTAAAAGACGAGAGTATCAGCAGTGATCACGGGAGAGGATGCAGAACGCGATGGAAATCACTGCATTAAAGAAACTACGTACATCCACAGGACTTGTCGCCTGGAATTGAAAAGTGCCATGATGATCTCTCCATTCGAAAATGATTACGCATTAGCCTCTCCAGATCTCCAGAAGGCGACTGTCGACGCGGACGTGACGATGAGAAAGAGACCGACAATCAACGGAAGCGTGACGTTCTTCAAGTTGGAGCGTAGAAAGTAAGAAGTAGGGGAGCTGGGAAATCTGGAAAGGGAATTGCAAAGGCTTAATCTTAATATAGTGGGGTCAGTGAACTGAAGTGGAAAGAAGAAAAGGATTTCTGGTCAGACGAATATAAGGCAATAACAACAGCAGCAGGAAATAGTACAACGGGAGTAGGATTCGTTTAGAAAGGTAGAACACAGATTGAGTTAATGCGCACTAATTACAACATTTGAAACGTATACGCTGACGTCGCAAGTGGAAGGTAAATATACAGACAAAGCGTGTGAAGATACTGAATAGGTAATTCAATTTGTAAAGGAAGATGATAATCTAATATTCATGCGGTGCTGGAACGCCGTAGCCGGGGAAAGAATAGACGACAAAGTTGAGGAATAATGTCGGCTTGGTAGTAGAAATTAGAGAAGAGGAAGTCTAATTAAATCCTGCAATAAATTTCAGATAGTAAAAGCGAATACACTGTTCAGAGATCGTAAAGTCCAGAGACACGTCAATATTCCACCTGGATTACATCATACTCAGATATACGACAGTAAGACTTATCCAGAAGTTGATATAGACTCGAGTTACAATTTAGTAATGAAGAAGAGCAGACTGAAGTTTAACAGCATCCTTCGGAAGAATCTTCCTGGAAAGGAGTAAGATACTGATGTACTGAGTGATGAAGAGAAGTGTTCGAAATTCTCTAAGGATTTAGATATCGGGATATAATGTTTACGTAGTAGGTAGTTCAGTTGAAGAGAAATGGACATCTCCAAAAACGGCTGTCACGAGCGCTGAAGAGACAAACATAGGTACAAGGAAGTTAACAGGGAAGAAACCTGTGGTTACAGAAGAAAAGCTTGTACTGATCGAGAAAAGAAGAAACTGTAAAAATGTGAAGAAAGAAGAAACTGTAAAAATGTCAAAGAAAAGGCAAAATAATACACTCCTGGAAATTGAAATAAGAACACCTTGAATTCATTGTCCCAGGAAGAGGAAACTTTATTGACACATTCCTGGGGTCAGATACATCACATGATCACACTGACAGAACCACAGGCACATAGACACAGGCAACAGAGCATGCACAATGTCGGCACTAGTACAGTGTATATCCACCTTTCGCAGCAATGCAGGCTGCTATTCTCCCATGGAGACAATCGTAGAGATGCTGGATGTAGTCCTGTGGAACGGCTTGCCATGCCATTTCCACCTGGCGCCTCAGTTGGACCAGCGTTCGTGCTAGACGTGCAGACCGCGTGAGACGACGCTTCATCCAGTCCCAAACATGCTCAATGGGGGACAGATCCAGAGATCTTGCTGGCCAGGGTAGTTGACTTACACCTTCTAGAGCACGTTGGGTGCCACGGGATACATGCGGACGTGCATTGTCCTGTTGGAACAGCAAGTTCCCTTGCCGGTCTAAGAATGGTAGAACGATGGGTTCGATGACGGTTTGGATGTACCGTGCACTATTCAGTGTCCCCTCGACGATCACCAGAGGTGTACGGCCAGTGTAGAAGATCGCTCCCCACACCATGATGCCGGGTGTTGGCCCTGTGTGCCTCGGTCGTATGCAGTCCTGATTGTGGCGCTCACCTGCACGGCGCCAAACACGCATACGACCATCATTGGCACCAAGGCTGAAGCGACTCTCATCGCTGAAGACGACATGTCTCCATTCGTCCCTCCATTCACGCCTGTCGCGACACCACTGGAGGCGGGCTGCACGATGTTGGGGCGTGAGCGGAAGAGGCCTAACGGTGTGCGGGACCGTAGCCCAGCTTCATGGAGACGGTTGCGATTGGTCCTCGCCGATACCCCAGGAGCAACAGTGTCCATAATTTGCTCGTAAGTGGCGGTGCGGTCCCCTACGCCACTGCGTAGGATCCTACGGTCTTGGCGGGCATCCGTGCGTCGCTGCGGTCCGGTCCCATGTCGACGGGCACGTGCACCTTCCGCAGACCACTGGCGACAACATCGATGTACTGTGGAGACCTCACGCCCCACGTGTTGAGCAATTCGGCGGTACGTCCACCCGGCCTCCCGCGTGCCCACTATACGCCCTCGCTCAAAGTTCGTCAACTGCACATACGGTTCACGTCCACGCTGTCGCGGCATGCTACCAGTGTTAAAGACTGCGATGGAGCTCCGTATGCGAGGGCAAACTGGCTGACACTGACGGCGGCGGTGCACAAATGCTGCGCAGCTAGCGCCATTCGACGGCCAACACCGCGGTTCCTGGTGTGTCCGCTGTGCCGTGCGTGTGATCATTGCTTGTACAGCCCTCTCGCAGTGTCCGGAGCAAGTATGGTGCGTCTGACACACTGGTGTCAATGTGTTCTTTTTTCCATTTCCAGGAGTGTATAACAATGTATTTAACTAGGGGGTGAAATAAGTAGGAACTGCAGGGAAGTGAAAGCAAAGTGGTTGTAGGAAGATTATGAAGAAATCGAAAAAGTAGTGGTCATTGGAAAGATTGATTAATCACAGAAACGACAAAACAATCGCAGATGGAATCAAAAGCAAGGACACAATGGGAATTCCGCTGCTAAAGACAGACGAGAGAGCGGAAAGGTAGAAAGAGTACATTAAGGGCTTCTACGACCGAGAGGACTTGTCTATGGCATGACACGAGAAATGGGTAGAGAAAACATAAAGGATCTAGTATTGCAGTCAGACTTTAACAGAATGATGGAAAGCGTTTGATCAGATCACACAGGATTACTTTGGAATTTCTAAAATCGCTAATGGAAGTGCCAAACGACCAACTACTCAAATTTGTGTGGAAAATCTGCGAGAACGAAGACCTACCATCAGAATTTTTGAAAAATATCATCCACAAACCCGAAAATAGCAAGGGCAGATAGGTACGAGAACTATTGCACAATCAGCTTAACATCCCCACGTTACTGACAAGAATAAAATACAAAAAAGAATGGGAAAGAAAATTGAGAATGTGTTATATGAGGATTCGTTTGGCTTTAGGAAAGGTGAAGGCACAATACAGGATGTCCTGACGTTGCGTTTGATACAGAATGCAGGTCGCGTTCATAAGATTTGTCGATCTGGAAAAAACCTTCGACGATGGAAAATGGTACTAGATATTCGAAATTCTGAGAAAAATAAGAGTAAGCTATAGAAAAAGACGTTTAATATAGAGTATGAGTAATGTTCAAATGGTTCCAATGACTCTGAGCACTATGTGACTTAACGTCTGAGGTCATCAGTCGCCTAGAACTTAGAACTAATTAAACCTAACTAACCTAAGGACATCACACACATCCATGCCCGAGGCAGGATTCGAACCTGCGACCGTAGCGGTCGCTCGCTTCCAGACTGTAGCGCCTAGAACCGCACGGCCACTCCGGCCGGCAGTATGAGTAAGAGCCAAAAGGTAACAGTAAGACTGGAAGATCAAGAACGAAGTGCACGGATTAAAAAACGGTGTAAGACAGGGATGCAGCCTTTCGCCCTACTATTTAATCTATACATAGAAGAACGGAAATAAAAGAGAGGTTCAAGAGTGGAACTAAAATTTAAGAAGCAGTGTTATCAAAGATTCCCTGATGATATTCCTATTCTTAGTGACAGTGCAGAAGTGTTGCAGGACTGTTGAATGGAATGAACGTTCTAATGATAACGATGATGATGTTTTGCGGGGCGCTCAACATCGAGGTCATTAGCCTCCATACAAGTTTCCTATCTTTCCAGTTCCAATATCGTCGCTTGCCGAATGATGATGAGATGATGAGAACAACACAAACAACCCGGCCGGGAATCAAGCCCGGGACCCCGTTATCCAGCGATAGTAGCATTAGTCACTAAACCTCAAGCTGCGGACTTGAATGTTCTAATGAATACAGACTATGGGCTGGGAGTAAATGGATAAAAGACGAAAGTAATTATGAGTAACAGAAATACGGCCAGCGGAAAATTTAACAACAAAGTTGGTGACCATGAAGTGTGAAGAATTGTAAGAAGTTTGTTACATCGGTAGCAAGATAAGGCAAGGCAGATGAAGCAAGGAGGACATAGAAACCAGACTAGTACAGGCAAAGAGGGCATCCTGGTCAAAAGAAGTCCACTGTATTATCAAATAATGGCCATCAGTCGTAAAAGAAATTCATGAAAATATACATATGCAGGATAGCACTGTATAGTAGCGAATCATGCACTATGAGAAAAGAACTGGTACGATAAGAAGAAGCAGGTTCTCTGCAGAATCGGCGAAGAAAGAAACAGGGAAAACACTGAAGAGATGAGGGGACAATATAATAGGATATTAAGGAGATTATTTAAGAATTTAAGACTTCGGGACAAAACTTCCATTGTACTATAGAGAGCTGTGGAGGGTAAAAATTTGCATGAGAAGCGACAGAGTGGAATATATCCAACATATAACTGAGGACGTACGGTGGAAGTACTACTCTGAGATGAAGACACTGGCGCAAGGGAGGTACACTATGTGCTCAAAAGTATCCGGACACTCCCAAAAACGTACGTTTTTCATATTAGGTGCATTGTGCTGCACCTAGCGCCAGGCATTCCATATCAGCGACCTCAGTAGTCATTAGACATCGTGAGACAGCAGAATGGAGCGCTCTGCGGAACTCACAGACTTCCAGTGTGGTTAGGTGATTGGGTGTCACTTGTGTCATACGTTTGTACGGGAGATTTCCACACTCCTACACATCTCTAGGGTCACTGTTTCCGACGTGATAGTTAAGTGGAAGTGTGAAGGGATACGTGCAGCACAAAAGTGTACATGTCGACCACGTCTGTTAATTGAAATTGACAGAGATCCCCGTACAGTTGAAGAGGGTCGTAATGCGTAATAGGCGGACATCTGTCCATACCATCACACAGGAATTCCAAACAACATCAGGATCCCCGGTGAACGTCATCTGCCAGCGTTTGAAGTGCCAACATTACAATTCGGAGGCGGTGGTATTATGATGTGGTCGTGTTTTTCATGGAGGGGGCTTGCACCCTTTGCTGATTTGCGTGGCACTATCACAGCACAGACCTACATTGATGTATTAAGTACCTTCTTGCTTCCCACTGTTGAAGAGCAATTCAGGGATGACGACTGCATCTTTCATCTGTGGCGGAGTGGTTGCACGACAATAACGTCCCTGTAATGGACTAGCCAACACAGAGTCCTGACCTGAATCCTATAGAAGGCTTCTGGGATGTTTTGGAACGCCGACTTCGTGCCAGGCCTCACCGACCGACAACGACACATCTTATCAGTGCAGCAGTGCCTGAAGAATGGGCTGCCATTACCCAAGAGACCTTCCAGGACCTGATTGAAAATATGACTGCGAGTGTGGAAGCTGTCATCAAGGCTAATGGTGGACCAATACCATATGGAATTCCAGCATTGAATTCCGATGGAGGACACCACGAAGTTTTAAGTCATTTTCAATCAGGTGTCAAGATACTTTTGATCACATAGTGTATCCATGGTCCACCGCATCAAATAGGTCAGAAGACGGTAGACTAAAAAAAATTACTAATAGACATAGCCGCAATTATGACCATATACAAGTGTGAATAATTGTCAGAGTATTCAGAAATATGTTTCATTCCTTACTGACTATTTCGTGTATAACAGTGAACTGAGTAAGTCGATACTTCCACCATTTTACCGTTGTTCTCATCGCGTCTCCGAAAGCTCTTAAGAGCATTTCATCAAGAAGCTTGTACTGATTTCATGCGGTAACTGTCACTGTAGCACTAAGCAAATTTTTTATCACGTAGGAAGCGAAATTATTCGGTGAGATTTATCAGCCGCACCTACAAGATGTTGAATATATTATAAAAACATTGAAAATACAATACTAAAATTCGACAAACGTATTGTTAAGTGCGTGCACTGCTCATGCCTGTAAATAGCTTTCTTTGAATGCTTTCAGATAACCTCGAGACAACCGAAACAGGTTGCTGGAGCCAAGGATTCGTATTTTATTTATTGACAAAGTAGTAAACTGGTATTTCTGTTTATCTTTTGCGAAGCCTGTCGAATCAAGCATGCGCGAGCGAAGAAAATTACAAATATCTGGAAAAAAATATCAAAAAAAGTTTTGTATCACCCCGGTTCGAGAACTCCTGACGATAGACGTTGACTGTGGGTGTTGTATCACATACACAGTCCTTTTGACTGTTCAGAGATGTCACTGTACCCTCCCAAACATGTAAACAACCATGCATGAGCAGTGCCTATTAGACGGAGGCGGTCCGAAAGCCGATCACTTCCAGTTATTCCACGAGGAAGGAGGTACACGCCTCGTGTTGTCTGTAGTTCAACCATGCCTAGATGGTCAATACCGCGGTTCGATCGCGTCAGCATTGTCACTTTGTGCCAGAAGGGCTTTCAACAAGGGTAGTATCCAGGCGCCTCGGAGTGAACCAAAGCGATGTTGTTCGGACGTGGAGGAGACACAGAGAGACAGGAAATGACGATGACATGCCTCGCTCAGGCCACCCAAGAGCTAGGTCCATCTTTGCAACCACGACACCACGCAGCGCGGTACAAATGGGTCCAACAACACGCCGAATGCACCGCTCAGGATTGTCATCAGGTTCTCTCCACCGATGAGTGTCGCATATGTCTTCAACAAGACAATCGTCTTAGCTATGTTTGGAGGCTACCCGGCCAGACTGAACGCCTTAGACACACTGTCCAGCGAGTCCAGCAAGGTGGAGGTTCCCTGATGTTTTGGGGTGGCAGTATGTGGAGCCAACGTTCGCCGCTGGTGGTCATGGAAGACGCCGTAGTGGCTGTACGATACGTGAATGCCGTCCTTCGACCCATAGTGCAACCATCTTATCACAGCTTATTGGCTCGATTAGAATGTTCAGTATGTTCTCCAGACATGAACCGTATCGAACATGCCTGGGATAGGTTGAAAAGGGCTGTTTATGGACGACGTGACCAATCTGAGGGATCTACGCCGAATCGCCGCTGAGAATGGGACAATCTGGACCAACAGTGCCCTTATGAACTTGTGGATAGTATGCCACGACGAATGCAGGCATGCATCAATACAAGAGGACGTGCTCCTGGGTATTAGAGGTACCGGTGTGTACAGCAATCTGGACCGCCACCTCTGAAGGTCTCGCTGTATGGTGGTACAACATGCAATGTGTGGTTTTCTTGAGCAATAGAAAGGGCGGAAATGATGTGTACGTTATCTCTGTTCCAAATTTCTGTACATGTTCGGCATTCACGGAGCCGAGGTGATGCAAAACGTTTTTGACGTGTGTAGTTTTCAAAAAGAATGTTTCTCTTTGTCCTCTGTTTTGAAACTTCCTGATATATTCGAACTGAGTGCCGTATCAGGAGCTATTCTTCAGCACCGCCTCTAATGACCTCGTTGTCGACGGGACGTTAAACACTAACCACCACCACCATATTCTTCAGCAAGAACTATAGCAGAACTTAAGTGAAATTTTGGAGATATGAGAGAAGCACAGGAAAGTTCGAGCTATGAGGCTAAGTCTCTATTCGAAAGTAATCCTTGAAATTTAAACGTTTATTTTAAACACACCTGTCGTGCATGTTTATCAGTGATAGAATGCCGAGGGTATGAGTTACTCTTGTCTGCTTCTGGTACATTGCGCGTTCAGAGTATTCTCTTGTGGTTCATTAGATTTTTTAATGCAACGTTCATTATTTAATCCTTCATTAATTCAAGTTTGTTTCAGTCTCTGATTAGAAGCTTACAGTCCGTCCAATTAAATCTTTTATTACAAGAATATTATCTTCCGCCGATAGGCATTAATTACGTCTTAAAACTAGATTACATGCTTGCTTTCTTTTTAGCTGTACACATGAAGCCGTAATTAAAGAGTAAATGTAAGTCTGCGTTACAGGTAATGGTATCGGTGCATTTTTTTCCTTTGCATGTAACTCGAATGTGTAGTTTGATTTTCGTGTTACCGCGAAACACACACCATACGCATTTGCCATTATCCTTCCATAGCTGGATTTTTTTTTTACTTTTTAATTTCGCAATTACATTCGCTTACATTGGAAGTGTTTGTCATGAAAGTCCCACTAATGATTCAAATGGCTCTAAGCACTATGGGACTTAACATCTGAGGTCATCGGTCCCCTAGGCTTAGAACTACTTAAACCTAACTAACCTAAGGCCATCACACACATCCATGACCGAGGCAGGATTCGAACCTGCGACCGTAGCAGCAGCGCAGTTCCGGACTGAAGTGCCTAGAACCACACGGCCGGCTTGTGACAGAAAGTGATATGCCGTATACTAAGATATCAGAGACTCGGCAAAACGCAGTATCATAGCGGACAAGCAACTGCACCTGCACCTGATGTAAAGTGAAGTTGGGTAACGTGAAGGCAACAAATAGAAAGCCAATTCATTACGCTGCTTCAGAAATCGTAGGGAGACGGACTTCGAAGATTAGACTCATTTCGCTCCCAGTAATTGCATCTTCATGACAGAGTTAGCAGATGGGGCACTTATCGTGGACGAAAAAACTACTGACATGTGCAAAGAAGCTTGTTATTTCGGAGCAGTCATTCAGTGCGGTAGACTTAATCAAGCCAGAGAAGGGTGAAGACAATCTGAAAATTTTAGTTACGGGGGTAAATATAGGACACTCTAGATCATCGAAAGCAAAAATTAGAAACTAAATTAACAGTCCATTCCAAACAGTAAGTTTAATGAAATGCTAACAGTGTGGTAGCAAGTAAGCATACTTTGCAGGCAAATTCTTAAACTACACACCGTTGAGTATTTTGTCTGTTAATAAAAAGATCTCTATTAATATGCTAAATGCATTGACAGAATTTTAATATCAAATTCGACAGTATAATATTACGTTCACTCATTTTTGCGGAAAAGCTTCAAGAACAGTGCAATACTGTATTATATTTTAATGATCGTGTAATTTACTCTCCAGTTTAGTATCTAGACAACAGACTGCTTTGAGTTCAAGTAACATATAAATTATTAAATCCGGGTATCTTACCAACGCGATTATTTATTATTACACGAAATTAGGTTTGCGCTGCCCTTCATCTTGCTGGTAGTTTTAGCACAGTTAGTGGGGCAACTGACACTAGATACCTGAAATCACATAGAATACCTCGTTGTTCAGTATGGTTTCGAGCAAACCATGTGCTCTTGGGGATAGTCACGTGCATTCGTCCTTCGTCAAAAACTATGTGAATACTAGAAGCTGATTATTTCTGGAACATTCAAAGCAATCATAGTACCACTCTCTTCCTAGTAGAGTTTATGTTAATGCCGAAACATCATTCTCAAAACGAATAAAGCTGTTCGTCTAGGTTAACACACACACTGAAGAGCCAAAGAAACTGCCTAATGTCGCGTAGGGCCCCCGCGAGCAAGCAGAAGTGTCGCAACGATAAGGGGTATGGACTCGCCTAATGTTTGAAGTAGTGCTGGAGGGAACTAACACCACGAATCTTGCAGGGCTGTCCATAAATCCGTAAGAGTATGAGGGGTCTTCTGAACAGCACGTTGCAAGTCATCCCAGATATGCTCAATAATGTTCATGCCTGATGAGATTGGTGGCCAGCGGAAGTCTTTAAACTCAGAAGAGTGTTCCGGGAGCCCCTCTGTAGCAGCTCTGGGCGTGCGGGGTGTCTCAGTGTCCTGCTGGAATTGCCCAAGTCCGTCGGAATGCACAGTGGGCATGAATGGAAGCAAGTGATACACAGGATGCTTATGTACGTGTCACCTGTCAAGAGTTGTGTCTAGACGTATCAAGGGTCCCATATCACTCCGGTTGCAGACGTCCCACACCATTACAGAGCTACACCAGCTTGAACAGTCCCTGCTGAGATGCACGGGCCACGGATACATGAGGTTGTCTCCATATCCGTACACGTCTATCCCCTCGCTACAATTTGAAACGAGACTCGTCCGACCAGGCAACATGTTTCCAGTCATCAACAGTCCAATGTCGGTACTGACGGGCCCAGGTGAGGCGTAAAGCTTTGTGTCGTGCAGTCATCAAAGGAACACGTGTGGGCCTTCAGCTCCGAAAGCCCGTATCGATATTGTTTCGTTGAATGGATCACACGCTGACACTTCCTGATGGCCCAGCATTGAAATCTGCAGCAAATTTGCGGAAGGGCTGCACTTCTGTCACGTTGAACGATTGTCTTCAGTCATCGTTGGTCCCGTTCTTGCAGGATCTTTTTCCGGCAGCAACGATGTCGGTGATTTGATGTTTTACCAGATTCCTCATACTCGCGGTACACTTGTGAAATGGTCGTATTGGTAAATCCCCACTTCATCGCTACCCCGGAGACGCTGTATCCCAACGCTCGTGGGCAGACTATAACACAGCGTTCAAACTCACTTAAATCTTGATAGCCTACCATTGTAGCAGTAGTAACTGATCTAAAAACTGCGCCAGACACTCGTTGTCGTATACAGGCGTTGCCGACCGCAGCGCCGTATTCAGCCTGTTTACATATCTCTGTATTCTCTTGCCTATACCAGTTTCTTTGGCGCTTCAGTGGATAAGCACCGTGTCAATCATGAACTTGGCAATTTCTGTTCTATACGATATCAGTTATATTGCTCAGGTACTCCACTGTCACAGCTAGGGTTATCTACGAATCCCCATTTACAGAGAGTGGCCTTGCACCTAGTGTGGCCACTTCGGATACGGTTGAGCTTAACCCAGTCTTTCCTAGCAACGTCGAACCCTTTTAGTGCTTTTTAGGGGTCAGTTATAAGGTGATAATTACTGAGCGAGTTCTCCCATTCCTTTTTCTAAGCGGCTGTAAGATTGAAGCTATCCTCTCCTCTCATGTAGCTGTTATTCCGTATCAGCTTTCGTGACTTCAGTCGGTTACCTCGTAAATTTCTAATGACGTCTTGAATAGGTAGGCATTTTGCGTCATATATTTGTGTTATTTTTTCCCATTCTTTAATAGGTGCTTTTTGCCGTCTTAGTTTCGCGGTGCTATGTTGGCGATGACGGACAGGCATGGTATTGGGGTAGATTTTCATGTCTTTTCTTGAATACTTTCTTTGTATGGGGTAGAGGCATGTTATTAGTGTCCTTCCTAACCATACACAAGTCCTGGTTGGTGTTTGTCTTCCGTCTTGACTTTTTGGGAAGTTCTTGAATACTTTCTTTGTATGGGGTTGAGGGATGTTATTAGTGTCCTTCCTAACCATTCACAAGTCCGGGTTGGTGTTTGTGTTCCGTCTTGCGGATGGGAAAGTTTTCAGGTCCTTGATATCGTAGCCCACATATAGATCTTCTTTTTCTATCCACTGGGCTAGTTGTGTTGTTGTAACCCCAATTAGTATTACGGCTGATTAAGTCCCCTACTTACACTCCTGGAAATGGAAAAAAGAACACATTGACACCGGTGTGTCAGACCCACCATACTTGCTCCGGACACTGCGAGAGGGCTGTACAAGCAATGATCACACGCACGGCACAGCGGACACACCAGGAACCGCGGTGTTGGCCGTCGAATGGCGCTAGCTGCGCAGCATTTGTGCACCGCCGCCGTCAGTGTCAACCAGTTTGCCGTGGCATACGGAGCTCCATCGCAGTCTTTAACACTGGTAGCATGCCGCGACAGCGTGGACGTGAACCGTATGTGCAGTTGACGGACTTTGAGCGAGGGCGTATAGTGGGCATGCGGGAGGCCGGGTGGACGTACCGCCGAATTGCTCAACACGTGGGGCGTGAGGTCTCAACAGTACATCGATGTTGTCGCCAGTGGTCGGCGGAAGGTGCACGTGCCCGTCGACCTGGGACCGGACCGCAGCGACGCACCGATTCACGCCAAGACCGTAGGATCCTACGCAGTGCCGTAGGGGACCGCACCGCCACTTCCCAGCAAATTAGGGACACTGTTGCTCCTGGGGTATCGGCGAGGACCATTCGCAAACGTCTCCATGAAGCTGGGCTACGGTCCCGCACACCGTTAGGCCGTCTTCCGCTCACGCCCCAACATCGTGCAGCCCGCCTCCAGTGGTGTCGCGACAGGCGTGAATGGAGGGACGAATGGAGACGTGTCGTCTTCAGCGATGAGAGTCGCTTCTGCCTTGGTGCCAATGATGGTCGTATGCGTGTTTGGAGCCGTGCAGGTGAGCGTCACAATCAGGACTGCATACGACCGAGGCACACAGGGCCAACACCCGGCATCATGGTGTGGGGAGCGATCTCCTACACTGGCCGTACACCTCTGGTGATCGTCGAGGGGACATTGAATAGTGCACGGTACATCCAAACCGTCATCGAACCCATCGTTCTACCATTCCTAGACCGGCAAGGGAACTTGCTGTTCCAACAGGACAATGCACGTCCGCATGTATCCCGTGCCACCCAACGTGCTCTAGAAGGTGTAAGTTAACTACCCTGGCCAGCAAGATCTCCGGATCTGTCCCCCATTGAGCATGTTTGGGACTGGATGAAGCGTCGTCTCACGCGGTCTGCACGTCCAGCACGAACGCTGGTCCAACTGAGGCGCCAGGTGGAAATGGCATGGCAAGCCGTTCCACAGGACTACATCCAGCATCTCTACGATCGTCTCCATGGGAGAATAGCAGCCTGCATTACTGCGAAAGGTGGATATACACTGTACTAGTGCCGACATTGTGCATGCTCTGTTGCCTGTGTCTATGTGCCTGTGGTTCTGTCAGTGTGATCATGTGATGTATCTGACCCCAGGAATGTGTCAATAAAGTTTCCCCTTCCTGGGACAATGAATTCACGGTGTTCTTATTTCAATTTCCAGGTGTGTATATGCAAGGGTGAGGGAAGGTGGGAAGTACAGAATTTACCCAGGTTGTTTTCGCGGTGGTTTGTAAGCAGTCATGATATTACACTGTTAACTTCGATGGCTATTGTTTCAACGTGATATTGTTGTTTTTCTTTAATGATTCTATAGTGAGTGAAAGCGTTCCTAATGTATACAGCTGAACCATGGTTAGTGGATGGTGTGTGTGCTATCATCTTATATCCTGTGACATTAATTCTTGCTTCAGGAGCTTCCAGTGGCTGGTGAGTTTCTTGAAGAGCTATTATGTCGATGGTATTATCAGTTGCCAGTCTGCTTAGGTATTCGCATTTGTCTCTGGAGATTCCTTCTTCATTGATTTGCAAGATATTTAATTCGGGGCCAAAGCGCCTTTTCAATCAGCGTTTAAAAATGCCATTTTTGTTTTATTTTCGCTGCTGCCTGTGGGGCCCGTAAGAGATTGCTGATCCAGTTTGTGTAGACTTTTCGCCATCCTTCTCTTGAAGGACATCGCCCGGGGTGGGACATCTTGGAGGTTGTGTACACGTCGCACCCCGCCAAATTGAAGAGATTCGTGCTGATCGCAGAATTCCACATCCCAATACTAAATATACTCTTAAGACAAGAAAAGGTGACACACTATGAAGGAATTATTTGAATGTGATGGGAATCAGTAGATGTTATGTGCATCAGGTAAAGACAAACAAATGATTACAATTTTAGAAAAATTGGATGATTTATTCAAGAGAAACAACTTCATTAATTGAGTGAGTCGTTAATGCTTTTGTCCACGCTGACCCTTATGCAAGCGGGTATTCAGCTTGGCATTAATTGATAAACTCGTTGGAGAGATTAAGTGGCAAACTCTGACGGTTTGTTGCGTCAGATCTTTAAAATACCGAGCTGGTAGGAGGGCCCTGTCCATAGTGCTCCAAACGTTCTCAGCTGGGTAGAGATCAGGAAACCTTCATGGCGAAGGTAGCAGTAGAAAATCTCGTCGTGTGCGGGCGGGCATTATCTTGCTGAAATGTAAGCCCAGAATGGCTCTCCATGAAGGGCAACAAAACGTGGAGTAGAATACCGTCGATTTACTTCCGGGAAATACCGATCAAAGTCGTGACAGGCTGAGATTCCTCCCACACGCCGCACACACACCCGGCACGCATGCGATTTGGCACGCAGTGGCAGACCCTTCTTTGAACTATAGGAGTTGCAATGTTATGTTCTTGACGAAAATCATGGCCCACAGTTGTAACTGTATTCCACCTGTTTACAAGGAGAACACGCCTTTTTATTGTTCCGATATTGCCATCTCGACACTCGTACAAAGGACTCTGAAAGGGTGATCAACTGCCCGCACAAGGGAGACCACTACAATAAACCATTTACTTATGACGGGCACCAAAATAAACTTCTGGTTTCGATACGTATGTTAAATTTGTTTCCAAGTTTCTGTCTTCATTCGTGCAGAAGGTATAACCTCTTGAATAACGTGGAAATAACCTGTATTATTGCCATGTTGGAGAACGGCACGTCGCATCCCGACTTAGAGAGTCACGTCGCCTCCTCTCATCAACGGTTGCGGTACGAGTTGGTTGCGGCTTACTACGCATATTTCTGCTGAATTATGCATCACCTTCCGCGCCACACCTGGAGCTCCAAGTCTGTTTTGTCAAAAGTTTCGCTATGTGAATCACACTTCCTAGAATATGTTTCCGTGTAAATTCAGGACCTTCTTTCTTTTAGAAGGAGCACATGCAGAAATACGTGAAAATTTCCATACCTGTCAGTGCAGTGTGCGCGCCGTGTTGCATCTCCGGCGGCGGGGTCACGGACGTGTTCACCGGCGGGACGTGGGCGACGCATAATAACAAGCAGGTGCGTGCTTGCCAGCCAGCCTGCCGCCCGGCGCATCACGTATCCGACTCGGCGCCAGTTAGGCGACTGCATTTGCATAAATCCGTAATTCTGGCGCCGCGTCTGCCGGCCGCAGTCGCGGAGGAGCGTCCCGGATTAGTTCTGGGACTGCAGATCCCGAAATGCCGGCAAAAAGCGGTGACGTCACTAGCGGAAGCGGAGGCGGCGGCGGCGGGCCACCCCCCGGGACTCCGGCGAGCCGGCAGCCATCTGTCGTCTTCCGTAGCTCGGCCTCACCCACAATGGAGGTAGCTGAGTTCTGCGGGCCGTCTAAGAGGGCACCACCGCCGCCAATGATCTGTGTTATCGGCTGTTCGTAAAATATTGCATTACAAGTACCCGTCGTTACCAGCCTTCCACCTGGTTAATTAGTTATTTCAAGTTTCTGCTACCAGTCACTTTTTATTTTATGCTTAATCTAACATAATGCAACGCGTTTCGAACATGTTTTGTTCATCTTCAGGCGTTAATACATACATAAATAGAGAAATGATACTTAAAAATAAACAGTCTTAACTAGATTAATGTAGAACACTTTGTCCATTGTTCTTTACTGTACCAGCTGCTGTGGCATTTGGGAGGAAGGAGGGGGGCAGTGTATGGCTAGAAATCGAAATCAGTGACGTCTTCTGCTTGTTTTCTTCTTTGTGGTTGACTATGTAGATCACAGCAATTCATAATCTTGCCGCTTCACTAGCATCTCTGGTGTAATGGCGGAGCTGTTGATTGACATTACACTATTGCACACTATAATTGTGTCAGCTCAGGGACTGATGACCTTAGCAGTTAAGTCCCATAGGATTTCACACACATTTAAACATTTTGAACTGATTGCCAACGTAAATCACTGCACAAATTGCTTCGATGTTACACACACAACACAAGATCTAGTGCAATAGTGTAATGTCAATCAACAGCTCCGCCATTACACCAGTGATGCTAGTGAAGCAGCAAGATTATGAAATTGCTGTGATATACATAGTCAACCACAAAGAAGAAAACCAGCAGAAGACATCACTGGTTTCGATTTCTAGCCATACACTGCCTCCCTCCTTCCTCCCAAATGCCACGCCAGCAGCTACAGTAAAGAACTATGGGCAAAGTGTTCTACATTAATCTAGTTAAGACTGTTTATTTGCAAGTAACATTTCTCTATTTATGTATGTATTAACGCCTGAAGATGAACAAATCATGTTCGAAACGCGTTGCATTATGTTAGATTAAGCATAAAATGTGGCTGGTAGCAGAAACTTGAAATAAATAATTATCCCACAAAGTCACGGTTCACAAACATAGCCATTATGGCTGAAAATAACTCCACATGGTTATTTGTTGCTTACGGACACCCATTTCACCATTTCATTTTAGTTACAGCTCAAGTGCCCGCCTCCATAACAGTGTGGTCAGCTGTCTGACTGACAGCAACGCGGAGGACCCTGGTTCCATTCACTGCACCGCCAGAGATTTTTCCTTTGTTGCACGAATCCCCCTCCTTCGTCTCAGAGTAGCACTTACATCCTACGCCTACAATTATTTGTTGGATGTATTCCAATCTCTGTTTCCCTCTACAGGTTTTATCCTCTACAGCTCCCTATAGTACCACGAAAGTTATTCCGCCATGTCCTATCATCGCGTCCCTTCTTCCTGTCAATGTTTTCCATATATTCTTTTCCTCGTCAACTCTCCGGAGAACGTCCTCATTCCTTACCTCATCAGTCCACCTAATTTTCAACACTCTTCCATAGCACCACATCTCAAATGCTTCGGTTCTCTTCTTTTCCGGTTTTGCCACACTGCATACTTCACTACCATACAGTGCTGTGGTCCAAATGTACATTCCCAGGAATTCCTTCTTCAAATGAAGGCCTTATGTTTGATACTAGTAGACTTTTCCTGTCCAGGAAAGCCTCTTTCCGCCTGTGGTAGTCCGCTTTTTATGCCCTCATTGCTCCTTCCGTCAAGGATTATTTTGCTGCCTAGGTAGCAGAATTCCTTAATTTCATCTACTTCGTGATCACCAATCCCCATATTAAGTTTTTCGCTGTTCTCGTTTCTGCTACTTCTCATTAGGTTCGTCTTTCGTGGATTTACTCTCAGCCCATATCGTGTGCGCATTAGACTGTTCATTCCATTCAGCAGGTCCTTTCATTGAGGATATCAGTGTCATCAGCGAATTGGTATCTTTCTAGATTAAATTTTAATTCCACTTTTGAATGTTTCTTTTATTTCCGCCATTGCTTCTCCAATGTATAAATTGAACAGCAGTGGCGAAAGATCACATCCCCGTTCAAATGGTTCAAATGGCTCTGAGCACTACGGGACTTAACATCTGAAGCCATCGGTCCCTTAGAACTTAGAACTACTTAAACCTAACTAACCTAAGGACATCACATACATCCATGCCCGAAGCAAGATTCGAACCTGCTACCGTAGCAGTCGCAGAGTTCCGGACTGAAGCGCCTAGAACTGCTCGGCCACCGCGGCTAGCCAAACCCCCGTCTTACACCTTTTCTAATCCGAGTGCTTTACTCTTGAGCTTCCACTCCTATACACTGAAACGCCGGAAAACAGGTATACGCGAGCGTATTCAAATACAGAGAAATGTAAACAGGCAGAATATGGCGCCTGTATAACGCAAGTGTCTGACGCTGTTGTTAGATCGGTTACTGCTGCTACAATGGGGGTTATCAAGATTTAAGTGTGTTTGAAAGTGGTGTTATAGTGTAAGTAGGCTGTTTAGGTTCTTATGTTGGTAACGCCATGTAGCGCTCTATATGAAAATCACTGACTGTGCTGTGTGCAGTCTGTGGCTGGTTTTCATTGTTGGAATTTGCTATTGTAGTGTTGGGCCGTTGGCTGTTAACAGCGCGAAGCGTTGCGCAGTTGGAGGTGAGCCACCAGTAGTAGACGATGTGAGGAGAGAGATGGCGGAGTTTTGAGAGCAGATGATCTCGATGTGTGGCCATCAGAGACAATAAATTTGTAAGACTGGATGTCACGAAGTGATATATATATTATGACTTTCGAACACTATTAAGGTAAATACATTGTTTGTTCTCCATGAAAATGTCTCATTTGCTAACTATGCCTATCAGTAGTTAGTGCCTTCAGTAGTTTGAATCTTTTATTTAGCTGGCAGTAGTGGGGCTCGCTGTATTGCAGTAGTTCGAGTAACGAAGAGTTTTGTGAGGTAAGTGATTCCTAGAAGGTATAGGTTATTCTTAGTCAGGGCCAGTCTTTTGTAGAGATTAGTAAAAGTCAGATTGCGTTGTGCTAAAAATACTGTATGTCAGTTTAGTGATGATCAGAATATGTAAAGAGAGAAATGTCTGAGTAAGTTCAGTTTTGCTCAGCTGTTTGAAAAGCAAATAAATTAAGATCTTTACCAGCACAGTAATTCACTGATTTTTCTAAGGGTATGTTTCAATAGTCGATGCACGATCGATGGGACACAGCATCTCCGAGGTAGCGATGATGTGAGGATTTTCCCATAAGACCATTTCACGAGTGACCGTGAATATCATGAATCCGGTAAAACACTAAATCACCGACAGCGCTACGTCCGGAAAAAGATCCTGCAAGAATGGGACCAACGACGACTGAAGAGAATCGTTCAACGTGACTGAAGTGTAGCCCTTCCGCAGATTTCAATACTGGGCCGTCAGCGTGCGAACCATTCAACGAAAACCGAAATGACCATCGTTAAGCACAAATGGGATGCCTTGCAATGTGGAGTTCAGAAGAGAACTCCAACACCTCGTACTCTTACGGATTTATGGACAGCTCTACAGGGATCATGGTGTCAATTCCCTACAGCACTACTTCAGACATTAGTCGAGTCCATGCCAAGTCACGTTGCGGCACTTCTGCATGCTGGCGGGGGCTTTACACGATGTTAGGCAGGTGTACCAGTTTCTTTGGCTCTTCATTGTATTCCCACTTTGAAACTTACATACACGGAAACGTAAATTATCCCCGCAGCCTCTGGTGGGCCCACCGGTACCGACCGATCGCGATGTCTTCGTCCGTCTATTGCGTCATTCGGTGCGGTATGAAGGGTCGTGGGTTCAACCTCTCCGTAGTCAGTTTCGTGACCTGGAGCCGCTACTGCTAAGACAAGTAACTCTTCAGTTGGCATCACAACGCTGAAAGCACTCAGCTCCAGTCCTCTGACTAGAGACAAACCCTTGGCAGTAGCAGCAATCGAAACTGGGTTCGCGCCCACGAATCAGTTACGAAGGCGGACACTTTTGTACGCATCTCAGCTACTGATGCTAATGTCTCAAAAGTTAATAACTTGAGTTATTTAGACCGAAACTGTTGAAAAGATATGACTATTTGATTACCTTTTAATTCGACCAGACGTCATCACATCAGACACAGCTATAACGACGAGATAGTTCTGTTCCTCTGTAGCGCCTCAGAGTGCATAACGGACTCTATGTAGTATTCCTATGCCATTTTTTTCCTGTAGTGGTCGATACTTAGGCATTTATCTGCAAGGATCTCCACTGCTAACGAAATAAGCTCTGGATAGTGTTCTCTACTAGTTTCTCAATAGTCAGTCTCTCCCCTCAAATAATTATTGTAATTTACTCGTATTCAGCAGTACTGATCGCGTACACTACACTCCTGGAAATGGAAAAAAGAACACATTGACACCGGTGTGTCAGACCCACCATACTTGCTCCGGACACTGCGAGAGGGCTGTACAAGCAACGATCACACGCACGGCACAGCAGACACACCACGAACCGCGGTGTTGGCCGTCGAATGGCGCTAGCAGCGCAGCATTTGTGCACCACCGCCGTCAGTGTCAGCCAGTTTGCCGTGGCATACGGAGCTCCATCGCAGTCTTTAACACTGGTAGCATGCCGCGACAGCGTGGACATGAACCGTATGTGCAGTTGACGGACTTTGAGCGAGGGCGTATAGTGGGCATGCGGGAGGCCGGGTGGACGTACCGCCGAATTGCTCAACACGTGGGGCGTGAGGTCTCCACAGTACATGTTGTCGCCAGTGGTCGGCGGAAGGTGCACGTGCCCGTCGACCTGGGACCGGACCGCAGCGACGCACGGATGCACGCCAAGACCGTAGGATCCTACGCAGTGCCGTAGGGGACCGCACCGCCACTTCCCAGCAAATTAGGGACACTGTTGCTCCTGGGGTATCGGCGAGGACCATTCGAAACCGTCTCCATGAAGCTGGGCTACGGTCCCGCACATCGTTAGGCCGTCTTCCGCTCACGACCCAACATCGTGCAGCTCGCCTCCAGTGGTGTCGCGACAGGCGTGAATGGAGGGACGAATGGAGACGTGTCGTCTTCAGCGATGAGAGTCGCTTCTGCCTTGGTGCCAATGATGGTCTTATGCGTGTTTGGCGCCGTGCAGGTGAGTGCCACAATCAGGACTGCATACGACCAAGGCACGCAGGGCCAACACCCGGCATCATGGTGTGGGGAGCGATCTCCTACACTGGCCGTACACCTCTGGTGATCGTCGAGGGGACACTGAATAGTGCACGGTACATCCAAACCGTCATCGAACCCATCGTTCTACCATTCCTAGACCGGCAAGGGAACTTGCTGTTCCAACAGGACAATGCACGTCCGCATGTGTCCCGTGGCACCCAACGTGCTCTAGATGGTGTAAGTCAACTACCCTGGCCAGCAAGATCTCCGGATCTGTCCCCCATTGAGCATGTTTGGGACTGGATGAAGCGTCGTCTCACGCGGTCTGCACGTCCAGCACGAACGCTGGTCCAACTGAGGCGCCAGGTGGAAATGGCATGGCAAGCCGTTCCACAGGACTACATCCAGCATCTCTACGATCGTCTCCATGGGAGAATAGCAGCCTGCATTGCTGCGAAATGTGGATATACACTGTACTAGTGCCGACATTGTGCATGCTCTGTTGCCTGTGTCTATGTGCCTGTGGTTCTGTCAGTGTGATCATGTGATGTATGTGACCCCAGGAATGTGTCAATAAAGTTTACCCTTCCTGGGACAATGAATTCACGGTGTTCTTTCTTCCATTTCCAGGAGTGTATATAATTGCGTTCGATCTTCTGCAGCAATTATCAGATATACTTGATAATATTGTTACCTACGCAACTCATAATCAATCTCCTTTGTACCTACAAGTATTTGGTAACTTCTTGCTCCATCAAAACCATACGGAAAAATTAGCGATAGTAAAGCCAAATCATGAATCAAACATATAGTTCCACGTAACGATTATCTATACAGCCATCGTCATAGGATTTTGACCACAGAGAGACGAGGCTATCTGCAACAAATCCTTGGCAGTCGACAGTCCTGAACGACTGATCGTAAGGAAATTTCAACCTGCAACAATCATTCAGAACATGCTAGGAATTTTCGAGAGATAATCCAATCATTTCGAGGAGAATGTCACATTTGTAGCGAAGCTGGAAACACAAATTTCGAGAATGTTCTGTAGAACTTTGATGTTTAAAATACAGGTGTTTATAATTTGTTATCTCTTTTGGTTTCTAACAGTGCCTCAGATTACAGTAAATGATTTACTTATTAGAAAAGGTCGTTCATGACCGTACATGAACAAAAATTTAAAAAAAAGTAGCCTTCATATTTCATCATTAAAAACGTTGCAACTTATACCATCACATGTCTATCGTCATACCGCAGTGTTTTTTATGTCGTGCAGTTCATTATTATGTTATATTAATGGAATTAAGGTGATTCTAGCGTATATGAGTTAACAGTTGGTTGATCTGAGAGGTGTTAACAGTCAAGCTTTAACCACCTTCTCAACTGTGAGTAGGAATTTAGAATTTGCATTGCTTTGACTCTTACGAATAAATAGTTATTTTGAGCTAATTTAATCAGTAACTTCAGCATAACAGCTATTATCTGCAAAAGTTAAGTTACCTGCACACATCTTCGCTCGCTCGTCAGTCAGTGGATGCTGTTGTACACTGTGAGCGCCATGACGGTGGATTTGCGACATATGGTTATCTGGCTTTCGTTACTCTATCTGACGTTCCTTACACTGCTGTAGTCAAACCAGGGTTTTCCTACATTCTGCACACCATTCACGCTAGTAGTCTGTTCAATATACGACCATTACTCGTATGAAGAAAGATACAAGATTTTAACTGATACAAGATTTTAACTACATGCTTCATAGACTGTGGCAAAAATGACACTTTCCGGTGTCAGCAAGATATTATTTTAATGGCTACTGCCACATGGACCGTAGACACTCTGATGTGTTTGCTGGAGAAGCCTGAGCAAAACTCTGGCCTGAACCCCAAACATTATCTATGGTTGAAAACAAAGTGTCTGACACGCTTCGTAACAAATATTCTGTAAACCTATTATTCTCCATATTTCAAGAGGAATGGAAAAAATTTCTGTTTTGTATCAGAATACTTTCCGGAGATTAAATATTGTTGTCATATCACGGTAACTGATTCTGCCGTCGCCGGCCACTATGATCTAGTGGTTCTAGGCGCTTCAGTCCCGAACCGCGCTGCTGCTACGCTCGCAGGTTTGAATCCTGCCTCGGGCACGGTTGTGTGTGATGTCCTTACGTTAGTTAGGCTTAAGTATTTCTAAGTCTAGGGGACTGATGACCTCAGATGTAAAGACCCATAGTGCTTAGAGCCATTTGAACCATTTTTTTGATTCTTCCGTCGGCTTTTGGTGAAACAACATAATTACACATGAAAAGCAGTATAGTGTATGTACTATCCTGCCCACTCGTCTAATATAGGGTGTCTAGGAAGCTGTTTTCTTGGATTGCTAAGCAACAATTCAAGCAAATCTTATTAATGGAGTTTATTACAATAAGTTAAATTGTCAATATTTAACTTTGCGAGTTCGCAAAGATGAGTCGCAAACAAATGGCAACATGTAAACAATCATTGTCCTTCGGTATATACAATTTCAGTGCAAACAAATAATACAGTTCATAAGTCACTGCAGTAGCATTCATAGAGTATAAATATCTGGAGTGAGTATACCCCACTGCGCATGCTCTCAACATCAAACAGGGCTAGTCACGTGCAGTAGGACGTCGCTGTTTGTCTGCAAATTGTGGTAACAACGAAACCTTAGTATTACACGTATTCACCTGTTTTTACATACGTTTCTACACGTTTTAATAGTAATAACAGCCATGGTGCTGTATCGTTGTTGCTACGTATGCAAATAGAAGTACGTGAAAGGAAGACCAGTCACTTTTCATAGGTATGTACAACAAATCTCTAATAGTGAATATCATATGGGTGTGAGGTGCTTTATAGGTTTAAAAATATCGAGATTCGGTATTATACTAATGTTTTGTAGAGAAAATTTCTGCGATTTCCTTGACACATTTCTGCGAGGCATCGGCCCCAATACAGTGTCATTGTGACGTAAGTAATTATAACGGAGATTCTACAACATGAATAAGTGCAACAGAAAACCTAAAAAGGTGTTGTTGGTTGTCACTTCTTTTCCCGCACCCGAAAAAACGTAAGTAAAGTGGAACTGAGCTGTGATACTGTGGCGAAAAAGCACAGTACCCTTGCTCTTCACAGTTTTAAAATTATTTCAGTTCCAGTGATAAAATTGTTAAGATGTCTATAAAACGCTTATACAAAGTTTCAGAATACTCGTGAATGTGATATATCTATTCTAGCGAAGTAATAACACTCAAAATAAAATTTTTGAATTTTTTGGAAACATAGTATGCGATCTTAAAATTTGTTAAAACTAAACTTTAAAACAGTCTTGATCGCAATCATGTTTTTTTTTTTTTTTTTTTTTTTTTTTTTTTTTTTTTTTTTTTTTTTTTTTTTTTAAATTGGAGTGAGTGACCGGTTTCGACTCATTCATAGAGTCATCTTCAGACTCCAGAGCTAGATGAGTTGCACGAGCGTCGAGGGTCGACGGAAATCATCTAGCTCTGGAGTCTGAAGATGACTCTTTCATAGAGTCGAAACCGGCCACTCACTCCAATAAAAACAATATTTTAATAAGATTGCGATCAAGACTGTTTTAAATTTTAATTTTAACACTCAAAATATGCTAAACGCTGTACAGACTAATATGCGCCGCCCCAATATCACGTGACTTGAGCAGCAGGAGATGTTGCGGACAGATTTCTCGTTCTGCGCATCCGAATGCTGACTCCATAGATATTTATACTCTATGGTAGCGTTTGCATGACGGTAGTCTTCTACTGCCGTCGCGGCGCTGATACGATTCGTCTAATTCGTCTTATTCTCTTCGTCTAGAGGCCGCTCCTGTCTTAGTGTCGTCCTGATCAGTGTACTATTGGCTGACGTCGTCTCACAGCCCCCACAGCCCTCCCTGTCTTCCGTTCTTCATCGCCGTGCCAGCGCTTGTCGTTATACAGGAACAGTGTGTATATTTTACAGGATTAATTTATTGTGTTAACCAGTTTTCGGATTGCAATGACGTCATCAGACTTTAACTGAGCTTCGTCGTTAAAGAAGTAAAATATTCGTAAACATCATTAGAACAGACGTTGCTCATCTAGCTTGAGGCAACATCACACAGTAAACGTCATCTTTGACAATGCAGTGGTAATGCAGTTAAAAACGTAAAAATATGACCAGTAAATCCGTACATAAACGCACTGTTTCAAAATTTATAGAAGAATTACATCTATAGACACAGTTATACCTTCTTTCTCACAACACACTGTCCCATATCTGTTCCCATGTCCAAAAGAGAACTAACAAAATTTATTGCCTCAAACAGTGGCTGCAATCCTGTCCTGATTGGCCACATCTGGCACTGGAAACGAAAGCTGAAAAATAAATCTCCCCTCTAGGCGCCCTCTGCTGCCTCTTCTACTGCCTCCAGGAATTGTGTACACTATCATACCCAGCATAGGCATCACGGAGTACAGCAAAGATAATGAAATTTCCCAACAATAGGTTTTCCTGCTGTGTGAGAAACACCACAATCCAGTGTATTTTAATAGCCAAGATAAATCCAGTTAGTAGTCAACAGTGGGGTGTACAAAATTATTTGTCCTGATTGTGATAAGTTTTATGTTTGTCAATAAGACAGAGACACAGCAACTTGGCTCGCTGAACATGAAAGGAGCAGAAACTTGCAAAATTAAGAGTCCACGTTTCCTGAGCATGTACTGAGTGTGAGCCACAGCAACCAGCCACAGTCCCACTCCCTCCATTTGGCAAACAATGGCAAAAGACTCGACCTGTCGTGAGTCCTCGACATCAACAAACTTCTGACCAACAGTCCTGATTTAATACTGGATGACCAAACACAGCTCAGTACTTCCCTCTTTTAAATTTCATTCAAACCTCACTGTTCTCCAATACTTCGCACAATGTCTGTTCCTTTCTATTCGTTCATTTGAATGTATTTATTTCTCTTTTTGTGATTGCCTGTTTGCTTCATAGGGTCTGTTGTTATTATAAATACAATAACCTATTTTTTATATCTTCAAAGATCAAATTTCTGTTGGTCATACTCCTTTCTATCCGTTGAAGTTATTTAAGTCACGGTCTTCTTCTGTGCTTTCTGTTTGTCGGTTTGTCTTCCAATATCTTTTTGGGTAGTCTTTCTTGTCCCATTCTCATTAAGAATCTAACTCACAAAAGTTGTTTGCGTTCTATTGCATTCATTATGGTATCTTTCTTGTATATTACTCCTCGTATACCCTCTTTTCTTTTTCATGTTCCGTATGAGAGATTCTTGAAGCTCATTTTATGAAGTCCATTTCTAGACCTTCACTCTTCTTGCAGTTATTCATAATCGTCCAGCATTATGAACCAGTGATTGTAACTGGCTCATTAATGACTCTTATTATATATATTAAGGCGGTTCTAGGCGCTTCAGTCTGCAACCGCGCGACCGCAACGGTCGCAGGTTCGAATCCTGCCTCGGGCATGGATGTGTGTGATGTCCTTAGGTTAGTTAGGTTTAAGTAGTTCTAAGTTCTAGGGGACTGATGACCATAGATGTTAAGTCCCATAGTGCTCAGAGCCATTTGAACCATTTTACCTCATGCTCCCATCTCTATCTCCTCATTCCCAGTCTCTCTCTTCATATCTTCCTTCTCCCCCTCTCTTTCTGCATCTCCTCTTCCCCATCCCATTGAATATCTCCTCTTCCCCCTCTCTCTTTCGATCCTCTACTCATCCCTCTCTCTGCCCTTCTGCTCCATCTCTTCTCTGTGGTGCTCACCTTCTCCGCCTCCCACACTCTCGAGTCTATTCCTCCTCCATTCTCTGTCCTTCTCCTCCTCCCCATCTCTCTGCCACTACCCTCATTTCCCCTTCTCTCTATCCATCCCCTCCTGTCTCCCTCTCTCACTATCCATCCCTCCACCCAGGCTCCCTACAAACACGATATGTGTCTCACAAAGGGCAGCCTACATGTCAGGGGCTGAAAATACTGTTTCCTACCCCTGAGTTACAGGCGACCATAAAAAGCAAGTCAAGGAGACAGGCCAATGGTACTCTAACAAAGCATGCCTGTTTGTAGGGAAACCTACATGTTGGGGCTGGAAAACAGTTTCTTGCAACTGACATGTACGTATATTGAGCAGGCAGTCGAAACTTTTCCTAAATAGTATGCCTGTCATACAGGACAGCCTATATACCAGGGGCTGAGAAAACTGTTTTTGCCGTACACCCACTTCCATTTGGTTAAGGAGGTTATAAACTCTACATCACTGATACTTGTGAGAACTGCGCAAAATTTGGTTGAAATCAGTGTAGAGGTTTAAGAGAAGATCCTGGACGTACACACATACGTACTCCCTACTTCATATATATAACAGATACTCCCTAGGTATTTTTTAACTTTCAGCATTATTAATACTCACATTGTCTGCTATTTCAAGATATTGCATTCCTATCGTTGCGTATTCTGTCTTCTTAATGTTCATCTCTAGTCCCCATTTCATATAGTCTTCTATTAATTTTCTCACCATATAGGAGTTATTTTCATCAGTCGCAAGACCATATGATCATTTGCGAATAAGAGGGTATACACATTGTGGTGTTCTGCATGAATTACCACTTTACTTCATTTATTTTTCCAATTCTACACGGCGATTTGTAGACATAGATACAATGGCGTCAGGAAGGAAATTTGGCCACCACCTGTCACTTACAGGATGAGAAGCCATATGACAATGCCGTACCATAGAGAAATGGAATGTGGCATGGACGGGAAGAAGAAGATTTTGTTGTGATTTTCAGGAGAAAAAAGATTAAAAACAGCAGCTCAGAGGGTAATTTCGTATTTCTGCAGTCTTCACTTCTTCATTGCCAACACTATCAAAACGTAAGGAGTGGATAAAATTTTAGCTATGGGTCACTATGAAGACATTTGTTAGCAGCACTCTTGCTTTTATGTGCGAAGTTCCTTTATTAGAGGAGTCACAGTGGAACACTTTTGTGCAAAGGTAGAAAGATGGCAAGATAAGTATATCTCCGTAGATATCACGTGCAGGACCGTGTCTATTAAATAGAGACAGATACGCCTTTATGAGGAGCACAGAGAGAATTGCACTTTACCAGTTTTATGAACCGACATAAAGTTGACTTATTTTCTTTGGAGCTGAAGGGCAGCGGCAGAGCGGAGGGAGGGATGGCGCCATATTTCAGCGCGTTATCTCCACGTGGCGTCCGTTTTAATTAATAGCGGGAGCGCGGGCCGCGGCGCTGGCTGCGTTCTGCTCGCGGCAGCCAGCGATACGGCGTGACAGGCGCGGCTGCGGCTGCGGCGGCGGCGGCGGCGGCCAGCGCTGCGTTTGACGCGGCCTCGTCTGGGCGTCGCACTGCACCGCACTGTACCAGGCAGGTCAGCTGCCTGGCTGCAAACCGCACATTAATTACGCTTACAGTGTCTCCTGGCAATACACTGCTGGAAAAAAATTAGTACGTCGTTTCAGAGTTTTCCAGTTCACATAAGAGTTATTGTTGCAACAGTGCATACGGAGCGCGTGAATTATTACATTTACAGCCAATAGAACAAGAGGTTCGCAGACACCAAGTATTGACCCATGTTGAAACAACCATACTAGTACAAAGTGCAGCCTTATCGGGCGGCAATGTAGCCGCTAACTCTCGCGTCCGGTCAATCGTGTGGATGGCGACTACTGTCCGGGAACACGTTATGCCACTCCTGCTCCACCTGTCACGTGCCGACCGCTGTGGCCGAGCGGTTCCAGACGCTACAGTCCGGAACCGTGCTGCTGCTAAGGTCGCAGGTTCGAACTCTGACATCCAGTCGATCGTGCAGATGGCGAATACTGTCCTGGAACACGTTATGCCACTCCTGCTCCACTTGTCACGTGCCGACCGCTCTGACCGAGCTGTTCTACGCGCTGCAGTCCGGGTGCTGCTGCTACGGTCGCAGGTTCGAATCCTGCCCCGGGCATGGATGTGTATGATGTCCTCAGGTTAGTTAGGTTTAAGTAGGTCTAAGTCTAGGGGACTGATGACCTCAGATGTTGTCCCATAGTTCTTAGAGCCATTTGAACCATTTTGAACCTGTCACGTAGTTCTGCAAGAGATGTTGGTTGACGAGTCACACGTGTCACTTCTCGTCCCGTCATATCATACACGGGCTTGACTGGAGACAAGTCCAGAGATCGTGCTGGCCTTGAACGTCGCTGAACATCTTGCAGAGCACACTGAGTTTCACTGGCAGTGTGTTGGCGAACATTATCCTGTTCGAACACCGCATCAGCTTCATGTTGCCAGAACGGCAGAAGAACGAGTCTAAAATCATTCCGCACGTACCGAGCGCTTGTTTGCGTCCTCTCCACAAACATCGAAGGTGAACGACAGTTGGAGCTTGTCGCATCACAGCCTGGGGTGGGGCCAGTGTGTCTTGGACGAACGCTTTCTTCGAGGCAGCGCTCACCAGGCCTACGCCGTATGCGCAAACGACCATCACTTGCGTGCAGCCAGAATTTCCTTTCATCGCTGAAGACCACGGCGGGCTATTGCATCTTCCTAGTGATCCTCACCAGTCGAGCCGTCCACGACAATGCTGTGGCGAGAGTGGACTAGAGCTGTGCGTGCCTGTAGTCCCACTGCCAATAACCTGTTTGCAACAATTCGTCTTCTAACCTGTGCTGTGGTAGCTGTACGATCTGCCACTGCTGCCCCTGCAATGCGGCGGCCCTGACGGGCATCTGTGCTTCATGGACGACCAGAACCTAGTCTACGGTTATGAGAGTGTTCACGTCCCCGTTGATACCAGCATCGTTGCACAACTGACGCAGTAGGCCCAACTTGTGCGGCAATTCTCCAAAAGGACCATCCCACCTCTCGGAAAGCCACAACGCTACCCCTTTCAAACTCGCTCAGTTGGCCGTAGGAAACACGAGTGCGTCTCCATGGCGTGGTTGCCTGCTTGCTTCACACTTTTGCACCACATTGAGTTTTTTGGGCTTTTTTGCTTTTTTTATTTGTTGTGATTTAATTCCCCTGCCCCATATGGTCAGGGGAGGGCTGGCAGCGGCACAATCCTCCGCTCTTCAGTCGAGTGACATTAAAAATAAAAAGATAAAATGATACATATAAACGGCGATAAAAAGGGGAGACATAAAAACATTATAAGGGAAGATGAGTCTTCTGGCAATGAGCATTCCCTATTAAATGGTAGACACGGATGGCGCTCTGATCGCTAAACCACTACACTATCTGTTGTCGGACGACGTTGAAACTATTATCAGTACATCTGCTATCCCACAGATGGCATATGCCCTCATCAGATCAAAATCGACGTCGTCTTTCTAGGTGGACTAATTTTTTTCCGGCAGTGTATACCGTCGCAGTTATATGGAAGAAGTCAGTAGTAACAAGTTCATAATCATCACTAGAAAGCATCTTTATCTCTGCTCCAGAATCCACCTTACGGCGTGTAGTGAACGGTACTTCTGATATGATTATTCCTTCCAGCCTCTATACCTATAACATTTGCGAATAGCGCGTGGGAAGAATTATTGTCGGTAAATCTCAGTAGGGGCTCAAATTTCTCTGATTTTTCTCGTCTTGATGTTTCGTGAGACGTATATGTGGGACGTAATATCTTGTCCGACTCTTCCCAGATGATCATGATGTTTGGTTTGTCAACCACTGGTGATCGCTCAACTGCAACGTTCCAATTTTTTTCACAGTCCAACATCTTTCATAGTCCAATCTTGTCACTGTCAGGAATGATGAGGATGATGATGAAATGATGAGGACAACACAAACACCGTCCCTGGGCAGAGAAAATCCCCAACCTGGCCGGGTATCGAATCCGGGACCTCGTGATCCCGATTCTTCCCGGTACGCACATCTCCGTGAAACACAATACCTGTCTTGTAGCGTCTGCCACTGAGCGTCTGTGTGGGCTATCACGTAACGAAACGCACCCCACCTCTTTGGATTTTCTCTATCTCTTCTGTTTATGCAACCTGGCACGAGTCCTAGATCTGTGAGCAACATTGAATTATCGGTCGAATATATTTTTTGTAAGTCACTTGCGCGTATGACGAATATCAGCCTAGCATCTGCTTTCCCTTTGACGTCATTCCACTTTAGGCTTCGCATAATTACTCCTAGTAGTTATTGTCTTCAATGATTTGCCGCCAATACAATAACCGAACGACAGCGAATTCTCTTCATATTTCTGCTCATTCAGCTTCCACTTGTTGCACCAATAATGTATCACCACAACTTATTACAATCTTCTGACATCCCTACCTTCGTGCAATAAACGGAATCAGTACAACGAAAAACCAGTCTACCGTTGCAAATTTCATTTTGTTTTACTCACTCGCTGACTAGTTTCGGGCCGAGACTCAGTTTCAAATCATCGTAACATAGTCAAAAATTGTATTTCCGAAAATGTGCAAGCTAACCTTTCAGCGCAACATAGTTTTCACATGATTTTTACATTTTCGGAAACTCCATTTTCCATTTTTTTACGAAGATTTGAAAATGGGACTCGGCTTGAAACTAGTCATCGAGTAAATGAAAAAAAGTGAAATTTGCAATTTTAGACTGGTTTTTCGTAGTACTGATTAACAGAAGTTGCTGACTCACAGCTATTCCAGCATGCTGGAATTTCGAAAACAGAATAGCCTGCTAACGGCCTCACTGAATATACAACGTTATCTATTAGACAATATATATAAATATTGTGTGAACAGTAACGGCCATTAGTTCCTTTGGATACCTCTGAAAATATCTTTACATCTACAGATTTTTTTTCTGTAACGCTTTGAGTCCCAGGAATATGAAAAAGTATTATTCTAATTTTTTAAGAAAATTAATCTTTATTATCGTAGAAAGTAACGAATAGAAGAAGAAAACGGCAAAAGATAAACACTCAATGGCTCAAAGGAAGTGGTTTCAGTCTGGGAGCACTGGGGCATATCGTTTTCAGCCACTCATAATTTCATGCGAATATTTTAAAGCAATTTCGCATTTTTCCTAGACACAGTTCCACATCTTGATACTCCTACGAACTCATAATGACCGAAACAAATAAAAGTTCTAAATAACAAGTAAAAATGGAGCTAGAATGTAATACATTGAAATCAAAAGTACACACTCCTGTAGTGGTTTCTTTTCGGAACCTCTCATAAAAGCACTAGTACAAACTGAAATTTACGTTACAATAGCTGTAGATGTACTTACTTTTACTCTCAATGTTCTTCTCAATATGATCACTACGAAAAAAAGTACGCATCACAATCTCCTACAATCACGGAGCACAGTCTCCGCGCCGACTGTTGCTGTGAACGCTGTAAGTGACTGCTATAATGCATTAGAATCCTAGAAGTGACTCAGTGATTGGTGGTTTCAGGCGTATGACACTGGTACTTCAAATAAAAAAATTAATAAAAGGGCGATTCGAGGAAGAAACTATTGGTACTTAAGACTTTAAGAACAACGAGTTGACCCCTCCCCTTCCCGAATATCAGAATGGCGCTTCGGTATACGGACACGCGCGCCGGTCTCAGAGCGAATCCGCCCCGCGGATTAATGACGAGGGACGTGCCGGCCAGCCTGGATGTGGCTTTTAGGCTGTTTCCCCCATCCGACTCTGTGAATGCTGCACTGGTACCCCCCATACGACCGCAGTTACGCGTTAACGCAAACATTTTGATAACTTTCACACACTTTCACATGGGTAACACCACAAGCAGACAATTAGGGTACACACGAAATAGATAACTTGTTGCTACTTCAAAACCCATCGTTGTTTTGAGTCACAATCGCGTGAGTGTTCTCGTCTCTCTATTGTTCATATTATAGTGGCGCTTCAGGTGCTTCTATTACAACAGTAGTTTACAAGCAGCTCTAGTCCGATACTACCCAGCCTTCCCCTGTGCGTAGTTAAGTGAAAAATATATTTAAGCATAAAACGCCATTTGACCTATGCGCTTTCGTTCAAATTTTTCGATAGTCAGTGATTGTTGTGCTCATATGAAGCGCTTAAGTCGTCAGTCTTAAAGTTCTTTTGGCGTTCAGAATACTATTTTATGTCTGGTGTCCATACAGCGCTCAGCAAAAGCAGAAAATGTAGCTTACAGAAAACGAGTGCTGCATTGGTGCACTATGCAAAGCCCTTGTACGAAGCGGATCGTTTGACCTACTGTTTATTGTTCGCACCATGTTGGTAACGTCTGTGGTACAAGCAACGAGTCACTTGGACGTAGCATGAGTGACGTTTCGGCAAAAAAAACTTCAGTACTACGATGTATTTCAGCACATCCGAAATGGATGAACCGTATTTAGCACAACGTGAGTGGCGGCTTTTTGATCAATCTGATCGCTACACACAGAGGACGAGCAAGGTCCGGTCGCCTTGCTGCATACAGGTGTAAAGCTGTACTGATCGACATAAAACATCCACTGTACCTTTTTGTTGAGCAGAAGATATAACTGTAGGCGGGTGTACGGGTACTGAGCTCTTTATTTTACAAAAAATGGCTCTAAACACTATGGGACTTAACTTCTGAGGTCATCAGTCCCCTAGAACTTAGAACTACTTAAACCTAACTAACCTAAGGACATCACACACATCCATGCCCGAGGCAGGATTCGAACCTGCGACCGTTGCGGTCGCGCGGTTGCAGACTGAAGCGCCTAGAACCGCTCGGCCATTTCGGCCGGATTTATTTTACAGTATTCATTCTCTGTTACAAGGAGCAGAGTATGAGGTTTCGAGAACGAGCCCACTAAAGAGTCGCCGATCTTTTACGCCAAGTACATGTGCGAAAGAACAGACACAATATCCATATACGTATATAGTTCTGGCGATACCGGCCATGACCTTCCTCTTCTGAGCGGATGCACACATATTACCAGAACTCTTACGGGACTTGGTAAGAATTTCTTCCACGAGTAATGAGTGTGTTGAGTAGGGACACTACGAATGTTGTGTGTAGACATACAGAAGCGCGGGATTAGCCGAGCGGTCTCAGGTGCTGTAGTCATGGACTGTGCGGCTGGTCCCGGCGGAGGTCCGAGTCCTCCCTCGGGCACGGGTGTGTGTGTTCGTCTTTAGGATAATTTAGGTTAAGTAGTGTGTAAGCTTAGGGACTGATGACCTTAGCAGTTAAGTCCCACAAGATTTCACACACATTTGAATCTTTTTTTTTTTTTTGTTAAAAAAAAGGTGAGAATGTGGGTCTCGCGGGAGGCGTGCGCGAGATAGTCCCTGCAGTCGCACTATCCTCTGTGCCCTCGGTGGCGCAGATGGATGCCGGCACGGTAGCTCAGCGTGTTCGGTCAGAGAGCAGGTTGGTCTCTGCAATAAAAAAAACTGAGTGAAGGGATCAACAACGAACTTTAACGTATGTCATGTGACGCCCGCTACGACCAAACACAACGAACAATAAGGAACAAACTGAAAAAAATGACAGAGCGTCTGCCATGTAAGCAGGGGATCCCGGGTTCGAGTCCCGGCCGGGGCACACATTTTCACCTGTCCCCGTTGATATATATCAACGCCCGTCAGCAGCTGAAGGTATTAATATATAATTCTAATTTCGTTCTCGATGGCTGCAGGTCATCAATGGTCTCTGTTCTTTCGCACATGTGCGAAAGAACCGACATCATATCCATACCAGAAAAGTTATATGGATTTCACTGTATTATGTTTTGGACATAAAGCGCCACACAGCAAACTGTAATGCATCAGTTTGTAAAACACTCTTGATCAAAGTTATTGATTAGTTCTTATTTTGTCGTCGTATTCCTTCTCTAGAGCCGTGCTGTCAAGCAAGTGTTTAAGTTAATGGTTGCAGCGTGCAGTAGGCCACCTTTAAAGACTTATGGCAGTAAATCCCCTTTCTGTCGAATTAATAGTAGCATTCAGTTGCAACATTTTCAACAAAACGTAATACAGTTCATCACAATTAACAAGCTTTTTGCTTCTATAGAAATAAAAAATTGATATGCGATAGGAAGAGGTAGAGCCGAGTGACAAAGCATTCATGAACCGGCCATTAAAAAAATGGAAAAGGAAGGAAAGTATGATCACCATGGCCAACTCGTCATGAACGCATGTATATTCATGCAGGTGTTGACCTTTAAGCAGCACACGATTTCACGCAGGTTGTGTGCACTCACGAGCGGTCAACCGCACTCGTTTTCCGGCACTTTGCTCTTTACGGAGTTGCCGCTATCGCAGGAACCGGCTATTGGACGGGCAGAGGTCGCGTGTCGACGCCGTTGCTTATCTCGGCGCTAAGGCTGCCTGATCACATGACGCACAGTAGCTCAAAGCCGCGCTCTCAAAGTACATTAGACGGCTTTTCGTACAGCGAGCAGTCCAGATTGTGACCAGGTAACGATGACTGCTTCTTATCCTGCAGCAAACGCCAAACTACATAATATTCAGCCATAAGGACGTTACTCAGAAGCTTTCACAGTCTACGTCCACATGTCGATCTAAATACAATGCCGAAACAAAAGATACAACACCATAAAGAACAATGCCATTTTATTGACAACTGAGGTGACACGTAGGTCATCATTATAAGAGTATATACACTACTGGCCATTAAAATTGCTACACCAAGAAGAAATGCAGATGATAAACGGGTATTCATTGGACAAATATATTCAACTGAGAACTGACATGTGTTTAGATTTTCACGCAATTTGGGTGCATAGATCCTGAGAAAACAGTACCCACAACAACCACCTCTGGCCGTAATAACGGCCTTGATACGCCTGGGCATTGAGTCAAACAGAGCTTGGATGGCGTGTACAAAAACAGCTGCCCATACAGCTTCAACACGGTACCACAGTTCATCAAGAGTAGTGAATGGCGTATTGTGACGAGCTAGTTGCTCGGCCACCATTGACCAGACGTTTTCAATTGGTGAGAGATCTGGAGAATGTGCTGCCCACGGCAGCAGTCGAACATTTTCTGCATCCAGAAAGGCACGTACAGGACCTGCAACATGCGCTCGTGTATTATCCTGCTGAAATGTAGGGTTTCGCAGGGATCGAATGAAGGGTAGAACCACGGGTCGTAACACATCTGAAATGTAACGTCCACTGTTCTAAGTGCCGTCAATGCGAATAAGAGGTGACCGAGACGTGTAACCAATGGCACCCTATACCATTACGCCTGGTGATACGCCCGTATGGCGATGACGAATACACGCTTCCAATGTGCGTTCAGCGCGATTTCGCCAAACACGGATGCGACCTTCATGATGCTGTAAACAGAACCTGGATTCATCCGAAAGAAATGACGTTTTGCCATTCGTGCACCCGGGTTCGTCGTTGAGTACACCATCGCAGGCGCCTCTGTGATGCAGCGTCAAGAGTAGCCGCAGCCATAGTCTTCGAGCTGATAGTCCATGCTGCTGCAAACGTTGTCGAACTGTTCGTGCAGATGGTTGTTGTCTTGCAAACGCCCCCATCTGTTGACTCAGGGATCGAGACGTGGCTGCACGATCCGTTACAGCCATGCGGATAAGATGCCTGTCATCTCGACTGCTAGTGATACGAGGCCGTTGGGATCCAGCATGGCGTACCGTATTACCCTCCTGAACCTACCGATTCCATTCTGCTAACAGTCATTGGATCTCGGCCAACGCGAGCAGCAATATCGCGATACGATAAATCGCAATCGCGATAGGCTACAATCCGACCTTTATGAAAGTCGGAAACGTGATGGTACGCATTTCTCCTCCTCACACGAGGCATCACAACAACGTTTCACCAGGCAACGCCGGTCAACTGCTGTGTGTGAATGCTCTGAAAAGCTAATCATTTGCATATCACAGCATCTTCTTCCTGTCGGTTAATTTTCGCGTCTGTAGCACGTTTTCTTCGTAGTGTAGCAATTTTAATAGCCAGTAGTGTAATAATAAATTCAGACCAAATGGCTCGCGCTCCTCACACTAGAGGGCGTCCAAACAGTCGCATCATTTCACAGAATGCCTCCCTTTGGTGGAAATGCAGACGTGTACTCTCGCTGGAAATTGATCGTAAAGATGCCGAATGACATCACTTTGGCCCAAGCGTCTTGCGCCTTTTGTTGCATTTCGGAAAAGATTCTTGCAGGCACTGGAGAACGAGTCAGTTCCCACTTCATCATATCCCATACATGTTTAGTTGTCGAGAGCTGTTGCCTTCTTGCTGGCCAGGGCTATTGTTGTACGGAACGAAGAGCACGTTGTGTTGCAACAGGTATATGTGGGCGTGCACTGTCCTTCTAGTCGAAGAAATGGCAGTAGCACAGAGACGACAGCCTGTGCAATGTAGCAGGCACTGGTTACTCTGCCTTGCAGAAATACCAAAGTGACAGTGGGTTGTAACTGATGATCCCACCGCCTGCCCCCATACCATGAAGCCTGAGACGGGGTCCTACGTGCCGCGCACGAATCACTCTGGAATAGGCGGCTCACCAAGTCTACGCCTTACACGTGTACGTCCATTGCTCGCATACAGGCAGAACGTGCTCGCATAACTGAAGACGATAGAGCGCCAGTGAAGTCTCAAGTGAACTCTTTCACGACATCAGGGTAGCCATGCTTGGCGGTGTCGTAGTGTCAGTAATAGTCTGGCCACAGGCACACCTGGTCTAACCGTGCTGCAAGCAGACGGCTCCCAACGATCCCTGATTACACAGAAGGAGCAACATGTGCCCGGATTTCGTCCCTCCATCTTCGGTAGGCGGCCACTACTTGCACAATGCGTCTGTACTATATGGACGTCCGGAGCCCGCTCAGAAGTTGCAGAAATGCACCACAGACCATCGGTGAAAGTTGTGACACACCACCGACACATTATGCCCAACATGTGCTGCATTCTGTCAATACGTCTATCCAGATTGCCGCAGGTGTACGATGCGACCCCGTTCAAATGGCTGAAACTGTTCACAGGAGTACCTAGCCGGCCGCTGTGGCCGAGCAGTTCCAGGCCCTTCAGTCCGGAACCGCGCTGCTGCTACGGTCGCAGGTTCGAATCCTGCCTCGGCCATGGATGTGTGTGATGTCATTAGGATGGTTAGGTTTAAGTAGTTCTAAATTCTAGGGGACTGATGACCTCCGATGTTGAGTCCCATAGTGCCCGGAGCCATTTGAACCACTTTTTTCAGTACCTACTCGTCGATGGAACATGGTTGTACTCTAGAGTGATTTCTGCAAACACTGTTCACCTCTTAACTCAGCACTCGTACTGCCTGCAGAGCACAAACTGCAGGTGCGCAGACAAGCCTCCAGAGCGACGCGTGATAGCTAACAACCGTGATAAACGAGTCACTAAACCTACTACCACTCATGTATCCGCATACACTGACAAAAAAAATCGCAACACCAAGAAGGAGTTGTACGACATAAACGAAAGTTTCTAGGCGTGTTTCTACCTATGAAAGATGATGTCTATCCAAATTTCGCCGCGGTCGCAAAAGAGTGGAGCTGAAAGTGTTACTGTGGGGATGAAAATCAGGTTTGCTTTAAATACATATCGTAACGGTTGTAAGTTTTAGTTACATTTGAGACTGGACGTCGTGGACATGTTGGTGAAGGATGTCTTTAACGCGACAAAGACGCCTTTATCAATGCATGAGTTTGAACAAGATCGTGTAACAGGGCTACGAACATCTGGATGTTCCTTCTGCGATATTGCAGAAAGAGGTGGCAATAAATATAGCTAGTGTACATGATTGCTGGCAGCGGTTTTCACGACACTGCACGGTCGCAAGAAGTCCGGGCTCCGGACGGACACGTATCACTACTGACAGCTAAGACCATCGTACTCGGCGTTTGACTTTGGCGCTTCGTACTACTCTGCAACAGAAATCTGAGTAGCACTTGGCATCACAGTGACACTACGAACTGTTACAAATCGCTTTCTTCAAAGACAGCTCCACCTCACACGCCCTGTAAGCGTGCATTCAACTGACCCCAAACCACCGCCATTTGCGACTTCAGTGGTGTCAAGCGAGAGCTCATTGAAGGGAAGGGTGGGTATCTTGAGTTTAGTGATGAAAGCTGCTTCTACCTCCGTGCCAGCGAGGGCCACGTGTTGGTGAGAAGGAGGCAGTTGAGGGCCTACAGCTGACCCGTCTGCTTGCTAGACACATTGGATCAACACGTAGAACTAAGGTCTGGGGTGCGATTCCGTATGACAGCAGGAACACTCTCGCGCTTATCTCACGTGCCCTAACTGCAGATTTTGCGTCAGTCTTCATATTCGATCTGCTGTGCTGCCATTCGTGAACAGCAATCCGTGGAGTGAGGGGGGGGGGGGCGGTTGCAACAGGTTAACGCTCTCTCACATGTCGATGTTGTAACGAAACATGTTCTACAGGGTGTCAACATGTTGCCATGGCCCGCTCCATCACCAGATCTGTCTCCGATCGAGCAAATATGGGACATCATCGGACGACAAGTCCAGCATCATCCACTAACAGCATTAATCGTCCCTGTATGGACCGACCGAGTGCAACAGGCATGGAACGCAATCCCACAAGCTGATGTCCGGCATCTGCACAACGCAATGCTTGCACGTTTGCATGCTTACATTTAACATTCTGGTGGTTGCACCGGTTACTAAAGTACCAGATACTTTACGTTTGCAATAGTGTCTCGCGCTTACATTAACCTGCGGTCTTGCAATGTTAATTGCTTAAATGTATTACCTAGACGAATCTATCCCAGAAGTTGCACTACTGAACATGAATTACATTTTGGTGCGATTTTTTCCGTCAGTGTACACAGTGAACACAGCTCTTGAGAGTGCTTTTTTTTTTTTTTTTTTTTTTTTTTTTTTTTTTTTTTTTTTTGCTGCAGTGTGTAACCTCACCCACATTAAAGAGCAAGCTTTAGAGAGTTGTAGGTGGTGTGGAACTGGTACCTGTTGGTCATGTGGGTCATGTGAACATCCACTCCAGACCTAAGTCATGGCAGTGAAGTGGTGTTTATTTGCCATTCAGCTGTAAAGAATCAACGCAGCAAAATGGGTTCACTTACGGACGTACCAGAATGTCAGAAAGGAGATGTCGTGTTTGGACATGCCCGTGATCACACCCTGAATGATGTTCGATTTTTGGTGAATAAACACGGAATATTCCACAAGTCTAAGAGGTCTCGTGTGACACTCAGAACTCGGCCTGCCTTAAAATCATCATGGTGCAGCTGTTCCACGGATGTGCTAGAAGCAGGTAAGGGACAGTCTTGAAGGCCGTATATGGCAGCGTTTTTACCATCTCACTGACTGCAGTCACAGCTTGAAGAATCTCGCCGTCCGCAGCTGTAGAATGCAGCAGCTGTTCTTGCTGACTCACATTTGACTCGTTTCGTTTTGCGCCCTTGACGTTCGAGCGTTTGACAGTTGGGTTTTCGACTTACAAGAAGTCTTGCTGGGCTTGAAGATGCCCACTTCAATTTCCAAGCAGACCTAGGATTGGAACCATTGGCTAACTGGCTCATAGCGGTTCTACAAGCAGGTTGACGAGGTCCAATTGGATTGTAGAACGTTGCTGTACGATATCGTGTGTGATGAAAGACTAGTTATTCTGAATTCTTATCCACAACCGAGTGAGAGCTTACTGTCTTCCGTTGTGATGTGGAGCGATGTGGTTCAGAGCAGGCAGCCGTTGAAAAGACGTAGGCAGAAGCGTACAAGATAAAATGCACATGGGCTGGCAAAGCTGAACATCCACCAGGTGCGTGTGGAAATTGTTGAACCAGAGCAGTTGATACATAAACTACAGCCAGTATTTTTCTCCTCAGAGTATTTGTGTCTGCTTCCCAATAAGTTCCCGTTGTTTTACGGTATACTGATAATTTTTACTTATGGACCGTCTGACAGCAACTGAATAAAACACAATTTTAGTGCCGTTGCAAGTGCTAAACAAACCATTCCACATTTTCAGCGCATTTAAAACACCATCACCACTATTCTTCAAACATGGAACAAGAAATGAAAATAATTATAATAAGCAATCATGACAAACATCTTACACAAACGCAAGAAAACTTCGACACTCAGAAAGCCATCGCCGAAAACAAACATGTGATAAATGAAAAAAACACACAGCCTTCTTACTACACTTAATAAAAGAAATGATAAGATAAAAAAAGAAAAAAAAGAAAGAAAAAGAAACCAATCGTTCCTCTCACACAACCAGGGAAAAAAACTCTTCCCCCTTCGCCTTCTGGACACACATACACAAACGGAGCGCACAAAAAAAATGTATATATCACACACCAAAACACACACACACACACATACACACACACACATAAATGCATACACGAACATATAACAGATACTTCAATCATTACACTCGAAAGTTTGTTAGTAGCATTCGATTTTTGGCAAAAACATCTGACAGTCGGCAACCAGAAACCAAAACATTGCATATAAACAAGTGTTCATTGCATAGTGCTGTGAAATGTGGGAAAAAACAGCAAATTGGCATTTATAAGAAGAAGAAAAACACCAAAAATGCAACAGGAGCGTAATATGTAGGAAATTGTCCACGCAACCTGAAAGTACAGTTCAAAACATTACTACTTAAAAGGAAATACCAATCACCAGAGGATAGGTACAGTGACCGAAATGTAAATTAAATAGTAAACATATGTGTATATTCCAGGCCACTGTTGATGCCTTGCAGAAAATAAAGTCGATACGCGTATGGTACTAAAATTGTGTTTTATTCAGTTGCTGTCAGACGATCCATAAGTAAAAACTATCAATATACCGTAATATTAGACGCAACTGAGGAGGACAGGACTACAGAAGTTGAAGATGTCAAGTTCCCGTTGGCTTTGGCGGAACTTTCGCAACTGCTTTCAGAAGGTGGGTTCGGTAAATGAGTGACGTATATAAAGTGACAGCCAGATTCTTCGAACTGCGGCTGCACTGTAATACAATGTCTCTGAATATTACCTGACGGCAGTGGTATGCATTCACGAGGATGGCAGTTCAAGTTCCCACTCGTCTACAAAGATTTTTTGCGGTTTCCTTAATTCGCTCAAGATGAATAGCGTTACATTGAAAATAACACTGTAGATATTCTTCTCCAAGCCAGTGCTCTGCCTCTAGTATCTCGTCGGCGGTGGGACGTTAAATCGTAGTCTCCCCTGTGGTTTTATTGGCTCGCTAATTTTTGGAGTAACATGGTATTATGGTAATACCGAAGACTTTCTTCGTCCATAGAAGCTAAAGTTTTTTTTTTAAAAAATCCGACTGTTAGTGCGGCAGTAGCTCTCAGAGGCACAGCAAATCTCCCCAGTTTCGGACGGGAATTGGCGTGACCAGTTTTACAGCAGGCAGCGCCGGTGGCGCATAAAAGCGGGCCCACGGCATTTGCATCTGAAGGCGACCCCGGGCCTCGCTGATTAGAGCACACGCTCTCACGGCGCCTGCAAATGGCGTGTCGCCCAGTCGCGCCCGCTGCCGGACTCTACACTCGCCGTTTCAGGCTCTGGCTGCCCCAGGTTCGGAAAGCAGCGGGCGCCTCCGGCGAAAATGGATCGGCTCGGACAGCTGATTTTTCGTACTGGAATACATGGGCAAACCTACCTCCTTCACTTCATTGTTGCTCTTGCTTTTACTAACAAATACCAGGTGTAGAAGTATGAAACCGGAATTTGGTTGCAATAATTACACGTCTGTTGTTTATTCAAAGTAATCTTCATTGCTATTTATACATTTCTCCATCTCTCCGGAAGGCTACGTTATTCCTTCTGAAGCGAACGAGTCTGCGAGCCATTTTCGTACATTGTCATACTAACTGAAAGCGTTTATCGGCGAGAACGTGTCCCAGTGATGCAAACAGACGATAATCGGACGGAGCCACCAAGTCTGGAGAATAAGCCGCATAGCCTAGTACACTACTGGCCATTAAAATTGCTACACCACGAAGATGACGTGCTACAGATGCGAAATTTAACCGACAGGAAGAAGACGCTGTGATATGCAAATGATTAGCTTTTCAGAACATTCACAAAAGGTTGGCACCGTTGGCGACACCTACAACGTGCTGACATGAGGAAAGTTTCCAACTGTTTTCTCATACACAAACAGCAGTTGACCGGCGTTGCCTGGTGAAACGTTTTTGTGATGCCTCGTGTAAGGAGGAGAAATGCATACCATCACGTTTCCGGCTTTGATAAAGGACGGATTGTAGCCTATCGCGATTGTGGTTTATCGTATCACTATCAGTCGAGATGACAGGCATCTTATCCGCATGGCTGTAACGGATCGTTCAGCCACGTCTCGATCCCTGAGTCAACAGATGGCGACGTTTGCAAGACAACAACCATCTGCACGAACAGTTCGACGATGTTTGCAGCAGAGTGGACTATCACTTGCGGTTACCCTTGACGCTACATCACAGACAAGAGCGCCTGCGATGGTGTACACAACGACAAACCTAGGTGCACGAATGGCAAAACGTCATTTTTTCGGATGAATCCAGGTTCATCGTGGTGTTCGCATCCGTGTTTGGCGCCACCACGGTGAACGTACATTGGAAGCGTGTATTCGTCATCGCCATACTGGCGTATCACCCGTCGTGATGGTATGGAGTGCTATTGGTTACACGTCTCGGTCACCTCTTGTTCGCATTGACGGCACTTTGAACAGTGGACGTTATATTTCAGATGTGTTACGACCCGTGGCTCTACCCTTCATTCGATCCGTGCGAAACCCTACATTTCAGCAGGATAATGCACGACCGAAAGTTGCAGGTCCTGTACGGGTCTTTCTGGATACATAAAATGTTCGACTGTTGCACTGGACGGCACATTCTCCAGGTCTCTCACCAACTGAAACGTCTGGTCAATTGTGGCCGAGCAAATACGCCAGTCACTACTCTTGATGAACTGTGGTATTGTGTTGAAGCTGCATGGGCAGCTGTACCTGTACATGCCATCCAAGCTCTTTTTGACCCAATTGCCAGCCGTATCAAGGCTGTCATTACTGCCAGTGGTGGTTGTTCTGGGTGCTGATTTCTCAGGATCTATGCACCCAAATTGCGTGAAAAGGTAATCACATGTCAGTTCTAGTGTAACATATTTGTCCAATAAATACCCAGAAGGAAATTTTCACTCTACAGCGGAGTGTGCGCTGATATGAAACTTCCTGGCAGATTAAAACTGTGTGCCGGAGCGAGACTCGAACTCGGGTCCTGTGCCTTTCGCGGCCAAGTGCTCTACCAACTGAGCTGCCCGTGCAAGACTCACTCCCCGTCCTCACAGTTTTAATTCCGCCAGTACCTCGTCTCCTACCTTCCAAACTTCATAGAAGCTCTCCTACGTACCTTGCACAACTAGCACTCCTCGAAGAAAGGATATTGGGGAGACATGGCTTAGCCACAGCCTGGGGGATGTTTCTAAATGAAATTTTCACTCTACAGCTGAGTGTGCGCTGATATGAAACTTCCTGGCAGATTAAAACTGTGTGCCGGACCGACACTCGAACTCGGGACCTTTGCCTTTCACGGGCAAATGCTCTACCACTGCCCGCGAAATGCAAAGGTCCCGAGTTCGAGTCTCGGTCCATCACACAGTTTTAATCTGCCAGGAAGTTTCAATGAATACCTGTTTATCATCTGAATTTCTTCTTGGTGTAGCAATTTTAATGGCCAGTAGTGTATTTCCCAACTGAACCCTCGATCTTCACTTCACTGTTGTTCTTGGTTTTCATAACAAATAGCGATAAGCATGTAATGAGTACGTGTCGAAACTGTTTTTATCCTCCGAGGTAATTTTAAGTGCATAATTACGGAAGTTAAATTTCGCGCATGCTCAACTTAACCAGTATCATGTCACGGTGATTAATAATAGTTCCATTGTCAATTAGGCCTGCTCATATACAGGAATGCTTTCATTGAGTGGCTAGAAGTCACCGGAAGGCATTTAAACAAAAGTCGGCGGAAAGAATAGGTATCACAGACTCCGTACAGTAGTGGTGCAAATGTGTTCCTCACGCGTACATTCAAATCGGCGGCGACCTGACTCTCACCAGAGCCTCAGTCGCCTCGCATGGCTCTCCGCGACGTCCGTTCATCTGACAATCGTGTTCGTCCTGCGCGGCAGTTTAAGCATGCGGGGTCGTCGTCTCTGCGACACGGAATATCCACCCCAGACACTGAGCCGGCCGCGGTGGCCGAGTGGTTCTAGGCACTAAAGTCTAGAACTGCGCGACCGCTACGGTCGCGGGTTCGAATCCTGCCTCGGGCATGGATGTGTGTGATGTCTTAGGTTAGTTAGGTCGAAGTAGTTCTAAGTTCTAGGGGACTGATGACCTTAGAAGTTAAGTCCCATAGTGCTCAGAGACATTTTGAACCCAGACACTGATGGTCGCAGACAGGACCAAAAAATGTTCGTATGTGTGTGAAATCTTGCGGGACTTAACTGCTAAGGTCATTAGTCTCTAAGCTTACACACTACTTAACCTAAATTATCCTAAGGACAAACACACTTACCCATGCCCGAGGGAGGACTTGACTCGAGTCCACGACTGCAACGCCTGAGACCGCTCGGCTAGTCCCGCGCGGCACAGACAGGACCTATCCGTCTTGCACCGATTGCCATCTTATGTTCAAAGTCGATTACCTCTCGTTGTACTTCCATGATCGCTGCACACGTATCTGTAACAGGCTGCTCCGATATGGTGCCTGCACTCGCGCCATGCACTGCGTCTAAACACAACATTAGGACGTCGTATATGGTACATCCTAAAATGGTACAACGCTTACCGTGACTTTTGGCCACTCAGTTTACAAAGATTTACACACTCTTCGGAGACAGATTCCCTACACACACACATACACACACACACACACACACACACACACACACACACACACACCACAAAACATCATGAGGAACGAACGTCTGAAAATCAATCGATATTTATATGCATGGTCTCGTGGCGTTATACAGCGTCGCCTGAAAAAGTGTGAAAAGATTGTATGGATGTTTTAGGGTAGGTGCGCTGACAAATAATTGTTTAGAAAGAAATTCGATAAGTTGCGTCGTTTCAGAGTCAAATAGCACTGAAGTTAGCCAATCAGGCCGTTACACACTCAGATTCAAGAAGGCCGCCAGAGACGGTGTCGACAAACGTGTTCTTCGTTTGGTTTCCTAGAAACTAACACAGAGACAAACAAAAATTGGACACGGGACGGTAGTGACTATCAGCCAGAGCCAAAGGCTGAGCAATCTGTTGCTCTGTTATCTACGCTATGGGAACAACTGACAGTAACCGTATCTGCCGGGCCACTTGAATTTGCGCACACAACGACTTGATTGGCTAACTTCAATGTTAATTCACTATGAAACGGCGCAACGTATCGACTTTTCCAGAATGAGATTTTCACTCTGCAGCGGAGTGTGCGCTGATACACAGTTTTAATCCGCCAGGAAAGTTTCATAGCAGCGCACACTCCGCTGCAGAGTGAAAATCTCGTTCTGGAAACATCCCCCAGGCTGTGGCTAAGCCATGTCTCCGCAATATCCTTTCTTTCAGGAGTGCTAGTTCTGCAAGGTTCGCAGGGAGAGCTTCTGTGAAGTTTAGAAAGTAGGGGACGAGTTACTGGCAGATGTAAAGCTGTGAGGACGGGGCGTGAGTCGTGCTTGGGTAACTCGGTGGTAGAGCACTTGCCCGCGAAAGGCAAAGGTCCTGAGTTCGAGTCTCGGTTCGCCACAGTTTTAATCTGCCAGGAAAGTTTCGTATCGATTTTTGTTCTTTAACAATTATTTCACAGCGCAAGCTACCCTGCGACAACTTTGCAAGCTTTTCGGACTGTTTGCGACCACCCAGTACACCGATAAAATTCTCTCGGGTTTCCAGCCACGTCCAGTGGTTTAAAATCCACGAACTTTCGACCGAGTACTCCTCGGCTATTGTCAAGTGATGATTTTCATGTGGTTGTTGCTACCATCCTTATGTAGCCGCACTATTGCCTGTGACCTCACAGGTTGAGCGAATCAGCAATGAACAGGTACATTACATGACTAACACTGTTCAATACTGCTCCTGTTCAATGAACAAATAGTTTAACTGATCACAATGGAACCTGCATAAAATATGATTATATAGTTCACATCTGGAAACCTTCCATTATTTGTATATAATATTTGTTTGTGTCGTATTGGAATTTATTCCACGTAATTTTACTTCTCGTTTCGACCTATAAATTATTTTCATCCCTCGAGCAAAGATATGTGCCCATATTCTCTATGTAGTGATTGTAGCTTAACATCTCTACTAATCTAACGTCTTTAAAAATGTTGTTTTTCTTGCTTATGTAAAGCCTGGCAATGCTTTGAAACTGTTTAACGTGTGTGCTACCATAAACAGCGAATGGTGTGTGTTTAAGCAGTTTCCAGAGAATTTAACAGCAATCCCATACTGCATCTGCCAAAATGTGTTAAATTTAGAGAGTATAACACATATACGCGACGTATTCATCGTTCAGAAAAAGAAACCACATACGTTTCTGCCACATTTCACGTTTTAATAACTTTTCAATCATTCCATGCACGTTTCTCTCAAGGTCGACAAGAAAGAAAAGGCTTCTCGGAAATTTACCGAATTTTGTACGAAAAAAATTTCTGTTTGCCTCCGAGCACAAAGTAATAATGATTACAAAATGAGGCTCCAGCAGGAAAGCAAGAAACCTGCAAGACCCATCAGAAGACGGATTTGTAATAAATCCGAAATGGGTAATGGTTTCCTTTAAATAAAATTTTTAAGACTTAATTGTTGCTGTTTGTAGTTTTAGGTTATATACATTATAACTGTACTACAGCCACGGTCGGAAAGGGAAAAGACGCTGAAGAATCCGGCCACATCACTTTTTTTAAAAAAAGGAAACGTTCCGATATGCGTCTCAAGTACCTTAGGGAAGCCACGGAAGATCAAAATGTGATGACCAGACTCGGATTTCAACTGCTGTCCTCTCGGAAGAGAATCCAGAATCTTACTGGCACAGACGCGTCATGTTGGTCGTTGGACTTCGCCGCTCTCTCTTACAAGCGACCAGGTATTCTTCATACTTTATCATCACATTCACCACGACTCACAACATTCGAATTCGGAATATCACATATCAGTAATAACTTCAAATTTCTTGCAAATAAATACTATGTGAATAAAGCTGCATAAATATGCAGGCAAACCGTGACAGCATTTGAATGTTGTATACAGACAGACAACAAAATACCACTAACACTGTGTCAACACAGAAAACAATGCCGACCCCGTAGGGAAACCGGGCAAAGTTTGTCTCTCCTATGTTAATACCCGTGCTACCAGAACATCCCTTGCTTATATACTTACGCCAATCCAATATAAGAAATTCAGCCGCTGAATACGCTGTAGAAATGTAATATGTGCGTCCTAATCGAGGTCCTGCGCTAATGCGAAACATACGGAGGAATGCCTTTCAGTGCCCAGCTCGAATTACTGGCCGCACACAAAATTTGTTCCACTCTCCGAGGGACGCATATACTATAGGGTGGTTTGATTGGTAGATTTCTATGAAATAATGAAACATTTTTGTTATGCCTCCTTGTTTGGTAAGCCTGTTTATTCCAAGGATCGTATAAGGAATTTCAACAACGTACAGTCTATAGTTCACTTTTGACGGCTTTCTAAATTAGTCGGTATGTCGACTGCGATTTAAAATGGAGGAAACCGAGTTTCGTGCTCTTATTAAACATTTTCATACGAAGATTTGGACCGCCGCGCAAATGAAAACAAAATGGACCAAGTGTATATCCCTCAAAGGAGACTATGTATAGAACTAATGTGAGTTGTTTACAAAACAAACATTTTTCCTGCTTTTTACCAGAGTTATCAAACTACTCTCATATTTTCTTTCAGCTAGGTTCCTTCTTCCTGCTTCCACACTCAGTTTGCTAAAACAACATGCCCCTAAATAACAAGAATGTTATGCTACTCATGTTCTCCATCTGCGCCAGCGTGGAATGCTTTGTCTAAACGTGCAGCTCCGTAAAATTTCCATTTAAATTGTAGTCCATGACGTCTGTTATCATTACGACGTGATTTCTCTCTTTAATAACACCGCTTAAGCTGAGGGCCTCAACCTGCGCTTCTAAAGAGACGAGCCAGTGTTTTTAATCCAATACGTGTCTCTGCTCGGCGCTAAGCTCGGCTGAAAGCCGAAGTTAGTATGCTAATTTTATGTACCCTGCAGAACAGGGAGCAGGACAAGAAAATTCTATTCACGATGGGACGTGCCCTTTCCCTTCTAGCAGATTCAATCCAACATCCTCATAAAAAAGGAACATAGTAATGTCGAGTGTTTAATCCAGATTTTTAAATTTTATACCCCTTTCTGTGCGAGAAATGGTTTTGTCCTACATTAGTTGTCCCAGTGAAATGTGTAAGTAACGTGACAAGAGCCTAACTGAAAGAATGAATTTATAAAACTCTTTTCTTTCTTAATCTTGTATGACCCTTCAATGTACGAGGGCTATTCGGAAAGTAAGGAACGATAGGTCGCGAAATGGATACCAAAGTGAAAATCAAATTGTTTTATTTGCAACGGTTAGCTACACCTTCCAGCTACTTCTCTACACAGTCGCCGCTCAAAGTTAGACATCTGTCGTAGCGTAGTACCAACTTTTCAATTCCCTCGTTACAGAAGACAGCCGCCAGTGCTTTTCGACAATTTTCTACTCTGGACTGCAGGTCGTTGCCTGTGTCAAAATATTGTCTTCATAGCCAGCAGTTCATTTGAGCAGACATCAACCTCAAGGATAGCCAATTACGGGCTGTACTTTGGGTGATCAAACACTTCCCATCAAAAAAGCCGCAGGAGCATCTTCATTGCGTTCATTGCCCCTGCAGAGTGCGGCCGAGGATTGCCGTGTAGAACGAACCGCATGACAGTTATGTTACGTGGATTGCATAGCTTCAGGCGACATCTTTCACCAGGCCCTCATACTTGGCGGGAGACGCTAATTTCTAGCCATCTTCGCGTTCTCACTGTGACCTCAGAACTAAAAAGAGCGACATGATGCGATCGACGGTCGTATTAGACACAGCGCTTCACACATCTGAGCGAAGATTCATCAGATTTTCACTGTATTTTCCATTTCGCGACCGATCGTTCCTTACTTTCCGAATAACCCTCGTAATCAGTATTTTCATCAGTTAAGGTTCAAATGTTTCAAATGGCTCTGAGCACTATGGGACTTAACATCTGAGGTCGCCAGTCCCCTAGAACTTGGAGCTACTTAAACCTAACTAATCTAAGGGTATTAGTTAAGGGATCTGTCCTAGACTCTGCGCTCCCAAAATTGATCTACGCCTTAAATAGAAAAAAAATTATTTCACTCGTATTTCAGCAATTCAGACACTGTTAGAAAGAACTGGCTAATAAATCTTGGAGACAGGCTTCTGGTAAACTGCAATGCAGACACCACGCTAGTGCAACTAGTTCTGGAGTGTTGTTCTATTGTTTGGTGTCCTTACCAACTACGCATACAAAAACACATCGAAAAAATTCATAGGCTCATAACAAGCCGGTGAATCCAATACCGAATTGTAACAGAAATACTCAGAGAACTGAAATGGCGATCCTTGAAAAAAAGATGGCCTATTTCTCACGAAACTTGGATAAATTACAAAACATGTATTCGACGATGACAGTGCGACTATGACCCTGGCATCATCGTACATACACTCCTGAAAATTGAAATAAGAACACCGTGAATTCATTGTCCCAGGAAGGGGAAACTTTATTGACACATTCCTGGGGTCAGATACATCACATGATCACACTGACAGAACCACAGGCACATAGACACAGGCAACAGAGCATGCACAATGTCGGCACTAGTACAGTGTATATCCACCTTTCGCAGTAATGCAGGCTGCTATTCTCCCATGGAGACGATCGTAGAGATGCTGGATGTAGTCCTGTGGAACGGCTTGCCATGCCATTTCCACCTGGCGCCTCAGTTGGACCAGCGTTCGTGCTGGACGTGCAGACCGCGTGAGACGACGCTTCATCCAGTCCCAAACATGCTCAATGGGGGACAGATCCGGAGATCTTGCTGGCCAGGGTAGTTGACTTACACCTTCTAGAGCACGTTGGGTGGCACAGGATACATGCGGACGTGCGTTGTCCTGTTGGAACAGCAAGTTCCCTTGCCGGTCTAGGAATGGTGGAACGATGGCTTCGATAAGGGTTTGGCTGTACCGTGCACTATTCAGTGTCCCCTCGACGATCACCAGAGGTGTACAGCCAGTGTAGGAGATCGCTCCCCACACCATGATGCCGAGTGTTGGCCCTGTGTGCCTCGGTCGTATGCAGTCCTGATTGTGGCGCTCACCTGCACGGCGCCAAACACGCATACGACCATCATTGGCACCAAGGCAGAAGCGGCTCTCATCGCTGAAGACGACACGTCTCCATTCGTCCCTCCATTCACGCCTGTCGCGACACCACTGGAGGCGGGCTGCGCGATGTTGGGGCGTGAGCGGAAGACGGCCTAACGGTGTGCGGGACCGTAGCCCAGCTTCATGGAGACGGTTGCGAATGGTCCTCGCCGATACCCCAGGAGCAACAGCGTCCCTAATTTGCTGGGAAGTGGCGGTGCGGTCCCCTACGGCACTGCGTAGGATCCTACGGTCCTGCGTAGGATCCTACGGTCTTGGCGTGCATCCGTGCGTCGCTGCGGTCCGGTCCCAGGTCGACGGGCACGTGCACCTTCCGCCGACCACTGGCGACAACATCGATGTACTGTGGAGACCTCACGCCCCACGTGTTGAGCAAATCGGCGGTACGTCCACCCGGCCTCCCGCATGCCCACTGTACGCCCTCGCTCAAAGTCCGTCAACTGCACATACGGTTCACGTCCACGCTGTCGCGGCATGCTACCAGTGTTAAAGACTGCGATGGAGCTCCGTATGCCACGGCAAACTGGCTGACACTGACGGCGGTGGTGTTCAAATGCTGCGCAGCTAGCGCCATTCGACGGCCAACACCGCGGTTCCTGGTGTGTCCGCTGTGCCGTGCGTGTGATCATTGCTTGTACAGCCCTCTCGCAGTGTCCGGAGCAAGTATGGTGGGTCTGACACACCGGTGTCAATGTGTTCTTTTTTCCATTTCCAGGAGTGTATTTTCTAGAGACTACAATGATAAGAACGACAAGGGCATGTACAGAGGCATATCAAATCAAAGTATATCCATACTTGGTAGGAATCCTGCAAGGTCCTAATGGAGGTAGTTTCCCATTGTCTTTCACCGGTCTGCTATGAAGCGTCAAGCGTGCATATGTGCCGTGTAGATGGCATTCATGAGTGCTTGTGCAGCTTTGATTTTGTTGGGGGTGTGTTTTTATGGATGAAGGAAAGCGAGAGATGAAAACCTCCCTTCTAATAGCTTAACGTCCACACCCGACAGATGGATTACCATCTACAGTCTCACATGCTCTCACTTCATGAGACGCTGTGGAAAGTCTTGGAATTTAATCAGGGGCACTGGAGCGAAAATTGATATTCAGAAACATTACGCCGCAACTACAGAGGCTCATAGATAGTCGTTTTTTCCTCGCTCAATAAACGAATGAAATAGGATAGAAAATCGATTATTTCGAAATGGCATACCCTTAGCGACATCTGCCGGGGTAGCTGTGCGTGTTAAAGCGTCACTTCTGAGATCCAATCCGCACGGTGGATTGACGACGAGGGTCTGTGTGCCGGCCAGCTTGAATTTGGCTTTCATCCTACTTGGTGAATATCGGACTGGTACCCACGTCTTGTCTCATAGTTACACGATTCGCAAACGTTTTGGAAACTTTTGCTGATTTTCGCTTGAATACCACTGCAAGCAGACAGTTGGGGTACATACATTTTGTCCCAGGGGGATTGAAGGGGAGGGGGGTAATGAGGCGGGGGGGGGGGGGGAATCCGGCCACCTCTTAAACTAATCATGACATATTCGTGCTAATAATCATTCCGAGACTGCGTTGATGAGAAACAAGGCAGGAAAAAAAGAAGAAGACGATGTACCCTTTGCCATGGACTGCATGTCTTGCAAGTTTCACGCATCAGGAGAAGCTCCAAGCTACACAGACGATGCAGGGTATGTCAGTACGCTGTATGCTGACATTTATTGTACGAGGGTGATCTCGAAAGTAAGGTCTCCTATTTTTTATAAGTACATTGACCTGTTTACTTCTACAGTGGTTTACATCAGTTTACATCTTGAACATGTAGCAAATTTTCAACATAATCACCATTTCTGCCGATGCAGTTTTGTAGACACTGTGGCAGTTTTTGTATGCCCATGTCATACCAGCTCGCCGCCATGGTGTTTAGAAAGTTATGAACCTCTTCTTTCACCTCGTCGTCGGAGCTGAATCGCTGGGACCACAGTTAACGCTGACAGGTACTGAAAAAACTTAAAGCGACAATTCAGAACCGGAGAAGAGGAATTTTGAGCAAGGGCGTACACATTCTCCATGACAACGCTCGCCCGCACATCGCTCGCAAACAGTTGCTCTCCTGCAACAGTTTCAGTGGACCATAATATACCACTCACCCTACAGTCCTGACTTGGCGCCCTGTGATTATCACCGGTTCCATAGATTAAAAGAACATTTGGCCGGAAAGCGATTCAGCTCCGACGACGAGGTGAAAGAAGAGGTTCATAACTTTCTGAACAGCATGGTGGCGAGGTGGTATGACATGAGCATACAAACCTGCCACAGTGTCTACAAAAATTCATCGACAGAAATAGGGACTATGTCGAAAAATAGCTAAATGTTCAAGCTGTAAGCTGATGTAAACCATTACAGAAATAAACAGGTCTACGTACTTGTAAAATAATAGGAGACCTTACTTTTGGGGTTACCCTTGTACCACGAGTGTTCTGGAGATGGTCGCTTAGTCAACTGAAGTTAGATACCACATTTTTTTGTTTTATAATGTACACGGTCTAGAGAAATGTAATTTTTTTGATTTTTTTAAAATATTAAGATCTCTATATTGATTACTTTCTCCTTCTCTGAGAATGTAAGATGTAGCTAATAGTCTGTAGAGCAAGGATGTCGCACTTGCAGGTAAAGGAAAATTCCTTGCGACCAGTTTCCTATAGAGCATTGGGCTTCTTTGTACTTACTTCATACCTATATCATATGATTTAGATCAGTCTCGTTTGATTATGATCATAATTTCCAGAAAGCGGGCCTTTTAGTACGACAATGTGTAGAGTAACATCCCTGCCCCAGCCTCCTAAGAAATATGGACGTCACATGAGGTTTCCTTAGCTTGACAATCGATCTATAATCGACGAGAAGTTGTTGGCTATATGACCACTAGGTGTATGCCCTTATGTTGCTGAGGTACACGCCATTTACGGATCCAGTTGCAGTAACCAGCTTTCTTTTCATAGGTTTGAAATCAGTATGAGGTACTGATGTTGGAGGGACGCGTCCTTCTGTAATACTTTTTTTTAGCTAGAAGGTCGACTGTTTCGTTATGGAAAATGCGTGATGTTCTTTCATCTGGTGGTGGTGGTGGTTAGTGTTTAACGTCCCGTCGAGAACGAGGTCATTAGATACGGAGCGCAAGCTCGGGTTTGGGAAGGATGGGAAGGAAATCGGCCGTGCCCTTTCAAAGGAACCATCCCGGCATTTGCCTGAAACGATTTAGGGAAATCACGGAAAACCTAAATCAGGCTGGCTGGAGACGGGATTGAACCGTCCTCCTCCAGAATGCGAGCCCAGTGTTCTTTCATCTGTATCAAATGTACAACTATGTAATTCTTCTTTGATTTTGTGATGAGCTCCAGCGTATTCAAAATATATGTAGTCCTACCTGTAGAACCTTGGATTTTAAACTTATGCAAAACGAGTTGGGAGTCCTCGAGTACCAGGTGGATATAATCAAAGTGAAGCTGCCTCACGGAGGTCCAGTGTGTGCTACAAATATCGTATGGCAGCGAAACTAGGTAAATATTCTGTTGCGTTAATGCGGAACCGATTGACGCTGGAAAACAAATTAGTTCTGATCGTGGCCTTCAGGTGCAAATCTGGCGCTGTACTCTGTTTATACGACAATATAACGTCCGCAGCATCATTTGACGAGCTATAACGTGAGTGAACAATATGGCTATCGAGAAGAGAAGCGATGCGCTATTAGTGTAACTTCTGTGAACAGCAGCAATTACAGTGCTGCATTGAGAGAATACCGCCGACTGAAAGGTCTGACGAGGGATGATATTAAACGGATTAAAGAAGGTGATAAGGAAATACGAAAACACAGTGAACTTGTTGTGGCACCTGGAAGAGGAAGGCGTCCTAACCTGGTGGATGGTGTAACTGACCATTTAACAAGTGCCCGTGTAATGCTTGTGCTCATGCTGTCTGACGATAACTGCCTATCTCGTGGTCGACAGTACCAAAGTTTGCTGTTTATTTTATACTGGTAAGCCTATAAGGTCCAGCAGAAACATCATGATTTGCAGCAACGTTCAAAATTTCCTGTTCTGTTTCTGGCACCAGATCGAAGGTGATGGCATGTGGCAGGGCAACATTCTATAAACTGACGAGACGCATTTTACACTATAGCGTGCGTAAGTTCCGGATTTGGGATAATGTTAAACAGCGTGTAACCTCCCAACAGATAAAATACATATATCATTGACATTCAGTGTAACCTCCCAACAGAAGAAATCTGTATAACATTCCGTAACCTCGCAATAGTTTATTATTCCGTAGCCTCGCAATAATAACGTGACTAATCTCTCAATAAAATTTTGCCTCACATATAACCTTTCAATAATTAGCTGAGTGTGAATCGAAACTGGTAAATTTGGACGTCAGCAGTGCTGCGTCATGGTCCTGAAAGATCATTCTGAATAAATTGAAACTTTTTACCTCAATGAAGTCGCCGGATAACGCGTATATATTTATACCTATAATACCTACAATAAATTTTTCTGCCACAGCCCAGTGCAATGCTGGCCGCAGGATTTGTCATGTATAAAAAGAAACAGCTGATTTTTCTTTACGTTAATCGGGATGACCATGGATTGCAGAAATTAGTAAATTCTTTAAATTCTGTCGAATGATTGTCGAAGAGTTAATTTTATAAAAAGATTATTATTAAAAGGTTTTTTTAAACATTCACATGGGATTTGATATAACAATAGTACAAATTTTGTTGTAACAAACTACATATGCGCGCGGCTGCTTTTACCTTATACTACACTCCTGGAAATTGAAATAAGAACACCGTGAATTCATTGTCCCAGGAAGGGGAAACTTTATTGACACATTCCTGGGGTCAGATACATCACATGATCACACTGACAGAACCACAGGCACATAGACACAGGCAACAGAGCATGCACAATGTCGGCACTAGTACAGTGTATATCCACCTTTCGCAGCAATGCAGGCTGCTATTCTCCCATGGAGACGATCGTAGAGATGCTGGATGTAGTCCTGTGGAACGGCTTACCATGCCATTTCCACCTGGCGCCTCAGTTGGACCAGCGTTCGTGCTGGACGTGCAGACCGCGTGAGACGACGCTTCATCCAGTCCCAAACATGCTCAATGGGGGACAGATCCGGGGGTGGGTCTGACACACCGGTGTCAATGAGTTCTTTTTTCCATTTCCAGGAATGTACATCGCACAGGCACCGCCATGGCTCCCCACGACCAGTCCCGCCAACTCCATGGACCAGACTGCTAGCTGCTACTTACTCCTACTGACACTGCTCTTACTGCAGCCAACACTGCTCTCTGGTCTGCGATTCTCTTATAACTTACATATCGCAGGCAGCGAGTGAGCAATCCATCGAAATTACATTTGCTCGACTGCACTAGCAACAAACTCCTTAGTCATGGATCTCTTACCTAACCCTCCACTGGGGGGGGGGGGGGGGGGTCAAAAATATGTCACCAAGGGGACTGAAGTAGCCACATGTGGTTGTGTGCTGTGTATTCACGAACGTCTTTATTCTCTGTCTGTTCTTCTTTGTAGAGAATACACCCATAGTATATGCCAGGTGTATCGTGATGCTTGCAAGTTATCGAGACCTCCTTGAACATCATGTGATTCGTGCTTTGGAAGAGCGCAGCTGTGTGGAATCTCTGTTTTCATGCAAAATGGAGCAAAATCTCATGTTGTTCGCCGAGTGCAAAGTCTGCTTAATGCAACGTGTTATCTCCAGAGGTTTTACAGATGCATGGCCTGCAAGGTATTCTGATCTGAATGTATGTGATCTTTGGCTCTGGGGATACCGAAAAGAACGTTACTTATGTTCCATCCATAGTGTTGAAAGCAGCTGTTGATCACGTCGTTTTGCGGATGCAGCAACTCGTCGACGTCACCGGTGTTCTCGTTGAACAAATTGTGTGACTGGTGGTTAATAATAGAATTAACATTATGTCATTCTCACTTGTTTGACCTTTTCTGCTGGTGTCCTGTACCTAATCCTTTACACATGGAAACATTTCAATACGTCTTCTTTGCATTCACAGCGCCGGATATAACCTGTTGGCCACTTTTATAACTAATTCTTTCCAAATGTGCGTCGGTTCCGCATTAACGCTTCAGAATATCTACCAAATTGCACTGCCGCAAGGTAATTACAGCCCACACAGGGCTCTTGTGAGTAGCCACATTTCCCTTGTACGAGGGTCACTCCAAAAAAATGCACACTATTTTTTTAAAATCCATCTTTTATTTTTTTACAGTGTGTATATACATCCTTTAGGAACAATATTTTCATTTCTCCACATAATTTCCATCCCTCTCAACTGCCTTACGCCGTCTTGGAACCAGCGACTGTATACCCGCACGATAAAATTCTGAATCAACCTATTGGAGCCACTGTTTCGCAGCGTGCACAAGCGAGTCATCATCTTCAAACCTTGTTCCGCGAAGAGAGTCTTTCAGTTTCCCAAAGAGATGATAGTCACATGGAGCCAGGTCAGGACTGTAAGGTGGGTGTTTCAGTGTTGTCCATCCAAGTTTTGTGATCGCTTGTATGGTTTATTGACTGATATGTGGCCGTGCTTGTCATGCAATAGCAAAACATCCTTCTTTTGGCTTTTGCAGTGTCATCACATATGCATCAGAATTGATGGTGGTTCCACTTGGCATGATGTTCACAAGCAAGAGTCCTTCGGAATCGAAAAACACCGTACCCATAATGTTTCCAGCAGAAGGTGTGGTTTTGATTTTTTTTTTCTTGGATGAATTTGTAAGATGCCACTCCATTGATTGCCTCTTCGTCTCTGGTGAAAAATGATGGAGCCATGTTTCATCACCTATCACAATTCTTCCAAGAAATTAATCTCCACCATTCTCGTACTGTTCCAAAAGTTTGCTGCATACCGTTTTTCTTGTTTCTTGTGAGTCACTGTCAACATCCTGGGAACCCACCTGGCACAAACCTTTTTAACACCAACACTTTCAGTATTCTGCAAACACTTCCTTCCCCTATCCGAACGTAGCGTGACAATTCGTTCATTGTGATTCGTCTGTCAACAGTCACCAATTCGTTAATTGTCTGCACATTGTCTGGAGTGTGTGCAGCACGAGGCCTGCCGCTGCGAGGACAATCCTCAATATTGCCGTGCCTGCTTTCATAACGTAACCTACTTGCCCACCGACTAACTGAACTGCGATCGACAGCAGCATCTCCATACACCTTTTTCAACCTCTTGTGGATGTTTACCACTGTCTCGTTTTCACAGCACAGGTATTCTATGACAGCACGTTGCTTCTGATGAACGTAATTTTTTTTCCTTTATTGTATTTCAATTCCCCATCGGGGCGTGCTGGCAGCAGCATATGCGCTGCTCTTCAGCCGAAAGACAAACAATAGAAGACATTTAAAAATACACAAAGGAGAAAACATGGAGATCATAGATATAAAAAAGGGGGAACATCATGGAAGGCAATAGACAAAGAAGGGAAATAAAAACTGTAAAAAAGTAGCGCACACATAAAAACCACACACTAGGCCAATTAAAAGAACACAAGGCACAGTATGACCAGAGCATAAAAGTATCGACGGATGGCGTAGCACATAACAAACACTGACAGTGACACTAAGTACAAGGCCAGCACACAAATAAAATCACACCTCTTGGTGCACAGGAGAAACAACACAAAACACAACACTGACGTGGCATACTGACGATGATCAAAATGGAGGATCTGATATGCGCAAGAAGATGAGGGAGACCGGAAGAAGGGAGGGAGGGAGAGGGGGTAGATGTGTGGGGGGCGCGCTAAATAGGGCCAGGTAGGGAAGGATATGGGAGGGAAAGAGGCAATGATGGGGTGGAGGGTCCCAGGGGGAAAAATCCGCTCTGGGAGAAGGAGGAGAGAGGAAAAAGGGAGCCCTGCGGAGGGGGGGAACAAGGCCAGGTTATAGTTGGAAGGAAGGGTAGATGTCACGGCGAAGTTCGTCATCCGGGAGGGGGAGGCGCTGGAAATTGCCCTAATGAAGGAGATGGAGGGTGTGGAGGTGAAGAGAGGGAGGGATACAGCGATAGAGGCGAGACAACGGGCGGGGGATTTAGAGGAAGGAGGAAACCAGACGGTGGGGGGGATCAAGCCTGCAGACAATGTAAAGTATGCGGAGATGTTGGAGGGACAGGAGGAGGTGGGGGAAGGGGATGAGTTCATACAGGAGCCGTGTGGCGGAAGGAAGGCAGATACGGAAGGCAAGGCGGAGCGCATGGCATTCGAGGATTTGGAGGGTCTTGTAAAAGCAGGTGGGTGCGGAGATCCAGGCAACGCTGGCATAACAGAGGATAGGATGGATGAGGGATTTGTAGGTGTGGAGGATGGTAGAAGGATGCAATCCCCATGTCCAGCCAGATAGGAGTTTCAGAAAGCAGAGGTGGGAATGGGCTTTCTGTCGATGGTCTGTAGGTGAGGGGTCCAGTTGAGGTGTCAGTCGAGGGTGAGACCAAGGTATCTCAGGGTGGGGGTGAGCTGGATGGGACCACCATAAAGAGTGAGGTAGAAATCATGGAGATGAAAGGAGCGGGTGGTGCGGCCTATTATGATTGCCTGACGAACATCAAGCAGCCATGCTGTGACGGCGCCATTCATGGGAACAAGTTGAACTAAGTTTGAAAACAAGCGGGAAGGATGTATCTAAGCACTGTAAAACTTTGATACATGCAGAATGAAAACTGTATTTTTACAAAAATAGTGTGCACATCTTTTGGAGTGACCCTCGTAGCTACCCTGTAGGCAGGTGCTGTTGTAACCGCGATGTTGCCACCGGCAGCCGCCTGAGTGTTCCGGCGCGTGTTTTTGCAGCATGTGCCGCGTGGGCGCGCTGCTGCTGATGGCGGCGCTGGTGGCGTGTGAGGGCGCCGCGGGCCAGGGCCCGGACGCGGGCGAGCAGCGCGGCCCGGCCGACGCCGCCGCCTTCCTGCGCATGCGCGCTGCCGGCGGCGACGGCGACGGCAAGGACGCGCTCCTGGAGAAGCGTGCGCCGCTGCTCGGCTTCCACGGCGTGCGCGGCAAGAAGGACGACCTGGACGAGCTGGGCAAGCGCGCCCCCTCGCTGGGCTTCCACGGCGTCCGCGGCAAGAAGGACGACGCCGACGACGACGACGGCTTCGACAAGAGGGCGCCCCTGCGCGGCTTCCAGGTGAGCCGCAAAGAGCTACACCGCAAGCGACAGCTTGAATTGTCGGCAAGAATCTCTCTTCACCTTTTATAAGAAGTGAGTTTATGTAGTGACCCTTGAGTTAGTATACTGACAGTGGGGGAGGGGGCCGATGGGGGCGATGCCAACAAAGTCACTTGAAAACAGCCGTCTTGAAACTCACGTCAATACCGTTCACAGACGAAGAACGCCAATAACAAACATATGAATGTAACTAGCAGGTCTGCTCCTGCGAGGATAAACAAAGTTGCACCTACAGCATACGCTAAGGATCTAATGAAGACTGACTCAGTCTCGGAACTGCTACAAATGGTATTATACTCAGCATCAAATTTGGTTTAATGTTTCATTAATTTTATTCCATTGTACTTACAGCTATTTCATGTCATCCCTTGGTATAGGAATACATCTGAATGAATAAAATATTAATAACACCATAATTTTCTATTATTTACGCAGGCTGGTTACTTAGAGTCTGCCAGTTAATGGTGGCAAATCATCAATTTTTTATTCGTCAATCACCGAGGAGTGCACGACTGCCAAAAGCCAAACTGAGCCGGGTTTGCCACGACAGTTCATCCTGCTTTTTACGTCGATATAAAGCCCTACTGCCCGAGCATCCATTTTATGCATTGGTGATGAGGAGCGTAGGAAACGATGCGGGAGACCCGCACCGCCGACTTGGCAAGGTCCTATCGGAGGTCCTCCGACCGTAATGGTGATGAATCATGATGATGAAGACAACACAACACCGAGTCATCTCGAGGCAGGGAAAATCCCAGACCCCACCGGGAATCGGACCCGGGACCCCGTGCGCGGGAGCGGGAACGCCACCACAAGACGACGAGCTGCGGACTTTTATGCATTCATATGCACAAAGACACAAATTCTACAGTGTAACATAAAATGACGCATTCTTAAAAGTATGGGTTCGAATTATAAATACTGGTTAACCCCTCTTGCCCTGAAAATCAATAATCGTTCTTTGCTGGAAATCAGAGAAGTGAGCGACATGGGTGCATTCTGCCATTTCTCGTAGAGAGGACGTACTATATAAAATCTCATACGGGAATAACTTTTCCAGTTACGGTCTATTTCCGTGTCACAAAGGAAAAATCGACTGAGCTTTTTAACTCTCTTGTCAGTTTTGACGGTGTTCTTGTCGTATTCGGGCATGACAGACTTCAAACATTGCTCTAGTTCTTTTTGGTTTTTTTTGGGGGGGGGGGGGGGGGCGGGAGACGAGTTCCTATGAAGCTATGTTTTTGAGACTCTGTACAGTCAGAGGAAGACCTAGCTGCGCAGGTTGCGAGTGCTGCAAAAATGATTTACCACTAGCCGAATGTTTGCGTTCTAGTCTTTCAAACTTGCGTATACGAGATGGTCACAGTAACATTATTCAATAGTGATGATCAGCTGTAGGCGTTTTTTCTCGTCTGTTGATAGCACTTGAGATAGCAGTGGCCAAGAAGATGCTCATAGCGCTTTTATTATTGTGGAATCTAATTAAAACTTAAACAAAGAAACTAGTAACTTTACAGCTTTAAAATATCACAGTTATGAAATCAAAACGCTTTTATTTAAAGAGATATTTGCACACAAAATGAAAGAAAAAATATGGTAGAGAAACACCGTAAGATATGCACATGCATACTAAAATGCTGCTGGTAAATGCACAAATGTTACTTTGTCATAAAATTCTGCCAAATAATAAAAACGGTAGTTACTCTCTTGATTTCACTCTCCCTCTTCCATCTCACACTCCTAATTTTACACGACTGTACACTGCTTGTTACGTGAAAAAATAGTCCCAGTATGTAGTTGTACCTATCACTCGCTATGAAATTTGTGGTTATAAGACGTCCGCTATGAGATCCAGTTTCGTTATTTATGACAGGTATCTCACAGATATGTTTTCTGGAACAAAAACTGACTTATTGCACGACCTCAACCTGTCGTTCAATCTCGGCAGAATATACCTTCGGAATGCTTAACTAACTTAAAAAATGCTGTAAAGCTTTATCACGTTAAAACAATGGTATTTTGGGAAACACGTTATGTTGTTATAAAAAAAACTTTTGAAAGTGGTCCATTGCAAACAAAAACTAGACAAAAAGATAAAGAAAAAAACTGAGAATGATAGATTAGCAGGGCACTACACTATGTGATAAAAAGTATCCAAACACCCCCATAAACATACTTTTTCATATTGAGTGCATTGTGCTGCCACCTACTCCATATCAGTGACCTCAGTAGTCACTACATATCGTGAGAGAGCAGAATGGGGCGCTCCGCGGAACTCACGGGCTTCGAAAGTGGTCAGGTGATTGGGTGTCTCATGTGTGATACGTCTGTACGCGAGATTCCCACACTCCTAAACATCCTTAGGTCTACTGTTTCCAATGTGATAGTGAAGTGGAAACGTGGAGAGACACGTACAGCACAAAAGCGTACAGGGACCGACCTCGTCTGTTGACTGACAGAGACCGCCGACAGTTGAAGAGCGACCGTCTTGTAATGCGTAACGTGTAATAGGCAGACATCTATCCAGATCATTACGCGGGAATTCCAAACTGCATCAGAATCCACTGCAAGTACTACGCTAGTTAAGAGGGAGGTCAGAAAACTTGGATTTCATTGTCGAGCGGCAGCTAAACGCCAAACGACGCCTCGCTTGGTGTATGGAGCGTAAAGGTTACGTTGTTTTGGCAGGAGACCGAACAGCAAGGTCATCGGTGTCATCGGATTATGGGAGCATGGGGAAGGAAGTCGGCCGTGCCATTTTCAAAGGAACCATCCCGGCATTTGCTTGAAGCGTTTTAAGGAAATCACGGAAAATCAGGATTGCCGGATGCTGGATTGAACCGTCGTCCTCCCGAATGCGAATCCAATGTGCTAACCACTGTGCCACCTCGCTCGGTAAACATCGTAAACATTGGACGATTGAACAGTAGAAAAATGTTGTGTGGAGTGACGAATCACTGTACATAATGTGGTGATCCGATGGCAGGGTGTGGGTATGGCGAATGTCCGGTTAACGTCATCTGCCAGCGTGCGTAGCGCCAACAGTGAAATTCGGAGGCGCTGGTGTTATGGTGTTGTCGTGTTTTTCGAAAAAAATGGCTCTGAGCATTATGGGACTTAACATATATGGTCATCAGTCCCCTAGAACATAGAACTACTTAAACCTAACTAACCTAAGGACAGCACACAACACCCAGTCATCACGAGGCAGAGAAAATCCCTGACCCCGCCGGGAATCGAACCCGTGTTTTTCATGGAGGGGGCTTGCACCCCTTGGTGTTTTGCGTGCCACTATCACAACACAGGCCTACACTGATGTTTAAAGTACCTTCTTCCTTCCCACAGTGGAAGAATAATACGGGGTTGCCGATTGCATCTTTGAACACGATCGAGCATCTGTTCATAGTACACACCCTGTGGCGGAGTGGTTACACGACAATAACTGTAATGGACTGGCCTGCACAGAGTCCTGACCTGAATCCTATGGAACATCTTTGGGATGTTTTGGAACGCCTACTTCGTGCCAGGCCTCACCGACTGATATCGATACCTCTCCTCAGTGCAGCACTCCGTGAAGAATGGGCTGCCATTCTCTAAGAAACGTTCCAGGACCTGATTGAACGTACGCCTGTGTAAGCGGAAGCTGTCATCAAGGCTAAGAAAGGGCCAACACCATATTGAAGTTCAACATTATCGATGGAGGGCACTTGTAAGTCATTTGTAGCCAGGTGTCCGGATACTATTGATCACATAGTGTATCTATGAACAACGCGAAAGAAATCATCAGGTAAAACAAGCATCAACAATATAAGTAAACGCATTATGTTAGGTACGGTGGGAACGGATGTATTGCGAATACTGATATTAGCTTTTACTAGTTATATGTGAGATCACTCAATGCAACGTATACGTAATACATTCTCCCAAAGAGTACTGAATCGGCGAGCAACAAAGGCACCTTTCATGTCGATCTCCTTTTTGGCAGTTTTCCTGATTTGCATATAGCCACTACGGAACCCGTGCGCTTATTTTGCTGCGCGCATTGAAAATGAATCATACGAAATCCTTTGAAGATGTTTTTTCAGTATGTGCCTAAGTGAATGTTTTGATACAGGGACCCCGGTGATGAGAAGCATCTATACCTACATTCAAGAAGCAACTTTACTGCACGTGGCGGAGTTATTCCTGCTGCCTTCATCATTTTCCCACTTTGCTGCTCCAATAGAAATTCATCCTCGGAAGAATTGAGTTCGACAACATCTCTATTTTATTTGGTTTTACTGTCATGAGTTAGCTGGGAGGAAGAAATGCATTACGTCTCCCCCATAAGTATACGATCTCGAAATGCAAAATGCTTCTCTACCGGTATATTTGGAGGATCATCTATATGACGCCCTCGCGCTTACTAAAACCGTGATAACGCGGGCTGCTCTTCTTCACATCATCTCAGTCTTCCCTGTCAACCCCAACTGTTAAGTGCCGTCGGCCGCGGTGGTCTAGCGGTTCTAGGCGCTCAGACCGGAACCGCGCGACTGCTACGGTCGCAGGTTCGAACCCTGCCTTGGGCATGGGTGTGTGTGATTTCCTTAGGTTAGTTAGGTTTAAGTAGTTCTCCAAGTTCTAGGGGACTGATGACCACAGATGTTAAGTCCCATCGTGCTCAGAGCCATTTTTGTTAAGTGTACCACTCGAACAGTACTCGACAATCAGTCTAACGAGGGTACAATAAGCTACCTCCCGATTCTTCTAAAGGATCTCTGTCGGGTATCTGCTCTGTCTCCAACTAAACAGCGCAACAAAATTAAATGAGCACTTTTTCGAAACCGCATAAGTCCCAGCCACTGCGACGCTGAAGTTTGAAATTTGGCTCAATGGTGCCTACAATCTTCCACTGTAATCGTACAAAAGCGCGGGTCATTTGACTTCACCTTCGGATTTAACGATGCTTCGAGCAGCAAGGTGTCGGCACATGCAAAAAAAGGCAACACCTGATAAATTCTTGTGGCGTGTAAGGGTGGTTAATGATGTCACATTGGCACCAAATTTCACAAAAATTCAGCCTAGTGCCACAGTGGGCGTGTCACGCTTTGGGAAAGTCATCACAGTCCCTCTAGCCCACATTTCACCGCTTCTTTCGAGCCCCTGCGATGGAGACCAAAACCTCGACGCCCAGAATTGAAACCACGCGGAGGACGAGGACCCATTTCAGACGCATCGATGCTGACAATCGGCACGAAAGAGTCGCAGGCGATGGCAAGAAGGGCGTCAAAGAAACTACCCCTTAAGCTGAGGCGTTGCCCCACACGTTTCCCGCTCCACAACGACAGTCCGCAGTGTGATGAGTAGCGAAATGTTCTTCCCAACATTTGACACTGTCGACACCCTCGGATATTTCAACCCTTCTCTAAGGACTTTGTGGGGCTGCATCCCCATCGAACGTGATCACACCCGTTTGTAGCACAGCGAGACCACAATTTTTGCTCTCTTGCAATGGATGGAACCACTGGGAACCGTTGCAAATCATTCGACGAAATTTGAACATGATACGAAGCAGAAAAGGGTGCTTATCATAGGGAGTATGCGACATTGATACATGTGTGAATAAAACGACAAAGTCTCCCCCTAAAAACGGCCACTCCGGCGAGCCCTCGGTGGCGCTGGCCTACATTTCTTGCGTATTTCAAAATTATACCTGTAGAGACAGAACCTGAAACAAGAGCCCTAGGCGCCTTCAGGCAGCCTTCACTGTTGCTCTTTCGCCGCCAGAATGGTGCCCTTGAGCGTGATAGTAGGCCATCCGGAATCGGAGAGAGTAGAAGGGGTTGCCAGCCTGCAAGCACCTAGGACTTCACCTTGGATTGTGTCTGCACGGGTACCTTTTTACAATCCTCAGTAAAGGAGGTTGGGTGTCAACGACACTTTTCCCGAACTGGTGAGTCTTAGAGAGACCCTTTGCCGATGGATAAGTTTTATAATTTTGTATGTAGGTCTAATAAAATTAAAAATTACTGACAAATAAATCGCCTGCTTTAGCGACGTGTGGTGTCTTTCGCCCGCCATGATACTGAAAGCAGTGCCAAATGTGCAACCACAACAGGGGGGTATCTGTGGAGTGGACAAACACTCCTGAAGAGTGGCAGTAGCCTTTTCATTACTTGCAAGGGCAACAGTTTGCATGATTGGCCGATTTAACCTTATAACGAAACCGAGATGGCCTTGCTGTGCTAGTACTGCGGACAGCTGAAAGCAAGGAGTAACTATAGGTGTTATTTTTTCCCAGAGGTACGGATAAATGATGACATCCTCTCCAGGCGGGGACTACTCGGTTGTATGTCGTCATAAGGAAAAACAAAACTCATTCTACAGGTTGGAGCAAGGGATGTTAGGTCCCTTAATGGGACAAATACACTAGGAAATTTAAAATAGAATATGTTGAAGTAAGTGGGAATTGGTGAAGTTGGGTAGCAGGAGGAACAGGACTTTTGGTCAGTTGAGTACAGTATTATAAATACATAATCAATTAGGGGTAACGCAGAAGTAGATCTAATAATGAAAAAGCAAATAGGAATGCAGGTAATCTACTACGAACAACGTAATGAGCGCATTGTCCTAGCAGAGCTAGACGCGAAGCAGACACCTACGGCAGTAATACAAGTTTATATACCAACTACGTCCGCAGACTATGAAGACACTGAAGAAACGTACGATGAGATAAAAGAAATTATTGAAACAGTTAAGGGAGAGGAGAATTTAACTGCTGGGGTCCGGAATTCGACAGTAGAAAGAGAAGGAAAAATAGTAAGAAGATATGGACAAGGGAAAAGAAATGAAAAAGAGAGCCATCTGGTTCAAGAGTCATTAAAGAAGGTTGTGTACGTGGAAGAGACCTGGAAAACTGGAAGGTTTCAGTTGATTATACAGGGTGTTTCACAATTCATGCTACAAACTTCTAGAGGTTGTAGAGGAAAATTAGTAGAACAAGTTTCACGCAGGAACCCATGTCTGAAAACGTCATCCAACGACGTTACAGAGCGACGAAGTTATAGACGTCGTCGCCTGTAAATGTATGTACATACAGGTGAACTCGTGATGATATGACAAACTTTCAATGATGATGGAGAAGAATACATGTATCAACTTGCATTAAGGGTCCCTGTACCGTCAACGAACGAGTCGAAAGTTATAAGCGGAAAACGTTCTGATAATTCTGATAGTGGAGTATGTGTACCGGTACTGTTGTTGCTAAGATTGTATGGTACGCAACTTTCAGATGAGGTAGCATTGACCACAAAAAGGAAAAAAAAGGCAGGAAACATGGGCTCTAAAACGCAAGCCTTAAGAACTATGAGCACTTGTTCCATAGAGAGATGTGTTCCACGGTACGGAAGGTGAACAATTATTCATACCTCATCAGGTACGCATTTTGAAGCCCAAGTTTACTAGACAATTTTTCTTGTCTTGGTCCATATTACCATATCTGAAAATTGCATATCCTACATTCTTTGCAACATGTATTCCACTGCCAGATGTATCAGGATGATGTGGTCTACTAAGTCCGCTCAACAACCTCTGGAAGTGTGTAACATGAATCATGAAATACCTTGTATAATGGTGAAGCAGAGATTTCAGTGTCAGGTTTTAAACTGTAAGACATTTCTATGTAAACTATGACTACACTTTGTTGGTTACGACATTTATGTAAAAACTGAAGAAATTGCATAAACGTGGGAAGTTAAAATGAGACTTGGGTAAGTTGAAATAATCAGAGATCGTCGAGCGTCTCAGAGGAGGCATTAGGGAACCATTGACTGAAACAGGGAAAAGGAATACAGAAGGAGACAAATGGATAGCTTTGATAGATGAAGTAGTGAAGGCGACACAGGATCAAATAGGTAAAAAGATAAGTCCTAGTAGAAATCCTCGAATAGCACAGCAGATACTGAATTTAGTTGATGAAACGGAAAAAAATTACAAAAATGCAGCAAATGAACCAGGCAAAATGAATGCAGGCGTCTAAGAAAGGAGACTGACAAAAAATACCAAATGACTAGGTAGAAATGGCTAGAGGAGAAATGCAAGGGTGTAGAAGAATGTATAATTAGGAGGGTGGTAGATACTATCTAAAGATGCCTTTGGACAAAAGAGAAACAGCTATATGAATATGAAGAGCTCAGATAGAAAACCAGTACGAAGCAAATGGAGAGCAAGCAGATGCAGATGGGATGGGAGATGTGATACTAATAGTCTTCTGCCACACCTTAGTAGACGTGACGCCACCAGCAGTCGGCCAGCGGATTCGCCCTGAAGATGGCCCCTGCGATGGGCTGAAACCGGTCGGCACTAAATAAATAAAAAACGCGATTAAGACTGTTTTCTTAATACTATGTTGAAGAGGATTGTGATGAAAAATAAGAGGACGGCAACTGCAAAAGTCAGTGCACAAATGAATGTCGTACTCGAGAACACTGTGAGCATCAAAACAACGCGAAAGGAGCTCCATAACCAGGGAATTGCAGGGCGAGCTAGAACTCCAAAACCACTCATCAGTGATGTAAAGGTCCGCAACAGGAAAACGTGGTGCCGGACCATAAAACATGGGCTAGAAGCAATAGAAGATAGTCATTTCTTCGAATGAGTCTTGTTTCACACTGTTTCCAACTTCTAGCTGAGTTTACGTCCCAATATCATCGAGCCTTACTGGTCTGCTTTGGAGAGAAGGGTGCGTATTGCTATCCACCTTCCTCGTCCTTACCTGAACTTGCCATTATTTTGAAGAGAGATTACTATAGGATTTCCTTCAAAACCATACAGCACGTGTATTTATCCATTCCGAGACGACTGCAAGCTAAAGGTTTTCCTGTGTTGTATGAGCCATGGTAATGTGTTTATGGTGCTTCTCTATTCTTGTCTGTTCCCTATAGCCTTCTCGCTCCGCGGGTTATACGCTGTAATCAAAGTTCCTGGAAGATTAAAACTTTCAGACTTTCGATAAAAGCGCTGTTACCATTTTAACTGACAGAGAACCACGTATGTGAGATGCTAGGTGAGGTTAGATTAGGGATGTTATGTTTAAAGAAGAGAAATAATGAGAAAATTCAGACTTACAAATCAGTCTTGACTCCAAGCTCTTATGAACCAATAAACCTCAACCTATCCGCATGTCCAGAGAAGACGAACGGCTAGCCCAGCTGTGGTGTTTAAGACGAACCTGTGTCACAGGGAGAAAGTCTCGCCGAAGTTTGCCTGATGGCGTGGACTATTTACTGGCTAGCAGGTGAGTGGTGGTCCGCCTGTCGAAGCTGTCACACGGGATACGTACGACCTGTGGCAAAACTGTGCGGCTGGTCCCGGCGGAGGTCAGAGTCCTCCCTCGGGCATGGCTGTGTTTGTTTGTCCTTAGGATAATTTAGGTTAAGTAGTGTGTAAGCTTAGGGACTGATGACCTTAGCAGTTAAGTCCCATAAGATTTCACAAACATTTGAACACACACAACCTCTGGCAAAATGTCTGAAGTGAATACCTTTGTAGTACTAACTGGGAGTTTTCTCAGTCCGTAAGAACAACTCTTTCCAATTTGATCCTTTCAAGATAGGCCGCGCCAGCGCCAAGGCCTCGTCACAGATGCCTGAAGAAGCCTTGACTGGAGACCGCACATAGGATTCAGAGAACGTTGCAAGTAAAACAGCACCACAGCTACCAGCCTAAAAAATGCAAAGCTTCATGCTAGTAAGCAGCCCGTCAGTAAGCGGAGCATGCCTCGGAGCCTCGGTGTGAGCCAAGTTAACTTGCGTGCACGAACGCGGCGAGTTCGCAGGGTTGCTGCCGTAGAGTGCTCCACTCCAATGCTTCACATGAATTCTAGAAATTAGAAGCTTACTCTGAAACGTCCCCTTTGAACAATTATACATGACTGTGGCTGTTGATATACTTTCCGGGATGTGAGGTCGTGGTCCAAGAACTTATTCTGCTCCTTACGTTTCGTCCAGGATTACGCTGGACTTCCTCAGAGGCGCTGCTCCGCTGAGTCTTGCCGACTGACAGTCGGCAAGACTCAGCGGAGCAGCGCCTCTGAGGAAGTCCAGCGCAGTCCTGGACGAAACGTAAGGAGCAGAAAAAGTTCTTGGACCACGACCTCACATCCCGGAAAGTATATCAACAGCCATGTCACCCGGTCGTGAAACCCTTCATTCTACATACATGACTGTGCTTAAACTGACACATATTATTTTTATAGCGCAACGCAATCTGACTTTCAAAAATCCCTACAAAAGAATGGCCCTGACTAACATTAACCTATACCTTTCACAAATCACTTACCTCACAAAAATCTTGGTTACTCGAACTACTGCACTACAGCGAGCGCCACTACTGCCAGCTAAATAAAAGATTCAAACTACGGAAGGCACTAACTACTGATAGGCATAGTTAGCAAATGAAAGATTTTAATAGAGAACAAACAATGTATTTACCTGAACAGTCATAATATATATAGCAGTTCATGACATCCAGTCTTACAAATTTCAAAACTCCGCCATCTCTCTCCCCACATCCACCTCTGCTGGCGGCTCACCTCCAACTGGGCAACGCTACGCCCTGTTAACATCCAGCTGCCCTACACTAAATGGCGAGTATTACAACAATGCCAACCAGCCACTGACTGCACACAGCACAGCCATTGATTTTTCATACAGAGCGCTATGTGGCGTTACCAATTTAAAAAAACCTAAACAGTCTACTTACAACTTTTTCGAATGGCAGTGGAAACGACTGAGAGAAACTGCATTCCTCCCATTTACAAGTTCATGTGGCCGTAATCTGCAGACCTGCATTCACAACCAAGTTGCCGACCGATAATGATCAGAACATACTTCGATGTTACATCGTGTGAATTATGACATACCAAAGTTGTTAGGGTTTGTTTGCTATATAATTCTTGAGGCAACTCGTAACACATCAACTTCTCAAATCTTCGGACTATTGCACTGGAAATTGTGTTTGTTTTCTGGATTGCGAATTTCTGGCAAGTTAAGCCATAGAAAAATACTAACAAGGGAAGCTCCCCATCGCACCCCCCACAGATTTAGTTATAAGTTGGCACAGTGGATAGGCCTTGAAAAACGGATCAATCGAGAAAACAAGAAGAAGTTGTATGGAGCTATGAAAAAAGTAAGCAAAATATACAAACTGAATAGTCTATGCACAAGATAGGCATACATCTAGGAGCCTACGTGCTCAGGAGCGCCGTGTTCCCGTTGTTAGCATGAGCAACTGCGGAACGAGAGGTCCTTGGTTCAAGTCTTTCTTCAAGTGAAAGTTTTATTTTCTTTATTTTTTGCAAAGTTATGATCTGTCCGTTCGTTCATTGACGTCTCTGTTCACTGTAATAAGTTTAATGTCTGTGTTTTGCGACCTCACCGCAAAACCGTGCGATTAGTAGCCGAAACGACGTGCCTCTCCAATGGGAACCGAAAACATTTGATCGCAAGGTCATAGGTCAACCGATTCCTCCACAGGGAAACACGTCTGATATATTATATACGACACTGGTGACGGCATATTCGTCACATGACAGGAATATGTTGTCGACCCACCTAACTTGTACCCTTGGCGAATGGGTAAAAAGATTCTTCTACCTTGCCCGATTCAGGTTTTCTTGTCGATGTGATAATCACTCCCAAAAAGTGATGAAAACATAAGAGTTTGTCACATAAACTGCAACAAATGAATGCAACAGTTTCACAGTCGCACAGTTTTCCCTGTGCTCTGTCAAAACATAAGTTTTTAATTTTTTCAAATATTTCCCTGTGTAGACTGTCAAATCCTGCATATGTCCAAGCAAATCTGAACATGTCCTGGAATGATGGAGAGCGAAGTTGATTATGTGTGAGTGCCTGAACTTTGATAATTGTGTGAAAATAAAAAATTAAAAATTTTACTTGAGGGAAGACTTGAACCAAGGACCTCTCGTTTCGCAGCTGCACACGCTAAACACGGGACCACGACGCCCTTACGTTTACATTGTCCTTGATGTTGCTTATCTTCTACATGGACTACTCGGTTTGTATATCTTGCTTATTTTCTCATAGTTCCACACAACTTCTTCCTGTTTTCGCGACTGATCTATGTTCAGTTTTTCAAGGCCTATCCACTGTACCAACTTATAACTAAATCTGAAGTGGGTGCGATTGGGAGGTTCCCTTGTAAGCACTAATGTAAACAAATTATTATTATTATTATTATTATTATTAAACAATGGTCCGAGGCATTTTGCTCTGATTGTTGCCAGCATCATATTTAAAGTATCGGGGAAGCAGGTTGCTAGCCTTACTTGTCCCGAGTCCCATTGAGTCTTACCCCTAACGGTTGAGGGACTAACCGGTGAATTTGGTAGTCTTTGGCGTATGAGCACAAAGGTGACCACGATTCGGAATATGTCCGAGATGCCCAGCCTTATTCCAGAGTAACTGGTATCCCGACTGTCGGGACCACTTACTTGGCCACTCATACGTTGCCCGTGGTTCATGAACTAGGACATGACTACAGGAACCCACACCAGGAATGACACAGTCAAGGCAGCCTATAAAAGGAAAAAGAAGGCGTATCAAAAATGGCTACATACTAGAACTCAGGTAGACAGAGAAAGTTATGTTGAAGAAAGAAACAAAGGCAAACAGATAATTGCAGCATCCAAGAAGAAATCTTGAGAAGACTTTGGAAACAGGTTGGAGACTATGGATCAAGTTGCTGGAGAACCATTCTGGAGTGTAATTAGCAGTCTTCGAAAGGGAGGTAAGAAGGAAATGACAAGTATTTTGGACAGGTCAGGAAAATTGCTGGTGAATCCTGTGGATGCCTTGGGCAGATGGAGGGAATATTTTGAAGAGTTGCTCAATGTAGGTGAAAATACCATCAGCAATGTTTCAGATTTCGAGTTAGAATGGGATAGGAATGATGATGGAAATAGGATCACATTTGAGGAAGCGGAGAAAATGGTCAATAGATTGCAGTGCAATAAAGCAGCTGGGGTGGATGAAATTAAGTCGGAACTCATCAAATACAGTGGAACGTCAGGTCTTAAATGGCTACACAGGATAATTGAAATGGCCTGGGAGTCGGAACAGGTTCCGTCAGACTGGACAAAAGCAGTAATCACACCAATCTTTAAACAAGGAAACAGAAAAGATTGTAACAACTACAGAGGTATCTCTTTAATCAGCGTTGTGGGTAAAATCTTCTCAGGTATTGTTGAAAGGAAAGTGCGAGTATTAGTTGAGGACCAATTGGATGAAAATCAGTGTGGGTTTAGGCCTCTTAGAGGTTGTCAGGACCAGATCTTTAGCTTGCGGCAAATAATGGAGAAGTGTTATGAGTGGAACAGGGAACTGTATCTATGCTTTATAGGTCTAGAAAAGGCATATGACCGGGCTCCTAGGAGGAAGTTATTGTCTGTTCTACGAGATTATGGAACAGGAGGCAAACTTTTGTAAGCAATTAAAGGTTTTTACATGGATAGTCAGGCATCAGTTAGAGTTGACGGTAAATTGAGTTCATGCTGCAGAGTAGTTTCAGGGATAAGACAAGGCTGCAACCTGTCTCCACTGTTGTTCATATTATTTATGGATCATATGTTGAAAACAATAGATTGGCTGGGTGAGATCAAGATATGTGAACACAAAATAAGCAGTCTTGCATATGCGGATGACTTAGTTGTGATGGCAGATTCGATTGAAAGTTTGCAAAGTAATATTTCTGAGCTAGATCAGAAATGTAAGGACTATGGTATGAAGATTAGCATCTCCAAAACGAAAGTAATGTCAGTGGGAAAGAAATATAAACGGATTGAGTGCCAAATAGGAGGAACAAAGTTAGAACAGGTGGACAGTTTTAAGTACTTAGGATGCAAATTCTCACAGGATGGCAACATAGGGAAAGAACAGGAAGCGAGGTGTAGCAAAGCTAATGCAGTGAACGCTCAGCTACGATCTACTCTCTTCTGCAAGAAGGAAGTCAGAAACAAGACTAAGTTATCTGTGCACCGTTCAATCTTTCGACCAACTTTGTTGTATGGGAGCGAAAGCTGGGTGGATTCAGGTTACCTTATCAACAACGTTGATGTTACGGATATGAAAGTAGCTAGGATGATTGCAGGTACTAGTAGATGGGAACAATGGCAGGAGGGTGTCCACAACGAAGAAATCAAAGAAAAACTGGGAATGAACTCTATAGATATAGCAGTCAGGATGAACAGGCTTAGATGGTGGGGTCATGTTACACGCATGGGAGAAGCAAGGTTACCCAAGAGACTCATGGGTTCAGCAGTAGAGGGTAGGAGGAGTCGGGGCAGACCAAGGAGAAGGTACCTGGATTCGGTTAAGAAAGATTTTGAAGTAATAGGTTTAACATCAGAAGAGGCACCAATGTTAGCACTGAATAGGGGATCATGGAGGAATTTTATAAGGGGGCTATGCTCCAGACTGAACGCTGAAAGGCATAATTAGTCTTATATGATGATGATGATGATGATGATCAAACAATGGAAAATCCAGGATAGAATAATGACAGTATTATGAAAAGAATAGTTGTCACTCACCACATAGCGGAGATGCAGCTGTGCACAGCAAAAAGACTGTCAGACAAAGCACTCGGTCCAACAGGCCTTCATCAGAATAGATAACATACACACACGCTCAACGCAGATGCCACTCACACACACATGACCGCAGTCTCTGGCTGTCACCGTACTTGCATAACGAAGGTACATGCAGCAAATCCGCACATGACGTGGCTCACTGGAGTAGAATATGACATAGGCAGGAAAATATTGTTTCCGCCCGGGATCGAACCGGGGACCTTCTGCGTGTGAAGCAGACGTGATAACCGCTACACTACGGAAACGATGGACGCGAGTAGTCCATCCTTGTTCATTCGAACGTGCCTCGACCTATATCTCGTCCGCGCATGCACACATGATAGTTCTTTTAACAGCCTGAAACCCATCACAGCCGAGGGCTCAAAAAGTCTTCGGGGTCCTCCAGAGCGTGTCTGCCGTATAACCCTGAACGAAATAGCGGCGTTTCGCGCAGTCGTTATTGGAAGTCATATCAGCAAAAACAATCACTTTCTTCGCAGCAGGCATTGCGAGCCTAGCAGCCGTCTAGCACGTTCGCCCAAGATTTTGTATGACTTTGGTTGTGCCTATCTGCGATTCAGTATTTTTGCTGTATGGTGAACAGCAAGTTTCCTTTCCATATTATAATTATTATATTATATTATTTTATATATTTTGTTATTATTATTACTAAACTTCTGGGCAACTGTAATGGTGACAGCATATTCCGTTGGGACGGGGGGAAGAGAGGGGAGGCAGGGATGACAAGAAGTTAAAAATTTAACCACGAACTCTCTCGGTTCCATATCTAGGAGTGGCGACTGCTACCGGCTAAAAGTTTTAACTTCCATTGGGAATAAAAGCGGCATTTGGTTTCTCGTTTATCCGACCAATCATAAAACAATCAAGCCGACCGTTGGTGGCAAGTATCAGTATTGATCTTTCGGTAGCGCATTGTAAGTTTTTTTTTGTTGGTTACTTTAAAATGGATATTGTCCTCCCCGTTCTTTATACAACAAGCGTGAGATTGCAGTATTTTTACTCAGTAATTTTAGATTAAACGGTGACAATGAAACGGCTGTCGGAGGAGATATCGGTATTTGAGTTTCGAAGAAAAATTGGCAATTAATGGCATCCCACAGTGAGCCTTTGACACCGTGCCGCACAGCTGTCACGCAGCTTCCCATTGTTCTGGCATTGCGGGTCGCGGGTCGGTAATTAGGAAGCTGCGCCCGTCTCTGCTGTCCGCCAAGACTTGCTTTGTCCGGCGTGGCAACAGCTAGTTCTCTCCAGCCGGACACACTGCTCCCATAGTTTCAACTCAACGACTGGCCATTCCAGATGAAATTATGCTAGTTTATTTTGAACAAGTTGTGTCGAGCCCTCGTCGACGTTTGTGGGAGAAAAAATATCAAACCTGAATGCTACATTAATTTCTCGCTATGTTATTTCTACGCTGGATGCGAATGTAATTTTCGCATTGTTTACGTTGAAGGGAAAAAAATTTCCACCAGGATATGAACAAACACGATCGTTGATATAAAACGGTCATTACTCCGTTATGACAACAGTCTCTTTCAGAAGTAGATGTGTTTTCTCGTGTACGCTGCAGACTCTTTACGGAGAAGAATATACTCTTGAACGTCATTTAAATTTTGTACAGAAGGATACAATGGTAAAACTCAAGCGATACGCTTCTTAAGTGATCTGAAGGAAAACATGCACTCAATCTTAACTAACATAGTACTGTAATTAGAAACGAGAGTGATGAAAATTACTGACTTTAACAAAGGTAATTTTTCTGCAGGAGCTATGTGCGGAGTAAAAGCGCACTGCCCATGCAGCTTCAACACAATAACACAGTTCATCAAGAGTAGTGACTGGCGTATTGTCACGAGCCAGTCGCTCGGCCACCAATGACCAAACGATTTCAGTTGGTGAGAGATCTGCAGAATATGCTAACCAGGGCAGTAGTTGAACATTTTCTGTCTCCAGAAAGGCCCGTCCAGGACCTGCAACATGCGGTCGTGCATTATCCTGCTGAAAAGTATGGTTTCGCAGGGATCGAATGAAGGGTAGAACCACGGGTCGTAACACATCTGAAATGTAGCGTCCACTGTCCAAAGTGCCATCAATGCGAACAAGGGGTGACCGAGACGTGTAACCAATGGCACCCCATACCATCACGCCGGGTGATAGGCCGGTATGGAGATGACGAATACACGCTTTCGATGTGCGTTCACCGCAATGTCGCCAAACACGGATGCGACCATCATGATGCTGTAAACTCAACCTGGATTCATCCGAAAAAATGACGTTTTGCCATTCGTGCACCCAGGTTCGCCGTTGAGTACACCACCGCAGGAGCTCCTGTCTGTAATGCAGCGCCAAGGGTAACCGTAGCCATGGTCTCCGAGCTGATAGTCCATGCTGCTGCATATGTCGTCGAACTGTTCGTGCAGATTGTTGTTGTCTTGTAAACGTCGCCATCTGTTGACTCAGGGATCGAGACGTGACTGCACGATCCTTTACAGCCATGAGGATAAGATGCCTGTCATCTCGACTGCTAGTGATACGAGGCCATTAGGATGCAGCACAGCGTTCCGTATTACCCTCCTGAACCCACCGATTCCATATTTTGCTTACAGTCATTGGATCTCGACCAACGCGAGCAGCAATGTCGCGACACGATAAACCGCAATCGCGATAGGCTACAATCCGACCTTTATCAAAGTCGGAATCGTGATGGTACGCATTTCTCCTCCTTACACGAGGTATCACAACAACGTTTCACCAGGCAACGCCGGTCAACTGCTGTTTGTGTATGAGAAATCGGTTGGAAACTTTCCTCATGTCAGCTCGTTGTAGGCGTCGCCACCGGCGCCAATCCTGTCTGATTGCTCTGAAAAGCTACTCATTTGCATATCACAGCATCTTCTTCCTGTCGGTTAAATTTCGCGTTTGTAGCACGTCATCTTCGTGGTGTAGCAATTTTAATGGCCTGTAGTGTATATTGAAGTCACTGAAGGTATCACAGTCAGTCGTCTGGTTATCTCTAAACTTCTTCCATATGGGACTTGGAGGAAAGTGATACGTTGTAGTACTGCTACGCTGATACCTAGGAGATCACAACAGTATCCCAAGCCACCGAAAAGTCCACATTTCCTACTACTCCTCTTTTATGTCGTGCTGTTCTGCATTTCGCCATCGTTCTGCAGTGACATATGATAAAGCTTCGTGCATTAGTTCCAGTAAGTTGTTGTTTCCCACCACAAATTCCTTTATCTGGCTGCATGTCAATTCTGTTGGGTTCCGATAGCGTTGGCACGGTGGCAACTGTAAAAATGCAGCCTTTGTACAGTGCTCGACGCCGTGAAAATTGTTTTCCGTGTTTCTACTACGCTTTTTACTCTCGCTCGTGTGAGATCACATCTGTCCCATAAAACAGTGGGCATATTCAAACAAAGAGTATTATTATTCATTTTTCTCCAAAAATTTAATTGTGTAATGTTTTCTTAATTTCAAGATTTGTAACAATCTTTTATAATATATCGATGATTAGGAATGTGTATTTGCAGTGAAAGCAGAAGACGTGCATTTTTCATGAAAAAAATATGGTTAAATATTAGTTAATTACCACATGTTGATAAATTTAAATATTTAAATGATTTAGGTATTCGAACGGAACAAATAAATTGTTGATCACAACAGGTTTCGAACTACCGCTCAATAACCTGTCCGATTATTTAACAACGTCGTTACCGACTTCGCCAATATCACAAGTATACAGACGTTTCTTGTACTTATTATATTGTGTCTCTCAATAAACGTCAAAGCCCATTTTTCTCTGCAATGTTGTGAAAAACATTAAGAACAATTTGTTTCCCTTCATGAACAGTGTTCCGCGCGCGTGTTTCACTACGAAACAGGAAGCAGTGTCATCCACTTTTGCGCTACATATGAACAGTGAGACAAATGGAGCACAAGTAGCGCTTACTGAGACTGTGACTGTACACGATTTTGAAATAAAAATTAAGTAGCTAATGTATGATTAAGAGAAACGTTGATGGCTGTTAAAATATCAAAATGTCTTAAAAGTTTCATTTACAGTGACGTAGCAATAAAATATCTAATACATAAGTTGGACCCGGTGTGAAAAAACGGGGAAGACGACATGAAATGTTTCAGTCAAATCCGATATGCGACGAAACAGAACGACGGACCCATCGGACACCTGTCCTTGTGCCACTTACCTGCAGTTACCACTGCTAAGTAGCGAAGTGGTTATCGCCAAGCGCGAACTTTCATCGGTTTCCTTTCAAATCTTGCTCTAATGGGCATAAGCAGTCTGCTAGCTTGTTGATGTACAGAACATCTAATAACAAGTCAATACTTCAATATATAGCTCTAAAACTGACAGTAAACCGGGTGGTCCATTGATCGTGGCCGGGCCAAATATCTCACGGAGTAAGCGTCAAAGAATTACAAAGAATGAAACTTGTATAGCTTGAAGGGGGAAACCAGATGGCGCTATGGTTGGCCTTCCGAAATGTTCGCACATGCATTGACAATGCGCTGACGTATGTTGTCAAGCGTTGCCGATGGATCGCGATAACAAATATCCTTCAACTTTCCCCACAGAAAAAAATCCGGGGACGTCAGATCCGGTGACGTGCGGGCCATGGTATGGTGCTTCGACGACCAATCCACCTGTCATGAAATATGCTATTCAATACCGCTTCAACCACAGGTCAGCTACGTGTCGGACATCCATCATGTTGGAAGTACTTCGCCATTCTGTCATGCAGTGAAACATCTTGAAGTGACATCGGTAGAACATTAAGTAGGAAATCAGCATACATTGCACCATTTAGATTGCCATCGATAAAATGGGGGCCAATTATCCTTCCTCCCATAATGCCGCACTATACATTAACCCGCCAAGGTCGTAGATGTTCCACTTGTCGCAGCCATCGTGGATTGTCCGTTGCCCAATAGTGCATATTATGCCGGTTTACGTTACCGCTGTTGGTGCATGACGCTTCGTCGCTAAATAGAACGCATGCAAAAAATCAGTCATCGTCCCGCAATTTCTCTTGTGCCCAGTGGCATAATTGTACACGGCGTTCAAAGCCGTCGCCATGCAATTCCTGGCGCATCGATGTTGATGTAGCATCCTCAACACCGATGTTTTTGAGATTGTCGATTGTCGTGCAATGTAAGCTGACCGTACATTAGCTGCGCTCCACTCTACCATCGGCTACTGACTGCCGACAAGTAACGTTACGTAGCACACACGAAAGGTGATTTACGCCTTTGCGAGGAAAGCTACGTTATCAGACTGTGTGCGTCTGAATACTGGACTGTATAAAATTTTTAATGTAGAAAAATATCAGCGCATGGTAATAAGGTGAATAGTGACAACAATAATAGCATTGTTTCTCGTTCCCGTCAACCAATACCAAAAATGCCGTGTAAATAATTGGAAAAGCAGAGGCACATTTATTACTCTTTCACGCTCGAACTCGAAAAATATGTTCATCTTGTGATGTCTTTCACAATAAAAATTAAAAAGAAGAACAAAAGAAACGTTGCGAAAAACGTATATTTACTAACACATCCTCGATCAGCAGTAGCCTTTGACCATCCGCAAACAACTTTTATAATACTCATAAAAGGTTTTACAATAGCGTGATTAATGGGAAAAACAGGGGCACATTTCCCTTTCGAATCCGACGATTAGGTTCACTTTGTGATGGCTTGCAAACTGTAGTGACAATTAATTATTTGGAGTTGTAGAGTAAATATCTGCTCAAATGAAATTTATACCTGTCATTGTTTAAGTGGCTTAAACAAATGTCTGAGCAAGCTACGTGTACAGTACCTTTTCGGCACAAAGCTGAATGAATTTTATTTCAGAAAATGTTAAAAGTTCTGTCATACTTTAAAAATCATTATTTAAGAAAACAGTGGCGTTTTCTCTTCCTAGACACGACATTTATATAAAATAATTTATAATGGTCGTCAGTATTGTTTCTTGATCTGATGGAATTAAATTTTTCTTGAGACATATGAGTCTCAGGGTTATCATCGATAATGATAGAAGCTGAAGAAAAGAATTAAAATTTATTCCATAGGCAGAACCTAAACCCATATCTCCTCTTTTCCTAGGCAGGTGTGTTAACCATCACACCACTGTAACATTCTGGCTGCTACTCTTGCACTCCCTTAGACAAACTTCAAACCTTCAGCCCATTTTCGCCTTCTCATATCGTCACTGTTGCCGAGGAATAGCACCCTAGCTTTGTCCGTAGTGGGCAAATCCTGCCTGCATCTCAGGGGTAGATGACCTATGGATCTGATGGAATTGAGTTTTACTTGAGACGTATGAGTCTCAGCTTTCTCGTAGATAATGATAGAAGCTGAAGAAAGTAATTAAAATTTGTATAGTGGCTAGCGCATCTACCTAGTAAGCAGGAAACCCAGGTTCAAGTCCCGAAATTGACGAGTGTAACTGTTCAAGACCGAAGACAAGCTTTAAACTAAGTTCACAACGGTACTGCATAAGAATTAAAATCTTTTTATTGGTCTGCTACCGGCCAAGCAAACCTAGTCTCAAGTTACACAGTACAGGCTTTAGTTGTAGTACATGTTTTTAAATGTGGAAATAAGTAGTACTGACACAGTTAGCCCCAAACATCGTCTTCACCCTCCCACTCACTGACTCAGACGTATCGGAATCGTGAAGGTGAATTATGAAAGGCTCCATCACTGAGCTTCTGTCGATTTCCTTTTTAAAATATTATTTCTACAGTGTTTTTGAAAGTCTACCTCAATTTGCCTACGCAGAGAGGGTTACGTTGTTCAGCGCTTCATGTGTGAGTCTGTCGATGTCAGCAATCCGGAAGGCGCTGTTTCTTTCTGCGATACGCGCTTTAGCTTGCGCCACTACCAGTTCTGTAGGATTTTAGTCGCAATGATTACTCTATGACCATGCTGTCTTTCAAAGTTCATCTATCTCTAAATATTTCGGCCTGTTTACGTTTAAGAGCACGAAGAACTCGGCCCTAGCCTGTGACGATGTGTGAGGAATTCCATTAGATGACCACGAAATAATTTAGTCTTTTCTGGTATTCGGAATAGGAGCTTTATGCACTTGCAGAGAGTGCCCGCTTGCATTGGCAGATAATTCTGTGCCAGGTACGGGAGTAGCTGTTGTACAAACCACTGCTTGAAGACAAGCATAAGTCATTTCAGAGTGGTAGTCTTCTGAATAGTGATGTGGGCCGGGTATATTCCCAGTGGGAGGGAACTTATAAAATAGGAATACTGCCAGGAATATTTCTTTGGATAGGAAGATTCCCAAAACTTGGGAATTTATGAAAATTTTTAGATTTTGAATGTTTTAACACTTATTAACAGTTAAAGAATTTTAAAACTGGGTTAACTAAGTAAATTCATACATTTAAATCCAAGATATATCATTCCACGCATTAATTTCCTTGCAAATTCCATGCAAAACACCATTTACTGTAAGTCTGGCAAGAAAAATAATTTAAAATATTCGCTAGGCCTACTATTTTTAGGATAGTTGAAACCCCAAATTTCTCTGAATGAAACCTAAACTTACAAAATATTTCTGTGGATGTGTAATTCTCAACTGGTCGTTATCTCTAGTATTTTTTTAATTTTTCCAAACGAATGACTAGAGGTGTTTCACTTTCAGAATTTAAAGACTTCTCATTTACTGTGACGAATCATGATTTATAAATTTATTTTCCAAAATATCGCAATCACTTTGACTTTTAGAATGTTAATTAATATTTTAAAATGTTCTATGTCAGTAAAATCACTTGTGTTTTCAAGTTAATCATAAATATCGGCCGTTTTATTCGCATAATTTTTCCCGAAATGCCATTTTCTATGACTTATGTTTACAAAATTTGCACGAGTTTATTTTGAACTTTATACACTAAATACCTCTAATGTCGACAAAACATTTAACAAACTGAATAAACAAACTCCCCTGAGTATTTTAGTAGCTTTAGTTACTCACTAGATGGAATATCAATATTATAAACTCGATTTTTCTAAAGGTTGCTTATTTCGACGTTGGCACTTCTAGGAAATGTAAGAGTCATGAATGTTGACGCTTGGCAGTTCGAGGGCTAATTTTTTGATATTTAAAACATTGAAAACCAAAAAATGTCTTCATTTCTAACAAGGAGGTTAAGTCCAGATCGATATAAGATTTAGCCATATAATCACTGATTTTACCTATTAACAGTTTTTGAGCTATTTTGCTAATTAACCATAACTTCCCAGGAATTTATGAATTTTGGGAATACTGCCGGCAACATTCCCTGGGAATATTTCTTCCATTTTAAATTACTAGGAATTTTACAACATTACTACTGAATGTTTTGACTTTGATGTTTTAAAAATTAATTTACTTTCTGGTACGAAGTCTGTCTCTGTAGAGCCAATGCGAAGGGACAAGGCGTCTCCCTTTGCCCACAGGAACTTTCAGGTCTACAACATTCTCACTTGTCTTCCAGCACATTGATGTTGAGTGGTTCTAATTAAAGTATGTTTCATCGAGGTAATAAATACGTGATTTTCCGGCTTGATTTATTCCGTGCATTGATCTGAAAAACACAGTTCTTGCTGTCACAATGTCACTTCTCTCCAAGAGCAGCTTTCTTCCTGCATTGGTCTTTCCGTATTTGAATCTGATTGTCCTTAACGTTCTCAGCATGGTAGATTTGGTGCCGTTGAAACTGTGAACTGCTTTCATGTATGAACATGGGTTATCTGCCATAAGATATTCACCTTTACAATACGCGCCAAATATGTTCCTCCGTAATACATTCTTGCTGAAACTGTCGAGTACACTTACGAATTGCTCTTCAGCAGACGCGTTGTCTTCACTCGCGATCCGTTCAACAGTTCTCAGTCCGATACCGTAAAGCTCAAGTTTTCGTTCTTGGCACTTGCAACACAGGGAGATGCTTCGTGATCAGACGTGGATACCGCTTCCGACTACCATCTAAAGAACTGACACAAGCGAAGCACAATTTCTCACGACCCCTTGTGAAATAGTCGTTGAGACTTGCTTTACTACCCATACTGATCAGGCTGCCTCGAAATAACTTTCGAAAGAACGACACGCAGAGTGCTGAACTCAGTCGTACACTCGCTCCGCACTGCAAGAAATGAACTCGAGCGCTCACTACGACTGACTGACTGCTATTGTTTAGCACGTCACGTGACGTATCCGCGTTTCTGCGCATCCAGACCACACCCGCCAAGTTACGTGGAGTGAACTCTAGTGATTCTACAAGCAATTTTTTGAGCTTCCGATAATTTTAATAAAATTACACAGTATAATATAATAAAATGATAATATAATAGGATAGGGAATGAATGATAATAAAATGTTGGAATGTGTGGCTTTTTTTAAAATGGATGAATTAAAGAGATTAATTCTTTGGCATGAAGGACAAGCACAATAAGCTAGGCATTGCCTGTAACGGGAAAGGAATCATTTTAGTTTATATTTATATAAATAAATCGTCTTCATAGTATTTTATGCGTACCAATTATTAATATTATGTCCGATCGCCGTCTCCTTGACTGTGGCCGTGTTGTTATATTCGGATCTTCGTAAATTTTCCGAAGTACACAGGTGGGCTTCCGTTCTTCTTATTGCAGTACTACTTGAAATAATAATAACTCTCACAAATATTCTGTTAATAAAACACTACTATATTTCTGTTCGATGCACATAGAAAATACACACAATGGCGGTCTGCAATTACTCGCTAAAAAATGGCGGTTCTCACTCGTTCACTCACTGAGCGAAACCTTCCTTCCCACAATTCGTACCAGAACCAAAAACTGCTCTGTCTTTTAACATCTGAAAGTCAAAAATACCTGACGGTAGGCACAGGCTCTACGCTGGGCTACTACCACCTCATCTTTTCTCTTTGCTTTTAAAGAGGATGAAAACATAAAAGTAAGAAATGCAAAAGGTATATCACAACAGTCTTCCGGAAAGGCGATAATGTCTTCTTATAAATTGCAGTTGAGATACCAGTTCAGTTTAAGTGACGGTCTTGTGTTGCGCCAAACTTGTTTCCTGCCACTTAATTAACATAGAAATGGAGGGAAGAATAGAAGGGGGCAAATACTATGGATTGCAAAAATCGAGATATGTAGTGAAGATTATAGTGACAGATTCAGTTGCGTTGGCCATGAATAGTATAGGTATACATTTTAAGGTCTAAGCCGGAAGATAATTAAAGTTGGTAACTTTTTTTATTTATGGCTGCACTTGAATCCGATATTTACAATTAATAATAAATAAAAGGACCTGATATGCCATATATTAAAATGTAAATATAGTACATTATAACCAATTTATTGGCAAAACATGTTCTGTTAGAACCATTACTCGTTAATTTCAGCTCACCTTTACAAAACACAATACAGAAAAACTAATACCTTTCCATCGCTTCAAGTGAAAGAAAACAGTAATATGAGTATTAGATTAATGAAAATGCTCAGTAATTTTTTCCCAGACTTCATCATTACCGTAGGACAGACAGATAACTGGTGCATGGCCTGTAACGGGAGTGCTTACGCTTGCAAACAAATTATTGCACGACCTCTTAACAAATGTCGAAAGTCCCAAACACGTCAGGAAAAGCAGAGTACCAACTTGCACGAGCACTCTCATCAAAGTCCCACACACTAGCACGATCCTCCTCCCGCCACCCCTTTCCCCCAACCACCCCTCAACGCCTTCACTTGGCATGGCCGTGCTCGGATTGGTCAGCCCAGGTTTTTCGTCTCGTCAGTAGAATTATTTGGTTATTGTATTAAGCCATGCTTCCCCATGATAAAAAAAAAAAACGCACGCAAAGGCAGCGTCTCTCTGAAACCATTCCCTCCTTTAGCATCTCTCGTATCTATGGCCCGTGAGTCTCATTGTAAACCTGTCTGACAGCACTTCAAACAAAATCTCTATGCACTTACGCACCAACCTAATTTTTCAGGATATTTTTATCTTATTTGACTACATTACATCATATGTAACATGAGAATGGTCACAACGCTCCTGCCTAAGCAGCTATTACACTCCTGGAAATTGAAATAAGAACACCGTGAATTCATTGTCCCAGGAAGGGGAAACTTTATTGACACATTCCTGGGGTCAGATACATCACATGATCACACTGACAGAACCACAGCCACATAGACACAGGCAACAGAACATGCACAATGTCGGCACAAGTACAGTGTATATCCACCTTTCGCAGCAATGCACGCTGCTATTCCCCCATGGAGACGATCGTAGAGATGCTGGATGTAGTCCTGTGGAACGGCTTGCCATGCCATTTCCACCTGGCGCCTCAGTTGGACCAGCGTTTGTGCTGGACGTGCAGACCGCGTGAGACGACGCTTCATCCAGTCCCAAACATGCTCAATGGGGGACAGATCAGGAGATCTTGCTGGCCAGGGTAGTTGATTTACACCTTCTAGAGCACGTTGGGTGGCACGGGAGACATGCGAACGTGCATTGTCGTGTTGGAACAGCAAGTTCCCTTGCTGGTCTAGGAATGGTAGAACGATGGGTTCGATGACGGTTTGGATGTACCGTGCACTATTCAGAGTCCCCTCGACGATCACCAGAGGTGTACGGCCAGTGTAGGAGATCGATCCCCACACCATGATGCCGAGTGTTGGCCCTGTGTGCCTCGGTCGTATGCAGTCCTGATTGTGGCGCTCACCTTCACGGCGCCAAACACGCCTACGACCATCATTGGCACCAAGGCAGAAGCGACTCTCATCACTGTAGACGACACGTCTCCATTCGTCCCTCCATTCACGCCTGTCGCGACACCACTGGAGGCGGGCTGCACGATGTTGGGGCGTGAGCGGAAGACGGCCTAACGGTGTGCGGGACCGTAGCCCAGCTTCATGGAGACGGTTGCGAATGGTCCTCGCCGATACCCCAGGAGCAACAGTGTCCCTAATTTGCTGGGAAGTGGCGGTGCGGTCCCCTACGGCACTGCGTAGGATCCTACGGTCTTGGCGTGCATCCGTGCGTCGCTGCGGTCCGGTCCCAGGTCGACGGGCACGTGCACCTTCCGCCGACCACTGGCGACAACATCGATGTACTGTGGAGACCTCACGCCCCACGTGTTGAGCAATTCGGCGGTACGTCCACCCGGCCTCCCGCATGCCCACTATACGCCCTCGCTCAAAGTCCGTCAACTGCACATACGGTTCACGTCCACGCTGTCGCGGCCTGCTACCAGTGTTAAAGACTGCGATGGAGCTCCGTATGCCACGGCAAACTGGCTGCCACTGACGGCGGCGGTGCACAAATGCTGCGAAGCTAGCGCTATTCGACGGCCAACACCGCGGTTCCTGGTGTGTCCGCTGTAGAAATTTCCGCATCATACTGAGTTGCCAGTTCATGCAGATGTGATTTTAGTTCAGTGATTCCAAAATCTAGTCGAAAGCACGAATTCGATAGCTGTGGCATCTGGTGAATGGCAATGCGGACGAACAAGGATCTCGATGTTTTGGACTGGCAGTGATCCAAATCAACGAATTCGAAATTCTCATCCAGTGTGGAGCATCCTTCGTTGCCACAAAATCATGAACCATCTTTATGTGTAATTTGATGGTCTACTGGATTGATTCTAGCTTAGTATGCTTAATGTCTGGGTTCTATTCACCTTTTAGGCAACCATTTTTACCAATCACGAACAGACTCTCCTCACCTCTGGTAACGTCAGCTGAAGAACGTAGAGGTGCTCCGTCGTGCCAAATCCACATTAAACTTTATGACCCCCTACTACCGACTGAAGCACAGACGAATTTGGTTAGGCCTTGACACAGGCGGAAGTAGCGGCAAGTATGTGGAAACTCTGTCACCAGTAAGCTTCATTACAACAGAAATTTTATTCTATTAATGAACCAGTCGTCACACAAGGTTACAGGAAAAGTATTTGTTATTGTTTTGTAATATGAGATGCTGTAAATACTGGTGCAGGTTTCGACATCCAGTCAGACACAGAACGTTTCACCATATCATTTCAGGTTCGAACATGCCACTCCTAGCTACAGGTGAAAAAGAATTCAATGCTTAACATCTCTTTATGTGTATTCAGTAACGATGATATGTGCGGGTTCGACTTCAAGCCAGCACAAAAATTTTCATCACGTTATAGCCAATTCAAACTACGCACACCTCACTAAATATTTAACATCCGATTGTGACAAGGAAACAAAGACGCCGGGTTGGAAACCCGGTGAGGCAAAGCTTTTTCGTCCAATCATTTCACTTTCAATCACCTCCCTACAGGTGAAAAATTTAGGCATGTGAAATTTGATTTTGCATAATTAACAATCGATTACGCACTGGATTCGAATCACTGTCCAAAACAAAATTTCACGCAATGTCATTTCAAGTTTCAACGTGCACACACTTTACTATCAGCGAAGGAAATCATATGTAAGATCTTTAATGGTTATTCAACTGGGACAGTAGTTGCTGGATAGGAATCCCAGGTCCAGTACAAAAATTTTCATCTTGAAATTTCAAGTTGAAGCGTGCTTTTTGAAATATTCATTGTAATAAAACTGAGTATAAAAGCGTTAAAGATTGTGCCAACTCTAATAAAAGGTTTCCTGATATAGGAATTATCTTGATATTAATCTGCATGTGGACTTATAGCCATACAGAGCCGTGTTCTGTAGTGATCTCTTGTAGTAACGATTTTGTATAATGAAACAACTGTACCGAAAAGAGATTAGAGGACCTGCAAGAAAGTTACGTCATGTGAATAGCATATAAATCAGGCGGAATGTAGTTCAGATTGTTCTGATATTTTTGAACATGAAAGTACGTTCGTCAGTTGCTTTAGACGATGGTTTTCATTCTGTAAATAAGCTCACCGAACATAGTATTAGTCACGCGCTCAAAAAGAGTCCATTGCTCGCTTTAGGTCATTGCAGACGGTGTAGAAGTGTGAACAGGCAGTCATGCGATCCTCCGCTGATGACGTGAGTAACCGCTGTGGGGTGAAGCGTACATGGGTAACCTGTGGGCACCTAGCACTGTATGTAACATGGGTCGAAGTGAAGACGTGACAGAATGGCAGATAGGAGCTACTGTGAATGAACATGCCCACGACCGCAGCGTGAATGAAGCTGCCGGATTTGTTCGTTTATCATTGCAGACTGCTGAATGTATTAATTTTCATCTGTACTGATAACCACACAGAATAGTGTTCTCTAATAGTCTCTCGTAGTAACGATTTTGTGTAACGGAACGACTGTACCGAAAAGAGAATGCAGGTCCACCTCATCCAGTTTCCAAGTGAATTTCGTGAATATGAGTGGTAGCTGACTAGAGGCATGTAGTGTGTTGCGATGAGCCTCTTTTCAAATGACGCCAGGTGAAGAAGTGCGCCAACAATCCAATGACGCCCGCAGTAAATGGAGCGTACAGTTCAGACCAGAGATGAAACCGTGATCTTTTGCACTGTGAACACGAGCCAAGATTTTCATTTCAACGTTCACAGAGAGCAGCTATTGCCGTTTCGTTTACAAAAAATGGTTCAAATGGCTCTGAGCACTATGGAACTTAACATCTGAGGTCATCAGTCCCCTAGAACTTAGAACTAATTAAACCTAACTAACCCAAGGATATCACACACACCCATTCCCGAGGCAGGATTCGAACCTGCGACCGTAGCGGTCGCGCGGTACCAGACTGAAGCGCCTAGAACTGCTCGGCCACTCCGGCCGGCTTTCGTTTACATCCCTTCCTCCACTGAGATAACAGCCGAGTTCACAGGACGGCTCACAGTTGTTCCTGGTTTGATATACAGTCATGCAGCCTATCACCCCTCGACTCGCCCGCTACGTCACCCGACTTTAATCCCATAGAAAATGTCTGGCACTATTTGGAAAAGTGTGTGAAACTTAGCGATCGACATCTCCGCAACTTGGTAGTCCTGCTGTATCCAATCATCAACGAGTGGCTTCGACTGGGTATGGAATACCTGAAGAAAGTTGTGGACTCTCTTCCTCGTTGAATTCGGGACGTTGTCAAGGACACAGATGGTGTTCAGCGGTATTAGCTTGATTTATCCTGGGCGTGACTAATTTTTTGTCTACTTTGCATAGAAAAAATACACATCAAAAAGGTCCGTGACACAGGACGGAAGAAACAGAGTACGTGAGGTGACGAAAGTCATGGGATATCTCCTAATATCAGTCGGAACCCTTGCTCGGTGTAGTGCAGAAGCTCGATGTAGCATCGACTCAACAAGTCGTTGGAAGTTCCCTGCATAAATATTGAGCCATGCTGCCTCTTAGCCGGCCATAAACGCAAAAGTGTAGCCGGTGCAGGACTTCGTGCACGAACTGGTCTCTCGCTGATGTCCCATAAATGTTCGATGGGGTTCACGTCGGGCGATCTGAGTGGCCAGATCACTCGCTCGCATTGTTCACAATATTCTTCAAACCATTCGCGAATAACTGTGGCCCAGTAACATCTTTGGAAACATAAAGTCCATGACTGGCAGCAAATACTTTCCAAGTAGCCGAACATGACCATTTCCAATCAATGATCGCTTCCATGTAATGTAAACACAACCCACACCATTATGGTGCCACCTCCATCTTGCACAGTGCCTTGTTGACAACTTGGGTCAATGGCTTCGTTGGATCTGCGACACACTCGAACCCTACCGTCAGCTCTTACTGAAATCGGGACTCATATCACCAGGCCAAGGTTTTCCAAGCGTCCAGGGTCCAAATGATATGATCACGAGCCCAGGAGGGGTGCTGTAGGCGTAGCGCACTGTCTGTTGCCTTAGCCCATTAACGCCAAATTTCTCCACACTGTCCTAACAGACTGGCAGCTCTTCAAGCTGCCGAACATGACAATTTCCAATCAATGATCGCTTCCATGTAATGTAAACAGATCCCACACCATTATGGAGCCACCTTCATCTTGCACAGCGCTTTGTTGACAACTTTGGTCCATGGCTTCGTTGGGTCTGCGACACACTCGAACCCTACCATCAGCTCTTACCTACTGAAATTGGGACTCATATGACCACGCTACGGTTCTCCAAACGTCCAGGATCAAAATTATATGATCACGAGCCCAGGAGAGGCGCTGCAGGCGATGTTGCGCCGTTAGCAAAGACACTCTTATCGGTTCTCTGCTGCTGTAGCCCATTAACGCCAAATTTCGCCGCACTGCCCTAACAGCCACAATCATCATACGTCCCATATTGATCTCTGCGGTTATTTCACGCTGTGTTACTTGTCTGTTACACCGGTTCCCGCGAGATCGCCGAAGATAAGCGCTGTCGGGCATGGTCGGCACTTGGATGGGTGACCATCTAGACCGCCAATGCTGTTACCATTTTTCGGCGTGCACTCACCCTCGTGATGTCAATTGAGGAGCTACTCGACCGAATAGTAGCGGCTTCGGTCAATAATACCACCATAACGAGCGGGAGAGCGGTGTGCTGACCCCACACCCCTCCTATCTGCATCCCCCGCTGAGGATGACACGGCGGTCGGATGGTCCCGGTAGGGCACTCGTGGCCTGAAGACGGAGTGAGTTACTTGTATGTTAGCACTGGGAACTCTACGCAAATGCCGCTGCTCTCGGTCGTTAAGTGATGGTCGTCCGTGATGAGAGGCAATTTCTGAAATCTGGTATTCTCGGCAGACTCCTGACACTGTGGATCTCGGGGTATTGAATTAGCTAACGATTTCGGGAATGGAATTTCCCACGCATCCAGCTCCAACTACCTCTCCGCGTTCAAAATCTGTTAATTCCCGTCGTGCAGCCATGACGAGGTCGAAAACCTCATCACGTGAATCACCTGAGAGCAATGACAATTCCGCCAATGCACTGCTTTTTTATACATTGTGTAAGCGATACCACCGCCATCTGTATACGTGCACATCGCTATCGACTGGCTTGTGTCGCCTGAGTGTACGTAGTAAAGCGGGTCATAAGGTCTCTGCCTATTAAATTTTTTGCAGGGTGTCCGAGGCAAGAAAGATGAGGCGGACGCGGAGGACGCAGAGCTGGGAGACGGCGCCGACTACCTGCAGCTGGCAGACCTGCCCTACAGGGAGGACTACGACGCCGACGCCGACGCCGACGAGCTGCAGCTGGACGACCCTTGGCTGCGCGACGAGAAGCGCGCCCTCAAGGGCTTCTTCGGCACGCGAGGCAAGAAGGCCCCGCAGGCCGGCTTCTACGGCGTGCGCGGCAAGAAAGGGCCCTCGGGCTTCTACGGCGTGCGAGGCAAGAAGGCCCCCCTCTCCGGCTTCTACGGCGTGCGCGGCAAGAAGGCGCCCTCGCTCGGATTCCACGTACGTACTGATTCCCCAGTCAGGCCTCCGGCTGCTCTTCTATTCCATATGCCTGCTGTCTATGCTCCTAGTGTTAACACGAGATGTACTGTCGATCAAGAACAACTACGCTGTTTAGCGATCACAGCTCTTGTTAAATTACATAACCGTTGAGGCTTTCGCGGTCACTTTATAAGTAATAGAACCCAGTACGTTGTCGTTGATGGTGAGTGTTCATCGGAGGTGAGGGTATCATCTGGAGTGCCCCAGGGAAGTGTGGTAGGCCCGCTGTTGTTTTCTATCTACATAAATGATCTTTTGGATAGGGTGGATAGAAATGTGCGGCTGTTTTCTGACGATGCTGTGGTGTACGGAAAAGTGTCGTCGTTGAGTGACTGTAGGAGGATACAAGATGACTTGGACAGGATTTGTGATTGGTGTAAAGAATGGCAGCTAACTCTAAATATAGATAAATGTAAATTAATGCACATGAATAGGAAAAAGAATCCTGTAATGTTTGAATTCTCAGTTAGTAGTGTAGCGCTTGACACAGTAACGTCGATTAAATATTTCAGAGTAACATTGCAGAGCGATATGAAGAGGGAAAAGCATGTAATGGCAGTTGTGGGGAAGGCGGATAGTAGTCTTCGGTTCATTGGTAGAATTTTGGAAAGATGTGATTCATCTGTAAACGAGACCACTTATAAAACACTAATACGATCTATTCTTGAGTACTGCTCGAGAGTTTGGGATCCCTATTAGGTCGTATTGAAGGAGGATGTAGAAGCAATTCAAAGGCGGGCTGCTAGATTTATTACTGGTAGGTTTGATCATCAAGCTAGTGTTACAGAAATGCTATAGGAACTCGGGTGGGAATCTCTGTAGGGAAGGCGGCGTTCTTTTTGTGAATCGCTACTGAGGAAATTTAGAGAACCAGCATTTGAGGCTGACTACAGTACAATTTTACTGCCGTCAACTTACATTTCGTAGAAAGACCACAAAGATAAGAGACAGGCATATAGGCAGTCATTTTTCCCTCGTTTTGTTTGGGAGTGGAACAGGGAGAGAAGATGCTAGTTGTGGTACGAGGAACCCTCCGCCACGCACCGTATGGTGGATTGCGGAGTATGTATGTAGATGTATATGTAGACGTATTTCCTGTTGTTTTCGTCTCAGGATCTTTGTACGACGTTCGTTTAGTGATTTTTCTGACATTTCATCAAGACGAGTGGTTGGCACTGCCAAAGATTCACAAGACTGCTATCAGCAATGGACGATGAATTCTGCCACCAGCAATGCAGCGTGAATCTTCGACAATGCCACCCACTCGACCTGGCGACATGTCAGAATAAAAACATTAAACAAACGTCGGCCGAAGAGCTCGAGATGAAGGCCAAAAGCTATTTTTTTCTTTTTTTGTGAGGGTTTCAGAAGTGATACATTCAGTTTAGATTACATTAGATTAGAATAATTTTTCATTCCATAGACCCATAAAAGAGGGAATCCTCCTGGGTGTGGAACATGTTAGAACACATTACAAAAACGTAATTAGAAAAACGTGAGTTTGATTAATTTTAATGATCCTCAGTCAATAAACAGTAAAATGATGTAAATTAATTAAACTTCCAATATTTACAGGTTTAATACTTACATCTGCTTTCATTAAATCCATCATTCAGACATTTGCTAGTTTCTTGGCTGTTGCAACCAAGTATTGTCAAAAATCAAAGGAAATTATTCATTTCAGTGATCCTCAGTTAAGAACAGTCAGATTATGTACAAGATTTAAAATTAAACTTCCACTATTTACAGACTTAAGACTTACATCTGCTTTCCATACATCCACCAATCACACAGTAGGTAGTTACTTGGCTGTTACAACTAAGTATTGTCAAAAATTGGAGTATAATAAATTTTCATTAAAATGGTCTACTGCACTTGTTGAGAACCTCATGGGTGGAATAGAAGGAGTTGGCCACCAAAAATTGTTTTAAATTTGTTTAAATTGTGCCTTGTCTGAAACTAAACTCTTAATTGTTGTTGGTAACTTATTGAAAATATGCGTTGCTGAATACTGGACTCCTTTCTGGGCAAGAGTTAGTTATTTTAAATCTGTATGTATGTTGTTCTTATTCCTAGTATTGATACTATGTACTAAGCAGTTAGTTGGAAAAAGAGTTGTATTATTTACAACAAACTTCATTAAGGAATAAATATAATGAGAAGCTGTGGTTAATGTGCCCAATTCTTTGAATAGGTTTCGACATGATGTTCTTGGATTTACACTACTCATTACTCTTCTGTGCTCTAAACATTTTTTTCTCTCTTTGTGGAGTTACTCCAAAATATGATACCATATGACATAATGGAGTGAAAATAAGCAAAATATGCCAGTTTTTTTTAATAATTATATCTCCTATGTCTGACATCATTCGCATTGCAAACACAGACTTGTTTAGGCGCTTGAGCAGCTCGTTAGTATGTTGCTCGCAACTGAATTTATTATCAGGTTGTAATCCCAAGAATTTTACACTCTCAACTTCTCCTATTTCCATGTCGTCATATTTTATACACACACCGGAAGGAAATCTCTTGGAAGTTCTGAACTGCACGTGATCCTTCGAGGAGCAACAACTTAGGCCTTAGGACAATCACTGATTTGCCATCGTAGCATTTCACAGGTCGGAAGAAAAGCTGAATGTAGTAAGTTAGTTATATTTTGCTGTTTCATTGAGATCTATGTAATTGGAACTGAAACTAGACAGGATCAGGGAATGGTCTGTGGCATTATCAATGTGTCTGTGCCTCATTGAGTGATTTAAGCAAACCTTAAGGGGAAGTCAAACGGAAACGAGACAAATGGAAAAAGTAAATAAAATGTGTTTATTATTTCAAAAGTAATCGCCACAGTTGCAACTTTTAACTACATTATCCGCTGTGAGACATGATGGCCAATGGGTTCATGGAAAAAATGTTTGCGGTTGCCTGCAGAAATACGATTGTACCCAGGTATGCACCTCTTCATACGAGGCAAATCGACGGCCACGAAAGCCTTTCTTCAGGGCTCCAGAAATATGGAAAACGCATGCGGAGAGATAGGACCTGTATGGAGGATGCGTAGGGGCTTCCCAGCGAAACATCTGCTGAGTATTCTAAACAGCCTTGGCAACATGTGTGCGGGCATTATTCTGTAACAGAATGATACCATCCTTCAATACGCCCGAGCGTTTGGACTTAGAGCGCACTTCAGTTTTTGCAAAGTGCCCACGTACCGCTGTGCGTTATATGTGGCACCGCGTTCCAAAAAATCAATGAATAGCGAGTCCTTGCAGTCAATAACTTCATCCTGAGTTTCCCGGAGCCGGAGGGTCTGTTGTTTCTACTACATTGAAGAATTTTCCAAAAATTTATAGAAACTGGCACCGACAGTCTGTTCATTGTGTTCAGAAGACTATTAGAGCTGCAGGTGTTTGCCGACGGGATACCTGTACAAAGAAATATGTACCAAAGTCGTGGCCTAGAAGATGGCCGTCTATAGTGAGGTAGATAGGAGCATACGAATGACAATGTTGTCCTCATGTTTCCCTCCAACTGCTCCATTATACTGGTGACCCTCACTCTAGTGAAAGTTATTCGACTTTCCGCCGCTATAGCAGTCTGTGTGTCAATGTTTGTTTATTCGAACAGCTTCTCATTGCTATGAAGAGGATTATTGGACTACATTCCAGACTGTTAACCTCACAAAATTCTGATGTCACAGGGAATCAATACGACCTCCTAAATTGTAACATACAATACTGATCGTAAGGAAATGAAAACTGCCATCGCGCCAGTATTGAGAAAGACTAATAACGATAATTATTACACAACATGATGTATAACTGGAATGACAATTTCGCCATTATTAAACGAACCTATGACGAAACAAGCTGCTCTTCACTGCAGCTTTTTATTTACTTTATAGATACCTTCCGATATGGGTCCCAGACCGACGAGCGTTGATCAAGTATCGATGCAACAAAGGTTTTATGAGCTACTTTCTGAGGATTCTTCCATTGCATCTCACTGTGGCATCTGTCTTTCTTGCGACTACTTTTATGTGTTCTTTCCGCTTTAAATCACTCCATATACGTATTCCAAGATTTTTAAATAAATATATACCGTGTTAGCCCAAACTTTTTGATAATTTCATGTTAAGGCACTAATATTTATTTGTCACGTCTACAGCCACACCCCAAAACTAAGTGGCGCCGCAGAAGTATAAATTTGAAAAGGTAGAATACTGACAAATACACTCATGGCGACAAAAGTTATGGGATACCCCCTAACATCGTGTAGGACCTCCTTTTGCTCGGCATAGTACAGCAACTCGACATAGCATGGACTCAACAAGTCGTTGCTATCTCTATAGTCGTCAATAATTGCGAAAGTGTTGCTGGCGCAGGATTTTGTGCAGGAACTGACCTTTCGATTATGTCCCATAAATGTTCTACGGGTGGCCAAATCATTTCCTCGAATTGCCCAGAATGTTAAGGTTCGCAGGAGAGCTTCTGTAAAGTGTGGAAGGTACGAGACGAGGTACTGGCAGAAATAAAGCTGTGAGGACGGGGCGTGAGTCGTGCTTGGGTAGTTCAGTCTGTAGAGCACTTGCACGCGAGAGGCAAAGGTCTCGAGTTCGAGTCTCGGTCCGGCACACAGTTTTAATCTGCCAGGAAGATTCATAGCAGCGCACACTCCGCTGCAGAGTGAAAATCTCATTCTGTCCACATTGTTCTTCAAACCAATCGCGAACAGATGTGCCCCGGTGTCATGGTACATTGTCACCCACAAAAATTCCATTCTTCTTTGGGAACATGAAGTCTATGAATGGCTGGAAATGGTCTCCAAGTAGCCCCACGTAACCATTTCCAGTCGATGATCGATTCAGTTGGACCAGACAACCCTGTCCATTCCATATAAACACAGTCCACTCTATTCTGGAACCACCACCAGTTTGCACGGTGCCTTGTTGAAAACTTGGATCCATGCCTTCGAGGGGTCTGCGCCGCCCTCGAAACCTATCGTCAGCTCTTACCGACTGAAATCTGGACTCATCTGACGATTCAACGGTTCTCCAGTCGTATAGGTTCCAGCCAATATGGTCACGAACCTACGAGACGCACTTCAGGCTATTACGGCAAGTTGAAAAAGAGAGTCGCAGAGAGAAAGAGGGTGATATGTATACGAGCGTATCATTAAACCCCTTCACTCAAAAATATTTCTCTCCTTAATAGCTTCTCTGTGTTATCAGGGGTTTCGTGTCACTGATCTCGTTTGTACTAAGATTGCACTACACACGAGGTACATTTGCTTCCACCACCCTGAGTGGAACGCATAAATTCTAATTACTGTTCACTAACCTGCAGTCTTCTACAGTTGTAGTATCCTGCGTAGAAAAGAGCACGTAGGTCGTGAATCCGTCATCTTGAGGTTGTAGGAAATCTTAGCGAGGAACTTATTTTAGGGATAATTAAATTTGTAAACAGTTTGTTTATACGAGATGCCACTCGCTTTTTATTAGCAGAACACGGGAAACTGCTCATCACATTCCACTTTAGAGTAACAAGTAATTTCTGTTCTTCAACAAATTAGTGAACTGCATATTTCCATAATTAGTATCACACTGTTCTCAAATAAACACCACATCAAAAAAAGTTTTTGCATCACCCCGGTTCACAGAACTCTTGAAGGTAGACGTTAACAGTGGGTATTGTACCACAGACACAGTCCCTTTGACTGTTCAGAGATGTCACTAAACCCTCCCAAAGATATAAACACCCATGCATGAGCAGCGCCTATAATAGGAGGCGCTCCGATCACTTCCAGTCGTTCCGCCAAGACGGAGGTACACGGCTCGTGCTGCCTGTAGTCCAACCATGCCTAGATGGTCAATACCGCGGTTCTATCGCGTCCGCATTGTTACTTTGTGCCAGTAAGGGCTCTCAGCAAGGGAAGTGTCCAGACGTCTCGGAGTGAAATAAAGTGATGTTCGGACATGGACAAGATACAGAGAGGCAGTATCTGTCGATGACATGCCTCGCCGAGGCCGCCCATTGGCTACTACTGCAGTGTATGACCGCTACCTACGGATTATGGATCGAAAAAACCCTGACAGCTACGCTACCATGTTGAATAACGCTTTGCGTGCAGCCATAGGACGTCGTGTTACGACTCAAACTGTGCACTATAGTCTGCTTGATGGGCGAATTCAGTCCCGACGTGCATGACGAGGTCCATCTCTGCAACCACGACACCATGCAGCGCGGCACAGATGGGCCCAACAACATGCCGCATGGACCGCTCAGGAATGGCATCACATTCTGTTCTCAGATGAGTGCCGCATATGCCTTCAACCAGACAATCGTCGGAGATGTGTTTGGAGGCAACTCTGTCAGGCTGAACGTCATAGACACACCGTCCAGCGAGTGCAGCAAGGTAGAGGTTCACTGCTGTTTTGGTGTGGCGTTATGTGGGGCCGATGTACGCCGATAGTGGTCATGGAAGGCACCCTAACGGCTGTACGATATGTGAATGCCATCCTCCGACCGATAGTGCAACCATATCGGCAGCATATTGGCGAGGCTTCCGTCTTCATGGACGACAATTCGCGCTCCATCTTACACATCTTGTGAATGACTTCCTTCAGGATAACGAAATCGCTCGATTACAGTGGCCAGCACGTTGTCCAAACGTGAACCCTATCGAACATGACTAGGATAGACAAAAGGGCTGTTTATGGATTACGTGACCCATCAACCACTGAGGGATCTACGCCGAACCGCCGTTGAGGAGTGGGACAATATGCACGAACAGTGTTTGGTGAACTTGTGGATAATATTCCACGACGAATACAGTCATCCATCAATGCAAGATGACGTGGTACTGGGTATTAGAGCTACCGGTGTATACAGTAATCTGGACCACCACCTCTGAAGAGCTCGCTGTATGGTACAACATGCAATGTGTGGTTTTCATGAGCAATAAAAAGGGCAGAAATGATATTTATGTTGATCTCTATTCCAATGTCCTGTACAGGTTCCGGAAATCTGCAAAACTTTTTTTGATGTGTGTTTCTCCAAATATCCATACGTTGCTATTAAAGTCTTAACTAACACCGACCGCGACAGACAACATGTCTGTCCTCCGACACTGCCAAACCAGCTCTGACCTCACAGCTGAACCACTTCGCCAGCCATCCAAGTTAGGCGCGATCAAAAGATCTCCGAAGTGCTTCGTAGGACTTTTCGTCTAGCAGTTGTTTATTATTCTGCTGGTTATTAATACTTGTGAAATAATGGAATGATATCACGCTATTGCGAGGTGCTTTAAATATGAAATACAAGTAATTACGCTCGTTTATTTGTCTAATATTAATAACAGAAGATTGTCATCTTCCGAATGCAGCATCCAATCGCGGAGAGGGACCACAATATTGTCGGTCTTCCTCGTGATATCCATCCCTAACAAACCATCTGTTATCGGTAACTCACACCACTTTACGCCATCATCCAACTGCTGCCTTCTCAGCTGCTCTAAGAAGACCTTTTGTACTTGAATATGACGGCTGCAAAGCCAGAAATTTTACACGATGTCGTGCTGTTAGCAAATGCAGTTGCTTCAGTCATCTGTTGCCATAGCCCATTAGCACCAAATTTCATCGCACTGTCCGAACGGAGACGGTTGTCGTATGTCACACATTGACTTATGCGGTTATTTCACACAGTGTCGGTTGTCTGTTAGCACCGACAACTCTACACAAATGCCGCTGCTCTCAGCCGCTAAGCGAGGGATGTCCATTGTATTGGCCGTGGTGAGCGGTAATGCCTGAATTTGATATTCTCAGCACACACTGATACTACACTATTGGCCTTTAAAATTACTACACCACGACGATGACGTGCTACAGACGGGAAATTTAACCGACAGGAAGAATATGCTGTGATATGCAAATGATTAGCTTTTCAGAGCATTCACACAAGGTTGGCGCCAGTGACGACACCTACAATGTGCTGACATGAGGAAAGTTCCCAACCGGTTTCTCATACACAAACAGCAGTTGACCGGCGTTGCCTGGTGATTATGATGCCTCATGTAACGAGGAGAAAGGCGTACCATCAAGTTTCCGACTTTGATAATGGTCGGATTGTAGCCTATCGCGATTGCGGTTTATCGTATGGCGACATTGCTGCTCGCGTTGGTCAAGATCCAATGACTGGAATCGGTGGGTTAAGGAGGGTAATACGGAACGCCGTGCTGGATCCCAACGGCCTCGTATCACTAGCAGTCGAGATGACATATCTTATCCGCATGGCAGAAACGGATCGTGCAGCCAGGTCTCGATCTCTGAGTCAACAGATGGGGATGTTTGCAAGACAACAACCATCTGCACGAACAGTTCGACGACGTTTGCAGCAGCATGGACTATCAGCTCGGAGACCATGGCTGCAGTTACGCTTGACGCTGTATCACAGACAGGAGCACCTGCGATGATGTACTCAACGATGAACCTGGGTGCATGAATGGTAAAACTTCATTTTCTCGGATGAATCCAGGTTCTGTTTACAGCATCACGATGGTCGCATCCGTGTTTGGCGACGTCGGGGTGAACGCACATTGGAAGCGTGTATTCGTCATCGCCGTACTGGCGTATCACCCGGCGTGATGGTATGGGGTGCCACTGGTAACACGTCTCGGTCACGTCTTGTTCGCATTGACGGCACTTTGAACAGTGGACGTTACATTTGAGATGTGTTACAATCCGTGGCTCTACCCTTCGTTCGATGCCTACGAAACCCTACATTTCAGCAGGATAATGCACGACCGCATGTTGCAGGTCCTGTACGGGCCTTTCTGGTTACAGAAAATGTTCGACTGCTGCCCTGGTCAGCACATTCTGCAGATCTCTCACCAATTTAAAACGTCTTGTCAATGATGGCTGAGCAACTTGCTCGTCACAATACGCCAGTCACTACTCTTGATGAACTGTGGTATCGAGTTGAAGCTGCACGGGCAGCTGTACCTGTACGCGCCACCCAATCTCTGACTCAATGCCCAGGCGTATGAAGGCCGTTATTACAGTCAGAGGTGGTTGTTCTGGGTACTGATTTCTCAAGATCTATGCACCCAAATTGCGTGAAAATGTAATCACATGTCAGTTCTAGTATAATATATTTGTCCAGTGAATACCCGTTTATCATCTGCATTTCTTCTTGGAGTAGCGTTTTTAATTGCCAGTAGTGTATGACGCTCGGAATATTGAATGTCCTAACGATTTCCGAAATGGAATATTCCATACGTCTAGCTCCAACTAGCATTCCGTGTTCAAAGTGTGCTGACTCCCGTCGTGAGGCCATAATCATATTGGAAACCTTTTCAGATGGATCACCTGAGTACATATGACAGCTCCACCATTGCACTGCCCTTTATATCTTGTATATGCGGTACTCTCAACATCTGTTTATGTACATATCGCAATCTCGGTACTCTCGTCATCTCAGTATAGAAGCAAATGTAGCTTGAATAAGTTTGACGTTAGTGTGAACGTGCTACTGAGGTGATGTCTGTGTTGTCCGCGACTCAGGGAGTACGAGGCAAGAAGGACGACGGGGCTTCCCCTCCCGACCTGGACTCCCTGCTGTACTACCTGAACGAGGCCAGCGAGGCGACTCGCCAGAAGAGGGGCAACACCAAGAAGGCGCCCGTCGGCTTCTACGGCACCCGCGGCAAGAAGTCCTGGGCTCCGGGTACGTACTCTGCTTGCCAGACTCTCACTTTTCACCACCGACCACTGCGACTGCTATCCTCGCTGCAACTGCAACTTATACGGGGCGTAACAAAAAGGTACATCCTAATTTTAAGGAAACATTCCTCGCACACAGTGGAATAAAATGTGTTATATACTGGGTGTCGCAGCTAAGTCAGAACACCCCTTGTATATCCCCCCCCCCCCCAACCTTAATAGACAAAAAGATGCCGTTTGGACAGTGAATTGCAGGGACAGGGGCTACTTGAATACATCGCATTTCATGTTTGTGCTATTTTTTATTACAGAGATATGAGGTAATCATTGTTTTGTTTTTTGAAATGGAACCCTATGTTAAGTTTTAGCGTAGCATGATGGGCTTAAAAAGATGGTTTCAAATATGTGTATATCATAATGTTTAGGCAAATAGTTTTTGAGACACAGATATGTTTCGGTATCGTATTCGTCCTTCAAATAGGCGTTGTCCAATGTGACCTTTCCTGTTAACCACTGAGGAACTTAACAGGGAAGACGTTGTTTTAGTGCTTCTCGATAACGCCGCAAGGTGACGCAAGAGATAGCTGGAGAGAAGGATATAAGTGTGCTGCTAGGGTAATGAGACATCGCATTTCCGTCACAGTTTCTTGGAGCAGACATGTACACCAACGAAGAAAAGTTAGATATGCTTCTAGTGTATGGTGAAAGCAGAATAAATGCTGTTACAGCAATAAAGCGATATGGAGAGCTGTATCCTGATCGTGAGCGTCCTGCGCGTCAGCTTCTTGCACGTATTTTCAAGAAACTACTTGAATCGGGATCATGGAACGCCATACAGAGGACAAGGCAGAAAACTGCAACTGGCGAGGTACATGAAGAGGTCGTTCTAGCGTTTGCGCATAAAGACCCCACTGTGTTGTCGCGACGTATCGCCTCGGAATGTGAGAAATGTCAGAGAAGTGTTCTACGCATACTGCACCAGCAGATTTCATCCATTCCACCTCTCAATGTATAAAGCACTCTCCGGTGTGGATTTCGAAGGGCGCCAGTAATTTTACCGATTTGCCTACAAGATGATCCAATTTTTTTTTCAACGAGTGCTTTTTACTGATGAAGCGACTTTCACCAACCACGGTAATGTTAATTTGCATAATATGCATTACTGGCCAATAGAGAACCCTCATTGGCTTCGACAGGTACAGCATCAGCAACCGTGGAGTGTTGACGTGTGGTGCGGCATCGTCGGAAACGTCATTGTGGGGCCCTACGTTCTTCCGGGTATACTAAATGGCAATAACTGTGCACAGTTGCTCTGAAACATTCTGCCCATTTTGCTGGAAGAGGTACCACTAACTGCGCGTTAGTGCATATGGTTCCATCATGACGGCTGTACTGCTCATTCTTCCCGCTGTTAAATAAAAAGTTCCCGAATTGTTGGATAGGACGACGTGCTGAAGTGAAGTGGCCAGCCCGGTCTCCTGATTTGACCCCTCTTGATTTTTTGCTGTGGGAAAACAATCAAACAAAGTGTATGCTGAAATACCAACTACGCCAGACGATATGAAGTAACGTATCATCGACGCGTGCTCTGATATCTCACGTAATACCCTCGCAGCCGGTCACAAATCATTCGAGCGGCGACTACAAATGTGCATTGCAACAGAGGGGAAGCATTTTGAACACATGCTTCAGTAAAGTTTTGTATCATGTACAGTATGTATTTTGCATCTGTGTGTGTATTTGCTTCGTATTGTGATCAATAGTAAATAATTTCAAATTAAAAAAACAAATACGTAATAATAATTGTGACCAATAAGGGCCTCCTCATTTACATTCATATTTTTGTTACTTAGAATGTATTAACATCTTGTATTTTAATACTGTATGTTGTCTACTATTTTGATATCACAGTTGTCAAGTAACTTAATAATATTTGCGCGACATCTTCAGTTAATTTTTGGGCGAAATATCGCACATGTGTTACTATTGTCGGGTAAATGAGCGTGTTTGTGTATTCAAACATTATGAATCACCTCGAAGAGAACGATCTATTGACACGTAATCAGCATGGCTTCAGAAAACATCGCTCTTGTGAAACGCAGCTAGCTCTTTATTCGCACGAAGTAATGGCCGCTATCGACAGGGGATCTCAAGTTGATTCCGTATTTCTAGATTTCCGGAAAGCTTTTGACACCGTTCCTCACAAGCGACTTCTAATCAAGCTGCGGAGCTATGGGGTATCGTCTCAGTTGTGCGACTGGATTCGTGATTTCCTGTCAGGAAGGTCGCAGTTCGTAGTAATAGACGGCAAATCATCGAGTAAAACTGAAGTGATATCAGGTGTTCCCCAGGGAAGCGTCCTGGGACCTCTACTGTTCCTGATCTATATAAATGACCTGGGTGACAATCTGAGCAGTTCTCTTAGGTTGTTCGCAGATGATGCTGTAATTTACCGTCTAGTAAGGTCATCCGAAGACCAGTATCAGCTGCAAAGCGATTTAGAAAAGATTGCTGTATGGTGTGTCAGGTGGCAGTTGACGCTAAATAACGAAAAGTGTGAGATGATCCACATGAGTTCCAAAAGAAATCCGTTGGAATTCGATTACTCGATAAATAGTACAATTCTCAAGGCTGTCAATTCAACTAAGTACCTGGGTGTTAAAATTACGAACAACTTCAGTTGGAAGGACCACATAGATAATATTGTCGGGAAGGCGAGCCAAAGGTTGCGTTTCATTGGCAGGACACTTAGAAGATGCAACAAGTCCACTAAAGAGACAGCTTACACTACACTCGTTCGTCCTCTGTTAGAATATTGCTGCGCGGTGTGGGATCCTTACCAGGTGGGATTGACGGAGGACATTGAGAGGGTGCAAAGAAGGGCAGCTCGTTTTGTATTACCGCGTTATAGAGGAGAGAGTGTGGCAGATATGATACACGAGTTGGGATGGAAGTCATTACAGCATAGACGTTTTTCGTCGCGGCGAGACCTTTTTACGAAATTTCAGTCACCAACTTTCTCTTCCGAATGCGAAAATATTTTGTTGAGCCCAACCTACATAGGTAGGAATGATCATCAAAATAAAATAAGAGAAATCAGAGCTCGAACAGAAAGGTTCAGGTGTTCGTTTTTCCCGCTCGCTGTTCGGGAGTGGAATAGTAGAGAGATAGTATGATTGTGGTTCGATGAACCCTCTGCCAAGCACTTAAATGTGAATTGCAGAGTAGTCATGTAGATGTAGATGTAGATGTAGAAGACCGACTCACGACGTTTACCATGTACTCTACACAAGAGGTGAGGTCGCATTGGACAACGCTGCTTCGAAGGACGAACACGATACGAGAACATATCAATGCCTCAAAAACTATTCGCCTAAATATTATGGTACACGCACACTTGAAACCGTTTTTTTAAGCCCACATGTTACACTAAAATTTAACATAGGGTTCCATTTAAAAACAAAAAGGCCTCATATCTCTGTAATAAAAAATAGCACAAACATGAAATGTGATGTATTCAAGTAACCCCTGTCCCTGCAATTCACTATCCAAACGGCATCTTTGTATCTATTACGGCTGAGGAGATACAAGGGATGTTATGACTTAGCTGCCTCACCCTGTAGACGTGGGTCCGGAAACGTTTTATTTACATGTTACAGCTCATTTTCTGCTTCTCATCATAATCGCGTTAATCGTGGGAAACATGCAGAAACAGAACATAATAGCATTACATGAAACGTTTTCTTCCACGACATGTTCAAAATACCTTCCCGATTACGTTTGGTTAGAGAGATGTCAAGAAAGACAGCGCCTCTACAGGAGTAGTTTGAAGCAATTGATGGTCGTCTTAGGGAGAATAGGACGCTAAAGCCCTCTACTCGCGACTGGAGTAGGAACTTCTTCGTATGATTGAGGACAACCTTACTACAGCGGAAGACAACTAACTGCAAGACGTAAATGTTGACTGGAGATTGTTACGCGAGGAAATATTTTTTTACACTGCGTGACAAGAATGTTTCCTGAAATCTGACCTTACCTTTTCGTTACACTCCGTGTGGATAGATCATACACAGTGCCCCACTTATTTAGAACAGCTTAGAATTTCTGGGGTGTGTGTGTGTGTTTTTATGTGTGTGTGTTTTTATGTGTGTGTGTGTGTGTGTGTGTGTGGGAGGGGGGGGGGGGGGAGAAGTGGGCCTAAGTAATTATGTCAGAGGGGTTATGGCATTGCACTTCAGTTTTCGAAAAGAAAATCAGTGTCAATGGTCATGACGAAGGATATATTTTCGATCAGTAAGGGTTATTAGGACGCTATAACAAAATTTATCATACATTTTAGTAAAGGTGGTACCCCACAGCTCGAAAGTATTTAAAAATATCTTACTTACAGCACCATGAGCTACTAATAAATACCTTTTTATTACAGCCGGTTACAGTTCTCAGATCACCATTGTGAAGTAGTTTACCACTTGACAGCAGTGTCTTGAGATGTATTTTATGTTCTTTTGCATGTCTGTGTTCTATCGTGGACTATATAATGTACTTCAGACATGCACTCATTGCTACGACCTACAGCCGAGTGAAACAGAAGAAATAGTAGCACAATTTGTTAGTGAGATACGATAATTTGCGCCAGATAGGGATTCGGATCTGGATTTCCCACTTTGCGCGAGCGGTCTCCATAACCACTTCAGTTATGCGAGCGCACCTCCCAGACGGACCCAAACCACTGTCTGTCACCAGGTGTCCACGTCCTTCCCTCGCACAGTTGCTGTGATTCCCGCACAGAGAGAGACTAAGTTATTGTTGTTGCGGCCTATCTAGGCGTGTAATACTATTTTGCAGCGTCTGTGTTTTACAGGTACTATGCAATTATGAATCTATATCTTCTATTTCTTACAGCTGTAGATCGTGGCAGCGTCTGTTTTTTCCCGACATGTGTGTATGTCTAAAAGACATTGCATAGTACATTGTAAAACACAGACACTGTAAATTCGTATCACATGCCTAGACAGGCCACGACAATTATAATCAAGTTTCTCCCTGTGTGAGTGCAGGGCGTGGACACAGGGGGACTAATGGAGGTCTGGGTCGGTCCTGGAAGCGTGCTCGGATAGCCGAAGTTGCTATGGCAACCGCTAGGTGCTAAGGTGGGTTCAAGTCCCGGTTCGGCGCAAATTTTCATTTGTAATTAATAAACTGGGCAGCTAAAATCTAATCGTATTGGCAACTTCGAATACATTTGCTGTTTTTATGCTATTTGACGCCGTAGGTTTAAACTGCCGTGTAAGCTGCTTCAAATGACTTTCACATATCTGATGATCTCAGGATTGAAATCGGTTTCGATGAAGAATTATTTATTAGGAGCTTTTAGAGGATTTTTTTAAAATACATTTTGGCTCTTATAAATGCAAGAAACGTTGATTTCTAGTCACTACACCATGCACAAAGAAGTTACCACACTGTTAATTAGGGTGTTTGGCCATTTTTTGGTATAAAAATTTATGAACGTTGATGATATGACTTATTGGTGCAAACAATTTTTCAGTTTGTTCTTCGCATTAAAATGTAATATCCTTTTTGAAAATGTGAAGATAAAAACGCGCTTCACCATATCTCTGTCTGTCACTCTTCTCTCTAAATTTTGTTGTTGTTGTTGCTGCTGTTATCAATCGCATCGGCCGGTCTGCCACAGCCCATTAACGCCAAATTTCATAGCGCGCTGAACGGACGGTTACGTTTATCGTACATCCTACCTTGACTTTTGCAAGCTTTGTTGCTTGGCTGTTAGCACTGACAACTCTACGCAAACGCCGCTGCTCTCTATCATTAAACAAGGGACCTCGATCACTGCGTTGTCCGTGGTGATACGTAATGCTTGAAATGTGGTCTGATGCAACTTCAATCCATTTGAATCTGCTTACTTCCCTCGTGCTCACATTTCAACAATATTTACTTCTCATATTTGCCTTGATTACCAAATTTACAGTTCAAAAATTAAAAGAAAACATTACTATATATATTTTGCGTGGTGGGACACTGTAGGTATTTTATGTAGCTATATTATTTTCCTATGTGAAGCAAAAAACTTTTATTTATAAATATCATATCTGGATATCTTAAAATTCGATGGAATAAAATATACTTGTCAATTCTGAATACTAATAAATGCTTTCACGCTGTATTTTTATACATTGAATTATGAAAGCTTTTTATTCCTAAGTAGTCCACTCTACGCCAACGTTCGAGTAACATCAGCTTGTGGGATCTCTTTGAAATTATGAAATAAATAATCACCGTGTCGCCTGTAGAAAAACTATCGGACTCCTTGAAAGTATTTTGGAAGAGATGCAGATGCAGATCCAGATCCAGTTTCACGATTAAAATTGGTTCACTGACTCTCTGCGAAGCCGACCATAAATTACCACGAAAGCTTCAATTATGTCAATGCTGAAAGCCAATTTTACTTGTTATTCGGCAACGAAACATGATTCAGAGTATCTAAATAACGCGCACGACTCTCAGCAATGATTTGCTTTGAAATAATACTTTCACCTTGAATAAACTTACATGAATCAGCAACGAACTATAGGAACCGCAAGAGGCATGAATGGTTTTACATTGTTTCGTCACATTTATACTTTTAGAAAAGAAACATTTTAAGTCTATTACGACGCATTCTGTGTCGTCTTTCTGGTTAAATAGAAGAGTTGGCTGTGTTCCTTTACTATCTCAGGCACTGTGTCTCTTTATGAATTATAATCCCTTACTCGTAAAAAGCAAACATTAACAAAAAGTACGAAAAATAAATTAAATCTAGAAAAGAGGAGCCATACCTAGAGGAGCCATACCTAGAGCCATTTGAACCTGATTATTGTACTCGTGCTCACCTCTTCTTCAACAATATTTACTCCTCGCATGTTCCTTGAAGCCTCACGCTGTTTCCTTTCATCCGATCCCTTCTTTTAATCAAAATATAGAATAAATTTATTTTTTCACCAATTCAGTTTGACAATGTGTTGTTGTCGGATTCATCTGTTACATTAAACCTATGGTTATTTTGACGTAATACTACAGACAAACTTTGAGAAATTGATGAGCGTTGTTTGCTGGGGGCTTTAATAAGAAGAACACTTGGTTTCCATCAGCTCGTTACAGATTAATGCACTGAGTGTATTTTCCTAATTATCTTTATTAATTTATTGTAACAAAATAATTGCTACCATTGTAACGCAGACAGAGTGCCCTGTTTGTATGGAAATGTTTCCACTAACTCTTGACGGTCGCGGGTGCAAAGTTTAACACGGATAGAATGGAAGAAGTCGACCTGCAAGCCAATTAAGTTGGATCCCGGAGAAATGTAGGCACCCGAAAAGCAGTACTGACTGAACGACTTACCTTAGAAGACAGGCGGAGAAATGTAGTCCGACATTTCCTAGAATTTATAAATTTAGAAAATTCTCTTACCTATTTTGACTAATATGCATTCTTAAGTGTCCTGAAGGTAGCAAGGACTCAGAGAACATCCTATTTTGCTATTCTGACGATGTGAAAGTGTACCCTGTAACGTGAGGCGATTTAGTTTCTGAACAGTAGACGTCGATGCGATGCAGTGCCACCAGTCCATACCGCAGTAAATGGCGCCGTAGGTCCTTTGAAAGGACACGGCCGATTTCCTTCCCCGTCCTTGAAACAACGCTAGCAATAGCCCTGTATCTAATGACCTCAATTCCAAAGGGATGTAGGAGCCTTATCTTCCTACCTTCGAAAAATCGACGCAAAGAGGTCTGCACCCACTCAGTCCTTCAACATCGAGCCTTCACTGTGGACGAAGCATGCGGTTCGTTAGGCCTATATTACTAAGATGGCAGTCATCCCATTGCAGGAGTACATTTTCTAGTGCCAACCCTTCGGTGTACCTACCCACCAGTTCCACAGTTGCATCAGTGTCATAGCACCGTGCGTTGTTCGAGCCGAAATGTTACTGTATCACAGCCCCGTTTCCTGAACGCAGATCATTCTGGCCTGCCTGGACTGTGATTTGCTGAGACTGGAAATCCTGACACTGGCGACACATACTGTACGTGCTTTCAAGTTTCCCGTTTGTTTTGTGATTCTTAATCCAGTTTGCCGTGACACTGATCTATCCAGTAACACATGCTACGTACTGCTGGGTCTACGTATATATCATTTCACTGTGGTCTTTCTCACTTATTGACGGTACACCATTAAACACATTCTATGAAGGCGAATTGATTCACGTGATTCTTCCTGTGTGTTGCATTTTTCGCAGAGCTAAGCGTATTATTTGTCTTTCGGAGCGACGTATTAAAACAAACACAAGAGGGCAAGCATTAGTCATCAGTAACTCATGACCTCTTCGAATGAGAAACCACGACCAACTGGATCTTTCAGGATTTGAACTCTCCTCCTCGTTCCTGTCAGAATAAAATCCTTTCTATCTCACTCCAAACGGAGCCCCTTTCTTGCTTAGATCTTTTCCTGTAGCAGGAGCTTGACCTTGAAATGATCTATCACGGTTTCCTCGAAAATCACGTTTCCAGTCCCAAAAGACAGCTAATGACTGATCCCCTAAAACAGTCTCGGCTTTGACACGTCCTTTACAACTAATTGCCCTTAGTTCTTCTACCAATTTCCATCGCCCAAAATCTTTAGATGAGACACTCTATCCTTTCCCTTCCTGTGTAACTTAAGGCGATTCCTCTAATAGTTATTGGGCGGTTCCTCTAATAGTTATTGTAATTTGGGTTTCCTTATAGATCTATTTTTCAAGATTGTAAACAGTTTTCAGGTTTTATATGTTTACAGTCTTGGCAAACAGATTTACAAGAAAAAGCAAGTAGTTACTGTGATCACTGAAGACTCTTAGAAATAAAGTGGAACGTATATGATCTAAATAAGACTTTTATTGCAGTCGAAAAAGAAGGTTATCACCTCTTTTACTCATATAATTGCGACTGCGGAAAAACGGAGGCCTAAAAACAAAAAAAAGCTATTAGATATTATCATGTATCACTAATTACGAGAATTAACCTAATTTGTAAACATTTAATAACTTAAAAAACATTCATTCAATCGCGTTTCTTAGCGTAATTACGATTTCTTAAAGAGAAAGGAAAGAGAATATTTACGTATTCCTGCGCCACATGTGAATTTGTGGAGTTGGACGTTAAACTAAATATGTCGTTCACTAATAATTTATTTTATGTTTTTCAGACGGTGGAGCGGCATCCTCGAGCGATTCCATCGCCCCATCTCTCATCAATAGTCAATAGGACGTTCTCACAGCAATGATGAATCACTTAGTGCCATCCACAATGTCACAAGTCCTCCAGACATCCTCAGAAACCAACGTTAACTAGTGCATGAAACCATACAGTAATAAAGAAGATAACTTTAATGCTTCTATCCTGTGGCCTGTTGTAGATTAGTGATTTGTCATTGAGAGATATGTATTACAAGATTATGTAGGCTGCCGTGTCCTGTAGTGTCATATTTTGTACTGACGCTATGTCTGATATTGGCCACGTCTCTCTTCTTTTTTTTAGGTGTCGACATTTAGTCAAAAATATTTATTTTATTTCATCTAAGATACATGTTCCCTAAGAAAATCTTGAGTTACGCTTGTAGATTCTGTACAAAGAATGAAATCGCACCATTACAATAAAAATTCTTGAAACTATACAGAAGTAGATACTTTTGGCGTCCATAAACATTTGAACTACTCATTCAATTACAGTACTTTATATAGTCTCTAGTTTTTAAATTTGTATTTGTCTAAGACTTTGTTGCGGCCTTGTTTTATATGTAATGTTATATAGAAATTATTGTATTCTTAAGCATTCTCCATGGTCCCTGTATAATTTTGCAGAGCGGTTACAACGCCTGAAGCTCAAAATATTTTTGACCATATATTATGCTGTTATAAATAAGTTCATAATAACGGAAGCGTTATATGGATTAAATGTGGTGGTGAATGGTGCGAAATATATTGTTGCTTTCGTAGTTATCATTTTTGTTGGCATATCTGGAAAATACGAATGAAAAACTATTTTAAAATGTAAAATTACACTACATATCAATAAAAGGGCAATATAAATGATAAAATGACAAAACGTGGTGGTTACTTCTTTAGTTTCACTTTCATTTTAAGCAAATTGATTTTCATCAGTAAAAACCACTGTGTATATCAGCCTCCGTGTAAACGCAAAATTCTCAAATGACGCACACCGAAGACTCGGTTACTTGGTGTTGTTTGTGAATGTGTATGTTTTCTTTTCTTTTTAGGCGTCAGAGAACTGCGCACTTTTACTTCAAAGAAAATGCAAAAACTTTAGCGGAACCCAACACCAACTGTTTCAGCTAATATGACCTCAATACACATTACATCGTATTTTGCAAGCCAAAAGTGCATGTGTAACAATTTTACAACCACTGAAATGAAAATTCATGACTGATCGCCTATCTAAATAACAGGCCTATTCATTCAGAAGATTATGGCCAATAACACCATAAATTACAATTCCGATTACTGGTTATGTTCATCAATGGAAAAGCAAGAATATTTTCCGTATAGTTTTCAGTTATAACTATCGACAAAAACATTGATTGCATGTATTTCTCATATAACCAAACTTCAGACCACAGACCGTCTAATCATATTTCCCATTACATCATTACACTACCTGGAAATTCACCTCTGCGTGTCTGTGAACAAATTTCTGTACAAAATAGAGATCTTAATTAGTACATATTTAAATTACATGTATTTTACTTTTTCTGATGTACATTCCATCTTCGTGAAGATCTCCATCCTGAGACACAAATCCCATTGTTACGTTTATAAATAAATGCCATATGTGTGAGTCGAATTAGCGTCTGTATTCTCGACATGTCACTGTAGGGATACATAGGGTAACTACGTCGAGTGAGCATTTAGATGCTCAGAATTTTTTGTAGTCAGGATACATTGCTTTCCGTGTCACTTGACTTCGCTACATTGTAAGGTTTTCCCGAGATTATATATATATATATATATATATATATATATATATATATATATATATATATGAACGTGTATATTTGGAACTTTATTACTTCGCTAATATAGATATATTCCACTCAAAATTACCGTGCATTTTGTACACGAGATTCATAGGCATCTTAACTATCTGAATTCGACATTTGTAATGTACAAGGTGTTTCAAAAATGACCGGTATATTTGAAACGGCAATACAAACTAAACGAGCAGCGATAGAAATACACCGTTTGTTGCAATATGCTTGGGACAACAGTACATTTTCAGGCAGACAAACTTTCGAAATTACAGTAGTTACAATTGTCAACAACAGATGGCGCTGCGGTCTGGGAAACTCTATAGTACGATATTTTCCACATATCCACCATGCGTAGATATAATATGGCGTAGTCTCTGAATGAAATTACCCGAAACCTTTGACAACGTGTCTGGCGGAATGGCTTCACATGCAGATGAGATGTACTGCTTCAGCTGTTCAACTGTTTCTGGATTCTGGCGGTACACCTGGTCTTTCAAGTGTCCCCACAGAAAGAAGTCACAGGGGTTCATGTCTGGCGTATAGGGAGGCCAATCCACGCCGCCTCCTGTATGTTTCGGATAGCCCAAAGCAATCACACGATCATCGAAATATTCATTCAGGAAATTAAAGACGTCGGCCGTGCGATGTGGCCGGGCACCATCTTGCATAGACCACGAGGTGTTCGCAGTGTCGTCTAAGGCAGTTTGTACCGCCACAAATTCACGAAGAATGTCCGGATAGCGTGATGCAGTAATCGTTTCGGATCTGAAAAATGGGCCAATGATTCCTTTGGAAGAAATGGCGGCCCAGACCAGTACTTTTTGAGGATGCAGGGACGATGGAACTGCAACATGGGGCTTTTCGGTTCCCCATATGCGCCAGTTCTGTTTATTGACGAAGACGTCCAGGTAAAAATAAGCTTCGTCAGTAAACCAAATGCTGCCCACATGCATATCGCCGTCATCAATCCTGTGCACTGTATCGTTAGCGAATGTCTCTCGTGCAGCAATGGTAGCGGCGCTGAGGGGTTGCCGCGTTTGAATTTTGTATGGATAGAGGTGTAAACTCTGGCGCATGAGACGATACGTGGACGTTGGCGTCATGTGGACCGCAGATGCAACACGGCGAACGGAAACCCGAGGCCACTGTTGGATCACCTGCTGCACTAGCTGTTTGTTGCCCTCTGTGGTTGCCGTACACGGTCTCCCTACCTTTCCAGCACGTTCATCCGTCACATTCCCAGTCCATTGAAATTTTTCAAACAGATCCTTTATTGTATCGCTTTTCGGTCCTTTGGTTACATTAAACCTCTGTTGAAAACTGTCTTGTTGCAACAACACTGTGTTCTACGCGGTGGAATTCCAACACCAGAAAAATCCTCTGTTCTAAGGAATAAGCCATGTTGTCCACAGCACACTTGCACGTTGTGAACAGCACACGCTTACAGCATAAAAACAACGTACAGAATGGCGCACCCACAGACTGCGTTGTCTTCTATATCTTTCACATCACTTGCAGCGCCATCTGTTGTTGAAAATTGTAACTACTGTAATTTCGAAAGTTTGTCCGCCTGAAAATGTACTATTGTTCCAAGCATATTGCAACAAACGGAGTATTTCTATCGCTGCTCGTTTAGTTTTTATTGCCGTTTCAAATATACCGGTCATTTTTGAACACCCTGTACTTGGATTAAGGCTCTACAAATTATCGAGGCGATTTTAAAATGGGTTGTAAATCTCGAACGCTGTATTCTTTCAACGCATTGACTGACATTACATCCCACACTACCTAATTTATCTTGCATTTGTGTAATAAATATACAAGCATACAATCATACAAATTAGCCCTATGATATGAACTGTCTATTACACTATGTTCTGATATTTTTTAACACACAGAACATCTCTTACTAGCTTGATTGGCTGGTTTGCTGGCTGGCCGGAGGGGACCAAACAACGAGGTGGTGGTGGTGGTGGTGGTGGTGGTGGTGGTGGTGGTTAGTGTTTAACGTCCCGTCGACAAAGAGGTCGTTAGAGACGGAGCGGAAGCTCGGGTTAGGGAAGGAAATCAGCCGTGCCCTTTCAAAGGAACCATCCCGGCATTTGCCTGAAACGATTTAGGGAAATCACGGAAAACCTAAATCAGGATGGCTGGAGACGGGATTGAACCGTCCTCCAGAATGTTAGTCATGTGTGCTAACCACTGCGCCACCCCGCTCGGTGATCTTACTAGTGTGATGATTATAATTAGACCTTTCCAGTACTTTCTTACGAAAAGTAATGCTTCCTACCTTTACAAATTTTTGTTTGCATCTGTGGCTACAACAAATACTCGTCATTGGGTAAGGCAGTCAAATTTCAAGCCCTTCAGTAAGTTTTCTCCCTCGTCGTAGAGCGAAATAAACTCCGAGGCAGAAAGAATGGGCTGTGTCTTGTATTCCTCTGTGGAAGTTTCGTTAACAATAGGGCTAACAATTGCCTAGTCTCCCACTAATCATCTGATACGAAATACTGCGAGCCGGCCGGTGTGGCTGAGCGGTTCTAGGCGCTTCAGTCTGGAACCGCGCGATCGCTACGGTACAGGTTCGAATCCTGCCTCGGGCATGGATGTGTGTGATGTCCTTAGGTTAGTTAGGTTTAAATAGTTCTAAGTTCTGGGGGACTGATGACCACAGCTCTTAAGTCCCATAGTGCTCAGAGCCATTTGAACCTTTTTTTTTTTTTAAATAGTGCGAGAAATTTTCTGCTATTGTTCCTGAAACTGAAATATTGAAATGCCAGTTTTCTGTAAATTCATCACTAGCCTGCTGAAGATGACTACACACGGTGAGCCGATCTGTTCTCTTTATGTAAGTTTGTACTGCCATATTCAAACATGCTACACCACTGGATCACAACGTCTCTGCTCATCGTAGTTTGATAATAGACATCGCAAAACTGACGAGTAATGGCAGTTGCTGATATAAACTTTTTTTACCAACAAAACTCATTATCACATGGACTCACTGGGTTTCAGCTCAGACACTTATTTAGACTGGGAGCAACTGGAGGCAGCACAGTCTTCTCACCAGCGCATCCAGACGTGTACCCAGTTAAAAATAAATTAAAAGAATTTCTAGATGACAACTCCTTCTACTCATTGGCTGAATTTTTAGATATAAAGTAAAAAAAAAAAAAAAAAGAAAGAAAACTTAATCATTAGTGTCATGCAATATTTTGTGTAATGTAATTTCTTGTACAGACATCTTTTATTAACCTGACACGTTCCACATCATTACGAAGTGTCGTATTCATGATCTATGGAACAAGTATTAATCTAATCTAATCTAGCCCGCAGTGCGTTTAGGTTCAGGAAAGGCTTCCGTTCCTCCACTGTTTGTAGCGCTAGACGAAAACGGCGGTTGCTTTCCGCGTAGCCCTCGTTCATTTTTAATATTCTCAAAACCTCAAGTGACTGAGAAAGGTTTCTAATACGAGTACCATTTTTATTCAGTTATCAGTTTCATATGTTGAGATTGCAATTTTTCCTGCATGACATCCAGTACAATGAGTAATCAACAAAATGGAACAATAATTTCTTACAGTTAAAAGAATACGCATAAGACACCATCACATACAGGTTGTTACAAAAAGGTACGGCCAAACTTTCAGGAAACATTCCTCACACACAAAGAAAGAAAATATGTTATGTGGACATGTGTCTGGAAACGCTTACTTTCCATGTTAGAGCTCATCTTATTACTTCTCTTCAAATCACATTAATCATGTAGTGGAAACACACAGCAACAGAACGTACCAGCGTGACTTCAAACACAATGTAACAGGAAATGTTCAAAACGTCCTCCGTTAGCGAGGATACATGCATCCACCCTCCGTCGCATGGAATCCCTGATGCGCTGATGCAGCCCTGGAGAATGGCGTATTGTATCACAGCCGTCGACAATACGAGCACGAAGAGTCTCTACATTTGGTACTGCGGTTGCGTAGACAAGAGCTTTCAAATGCCCCCATAAATGAAAGTCAAGAGGATTGAGGTCAGGAGAGCGTGGAGGCCATGGCATTGGTCCGCCTCTACCAATCCATCGGTCACCGAATCTGTTGTTAAGAAGCGTACGAACACTTCGACTGAAATGTGCAGGAGCTCCATCGTGCATGAACCACATGTTGTGTCGTACTTGTAAAGGCACATGTTCTAGCAGCACAGGTAGAGCATCCCGTATGAAATCATGGCGGTGAATCGAGGAAGTACAGTACATACTGACGAAACTAAAATGAGCTCTAACATGGAAATTAAGCGTTTCCGGACACATGTCCACATAACATTTTCTTTATTTGTGTGTGAGGAACGGTTCCTGAAAGTTTGGCCGTACCTTTTTGTAACACCCTGTATGTTCGATTGTTGTATCTTATGGAAAGCAGAAGCACACGAGTACTGTGTTAAGTGTAAAGATAATACTTAGTGAAAGACATTCAAAATTTATATAAATCTGATATAAGTTGCCAGAACAAGGCAGGCATATCCAGAACAAAACAGGCATGTACAGAACAAATCAGGCATGTAAGTACATACCGCAGTCACCACCGTGTGACATAACGAAATCATCCACAAGAGGAAGTTGAGTCAGCCTTAAGCAGTTGTTTGCATATGGTAACTTTCACTGCGCAACTTTTGACACACTGGTTGAACTCCATAGCGAATGAAAGCAGTGTTGTTTTACAGGGCGTGCCAGAAACGCCAAATGGGTGGACGCGTGTGGCGTCCTCCTCTCTCCTTAGACTTTCCATTGGTCTCCAGAACCGCAATGATCTCATTCATTACTACCGTCAGTTGTCACAAAGCATCTGCCTCTCTCCAGGAGGAGGAAATACACACATTCTTCCTCACGGAGATCGTCGTGTTGATCCAAAAATGAAACGTCCTTTTGTCCACTGAAATTTTTGCTGACCGGCTGCCTGTCTTCCTCGTAGACGGCAGGCCAAACAATTTTCTCCACCGTTAAATCTCGAGACTCGGAGTAGGGGGGACCACATGGTGGAAACAGATAACCTTTCAGCCTGCCTTGATTAGGGAAAGATCAGTCATGTCCACTGTACACAGCAGGAATTCGCACCAGTAAAATTAATTAAAAGAAGGAAAATCGAGGTTCCTCCATTTTATGCCGTGTCCGCAGAGGCAGTATTTCATTTGCTTTGTTTTAGTATAATGTTTATGACGAGGCCAAGTACGCACATGCTCTGCTACACAGCTTCATTACATAGATAACACAATATCTGCAGTACCTTAAAGATCAACATCTGGATCGTACAAAACGGCTAACAATGTTAATAATATATGTCAGAGCCATTATCCAGAAACTTTTCGCTACATCTTTTTTTTTTTTCGCTGTGCATTCCGTGGCCTCAATAGCTTGCTTTTTTTTATGGAATTTAATCATTGTCACTCTCGGTGCCGGGTTACATCTGAGGCTCTTGTATGTGGAACATGCCTGTAAGAATCAGGCTTTCCCTCTTCCTTGTAGTACTAGAACACTTGTGTGGGATGCATTAGTCGAGGTCAGTGTACCGTAGTGGATGGATCGCCACGAAACCTCAGCAGAATCCAGCCCCCCAACCCCCCAACCCCCACCCCCAAACTGAATAAAAAGATACGTAAATACAAATAACATTTTCCTCTCATAATTAATTGCTGTTTACAATTTTTAGATGATTTGTTGCAATTTTATCGATTTATTAAACACCGACATCTCCACCGTAATGAAAATGTAAATACAATGCCAAACAGTTACCCGCAGCATACTTATAACAAACTCCATTTATCTCCTGAGTTAAATAACTACCGCAGCACATTATATAACAAAGTACATCAATGCCAAGAGTTAAACAATTGCTGCAATGATTTAATTAAAGACAAATACACTCTTAGCGGGACGTTAAATGTTTAACAAATACGAACACACGATATTAAAACAAGCAACGACGATATTCTATGATGTTCATTATTAACAACAAATAACGCTACTGCTAAGACTTTAAATATGAAACATACACCGCAACAGAACGTTCAAATGAACTCTTTCTACGTCATCCAAAAATTACTAGTGCATAATGTGTCATAATGTATGTGTCAAAACGAGCATGTTATCCTGTTGGTACAAATAGAGCAATATAATGAAGTCACGACATATTCTGCAATATATCGGTAAATATTAACTAATTTATGATTTATCTGTGACTGAGCTACTATAATTTAATGTCATCACAGCAAATTCTTTCAGCACTGCGACCACCTATTGCTATGTACACGTGTTGGGTAATTTTTTTTGCAATTCTACCGATACTTTTCCAGACTGTCAACCAAAGACAAACGTAAATACCGGATAATAGCACAGTGTGCTGTACTCGTATTAAGAAGTACAACACTGTTACAAATGCACACATAGATTATTAGGAATTTTTTACTGCATTATTACTGTGCGACGTCACTATAAATTTTCCTTGGGCGGTATACCACTATAGATTAGAGCAGATTTGTAAAATAAAGCCGGAAGAAACCCGACGATGTGCACACATTGTTACATTTGCACTTCAAGCAATTACCTTCACCACTACAGGAAACACTATAATAACAAAAATGAGAGGTATCATACCAGCACTCACATGCCACCGTTCAGACAATAAACAGAAGCAACCACAACGAACGCCACCAGCCGACCCAACTGAAAGCAGCTGAGATGTGTGTGGGACTCGCAACACTCTCCCAGGGATTTCACCTGTCTGCCCTAAGAATACGCTATCCACTCACCCATCTCCCCATCCTATGATAGGTATGGTAGATAAATGCACTACATCCCTGCTTATAGCTTCTGCAAGCAACTGCTGAATAATCACATTCCTCCACTACTGTTTACAAGTATCTTGGATGGTTGACAAGAGGCTGCTATAATCTGAAACATTCTGGCAGGTTTCTGCCACCAATTAGAATCCTCCCCTTCACACTTTCTCTCTGGATCAATAAGAATCATGCTCCCCCTCCCAATTTTATTACTAAAGCAAATATGGGCGCGCTGTTACTCTCGTGTCCACAATAGAGAGAAATCATTATGAAGTACCAGCAAAGGAAGAGATCAGCCAGCGCCCCCAGGCAAAATAAAAAAAGAGTACGAAGACACCTAAGTATAATTAACCTACCACAACACGATATTTAAACAAATAAAGTCTTTGTACACACGAAATCTACATCATTACTGCATTAACATGTGAGTGTGCTGTCGTGTGTGTTAAAAGCAGGCCACTTTTACTATCAGCATAATTGTTATAATTTATGTCATGACATTTTATGTGAGTACTAAAACGTATCACCATTATCCAGTACTCCAAAAACGTGCAAATATACCAGACATTTGAATTTTTAACAAATTCTGCATTGCATTATTTAACAACAAATACATTCCTGCTAAATACCAAGTCTACATTACACCTGCACTATATGGATGTCTTAGAGGCATCTGACACTATTTCATCAGAGTATACAGGTAAATAATCATGGGAAAAAAAAATCCGAAAACGTATACCAACAAAATATTGCTAAATTCACAACTGGAACAGGTTAACAAGCACATTATCAAAAAGAAAAAACTATAAACATTTGTGTACTTGCCTCCGGTGCGACATACCAGGTTGCTGCCTGGAGAACATGCTGCTGCCATTGGACACCGTGCACCAGTAATTACCTAGAGAACAACCGCGAAATGCGCTGTACGCCCACTTGCGAGCAGCATCTGTGGTCACATGTTAGACACCGATCACGGGACGCAGGGGCTGGATAAGCCAGGCAAGACACCGTTAGTCGGAGCGCTGAGCAGAGGAAATAAAACAGTCTATATTTACTGCCGTAATAACTGTTATTATAAGTGTCTCTAATTTTCGAGGATGTCCGTGGTGAAGAGACAATAGACAGACATGGCAACGCTAAATTTATATAGTAAACATTTTACCACAACCATAGGAAGATGAGACTCGTAGTCCCACACGCAGTCGTATCTATGCTTTTTCTTATGAGTATTTGCTCGTTGGCCTGAGATTCTTGCCAGGTTTGATTAATAAAATGATGTATTTCTTTTTCATAGGAGTACGAGAATATTTCTGAGGGTCAACAACAACAGCAATGAAAGAGGCGTCGTCCATCATGGAGAAGTATTTCATTCGATGTACGTGTGTGTCACTGTTCATCTGTCATTTCCTACGCACGTGAAACGGACGGTCCGTTTCGTTATAGACAATCCTCGGCAAGTAAGGAGATGGAATGCCGGAAACGGTATGACGTTCATACACATTACAATTTCGGTGTTTATTTCGTTACCCAACTAGCAGCTTCCCTACCATCCATAAAGTAAGGTACTTGGCTAGCGAATTATAAAATAATAAGTCTTGTACACAATCTTTATCACTCATTGCATACACATTTACACACAGAAAATAACATCCAGTTTATTTCTCAACCTATAATATAAATCTACATTACAATCATCTATTTACACTACTGGCCATTAAAACTGCTACACCAAGAAGAAATGCAGATAAACGGGTATTCATTGGACAAATACACTCCTGGAAATTGAAATAAGAACACCGTGAATTCATTGTCCCAGGAAGGGGAAACTTTATTGACACATTCCTGGAGTCAGACATCACATGATCACACTGACAGAACCACAGCCACATAGACACAGGCAACAGAGCATGCACAATGTCGGCACTAGTACAGTGTATATCCACCTTTCGCAGTAATGCAGGCTGCTATTCTCCCATGGAGACGATCGTAGAGATGTTGGATGTAGTCCTGTGGAACGGCTTGCCATGCCATTTCCACCTGGCGCCTCAGTTGGACCAGCGTTCGTGCTGGACATGCAGACCGCGCGAGACGACGCTTCATCCAGTCCCAAACATGCTCAATGGGGGACAGATCCGGAGATCTTGCTGGCCAGGGTAGTTAACTTACACCTTCTAGAGCACGTTGGGTGGCACGGGATACATGCGGACGTGCATTGTCCTGTTGGAACAGCAAGTTTCCTTGCCGGTCTAGGAATGGTAGAACGATGGGTTCGATGACGGTTTGAATGTACCGTGCACTATTCAGTGTCCCCTCGACGATCACCAGAGGTGTACGGCCAGTGTAGGAGATCGCTCCCCACACCATGAAGCCGGGTGTTGGCCCTGTGTGCCTCGGTCGTATGCAGTCCTGATTGTGGCGCTCACCTGCACGGCGCCAAACACGCATACGACCATCATTGGCACCAAGGCAGAAGCGACTCTCATCGCTGAAGACGACACGACTCCATTCGTCCCTCCATTCACGCCTGTCGCGACACCACTGGAGGCGGGATGCACGATGTTGGGGCTTGAGCGGAAGACGGTTGCGAATGGTCCTCGCCGATACCCCAGGAGCAACAGTGTACCTAATTTGCTGGGAAGTGGCGGTGCGGTCCCCTACGGCACTGCGTAGGATCCTACGGTCTTGGCGTGCATCCGTGCGTCGCTGCGGTCCGGTCCCAGGTCGACGGACACGTTCACCTTCCGCCGACCACTGGCGACAACATCGATGTATTGTGGAGACCTCACGCCCAACGTGTTGTGCAATTCGGCGGTACGTCCACCCGGCCTCCCGCATGCCCACTATACGCCCTCGCTCAAAGTCCGTCAACTGCACATACGGTTCACGTCCACGCTGTCGCGGCATGCTACCAGTGTTAAAGACTGCGATGGAGCTCCGTATGCCACGGCAAACTGGCTGACACTGACGGCGGCGGTGCACAAATGCTGCGTAGCTAGCGCCATTCGACGGCCAACACCGCGGATCCTGGTGTGTCCGCTGTGCCGTGCGTGTGATCATTGCTTGTACAGCCCTCTCGCAGTGTCCGGACCAAGTGTGGTGGGTCTGACACACCGGTGTCAATGTGTTCTTTTTTCCATTTCCAGGAGTGTATATTATACTAGAACTCATATGTGATTACATTTTCACGCAATTTGGGTGCATAGATTCGGAAAAATCAGTACCCAGAACAACCACCTCTAGCCCTAATATCGGCCTTGATACTCCTGGGCATTAACTGAGCTTGGATGGCGTGTACAGGTTCAGCCACCCATGCAGCTTCAACACGATACCACAGTTCATCGTGAGTAGTGACTGGCGTATTGTGACGAGCAAGTTGCTCGGCCACCATTGACCAGACGTTTTCAATTGGTGAGAGATCTGGAGAATGTGCTGCCCACGGCAGCAGTCGAACATTTTCTGTATCCAGAAAGGACCGTACAGGACCTGCAACATGCGGTCGTGCATTATCCTGCTGAAATGTAAGATTTCGCGCGGATCGAATGAAGGGTAGAGCCACGGGTCGTAACACATGTGAAATGTAACGTCCACTGTTGAAAGTGTTGTCAGTGAAAACAACATGTGACCGAGACGTGTAACCAATGTCACCCCATACCATCACGCCGGGTGATACGCCAGTACGGCGATGACGAATACACGCTTCCAACGTGCGTTCACCGCGATGTCGCCAAACACGGATGCGACCATCATGATGCTGTAAACAGAACCTGGATCATGCGAAGAAATGACGTTTTGCCATTCGTGCAGCCAGGTTCGTCGTTCAGTACACCATCGCAGGTGCTCCTGTCTGTGATGCAGCGTCAACAGTAACCGCAGCCATGGTCTCCGAGCTGATAGTCCATGCTGCTGCAAACGTCGTCGAACTGTTCGTGCAGATGGTTGTTGTCTTGCAAACGTCCCCATCTCTTGACTCAGAGATGGAGACGTGGCTGCACAATCCGTTACAGCCATGCGGATAAGATGCCTGTATCTCGACTGCTAGTGATACGAGGCCGTTGGCATCCAGCACGGTGTTCCGTATTACCCTCCTGAACCCAACGATCCCATATTCTGCTAACAGTCATTGGATCTCGACCAACGCGAGCAACAATGTCGCGATACGATAAACCGCAATCGCGCTAGGCTACAATCCGACCTTCATCATAGTCGGAAACGTGACGCTACACATTTCTCCTCCTTACACGAGGCATCACAACAACGTTTCACCAGGCAACGCTGGTCAACTGCTGTCTGTGTATGAGAAACCGGTTGGAAACTTTCCTCATGTCAGCACCTTGTAGGTGTGGCCACAGTCGCCAACCTTGTGTGAATGCTCTGAAAAGCTAATCATTTGCATATCACAGCATATTCTTCCTGTCAGTTAAATTTCGCGTCTGTAGCACGTCATCTTCATGGTGTAGCAATTTTAAAGGCCAGTAGTGTATTTCTACCGCCAGTAATTTGACAAGTACAAATAAGATTTGTTTTGGATTTAATTTCTTTTCCTATAAAACACCTTGAACAGTGAACTCCGTTCCTTCCTGGTATTTTTAATTTTACCTCTTATTTCCTGCATAACACGAATGTTAAAACGTTTCATATATTCCTAGATGTACACTGGCAGCTCTCCCGTACCACATTAGTTGTGTCAAGGTATAGCCTTAGCACCACGATGGGATCATTAAATGTGTGTTTTGTTTACTCATACATTAGTAAACTATGTTGCTGTAGCACATATCACCCTACAAGACGAGACCAAACGTTGGTTTCTGCATTGTTCAATCCTCTGTTGTAAAGTGCTGTTCATCAAGATTTACTTTGATCCATCGTTAGCCCAGATAAGGGCCCAACAGACGGGTGAAGGCGACATCACAAACCAGTCAATGTGATCTAATTAGTATAGTTAATTACCATCATCTTCATCAGTTTTCTGCTATATTAGCAGGTCCTTTGCCTCTCGATTTTCTACGATTCATTGCTTCCTTCTTAAGGCTGCTGTATGTTGTACCGTCCATCATGTCAACCAGTATCTGAAATCTCTTCCTTCCTTGCGTCCTTTTCCATTCTACATAACCTAAAACTGTTTGTATCAGTCCATCCTCTTAAAATATGCCCAATCCAATTTTTTTTCTTCTTTTTATTACATCTAGTAACTGTCTTTTCTCTCCTACTCTTCTCAGTACCTCTTCATTTTGTATTCTGTCCATCCAACTCATTCTTTCCATCCTCCGCCATGTCCACATCTCAAAAGCATCCACCCTTTCTCTGTCTTTCTTCCTCAAAGTCCACGTTTCAGCGCCATACAGAAGAACACTCCATGCAAGACATTTTACGAGTCTCATCCTGAGTTCTCTGTCCAGACCGCTGCAGAAAATTCTATTTTCTTACAAAATGCCTCTTTTGCCATTGCTATCCTTGTTTTAATTTCTGTGATGCCACTTCCAGTCGGTGTCTATCCTGCTTCCAAGATACTTAAAATTTTGAACCTGTTCTAATATTTCTCCATTCATTATAATTTTTATTTCTTCATTCCCCCTAGTGCGAATACTTTAGTTTTCTTTGTGTTAATTTTCATTCCATATTTTTTCCGTTAGCTTCAATGGTGTCTACCAAATCCTGTAATTCTATTTCCCCTGTAGCTAGAAGGACCATGTCATCAGCAAACATCGAACACCCTACTCTTCTTCCTCCAATTCCCACTCCGTTGTCATCTAATGAGCATTGGCCTATCATATTTTCCTACTAGAGGTTGAAAAGGGGAGGTGATAGACAGCATCCTTGTCTTACTCCTTTTCCTAGTCTGATCCAGATTGTACTTTCTCCTCTCACTTTAACTGAGGCTTTTGATTAAGATATAATGAGTTTACAAGTCTTCTGCCTTCCCAGTCCACTCTCTTTTCCCTCATTATAGTCGCCAGCTTTTCCCAGACCACATTGTCAAATGCCTTTTCTAGATCGATGAAGCACATAAATAGGTCTCTTCCTTTTTCAATAAACCTTTCTCCCAAGATTCTTAGGAGCCCTATTGCATCTCCGGTGCCCGTATTCCATCTAAAGCCAAACTGCTCCTCGACAAAATTCTCCTCCATTACTTTTTCAAGCCTCTCAATTATTCTTATCACTTTGGCTGCATGTGAATTGAGGCTGATTGTCCTGTGCTCACTGCATTTCTTGGTTCCTTGTTTTTTCGGTAATGGAATCATTACTGTTGTCAGAAAGTCCTCAGGCCATTCACCACTGTCATATTTTATTACATAACCTCAGTATTTCTCTTATTGCATCTTGGTTCAAGCTCTTTAATATTTCTCCTGTTATCTTACCTGTACCTACCGCTTTGCCATTTTTCATTGCAGCTATGGCAGACTTTACTTCTTCCATTATGATGGTTGGTCCTTTCTCGTAATCACTTACACTGCTGAGTTATTAAAGTTCCAGGAATTTCTGGTTTGCGATCTGTGTCATATAGCTCTTTTACACATTCTTCCCATCTCTGGAGGACATTGTTACGATCTTTGTACACTACCTCTTCGTCTATCCTCAAAATTTCCGTATTAGCACTTCCTGCTCAGTTTTGATCACATGTCATAGTCTTTACTCTGCTGTATAGTAAGTCGTATCTTCCTTTCTTGTCCAGTTCTTCAATTGCATCGGTTTCCTCTTTTAGCCATTTTTTCCTAGCCTGCTCTGTTTCTCTTCGCAGTTCATTTATTTAACTTTCGGTACATCTTTCTTGAAACTTCAGTGTTCTTGTTTTTAAAATTTCTTCTCTCCTCCATCTTGGATATCATTTCCTGTGTGACCCATGGTTTTTTTGCCCTTTTACCTTTTACGTATCCTATGTTTTGCTGTCCTGCTCTAATGATTCCTTCTTTAAGCATGTTCCAGTACTCGTTGCCATTATCAGGTGGTTCTTTGTCTCGCAATGTGTTTAGAATCTCCCGAGACAGCATTTCTGTAATTTATTCTTTGTTGGATCTTCTCTAGATCCCAGTTCTTCACCATGGTCGCCTTCTTCAGTTTTTTCATTCTTATTTCTTTTTCTGCCATAAGAAAGTTGTGGTCGATATTAATATCTGCACCTGGTAATGTGGGCAGCTTTTCTGTATCTTTCTTCTACAAGTATAAAATCGATTTGGTTTCTGTATTTATCCCCTGGTAATTTCCATGTGTAGACCCTCCTCTTGTGGTTCTTGAACCATGTGTTTGTCACTATCAGCTAGGCAGCTAGGCTAGCTGCAGAAGTCAATTAGCCATTCAAATGGTTCAAATGGCTCTGAGCACTATGGGACTTAACTGCTGTGGTCATCAGTCCCCTAGAACTTAGAACTACTTAAACCTAACTAACCTAAGGACATCACACACATCCATGCCCGAGGCAGGATTCGAACCTGCGACCGTAGCGGTCACGCGGTTCCAGACTGTAGCGTCTAGAAACGCACGGCCACTATGGCCGGCCAATTAGCCATTCACCTCTATCATTTCTCTTTACAAGACCATGAGTGCCTACTATGTTTCCCTCTTTCCCTTTTCCCACAATGGCGTTCTAGTCTCCCATTACTATATTGCAACATTTTTTTTATTTTCGTCCATTATTCTCTCTATTACATTGTACGTTTCCTCTACAATTTGGTCATGTTCTGAAGTTGGCATATACACTGGGACAATCAGTAAATCTTTTTGTGCTCCTTTCAGCCTTACACCAAAAACTCGGTCATTTGCATAGTCCACTCATTCCACACATTTAGCCAATTCCTTTGTCATAATCATTCCTACTCCATTCATTCCTTTTACTTCTCCTCCTGACTAGTACAATACATATTCATCTGACTAACTCTCCACACCCATTCCATCTTACCCCAGCGACTCCTACGAGGTCCATGTGATTCTTTTCCATCTCTTTTTTTTTTTAAGGTTTTCTAGTTTTCCTGCTTGTAGCAGAGTAATAACATTCCAGGTACCAATTCTCGTTTTGATTTTTTGCCTCCTTTCAAGTTGTGGGGATGACAGGTCAGAAAGAATTGTCGCCTACGCAGATGACCTATTAATTGTAGTCACTGCAAACAACAGAGTCTAGTTAGAAGAGAAAGCCAGTGGAATACTAAAAACAATTACACAATGGTGTCACAACAATAAACTCAGGACAGCCGAAAACAAAACAACATACACATTACTGAAAGGATCACTTCAAAGGAATCCTTCTGTTAAAATTGGGGACACAAACATCAAACGAGCACACATTACGCACTATCTTGGGGTACACATAGATGAAAAATCAAATTTACAAGAGCACATAAGGCTAATAACAGATAAAACAGAAAAAATACTATACAAACTGGTGAGGCTAAATTCAAAACACTACAGATTACCTCTACCAGTCATACGGACATACTACTGTGCGCTCTTCGAATCAGTACTCAGCTTCGCAGCTAGCACGTGGGCACATAGACTGAACGTGGTTACCAACAAAGCATTGGTCAGACGAGGGCAGAGAAGTGTCCTACTTTGGATATCTGGAGTCTTCGGCACCACCTAATCGGATGCACTGTGTGTGGTGCTTGGAATATGCCCCATAGATATCACGATCAAATACATAGCTGCATGGTACTGGTTAAAGATGAGGAGACGAGATAAGGTACACACGATAACTGGTGTGCCAATAGAGATGATACGTCACCTTAAAAGTTGGCATTTGGATAAATGGCAAGGTGAGTGGAATGTGAGTGGAATGTAAGTGATAAGGGACTTAGACTGCACGACTCCCTCCCTGACATATGGGAGCGGTTGAGAATGAAACATATCGAGCCCAGCCGCGGAATGTCACATTTCTTAACCGGACGCAGACATCCCACCCACTTAAACTGAGTGAGTCTGAGGCAGACACCTACCATGCACATCCGGGGAAGAAGGTTCCCCAGAATTCACTGCCTTTTTCTGCGAGCAACACAAGAAGAATAGACATACACTACACTTAGACTACACAGATACAGACATAGACATAAACAGCAACAAGAGGCAACGAACAATGTACACAGTTAAGCGTATTGACAAACAGTGTTTCAAAACAACATATGAAGAGTACATGCGGTCACGACATAACAGACGTGTCTATGTGCAACGTAACAACAATCTCGAGGAAGCCAAGATGTGACAGGAAATAAGCATAAGGTGCTGGCAATCTGGCCAAGAAATCACCGAATGCTGTACTCGGATGGGCACCTAAAGTTAATACATAGGATTAGTTGATTGGTTGATTTGTGGCATTAAAGGGACCAGACTGCTACAGTCATCAGTCCCACATAGGATTAGTAATAAACAGGATAAGCAATACTATTTCTCTACTAACAACCATTTGTGTGTGTGTGTGTGTGTGTGTGTGTGTGTGTGTGTGTGTGTGTGTGTGTGTTTTTCTGTGTGTGTGTGTGCGCGACTGGCAGTCAACGGCTCGAAGAGATCATCCGGAGGTATTATTCACCGTCAGTCGCATTCGGTGATGGTACTAACAAATCTCTCCTCTAGACTCATCTTTTTATATTCTTCCTAAAAACCATAAAATTTTATTGATATTTCAACCTTAAATTATTGTTATTCTGAAAAGTATTATTCTTTGCAAATGTTGTAGATAAAACAAAAGAAAAGAAAACCGCAAAAAAACGAAAAACAAAAATTGTAAGATGTACGACCCGTTTTAAAAAATCAGGTAACAGGTCTATAATTTGGCAATCAATAAATAATACTTCAAGACAACTTTAAACATTCTGACATCGTTTTATGGAATACATACTCTTATGTATTCTAAATGAACAGGGGCTGCTCAAAACATTGTCCTTCTGCCTTTCATTCAGTGAATATGGACACTCCTGGGAGCAGGAATTTGGCACTGCGCTAATAGGATAGGGCATTTTGCGTCGGCAGGGATGCAAAACTCAAATGCGTTGCGCGTTTATGTTTTCCCAGAAAATGAAATCGCAATCCCCATTACTATTCAGTCCAAACGTGCTGTCTGGGAAGTATATTGTGTGAAAGCAGTTTTCTTACAGTTTTTATTAATAATCTTTTATTTTTTGCAAGAAATTCAATGGAAAATTACACTTTTTACAAGTCTGTAACATACAACAAAAACCTCTGGTATACACAACCACAAAACAATTTTCATAGATTCCAGTGGTTTTTATATAGCAAATAAAATAAGGAATATTACACAAAACAGCAAGTAACTTCCCTGAGAGATGTTGTAAATGTGTGATTGATGGATCTTGGGAATGATATTGACGTGTAGTGGGAGGGCGAATGACTTTCAAAATGTTATCGGTTGGTGAACTAGACTCACTTTGACGCTGTAGGTTGAACACTTCCATCTCCGTGATGATTCGGAAAAATCCAATACCGGTCAGAATAATGGTATCTGGCTTAAATTTTTTACGGCCATAGCCTTGGTTTTGATAAGCAATTCTATTTCATCCCTTTGTTGTGGTGGTTTCAACAGCTATTCCAGGCGATTTTTAAAGTGGAGTGTGTCTTTTTTGTTCTAATTTAAATACTTGTGAAGGTATGAATTTCCTTCTTTTTGGTTAGCCCATGCTGACATGCGGCTAAAAGAGGGGGTTCCGAGATTTGGGGGAAAGTGGTTCACATTCATTTGTTTCTGAACTTACTGTCAGCGTTGCTACAGAGGCCTTACAGGGTTCTGCCAACACGTTATGACAATTTTACACGTTTTCAGTGTGCGGTGTAACATTTTAAAAATTGTTGCTTTTGTCTCCCATGCATTCTTGAAATCTAATCAGTTCCAGTATCTGGCTTTCTTCTTTTTTTTTCACCAGACCCTTTCATATCTATTTCTTCTGTTCGCTGTGTTAGTGCTCACGGATACTCTTCCACGTCGTTGGCACTCATTTGCTAGAATGCAGCATACAACGCATAAGATGCGTCCAGAACCAGTCGTCCTGTCACGTCTTGTGTAAGGCGTTGGTGGACTACGCATTGCACACTGCCAGGAAACACCTTCACTATTTTTTCACAGTCCAGAGGACGACGCCTTAAGCATCGCCCTTTAGGTACTACGCGGCGCCGAATACGTGCTCCTAGAAAAACCTGGCTTAAGTCCAACTGCACGTACACACATATACTGACTGCAAGCACCAGGAGATCCAAGTGTTCACAATAATTACACTACTGCCCATTAAAATTGCTATACCACAAAGATGACGTACTACAGAATCGAAATTTAACCGACAGGAAGAAGATGCTGTGATATGCAAATGATTAGCTTTTCAGAGCATTCACACAAGGTTGGCGCCGGTGGTGACACCTACAACGCGCTGACATGAGGAAAGTTTCCAACCGATTTCTCATAAACAAAGAGCAGTACCATCACGTTCCCAACTATGATAATGGTCGGATTGTAGCCTAGCGCGATTACGGTTTATCGTATCGCGGCATTGCTGCTCGCGTTGGTCGAGATCCAATGACTGTTAGCACAATATGGAATCGGTGGGTTCAGGAGGGTAATACGGAAAGCCGTGCTGGATCCCAACGGCCTCGTATCGTTAGCAGTCGAGATGACAGGCATCTTATCCTCATGGCTGTAACGGATCGTGCAGCCACGTCTCTATCCCTGAGTCAACAGATGGGGACGTTTGCAAGACAACAACCATCTGCACGAACAGTTCGACGACGTTTGCAGCAGCATGGACGATCAGCTCTGAGACCATGGCTGCGGTTACGCTTGACGCTGCATCACACACAGGAGTGCCTGCGATGGTGTACTCAACGATGAACCTGGGTGCACGAATGGCAAAACATTTTTTTGGACGAATCCAGGTTCTGTTTACAGCATCATGATGATCGCATCCGTGTTTGGCAACATCGCGGTGAACGCACATTGGAAGCGTGTGTTTGTCATCACCATACTGGTGTATCAGCCGGTGTGATGGTATGGGGTGCCATTGGTTACACGTCTCGGTCACCTCTTGTTCGCCTACATTTCAGATGTGTTACGACCCGTGGCTCTACCCTTCATTCGATCCCTGCAAAACCCTACATTTCAGCAGCATAATGCTCGACCGCATGTTCCAAGTCCTGAACAGGCCTTTCTGGATACAGAAAATCTTCAACTGCTGCTCTGGCCAGCACATTCTCAAGATCCCTCACCAATTGAAAACGTATGGTCAATGGTGGCTGAGCAACTTGCTCGTCACAATACGCCAGTCACTACTTTTGATGAACTGTGGTATCGTGTTGAAGCTGCGTGGGCAGCTGTACCTGTACACGCCATTCAAGCTCTGTTTGACTCAATGGCCAGGCGTATCAAGGCCGTTATTACGGCCAGAGGTGGTTGTTTTGGGTACTGATCTCTCAGGATCTATGCACCAAAATTGCAAGAAAATGTAATCGCAAGTCAGTTCTAATATAATATATTTGTCCAATGAATACCCGTTTATCATCTGAATTTCTTCTTGGTGTAGCAATTTTATTGGCCAGTAGTGTACATCACTGAGCGTCTACATGTTCACAGTGTTACGAGGTGGCCATTTTTTACTTCAGAGCTGAGTGAGAGATGGGTTTTCCAGTTCCACAGTGTACTCTAAGTTGCACGAGCATTTGTACTTCACTCATTTTATTGACTGATGGGAGCAGCTGTTTCCACGGTGCACTTTGTGTTTCTCAGGCTGTCTTTATGGCGGAATGCTGAAGCAATACAGCTGCAACTGGGGGCGATGGCGTCCTTGCTGAACTTGTAGCGTATCAGCCCCAGCACCACGTGATTAGGCAACTGGCGTGCAAAGCCAGGACCCCGATGTGGCTGGCAGAAAGTGTACAGGCTCTCAGAGTTGAACTCAGGAACCTCGGAAACCAGCTGGTGTGTCTGACAATGATGACTGCTGGATGGCCTCGCCCAACCAGGTCCCACTTGCAGCCTGGAACCGTCAGAACTGGCTGTCGGCATGCAGATCAGCAGCTCTGACATCCTAGTTGGGATCCAGTGTGGTCTAACCATACATTCCACCAATGGTTGGCCATGAGACTGTTACATTTGAATGCAGGATACAGAATAATTTTGCCAACTGAGCAAGGACTGTTTCTACCCCTTCAGGTGAGTATGTTGTCGCAGAAGGCACACACGGCTGTAGAAACACCATGCTGTGTTACACCAAGTAGCAGTACGGTACGGCATTCACGGCGAAATGCAGCATTGCTGGGTTTGTGGTGGCCTGATAATAGCTTCCGCCAATGCTATTTTAGCGCCCAACTGTACAACTATGCCTGTGGATGACTTATAAATTACTCGGCTGTTTGGAAAGGCGTGGCTGCAGCTTCATCTGCTACACTCATCTGTTTGGAGAATTCCAGGTTGCTGCCAGTGCCTTCCCCTGGATGGCAAGTGTTCGTCAGAGATACAGGTATCGGCAGGAGTTCCCAAGGAAAAGTGTTGTGTATAAACAAATACAGCCCGACAGATAGGGTGAGCAACAGCCTGTCATTGTTTGCTAATGAAGCTGTAATGTACAGGAAAGTGTCGTCGTTGAGTGACTGGAGGAGAAAACAGGATGACTGACAGTATTTCTATTTACTTATATGGATATGGTGTCTGTTCTTTCAGACATGTCCCAAGTTCAAGTCTCAGACCATCATACAGTTTTACTCTGTCAGGAAGTTTCATATCAATACACATTCTGTTGCGGAGTGAAATTACATTCTGATTACAAAGAATATTACAAAAATTGAGGTCATTGTGGGAGGGGCATCAGGTGGGATTGTATACTGGTGCCCAAGACCAGTTTCTGTGAACTGATTCCACTCAGTGCTTCATTAGAAGCAGTTCTGAATGTAAATGGACACATAGTGATCTTATGATCTGTAACATTTAACTATCCAAGATAGGAAGGTGATATAGCACTTTAACATTTATCTGATCTTGCAGCTACTCCAACTCAAGTTCATTTTAGGTCTATTAATGCCCAAAATCTTTCAAGGGGCACTTCCAAAATCTCATAGGTAAAATAAAACTCATAGCTTCAGTTTTAATCTTTGTATTGAATTTTAAATTCTGGGTCTCCCACTAATGTTAGCCCAGCATATGGTACCTTTGCAGTTACTCATCTTTCTTATTTGAACAGTTCTTGGGTATCCGACCCGGTAGCATCATAATTTCTCCACAATATTTTGGCAGATGGACATGCTGCCATCTTGAGGTGGTTCCTGATGAATGCTGTGCTGTTCCTCTCAGCACCCTAAATATACTAGCCGTTACCCCCTTCACCGTTCGTCTCCTGGTGTCTTCGGTGCGGCCAGCATTGCGGCTACTGGAGGTGGTGGGGGAAGTGGCGCCTAGGTCTGAATGGGGGGGGGGCTGCAGTCTCCCTGCTGCCGCCATTGGGGAAAGTCCTCGATCTCTGGGACCGCAATGGCTAGTACATATAGGGTGTCAAGAGGAACAGCACAGCATTCGTCAGGAATGACCTGAAGATGCAGCGTGTACGTCTGCCGAAATATTGTGATGAAATTACGACACAACCCGGTCGGATACCCGAGAACTGTTCAAATTGGAAATACACCGGGAAAACTTCAGATCACATATCAAGTACCTCAACGGGGAGGAAATGCTTCAACAGATGAAGATGCTGGACAAGCTGCGGAACAAGAAGGAGTGACTGCTGTGTTCACTTGTGTTCCTGCCTAGATGCTGAGATGGTACTGTTGTGCCACCTTTTGCCAAGATAACTCACCACATAAGGACTACCGCAGCCAGGCACATAATGAGACGAGCCAGCTTAGTGCTGGTAAGAGAGAATTCATTATACTCGCCACTACCTGGATGACACTTCGAAGAAACTGCTGGATGTCCATCTCAAGATATCTTCACTTCTATCTCCCATATCATGGGAATGGGCTGACGCTGCCACCTAGGACAAGCAGACGGCGTACAAAGAAAAGCTACGAGAAAGCAGGCATCGATCACGAGCGGCTGCACCGCCACAACTGTATGGGCTACCAAAGGTCCACAAGGACGGGACACCTATGCATCCAATAGTCAGTAACATGGGAGCAGCAACCTATGAACTGGCCCAACACCTGACAGGTCTCCTTAGTCCATTTGTGGGAAAATCTGAATACCACATCAGCAATTCCATCCACTTTGTGCAATGTATACAAGAACTTCGGCTCCAGGATAGCGACTTGTTAGTGATCTCCAACGTAGTGTCCCTCTTCACTAGGGTACCACTGAAAGACTCCATCAATCTGATAAGCAAGAAATTCGACAACAACCTAACAAGGCTCTTCAAGTTCATGCTCACCTCAACATACTTCGTGTTTGACGGAAATTACTGTGAACAGACAGATGAGACCATAGGATGCCCGCTTTCACTGGTTGTAGCCAACTCTTATGGAGAATTTCGAGGACAAGGCACTAGAACAAGCCAAACAAAAACCAACTTGTTTCTTCTACAACGGGGATGACACATTCGTTGTTTGGCCACATGGATGGGACAGCTTAAATGAATTAACATCTCAACTCGCTGCACCCCAAAATACAGTTCACTATGGAGGTAGAGCAGGATGGTACCCTACCATTTCTTGATGTCCTGGTGAAACAAATCTGAAGGCAACCTGTGACATAGTGTATACAGAAAACCTACACACACTGATTTTTACCTGAACGCCACCATAGCTCTCAGTGTGAAGGCGTTCTGCGCTCACTTGTTCACAGGGCACGATCGATATGCGATCAGGAGAGCCTTCCAGCAGAACTGCAGCACCTCAAGACACCATTTCTGAAAAAAATGGGCACAACCAGAATCAAATAAGACACACACTCTGATAGACTGCACCAAGAGAACAAGAAGAAGAAACAGAAGAACACAAGTCATTGGTGTGCACCTCAAGAAAAATTGGTAGACTCCTGAGGAAAAACAATGTGAAATGTGTATTCCGACCCATTGCAAAAACATTGACTCTATTGGGTTCAGAGAAAGATGACCTAGGCCTTCAGAAACCAGGTGTTTATCAAATTCCCTGTCAGTGTGGAAAATCATACATTGGGAAGACAGTCCGCACTGTAGAAGAGAGGTGCTGCGAACACAAGTACCATACCGAATTACGCTAGGCCACTAAATCAGTCGTGGCTGACCATTGTATAAAGACTGGCCATACTATGGACTATGAAAAATCAGAAATACTCTGTTAATCCTACTTCTGGGACTGTGTTACTAAAGAGGCCGAGGATGATCTAATTAATAAAGACAGTGGCCTTCAATTTAGTCAGGCTTGGAACCCTGCACTCAGCCTGGAGAGAAATATGCAGTCCCAGAGATCGTGGACCGGCCCCGACGACAGCAGCAGGGAGGCTACAGACCCCAGTACAAACCCAGGCACCGCTTCCCCCGCCACCTCCAGTAGCCGCCTTGCCTGCCGCACTGAAGACACCAGGAGAGGAGCGGTGGAGGAGGTAACAGCTAGTATATATAGGGCACTAGGAGGAACAGCACAGCATTCGTCAGGAACCACCTGAAGATGGCAGCGTATACGTCTGCCGAAATATTGTGGATAAATTATGTCACTACTTGGTCGGATACCCGAGAACTGTTCATACTGGAAATATGCCGGAAAAACATCAGATCACACTCATCTTCCTGTCTGTAGCCCCAGCTATCTCCTATCCATTTACTGGAAGGTGAATGATGATTTATGTGGTAGCAACAACTTTTTTTTCTTTCTCTGCCACACCAATACTCATTAGCCTACTCTACATGCTGGAACTTTAAGAATATCTATAGGCATATCTCACCATTTCCTTAAGCCATGAACTCCCTTCCAAGGGAGGAAGCAAAGTTAGCATCCAACAAACAGTGTAGTATTTCATGTGGCAGGTGCAGCAATCTCCTTCTCATCAGAGTCCTCACTGCTGGAAATCTGTACCAGCTGTAGCCATAAAAAATCGCAGAAAGGTACTCCACGTGATGGCAGGAGAACATACATATAAGGGTATGGAAATTTGCAAGCTTTTGAAACCATTGGCTCCTTCTTCTGGTAGAAGGGTTGAAGGGGAAGGAAGAAGCCACTGGCTCTGAAAGTTTGCAGATTTCAGTATCTTTATATGTGTGTTCTCCTGCTACTGCTTGGTAAGTATAACTTCTGTCTATCCTAACACATTATAGAAAGAGATTCAAGAAACAAATAACATTCATTAAGGGATATAATTATCGCCTCCAATAGCTCTGAGACCAGGCCTGCTATCTAATTAAAAACTAACTATGGAGTGTTGGGAAACATTTGCAACTACTATTAGGCCACATAAAGTACTTCCTACTAAGTATGCTGCATTTACAGGCACTAGTGATCCTCTGGAACCCAGGCCTCTATCAGAATGGTGTCTTTAAATATAATATCACCATCATTGCTGAATAACTTGCAATGCACTTTGCCCAAGCCTTAGCATCCGAAAGTTATCCTTCCACTCTATAAAGGATAAACAAATTGATTCTCAATCCTCAGTAACTTATAAAGACCCATAAGACCCATACAATAAGTGAGAACTACTCAGTTCTTTGTTGTAATATATGGCACAGCCTCAAACTTAGAACACAGACACAACAGATGCTACATTGTTTACCTCTACAATGCAAACATAATATTATTGCTCTCTTTAAACACATTTGGCACAGAAGTCTTTTCCAACCAATGAAGTGAAACCATAGTTTTCCCAAATTTGAAAATAGGAAAGAACCCTTGTGAACTAGACATGTCCTATGCAAGTGGTACAAACAAAGGGAGACAAAATGACTTATTTTTACTCTCAAGACTAAGAGAAATCTATTCAAAGAGAAAGAAAGTCTATAACATACATTGGCAGTATTATATTATTGCCACTGAGTGGGGCTTTAGATGTGCCTCCTGATTTAATCTAATTTTTTTTATCTCACCAGTTACTCTGTGTTCAAGTATGGAACTTCTCATACAGGAGAACAAAGCCACACAAAACTTCATTCTGAGTAAAATCTAATTCCTAAGCAACATATACACACATCATAAAAAGTTTTGCATCACCTCGGTTCCAAGAGTTCCGGAACCTGTACAGAAAATTGTAATAGAAATCAACATAAACATCATTTCTTTCCTTTTTATTGTTCATGAAAACCACACATTGCATGTTGTACCACCATACAGTGAGACCTTCAGAAGTGGTGGTCCAAATTGCTGTACACACCGGTAATTCAGATACCCAGCAGAACATCCTCTTGCATTGATGCACACCTGTATTCGTCATGGCATACAATCCACAAGTTCATCAAGGCACTATTGGTCCAGATTATCCCACTCCTCAATGGCAGTTTGGCGTAGATCGCTCAGAGTGGTTGGTGGGTCACGTTGTCCATAAACAACACTTTTCAATATATCCCAGGCATGTTCATGTCTGTGGAACATGCTGGCCACTAGTTGAGCAATGTCATTATCCTGAAGGAAGTCATTTACGAGATGTGCACAATTGGGGCACCACTGGTCGTCCATGAAAACAGATGCCTCGCCAATATGCTGCTGATATGGTTGCACTGTCAGTCGGAGGATGCCATTCATGTATCATACAGCCATTACGGCACCTTGCATGACCACCAGCGGTCTATGTCAGCCCCACATAATGCACCCCAAAACAGCAGGGACCCTCCACCTTACTGCACTTGCTGGACAATGTGTCAAAGACATTCAGCCTGACCGGGTCACCTTCAAACACATCAACAGTTGTTTGCTTGAAGGCATATGTGACACTCATCGGTGAAGAGGACATGATGGCATTCCTGAGAGACCCATTCGGCAGGTTACTGGGCCCATCTGTACTGTCCTTCATGGTGTTGTGGTTGCAAAAATGGACAGTGCCATGGATGTCAGGAGTGAAGTTGCACGTCATGCAGCCCATTGTGCGCAGTTTGGGTCATAGCAGTTTGGGTCATAACATAACATCCTGTGACCGAAGCATTATTCAACAAGGTGCCATTGCTGCCAGCATTCCTCTGAGCCATAATCCATAGGCAACAGTCATCCACAATTCCTGTCACTCTGTATCCCCTCCACGTATGAACAACATTGCTTTGGCTCACTCTGAGATGCCTGGACACTTCCCTTGTTGAGAGCCCTTCCTGGCACAAAGTAACAATACAGATGCAATAAAACCAGTTTTGACTGTCTAGGCATGGTTGAACTATGGACAACATGAGCCATGTACCTCCTTTCTGGTGGAGTCACTGGAACTGACTGGCTATCGGACCCCCTCCATCTAATAGGTGCTGCTCATACATGTTTGTTTACTTCTTTGGGCAGGTTTAGTGATATCACTGAACAGTCAAAGCTACTGTGTCTGTGATAAAATACCAACAGTCAATGTCTGTCTTCAGGAGTTTTTGGAAATGAGGTGATGCAAAACTTTTTTAGATGTGTGTATTACAAAAGTAAGTGAACAATATGTGTGCCACTAAAACTCAGAAATAAGTCCCGGTATGATCAGGGGAGTTACATGTTGTGGTAGCTCTATTCCCCATCCATGTAGAAGGTTCAATATCCACTTGAATGGTGTGATTTTGAAGATATAAGGGCTGGGAAGTTTCACCTTCTATAAATTTCTAGAAGATTCCATAACATTCGAGAGTATTTGAGAACACACCAGAGCATGTAAGACTATTTGAGCACATTCCAGAACGTTTCACAATGATCCAGAATGTACTGGAATACTCCAGAACATTTGAGAAGAGTCCAGAATGCTCAGAAAAATCCTGGAATATCTTGGATCATTGTGCAACAGCTCAGAACTCTATCAAATATTGTGGAATGTTCTGAAACATTGTGGACTATTTGAAGACTTTTTGGTATGTTCTGGAATTCACCATTGGTGGAGCTGTGCATTGGTAGAGGTATACAAAGCAAGACCCATTGTGGGTTCAAAAGTCAGTTTCTTATTAGTGGCAAAGAGAGACACTGAAACAATAGACCAGTGAGTGAACAAAAACAGTGAAGAGTGAGCTGTCAAAATGGTACAGTGACTGAATACAAATGGAAAAGAGAACGTTTCTCCCATCATCTAATAATTTCTTAAAATTTGTCTGGTTATTCCCAAAACTGAGTACAGAGTGCATAGTACTTGCCACATTCTACACGAGACAGTAAAGCTCATTCACGTGCACTTGGCATCTCTTTAACAGCAGAAGCTACTATGCAGCACTCATATCCAAATACAGAGGCATCATGATATCCACCCCACCCTAAGAGGTTAAAATCTAACCTACTTCATACATAGAATGAATTCTAACCTAATCTAATCTCCTTGACCCTGTCAAAAACTGACAGACGAGATCGGATGCACTACGACCATGCTGTCGGCCATTGTTATTGGGTGGTCTCTGGAGACGGAATATGATGACAGTTGTTGGTGCCACTGTGAATGCTGCCTTACCAAATACAATCAACTGATTCACATATTCAAAACAACACTAGACCAAATGATTCCTGATGACAATAAAGTTATAATTCAAGCTGACAAAAGACTACCACATCATAATTGTGGAAAATGAAAACCCAAGATGTGACATAATTGTACAATGATGATGAGAAGGGCTACAACACATTGCAGAGACACACCGTTCATCCTTAGGACATTGCCAAAATCATCCAAGCTGAATTTCCCAATTCAGAAGACCATCCAGAACTGTATGACATAGTAGTAAAAAACATGATTCACAGACCATGCAGGCCTTTAAACCCCAACTTACCATGTATGAGTGATGGAAAATGTACAGTAAAATACCCTCCAATATCCTTTAATATTTCTGCATGAAAAGGATGGATATCATTTTAATGTGAAACAAAATTCAACCTGAAACAGGTATAAAAACAAACAAAAAAGACACTTCCAAGAATCCTATGCTTGCTGCTTAATGATCAGAGACAATGAAGCATACAATCACATTCTCACCACAGCCATTTATTCTAACAATTCCTGGCAGATATTCATGCAAACATAGAAGCTGAACAGTGGCTTTAGAAGAAACTATGCATGGAAGAATGTATCCACCTTTTAGATGCAATAATAAATGACGGAAACACTGACAACATTGGAACAATGGCTATCTTACCAACATCATACATAGGAAGTCTGAAACACATGCACTAATACACCCTATATACCGTGACATACATAAGGAAATATGGATGACCTGATTTTTTCTTCATAACATTCACAAGCAACTCATTGTGGCCAGAAATCAAAGAACAAGTATGATATGGATAAGCCCCCATGCATCAATACAACATAATAGTCCAAGTTCTCCAACAAAAACAAATGTGATATATTGAAGGTAGCACAAATCACCACATCTTTGGAACTGTTGCTGGATGTACACAACAAATGGCAAAAACAACTACTGCACATTCACACAATCTCATGTGGCTACATGACAGAATTCATCCTTCAGATATCAACAAAATCATATAAAATGAGATTTTCACTCTGCAGCAGAGTGTGCACTGATATGAAACTTCCTGGCAGATTAAAACTGTGTGCCAGACAGAGACTCAAACTCGGGACCTTTGCCTCTCGCGGACAAGTAATCTACCAACTGAGCTATCCAAGCATGACTCACTCCCCGTCCTCACAGCTTTACTTCTGCCAGTATCTCGTCTCCTACCTTCCAAACTTTACAGAAGCTCTCCTGCGAACCTTGCAGAACTAGCACTCCTGAAAGAAAGGATATTGTGGAGACAAGGCTCAGCCACAGCCTGGAGGATGTTTCCAGAATGAGATTTTTCACTCTGTAGCCGAGTGTGTGCTGATATGAAAGTTTCATATCAGTGCACACTCCATTGCAGAGTGAAAATCTCATTCTGGAAACATCCCCCAGGCTGTTCATATCAGCGCACCCTCCACTGCAGAGTGAAAATCTCATTCTGAAAACATCCCCCCGGCTGTGGCTAAGCCATGTCTCTGCAATATCCTTTCTTTCAGGAGTGCTAGTTCTGCAAGGTTCGCAGGAGAGCTTCTGTAAAGTTTGGAAGGTAGGAGATTACTGGCAGAAGTAAAGCTGTGAGGACCGGGCGTGAGTCATGCTTAGGTAGCTCAGTTGGTAGAGCACTTGCCCGCGAAAGGCAAACATCCCGAGTTCAAGTGTCAGTCCAGCACACAGTTTTAATCTGCTAGGAAGTTTCAAAATCATACAAGTTGAATTTCCCAACTCACAAGAACATCTGGAACTGTATGACTTAGTAGTAAAAAAATTATTCACAGACCATGTGGATCATTAAACCCCAACTTGCATGTATGGATGATGTAAAATGTACATAAAAATACACAAAACTGTACTTTAATGACACACAAACTGGGATTGGTAGCTATCCTAAATACAGAAGGTGATCACCCAAAAATAGTGGCTTCACAGCAAAAATATGAACACAAGGCAACAACAAACTGAAAATGAATGGTCAGTGGGTAGTACCATATAACAGACTACTTTCCAAAATGTTCCAAGCACACACAAATATAGAATACCACAATTCAGTGAAATTCATCAAGTATGTCTGTAAGTATGTGAACAAAGGCAGTGACATGGCAATATTTCAAATAGCCAAAAACAGTGAACAATAAAACAAAAATGTCAAGACTCTCATATGTCAAATGGAAAGCTACATCAACAGTAACAACACAGCATGGATTTTTGTTTTTCCAATACACAAACACAAACCAACTGTGTAACATCTAGCAGTACATTTAGAAAATGGACAGAATGTACTTCCAAAAAAAGGAACTGCTAGGAAAACTGCAGGTGAACAGTCTCAGAATATCACATTAACAATTTTTAACAACTGTGCCAAATGGATTCATTCACAAAAACATTACTATATGTTGAAGACCCTACCTATCATTCATGGAACAAAACAAGGAAAAAAATCTTTTAATGATGAAAACAAGGAATTTCAGTACAAGATAATCTAGGAACCAGGAAAACTGGTGCATTAGTCTGAGTATACTCAGCCTACTCTCACATTTTTTGTAACTAATAATTGGGGCCCCTCCACGTAAGCACTTACATGGTGAACATTCAAAAAGATCTGTCGCCTCTGCTTTGGTTAGTACCAAAAAGAATTCCACCAAAAAGGCAGTGATTTATTTTTGCTGGCAGGTTAACCATTAGTAACTTTCAGAGAACCATCAAGAGTGGCGAATTTTGAGTAAGTCTTACACATTTCTCTGATCACCATGTTAAAATTTGCTTCTTTTGCCAAATCAGAGTGGATTTTACAGTCTCAGATCACTACATTTTGTGCAGACACAACTGCCAGAGAATTTTGAAACAATGGCTTATTAAGTGAGGAACTGATAAAAAGCCCTGTTGTTCCAAACCCACAGCATTTCTCATTTCATTAGCTATCGATGATCCTTAAAAATTACATTCTTTCATTGAAGAAGTGTGCAGTTAGTGGAATAACATGGCAGATATTGAAGTTATGCATAATAACCATATGGCAAAATACTCTTCTCTTTATGTACTATCATTTGCCAAAATCTCATTTTGATCTCTCAAACCATTTACGAAATATAAAGAATGTTGAGGATATTTCAAGGCTTCAAACATCTGTCGGCCTCCCCTTCCAAACAAATGAACTCACACTGTGTTTCGGACAAAAATTGATCACTGTGCATGGGCCATGGTATCCTGCACAGAGTCTACAACTTGGTATGCAAGGACTAAAAAAAGATACTATCAGTGTGTTAAAATTTGAAAATACAAAGGAAAAAAGCTGCAATATTCATGAACTATTTCAATACGTTGCTCACAATAAACCACTCCTCAATGTCAATCAAAAGCAACTTGACAACATTATCATGGACTGGATCGACAACACTGGTGGAATTATTTAATTGGACACACCAGGTCAAATCGGAAAAATGTTTCTGATAAATCTATTGCTGATGGAACTATGTGCTAAATAACACATCATCACACTTGCACTGGCATCATCCAGCACTGCAGCCACACATATGGAAGGACGATGACAGGCACATTCTGTCCTACAACCACTGAATATAGCTGAAAAACAGTTCTCAGTATGTAAAATCTCAAAGAGCATGTGGACATTGTAAAATTCTAAAGCAAGCTAAAATTATGTTCTGGGACAAATGCACAATGGCAAATAAAAATATCACTCAAAGACAAGGACTGAACATTACAAGACTTGCGAGGAAACTCTGAAGTGATATTACGAGCTTTACTCATACTCCCAGGATCTTTTCAATGAAACTTCCAGTTATCCCCACATCAACACCAGCGCACAAGGTCAAGGCATGCTTAAAAAATCGCATCTCTGGTCAGCCACATAAATACTGCAATTAACAAAAAATATGAGAGGTGAACTATTGAAAGATGAAACAACAGCACATTTTGCTCAACAACATTTACAAATAGGCAAAGGCACATATAGTACTTCTTGTGGTTGGCAGGAGAGCCAACCATGTTAGTAAAGGAGGCCGAAACGCACACGTTTTAGCTCACGCAGGCTGGCGTGAGGTCTGGAACATGACATGGGAATTAGAATTGAGAAAAACTGACGTAGCTGGTGGAATACTTAACTTTAATCCATTAATGGAGAATGTCACTCTTTATGGTACATGATTCACAATATCAATAGTACGGATATTGGCGCCTTGCTAGGTCGTAGGAAATAACGTAGCTGAAGGCTATGCTAACTATCGTCTCGGGAAATGAGAGCGTAGAAGTCAGTGAACCATCGCTAGCAAAGTCGGCTGTACCACTGGGGCGAGTGCTAGGAAGTCTCTCTAGACCTGCCGTGTGGCGGCGCTTGGTCTGCAATCACTGATAGTGGCGACACGCGGGTCCAACGTATACTAACGGACCACAGCCGATTTAAAGGCTACCACCTAGCAAGTGTGGTGTCTGGCAGTGACACCCATTCCTCCCCCACAAATCGGCGTACGGTTGTGGCATAAGGCTTCCGCCCGCTGTGGGGAGGACCGCATGTTGACGTATGCGACGAGGTGGGGAGCCTAACAACAGGCGAGGCTGTGCCACCCGCACCCTGCCATTCGGACCGCAGGGAACTAGGAAACGCCTGAAAACCTGCTCCAGGGTGCACGCCAACATGCGGTGTATGCGCCCGTAGAGAGACAGGAGGGGTCGAAGGGTCGACCTCCATCGGGCTGGGGCACCCGATGGGTGAAGACGACATATGGTCCGGAGCGGGCAAGAGTTCCATGTCGGAGGACAACTGGTCATGGGAAGCGATCGGCGTCGCGTGATCCAGGGAGGCGCCTGGAAATTGCAGCGACGCATCCACTGCACTGCGGGCGGCGCCAACGGGAGAACAGGCGGCGGCGGCACATCGCCATGGGGAAGGCAGCGTTGATAACACCTGGGGCTGAGGCGAGCCAGTAGATGGGTCCCTGGGGCGCTGACCGGACGTCACCGTCGCTGAAAGCAGATGGCGAGCGGCAGATTCCGTGCGACGACAGAGGCGCAGCTGATTGAGATGCCAAGGCACCTCACCAGAGGCCCCCAGAACCAGATACATATCGCGTCCGAGGCATCAAAGTATGCGCCCTTTGAGCCAACGCCATGAACCTCGACAGTGGCGATAGTAGACAACGTCGCCTGGAGCCAAAGCACGTGTCGACCACTGCACAGGAACCTGATGCGGCGGATTTAGCGAAGACATCAAGGTTCGATGAGGGCGACTGTGGAGCAACTCAGCCGGCGAGCGACCATCTCGGGGCTGAGAGCGATACGAGGACAAAAAGAGCAATAACGCGTCCTCCCGAGAATGCGACTCTTTCAACTTCAACATTTGTGACTTGAAAGTCCTGACCAATCTTTCAGCGGCACCGTTTGACTGTGGCGAAAACGGTGCGGACGTCAGATGTTGAATACCATTTGCCTTGCAGAATGACTGAAATTCTGCGGACATGAATTGTGCGCCATTGTCGGAAATAATAGTCTGTGGAATATCTTCAATGTAAAAGATAGCGGGTAACGCTTGGATGGTGGCAGATGACGTCGTGGAAGACATCCGGACAACAAAAGGAAAATTACTGAATGAATCTACCAGAACCAACCATCGAGCATTCCAGTACGGACCAGCAAAATCGATGTGTAAGTGTTGCCAAGGGGAAGTGGCTTTTGGCCATGCAAAGAATTTCCGCGGTGGTGCTGATCGTTGTTCAGCATACACCATGCAAGAAGAGCACATATTCGTAATCGCTGCATCGATTCCGAACCAAGTACAGTGCTGACGAGCAAGTTGTTTTGTTCTCACTATACCCCAATGTCCTTGGTGGAGAAGCTCTAAGACAGGACTAACGAACGTGGTACCACGACCCTGGACTGATCATTATCAGAACGCAACAGCAAAACACCATGTCATACAAAAAGTCTCTCCTTGTGAGCAAAAAATCAGCGAACCAGCAGGTCCCCGATCTGTGACTTTGACAAGGGCCATTGCGTAGCAACAAAACGCAGAATGGGCGCAAGGACAGGTTCGGCAGCTGTGGCTGTAGCTACACGACGAAAATCAATCGGAAACGATTCGACCACGTCATCGGTTTCCGCATCAATGAACATGCAAGCAAGTTCGGAGGAATCGAATGCCCTATCCTCAGCAACAGGCAAGTGGGACATTGCATCGGCGTTTCCGTGCTTAGCAGTGGACCGATGTAAGATATCGTAGCGGTACTGCGAGAGGAAAACAGACCAGCGAATGAATTTCTGTGCTGTACGTGGAGGTACAGGCTTGGCCGGATAAAAAAGCGATGTCAAAGGTTTGTGGTATGTGATTATGGTAAAGTGACGACCATACAAGACATCATGAAACTTTGTAACACCAAATACGAGAGCCAATGCTTCTTTCTCAATCTGTAAATAATTTCTTTGAGCAGACGAGAGCAATTTAGACGCAAAGGCAATAGGGCGATCGTGCAATCCATCTTTGTGCGCAAGCACAGCACCGATCCCGAAATCCGATGCATCCACCATCAACAAAAGGAGCTTCTGGGGATCGAATGGCGTAAGGCAAGTATTGGAAAGGAACGCCGATTTCAACTGGCGAAAGACTCATTCGCATTCCGGCGTCCAGACGAACGGAACATCCTTACAGCGTAAGCGATGAAGCGGTGCTGAAATGGAAGAGGTGTGTGGAATATATCGGTGGTAATAGTTGATTTTTCCCAGCACACACTGTAGCTGCTTCAAATTCTGCGACGACGGCAAGTATTTTATGGCACGAAGGTGCGTGGGACGGGGATGTATGCCTTGGGCATTGAGTACATGTCCCAAGTATGGCAAGTCCCAAGCAAAAAACAAATTTGTCCTTCCGCAAGCGAAGACAATTTTGTCGCAAGACCTGAAATAATGTTCTGAGATTGGCCAAATGTTCTTCTTCCGTCTTTCCGGAGATCACAATGTCGTCCAGATAATTTGCTGCAGTAGGGACCGACGCACAAACAGTTTGTAGATATTGCTGAAACAATGCAGGGGTGGATGCACACCCGAATGGCAGTCGTTTGAATTGATACAACCCAAGATGTGTGTTAACCACCAAAACGCGCTGGTATTCTTTGTCCACCGGTATTTGCAAGTATGCATCTGCTAGATCCAACTTCGAAAAATTTTCACCCGGGCACAGTTTGTCAAAAAGACCTTCCGGGCGGGGTAAAGGAAAAGTTGCAATCACTAGTTGGATTCACTGTTGCCTTGAAGTCAACAAAAGGCCGTAACTTTCCAGAAGGTTTTGGCAAAATTAGTAAGAGTGATGCCCAGAGAGAAGCCTGCACACGTTCAATTACACCTTGTGATTCCAATTCGTGTAATGTTTTTGCGACCTCATCACGCAATGCGTGGGGAACATTGCGCGCTCTGAAAAATTTCGGTTGCGCATTTACTTTCAGTTCCAAATGTGCTTTATAGTTCTTAGCGCAACCGAGGCCCGGTGCAAAAATGTCTGCAAATTCTTCACATAGACGAGAAACACTGTCTGAAGGCACAGTCTGGTTCACTGATAGGACCTGATTTACGATAGACAAGTTAAGCAACTGAAATAAATCGAAACCAAACAAGTTCACTGCAGAAGGAGAATGGACATAAAATGACACAAGTTTTGTTTGTCCTTTGCATTTTGTAAGAAGGCTGCACTGTCCTAACACAGGGATATCTTGACCAGAATAGCTAGATAATTTAACATTTGCGGCACGCAACGGAGGTGTGCCCAGCAGTTTGTAAGTGTCTTGATTGATCAGTGAAACTGCAGCTCCCGTATCGAGCTGGAATGGTATCACTTTGCCGTTAATGTCCAAGTCTACAATAAGTTTATTGTCCTGCTGACGACAAGAGCGACTGGCTCGTGCAGCGTGAACTGACACTGGTACATAATCACTTGCGACTTGACGGCAGTTCCGGCGATGTCGACGCACATTATTTTTGGGACGAACACAGTCACTGTTAGAGAGTGGCACTGGGCGGAGTGGAATGAACTACATGAATTTCCATGGACGAAGTTTCGCGAGCCTGAGTATCCTTGGTTCGATTCCGATTCCGGCGCGAAGCAAAGGGCCTGGAATGTATTTGAGCTTCCGATCTGAGCTTTTTCTGGCAAACACTCTGAACATGTCCTTTTTTATTACAATAAAAGCAAATAGCTTGGTGTGACGGGCAATTCTCACGCGAATGTTTAGTAGCACACCGTGGGCATGATTTGATCACTGCATTTGCTTGCTGGCGCAGCACACATGGCTGAGAGCCTGGCGGCACCGGCACGGCCGGGCGCGAGGGCTGTTTACTGCTCCGTGCAGCTCGCCCGGCGGGCCGGTTAACCTGACACACTGCTGGCGAAGTTGCAAATGATTCCTGAGCAAAGTCAAGTGTGTCCTGCTGATCCAATATGTCCATCACTTGTTGAAGGGAGGGATTTACTAGTTTCAAAATCTGTTCCCTTATATGAACATCAGAAATGTTCTGTGCAATTGCATCACGTACATCGTATCTGAATAAGGGAGTCCACATTGACACTCAAAAGCACAATCCCTAGTAAGGCCTTGCAAGGTTGCAACCCACTCCCGATTAGTCTGACCTGCCGTACGTTTTGTACGAAAGAAGGATATACCTTTTCGCAACTACATTAACTGATTCTTTGAAATATGCATCTAATGCAGACAAAATTTCTTCGTAGGACAGAGTTGCTACGTCGCGTCGGGGAAATAATTTGACTATCACACGGTACGTTTGTACCCCTACTGAGGACAACAAAAAGGGCTGCCGCTCATTACCTTGAATTCTGTAGGCGGCGAGATGGAATCCAAATTGGCGTGACCACTCCGTCCAGCTTTCCAGTGCAGCATCAAAAGGTCGAAAAGTGGGTGCAACAGCATGTTGTGACTGCGTTAGCAGTGGAGCGGCTGCCGCCGCATCGATTTGCATCGCACGTTGACCCTGGACGAGTTGTCCAAGGGCATCCAGAAAGGCCTGCGTCTGCTGATTCTGTAAGCGAGAAAATTTGGACAGGACATCTCAAGATTGTGGCGAAGCCATTACACAAGTAAATCAGAGCTTTTACTCTCGTCGCCAATGTTGTGGTTGGCAGGAGAGCCAACCGCGTTAGTAAAGGAGGCCGAAACGCACGCGTTTTAGCTCACGCAGGCTGGCGTGAGGTCTGGAACATGACAAGGGAATTAGAATTGAGAAAAACTGACGTAGTTGGTGGAATACTTAACTTTAATCCATTAATGGAGAACGTCGCTCTTTATGGTACATGATTCACAACACCAATAGTACGGATATTGGCGCCTTGCTAGGTCATAGCAAATAACGTAGCTGAAGGCTATGCTAACTATCGTCTCAGCAAATGAGAGCGTAGAAGTCAGTGAACCATCGCTAGAAAAGTCGGCTGTACCTCTGGGGCGAGTGCTAGGAAGTCTCTCTAGACCTGCCGTGTGGCGGCGCTCGATCTGCAATCACTGATAGTGGCGACACGCGGGTCCGACATATACTAACGGATCGCAGCCGATTTAAAGGCTACCACCTAGCAAGTGTGGTGTCTGGCGGTCAACAAAGACTTCTGTAACATAGCCATTGCTGAAAACGAATTCATTGACAAAAATTTTCCAAACATTTTTCAATAGCAATCCAGACTTGCAATTTGAAAGAACAATTTAGGTAACTAAAAGTAGTATTGTTGATGATCTCAGCTTCAATATTAAAAAAAAAATTCTGGTGAGGAGAGAATATACAAATTGATCTACATGATAGTAACCATTGAAGGAAGTGTGAAATTCTCTACAGAATTTCTAAACTCTTCGCAAGCACCAGGAATGCCATTACTCCCTTTGACTTAAAACTGGATCTCTAATCACACTACTGAGAAATGTCAACTCACCAAAACCAAGTAATGGAACAAGGATGATCAACAAACAGTTTTGAATAACATCATTGAAGCCAAACTTATGACTGGAAAGTACAAAGGACACACACTATTTATCCACAGAATACCACTGATCTCTACTAAACAGCTATTCCAATTTAAAAGACTGCAATTTCCAATCAAATTAGCATACGGTTTTACAATTAACCAAGCACAAGGACAATCTTCAAAATAAGTTTCCTTTAATTTATGTTTTTTCCCCATTTTTGCTGCAGATCTGATGATGGTCATTAAAGACCAAAACCAGTAATCTGTTAACAAAAAGTTTGTGACCATAGACGTATTACATATATGGGTCACTGTTTTTTCATGATGATGTGAATCTTTAAAATATTGCAGCATCAAACAAATACTGCTGTTTCTCTCATAGTCAACTATATGTAGCTTGTTCTCGGGTAGAAAATTTGAAACATTTGTTGATATATACCCTGAATAACAAAATGAAAAATGTTGTTTATGAACAGATATTGTAGTTAGTTCAAATATGTTTTCAATAACTTTTTTTTACATCTTATACTTTAACAAGTATTGTAAATAGTTAGAATGGTTTCAATACTTTTTAACCTCTTATATTTTAAAGTTTATCCTTTTATTTCAACCACCACAAAGTGTCATTTCAACTCCCTGAATGAAGCCAGGTACCACAGCTACTAATGAATAAGAAAATATCAGGTAAACTACTATAAAAGGCTACTGAATGCATTATCATAACCAAGATAGACACAAACCAAGACCCCCAAAGTAGTACAAGTATATATGCCTCATACATTAAAAATATTGATTAAAAAATGGTTAACAAATTATTAAGTTATATCTCTTAAATAAGCTTGTTCTCCTGCAAACCAAACTCATAACTGCCAAAAGTTTGGAAAGCAAATCATTATCAATATTGCAAACTCAAATGTCTTGATACAAGATGGAAGCACACTATGGTCGGCTCTTAGTATTGCTGTGTAAGAATATTTCGTTCATAAAGGACAGAATTATAAGTTATGTGACTGTTGATGAATATAAATAAAACAGTTCCTGCATTGGTCACTTATTTATTTTTCCACTACGTGTTTCAATGGTTCTTACCATCATCTTTAAGTGGAGAATTGTTTATTTACATTGCTTGAGTTGGTGAAGAGTTCCGACGCCTTTTCACAGCAGCAGACTGAGGGCAATGTAGGTTATGTTGCATCTCTTGAGGGGTAGTATAGTTGTAAAAAGTCTGCATACTGCTGCCTGTAGTACGTCCTCTGCTCTGTACATTATGTTTACACTATTGCTTCAAAGGTGTAATACAATGTCCTACAGTATAAATATAATATACAGTGGAGACAACATACAACAGGTAGCAGTATGCAGACTTTTTATGAACTCTACTACCCCTCAAAAGATACAACATAACTTACATTACCCTTCGTCTGCTGCTGTACTCTTCACCACCACAAGCTATATAAATAAAATTCTCCACCTGAAGATGATGATGTGAACCATCCAAACACATAGTGGAAAAATAAATAAGTGACTGACACAGAAAACTGCTTTATTTGTATCGCTATGTATGAAATAATAGATCTTACAATATTACATGTTTGAGCAGTTGCTCCATTCTGAGTGCAGCTGCCACATATCAGGCGTGTGTGAGGATTGTGATCTTTCAAGGAATAGCAAGGGATTTTTTAAGAATAGCAAGGGCAATCCTGGACATATCATAATTACAGTAATTCTTTACTTCAGCACTGGCAGATGCTATCTGCTACTGACACAAAGAGAACTGGAAAACACAGTTGGGAAATACCTACCAGTCTTTTTAGTCTTACTAACCAATTTTTTTCAGTTTTTTATGGGCCTCAGCTATAATCACTTTTTAAAAAGAGGAACTTATAAATGGCAAAAGAAAGCCAGCAAATATCAACTTGCTGTAACAGTGGTGCTAAAAATTGAAGTTTCTAAATAAAATATTATTGGTAAAATTTCCATTCATTTTTAATACTGATTTATTAAAAACAAAGTAAAGCAAGCAGTGTTGTTTAATAACAATCTCAAGCTACACTCGCTAGATGCCAGAACTTGTACAGCGTTATTGAGCCAATAATGTAGTTTCTGCCATGTGCCATCCATGTACTTAGACCAGCCTACTAGACAGCACTTGGTGCACACATTCTTTTATTCATTCATAGATCAGCCAATGTAAAAGTGAACTGCCATGTGTAACCTTATGTTGGTGAAAGTCTACCTATAATATTACTGACTTAACAATTATGAACTGATGACTCATATATGTTGCCCTCTTTGAATATGTTTTAAAACCACCCAACACGATTCAAAATTTATTTTTCAATAGCAGTCCAGTATTTGCCAAATGAGTACCTTAGAGAATACGAAACCTTGGAAAAGCTTGGGCCTCCCATGACTCTTGGGCCCAGGATTTCCCCCCAACCTCTCTTGTCAGCTGAATATGATTGTAGCTTCTAGAGGTTAGATACATGTTTTGTTAATTGTATTCCAGCTTTGGTCATAGTATTTTTATTTTCTAATTGCCATTCAACACGTTTTGGTGCAATAACCTCCTTTTCAATGATTGTATAGAGATAACGGGCATTACATCTGCTTCAGTTTTAAGAGTGCCCATACCTGGGGGCACGGTGGGGATCACAGCCAGCCCACAGCTCTTAGTGAAACAGAAAAAATTTAACGAAGACAGGTGTTTTTCTACCAAGAAAAAGATATAAAAGTCGGTATTATGCAGGTTTTTAACAGGATCAGAACTGAAACTTCCATGCATCTAGTTATAAGGTGTCATTTGTCTTCCAGAATATTAAAAATACTCTGTACCCGCATGTCTATGCTGCCTCCCTACAAACCCTTGGTTTCGCCACATTCATTTTCTGCACCAGTGAAAAACTTCCACAACTGTACAAACATTCTGAACAATGTAGTACACAAAATCTGAAGTTGTCAAATGGGGGTGAAAAACTCAAGCAAATGTAATACTCATGATGTTTGCGCAATCCTTGAAACTGAAGTTTTAGCTACAAAATATTGTGAGTAAAGATCGGATATTGTTAATCAACTATATCTGTCACCAATAATCATTTTACTGATGAATGCCATCATGTGCTGATAGCCATTTCTCCTTCTTACATAAGGCATGACACATCTTCTCACAAACAACAAGTCAAAAGTATTTTCTGAATAAGAAATCCGCAGCATAATCTTTCCTTACATACCAAATGTAGAGTGCATTACAGCTATCTGCTTTGTGTGATTACCCTAAAATTGTAATCGTTTGCATATCTAGGCATGTAGTAAATGTAATACCAGTCTGTTGCATGTCACTTTCACATTGTTGCAATTTTAATGTCCTGCAGTGTACACAAATAAATATTCAAGGGTCTGTCATGATAGTGATCTATGATAAACTTCACTGCAGCAAATATGAAACTAACTAAAGTAATGCATGACACAAAGGCATAAAGAGGGTAAGATATCAACACAGATAACAAATTTATCAATCCCTCCAAAGTGGTAGATAGTTACAGAAAAATAAGAAACAGCAAGAAGAAATGTTTAAAGTTTCTTGTCTATTGGAATTTATCAGTGAATATACTTATCAGTGAAGATGGGACTGTCTAAAGAAAAACTTACCTGAATATGAAACTTTAAGTTATGAAATGTAGAATATTAATGATAACTTAACATTGTAGTAGTCAAAGCTCTATGAAGCAGCAAGAAAATAAAGTACTGGAAAAACTATTAGAGAAAATAAAGACGCTTATCCATGGCAATAAGAAAGCCAAAGAGATGAAAATATAACTGACAAGAAATATATAATATTAAAAGACAGATTTGGGATAAACACATTAATGATGTAGAATGGGTGGAATGATTGATGGGTTTGAACAATCAGACTCCTAGATCATCAGTCACTCCATCCTGGCAATGCCACATCAATAAAATTCTTCTACAAGGAGCCATTAGTATGTCCATCTCAGATGGAAAACATAAATGAGATGGATGGAACCAGCTATAAAGTAAAAGTAAAGTATCATAGGCTGGGAGAAGTATGCTGATCACAGACAGCTGAAAGGTCTTCTAGACCTTGTGAAGTGGTGGGAGGCACATCTTCTGTGTCTGACTGGCAGATTCCTTATAATTATAAAAGCTTGGTGGGACTGTCAGATCACTACAGTGTTAAGGATTAAATGAGGTAATACCCTTAGGTTAGAACAATGAAAAATGTAGAAGGATAAATTAATTAAAAGATAGGGCCACGCACAAACAGCCAGAGGCTGTAACCCCCCTGCCCCTTACCCCACAAGAAAAAGAAATATTGTCTTACCTTAAAATACAATTAAAGCAGCACCACTATTGGATAATGTCTAAAATTAGGTTTGTACATCATCAGCTTGGTTTAAGAATCATGAAAAAAGGTTGTATACATGGAAGAATCCTGGAGATACTAAAAGGTATCAGATAGATTATATAATGGTAAGACAGAGATTTAGGAACCAGGTTTTAAATTTTAAGACATTTCCAGGGGCAGATGTGGACTCTGACCACAATCTATTGGTTATGAACTGTAGATTAAAATGAAGAAACTGCAAAAAGGGGGGAATTTAAGGAGATTGGATCTGGATAAATTGACAGGACCAGAGGCTGTAGAGAGTTTCAGGGAGAACATTAGGGAACGATTGGCAGGAATGGGGGAAAGAAATACAGTAGAAGAAGAATGGGTAGCTTTGAGGGACGAAGTAGTGAAGGCAGCAGAAGATCAAGTAGGTAAAAAGACGAGAGCTAGTAGAAACCCTTGGGTAATAGAAGATATATTGAATTTAATTGATGAAAGGAGAAAATATAAAAATGCAGTAAATGAAGCAGGCAAAAAGGAAAGCAAACGTCTCAAAAATGATATTGACAGGAAGTGCAAAATGGCTAAGCAGGGATGGCTAGAGGACAAATGTAAGGATGTAGAAGCTTATCTCACTAGGGGTGAGATAGATACTGCCTACGGGAAAATTAAAGAGACCTTTGGAGAAAGGAGAACCACTTGCATGAATATCAAGTGCTTTGATGGAAACCCAGTTCTAAGCAAAAAGGGAAAGCAGACAGGTGGGAGGAGTATATATAGGGTCTATACAAGGGTGATGTACTTGAGGACAATATTATGGAAATGGAAGAGGATGTAGATGGAGATGAAATGGGAGATATGATACTGCATGAAGAGTTTGACAGAGTACTGAAAGATCTGAGTCGAAACAAGACCCCTGGAGTAGACAACAATCCATTAGAGCTAGTGACAGCCTTGGGAGAGCCAGTCCTGACAAAACTCAACCATCTGGTGAGCAACATGTATGAGACAGGCAAAATACCCTCAGACTTCAAGAAGAATATAATAATTCCAATCCCAAAGAAAGCAGGTGTTGACAGATGTGAAAATTACTGAACTATCAGTTTAATAAGTCACAGCTGCAAAATACTAATGCGAATTCTTTATAGATGAATGGAAAAACTGATAGAAGCCGACCTCAGGGAAGATCAGTTTGGATTCCGTAGAAATGTTGGAACACATGAGGCAATAATGACTCTATGACTTATCTTAGAAGAAAGATTAAGGAAAGGCAAACCTATGTTTCTAGCATTTGTAGACTTAGAGAAAGCTTTTGACAATGTTGATTGGAATACTCTCTTTCAAATTCTGATGGTAAAAGACAGGGAGCAAAAGGCTATTTACAATTTGTACAGAAACCAGATGGCAGTTATAAGAGTCGAGAGGTATGAAAGGGAAGCATTGGTTGGGAAGGGAGTGAGACAGGGTTGTAGCCTATCTCTGATGTTATTCAATCTGTATATTGAGCAAGCAATAAAGGAAACAAAAGAAAAGTTCGGAGTAGGTATTAAAATCCATGGAGAAGAAATAAAAACTTTGAGGTTCGCCGAAGACATTGTAATTCTGTCAGAGAGAGCAAAGGACTTGGAAGAGCAGTTACATGGAATGGACAGTGTCTTGAAAGGAGGGTATAAGATGAACATCAACAAAAGCAAAACGAGGATAATGGAATGTAGTCGAATTAAGTCAGGTGATGCTGAGGGAATTAGATTAGAAAATGAGACACTTAAAGTAGTAAAGGAGTTTTGCTATTCGGGGAGCAAAATAACTGAAGATATAAAATGTAGACTGGCAATGGCAAGGAAAGCGTTTCTGAAGAAGAGAAATTTGTTAACATCGAGTATAGATTTAAATATCAGGAAGTCGTTACTGAAATATTTGTATGGAGTGTAGCCATGTATGGAAGTGAAACGTGGACGATAAAGAGTTTAGACAAGAAGAGAATAGAAGCTTTCGAAATGTGGTGCTACAGAAGAATGCTGAAGATTAGATGGGTAGATCAGATAACTGATGAGGAGGTATTGAATAGAATTGGGGAGAAGAGGAGTTTGTGGCACAACTTGAGTAGAAGAAGGGATTGGTTGGTAGGAGATGTTCTGAGACATTGAGGGATCACCAATTTAGTACTGAAGGGCAGTGTGGGGGGTAAAAATCGTGGAGGGAGACTAAGAGATGAATACACAAAGCAGATTCAGAAGGATGCAGGCTGTAGTAGATACTGGGAGATGAAGAAGCTTGCACAGGAGAGTAGCATGGAGAGCTGCATCAAACCAGTCTCAGGACTGAAGACCACAACAACAACAACATGTCATCAGCTAAAGTTGAGGGTAGTGAGTCACTTAGCTTCAGTGTTGGCCTTATTATGATAATGTACACTCTATAACTGTTAATAAAGAATCATAATAACAATCTTGATAACTTCCAACATATTCACACTGGCCAGGGGAGGGAAGTGGATATGGGAAGAGAGAGAGGGGGGGGGGGGGGTGCTTCATGTGTCATACCATCACTGCTAATGCTGTCGTGTCAGCGCCGATGGAATGATACTACACAGGTGACTAATCAGCTCCTGTCAATCATGTGAGGCTTACCTATAGCCAGCCTGGAAGGCTGCTCACTATCTCTCTTTCTCTGCCTGGCCTTGGCCCATGTCAGACCAATCCTAAAATCTGACGTCAAAGAGATAACATCCATTAGACCTCCTCTTATGTACGTACCACTAAATTCTCATCCTACCCTGGTGCCCACTAGTTTGGCCATTCTGTGATGGGGGGCAATCTATTAATATGTGCACTGATAAAGGGGCACCACAAATGCAGTAAGATGAAGAATGTATTTATGTGCTGGTCTAGTGTTAGTAACAGAGGACTGACAGAGAATTGGAGATGCTTAATAGGAATTTCTGCATGAAGATATCCATTCACTTGTAGAATCTTTTATTGTGTATATCCTGCCACTGGTAGCTACAGAATACCACACTATATTCCATGGTGCTATAAATTGTTGGGTAGGGTCCTTCAAAATCAAGACCAGTGTCTTTAATTCTAGAACATGCTTTAAGTCGCCTTCTTGACCAAATAATGTGTGAATTAGCCTTCTGATGTTTCGGAACTGAGAGAGAAGGCTTTGAATTGACAATATCAATGGGTGTCAAGTGTAGCAGTGAGATATGGCTTTATAAGCTTCTTATAGTGTCACTACAAATTAGTAAAGACTCATGTGAACATGCACAGATGTATCTTAACAGTCTGCATAATGGCTTTTAGTTCTATGGTAACGACAATAAATTCCTGTGGGGGGAAGTGCTGTTCACTGCCACACATAGGTGTGAAAGCATAACATATTTGGCCATCAGTGCATGATCCATCACTGTAAATGATTTTCTCACATTGGAATTTGTCCAGCATTGAACAAAAATTTGCCGTAGAATAGATAGGTGTGTCGTGTTCTTTGGCTTGAAGGATATACCAAGCTGAAATCATGAGCAGGACACCCTCCAAGGGGAGATTCATGAAAATGAATGTGGAAGAGAGTTCAGAAAGCTCATGTGTAGCTTGTAGAGGATGCATACGAGATGGGTGATATTGGGCCATCAGATCAAGGACATTTTAATGGAGCTTGTGTCCTTTTATCTGGAAATGGAATATCATGATTTGGATGGTCTCTGGGGGATACATGGACAGCATAGTTAAGTAATAGAGTCATTAAATATGTAAGTGGGTATTTCCATGTCTGTCAAGAAAATATATGTAGGACTCATCTGAAAGGCACAAGTTGTGAATCTGATCCCACACTGATGAACTGGATCTAAATGGAGTAGCACACATGGGACTGCCAATCCTTAGGACAGGCTGCCACATGACCTTTACAACTATTGCTAGGAAGTTTCTACTACCTTATGTAATTCTTCATGCGAATAAAAGTCCTTGTGGGGGTGGAGAGTTAGGTGGCAACAGAATGCATTACACACATTTTGGGACTCATGAAATGGAATCATTTGAGGACCCAAAATCGATTTTTCCTTAAAGTACTTTGCAGTTGGTTTACTGTGATACTTATATTTAAAGAACTGTAATAGATGCAGACATCATAATCATACAGGCAAGAAGAGCCTGTAGGGCCTACGACCACTGTAAGTCTGTTTATTGAAATATTAGGAAATGGGTTATAGTCAGAATGGAGTATTGTGTGACTTTGTTTTCCTGTGTGAGGAGTATCTACTTGAGCACAGAACTGATGAGTTTAAAAAATTTAGATTAAAATTAGGAGGGCACATCTAAAGCCTTACCCAGAGTGGTAATAATGTGGTTTTGCTTACTTTTTTTTGTACTTTTTTCATCACTCATACATGGCAAATTGGGGTTTAATGGCCTGCATGGTCCATGAATCATATTTTTTACTAATATGTTGTACAGTTCCCAATATTCTTGTGGATTGGGAAATTGAGCATGGATGATTTTGTCGATAGCTGTAGGATGAATTCTGTCATGTAGCCATATGAGATTGTGCATCATTGATTAATTTCTGTTTCTTCATTTCTGACTAAATATACTTGCAGAAATTTATGGTCTTCATTCAGTAGTGGTGGTAATGATTTCATTTTGTGATGTATTTGTCCTTAAATGGAAAAAAAGTAATTGTTTCATTCCTATTTGTGTTGATCAAAGTGACACTGAAAGAAGTCATTTGGAATGTACTGTTTATTTAATTTTTAGAAAGTGTTTTGACTCTGGAGTTCTCCTGCTTATGTGATGTAAATATCCTGCAGAGGTACTTCCAGTGGTGATAATCGAATTTTTCCATTCATACAACAGAATCCTGGTATTTCCCTACTAAATTTTTCACTTTGCAAAACTGGCAGATGGTATCCATTTTTCTGATTATGATGTGTATTCTTTCATCAGGTGATAGTGGAATACCTCATTTGTTAGGCTGTACTGTTTACTTGTCCTCATCCTAGCTTCTGTAGCACTTCTTCTTTCAGTGATTTCTTTAAGGGTATGGCACAGAACACACAGTTTATCACAAAAGACGGAGAAATTTTCACATGTCGAGCACTTTTCCTTATGATTTATGTATTTATTTACAGAACTTACAAACTCGCGATCTTCACTCGGCGCCTTAACCATAGTTTGGCTGTCCATGTGCACAATGGGGAATCTGAGTTTGACCAAGACCAGATTGTGATGGCCCAGAGGTTCACCATGGGCATTTCGGAAACTGTACAACTTGTCGAGTGTTCAAGATGAGCTGTAGTGAGTGTCTTCAAAATGTGGAAAAACCCAGGTGAAACCATGGGGTTGGGCAGCCACCCTCATTACAGATGTCAGACATCGTAGGCTTGGAAGAATGGTAAAACAGGACAGGCAGCGAACTGTGGTGGAACTAACATCAGACTTAAATCATGGGCAAAGTACAACTGTGTCTCAACTCACAGTGCACTGAACACTCCCAACAATGGACCTCTGCAGCTGATATCACATGCATGTGCCAATGTTAACATCACAACATTGAAAATTATACCTAAACGGGCACATGACCATCAGAACTGGGTATGGGCACAGTGGCTGAGTATTGCATGGTCTGATGAATCCTGATACTTTCTTCATCATGCCAATGAGAGGGCATGAATCCATCATCTTCCAGGGGACCAGCTCCATGACACCTGCACTGTGGGATGGAGACAAGCTGGTGGCATCTCCATTATGCTATGGGGAACATTCATGTGGACATCCATGTATCCAGTGGAGCTTTTGAAAGGCATCATGGCAGCCAAGGAATATCGTACACAGGTTGCAGACCATGTACACTCCTTCATGATGATTGTGTTACCCAATAGCAGAGGCATTTTTCAACAAGATAATGCACCTTGTCAAAAGGCCAGGAGTGTGATGGGGTGGTTTGAGGAATACAGTGGCACATTCCAGTTCACATTCCAGTTGATGTGCTGGCCCCCCAACTCACCACATCAAAACTTCAAATTTAATTAAATTGATTTGATTAAAAGAACCTCATAAGTTCTATGAAAAGTATTAATTAAATACATAATTAAGGGAAAGGAATTACAAAACAATTACTTAAAACTATTAATGACAAAAACAAAACACGCCAAGAATGCATGTAACTTATAGAAAGTGTATAGCAGTTAATGAAGAGCTTTTAAATTAAGTACATTATTTGTCAGGGTTAGTGACAGAAATTCTGAGAGATGCTGATTGATCAACTGTGAACAATATTTTGAAATCATGGACTTTACTGAGGAGTACAATGGTTCACAATAATATGTTGTGCTGATAAAAGAAATAATATTAGAAAATTTTTCTATCACTGTACATATTTTGATTCTGAGATGATTTTCAAAAGTCAGCTACAGTATTGAGCTGCATTGGAAAAGAGTGATCCACAATGCCAGATTTAACAGTAGTTATGAGTGTGTGGGTTGTACATGTGAGAATGTGTTTGCGTGTGTCTCTCACCTGATGAAAGACTTTTCCAATAGTTTGCTTTTAATTATGCCTGTCAGCCATTGAACATCTCTTCCATGTTTTGAGTAGCAATCCAACTCATATTTTTATTTGATTCTAAATATTCCATCATTTGAATTCAACAAGTGGAGAAAGTCTAGGGAATTCATCGAGAGGGGATATGTTACCAATGAGAAAAAGTGACAGGACAGAGCCAGTGTATTCCAATAAACACATAGGATTATTTAAAGTGGGACAAAACACAATAAGGTCAAAAACGGGTTAGAAACAGGACTCACTTAAGATAAATACAGGACAAACTTGTGTTGGCAATATGGATAGCAAAATATTATTTCATGCTATACATGGCACGAGAAACAGTGACCCATGGAGAAGAGATAAGGAGTTTTTATAGTTCTCTGTTCCTGGGAGAAAGGAGGGAGATTCAGTCACATCTAACAGAAACAAGTAGACACCTTTAGCCACCTGTTTTGGAGCATGGCAGTTAGACTGTGGGTTTTAAACCACGCACTAGGGGAGGAACCAGATGGGCATGTAGCAGCAAATGTGTCAGGGAATTTCCAGTTACATATAAAGGAAATCATGAAAATACTTATAAACAGCAAGACTGGGAAGGCATGAGAGCCAAATAGTGTCTCTGCTGACCTCAAAAAGGTTGATCCAGTAGTTGTGCCCTATCTGGTGTGATTTCTCAGATTATGCTACAATAAGAGAAAGGGGAAATGCCAGGTTGTCACTGTGACCCCTATCCACAAAACAAGTGATCCACTTGATGCTGGAAAATACAAGCCAGTTTAACACTGCACTCAAAAAAAAAAAAAAAAAGATTGAAAGGCTTGTAGCTAAGAACATCAATAGAATACCTAACACAACAATGTGACTGAGTAAATTCACTGTGTATTTCTGAAACAAGACTCTAGTGAATTACTGTAGGATTACTTAGGATGTAACAGACACATTACATGGGAGGGGAGAGCAACTAGACTGCATCATTCTAAACCAAGACATTCAGCAGAGTCCATCACAAGTCTTGTTACATAAATTATGAACTCCTAGAGTAGAAGACCCAGTAGTATCTTGGGTAAAGGTACTTCTTTGGGGGACAACTGAGAGGGTAAATGTACAAGCAAGGTCTTCAATAAAGTGGTGGTATTGTTATTGTCAGGGGTGCTACAAGAAAGTTTTCTGGGACTCCTGCTGTGTATAATACGTATAAATGAAACAGGTACTGGAATCCAGTGAAATATTAAAATGTTTGTAGATGACTTGAGGGTATACCACAGAATTAGGCAATAGCAGGATAGTGAAATTCTCCAGGATGACCTTGGAATAAACACACATGGAATGAGCATCAATGTAAGCAAGAGTCAGACTGAAAGTTCACGCAAAAAAATAAATTAAAAAAAAACTGCAATACAACATTTGAGTCTGGGTTGGAAGAGAGATACTTGTCATGGCAGCTAACTTTAGATATCTAGGAGTGACATTTGATAGGAAATAGCATTGGGATTTTCATGTGAAGGAGGTTGTTTTCAAGACAAAGAGTTCCCCTTCTAGGTGATGAGAATTCTGAAGGGCTGTTCAAAGAAAGTGAAGTAAGAAGCATACTGTTCTTGGCATGACCTCAACTTAAATATTGCAATTCTGTATGGGACCCATACAAATTGTATCTCATCTCAGATCTGGAATGTGCGCAAAGAAGGTCACCACAAATTGTCCATGGGATTTTTGAGCACTGCAGAAGTGACACAGCCAAGATGCAAGAGCTGAAACTTATTGGCTAGTTGGAGAAAAATCCACAAATAAGGTAACACATACAGGGCTGTTGTGGTTTCCAGTGCTTGTGCTTGTATTAAAAAATAAGATAAATGTTGAGGAACAAAGGAGAAGTCAGAGGTCAGACTAACCCCATAAAATAAAGTCCTACACTTTAACAGAGCAGCGTGCAGAGGGATTAAATGAAATTCAGTGACTGTAAATGAAAGTATAATGTGTATAGCTAAAAACATAAATTACCATAGAAGCATGAAAGTTTCATTCCAATTTAATGTATTAATAGCAATAATAAAAAGTTAATAAACTGACAAAATGATTGGCATTTGTTCTGATTAAACTCATTTTGGTAAATCTATCTTCTCCATATTTTCATTTTGGAAGTACACTTTACAAATTTCTAGAAGTTAATTTCGTACCAAAAATGTAAGAAATACAGAATTTTGGAATCAGGATGTAAAAGATCAATGAGGTTTTAGTTTTTTCCTGGCATTGCAGGTTATCTTTCACATACAACGCTTCAAAGTTTATCATGAGGTAATTCAAACTGGTTCAAGATGCAAAGGAATTAATGATGTTTAGCTGCTTGTGGACACTAATTTACATCAGTGGGGAAAGTTGAAAATTTGTACCACGCTGGGATTTGATCATAGCTCTCACATTGCAACTCAACTGCATGGACTACCCTCATGCACTTCCCCCAGACCCAAATTCTGGGGAGAGAGAGAGAGAGAGAGAGAGAGAGAGAGAGAGAGAGAGAGAGAGTTTTTTTTCAAGTTTCTTTCAATAAATTATGCTTCTTGATAAGGACATTTGGGATGGTAAAAAAACTGTCTTTGTCTGCTTCATTATCTTACTGGCCAACAGACAATACACCTTGTTATTTATGACAGGATTCCAATAATTGAAATTTCTCTATTCAAAATTTTGAAGTCAGAGGATATTTCCAGAATGAGATTATCACTCTGCAGCGGAGTGTGCGCATTTCAGAGGATATTACTTAATAATGTTGATGTAAATCATTTATTTTACAATTTGCAATTGCAACTTGTAAAACACAACTACTTTTCATTATTATGAACACAAGTGATTTTTTTCTTATGTTTTCTGCTCAAAAGATTCTATTTTCTTTTCAATATTTTCATGTCTTGGTATCTCCCAATACCACAGTATAGATAAATTTAATACATTACCTGCAATAAAATTGCATAAATACCCTGTGTACAACAGTGTAGTGCTGCACAAGTCTACTGATGGTGGTAGCATAGAAAATGTATACGGATCTACTAATAATAAAAATAAATAAAAATCTCACAATATATGGACATAAAAAGCTAAACAAGGTAGAGGAGACAGGATGCACAGGAGAGGACAGTACCTGAAGTACCTCTTGTGCCAGTATCACAGGCACATGATCCTCAGAAGCTCTTCCAACACACTGATTTGAAACAGCTGCCAATTGTTTGACAGCAGTCATGGCGATTTCCAGCTGCTTATGAGTGTCAGCCAACTTGAGAGCAGCATTCACAGTGGGGCTACTTGAGCTACTATGATGTATTTCAGGACAGTGAACAAATGATTAAATTAAGCCCATTGATTATCTTTTAATCTGTTGAACTAAAAAAAGTTGCTAATTCCCTATAAGAATTGCACAAATACACAAAATGAGATTTCTATTAAGGCAACAAAAAACCTGTGGTAAAAATTAGTAGTTCACGAGGTTCTAGCTTATAAACACTGTAACATGGACACAACTATAGCTGTGAATAAACATTCATTCAGTAATGCCAACAGTGTCAGATGTGGTTTTCAGGGCTTGTATAGTAATGAATGAATTACAATGGAAATTTGAATAAATTATTTTCTTGATTTTGGAAATCTTTGGATTAAATATTGTTAATTTCACTTAGAAGCTAATATTTTGTCCTACAAACTTACATGTAACATAATTGTAACAATATTATGAGAAGGAAAGTTGCTACTCACCATATAGTGGAGACTCTGAGTCGGAGATAGGCATAACAAAAAGGCTGTCACACATAAAGCTTTCGGCCAGTAAGGCCTTCATCACACTCTCTCTCTCTCTCTCTCTCTCACACACACACACACACACACACACACACACACACACACACACACACACACACAAATGCAACTCATACACACATGGCACACGTCTCAGACAACTTCGTCACCCCTGCCTTACTATCTCTCCCCCTCCCCACCCCAGCCTCCTCCTTACGCCTACCCTGTCACCACTCCCATCATGCACTGGTGCTGCTGCTTGCAGTGTGGCAACTGAGGCCACACTGCAAGCAGCAAAGCCAGTGCATGATGGGAATGGTGACTGGGCGGGGGTAAGGATGGGGTTGGGCAGGGAGGGGGAGAGATAGTAGGGGTAAGGGTGACAGACATTGAAGTGCTGCAAGTTAGATGGAGGGCAGGAAAGAGGTGGGGGGAGGGGGGCTGGGTGTGTGAGGACAATGACTAATAAAGGCTGAGGCCATTAGGGTTACGGGAACATAGGAAAGTTACCACCTGCGTAATTCAGAAAAGCTGGTGGTGGTGCGAAGGATCCGTATGGCTCCGTCTGTGAAGCAATCATTGAAATGAAGGATGTCATGTTTGGCAGTGTACTCAGCAACAGAGTGGTCCACTTGCTTCTTGGACCCAGTTTGTCGGTGGTCATCCATACGGACAGACAACTTGTTGGTTGTCATGCCCCACACAATGCAGCACAGTGGATGCACCGCTGCACCTTAGCTTGTACATCACATGAATGGTTTCACAGGTAGCTCTGCCTTTGATGGGATAGGTGATGTTTGTGACTGCACTGTAGTAGGTGGTGATAGAATGAGGCATGGGATAGGTCTTGCATCGAGGTCTATTACTGGGATATGAGCCATCAGGTAAGGGGTTGGAAGCAGGGGTTGTCTAGGGATGGAAGAATATAGTGTGTAGGTTTGGTGGATGGCGGAATACCGCTGTGGGAGGGGTGGTAAGGATAGTAAGCAGAATATTTCTCATTTCAGGGAACAATGAGAAGTAGTTGAAACCCTGGCAGAGAATGTAATTCAGTTGCTCCTGGGTGGTACTGAGTTATGAGGGGAATGCTCCTCTGTGGCCGGACAGTGCGACTTTGGGAGGTGGAGCAAGACTGGAAAGATAAGGCTTGGGAGATTTATTTTTGTGTGGTCTGTGAAGACTTGAATGGGACCCTCGGTACATTTTGAGCGGGATTGCTCGTCAGTGCAGATGCAACGGCCGTGGGTGGGTAGGCTGCATCGAAGGGACTTCTTGGTATGGAATGGGTAGAGCTGTCAAACTGAGGTAAAGAAACTTCTAAAGAAACAAAGATTACTGCATAAAAGATGTAAAACAAAGCATAGGGCTATGGATAGAGAGATGTGCTGAATGAAACACATTCGGCCATCAAGAGAGCAATGTGTGATGCCGTCTGTGACTACCAAAGCAGAATATTGTCAAATGATATTTCACAGAACCCAAAGAAATTATATTTGTATGTAAGGGCTGTTAGTGGCACCAAAGCTAGTGTCCAGGCCCTAGCAAATGATACAGGAAATGAAACTGAGGGTAGCAAAGCAAAAGCTGAAATGCTTAACTAAATTTTCAAATGTTCCCTTAAAAGGAAAGCATAGGAGAATTGTCCCAGTGTAATCCACATATGAACAAAGCTTCAGGGTCCAATTGAATCCCTGTCCAAGCCTTCAGCCCCTGGTTTGATTCAGGTACTTTGATGACATATTTTCTGTATGGGCTCATGGTGAGGCTGACCTGTTAAAATTCCTGGAATCTCTAAATACCTTCTCCCAATTAAATTTCACATGGTCCTATTCCGAATCCCATTCCACTTCCCTTGATGTTGATCTTATTCTCACCAAGGGCCAGCTACACACTTCTGTCCACATCAAACATACCAACAAACAACAGTACTTGCATTTTGACAGTTGACATCCTTTCCATGAGAAACATTCCCTCCCATACAGCTTTGGCATTTAAGGCAAATGTATTTGTTCGGATGCAGACTCTTTACAGCAATACACCACCGCTCTCATTTCAGCCTTCATTGGACGTAATTATACCAACAGCCTGGTTCAAAAGCAGATTTCCTGGGCCATCACAACCAATCCTGGTACTGCTGAGCCCTTCAAAAAACAACTTCAGAGCACTCCACTTGTCACCCAGTATTGCTCTTGTCTTGAATGTATCAATCAGCTACTTTGACAGGGCCACGACTTCCTAAAATCATGTCCTGAAATGAGATCCATTCTGTCTGATATTTTGCCCACCACACCTAGAATTGCTTTCCATCACCCTCCCAATCTCTGCAATATCCTTGTCAGGCTCTACACTCCTTCTGCACCCATCTCTCTACCCTATAGCTCCGACCCCTGTGAGTGTCCCCACTGCAAGACTTACCCTATGCACCCTCCTACCACCACCTATTCCAGCCTTAATATACTTTAATTCCTTCTGTCTTAGCATTTATTCACAGTAACTACTCCTTTCTTCACTCCATTTTAATTTTCGATATCTTTCATTTTCTAACTTGTCTATTTTTGGCCGTCCCCCCTCCTACAGCTGTTACATATAATGCACTTAGCTTTTCACTCTTATTTACATGTGCATGATGTTTAAGTAGTAATCTCTGTCTTGCATATTACCCTGTTTCCCACCTTTAAGCTCTCAGGTTTTCAAATCTTGTCCGGTGCAGTCCCCTACAATCAGTCTTTCCTTCTCATTCTGCCCAGTAAGTCTTCCCTGACCCGGGGTTCTGCGTGACTTTTCTGAACTATATCCCTTTCCCTAAACCTCTCCAGTCTTTTCCCTTCACCCCTCTTCCTTCCTCTTCAACTCTTCTGCCAGAAGAAGGGGCCACTGGCTCCGAAAGATTGTATACGTTAAATTGTTTTAAGTGTGTGTTCTCCTGCTACTGCTTGGTTAGTAGATCATTTATCTATCCATTTACATTATTAATAACTGATTATTTTCGTTGGGTAAAGAGTAAGTCAGAGCTTGATGAGATTTGAATGTGGTGTGAAGATTGGAAACTTGCACCATGGAACATGCAACGCTATCTTTTCGGTATCCACATTGTCCCTCACACCCAATAGAACATCAGCAAAAGCTGTTCAGTATAGCTTCAAGTGCTATTGGGTCTCTAGATAGAGCAGTCCATCCTCTCCCCAGCTTAAATCCCCACTCAGTCTGTGGTAGGGGGTTATTGAGCCCCTGTTGTATCTGTAAATAAGTAACCAAACACCTATAAGTAACAAGAAATAGTGTTGTAAAAAAACATACATAAAAAAGAAAATTAGTAATATTAATGTGCCTGTACAGCTCCTGTGTTTGGTAGCAGTAGGTGAGGTTTGGAATTGGTTTTTAAGAAAGCAGCATACCAGAGTTTATTCAGATCTTGCTGATATTCAGCTGTTTGGTAAATTTCCAAGAAAATTTTCTCACCAGCCTGTGCAACATTGTCTACTGATATCAAGGAGCTAGTGAAGATGTCAGATGTTTGTCTTCATATTCCTAGGAAATTTAGTTAACAGCTTAACCATTTCTCCTCTGTTTTTATTGTAAATGGCTGAGGTCGTGTCGCACTCATTAAATGCATGGAAGAGGAGGAGGATGGATCCAGCTAAAAGGTATTACCTTGTTGAAAATAATAATTTGGATTCAACTTTGCCCTTATATCCTTTGTTCGGATGCAGACTCTTTACAGCAATACACCACCGCTCTCATTTCAGCCTTCATTGGACGTAATTATACCATGAAGTAAGTATATGTATGTGCCTGGTTGTGAAAAAACACTGAGCAAAACAATCAATTTGCCATCCTCCACCTTATCATGACAGTTGTGTACAGGGCAGCTTTCTGTAATACACACCTCACCATAGTACCATCTGTGTAATTTGTAGTAACTACTATTTGTATTCCCCTTGCTATCATTTTATAACTGAGGAGTTGTACAAGCCTTGTTTTGTTCTATTCATTTGGAAGAAAATGCCCCTGTTGAGCAGTGACAACCTTGCTCTCATTAAAATTGATATCAACTGAAGGCTTTGTATATTGATTCCAAAGTAGGGAGAACTTGGCACCAACATTCCATTTCACAAGGTGATGTACTACACTGGCGGTCATTCTTAGGTCAAGAGTTGCATAACTGTCTTTTGAAAAAGAATTGTGAAGAGAAAATTTCCTTTTCTTATTCCCCCTTCATTAAGAAGAGCCTTCGGGAATGGAGATAATTTGTATTCCATATTGTTAACATCTTCATCATCCTTTTTTTAATGGCAGTTCTTTGGAAAATTGTCAGAGGGTGCACCATTACTGTTTCACTGTGCACTCTTACAACATTGTTAATTATATCCAGAGATAACATCATATTCTTCTGAGACTGTTTTATGTCACCAAAATTACAACCAATATTACTTTGGATGGTTCTAGTTCCAATTTATAGGGCTTGTTGACTATTTATTCTTGAGTTTCAGATTATTTGTGTTGACAGAGACATAAATGAATTCATTCTCAAAAAGTAGAATGGTCATTGAACCAGTCCTAAATTTTGGCCCAGTCTTGTCCATCACTATTTTGCCCTGATACCTATAGATAAAAATGCTAATACCCACTTGTAAAGTCAATCCAGTGAATTCCTAATGATGAGCAGAAAACAGTTGCTCTAGGCTATCCTCCAATCACTAGAACAGAATCAGTTACGTCTCTTCCTTATGTGTCAAGTGAACTGAGCTTTTAATGGAGTACACCAGTCTGCTCCATGGTCATGTCAGTCTGAATCCCTGACCAAGGGAATCAGTTCAATTTATGGTGAAATAAGGCTTATCTGCAAAATTTTTGAACATGTGTGGGTGATTAGTTTTTAATGCTGTCAAGTGTTGCATGTAAAGACACATTTTTCATACCAATCACATTCTACAACACAATTTATTCCTCAATAAAGCTCTACTGTACTTCAATACGGTACGGTCATTTAGTATTTGGGCTAAATCTGCTTCATTTAACAATAAAAGTTTATTTTCTACCATTAAAATGCTATTTTTAATAAATTGTGATTTTTTTGCCCCCTGCAACTTGGAAACTGCTAGTTCTAGAGAAAAAATGAACAGGACCTTTTTTTGTAATAAATTTAACGTAGTTTAATTTTTTACTGGGAAATATGTTCAGCAGAAGTGGAGTTATTCAAGAAGTAGAGTTGATCAAGAAAAATGTAAAAAGTGACCTTTAAACACCTCCCAAACCCCAACACTCATGACACTCCCCTCTACGACTGCACAAAAATGTGTGGCTACATAAATTTTTCCCCTAGTCATCCTTTTTTGGCATTAGTTGACTAGGCTATATCACAGCGGGTTGACAAAGGATCTGTACAACAAAAAAGACAGTCTTGACCTAATGTTAAAGTGACATGGTCAATGGAATGTGCATTTTAAAATTTTTACCTAAACGGCTAATAGGCAATCATAAGTGCTACGTAAGCATTTTGAAAAGGTTGTTAAAGAGTATTCGCTGAAAGACACTACAGTAGCAATAGACTACTCCTGGTCCCTTCTCTGTGATAATGCATTTGTCCATTTTTTGTCAGCTTACAAAAGCGAAATGACTGTTCTCCCCCACAATTCTGCCTCACTCAATATGACTTTTTTGTTTCCAAACTAAAAGTCATTGTTGAAATGGTGCCAATTGATACTACTGATAGTACTATGAAAAATTTGTCAAGGGGACTCATTTTAAATCAGCTATCCAGGACTGTATGAAGTGGAAACACCACTGGGATGTGTGTAACAGTAGAGAAGGGGAATGCTTTGAAAGACACAAGGGTTAACAATTTGTAAGTTGTATGAAAATATTATATAAAAAGTTGAGTTGTTTTTAATACCTTACCTTTCCCATTTAAACAGAGCCAAATGTACATCATTATCTTGTACTGGTAACATCCTTTTGGATTATTATGAACAACAGTTAAAACATTGATGAGGTTTGAAGAGGTGATACTTCCCTGTGCTGAAGCTTTGGGAATGTGAAGTTCTACAGAAACAAGCCACAGTTTTTGTGCAGTGTCCTCTCAGACACAGACAAGCCAGGAATTGAAATCAAAAGCAGCAAAACAAAAGCATAAAAGCTTAACTCTGCTTCCAAATGTTCCTTTACAATGGAAAATCCAGGGGTATTGACTCAATGTAATTCTCACACCACAGAAAGGTGAGTGAAATAGACGTCACTGCCAGTGGCACTGAGAAACAGCTACAATCTTTTAAACTAAAGAAAGCCTCATGGCCCCTATTCGAATTTACACCTAGGTGAGTTAGCCCCTCTGTTAATTATGCTCTACCGTAGATCCCTTGAACAAAAAACCATGTCCAAATATTAGAAGAAAGCAAAGGTCACATCTGCCAACAAAAAGGGTAGCAAAAAAGATCAACAAAATTACCGTTCAATAGCCTTAACATTCATCTGTTGTAGAATCTTAGAACATGTTCTGAAGGAAGGAAGATTAGGGTTTAACATCCGGTCGACAGTGAGGCCATTAGAGACAGAAAATGTTCTGAGATCAAACTCAATCCCCTCCTTAATGCCGAACAGCATGGATTCCAAATGCACTGATCATGCAAAACCCAATTTGCACTTTTCTCATGTGACATACAAAAAGCCATGGATCAATGCAGTCAGGCAGATGCAGTATTTCTAGATTTCTGAAAAGCAATTAACTCACTACTGCACCTACACATGTTATCAGTAGTATGATCATACAAGCTACTAAGCAAAATTTGTGACTGGATTAGGATTTTTTTAGAAGGGAGAAAGCAGCAAGTTTTCTTGGATGGAAAGTCGATGACAGATGTTGTACCCCAGGGAAGTATCTTCAGTCCCTTCATCTACATGATTACACTGAAATTCACAATTAACTGCCTAGCAGAAGGTTCACTAAACTTCCTTCAAGCTATTTTTCTGTCATCCCACTCTTGAACAGAGCACAGAAAAAACAAACATTGAAATCTTTGCATGCAAGGTCTGATTTCTTTTACTTTATTGTGAACATTCCTTTAAATATAGGTGGATGCCAACAAAATATTTTCATACTCTGGGGAGAAAGCTGGAGACTGAAATTTCATAAGAGCCTGCTGCAAGGAAAAACACCTTTGTTTTAATGATTGCCACTCTAATTTACATATCATATCCATTGCACTATCTCCCCTATTTCACTATAATACAAAATGAGCAGCCCTTCTTAACCTTTTGATTTTCTTTTGCCATTATTGTACATGTTTTATATTAATAATCTTGCAGATAATATTAACAGTAATTTCAGGCTTGTCACACATGATGTAGTTATCTTTAACAAAGTACAGCCTGAAAGAAGCTGAAAAAATTCAGTCAGGTCATGATAAGATTTAAAAGTGATGTAAAGATTGGAAACTTGCTTTAAATGTTCACTACAACTGTGCATTTCACAAAACAAAACAATGTATCCTGTGGATGTAATATTAATGAGTCTCAAATGGAATCGATCAACTCATACAATATCTGCATGTAACTCTTGTAGGGGCATGTTGCTTACAAATCAGCCATGTGAATCATCCTAGCATATCACTCATGTACGTCGGGCCCATATCAAACAATGACTAATAGGAGATATTACATGTATATGGTGAAGGGCAGCACTAATGGTCACAGGTTCGTTTGAACCACAGGAGAGTGTCACAGAGACGATAAAAGAACTGAAGTGGCAGATTCATGAAGATAAGACGTAAACTATCCTGAGAAAGCCTACTTACAAAGTTTCAAGAATCAGCTATAAAGGACAACTCTAGATATATACTACAAACCCCTGCAAATCACCCCCACAAAGATAGTGAGGACAAGATTGGATTAGTTACAGCACTTACAAGAGCATTCAAATAGTCATTCTTCCCACACTCCATATGTGAATGGAATGGGAAAAGGCTCTAATAACTGATACAGTTCAACAATATTATGAAAAGGATAGTTGCTACTCATCATATAGCAGAGATGTTGAGTCACAGATAGGTACAACAAAAAGACTGTCAGAAAGTGAGCTTTCAGATCGTCACCTTTCTCTGTGTACTGTTCTACAAGTAGGAATGTCAATGTTGTGGCCAAACATTTGGTTTGGTGTTCATCTGTCAGTTGCGTTGACACCCACAGAGCACACATTTTAGGAAAACCAAGCCACTGGGAGACAATTTCATCCAACACTGAGGGAGACATCTGGAGTAACTGATAAGAGAATTCTGAAATTGTGAAGTGCCAGTTCCGCATAACTGCTTGCTGCACACTTTCCATCAGATCTGATGACACCATGGATGGTCAGCCACTACTGTCTTCATTCAGAATCTTGTCTTGTCCTTCAGCAAATTTCCTGCACCATTGTTTGATAATACTGTCACACATAATGTTGTCCCATAAACGTGGCACAACTGGCAATGGATCTCTCCTCGAGATCATTTTTGAGGACTCACAAATCAGTTTACTGCACAAACCTCGCAGCTGGCAGGGAACAATATCATAGCAGCCATTGTATCATAGCACTGTGCGGTAATCAAGATGGTCACAAGACTGGAACTGTACCAAGTTTTTGAAGAAACTTTGTGCCATCCAATATGTATAGCAATGAATAAGTATCTGCCAAAAGACATGCGCGAGGGGAGAGGCAGAGGGGGTTACCACACCATTCTATTGAGGGGTTATGAGGGATGAAGAGGTCTGCTGCATTTAAAATAAATGTTACTGCCTTATACTTTACTGGTATTCTTTGTACAGGCACTTTTAGTAACATAATGTAAAATAAAGGAAAGGCAACTGGATTATATTGTGTGTGTATGCACTGCATGTCAGTATGTTGTAGATGAATAGCTCCCTTTCTCTTATTTTATGTATTGTTCCAGCCAAGAATTTTAATTACTGTTTTACTAACATAAGGTCAGCAAGGGTGAAATGATTCTCTCGAATGAGCAATGAAAGTTGTTCAGGATCTTTCGTGACTCTAAAAGTGATACCAAGTGAATGTTAACTGCAACTGTTATTATTACACTCAATACCAATTCTAAAGGACAAGGTGAGCAGGGGAGCTGTGCTTCACGAGTATCGATGCATTAAAGGAACACACAGAGATCCTGTTTCCACATTAGAGTTGAAGGAGGTGACTTGGAAGTTTGAATTAATTAGCAATTGAGAATTTCTCCTAGTGGAGACTGGCACTCAATTGCACCACAAATTGTTGAATATGTTATTGTTGCCATGGCTGATGATACCAGATGCAATGTGCAATCTTCAAGCTGTGTGTGAACTGTGTCACGACATTCCATGGTCCATTCCACCTGAGATGTTTCAAGGCAACGGCAGAGCGATCCTTAGTGTGATTCAAAGCTGTCATGGTAATATTTGTAACCTGGAATATGAACATGGCATGCACTTAACAAATGTTACCCTCTCAAATGGAAAGTACAATGTGTTTCTTCCAAAGGCTTATACATTATCTCTCTTCCATATGTCCTTACAAATGTGTTTACAATGTTCCATTGCCCTACACTTACTCTTTTTCATGGAAGGCCCCTCCCAAATATGGAAAGTTCAATTTTAACCACACTTTACTTCACAGTGCTTGGCAATGTATAGTGATGCGTCCTTTTAGAAATCTGGGGCAAGATACCTAACTAACGTCCTCACACACATTATGAGGTGATTTGCAGGTATAGATGTAAGTAACATGTAAGTGCTTAAGCTTCTGAGGTAGGAGTCAGCTGGCATTAAAGTTTTTTTCAGCGTAGATTTATGTTATTTATAAAACAACTCTCACTAAATGATCAAAATGTCAGTTTTATCCATTTAGTGATATTATTTTACAACATGACATGACTCTACATCAGGTAACATTTATGTAGATAATTGTTTTATATACTAATTTTAATAATTCTCTGAAGAAATGACTACTGTATGTAGAAAGTAATTATCAGTTTCAAAACAGTTATTTAAACCAATAATGATTCCAGAACTAATCTTTCATTCCACAGCAAAGTGTGGACTATTTTGAAAATTCTAGTGTATTAAAACTGTGCTCCACACCAGGACTTAATCCTAGAAACTAGGCAATCTCACACAGCTATCCAGGCACAACTCACAGCCTGCTCTTGCAGCTTCACTTCTACCACTAACTCCCTCCTACTATCCAATTACTTAATAAAATATTATTTGTAAACAATAAGTGACATTCTGTAACAAGCAACTAAGTGTAACAACACTATTTTTATCTTTCCTTAAGCACAGCTACAGGTACTTTAGGTAATAAGTAATGTTTAATAAACATCTTCCCCTTAATTTAGGCTGGCCGCAGTGGTCTCGCGGTTCTAGGCGCGCAGTCCGGAACCATGCGACTGCTACGGTCGCAGGTTCGAATCCTGCCTCGGACATGGATGTGTGTGATGTCCTTAGGTTAGTTAGGTTTCAGTAGTTCTAAGTTCTAGGGGACTAATGACCACAGCAGTTGAGTCCCATAATGCTCAGAGCCATTTGAACCTTAATTTAGATAGCTCTACACACAATGTGTTTGCACTTGTTAAGACTTAACTATTTTATTCATTCATTTATTTGAAACAGTTTGTTGAGCTTTCCTCTTACTGAAATATTACGCAGTCAACAGACACATAGACCGTAAATGTATTTCAGAGTAAAATCTCACATCACAAATTCAGGTTCTTGTCCACCTCTTGGGAGCAGTATTATTATGTATGAGGTGCGCTTTTTTTAGGCCTATTTCACATCATCCTCTCTTATCATTAACTATAAGAATGATAAAACAGGATGAAAGCAACACAACATAAAAATTTACATGGAACTTATTTGCACAATCAACATTAGTGTTCACATCCTAAGCATCTCATCATTTTGCTAGATTTTAAGAAAAAAACTGATCTTACGCAGTTCCTTGCACACTATGAGAAAATCCAGAAGGTACAAGTGTAGACACTTCAAAGAAGGTTTATTTTTTTCATTCTGTGTAGCACTGTAGATTATTTACTTGCTGATTTTGCTCTCACACAGCTTTTTTTCCTTAATTTACTAGAACTTTAACAGTGTAAATAGATGTACAATTTACTTGTAGAAAAAGTCTAATATAATTCATGGTGTTAATTGTGATGCATAACCAAATCTGGAGGACTGACTACCACAAGTTTAGTGATAGATGTTTCACCACCAGGTTGGGCCATGCACACAGTGTTAGGTGAGAGACTCTGCTGTGGCCGCCAGTGGTCACACTACAGCCATGTTAAAACAAGATAGCTAGTAAAGGTACTTGAAAATTACATCAAGTCTCACAAGGTATTTTTGTTCACAATAAAAGCACAGGCGAATACAGAGACTTTATAAATGCAGAAGGAAGTCTAAAGCAATTAGCTGTCCTCATCTGGATTCTCTGCTTTCTGACTGCACCCCATGATGTCCACAATTGGAGATCCACTTCCAAGAATTAATTAGCTGACATCCAGAGCAGAAACTGATTCTGAAAATAGTGAAGTAACAACAGACAAAGCAATACCACATCAGGAACGTGGCGTAAGTTACACCAGGACTTCCCGCCAACAATAGAACACTAGTAAGTTCAAAGAGGTGAAGCAAGAACATTTCCATGTTGATCCAGATCTGTCTTATGAATTACACTGATCATGTAGTGAAACTCCTTTACATTACTTCAAAAATTTTTTTGTCACTCAAGTTATAAAACTTGACTGCTCCTCAAACCAACACTGGATACACAAAATAATGTAAACATCTGTACTTGCTTGGGAATACTTTATTAATAAGGGGTTGGACATCCATTTGCCCATAATACAGATGTGATTCTTCTTGGAATAATGGCATATAATTATTATATAATCTCCAGTGGAATGTTATGCTTCTCTTCGATCAGAACCTATTCTAACTCCTATAGCGATGAGGGAGGTGGAAATCTGCTCTGGAGGCTGTGCTCCAATACCACCCACTAGAATTCGAAGATGTTCAAGTCTGGGAACTGTGCTGGCCAGGGAAGATGCTGCAGTTCAGTTGCGTTCTTCTCATACTATGATTGTACTGTCCTGTTGTTGGGGAACATTTGAATCATGAAGTGCACCTGGTCATCTAAAATGTTCACACAACCTTGGCTGTAACATGGCCTTTGAGAGTAATGATGGCAAGTAGAATACCATGATATGGTTCCCCCCACACCACCACACTTCCATCTCCATGCTTGACCATTGGAGTCAAGCAATCAGAAGGATTCTTTTGGCATTCTCCAGACATAAACCCAACCTGATATTGAAATAACGAAAACAGACTCGTCGGACCACATGTTTCCAATGATCAGTTGACCAAGATTTATGCTGCTAACACCATATTTTACACTTCCTTGTGTCAGTTGTTGACACTAATGGTTTTGGTATAGCAGTTTGTCCATGAATATGGTGTCTCAAAGATGACTATTGGGCTCTGCAATCACTTTAGCCGCCATAGTTTTGACAGTTTGTATTAGCGTATGATGATCTCTCTTATTTAATTTTGATTAGTGCCACTATTACATTTACACAATGAGGTCTTTCCATGTTTTGTGTAGGCTGTCATGACTGTTGAAACAGTTGCTCTTGAAACATTCAATAAGTTGGCTGTCTTGATTACTGATACTCCAGCCCCCACAATTTGCCCTCTTTGGAACTCTGTTAGGTATTTCATGTCACATCGACCTCAGCCTCTGAATCCAAATACAAAGTGTGCAGTACTCATAAATAACCTGCACTGATGCCTAGCCCGTGCTGAACACTCACAGTCCAGCGCGACATGTGCCTTACCCGAATTGTTGACCGTTGAACACAACCATCCCATTACTACCGCTTTCACATTATTTTGTGACACTACCCCTTCACTGAACAAAAATGTAAATGAAATGCGAGCTAATTTAAATGGATTTTTCTTCATTTACTAATTACTGGGCTCAATCCATTAACATTTTTAGATGGAGACACTGCCCATCTTCTTGGTAATATGAATTCCACCAGTTCTAGTGGTGAAAAGCACACATTCTGAATACTGTATTAGAAATGGTCTAATTTTTTCGTTATCTCACAAAAATATGGTTTTGTAATTAATTTTTTGTGCATTTGCAGGTATGGGTCTGCAGTCCTAATACACACTGAAATCCCAGTAACATATCACCATCACATGCCACTAGAGGAGCCAAAACAAAATGGTGCAACTCAATGATAAAATGTATTATTTTGCAGTAATTTGTTTTCTACACTTGAAGGGGAACACCAGTGCAATATATGCTAAGTTAGTGGAAATGCACAGCAACAATGAACCATCAAATGAAACTGGTAATGTGACACAGACCTTGTGTGGTCAGACAAGAACGACAAAGAATGAATAGGCAGACCATTTCCATGTTAAGAACAGATAATATCAAGAGACGTGGGGCCCCAGTACTTTAAGATCATCCTATTAAAACTGAGGCAATAATGGAAAAAGTGAATAATTAGTTGTGGATCAATTTTTAGTACACTGTATGCCATTTTCAACATGTTAACATTACCAAATGGATACTTTTCTGTTGCCTCAAAGTGTCCTATCAACACATCCTTCCTTTTGCTGCAGTTGTCATAAATTTTTTCCCCAGTTTGATTCAGTACCTTTTAAGTAGTTAACCAATTTAATGACCTAATATTCACCATTCTCCTGTAGCACTATATCTCAAAAACCTTTATTTTCTTGTCTAATTGTCTAAGCTGTTTATTCCCTCATTTCACTTCCATACAAGGCTAAATCAGACAATACCTTCATCAAATACTTTAGCCGCGCGCACACACACACACACACACACACACACACACACACACACACCCTCAGCATCAGACGACAAATGGTCAGCAGTTTTTCTTTTGTTCATGTTCATCTTATAGCCACCTTTGAAGACACTATCCTTACAATTTGAGTGCTCTTCAAATTTCTTTGACACATGACAAAATTACCATGTCACCCGTAAACATCTAAGCTTTTATTTTTTCTCCCTGAACTTTTAATTCCCATCTCAAATTTCTGTTCCATTTCCTTGACTGCTTGTACAATGCAGAAACATCAGGGACAGGTTAAAACCTGTATCACTCTCTTCTTAGCTACTGCTCTCTTTTTGACTCAAAACTGCTGCGATTCCTGTACCCCAGCTCCTAACCCCTTGCCCCATACCCTGACAATAGACCTAGATGCATGACCTGTTGCATACATCCAGTACCACCTATGTCAGTCCCGTCACAAGCGCTAACCACCCCATCAATGACGAGGCCACCAGTGAAAGCACCTCTAAGATCTACAAACTAAGCTGCAACCACTGTGTCACCTTCTACATGGGCATGAAAACTGACAGACTGTGCACAAGAAAACCCACAGCCAAAGGATCGCTAAGACACAGTTGGACCACCCAGTTGCTGAACATGCTGTGTTTCCCTTTAATGACTGCTTCACAGTCTGTGTCATCCGCATCCTTCCCAACTCCACCAACTTTTCTGAACTGCACAGGTGGGAACTTGCCCTATGACAGTTCCTTTATTCCCGTAACCTTTTTACATCAACCACCACTAGCTGCCCTCTCCCCCACCTGTCATCACCTTTCCTGCTCCCACTCCAGTAATACTCACACCTATCCACCCAGTGCACCAAAATTGTGCTTTTTCCACCTCTCCTTGCCATCGTCGCCTCCTACTGCTGTATTCAGCAGCCCTATTCTGGCCCCACCACATCCCTGCACACCTGCAATGAGAGCACTAGCATCTCCCCCACCCCTCTCCTGCTATCCTTCCCTTTCCCTGCCCCATGTCTTTTCCTTATCCCACTAGACACACCAACTTGATTGCCACTCACATCCTACACAAGCCACAATTGGACCTTGGTACATGGAGCTGAAACTGGACACGCATGTGCAAGCTGTTTTTGTATGAAACTTTTCTACTTCTGAAGGACTTTGCCTAAAGCTGAAATATTTCTAACACTCCTTTTCATTAAGCCTTTCTGCAACTCAGAACCATCTGTGGCGGGTAGCAATCAATCCTTCCCATTTTAGTTATTATGCAACTATGACTTATTAGACATTCATTAGTTTCGTACCTATCTTCTTTGGAACTGGAATTATCATGGTCTTCTTGTATGTTTTTTTATCTTGCAATTCCGATGGAATATTATCAACCCTACTTTTTTAAATTTTTGACAGAAATGTGCACTAGTGACCTGTTGGGAAAGGTCTTCATAATGCCACATTTCTCTTGTACATTTGGGAAAATGTAGCATATAATACAGAAAAATGTTTTATGCATGTCAAAGGAGTATCCCAGACTTCATTTCTAAGACCAGACCACCATAACAGCACATATTTCGTACCTCATTTGTATGATACCCTGCTCTACAGTTCTACAAGATGGCAAGGTTAAATTAGTTAAGTCGAGGGTATTACAGAATTTCATGCTTGGATGCAATGACTGTAAATGCAGCCAAATTGTTTTCCTTTCTTTTATGCTACATTTTCAACTAAAATGTTAGGGAAAATGTTCCTTTTGGTGATTCTTGATTAAGGGGAACAATCAATTACATCAAAACTAAACCTGCTAATACAAAAGTTTAAGCTAAATGCTGAACATAGCTTCTTAAAACCAGAATGTCATTTATATCTGCAAATTTAAAATCAATTTTCACAAAAATATACAGATACTGCTGTGCAACTGACCAAATTTACTAGTCGCACTTGTCCCTACACATAGCAGTTATCTTTGATCACTCCTCAGCAGCCTGGAAACAACAATGTCAAACAATTACTGAAGAAAGGTACTGGCAGCACTCTTCTACTTTTTTTCTATTCTTTCCAAACTCTGAGCAGCTTATGAAAATTAGCTATGGACAACACAGAATTAAGTATAAGGTTGTTATCGGTGTGCGCTGCCTATTTTATTCATTAAGGTTTAGCTAAATTTCCTGTTTTGTTTAACTACAGGCATCTTGAAAATGTCCAGTGAACGAAAAACAACCGTAACACAATAAGTGCGTAATAATACGTGAGGTGGTTTTTATTAATCATCAACATTTTTAGCAGTGGTGCTCAACATGAACACGATCTAAGTTATTCCAACTTACAGATGTCTTTGCAATCATCATATCTGTTATACTACAGGAACACTATACACTGAGTAAGCCAGACACACACAAGTGGACCATCTTTTATCAGCAGTTCAATAAATACTACTAATTGTCACTTGCTGTGGTATAAATATCGGCAAGATTAATGTAGTTTCAATTTATGTTGCATCTCACCAATAATACAACGAAGATAATTGTACCAAAAGTGTTGAGTTCAACATTACATCCCATTCTCTTTTCAGTCTATGTTACTAATGTATCAGTTCTATTCTGTTGCAAACACCACTCGTTTGCTGAGGACTACAGGCTGCACTAAATTCAATTTAACTGAAAATAACAAGTGGGAATCTCAGTGCTGACCTGTGTGCATTATCACAATGGATTCAGAATACAACTAAATCCACTCAAAAACTTAACTGATCCTTGGTTATACAATCAAGGTGTTTTGGGAATCCTTACTACTCAGACCTATACAAAAATCATTTCTTCCTTAGTAAGGCCTCTAACCTGAGATGATCATGCTAGCCTGCAAAATGTGACGAAAGCCCCATACGAAAAAAGCAAAATAATTGGATTGCCAACTGAAATGCCAAATTCAGTCTATATCACAAAAGCAAGACCAGTGCTGCCATTACCCACACCTGAAAAATTCTCGGCTTTCAGAAGAGTTCCTTCTCAGGAAGGAAACAGGGAAGGTTTGTGAAAGCTCAGAAAGAAGGTAGGTCACTCAGACTTCAGGGCAGGATTTGTAGACAAGGAAAAACTGAGCCTCAGATATGCCTAACACTGACCCAAATCAGTATTTTTGCTATTATTATTCCCCAATATAGCTAATTAACTGAAAAGTAACAAGATACATTTGGTTCGATTTAGAGAAAACTGTCAAACATATGGTTACAGAAGGCACACAGAAAAAAGTGTCATAATTACTCAACTAATTTGATACTTCTGTTATGAACACACGGTTTTAAATACCTTCTAACAAAGATACATCTACATCTTTTATGTGAGTACCACCACGATACAAGCATGTAATCATAGCCCTGCTCACTACTGTCTATATCTAGGGAAACAATACCAAAGTAACACAGGCTTTAGGTTTTAATTTGCAGAAATAAATACTTAGTCTTCAAAGAGACCACAATTCTTTAATTACAAAATTACAGTACATCTTTCACATTTCATTCAATACAAGTGAAGGAAAGGAAAATGGAGGATTTTCTATTTCACATTGTTTTTAGATGAAGGGAAGTGCTAAGAATTCTTTGAACACATTGAACGCCATGCCTATAGGCAAATAGTTACAGGCATTCTTGCAGAATACCAATTTTCATAAATAACAAAATGTAACTTCTTAGTCACTGTTTTGATGCACATACTGAATTATATACAGACTTAATACGGTACCACTGCAGTACAGTATTGCATTAACTACACACATTAGTACCTAAGCTAGGTATGTTTCACATGATACTAATATCACTTAAAAGCTAAAACTTACATCTACTTACAAAAATTGACTATTTTCAATGATATGATTCATCATCATACTTTTATCAAGTCTCTGCTTACAGGATGGTGACTGACAATTGACAAGGGTCAGGACTAACTGTGTTGCAGTGTGAAAAGCATAGATGCACAGTACATCTCATGACAATACAACTTTACAGAATCCACCTGCTAAACTGACATACCGAAGTCGAATGTCAAGTCTTTCACAAATAAAACTATAAAGATTTTACAAATGGTAATAAAGTTATTGCTCTTAGTGACAAAACGAAAAAAATACTTTCAAGCTACTGGAGTGCTTCAGATCAACTGCATATACTTAAGGCACAGAAGATGACAAATAAATGTACTCTTACAGTCATAACTTACACAAATCCATCCAGCAACTTTCAAATCAGGTCATAAAAATAATGCCTGCATACCAGGATTAAGTACAACTGCATTAGCGCCTATCTCTTGAAGTTGAACGAGAACGGCGGGGGCTGTCGCTACGAGACCTGGAGCGAGAACGACTGTATGAACGCCTGCGTGGTGTTGGTGAGCGTCGTCCACTGCGCCCCCAACCTCCACGACGACTCCTACCAGTTGACATCTCCACACGAACCCTGGTGCCACACATTCGTGTACCATCTAGAGCTCTTACTGCGTCTTCAGCATCTCTAGGGTCTTGAAATTCAATGAATGCAAACCCTGGAGGATTCCTCGCAACCCAGACATCCCTCAATGGGCCAAACTTGCTGAATGCCGATTCCAACTCATACTTCGAGGTACTGCTGCCTAAATTCCCAACATACACTTTGCAGGAAAGATCCCATTCACGATACCTGGACATCTCTGAGGTCTACTCCTGATGCAAAGCAGCAACTGAATTCCTGAAATATCAAACAATTGCTATAAAATCTCTAAAAATTAAGGTGTACGCACATACACTACATATTCAATACTCGTAAAATCAGAAAAAAATGAGCAACACTCAAAAAATGAATTACAACAAGCATAACTCTTCTCCTTAAGTGCATGAGCTTTCAACTTTACATTGCTATTTTAAATAATTTTGGCAAGAAAGACTTTGGATCTTTTGAAAGTATTTAACAAGGGAAACCTGTTTAATAAATTTAACAAATAAAGAGTCCATTACTTCAAATTATTTCACTTTAAAAAAATCTAACAGTATATTAATGTTTCTAACTTTCACTTTTTAATTCCATGCAGAAACTCTAGTAAGTAAAATTCCCAAAAAACACACAAAAATATTTTATCCTGAGACACATAATTACATGTACTTACCACTACTATCTATTTAGACAATATAGCTGAAACAGTAAAACTGCAACCAAAAATTTTGATTGCAAATTTATTCAATGGCAATTCATTGAAGGACACTATTGAGAAGTCACATAAATAAAGTTAAGCTGACAGCAGCTTACAAACAATAGAAGATTCTCAAGAACTCCCTATGAAGAGCCTTTAGGTTAATTTTTCAAGAGTACAAATTAATTTTCTATGTTAAATAGCAGCATAACTAAGTTCACGGTTATGAACAGTGCTACAGAGTATCTGTTTTTCTCAGAAAAAGTCATCAGACCATTCTTGCACTTCTATTTTCCATCACTAATGAACTGAACTAAAGTGTTCCAACGTAGTCAAGGTAGTATTTCAAACTTTAATCAGGTGACTGTTTCAAATACAGGTCACATTTAACTGAAACGATATCCAACTGACAAATATCTGTAAATGTTGAGAAACTTTCAGGCATTTTAAGAAAAAAAAGCATTTCATTTTCATAGCATCCTGAATACAGTTAATCAAGAGAGTTCAGTATCTGTCGATCAATATTTGTTGAAAGAATTTGAAAATATAGCTCAAGAGGAAGTTGATACCATCCCAGTTTGTCTGTTTTCAGAAGACTTTGATAAATTAAAAGAAAATACCTGATTACGCTGTTTGGAGAGTAACTGACATCCTGTTTTTAATGTTATGACATAGTAACAGAAATGCTAATACAAATCACAATGCTGCAATAGGAGTGCAACCAAAGTGAAGATTCGATTGCCACTAACCAGTAAAACCAAGCACTTCAACTTTCCTCGAAGAAAAAATGAAACACACATCATACCTAATTAGAAACCTGTTCATTTGTTCCAGAGAGCTACAGTTGGTCACAAAGAAGCTTCCCAACCCTATTAGTTGCTGATACACATTACTGGTGAATATCGAACACCAAAGTGATCTAAGACCCTACTTACCTCGAAATCAATGACCAAAAGAGCAAGATAAGTGCAGTCACGAAACAAAGACATGGATGTGGAAGTTAATTTTTTTCCCAAACTTAATTTTTTGACCATTTGAACTTTTTCCAAACAACTCTAAAAATGAGGTACAGTACTAATTGTAACATTCTTTATGATGGGTCAATATATTAGACTGCTAAAACATTGAAGTTCTCCATTTCTTACAGAAAAAAAATTCCATCGCAAAAAAGTAATGCCACTGCCACATAAACATAAAAAAATAAAAAATTCTAAGTGCGTGAATAAAAGAATACAGCCTCTATTAAATATCAAGAAAAATTAATTTAGATATTCCGATCTATATTTAACTTTCTGCCTGAATCCATGGGTAAAGAACGTTGGCTATTAAATTTGCATTTATAAACTGTCACCTTCAGTTTTCATAAAGTAGGAATAAATCAGGCACAAATAATCTGATATATTAAAATTAAAAAAAGAGTTTGTTAACACTAAAATTCAGTATTTATATTCAAGCCACAATGTTTCCACTTTACATCTCAGACACAGCAACATTCCTTTATATTGCACATTTATGTTACATGGGTAGCCTCTACAGTACTTAAAACACCAAGTGGATTCTTCTGCAAACTTTTCTCTTTTTATAGGAGGAAAGTAAACTTCCAGACCCCTCCATAAGGCCACATTGAGCCAAAAAATTATTTCTTAACTATACAGAATTGTACCCTAACCTTCCATCTATCGATGTAGTGGAGACTCAGATAGAGAATAAAGATGCGTTGAACTAGGAATGATTTGGAAGCCGAGGCACTACTGCTGGAATTGCAGCTGTCGGTGCCGCAATGAGGTGAGAGTCGGATGAGGTGTCGTCGGGCGGGTGAGAGGCAGAGACGGTGCGGTGTTCCGCAGCAAAGGGCGAGCGAGGCAACTGAGCCATGGCTGCTGCACACGTGCGGCAGCCGATGATTTCTGCAGTGGTTGCTGTATGTTGACCTGCTTGCATATTACTGATGCCCATTGGTCTGTAGCGGTTGATCTGTTACAACCCAGTTCTGTTGAAATATCAAATGAGTTGGGTCTTGTGATGCTATTGTTTTAAATTATATTTAAATAACTGTATATATATGTGTTTTTAATTAATTCCTGGCACCATAAACAAACAATTACATGCCAGGAATTAATTTTGTACCACAATCCGCGACAGGAGTGCGCGCTACTGCAGCTAAGTTATTGAACTAATACAGGAATAATCAATACACTAAGTCAGTTGCTGAGGTCAACATATATGCGTGAAGCAAAGAATTTCACTACACAGTTAAATTTAGTACCTGTTCACTCAAACAGAAAATACAATTTCTCTCCTTTCAAAAACAAACCCATTAATTTTTATACACACATTATGCATACCAATCCCAGAACTGTAATACTTGCAGAAACTGTACCTGTTAATAAATATGAAATAACTAGATCTGTAACATTTCACACCTTACACACACACACACACACACACACACACACACACACACACACACACACACATTTCACTAATTTAATGAACTGCAGATAGACAATGTACTTAGCTTACATGTACTCCTTTGGTCTAAACAAACTGTAACTGAAACAAAATATCGACATGGAAAATAAAACAAAGTGACCCCAGCACACTGACTATTTGACAGTAATGTTAGAAATTTCTACTAAATCTAAAGATAGACAAACTATATTACACTTACCTGCACAGTTAAGAATTTATGTATTAACTATGAATTTCCAAACAGCAACTTTCTGTGCCACTAACACCGTAAAGGAATATTTGCAACAACCTGAAAACATTTCAATGAAATTCGATTTTAGTAGTCAACATTTCAATTAGCCAACAAATTTGTTAGGGACAAGACAACAACGTATTTCAAGTAATGCACATTTATTAACTTGCATGGAAGCTTGAATTTGCAGTAGCAGCTACTGATAAAATATCAAAATAGATTGAATTGCTCCCTTCATTTCCTTACAGACAGAGAATAAATATCCCTTCCCATATTAATTCATTTCACATAGTTGCACAATTTTTGAATTAATGGAGCTACAGAATGAATGGATGGAAAAAATTGCCACAACAGCAACAGTCAAGTCATCAAGCAAATTTATAGTGTTATTGGTCTGCAGCTCATATTCTAGTGGCTAGCGTTGATGTCTCTAGGCCACAGGCTCCAGGATTCGATTTTCGGCCGAGTTGGGGAGTTTCTCTGCCTGGGGACTGGGTGCTTGTGTTGTTCTTATCATTTCACCAACATCATTTGTGGCAATGGCTAGAGTGGACTGTGGGGAAAAAAATGGACTGTGTAATAGCATACTGTATGGGTGCTGATGACTGCGCAGTTGAGTGCCCCACAAACAAAAATAATCATCATCATCATCATCATCATCATCATCATCATCATCATCATCATCATCATCATCGTTATTGAAAAGGGAAACATAATTTAATTGACGACTATTAAATACCATCTGAATCATTCAGAATATGGCAGTTATATAATAGTACTGCTTATCATTCTGTTAAACACTGTATGGCGTCCTATCAAGTCTCACAATAAAGAGTATAGTTATCTGCTTGTGAGATGTTTGGACAGTTTTTTCATTAGAATAACTCACTTTTAAATGTGTAATATCTGAGTCAAGGCCACTAACAAGGGAAGGCCACAACTATGGGATCACTGATTTATTTCAAACTTTGTACACTTTTCCTAGGATATTTAACAACATAATGGGGCAATTCCGGGAAAATAGCAAGAGTAGTTCTACATGTCTATTACGTGACTGATGTATCTGTGTGAAGGTGCAGGTTGTAAGAGGTCATTGTGGTCAAGTGGTTAGCATTTGGGATTTGCAAAGGAGTTGTGGATGAGGTGGTGGTTCAAATCATATCAAAACTTATTTTTTAATCTACATTTTTTTACCACTGGTCACATTATTCAAATTGTGTGACATTTGAGAGGTAATATAACCAATATCAGATTAATTTTCATGTAGTTGTAATGAATTTCATATGCTATTTGACTATTTAGTGTTTTTAATTAAATTTCCAAGTACGAGGGACAGGCTAGGAAAGCCCAAGTCAAATCTCTCTGAATAATGCTGCAAATGACATTCAAAGTCAGTAATATAGTAAAGATACAATATGCCACACAACACGAGTAATGTACATTACTAGCTGAATGTGCTCTCGACATCACACGTTGCAGGACATTATTTGTCATACAGATATGGAAAACAAAATAGAAAGAAACTTCCACATGGGAAAAATATATAAAAAACAAAGATTCCAAGACTTACCAAGCGGGAAAGCGCCGGCAGACAGGCACATGAACAAAACACACAAAAACACACACAGAATTACTAGCTTTCGCAACCGATGGTTGCTTCTTCAGGAAGGAGAGGGAAAGACGAAAGGATGTGGGTTTTAAGGGAGAGGGTAAGGAGTCATTCCAATCCCGGGAGCGGAAAGACTTCCCTTAGGGGAAAAAAAGGACAGGTGTATACTCGCGCGCACGCACACACACACACACACACGCGCACGCGCGCACGCACGCACGCATCCATCCGCACATACACAGACACAAGCAGACATATTTTGCCTTTAAATATGTCTGCTTGTGTCTGTGTATGTGCGGATGGATATGTGTGTGTGTGTGTGTGTGTGTGTGTGTGTGTGTGTGTGTGTATACACCTGTCCTTTTTTTCCCCCTAAGGGAAGTCTTTCCGCTCCCGGGATTGGAATGACTCCTCACCCTCTCCCTTAAAACCCACATCATTTTGTCTTTCCCTCTCCTTCCTGAAGAAGCAACCATTGGTTGCGAAAGCTAGTAATTCTGTGTGTGTGTTTTGTTCATGTGCCTGTCTGCCGGTGCTTTCCCCGCTTGGTAAGATATGGAAAACAAATTGAAATGGGATCTGCTATATTGAATGACTGCAGTTTCCCCGCATTTACAGGGAATGTCAAAGAGTTTCGAAGGGAAAACACACCTCACTGACATTTTGAAAATTAAATAATATGACCAGTGATGGAAAAAACAGTTTAATTATTAAGTTTGAGCAGGAGTCGAACAGTCACTACATACACGTTTGTCGTACGAAGTGCAAACAGTAATCACCTGACCACCAAGAACACCAGTAACATCTGGCACAGACACACAGGTACATAAGCTACATGATAGACATGTGAAACTTGCACATTATATTGCTTTAATGGCCTACTAAAAATGTATAAAGTTTGAAGTGAATCTCTAATCCCAATATCGTGACCGCTCCTTGTAAGTGGTATAGCCTATTTTACTATTTATGTTAACTTACATGTACAACCTATCATTACATTAAATTCAGAAACCTCTGTCCACAATGTGTTACTCTCATGAAACCAACGGTTTCTTACTATAAAGATATCTGTATGTTATTAGAAACAGCATTTCTATATGGTGAGATGATATTCGTCCAGTGCTAGTAATTACTTTCTTGTAGGTATATAAATATTGAAATCAGTAACAACTTTAAGAGTCTGCCAACTGCTTGAAAACTATTTCCAACCAGTACAGAGATTCAATTTTTCAGATGACGTACACAGTGAAGGCAGCTCAAGTGCAAAGGCTGTGATCGTTGAATAGATGACTTAAAATTCAGCCATATACTACAAATGCATAAAAAATTTCTACCTAATTAGCAATTTCGGTACTTGAATGACAAATTTATGGAGAACTTGGGTTATCAAATTACTTACTGTTCCAGCAGGATGTTACACTATGCAATTACGTGCTTTGTACTCGCCAAGTGGAGGTAACCATAGTGTTGCTTGGCAAGTGGCCCTATTATTGAACATATTGCTTCAAAATGCTACAAAATGGAGATCCATTCCATTAGTAAAAATAATACAACAACCTACATGTTTACTCACAAATGAAGAACATTGCTTAGTAATATACTGCCACACCAAAGTAATCTCAAACTACACGGGAAGAAAAGCACAATAACCTAAGCCCTACCATTCAGTTTCCTTCTTGCAAAACAGAATAGTACTCCCCCCCCCCCCCCCACCACCACCACCACCACCACCACCACCACCACCACCACAACGAACAATAGATTTTAAAGATTGCCAATACTATCAATTATACATGTACAAGTTGCAGTGCCAACTACAAAATTTAACCAGATAATTTATGGTTACATGATTACACCCAGGCTCCTTCCTAATACTTAACAGGAAACATATCAATTAGAAACTACAGCGCACTCTCAGCAATTTACTGCTCAGTCAAATCAATTAAAAGCTTCATACTATAATCTCCTGCCACCCTGAAAACATCTGCAGCCATATCCCCTTTACTCACATTACCCAAAATAAGGTTTTCTATTTCTACCACCAATCCACACCACCTTCCCCTACTGGATTCCTACATAAATGCCTGCAAAAGGAAAACCAGTATGTCCATTTACTTATCACTGTACTCTGTGAGCCAATACAAGCAAGTTTCAACAAAAAATTAGTCAATGTAGCAGTGACATAAACAAAGCCAAACCAAGTGCCTTGACAAACAGATTGTCACAAATTATCCCTGTAACATGGCCACAGTACCCATATTATTAAGCTGCAAATATAAGTGACATCTCAGCTACAAATGTGGAACAACAATCCCCAAGAACACAAACTGCTTGCGAACAGCCAACTATGGCATCATATCAGACATCTGCGACAACATACAACTAGTATACGTCACAGCAGAGTCCTTCCCGAAAAAATAAATTTATCAGACAGTCAGCTTATTTTAGTATTACCACAGGAATTGTTACACATAAAAAAAGGAGACTGCAAAACATATCCAAACGGTGAACTACGTGTGACACCAGCAAGTGGTAGTATAAGGTACATCGTACACTACAAGAAGTGAGAAGTATCTTCTATCCCCGTTGTTTATGTTTTTGACCTTTGTTAACAAGAGGATTCAACTTTAGTCAACTTCATTACTGCGTCACCCATGTATTCTGACCTTTTGAGATTTTAGTTTTCAACAATAGAGCTTTGGCATTTTGAAAATGCTATTCCATGAATGCCATTCTCTCACTGGGAACAAACTGACAATAAAAAAAAAATCATGTCACAGATGGTACTAAGAACAGAAATACAGAGCTACTCTCAATTGGTGAGCAGGGTAAAAGAGATATCTACTGACCAATAAAATGACATTTTTACAACATTTCATGAAAAAGTTTTAAAAAGGTCATTAATTTAGTTCAAGGACACAGCTTACAGAATTTTACTATGCAATCACAGAAACCAATATCACCATATATTGACAACATATCTTTGCTCAGAAATCGTGCAAATAGAGAACAGCTTACTCTCACACACAAAACATTTTACAAAAATAATAGTTACACAGTAAGTTAGAATATGCCCTACCAATTCTTTGTTATGGAGTCAAAAAAATGTAGCGTTTTGAACATTTGGAAACAGCTCTGAAAAACTAACCGACAATAAACTGAGGAAGATTTGTATTTTCCACAACAGCATTCACCAAAATTTGACATTATGATAAAACTCCACCAATCAAAGTTTCACACTATGTGTCGACTGACAGTCACTAATGGCTCAAACAATAAATTTTGTCAATAAATGAAAAATTTACCTGGAGGCAGTAAGATTCATTTTCAACTCACAGTTTACACACGGAAGTAGAACTATAATTACTGGACAAAGCAGCATGAATCGTTTGACACTTTTTTTTTTGTGATTTAACAGAATGATGCTAGACTACAAAGTGGTAGCTAACTGTTTGGTAAAAGTGTTATGCCAAATTTCAGCACGTTCTCTGAACATGATCACCAGGATTTTTCATCTTTGGACTTTTAAATGGGAATATTTCTTGAGAGGACAAACCAGACCTTAGAATGTATGAAAAATTAAGTTCACGGTATTCCAACAACACGCAACGTCAGGCAATTAGAAATCACGTCAAGAAATTGCACACGTTTAGCTTATCTACAGGGTGAGCAAAATACAGCTGGGCAAGAAAACATTAAGACTGAAGTGGAACAGATCCTTGTGAACAGGAGAATCGTCAATCACAGAAAATCCTGGAAACTGTGATTTCAATGCACCAATCAGTTGTAACACATATATGTGCATGTATCTTCCATGTGCTCTGTCCTGAATACTTTAGTGTGTCGCTATGTTTGAGTGAGAGGAGCAGATGTATTTAGCGACTAGCTGAACCTAACACAACACAGTGGTTATGATAAAACAGCATATTTTTGCTGTTTAATATTATGTGAAACACACAGTTCATGGTTCTCGCAGGGAACTGCTTATATAAGAGTTTATGACTGGAAGCGTTTTGGCAAAATTTCGAGCAAAATTTTCAATATAAACTTAACATTAAAACAGCACGAAACAGGCTCAGTAGCAAATAACACGATTTTCACTAGGAACTGGGTCACACTCACATCAATCTTGTAAATATTTTAAGGGCAAGTTTTGCTTTGCTCACTCTATATGAGATTTCAAACAATAAAGATGGAACACTAGATTACTGAAGCAAGACCTGAACAAAAATGATTTTTTTTTTTTCACAACTCTACGAACCAGATCAAATACATATTGAAAGTTATACTCCATTGCTCTGGGATCAATCTTCCTGCAGAAACAATATTTTAGTGTAACATTCTGTAAATGTGTAACTATAGAGAGAAAAAGACCACTGGAATCTTTTGGCTGTTAGGAAATTTACTTACTTATTTTTAGGAAGAAAATGATGCAACAATGATTAACCTCAAGCTGTTGTGCTATTATTTTGAACATTTTTTTTAAATATCTAAAAAACGAGGATCAGAAAGTAACACACAATTTAATTTTTTGTCTCTCCAGGCACTGCACCCAACACAGTTCTAAGTTTGCGCTACAGAGGGTATTTTGTTTTCACGTGCACCTTTAGAGAATCCTGAACTGCAAAACAATCATGGTGCACATGTTACTGTTGTCAACTTGAAGGGCAGCTGCATTCTTCCATGAGGTCCATGTGAAACTCAGAATTTTGCCACACTCCTGGTAGCAAGTAACAGCTGTAACCCTGCAGAATGTCGGAGCCACTGAGGCAGCAATCTGAATGGCTGACACGTGGTGCTGTGAACATTATTACAGCAGTTCAACGTTCCCTATAGTGCAGTGTACTGTTCATGACACACTGAAATTTCATAAGAATAGTGCTTGCTGAGTGCTTAAGAACCTCAGGCAAGCATAAGGGACAGTGAATGATGACAAGCTTGCATTACTTAACGTGTTATGCTGCAGAAGAGCATGACTTTTTGAAAGAAGTCATCACTGGTGATGAGATGAGGGGGTTCAACTACATGTCTGAAACTAAGCACAGGGTTGCCACGAGTCCCCCCCCCCCCCCCCATGAAATTCCCAGATATTTCCCCAATTTCTAGAAAAGTTTTAGTATTTTTCCTAACAAATTTTGAAGTCTCTAAGTTAAGACGTAAAGCTGGAAAGTTGGCAGTCCATCTTCGCAGCTACGGTACAAGACACAATAGTGCTAACAAGGAAATAGCTAAAAAAAAATTGTGAGCAGACGGCCTTTTCCAATGTGAGCAAAAATCGTAAGTACTAACATCAACATCTTTTGTACTGAACTGTTTAGATGGAGGAAGCAAACCAAATGGTGTGTGTGTGTGTGTGTGTGTGTGTGTGTGTGTGTGTGTGTGTGTGTGTGTGTTTCATTAAGACCGCTAATGTTAATTTATTTCAATAAAACTAAACACATTTGGTGACAAAAATACATGTTTCCTTTTGGAGGTGAAGGACAGATTTAAAGTACCCTCACTAGTTTCAGAAATAAAATCAGAAAAAAGTAGGCCTCTTGAAAGAAGTATATAAGGCGGGGAAGAATTGTGTAAACCAACACTGTGCGAGACCGCCAATAAAAGGTTATTTCTACTATTTTTGCTATTGTCGGTTATTACCCACTGTGTTATCCTAATATTTTACAGGTACTGTGTGATGTTTCCTTTGAGAATGTACGAGTTCACAGCATATAAACTGCCGGCGACTGAATTTTCTTCTTCTTATCATCATACTTTCTAATACATGAACTAATTTTGAAGTGTCTAAATGTACTAGAACAAATAAAATGTCTATAAACACCACACTGTATAGCATAGTTGTGGTGAGACAGTCATGATACCTGAAATCCATCGGTCGTGGCCTCTGGTCTGCTGAGCAGCACCACAGTCCTGCATCCATGGATAAACCATGAGAATCTGCTGCATTATGACACACACCAACAGGCCCGGCCATTGGCCGATTGGTGAGACTAGATCAGAAGGGCAAATTGGAAACCAAAGGGCTTGAGATCAGCAGGCCCGATCCATTAGAGATACCTGCAGAGATGGCCTCGCATTTTGGCCAGTCACAGAAATCTGCTATTTTTGCCAGCTATTCACAAGTCACTGACAGCATGTTGATCAAATGGGAACACAGTGATCAATCCATGAAACAGGTAACTTATTCGAATACGCTGAGAGTCAATAATAATGAGGATAAGTAGAAAGTCACCATGATGGTGATTGCTGAGCCCAGACAGGCACGTAGGAAAGACAATCTTACATTCATAACTAACTTGTCAGCAACAGCTTTTATCAGAAAACAAGAACACACACATTAACACAATCACTTTCACACAACTCATGCATACATGGCCGCCATCTCTGGCCACTGTGTCTATGTCTCAAAATCAGACCCAAACAAACCACTCCTCACACCATCCTGCCTCTAGTCGGCAGTTGCTGGGCTAGTGGCAAGAAGTGACAGTCTAAGAGTTTGCGTAGTACACATTTTGTAAGTTTTATGTAATTTGACTCACTATGTTTGACCAAGTGGCACAAAGTTGTCAATAAGAGCGGTTGCAGCAAAATTTCACCCATTTGAGTGAAGCTGCCTAAAAACAAAACTGCTGCCAAAGGTAGTGAATTTTGAACACTTATCACAGAAGGGACACCCATCTACGCTTGTGTTTACTTCCATTCGAGAGAGCATCTTTTTTTCCTCTAGTAACATCAAATTTCCAGCAATAAAGGACTATGACTAGCATGGAATGTAAGAACACTATTCGCTACAGGACAAAGATACTCTATGAACTAACAGTGTACAAGATGAATATTACAGCCCTGCAGGAAATAAGATGGCCTCAGCAACACACGAACAATGTGAAAACTATACAACCATATAAAGTGGACACAAACAGTCACCATATATTTGGGGGCAGGATTTGTGGTGTGTAATAAAATAATGTTCACTATGATGACACTAGAAATTATCAAAAATTATACCACAGTGTATAAAGAAACTTAGCTTATTTTCAACACATCAATATTGTATTCCTCAAGATACCAGAAAAAGACTGTACCTTTACGGCGAAAAATATTAACAACACTGCTCGACTTCTTGGAATTCAGAAAATCAATTTAAATTGTCATGTCCCAAACAATGATTTCTTACACTTGCAAAGTACTTTCATTCAGAGCTGTTATCATACCAACTTTCTGACACTTAAGTATGACATGATTACAAGCAAAAAACAAGTTCTGACAGACATCAGGTTTTTAGTTATGTACTGAACTGTATCATATCATTGTACAAAAAGGTAATTTAATACATTACTGACTGATAAGCTTTAGCATGTGTCAGATGTGTTAAAATAATAAAAGATGGCGCCTAAAGTTATAGTTTTAATTGAAATACTTTTGTTTAGAACTATCAAATGAGCATTTTAACTAATTATTCCAAGTAGACAAATGTTTAAATTTAAAACATACACATTCAGGAGTGGAACTTCTTGGAGTTCTCGAAGTTTTAATAGCACCTCTGCAGTCCACTGTGAAAAATTAGATTGTGTTAAATTAAAACTGTCTTCATTAAACTACAACACTTAAACAAGGCCCCAGGAGTAGATAAAATTCCATTAGAACTACTGATAGCCAAGGGAGCACCAGCCCTGACAAAACTCTACCATTTGATGAGTAAGATGTATGAGACAGGCAAAATACCCTCAGACTTCAAGAACATAACTCCAATTCCAAAGAAAGCAGATGTTGACAGATGTGAAAATTACTGAACTATCAGTTTAATAAGTCACAGGGGCAAAATACTAACGCAAATTCTTTATGGAAAAACTGGGAGAAGCCAGTCTCGAGGAAGGTACGTTTGGATTCCACAGAAATTTTGGAACACGTGAGGCAATACTGACCCTACGACTTATCTTAGAAAATAGATTAAGGAAAAGAAAACCAACATTTCTCGCATTTGTAGACTTAGAGAAAGCTTTTGACAATGTTGACTGGAATACTCTCAAATTCTGAAGGTGGCAGGGGTAAAATACAGGGAGCAAAAGGCTATTTACAATTTGTAGAGAAACCAGATGGCAGTTATAAGAGTCGAGGGACATTAAAGGGAAGCAGTGGTTGGGAAGGGAGTGAGACAGGGTTGTAGCCTATCCCCGGTGTTATTTAATCTGTATATTGAGCAAGCAGTAAAGGAAACAAAAGAAAAATTTGGAGTAGGTATTGAAATCCATGGAGAAGAAATACAAATGTTGAGGTTCGCTGATGACATTGTAATTCTGTCAGGGACAGCAAAGGACCTGGAAGAGCAGCTGAATGGAATGGACAGTTTCTTGAAAGGAGGATATAAGATGAACATAAAAAAAGCAAAACGAGGATAATGGAATGTAAATTACGTGATGCTGAGGGAATTAGATTAGGAAATGAGACACAAAGTAGTAGATGAGTTTTGCTATTTGGGGAGCAAAATAACTGATGATGGTCAAAGTACAGACAGTATAAAATTTAGACTGGCAATGGAAAGGAAAGCATTTCTGTCAAGAGAAATTTATTAACGTTGCATATAGATTTAAGTGTCAAAGTAATGTTTTTGAAAGTAGTTGTATGGCGTGTAGCCATGTATGGAAGATGGACGATAAATAAGTCACACAAGAAGAGAATAGAAACTTTGGAAATGTGGTGCTACAGAAGAATGCTGAAGATTAGATGGGTAGATCACATAACTAATGCTGAGCTACTGAACAGAATTGGGGACAAGAGAAATTTGTGGCACAACTTGACAAGAAGAAGGGATCGGTTGGTAGGACATGTTCTGAGGCATCAAAGGATCACCAATTTAGCATTAGACGGCAGCATGGAGGGTAAAAATCTTAAGAGGGAGACCAATAGATGAATACAGTAAGCAGATTCAGAAATATCTAGGTTGCAGTAGGTACTGGCAAATGACGAGGCTTACACAGGCTTTTACAATAATAAAAAGAGAGCCTAAGGTTATAGTTTCAATTGAAATACTCTTGTCTAGAACCATCAAATTAGCATGTTTAATTAATTATTCCAGGTAGACAAATGTTTAAATTTACAATGTACATATTCAGGAGTGGAACTCCTTTGAGTTTCAAAGTTTTCACAACACCTCTGCAGTCAACTGTGAAAAATTGGATTGTGTTAAATTAAAATTGTTTTCATTTAAGTAAAACATTCTTCCCAGTGTGCTCAAATCAGGCACATCAGCAGCATCTAAAATGTTTTCCAAAGGTGAAGTCTTTTCCTGCTCAGGGCAAAAGAACGACATTGCTGGTCCAGATGGGTGAAAAACAATTCAGCGTCCTCTTTATCACACACGTTCCTTATGAAGGCAAGTACCTCTCATCAGATACAGCTGCTACAATATAGTTTGGTAGAGGATTGGCGCATTTCACTGCACGGCATTTTTCCTGGATGAGAAAATCAAGTGAGACTTTTCAGAACATGTTACTCTTCTAATCTCTAATGAGCCATAGGAATGCGGTTTGTAATTGTGAAAGTATCTGGTACCATGTGTTGCGCAGGTTGTAAAATTCATCAAGATGCTTGCATAGAGAAATGAGTGTTGATTTTCTCCAAGCAGGAAAAACCCTTTTGTCACTGTTAGAGGTGCAGAAATTTTAATCATCAGAGGCAGGTGTTATTTAGCTTTTCTCAACACATATTTTACAGTTCCCCCAATCTATCACACACATTTATAGTGGCTAGAAGCAAAAACGAAGCTTTCAGTGCTTATAGAAAAACCATTTTTGTTCACATCAGTTTTTAAAGCTTTTTCTATTTTTATATAGAGCAGTGCACCCATTAGTGAAATGACACAGTTTACTGGCTCATGGTAAACGTTCAGCCAGCGACTTAACCATTTCTTTCTCAGTAGCATTTACAGATGCTACATTGTGCTCTACATCACTTCTACAGCAGTGATTTACTACCAATTTGTTCTCCTCATTTACTGCTTAAATAACTTCAGTGCAACACATTCAATATAATCAGAAAGTCTATGAGGTACCCATTGATAGGAAAAAAAGAGAACTTTTTTTATCCTACAACAAGTAATAGGCCGCCTGACATTTTCTAATTTGGAAAAAAAATGCACTTTGCCAACCAAATATCAGAAGTTCCCATTCAGTAGCAAGAATGTAATGTTTCCTTAGCAAAATCTGAGAGTTAACATTCATATCATATTTTTAATGTAAGTAATGAAGCACACTTATTTAGCAGATGATGTTCAGCAGGTGTTGTGTCACTAATCACAAATGAGTTTTTTTAAAATTTATGTTAAAATGAACAATATTTTAGTACTCAGATTTTTTCCCTTTTCATGCATTACATTTACTTCAATTTCTTCATTTGGATCATAAATTTCTTAAACTTTGCTTGTGTCAGATCTTTGACATCATCTCTTCTACATCATACCACTTTTTTTTGGGATGCATTCTACTTTCTTGATGTTTTGTTACCCATGCTTCAGTTACATAAGTAAAAGTTCGTACTGTGCTTTGTTTAACGTCGGCTAGATTTGTTTCACGGTTTAATCCTGTGAAAAGAAGTTGCAGAATAAAACCAAGAAAGGAAGCAGCTGAAGTTTTATAAAACCATGGCAGTACAATGCTTGCTTACTAGAGTTAAGCATGGGTAACAAGGAGACACCAAGAAAGTATAATCTGGGCCGAGATTTCGATGAATGTTACATATTGGACCCTCTTCACATTCCATCCTGGATTTTCTATTGTTTGATTTTTGCCTGATGGCTTTTCTTCGATCCTAGCCCAGTGCAGTTTTCCTTTGTTACTGTTTTCTTTAGCATCATTATACTCAATGTCCGTCTCTCTTTCTAAAACTTTCCTGTGCTCCTCTTGTTTCTGTACAAACTGCACTTCACGCTCTACTTAGGAGCCACACTGTATCTCGGCCATGCACAACAGAGGCTACACGACCACGTAGATTGTTGGTGCAGCATCTTAAATCCCATTTTACTCCCGCTGATATAATTAATCGTATACTTTCAAACTGATCACTCTCCCTGACTCATTTCTCATTTTTTTGCATGTTAACTCCCACACCTTTCTGGTGCCACATGACATTGTATCTCATCCTACGAACCCCTCCCCACCCCTACACTTCCTCCGTTCTATCCGAGTTCACATCCACTAACTCTACCATCCAGTCACACCTGTCGTCCCCTTCTTCACACTTCTCCACGCTCAGACTGGCTAGCCACAGTAATATTTATTTTTTATTAGTTATTCTTCACTTTGATCCTTGTGATTTCTCACCAATATTAGTGAGTTTTCACCTTTTGCTATCATCAATTCCCTCAGATTTCATCTTGTTTCCACCTTTCCAATCCATTTCATCCTTTTCGAGAATTTTTGCATGTATTTGGCTGTATTTTTGCGAAATTTTTTGGACGTAATTCCACATAATTTACATAATCTTTCACATTTTTCCACCACCATGGATCCTTGTTCCTTCCACCTGCGTCAAAACAGAAAAGTTTCCTTAACCCTAGCCAGATCCCAGCCCCACTTACTGTTCCCGCATTGTTGCTTGGCTCATGGAATCCTCCCTAATGGCCTCACCACCAAATTACCCATCTCTTGTTGCCACCCCTCCTTCCACTATGACCTCAGATTCCGCCAATCCCTGCAGTACCTTCTCTCCATCCGAAGTCTCAAATTCCTGGAACCCGTAACAAAAATTGAAACTCTTGCAACATGCACAACCCCACCTCAAAAAGCTCTCCATCCTGCTCACTTCCTACCCCCCACCTTGGAGTACCACTGTCCACCGCCTCTACAACAACCTCCAAACCTCCCCCACATCCTCTCATAGCTGAAAAATCCTGTCTCACACACCTACTACACTTACCCCACCCTCCCAAACTCACTCCAACCACCACACAGAATCCAGAACCTAAACAGACCCACAACTCAGTCATGAACCTTTCCCTCCTTTTCAAAGGCCTCACCTTTTGCCCCATTCCCAAATTCAATCATGCAGGCCTTGTTAAAGAACTTCTCTCATCCTCCCAGTCCCTACAGTGGAAACACTTCACCACCAACAGCACTACAACCCAGCCTCAACCAAAGACCAATATTGAACCTTGCCTAACGCATTTCACTCCCCCATCCATACCCATTGACACCAAACCACCCCGTTAACCTCCCACAATTTATTAAATTCGAATCCTGCCTCACCATCATTCCCCGGATCCCTCAACATGCAAATCAATGTTACATCCGCAGAAAGAACCACAGTCCACCAGCTAAAACCTGAAGCCGACCTTATAATCCTACCTGCAGACAAAGGCTCCACCACTGTTGTTTTAAATCGCAGGGTTTACCTAGTGGAAGGACTCTGCAAGTTATCTGATACTTCCACCTACAGACCTTGCCACAGTGACCCCATTCCAATAATCCAGCAGTCACTACTCAAATCCTTTGGAGAATCTTAGAACCTCTCCCCAGAGTTCATCTCTCTACTCACTCCTACCTAATACATCCTTAAGTTCATAAACCTAACCACCCAGGACGCCCCATTGTGGCCAGTTACTTTGCCCCCACAGAGAGAATCTCTGCTCTCATACACTCTTAACTTCAACCTATGACCTGGAACCTACCCACCCATAGAAATTACTTCTGCTTTGAAGGCATTACGTACAAACAAATCTGGGTTATGGCTATGGGCACCAACATGGCACCACCCTAAGCCAACCTATGCATGGGCCATCTAGAGGAATCCTTCCTAAAAACCCAGAATCCTTACCACCTCACCTGGTTCAGATTCAATCCGGATCCACTTTCCTCCAGAACCTCAACAACTTCTCCCCCATTTGCTTCACCTGACCCTACTCAAGCCAACAAGCAACCTTCCTGGATGTAGACCTCCATCTCAAAGATAACTAAACTACATCAGTACCTCTGTCCATATCAGACCCATTAACCACCAGCAATACGCCACTTCGACAGCTGCCACCCATTCCACACTAAGAAGTCCCTTCCACTTAAGGTCACAATGGATAGTTACGCCTAGATATTTTACGGCAGACGCCGTCTCCAGCTGATTGTACAAAAACAAATCTCCCACGCCTTATCTTTCCAATCTCCCATCACCTCCTGAAGTCCCACCGTCCAGCCACAGAGGAGCATTCCAATTCAGTACCACCCAGGACTGGAGCAACTGAATTACAGTCTCTGCCAGGGTTTCGATTACTTCTCGTCGAACCCTGAAATGAGAAATGTCCTGTCCATTATCCTTCCCACACCTCCCACAGTGGTGTTCCGCCATCCACCAAACCTACACAATATACTCGTCCATCCCTACACAATCCATGCTCCCAATCCCTCACCTCATGGCTCATACTCCTGTATGAGACCTAGATGCAGGACCTGTCCCATACATCCTCCCAACACCATCCACTCCAGTCCAGTCACTAACATCACTTATAAAATCAAAGGCAGAGCTACCTGTGAAACCAGTCATGTTATTTACAAGCTAAGCTGCAACCACCGTGCTGCATTCTATGCAGCTATGATAACCAGCACACAGTCTGTCCACATGAATGGCCACCGACAAACTGGTGCCAAGAAACAAGGAGACCACCCTGTTGCTGAACACACTGACAAACATGACATCCTTCATTTCAAGGACTGCTCCACAGCCTGTGCCATATGGATCCTTCCCAACACCAGTTTTTCTGAACTATGCAGGTGGGAACTTTCCCTGCAATACATCCTACGTTCCTGTAACCCCTTTTGCCTCAATCTTTGTTAGTACTCACCCATCCAGCCCTTCCTTATTCCCATTCCAGCACTACACAGCCATCATTCCACCGTCACAACCAGTCGTTTTGTTTCTCTCCTTTTACATTACTTCCCCCTCCCACCTGCCCTCCATCTAACTTGCAGTACTTCACTATCCGGCACCCCCACCATACTATCCCTCTCCCTCCTCCTCACCCCGTCACAATCGCCACTCCCATCATGCAATAGTGCTGCTGCTCGCATTGTGGTTTCAGTTGCCAGAGACTGCAGTCGTGTGTGTGTGTTGCTGACTAAGACCAATGGCCAAAAGATTTAATTGCGAGAGTCTCTTTGTTGTGCCTATCTGCAACTCAGCACCTTCACTATATTGTGAGTAGGAACTTTCCTTCTCATAATAATGTTACATTCCTTCCTGGATTTTCCATTGTTGGAAGTAAATATTAGGTTTTAGTACCCATCAGTTTGTTACCACAACCAGTTTTGCTGTTTTCCCATTCGTTGGCTTTGCCAACTCACAACCAAATTGTTCGAACATAACCTACACCTTGGGCTACACAACAGATCAGTCTGCAAACAAGATTACAGCATTAAGGGGGCGAAGGTCCAGTATGTAGCTTTAGCCAACATTTCGAACATGAGTGGAAGGATGTATAGGAAATCACACATGAAACAATGTTTAATGAAAATTTTAGGGATGCATTACAACTAGGGCTAAATGAAAAAAAAAATTAAAATAAACATAAAACTGACAATACCCAAGTCGAATGTACAGAATGTAATTGTTTGCGAGTGGAAATGTGGTTAGTTAATATCACATTCACCAGCTTCAGTACAGTCCACAACGCTTCAAACAGTTTCTTTTACATGAAGAGAAAACATGTTTGAGCTCCCCAAATCGGATTCACTGGTTACAACAGTTACATAGACATGGACACACTAAACTTATACCTCTGCTATGCGTAAACGAAAAAATGCAAAACCTTAAGTTATGATTCATACAAATCTGATACTTCTTCAAATAGAGTAACGACATTTTTTTAAACGAAAAATTTTGAGTTTCTAATCGTTTTGTTTCAGTTTGTTAACATGGGTTACCGCACTCCAATACGCGAGTGCAACGTTCAGAATGGTTTTTATACGGGAAAAAAAAAAAAAAAATCTGTAAAAGCTGCCTACTTGAAGTTCTATTGGAACTCCACTGATATGGCGCTGACATAAATACTATGCTGCACTACTGATTAATTTGTTACCACTACTTTTAAGTAGCTTTCAATTTACTGGCTTCACCAACTCTTAACCAAATTATGAACTTTCAATATTACCCAGTCCTCCGGCTACGCTACAGATCTGTCTGTAACCGCAATGAAGAAATAGAAAGGGGGGTGGGGGCATACATCATGCACAATTCAAAATTGTTCTTAAGTATTTCGCAAAATCCTCCCTAAAAACTTTACGCAGCTAGCAACAGAAGGCCCAATAGACTTGACTTTTAATGTGATGTGATACTTGCACCACTAAGGACTTCCCCCCCTCAGTCACAATAGTATTTGATATCCATAATGGCTACCGAAATCTACCTAGAATATTTCAAATATTACAGCTTTATTTTTTTACTCAATTCGCGCAATATCTTTGAAGCATATTACTGACATTACATACCTTACACTTGGGACGGCTTTCAATTCGAGGCGTAAATATCCCAGAAATGACACTGTTTCTTTGAGAATATACTTCTCGCTTCACCTTGATCCAAATTGATCGTCAGAGATTCTAACTCAACGCTTCATTTCCTGATGTTTTGTCTATCGATCGCCTGTCAACAGTTGTATGTCCACTAGGATTTCATCAGAAATTTTAATATTATTTCGTTATATTGATTAGCTTTCGCCTATACTTAAAATTTTAATTACTCTTCAGGATTTATTGCAAGCGTGTGGTAATTTCTCTGTACTTAACTTTTGTTAAAAAAAATGTATAGCATGTCTTTTTATGAAAATTTATTTTGATATTCGGGACTAGGGCATATGGAAGCGAGCAATTTCATTTTGAAATAGGTTTGCTCACACCAACTGACTACATAGTTGTGTCCAACGAACATGCTTGTAGTCTTTGTTGACGTACGAAACATGCCGGGAAAAGCCGTACAACAGTAGCAGGATCAACTCTCGAGAACGTAAATTTGTTGTAATTTCTGTGTTCGTGTCCCGTAAGTATAAAAGTTGAGTAGCTGTAAGGGTGCCTTTAGTACAAGGGTCGTAATATTAACCACCACTTTGTTTAGCTAACAATCTGATTTATGAATTACCTGCATGGATTACGCAATGACTGGAATGGAAGGAAACCCGAATGTATTGGCCTATGTACTTAACCTTTCCCTGTTACCGGTTGCTCGCCACCCCATGTATTTTCACCCCTAAGTCTCAGACTGAAAATTCTAGAAATGAATGTAACTGAAGAAAAAGTCTTTGACTTTTATCACTTCGGCCTTCCTTGTTATCGGAAGTTAGTCAGAAACGTGAATTAACTTGTACTGATGGTGTGCGAAAATCTAGTGACTTAAAACTGAAGATTTGATGATTAATTAGTATTTTATCATAAACTCGAATCCATTTGAAGCCCAGTATTTCAGTCTCAGGTGTGTGATTGACAAACAGCATTCGACTTAAAACGGCAGACTGTATGATATTGCGGACAACTAGTGCTTAGTGTCTGCTGTCGTTTAGGGAGTCGGAATATAACGATGACTCCCCACAGCCAAGCCCTGTTTCATCTATATAGGGAAAGTTGTTATGGAAAGTTCAAGAACTAGCTTGTGTGGTAAAATATTTTCTCGCTGCCCTGATGTATAACATATCTCCCACATTCCAGTCAATCACCAACGGTTAATTTCCATATTTACCGACTTTTTCATAATTGTAAAGTTTTGTTGTCACCCAGTCAATGTCAAGAATGTTTTGCTGTTTCTCCCTGCAGTACAGCATTCCTTGGGTCCCATAGACAGCGTTGCTGCTGTTATTTAATAATTGGTTTTAACACACTATCTTGTAACTTTCCGAGCAACACAACTGCAGAAGGTCTCTTAGCAAAATGTCAAGGCTTTATTTGGAGGATAAAGTGTTAGATGTTTACAAATAGTTGAATTATGAATAACTGTCGATCTTTACATTCAAAAACAGGAGTATTAATAAATATCAGCAAATTACAGATAAAAGTTTGAGTCAGTTTCAGGTATATCTCAGAGGGTTGCTAAGTAAAATACATCATAAGTGTTCCTCAGAGTAGAAATAAATGCAAGCTTAATTCTTTGATTGATGGTATTTCATATTAAATGAAGGTGTCTTCCGTTACAGGCAACCACATACATCATACAAGCACATATCAATACATAGAGAGGTAGGTGAAATACACAATATATACTGCATATCTTACCACTTACCCGTCACCTTACTATCCCTTCCACTTGTCATGGCCCACTATAAGTCTCTCTCATACTGAAGCTCTTGAAACTAATTAAAGTGTTATGAAATCACTATATTTCAGTATTGTTTTACGTAAAAAAACACAATCCTTTCAGCTACTCAGTTAGTTAACTTGAGATTAAGAAATTTTTCTATTATCTTAAGAGAGATATTTCTGTGATTGTTCCTGTCTGAAACTAGAGTAGTTGCTATATGGTTTTGTATTAATTCACATTGCATCGGTTCTCCGAGACATATGAAATGCTTGTTATTATGGTTTTAAAATATAATTGTTTATGCATATTTGCTGATTTGGTGCTATATGAACCCTTTCGTTATTTACTGAATGTAAAATTGTGAATGTGCTTTGTATTGATTTTTACCATAGTGCAATTATGGCATTCTTCCTGCAGCGTAATTCAGGAAAAGCTAAAGTCTAGATCAGGGCCAGCGGCAGTTACAGCAGTGATTGTCTACTGCTCATAGGTTAGCAATGCTTCAGTTTCACGTAGCCAGTGGGAAGATTTTGACATAATTGGTGAGAGGCAAGAACAGAGGCAGCTTATTTCTAACACTGGATTGGAAACCATTGCCTTGTTTGCTGTTTTTCGATGCATTAGAGAGTTTTGAGAGAAATATTTTGTGTTCATGACAGCAAGTGCTATTACATGGATTGATTTAAGAGTGATTTAGTTCTGCACAGTGATGTAGTCCATTGGTTGTCGTGTGGATTAACTGTACAGACACAAAAATGTATCAAATATGGTTGTAAAATGATTCTTAAAGAATCGAAGGTTTGTGTGGCTGGAATCATCTGGAAGTGGAGCAAAAGCCGCCACTTTGAGATAGTGGATCAATGTTTTTTATTTCAGTCATGGGAGAAGGTAAGTGCATCAGTGTTTATCATTAATAAACAGTGAAACACCTCCTGCCCCCCCATGATTTTTAATTGCAACACTGATCCACTTATCAGTGTGCTCGTGCAGATCAGTCGCATAGCATTACAGAGCAGGGCATTATTTCAGTGCTTTTTCGAATATATCATAAGTTGTTCCGTTGTCCTTGGTTTGCAGATACTAGCACAGTTTAAATAGCTGCAGCTCAAACAAGGAACAATTAAATTTATAATACTCATTTACAGCAATCTTTCACCCTTTCTTCCAAATGTATTACTTCGAAACACGTCGTCTGCCTGCTGCTCCTCTCTCATTGGCTGTGTCACACATACAGCTGACACACCTGCTTTTGTTCCCATCATACCTCATGGCAAGTGCTGACAACATTCCTGCACGAAACACGTAAGTATGCCACTGGCCCTATTCTAGACTTTTACCAACAGGAGACGTAGTTTTTTGCATTCCGGAAATGTAACTTGATTTTTATGTTTGTGTTGAAAATACTGTTAAAATACCTCACATTTTTTACTTATTTATTTATTCTTTCCTACATTAGTCTCTGAAAAAAATAATTTGTATTTATATGGCGTTAAAAATTCAATATGGGCAAGTGGGACCACTTTCAGTACTTAAACAATTGTTTCAGGGCTCCCATTTACAACATCTTGCCATCTGCCGGAAAACATGTCTCGATACCGTGAATGGGACCTTTCGTGCAAGGTGTACGTGGGTAACCTGGGGAGCAACACGTCGAAATATGAGTTAGAGACTGCCTTCAGCAAGTTTGGCCCGCTGAAAGATGTTTGGGTAGCAAGGAACCCACCTGGTTTTGCTTTTATTGAGTTTGCAGACCCTAGGGATGCAGAGGATGCAGTGCGAGCTCTGGACGGTACACGTCTCTGTGGCACACGTGTTCGTGTTGAGATGTCAACAGGGAGAAGTCGTGAGGGTGGCAGGAGGTCCTGGCGATCAAGATCTCGCTCTCCCCGTAGGAGGTCATATAGCAGATCGCGTTCTAGAAGCCGCTCTCCCCGTCGGTCTCGTTCACGATCTCTCTCAAGAGATAGGTACTGATATGAACAGATAAAATTACCTGAACTAAGTTTCATATTTTATATAGTAAGAAAAACAATGGTATATTTTATGCAGTTAATACTCTGCACTTTGTTGTCAGTAAGTGTGTAAAACAGTCATTTGTAGATTTTACTTTCATTTCTGTTCATTAAATTTTTGAAAAATTGTTGACCAAACATTTTAATAATGTATTGCGATTTTTCCATAATTATTTGATAAATAAACTTTCATATGCACCTACAGAAGTGTTTATTGTAAAACCTTGAAACCTTCGGTTCAGTTTCTCTCAAGTTTTAGTTGCACTTTATCAGACTGATATAAATTCATCTTGAACTTGTATATAGTGAAATGGAAGAAAGAAGAAATTATGTGTGTAGCATCTCCTTAGATGTTTATAAATTCTGTTTCTTTCCTGTTTTTTGAAGTTTGGCTCATTTGTACGTATTACACAGATTGGCCTGAATGCTCTAAAGGGACATGAATATTTGTTCAGTGATACTCATATATGACAAGTCGCAATTATAAAATTTGTGTTAACTGACTAGCAATTATCCGGTATAAAGTGTGGCGATTAAAATTATTTCCGTAGACACTGTTTGGCTTACAAATAATGGGGATTGGGGGTTTATCATGAATTACACAAATGTGCATCTAACTCAGAATCTTTACTATTTTCCATGCAAGGAGATGAACTCAGACCTTTGAATTTTGTAGATAATTTATCAGCAGTTACCTGAGTTCATCTCATGGCCTCCCTCCAGGTAGTCATTACCTCTTCTCTATAGCCTTACAAAACTTCACTGACATCTTTCTGCATACTTCATGAAACTAGTGTGTGTTGTTATGCACATTTCGGTGGCTCCGTTGGTTAAAGCACTGTCGACAAAAGAAAAACGCCTCGAGTTCTAACTACGGCCCAACACACAATTTCACTCTTGTCAGGAGATTTCATTGAGTATATGTGCACTTTATAGTGTTGTGTATGAATAGTAATTCTGTCAGTACAAAGTCCTTCAGGAATGTTTTTGGGCTGTCATAAATTATAACTATAATAAATAGCTTTTGTATAGTATCACAAATTTCATTTGTAATGTGCATCAACAGTCAAATGTATTTAATATTAGTCTTGTTTATCCAGCAGCAATAAAAACATCTACTTCCAATTTTTCTAAAGTTAGAGACTGTAAATGTAGATAGCAAATACATCACAAAACTTTTGCATTCTAAGAGATGCTCCATCCTATTTGCACTTGTCAGCAACTGGTCTTGTCCTGCTAACCAGTGTCCAAGTAAGTATTTATGTATGGTTATTTGTAGACTCTAAACAAGTATAAAGACTCTATTCATTCAACTGTGAGACAAATGGGATGAATAGTCCTTACCTTCAGAAGGTTAAGTCCAATTACAGTGAGTAGAAACACAAATAAATAATTAAATGTGGTAATACATTCATAGCATGGGATCTCACAAGGGGTATTCAGGTGACCATTTTGGAATTTAGTCATATTTGGTAAAGGGATACCTATGTGTCTTCATAGTAAACTGCCAAATAGTGCTGTCCCAACTCTAGCCATTTTCAATAAATTCAGCTTTGAAAACTCGTGTAAGTGTACCTGGTCATTAGTAGGATGCCAAATAGTGCTGTCCCAACTCTAGCCATTTTCAATAAATTCAGCTTTGAAAACTCCTGTAAGTGTACCTGGTCATTAGTAGGATGCCAATTTCCCTATTTCAGAGACCTACTACTCAGTAATGGGTTCACTTACAGACCCCAATTCCCCCCCCCCCCTCTCTCTCTCTCTCTCTCTCTCTCTCTCTCTCTCTCTCTCTCTCTCTCTCTCTCTGTGTGTGTGTGTGTGTGTGTGTGTGTGTGTGTGTGTGTGTGTGTGTGTGTGTCCGTCCGCCATCTACTTTTCTTTTTTTTAGACAAAGCTTAATTCTGATAACAGTAGAGACCTCAGTTTATGCGCTGTAACTCTTTAGTCTGTATTAAGTATAAATAATAGTGGAAAGCATTGGGCAGTGTAATTGAATCACTGATTGGAAAAAGGAAGAAAATCCAATCACCTCTGTTTAGAGCAAACTAAAAGACCTGTTAAAACTTACAGTATTGTTCTTACAGTTTTGTGGTCCATTACAAACTTATAGAACTAGGTTATCTGTACACAGTGATGAGTCGTTCCAGTGCAGTTGATAAATATTTTTGATGCTATCCTGTTTGGAAGTTGGTGGACATTTGTCCCTTTTCCTATAAATGATCCTCTCATGGGGAGTTAGCAAAGAATGTCACAATAACATAGGTTTACTCATCTATTTATTTTTATTTATGTTCTAACAATTTATTTAGTAAAAATCTTAAGAACAACAATGTACTGTCATAGAATATTAAAAAAAATTGTAATTAACAATATTCTTTAACACTTTAATCTTCATCAAATGTACTGTTGTCTCTTTGGAAGTTCTAATCTTCTACATCAGACTGGAAATCATTATTTCCTGTGGGCCACTGAAGAATGTTGTTAAAAAATGTCTTGATGCTCTAATGGAATGTACTTCATTATTTTATTAGGCTCTTGCAGCTTATGCGTATTTATAGGAATCTTACCGTTGTATGCCATAGTTCTGGGATAATCAGGTAGTTGTTTTCCTTTAAAAAGCCTGTGTGTTTTGCAAAGCAGTCCGTCTATCCATTCTGAACAAACATACTCTGGATTCTGATGCTTATAGGTCAAATGCCAAAATTTAGTAAGCGAAAAATCTTTCTTTGCTTGACCATTTATGGCAACTGAAGATTTTTTAAAGTGGTGTGGCCACCATTTCTTAAAGTCAATAATATCTTTATGTTCAATAATTTTGACTTGAAACGAATTCAGTGTTTTTCTTGAATTAACTATCATTTCAATGTACTGTTTGACAGAGGAGATTCTGTCTTGTTGTCATATGACTCTCTTTATTATGGCAAAGTCCCTATCACATGGGAGGAAGGAGTGACCTCGAACAGGAAAATAATGCTGAATTATTTGAAATTTTCCTGTCATTGGAAGATACATCAGGTACCACACAACAGTATTGTTTTTGTTTTGCCCGCCACAAGAATCACTGAACACATGTAGTGCTTTCACTGAGTCAGGTAGTCCACTTACGCAGTCACTGAGAAATGTGCACACTTCAATGGGACATCGATTGCCTTATCCTTCACGGTAGCAGTAAAATTGTGCTCTATTGTCTTTCAGGTTATGGATTCCGAATACAAAAAGCCACGGTTTTCTTAAGTAGAGCATTTCCTGTGCAGGAATAAAAGGAAGGGGAACATTTTGCATATAATCAGAACACCAGATCCTAGTGATCTATCTCTCTTGCATCTTTCTTTGACATAGTCTTCTATATTTCTTACAGTGCCAGGCCAGATCCTCTATCATTCCTTCTAGCACACAGTCTTATCACCTCTTGTCGGGTTTTATAAAACTTGGATGCTCATCGCTTGTGACCCATCAAATCTGTGTCAGCCACTCGTTTTGCAATTCCGTTCAAGAATAGAGATTTAATTTTTGGATAGAAGCTCCTCACACGCAGAATGTACATCTACGTGTGGACGACCGAATCTATAATGAAAATTTTCATTGAAGTTTTTGAGATAATATTGAAACTTCACCGTCAATTCCGGGTTTCTGATACAATACAAGTCGTGCATCTTTCTCATATTTATGTTGGAATCCAAATATACAATACTTTTGCCACTGTAGTGTGACTGGTGGGTTGGGGAAGATCAAATATGAGCATCAGTCTTAGCAGTGACATCTGCTCCAGCTACAGGGTGTTTCAAAAATGACCAGTATATTTGAAACGGCAATAAAAACTAAACGAGCAGCGATAGAAATACACCATTTGTTGCAATATGCTTGGAACAACAGTACGTTTTCAGGCGGACGAACTTTCGAAATTACAGTAGTTACAATTTTCAACAACAGATGGCGCTGCAAGTGATGTGAAAGATATAGAAGACAACGCAGTCTGTGGGTGCGCCATTCTGTACGTTGTCTTTATGCTGTAAGCGTGTGCTGTTCACAACATGCAAGTGTGCTGTGGACAACATGGTTTATTCCTTAGAACAGAGGATTTTTCTGGTGTTGGAATTCCACCGCCTAGAACACACTGTTGTTGCAACAAGACGAAGTTTTCAACGGAGGTTTAATGTAACCAAAGGACTGAAAAGCAATACAATAAAGGATCTGTTTGAAAAATTTCAACAGACTGGGAACGTGACGGATGAACGTGCTGGAAAGGTAGGGCGACTGCGTACGGCAACCACAGAGGGCAACGCGCAGCTAGTGCAGCAGGTGATCCAACAGCGGCCTCGGGTTTCCGTTCGCCGTGTTGCACCTGCGGTCCACATGACGCCAACGTCCACGTATCGTCTCATGCGCCAGAGTTTACACCTCTATCCATACAAAATTCAAACGCGGCAACCCCTCAGCGCCGCTACCATTGCTGCACGAGAGACATTCGCTAACGATACAGTGCACAGGATTGATGACGGCGATATGCATGTGGGCAGCATTTGGTTTACTGACGAAGCTTATTTTTACCTGGACGGCTTCGTCAATAAACAGAACTGGCGCATATGGGGAACCGAAAAGCCCCATGTTGCAGTCCCATCGTCCCTGCATCCTCAAAAAGTACTGGTCTGGGCCGCCATTTCTTCCAAAGGAATCATTGACCCATTTTTCAGATCCGAAACGATTACTGCATCACGCTATCTGGACATTCTTCGTGAATTTGTGGCGGTACAAACTGCCTTAGACGACACTGCGAACACCTCGTGATTTATGCAAGATGGTGCCCGGCCACATCGCACGGCCGACGTCTTTAATTTCCTGAATGAATATTTCGATGATTGTGTGATTGCTTTGGGCTATCCGAAAGATACAGGAGGCGGCGTGGATTGGCCTCCCTATTCGCCAGACATGAACCCCTGTGACTTCTTTCTGTGGGGGCACTTGAAAGACCAGGTGTACCGCCAGAATCCAGAAACAATTGAACAGCTGAAGCAGTACATCTAATCTGCATGTGAAGCCATTCCGCCAGACACGTTGTCAAAGGTTTCGGGTAATTTCATTCAGAGACTACGCCATATTATTGCTACGCATGGTGGATATGTGGAAAATATCGTACTGTAGAGTTTCCCAGACCGCAGCGCCATCTGTTGTTGACAATTGTAACTACTGTAATTTCAAAAATTCGTCTGCCTGAAAATGTACTGTTGTCTCAAGCATATTGCAACAAACGGTGTATTTCTATCGCTGCTCGTTTAGTTTGTATTGCCGTTTCAAATATACCGGTCATTTTTGAAACACCCTGTATATTTCCCCTGTTAACATTCTTTCCTCTACGTTCATCTGGAGACTATCCATTAACAAGGATGTTGTTAAGTGTACAACAGCCTTATCACTCACAGCATGCAAACTGCAAAATGCTTTGCGACATACCTGTATCCTTTTGGTCTGTTTCATATCAAAGAATCTGTATGTACCTTTCTTCACAAGTGTCGGATTTTCTTTTCTGCTCCTCCTCCTTTGTACAGGTGAATCCTCTATCAGTCCCATTAAATACAGATCTTTCCCCCTCTTAGTTTTACCATCATTAAATCTCCTAATTATTTCCATTTGATCCTCATCTTTGAAATGTTCAAAACAGACTTTGGAACAACTGCAACAAAACAAAATGTTTGAGCAAGCTACAATATACTTCACTTAGATATTTAACAGTAAAATGAAGACAAACATCACATGAAAACATTTATATAAAACTTACTTGCATGGTGGACCAGACCATTTTGTGGGCACAAGTAATCCATTGGAGGTAATGTATTCCTGTTCTAGTGATCTAGCTCTCTTGCATCTTTCTATATTTGTTACATCTTTTCTTCTCCTGTGTACTTTTTCAATTTCAGAGTCACTTTAATTCGTCATGCTACAGGTCTACAAACAGCAACTAACATAAACACATTAACAATAATATGGGACAGTAAAACTGAAACAATGTGTTTAAATGCCACTTTTTAGCATTGTTGTAACATTCTTTGCCTGATATCTGGCGATGCTGCTTACACTGGTGAGTGGAAATCAGGAGAATGTCTGGACATTCTTCACTATTCCACTAACTACAAACTTTAAAATGCTGTACTTTTTGTATTAATACTGGTTTTTTCTTCCCATTACCACTCATTGATGAGTAGACAGCTCAAAAATTAAATGTAAACACACCAAAAAAAGTTTTCAATCACCTTGGTTCCGAGAGTTCTGGAACCTGTACAGAAAATTGGAGTAGAGATCAACATAAACATCATTTCCCCCCTTTTTATTGCTCCTGAAAACCACACATTGCATGCTGTACCACCATACAGCGAGACCTTCAGAGGTGGTGGTCCAGATTGCTGTACACACTGGTACCTCCAATACCCAGTAGCATGTCCTCTTGCACTGATGCATGCCTGTATTTGTTGTGGCATACTATCCACAAGCTCATCAAGGCACTGTTGGTCCAGATTGTCCCACTCCTCAACGGAGATTCTGTGTAGATCTATCAGAATGGTTAGTGGGCCACGTCGCACATAAACAACCCTTTTCAATCTATCCCAGGCGTGTTCGATGGGGTTCATGTCTGGAGAACATGCTGGCCACTCTGGTTCTGCACTGTCATTATACTGGAGGAAGTCATTCACAAGATGTGCACGATGGAGGAACGAATTTTCATCCACGGAGACGAATGCCTCGCCGATATGCAGCCGGTATGGTTGCACTATCCGTCGGAGGATGCCATTCGCATATTGTACAGCCGTTACTGCACCTTCCATCATCACAAGCGGCATACGTCAACCTCGCATAAAGCCACCCAAAAATAGCAAGGAACCTCCACCTTGCTGCACTCACTGAACAGTGTGTCTAAGGGGTTCAGCCTGACCAGATTGCCTCCAAAAACATATCCGATGATTGTATGGTTGAAGTCATGTGCGACACTCGTTGGTGAAGAGAACATGACGCCAATCTTGAGCGGTCCATTCGGCATGTTCTTGTGCCCATCTGTATAGCACTGCATGGTGTTGTGGTTGCAAAGATGTACATCGCCATGGATGTCGGGTGTGAAGTTGTGCATCATGCAGCCTATTAGGCACAGTTTGAGTCATAACACATCATGTGGCTGCACAAAAAGCATTATTCAACACGGTGGCGTTGCTGTCAGGGTTCCTCCGAGACATAATTCGCAGGCAGTAGTAGCCCTTTGGCGGTCTGAGCGAAGCATGTCATCGACAGTTCCTGTCTCTGTATCTTCTCCACATCCGAACATCATCACTTTGGTTCACTCAGAGATGCTTGGACACTTCCCTTGTTGACAGCCCTTCCTGGCACAGAGTAACAATGCGGACACAATCGAACCGTGCTGTTGACCGTCTACGCATGGTTGAACTACAGACAACACAAGCCGTGTTCCTCCTTTCTGGTAGAATGAGTGGAACTGATCGGCTGTCAGACCCTTTTCATCTAATAGGTGCTGGACATACATGGTTGTTTACATCTTTGGGTGGGTTTAGTGACATCTTTGAACAAAGTGACTGTGACTGTCTGCAATACAATATTCACAGTCAACGTCTGTCTGGGAACCGGGGTGATGCAAAACTCGTTTTGATTTGTGTATACCTTAGATTATTTTCGAAAGAAAAAAGAAAGGACTTGCTTCCTTTTTCCAGTCAGTGATTAAATTATTAGTTCTTACCTTCAATTAAAAACAACTCCGTCCAAAAAATGTCAAATTTGACAAACTTCTTGGGTGGGTACATAGACAGTTGAATTTCAACTTCACTTTTTGCTGAAGTGTGTACGTCATTGGTAACACTCTTAGGTGCAAAGAAGAATATCCTAACTAAATTTATTCAGTTGCAAAGAACAAACTGAAAACATCACTTACACATACCATTCACACTCAACACTACAGGGCATTGGTAATTAAAATCTGTGTGTCTTGCGTGAAAAATCGTTGCTAAAATATTTTTGTTTGACATGTAGATCAGAATGATACAGGCAAGACCTTGACACAGTTATCATTTGTTTCAGCTTGGGTGCACAAATAAGGTGATATATCCTTATTCTGGTACTGTAAATTTGAAAGATAACTTCTGTAAAACAAAAGAAAAGGTGCAAGCAATACGAGACATCAGTAACATTTTTTAAAATGTATATTGGTATATTCTGCTTGATTTACGAAAGAAGAGGTTCCGGTACTGTGACATTCGGGTATACAAAGTTTGTTTTGGTAAATAGTTCTGACATACATCTCATAATCTGCAGGTCTTTTTTTCCCCCAGACACTGATCTTCCGTAAAGGTCAGTGTCATAAACAAATTCAGTTGTAAAGTAAAAAATTGTATTTTTAAAACTCTTCAACCTTGCACATAACTTTGTTTTCCATTACATTTTGATCCAAAAACGAAATGAGTTCATGTACAGGTGAAAGAGAGAAATTTTTCACAGCACCTTCTGTCAAATGGTTCCTAAATCTCTGTCTTACCATTATATGATCTATCTGATACCTTCTAGTATCTCCAGGGTTCTTCCATGTATACAGCCTTCTTTTATGATTCTTGAACCAAGTGTTAGCTATGATTAAGTTATGCTCTGTGCAAAATTCTACCAGACTGTTTCCTCTTTCATTTCTCTCCCCCAATCCATATTCACCCACTATGTTTCCTTCTCTCCCTTTTCCTGCTATCGAATTCCAGTCACCCATGACATTGTAAGACATTTCCAGGGGCAGATGTGGACTCTGGCCACAATCTATTGGTTATGAACTGTAGATTAAAAATGAAGAAACTGCAAATAGGTGGAAATTTAAGGAGATGGGACCTGGATAAACTGAAAGAACCAGAGGTTGTACAGAGTTTCAGGGAGAGCATAAGGGAACAATTGACAGGTATGGGGGAAAGAAATACAGTAGAAGAAGAATGGGTAGCTTTGACAGATGAAGTAGTGAAGGCAGCAGAGGATCATTTAGGTAAAAAGACGAGGGCTACTAGAAATCCTTGGGTAACAGAAGAAATATTGAATTTAATTGATTAAAGGAGAAAATATAAAAATTCAGTAAATGAAGCAGGTAAAAAGGAATACAATGTCTCAAAAATGAGATCAATAGGAAGTGCAAAATGGCTAAGCAGGCATGGATAGAGGACAAATGTAAGGATGTAGAGGCTTATCTCAATAGGGGTAAGATAGATACTGCCTACAGGAAAATTAAAGAGACCTTTGGAGAAAAGAGAACCACTTGTATGAATATCAAGAGCTCAAATGGAAACCCAGTTCTAAGCAAAGAAGGAAAAGCAGAAAGGTGGAAGGAGTATATAGAGGGTCTATACAAGGGCGATGTACTTGAGGACAATATTATGGAAATGGAAGATGCTGTAGATGAAGATTAAATTAGAGATACAATACTGCGTGAAGAGTTTGACAGAGCACGGAAAGACCTTAGTCGAAACAAGGCCCTGGGAGTAGACAACACTCAATTAGAACTACTGATGGCCTTGGGAGAGCCAGTCCTGACAAAACTCTACCATCTGGTGAGCAAGATGTATGAGACAGGCGAAATACCCTCAGACTTCAAGAAGAATATAATAATTCCAATCCCAAAGAAAGCAGGTGTTGACAGATGTGAAAATTACCGAACTATCAGTTTAATAAGTCACAGCTGCAAAATACTAACGCAAATTCTTACAGATGAATGGAAAAACTGGTAGAAGCCGACCTCGGGGAAGATCAGTTTGGATTCCTCAGAAATGTTGGAACACGTGAGGCAATACTGATCCTGCGACTTATCTTAGAAAATAGATTAAGGAAAGCAAACCTACGTTTCTAGCATTAGTAAACTTAGAGAAAGCTTTTGAAAATGTTGACTGTAATATGCTCTTTCAAATTCTGAAGGTGGCAGGGGTAAAATACAGGGAGCGAAAGGCTATTTACAATTTGTACAGAAACCAGATAACAGTTATAAGAGTTGAGAGGTATGAAAGGGAAGCAGTGGTTGGGAAGGGAGTGAGACAGGGTTGTAGCTTATCCCTGATGTGATTTAATTTGTATATTGAGCAAGCAGTAAAGGAAACAAAAGAAAAATTTGGAGTAGGTATTAAAATCCATGGAGAAGAAATACAAATGTTGAGGTTCGCTGATGACATTGTAATTCTGTCAGAGACAGCAAAGGACTTGGAAGAGTAGTTGAACGGAATGGACAGTGTCTTGAAAGGAGGGTATAAGATGAACATCAACAAAAGCAAAACGAGGATAATGGAATGTAGTCGAATTAAGTCAGGTGATGTTGAAGGAATTAGATTAGGAAATGAGGCACTTGAAGTAATAAAGGAGTTTTGCTATTTGGGGAGCAAAATAACTGTTGATGGTCGAAGTAGAGAGGATATCAAATGTAGACTGGCAATGGCAAGGAAAGCATTTCTGAAGGAGAGAAATTTGTTAACATCGAGTATAGATTCAAGTATCAGGAAGTCGTTTCTGAAAGTATTTGTATGGAGTATAGCCATGTATGGAAGTGAAACATGGACGATAAATAGTTTGGACAAGAAGAGAATAGAAGCTTTTGAAATGTGGTGCTACAGAAGAATGCTGAAGATTAGATGGGTAGATCACATAACTAATGAGGAGGTATTGAACAGAATTGGGGAGAAGAAGAGTTTGTGGCACAACTTGACAAGAAGAAGGGACCGGTTGGTAGGACACGTTCTGAGGCATCAAGGGATCACAAATTTAGCATCGGAGGGTAAAAATCATATAGGGAGACCAAGAGATGAATACACTAAGCAGATTCTGAAGGATGTAGGTTGCAGTAGGTACTGGGAGATGAAGAAGCTTGCACAGGATAGAGTAGCATGGAGAGCTGCATCAAACCAGTCTCAGGACTGAAGACAACAACAACAACAACTGTCAAATGTGCTTTGTAACAATGGGACATCCACCTTGGAGAAGGGGACCCAAACATCATCATTCCTACTGTGACATGAAAGGAATTGTGATTTAGCGGTAGCTTGTAGTTAATCTCAACATCTTTAAATTCACGTTAATTGTGGGAAATGTGCCCTATGTACCAGTTTTCATAGTATTTGAAAGCGACATACTGCCCGATATGCAGCTGTTCCTACAAGGCATTTTCATAGAGTTTCCATAGCAAAGAATGCTCCCATCTGCATCTGTTGAATACCTCTTCACTAGAAATGCATTATGTGATTGTGTTCTTGGAAGTGTCCTTACTGTACTCCACCTGTGAAAGGTGCATCCATTTTTCTGATGTAATGGAGTTCCTCAGTCAGAAACGTGACATTGAATTCACAGTCAACAGATTCAAGTTTTATCACTTGCTTCATTTTCATGAATTATTTTCAGAGTAGTATCTGTTGTTAGTGTAACAGAGCATGTGGTATATGTATCAAGAAAAGTTAACAGGAGTAGTGTAATTTCTGCTCAGAACACAAGAGTGGTCAAAAGATGTTACCTAAATTTTGAAACAAAATGTATTGATACTTTACAGCAACAATATTTTTTCAAGACTTCATACAGGAAAGGAAAGATTGTTTCCGTCTTGGTAAATAACAAGGTTCACATTCAAAACAAGATTTATTTTAGTTAATCTGAAATAGTTGTGCACAGGGTACTCAGTGAAATATACAGCTTTAATATGTTTTTTGTTTCTTCATAGGAGAGGTACAGCATTATATACAGACAGTTCCAGCAACATGATAGTACCATTCATTCCTAGTCCCTACTGGGACATCTTTCTAATGAAGAGACTTCCAGCAGATGCAGATGGGAGCAATCTTGCTGTCGAAGTTCTTCAAAATGCTTTGTGGGAGCAGCTGCAAGTCAGGCAGTATGTGGCTTTCAAATATGATGAAAACTGGTACATAGGACACGTTTCCGAGGCATCACATGAATTTTAAGATGTTAAGATTAACTACGTGTTTGGGTCCCCTTCTCAAGTGTTATATGTGAGGTGGATGGTCCCATCATTACAGAGTCACATTGCACCATTGTATAAACTTGAGCATAAGTGCTGTAAAAAAATCGTATCACTCACCATTATGTGAACTCATTTGTTTTTGGATCAAGATGTCGTGGAAAACAGTTAAATGCAACATGGAACAGTTATTAAAAACAATTTTGTTCATTATAATTATGCAACCATCTATGCAAATATAAAAATTCTGCAAAGAAGAGTTTATGAAACTGTTCTTTGCAGAATTTTTGTATTTCTATATACTGCTGTAAATTTAAAAAGTTATTAACAACTCTCATTATTGCTTGCACCATTTCTTCTGTTTAACTGAAATTATCTTTCTAATTTACAGTAACAGAACAAGGATACACTCCTTCATTTGTGCACCTCAACTGCCTCTTATAATTCTTTTCACTGAAAAGACATTTAGCAGTGAAATACAACAACTACTCCCAGATAAATGATTGGTTACAGTTGTCAGGCCTTGCCTGTCTACAGTTCTGACCTACATGTCAATCACAAACATTTTAGCAACAGTCTTTCAAGGAATACATGGTTTTTATTTAGCAATTCTCGGTAACAGTGAAAGTGGATGGCAGGTGTAAGTGGCATTTTCATCCTGTTCTTTGTTAGTAAATAAAGTTAATTAGTATATTATTCTTTGCACTTAAGGTTGTTACCAGATGTGTAAATATTGCAACAAAAAGTCAATATGAGATTCAGTTGTCTGCGCACACTCCCAGGACTTTGAGGTTAATAAAATGTGATGGAGTTGTCTTTGAAGTGAAGGTAAGAACTATTAATTGTAGTGCCAAATGCTTTTCATTGTTACACAAAATAAAATCTCTACTGCTTCCTTGTGCAAATCTAAAATTCTTAAAAAAAAGTAAATAAATCACATATTTAAAGCACAACATGGGAAATTTGTTTAACATTTTTTGTACAAAATCTAAATGATGTATCTTACTTTTTATGCATTAGATCATCTTAGTGGCCTACATACTATGTGCATACAAAAATTGGGGTCTGTAGGTTAACGCATTACAGAGTGGTAAGTAGGTGCCTGTATAGGGAAATTGACGTCTGACATATGACCAGTTACACACCCTTGATTTTTCAAACCTGAATTTATCAAAAATGGTTGGAGTTAGGCCAGTGTAATTAGGCAGTTTTACTTTGATATTAAAACATGCAGGTAACCATGTACCAATTATGACTAAATTCCTAAGTGGTCAGCATAGGATTCACAAAGTGACTTTACACAGAGTGACCCTATGGAACATTTTGGCAGAATGTAAGTAATTTAAAAACAACTCACCCAATTATTGAGTTTTCAATAAACAAAGTTTCTCTCTCTCAGTGCGTGTGCATGTGTGACTGCGCTCAGGGTTGCGCGCGTGCATGCAGCTCCCCATAAATTATATATGTAATTCATTATTAAAAGTATATAATTAGATAATATGTCAGAATATTACAGAACTACTTTATTTTATTAATTTATATATTTTTATTGGCTGTGCAGGAAGTTGCACCTCATAAAAGTATGTAGGCAGTCCCATCTTTGTTTGTAAATTTTACATATTTTATTAGCAATTCATTATTGTAATTGCAGATATCTAACACCCTACTTCTGACAGCACTGGCATCAGTACTGATACTAGAGCTGTAGAATCACATTATAAAGACAAATCTTGTACTTACACAACCGGTTTAGGCAAAAATAAATAAAATTTGACAAATGGTAACTTCCAGAACAGGTTGTTCCTTTGTTCAACAAAAGGGTAGAGAGTTGGAGAAAATAAGGGTTTGGAAAACTAAAATAGAAAAACTACCAAAGATCGAAGGTAAAAAAAGAGGGCTAAGAGGATGGGTTAAGAGATAGGAACAATGAAAAGCCAGTGTCGTAGGAAATTTGAGACCTGGATAAGTTAGAATTGGCACAAAAGGTGCTAGATAAATCTAATTCAGGAAAGTTCAGAATTAAAAGGGAACATAAGGAAAAGTGGACAGCAATGGAGCAAAGTATGAACAAGAAAAGAGAGACCTCATTAGAATTCAAGTAATTGGTAGATATCTAGGACAGGTGGGTCAGTCATTAGACAGCTAAGTATTTGCTTAAAAGGGAAGGGCAGAGTTTAACAGTGCATAGAGGTTATTAGACAGACATTTACAGTTGAATGGGAAACATTCTGTGCTATTTTACAAGAAATTATCTCATTATTCTCTCGCTCACAAATTGAGTGCTGGAAGGAAAAATTCAAATTTCTTCTTTCATGAAAGCAGACGCTAAGGCTGTGACTGTTGCAGAACAAGCTCTGTTGTGGTACCATAGACACTTAGTGTATTTATCATCGCTGCTAATTTAGTGGCTGCGACAAGAAGATAAATTGCTACTCAGAATTTCTGAGACTTTGAATATACTAACTAAGCAATTACATTAGTAAGTTTTAAATGCCTTTCCAAAGGGAACTAAGCATTAGCGTGAAATGCTTTCATGCTCTAAAGAAAGTAACTTAAAACCATCAATTTCATGAGAAGATTTGTGCGAATAATTTTAAACTAGGCACGAACCTTAGTGAAACGTGATAGACATACAATTTTAACATCACGTAAAAGTTCTAAAATTATGGGTAAACTGTGAGAATTGATCTATGAGGATGGCAGACAGGCATTTATTGATGTCTGTAATGTATGGGACACTAATACAAACTAAATGTTTATGGATATGATGTAAAATATAACAGAGTTAATTTCTTATTGTTTGAAATTCTATCTACAAGACTACTTACTTCATGTGCAGTTTCATTGTCTGTGTTTCTGTGCAGGTGTACCATTATGATCTGGGAGTAAAACAGCAATGCTCATAATGGAATGCATTTTGAGTGAGGTGGTGTAATAATTAGCTCATGACACTTGTTCAGGGGTATCAGATTCCAAATCAGTCATGTAGGTGTTCTATGATGTCCCTAAATTGCTTAAAAAGAAAAAAGTAAGGGTGGTTCCCTGATAGAGAATACACCCAATTTCCTTCTCTTGTTCGATCTGTAATAAGATTATTGTGTAGAGAATATTAAGTTTCAGTGTTTCTTCCTTCACATACATATTGAGGGTATTGAGGGCAAATGTGCAAAGTGCTTTGAGGGGTCATAAATGAAGACCCTGCATTCGGCTGAAATACCCATGCATGCCCAATTGCTTAAAAAGAAAAAAGTAAGGGTGGTTCCCTGATAGAGAATACACCCAATTTCCTTCTCTTGTTCGATCTGTAATAAGATTATTGTGTAGAGAATATTAAGTTTCAGTGTTTCTTCCTTCACATACATATTGAGGGTATTGAGGGCAAATGTGCAAAGTGCTTTGAGGGGTCATAAATGAAGACCCTGCATTCGGCTGAAATACCCATGCATGCCCAACTCAGTAGGAACTTTTGTGTTAAAAACAAAAGGATGACCTGGATTAGTGAGGTTGCAACTCCCTACAGGAAATGGAACACACACTGTATAACACAAGGTATCTGCCCCATGAACCATGAACATTGATGTCGGTGGGGTGGCTTGCATGTCTCAGTGATACAGATAGCCACATTGTAGGTCCCGTAGCGGATGGGCATCTGTTGACAGGCCAGACAGACATGTGGTTTCCAAAGAGAGACAGCAGCCTTTACAGTAGTTTCACGAGCAACACTCTCAAAGATTGATCTGGCCCTGAACATCAACCAATATGGCCTTGCTGTGCTCTCACAGCGAATGGCTGAAAGCCTCCACTGCATGGTTAAATGATGATGGCATCATTTTAGGTAAAGTATTCTGGAGGTAAAATAGTCCCCCTTCGGATCTTCGGGTGGGGATTATTTAGATGGATGGATGTTATCAGGAGGATCCTATGGATCGTAGCATGGAATGTTAGATCCCTTAACCAAACAGATAGGTTAGAAGATTTAGGGTGAAGTTAAATATAGAGGGAATTAGTGAAGTTCAGTAGCAGGAGGAACGGGGCTTCTAGACAGGGGAATATGCTGTTATAAGTATAAAACCAAATGGGGGTAATGCAGGAGCAGGCTCAATAATGAATAAGAAAATAGGAATATGGATAAACTGCTATGAACAGCATAGTAAAGGCGTTATTGTAGCCAAGGTAGACGCAAAGCCAACACCCACGTCAGTAGTACAAGATTATATGCCAACTAGCTCTGCAGTTGATGAAGAGATTGAAGTAATGTATAAGGGGATAAAATAAATTATTGAGATACTTAAAGGAGGTGAAAATTTAATTGTGATGGGGAGCACAAATTAGAGTGTAGGAAAAGGAAAAGAAGGAAAAATAGTAGGTGAACATCGACTGTGGGAAAGGAATGAAAGAGGAAGGTAAACGGAAGAATTTTGCGCGGAGCATTTTTAAATTGTAGGACATTTCCAGAGACAGATGTGGACTCTGACCAAAATGTATTGGTTATGAACTGTAGATTGAAGCTGAAGAAATTACTGAAAAAAGGTAGGAAACTGAGGAAATGGGATCTGGTAAGTTGAAAGAACCAGAGACAGTTGAAAGTTCCAAAGGGAACACTATTCAGTGGATGACTAGAAGGAAAATGAACATAGTACGAGACAAATGGGTAGCCTTAAGAGATGAAATAGTGAAGGCAGCAGAGGATTAAATAGGTAAAAAGACCAGACCTAGTAGAAATCATCCTATAACACAGGAGATTTTGAATTTAACAGATGAAAGGGGAAAAGTTAAAAATGTAGCAGGTGAAAGGGAATACAAACATCTAAAAAATGAGGTTGACCAGAAGTGCAAAATTAATAAGCAGGAATGGTTAGAGCATAAATAAGGATTTAGAACAATATTTCACTAGGGAAAAGATAGGTAATGTCTACTAGAAAATGAAAGTCTTTGGAGAAAAGAGAAGCAGCTACATGAATATGAAGAGATCAGATGGAAAACCAGTCTTAACCAAAGAAAGTAAAGGTGAAAGGAATTTATAGAGGGTCTATACTAGGGAGATGAACTTGAAAGCAATATTATAGAAAGGGAAAATGACATAGATAAGATGAGATAGGAAATACGAAGAATTTGACTGTGTGTTGAAAGACCTAAGCCTAAACAAGGCCCTGGGAGTAGACTATGTTACATCCAAACCATTAATAGCCTTGGTAGAGCCAACCATTACAAAATTAGTCCATCTAGTGTGCAAGATGTGAGAGCTAGGCGAAACAAACTCAGACTTCAAGAAGAATGTAATAATTCCAATTCCAAAGAAAGCAGGCACTTACACGTGTGAAAATTACCAAAATGTCAGTTTAATAAGTTATGGATGCAAAATAATAACTTGGATTCTTCACAGAAGAACGGAAAAATGTAGAAGCTGACCTCAGGGAAGATCAGTTTTGATTTTGGAGAAATGCATGAACACCTGAAGCATTACTGACCCTATGACTTACCTAAGAGGATAGGTTAAGGAAAGACAAACCTACATTTGTAAACTTCGAGGAAGTTTTTGACTGGAACACATTCCTTCAAATTGTGAAGGGGACAAGGGTAAAATACAGGGGTCAAAAGGCTATTTACAATTTGTACTGAAACCAGGTGGTGGTTATAAGAGATGGAGGGCATGAAAGGGAAGCAGTGGTTGAGAAGGGAGTGAGGCAGTTCTATAGCCTATCTCCTATGTTGTTCAATCTGTACACTGAGCAAGCAGCAAAGGAAACCAAACAAAAATTTGGAGTAGGAATCGAGATTCAGGGAGAAGAAATAATGTTTGCCGGTGATGTTATAACTTTGTCAGAGACAGCAAAAGACTTATAAGAGCAGTTGAACGGAATGGACAGTGTCTTAAAATGAGGATATAAGATGAATGTCAACAAAGTCAAAACAAGGATAATGGAATGTAGTCACATTAAATCAGAAGATTCTGAAGCAAATAAGATTAGGAAATGAGACTTAAAGTGGTAGATGAGTTTTGCTATTTGGATAGCAAAATAGCTGATGATGGCTAAAGTAGGGAGGATGTAAGATGTAGACTGGAAATAACAAGAAAAGCGTTTATGAAGAAGAGAAATTGGTTAATATAAAAAATAAATTTAAGTGTTAGGAAGTCTTCTCAAATGCATTTTGCATGGTGTGTAGCCAAGTATCGAAGAGAAACGTGGACGATAACCAGTTTAGCTTTTGTGTGTGATTTGGAGAGGAGGGGGCTTGTGCAGGATAGAGAGCATAAAAAGTTGCTTCAAACCACTCTTTGGAATGAAGACTACAACAATAGCATCTTCTAGAAAGTGCTTCAATTACAATAACAGCTATCAAGTCATTCGTGGAAGCGGTGTATGCAATAATAAATCTTAGTTCTCCCCTCATTTTTCACTCTTGAGTCTGTATTCACCATTATATTAGAAACAGATCAGGAAGGTGCAAGTCTTGTCGGCAAAATTCATTTAATAGCTCACTCTAAAGTGGATTCTTGTAAACATAAAAGTTGAATTAATATTCCTTGATAGAAAAGAATCTACTCACCATGCAGCAGTAAACACCAACATTATAGGAAAAATTATTTAGAATGTTTGAAGTGCTGCAGCTACTCAACAGTATTTAGTATTTGAAAAATTTTCTTCTAAGTCTCCATGCACACACATGATACTTAGTTTCCAAGGTGAGAGTAACACAGTAATTGTGTCATTCCGTCATAAAACACCTCTTGTTGGTGCGGACAGTGAATGAGACATTCGCCCTCAACTTTCTAGTGGCTTCTTTCACCCAGAGAACTGCATCTGGGAACTGAATGACTCGTAGCACTCCCATTTGGGTCGCTGCTGTGACTTGATGGTTTTTTTTTTTTTTTTTTTTTTTTTTTTACATTTAAGTATCTTTTTCTGAGGAAAACCTAGTAAAAAGTATAATCTTCGATGAAAAGTATCATCCTAGCCTGTGAAACAAAGCCACAGGAATTTTTTAAAGATTGGACATGGTCAAATGCAGGTGCTGAAAGATCTTACAAAACTTACATTCTGGCTGGAGGAACACCTTTACCCTGCTCCAAAATCTTACAGATTTGTGAATTTCTATATTGTATAATATATTTTAAAAATCTATGCTGAGGCCATAAAATGGAGGATAGTTGTTCTGAACATGTTTTTACGAAATTTAATGAAAAATCATTAATTTCATGAGAAATTCCTCATATCGAAAGATATTTGTAAATGTGAACGGCGAATGCTTGCTGTATATGAAGTACACATTACTGTTGAATTGCAGCTCTCTAACGGCATTACATGCTGTCCATAAGCACATTGAGAAAACACCAGTATCTCCAAAAGTATATGTAACTTCCAGGATGTTTTGCATAATGTGCTTTCTGAGTATGCTCTATGCGTTGATATTGCTACATTTTCAACACAAGCTTTCTCTAAAACGATTTCAAAACATGCTGTGTCATCACCATTAAGCTCTTGGCATTGAAAATGTATGGTGCAGTTGACTGTGTGTCTAAATACTGGTGGCATCTGGGATAAAGCCTTGCTTTCTATCCTGCCTCCGACTTTAACCATTCACTGGCTGAGGGTGCAAGTACCACACATCAAATACAAAGCACTGTGGTTCAATCTGCAGTTTGGCCAAGGATGTTTTCCTCTGTCACATTAAAGTTCTTACACTTCAGAAAAAAAATTATTAATTTGAAAAATGCCAAGCTGTACTATTTTTTCATATTAACCTGTAGGTCCCACTCTAACTGATTATATGAGGTGTGTTCAAAAAGTGATGTGACTATATATTTTTATGAAAAAATATTTAGCTCTTCATCAATATTCATGTTGTCCCCTTCAACGTAATCCTCCTCAGATACAATGCCCTTGTGCCAATGCTTCTTCCAATCCTTGAAGCACTTGTCATAAGCACTTTTTGGTTCAGCCTTGAGTACTTCCAGCTATGCAGTTTTTATTTCCTCAATCATTGAAAATCTTCATCCTTTCATAAGTCTCTTCAGTTTTGGGAACAGGAAAAAGTCGCAGTGGGCCAAATCTGGTGAATACGGTCGCTGAGGCATGATTGTCGTGTTGTTTTTGGCCAAAAAATCTCTCACGAGCAACGATGAATGATCAGGTGCATTGTGGTGGTGCAAAAGCGATGAATTGTTTTCCACAATTCAAGACCTTTTTTGCATATTGCTTCTTGAAACAGTGCATAATGTCAAGGTAATACTTCTCCTTAACTGTACAACATTGAGCAAAAATACATGGTGCACTATGTCACAGTAATTGAAAAAAAAAAAACAGTGAGCAAAATTTTGACATTTGATTGAACTTGGTGTGCTTTTTTCGGTCTTGGCTCTCCGGGATGCTTCCATTGGGACAAGTGGGCTTTGGTTTCAACGTCATAACCATAAACACATGTTTCATCACCAGTTATGACCGTTTTGAGCGAATCAGGATCATCATTGATGTCAATTAAGAGCTCATGAGCGATGCTCACGCAACGGTTCTTCTGATCAAAATTGAGGAGTTTTGGAACAAACTTTGCTGACAAGCATTTCATGCTCAGAACATCCAAAAAAATTGCCAACCGATATGCCATCATCCTCAGCAACCTCTTTTACAGTAATTCGATGATTTTTCAAAACAATTTTCTTCACAACTTTGACATTATCATCTTTTGATGATGATCTGGGGCGCCCAGAGCGAGGTTCATCATTGGCATCTTCTTAGCCATCTTGGAAGAGCTTGTACCACTTGTAAACTTTTTTTTACTTACAGCAGAGTCACCATATGCCACTGTCAACATTTCAAGTGTCTTGATGCAAATTCTTTGCTCCATTTTTTATAGTAATTGAAAATTGCCGAGCACACTAATACATGTCTAACTTTTCTTCCTGTCAAAAACAAACTAAGTATGTTGTACACTTGAAACTGTGAACATATGTTTGGTACATGTGTACCAACATAACAGAAAAAAAGATCAATAATCGAATGTACGTTGCCCACGGAATTTGAAAAGTCACCTTACTTTTTTGAACAGCCCTCCTGTACATCAACTGAAGGTCAGAGGAGGACAAGGGAAACCATCTTCAATAGGACCATGCCTAATAAAGTACTGTGGCGAACAACCTACCCTACCTATTTATTTCTAGAATGCATGCTTCACTCTGCAGTGGAGTGTGTGCTTTTTGGAAATTCCTGAGGGATTAGAACCGTATTTTTGACCACAGCTCAAACCTGTAATCTTTATATTCATGTGCAATTGTCGTATCAACTGAGCCATCCCAGTATAATCCATGACCTAAATCTGCTAGTACTTCTCTCCTTCTCAGTGCCCACCAAAGGAAAGGTTGAAGTCCTAACTTGCACACAGTTTTAAGACGCCAGGATCTTTCAAAATTTGGTTATTATTTGTTTTCTTCTGAAAGATTATTTTAAAGGCAACCATGTTGTTCCCCTCTACAAATTCTAATAATGGATGGCGTCTGTCATTTTTAGTAGTGTATCATTCTTTAGTCTTTGTCTTACTGATTCTTCAGCATCTCCCATTATCATTTTGGCAAGGGGCCGGGGGAGGGGGAGGGGTTTCTTACAGTTATGAGATGTGATCATTTTGATGCATCTGTTTGTATTACTTCAGTGGAAAGTGGAATATCTCTCATTTATCTTTAAAAGAAGTTCTATTATTCTGTTAGATTTCTTCAATATGAATAATATTGTTTTCACTGTTCTCCTTACAATAATGTTTACTCCTGAGTTCCTCCCTCCCTCCACCTGCTTTGTTCCTCTGTGTAGAAACATGAACTTATTTTAATATTATTTAGTAACCCCCTCATCAACCCCCCCCCCCCCCTTACAAAAAAATCTCTCTTTTTTTCCCACACTTACAATAACCTTAGTGAATTTCAATAAAAATGTGTTGAACTCATCTTCCAATTATATTTTATTCTTGGATCCTAGATTTCAGCAGTTGATCATCTCAGAATAAAAATTATTTGATAAGAGAGATGGCAATGTAGAGGCACTGGTAGATTATAAATAATGGAAGTAGTAAAGACAACAGTTAAGCATGTCATCATCTACATTTATACTCTGTGAACCACTGTGAAGTGCATGGCAGAGGATATGTCCCACTGTACCATTTATTAGGGCTTTCTCCTGTTCTATTCATGTATGAAGTGGGGGAAAAATGATTAATTAAATGCTTCTGCAAGTTTTGTAATAATCTAATCTTATTCTCACAATCCCTATGACAGTGATATGTAGAGGGTTATGGCATAAATCAATTCTGCTGCCTTCCTTGCCTGTGATTGAGTCTATGTGATCGTGCCACTTTGTGTAACTCAAGCTTTACATCAAATATTTCTGAGTTGATTAATATTATATTCACAGGATACCATTTTTTTTGTGAAGTACACTGCTATACATTTTTGAACATTTAAATCAAACTGCCAATCACTGCACCACTTTCAAATCTTACTGACGTATGATTCAATATTTGTGTAGTTTCTTGCAGACTGTAGTTGTTCTAGATAACTGCATCGTTCTAGATAACTGCATCACTGCAAAAAGTCTGGGGTTACTAATAATACTGACCGCAAGGTCATTGACATACAACGTGAACTGCAATGGATCCTACACACATCCAAAGTTATTCCTAAGTCTGTCAACTCTCCATTCAAGATAACATTCTGTGTTCTCCCTACCAAGAAATCCTCAATCCAGTCACACGTTGTGCCTGGTACCCCATATGATCTTGCTGTTGATAATAAGTGTAGGTGCACTACTGAGTCAAATGTTCTCCCATAGCTTTCAGAATGTTGTGCGAGGAAAGTGCTAGTGTTTTCAAAATCCGTGCTGGTTGACATGGAGAAGGTCACTCTGTTTGAGATGGCTCACTATGTTTGAGCTCAGAATATGTTCTAGGATTCAACAACAAATGGATATCAAGGATATTGGATGGTAGCTTTTTGGATCACTTCTGCTACCCTTCTTGCATACAGGTGTAACCTTTGCTTTCTTCCAACTACTGGGTCCAGTTTTTTGTTGAAGGTATCTATGTAGATTATTATAGTTAACAGAGAGACTAACCTAACGGAGAATTGGGTACGGAACCTAATACGGATTTTGTCAAGTCCTGGGGCTTAGTTCAATTTTAACGATTTCAACTGTTTCTCAGTGTGACTGACACTTGTATCTGATTCACTCGTATTTTCACTGGTATGAGAGTTAAGTTGGGGCATTACTCCTGGGTTTTTCTTTGTAAAGGAGAATTTGAAAAAGTGTTTAGAATTTCTGCTTTTGCTTTGCTGTTCTAACTTTCAGTTCCAGTCTTGTCCCTGAATGATTGGACACCAACTTTTGTGTCACTAACAGCCATTACATGTGATCAGAAATTCTTTGGGTTTTGTGAAAGATTATTTGACAATATTCTGCTTTTGTAATAACTGAAGGCTTCGCGCATTGATCTCTTGACTGTCAAACATATTTCATTCAGCATATCTCTATCTACAGTCCTGTGCTTTGTTTTACCTATTATGCAGTAGTCTCCGTTTCTTTAGAAGTTCCTTTACAGTGACTGTATACCATGGAGTTTCCCTCCCATTATGAATTGTTCTACTGGGTACGAATCTGTCCAGTTCATGGTCAATTATTCTTTTAAACTATGAGCCATAGTTGTTTGTAGTATATAGTTAAGATATTGAGTGGTTTGTGACTTGGGAGGGGGGGCGGGGCAGAGAGAGAGAGAGAGAGAGAGAGAGAGAGAGAGAGAGAGCAGTACTTTGTTATTTTTGAAGAACATGCCCAAAAGTTTGGCAACATTTTCCGTTGTATTTACATGGCTATTGGTTACTCAATGCCACATTTACTTCTAAAAATTAGTTGATGCAGCTGAGTTATAAGGTCCAAACTGTGATTTGTATAACTGAACTTTTCGTAGCAAGGTGTTGGTGCAGAAGTATCTGCCCAAGCCCAATAGCCTGAAGCCATTTCCTGGCTGTTGTCATTTGACCACACCCAATATTCTTTGATCTGAGATGCAATAGCCGTGCCCTAAGAAGTATGTGTCAATAGTGCCTCTCACAACTCTGTCCATGGTACACAAACCTACCAGGACCTAAGAGTTTGAGAAGGCACGTGTGAGCAGTGCTAAACCTTGACAGGGATTTTGATTACAGTACAGCAGTTTTAGCCTAGACCTAAGGGCAACCGGATGCCAGACCACAGGATCAACATGACCAGTTTAGGTGCCGACCACATACCAGCGGAGTACTCATGTCCAGTCTGCATTCTGCTTTGGCAGACATAGTCATTGTGTGGTGTGTAATTTATATAGTCTAGTCACTAGGGGACAGCAGACAGACCAGCCACATTGTCTGTGGTGCAGGTTTGTGTACAGCCTATTACATACAACTTCTTGTATGTCAGTATTGCACATTAGAAAAAAGAATATTGTAAGTCATGGTTTTAGGAAACAGGAAATTCCCTCAGGCTACAGGGCATGCCCAGTTACTACTGAACTGATAGCTTGCTACATCTTGGAAACCCAGTTGCTTCTGTTGCCTATAAGGTGATCCATCAGTGTTTTTCCTTGAAAATGCGCAAATATTGGTAACACTTGATGCAATGTGACGTGGTTCAAAATCATCGTCATTGCCGTCACTGGAGATGTCACTTAAATCGGAATCCTCCAAAATAAGTTGTACTATTTCTTCATCTGTTAACCCTAAAAGACAAAAATATATTTTATTTGTATTTAAAAACCAAAGCAGTACTATTCATTCATAGATTTTAGTGCAAATATTTACTGTGATGACTGTATGTGAAAGTGAGGTTAGCATCAAAGCTTGGCATCATTAACATCTGAGATGCACGATCATGCTGTTCCAAATACAAACATACATAAAATACAACTGGTACATCATGCACTTGTTTATACACCTTATATACATCAATTGAAGTATTCTCAGTCAAACATAATGCAGCATTGCCTTAAATGAATGAAATGGTGGAAAATACATTGTATTTACCTCGCGAACGCATAGCCATGTCTTCTCGTCGAAGTTTGAAGTCATCTACTGCTTTCTGGTGATCTCATTATGAAATGAAACAGCTACCAAACATGAGCTGGAAGCCCTCACAGTTGTTGCTGTCTGGAGTGATGCGGAAAAGTTATGTATGTGAGGTGGGGCAAATTTAAAATCGAACTTGCAAGATCATGCAGGCCAGGGTGGAAAGGGTTAAGGGTATACACCATGTTATACCAACCTGTTCACGGGCAACCTAGAGCAACGTTTACAACACTTTCAACTTCTGGAACCCTTCTCTTCTTCAGATTCATTAAAACAAGTCGAGTTCTGGCAAGGACAGCAACAGTTCTTTCCTCCACAACATCGTGTACGTACAGATCTGCTTGACTGGTTTTGCTCGACAACCTACTTTCCTAGACATTGTTCTCCGCCTTACTGGTTGCTCTACATGAAATACTATCTGTAAGATGTGCAAAATAAAACTGGCGGAGAAAATATTTTATGCATATTAAGATAGGCAATACAACTTACATTATCTGCTCCAAGTGTGGATGATGTAAGTTGGATTGCCTATCTTAATCCATTAGTACTTTTTTATAAGTGTGAATTTCTTTAAACATTTTAAGGCAGTGTTTAGAAGGTCTAAAACAACATATAGCTGAAGTTCAAATTGATTCCCTCTGACAGAAATAAAAATTATCAGTGTCCTGTAAATACGATGCCAGGCACTTGTAGTGTCCTGTAAAGAAAACTATCTTTCTTCAGCTTTCTTTCTTCCTTTACAATTTGTGTTCCACTTGATTTTTAAGGAGTTCAATTAGAAACAAAATGATAAATTTCAAAGAAAGAAAGATTTGTTTAAATGCTCAAATTACAAAATAAATTAAGCGCTCTTTAAAGATTATGAGCATTAATTTATGGAAGTCTGTAATTAGCCTCTAAATGGAGTCATAACAGCCATACACTTGGTAACAGGGTTAACTGTGATTATCTATGGAAGTTATTGATTAGAAACTACAGGTTCATTTAGTTAGACTTACTAAGAATGTTGAATCAAATTATTAGTGACCTGAATGTTGGAAAACAATTATTCATAGAAATTAGTAGCTAGTTAGATGGTACAGTTACAGTCAAACACTTAGTTGGGGAGTTTGGTTAGTTATGGAAGTTTGAAAAATAAGGAGTACTTCACATTTAGTGCAAAATGTTAGAGGCTTCCCCGAACAGTCTTGGAATTGCTATCTTCTCTGATTTTCTCTTTTTCCAATAATGTGACCTCTTCCACACAGACAGACTGTATCAAAAACTTCTGCAATGATTTTGGTCTGCCAAATGCTGCTTCTTGCATTCTGTCTGATTTTCAGATATGACGTGGCAGTTATCTTTGAACTTCTGAGATATATTGTTGTAGAGTATGTGTGTATTACCACAGCCATGTCTACAGCTTTAATGAAAATTGGTCAAAACGATTTTTTCCCCACGTACTGCGATCATATGTTTCTCAAGAAGCCACTCTTAGTGGTCTATGCCACCCATATATTTGTTGTACTGACACACAATTTGCTGTCTGAAACCAAAACCAGGGGCTCAATTAGATCAAAATTTGTTGCCAATGAAAAGGTATTGTCATTCCACTTTATCATGGTGATTTGGTTGGTTAAGTCAAAATGGAATCACAACTTCCTCAGTCTTTTTTTGCGAAGATTTTATCTGCTTCAAAAGGACAATGAGCAGTCCTGTTTTGTCTTATTGTAACTGTGGCAAGGAACTCCATCTGTTTTAGTTCTAAAAAGAGGTAATATAAATAAAAAAATTCATCAAATTATTCGATATTGCTGTTCAGGTCAGCGGTACACACTAGTATTTCTTTCATGATTGATTTTCCAAAGATTTAGTATCTTCAGACACATCCTACCCACAGTAGAGATCAAAATTATAACAATAGCCACCACTTCTGCATGAAGCTCAAAATTTGTATCCAGACCTAATGGATTTCTCTTTCAGAAACTGCTGACCATAATTTCTTTGATCAGGAGATTTTCATAAAAAAATCCCCACTTCTTGAAATTTTTATTCATAGCGACAGTCAAATTTCTTACTTATATTAGCATTCACTTCATTATTATGTACAAAATGAGGTATTGCTTAAGGTTCAATGTATTTATTACAAGATATGGCACATTTTATGAGGGGCACCATCAAATAATCATCTTACAGACCAATGACCTCTCGAGTTGGGCAATGTGTGGTATCCAGATAAAATTTAGAAACCAATAAAAACTTCCAGTTCATCTACTGTGCTAGAATAATACAACTTGTTTTTCCACTGTTTTGCGTACTTTTCAGTTTCTTCCATAATGCTGTTCAGCAACTCAGAAGTAAGCAACTCGTCAAAAATGTCCAGTGGCGTATAGCCCTGTAGAGTATTCACAATATTTTTATGATTAGCTTGTGCCAGATTACCTACATAGCCGAAACTGTAGTTAGGATTTGTCTTAGACCAAATTGCTACTGCTTCTCTCTTTTTATTTTTAGAACAAAGATTCAACTATTGTGACTGAACTTCAGTTTCCTTGGCACTAGATGAAGATGATGTTGAGTAGCTTGGAATGTCGTCATCCTCCAGCATGTTGATTTCTACTGTTTCTAGAATATCCTGCACCATAGCACACACTAGTGTCCTATGTATAGCACACCATTTTCAGCCCAAATTTTTTAGTGAGAGATTATTAATTTTCGTTGGGTATTTTATACAACTGGCGTAAATAGACTTTCAACATTTGAATACTAAGTGGTCTAATTTCCTTACTCTCCTCATAAGCCTCCTAGCAAAACTGAAAGCAAAAATACTCACTAATGTTGACATGAAGACAGACTAAGAAACTTGGCCTCCAAGTGGACTGTAGTTGTAGCTGAAAGCATGCAGGCAACAATGAATGCTGACAGAAATTATGTGGCATTCATTGTTGCATGATTCAGTAATGGGAAGGAACTGTCCTATAACTAGGATGCTGGGCACTAATGGATTAAGGTGCATGATGCATTAAGCAGATTAGTTTTGTTTTTCCCACACTGCATATTAAGTTCATCAACTATCAACACAATCTCAATTTTGAGGATAGCACCCCCACTCTCCCATTCCCCTTTACAGCCTTGGAACACATGGTGTCACAACTGCAGTGGGAAGCAATGGGATAGTATCTTACCCACCTAATCTGGGAAGAGATTTTCCATGCAATTTCTTCCTTTAACACCAACAAACAAGTCACCACTGTGAACCAGTACTCCTATTACCACCCAGGCCTTCAGAAGCCAAGACCTGTCCTTAGATAGGTCTCCTGCCCTGAAATAAGAGCCAATAATGTGACTGTTTAAATTGGTTATTGAATTTAGGAGATGATAGTTATGGCCTGTTGTGTGGAAAATCCTGACATTTATATTAAATGGCGTGCCACAGCTTTGCAGGATGAATTCTGGTTTTTTTATCTAGTAACCATTTTCAGTCCTTATTGCAATAATAATATTTCTTACATTTCTATCATTTTTGTAGCTCTCAATAAAAACATTTCAGTATGTGTAGAGTACATACTTTTGCAGGAAGTAGGATGTCAAGAGAAAAGATTTAATGAATATTTTGTGACAGATGAGAATTTGTGCCAGACTGGCCCTGCTTTTTTTTAAAAGTAGTCACCTTAACCATCAGGCTATCAGCCCACAAAAGTTTTCATCTTGAACTTGAACATATGTTTTTGCTTATTGCACCAGCATGTTGAGAATGCATGCGTCTGAGCACTGCTCGATTTTATAAGTAATTGAGGACAACTTTTTGTCAATCATTCAGATCATTCCTCTGTCTTTTATTCACTAGAAGGGTGCAGCTCTTTCTTTTTAATCAATGCGTTTTGTCATCATCAAATCAAATTAGAGAGTAACTCTAGTATCTTGTCAATGTAAGTATCTCCAGCTTATTAAATAGTGTCCTCTGTGAGATATGTAAATTAATATTATATATGACATGCTTTTGGAAAAAATATTCTTTGTTCCTATATTGAGTTGTCCCAAAATACTATGCATATCATAGCAAGGGATAACAGTGTATAGTTAAAGTGTGTCACAAATGCATGGGTAATGTGTTGATTGTCCAGGTAAACATGTTCACTTTCTTCAGCAGCTGATGAATATGTGCTTTGTATTAAAGTTTCCTGTCTAGTCTCAATCCGAGGCCCTAGTTCCCTTGTGGCTAATTTTCCTGCTAATTTAATTTTCTGTTCCCAGAACGAGATATGCACTCTGTGGCAGTGTGTGCACTGGTATGAAACTTCCTGTGCGTGGTATATTCCCTGTATAAGAATTTTGTATGAGGAATTGAATATGTATAGTTTTCGTAATTGAGGCTCACCCTGGTAGCGTTGAATCAGGAACTGATTATCTCCTACAGATTATTTGCTGTATTATTCAGTTACCAAGTCTGTAGCATTTTTTCTTGTTCCATTTCTAAATTCATCATATTGTGTAATACCAACATGAAGGAGATGCTTCAGCAATGTCAGATGAGTCAAGATATGTATTAACAAAATGAGCTGTGGTTCAGAACTAAATTTGTCCACAATCACTGACACTAAACTGTTTTGTACTTCTTGTGCTAAAACACACTAAATTTACAATAGCAACATTAACAGGAAAATTGCAACAATTTTATTGAATTGCTGTTGTTTTTGTTTATATGATCACCTCAGTGTTCATTGGAGAATCAAGTACATACATGCTATTGCAATAGAGACCTGGTTACTGTTGACAGTCACACTTGATACTTTTCTGACAGGATGACATGGCTTTGGAGCTACATAGCAGACTCAGTGGCAGTGGCAGTGGCAGTGGTAGCTCAAGGGTGTACGTTCTGGGTGCTCACAAATTTTTGGTTTCATATGAATCTGAGAATGTGAAATTAATAGCATCTGCTGTACAACAATTATGCTTCATATGAATCTGGGAATGTGAAATTAATAGCATCTGCTGTACAACAATTATGCTTATCAATAATACAACTACAGCCACTGCCAATAATAGCAGGAGTAATTGTAATAATAGTAATAACAATAATAAAAAGATGCATAACTTACCTAATGAAAGAATTGTTTTAACTGAATTTTGTTGTTTTGTACATAATAAAGTATAGTTCAGGGCAATAGCAAAATTATGTGTAAGCTTTCGCAACTTTCCGTTTTGCATTTTTGTGTAAATGGGAGTTTGCATGCTTTTCCATTTTTTCAAACAAATGCTCAAGATCCCTAACAGATGTATTAGTTCATGAATTTACTTCAGTGCTGAAAATCAGATATTCTTACACTCCACCCACACAACAATTTGTGCTAACTCTACATTTCTTTGTCAAATGTTTGCTTGTAGTCGGGCTTACTTGATTTTGTCTTGTTCTCAACCAAAGGATCTGTCCTTGGAGGCCATAGTTCCTTTTTGACCAACTTTTCCTGCTAATTTACCTTTATGTTCCCAGAATGAGATTTGCACTCTGCATCAGAGTATGTGCTGGTGTGAAACTTAACTGTCAGATTAAAGATGTGTGCCCGACCGAGAATCAAAATTGGGACCGTTGCCTTTTGCAGGCAAGTGCTCTACTGATAGAGCTACCCAAGCACAACTCATGATCTGTCCTCGCAGCTTTATTTTTTTGTTAGCATTTGCTATAGATTCAACGTGGTTCATGTTTACACTGCACACAAAAGTCAATCCTCGCATAGTAAACAACCGACTCCAAACACAAAGCGGCATTTGTAGAAATGATTAAACTCAAGTAGTAATGTCTACCAACATGTTCACTTGGTGAGAATACAAATGAGGCACTGACATCCATAAGGGCCTAAAGCACATCATTGTTGATCCCACATTTAGGTGAATATCAGAGGAACCAGCCATACAGTTTTTCATGAATTTTAATTTTCACATATACAATGTGGGCTTACAGTGCAGATAAACCTGGCTCACCATAAGATCGTCAGATTCCAGAAGCATAAATAAATGCTAAAATCTCACAATCAACGGTGATGTGGTTTAGGCCCTAAGGATTCTCAGTGCCTCAAATGGATTACTGTATTATAAAATTCATAACTTGATATACTATAATTCATTCAGAAACCCACAAAATAGGTTTAATGTCAGTACAACTTTAACATATATTGAAGCCCAGTCTAATTTTACGACAGTATATAGTGAGTGAATCAGCATATCTGAGGATTGTGCTATCATGTAGCAGTATAGTTCTTTTTTTCCCAAAACAATATGGCCAAATTTGATCTTGCCCATTACTAATGATCGCTTCCAGCAGTTTTCCATGCTTGAGTAGTGTTGTAACTAATTTAAATGCATACCACAGTCTATACCAGTGCCATTCAATGAAGCATAGTTGACCAAGACAAATAGCATGGCAAGGGAAGTAAAAGGCAACTTCACCTGTTAGCCTCACTTGCCAGTTCAGTAGTTTATGAAAATCATCACATTAACTAATTGCAGTTCTTGCAGATATTGGAGAATCTCGTATAGACATGATAAGGAAGTTAAATATGGAATTTGAAGAATTTTGTGCGTCACCATACACTGTGAATATCTGTTCTGTAAATTACACACTGTAGATGGAAATAATAGAACTACAGTATGAAGTTGAAAGCTGAATCACACCAGAAAGACTCAAGTGACTGCTACAAATATAGTGGAACATACAAGGTGGAATACAAATAATGGAAGTAGTAAAGGAAACAACTCATCACATATCTGAGGCATTGAGCAATGAAAATACAAGACTGAAAATGTTACGAAGCTTCTGGAGAATATCCTTCTTCAGAGCTACCTAGTACCCCCCCTCTCTCTCTCTCTCTCTCTCTCTCTCTCTCTCTCTCTCTCTCTCTCTCTCTCTCTCTCTCACACACACACACACACACACACACGGCTATCTTTGTGTGTGTGTGTGTGTGTGTGTGTGTGTGTGTGTGTGTGTGTAGATTCTTCTAAAAACTGGAAGCCGTGAACCATATAGAACTGAGATAGAATGTATAAAGTGGTGGGTAACCTATGGGACATTTTTCTCTACATAGTTATCCTCCTGTCTGTAACTTAGAAGTAAACAATATTTATAGCAAAACTGAAATATTTGTATCATGAAACAACGTCATTGTAGTAAAAATTAAGAAAACAATACAGATTTATGATAGAGTGCAAAAAAAAAAAAAAAAATGCAATTTCTTCAACAAAAGGGTAAAACACAAAAATGAAAGCAACACAAAAATATTTTTAGTTTTGTGCATGTAAACTGTATGTGCATCAAAAGTAATTTCCATGGTAAATGTGAAGAAGTTATATGATCAACTAATTTTTATTACCTGCAGAATGCAATCTGTATTCTGTCAGGATATAAAATACACAATGGACTAATACTTTATGATGTGCAGTTGTTATTATATGCAAAACCAACTACCCAACAAACAAAAAGACAAAGAAAAGTCATGAGCTCCCATTTTCTCTCTTACATATTTGTTTATGATGTGGAATCCAAAATTTTCGGGACTGGAGCTGGCATCTGGAAAATAGGAGTAGTAGATCTTTGCACTGGTAAGTGGCGAGTGCTGCATATCTGATGAGTCATTGTGCAGAGTGGCATTCAGCTGGGAGGACGTGCTGCATTTCCACAGTGATTTCCGTAATACTCTTGTGTTTGGTGGGTGGCGATTTTATGGTGGATCCGCAAACAAAACTGTGCCTGTGTGTCAAATTCTGTGCGAATCTCAGGAAAAGTGCTAAATGCTACGGAGACTCTTGCAATGATTCAACAAGTGTTTGGGGGACAGAGCATGAGCTGTATGTGTGTGTGTGAGTGGCATGCTCAGTTCAGGGCCGGCCCTACAGATGTCGAAGATGATGCTCGCACTGGAAGGTCCATTAGCCGCACAACGCCAGACATTGTTGCCGAACTTCAACAATTGGTTCGTGGGGATCGACGTCAAACCATTCCAGACCTTGCAGAGAGGGGGGGGGGGTTGGTTATGGGTCATGTCAACGAATGTTGACTGATGAATTTGGCATGCACAGTGTCGCTGCAAAATTTGCGCCAAGGATCCGGACTGCCAATCAGAAGGCACAGTGTGTTGAAGTGTGCACGGACCTTCATCAGACCACACTTGATGATCCAACCTTCTTGTCACGGGTTATCATCAGTGACGAGAGCTGGATTGATGGTTGTGACCCAGAGACAAAGCAACAGTTGTCCCAGTGGAAGATCCTGGGCTCTCCAAGACCCAAAAAAGCAAGACAAGTGAAGGGCAAACTGAAGAGCATGATCATCGTTTTCGTTGATACCAAGAGAATTGTGCACAAAGAATTCGTCGCACCCAACCAAACATTGAATTCCTCTTACTACTGTGATGTTTTGCAATGAATCCATGAAAACGTTCGGCTTTGATGGCCCAAACTTTGTCATCCAGGGAACTGGCCGCTGCATCATGACGACACGCCCTGTCACACGTCCTTGCTCACCAGGACCTTTCTGGCAAAAAACAACATGGTGGTTGTATCCCACCCACCATACTCGCCAGAGGTGGCGCCTCACGACTTCGCACTATTCCCAAAACTGAAACTGAAGTTGAAAGTCCGTCGGTTCGGCACTCTAGAGAGGATTCAACAAGCATCGCTGGCAGTGATAAACACCTTCAAAGTACAGGGCTTCCAGAAAATGTTTGACCAGTGACGGAAGTGCTGGGACCGGTGCATACATGCAGATAGGAACTGCTTTGAGGGTGATGGTGACCATTAGCCCAAAGGTAAGATTTTCAAAAGATGGCAGCACCAGTCCTGAAAATTTTGGATAGCACCTCATATGTTTCTTTTCCTACAATTTACTATGTGATTTATGTAGTGTATGAAAACTACCAAACTGTAGTTTTGGTAGAGCATAACTGTGGTTCAAACAAATCCATACCGTACAGCCACGAGAACAATGGAATTGGCTTACAGACTACTTCACAGCAAACAGCTTAACTCCTACTCCAATGACCTGTTATACAACTCCACACAAATAAGAATGATGTAAATGTACCAGAAGTAGAGACCAACAGGCACGTACAATGAATCACTGATGCAATGTACCTTGGCTTGAAAATGCATAATAAACTGAGGTGGCATCAGTACACGTGTAAATCAACCAAAAGCCACAGTTCTGCTTTCTTTGCACTTCTAAATCTGTTTCATTGAGTTGATCTGCAGACAGGATAGCTAGCATTATTTACATACTTTTTCTTGGTGCTATCTTATGGCATAATCTTCCAGGGCAATGGAGGTAATGTCAAGAAAGCATTTGTTCTACAGATACTTGCAGTCAGTGGCGGCTGCTGCGTAAGTGCGCAAGAGCATGTGAATGCCCTAACTTTCAACACCTTGAGGATTTATTGCTTATTTTTCTTTGAATGCTGTTCAAACACAACATAGATGCTGCAGTCAAAATACATATGGATTCGATAAACAACGTGCATGGGTCACGATGTGCACAGATAGCCGTTGCCATTCGACTAGGAGTTTATGTCAGTGCCAGCAGATGGCAGCACACTGTAGCAGACTTCTATCCCCTTCGCTCAACATAAATACTGCTACATAACAGCGAACTCTTCAGATGTGCTAATTTACTTGCCGTATGCCAAAGAAAGCAGGTGCTGACAGATGTGAAAATTACCGAACTATCAGTTTAATAAGTCACAGCTGCAAAATACTAATGCGAATTCTTTACAGACGAATTGAAAAACTGGTAGATGCGGACCTCGGGGAGGATCAGTTTGGATTCCGTCAAAATGTTGGAACACATGAGGCAATACTGACCTTACGACTTATCTTAGAAGAAAGATTAAGAAAAGGCAAACCTACGTTTCTAGCATTTGTAGACTTAGAGAAAGCTTTTGACAATGTTGACTGGAATACTCTCTTTCAAATTCTGAAGGTGGCAGGGGTAAAATACAGGGAGCGAAAGGCTATTTACAATTTGTACAGAAACCAGATGGCAGTCATAAGAGTCGAGGGGCATGAAAGGGAAGCAGTGGTTGAGAAAGGAGTGAGACAGGGTTGTAGCCTCTCCCCGATGTTATTCAATCTGTATATTGAGCAAGCAGTAAAGGAAACAAAAGAAAAATTTGGAGTAGGTATTAAAATTCATGGAGAAGAAATAAAAACTTTGAGGTTCGCCGATGACATTGTAATTCTGTCAGAGACGGCAAAGGACTTGGAAGAGCAGTTGAACGGAATGGACAGTGTCTTGAAAGGAGGGTATAAGATGAACATCAACAAAAGCAAAACGAGGATAATGGAATGTAGTCAAATTAAACTGGGTGATGCTGAGGGAATTAGATTAGGAAATGAGACACTTAAAGTAGTAAAGGAGTTTTGCTATTTAGGAAGTAAAATAACTGATGATGGTCGAAGTAGAGAGGATGTAAAATGTAGACTGGCAATGGCAAGGAAAGCGTTTCTCAAGAAGAGAAATTTGTTAACATCGAATATAGATTTATGTATCAGGAAGTCATTTATGAAAGTATTTGTTTGGAGTGTAGCCATGTATGGAAGTGAAACATGGACAATAACTAGTTTGGACAAGAAGAGAATAGAAGCTTTCGAAATGTGGTGCTACAGAAGAATGCTGAAGATTAGATGGGTAGATCACGTAACTAATGAGGAGGTATTGAATAGGATTGGGGAGAAGAGAAGTTTGTGGCACAACTTGACTAGAAGAAGGGATCGGTTGGTAGGACATGTTCTGAGGCATCAAGGGATCACAAATTTAGCATTGGAGGGCAGCGTGGAGGGTAAAAATCGTAGAGGGAGACCAAGAGATGAATACAGTAAGCAGATTCAGAAGGATGTAGGTTGCAGTAGGTACTGGGAGATGAAGCAGATTGCACAGGATAGAGTAGCATGGAGAGCTGCATCAAACCAGTCTCAGGACTGAAGACAACAACAACAACAACATGCTGCCGTAAAATTAGATTGGACTTCAGTTTATGTTGTACTGATAGTAAACCTATTTTGTGCATTTCTGAATGAGTTATAGTATGCAATAATATTATTAAAAGGAAAGTTGCTATTCACTTGCTGGCCGTGGTGGTCTGGCAGTTCTAGGCACTCAGTCCGGAACCGCGGGACTGCTGCCTCGGGCTGCTTCGGGCATGGGTGTGTGTGATGTCCTTAGGTTGGTTAGGTTTAAGTAGTTCTAAGTTCTAGGGGACTGACGACCACAGGTGTTAAGTCCCATAGTGCTCAGAGCCATTTGAACCATTTTGCTATTCACTATATAGCAAAGATCCTGAGTTGCAGATAGCCACTACAAAAAGACCCACAGTTAAAGCTTTGGATATAAGGCCTTCATCAGCAATAGACAACACACATACACAAATAAATGCATCTCACACTCACTACTGCAGTCTCAGACAACTGAAACCACAAAATTCGAGCAGCAGCACCAGTGCACAACACGAGTGGTCACTGGGTGGGGGTAAGGAGGAGGCTGGGATGGGGATGGGGAGGGATAGTATGGTGGACAGTGAAGTGCTGCAAGTTAGATGGAGCACAGTGGGAGAAGGGGGGAGGAAGTAGTGAAAAAGGGGAGAAATTGAAAGACTTGGTGTGATGGTGGAATGACGGCTGTGTAGTGCTGTAATGGGAACAGGGAAGGAAGCTAGCTTGGTGAGGACAGTAACTAACGAAGTTTGAGCCCAAGTGGGTTACGGGAATGTAGGATGTATTGCAGGGAAAGTTCCCATCTGCGCAATTCAGATAACCTGGTGTTGATGGGAAGGATCCATGTGGCACAGACTATGAAGCAGTCATTGAAATGAATGATATCATGTTTGGTAGCGTGTTCAGCAACAGGGTGGTCCACTTGTGTTTTGGCCAGTTTGTTGGTGGCCATTCATGCAGACAGACAGCTTGTTGGTTCTCATGCCTGCACAGAATGCAGCACAGTGGTTGGATCTTAGCCTGTAGATCACCTGATACATGGGACAGGTCTTGCATCTAGGTCTATTACAGGGATGCGAGCTATGAGGTAAGGGATTGGGAGCAGGGGTTGTGTAAGGATGGACGAATATTCTGTGTAGGTTCAATGGACGGTGGAATACCACTGTGGGAGGGATGGGAAGGATAGTGGAAAGATCATTTCTGTTTTCAGGGCATGACAAGAGGTAATCAAAACCTTGGCAGAGAATGTAATACAGGTGCTCCAGTCCTGGGTGGTACTGATTTACGAGATGAATGTTCTGTGCTGGGTGGTGGGAGACTGGAAAGATAAAGCACAGGAGATTTGTGTTTGTACAAGATTCGGAGGATAATTATGGTCAGTGAAGGCTTCAGTGAGACACTCATTATATTTCCAGAGGGACTGCTTGTCACTGCAGATGCGACAACCACGGACTGCTAGGCTGTACGGAAGGGACTCCTTAGTATGGAATGGGTGGCAGCTGTCGAAGTGGCATATTGCTGGTGGTTAATAGGTTTGATATGGACAGAGGTACTGATGTAGTAATCTTAGATGTGGAGGTCAACATCAAGGAAGGTGGCTTATTGGGTTGAGTAGGACCACGTGAAGCAAATGGGAGAGAAGTTGTTCAGGTTCTGGAGGAATGTGGATAGGGTGTCTTCACCTTCAATGTAGATAGCAAAGATGTCATCAATGAATCTGAATCAGGTGAGGGGTTTAGAATTCTGTGTTTTTAGGAAGGATTCCTCTAGATGGCCCATGAATAGGTTGGTTTAGGATGGTGCCATGCAGGTGCCCATTGCTATATCTTATATTTGTTTGTAAGTAAGGTGAGTTACAATATAATTAGTCATGGCGACTATGAAGGATGTTGTTCGTTTGGAATCCGTTGTGTTTTGCGAAAGGTAGTGTTGAATAGTGGCAAAGCCATGGGTATTAGGGATGTTAGTGTACAGGGAGGTGGCATCAATAGTGACCAGCAGGGCACCATTAGGTAAGCGGACAGGAACTGTGAAGAGTTGGTGGTGGAAGTGATTGGTATCTTTTATATAGGATGGTAGGTTCTGGGTAATAGGTTGAAGGTGTTGGTCTACAAGAGCAGAGATTCTCTCAGTGCAGGCACAGTAACCGGCCATAATGGGATGTCCTGGATGGTTAGGTTTATGGACTTTTGGAAGGATGTAGAAGGCAGGACTGTGGGGAGTGGTAGGGGTGAGTAGACAGGTGGACTCCAGGGAGAGTTTCTGGAATGGGCCTAAGGATTTGAGTAGTGACTGGAGAGCTTTCCTGGATTTCTGGAATGGGGTCACTCTAGCAACGTTTGTTGGCGGAAGCATCTGACAGTTGGTGGAGTCCTTCCTTGCAGTTCAAAAGAACAGTGCTGGAGTTAGTCCACAGGTAGGATTGTAAGGTTGGCATCAGTTTTTAAATGGTAGACTACTGTTCTTTCTGCAGGTGTAACATTAGTTTGTATGTTGAGGGATTTGGGGAATGATGGTGAGGCAAGGTTTGAGGTTAAGAAATTCTGAAAAGTTAGCGGGGTGATTTGGGGGCAGAGGGGGTGGATCACAGTTAGATGGAGGACCACCACCTCCCAAAGTCCCACTGTCTGGCCACAGATGAGCATTCCCCTCATAACTTTGTACCGCCCAGGACTCGAGCAACTGAATTACATTCTCTGCCAGGGTTTTGATTACCTCTCATCATGCCCTGAAATGAGAAATGTCCTGCCCACTATCCTTCCCACCCCTCCCACAGTGGTATTCTGCCCTCCACTGAACCTATACAATAACTCGTGCGTCCTTACGCAATCCCTGCTCCCAATCTCATACCTCATGGATCATATCCCTGTAATAGACCTAGATGCATCTACATCTACATGGATACTCTTCAAATCACATTTAAGTGCCTGGCAGAGGGTTCATTGAACCACCTTCGCAATTCTCTATGATTCCAATCTCGTATAGACCGCAGAAAGAACGAACACCTATATCTTTCCATATGAGCTCTGAATTCCATTGTTCATGGTGATCTTTCTCCCTCTGTAGCTCGGTGTCAACAAAATATTTTCGCAATCGGAGGAGAAAGTTGGTGATTGGAATTTCGCGAGAAGATTCCATCGCAATGAAAATCGCCTTTGTTTTAATGATGTCCAGCCCAAATTCTGTATCATTTCAGTGACACTCTCTCCCATATTTCGCAATAATACAAAACGTGCTGACCTTCTTTGAACTTTTTCGATGTACTCCATCACTCCTATCTGGTAAAGATCCCACACTGCGCAGCAATAATCTAAAACAGGATGGACATGCATAGTGTAGGCAGTCTCCTTAATAGATCTGTTACATTTTTTAAGTGTCCTGCCAATAAAACACTGTCTTTAGTTAGCCTTCCCCACAACATTTTCTATGAGTTCCTTCCATTTTAAGTTGTTCGTAATTGTAGTTTGTAAGTATTTAGTTGAATTTACAGCCATTAGATTCGACTGATTCCTTTTAGCACTCGTGGATAAACTCACGCTTTTTGTTATTTAGGGTCTAGTGCCAATTTTCGCACCATTCAGATTTCTTTTCTAAATCGTTTTGCAATTTGTTTTTGATCTTCTCATGACTTTATTAGTCGATAAGCGACAGCGTCATCTGAGAACAACATAAGATGGCTGCTCAGATTGTCTCCCAAAACGTTTGTATAGATAAGGAATAATAAAGGGCCTATAACACTACCTTGGGGAACGCCGGAAATCACTTCTGATTTACTCAGTGACTTTCCATCAATATTACGAACTGTGACCTCTCCAACAGGAAATCACAAATCCAGTCACATAACTGAGATGATATTCCATAAGCACGCAATTTCACTACAAGCTGCTTGTGTGGTACCGGTGCAGTGTCAAAAGCCTTCCGAAAATCTAGAAATATGGAAGTGATCTGAAATCCCTTGTCAATAGCACTCAACACTTCATGCGAATAAAGAGCTAGTCGTGTTTCACAAGAACGATGTTTTCTAAATCCATGTTGACTTTGTGTCAATAGACTGTTTTCTTCAAGGTAATTCATAATGTTCTAACTCATTATATGTTCCAAAATCCTGCTGCATATCGATGTTAATGATATGGGCCTGTAATTTAGTGGATTACTCCTACTATCTTTCTTTAATATTGGTAGTAGGGGGACAAGGCGAGCATCACCCCACATTCCATTGTTGCCACATGTATCCAAAAAGGCGCCGATGATGTCATCCAATATGGCGTTGTGTAGACTTGGCAACATAAAATGACATAATTCAAGATGGCGGGAAGTTGAATTTTGGTGGGAAAGTGCCATAGCCCTCCTTCCCCCAAAAAATGGCATGAAGTTCAAATTCCAAGACGATAATGTATCACACGACTGTTATCTCTATCTAAGCAAAGAAAATGGTGGGAAGATATCTCAACTGGGCTACCTCCACTAACCTAAGTAACCCGAATGCCACCTCTTCCTATGAACTGGCACCAACTTTTAATTTTGGCAGTAAACAAAATTCAATTCCCTTATATCTACTAAGATAGAAAATGGCGAGAAAGAAAGGACATTTGTACTAACCTCAGTCGCCAGACCGCCACCACCTCCTAAGAATTCGTGGGAAAAGGAGTTGGACATAAGACTTTATTTAAACAATTACATGAAGGTGTGTTCACCACAAGGTCAGGACTCCAACACCAGAGGGCACTCTCATCTGTGACATAATCCAAGACGGCGACACCCAGTGTATTCACCAAGAGCTCCAGACTCCTACTGACTTAGTACACATCGCCACTGCCAGAGGGCACTGTCATGACATCAGGTGATGATACAAGTACCCTTATTCAAGATGGCAGCATACAATGTGTTCACCACGAGGCGTAGTACATATTCTCACCACCATAGTGAGCTACTGTGGACTTGGAATAAATTTTGTCGAATACCATGCCCACCTGGACTTGGAAGGAAATAGTTAAAGTCTACGCCACGATCCTCAACCGACCGCCATGTCCCCTTACCGACCCATGTTGGTGGGCTAATGTATGAGAGAGAAAAATTACGAACTATAAAAGCTCGTCCCATTTAGAAGCCAACTAACGACGCACAACTGTGCTGCAATCCAGTGCAGATCTTCCGGTTCGTGTCAAACAATTTGTACATGGGAGCAAGTATGCGGCAACAGGAGGAATCCAGGAAAACGCCAACATTGAAATGAATGGAATGAGGGAGGTAGTCAATTTTTTTTCCGATGTCATGTACATTTCTCACATTGGAATATTAACAACGCTACAATTCCATACATCTGATAGGTCGCACACACATGCAATCTAACATGATAGGCCCGTTTCAAGTGCAAAACGTTGTGTCCTTAGGAGTACATGTGTTTATGTTCTCTCTCTTACGAATACCTTCCAGTTGCCGATCCCAGACTCTAGAACAATGCTTTAGAGTTGATAGCTTGGTTGAGTTATGTAAAAATGCGTCGAACAACATCCATCTGGGGGTCCATCACATATAAAAAGAAATCGTTTGTTGTCCTTCTTAACTGTCTGCTATTATATGACGGGATTTTGAAATCTGTTACTATACATCTATAAGGAGTGATAAGCTCCTTGACGTGGTTGCGTCTCAAGAAATCTCGTGCACTTGGATGTGTTAGGACTGGGAAAGTTCAATTCATTCACGAGACGTGGAGTGTAGCGGTCTTTTTCTGGTTGGTTGGAGATTAATTCGCTAACTGTGCTGCAGCGCTGGTTGGTCAGTTACAGTGTGATGAGGGTCTTTCACATTCTTATTTTATACTAAGGCAGGGAGAATGCTCTGTGACTCCCATACGCAGAGAGATAGATCGTAAATTAAACACTATGCTGAAGGTGATAGAAATATGCGCAACACTGTCTGGTATACTTTGATGACTTACGTATTCGAGAATTAAGACTGAATGAATGTACTGCTCAGTCATCTATTCATGTTCCCAATTATACTAGGAACGTGGAGAGGGCATGGTTTAGTTATGATACTGAAATTGGGGAAACATGGTGTCACATCACTGGCGGGTGTTGAAGTTACTATAAAATTGTTCGCGCTATCAATTGTGATGTTTATCATTAGTGTATACGGATGGTGTCTTTTCCATCCGATCCCTGTATTGATTAGTAGATAATGATTGACTGATATGGCTTGTTTGAGTTGGGGAAAAGGGTTTTGGTGGATGGACAGCAACTTCTGGGGGTTGCTAGCAGCGAAACAGTGATTGCGTACACAAGTGCAATATGAGGAATGAGTCGAAGGGGAACTCACAGCCGTCAGCTATTCTGTCAGTGTGAGAGACAAGTCTAAATGTAGAGCTCGTGAATCACCTTTGGACTATAGTTTGGAGACCTAAGCCAACGCCGTAAAAGTCTTCCAGTGTACTTACGTTGTAAGTGTGTTTTATTTAAAATCAGCAGATGTGTGGCGTGTTATGGTTCCCACTGTAAGACACAGGAGGCAGTAGCAGCGGCAGTTTGAGGTGAAAATTATCAGAGGGCCTCTGTGTATACCACTAGGAATGCTTGGGTGGCTGCCCACTGCGCTATTTTGGGAAGTATTGTGAAAGCTGTGCATCATTGCGCTAGAATCGGTGCCTAGTTGACTTCTAAATGGGATGAGCTTTTATAGTTGGTAAATTTTCTCTGTTGGGGGGTAGAGACTAACGATGATAGCACGTTGGGCTGATTGATTTGAATGGGTGTAAATTTGTAGTATTTGTATGTAGTTTGGGGATGTACCACATGGCGCGCATTTCTGCCGAATGGTCAAAACACGGTCCTGTTGCACTAACTAAGGTCGTTCTGTTTCTACATGGGTTGCAGAAGGTGGAGGATATGTCTTTGTCCGACTTTTGCTCAGTTCCGACTTAAATTGGAACGATCACATGTGGAAAGCAGTAGAAATGGAATTAGTTGCAAGATGCATAGGGGGTGACTAAAACGATGTTGGAATTTTACTGTAGCAGCTAGATTCAGGAAAGGTGACTCGTTTCGAGATACGACAGTGCCAGAAATATCATTCATTAGTGGTTGTAATAATTAAAGGAATTGTCAATAGGATCGAATGCGGGTACGTGCTCGAATGGAAAGACCCAATTCCAAAATGAAAAGACCCAATTCCAAATGACTGACATCATTTCTAGCGGATAGCATGACACTAGAGATCGGGGAAACTGGTGTACATTTTCTTACGATCTCAATCAGCACATAATCTACTATTACTAATGTTTGTGTTCCTTCTCGATCAGTCATCACCTATAACTCAGTGGATATATCGCTGAACGTCTGATATGGTCTCGAGGCAGAATGTACTAGAAATACTATAAAATTATTTAGCTTGGGCTGTGTGAGGGAGTCGCAAACACCGCTTACATACCGCGTTCCTTAGCCGATTGACTTTCAAATGCGGTAATTTTATCACTACGTTGCATCGTGGGCTTACACATTCCTACGATCACCGGCACGGTATTTGGCCGGAAAAAAGAAAACTATCTAATTTAGAGGTAATGTCGTACCACAATTTGTAAAGCGGGTATAGCTTTTAACATGGATACTTGTGTGCACGTGTAGAACCAGCAGTGCTTGTGGGAGTAACATGCAGTAGTTGTTGGGATTGGGTTTTTTCTTTAACATCTGGTCGATTACATTTCTCTTTCTATGACATGGTGGTAGGACTAGCAAGAACAACATAAGGGACATGCACACGCATCGTTGATTTTCGGTCAGTGTTGTTGTTGTTGTCTTCAGTCCTGAGACTGGTTTGATGCAGCTCTCCATGCTACTCTATCCTGTGCAAGCTGCTTCATCTCCCAGTACCTACTGCAACCTACATCCTTATGAATCTGCTTAGTGTACTCATCTCTCGGTCTCCCTCTACGATTTTTACCCTCCACGCTGCCCTCCAATGCTAAATTTGTGATCCCTTGATGCCTCAAAACATGTCCTACCAACCGATCCCTTCTTCTAGTCAAGTTGTGGCACAAAATTCTCTTCTCCCCAATCCTATTCAATACCTCCTCATTAGTTACGTGATCTATCCACCTTATCTTCAGTATTCTTCTGTAGCACCACATTTCGAAAGCTTCTATTCTCTTCTTGTCCAAACTAGTTATCGTCCATGTTTCACTTCCATACATGGCTACACTCCAAACAAATACTTTCAGAAACGACTTCCTGATACATAAATCTATATTCGATGTTAACAAATTTCTCTTCTTGAGAAACGCTTTCCTTGCCATTGCCAGTCTACATTTTATATCCTCTCTACTTCGACCATCATCAGTTATTTTACTTCCTAAATAGCAAAACTCCTTTACTACTTTAAGTGTCTCATTTCCTAATCTAATTCCCTTAGCATCACCCGATTTAATTTGACTACATTCCATTATCCTCGTTTTGCTTTTGTTAATGTTCATCTTATATCCTCCTTTCAAGACACTGTCCATTCCGTTCAACTGCTCTTCCAAGTCCTTTGCCGTCTCTGACAGAATTACAATGTCATCGGCGAACCTCAAAGTTTTTACTTCGTCTCCATGAATTTTAATACCTACTCCGAATTTTTCTTTTGTTTCCTTTACTGCTTGCTCAATATACAGATTGAATAACATCGGGGAGAGGCTACAACCCTGTCTCACTCCTTTCCCAACCACTGCTTCCCTTTCATGCCCCTCGACTCTTATTACTGCCATCTGGTTTCTGTACAAATTATAAATAGCCTTTCGCTCCCTGTATTTTACCCCTGCCACCTTTAGAATTTGAAAAAGAGTATTCCAGTCAACATTGTCAAAAGCTTTCTCTAAGTCTACAAATGCTAGAAACGTAGGTTTGCCTTTTCTTAATCTTTCTTCTAAGATAAGTCGTAAGGTCAGTATTGCCTCACGTGTTCCAACATTTCGACGGAATCCAAACTGATCCTCCCGAGGTCTGCATCTACCAGTTTTTCCATTCGTCTGTAAAGAATTCGCGTTAGTATTTTGCAGCCGTGGCTTATTAAACTGATAGTTCGGTAATTTTCACATCTGTCAGCACCTGCTTTCTTTGGGATTGGAATTATTATATTCTTCTTGAAGTCTGAGGGTATTTCGCCTGTCTCATACATCTTGCTCACCAGATGGTAGAGTTTTGTCATGACTGGCTCTCCCAAGGCCGTCAGTAGTTCTAATGGAATGTTGTCTACTCCGGGGGCCTTGTTTCGACTCAGGTCTTTCAGTGCTCTGTCAAACTCTTCACGCAGTATCGTATCTCCCATTTCGTCTTCATCTACATCCTCTTCTATTTCCATAATATTGTCCTCAAGTACATCGCCCTTGTATAAGCCTTCTATATACTCCTTCCACCTTTCTGCCTTCCCTTCTTTGCTTAGAACTGGGCTGCCATCTGAGCTCTTGATATTCATACACGTGGTTCTCTTCTCTCCAAAGGTCTCTTTAATTTTCCTGTAGGCAGTATCTATCTTACCCCTAGTGAGATAAGCTTCTACATCCTTACATTTGTCCTCTAGCCATCCCTGTTTCGCCATTTTGCACTCCCTGTCGATCTCATTTTTGAGACGTCTGTATTCCTTTTTGCCTGCTTCATTTACTGCATTTTTATATTTTCTCCTTTCATCAATTAAATTCAATATTTCTTCTGTTACCCAAGGATTTCTAGCAGCCCTCGTCTTTGTACCTACTTTATCCTCTGCTGCCTTCACTACTACATCCCTCAGAGCTACCCATTCTTCTTCTACTGTATTTCTTTCCCCTATTCCTGTCAATTGTTCCCTTATGCTCTCTCTGAAACTCTGTACAACCTCTGGTTCTTTCAGTTTATCCAGGTCCCATCTCCTTAATTTCTCACATTTTTGCAGTTTCTTCAGTTTTAATCTACAGGTCATAACCAATAGATTGTGGTCAGAGTCCACATCTGCCCCTGGAAATGTCTTACAACTTAAAACCTGGTTCCTAAATCTCTGTCTTACCATTATATAATCTATCTGATACCTTTTAGTATCTCCAGGGTTCTTCCACGTATACAACCTTCTTTCATGATTCTTAAACCAAGTGTTAGCTATGATTAAGTTGTGCTCTGTGCAAAATTCTACTAGGCGGCTTCCTCTTTCATTTCTTAGCCCCAATCCATATTCACCTACTATGTTTCCTTCTCTCCCTTTTCCTACACTCGAATTCCAGTCACCCATGACTATTAAATTTTCGTCTCCCTTCACTATCTGAATAATTTCTTTTATTTCCTCGTACATTTCTTCAATTTCTTCATCATCTGCAGAGCTAGTTGGCATATAAACTTGTACTACTGTAGTAGGTGTGGGCTTCGTATCTATCTTGGCCACAATAATGCGTTCACTATGCTGTTTGTAGTAGCTTACCCGCATTCCTATTTTCCTATTCATTATTAAACCTACTCCTGCATTACCCCTATTTGATTTTGTGTTTATAACCCTGTAGTCACCTGACCAGAAGTCTTGTTCCTCCTGCCACCGAACCTCACTAATTCCCACTATATCTAACTTTAACCTATCCATTTCCCTTTTTAAATTTTCTAACCTACCTGCCCGATTAAGGGATCTGACATTCCACGCTCCGATCCGTATAATGCCAGATTTCTTTCTCCTGATAACGACATCCTCCTGAGTAGTCCCCGCCCGGAGATCCGAATGGGGGACTATTTTACCTCCGGAATATTTTACCCAAGAGGATGCCATCATCATTTAATCATACAGCTGTAGTTTCCCCTTGCTTTCAGCCGTTCGCAGTACCAGCACAGCAAGGCCGTTTTGGTTAATGTTGCAAGGCCAGATCAGTCAATCATCCAGACTGTTGCCCCTGCAACTACTGAAAAGGCTGCTGCCCCTCTTCAGGAACCACACGTTTGTCTGGCCTCTCAACAGATACCCCTCCGTTGTGGTTGCACCTACGGTACGGCCATCTGTATCGCTGAGGCACGCAAGCCTCCCCACCAACGGCAAGGTCCATGGTTCATGGGGGGAGGTTTCGGTCAGTATTATTTCGGTCAGTATTATTTCATATTGTAGGCAATGATTTATTGACAAAATAATATAATTAGTAGTAGAGGTGGGTGCGTGATATGTACATATTTGAGCATCAGGTTGATGAAGTTCGTGTTTGTGGAAAGGAGATGACTATGCCCTGTTGTAGGGAAGGTGTGGATTTGACTTGGAGTACTGTGATAGCAAAGGGAAGAGTATGTCTAGTCGTAAGGCAGGTACACATTTCCATTTCCAGAGCTACTGCCTTCGGTAGGGTGTATTTTCGATACTTAGCTCATTGACGTTCAATTGAGATCGTGATCGTAAGATGGGCAGCTTTTGTGATCAAGTGGAAATTTGAGAAGATTGTGTATGGAGGTGCGTTTGCACTTCTTACCTCCCATGTAAATTGTTCGGTTGACTGCGTCTTCACATTTGGCATCTTTATTTAGTTGAGAGAAGCTCGATTGTGGTGTGTGCATCTGGCATGTGGAAGACATGTTTGCCTGTTCTCTAGAATGGGAAAGACCTTAGTTGGCTTGTAAATTATATGGATGATTTGGAATTTGTTAATCAGCGAGATCGGTATTCGCAGGCGGAAATATCTTTTTTCATGTGTTTCTTTGTAGTTAGTCAGTGGTCTAGAGCATGCGCGACCTAGCTAAAGTTTTGGGTTTGTAGAGAAATAATTTCCGGTCTACATGTCGGGAATTATGTTGCATTAGCGATCGGCAGGACGTCGCCAATTGCTTGATATGAAGAAGTATGGTATAACATTATGGCAGAAATAGGTGTGTTCTTGTAATCCCCGAGTCTGGAGATGTGCATAGCAAAGCGAGCAGGCAAGGAAGCAAAGATAGTAACGCGTTTGTGTCGAGGGGAAACGATCGCGAATTTGTAGAACAGTTCTGAGAGCGACTTCTGTCCGCTGATGTAAAAGGAGTGACTTTGTATGGCGTAGGACAGGAATTGTATGTTTACTAGATCGACATGGTACTCGGTGACATATTGCTGGGATGGTGATCAGTTTCACGCTCCAATATTCTGGCGAGTCTGGTATGTATCTGATGATCTGTAGACAGTTTTGCGAGGTTTAGTTGTCAATGCGAAATGGTGATCAGTGTAAAGTAGTTTATTACCACTGAATATCACGTCTGTAGAGAGAAAGAAAAGGCTGACAGTGCTTCCCTAGGACTGGGGAGCATCGCAACATATAGCCGGTGTGAGTGTACTTACACGATAATTTTTTCGGGTGCTGTACAGATATAAAAGATAACTGCACTGTTTCTGTAAAATGTTATATATTGTATTGTAAAGTTAGTGTGACTTACATTGTTTAAAATGTGTATATATTGAATTGTAAAGTTTCTATGTTTTATGTTATGGTATGACTAGAGAGGATGACTGTGTCTCCTGTCGTGAGGAATGTATAGATTCGGCACATCGATAACGACTAGATATGAGAGAGAGTTTTAACATGGAAAATTATATGCGCTATAGATACTGAAACACAGTCGTCAAGAGGAGACATTACGTGTACAATGATTGGTGTCGGACTGTAGCAGCAATGGTAATATTTAACTGTTACATTGGTAAATATATTCTGGACTTCGAATATTCTTGTGAGTCTGGCATGTGTTTGATAATGTGGAGACAATTTTGCGGATTTAACTGTCAATGCAATTTAGCGATCTGTGTAAAATAACCACTGGAAGTCCGAGAAAGAATAGGTGGATGGTGCTTCGATACCGGCGACATACGTAATTTGGCGTGTAAATTCGGTAAGAGCCAATAAGAATGCTCGATTCATTGACATCGTTTGTGCTGCGGTATAGGAGTCTCTACATAGCGTACGGAACATCTGTGTATGTTGAAATCTGGAAGGGTAAGACGTTCGAAGCGCTGGGAAGACTGCATTCTGCGTTATTTTCGTAAACAGGTTCTGTTAGTGTAAGAATTTCCGTAGATACAACCTGAGGCATCAAGAAAACGAGCGTTAACTATTTCTGGGACACTATACAATTTTCAAGAGGTCAACTTGGCTCTTACGTTTTTTGCAAAGCAACGTGGCGTAAGAATAATATTGGTAATATTGTTAGATGAGTTTGTAATTATGCACGTGCACTTAGCGATGTTGCGTCAGTCATGCTAGGTAGTTAAGTATGGTTAAACGCCTGGGTCGTGTTGTGCAAGGAGCAATGAGCCCTGTGCTGTTCTGTCATCCGCGGAAAAGACAAGTGGTGCATGGAGATGTCTCGCTTATGAGACTGGCGTGAACGCACCTTGGACTTCCCATGACGTCGGTATAACGGAGATCGTATAATCAACTTTCATATTGTAAGAGGTCCATAATTAGAGAACTTGTTGCGCTGCATTCGGTGGTGGCTGCTGGCGGGTGCGACGGAGTGCGCATCCCTGGCTGGTTGCGCCAAGAGCTGTGTCTAGGTGAACACGTATTTGGACAGGAATTTCTCGGAAATGAAGTATGAAAGGGATGTGGTAGCATCATACTTGCGGGACCCGAGCGGGGGCCTGCGCGTGGTTTGACATCTGAGAGAGATTCTTAGTGTTTAACGTCCCGTCGACAACGAGGTCATTAGAGACGGAGCGCAAACTCGGGTTAGGGAAGGATGGGGAAGGAAATCGGCCGTGCCCTTTCAAAGGATCCATCCCGGCATTTGCCTGAAGCGATTTAGGGAGATCACGGAAAACCTAAATCAGGATGGCCGGAGACGGGATTGAACCGTCGTCCTCCCGAATGCGAGTCCACTGTGCTAACCACTGCGCCAGCTCGCTCGGTTTTGACATCTGATGGCCGCGTCACTTCGCGGTCCTTAGGACAGAATATGGAGGGTGCTTGCGCGTGTTGATTGCATTATTTTGCGAGCAGGCCTGTAGGCTGTGATATGCGCTATTTGGACAGTTTACAAATACTTAGTGTGTCTACAAATCACTGTGCTGTATTATTTAGGAGCAGTCTGCAGGTCTGTACTGAAATTATTTCAGAAAATTAGGAGTTGTTTGCATGTCTGCAGACTGTGTATTGTGACGCCAAGCACATTAGGGCGAGTCTTTTGCGTGAGTGTGGTAAATATACTCAATGGCTAAATAAAATGTTCCAAAATAAATAGAGTGCACTCCCTCCTTACTCTGTCCAGCAATCCCAGCCGAGCCTGAGTCGTTTTCACCCCGTTTTCCCCTCCAGACCACGGTCTTGGATTACATCACATGAGGGATGACAGCACCATCTGGTGGCAGTAATGTGTACTAGGTCAGTTGGAGTCTAGATCTCGTGTTGGAGACACTGGCTGCAAAATAAAGACTTGTATTCAGATCTATTTTCGTGCCATTTCGCCCCAGCATCTTGGATGACCTCGTGCTGTGCACGTTAAAACACGTTAGAACACGGTAGCCCGCAAACATGAGTCGGTAATGGGACGTGGCGGTCGGTTGAGGATCGTGATGTAGACTTTAACTATTTCCATCCAAGTCCAGGTAGGCGTGGTGTTCGCGAAAATTCATTCTATGTCCACAGTAACGTACTATGGTGGTGTGAATATGTACTACGACTCATAGTGAACACATTGTATGCTGCCATCTTGAATAACGCTACATGCGTCATAACCTGACGTCACGACAGCGCCCTCTGACGGTGGCGAAGTGTACTAAGTCAGTTGGAGTCTAGAGCTCTTGGTGAATACACTGGGTGTCGCCATCTTGGATTGTGTCACAGATGAGAGCGCCCTCTGGTGTTGGAGATGTCTACCAAGTCAGTTGGAGTAGTGACCTTGTGGTGAACACACCTTCATGGAATTGTTTAAATAAAGTCCTTTTCCCACTAATCCTTAGGAGGTGGTGGCGGTCTGGCGACTGAGGTTAGTACAAGTGTCTTTTCTTTCACGCCATTTTCTTAGCTTAGTATTTATATGGGAATTGAATTTTGTTTACCACCAAAATTAAAAGTTGGTGCCAGTGTGTAGGAAGAGGTGGCGGTCTGGTGACTTAGGTTAGTGGAAGTAGGCCAAGTGAGCTATTTCCCCTCGACTTTCTTTGCTTAGTAGAGATAACAGTGGTGTGCTGAATTATCCTTTTGGAATTTGAACTTCACATCAATTTTTTGGGGGTGGTGGCCATGGCACATTGGCGGCAAAATTCAAACTTCTCGCTATCTTGAATGACGTCATGGCCGCCCTCTTGGATGACGTCATGCGCTGTTGCCTAGTTTACATGACGCCATCTTGGATGACATAATCGCCGCCATCTTGGATACATCTGGCAACTACCCTGTTCCACTTTCCAGTCTTTGGGTTTGGATCTTTCAAGCTGTTCTTGATTCGAATTCTGGAATATTTACTTTGTCTTCTTTTGTGATGGCTTTTTGGAAGGGCGTGTTTAGTAACTCTGCTTTGGCAGCACTGTCTTCGATAATATCTCCATTGCTATCGCGCAGAGAAGGCATTGATTGTTTCTTGCCACTAACATACTTGACATACGACCAGAATCTCTTTGGATCTTCTGCCAGGTTTCGAGACAAAGTTATAAGCCTCTCGCACGCTAAATTTCGAGCTTCTGTAAAAGATCACCAATCTTGAGGATTTTGTGTCTATTTAAACTTGGCTTGTTTGTTTTGTTGTTTTAGCAACAGTGTTCTGACCCGATTTGTATACCAAGGAGGATCAGCTCCGCCGTTTGTTAATTTATTTGGTACAAAACTCTCAATTGCTCCCAATACTATTTCTTTGAATTCAAGCTACATCTGGTCTACTCTTACATTATTGATTTGAAAAGAGTGGAGATTATCTCTCAGGAAGGCCTCAAGTGAATTTTATCTTCTTTTTTGGATAGGTATATTTTTCGTTTATTTTTGTAGGATTTTGGGGTTAGAATTTTTAATCTCTCTTGACAACCCTGTCTTCACTAATCCCTGTATCCGTTTTGATGCTCGTTATTATCTCAGGATTATTTGTTGCCAAGGCGTTGTGTTTTCACAACCGTTTAGAGTTCGTGTGGGCTCATGAACTAACTGCTGAACATAATTTTCACCGAATGCGTTTAGCACAATTTCGGATGATGTTTTATGCGTACCTTCAGAATTAAACATGTATTTTCGCCACCATATGGAGTGTAAATTAAAGTCACCACCAACTATAATCGGATGAATAAGGTATGTGTTTGAAGTCAAACTCAAGTTTTCTTTGAACCTTTCAGCAACTGTATCATCTGAATTGGGAGGTCAGTAAAAGGATTTATTTTATTCCAGTTGCCAACAATGACCTCAGCCCATACTAAATGACAGGAACTATCTACTTCAATTTCGCGACAAGATAAACTACTTCTAACAGCAACGAACACGCCACCGCCAACCGCATTAGGCTATCCTTTCAGAACACCGTTAGGTTCTTTGTAAAAAATTCGGCTGAGCTTATCTCCGGCTTTAGCCAGTTTTCAGTGCCTATAACAATTTGAGCATCAGTTCTTTCTATTAGCGCTTGGAGCTCTGTTATTTTCCCAACACATCTACGACAATTTACAACTGCTGTACCGTTTATTCCTGTATCTACGTTCTTTCTGTGTTTGGCCTGCACCCCTTGTGACTGAAGCCCATTTTGTGTTTTCTCGAGACCCTCTAACCTGAAAAACCGTCCAGTCCACGCCGCACAATCCCTGCTACGCGTGAAGCCACCTCCTGCGTATAGTGGACTCCTGACCTATTCAGCGGAACCTGAAACCCAACTACCCTTTAGCGCTAGTCAAGGAATCTGCAACATACACAGTCGCAGAACAGTCTGAGCCTCTGATTCAGACCCTCCACTCGACCCTGTACCAGAGGTCCGCAATCGGTCCTGCCGACTATGCTGCAAATGGTCAGCTCTGCATCCATCTCCCAAGCAAGACTAGCAGCCATTACCCGTTCTTTTAGCCCCTCGAAACCAGAGAGAATCTCTTCTGATCCAAAGTGACACATATCATTGGTACTGGCGTGAGCCACCATCTGCAGTTGGCTGCACCCTGTGCTCTTCATGGCATCCTGGAGGACCAGTCGCCGGCCGCGGTGGTCTTGCGGTTCTAGGCGCTGCAGTCCGGAACCACGGGACTGCTACGGTTGCAGGTTCGAATCCTGTCTGGGGAATGGATGTGTGTGATGTCCTTAGGTTAGTTAGGTTTAAGTAGTTCTAAGTTCTTGGGGACTGATGACCTAAGATGTTAAGTCCCATAGTGCTCAGAGCCATTTGAACCAGCCATTTGAGGACCAGTACCACGTCTGGAATAACTCCACCTGGTATGCACACAGAGTCCACATTGGTTTTCTTTCCCTGCTCGGTAGCCATGTCCCTAAGGGGCCCCCTAACGCGCCTAACGTTGGAGCTCTCATCTATCAATAATCCCACCCTCTGTGATTGTCTGGATCTTGCAGGCCTAGAGGTTTCCTCTGAAACAGGACAGGCGACAGCATCTGGCTCAGCGACAGTTAGCCACAGACAGCACCTGGAACCTGTTTATCAAACATACCGGAGAGGCCTTATGTGCAGCAGTCTGGGAAGTCTTCCGCCACCTGCTGCGCCTCAAGGCGACCTCCCACACGACCACAGGAGAGGGGTCAACCTCAGTGCGAGCTGTGTTTAATAAATTAGATTAATACCCAGAGGTTCAAAAACCAAACTACCGAAGCACTCAGGTGAAACTAAATAATTCGCTCCTGATTAGGAATTTGTAATATATCACAAAATCGGTTTACATTCTGACGCAAACGAAAACGCGAGAATTGTGGCTATTAGACATTAAATTAACTCGCAGAAACTGAAGAAACTAGACTTTTAAAGCACACAGATGATGATATAAAATCTGCCCTTGTTTAGGAACGCGTAAAAGTCACAAAATAGGTTACTTCCCTGTTGCTGCATGTGTCTTGACAAGCTGCTGCTGCCAGCAAGACCTGTTCCTTACATCTTCCATTTACCACCAACTCCAGTCCATCCACTAACATTACCTATCCCATCAAAGGCAGGGCTAACTGTGAAACCAGACATGTGATATACAAGATAAGCTTCAACCACTGTGCTGCAGTCTATGCAGGCATGACAACCAAAAAACTGTCTGTCCACATGAATGGCCACCAACAAACTGTGACCAAAAAACAAGTGAACTGCCCTGTTGCTGAACGCATTGCAGTCATGATATCCATCATTTCAGTGACTGCTTCATAGCCTATGCCATATGGATCCTTCTCACCAACACCAGATTTTCTGAACTGTGCAGGTGGGAACTTACCCTGCAACACATCCTACATTCCCATAACCCTCCTGTCCTCAACCTTCATTAGTCACTGTTCTCACCCATCCAGCCCCTTCCCTGTTCCCATTCCAGCACAACACAGTCGTCATTTTCCACTACTGCCGCCTCCCCCCCCTCCTCACCTCTCCCCTGCCCTCCATCTAACCTGCAGCAATGAACTGTCCACCACCCCCACCACACTATCCGTCTCCCTCCCTATCCCAGCTTCCTCCTTACTCCCACCCAGTTGCCACTCCCACCATGTACTGGCGCTACTGCTTGCAGTGTGGTTTCAGTTGCCTGAGACTGCAGTCATGTGTGCGAGTTGCATTTGTGTGTGTGTGTGTGTGTGTGTGTGTGTGAGTGTGTGTGTGTGTATTGTTGATGAAGGCCTTAATGGCCAAAAGATTTAATTGTAAGAGTCTTTTTTGTGCCTGTCTACGACTTAGCATCTCACTATATGGTGAGTAGCAACTTTCCTTTTCATAATGTTGTTACATTCCATCCTGGATTTTCCATTGTTTTAGTTATGGTATGAATTTTATGGTACAGTAATCCATTTGAGGCACTGAGAATCACCGCCGATTGTGACAGTAAACGAGTTTTGTGGGTTTCTGATTGAGTTATAGTATATTAAGTTATGAATTTTAGCATACAATAATCCATTTGAGACACTGAGAACCAAAAGGCTCAAACCACATCACCATTGATTGGGAGACTGTAGCATTTCTTTATGCTTCTGAAATCTATAGATTTTATGGTGAGCCAGGTTTATCTGCGTTGTCGGTCCACATTGTATATATGAAAATTCACAAAAAGCTGTATAACTGGTTCCTCTGATATTTACTTAAATCGACGGCAGTGTGCATTATGCCCTTATGGATTTCAGTGCCTCATTTGTATTCTTGTCAAGTGACCATGTTGGTAGATATTACTACTTGAGTTTAATCATTTCCACAAACGCCACTTTGTGTTTGGAGTCGGTTGTTTACTATGCGGGAATCGGCGTTTGTGAACAGAGTAAACATGAGATATGTGGAAGCTGTTTTAAATGCTATCAGAAAAAAAGCTATGAGAACGGGTCGTGAGTTCTATTTGGGTAGCTCAGTCGGTAGAGGACTTTCTTGCAAAAGGCAAAGGTCCCGAGTTAGAATCTGGTCGGGCACAAAGCTTTAATCGACAGGAAGTTTCATACCAGCGCATACTCTGCTGCAGAAGCTTACACATTACTTCGCTATTGCCCTAAACTGTTATCAGTTGTATACAAAATAACAAAATTTCAGAAAAAGAATTATTTTGTTAGATAAGTTAGGCGTATGCATGTTATTATTATTATTATTATTATTATTATTATTATTATTATCATTATTACTGTTATTATTTTTGGCTGTAGCTGTTGTTATATTGTTGATAAGCGTGACTGTTGTACAGCACATGCTATTAATTTCACACCCCCAAATTTATCGGAATCTAAAAATTTGTGAACAGCTAGAATGTATACTCAGGAGCCACCACTGCTTGCAGCAAGAATATTGCATGAGATCGATAACTGAACGTCTTGCAGAAGCCTATTCAGTGGCGTAGAGATCCTTGCATTCAGTAAGCCAATACATTTACTCCTTAATGGCTCAAAAATGGCTCTGAGCAGTATGGGACTTAACATCTACGGTCGTCAGTCCCCTAGAACTTAGAACTACTTAAACCTAACTAACTTAAGGACATCATACAACACCCTGTCATCACGAGGCAGAGAAAATCCCTGACCCCGCCGGGAATCGAACCCGGGAACGCGACTCCTTAATGGTACTCTTGTTTAACAATAAGAATGGACTCAAGATGAACAGTGAAAACTGCAAGCAAAATACTAGAAATAAAAGTGATTCCATTTAGACCAGACATCCGTATCTAGCGATCAGAATGGAGTTTTATATTCTGATGCAAAAACTTGTAACCAGATGCTGTAGGTATCAGGCACAGTCCCCAGATGTTCAGAACCAAAGTATGAGTACCTTGTTAGTGACTCCTTTTATAATTTTCCAGATTCAGTGACATAAACTACGCATAACACAAATGATCATATGAATCAGGTTTTCGTCTTTTCCAGTATATAAGGCAGTTCATAAATGAAAGAAAATATTTTGTGCATTGAACTGCTAACAATACACTTCTCTCTCTCTCTCTCTCTCTCTCTCTCTCTCTCTCTCTCTCTCTCTCTCTCTCTCTCTCGTCTCCCCTCCCCCTTCCCTCCAACCGCAAATAGCTCTATGCATCAAAGTTAGGGATAGAAGGAATTGAAAAGGAACTGATGTGAATGCATTCTTTTATTTTGTTGTTTTGGAGCAAAGGCAGTGACTGCCTCTTTACCTTTTTTTTTTCAACTGGTTCTGTGCATCACAGAAAAGAAATTGAAAAGGATCTGTATTAATACGAATGCAGTTTTTTAATTTATTGTTTTCACGAGGTTTTAAAGAACATGTAAAAAAAGGCACAATACAAATCATAGTTATCAAGTTACGCCTCTGACACGCGATCTTAAGCTGCATTGGTGTCTCACGAGTATTGTTCGACATGTTTAGTATGACAGCTTCAAATCTTCCCAGAAGGGATTACTGAACATGATCTGTTACGTCTGTGTCCCTTCACATGGTGCCACATGCAGGATACATTTTTCATAGCAGGTTAATGACAAGAAATCTGCTTTGTAAATTGTAGATTCTGGATGGCCCCATGAAAACAGATCAATTAGATTAAAGTGTAGCATAATAATGGGCCTCTCTGACCAATCTGTTTTGAAGGAAATGAATTGTTTACGTGGTTTCACTCTATGCACAGAAGTGAAGTTCTATCAAGCTTAAACCACATTTTCGTGTGATTAGTGAGACAAACTTCTCCCAACAATTCAGCAAAGAAGTATTCAGAAAATGCAAATATCACTCTCATGTGAGCCTTGGTGGTAGCACATGTGACGCTATGAGATGATCATCAATAATGCCACACAAGATATTGACACTGTACCATCATGCTTGGGTGCTGTGTGGGTTTTCTTCTGCCCACTTTGCATACCACAAGAATTGACTATATCCTCACCCATGAAATAGGGTGCATCAATGAAATGGATTGTTTTAAATACTGGCCTTGCACTAATGATTAATAATGAAGTTGCAAAAGTCCAGCCTGTGCTGGTAGTCTCCCAACAAGAATGCTTGCACCTTCTGCATTTGAAAGAGATGAAAATGATATTTATGCAGTACTCGCAAAATGGAGATTCTGAGTACTGAGAGCCCAGGTGCCATCAGTTTGCAGCAAGTCCTTATCATCCTTTGCCGGTCGGAGTGGCCGAACGGTTCTAGGCGCTGCAGTCTGGAGCCGCGCGACCGCTACGGTCGCAGGTTCGAATCCTGCCTCGGGCATGGATGTGTGTGATGTCCTTAGGTTAGTTAGGTTTAAGTAGTTCTAAGTCCTAGCGGACTGATGACCTCAGCAGTTAAGTCCCATAGTGCTCAGAGCCATTTGGACCGACCTCATCATCCGTTACAGGTATTCTCTGAATAAAAAGGTTTTGCTCAAGGGAGTACCCACTTTCTTGACGCTGTTGTCTTGTAACTTCCGCTTTTCCCAAGCCCTTGAATGATGTGCATGTCAGTCTCTTTCGTATTTGGGAAATCTTTCGTGGAACTACTACCTGTAATTGTGAAGCATCCTTTAGAAACATTTTGGCCTGCCACCTAACAGCTACAGCATACAGAACGGCTCTTTTGAACAAGACATGCACGATCCATTCTGGCTGGAGCCATTGCCAACTTTTCTATTTATGGATTAAACTTCACTTGACACGAGCATATTCAAACTGTCACTGTCCCTGACGGCAATGTGTAGTTTCGCAAGTTATAGCATTGTACACGTGCTCATATTATGTGATGAAATGAATTTTCCCTGTCTTTCCAGTACTGTCTGACATACTCATAAATCAGTACTTTAGTGTGTCATATGAAGCATCTGTAAGAAAGTAACATGCACAAATTTTGAGTGCCTCCAGTGTTTTGATAGATAGTTACTTTTTTGTTTGTTTTGTAAGCAATAAACTCAGGATGAACGATTCTTCACTTGTGTATAGGAGCATGCTTTCCTTGGGGTATTTTTTCTTGTAAAAATGTTACTAGTTGCTTCTGCCTGTTAATGTATAACTTGACTCAAGCCTAATAGTGTTCCTCCATTATGGGATTGAAGAGTCATGATATATGAATGAGTGAATTGTAAAAAGTCCATTTGAGAAAATCCATCTCAAATTGTCAGCTGAAATTTGCTTTGCCACTAAATTATGATCAATCAAGTTCTTCCAAAAAATGAGTCTTCTGATAGAAAAAGCAAAAAAAAAAAAAAAAGAACAGAAAATTGCATTTCATTTTTTGTTCATTCACTCGTTTAATTTATAACCGTCATGGTGTTATCATCATCATTTTTTAACTTGGAGTTGTGTCTTGTATGCTGTAATCCATTTTAAATGAGTTCCATTTTGTTCACCGTTTTCATTAAATATTGAGCTTGTTTGCAGAGCTTTCTTAACATTTGCGTTTATTGGTCACTACAATGTTTAATACTTTATTACAAAAAAGTGTATGTAATAAGCAACTGCTATATACTACACTGTTTGAACAATCAAGTATTAACAATATTTGCCTGTTATTGTTAAATGGTTCTGCCTCCTCTTTCATATGTAGAGGCTTACCACTGAGGATTGTCATCAGTATCCATAATGTCTTTTTCCAAGGATCATTTTCATAATTTCTTTATCCAAGGATCATTTTACAATGATACAGAATCTGCCATTGTAAAACAAGGAAAACGTAAGTCAAATGAGTACACACATATGTTTAATGGGAAGAGGTCAGGTCAGGTGCTGGCCATGGCCTCCTTGAGGGAATCACCCCGGCACTTGCCTCAAGTGAATTAGGAAAAGGACAAGAAACATAAATCACGATGACTGAACAGAAGATGTGCCTTATATCGAGTACACAGTCTCTTATGTTTGTATATTATTCTAAAGCCCGGTCCACACGCAACGATCTGTCTGCGCAGACATTGGCGCAGATGTCTGCACATGCAAAAGATCGCTGCAAATGTGGTGTGTTCACACGACACAAACCCCAATCTACTACTCGCCCCCCATCTGTAGGTGTATAAAAGAAATATCAGTGGCAAGCGACTACGCTCCTCGTAAACGTCAAAAATTTAATTCAGTTTTTTGAAATATAGAAATGGAGGAAGTTCTGCTGTGGTCTGTGTTCGCAACTTATGTTACAAAAAACATTCAGAACAACCTCAGGAAACAGAGAAAGCGGTCAAAATGGCGTAGGAAGTGGCTGCTAAAGCGAAAGCAGTTTTCTCACGTACATTTACTGCGAGTGTTGCAGGCGAACCTGTTTTGTTTTACATTACATCGTGTTCCACTTCCTGGCACATTGACACACCAATTTCATCTTCAGTTGTACTCCTGCTTGGTCTTGGCGTTTCTTGATCACTAAGAAAGCCAAGCAGATCAAAATACCATAACGTTGGCTGGTATACTTGATCTACTCTTACACCAGATCTTCAAGATTTCTGAACTTTGGATAACTCTTTTCGGTAAACGGTTCTCTGACAGACTTAATTTACTTGATTTCCTTCATGGACTCATCCTTCAGGACAGCGTAAATAGCTTCACATGTGTTGGGTATTATTTTACTCAACGCTTGTTTCGATATTGCAGTTGAAAGTTCCAAATCCTTGTAGCTCCTTCCTGTTGCTATGAATCTTAATGTTGCCGCCAACCGTACATGAGGAGAAATTGCCCTTCTCATACAAGTATTTTTTCTCATAATATGAGGGGTTACAAGCTTTAAGAAATAATTATAAGTTTTGACATCCATCCGCAAATAATTTCGCCAGTTCGCAACGATTTTTTTTTAAATTACCGTTTCTCTGTTTGCCGAGGCGTCAACTGCCCGCAATTTTTCAATTAAACCATTGTATGGTGCTGCCTTTATGCCTCGGTCACTATATTCTTTACTTTTAATCTTCCACAGACATGGGTGGTTTCTGTATATTTCAATGAATTCACTTACAAACTCTCTAGAACACTGACGAGTATCAGCCATTTTAATGCCCTATGCGCACAAATACAAACACTAGACTGAGCAAACAGCTGTTTCGCTCCAGATTTGCGGCGATCTCCTGTCCACACGCTCCAACTTGTCTGGGTAGATGTGGTTTGAACCCACAGATTTGAAAGGTTTCGCTCAAGCCTCCTTTCCAGGTTTGCACACACCTCAGGCTGGTGCAAATCTTCTGTCCACACGCAACGATCTGTCTGCGCAGATGTGATGTGCGCAGACATTTGCGCAGGCAGATCGTTGCGTGTGGACGGGCCTTAACAATTTAGATTAATAATATAAACATAATTTTGCACTGTTCCTTCAGCCTCCTCACGGCAGACAATTTAGGACCAGTCTGCCATGTAGTAGTGTTTTACTTGGTTTAATGTTGTACTTTATAAGACTGCTTCATCTGTTACCTTTTTATATTGTTAGACTGTGGCCTCTCGAAAGGCTATGGCACACTTCTTCACTGAATGCAAGATAATTGCTATAAGGATTTCAGTATTACCACGTAACTGTTCTTGGATAATATACAAAGACCAGTCATTGTTATAACTTGTGTATTGTCCGTAGACATATACATCATTGGATACACCAAACTACTGTCAAATCATGGATCTCATCTGAAATCTCCACATAGAACAAATGAAATTTCATTTGCCTGTATCACTATCATAATTATTGTCAAAATTGTATGTTGTTCTACTAAAAATGTCAGATTTACGCCAAGCTTAGTCACCGAAGAGTTCTCAACTGAAGAAACGTGGTAGTGCCGTCGACATCATAAGCTGCAATATTAGTATGTGAGACCGTCAAACTGGGAAGAATGATCAGTCTGTGAGAAGTTTGTTTCACATATCTCGATATTTCCAAAACACTATACTTGTTGTCATGTTAGTGATTTACCCTGAAGCATCAAAGAAACTGGTATAGGCATGCATATTCAAATACAGAGATATGTAAACAGGCAGAATAAGCGCTACTGTCAGCAGCGCCTACATAAGACACGAGTGTCTGATGCAGTTGTTAGATCGGTTACTGCTGCTACAATGGCAGGTGATCAACATTTAAGTGAGTTTCAACGTGGTGTTACAGTCGGAGCACGAGTGATTTGGGACACATCTCTGAGGTAGCGATGAAGTGGGGATTTTCCCGTATGACGGTTTCATGAGTGTATCGTGATCAGGAATCCCGTAAAATATCAAATCTCTGACATCGCAGCAGCCGGAAAAAGATGCTGCAAGAATGGGACCAGTGACGACTGAAGAGAATTGTTCAACGTGACAGAAGTGCAGTCCTTCTGCAGATTGGTGCAGATATCAATGCTGGTCCATAAAAAAGTGTCAGCGTGTAACCCATTCACTGAAGCATCATCAGTATGGGCTTTTGGAGCCGAAGGCCCACTCATGTATCCTTGATGACTGCATGACACAAAGCTTTACACCTTGCCTGGGTCCATCAACATCTGCATTGGACTGTTGATGACTGGAAACATGTTGCCTGGTCAGATGAGTTTCATTTCAAATTGTATTGAGCAGATAGACTCGTATGGGATGGAGAGTGCCTCATGAATCCATGGACCCTGCATGTCAATAGGGGACTCTTCAAGCTGGTGGAGACTCTGTGACAGTGTGGGGTGTGTGCAGTTGGAGTGATATACGAACCCTGATAAATCTAGATATGACTCTTGACGGGTAACACGTATGTAAGCATTCTGTCAGATGACCTGCATCCACTCACGTCCATTGTGCATTCCAATGGACTTGGGCAATTCCAGCAGGACAATGCGACACCCAACACGTCCAGAACTGCTATAGAGTGGCTCCAGGACCACTTTTGAGATTAAACACTTCGGCTCGCCACCAAACTCCCCGACATGAACATTACTGAGCATATCTCTGATGCCTTGCAACATATTCTTCGTACCCTTCGTACTCCTACGGATTAATGGAAAGCCCTGCCAGGATTCATGGTGTCCGTTCCCTACAGCACTACTTCAGACATTAGTCGGGTCCATGGGATGTCGTGTTGTGGCACTTGTGCGTGCTCATAGGGGCTCTACACGATATTAGGCAGATGTTCCAGTTCCTTTGACCCTTCAGCGTGTGTTTGTGTGAAACTAATGAGGAGAAAATGATGGTATGTAGCCATGGGCGAATTCTGGTCCAGAGGTAAACTAGTGGCAGGCATACTTTTGTCTCGGGTTCCTTTGTCCAGAAACAGTAAATCCCGCAAAATGCAATGGACATGCGAAGACTGTCGCTACCTAATGAATGGCTAAATTCAGTGCTTCCGGACGAGTTCATTTCAGTCTGTTCTACAGCGACCACTGCGTACATGTTCGATGTTACCCCTGGCCTCTTATTGTTCAACAATGTAGCGGACACATGCCATTGCGTGAAGCATGCGATCGCGACCCTCGTGTACTGGAGTCAGTTAAACTCTACAGAGAGCTTGAAACACGATGTATTGCAGCCTCTGTCAAGCATGTCCAAAGGGCATATCTCAGCGCGATAATTCCTAGTCACATGTCTTGAGGAATTTACTCCTTTGAAGAACAGCAGATGCAACTGCGCCATTGGCCTGTATGTTCCCCCTACCACCCCCCCCCCTCCCCCTGTTCGGGGGGGAGGACATGTTGCGGGTGGACCCTGTGTTGCTGGTTGCTGTTCTTTGGGTGCGCTACGCTTGCCGTAGCGAAGCAAAAGTTTTCGTGTGTGTTGTGAGTACGCAAAGCAACAGAATTGTCATGTGCGAAAGTGCATGCTTTGCGTATGCGCGGCAAATTTGTTGTGGTAAGACCTATGCTTGGTCTCTTTGTGATGCAGCTGCTGCCGGTCTATTGACAGCACGGTGGCTGAGGGGGTTGGGCTGTTTTCGTTTTGAGCCGTCTGATCTGCCACGAATGTGTCGCAGTCAGAAACTGCTGCTGGGCATCCTCCCTGCTCCTCTAAAAGTAGAGAAATTACTACACCAGGGCCCCTGGTACTACCGGGGCACCCACGCGTAATGTATGCTAGGGCTGGTGCCGTTCAGGGAAACCTAACAGTGCTAACGAATGAACAACCAGCGCACCTTGGCAGTTTCAGTCTGATTTCGGAAACCACTTCTGCAAACACACTGGGTAAGCCCAAAGCCCCAGTCCGTTGCGACACGCTGTCTCTGGGCTCCTACAGCCATCCCTCCACAAACATCACCAAAACTAAAACACGCAAACAAACAGACATAGATGCGATGCCAGCGACAAAGCGTCCGGCTCCTAGCCTGCTCGCTTCGGAGTGTCCCACTACCAGGGATGACGTGGAGCTGGATGAGAAGACTGTAGTCGCCAACACCCCCAACTCCAAAAGCTTTGCCGTGATTTCATCCCCAAACATCCCCTTCCCCCCAATCACTGTCACAATCCAACATGGCAACATGAAAATTACCAAAGAAATTGCGCCGGTGTTAAAAGGTGGCCTCAACACCTCATGTAGGGGCACATCGGTAAAATTTCAGGCCTCCACACGTCCCGATTATAGGACGATAAAAGAATACTTTCAGAGGAACAACATGCTCCATCACACCTGTCCAACAACAGAACGTGACTCATTCAAGAGGGTGGTTACAGGGCTCCCCCACGACACCGACCCAACAGAATTATAGCGGACCTTACCTTCCGCAAGTTTAAAGTCATAGAGTTCAAGCAAGAAACAGGCTCTTCTGAACCGTCAAAACCAGGTGAAGGTCGCAAAAAGCGCGCGTCCTTCAAACTCATTCTACGCCGTGACCAGAAGAACCGCGAACTATACACGATCAAACACATTTTGCATTGCGACATAACCATTGAAAATTATCGGCAGCCTGAAGAACCTGTACAGTGCCAGCAGCTCTTTCATAGTGCCGAGAACTGCAATCACCTTCCGAAGTGCGTCAAATGCGTCGGCCCCCACCTCCCTAACACGTGTTCCAAGAAACGGGACACGTTGGCAAAATGCGCTCTCTGCGGCGGCAACAGCCATCAGGCTAACTTTACAGCCGCGTGCTCTCCTCCAACAGACACAGGTTCCAACTCTGCCGCTGTCAAAAGCCGCCCCACCACCTCTGCCATGCAACCCCAGGGCGCGGAGGCTGCTGCTACACAGCTGCAGTCTTCCTTCCCAGCGCTCAAACGGCGATGTTTCTCGACGGTCTGAGAGAGTGCAGCAACTGTTTTCAGGATTCAGTCTTATCACCCTGTTTAACACATATAAGGACATGTTGCCAAAACGCCGAGCTGCCGAAGGAGCAATGACATTGATGACATGCCTCGACGCATCGCCCTAGATCCAGAAGAATAGAAAAACCAACATGGAACGCCAACGACGTTAAAACTAGAAAAACCGTTTTAGAATATCTAGACCGGCATGCCATCGATATTATGTGTCTGACGAAAACACACCTAAAGCCCCACGACGGGTTCTCAGTCGGAAGTTATGTCATCCACCGGTACGACCTTGTGGATCTCAAGCGGCGGGACAGCGGTATTGATTACGGGTACAAGATGCTTCCGCTCCTTGGAACTCAAACTATCGAGGCTGCCGATGTAGAAATCAAAATTGGCCAAAATTGTTGGCAAATTATTTCGGCCTACCGCCCCCCCCCCCTCCCCCCACTCCTCTCAGTTCACATATTTCCATATTTCCATGCAAGACCTTCAGGCTCTGCTTAGTGCTGGCAACCATGTAATGGTGAGAGGGGACCTAAATTCGAAATATGGAGCGTGGGGCTGTTGTTCCGAGAGCGCATGTGGCAGGACTTTGCGGAGGTTCGTCGAGGGGCGCGCCACCCTTAGTGTCATCGCCCCAGACGAACCCCCGCGGACAGAAATTCTGATATCCTAGATATTTTTATCACGAAATCTTGGATCTCGACGCGGCGGCCACAGTGCACTATGAGTTGGACTCCGAGCGCAGTCCTCTCATGTTGGATCTCGCCAGTGTCGAAGATGATGCTGGGAGGATAGCAAACACAAATCTGATCACAAACGGGGACAGGTATACCTATCTGATGGGAGATCACATGGGGGAAATTCCCTGACTTCAGGCGGAAGGAGACGTGGACATCCTCCGCGCCTGTGCTCGTTCAACTAGCGTCAGGATAACTACTGATCCCGACCCCAGGGCCTGCCCCGAGGCATCTGGGACCTCGTAGTCTTCAAACGCAGGGGGCCGTAGGCTGTGGAAACGCTACCGCGACCAAGTCGACCGCTGCCTGTTGCGGTGTCTAGGGGACCAGGTGAGACAAAATTACAAGAGCACGGGAGTCGCTGCTGGGTGGAGAAACTAAGCAGACATATCCAGACGCAAAATCTGGAAAATAACCCGGCAGCGGAAAGCTCCCACCAGAGAAAACAAGCCACTCCACGGCGAGAACTGTCTTGCATGCGACGAGCAAGAAAAGGTGGAATTAATGGCAAAAGCATTGGAGTCACAGTTCCGAACTCACGTCATCTACGATGACGAGAGTTATAGGCAGGAGAGAATAGTTATTGGACGAGTGACTCGGATACGAAATGCGCGCCCAGTGACGGAATTCGTGCCCGTTAACGAACCGACAATATGTGCACTCATCAAGCGGCAGCGACCGCGTCCGAACTCCACTCCTTAAACACATCCCCCTCCCGCCCTAAGCTACCTAGCAGGCGTTTATAATGCCTGCTTGATATTCACGTACTTCCCTCAGCGCGGAGAACTGCTAAGGTCATCACTCTACCCAAACCCAATAAAAACCTGATCCTTCCTGAAAACTACAGGCCCATTCGTCTCCGAACTGGCCTGAGTAAAACCCTAGAATTAATAATCCTTTCACCCCTCCGTCAGTTCCTGACTGAAAACAATATCCTTATGCCTGCACAGTTTGAATTTCGTACTGAGCATTCCACTGTCCAAAAATCTCTTCGCCTGGTAGAACACATTTGTCTGGCCAGAGCAAGGATAGAGGCAACAGGAGTAGGGTTCCTGGGCACAGAAAAAGCATTCACCCGTAAAATCAAGCTCCTTGATCGTCAACTCACCATTGACGCCAGAGAGTTAACTAGGAGAAATTCAGTTATTTACCTGGGATTCCTTGTTCCGCCATGTCCTAATGGCAAATATGTGGCAGTGTAAGTTGCCAGCGTCATACAGCCAGTTTTCACAGTCATGTATTTTCAGAACTATCGCAACGGTACAGTATGACAAGTGCAAAACAATTTGGCCCCCAAGTCATCACTTGAATCTCGTGCCTTCGAATAAGAAAAACGCAGACACTCGCCACTGACTTAAAACATGAATACAGTTAAGAGTGTGAATCATTGCCTATTTGTATGAAAGAAAAGCAGACAGGGTTCTCGTTCAACTCCCTTAGGATGAGGTGTGCGATTCGGAAACAGCCATGTTAATACTTTTTTCATTAGACACGTTCCGCTTGGTTGTTGTTACAGAAATCTCCTGCCACGCCAGGTAAAGGTCCTGTAAGCAAGAGCGAAGGAGTAATGAGTTTGCTACACCACACGTTATAAGTAAAATTAGTGACAGGTATTTATAGTTTCACTGTAGGGCTGAGTCAGAAACTCATTACCAGACTACTACGTTTCTGCCTTAATTAAGGAACTTCGTCGGTTCTTTTTAGGAGACAGGCGCCTTTGGAGACAAAACGGTTCCTCTTTCAAAGATACAGGAACTTTTTTATGCTGAAATGAATAATTCATTGTAACTTCTTTGAAGAGGCAGTCGACCTCGTTATATGTTCGTTCAGTACCAAGATAAATGTTTAATTATTTGTTGTTTATCGACAGTAAGACGAGAAAAACTCCATTTGACAGAGTGTTTGTAGCACTTTTTGTATGCAACTACGAATACACTGGTCAACAACATTTTTGTTACAAGGAATGTGAACTGTGTTCTTTTCTGAAGTCGTGGATGTTGAATTCGTAAATGAAATAGTCTGTGACTTAACTACATATTCTGCAAATGTAATTGTTGAAAACTAATCGAAATATCTTTAAGACATTACCACACTCAAGTGCAGAAATGACATTCCCGATGAGTTATGCCTGAACACGTAGAATCACGTTCGTGCTTGTCGCCACTTGCATTTCAGCTTTGAAAGTTTTGACAGTGGTTAGAACTGACTGTTGTTGTTTTTAAGTTTGGGGTGATCTATGTTTTATGTTAATTCAGAACAAGAAATGCCTTGTACTTTAAATAGCACAAATTATTTTTGTTACATCTGTAGAGTGTTAATTCTGAAAACGGAAACTTGAAGGAACTGCTACGGACTTTATTTCTTGCGTAAGGTTTGCGACCAGGGCAAGAATTGCCACGCCCCTCTCGTATATCCTGATATTCCTCACAGTCTGGTTATAAAGATCACGTCAGGCGTCCTTTGATGTTCCCATTATTTGGAGTAAACCATGGTTTGTTATTTTTGTCAGACAAAAAAGGAGGGAATCGCTTGAAAACAAGGACAACTGTGCAATACACTGATTTACCGTCTGCCATAAGACCTGTAGGTCAAAGGGAAGAAATTCCGATATCAGCGCCACGTGAGAATGTGTTAGTGAGTAGAGAAAATACAATCGATCGGGGTAACTTCGTACCACTTTTTACCATTTTTTGAAAATACTCGACACAAAATAAATTACATATCGCAACAGTTGTTGCAACATTTTACTTCTATAGGTATTGAGTGCTTGGAAAACTAAAAATTTGCGCTAACTATGCTCTTTTAGAATAAAATTTAAATAATGATACAAAGCACACTGTCATTCAGAATAACTTTAGATTAGTCTTAAAAGAAATCCTATATGTAATACTCTGGGTAAATTTAGATCGTGCCAGAAGGAAATCAGGTGTTAGTAAGAAGTATAAACAAACTGTGCTAATTCACTACTACAGCTTAGTTTTAAGTATCAGTTTCTTTGTATAGACGTGGCATTGTTGAAATTAAACCACTGTCTTCCAAAGCTTTCTTTACAGCAACCCAAAGGATAATCACAATCCTGAGAGCTTGTGGGAAGTTAGAAAGAAATGAAATACTAACTAGAAATCACAGGCGGAATAAAACTGCTACTTTGAATACAAAATAATGCAAGTAGGCGGGAGCAGAAGCCATTTGAAACAAAAGTGGTAAGTGGTATATAGATACCATGATTGGTAATGTCGGCCGCGGTGGTCTCGCGGTTCTAGGCGCTCAGTCCGGAACCGCGGGACTGCTACGGTCGCAGGTTCGAATCCTGCCTCGCGCATGGATGTGTGTGATGTCCTTAGGTTAGTTAGGTTTAATTAGTTCTAAGTTCTAGGGGATTGATGACCACAGATGTTAAATCCCATAGTGCTCAGAGCCATTCGTAATAAGTTACCCTGATTGACTGGACAACCACGAACATGAAGAAGACAACAAAGGAGACTGGCATACCGACCTCACATTTCTAAGCCACTGTGAACCAAACGAACCATTCTTTTTCTCGCAAGGGGATCTCTGCTTCGAGATTAAAAAAACGTACCCATGTAATTAGCGGTACGAAAGTGAAAGTTTATCATGACCGCAATGTTTTTTCTGAACATTTCTCTAGGGAAGCTGACACTGTTTTTTGTAATTATATAGAGTTCGTTATACAATGTCTTGGTCATGATTTCAAGATAAATGAGTGGCTGATGTACATAGGTTCCAACAAGTTAATTGGAAAGCAGTACTTCTTCATAATAAGAACAAATTTTTTTCTGCGCCGAGTGACCATGGAGTTAATCTGAACAAAACGCATGAGAATTAAAAAAAAAAGGTATTTACAGCACAAATTGCATGTACGTGAAGAACACACGGTACGTGAGAATCTTAAACTGCTACTCACACTTATTTAGTATGGGCAATACAAATTATGTGTATGTGGATATCTCGAGGTAACTGCAATTCTTCCCGGCATGCAGCTCAGATGCACAAAGCACTGCTGCTTTCTCTGTGGGTGGGAAAGCAGAGACAGCAAAAACACTATCATGGGAAAAGTGGCCTGCTGAGATTGAGCTGCTGCTTGAACAGAAGAACATGGGGAATATTTCGAGGCTCCATAGTCAAGTGCCTTGCTCCGCTGCATGTTTGTGAAACCCATGGACAAAACGTTTGTATATGGGGCTTTCGGCCGACGGTTTATAAGCTTGGTGCCATACTGTCTTCACAAGGGAAAGGTCCAAATCTGACATGTCGAAATGTGCCACGAAACTTTTTATATAGGAAGAATACATCGAAAGAAACACAGTGCTGAAAGTTTTGCCGCTAAGGCTCACTGCAAGTATTATAAAAAATTCAAAGTTGCCAAATTCGTAGCACGCCAGGCGGCTGGTGACATGACGATCATTTCATAAATAATGCTAAGTTGTGTTACTGTGGATTGATGCAACAACAATGAAAATTACGTCTGATGTAGTTGGGAGTTTGAGGAAGAAGCAAGTGTTTTTATTTTTTCGCTGTGTACTATAACATAAAATTGATAAGAAGTATAAGTGGACCTTGCAAGTGTCTCGGGTATGTGAGTTCATGCGGCAAAAAACCCGACAGAAATCAACAGTGCGTTAAATGAAGTTTGTGGTAAGTTTAAAGTGGGCCGTAACAGAGTTTCGCGTTGGGTTAATCTTTTTCACCGTGGCCGTATGAACATAGACGATAATCCAAGACCCGAAAGGCCAAAAACGTCAAGAGATGAACGAAGTGTGAAACTAGTGGCAAGTGCTCTTGAAAAAGATCGCAGTGCGACTTGGGAGGAACTGAAGCCACTGGAACTGCCCCAACATCAGTATTTCGTATTTTGAAAAATTATTTGAAGAAGAGAAAGTTTTCGGCGAGATAGGACCCAAGCGGTTTGACTGCTGAAGAGAAGCAGAAACGCCTGGACATTGCAACCTAGCCCAAACAACAATTCGACCTCGAAAATCAAGGATTCTTGTGTCGAATTGTGGGAACTGATGACCCGTGGATAAGACATTATGAACAGTAGTTGAAATCAGAGTACAATGAGTGAAGAGCTTCAGATTCTCCACGTTCAAAAAAATTAAACGCGCTCAATCAAGGCTCAAGCAAATGATTTTTTGCTTATGATTACCAAAGAATCATCATGGAACACAGAGTCCCTTGTGGAACAAGTGTTGCAGCTGTGTATTATCGTAGCTTCATCGCAACTTCATGCAAAACGTGCGCAGAAAAATTCACAAAGCCCGACCTCACTTGTTCATGGTTGAGTCACACATTCACCACGACAATGTTTACCCTCATATCAGCAATACTGTAGTCCAAAAACAGCGCAAATACAAATTGGAAGTGTTGCCATATGCTCCGTCCAGCCCGGACATGAATCCATCAGACTTTGATTTGTTCCCGAAGTTGAAATAACGTACTTGTGGACGTCGTTATCTTCCTCTGAAAGAGCTTTCTACCACCGTTACCCGAGCCGTTCGACAGATGAACAGAAGTGGTGTCCTGTATGGAATAATAGTGCTTCCGAGACGTAGGAATTCAGTTGTAGAGAAGCAGGGAGAATATATTGAAGGACTGTAAAGAGACATAAGAAAACAACATGTAAGTAAAAGAAAAAATAGTCTAAATTATTTATGAAATGTCACTCATATGTACACCCCTCCCTAGCTGTAACAGATAGCGCATGTGCAATATAGCAGGCACGTATCCTTCGCTGACTGCACGTAAGTACAGTAAAGTAAAAGCACGGCACCCAGCGGGGCACAGTAATCGCTGCGCAGAAGCAAACGTGTTTATGCCAATGTGCGCATGACGTCAGAGCGGAACATTTGCGCCCATATTTGTATGTTGGGCTCTGTGGTTTCGTGAATGTTACTGTTTTCGCTTAGTCGCTTTTGTGTAGTGGATTATTTGCAATTGAAATTGTGTTGAGTGTGTGCAAGCATTGCCAGGTTGTGCTGTTGTTGGCTGTAGTTCCGACAATCGCAAAACTAAAGGGACGGAAGTAGTGCTTCGGGCTTTCCTTCGCGACTCATGTCTGCAAAGGATTTAGCTGTCGAAATGCTATGAAACGGACACTGTGGATGTTGCAAATGCTAGAATATGCTCTCATTATTTCAGAGAAACTGGTTCTGTCAGAGACTTGCGTTCGTAACTGCTAAATTTACCGCGGAAACGAGTGCTGAAGAGCGATGCATTTCCTTCGTGTAATTTGCCTCGTAATATTCACGCCAGTGCTAACACACCACGTGTAACAGAAGAAGGGAAAGAATCTTTCAACAAATGTTCGATCCACAGGCCGGCCAGGGTGGCCGAGCGGTTCTAGGCGCTACAGTCTGGAACCGCGCGACCGCTACGGTCGCAGGTTCGAATTCTGCCTCGGGCATGGATGTGTGTGATGTCCTTAGGTTAGTTAGGTTTAAGTAGTTCTAATTTCTAGGGGACTGATGACCTCAGAAGTTAAGTCCTATAGTGCTCAGAGCCATTTGATTTTTGTTAGATCCACAGAAGAACAACAGGGACCAAGCAAAAGCTTTTGTTGGGTTGGCAGAAAAGCCAACACAGTGTTACTAGTTGAGGCCGAAATGCACGCGTTTTAGCTCACGCAGGCTGGCGTGAGGAGGGAAGAACTATACTGACGTGAGGTCTGGAATATGACAAGGAATTAGATTTCAGAAAGCGGACGTAATTTGTTTGATACTTAACTTTAATCCATTAATGATGAACGTCGCTCGTGACGGTACATGATTCACAATATTGTCTGTTCAGAATTCATTCTAATTACTGAATATGGCCCCTTGTTAGGTCGTAGCAAATGACGTAGCAGAAGGCTATGCTAAACTATCGTCTCTGCAAATGAGAGCGTCTGTAGGCAGTGAACCATCGTTATAAAGTCGGCTGTATAACTGGGACGATTGCTAGGGAGTCTCTCTAGACTAGACCTGCCGTGTGGCGGCGCTCGGTCTGCAATCACTGATGAAACTGCAAGCACATATTAAAGGTCTTCGAAGTCAGTTGTCATCAACGAAACGACGTATTCACAATGAAGAAAGTGATAAATTCACTTGTGTCTCGTCAAATTAATCGAATACTGCCCAAAATAATTTCTCTCAATCAGGAAAGAAGTTTGTTACAGGGGTCGAAATGTGTTCTACGGGTCAAAGAGAACATTATTTTGCATGTCGTTTTTTTTGCACACTGTAGCGCAGAAAAGTTACAACTTATTCAAGAAAAAACTGGGATATCGTGTACCTGCAGTGTCAACCTTACGTTCTTGGACAAACCGCAGTTCCACTTGCCACCATTTACTTTGAAGGATGTTCTAGTTTGATCACCTAATTCAAATGCTTTCTACAAATAAGATATTCTTACAATTTCGAGTGAAAACAAGTGTTCATCTGTTAGTTGAATTTCCTAAACTTGTGGTAAATACAAAATGAATTTTATGTACGTCTTGTTAATTCATACAACGCAATAGTAATTTGTAAAGCGAATTTTAGTTTCCGTTAATACTTCGACAGAATTGTTCACATTTACTACTCACTCGAATTTGCAATTCATTTAATATCCAGAATACTTTGCAGTTTTTTGTGGTGTGACTAAGTGTTAACAATGTAGATAAAGCTGGCTTTTTGTTTATATGCTTGCTAATAGCGTCTGTCTTGATGCAGAGTTTCGCAGTAACGTGGAATCCAATTAATGTTGCCAATCAGTGGCGGCTGCTGTATAAGAGCACATGAACACGCTAACTTTCGACACCTTGCGTATTTATTGGTTATTTATCTTTGAATGTTGTTAAAACGTAACAGAGATGTTGCAGTCTGAAAGGTACGTCGCTTAAATCTGCCGCGCTCAGTTCCTCTAGACTTTGTGAAACTTGGCATCAGTGTCATGAGCACGCACTCAGTTGTGCACATTTTAAGAACCTTTGCGGATGCGCAACTTCCCTTACGTAGAGCTCCTGTATAAAAGGCTGAATCGTCCGCCGTGTTTTCCCCATGTATGAGGACTTATCAGTGTTTACGTTGTGTGTGGTTAGCCTTTTCATGCAATTTCTTATAGTATTTCTTAAAAAATATTTGGTAGTGCATGTACGAAGTGAAACAAACAGTGATTTAGAATTCACTTTTCATAGAACAGAAAATTGAAATGTAATACTCCACGCCTATAGAAACGCTGTCTCGAATCTTGCATGATTGTTTGTAAATATTAAATTTAAAGAATTAAGAACTCAGTACCAATGTCTTCAGATATGGGTTTTATGCAGTAACAACCCGTTGTTATGTATTAGTTTTGCCTGTATATAGACAGTTGTAAAAGAGGTGTTTAGTTTTTTAAATTCAAAATGAGGTACTTAAAGAAATGCCATATTTTTGTTGTAAAGATGTGGCGGAAAGTATAGTTTCATTTTACACTGAAACGAATTTTTATTGATAGTTCCATCTATCATTTAACCATTATTGATTTTATGTCCTAAGTGATAGGTTTGTTGCTTGTTGCATTGTGGTAAAACCTTTATCCTTTGAAGGTTATGTTACCTATGAAGGTTCCCTCACTATGACCAATCCCCTATAAAACTATCTGAACTATCAAACGTTCTACCGTGCCTGTATAAGAAATAGGGTTAAATATTATTAAGTTTGTGTTTGTATGTTTATGATAAGACATATAAATATATCATAAATATTCATCTCCACTTTTCCAACAGCAAAAAACCTCCGGAATCGAAAAATTTTGAGACAAATTGCTTCACTATAGTTTTCGGCTGGGAAGAGGCGTAATTTCGCACAACTGGTTTAATGCTTACAACTACTTTTATTACCGTATATTTACAATACACAACTGAGCGTCTGGAGATTCCCAATTGTCTCTCCGGTAGTCTATGGACCATATTTTTCTTCATTCAGGGTCACTAGGAAACATAAACATGCGAAAACCATTTCTGCAATAGTCACTGCACTTCACAACTGAGCAGCTACCCATACTTACGACAAATTCTTCAAAACATTTAATTTGACATCCCCACTCGCATCGTGACTAATGTGTAAATAAGTATGAATATCCTATACTTTGGGGAAATATGGCGGACAGTTCAGCTCAGGTTACAGGAGTCTTAGCCTTACGGGCCAAATACAATATGTACGGACCTGGTAAAGAGCATGGTTCACGATCTCCACAGCTATCGCTTGCCACTCAACTACAAGTTTGCGTGAGTTCCACCAGATGGTCGCACACTGTGGCAGACTTTTATCCCTTTCACTCGGCATAAATCCTGCTAGATGATACCACGCTCCTCAAATATGCTAATTCATTCACTGTATAATGTCGTAAAATTAGATCGGACGTCAGTATATGTTAAAGATGTACTGACAGAATACTTATTTTGTGAGTTTCTGAATAAGTTATAGTATATTAAGTTACGAATTTTATCATACAGTAATCCGTTTTAGGCACTGAGAATCATAAGGCCAAAACCACATCACCGTCGATTGTGAGAGTGCAGCAGTTATTTGTGCTTCTGAAACATGTTATTATGGTGAGTCGGGTGTATCCGCGCTGTAGGCCTACATTGTATACATGAAAATTCAGCAGGTGCTATTAATTTCACACTCTCAAATTCATCGGAATCTAAAAATTTGTGAACACCTCGAATGTATGAAACTTCCTGGCAGATTAAATGTATATTCACGAACCGCCACTGCTGCCAACTATGCAGAAATGATATTTAAAGAACGTTGCAGGCATACCTACATATGAGTTATTCATTAGTTAATTTATTTCCCACTTATACAAAAATGCGAAATGGAGTGTTGCGAAAGCTTACAAATTATTTCGCTGTTACCTTAAACTGTACTTAATTATCTACTAAACAACAAAATTCCACCAATACAATGCTCGCGTTAGGTCAGTTATGCATCTTATTATTGTTATTATTATTATTGGCAGTGGCTGTAGTTGCATTGTTGATAAGCATAACTGTTGTACAGTAGGTGCTATTAATTTCACACTCTCAAATTCATCGGAATCTAAAAACTTGTTAACACCTAGAATGTATATTCACGAACTCCACTGCTGCCGATTATGCAAAAATGATATTTGAAGAATGTTGCAGGCATACCTATATGTGCGTTATTCATTAGTTAATTTCTTCAACGTTCACCCAAATGATGTCGACATTTTGTTGAAATTGTGGAATCATTATAAGAAACAGGAAATGAACTCTGACGATGTTGTGAATTTCGGTTCGATGGATTATGGTTGCGCTAGTAAAAGTCCAAAACACAACACAGTACCTTCATAATCCAAACATAATATGTTCAGTAATAGCTTTCAGTGACAAAAAAGGTTATAAATTATTTGGTTAAACGAGGGAGGGACAAAAATGAATCAAGTTAAGCAGCTTGCAAAGCCAGTTTCGTTTCGTAAAATTTGATCTTGTGTTCTATAAATGGAAGAAAGATTTACAACAAGTATTAAATATGTACCAATATGAAACTCGCAAAAGTGTGAAAAAAAAACTATTAGAAAGACTTAGAACTGTTCAAAAGGGCCAGTGCACCGTTACCGAGGGAGACCTTCGAGGTTGGATTCTCTGAATTGCAAGTGAGTTGAATTTTATAGAGTTCCCGGCTTCTTCGACCCTGTTAAACGAATTCAGGAAGTTACGCGGAAAAGGAAGTAGGAAAATTACGAAGTTTACTTCGAGTAAACATGTAGAAGAGGTTTGATTAATAGGTAATGATGACGTGTAGACGAAGCTTCTTGGTGTGTATAAATCGTAATTTGCCTTGATGTTCCTAAAGAGAGATACAAGCTGCGAAATCAGTAAATCCACTGCTATTTAACACTGGCGCTGGCCGATTTGTGCAAAAATTTTGTATTTGACGTAGTAAAATCTGGAAAAATACGAAAGAATAATTTTCAGTATTACATCCGAAACGTCTTCTTAACAGTTGCAAAGAATAATTCATTGTTTTTGTTGGATTCGTCCACAGTTTTACGAATTTGATGCGGTATGCCTGTTTACAGTACAACATGCAGAACAAGGCTACGACCATTTCTTACTCCATCCAACTTCTCTGTAAACAAAACTAGTATTTACTGTGAAGTGCCAGAATGCATTAATTTTTTTTTTTTTTTTTGCCAGGTGTGTCTGGTGTAACCAAATTGATGATTTTCGTCGTCCAGTAGACAGTTCCCATTTTTGTGACGACTACAGGGAACAAATAAGGAACTGTTTCATTGTTAGGAAAATATTCATTGTTAGAAAATTATCATAAGAACTGTGCTATGGCTAGTATTCTAAAATATTTAAAGTCAACAAGTTAATGTCCCTATTGATGGAAGCCGCCTGCGTTTATCGTCATACACTACCTCGATTTTCTTTATCTGCCAGTAACTTGGGTAGCAATTATTCAAAAAATAAATGATTTAAGACATTTTTAACATACTTAGCAGCTATAATTTTGACATAGCCTTTTTTTCTTTTCTCTTTTTTAGGTTCTTCCTGTTTAAAAATTTCAGGGTAGGATTCGACGTGCCGCATTGGTCCATTCCCATGTGAGTACCCTCCTCATGAAGTTATAACCTGTGTGTATACAGGTGGTGGCGAGGCATGGGATTTGGGCGCACACACACACACACACACACACACACACACACACACACACACACACACACACACAGAGCCTTGATGAGAGAGCGGGAGGGGGAGTGAAATGATAGGAGTCCAAATGTGAAGAGGGGGGAGGGGGGGGCGCGTCTCTCAAACGTTCGGATTCCCCAGGGTCCTCAGTTGGCAAGCATCAGGCTGGTACTGTAAAACAAATTTGGTATCAACTGCGTTTTTTAGAACATAACCATAGCAATATTTATCAATCATCGGTTCCTAATATATTTCAGTGTTGCTGAGTCAGCAATATTATTGTTATAAATCCTCCAGCGTAAAGTTGCACACGGCATTCAACTTCACGTTGAATGAGTGAATGCATGCATTGAGTGCGCAGTTTGAGGCATCTCACAAATGATCAAACTTCTTTTCTGAATTCGCTCTTAGTAGCCAGGGATTTATCAAAAAGCCCATACACGTACCAACAAAGTTCGTCAGTTTAACCGGATTTTTGAAGCAGATGCTGTTTCTGCAGGCTGTAGTTACACACAAGTGGAGATGACTACAAATGCAGATAAAGCATTTCTAACATTTACTTTGGCTCTGAGTTTAAAGAAGATGAAGGAAACAAGATGCTGGCCTACGGAATGTTTTAAAATGAGAGAGAAAGATACACGTGAAAACCCGTAGATTAAATCAGCTTCCTCCGAATGGACAGTAAAACTTTTACCAACTTGTTGAGTTATTTCGTCCTCACACTGAAAATAAGATACAAGCATGCGAAAATTTATTGTCTTCTGCTTGGTCCTCTAACGATAGTGCATGAAAATATCGCAGCGTGCGAACATATAGTCTATGTAATAGGAAAAAACTCTAGGCGAACTTGAAGCAGAAGTGAGAGTCTAGAACTGCAGTGAGGCCACATACTGGAGTCAGCTAGGCGCCGGTCGAAGACTGTCGAGCTGAGTGGACGTCTACAACATCAATGTTCCTGGTGTCCGTGTGACGAAATCAGGCCGGTAATGGAAATGAACGTTTGGCGTCATTGGCCGGGAGGCCCCTTACGGGGCAGGTGCGGCCGCCTCGGTGCAGGTCTTATTACATTCGACGCGACATTGGGCGACCTGCGCGCCGGAAGGGGATGAAATGATGATGAAGACAACACCCAGTCCCTGAGCGGAGAAATTCCCCGACCCAGCCGGCCATCTGGGCAGTAAGTGAGACCCATTCGTGCCTTCTGCCGCCACTGGGCCACGAAGGAGAGACCCCCGCCTGTCTGCCCAGCCTGGAAAGCCTAGACCGCTCCAGTCACCGCCTCGCCGGATCGCTAACCGTCGCCAGCCTAGCCAACAGTTCGAATTCTGAGCAGCACCGTGACCTTCCGCTTTCCCAGCCGACATCGCTGCCTGCTCCGCGCTGTAGCCGGGCCACGCACGATGTTGGCGCCGCCGCGTACTATAGCAACCACGTGCTATAGCAACGATAACCGAACCATTAGCGTGCTGTGCCGCGTCGTTGTTCGTGTAAAATTCAGAATAGACCCACAGAATCACTTGTGCACCTACACCGTTCGCGGTATTAACCACAATATTATCGACGGACGAGCCCCGCGTCAGCGCACCGTAGCAGTGCTCCACTGTGTAAGCAACTCGCCTACCTGCTCCACGGGCCGTGACTGCACCTGCCGCCCAGCGCGGAACCTTACCTCATGAAGAAAATGCACTTGAATAACTGTACTAGGCGGAAGGAATAATTAAAAGCTTGTTCATGTCCGTGTATAAAGGACTGTGTATAAGTCCATCACTGGTTCGTCTGCAGCTTCCCCACATGCCCACACATGTCTGCCAAACAATCTACGAACCTTACCACGCCCATAGGAAGACCCAAACTCATTCGGACAGCGAGAACTGTTCATACTACTCCAGTTTGCACAGAGCTATCTCCAGTCTGCCACATGCACATCTTCCGTGGAAAAGCCACAAAATTTCGATTCTTTTTTATTTTATAGCAGTCACGCTTGTATGTTGTGCGTGGATTGTAGTTTTTCTCCTTAATCTCTTCCTGCTTAATGTATAGCTGGGAAAGACGCAATGTCATTTTGTTTTTACCCTCGATCGCAGTTTTCATCATTGCGGAAACTCACGATACAATGTGGTAAGTTGTAATAAAACTCTTTTTCACTAAACATATGCGGTGAAACATCAACTACAAGAAAATTCGCCATCTTGTCAAATTTTCTGTCAATCAGAATTTCTCTTACACATATCTAAAACGCTTTATGTTTAACAAACGGGAAATATATTAAAGTTTGACAAATTCATCGTTTACGAGGGGCTTAATAGACTAGTCCAAGTGCATGGGCGCCACTTGGCGACAGCTGCATATTAGCTCAGTAATGTAGTACAGCTTCTAGAGTCGTGGGTACCCTTGGGCCTTCCGAGGCCTTTTCGGGCAGCGAGAGAGAGAGAGAGAGAGAGAGACCTTTGGGACCTATAACTTTAGCTAAATTGATATCACGGTTAAACACTTTAAAGATCTCACATAATCCAAAACGCCCCGTACCACAGAATGTTTTTCAGCTGACAAATTAAGTCTCTGGAAGTTTCAACTGCGACGGTAATATTATCCAAGTGAGCTACAATTAGTCTTACAGCGTCCTCACTCCTCTGTTTCAGGATTTCCCATCGTTGAGGACTGCAACTGAACACGTTGTACAGTTGTTCAACTACTCCGAAAAAGGTATCTGCATCATGAATGAGACTCCCACCTGTATGTATTACACGTAAGTTTAGGTTATGACAAACACACGGAAAAAGATTAGCAAGATGATTCCACTGAAGAAAATGTGTCTGAGCTCCTTCACAAACCCCACTTATATTGCTTCCATTATCATAACCTTGTCTGCGTCATTCACTGATAGGACTGTGTGTTGATCAAATTAAATGTGCTGTTTTCTAATTACAATCGGCGGATTGCAAGCGCAGTTCATTTATTTTATATTTCTCAGTTTCCTTATTGAAGTAAATATAATTCGGGGTGAATGTTGACTGTTCAACTTGATTTGAATAGGGCGTTGCACCAACAATAATTCAATAATACTTCACATTTTCTCTTTGTTCCAAGATGGCGGTTATAGCATGATGGGTGCAACTATAAATAAATTTATTCTGAGTATCACTAGACAGATACTTTCCAAAGCAATATTTATTATTATTTTTTCAGTCTCCTCTTTATTGAAAGTGTTATGGCAGTGGCATTTCTTCTCGGTGCATTTAACTATTCCTACTTTTCTGATATAACAGAGGGCACGAAACTAAACATTTTTGTTAATAAAACAATGTCCATAATTGCGTAGTTTTGAACTTAAACCGGGTTGAAAGAAACTGTAGTCCTATATTGTAATAATAATGCTGGAAGGACTTCATTGCAAAATGAGCGTGAAGTACAGAGCACTATCATAGTAACTGCATATCATGCAAGTGTGCTACACAATGTTTTCTTTCTACGAAACTGATGTAATTAAATATAATGAAAATTACAAATATATTTATAAATGTTATGAAATTTGTAGCTGCCGAAACTTATTCTAATCCTGAGTGAAAATATGTGTGGAAATTAGAATGCAGAAAATGTACTCGGAAAAAATTACATACTGGACGCAGGACATTTAACTTTTAGCGTCAGTTCTGTAAATAAGAAGCCTATCTTTCCACACTTTCATGGAGAAACAGTGTTATCAATTTTAATTCTCGAAACAAATTATACAAACTATCTTCAGCAGTTCATTGTTTCTATGGTAAGAATACCAGCCGGAACAAAGGCGTCTAAAACCTGAGTGACGAGCGCTGGCATTTTTTTATAGGAAACGTTTCATTTGCAGACACTGTGTTATTGATAAATATTGTTTATGTTCTCGTTCTCTATGACATTAGAAAACTAGGAACAGTCATTCTGCCACGTAGTTATACACAGTAAACTTCCTGCTTTGCGTCAGTTCACTGCGTTCGATTTCTTTGGGGACGTTGGAGTAATATCCTTGAATATTTACATGCTCTGTAATACGGAACAACACTGCATCCAACATGCAGCCGAAGATACTGCTATTCATAGTGGCTTGACAATGTACCTGTGTATACTACCGCGAACGCTGCTCTAACCTGCTACGCCATTAACAATTGTTAGTTCGCTCAAATTTCGTCAGCAGTATCTCCTGCAACGTCCCTTATTATTGTATAAATTGCATTTGTGAACATATGCTTACTGTGTAACAAAAAATTATATTTATTCTATTTTTTGTGTTTCCAATATTCCCCGAATTATGCTATGTTTAAATCATTTCAGACCCTCTTCAAAATAACAGTGAAATAGGATTGCTATATTTGGAGATTGGGCCCAAGAACACATCTTGTTCCAGACCGTACTGTCTCGCAGTGGTCCTGTACACACACACACACACACACACACACACACACACACACACACACAAGCACACACTCTCTCTCTCTCTCTCTCTCTCTCTCTCTCTCTCTCACACACACACACACACACACACACACACACACACACACACACACACATTTTGCTGTTCCAGTTACATTCCAGTATTTTACCACCAAGAAAAATGTATCCCAGAGTCAGCCTACTTGTTCTCTGTACCCGTTGGCGCTGGAACCCGACTCTGGTTGGATCTTTGCTTCCACTTGTTGCAAGGCACAGTGGAGCCTCAATTTAAATGCCCCATTGTCATTTCTATGTCTAAATTTTCTATTCTATTTATCAAAATATGTGAAGATTTGTTGTATATCAGTACGAAACCCATGTGGCTCACTAATAATAATTCACAGGTTAGGTACAAGAGGCACCTAAAACCCGACACCTAAAACCCGACTGTGGTCTGATCTTTGTACTGTCTTAATACAGGACACAATGGATTCTCAAAGTAAATGTCCCAAGTCGAAATTGCCTGTGTTATTGTTGCATAACAGTACAACACACATGTGCCTCGCTTTATAGTAGTGGTGTAAGTTATAGGTTAAGTCACACTTTGACCCTAAAACTAACTGTGGTTCAGTCTTTTTGCCCACTTGATGCAAGGCGCAATGATACTCAAATGAAATGTACAATGTTATTTCCATGTCACACACACACATACATACCATCACTTATAACCTCCAAGACAATGGGAGAGAACTGCCATCAGCATTATAAAAACCAAGACAAGATTCCATACAGGGGAAGTTCGATCTCTGACCACGTGACCAGGGATGAAAATACGATCTTTGCACTGAAAGTAAAATAGCACTGCAAAGAACTCAAAAATTATCTGTATTTTTTCTCAAAATACGTAAATATTTGTTTCACATCAGTACAAAACACAGAAGGCTCACTTCATTGACGCTGCTGATGTAACTGGCAGGTTAAGGTACATTTGGCACCCAAAACCTGACTGAGGTTCGATATGGATACTCACTTGGTGCAAGGCACAGTGGATGCCCAAATTAAGTGTATCACACACATACGTACAGTCATAATTTTGGAGACTGGAGTAATCTTTAATGTGGTATGTCACTTAAAACTGCATGCTTTCATAATACGCCAGTGTAACGATGAAAATAATAGTGCTTCACCTCGCCAAGTACAATTTTAGCGGGGAAAAAGATAATTCATCTTATTCTGTTGTTGTTGTGGTCTTCAGTCCTGAGACTGGTTTGATGCAGCTCTCCATGCTACTCTATCCTGTGTAAGCTTCTTCATCTCCCAGTACATACTGCAACGTACATCCTTCTGAATCTGCTTAGTGTAGTCATCTCTTGGTCTCCCTCTACGATTTTTACCCTCCACGCTGCCCTCCAATTCCTGTCAATTGCTCCCTTATGCTCTCCCTGAAACTCTGCACGACCTCTGGTTCTTTTAGTTTATCCAGGTCCCATATCCTTAAATTCTCACCATTTTGCAGTTTCTTCTGTTTTACTCTACAGGTCATAACCATTAGATTGTGGTCAGAGTCCACATCTGCTCCTGGAAATGTCTTACCTTACAATTTAAAACCTGGTTCCTAAATCTCTGTCTTACCATTATATAATCTATCTGAAACCTGTCAGTATCTCCAGGCTTCTTCCATGTATACAGCATTCTTTTATGATTCTTGAACCAAGTGTTAGCTATGATTAAGTTGTGCTCTGTGCAAAATTCTACCAGGCGGCTTCCTCTTTCAGATCTTTGTCCCAGTCCTTATTCACCTACTACGTTTCCTTCTCTCCTTTTTCCTACTACCGAATTCCAGTCACCCATGATTATTAAATTTTCGTCACCCTTCACTATCTGAATAATTTCTTTTGTCTCATCATACATTTCATCAATTTCTTCGTCATCTGCAGAGCTAGTTGGCATGTAAACTTGTACTACTGTAGTAAGTGTGGGCTTCGTATCTATCTTGACCACAATAATGCGTTCACTATGCTGTTTGTAGTAGCTTACCCGCATTCCTATTTTCCTATTCATTATTAAACCTACTCCTGCATTACCCCTATTTGATTTTGTGTTTATAACCCTGTAGTCACCTGACCAAAAGTCTTGTTCCTCCTGCCACCGAACTTCACTAATTCCCACTATATCTAACTTTAACCTATCCATTTCCCTTTTTAAATTTTCTAACCTACCTGCCCGATTAAGGGATCTGACATTCCACGGTCCGAGCCGTAGAATGCCAGTTTTCTTTCTTCTGATAACGACATCCTCCTGAGTAGTCCCCGCCCAGAGATCCGAATGGGGGACTATTTTACAAAACGTGTGGTTCCTGAAGAGGGGCAGCAGCCTTTTCAGTAGTTGCAGGGGCAACGTCTGGATGATTGACTGATCTGGCCTTGTAACAATAACCAAAACGGCCTTACTGTGCTGGTACTGCGAACGGCTGAAAGCAAGGGGAAACTACGGCCGTAATTTTTCCCGAGGGCATGCAGCTTTACTGTATGATTAAATGATGATGGCGTCCTCTTGGTTAAAATATTTCATCTTATTCTATACTATAAAAATGTCACTGGTGTTACTGACTGGCAAATATAGATTGTTGTTACTTTCGATCTTTGGACTACTTGGAATTACCTCGTATATTACTGATGGTACAGAAATGAAACTTCCGTCACCTAACGTTATTAGGAGTTTTTCAGTAATGCTTCACCTCATCAAGTCGCATTTAAGGGGAAAGAAGATATTTCGTACTGTTCTACACTAGAAAAATATAATTCCTGACTGCCTTTATATTTGGTGTACTTTTGTGAAAGTTCTGCCGTAGCTTTTTGAACATGCTCTGTTCTTGATTGCCATACTGAAGAAGGATGCGACATTTAATGATCTGGTTTAGTGCTCTTTAAAAAGTTTCCAGGCTGTATTTCCTTTTCTTATCATAATCAGCTACTAAATAGTACCAAGAGTTAACTTCCGTGTAAGAAGTATGACGTGTTTTTCTGCCAGTGCACATTTCCTGACACTTAAACACAACAAACCATGCTAAAAATGCTGCATTTTGGAGACACCTATATTGTCGTAAAAAACAAGTATAACTATGAAAACTACCTGTACGACATGTTGGCTTCATAAGCACTTACATTAACATGGCGGCTGCTTGGTTTGCTTCTGCCAACCAGTGCCATCACAAAAACATCATAGTTCCGTCACACAATCTCATAAACCCTGTGGGTTTTTCCCCGTATTCTAGTGGAATTTACATATAGAATTTTAAGTTTACCGTTTTAGCAAGCAAGTGGAAAATAAAAGTAGTTGTTCCATCACTTTGAAACTCTGCAAATGGCTTTTGTGTTGCTAGATGCATAATGTTTGTATCAACACGTTTAGATCCAACGTAACGATGACTTTTAAGCAGATCCAAACCGCAATGAAGTTTTATAAACAGATTGTAAGAATATCGTATAATGTGATAAATGTTCTTGATCTAACATTTTCTGCGAGTACGTCAATAGTGCTTTTGTTTCCCAGTCGCACTCCGATTTTGTGTTATGCCGTGTTTAAAGTACTTTTCAAACCCCTCTTGCACGTCTGCAGTGGCTTGTTCTTTTTCCAGTTCTATTTAGCAGATTATATTCTTACTTCATGGCACATGTTTTCGCCGAATACTCCAGTTTGTATTTCTTAACTTTGACCTGTTCCATTTCTAGTTTTCTTTTATGTGCACATGTATGTTAACTGTACTTAAATGAGTCATTTTTTAAAATAGAGGATTGTTTAAGTCTGTTCAACACATCTCTTCTTTTTTCTTAAGAGCTGCGAAATAACATTATTCGTGGGAATCACTTCTTATTCAGCAATATCTACATTTGGCGGTACTGTTGAGAGCGATGTCTTGGACTGAGAAAAATATGTTTCTCCAGCATAACAGTTAGTATAACACTTATGTCGTCCTTGTGTGAAGTCTGTGTTCACAATTTCCACATAGTTTAAAGCTATTTTCCCTAACGCTAGGTCTCGTAGAGACGAACTTAAATACTTTACTGCGTATATTATCCATTCTGTAAAGTGTTCTAGGCAGTCGCTTCACCACGAATTTTAACTACCATAAGACTGTCACAAAACCGTTTTGTGATCGGTATAGACACATTTAATTATTTATTGCTAAGGAGTGTGCCATTTTCGATGTAGTTTACATTACCGGTATAGTAACAAGATCGTCCAGATTCTCCAGTAATGTCATGACGTCACATCTGGTTATCCTCCTAAATTTATGAGGTAGCTGGGTGCTGCCTCTCGATTGCCCCCCCCCCCCCCCTAAACACGGGTTGCATATGGGGTAGCACGATGCAGTATCTGGATTATGAGACACACTGCATCTGGATTATATGATGCGGAAGCAGGGGCCATACTCGAGTGGCAGGTAACCTGTTAATTAGACCCAGGCATAGCAACAGAGAGAATTCAGATGAGCAAATTATTCTAAGGGGGAAGAGTGTAACATCACGCGCCCTAAGACAAGGAGGTTCTTTGCCATACGAATGCTACATGTAGCAGTACCCTGGCATGGCAGTCCGCCATGGAACCCACCTAGGCACCTCTGCCCATCTGGCAATCAGTGACCAACATGATAAAGAAACCAGGGCCACTTTGTCATGCAGCATACGTGACATTTGTGTCAGCCACACCACATCAGACCAGTATGGCCCGTATAGATACTGGCTGTGTGGCCAGCGTGGTCATCAGGTTGAATCAGAGAGTCATCAAGTTTGAGTCCTTCACAGTGTCAGCTACTGTCAGGAGGTTGCTACCACTCCACTGTCATCCACCCACAGCATTGATGGGCCAAGGGTGGAATTGAGGCCCTCCTAGCTACCGAACCACCGAGCATCTGCCACTCAGACGGTGGATCAGGATTTGCTCCCCAGTTGTCTCTGCTCCCAGCACGCGCCACAGATGGGACAGGCTGCCAGCCCATCCCGCACTCAGCCAGTCTGCCGTACCGGTTCCTGGCCAGAATTATTTACCACGCAAGCTTGTGTCCCTCCTAGGCTGCACTGGAAGTAGGAGTAGCAGGTATTTTCGCAGCAACACTTTGTTGTCGAAGTTGGTCGATGCCCACCTTATTATCGTAACAGGTGTAAGTCTTCTTTTGTTGAGTATGGTGAGTTGAGGTGACTCAAAAGCTGCTCGGTGACAGTAGAATCGCTTTATTACTATCCAACATTTTGTGTAGGTAGCATAAGTCCTCATGTGGGGGCGCTGGAAGATAAGCATCGGTGCCTGGCCCTTGGCAGCAAAGCATTGTCGTGACGATGCCTGCAGCAACTGCATCCAGTGCAGCCCATGCATGGTATGACTATATTTGGTAAACAGCATTCAGCGACTACTTCGTAGAAGTGTGTGTGAGAGAATTACTGGGTTGACACGTGTCTGGGAGGTTGTTCGCGCATGGTAGTAGGCCACACTGGTCGGTCGCTTTTATTGCCCGCTTTCAATTTTTATTATGTGTAGGGCTGTCAGTATGTTAGTAACACAATGCCTTTAAAGAAATTAATAAATGCTACAATGGATGTTTCGTGGAAATGAGATGGATCTTATAAAATAAACGTTGTGTTTTTTTTCCGTATTTGGTGGCTTTGCGTTTATGTGCAATCCACATCTACATCATACTCCGCATGCCACCTAATGGTATGTGGCAGAGGGTACTTTCGGTACCACTGTCTGATGCCTCCAAACCAGTTCCACTCGCGAATAGTGCGTGGAAAGAATGATCGTCGGTAAGCCTCTGTATTGGTTATAATTTCTCGAATTTTCTCCTCGTGGTCAGTAATATGTTGACCGAGTCCTCCTGAAATGTCTTCCTGAAAGGTGCTGTCCCGAAATTTCAATAGTAAATCTCTCCGTGACACACAACACCTCTCTTGCAACGTCTGCCAGTGGAATTTGTTTAGCTTCTCCGTTAACGCTCTCTCACCAGCTAAACTGTCCCGTGACGAAAAGCGCCGCTCTTCGTTGGAGTTTCTCTATCTCCCCCATCGGTCCTACCTGACAGGGATCCCAGGTATATGAACAGTACTCAACAATCAGGCGAACAAGTGCCTTATAAACCACTTCATTCGTGGATGAGTTACATTTCCTTAAGATTCTTCCGATGAATCTGAGTCTGGTGTCTGCTTTTCCCACTATCTGTTTTATATGGTCATTCCACTTAAGGTCGCTCTGGATAGCTACGCCTAGATATTTTACGGCAGACACTGTCTCCAGCAGTTTGTCGTCAACAATGTAGCTGTACAGTAGTGGATTTCTTTTCCTACGCATGCGCAATATGTTACACTTATTTACGTGCAGGTTCAACTGCCAGAGTCTCCATCATTTATCCTGCAGGTCGTTCTGCAAATTCTTACCATCTTCTTGCGTTGCTACTTTGGTATAGACAACTGTATCATCTGCGAATAGCCTTAAAGAGTTTTCTACTAGATCAGTTATATATATTGTAAACAGCAACGGTCCTATCACACTCCCCTGTGGTACTCCGGATATTACCTTTACATCTGTCGATTTAGTTCCGTTAAGAGCGACGTGTTGAGTTCTGTCTGCAAGAAAGTCTTGAATCCTATCGCAGATCTGTTGAGATACTGCGTAAGGTCGTATATTTTTTTTTTCATTAAAGGGCAATGCGGAACGGTGTCAAATGCCTTACTGAACTCAAGGAACACGGCATCAACCTGAGCGCCGTTATCCACTACACTGTGGATCTCATTGAGGAACACAGCGAGCTGAGTTTCGCAGGATGTCTGTTCGCGGGACATTCGTCGTAAGCGTTCTACAGTGTATAAAACGATCGAGAACATTGAGTTCGCTACAACATCTGGTGATAAGAAGAACCACATACCAGTTAAATCTGTTGCCGCTACTGCTCTTGTGGATGGACCTTGTGTATTTGTTGGATGTAGACTTAATTTTAGCGTTGATATTAACGACACTTTCGATCATGGTAATGGTTGGCTTACAGTAGCTATTGTAAGAGGTGCTCCTGATCTCACACTATCCTTGATGTTGCCTATCTTGCGGATGGACTACTCAGTTTGTATATTTTGTTTATTTTTTCATAGTTCCACACAACTTCTTCCTGTTTTCTCTATTGATCTGTGTTCAGTTTTTCAAGGCCTATCCACTGTACCAATTTACAACTAAATCTGTGGCGGGTGCGATGAGGAGGTTCCCTTGTAAGCACTGCTCTTTCCCCGTGTTACAACGTAGCTAATGGTACACCGTTCCTTGTAGACACATCGGACAATGCACGTTGATACGCTGACAGATTGGACGACTTCATTAAGGCTTTGGACGTAGCAATGTCCAAACACGATATTTCCTATCTGCCACTTTGTCACCTTTTCACACAGACGCGTACAACGTGCTGACATGAGGCAAGTTTCCAACCGATTTCTCATACACAAACAGCAGCAGACCGGCGTTGCCTGGTGAAACGTTGTCGTGTTGCCTCTTGTAAGGAGGGCAAATGCGTATCATCACGTTTCCGACTTTGATAAAGGTCGGATTGTAGTCATCACGATTGCGCTTCATCGTATTGCGACATTGCTGCTCGCGTAGGTCGAGCTCCAACGACTGTCAGCAGAATATGGAGTCGGTGGATACAGGAGGGTAATACGGGATACCGTGCTGGATCCCAACGGCCTCGAATCATTAGCAGTCGAGATGACAGGCATTTTATCCGCATGGCTGTAACGGATCGTGCAGCCACGTTTCGATCCCGAGTTAACAGATGGGGACGTCTGCAAGACAACAACCATCTGCACGAACAGTTCGACGACGTTCGCAGCAGCACGGACTATCAACTCGGAGACCATGGCTGCGGTTATCCTTGACGCTGCATCACAGACAGAAGCGCCTGTGATGGTGTACTCAACGACGAACATGGGTGCACGAATGGCAAAACGTCATTTTTTTCGGATGAATCCAGGTTCTGTTTACAGCATCATGACGGTCGCATCCATGTTTGGCGACATCGCAGTGAACGCACATTGGAAGCGTGTATTCGTGATCGCCATACTGGCGTATCACCCGGCGTGATGGTATGGGGTGCCATTGGTTACACGTCTCGGTCACCTCTTGTTCGCATTGACGGCACTTTGAATAGTGGACGTTACATTTCAGACGTGTTACGACCCGTGGTTCTACCCTTCATTCGATCCGTGCGACACCCTACTTTTCAGCAGGATAATGCACGACCGCATGTCGCAGGTCCTGTACGGGTCTATCTGGAGACAGAAAGTGTTCGACTGCTGCCCTGGCTAGCACATTCTCCAGATATCTCCTCATTGGAAAACGTCTGGTCAATGGTGGCCGAGCAACTGGCTAGTCACAGTACGCCACTCTTGATGAACTGTGGTATCGTGTTGAAGCTGCATGGGCAGCTGTACCTGTACATGCCATCCAAGCTCTGTTTGACTAATTGCCCAGGCGTATCAAGGCCGTTGGTTGTTCTGGGTACTGATTTCTCAGGATATATGCACCCAAACCGCGTGTAAATGTAATCACATGTCAGTTCTAGTATAATATACTTGTCCAATTAATACCCGTTTATCATCTGCATTTCTTCTTGGTGTAGCAATTTTAATGGCCAGTAGTGTAGCTTTTGTATCGACGTGAGGACGTGAGGATCCTGTTCTCAAAGTGTGTACACAATAATCAGCTCTGCCGTAGTGTATGCCGCCAAGGACGCGCCGCTTCTGTTCCTCGCCACACAAAGTGTGCTGTAAGATCAGCTTATCCTTCCTGTATTAGAAGCGCCGTTGGATCTGATTGCAACAATTGGCACTTACCAACTGCTCCCCTGGGAAATCCCGTCGCGAACTGCCACTACGGATGGAGCACGCGCGGACCGCAGGTGAGAGGAGGCGCGCAGTGGCGATTTTCCACGCCGTCAGCTCCCGCGGCGGCCACCTGCGGCCTACGTCGCCGCTGCAGCCGTGCGACGCACTCTAGCCCGACCGCCGCAGATCGCCAATATCGATGGCCGCACCGTCCCGTGTCCTGCCGCTTGTGCGAGGTCTCCGGTGTGTCAGGTAGACGGTGTTGTGTATTAAGCGGCAGCGCAGGAAGCAATAACTAAAATATACCTAGGGTGCTAGAGGAAAACACTGTACCGGTTCCTCATATTTCGATTTCGTTTATTTACCAATGTGACAGAAGGACAGGAAGATTGTACATACGAGGTTCGACTGAAAAGTAATGCCTCCACCTTCGTAACTCTTCAACAGTATGCGGCAGTTACTGTCTTGTTCCGTAGCCTCTTCTCTACAGCTCCAGTTGGCGGGAAGCCTTTGAACGTTTGTGTTGTTACAGTGTAAAGTATGGAGCCCTGCGTAGACGGTCGGTCAATGCGATTTAAGCAGCGTGCAGTCATTGAAGTCTTGACAGCAGAAGGTGTCACCCCACTGGAGATTCGTCAGTGAAAGCAGTTTATGACTCTGTTGATGTGAGTACTGTACGTCTTCATTCTCGTAATGCGAGAGGAGTTCCCGGCAGATTTAAAGGCTGTGCGCTTTCATTTCAGGAGTCAGCATCCCGGGTACCCATCGTGCACAGATCTTCCGATAGCCAAGCAAAGCAATAATGTGACCCACAAGTTCTTGTGAAATGCCGATTGTGCTTGCAATTTCTCTCTGAGTGATACGACGATCGTCCTGAATCAACCTGTCAACATTTTGGTTGTGAAACTCAGTGGTTGCTGTCACAGGGCATCCAACTCTTTGTTTGCCACGCAGATCTTTAAACATACTCGCCCAACGACGCACAGTACTCACATCAACACAATTACCATAAACTGCTTTCATTCTGTAGTGTCACCGCCGGACACCACACTTGCTAGGTGGTAGCCTTTAAATCGGCCGCGGTCCGTTAGTATACGTCGGACCCACGTTTCGCCACTATCAGTGATTGCAGACCGTGCGCCGCCGCACGGCAGGTCTAGAGAGACTTCCTAGCACTCGCCCCAGTTGTACAGCCGACTTTGCTAGCGATGGTTCACCGACTTCTACGCTCTCATTTGCCGAGGCGATAGTTAGCATAGCCTTCAGCTACGTTATTTGCTACGGCCTAGCAAGGCGCCATTATCAGTACTATTTATATTGTGAAATATGTAACGTCAAGAGCGACGTTCATCATTAATGAATTAAAGTTAAGTATTCCACCAGCTACATCCGTTTGTCTCAATTCTAATTCCCTTGCCATGTTCCAGACCTCACGCCAGCCTGCGTGAGCTAAAACGTGTGCATTTCGGACTCCTTTAGTGACACGGGTTGTTTCTCCTGCCAACCACAACACATTCTGTGATGAATCTCCTTTGGGGAGACTGCACGTTGCTTAAATCACATTGACCGAACATCTGCGCACGGTTCCATACTTAACATCGTAACAACACAACCGTTCAATGGTAAGGGTTCCCGCCAACTGGAACTGTAGAGAAGAGGCTGCTGAACAAGCCAGTACCTGCCGCATACCAATGCTGCCAACTGTTGAGAGTTACGACGGTGGAGGCATTACTTTTCAGTCAATCCCCGTACCGTCCGGTTATAGCAGTTGGGCAGCTACTTCTTTCATCTTCTAACATTATCGACTATAAGCCTTGTTTGAAGGGAATGTTTGAAACGCAGTTGTCTGTTGCAAAGCGTGACACTTCCGTGGAGAGAGGGAAGAGTTACTCTACACTAGCAGATAGGATGCACAGTGTTGTGTGTCTGGGAGTTAGCGCGGTGTTTGTACTGGATGAGCGGCGAGTTGGTCAAACCTTTTACGTAATTCAGCGTTAGAGAAAGGTGTTGCTTAAACTGGTAGATGTCGGTATTTGTTATTGCACAATCCCTTCGTGAGTCCGAGCACTTCGTGCAACTGCATCGTAGTCCGCAAGCCACTGAAGGTACTGTGTTTATCACTGTGTATCGCTGTGTATCATTGTTCCCTCCTTTCTCTGTTCCAGTTGCGAGTGGTAGGCTGAACGATTGTTTGGAACCCTCCATGCGAGCTCGAATCTCTCTAATGTTACATTTATGGTCTTTCCTTGAGATAAATGTAGGAAGCAGCAATACATACAGGATGAATCCGTGAAGATGTTACAAACTTTCGAAGATGATGGAGAAGAGTAAATATGTCAGTTTTTAGGTAAGGGCCCTTAGCCGGAAAGGATCCAGTTGAAAGTTAAAAGCAAATGTCGCTCTATGCCCCTAGCAATGGAATACATGTACTGGTACTGTTATTGCTAAGAGTGTAGGTTCCTGGAAGATATCCCACTTTTATTCATCAACCGATATGGTTCCAACATGACGGAGCCCAACCTCACTTTGGACTGGGTTCATGAATCCGTGGGTCAGACTTGAAAACTGGATAGGCATGTAAGTTCCTGTTTCGTGACCAGCATATTCACCTGATCTCACCCCACTTCCATGTGAAAAGTGTTGTGTACGAGGCGCCTGTCGAAACACAAGAGATTATCCTTGCAAGTATTCCCTCTGCTTGCGACACTATTCAAAGGGCGAGAGTCACTGTCTCTGGGGAACGCCAGTTTCAACAGCTGTTGTAAATTTAGCAGCTTGTGAAACTTGTGCAGGGAAATGGAATTCATTATTACTATACCGTAGATTAAGGATTTTCGGTCTTTCTGACATGAAGTTACGTGCACCGTTGCAAGTTCATCAACAGGGGGAATTATCTAAGGGTATTGGTGAGTATTCAGCTGGAATTTTGTTCGTCACGAACACGGTCGAAAGATGCGGCCTTTAGTTTGAGCGTTGCGCTAGACTAAGACAGATCTTGTGGAGATTTTCGCTTACGCCTCTCGATTCGGTCGTTTTCGAACTAGTGTCCGTTACCTCAAATGGGTAAATTTATCTTTCTCTAAGATCACTGAAAGTGTGTACATCATCCTGTTGGTTGACTTTTCTACGAACGTACGACCTGGTAATTTAAATAGTAAACTACAGTGTGATGCACAAAGCCTCTCTAGCAGCGTCCGCCATCGAACGAGACGCTTTTGCGCTTACTAAATGAACCTGTAACGAAACACGCTGCTCTTCTATGGATATTCTGTATTTCATCTATCAATCCCATTTGGTACGGGTCTCAGACTGAAAAGCCGTATTCAAGTATCGCTCGAACAAGAGTTCTAGAAGCTACGTCCTTCGTGCATGGACTAAGCTTCCTGAGGACTTTTACAATCAATTTTAGTCTGGTATCTGCCTTTCCTGCGATTTGTTCTGTGTGGTCATGGTCAGTCCATCATAAATCGCTCCGTACGCGTACTCCCAGATATTTAATCGAGGCATCTGCCTCCAGTGATTGTTCGGCGTTTGTGTAATAATATAATAATGGGCATTTCTGCCTGTTGACACACAGTGCGTTTCATTTGTTTATGTTGAGGGTCAACTGAAAATATCTGCAGCAGACGGCGATCGTCTGCAGGTTTTTCTGTACTTCGCTAAAATTATACAGCATTGTGACTCTCTGTAAGCAATAGCATCATCTTCGAGTAGATGCATGGAGCTTTCGTCGTTATCCATAGGTCATTTACACTAATCAGCCAAAACAAAATGACCGGCGACCTACTATCGATATAGACCCGTCCAGCGTCACTTGACGAGAGATGTCTACTAATCAGACACGCGCATAGTGCATGAAGTGTCAGTCAGCGTGCTGTCCGGGTGTAGAAAGAGGAAGGCACACTATCTATCTGAGTTAGACCGTGGACAGATTGTGCTGGCTCGGAGGCTCGGCACAGGCATTTCGGAAACTGCGCGACTTGTCGGGTGTCTGAGGAGTGCTGCGGTGAGTGTCCTGAACACGTAGTGAAACCAACGTGAAACCACGTCCACAAGTCATGGGGTTGAGCGGCCACCCCTCGTTGCAAATGTGGGACGTCATAGGCTGTGCAGACGGCTGAAACAGGACAGGCGGCAAACTGTGGCGGAACAAACATCAGACTTTAATGCTGCGCAAAGTACAACTGTGTCTCAACACACAGTGCACCGAAAACTGCTAACAATGGGCCTCTGCAGCCGACAAACCACCCATGTGCCAATGCTAGCACCACGACATCGGCAACTACGGCTGAAATAGCCACGTGATCATCGACACTGGACATTGGGGCAGTGGCAGAGCGTTGCATGGTGTGATGAATCCTGATACCTTCTTCATCATGCCGAAGTGAGAGCGCGAATCCGTCGTCTTCCAAGGGGCAGCCCCTTGACATCTGTACTGCGGGACGGAGACAAGTTGGTGGCTGCTCCATTGTGCCCTGGGGAACATTCACTTGAGCATCCATGGTCCAGCGGAGCTCGTTCAAGGCACCATGACGGCTAAGGAATATCGTACAGTGGTTGCAGACCATGTACATACTTCACGAGGATAATGTTTCCCGAGGGCAGGGACATTTTTCAGCAAGACAATAGCGCCATGTATCAAGGCCAGGAGTGTGATGGAGTGGTTCGAGGAACACCGTGGCGAGCTCCAATTGATGTGCTGGCCACTCTACTCGCCAGAACTGAACCTGATAGAACAAATAAGGTGTGTGAATGAACGTGGTGTCAGGACTCATCGGTTCCCTTCCCAGAATTTACGGGAATTAGGTGACTTCTGCATGCAGAAGTGGTGCTGTCTACCTCCAGCAACCTACCAAGGCCTCGTTGCCTCCAGAGCTACGATACACTCATATTTTACTAATTAAGCGAAAATGCCGAACTCTATCGAATGTCTTCCGGGAGTCAAGGCAAACAGCAACAACCTCGACGCCAGTGTATATTGCCCTCTGGTACCCGGGGACGTACAGAGGGAGTTGGGTTCCACACGACTATTGCTTGCGGAAGGGATACGGTCTCCTGAAGGGTCATAATAAGAGAACATAAAAAGTGTTCTAAACGTCTGCAACAGAATGACGTCAGTGATATGAGCCTCTACAAGTTCTTTCGCACAGTCTGTGTAGAATCGTATCGGTATCACCTGAAATTCAGTCGACTTTCCTCTGCTGACTGATTTTAGTTGCTTTTCTACCTCGCGGGTACTTATTTCGATATCTACCATTTTGATATTCATGCGATGATTGGAAGGAAACACCACAGTACGTTCTTCCTCGTTAAACACTTTAGGAGAAAGAAATTTAGTATTCCGGCCATCTCTCTGTCATCCACCATTACGATGTCATTATGGTCACAGAGTGCTTCAAGAGATGGGTTTGACCTGTTTACCGAATTAACATAAGACCAAGACTGCTTAGGGAATCGTGAGGTAGACTTGTACGTTCGAATTCTTTGAACTTTTCACGATAGTCGAATTGTCAACAGTTTACAATAGAGAATAGTGTGAAATAAACGGTTGTTTTAATCTTAGAAACATGCGCTTGTCAGTATCATTTGGTGGCTTGATACGCATGTAATTGTTTCACATATGTTGTATTACAGGCCGGCCTTTGTGTCTTTTGAGACTTCACGGGAGATGTGGCAGGTAGAATAAGCTAAAAGTAAAAATAAAATGGTTACTGATAACGGGCATTTAGTAGCCTCCAGATCGACAAACACAAATATTGTTAGTACTCAGTTTCTCAATAATTTTTCCGTTTGACGTAAACCATTTGCTTTAAGCTCTACAGAGAAAATGGAAGCAACCACAACAGTGATGTTATTATAAATAAACAAACACAATCTGAATCACATCGATTTCTGCGCTGTAGATCATCTTCGGATCTAGCTGGAACGGAGAAAGAGGCTACAACAATAAAAATTACAGAAGTATGATATTACAAACACTACCATCTGATGTTGCACAGTGAAAAATAACATATTATGAGAACCCACACATTCCTTGCGCCACACTGTGCAGTTTGGCAACTGATGTACAATACAAATGTTGCGGGTGGGAAAATTTTTTTTTATAGTGCGCAGACGTCATGGACTACTACATTAAAACCGCCAAAGAGATTCATAAAATAAAATAAATAAAGAAATCAAGTATTAAAACATGATTATGTAATAGAGTTCAGCATACACGCGTTATACAATAAAATATAAAATAAAATTCTAAAAAACAACCTCACAATATAGTGTGCATCGTACTTTTTCGTTCTTGTTTGTGTATTTTAAAACACAGTGCAAAATTAACTAACATATCTAATCAGCATAGTTTGAGCCTTTCATCTGTTAAAATGCAACTTTATGAACTGATCTTCATTTTAATGAAGAAGAATAAATATGTACTTAGGATCCTTACTACGACATGGCGTCAATTATGAACCGTGTGGTTGTCGGGCAACGAGCTGTTTCGGTCATAGGTAGTCTTGTGTCGTGTATCGGAGCAAACTTCTGGTATTTTTGATGTTATGTAATTTATGAAAAGACATACGACTGATAAGAGCAACAAGTGCAAGAGAACTGATATTCTGCAAGGATAATGCTCGATCCAAATGCATCAAATGAGTCGAAATACCAATATAAAAGGAAGAAAGATCTTAAGCAAATACAGACATCTGAAGTGAAGTTCGTCAGATCGAGAAAAGACTACAACATACACTACTGGCCATTAAAATTGCTACACCACGAAGATGACTTGCTACAGACGCAAAATTTATCCGACAAGAAGAAGATTCTGTGATATGCAAATGATTAGCTTTTCAGAGCATTCACACAAGGTTGGCGCCGGTGGCGACACCGACAACGTGCTGACATGAGGAAAGTTTCCAACCGATTTGTCATACACAAACAGCAGTTGACCGGCGTTGCCTGGTGAAACGTTGTTGTGATGCCTCGTGTAAGGAGGAGAAATACGTACAATCACGTTTCCGACTTTGATAAAGGTCGGATTGTAGCCTTTCGCGATTGCGGTTTATCGTATCGCGACATTGCTGCTCCGGTTAGTCGAGATCCAATGACTGTTAGCAGAATATAGAATCGGTGGGTTCAGGAGGGTAATATGGTACGCCGTACTGGCATCTTATCCGCGTGGCTGTACCGGATCGTGCAGTCACGTCTCGAACCCTGAGTCAACAGAGACTTTTCCAAGACCACAACCATCTGCACGAACAGCTCGACGAGTTTGCAGCGGCATGGACTATCAGCTCGGACCCATTGCTGCGGTTACCATTGACGCTGCATCACAGACAGGAGCGCCTGCGATGGTGTACTCAACGACGAACCTGGGTGCACGAATGGCAAAACGTCCTTTTTTTGGATGAATCCAGGTTCTGTTAACAGCATCATGATGGTCGCATTCGTGTTTGGCGACATATCGGTGAACGCACATTGCAAGCGTGTGTTCGTCATCGCCATACTCGCGTATCACCCAGTGCGATGGTATGGGGTGCCATTGGTTACATGTCTCGATCACCTCTTGTTCGCATTGACGGCACTTTGAACAGTGGACGTTACATTTTCAGCTGTGTTACGACCCGTGGCTCTACCTTTCATTCGATCCCTGCGAAACCCTACTTTTCAGCAGGATAATGCACGACCGCATGTTGCAGGTCCTGTAGGGCCTTTCTTGAAACAGAATATGTTCCATTGCTGCCCTGGCCAGCACATTCTCCAGATCTCTCACCAATTTAAAACGTCTGGTCAATGGTGGCCGAGCAACTGGTTCGTCACAATATGCCAGTCGCTACTCTTGATGAACTGTGGTATCGTGTTGGAGCTGTATGGGCAGCTGTACCTGTATACGCCATCCAAGCTCTGTTTGACTCAATGCCCAGGCGTATCAATGCCGTTATTACGGCCAGAGGTGGTTGTTCTGGGTACTGTTTCCTCAGGATCTGTGCACCCAAATTGCGTGAAAATGTAATCACATGTGAGTTCTAGTATAACATATTTGCCCAATGAATACCCGTTTATCATGTGCGTTTTTTCTTGGTGTAGCAATTTTAATGGCTAGTAGTGTACAAGATAAAATAAAAAAGTAACAGAACAGACGAAAACTAAATGGAAAGAACGTGAATATGCAGGAAACAATAAATTGGGATAACGAGAATGGCTGATCCAACGTAAACTTCTCAAATCAAATGAAGTAGAGGTAGAATAAGAAGAAGACCTCAACACTATTCTTTTACTCACCAAATTTCTTTACTTTCCAAAATTCAGTGATTTCTATAAATTTGGCAAACGCACCAAAAACACCAATTCCAGCCACTGCTGACAACTGTAGGAGTTGCTTGGCTGGCTTGGCTTCCTCCAACCTCTGAACTGACCTGCCCAGCCACTTACGGGAGGACTTATAGTTTAACGTGGACTCCGTGCCACAATGAAGCCTGTTTTCCGTTAACAAACTGTTGTCAGACTTGAAATAAGCGATAATCGACAGATTAAAGTCCTCAGACCGATGGGAGATGGTTCAAAAATGGCTCTGAGCACTATGGGACTTAACATCTGAGGTCATCAGTCCCATAGAACTTAGAACTACTTAAACCTAAGGACACCACACACATCCATGCTCGAGGCAGGATTCGAACTTGCGACCCCAGCGGTCGCGCGGATCCAGATGGCAGATGGAATCTTGGGATTTGTAGTTTGCCACTTACCCACTGAGCCACACTGACGTCACTCAAGACGTACACACATTATCACTTTACAGCAGGATGTTTTGTGACCATGGGAAGTTGCCCACCTTATCGGCTTCCGCCTCAGCGACGTCATTTCACCACTCGACAGCTAGTTGTCAGATAGAGAACATTAAAGATCTATTCATATTTACCATGTTGTTGGCCGAGGACAACAATCATAACGTTAGTGCAAACTGTAAAGTTTATCTGAGTCCGTTGCTTAGTGTCAGTAAGATAGAGAGGAAAAGTTCCACGTTCTATTTCTAGTCGTGTCCGAACTTTTTCGCAGAGTAACGTTTAAAATGTGTGGCTATTTACAGAGGTACGGAAACGAGCGAGTCGAAATTTATCAGCAAAAATCTTTCCTCTATCTCTGATAGTGTAGTACATGTACCAATACTGTTGTAGCTAAGATTGTAACGTAGGTAGCTTTCAGAGGCGGTTGTATGGACCAAAACAAATAAAAATATCCAGTAAACACGGACTCTAAAATGCATACCTTAAGAGCTCTGACGCTTATTCACCTTCAGTAATCATCTACTGCGAGCTCTTTGGTTTCTACATTTTTGGAGGAGGTTGTATGGACCAAAGCAAGAAAGAAATGTCCAGTAATTATGGGCTGTAAAATGCATACCTTAAGAACTATGGGCACTTCTTCAGTAGAAGATGTGTTTTTCACATTATCGAAGATGTGCTCTTAAGGCACACGCTTTAGTGTCTTGTTTAGTAAGCTTTTTCTGTTTTGGTTTGCAACAACAACAGCGATGGTACAAGTATTTCACTGTCAGAGATATCAGAACGATTTTCACTAATAACTTTCGACTCACTCGGTTCCGGACCAGAGTCCCTTACCTGAAACTGTTACATTTACCTTTCTCCATTACCCCTGAAAGTTCGTAACATCACAACGGAATCACTTTGTACTTGGGTGATGTTCATTGTGTTTGTGGATTCAAGTCCAAAGAAGCAGTTCCTGCTACGATTCATGTTTTTCTCTTTAATTGATTCAAACTTGTTCTGAAACTGCAGGAAGGCTACATTTACGGCGTTTAAAATAAACAAGATGGTTATACCCGTTAACACCCGTTACAGAAGGTTGAAATCATCCACTAACACTTTATTTTTGAGCACAACAATACGGCCATCTACATTTGACTGGCACAGTGTTACCAGTGTTTCGATTAGCAAGTTCGGAAGTTCCAGCTAGAATCTCGTTTTGGTCAAAGCATCTCAACCGTGTCGACTCAAACCCGTCCAAAAATATTTGGGCAAATTACTTTTGGGGAGAGTATGCATCAAATTTTTACCAATATTAACTTTACAAATAATTACGCCGCAGTCATTAGTGAATCTCATTCCCAGATTCTTCATTTTTCACTTAGCCACCCCTAACCAAAAATTGACCACTTCCAATCGCTAATGGCGCAGCAACACGTTGTTTGTTGTATACCTCGCTATGACCACACTAAATTTCGGCTGACAGATATTTGCAAAGCACATTCCACTCCGGTCTCTGGTCCCGGAAAGCATGTCCAGGAAAGTCAGCGTTTCAATATCAATGATCACGGCAGGTAAATTAGACATTATTGGCAAGAAACACGTAAAATCGTACCTAAAATATGGAAGAAATGTAAAAGATGTATAGCAAAGAGTAGGTTCAGTTTCTGTTAATGGAATACAGCGTGACACAAAAGTCAGTTAACGTTTGAAAATGCGCAAATTTTCCAAATATTGTAAGTAGAGAGGTAAAACTTGACACACATGCCTGAAATGACATGGGGTTCTATTGAAATAAAAAACGAGTGAAAAAACCGGCCACCAGATGTCACTGGGTAACAACACTACAGTGGCGCCGCATTAGGGTGCGAGGTACGCTGATATGTTACAGAACCGTGTAAACCCTGGCCTGGCTGATAAACATCTGCTGGATGGTACGACTTTTATGCAGTGTGGCGCTCCGTCCCATCTTACTACATGTGTGAAAGATCTCTTGCGAACATCGTTTAGTGAGGATTTCGTGCTGCCACTTCCGCCGTACTTGACCTCGTAGGTCCTGGGTTTGGGGTACCCGAAGAAGCAAGTCTGCCGTGATCGTCCGACCCCATTAGGGATGCCAAAAGACAGCACCGGACTGCAATTTCTCACCACACCTACCTGTTCACAGCTTTCTCTCTGGACTAGGTATTACTGATGAATGACAGCCGACGTGTTTAGCATTTATTATGAAGAACATCGTCTTTGCTAAAATTGGTTTTTATGCTAATTGTTGCATTTGTGTCATGTGAAACGCCATCTGTTGGTAATTTTGTGCACTTCTTTGGTTTCGATGAAACATCATGTCATTTCAAGCATATGTTTCAATTTTTACCTTTATACGTACACTACTGAATTTCCAGTTGCTGACGAACTTTTGGGTCATTCTGTGTGTAGAATACAGAGAACGATTCTCCTACTTTAATTTTATTATGTCGTACGAACAGAAATGTAGATCTGGAGAAGCGCTGTCGTATGTTGTTCACTATTCAAGACGTACAGTAATATTACGGTAGAAGCAATCAGTAGTTTGTAATACGCTTGACAGCACAAGGCCGAAAGTTGTAATAACATAATTATTGAACTGTTCATTGAAAATACAGTGCGACTAATTCCTCCCTGCCCATTTTTATGACTCAGTGTCTTGAAGCTTGGTGCTTGGTGCAAGGAAAGTCTCCATCTAAAAATCACATGATACTTGCCTTTGATCTCGACTTCACTAAGTGTCATTGCTTGTATTATCGAAATTTTTTCCTGAATAGCGATTCCAAGACTTAACTGCAGCTCTTGTTTATATCAGGACGTAGAAGTCACTTCATCATCGTCATCATCATCATCATCATCATTACCATCGTACTTGCATATTCCTCTTTCAATAGAATTCGGTTCATCGTATGTTAAAACACCTCTTTTTATGGTTTCTTAAACTTTCTATGTAGAGACTAGTGACCTAGGTGTTCTTCTTAACGTATCCTTTATTGAAGTCATCCACGTGGTCACCTGCCATTCGTTTGCGGGTTGTTCTAAATTGGGACCACAGTAGAAAGTGATACTCTGGCGATTTTTCCGTATTAGAGAAACTTGAAACTTGTTTCTTATAAAGAGAAATCATCGAAATCTCTGATCCGTGCTATCGTTGGTAACGTGATAAAAAACAGAATCCTGTTATCAACGGAACATACGCTTTTTCACAGCTTGGACAAAGCTCTTAATTCGCTTTGTTATCGTCCGCCACTCAACGTCATACATCACTATGGCTGCTTTGGTATATTTTCGTCTTAAGGTAGCTTATCATTTATTTGTCACACAACATGCCGTTGCCCAGACTGATTTTGTCGTACCTGATTAAGCGCTGTTGCTGTTTCTATTGTTGTGAAGGTGGTTCCGTAGATACCAGATTATGCGTACCATAAGTAAATTTTGATCTTTATTTCTGACAATTCCAGACATTAAAACATTTCCAGTAATTTATTTTCTCTTATGTTCATTTAGAGCCAAAACAGGCAGTGGTGGTCGTACTGTAAATGGACTAGTGACTGCAGTTAGCCTGCAACGGAAACATGAATCAGAACGTAATCAATATAGAATCTGGTCTAGTGTGACAATAACTACGTGACGGTATCGTTCATTGTCTCCTGGAAATTATTATGTTATATTAATGAAATTTTATCAGTGTTGACGAGGATAAAAGCGGCCAGGGAATCCATGATGAGATGTGGGTTGTCTATTGAAATGATGCCCATCTTATGACACTGTTTTGAGGTGGAACAGGAATGTCCCTTACAGATGAGCCAAGTGCAAAAGCCAGCTGGGATGGACGTGAAGTTTTTTGGGACAGTTATGGAGGCATCCTCACAGACTACTTTGCTAAGAGTCAAATCGTCATTGGCAGATACTATAGCAATCTTATAGAAACGTCACGGTATACTCTCCAGAAGCGTTCGCCTTGAGGCTGACACCTCACGGACTCAGTCATTTCAAGTCGTAGATGAGAAAAGGAGGGCACGTGACTTTGAGTTCCTGCAGCATCCACCTTAATCTGTCGATCTCGCAGCAAGTGACTTTTCTTGTTTCCAAGAATGAGGAATCCGTTGCTTGGTCGCGGATTTGACAACACAGATACGTCATTAATGAACTGTAAGAGAGATTTAAGGGAAAATCTGCAGACTTACACAATCAAGGCATCGATAACGTGAAGAAAACGCTGTGAAATCTGGATGGTGGCTCCATAAAGAAGAGTTAACAACAAATCAACCCCAGTATCTATGACATTTTTAAGGGTTATAGTTAGAACTATACACTGATCATCCATAACATAATGACCACCTAGTAAATAGCCGGTATGTCCATCTCGGGCACGGATAACAGCGGTGACACGTCGTGGCATGGAAGCACTGAGCCTTGGTAGCTCGCTGGAGGGAACTGGCACCAGTTCTACATGCAAAAGTCAATGAATTCCCGTGAATTCCGGGGAGGGGACCGGTGAACCCTGACGCCACGTTCAATCACATCCCAGATGTATTCGATTGGGTTCAAATCTGGAAAGGAGGGTCGCCAGCACACCAATCGGAACCCTCCAGTGTGTTCGTCGAACCACTCCATCACACTCCTGGCCTTGTGGCATGGCGCATTATCTTGTTGAAACATGCCGCCGCCGTCATGGATCATGATCGTCATGAAAGGGTGCACGTGGGCTGCAACCAGTGTACCGTACTCCTTGACGATCACGGTGCCTTGCACGTGTTCCGCTGGACCTATGGTTGCCCATCTGAATGTTCCCCAGAGCATAATGGAGCCGCCGCCAGCTTGTCTCAGTCCCACAGTGCAGGTGTCAAGGAGCTGTTCTACTGGAGGACGACGGATTCGCGCCGTCCCATCGTCATGATGAAGAAGGATCGGGATTCATCAGACCATGTAACCCTCTGCCAGTACGCCAACGTTCAGTGCTGATAGTTACGTGCGCATTTCAGTTGTAGTTGCCGATGTCGTAGCGTTGGCATTGGCACATGTATAGGCTGTCGGCAGCAGATGCTCGTCGCTAGCAGTTTTCGGTGTACTGTGTCTTGAGACACAGTTGTACTTTGCGCAGCATTAAAGTCTGATGTTAGTTCCGCCACAGTTCGCCTCCTGTGCTGTTTCACCAGCCTGCCGAGCCTACGACGTCCCACTTCTGTAATGACGTGTGGCCGCCCAACCGCACGACGTCTGGTCGTCGTTTCTCCTTGGTTTCGCCTCGTGTTGAAGACATTCACTACAGCACTCCTCGAACAACCAACAACTCAAGCAGTTTCCCAAATGCTCGTGCCGAGCCTCCGGGCCATCACAATCTGCGCTCGGTCAGACTCGGATAGATCGCGCGTCTTCCACATTCTACACACGGACAGCGTACTCACTGATACTACATGCGCCTTGCGTGTGTGTTACTAGCAGTCATTCCTTACCAGATGACGATGCTATCGCCTGTACGGGTTTATATCGATAGTAGGTCGGTGGTCATAATGTTCTAGCTGCTCAGTGTATACACACTCGTATACCAAGACGAATAACAATGGGGACACTACCGGCCGTCGATACAGTGCATCTGATACTGGAAAGTTGTTAGATAGAATGGCCGGGGAACGTACATAGCTGGTAGCCCAGCATTCAACAACCATGGCACACTGCGGTCATGATGAATGTTCCAAAGTAGTTAAGGTAGGCCACACATCAGTGCTAGCACAAAAACTAGGGAAGCGATAGGCATTGTTGTGGCTTACCCTCGGTAGTTTTCAATGCGTTGATTAACAAATGTGGCATTGAATGGAAAATTTCATTGTTTGTTTATGGCCTCTACGATGCTGTGAATGTTGTTATCTATGATTAACCGAAACGTCGTCTTCACGTGAGGCAGAAGGCAAAATAATGACTGGTGGGTTTTTCGGCTGAGAGAGAGACATCGTTATCGTGTCGATGAATTCGTCACTACATACCCACTTTTCGTTCTGTCATTTAAGAAATCTCTCAATTCTAATTCACGATTTGTGACGGAATCTCAGCAACTTCCCAAAAAATGATGGTATGTCATCTAGATTTGCATCGTCAGACTTTTAGTAACTGCCAAACGCATCTCAAAACCCTGACACTATGTGGGCCGTACCTGTTTCCAACTAAATATTTTAAAGGTGTTAAGTATATAAAAGGTTAAAATTCAACAAAATTTTCATTCTTCAAATGGTGTAACTTCGACTACTTTTACTGATGTAGCCACACATCTTATTGTACCGTTTCATACATAATAATAATAATAATAGTAATAATACATCAAAAAAGTTTTGCATCACCCCTGTTCTCAGAACTCCGGAAGATAGACACTGACTGTGGATATTGTATCACAGACACAGTCCCTTTGACTGTTCAGAGATGTGACTACACCCGCCCAAAGATGTAAACAACTATGCATGAGCAGCGCCAGTTAGAAGCAGGGGGGCCGATAGCTGATCAGTTCCAGTCATTCCACCAGGAAGGAGGTACACGGCTCGTATTGTCTGTAGTTCAACCATGTCTAGACGGGCAATACCGCGGTTCGATCGCGTCCGCATTGTTACTTTGTGCCAGGAAGGGCTCTCAAAAAGGGAAGTGTCCAGGCGTTTCGGAGTGAGCCAAAGCGATGTTGTTCGGACATGGAGGAGATACAGAGAAACAGGAACTGTCGATGACATGCCTCGCTCAGGCCGCCCAAGGGCGGTGGATGAGCGCTACCTACGTATTATGGCTCGGAGGAACCTTAGAGCAACGCTTTTCTTGCAGCCACAGGACGTCGTGTTACGACTCAAACTGTGCGCTATAGGCTGAAAGATGCGCAACCTCACTCCCTACGTCCATGGCGAGATCCATCTTTGCCATCCTCCTACCGATAGTGCAACCATATTGGCGAGGCATTCGTCTTCATGGACGACAATTCGCGCCCCCATCGTGCACATCCTGTGAATGACATCCTTCAAGATAGTGACATCGCTTCACTAGAGTGGTCTGCATGTTCTCCAAACATGAACCCTATCGAACATACCTGGGATAGATTGAAAAGGCCGGCGGTTCTAGGCCCTTCAGTCTGGAACCGCGCGACTGCTACGGTCGCAGGTTCGAATCCTGCCTCGGGCATGGATGTGTGTGATGTCCTTAGGTTAGTTAGGTTTAAGTAGTTCTAAGTTCTAGGGGACTGATGACCTCAGATGTTAAGTACCATAGTGTTCACAGCCATTTGAACCATAGATTGAAAAGAGCTGTTCATGGACGACGTGGCCCACCAACCACTCTGAGGGATCTACGTCGATTCGCCGTTGAGGAGTAGGACGATGCAGATCAACAGTGCCTTGATGAACTTGTGGATGGTATGCCATGACGAATACAGCATGCATCAATGCAAGAGGACGTGCTACTGGGTATTAGAGGTACCGGTGTGTACAGCAATCTGGACCACCACTTCTGAAGGCAGTGTTCAACATGCAATATGTGGTTTTCATGAGCAATCAAAAGGACGGAAATGATGTTTGTGTTGATTTTTATTCTAATTTTCTGTACAGGTACCGGAACTCTCGGAACCGAGGTGATGCAAAACTTTTTTTATGTGTATAATAATAACAACTCACTTAGGTTTTTCTATGACTGGAGATTAACTGGTAAAATGACAACCGCTACCGGAAGAATATGCCTCTGAAGTTTCTTATGCAACGAACGCCGCAAAAGCGCATAAGAAAGTTAGTACTGAAATAGCTTTTGTAATCGTGTCACTGAGCGGTCCACGTCATAATGATCGACGATTTTAACCTAAACGATTAATTGTTAACTGAGTGATTTCGTTGTGAGCACAAACTCCTTTTTCTAATGGTTGTTTTGAAAATTATTTTCTGTCTAAAAAAACAGATGTAATCTCTGATAGTTAAGTTCTGTGTCTGATGACCAACCAATGATGGCTCCTCTCGCCACACGAAATTGCTTCGGATTGACCACCAGTGATCTAGACCATTCCACCATGATCTAAACTAAGGCTTTACATGTTCTTTGTGCGTTTGGAGTTATTCGTGGCCACTGACATTGAATGTACAATCTGCTGGATGATCAGGACACGTCATGTTCCGGAATTAGCTTCTTCAGTACTCGACGTTTCGACCCCTCTGCTGGGATCTTCTTCAGGAGTCCTCCGCTGTTCCCAGTTGATTGAACACTGTCGAAAACCAGTGTCGTGTTCTCTTACAAGAGAATGTTTTCTCGCGCTTGGTCCGAGGAAGCGTAGTTATTGTGGTGTTTGGCTTCCCGTTCCTATATAGTTGTGTGGCCCTATAGCAGAAATAAGTCTATGGGGAACAGATTGTGCAGAGAACCTATTAACACAAATATGTATTTATTTGCCAAGTGGTAGAATTATTTGATCCTTTGACTAATGTGCCTTCCAGGCTCCACCATACATTTTTGAGTAAATATTGACAGGATACCTTCTTTGGGTAACTATTAGACTTGCAGGTAAGTGACATATTATAGCGGAATAATCACATTCATAGATTGAAGGCTTCTTCTTGAGAATAATTTTAATTTTTAAGTAATTATGTAACTTGTGACTATGGTGTAAGAGTGTAGTGATTGTTCTTCTACAGCTATATTTCACCACAATAGAGAATTAGCCTATGCTTGTGATTACTGAATACTCTTCAGCAGACAATTTGTTTAATAACTTTTTAGTTCATAAGTAAAAACAAGTAAAAGTTTTTAAATTATTACTGTCGGTGCAGAACGGCTGTGATATCCTAAAGAGTAGGAATATCTATGGAGTGGGCCACGAGTGATCATACTGTACTGCGCATGACGTCAACGCGAACCGGAATTGTTACGTGACTTTCGTGTTTTGTGCGGACACTTTATTATAACAATATTGTTTTCAACTTGCGCAGAGGTCGTAACTTAAATATTACGCTGTTTGAGTTGTTGCTACTTTTTTATTCATTAGAAACAACAATGATGAATCAATAATTGTTGTTTCCACGGATGCAGATCGAAATACGCAGTAGAGAAAAAGTTACTTTTCGTAGGTGAGTAGCACAAAGGTGCACTTAATCATAATAGTAAGACGTTCTGTACTTGTTGAAGATAATCGGTTGCGTGATAAAGAGTAAATACACTAGAACCAATTTATATTTACGAGATAAATGCTAATTAAATTCGGTAGTGTGGGAATGTGCTGCTAACCAGTCGGTTGAATGTGTGAATTCCGTGGAATGTGTAGCGGCACAGAAAATGACAATTCGGGTCATTTCCTCATTGTACAGATCACCAGCAGTTATGCTTACTTTAAAGTAGCCACAATAGTAAACTGTAGCACTGGTTCCTTTAACGTGGAGAATGATTATGTGCATTTAATATTTTAGTTGTCACATGCAGAACTGCGTGTTATAGCTCCCAGTTGAAGTTTCAGGAGCACATTCACAGTGGTGCGCTAGAGAACCTTTGCGCGTTGAGATCAAGGTATAATTTATTGAAACAAAGACTCGAAAATGCAGTACAAAACCTAAAAAATAACGTCGGCTATTCGTGCTTATTTTGCAGAAAAATTAGAACAATCTTGTTACAAACAAGCTAAATGCCCCACCATGTGGAAAATATGTGACATTTTTGTACGGCATTTGTTTATACTAGCGATATAACGAAATTTGCGGATAGACCTTAACTACGTACCGCAGACGTGTGACTCGTTCGCTATAACAATTCTGTTCTGCACATCTGAATGCCCAGGCGTAGGTATTCCTACTTTATTATTGATACATATGTGAAGTTTCGTATCGTTGGAGATCAGCAAACTTCAGATCCAGACAGATACCCATTTGTTCATTAAAAAACCTATCGTTCTTTTATTTTACCGCCTTAATCTTCGTGTCTCACTTTCATAAAGCAATACCGACTGCCAGCTAAATTTCAGTATTAATCTGAAGGGAAAGAAGAAGAAACTGAAGAAAGACCAGTCAAATATTCTGTGAAATGATTTGTCTAAAAAGTAAAAATAAAATAGATTAGAGAAACATTTGATGCGCCTTTGACTGATGCTTGAAGTCATGTACAGCAAATGAAGCACGTAAAAAAAGTTTATCTATACTACGTTATTTCTTAATTTCAGACGAATCATTTGACAAAACAGTTGACTGGGCCTGTTTTCGGGCTTTTTATTTTCTTATTTAGTTTAGAAAACATGAAATCAAATATTTTAATATTCTTGTTGTTGTAGTTGTGGTCTTCAGTCCTGAGACTGGTTTGATGCAGCTCTCCATGCTACTCTATCCTGTGCAAGATTCTTCATCTCCCAGTACCTACTGCAACCTACATCCTTCTGAATCTGCTTAGTGTATTCATCTCTTGGTCTCCCTCTACAATTTTCCACGCTGCCCTCCAATACAAAATTGGTGCTCCCTTGATACCTTAGAACATGTCCTACCAACCGATCCCTACTACTAGCCAAGTTGTGCCACAAACTCCTCTTCTCCCCAATTCTATTCAATTCCTCCTCATTAGTCATGTGATCTACCCATCTAATCTTCAGCATTCTTCTGTAGCACCACATTTCGAAAGCTTATATTCTCTTCTTGTCCAAACTGTTTATCGTCCATGTTTTAGTTCCATACATGGCTACACTCCATACAAATAATTTCAGAAATGACTTCCTGACACTTAAATCTATACTCGATGTTAACAAATGTCTCTTCTTCAGAAACGGTTTCCTTGTCATTGCCAGTCTACATTTTACATTTTCTCTACTTCGACCATCATCAGTTATTTTGCTCCCCAAATAGCAAAACTCCTTTACTACTTTAAGTGTCTCATTTCCTAATGTAATTCCCTCAGTATCACTCGTGTTAACTCGACGACATTCCATTACCCTCGTTTTGTTTTTGTTGATGTTCATTTTATGTCCTCTTTTCAAGACACTGTTCATTCCATTTAACTGTTCTTCCAGGTCCTTTGCTGTCTCTGACAGAATTACAATTCATCGGAGAAACCTCGAAGTTTTTATCTCTTCTCCGTGGATTTTAATTCCTAATCTAAATTTTTCTTTTGTTTCCTTTACTGCTTGCTTATTATACAGACTGAATAACATCGGGGATAAGCTACAACCCTGACTCATTCCTCGCCCTACCATTGCTTCCCTTTCATGTCCCTCGACTCTCATAAATGCCATCTGGTTTCTGTACAAGTTGTAAATAGCCTTTCCCTCCCTGCATTTTACCCCTACCACCTTCAGAATTTGAAACTGAGTATTACAGTCAACATTGTCAAAAACTTTCTCTAGGTCTAAAAATACTAGAAACGTAAGTTTGCCTTTCCTTAATCTATCTTCTAAGATAAGTCGTAGGGTGAATGTTGCCTCACGTGTTCCATCATTTCTACCGAACCCAAACTGATCTTCCCCGATGTCGGCTTCTACCAGTTTTTCCATTCGTCTGTAAGGAATTCGTGTTAATATTTTGCAGCCGTGACTTATTAAACTGATAGTTCGGTAATTTTCACATCTGTCAACACCTGCTTTCTTTGGGATTGGAATTATATTCTTCTTGAAGTCTGAGGGTATTTCGCCTGTCTCATACATCTTGCTCACCAGATGACAGAGTTTTGTCAGGCCTAGCTCTCCCAAGGATGTCAGTTGTTCTAGTGGAATGTTGTCTACTCCCGGGGTATTGTTTCGTCATAAGTCTTTCAGTGGTCTGTCAAACTCTTCACGCAGTATTGTATCTCCTATTTCATCTTAATCTACATTGTCTTCCATTTCCATAATATCTGTCCTCAAGAACATCATCCTTGTATAGACCCCGTATATACTGCTTCCACCTTTCTGCTTTCCCTTCTTCGCTTAAAACTTGTTTCCCATCCAAGCCCTTGATGCATGGAGCATGCATGATTGTTTGAATGATTCTGTGCGTATTGTATTTCCATCTGAGCTCTTGACATTCATGCAAATGGTTCTCTTTTCTCCAAAGGTGTCTTTAATTTTCCTGTAGGCAGTGTCTATCTTACCCCTAGTGACATGCGCCTCTACATCATTACATTTGTCCTCTAGCTGTCCCTGCTTAGCCATTTCGCACTTCCTGTCGATCTCATTTTTAAGACGTTTGTATTCCTATTGCCTGCTTCATTTACTGCATTTTTGTATTTTCTCCTTTCATCAATTAAATTCAATATATTTCCATTACTCAAGGATTTCTATTGGCCCTCGTCTTTTTACCTACGTGATCCGCTATTGCCTTCACTATTTCATCTCTAAAAGTTACCCATTTTTCTTCTACTGTATTTCTCTCTCCCATTCTTGTCAGTCGTTCCCTAGTGCTCTCCCTGATAGTCGCTATAACCTCTGGTTCTTTCAGTTTATCCAGGTCCCATCTCCTCAAATTCCCACCTTTTCGCAGTTTCTTCAGTTTTAATCTACAGTTCATAACCAATAGATTGTGGTCAGAGTCCACATCTACCCCTGGAAATATCTTAAAATTTTAAACCTGGTTCCTGAATCTCTGTCTTACCATTATATAATCTATCTGAGACCTTCCAGTTTCTCTAGATTTCTTCCATGGATCTTGAACCGAATGTTAGCTATGATTAAGTTATGCTCTGTGCAAAATTCTACCAGGCAGTTTCCTCCTTCATTTTTTACTCCCATTCCTTATTCGCCTACTACGTTTGGTTCTCTTCCTCTCCCTACTATCGAGTTTCCGTCATCTGTGGAGGTAATTGGCATATGAGATTGTACTGCTGTGGTAGGCGTGGGCTTCGTATCTATCTTGGCCACAATAATGCGTTCACTATGCTGTTTGCAGTAGCTTACCCGCATTCCTGTTATCCTATTCATTATTAAGCCTGTTCCTGCATTACTCCTATTTGATTTTGTATTTATAACCCTGTATTCACCTGACAAGAAGTCTTGTTCCTCCTGCCACCGAACTTCACTAATTCCCATTATATTTATCTTCAACCTATCCATTTTCCTTTTTAAATTTTCGAACCTACCTGCCCGATTAAGGGATCTGACATTCCACGCTCCGATCCATAGAACGCCGTTTTCTTTCTCCTGATAACAATGTCCTCCTGAGTAGTCCCCGCCCTGAGATCCGAATGAGGCACTATTTTACCTCCGGAATATTTTACCTAAGTAAAACCATGCAGTAAAGCTGCATGCCCTCGGGAAAAATTACGGGTGTAGTTTCCCCTTGCTTTCAGCCGTTCGCAGTACCAGCACAGCAAGGCCGTTTTGGTTAGTGTTACAAGGCCAGATCAGTCAATCATCCAGACTGTTGCCCCTGCGCCGCTCGGATTTAGCCGAGCGGTCTTAGGCGCTGCAGTCATGGACTGTGCGGCTTGTCCCGGCGGAGGTTCGAGTCCTCCGTCGGTCATGTGTGTGTGTGTGTGTGTTTGTCCTTAGGATAATTTAGCTTAAGCAGTGTGTAAGTTTAGGGACTGATGACCTTAGCAGTTAAGTCCCATAAGATTTCACACATATTTGAACATTTTTTTGTTGCCCGTGCAACTACTGAAAAGGCTGTTGCCCCTCTTCAGGAACCAGACGTTTGTCTGGCCTCTCAACAGATACCCCTCCGTTGTGGTTGCACCTACGGTACGGCTATCTGTATCGCTGAAGCACGCAAGCCTCCCCACCAACGGCAAGGTCCTGGTTCATGGGAAGGGAGGGGGGTGGTTTATATAACAGTCGGTATTCTTATATTATGAACAGTTTATAGCTTAAGAGAAGTCGGAAAAGTTTCAGTTTAAGCAGTCATTTGATGTTTATTATATTTTTGCAACACGAAAGAAAGAATTCAACAATTTCTACACCAGTGTAGCTTTTTATGCACAAAATAGCTAGACCTTGAAGAGATGCCCTTCATGATACTTCAGTAGTGAATTAAGTTTTTCTTAATTACCGTCATTACTTTCAAATAATTAAACCTTTTTTTCAATACTAGACCACACGCTGGCCAGTTTGATACCACTTTTGTCCATTTTGACTCTTCGTTTGACTATGAACATTCGGATAAATACCCACTGTGTAATTGTCCGTCAAATTACTCATTAAGTTTTTATTAATTACTCTGATTACTTTGAAGCAGTTACATCTTTCTTTGCAAAACTAAACCCCACGATTATCAGCCTGGTATCCCATTTGTCCATTTCCCACTCGTAATTTGTCTATGAAAGGCCCATTGTGCAATTTATAGAGAGTCATTCATCAAAAATTGGCAAAGAGAGACCCTCACTGGAGAGGCAAATGCCGTGGTAGCATCTCTACCTGCTTCTCCAGTTATCATTAATTTTAAATGTGGCTTATGCAAAGCTGTTGTTTTTTGGAGAGCCATTTTATTACATAAATGGGATCTACAACAGCGTCCATGAGGATGGTTGGTGGAAATATTGGATAAGGTGTGGAGTAACGAATGCCGTACATTATGCGTTCTTATGGCATGACATGGCCCTACCACTGATCTCAAATAAACATGTTCGCGCCCAGTAATGACACCATAACGAAGCATAACGATAGGAATTCTCACTATCACATGCCAGCAAACAACAGTTTTGAGTGTAAGGCTATTCGCATTTAGCAGGAAAGTATAGCTTCGTGACGCGTTTCACTTACAGCAACAGGCCTATATTTTGTTTAAAAAGAGGAATAAAAGTAACTAGTGGTGGTGAAATGTACTCCAGTCAAAGAAATTTCTAATGAAGACAACCTGAGTCTTTCAAAAATCCATTTTGGAACAGATTTTTTTAAACAAGAAAGGGAAAAGAAAACAATTTCAACTTTAGCCTTCACCTGCAATAAGCAGCCGCATGTCGCTTTGCTGTGCTGTTTTCCCGTCTTTCTCGTTTCAGGTCACATTTTATTTATACTTTTCTACTGCGTGAACTGGCTTTTTCTCTGTAGAGAGGGTGTTACTTCATCTTTCCTTGCCTTCGAAATGTGGCCTGGTTGTTCATAACGTGATGTGTTAGTACTGAACTCGAATTTTGCTGACAACAAACGTTTTTTATTAAGCTGTTTTTGACAACCACTTTATCTATTGGTATATTCTTTCGCGGTATTGTTCAGAGCTAGAAAAGTGCGTGAGGAGGTGGACTAGAAAACAGGGTGAAGACCGGCGCCTGGTAAGTGCTTTTTAGTTGTATTTCGGCACTCTCCAAAAGTAGAATGGACTTTATCATAAAACTCTTTCGTGTTATGGATGAACTATGTTACATCATGACACTTTCCAAATGCGACGGCAGAGAGTGCGCTCTTGGCACACGGCAGTTACACAGTTACACATCCATTAATGCAGAGACAACATTGTCATCGCGTAATACGTCCGAATCACTAACGTTTGCGCTTGGCGAGTGTTGTTGCATATGCACTCTCATAAACAGTATGTGACGAGTGATAGCCGAAACTGACGCGTTCAGCAACTACGTTATGCGACAGCAAGGAGTCAGATAAACGAGTATACAGTACACGCTTTTCCCCCGTATTTTACGCCTGTCTTTGCTTTCTTTTATCGCGTGTAATATTAATACATAAACGGTTAACAAAACGGCGATACTTCCGGAAAACCTGGAATTTTCAAGAATTACATTTTACCTGGAAAAATCAGGGAAATCTGAGGGAATTTCTGCAATTTCATTAACTCTCAGGAAATTTTATGTTTTTAACCCATCATTGAAATTTTAAAATACTTAATATCTGAAAGTGTGTTAATTATGTGAATATTATTCCACATAAATTATCTACGATGGTAATCCCAAAAGCAAGCTCTCCTATTTTTTTGTAAGTACATAGACCTGTTTTCTGGAACCGCGCGACCGCTACGGTCGCGGGTTCGAATCCTGCCTCGGGCATGGAAGTGTGTGATGTCCTTAGGTTAGTTAGGTTTAAGTAGTTCTAAGTTCTAGGTGACTGATGATCTCAGATGTTAAGTCCCATAGTACTCAGAGCCATTTTGAACGATAGACCTGTTTATTTCTACAGTGGTTTAGATATGTTTACAGCTTGAACATTTAGATATTTTTCATCATGATCACCATTTCTGTCGATGCATTTTTGTAGACGCTGTGGCAGTTTTCGTATGTCCATGTCAAAGTTATGAACCTCTTCTTTCACCTCGTCGTCGGAGCTTAATCGGTTTTCTGCCAAATGTTCTTTTAACCTAGGTAACAGGTGATAGTCACTGGGCGCCGAGTCAGAACTATAGGGTGGGTGGATGATTATGTTCCAACGAAACTGTTGCAGGAGAGCAACGGTTTGCCGAGCGATGTGTGGGCGAGCGTTGTCATGGAGAATGTGTACGCTCTTGTTCAACATTCCTCTTCTCCGGTCCTCAATTGCCCGTTTGAGTTTTTTCAGAGTCTCAGCGTTAATTGTGGTTCCAGCTACTCAGCTCCGACGACGAGATGAAAGAAGAGGTTCATAACTTTCTGAACAACATGGCGGCGAGCTGGTATGACATGGGTATACGAAAACTGCCACAGCGTCTACAAAAATGCATCGAGAGAAATGGACATTATGTCGAAAAATAGCTAAATGTTCAAGCTTGTAACTGACGTAAACCATTGTAGAAATAAAGAGGTCTATGTACTTATAAAAAAATAGGAGACCTTACTTTTGGGATTACCGTCGTATGTTTAAAATCTGGTTAAACTCGTTTATGGCTAATATGCCTCAGATGAGAGGAAAGAAAGAAAGGTCATTATTGTAGTATACCCCCTCCCCGCCTTTCACTCACCATTAATTTACGAGGAGCTTCTTGGCACCATCTTCCTCCTCACCCCTGTAATTCTCAAGGAACTTTTGTTCAAGTTTGAGTAGTCACCCTGTGTTACGTAGGTGTTGAAGCTACGTTCTGCGTCTTTTCTCTCAGCTGGAAATAAGCCTCATTGTTGGTCTTCAAAGAAAAAGTAATCCTTATTGCTGCTGTATTTCTTGCTGTTTGTAGGGGAGCATACAAAAAATTAAAAAAAATTATTTAGGTCATTTGAAATATTATAATTTAAACTGAAACGACCAACGTTTTGACTATTGTGAGAGATAGTTTTATTTTATATTATCATGTGGTCCGAAAGACACAAGAATTTTATTTAAGCGGGCTATGGTTACGAAACCTTATAGTCATGCGTAGTTACTCTGAATCCATTGACGTATGCAATTTCGTGTTTAAGAAAATGATCGTGGTTGTGTAAACAAATATATGCTGAAATAATGTTTTCGCCTGTGTTACCATCTTATAACAATAATTCATGAAGAAAATTTCAAGACCCAATTTTTTTATGTATGACTGTAGATACTACATCAGACATCACAATTTATACTGTCCGTGTGCTATGTAGTGTGGAGCCTGATAATATTTTATGGTGCCGAGCATAAGAAAAATTTCTCTGATAAGAGTTTTAAGATTATAGGAACCTAGAATACCATTATGGGTGCAAGGTAGAAAACATTGAATTTAAGTATATTTCCAAAACATTGAATTTATGCATATATCAGAAATGACGAAACAGCCTAGATACTGCAGAAGAGCAACTGGATACAACTTTTAGCGAGAATAATAATTTCTTCTCTGAGAAATTGAGGTATCAGTGGTTCGAATTCCGATGAGGAATCATCCGATAAATCCACGCTGCTCGTTGCATTAAAATGAATTCTGTAGGAGGACGTGACGTTTGTTGTGATGCAAGTTCATCAAATGTTATCGCTAGAACCTTAGTGTAACAAATTTAATATAATTAGATTTTCATAAGGTTGTGTTTACGTTTCAGTTTCGACGTGTTCGCGTTTAATTATAGAATTTATAGTACAAAGTAACTTCAGTTTGCAAGTCAACATTTATGTGTACTGTGTATCTAGTTAATTTTCAATAAGAATGTTGCGTACAGTGGCACGTGAATCATAGCTGACACCTGACACGTGAAGAAACTGCCATAGACAGTGTAGTCATGCTATTTTTTCTGTAAGCTGTAGAGTATTAACCATTATTGGTGGTAAAGCCAATAAATTCAAATAATTGGAGAAAGTGAATTGTGTCTTTTACAAGGAATTCAGTTTGGAAACTGCATGCTGTATATTCAAACGATACAAAATGTTGATTGTGTTTAGGTCAGTGGTAGGAAGAATGCAATGAACGGAAAGGGTGACATTTTACGTCTTTATTGGCTGACTTTTTCACGTATTACTACATTACTGCAATGTATTACATGCAAATATTACTACATTTCTCCGACGGCCACAAACAATGGAATATCGGTTTCTGTTCCACACAAGGGTACAAAGCAATCGGTACGCTACACATTCCGTGTGCGTTTTGGAAACGAAAAGCAGAGGGGGTGCAGGAGAAGCGTCCGGGCGGAACTCGATTAGCCACCCCAGGGGAAGAAGGGCGGGCCGTTGCCGTTGCGGAGCTGCACGGGCCTGTAGTTGTAGAGGTCGAGGCGGCGGTTGGCCAGCGACTCCCCCCAGTTGGAGAAGGCGCGCTTCTCCGCGGCCGACGCCCCGTCGCCGAATCTCTTCCCTCCCCAGCTGGAGAAAGCCCTCTTGCTATCGGCGAGGTCCTCCACGCCACCGTCGTCGTCTTGGAAAGGATCCCTCTTGCCACCCCAGCTGGAGAACCTAACCCCTCCCCTTTTCTTTTCGACCGCGTCTTCCGGGGCTTGGCCGTCGGCTTCTGCGTCCCCGCCGACGCCGCGCTTGCCGCCCCAGCTGTAGAAGGACTGCTTGGAGCGCTTGTCCTCCGCCTGCCAGCCGGCGGCCGCCCTCTTGCCGCCCCAGCTGGAGAAGGCCCTCTTCTGGTCGTCGCCGTCGCCGTAGCCGTCGTCGACGTCAGCGCCGGCAACGCCGTCGGGCCCGGTGCGCTTGCCGCCCCAGGCGCTGAAGCTGCGCTTGGAGCGCGCCTGCCCCTGCCACGGCTCGGCGTCGCCACAGCAACGCTCCGCGCCCCACGCGAGGCCCGTCGTAGCGGCCGCCAGCGCCACCGCGAGCACCGTCAATGCTCGCATCCTCGGTCGATGCACGACTTCGCCCCTGCAACGACGACGTAGTGTCGTTAACGGAGACACGGCTTTCTTTCTATAAACATGCAACAAATCAAAATCATCGTGGGTAACTACCTGGTACAATTGTTCGAAAAAATAAGAAATGCGTGTCTGGACGTAAATGCAGATACTAGCCAAGCCTGCAGGTTGTGCTCTTGTATTTGACCACAAGTAGTAATTTAATAGTCATGCGTGACTGGAATTCGAGAGTAGGAAAAGGGAGAGAAGGAAACAAAGTAAGTGAATACGGATTGGGGGTAAGAAATGAAAGAGGAAGTCGTCTGGTAGAATTTTGCACAGAGCATAACTTAATCATAGCTAACACTTGGTTCAAGAATCGTAAAAGAAGGTTGCATACGTGGAAGAATCCTGGAGATACTAGAAGGTATCAGATAGATTACATAATGGTAAGACGGAGATTTAGGAACCAGGTTTTAAATTGTAAGACATTTCCAGAGGCAGATGTGGACTCTGACCACAATCTATTGGTTATGAACTGTAGATTAAAACTGAAGAAACTGCAAAAAGGTGGGAATTTAAGGAGGTGGGACCTCGATAAACAGACTAAACCAGAGGTTGTACTGTGTTTCAGGGAGAGCATAAGGGAACAATTGACACGAATGGAGGAAAGAAATACAGTAGAAGAAGAATGGGTAGCTCTGAGGGATGAAGTAGGGAAGGAAGCAGAGTATCAAGTAGGTAAAAAAACGAAGGCTGATAGAAATCCTTGGGTAACAGAAGAAATATTGAATTTAATTGATGAAAGGAGAAAACATAAAAATGCAATAAATGAAGCAGTCAAAAAGGAATACAAACGTCTCAAAAACGAGATCGACAGTAAGTGCAAAAAGTCTAAGCAGGGATGGCTAGAGGACAAGTGTAAGGATGTAGAGGCTTATCTCACTAGAGGTAAGATAGATTATGCCTACCGGAAAATTAAAGAGACCTTTGGAGAAAAGAGAACTACTTGTATGAATATCAAGAGCTCAGATGGAAACAGTGTGTGGTATAAAATGGTCAACTATCCTTACATACATAGCCTTTTCAATAACTTTAGCAAACACCGCTAACATGTGTCGCACAGTACGTTAATGTTCTGCTAGGCACCTCATCATATCCATGAGAGTCCTTAGTCTTCAGTGATTTAATTATTGACTGAGTCTCCTCCTTGTCTGTATCACAAGACAGTTACATGATTCCCTGTAGAAACTAAATTTTTACGTAATTCAACAGCAATGCTCAGAAAAATGATGGTTAAATGCTGTACTTATATCTGATTTATCAGTAACAAAAATATGTTTACTACGGACTGACTTTATATCGTCGACCTTGTGCTGCTGACCAGACACTTCCTTCACAACTGACCATATAGTTTTAATTTTATTCTGCGAATTAGCCATTCTATTTGCGCACCACATGCTCTTTGCCTTTCTAATAATATTTTTAAGCACATTACAGTACAGTCTGTAATGGGCTACTGTGTCAAAATGTTAGACGTAGCCACAATTCCCGCTTTGTTCAACATGATATCCTAATCCCACCAGTCAGCCACTCAGGCTGCTTTTTAATGCTAGTACCCGTTTAGAACGTTCTAATGGAAAACAACTCTCAAAGAGCATGAGAAATGTGTTAAGGAAAGCGTTATATTTGTCATCTATGTTATTGGCACTATAAACATCCTGCCACTCTTGTTCTTTCACGAGGTTTAAAACACTCTCTATTGCCGTTGAATTAACGTTCCTACATAATTTGTAATTATATGTGACATTTGTTTGAGTACAAAAGCCTTTTCGTGTTCAAATTTGTGCATCATGGCCTGAAAAGCTATTCACCCTTTTATTGACAGAATTCCCATACAGTAATGAAGAATGAATAAAAATATTGTCTGTGGTTGTGCTGCTGTTCCCCTGCACCCTAGATGGAAAAAGCGCAGTCTGCATAAGATCTATCAATTTATATCTTCCAACATTCTTTTTCTTACACCATCACATACAAAATCAATAATGAAGTCACCACGTATAACTAATTTCTGGTACTTCCTGTAAAGCTAATCAAGAACCTTCTGTACCTTGAGCAGAAATGCTCTGAAGTCAGAGTTAGGGGATCTATAAACAACAAACGTTAGAAATTTTGTTTCACTTTATTCAACTGCCCCTGCACAACATTCAAATATCTGTTCCATGCACTGGCACAGGTAATTTGCACAGGCTTTCGTTGTTCACTTTTCATGTAAAATTTAGTGTAACTCTGCAGTAGTCTATTTTATAAATGTTAAGCGCCGATCGTTCACAATTTTAGGATTTTTTTCGGTGTCTTCATGTTGATTGCATCTTTGAGACGTTGAGACGTCCATTACGCGTACGGTCTTCAAGAAAAATGCAGTCATTTTATAGTTCGGTACCACATTTCTTAACTCTGTATGTACATTTCATAGATGATTGCGGGAGTCACCTGTTCAGTATATGATTGGTTCAAATGGCTCTGAGCACTATGGGACTTCAAATCTGAGGTCATCAGTCCCCTAGAACGTAGAACTACTTAAACCTAAATAACCTAAGGACATCACACACACATCCATGGCCGAGGCAGGATTCGAACTTGCGACCGTAGCGGTCGCGAGGTTCCAGACTGAAGCCCCTAGAACCGCTCGCCCAGAACGTCCCGCTGTTCAGCATAGCAAACACCTCTCAGCCGTTTCCAAAGTGTGATTGTATCGAGCTACCAGTTTCGGTGATTTACTACGCAGAAATCAAAAGAATATTTTGTTTCCAAACAAATAACGTTGACGTTTCCAGTTTTTGGCAGATACAAAGGTAAATGGAAGTAAAAAGTCAAATGAAATGCATCTGCATTGTAACTAAACTTTAAAGACCATGGGTCCCTAATACTAGAGCATACAGAAATTATCACCGAACATGGAAGTAAAAAGTCAAATGAAATGCATCTACATTGGTTCAAATGGTTCTCAGCACTATGAGACTCAACTGCTGTGGTCATTAGTCCCCTAGAACTTAGAACCACTTAAACCTAACTAACCTAAGGACATCACACACATCCATGCCCGAGGCAGGATTCGAACCTGCGACCGTAGCAGTCGCACGGTTCCGGACTGCGCGCCTAGAACCGCGAGACCACCACGGCCGGCATCTACATTGTAACTAAACTTCAAAGACCATGGGTCCCTAATACTAGAGCACACAGAAAATATCACCGAACATGGAAGTAAAAAGTCAAATGAAATACATCTACATTCACAATATATATCGAGTCTCGATCGCTACGTGTCAATAGATTCAGTCTTCACGCGTCGTGTCCTATTGATGGGTAATTACTCAAGTATTATAATTACAGTTGTTATAGACGCTTATAATTTGGTATTGCTGCTGTCGCAATCGAATCAAAACGCCAATTCGTAGCAAAATGGGAGCGATGGGACATGCGTGTCAGTTTTTTAGCGCCGGCGTGAATTCGGCTTTTGCTGGTTTTCTCTGGGTTGTAGTAATTTAGTGGTAAACTGTGCGTTAAATGGTACGGTTAGACTAAATATGTTTTTCATCACTCAGCACGTCGTAAATCCTACTCCGGCTGGCGTTTACTCAATGTACTGTACGAACATAACAGACACCATGAAACATATGAACCCGCTTAAACTGTGAATGAAGATAAATCTCTGTGCAGTGTTTCTGTTCAGTGTATTGCTGTTTTTACAGTATCACTCCGTTCCCTTACATTAGAGCTGGACGAGCTCGTACAGTTTTCAGGTAACGGTAGTACTTTGTTCCGGTGTAGGAAGTAGACATTTTGTGTAAAAATGTGTGAAATTTTATGGGACTTAACTGCTGAGGTCATCAGCCCCTAATCTTACACACTGCTTAACCTAAATTATCCTAAGGACAAACACACACACCCATGCCCGAGGGAGGACTCGAACCTCCGCCGGGACCAGGCGCACAGTCCATGACTGCAGCGCCAAAGACCGCTCGGCTAATCCCGCGCGGCCAGACATTTTGTCCTATACCTAATACGAAGTAAGGCGTGGCACAGGATTGACATTGAACTTTATCTTAGCATAATTTTGTTTACGCGAGTTTTTAAAGCTGTGTGTTTCATTCAAATGGAGAAACTGGAATACCGTGTCTTTCCCATGGAGTGTTTATCACTAACGAGATTTAAAAAAAAATGGTTCAAATGGCTCTGAGCACTATGGGATTCAACTGCTGTGGTCATCAGTCCCCTAGAACATAGAACTACTTAAACCTAACTAACCTAAGGACATCACACACATCCATGCCCGAGGCAGGATTCGAACCTGCGACCGTAGCAGTCGCACGGTTCGGGACTGCGCGCCTAGAACCACGAGACCACCGCGGCCGGCTAACGAGATTCGTCCATAGTTGAAGGTTCATAACGAGTCTGTTTCTTGAGCTCCAGCAGTTAAGATATGTGGTGCCGAAAAAAAAAAATACAGTTGTAAAATAGACTACTGCAGAGATACGCTACATTTGACATAGAAACTTAACTATGGAAAAGCTTGCGCAAATTAGGTGCTGCATTTACTGTATGTTCACCAAAGCCAGATGCGAGACAAAAATTCTCTACAGTATATTCATTAAAAAAAATTCCAACTGATTTTGTGCAACGACTTTTCATTTTTGTGACTGAGATGTCTGTCGACTTCTGCACTCCATAAAACCTGGCGAGGTGGCGCTATGGTAAGTCACCAGATGCGAACATGAGAGGAAGGCGTCAAAATTCTCATCCGGCCGTTCAGACTTAGGCTTCAGTCAATTCATTCAGGCAGATTCCGAGACGGTTCCTCGCAAAAAGAGTCAGCGGATTTTCACCCCCATGCATCTTAATTCGTTGATGGAGGCGATAAATCCCAATCATCCTCATTCCTTCGTGCGACAAGAATGAAAGCAGTGGACAACAATGGGTGGAATTCCGTGACCTTGCGCCGGTAACGACGGAGTCGATTTCATCTGCGAGAGTCCTATTTTTTTGTCAATTTTTCTTTCTACGATGCAAAAGGGATTCCTCTTATGGGCGCCCTTACAAAAGGCAAAACTAACGGAACTCTTCTTGATGATTGGAACTGATATTACTCGAGAAGATTTCTGGAAAAGTGAAATAAATTCTTTTGACGAGGCGGTGATAAGCATATTTTAGAAAAAGGAACTCAGCTGTATGACTCTAATATATATTCTCCTTATTCACTAAAATTTGCACATTCTTAAGTTTTAGGCATTCAAACTTCGAAAGAACGTTATGAGTCCAATGATGAGGTCAGCCGTAGCTGAGAATTCTAACTACCATACGAAATACAGTTGAGGAATGGAATCCATTCGGGGTAAATACGCTGAGTTAAAGAAAACGACGTCGGAATATAAGTTTATTTTTTACTTCAAAATATTGCCGTTCCAAGAAAGTATCATTTTTCTGTTTGGTCGACTCGGCCTCACAGAAGATGGTATTTGAGATGACACAGCGTGGTGTCGGGTACTGGTAGGGTGAACGCTGCTAGAACGGAATCGTAACTTGGTTCTCTCGTTCAGCCCAACTCAAACTGAACCCGTGCGCTCGACGCCGTACAAAGCGCACGCAGAGCGGGTTGCAAACTGCCGTGCAAGGGGAAACTGCTGACGTCGGTACAATGCAGCCAGGCGCGGTGACCCGCCGTGAACGGTGTTTGTGTTCGGTCCCTCGAGAACTGCTTCCCTCTGACCTAATGGGCTAACTACGCTGAGGTGACAGCACTGACGTCATACCTTATAACATCGTGTCAGACCACCTCTTGGCCGGCGAAATGCAGCAAGTCGAGGTCACAAGGCCCTGGTGGAGTGCATCAGCTGCAAGTGCCATCGACTCAACAAGTCGTTAGAAGTCCCCTGCAGAAATATTGAGCCATGCTGCCTCTATAGCCGTTCATAAGTGCGAAAGTGTTGCCGGTGTAGGATTCTGTGCGCGAACTGACCTCTCGATTATGTCCCATAAATGATCGATGGGATTCATGTCGTGCTATCTTGGGTGGCCAAATCATTCGCTCGAACTATCCAGAAAGTTCTTCAAATCAGTTGCTAACAATTGTAGCCCGGTGACACGTCGCTTGTCATCCATAAAATTTCCATCGTGTTTTGGGATATGAAGCCCATGAATGGCTGCAAATGGTCCCCAAATAGCTTGACATAATCATTTACAGTCAACGATCGGTTCAGTTGGACCGACACCATTGTAGAGCCAGCACCAGCTTCCACAGTGCCTTGTTCATAACTTATGTCCATGGTTTGATGTGTTCTGCGCCACTCTCGAAACCTAACGTCACCTCTTGCCAACAGAAATCAGGACCCATGTGACCAGGACATGGTTTTCTAGTCGTCTAGTGTCCAACCGATATGGCCGTGAGCCCAGGAGAGGCGCTGCAGGCGATGTCGTTTGGTCAGCAAAGGCACACGTGTCGGTCGTCTGCTGCCAAGTGTCATAAACGCCAAATATCGCCGCACTGTCTTTACGGATACGTTCGTCGTATATCCCACACTGATTTCTGCTGTCATTTCACTCAGTGTTGCTTGTCCATTAGCACTGAGAACTCTGCGCAAATGCCGCTGCTCTTGGTCGTTAAGTGAAGGCCGATGGCCACTGCGTTGTGTGGTGAGAGGTAATGCCTGAAATGTGGTATTGTCGCGCACGCTGTTGACAATGTGGATCTCGGAATATTGATTTCCCTAACGATTTATGTAGTGGAATGTTCCGTGCGTCTAGCTCCAACTATCATTCCGCGTTAAATGTCTGTTAATTCCCGTCGTGCGGCCATAATTACGTCGTAAACTTTTTCACAGGAATCAGCAGAGTACAAATGACAGCTCCGCCAATGCACTGCTGTTTTGTACCTTGTGTACGCGATTCTACCGCCATCTGTATATGCGCATATCGCTCTCCTATCATTTCTGTCACCTCCGTGTATACATCTGAAAGTCTGCTAAGCAGCAGGATAGTAGCTACGTGAATACAAAAAACGGTCCTTCGATGGCCATTACAATTGGAATAGCAGGTAGAATAGCAAATAACAAAATTGCACGTATTGTGCGTCTATACATTTAGTAGGAAGCATACATGATTAAGTTTTTAGATAGTTTGGGGATATTTTCAGGGTGCGAAATTTAGTACACAGAGCTGATACGTTTGCGAGTAACAGTGGCTCAACCCTGGTTGGATATCGATCGAACTGAGGTACAATAATAGGGACGGCTACGTCATTCCGTGCTGCTTCAGCTCTGTTCGAGATTTCATCAGTTATAGTAACTGGACAGTGGTGGCGCACCCCAGTATCTCGGCAACCCATCACCAAATGTTTTCATTATGTGAGAGATCTGTTGAGGGTGACAGTCGGACACACTCTGTATCGGGGTGTGTCAGAACAGCAAGGGACCGAAAGGCCATTTACATCTTCTACAGAAACCAGACGGCCGTCTTAAGAGTCGAAGGGCATGAAAGGGAAGCAGTGGTTGGGATGGAAGTGAGACAGGGTTGTAGCGTGTCGCCAATGTTATTCAATCTGTACATTGCAGAACCAGTAAAGGAAACCAAAGAAAATTTTTTAGTAGGAATTAAAGTTCAGGGAATAGAAATAAAAACTTTGCGGTCTGCCGATGACATTGTAATTCTGTCAGAGACAGCAAAGGACTTGGAGGAGCGGTTGTACGGAATAGACATTGGCTTGAAAGGAGGATATAGGATGAACATCAACGAAAGTAAAACAAAGGTAAAGGAATGGACACTAATGATTACTGTCAAATTATACAGGGTGTTACGAAAAGGTACGGCCAAACTATCAGGAAACATTCCTCACACACAAAGAAAGAAAATATGTTATGTGGACATGTGTCCGGAAAAGCTTACTTTCTATGTTAGAGCTCATTTTATTACTTCTCTTCAAATCACATTAATCATGGAATGGAAACTCACAGCAACAAAACTTACCAGCGTGACTTCAAACACTTTGTTACAGGAAACGTTCAAAATGTCCTCCGTTAGCGAGGATACATGCATCCACCCTCCGTCGCATGGAATCCGTGATGCGCTGATGCAGCCCTGGAGAATGGCGTATTGTATCACAGCCGTCCACAATACGAGCACGAAGAGTCTCTACATTTGGTATCGGAGTTGCGTAGACAAGAGCTTTCAAATGCCCCCATAAATGAAAGTCAAGAGGGTTGAGGCCAGGAGAGCGTGGAGGCCACGTAATTGGTCTGCCTCTATCAATCCATCGGTCACCGAATCTGTTGTTGAGAAGCGTACGCCGGCCGCGGTGGTCTCGCGGTTCTAGGCGCGCAGTTCGGAACCGTGCGACTGCTACGGTCGCAGGTTCGAATCCTGCCTCGGGCATGGATGTGTGTGATGTCCTTAGGTTAGTTAGGTTTAAGTAGTTCTAAGTTCTAGGGGACTAATGACCACAGCAGTTGAGTCCCATAGTGCTCAGAGCCATTTGAACCATTTTTTGAAGAAGCGTACGAACACTTCGACTGAAATGTGCAAGAGCTCCATCGTACATGAACCACATGTTGTGTCGTACTTGTAAAGGCACATGTTCTAGCAGCACAGGTAGAGTATCCGTATGAAATCATGATAACGTGCTCCACTGAGGGTAGGTGGACGAAACTAAAGTGAGCTCTAACATGGAAATTAAGCGTTTCCGGACACATGTCCACATAACATCTTTTTTTATTTGTGTGTGAGGAATGTTTCCTGAAAGTTTGGCCGTACCTTTTTGTAACGCCCTGTATACAAACAAGTGGCAAAATTATACAATCATGATAATACGACTATCATGGTGTTGGTTAAGAGGCACAGCAGTATGAAAGTAAATGAACCGGTCGCCGCTCTTGAAGAGGGCGGTTCGCGAGGGAACAAGAAATATTATCAGATTCAGATAGAGGCGTCTGAAAATTAAAGTGAAATAAATAGAGTTGCATCTTTTGTAGCAACATGAGACTATGTTCTCTGGAAATATTGCCGAACATAGGTTGATGAATGTGAGTGCATGCGACTTCCAGTAACTATAATCAGGCGCTGTAGAGGAGACGCAAGGAAGTGGGATTGAAGACGGTTTCTCCCAATTACATTGGCAACTGTGATTTATAGTTTAACACTGAAACAGCGAATTTTAATGAACTACTGAGAGAAGAAACGAATAATATATGCCTAAGAGGTGATCAAACCAAGGGCAGAAGGCTAGACTTAGCATTCCTTCGACTTCGAAGTAATTCGGGATGCTGCTCGAAGTGAGCAAGATTTTGAAAAGGAATCAACTGTAGCGTTGCTTAGGAAACCAGCCTGGTAGCTGCCTTGGGAAAGCACAGAATACCTAAATCAAGAATACCATATTGCAGTTCCTGTGTTTTTACGATATACTTTGCAATGTCCCTTAGGCAAGCGTGTGTGTCTGAAGGAACAGGCACTGCTGCGATCGACAACTGTAATCGTAAAAACTAAGGCACTAGAATGTAGTATTTCATAACAAGACAAGGTCCAGCTGGAATCTGATTGTGTTCGAAATTGCGAATACATTTCTTGTATTGTCTAAATCAGGAAGGCCAGGGGGAGATTTCGGTCCCCACTCTCGCTAATATAAACGCTAATGAGAACCCAGATGTTTAGTCGAATTAAATCAGGCAATGCTAAGACAAGTGGATTAGGAAACGAGACACTTAAGGCGGTAGATGAGTTTTGCTATTTGGGCAGCGAAATAACTGATGATGGCCGAAGTTAAGAGGATGTAAAATGTAGACTGGCAATGGCAAGAAAAGAATTTTTGAAAAAGAGAAGTGTGTTAAGGGGAGCCGGAGGTGCCTATGCTGCCCATGTTAAAATCACTAAGTTTGAGGAACATTTATGAATAAACTACCAAATAGAAAAATTTGAATTTTTTTTACATATGGAGTGGTTTAGTATTGCAGTTATGACAGAGGGATTTTGGAGTATCTTTTCTAGTTTCCTTCCAATTATTTTTTTTATTAATGACGCAAATTTTTTTTACAAATAATTGCTTTATAATTAAAGTGAAATGAAACTATTGAACACATTGCCAAATGGCTGTGTTACAATGTAAGTTCGACCACTAGGAGTGCTGTATAAAAATTTCATCTCTCTAGCTTGAGTGGATTTTGAGAAAATGTTCCTTATATTCAAAAAATTCTAATTTACGGGAAATGGCTATCAAAGTTTCTCAATACATTCCTGCACTATAGGATGGATTATCAGGGTCTTCTTCTTCATCCTGCAAAAGCTTCCTCTTCTGTCTTCTTTTCTGACCTGTTGTTCCATCATACTTCATATGCCTTTCTCTTCTTTCTGCTCCTCTTATCCTTTCTCTGTCAATATTTCTTAGTGCCCGTACAGTGTTCACCCCAGCTGTAAATCCTAAAGCCTTCAGAACTTCACACTTCACACTGTTCCCTTGGTTGTAGGTTGCTATTGCATCATAAATGCCAAAGTGCAGTGTTTTTAGGCTTGCAAACACCCTTTTAAGAATCACTTTCCAAATCAAATTGTTTACGCCCTCATTAGGATTCTGCGTCTTTCCGTGTAGACATTTGTGTAACAATTCTGGCTGTGCTAAGCCATGAAAAATTGGTTTTATTGCATTTATCACAGCTGGTGGCAAACCATGTTTGTAATCATAGTCCTTTTTTGCATTATATTTGCACCAGGAATCTTTTGGGCACAGGCTGTGTTGAGGGTATTCATTGGAAGAGGCAGTACGAAGGAACAATGCCCACACTGCTTTTCGCATGTTGCTAACATTACTAGTATTTTGCCTTATAGCATACCCATAGTATCTCTGTACACGTTCAATCACCTCATCAGTAAGCCTGCCTCTCCCTCCTATTGTCTTTCCATCACTGAGCTTACTTGAACCCAAAGTTTGTTTGAGCCTTCGAAGCCACGCACCCATACGCTTTTGCACATGCCCAATGCATTCCAACTTTTCAACTACAAATTCATTTCCATACGGTTTCAGTGCCTCTATAGTCTTGAATCCGTTGGAGTCACCATCCCCAAGGTAGTATTTGTACCTAACGTTGTATCTGGGAACTGAACGTTCAAAAATTTGTTTCACTCCATCCACTTCCATTGCTCCACTTGATCCACTAAAATTTGCCTCACAGGTTCCACTGTGCTCTCCTTTGATTTCATTTCTTGCACCTACAATGTTTTGATAATATTGCAACACCTATCACTTTTGCACTATCACCACAAGTAGCAGTTACAACCCCATTCAGGGATTTATGACCCCTCTTTTGCCAGGAACCATCTAATTCCACTACCAAATCCCTAGAATCACCATTCATTACTACAGATTCCTCCACTGCTTTCTTCATGGTTTTCAAAGCCACATCTTCAACAGAGGATCCTACCAGTTCACAGTAGTACCCAAATTTGCTTGGAGGCGATGGCAAGTTCATAATACCACAAAATAGTTTACCAGCAGCAGACCCTTTTCCAATGGATTGAAGACCATGCACAAGTCTAACATTCACATCAAACACTCTAGATCGTCCATTTTCACCAAAGAGACTGGCATGTGAATTGTAGAAAGTCACTTGATACTTGCAACATGCACAGATTATCTTCATCTCACAAGCTAAATTAAAGTGCTTTGTTATCTGTAGTCCCACTCCTACACTTGAACACATTTTGCACAGAACACTTTCTTTCAGAACAGAAGATAATAATCCAATATTCAGTACTTCGTTAGTATCATCACTGTCACTAACATATTCACGAAATCTGTCACTTCCACCAGTCAGCTACTTGCTAGAAGATGTCACAGGGCTAGGGCCGGCCATGTGTTGCTTAGCAGAAGAACACACTGTTTCAGTAATTGTAGTATCGCAACTTGGTATTAGTGTTAATTTTCTTTTCCCTACGTTCTTCCTGTTCTTATATACACGGTTACTAAAACGTGGCATCGTAAGCTGAACAACGATTTACACAAGAAGTATATTACTAACAACAGGTGCAACACTGAACTAATTCGAAACGGTAAACAACAAAGAGACGATGTTCCGTGCTCTTAGCGCTTCATTTGTCACAGAAAACAATGTAGCCAACCCTTGCACACTCGCTGTATGCGTAACATCAGGCGCTGTATGCGTAACAGGCCGAGAAAATCGTAAGCAGTTCTCCAGGAAGTCAGGAGAGGGTGTTAGATGCATTCAGCGGCCGCCCATTTCCTCTGCAGGCGTGGGGGGAAAATGGTAATAACTCCACTTCTAGGGCGAGTAGAACAATAATTCAAAGTTTACATTAAAGAGCCAATTAATTTTCGGTAGCAAAAAAAATCGTAATTTTTTGGATTTGACCATCACCGGTTCCCCTTAACATCGAATATACACTCCTGGAAATTGAAATAAGAACACCGTGAATTCATTGTCCCAGGAAGGAGAAACTTTATTGACACATTCCTGGGGTCAGATACATCACATGATCACACTGACAGAACCACAGGCACATAGACACAGGCAACAGAGCATGCACAATGTCGGCACTAGTACAGTGTATATCCACCTTTCGCAGCAATGCAGGCTGCTATTCTCCCATGGAGACGATCGTAGAGATGCTGGATGTAGTCCTGTGGAACGGCTTGCCATGCCATTTCCACCTGGCGCCTCAGTTGGACCAGCGTTCGTGCTGGACGTGCAGACCGCGTGAGACGACGCTTCATCCAGTCCCAAACATGCTCAATGGGGGACAGATCCGGAGATCTTGCTGGCCAGGGTAGTTGACTTACACCTTCTAGAGCACGTTGGGTGGCACGGGATACATGCGGACGTGCATTGTCCTGTTGGAACAGCAACTTCCCTTGCCGGTCTAGGAATGGTAGAACGATGGGTTCGATGACGGTTTGGATGTACCGTGCACTATTCAGTGTCCCCTCGACGATCACCAGAGGTGTACGGCCAGTGTAGGAGATCGCTCCCCACACAATGATGCCGGGTGTTGGCCCTGTGTGCCTCGGTCGTATGCAGTCCTGATTGTGGCGCTCACCTGCACGGCGCCAAACACGCATACGACCATCATTGGCACCAAGGCTGAAGACGACACGTCTCCATTCGTCCCTCCATTCACGCCTGTCGCGACACCACTGGAGGCGGGCTGCACGATATTGGGGCGTGAGCGGAAGACGGCCTAACGGTGTGCGGGACCGTAGCCCAGCTTCATGGAGACGGTTGCGAATGGTCCTCGCCGATACCCCAGGAGCAACAGTGTCCCTAATTTGCTGGGAAGTGGCGGTGCGGTCCCCTAAGGCACTGCGTAGGATCCTACGGTCTTGGCGTGCATCCGTGCGTCGCTGCGGTCCGGTCCCAGGTCGACGGGCACGTGCACCTTCCGCCGACCACTGGCGACAACATCGATGTAGTGTGGAGACCTCACGCCCTACGTGTTGAGCAATTCGGCGGTACGTCCACCCGGCCTCCCGCATGCCCACTATACGCCCTCGCTCAAAGTCCGTCAACTGCACATACGTTTCACGTCCACGCTGTCGCGGCATGCTACCAGTGTTAAAGACTGCGATAGAGATCCGTATGCCACGGCAAAGTGGCTGACACTGACGGCGGCGGTGCACAAATGCTGCGCAGCTAGCGCCATTCGACGGCCAACAGCGCGGTTCCTGGTGTGTCCGCTGTGCCGTGCGTGTGATCATTGCTTGTACAGCCCTCTCGCAGTGTCCGGAGCAAGTATGGTGGGTCTGACACACCGGTGTCAATGTGTCCTTTTTTCCATTTCCAGGAGTGTAGATTTGAGTTTTAGGAAGTCTTTCTGAGTGTAGCCATGTATGGAAGTGAAACACGATCGATAAATAGTTTGGACAAAACGATAATAGAAAGTTTCGAAATGTAGTACTACAGAAGAAAGTTGGAGATTTGATGGGTAGATCAATTAACTAATGAGAAGTTACTGAACAGAATTGGGGAAACAAGATATCTGTGGCACAACTTGACCAAAAGAAGGGGTCGGTTGATAGGACACATTCAGAGACATCAAGGGCTCACCAGTTTAGTAACGGTGGGAAGCATGAAGGGGAGAGGGGGGGGGGATCGTTCAGGGAGACCAAGAGATGAATACAGTAAGCAGATTCAGAAGGATGTTGGCTGCAGTAATTATTCAGAGATGAAAAGGCACAGTATAGAAAGCTGCATAATACATATAAGATATAAACAATGATGATGGAATTAAAAAAAAACTAGCAATAAAATAAGGCGTTTGCATTTCCTTTACGGAAATTGGTATAAAGGCATTCACTGTCCTGTTGTGTTATTGCATTGTTAGCTCTTTGCCCAATCTCCTTTCTTCCTAATTATTTCAAAAAATTCTCTTTGGCGCTGATGTTGTTAGAGACTGTAGTTTTTGCAGTGAAATTGCCACCCACTCTTCTCGTATAGCTATTTTCAGCTCACACACAGCCTCAAAGTGCCTTCCATTGTGATACACACTCCGAAACGTTTTCCAGGGGGTTCAAATCTTGGATAAATGCAGGCCAGTGCAAGGCATCGATATCTTTATCTTCAAACCAGTTTTCAGTTGTAGGAGAAGCATGCATATATTCATTATCTCGTTGAAACTTAGACTTTCGGCCCATAGGTCCTCATTTATTCCAATCATTTCTGTCTCTAGCATCTCATCATAATTTGAGAGGATTAGGTTTGTGTCCTCATTTATGTTGCCAGCGTAATTAAGTAGTTCTTCGTGTTGTATTCTGAAAGCTGTCTTTTTTTATTATTTTGTATCAAGACAGAAAGAGATAGGCATGAAGCAAAAACTCGAGACTGCCCTTTGAACAAATTTCTTTGGGAGAGCCATTACAACACTCGACACTTCAGAGTCTGAACAAGTGGCTGCGAATAAGCTGTGAAATACGTGAAGAAGTTCATAAAGTAGTTTGGTATCCGGGCAGTCGCACTGCAAAACAAATTTTGGCTCCCATCCTTTATAACTTCGTTCGCGGAGCGCATAGCAAAACCTATCAGCTCTGTGAAATGTCACAAACTGTTTGTTTTCTCTGTACTGGTGTTTAGTTGGGTCTGCGAATTATACTTCTAGCAATCGGGCACCACAATCTGCTGATTTCCGCCGTCAATCCCAACAACTACTTTAGCCGACCTTTCGCGTAATCAGTTTTTCAAGGTACAGATAAATTTCAACCTTTTATCTTGAAGATTAGGATTTAGCAACTTTTATTATTATTGCATCTCTCTTGCAGGCTGTAGTGAGGTAATAAGCTTAAGCAATCTGTTGCCCTACATAACTAAAAACAAACTAAATTGACGTTTTTTAACATGTACTGTAGCACTGCAATACAAATAACGTTCTTCTAGTTCGTTCGTGAACATGAAGAGATGCATTATTATCAAGAGATGTGTGGAAAACGAGCCCCGAGGGCTGGCTCCGGCAGCCTAATTCTCCGCGTAAAATGGCCCCTCTCGCGCAGTATTTGAGAGCTGCGGGTTAAGTATAGCCAACTGTAATGTGTGTGATGTCCTTAGGTTAGTTTGGTTTAAGTAGTTCTAAGTTCTAGGGGACTGATGACCATAAATGTTAAGTCCCATAGTACTCAGAGCCATTTGAACTATTCTTTTGTAATGTGTGTGTGCATAGCGTGGCGTCGTGTTTGTGTTTTAAGTTGATGAGGGAAGAGAGAATAGCACCAAGGGTTACGATTCACATTTTCATAGGGTGGTGGTTATGCGCTCTAAAATCAGTATCATCGTCCCATCTGTGCCATGGTACGACTCTGAAGTGTATCACGCGAACTTTCTAGTGATAATATGTCACTTCCCTTTTAATCATGAAAAGAGCTTTCATTGATTGCAAGGTTTGCACTCACCTCTGCGCTAATGCATCCCGGGGAATTCACAGCACATCATCTTCAGTCGCCCTCTGCGATCCGAAGTAATAAATAGCTTACTACAGCTTTTAGTGAAGTTTAGCCATCAGTTACCTACTAGCGTGAAGACGTCAACAACAAAGGATGTAGAAACGCTTTGCTAATTTTTAACCGTTGAAAAACCGTAATGGTACTCTTTGGTTGAGTGGCCATCTTTTGCAGTAACTGTTATAAAAATTATTATTTTCTTTGAGGAAGGAAACAGCAATCAGCCACACTATTTTTAAACAATAATTTATTTTTCCAGAACTAGTTTTGGCCTTAGTTCTATTACCAGGCAGTGCTGAGGATTTCTCTTACGCATTCGTACATTTTCATCCTTCAACAGGGCCGTAAATTACAGGAAAACAGGCAGAAATCGGCACACGAAATCCCTGCTGCAGTCTGATTATGGGTCTTGGCCCGAAACTAGTAACGGAAAATAAATTATTGTTCCAAAACCTGTGTGGCTGACGCAGTTTAGTTCCTCGCGGATATTCAAAAAATCAACTGCAGTATTCTCAAGCAGTCTTGGATAAAAATAATAATATTTTGGATCTTTCGTATGACACATACTGCAAAATAAAATTGTCGTAATGTCAGTTACTCCTACGTCTAAAGAGCAACATAATACTTCTAATAATGTAAAGTTTTGAAGAGGAATGTCTAAAGACTAGAAATTTGTGAAGTGTTTGTAGTGGTGGTGGTTTTAATCTACATCTACCTCTACACTCCACAAGCCACCTTACTGTGTGCAGCCAAGAGTACTTCTGGCACTGCTATCAGCCGCTTCCTTCCCCCACTCCTTTTAGCTTTTGCGAGTAGCGCGTGGGTAAAGTGATTGTCGGTTAACCTCCTTATAGCACGTTGTGGTTATTTCGCGAGAGGTATGTGAGAAGTAGATCTAATATGTTGCCCGCCTATGTCCAGAATGTGCTGTGTCGGTATTTCAATTACAGGAAACCAGATCGTGGTGCACAACGCCTCTCTTGCAGCGTCTGCCAGTGGAGTTTTTTGAACATCTTCATCTCGCTCTCGCACCGGCTAAACGATCCCGTGACGAAGTACTCCGTTAATTGTTGAATCTCTTCTATTAATCCACTTAGTATTGGTCCCCGAATGATAAGCAATACTCAATGATCGGTTGAAAGTGTTTTGTAAGCTACTACGTTTTCCGTGGATGAATTACATTTTCATAAAATACTTACACTACTGGCCATTAAAATTGCTTCACCTAGAAGAAGTGCAGATGATTAACGGATATTCATTGGACAAATATATTATACTAGAACTCACATGTGATTACATTTTCACACAATTTGGGTGCATAGATCCTGAGAAATCAGTGTCCAGAACAACCACCTCTGGCCGTAATAACGGCCTTCATACGCCTGGGCATTGAGTCAAACAGAGCTTGGATGGTGTGTACAGGTACAGCTGCCCATGCAGCTTCAACACGATACCACAGTTCATCAAGAGTAGTGACTGGCGTATTGTGAAGAGCCAGTTGCCCAGCCACCATTGACCAGACGTTTTAAATTGGTGAGAGATCTGGAGAATGTGCTGACCAGGGCAGCAGTCGAACATTTTCTGTATCCAGAAAGGCCCGTACAGGACCTGCAACATGCGGTCGTGCATTATCCTGCTGGAAAGTAGGGTTTCGCAGGGATCGAATGAAGGGTAGAGCCACGGGTCGTAACACATCCTAAATTTAACGTCCACTGTTCAAAGTTCCGTCAATACGAACAAGTGGTGACCGAGACGTGTAACCCCATACCATCAAGCCGGGTGATACGCAAGGATGGCGATGACGAATACACGCTTCCAATGTGCGTCCACTGCGATGTCGCCAAACACGGATGCGACCATCATGTTGCTGTAAAGAGAACCGGGATTCATCCGAAAAAATGACGTTTTGCCATTCGTGCACCCAGGTTCGTCGTTGAGTACACCATCGCAGGCGCTCCTGTCTGTGATGCAGCGTCAAGGGTAACCACAGCCATTGTCTCCGAGCTGATAGTCCATACTGCTGCAAACGTCGTCGAACTCTTCGTGCAGATGGTTTTTGTCTTGCAAACGTCACCATTTGTTGACTCAGGGATCGAGACGTGGCTGCACGATCCGTTACAGCCACGCGAATAAGATGCCAATCATATCGACTGCTAGTGATACGAGACCGTTGGGATCCAGCACGGCGTTCCGTATTACCCTTCTGAACCCACCGATGCCATATTCTGTTAACAGTTATTGGATCTCGATCAACGCGAGCAGCAATGTCGCGATGCGATAAACCGCCATCGCGATAGGTCACAATCCGACCTTTATCAAAGTCGGAAACATGATGGTACGTATTTTTCCTCCTTACACTAGGCATCACAACAACATTTCACCAGGCAACGCCGGTCAACTACTGTTTGTGTATCAGAAATCGGCTGGGAACTTTCCTCATGTCAGCACGTTGTAGGCGTCGCCACCGGCGCTAACCTTGGGTGAATGCTCTGAAAAGCTAATCATTTGCATATCACAGCGTCTTCTTCCTGTCGGTTAAATTTCTCGTCTGTAGCACGTCACCTTCGTGGTGTAGCAATTTTTAATGGCCAATAGTGTAAAATGCATTCATCCTAACATCAGCTTTCCGTACAATTTCCACTAAATACTCGTAGGTACTTTACTGATTTGTCGCCAGTAATCTAATCGAATAGTGGTGGATTCGGTCGCCAATTTTTTCGAAATCTTTGCATTTATTTATGATCAGGGTCAACAACCAGTTCTTGCATCAGTCGTGGAACCTCTCCATGCCTTCCTACATTTCGCTACTGTCTTCTGGCAGTGCAATTTTCGTACGGATAACATCATCGTTCGTAAACGTCATGATGGAACATTGATCTAATCTGTAAGCAGTAACGATTCTGTAACACTACCCAGAGGTGCTCCCGGAATATGATTTTGCTCCGTTATGAGCGACGTATTGGGTTCTATCTACAAGGAAGTCCTGAAGATAATTACAAATCTCGTATTTGGTTCATGAAACAACAATGCGGAACTGTTATCAAATGACTTCTTGACGTCAAGGAACATAACATCAACCTCGGTGTTGATAATATTTGCTGGCATGTGTGAGTAAATGTATGACACCACAATCTCATTTGTACCAATCGATGTTTTCGAACTTCATGCACTAGTTTTTCGTAGTGTAGGTAACGTTTGAGGGATGGCATAAGAATGAAAATAAATAATAAGACGTCATCAAAAAAATGGCTCTGAGCACTATGGGACTTAACATCTTAGGTCATCAGTCCCCTAGAACGTAGAACTACTTAAACCTAACTAACCGATGGACATCACACACATTCATGCCCGAGGCGGGATTCGAACCTGCGACCGTAGCAGTCGCGCGATTCTGGACTGAAGCGCCTAGAATCGCACGGCCACCGCGGCTGGCTAACACGTCATCACTAAATGAGCAACAGGGCCATGAATTGTATGTGATATTAGTATCATCCTGGTATCGTAGGTGAAACTCGTGAACGCCAGTTCGCTACCATTAAAAGTACACGTGAAGAATGTTTTCTGTTCTTAAGCTTCTGTTTTGGTTTCAGGTCATTCTGCTGCTGCCACCAGTACCAGGTTGCTGACTTTGTGGTGGTCGCATCGTGGAAGCAGCCATATACCTGGTGTTAGGTAAGTAGAGGAAGAGGCTACGTATACAGTTTGTGTTCTCAGTCAGTGAGCGAGAGAAATATTACGCCACTTCCTTGCCCTGTGTCAGAAACTGTAATCGGTACAATCCTGGCTAGAATCTGAATACAGTAGGCCAATGAATCAAGCGTAGCCGTAGCGAAAAGGCTTTGACATAGCAATGGTGTTTTGCGCTGCTCGATGTTAACCCGATGATAAATGGCGGTGTGCTGTTTATAATCGAAACAGATGCCTCTCGGAGGGCAAACAGCCTGCTGCTAGAGCTGTCATTTCTGATTATTCGGTTTCAACGTAAGTGATCTTTACTCTCGAAATCGTGATCTAGTGTAGTCCGTCATACAATTCAGAAACTTAATTGAGTATCATACGTCACGAAAAGGCAGGTAAGAAGCGTAATTAGAAAATGACTCTGAACCTGTTTGTGAACTGTAATAACCTTCCCTATTGGTAGGTGGAATGTTCTCGGCCAGATGACAGTTTTATAGTTATAAAAGCACCTCTTTTCCAGTTTTGAACCCCGTAGCTGAACCTTTTTTTCCAATGAACGGGTTACATTCCTGATGAATCATTCTCAGCGTGCAAAATACGTATCAACTTCCATAATCTCGTGACTCAAAAAGTTTACCAACCACTACTTTCCTTACACGTGGCAGTAGATGATAAGCAGAGAGATGTTCGAGCAATTCGGAATTCTGATCCTAAGAGTCTCCATTCTAAAAGCTCTTTTGTGTTTTTAGTTTCTTTGTCCTGATTGAAGATCATTAGCTCCAGAAGATTTTACTAATAATCTCGAGTTATCTTTTTACTCTTTTTCTAGGAATCAATAAGATGAATATCTTTTGCATTTTACAATAGTTACCACAACCATCCCAGCAGATCAAGCCGATTTCGCTTTCTTTAATGCAGATCGCTGGCATCCATCCACCCACTTGCTTGACTGCTTATTAATTTCTGGCATGAGCTGGTGGACACTTAGTTGGATTCATTTTAAAACAGTTAAAACATTGCCAAGGAACTTGTTTCTGCATTTGCCTGTAGTAAGCATTCAAGAAACTGTGCGCCCAATATGCAAAAGACATGTTAACTCTTCATGTGCTGGATGAATCCCAACTGCACCGATAAAATTGCGGAGGTTATTCAGTCATGCTCTCTGAGTTCTCTGGTACGAGCGATCCGTGATCTACAGTGGCTAGTTACTTTCATAATGTAGTCACGATTAATTCGGTTCGTTACTCCAATTATCTTCTGTGGAAACACCTGCTCAGCAGCGAAAAAGCCTCTAATGTGCAATCACCAGAATGTACAACATATGAACAAAGAGTAATGCAACAGCCCTCAGATGCAAAAGTAGTGTGACGTGGTCGTCGGTGTATTGGGAACTGCTCAACGTGGCGTCGGCGTACCAGTCTTTCACAACATTCTTTGAACTTATACAAGAGGTGCATATCTGCTAGTCCTTCAACAGTAAACATATGCCGTACTGCTGTGCATTAAAGTTAACGTGCAACTAACAACTGCCGGGAAAACAATCGCGACACAGAACCGAGAAATGCTGAATAGCCGGCCGTTGTGGCCGAGCGGTTCTAGGCGCTTCAGTCTGGAACAGCGCGACCACTACGGTCGCAGGTTCGAATCCCGACTCGGGCAGGAATGTGATGTCCTTAGGTTAGTTAAAGTATTCTAAGTTCTATGGGACTGATGACCTCAGATGTTAAGTCCCATAGTGCTAAAAGCCATTTTGAATACTGAATACAACTTCCAGGGTGAAGAGTAAGGTGGGTATTGCTATTGTCAGCAGCAAAGGCCGTGAAAGAATGGAACGAGCTGCAGACCGAAGACGACACACAGCGCGTAGCGTCAACGTCTGTACTGTTGTGTAGATATTGCCAGTGTGATGTAGATGAAAGATAAATGAGATTAAGAAATCAAACGAGCTGCAATTACTCTCTAATGAATCACAGGACCCTACGGGTCCCTTACACCATTAGCACGCAGAAAATATCCCTGTACAACCTCTGAAATGTAGTCAGTGGAGTTCAGATTCACCGTTGATAATGTATCACAATTTTTCTTGTGATATACCTTTTGGTGTCGTAGTTCGTATACCTTTAATCGCGGGTGGTCCACCCCCGTACTGTGTATTCTTGATATTTTCTTCTGTGATGCTGTTTTCACCTGGATCCTCTTCCTAAGTATGGGTACTTTTGAATTCATTCGCCCTCACCTTATCCGTTGAAAATGGATGAAGCAGACTTCATACAAACTTCCACCAGTTTTAAATGAATCTACGTCGGCGGTAAACAGTCCGAGAACAGTTAACTTTTTGACTATATAGAATTTCAGCTTACAGTTTTGGACAACGTCTAACAATTTAACAACGATGTCAACGTTAGCGCTGCCGAAAACAAAATTTTTCCCTTTTCTATTTTCCGCTTTATTTTCAATTTTTACAAATGTTGTATCTGCAGTTCAGATTCAACACACGGAGAATTGGTGCAGAACATGGCTTAAAGCCGGCCGTTGTGGCCGAACGGTTCTAGGCGCTTCAGTCCGGAACCGCGCTGCTGCTACGGTCGCAGGTTCGAATGCTGCTTCGGGCGTGGATGTGTCTGATGTCCTTAGGTTAGTTCGGTTTAAGTAGTTCTAAGTCTAGGGGATTGCTGACTTCAGATGTTAACTCCCATAGTGCTTAGAGCCATTTGAACCATGGCTTAAATGGCAAACACCATGATATTCTATTTTCTCCATGTCAGCGTGAAAGTACTTCTAAGTTGACGAGCAAGATGGAAGCTATCATTAAATTAAAAGTGATAATGAGATAAATACTAGCGAGTGTCAGACTGCCACGATTTGTCACCGTTGGGAACCTCGAAGAGGCCACGGGAAAACATCTGGTATTAGGTGCAATATTAATGATTCTTTATTTTATTCGCAGGTGTCACTTGTACTATCACACGTTGAGCTTTTTTATTCAGTTAAATTGATTTTCTCCTAGTGTCCAATATTAAAGCGACAAACGGAAATTTTGCAATGTTGCGTTTATTTTGCCACAAAATAGCATAAACAGGTGATAGCAAAGTAGAAACAATGTAAAGAATACAGTATGTAAACAACTTCAACGTGCATAACAATAGACTAAAACGTTCTTCGTTTTTTCCAACTTAACAGATTTGCACACACATTCTGACAACTGGTTAATGTGCTCAATATGGGGTGTGACCACCTCTGGCAGCAATACAGGCCTGACAACGACGAGTACGCTGTAAATAACGCCATCAGTCTCATGCTAAGGCAATAACGCCCATTCTTCCTGCGGAACTGCTCGCAAGTTTTGGTGAGTGGTTACTGGATGATGATGTGATGCAAACCTTCTCCCTAGTGCATCCCAGAGGTGCTCTATGGGATTCAAACCGAGAGAGCGAGCACGCCATGCAATATCATCCGTCTCCAAAAAAACATCAATCACTCGTGCCCTATGAGACCGAGCATTATCTTCCACCAGCACGAAGTCTGGTCGCACAGCACCTCGCGACATCTCGTAACGATACCTAACAGCAGTTAAGTCTTGCCGATTCACCCGTACAATTTCATGAAAAGGTGGTAGTGCGGTTAAGTTGTTTCCTGCCCACATCATTGGGAATCCTCCTCGATATCGGCTCTTTCCACAATGTTTGGTTCCCGAAATCGTGGTCCACTTGTCCTCCAGATGCAAATCCGTCGAGAATCACTCTCCATACCAAATCGGAACTCTCTGTGAAGGAACATTGGCCCACTGTTCTACCGTCCAGTGGCATATTGACGGTTTCACTCTAGACGCTCCCTTCTATGAAGACACGCCAGAGGTTAACATACAGCAGGTTTTCAACAGTAAAGACCACACTGCTGAAGCTTTCAGTATTCCGTTTGCCTCGATACAACACGTCCAAGGGATGCTTCGAGGTCAGATGCCAGTTTCCGTGTGCCACTTAGGCGGTACCGTAGTATCATTACAGCCAATAATGGTCCTCTCTTTCTGATGTCAAACGTGGTCGGCTCTGGTCTTCGTGACACAGGTTCGGTCTCTATAAACTGTAGCCACATGCGAGGAACAACAGAACGATTCACGTTAAGCCATCGGGCGACTATCCTGCTTCCATTCTTCCTATGGCCCTCCACTGCAGAGAATCTGATAGGCGTCTTCTGTCTGCCATATTGCACTGTCTGTTACTGCGTTCATAACATTTGTGGATGTGGGGCTGCCCGGCAAGCACTACTGCCTTTGATAGGTGCCCTGACGTCATCGTTGGCGTGATTTTCCGTTGACCGATGTGCCATCTTCCGTGCAGAACACGACCGTACGGACATCTGTTGACAGTTTGAATGATTATATCGTGAATTAGGCACAGGACTGAGGAACAGCGGTTTTTTGCTTTAATTTTGGACGCCAGTGTATATGTGTATTTAATATAAATAAAAATTTAATGCTGTGGTGACATATAAAATATCTGCTTCGTCAAAAAGCGATCTTATGACAGTTATACACTCTCAAGAGCAGAACCATGGCGATCTCTTCTCTGACCTTTCGTCTTCTAGCACAATGATAGTTGATTCTCAGAAGCACTTTCGTAAATTCACTCTGTCACCTTGGAGAACGCTATATAGCATATAGCTTCTTTTGAACAGCTTCAAGAACAGCTGATCATCAACTGACTCCAGGTTTGCGAGTGCTACATAAAATTATATTAAAAAGTAATGAATTCATTAAACTAAAGATTTGTTCTAACACCAGGACTTTACTAACTTGCTTTCCACGACGTGAAATTCGACTAGTCTTTTGTTCAATATGAAATACTAACTATGGAAATACTTGGCGTGGTTCCTGCAATGATACAAGAGGTTATAGACCAATTAAGCTCAGAGGCAATCTTAGGGCCAACCGGAGAACCGAACCGTATACAAAAGCTTAATTGAAAATTCCATGTGAAAAAAGAGCAAACATTTGCAGAAAATGGTGTAGATATGTATATGTGTATGTATAAATGTATGTAGTGTCGCTAAATAGGTAGATAATCAATGTGTTTTGCTGGTGATGTGCGCCTTCCCCCACTGTTCCATTCCAACTGCCCTAACACACGGCGTGCGCAGCATTGCTGCCGACACGCGCGTGCGGAGGGGTGTAGGTAGGAGCACACATCAATGAATTGTGTTATTAAAGTGGGTATACATTATGCAATGTGTACACTACTCAGCAAATTTAATAATGTTTTAATATGGTTTATGTTCACTGATGTAAAAAGGGAAGATCCTTCTTTGCCATCTTAAAGGTCGATATTTTTAACTTTTTTCAGTACATACCATCAATATACAAAGTATGTATAAACCACCCGTTGTAAAACATTAAGACTTGAGGTGTGCCGGCCGCTGTGACCGAGGGGTTCTAGGCGCTTTAGTTTGGAACCGCGCGACCGCTACGGTCGCAGGTTCGAATCCTGACTCAGGCATGGCTGTGTGTGATGTCCTTAAGTTAGTTAGGTTTAACTAGTTCTAAGTTCTAGGGGACTGATGACCTCAGATGTTAAGACTCTATAGCGACCCTACTGAATTTCTCTTTTAAGTTCCACCAGGGTCACTAAATAACATATTTATTCTATGTTATTATACATTGCTTTGTGAATAATTATACCTCAAGGCTTTGATATTCTATAATGGATGGTTTATACATACTTTTTAATTTTATTTCACTTTTCTCCTTTCTAAGTAGCCTATATTCTTCCTTAGTGTTCAAGCTATCTCCATACCAAATTTCATCAAAATCGGTTCAGTGGTTTAGTCGTGAAAACGTAAGAGACAGTTGCTTTCACGTGTATACTATCGACTACCCTTCCTTCTTTTCGACTTGTTTTACCGTACGAGTATAGAATTTGTACTTCTTATTTTCTACTCGAAACTGTATTTTCATCGCATTCAAACGCCTGAATGATAAAGGAGTCAGTCATAAATTTATCCCTAATGTCAGTACAGATGAAGTTAGTTTTCTGTAGCTTCTCATATTCATGTGTAAACCTGAGTTTGATGAATTATTCGCTAGTTTAAAGAGAAATACGACCGGTTGCATTATGACACTATGAGTGCTAGACCGTTAGTGAGTACATTTATGATGCTCTGTATGCGCGTGATTTCACGCAATGTTTACCGTACCGGAGGCTGAAAGCTTTGTCATTACGTCGCTCATCCAGGAATTACAATTCCTAATCAGGAAGATAATTACCAACCCGTTTACTCGACGTGTGTTATGTGATTGGTGTTTATTTGTATCAGTAATTTTGTTGCGTAAGCAGGTGCGTCAGTCTGTCTGTAACCGATTTGCCACCTATGTGAGTCACCATGCTTGTCCAGATTACGAGTCTGTTGAGGGGAGAGCGCTGTGCAAGCTGATGAGACCTGTAAAGGATCTTTTAAAGCCTTTAGTTTTGTTTCCATGGATGACTCGACTCTGCAGTTGGATACCGCGCTTAATCCTTCCTATAAAATTTAACGTAAGTGATGACTTGAATAGCCGGCTACACAAACACTTGACTGTGTGGTAAGAAGAAACTATATTGGCCATAGAATCTAAAATAAATCATTCTGAATAATCATATGAAATCTCGTCTGTGTGAACTGTGTTGTAATGGTCTCACTGGTAGCAAATAGTCTCTCAAAATTTCTGAGAAATCAAAATGTCACGTTGTTTCATCGGATAAACGCACTAGTGCGAATGAAGAATTTTAATCAAAACAAAACTTAACATTTTATGATAACTTTATTTAGCAACTTTGTGTGGCTGCATCATGACACTTTCTTTCACGTTCACCGTTATTTAAAAAATTGTTTGATTGGACGAAAGCATATTGATGCGATGATTCGAGTTCAAAAAAATGTTCAAATGTGTGTCAAATCTTATGGGACTTAACTGCTAAGCCATCAGTCCCGTAGCGTACACACTACATAACCTAAATTATCCTAATGAAAAACACACACACACCCATGCCCGAGGGAGGACTCGAACCTCCGCCGGGACCAGCCGCACAGTCCATGACTGCAGCGCCTGAGACCGCTCGGCTAATCCCGCGGAGCGATGATTCGAGTCATACACGGATACAGAAGGGCGTCGCTATTAACCTCATGACACTAAACCACATTACAATGACATAAGGGAAATGGATTTGAAATTACCTGGACCTGCTGTAAGTACGAGCAAATATTAGTGATTTCCTTTCACGTTTTCGAATAAATTAATAGAGCATACTACTTCAGACCTGCTTTAAACAAAGCATCGAGGACGTGTTTCTGTTACCTGGAGCTGTCTGTAAAAGTTACGATACGAACCTATATACCACAGTCAGTGACTCTCCGAAACGTGTGATTTTGGCTTTAGCATGGAAATAACATATCAGCAAACTAATATCGAAGCAAACGAAAGCTGACCACATTTTCCTTTAATTGTCACTGTACCATTGTGTTATAAGTCTCATATATATCAATCACCATATTATGTCCACCGTTCCTACCGAGTGAGGTGGCGCAAAAACACAGGATTTATAATCGAGACAAGTGATTTCAAATCCCTGAACGACTATTCTTATGTGATTTTTTCTAGATTTCCCTGAATCTTCTGATGGAATGTTAGGGTGACTCCTGAAACAAGTGTACAGTCTATTTTCTTACAAGATTCTGTTCCATCCGACCTGGTGCTCCGTCTGTTACGACATTGATGCCGACGTTCAACACCAGTCTTTTTCACTTTGCGTCTGCTGCACCAGGAAACAGGTACACGTCTTGATCACCTACAGGGCAATTAGCGTGGTACAGGCGCTAGGAATACGGAAAATTAATTTGGTCGATTACGTGCGCAGAAATATGGGAAACTGGTAAGGTATTAGTATCACGTAAAGGACGAGTCTCGCTGGGTTTTCACAAACTCCTGACGTTAGAATCTGTTGAGAGTAGCAGTCTTGCCTGCTGTTTAAGTCAGAATAAAGCAGCCGAATACTGACTTCCGGCATGGATGTGTTCAGTACTGGGGAAGGCACAAGTTTTTGAAAGTACCCTGATCATCATCCTTAGAAGACGATGCGTGCGTGTCCACTAGTTTAACCAACGACCTAGTCAGTTATTATTACAACTGATGCGGAAACTTCGTGATAAGGCCGCGGAAGAATGGAAACTAGTTGATTGGACAGACGAATCAAGTTTTCTGTTGCACTATATCATGAGCGGGTCAGGATGACCGTTTTCTGCTGGCTCCACAGAGGCAGCGAAGGGCTTAAACAGGTCAGCACTGGCTCTCCAAACAGGTCAGTGACTGTGACAGCAGTTGTTACGAGAGTTTTAGACGACGGTAGTTCTATTTCTTAGCTCTTGCACCCGTGTTCCATAAAATCTTCCCCACTGTACATAGAATATTGTAACAAAATAACTGTCTACCTGATAACACCCCAACGAAGACACGTATCATGTGATCTGGTCACCAGTTCAGTGCTGCAAACCACCATTCTTCGCAACTTGTGCGGACACGCTAAGGATTTTTGGAACCTATGCCACCCTGAATAAAAAATACCATGGCTGCAAAATATGTAGCTACATGCAGTAGTATGATGGACCTAAGGACAATAGCTTTATTTGGTCTGTGCAGAAAATGAATGGCGGCTGTGAAACGTTCTTGCGAACTGTCATTTAAAAATGCTACATGTCCTTTGTGCGTAGATGTGTCATTCATAATTATGGCTTCACCTTAAACATCTAAGGCCGTTCTTATACGGAAGGATATTCTTAATGCGCCACAAAGTCGCGACTATTAGTAAGGAAGAATGACACATAGCCTTAGAACGCGTAGCCGCGGCGTGACCAAAAACGGCGATAACTTACCACCGTCGGCGACAAAATTCAACTGTACGAGTGTGTAGCATCATATGGTGTGGACCTTCCTTCAATCGTCAACGGCAGCAGAGCGCCAGAAATGCCACAGTGCTTCCAGGAGGCGTTTAGTCCTTGTGTGGAGGGCTGAGAGCCAATCTCGTTCTGGTTTGTCCTTTGAGTTTTTTACAGTTTGCCACGGATATTTGTGGTGTTTACTTTTCCCTTTAGGATGTATTCGGTTGCTAATGATACTATATTATTTTTACCTTGTCAGCTTTGCTAGGCTATCTTAGCAAAACCATGGCATTATTTCGTTTTTAAGTTGTGACCTGTAATGGTAATGGTACTCACATATACATGTTGTTGTTGTGGTCTTCAGTCCTGAGATTGTTTTGATGCAGCTCTCCATGCTACTCTATCCTGTGCAAGATTCTTCATCTCCCGGTAGCTAGTGAAGCCTACGTCCTTCTGAATCCGCTTAGTGTATTCATCTCTTGGTCTCCCTCTACGATTTTTACCCTCCACGCTGCCCTCCAGCATTAACTTGGTGATCCCTTCATGCCTCAGAACATGTCCTACCAACCGATCCCTTCTTCTAGTCAATTTGTGCCATAAACTCCTCCTCTTCCCAATTCTATTCAGTACCTCCTCTAGTTCTGTGATCTACCCATCTAATATTCAGCATTCTTCTGTAGCACCACATTTCGAAAGCTTCTATTCTCTTCTTGTCTAAACTATTTATCGCCCATGTCTTAAATTTACATCCGTTATGCATTCCGTATGAAACTGATAGCTTTGTTTCCTGATACTTGACGATCTTTAGTGTTGTCTAGTACTTAATTCCACAGTCAGTTCACGAAGAGCAGCTTCGTTTAAAATTCTGTTTGCCTGACACATTTCACTGTATATAAGGCCAAGCACGTTTTGCATTACCGATTTCACACCCTGCAGAGAGGTCGCAAACCACCTGTTTTTCCATTTAAATTATGTAAAGATTTTCTAAAAGTAAACTGTAATCTGTGCTTGCTCATGCTTTTGGCAGCTTCTGTTTAGTAAAATATGAACATACAATTGTTTGGCATGGCTTACTCTGCGAAGAGTCCGTAATAGTAGGTGAAATAAAAGAGGGAATGAAACTGAGACCTGCGGTAATAAAATTCAGTATTATTCAACTTTAATAACCACACAGTAAAAAAAGTTAATCACTACCGTGAGACATGATGTTAGTACCGTGTAACAACGCCTCTGGCCTTGATAATGACCTCAATTGGGCAAGGGAGAGAGTCCACAAGTTTCTTCAGATTTGCCACATCTGACAGAAGCGACTCATCGACGACTGGATCGGGTAAATGTATCAAATTATGGGCATGCTGATTACTATGTTTCATCTACAGTTCGTAATAGTCCCAGACATTATCTGTGGGATTGAGACCGGGCCATTGCGAGTGCGATAGGGTGCCTACGTGTTCGTTAAATCAGAAACATATGCGTGCTACCATATGTATTCAGCTGTTGTCATCTTGAAAGATGGAAATGGCCAAAAAATATAATCATCGCGAAGATACAGAAGAAAGAGCGGTCTAAGGCGCTGCAGTCATGGACTGTGCGGCTGGTTCCGGTGGAGGTTCGAGTCCTCCCTCGGGCATGGGTCTGTGTGTTTGTCCTTAGGATAATTTAGGTTAAGTCGTGTGTACGCTTAGGGACTGATGATGGTTCAAAAGGCTCTGAGCGCTATGAGACTTAACTTCTGAGGTCATCAGTCCCCTAGAACTTAGAACTAACTAAACCTAACTAACCTAAGGACATCACACACATCCATGCCCGAGGCAGGATTCGAACCTGCGACCGTAGTGGTCGCTCGGTTCCAGACTGTAGCGCCTAGAACCGCATGGCCACTCCGGCCGGCGGGGACTGAAGACCTCAGCAGTTAAGTCCCATAAGATTTCACACACATTTGAACTTTTTTTTTGAGTCCGCCCAACTCATGGTACGAAAAACACCACCAAACATCATGGAACCTCATCCGACCTGAATTATACGCGTCACGCGAGAGTCGAGCTGGACGCATCATTGCGCTGTCTGTGCACTCTCCACAATTTTCATCGTTTCAAAAGAGGTAAAATATACTGTTACATCTACGCCCGTACTCTACAAGCCATAGTGATGTACATAAAAATTAGTACTTTCTATTGGACCAGCTATTAGGCCTTCATTCCATATCATTCAGATATGGAGCGGGGGAAGAATGATTGGTTAAATGCGTTTGTGCGCACAAATAAGTTGTCTAATCTTGTCCTCTCGATGAATATGGAAGCGATACGTAAGGGGTTGTAGTATATTCCTATATTCATCCATTAAAGCTGGCTCCTGGAACGGTGTAAGCATAGTTTTTCGGAATAGTCTGCGTAAATGTCTAAGCATCTGCCGGTTAAGTTCTTGCAGTATCTCCATGACACTTCCCCATATGTCAGACAAACCTGACCATTCGTGCTGCCCTTCTTTGTATATTTTCAGTATCCCAGGTTCCCACGATGCGATGGACATATTGATTTAAATGTTTCTGTACACTCGATAACCAACACAACAGCCACGACCTCACTTCTGCAATACGTCTACTTCGACACTGCCATACCACTCGATTCTTCACTTTCGTAGTCGACAACAGGTTCTCTTTCTTACAGCAAAGATACAAGGGACAACGTTACTACAAAATGCGTCAAAATAGGAGCAACGTACAGTCCTTTTTTTTTTTTTTTGCCGTAGGTCAAACACCAGTATAAATCCATAAAAAGAATGAAGAATGTATATGGGGTAGCATATCTGTCAAAAAGCACCGTTGTGAAATGGTACGCGATGTTCCGTGCTGCTTCATGATAACGCACGCCCCCATATTGCACATCTCATAACAGAGAAGTTACGCCTACTCAAGTGGAGACTCTCGGGCACCCGCCCTATAGGCCTGATCTGTCCCCATACGACTATCACGCCTGCGGTCCCTTAAAAACGGCCTTGAAGAGTTGACAGTCCCTGTCAGCAAGAAGTGGGACTGGTGGGCGCGGACCGCAGAGGGAACATCCAGAGCCGCAGCGGACGAAAAACGGAGCAGCAACGCTCCAGCAGGTCGCAGGGAATGGGCGCGGACCACAGAGGAAGCGCCTGCAGCCGTTGGTGTAGGCATAAATACTGGGCCAGGTCCACTCGAGGAGCAGTCTCAGGTCGCACCTGATGAAGGTTACGAGCTATGTGACCGAAATATCGTGCAAGTACGACGCTGATATCCGGCAGAACACCCGACAACCCAAGATGTCATTAGATCGCCGGGAAAGCCTGAAGGGTTACAAAGAAAAAATATTTATATAGCCTCCCTACACCCACCCATTTTCATTCTGAAGAACGTTCATCGTCGGCGATTACTTACCGGGTTTCTGTTCCACCACACTTAAAGCCAATAACACAAAACTTTTTCTCATTCTTCGTGCCGTTTCGTGAAATACTGTGGTGGTTATTGCATCGTCTGTGTATTTTTGACACTGCGCGGAAACTATTGAAGGTACGCGGTTTATTTTACGCCAATAAATTTGTTGTGAAATTACCGTAATTACGATTTATCTGAAAATTAGACTAGTATTATCACAAAATTACATATTTTTTACCGTTTGGAAGAGGCCGCCATATTTATTCAGAAACACTTTTTAAATAAGAAATAGAGTCTAAAACCGTTGTATTACGTTCGATCCCTAACAAGAAAGTATTCATACTAGATTAATATCATAAACATGAGAAGTAGTTTAGCAAAATAACAAATGTATCACGAATATACCTCCCTTTACCCTACTAGTTAATTATTCTCAGAATCAATCGCGTACTTGGTAGATAACGAAATACATTCCGAAAATCTGGGACAGAGGCATTTACCTGTTAAATCCCTTTCACTGTTTGCAAAATATCGAGGCGCGGCCTTTGTTTCTGCTGACTGGTGTATGCTACATCAGTGCTTGGTTTAGGAGAAATGTGTTGTTCTCCTGAAGAAGTGATTATTCTCGGGGTCAGGGAACATTTTAGGATCACTTTACGGAACGCGTTATGGGCACTGATTCATGCACAGTACTGTAACAATTTAAAATACTGTTACCTTCTCGTGTCTGTAATTAGACGTTTGGTAATAGCTGCAACAAATTTTCTTATGGGCAAGGAAGCTGACGAGCTTCAGAGGCTGAAACCACCCACGGGAAGTGACGTGACTGTGGGTCACGCACATGTCGCCGTAACGTCCACGGAGCGAGTGATCAAACATGCTGAACTGCTAATGAGACCGTTATCGTTATACTAAAACTGCTTCCCTCCGCAATAAAACTGAATTTCATCCCGGGGTGTTAGTAAACAGCGGGCAAGCGGTGCGACAATAATTACCAGCAGATACGAAACAAATTCCACCAGTCAGCCGTCCGATTGGTATTGCCTATCGACCGACTGCCGAACCGATCTTGTCATTGCCACCTGGGAAACAAATGGGCGAGTGCGCAGCAGTGTAAACTCTCATTACAGAACGGTCCGTGCACCTGATGAGCGGAGGCGCTGATCGCGTGACGTCACTCGCCTCCGTGGGTGGCGCGGGATTCTGTTGTTGACACGTCCTGGCACCTATACCAATGGGTTAATGAGTACTTACTGCAACAAGTGTTTCCATCGGCTGCGGGCTGTGCTAGTCAAAGGGAGATGGGCACGTTGTCAGTCATAAAAAAGACAAAAACAAAGTTGCAGAATCGGATAAATTAGCAAAATAAAAGATCTGTCTTATATGAACAAAAATCGGACCGATATGAAGTTCACGTAAAGTTGCTGAAATGTTCCAATGATTTCCTTTGATTTAATCTTTTTGACGTTCTGGAAACTTATGCTCTACTGTTCCCCTGATGACGACATTTCAAATGGCTCTGAGCACTGTGGGACTTAACTTCTGAGGTCATCGGTCCCCTAGAACTTAGATAATGGAGTGTGAAGTATGATATCCTTGTATCATCATCAGTGACAATGCGATTCAAAAATCTTCACCATCCATTTCATAGCGATTGAGAAATCTCAATGCAGCTGCCATTCGTATGGTTTTGTACTCGTCTAACAGAATTCGAGGAACCCATGTGGTACACACTTCTTTATACCCCTGATGTGCACCAATAGTCCAGTTCAACGCAGTTCTTGAAATGTCTGGATAGGCTGAGTGCAGTCTATTAATTTTGAAACACCACTGTCCTTTAATTTTTGTTTCAGTCCTTGCTTTGAGTCCGTCAATCACTAATGAGAGTCGGTCCGAGCAATCTTCGTCGTGAACATTTTTCCGTCTGCCATTAAACATGACACACCACTTACGAACTGACACTTCGTTCATGACGTTGCCTTAAGCCTCAGTTATCTGTTAATTTAGATGGTCCGGACTTTTTTGTCTTTTAAAAAAGGGGATAACGCTGCGCACCTTACACTTGGCGAGATCGTCAATGTTGTCACAAGTTTTAAAGTCGCACGGCTAAGCAGTAAGCAACCGAAATGGGTCGCAGCTGCCACCAAACTGGAGCGAATGAGTACCAAGGTCAGTGATCGCTCGTCAGTGGTCGTGTAGTGGCACGGTCAAGTACGATGCTCGTATGTTGGCGGCAACACTTTGGAGAAACAACGGCCAATGGCCTATGATGTGTCCACGGTGGAATTCACCACCCTTTACCATTCGTCAAAGAAGCAGTAATACTCTTCACGGTAACTTGAAAAGACCTGCATTTAATTTATCAGCATACAAGTGAGCAGGATATAGCGCCCGTAAATAAATGAATTTACAAAGAAATATTTTGCAACAGGCGTCAACTTAAATGGAGCTTTTAAGCCTCAGAGAGCTGACCATGATTGCTGACAAAGGCTTGTTCGCACATTTCAGTTTGAAGAGCTGCTTTTGGACTGTATGAGCAAAATTCATCGATAAATGCCCATCGATTAGACTGTGAAATGCACACTTCGAAAAATACGGCGTGGAATGTACACTACTATCATAAACGATGTGTATAAGCAATGGAGACAAATGATTTTGAAACTAGAGTTCAACTGTGTCAATATAATTTGTCGTAATGCATGCGTAATGATTGCCGCTTGTCGCACTGAACGACTGCAAAGGGCGTCAGTTGTTTCTGTTAAGTGTAAGTTGCCTTTGTCAGTAATACACAAAATAGTCGTTTCCTGCTATATATTAGTTTCGTATCTCAGTGCACTCGGTTTAAGATCGTTTAGCATTTGTATAATTTTATTCTGAAAGTTATGGAACACCCTGTTAGTAAGATCCCGTCACACTACGTCGAAGTACACCGGACGTTGCTTTCTCCCCATTTAGAACAACCTAATGAGCTCTGAAGAAGTTCTAACTCTAATCACAAACTTGTGTTGCAAAGGTAAAATATTATTCACGGCGTTGAAACATGAGAGTGATTGCTTCTGAGCGCTGAACATGATGTAGAACTAGTACCAAACTCTGCCGGTGACGTGTCGTGGCAGTGGAGTGATATGTATGTGCTAATCGGCCGTATGAAATCAGCATAATAAAATCTGTCGCTGTTGAGACGTGACATAATGATAGAAGGCAGCTATCTTATTTGGACGTTCTGATGACAGCGCCAGTAATGAAGTTGCTCGATTTGTTGGGGTGTATCTGTGCGGACTCTGCAACACGTCTACAAGGAATGGCTGATCACTTGCCGCCATGTAACGTGGCGTGAGAACAGCGCTTGTAAGAAGACGCTAGCCAACAGGAACCGGAGACGAGTGCCGATGACTGTCTGTTAAAAACCCAGCAGGAACAGCAGCACATAAGGCTACGTGGATTCAATGGGCCAAACAACGCTGTAACTGGTTTAGCTGACTGGAGACATGTGCGACCCGACGTGTCACGATTTTGTGTCTCTCGACATGATATAATTCAAGTGCACTGGCAGCAAGTGAGGCGTTTAACCTCAGTTTGTGGAAATTGTAGTTCAGACCGGAGGTGGTTCTGTGACGTTTTGGGAGTGTTTTTCGTACCATTACTGGAGTCCACTGATCCAAGGTACGCATTATTTTAACATTCTAGATGACCAACTGTTGCCGTTTCGTGCATATCTTTATGAAGAGTATGCTGTGGGTACTCCCGTCTTTCAAGATAACAGTAGCGATGTTCACAGAGCTGCACGCTACGTTCCTAGTGTGTCGAACATTCAGACTGTCTAGCTAAATCACTCGATCTTAAGCCAATAGAAAATGCGTGTAACTATTTGGAACAGCACGTGATACCTAGCAATCAGCTCCCGCATAATTTGGTAGCTCTACGGGATCAAGTATCATTCGGTGTCGTCAGCTACATACGGTATATCTAAAGCAAATCGTGGAGTCTTTTCCTCCAAACTGAGGTCATCATCAAGGGCAGAGGCGGGGTTTCACGGTATTAACGTGTACGAGGATGGTTTGATGAGCCTGGTAAATTTCCATGAAAGAATGGAACATTCTTGTTTGGTCTTCTTGGTTGGTAAGCTTAATAATTCCGAGGATCGTATAAAGAATGTTAACGTGTACGGCATAAGTTCATTGTTGACAGCCGTCTGAATTGGTCATTGTGTTTTCTGCGCTCTGAAAATGGAGAAAGAGTTTCGCGCTGTTATTAAACATTTTCATTTTAAAGGCTGGACTGCCGCACAAATCAAAATAGAATTAAATAATGTTCACAGGGACTCTGCACCGTCATTGAAGACCATTTACTTTTAGATTAATGAATTTAAACGTGGTCGGACAAGCACTGAAGACGAAGCACACTACGGCCGTCTAGTTGAGATCACCACAAAGGAAATCATTGATAAAATCCATGATATGGTAATACAATACCGCCGATTGAAAATTTATGAGATTTCTGAGACTGCAGGGTTTATCACCTGAGCGAGCGCATAATATCCTCCACAGAGAATTGGCTATGAAGAAACTGTGTGCGAGGTGGGTCCTGCGATTGCTCACAGTCAAGCAAAAGCGCATTTTGCACAACATTTCAACACAATGCCTGGCGATGTGTAATCGCAATCCTTGAGACTTTTTGTGCCGATTTATGACTGTCAATGAAATCTGCATCAATCCTTCCACTCCAGAGTCAAAACGGCAATCAGAGCAATCGTCAAATGCTGTGTGAATGTGCGCCGAAGAAAGCAAAGACCATTTATGTCATCTGGTAAGGTGACGGCCACTGTTCTTTGGGATTCCCAAGGAATAATACTGATAGATTACACAGAGCCATAATTGGACCCTATTATGCTTCATTGTCGAAATATTTGAAAATTGCATTGGCTGAAGAAAGACCAAGACTGCCACGCAAAAAAGTGCTCTTTCACCAGTGTAGTGCATCGCCCCACACATCAGCGACAACAGTGTCGAAAATGCTTGAAGTGGTCTTTGAATTGGTTCCTCATGCGCCCTGTTCAGCAGACTGAGCACAAAGTGACTTCTTCCTGTTCCTTAAGTTGAAACTTTGGCTTGCTGGGAAGAAATTTTCATTAAATCAAGAAGTCAACGAGTATTTTGCAGAGTTTGATAAAAATTGTTTTTCCGGTGGGATGAAAGCAGGAGGATCAATGAACCAAGTGTTAAAGGTTCAAAGGAGACTATTTCTAGAAGTGGGATGAGTTGCTTACGAAACAAATATTTTTCTTGCTTTTTTGACAGACTTATCAAACCACTTTCTTATGTCTGGCGTACCTTTTTATTCATTGGACACGAGCATGGAATTAGATAGACGGTACATTCTATTGGATTTAAGAGAAAAAAATCGCTTAACAATAGTTTCGCCACTTAGTATACTTAAGTAAGTTAAATGCAGTATCTCAATCAGATATTCCGATGTCGTTCGGACAATTGCAGTCGGTAGAGTCAGGTTGTTCACCGTCTGGCGCTCCGTGGACGCCGCGGCAAACTTGCCTGATGAGCCGGTAGCGGCTTAGATTGCCGGAACGCATTTGCCGATGCGGCCTAGCCTGCTGGCAGTTGGTTAATATTCAGCAGCGGCGGCGGTGGCGGCGGTCGAAAGTGGCAAGTCGCGGACCGAACGGAGCTGGCGACGCGGCAAATGCTGCCTGTCGCGGCCACGGTAACTGCTGGGGTAACCGAACTCATCGCTATCCATGGACCTCTCTCGCTGCTGCGCGCGTAGAGAGCTCAAGAGAGCAATCTCAGTTCCGATCCTTACCTTCCAGTACAGTCAAAAGCCATAAGTTAGCCGGCGATGCGAAGATAAACTGTGGAAGGGAGGGCATAGGTTGTTTTTAAAGGTGGGCTGCTTTCACCAAGGTATTAACAACACCGCAATAGGTGGTGCAGTTCCAGTGGAAAGATACTGGATCCGTTTTTTGCAACGAACTAAATTTGAACGTCGTTTTTGCCTGATCCACATGTACGGTTGTCTTTTTAAGTTAGTTGCACTAGGCTTATTTCTGAGCTGCCAGTGTCGGTCCGATCGCCATTCTGATCCAAATGACCTATTGCTCGATCTTCTAACGTTTATAATTTCGACAGATTGCGAAGCCAAAGAAAAGAGGAAATTCTATTCCTTGTAAATTACTGTCAACGCCACATTAATTTTTGTTGTCCTCTTTAACACTGCATCGAGGTGACAAAAGTAATGCGATAGCGATATACATATATACAGATGGCGGTAGTGTCACGTATACGAGGCATAAAATGGTAGTGCATGGCAGAGCTCATGTGAACAGGCGTCCGATGTGATTATGGCCAAACGTTGAGAATTAACATACTCTAAACGCGAAATGGTAGTTGGAGCTAGATGCTTGGACATTTCACTTTCGAAATCGTTAGGGAATTCAGTATTCTGAGATCGACAGTGTCAAGAGTGTACCGAGAATACCAAATTTCAGGCATCACCTTTCACCGCCTATAACGCAGTGGCCAACGGCCTTCACTTAACTACCGAGACCAGCAGCGTCGGCGTAGAGTTATAGTGTTAACAGACGAGAAACTCTGCGTGAAGTAAGTGCAAAAATTAATAAGGGATGTACGACGAACGGTTCCGTTAGGAAGTTAATGGGCTATGGAAGCAGACGACCTACACGAGTGCCTTTGCTAGCAGCACGACATCGCCTGCAGCCTCTCTCCCGAACTATTGATTTTATCGGTTGGACACTAGACGACTTTAAAACCGTGACTAGGTCAAATGTATTTCGATTTCAATTGGTAAGAGCTGATGGTAGGGGGCCTAGAGTGGCGCAGAGTGGTAAGATTTGCTATTTTTCTAAATTCTCCTTACCCTTCGAGAAACCATTCAGTTCCGAGTTTCCGAAGAAGAAAACGGCAGGAGATGCTTTGGCAGTAGTGTCTGTAGTGATTCCTGCAGTGGGAAAATGAGAAGTTGAGTCTCGTCTCTCCAGTTGTGAAGTCATTTAGCTTCTTCTTTCCACACGAATTACCCGCGTCAAAAAGCTGTGTCGTATACCTGATGGTGACTGTACAGAGGCAGGTTGGGATCTATCATTTTGTTCTCCTCATTTGTCTGCAACAACTTCCACGCTGACAATTAAGTGGCTGTATACCAGTGAAAGGGTACAATTGGTTAGAGTTGGCTGAATAGTTTCTGTAATGAGATGTATCGTTTGCCTAATGTCTACTTCAAAGTGCTTGGTATTCCCTCAAGTATAAACGGTATTCCATTGTTGATGTAATTGTTAAGCAGTGTCAAATGGAACAAAAGATCTTGTATTATCATCTGAAGAAGCAGGGCAGTTTTATTGCGGAGACACCGTACACTTCTTTCAGTAAAACTCATTATGATGCGAGGATTATTTTAGATGACAACATTACTGATTTGGCAGTTGTCTAAGTGAGGATGAATGCTGGCCAGTATGTGTATGTTTCATACACATCGTAACTCACCGATGGAGGTCGCGCAGTGATGAGCACACTGGATTTTCAGTCGGGAGGACGACGGTTCAAATACCCATCTGACCATCCTGATTAGGTTTTTCGCGGTTTCCCTAAATCGCTCCAGGCAAATGGCGGAAATATAGCCACTTTCCTTCCCCATCTTTGAAACAATCCAAATTGTACCCCGTCCGTAATGACCTCATTGTCGAGGAGACGCTACACCGTAATCTTAGTTTCTTCCTCCATGACCACATTACCAAATGGCATATTCCAGTACGGTAAAACAAGAGCCCACATTGGGGGAGAGCCCACATTGCTGTTTACGTTAAAGACGCATTGAGGAACGTATGAGTCTCCGACTGGCCTGAGCGGTCCCATAATTGTTTACCCATAGGGCATTTATAGTGTGAAATGAGAACTTTGAAGCACCCTTCAGACACGAACCTTCGTGAACTGTCACAGCATCTGTTTTGGGTACGGTAATAAATTTCTCAAGATGGCATACAGAGGCTGTTTGCTTCCATGTCACAAGAAATACGAGTGTGTACTAGTGCCCGTGGGGCTCAGTCTTATGCTGATTCTGATGATGGGCGTTAATTCGGTATCGAATGAAAGTTTAATTATTTAATGCTCGTCATGTGATAAACATGGGGCAAGTGTTTTACCGTGAAAAACTTCCATTCCATCAGTGTAATAATGCAGTAATCTAAATATTATGTGGTGAATTCTTGTCTGCCGTTATGTCATGTCTCAGCAACATTACGAACGAAGAAAAAAAAAGGGTCAAATGTCTCTGAGCACTACGGGACTTAACATCTGAGGTCATCAGTCCTCCAGAACTTAGAACTACTTAAATATAACTAACCTAAGGACATACACACAACCATGCCCGAGGCAGGATTCGAACCTGTGACCGTAGCTGTCGGGCGGTTCCAGACCGAAGTGCCCAGAACCGCCCGGCCACGGCGGCCGGCAAAGAAGAAAAATGTTTAGGGCTTACTTCGTGTGAACTATGATGTCAGAGAGGACCAAAGCACGGATTGGATAAGGGCAGCATTATAAGGAAACTGACTCTCTATTTGAAACACGTCATGAGACACTTGGAACCTCACTCCTGAATGCAAAGCCAGTGTCTTAATCACTGTGCCACCTCGTTCCATGGGAAGTATCTAGTTTGACAAGATTGTCCTAACTTCGTTGTGACATATACTACCGGAAAAAAATTATACACCCTTTTAGGGGTTTCCAGTTCACTCATGAATTATTGTTGCAGCAGTGGATATGGAGTACATGAAATGATTACGTTTACAGATCAATAGCACTAGCGATTTTGAGGTAACATGCTGAAACATCCATTTTAGTACATGGTGTAAACTCCATGGGCGGCAATGCAGGCACTAACTCTGCCACCCAAACGATCGTACAGATGGTGAATAATGTGCTGGCATACGTTATGTCACGCCTGCTCGACGTGTTCGCGTAGTTTTGTAAGAGTTTTTAGTTGACGAGCCGCACGATTCAGTTCTTGTTCCATCATATCGCATATGGGCTTAGACAAGTCCGGAGATCGTGCTGGCCAGGGAACTTGCTGCACGTATTACAGAGCACGTTGAGTTTCACGGGCAGTGTGTGGACGAGCATTATCCTGCTGGAACACACATCAACTTACTGCTGCAAGAACGGCAGATGAATGGATCTAACAACATTCTGGACATACCGAGCGCTGGTTAGGTTTTTCTCCAGAAACACCAAAGGTGAACGAGAGTTGTAGCGTATCACACTCCATAATATAAGACTTGAGGTGGGGCCACCGTGTCTTGGACAAAATCACTCTACGGGACAGCGCTCACCAGCTATACGCCGTACACGCAAATGGCCATCACTTGCCTACAGCCAGAATTTTCTCCCATCGCTGGAGACCACGACGCGCCATTCCATCTTTCAAGTGATCCTCTGACAGCTCCAGTCGAGCCGTGCACGTCGATGCCGTGGCGAGAGTGGAAGGCGTGCCCATAGTCTCACTACTAATAAACGATTCGCAACAGTTTTTGTTGACACGTCTGGGCTCACAAGCCCTGACTTCTGGTAGCCGTACGATCTGCGACGGCCGCCCTTAAGATACGACATTCCTCGCGGGCGTCTATGCTGCGTGGGCGACCAGAACATCGTCCACAGTTGTGAGAATGTTCACGCGATCACTGATACCAGCATCGACGCACAACAGACACAGCACGTCCAACTTGTGTGGGAATTCTCCGAAAGGACCATCCCGCCACCCAGTAGGTCAGAATTTGACCCCTTTCAAACTCACTCATTTGGCTGTACGAAACACCAGTGCGTCTCCGTGTTATGGTTGCCTGTTTGCTTTACACGCTTCCACCACACTGACCCTTCTGGCAGTGAGCATTCCGTATTAAAAGGTAGGCACAGATGGCGCTCTGGTAACTGTACCACTACGCTATGTGTTGGCGGACGACGTAGAAACGATTATCATTACGTGTACTTTGCCCCACGTGGCATATGTCGTCGTCGGATCAAAATCGGCGCCGTCTTTCCAGGTGTACAATTTTTCTTTTCGTCAGTACTGCATGACATGAAATGTTTCAAACCAAATTTACAGCAGTCGGTAAGCGCCTTCTACTTTCGTTCCAACTGGTGTACCACGGCTGAAATAGCTTCATGAATGAAGTTTCAGCGACTGGAGAGGTAGGGGCCAGCGGCAGCCCATCACCGTTGTTTCTCGAGCCCAGGTACGTGATTTGTCGCTTGTTTCGTAGATAGGTGTACATAGTTCCGTGTAGTCAGCGCGTACACAGCTTTCCCACTAGAGCGCGCCCTGCTAAGCACAACAGCGCAGGCGCAGCGCTCGTCCGTCTCCGCACTACGAGATGGCGCTGCCATAGAGATGGACCAAATTCTGCTTCCGCCGATCCGCGTATTAATATGTAACACAACCAATGAGATTGCTGCTAACGTAGAACTTTTTTTTCCTCACGGATCACACTCGCGCAGTGGTACATGAACACGCAAGGTATTATAACAGTGTACTGATCTCCGATTAGTCAGTCTGCATTTGTCTGCATCAGTCTGTACCAGTTTGCATTAGTCTGTACCAGTGTGTACGAGTTCTACATTTGTCTATACCAGTCTATAGTCAAGTTTCAGTCTGCGCCTAATAAGAGTACCCTATTGCTGTACATAGCCACAGAGTTAAATGTATAGACACTTTTGTCAAGTATCAGAGATATATGTGAGAATAAGATTAACGTACCAATACCAAAGGAACTTCAGATTATCAATTGTAAATAGCATCCAGAACCAAGTTAAGTAATTTTTATCCTTGTTATTATTTTAATAAATGTGTTCAATGTTGGTCACCATCAATCTGCTACTCTAAGGGAGCAAGTGGCATTTCTATCGTCTGACCTAACGGCAGAAGATAAACACGCCACGATAAGGCCACGACACATATTGCTGACACTCGCCTACTTCGTTAGAGCGGCAAGTGAAATAATCTTACGGTGTGTGTACTGAAGGTCTTACAGTACGCACACCACAACTTGTCAGACGTAACTGGCACCACTTTGGCAACACGGTATGTTATTTTACTCGAACTGTATTGAAACAAAAACCTTTGAAGAAGAATAAAGAACCGCCGGACGAGATCCAATATGAGTTTATTCTTTCAACGACTACTTTCAATAGTATTATCTTCTTGTGATCTACATAATGAAATCATAATAGTTTTCTAGGTCGAGTCATTGCCAGCATATACCATGACATATTAAGACTTGTGCAATGCTTTTGTATGGTAGTCAGGCCTTGGTTACATCGATCAGAGGATAATACCAATATCGAAAGTAGACTTTGAACAAAGTGATAATGCAGCTGTTCGACAAAAATGATTTTTTATTCTGTTTAGTACTTCGAAGCGCGAAGTATACCAGGCCATAATGTTTTTTGGTTGTTATGTAGCATAACCATTGTCATAACTTCAGAATCCTTACTGTATTCGCTGGCGGGAACTTCGTTGCGAAAGGGAGCATATATGTACGTAAGTGGTCGTTGTAAATCGTGCATACATATTTCGTCCTGATGCAATCGTTCCATTAAGTGAAGAAATTCAGCTAAAAGTCGCAAGACTGAGTTCCCCTTTTCGTAAGTGGTTCTTAAACATTTTTGTTCCAGAAGGTCACACCATATATCGTTGCCGAAACAATCTACTCTCTTCCATATGAGTTGACTTGTTCATACAAGAAGCCGCAGGGGAAGTTCCGCGGAACAATAGCAGGGACAGCAGCGAGGGGAGACGTGGCTGGCTTGCCACGATCGTATATTCACGCGGCGGCAGCGACTCTTCGCTGGAGCGCAACGAACAGCCGACACTTGGGATGCCGGCGTACGTCCATCATGATCGCTCTTCACAGAGAAGGACGGCGTGGCTGCTGGCGAGGCGCTGCACTTGCCATATGAACAATTTTTCACGAGTAACGAACGACCCAGTGGAGCATAACAGATGCAAGTAATATAGATTACATACCATCTTTTGCGACTGTAATAAAAGTCTTACTTAGACCATAAGCGTTTCACTGTATTCCTTGAGCATCTTCAGTGATCAAATTTTTTTGTTTCAAACTTCATTCTAATGAAGTAATGGTTAAAAACAGTCTTGGTTGCAATTTTAGTTTTTTATTTAACAACGACATGTTTCGCCTTATTTAGGCATCTTCAGGTCACCTTTTCTGAGGCGACAGGCACCAAGATCTGCATAACGGTACCTCTCGCGTCCATCTAGAAAAGATAACCTGAAGATGCCTAAATAAGGCGAACGCGTCGTTGATAAATAAAAAACTAAAATTGCAACCAAGACTGTTTTTAACCAATACTGTTAAGCACTTGTTTGCTGTATGCCACATATGGACTGGAAGAATTTCCATTGAACACACACACACACACACACACACACACACAAAAGCAGTCGGAAAATATAAAAATACTCAGAGGAGATAGCAGACACCTTCACAATCGCAAAAAGAACATGATCGTATTAAAACAAACTACACGAGGTTGAAGGGGATCCACTGGACATAAGAACGAAAACACATTTAGTGTTCCTGTACAAAATCGAACATCGGAATGTAGAAGGACATTAAGAGTGAAATAGGGAACAACAAATAGTGAATAGTAACTGCAATCTAAGACAGCTAATAGCACCAGTTTAAAACATGAGAACTGACTACGGTCTTAGCAAACAGATTTTGTAAGAAAAACTACACTATTACCGCATCCACTGAAGATTGACGGAAAGTCATCGAGTAAAACAGAAGTGATTTCTGGCGTTCGCCAAGGTAGTGTTATAGACCCCTTGCTGTTCCTTATCTATATAAACGATTTGGGCGACAATCTGAGCAGCACGCTTTGGCTGTTTGCAGATAAAGTCGTCAGAAGATCAAAACAAACTGCAAAACGATTTAGAAAAGATATCTGAATGGTGTGCAATGTGGCAGTTGACCCTAAATAACGAAAAGTGTGAGGTCATCCACATGAGTGCTAAAAGTAACTCGTTAAACTTCGGCTACACGATAAATCAGTCTAATCTAAAAGCCGTAAATTCAACTAAATACCTAGGTATTACAATTACGAACAACTTAAATTGGAAGGAACACTTAGAAAATGTTGTGGGGAAGGCTAACCAAAGAGTGCGTTTTATTGGCAGGACAGACTTACTAAGGAGACTGCCTACACTACGCTTGTCCGTCCTCTTTTAGAATACTGCTGCGCGGTGTGGGATCCTTAGCAGATAGTACTGGCGGAGTACATCGAAAAAGTTCAAAGAAAGTCAGCGCGTTTTGTATTATCCCGAAATATGGGAGAGAGTGTCACAGAAATGATACAGGATTTGGGCTGGACATCATTAAAAGAAAAGCGTTTCTCGTTGCAACGGAATCTTCTCACGAAATTCCAATCACCAACTTTCTCCTCCGAATGCGAAAATATTTTGTTGACACCGACCTACATAGGGAGGAACGATCACCACGACAAAATAAGGGAAATCAGAGCTCGTACGGATAGATACAGGTGTTCATTCTTTCCGCGTGCTATACGAGATTGGAATAATAGAGAATTATGAAGGTGGCTCGATGAACCCTCTGCCAGGCACCTAAATGTGCAGAGTATCCATGTACATGTAGATGAACATACCCAAGAAATAAAGCGAAACGCAGATGGTCGAAATAATGCCTTTATTGCAGTCGCAAGAGGCAACCTATGACCTATATTACAACTGCAATTCTGGAAACGAGACCTAACAAAACAAAGAGCGACATGCATAATCGATACGTTTCCTATGATTCAGAACTATCAATGGCGTAGAAAGCTTATTGAAATACAAGTCTGCACAAAACATATTAACAAATGTGTAGGAAACATGTGTCCTATACATCATATCTTTCCTAATATATGACCATTGGTTTGAAGTATAAGGCGCGATCAAAAAGTTTCCGTTCGAAGATCACACTAAACTCTTGTCTACATGTCGGTGCTTACACACCGGCGCCGGCGTCGCTCTGGCTTTCATATGCGCTGCAGCAATGCCCTTAAACGGAAACCTTTTGTCCGCGCCTTATAGATGTGCGACTTAGTGCCTTTCAGTTCCAATGAACTGTGCGCTTTAAGGAATCAGACAGTAGTTGCAACACGTCTAGTTGTTCTTTTTTAAGAACGGGTTAAAATTTTGATTTTAGAAATTTATAAAATAACATTTTTTCAGCTTCAGTGACGTTTATGCCGGCCGGGGTGGCCGAGCGGTTCTAGGCGCTACAGTCTGGAACCGCGCGACCGCTACGGTCGCAGGTTCGAATCCTGTCTCGGGCATGGATGTGTGTAATGTCCTTAGGTTGGTTAGGTTTAAGTAGTTCTAAGTTCTAGGAGACTGACGACCTCAGAAGTTAAGTCCCACAGTGCTCAGTGCTATTTGAACCATTTTTGGCGTTTATCTTCCAGTAGTTATTAGCGTTATGAGTTTTGCCAGCATGCTGTCATCATCGAGTACCTGACCATCACTTGTACATCAACTGATAATCACGTTCCTGTAGAGTGCCAGGAGGTTTTCTCTTTGGCTGTATCAGCGAGGTTATGTTACGAATTATTGTGCGAGAAAGTGCTGTGTCTGTTCTTGTGGTCCGTTGCCAGATAAGGATACCAGATTAACAATATCTCGGAACAGTATTTAGCTGGCGCAATCAGCAGATATACTCATTGGTGTCCAAAATTAAAGCATCAGACCGAAATCTTGCAAGGTTGCGTTTATTTTGCCACAAAACAGTATAAACAGGTGATAGTAAAGTAGAATCAATATAAATAACACAGAACATAAGTAACTGTAACGTGCATAACGGTAGACAAAAATGGTCTTCGTTTTTTTCGACTTAAACGGATTTGCACACACATTCCGACAACTGGTTAATGCGCTCAGCCGCGTGGAGTGGCCGCGCGGTTAGAGGCGCCACGTCACTTATCGTGCGGCCCCTCCCGCCGGAGGTTCGAGTCCTCCCTCAGGCATGGCTGTGAGTGTCGTCCTTAGCGTCAAGTTCTGTGTAAGTCTAGGGACCGATGACCTCAGTACTTTGGTCCCTTAGGAATTCACACACTTTTTTTTATTTTTTAATGCGCTCAGTATGGGGTGTCACCAACTCTGGCAGCAATACAGGCCTAATAAATGACGAGGCTTGCTGTGAATGATGTCATCAATCTCATGTTAATCAATACCTCCCATTCGTCCTGCAACGCTTCTGGCAAGTTTTGGAGAGTGGTTGACGTGAAGCAACCCATGTGCCTAGTGCATCCAAGAGGTGTTCTATGGAATTCAAATCGAGGGAGCGAGCAGGTCACGCTTTGCGTTCAGTATATTCTGTTTCCAGGAAACCATCAGCCACCCCTGCTCTGTGAGGTCTGAGCATCATCGTGCATCAGTACGAAGTCTGGGTCCACAGCACCTCGCAGCAACCGCACATGAGGTCCCAATATCTCACCTGACAGCAGTTAAACCTTGCTAATTTAACCTGTAAGTAGGCTGTTTAAGTATTTTTGTTGGTAACGCCAACACCACGTAGCGCTCTGTATGAAAAATCACTGGCTGTGCCGTGTGCAGTCTGTGGCTGGTTTGCATTGTTGTCTGCCATTGTAGCGTTGGGCAGCGGCAGCTGGATGCTAACAGCGGGTAGCGTTGCGCAGTTGGAGGTGAGCCGCCAGCAGTGGCGGAGTTTTGAAATTTGTAAGAATTGGTGTCATGAACTGCTATATATATTATGACTAGTGAGGTAAATACATTGTTTGTTCTCTATTAAAATCTTTCATTTGCTAACTATGCCTATCAGTAGTTAGTGCCTTCAGTAGTTTGAATCTTTTATTTAGCTGGCAGTAGTGGCGCTAGCTGTATTGCAGTAGCTTGAGCAACGAAGATTTTTGTGAGGTAAGTGATTTGTGAAACGTATAGGTTAATGATAGTCAGGGCCATTCTTTCGTAGGGATTTTTGGAAGTCAGATTGCGTTGCGCTAAAGATATTGTGTGTCAGTTTAAGCACATTCGTGTATAATTGTTCAAAGAGGACGTTTCACATAGACCAGTCGTGTACAATTTTTCTAAGGGGACGTTTCAAACCGTTCAATTTCATGAAGAGGTGTTCGAGTGGTCAACAAATCCTGGCCACATCGTTAGGAATTCTCCTGGAAATCAGTCTCTTTCCACAATGTTTGGGTCCCGGAATCGTGTTTCATGTTTCCTCCAGAAGCGAATCCGTCGAAAACCACTGTCCAGGCCAAATCGAGACTCATCTATGAAAAGAACACTGGCCCTCTCTTCGACAGTCCAGGCGGCATGCTGACGGCTCCACTCTAGAACTTCCCTTCTGTGAAGGTGCGTCGTAGATACATATGCAGCAGGTCTCTGACAATAAAGGCCACTCTGCCGAAGCCTTATGTACACCGTTTGCCACCATACAACACGTCCAGTGGATCCTGCGAGGGCGGATGCCAGTTGCCGTGCAGTACTGAGGCGGTATCGACGTGTCCTTACACCCAAATAACGGTCCTATCTTTCAGACGTTACAAGCGGTTGGCCCCGCTCTGGTCTTCGGGATACAGTTTCGATCTCTATACACTGTCGCCACATCCGAAAAACAACAGAACGATTCACATTAAGGCATCGGGTCGCATCAGTTTGCGAGTGTCCTGCTTCCATTCTTCCCATAGCCCTCCACTGCAGAGAGCCTGGTAGGCGTCTTCTCTGTAACATACTGCACCGACTGAGACTACGTACAAAGCGACTGTGGATGTGGGCCTACCCGACAAACACCATTCCGTTTGATAGGTGCCCTGACGTCATCGTCGGCGAGGTTGTCCGTTGACCGGAATGCCATCTTCCGTGCAGGACACAATCGTACGGACATCTGTTGACAATTTGTATGACTATATAAATGGTTCAAATGGCTCTGAGCACTATGGGAACATCTGAGGTCATCAGTCCCCTAGAACTTAGAACTACTTAAACCTAACTAAGCTAAGGACATCACACACATCCATGCCCGAGGCAGGATTCGAACTTACGACCGCAGTGGTCGCGCGGTTCCCGACTGAAGCGCCTAGAATCGCTCGGCCACTCCGGCCGGCCATTGTATGATTATATCGTGAATTAGACACAGGACGGTGAAATAGCAGTTTGTAGCTTTAATTTTGGACACCAGTGTATTTCAGGATCTTATAATTAAGTGTTGTTGTATAAGTAATGGTTAGGCACCTCATGAGGATGATGCAAAGTAAGATGCCACTTGCCATGCAGTACTAAGGTGGTACCGTCGTGCCCTTACAGCCAAATAACGCACGCTGCCAATAAATGGAAAATAAACGTGACGTAAACTGAGAAAGTGTTATTTTATAAACTTCGTAGCGCAGTCGCAGATTTCGACAGATTGCAAGCAACAGGACAAATTTAAATTAATTTTACAGATGGTTCCATTCATTGCTTGTGTGGCCTGTCGGTCATACGATGAACCTGTTTTGTTAATTGATGAGTTTTGGGGTACCATCGTTCTATCGTAAGATATGTTTTATAATGTTTGTACATATCCAACGGTACTAAAACACAATATCAAACAAAAAAGGGACCAAAATTTCGAGAACATATCCTCATTATTCAGTGCTGCAACCGAGCGAGGTGGCACAGTGTTTAGACACTGGACTCGCATTCTGGAGGACGACGGTTCAATCTCGCGTCCGACCATCCTGATGTAGGTTTTCCGTGATTTCCCTAAATCGCTCCAGGCAAAAAGTCGGGATGGTTCCTTTGAAAGGGCACGGCCTACTTCCTTCCCCGACCTTCCCTAATCCGATGAGACCGATGACCTCTCTGTCTGGTCTCCTTCCCCAAAAACAAGCCAACAACCCCACTGCTGCATGTAAGTATATACCTCATGGTCATTTTGATTCTCTTGGGCTGTTGAATACATCGTGCCTCCAGCACGCTGTATGTAATGCTGCAGATACGCTACACTTGAAGAGCCATCAAAGTAATGTCTGTACACACAGCTTACACCAACAGGTTTCATTCTAACGCTACATTATTCGTGGAAATAATTGTACATTGTATTAGACATGATTACCAGCTACAGCCTTCAGTACTGTGTAGGAGAAAGAAACACTAAAATGAATATAACATCACACGAACAGGTTTAACAAACAAATATCCATATATCAGAAAGCCTGAGTTGAGTTGTACAGCGCATTAACACTCCAAGTTCTTCCTTTGGCTAGTACATTCTATTACCGCAGAAAGTACAACATGTCCTTATCTGAACAAGCTACCACTTAAAATTTGTTAACTGCTTTTTTTCCCCTTCAGTAGCGCGTTGTTGTCACCGGAACGTTCTGTAACGAGTAAACACGACTACGGAAGAGATTGATTCCTCCTAAACGAGAGTTCAAATAACTTCCTATTCGTTGTATTGCTCATGGTTTCTGCATGGAGTACTTCATTACCGAAACCCAGGAATTGGAGAGGGCGTCTCTAGACTTTCTGTGACCTATCACCAGGGCATCTGCGGACGTATCGGTTTCATTCTGATCACCACAAACAGAAGCGAATCTCATCTCTGAACACCACGAAATGTCATTCTATGTTCCAGTTGTTGGTTAGTTGGTTGATTTGGGGGAGGGGACCAAACGACGAGGTCATCGGTCCCATCGGATTAGGGACGGATGGGGAAGGAAGTCAGCCGTGCCCTTTCAAAGGCACCATCCCAGCATTTGCCTGAAGCGATTTAAGTAACTCACGGAAAACCTGAATCAAGATGGCCTGATGCGGGTTTGAACCGTAGTCCTCCCGAATGCGAGTCCAATGTACTAACCATGCGCCACCTCGCTCCCTGGTTGTCTGTGGATAACAACCCAAAAAACGAACTTCTCAGATCCTCAATGGGTTCTTAAAATCAACGCTAGTGGACGTTCAAAATGTTAAAATGTGTATGAAATCTTACGGGACTTAACTGCTAAGGTCATCAGTCCCTACCTTTATACTCTACGTAACCTAAATTATCGTAAGCACAAACACACACACCCGTGCCCGAGGGAGGACTCGAAACTCCGCCGGGACAAGCCGTACAGTTCATGCCTGCAGCGCTTCAGACCGCTCGGCTAATCCCGCGCGGCGATAGTGGACGTCCTGTATTCAGCACCACAAAGTAATGTTGTCACTGGATTGGAGGTCGACAAATTTTAACGGAGCGTGTGACATCTCCTGCCCGGTTGCTAGCCTCAGTATAAAGAAAGCATGGTTCAGAATCAGAAACAGTCATTCGGAAAGCAGAAATTTATCAAAAGTGATGCATCAGATGCCAGAATGGTTAATAAATCGACGAAATTAAAGCGCCTCAGGAGCTACTGTTGCGCCGAAATGGTGAGGAGTGCAGATCAAGGGTACGCACAGCCTGCCCCCGCCCCTTCCCCCATATAATAGTATGTCAAGGAAGACGCAACCTTCGCAGAGTCATCCCTAACCCTCCTTATTTTATATGTTTAAAATTACTATATTTGGGGAATATAATAATTGTATTATTTTTGATACGTAAATTTATATTCTATTAGATCTTCCTCTACGTCTCTTCGTATGACGAGGAACCCAATTCAGAATTTCCGTAGTCCATCCGCAACATTTAGTTTCGGTGTATTCGCGACCATATCCATTTCAGTTTCGTAACAGTCCCTATCATGTCCTTACACGTTTCGTTGTTTTTCTCTCCCTCCTTGTCGTGCACAGTATGTTTCTTTCAATTGCCCGTTGGGCAACCATCAATTTTTTGACAGTTTGAGTGTTTCACTTTGTGTTATTACTGGCCGTTGTTATACTCTTGTTTATTTCTTTAAAGGTCTATCCGCTTGTAGTCTTCAACTGTCGTACGCATACAAATTTGTCAACTGTTTCTGTAATGTCATGATTAACCTCTAGCGTTTTCCTAACATCAAAATGAGTCTACATTATTTTGGTCTGTCTGTCATTAAGCATCACGCCTTCTGTAAAACCTGCCCTGTTCAGTTCTTCCCTGATTTGCTGACTTTCTTCTGAATCTAAAGCAAACAAAATAATGTCATCGGCAAATCGAAGGTGGTTCAAATAAAATCCGTTCAAGTGCGTTACTTTATTAATCTTTATAGTTCCTCAGAAGCATTGATGATTTGCCAGCCGCTGTGTCAGAGCGGTTCTAAGCGCTTCAGTCCGGAACCGCGCTGCTGCTACGGTCGCAGGTTCAAATCATGTCTCGGGCATGGATGTGTGTGATGTCCTTAGGTTCATTAGGTTTCAGTAGTTCTAAGTCTAGGGGACTGATAACCTCAGATGGTAAGTCCCATAGGACTTAGAGCCATTTTTGATGGTTTAAAGAAGCAAGCGAGAAAAACTTGGATGAGAAAAGCTTAAGATCGTAATTTATGGAGAAGTCTGGAACAGTCCTATATCTAGCTCTGGATTATAAGTTGTTGATGACGATGACGATAATGATATTTGACACTAGAAATAAGGCAGCCACCCAATATAATCATGTATTCGTTTATTTGGCCCCTAAAGAAGAACTCATATATCCGTGAATATACATATAATTAAACCATTGTATATAATTTAAGCGCGCAGATTTTCAGCAGTCACCAACTCAAGTGTGTTGCGCGTTTCGTACAAAGATGCGCGGACGCACATAAATACCACACACACACACACACACACACACACACACACACACACACAAGGTGTTTCGAAGTCTTTGCATCAGACGTATAGGAGTGATGCAAGGGGCATTCAATAAGTATTGAAACACATTTTTTTCTAAAAGCAGGTTGGTCTTATTCAGGATTTCAGTACACCAATACACCATATTATTGCTCACTCTTTGGGCTACAAACCTATTTTTCAACATAACCTCCGTTTAGCATGACGGCGTTACGCCAGCGCACTGGAATGGTCTGTATGCCCGCTTTGTACTACTCTATTGGACGATGTCAGAGCAGCGTTTTGCTGTATCAAAGACCTCCCCATTAGTCACTTACTGTTTAGCTGGAATGCATCCTTCATTGGGCCAAACAGATGGAAGTCTTAAGGTGCGAGATCCGTGGTGTAGGGTTGATGAGAAAGTACAGTCCGTTGAAGTTTTTTGAGGTCCTCCTGGGTGCGCAGACTTGTATGAGGCATTGCATTGTCACAGAATTGTGTGCGTTCGGCTGTGAGGCGGGACAGGTTTGCGCGACCTTGTTGCCATGATGAGAGACGCTTCAGTCAACGACTCACAGTCCTTTTGATTGCCGGACGGAGTGGCCGAGCGGTTCTAGGCGCTACAGTCAGGAACCGCGCGACCCCTATGGTCGCAGGCTCGAATCCTGCCTCGGGCATGGATGTGTGTGATGTCCTTAGGTTAGTTAGGTTAACTAGTTCTAAGCTCTAGGGGACTGATGACCTCAGAAGTTAAGTCCCATAGTGCTCAGAGGCATTTGAACCATTTTGAACCATTTTTGAACCATTTTGCTTTTGTTCACTGCTAGGTCTCAGCAGACATCCTGCAAGCGCCTAAGAATTCCCGTGATGATCTGGTTTTCTGCCAAAAGAAACTCAGTGGCAGCTCTCTGTCTGGAATGTATCTCCGTTACAGACGCCATTTTGAAGGCTGCAGATAGAGTCGCCACGTATCGAAACTTCATGAAACTACAGGGGCTGAAGCGGGAATGTTCCAAGATATTTCGCAACAAATTCTGCATTTTTTTAACGGAAAATGCCCGAGAGAAATAAAGAATGTGTTGCATTACTTATTGAACGTCCATCGTAGATCACAACTTCTTTTAGATACAAAATGTTCACTGATGCTTTCCGGCGATGCCAGACGTCATTTAGTATTCGCCGTCCCTGCGCCGAAGAGATTTCACTGAACTATCAGTGTCTACTAACCAGGTGTGCTGCATACTACCTGCCGCACCAAATTGACTGAATGATTTTCAACACGACTACCTTAAGAATTGGTGTCTCTAAGCTGAGAATGACATTTTAGAAGCAAATAAGTAATTCTGAATTTTGCTGGGATACTCGTAATTTATATGCAAGTAGAGAATAAGAAAGAAAGAATACGTGTAACCATATAAGTTACTGCAAAGAGGAAACTAGGCAGCCTGTTTCTGTGACGTTGACAGCCAATGTCAATATTTAGTTAACTATAAAGATCGATGTACGTATCACCAGATAACGGAATGTTTGACCGAATGGTCCTCTAAACCCTCCTCGCCGCTGCGGCCGTTAACGAAGTTTGCCAGGTGTGCAAGGCAAGGTGCGGTAGCCCACACAAAGCCAGGCTTTGGCCACGGGGGCCGCAGCGCACCTCGGATTCTCGCCACGTAGCAGCTTCACAAGCCGAAGGCATAAAGGAATATCTAATCGCCGTCAGCCGCAACGTTTACAAGCTGCTGCTAAGGCGCACGGCCGGCTACCCGCTGTACGGGTGGACCGTGCAGAGAGACCCATGATCATTTCTTAGTGTCTGAAGAGATCAGTAACTTTATAGTCCTATGAAACAGTTCTTTTGTGTAGATGTTGACTATGAACGAATATCTGTGGATTTAACCAATGCTGTGGTCAACAGTTGAGGCTTCCATAATACTGACCATTCTTAGCATGTGAGAGTGGACGCTGTGGAGCATACGTGAACTCGAATTCTCTGAAACATTAACCACATATTGTAGGTACCCTATTCTACATATCGTCTGAATTTTGTTCCATTCTAGCACTTATTCCTTTCTTAACTTTCAGAAATGTTCGTGTATGTTTCTGACTTATCTTGGAAAGTACACTCTCAGAATTTTCAGAGTGATCATATCTGTGATGCACAACGTATTTCTTGTAGCATCTCATACTGGAATTTATCAATTCTGCGACGCTCTCGCTGTGCCTGAATTAACCCCTGCCGAATCGTACAGCTCTTGTCTATTTCTTTGAATCTCAGTTAACATAGGCCTTCCTCACAGCAATGTGCCGCAGAAGCTGTGGATGCTTGTCTATATTTATTTGGTGCTTACGGATGACCCCAGTGATTCACCAGCGACTTCTTAGTTAATAATCACAGTGTATTTTTGTCTATTTAGAATTTCCCATTGTAACTGGTCGAGATTGTGAAACATTAGTAAAATATTAAAATTTCTCTCAGCCACAAATAATGCGCGCTAAGATCGCAAGTCTCAATATGTTTTTCGAGAATAGGCACTTATCCCCAGATAAAATGTACAAGACGCTTTAAAAAAGTTAGTTCTTTAACAACATGAAAAGGTAAAGGTGTTAGAATAGGGAGTCTCCAGCATTCCTCATTCAGTCCTCTTCATATTCAGTTCGTATCGTTGAACCCTCACACTTGTTTCCTTCCTCACGCTATCTTCTTCCATCGGCTGGTACAACCACCTCATACCATGTGTTCTACTGTGTCTTAACAGGGAGACGTCGATCGCCGTCCTAATGAGAGTCAGCACTGCACTGGGCTGTTCCCTGTATCGTGGCACTGATGTGAAAAATATCGATTCTGTCTACAGGTGGTGACTGAACTACCAGTTTCAATAAGTTTATGTTTTCTTTGAGCGCATTTATGCTTGTTATATAGTTCGAATGTGTGAAGGAGTTTGAGACGTGGCAGCGATGGGTACACTCACTATCCTCACTCAGTGCTGATGTATGTGGTTCTGGAATCATGAGAATTCAGTAACAGGAGAAAGAGGTTGGAACCGAAAGAGTATGGGTCCAGCTGTTTATTTAACAGTGTTTGGTTCAAAATGTTCAAATGTGTGTGAAATCTTATGGGATTTAACTGCCGAGGTCATCAGTCCCTAAGCTTACACACTACTTAACCGAAATTAGCCTAAGGACAATCACATACACTCATGCCCGAGGGAGGACTCGAACCTCCCCCGGGACCAGCCGCACAGTCCATGACTGCAGCGCCTCAGACCGCTCGGCTATTCCCGCGCAGCTAACAGCGTTCGGTGAAAACTGCAAAGTGATCAGAGCTATGAAGATATTTCAATTTTTCAATTTTAATTACATACTGAAATTAGAATTGCCGCAGTGTGCGGAGACCGGAGGCAGCCTATGCCACGAGATGGGGCGACAGAGTGCCCAAGGGCGCCAAGACATCATGGCAAGGTTTACAAAGCAGCGTCGGAAACTTTTCAGGAAGTCAGTGCAAAAACACAAAGCGCAGGAACTAAAAGTTAGACCCAATTTGCAGGAGCAAACCTCCCTCAGCAACAAGCGGATGAACGAGTCCGAGGGATGAACGACCGAGAAAAGAAGAATAGTCCACCTGAAGAGCACATTTTATGATTGTAAGGATGAAGACTGAATTATTTCACATAGTGTTTCAAAAGAGATTTCACTGGAGGAACCAACGCAGAACACTAAAATTTTGAGAGGAAAATTATTAGTAAACTAGCTTGTCTTACATTGCAGAAGTCAAAAACTTTTATGTAGGGGTGTACACCGTTGAGTAGAAGAGAACATGTCGGGGCTTGACTGAGACCGAACGTGTGTCAGCTAGCAATCCACCTTAATTGCACCATAAGCTGTATATTTGTTTATTTGATGTTGACTAAGTCTAAATATGTACTGTTGTGTAGGCAGTGCTTGTAATTGGTGCTTGAAAGTATATCTTGAGAGTGAAAATATCTACAGATTTGACAGAGATACGTTAATTGAACAAAGCTTACTACGTGCCTTTCGTTATCACAGAACCAAATGTCGGTTAAGTTGGACAATGCTGAATGTCTAGTTGTGTACTGACCGCGTTTTGTTGTGGATTGTCGCTGATGATTCTCTGGTCACGACTGTGTACCATGCGCCTGGGAGAAACCGTGTGACTTATTGTCGGCAGCTCCAGAACTATTCTGGCGTGTTCTGTCGGCTTGTCAGTAGTAATTAGTTTCAGTCGTTTAATCTCCTTTAATTCTGATTCTGACGTGTGCTATTGCCAGCTTTGCATAAAGGCGGTAACATGCATACCCTAGTCTAATTGTAGGACAAAGGGCCTCAATAATATAACTGATTTTACCATGTTCGTTCGTCCTTTCTTGAATGATGAACCGACCACTTCCGGAGTGTTGTTGTACTCATGCGAAGTCCAATCAGATTTCGTGTATGGTAGCGCAATGTAAGAAATGACGGCATCACACGCAAGGCCAGCTACAGGAGGTCAGTGGTCGAGTATGTGTGGCTGGACTCAAATATGCAGCATCAGAAGGTACCTCTGTTGCTGAAACTGAGTCACGCATCCCTGTTAGCTCTCAGCTTACAGTGCCAGACGGGTTGTTCTGTATTACGCTGCAGAAGTGGGTTTTCTGCGGTCGCTTTCTCTTGCTTCAAACTCATGTGCGTACAATGTTGGAATAATTTATCTGTGAAGTTTTGCATATGGTAGGTTCTATTCTGGATGGCATAAAATTGCCAAACCATATTAAATTCATAATCGAAGGGAGTTAAGTCATGTTCCAAGTGTATTGTAGTATCAGCGCATTTAACAAGAATCGCACTACTACTCTTCATGATACTCTTGGCATAAAGTACTGACTTTATTTATTCATTTGTTGGTAAGGGGTGTCCTATAACATTCATGTGCCAACAAGTTCTTGAAGAACACATGTGTGTAGTATTTGTAATTTTCTTCGAAATGTTTCGTAACCTTGTAGTACTGTGCGTTATTGATTTCAGTTCATTGCCGATGCGTGTTAGTCGTTTTCCGTATCAATGTTTTCAAGAGACATGAAGAAGAAATGGGCTGTTTGATGTCACTGCTCCTGTTCAAATTTGTCCCTATCTCCTGCGAAGAATCTAAAGACAGAATGGAGGAAATAAATGGTAAAAAAATCGGCAACAAGCATGGGTTGCACAAATGAACAGCGAGCGAGTGGTAGATTGTTGTTGTTGTTGTTGTTGTTGTCTTCAGTCCTGAGACTGGTTTGATGCAGCTCTCCATGCTACTCTATCCTGTGCAAGCTGCTTCATCTCCCAGTACCTACTGAAACCTACATCCTTCTGAATCTGCTTAGTGTACTCATCTCTCGGTCTCCCTCTACGATTTTTACCCTCCACGCTGCCCTCCAATGCTAAATTTGTGATCCCTTGATGCCTCAAAACATGTCCTACCAACCGATCCCTTCTTCTAGTCAAGTTGTGGCACAAAATTCTCTTCTCCCCAATCCTATTCAATACCTCCTCATTAGTTACGTGATCTATCCACCTTATCTTCAGTATTCTTCTGTAGCACCACATTTCGAAAGCTTCTATTCTCTTCTTGTCCAAACTAGTTATCGTCCATGTTTCACTTCCATACATGGCTACACTCCAAACAAATACTTTCAGAAACGACTTCCTGATACATAAATCTATATTCGATGTTAACAAATTTCTCTTCTTCAGAAACGCTTTCCTTGCCATTGCCAGTCTACATTTTATATCCTCTCTACTTCGACCATCATCAGTTATTTTACTTCCTAAATATCAAAACTCCTTTACTACTTTAAGTGTCTCATTTCCTAATCTAATTCCCTCAGCATCACCCGATTTAATTTGACTACATTCCATTATCCTCGTTTTGCTTTTGTTAATGTTCATCTTATATCCTCCTTTCAAGACACTGTCCATTCCGTTCAACTGCTCTTCCAAGTGAGTGGTAGATAGTGTGAGAAAAAGCAAATACGGGAAAAAAGGCCCACCTACTTCCATCAGACGTCGTTGACCTACGCAGAATGAAACAATGCAGCACTCTAGTGGCTCTGAGCACTATGGGACTTAACATCTGAGGGCATCAGTCTCCTAGAACTTACAACAACTTAAACCTAACTAACCTAAGGACATCACACACATCCATGTCCGATACGCGATTCGAACCTGCGACAGTAGCGGTCGCGCGGTTCCAGACTAAAGCGCCTAGAACCGCTTGGCCACACCGGCCGGCAACCATCTAGTAATGTGGCCATTGTCACACCGAGCGAATATGAGTAAAGTAAAATCGTTTTCTACGATAAGTGTTGAAACGGTGGTGTTGGAGCTTCAGAAGACATGATGTTACCGTTCAACGATCATATTTGAAGAGCTGATACGAATAAGAAGATCACAGGAACAACTTATATAAATTGAACAGTAAATCGAGCTATGTGAAGAACTGAGTTACTTGCAAAGTAGAGATATTCAGCCGACGAGCTTCAACTAGACATACACAATGGTCCACATAGAGATGGTAATGAACGGGTACCCCAGCTGCCAGGGTCGGTCATCACTTCAGGACCGATAGATAGAATCACGTTTCGTGCAAAATGGCGCAAGCAGACGTTGACGGGTCAGAAGAACGACCTCTTACATCAAGTGGAGTCCCAGAATCACCATAAGACAATATCTAGCATGTTGCTTTGAATTAACACGTAATGTGATCTAAAGTTATAATTGTGATAGTTTTTACCTCGGCATTAACTTGAAATTGAACAGCATAAAAAAGTATCCTACACACTCCTGTGAATGAATAAGGTGTAACCCCTGTAGTTTTAAATCTTGAAAGCAATGCGTAGTTTAGTATTAGTTGTGAGGTGTCAATTAGACAAATGTCAGTGTTGTCGGATGATGGAATATTAGAACTTAACAGGCCGTCGACAACGCGATCGCCACAAACGGAGCAATAGCTCATGTTTGGTAGAATAAAGGAGCCATTTTGTAGAAACCATCCTGTGTTCACTTGAAGAGGTGAGAATGCTGAGAAACTGAATCCGTAATTGTACGTGCTTTGCAGCTGTTTCACTCTAATCGCCATGAGTCTACACTGACCTATTAATTACGACAACAGTCATGTTTAGATAAGTAATACTGACCTCCTAAAATATTCATTAATCAAAAAATGAAAGCAGTCTGCGAACATTGCTATTACATAGTTTTAAGTCAAGACTTAGTTATTAATTATTCTATCGGCGTAATTTACACTGACGAAAAAAAAGCAACACCAAAATATAATTAGTGTAGAAAAAACGATAGTTAAATGGACACCCTAGCTGCAAACAGGCGTTGATATACTTCATTGAGGACATTTTGAAAATGTGTGCCCCGACCGGGTCTCGAACCCGCGATCTCCTGCTCACATGGCAGACGTTCTATCCATCTGAGCTACCGAGAGCCCGGTCGGAGCACACATTTTCAACATGTCCCCAATGAATTATATCAACGCCTGTTTGCAGCGAGGGTGTCCATTTAATTATCATTTCATTATAATGAAAGCTGCATGGTCATCAACGGTAACTGTTCTTTCGGGAACAGATACTACATTCCTATATAATGTAGAATAATGAGGTTTCAGCAATACATTTGCCTAGGTAACATACTTGAGTGATTAACATTGCAAGATAACAGCGTAATGTCAGCACGAGATAAGACATTGCAAATGTGAAATACAACTACATTAACAACCTGTGTAACCGCCAGAACGTTGGCTACAGGCATGCAAACATGCGTGCATTTTGTCGTACAGATACTGGATGTCAGTTTGCTGGATGGAGTTCCATGCGTGTTGCACTTGTTCGGTCAATAGAGGGACAGTTAACGCTGTTTCTGAATGATGCTGTAGTTGTCGTCCGACGATGCGCTCGATTGAATTCGTATCTGGTGATCGAGATGCCAAGCAACATGTCGACAATCTGTAGGTCATGTTGGGTTACAACAGCGGTATATGGGCGAGAGTTATCCTGTTGGATCACACTCCCTGGAATGCTGTTCATTAATGGCAACACAACAGATCGGACCACCAGACTGACGTACAGATCTGCAGTCAGGGTGCATGGGATAACCACGAGAGTGATGCAACTGCAGGTGTACGTCCAGTGTGTCTAGCACGCGGACAGTTTGGTTGCAGGCCCTCAGCTGTCTACTAACCAACACACGTCTGTTACTGCCAACGTGGCAGATCCAGCTTTCATCGAAAAACGCAACGTACCTCCACCGAGCCCTCCAATACGCTTGCACTTGACGCCACGGAAGTCGCCAATGGCAGTGGTTGGGGGTCAGTGGAATGCACGCTACACGGCTTCTGGCTCGGAGTTCTCCTTGAAGTAGCCGATCTTTAACAGTTCGTTGTGTCACTGTGGTGCCAACTGCCGCTCGATTGCTGCTGCAGATGCAGTGCGATGCGCCAGAGCCATACATTGAACACTATGATCATCCCTCACGATAGCGTCACGTGTCCGTTCTGATCCCGGTCTTCTTGCGACCCTACGCTCTCGTGTCGACTGCTGCCAGATATCATTTACAGTAGCTATATTCTTGGGAAGTCTTTCTGCAATATCGCAGAAGAAATATCCAGCTTCTCGTAGCCCTATTACATGGCCTCGTTCAAAGTCAGTGAGATTCTTGACTAACATCAACCCGCCATTTCCCATCTCAAAGGAAACTAATGCTCACGACCGCTACAGCATGTATTTAAATTCAAACCTGATTTCCTGACTTGGATCCTCATAGTGACACTGTTATGCAACTGGCGCGAAATTTGAATAAACATCGTGTTTCAGATGTGGAAACACACCTCCGAAATTTCGTTTATGTTGTACAACTCCTTCTTGGTGTTACGTTTTTTTTTTTTTTTTTTTTTTTTTTTTTTTTGCCGTCTGTGTATTTCAATTGCAGTATTAAATGTCAACTTGATACGTGATACTTAGAGTAAGCTGTCATAATCACGGAATTGTGGATTCACTGTATGCTGTCCATTTAAAGGAAAATAGTGTCATTCAGTACAAATTCATGCCATAAACTTCTGTGATTGGTCTAAAGGACATAATCTGAACACCGAGTTATTTGCAAACTGTCTTCACATGCTAATGAGTTTACATTTCAACTGCCTATCGATTTACAGTACTGTTCATGTTAAAGCACGACTCTTCCTCCATTAAGGGCTGTTTTTCTACGAAGATGAATCGTGACTCTCGAAGGAAGCCTTTGCCTCTTCGAAGAAGAAACCTGAGAGCTTCAGAGAGTTTTTCGATTTTATAGTTCCCGCTAAATAATGAACTTCTCTTGAGTTTCGACAGCACCCATTAAAGTGTGAGGCAATATTCACCTATTATCGCTGGGAGAAAAAGTTCTTCTACCTGTATACTGAACTTGTACGTAGAATAGCTAGTTTATCATACTAACGGATACCATCAAAATTTTACATTGAAACTACATTAAAGAAAGCATTTAAAGAAAACACATCATAAAGTCTCAAATTATACAATTGCAAGTCGGTGATCGAAACATGCACATTGATTTTTAATTTTCTTTTTAAGAGTTTTCCTTCGGAGATGTTCTTTTTGAAGTCCTTATCTCAACACAAAAATAATCTTCAGTCACTTTAGTTTTTCTCTTTTCTGTGTCGTGTTAATCAATACACTGTTTACATTCGTTTCTATTAGAACTTGTTCGTAGGCTTATATTCCGTCGATGATATTTTGATGACTCCCCTCCACATCCACATTTCCATTGGCTCTATTTCATACCCCTACTATTTCCTCATGGATAATCCTTCACAACAATGTATTAAACAGCCATTTTTTCTTATCTGCGTCATTCATAAATTAATTTGTTTGGTAAAAAATTCTGTTATTGCTGAACGTTTCTTCTAATTCCCCATTCGTCGGAGTGCTGTTATCAACAATTAATATTCTACTGAAATGGGAGAGTTCATTGATTTGATTCAGAGTAGTATTTCCTATATTAATATTTGATCTTACGTGATTTTAAGTTTTCCCAGCGAAAAGTTTGTTCTTATTTGCCTGTCCAGATCAGGCAGCGAATAAGCTTTTCTTTTGCTTGTTTTTATCATGAGCTTTTGACCGACCAACGCCTAGTGAAAGTTACACATAAAAAATCTCTTGTTCTTAATTGAATATGCGCAAACTAAAATTCAATGCAATTTAATTGTTTAATTAATATCTCATAATATTTATTACATATGTGAGGAACTGCTCTTGGAAATAACAAGATTTTAACACTCAACATCATCCCAAATTTCATCCATAGGAACAGTGTCAACTTCGGCATGTGCGCGGTGTTGCGCTTATAGGGGAAAGTAAATACGGTAGAGTGGGTAAACTAGTTTCTGAAGGTCAGCTATTGATATGAAGTGAACCAAAGTTTCGAAGGTGGTAGTACTGACCAAAACAACAAAAAAAGTCGGGGAAACGTAGGCTGTAGAATGCATTCCTTAAGAGCTACACTATGTCTGAAAGTGACTTACAAGTTCGTGTCGCCCACCATCGGTAATGCTGGGATTCAGTATGGTGTTGGTTCACCCTTAGTCTTGATAACAGCTTCCACTCTCGCAGACATACGTTCAGTCAGATCCTGGAAGGTTTCTCGGGGAATGGCAGCCAATTCTTCATGGAGTGCTGCACTGAGGAGAGGTAACGATGTCGGTCGGTGAGGTCTGGCACAAAGTCGGCGTTCCAAAACATCCCAAAGATGTTCTGTAGGATTCAGGTCGGGACTCTGTGCAGGCCAGTCCATTACGGGTATGTTATTGTCGTGTAACCACTCCGCCACATGCCGTGCATTATGAACAGGTGATCGATAGTGCTGAAAGATGCAGTCGCTATCCCCGAACTGTTCTTCAACAGTGGGAAGCAAGAAGGAGCTTAAAACATCATTGTAGGCCTGTGCCACGCAAAACTATAAGGGGTGCAAGCCCCCTCCATGAATAATACGACCACGCCCTAACACCCCGCCTCCGAATTTTACTGTTGGCACTACACACGCTGGTAGATGACGTTCACCGGGCATTTGGCTCGCCCACACCATGTCACATTGTGTACCGTAATTCGTTACTCCACACAACGTTTTTCCACTGTTCAGTAGTCCAATGACGCTCCTAACACCAAGCGAGGTTTCATTTGGCATTTACCGGCGTGATGGGTGGCTTATGAGCAGCAGCTCAGTCATTAACTCCAAGTTTTCCCACCTCCCACGTAACTGTCATAGTACTTGCAGTGGACCCTGACACAGTTTGGATTTCCTGTGTAATGGTCTGGATAGATGTCTGCCTATTACACAGTACTGCCCTCATCAAGAAAAAGAACAATAATTTAAGGCAAATTCTGCTGAGTGTGATTTTTTGTTTTCTCGGAATGGGAATGAAATATGGGCTACAGATCATCAGGCTGGAATTTCTGTTAGGCGGAGCAAAAAGGATATATTGAAAGAAGACCAGAGACCTACTAGGTATTCGATTAGGAACTGTGATTTTGAAGAGTCTTGTTTTGTGTTGTTCTTTCGTGTACACCTTACTGAGAAAGTGTGTATGTGGACCATCAAGGAAGTATGAATTGTTTACAAGGACTGGGTGGTTATAGATTTGCATAAAGTGAAGAAGTTTCTTGGTGTTCTGATGCTGGCTGGTGTTTACAGGCCAAGAAATGAAAATATAACTGAGTTTAGGAATGTTCAGAATGGCTATCCACGTTAAGGAAGTTATGTTTCGTAACCGCTTCCATCCTGTACTGAGGACTACCTCTGAAAACACAGCAGCCCGATGTGAATATAGGCCAAGAGACTAACTGGAACCAACCAGAGAAGTTTTTGAGATGTGGGAGTCTACCCTGAGGGATGCCTACATTCCAGATTGGTGCATGAACGTGGGTGAACAGTTCGTTACATTTGAAAGTCGCTGTTCATTTATACAATACATCCTGGTAGATTCGGAATAAAGTTCTAGACAATTTGTAACAGTGCAACAAGCTACTACTGGAAGATGAAAGTGTGCTTGGGGAAGGAGGAAGCAATCAGAGCCTTGCGACTAGGAGAGACTGTTTTCCGATTGAACTTGCAAAGTCTGGACGTAATGTCACCTGTGGTAATTCTTTTAGATCTCCCAATTTAGCTCGTTATTTGCTGTCAAAAGATCTGACACTAATGGATACTATCCGAAAAAATCGAGGTGAACTGCCTGACGATTTTATTACACTTAAAGGACATGAAATACACTCTACATTATTTGGTTTTCAACCAGATTTGATACTATCCCTTTATCTTCAGAAGAAGGATAAAGTTGTTAACGTCCTTAGCGCTCTTCATGACCAACCAACGGTATCACCATCAGAAGAAAAGAAGAATGACTCTATAATGACGTACTGTGCTACAAATGGTAGCGTTGACACCATGGACCAGAAGACGCGATGCTACAGTGCGATGAGAAGAACAAGGCGCTGCCCATTGGTGGTTTTCTTCAATGTGATCGATCTAAGTGTTATGAACGCATACAATAAAAAATGAGACGTCGAACTCTCATCGTCAATTTGGGAAAACAACTGGCAGGGGTAAATAAGTCAATGAATTCATTAGTAGCATCGGATCCAGGAAGAGCCGCAAAGCCTGCAACTAAGTAAAGGAGAAGATACGCATATTATGTAGAGAAGAAAGAAAAAGTTGAATTACATGTTATCAGTGCACCAAACACATACACTCGAAACAGTCTGCTGTTTTGCGTGGACCCTGCACAAAACTGTAATAAGATTTATTAGAACACGTGGTGAAGAATGAGGGGCAACTATATATTCCTAAAAAACCACGAACAAAAGTATAAAAAGTGCGTGTTTTAAAATGTAAACTTGAAATAAATAAAATTATTTTAAAATTATTTGGACCTCAAAGGTAGTTCACGTCATAATTAGAAAATTTACGTAAATTTGAAGAATACGGTCATGAGAAGCCAGACAGGTTGGTAACGTGATGCAGATTTTTTGGTAGGCTGGTGTTTAAGAGCTACGAGTCCTGTTCATCTTCGCTACTGTGGAACACATCTCTTATACATAACAAGTGCTTATAAGTCTTGAGATATGCATTTTGGACGCAGCGGGTATGGACATTTCTGTTTTGTTTTGGTGCATACTACCTCCTACCAAAAGTTTGAAAGCAAGGAGCTCGCAGTAAAAGAGATGTGTTTCACAGTATAGAAGTTGAAAAAGTGCCCATAGCTTTAAGATATGCACTTTAGAGCCCATGTTTACTGAACATTTTTTTTCTTGGTTTGATCCATACTACAACCTTTGGAAGTTTGTCGGTGGAGTTCTGGTTCACTCTGTATATTAAATGGTGTCCTATAGGTAAGCAAGACGCTTTGTCTCACGTGGTTTTCGACGCACTCGCACCTTGTCATCTGTGTGTACCAGCGTGTGCTGCGACTCATTAGTGAAGGCAACGTCTTGGAGCATCCAATCACTGTGTTATTCACCTATGCTAATCTAGATCCCTTGTGACACGGGATAAGAGACGTTCACCCGTGGAAAAAAAATTAGTGACAAGTTCCTACGGGATCAAACTGTTGAGGTCAACGGTCACTAGGCTTAGACACTACTTAATCTAGCTTAAACTAACTTACGCTACGTACAACACACACAACCATGCCCAAGAGAGGACTCGAACCTCCGACGGGGGAACCGCGCCAACTATGGCAAGGCGTCGCAGACCGCGCGGCTACCACGTAGGGCTGACACGTGGCGAACAGACCTGAATTGTATGTTTGTTCACATGTTGTTGCTTTCCGGTACTGAGCTGGCGAGTCATTTTCTGCACATTGTCGTCCTTCTCGATGTTCAAATCTATCACAGCTGCCAGTGATGTCAGTCAACAGCGCATTGTAGCTGACTCTTGTAGCATTGGTTTGAGACGTGTCGAGGTACTCTGGCACATCCATGGCACCGTGGCGTCTGAAAATCCCAGTGTTTGCGCGACCTTGTAGGTGGAGTATCCCAAGTATTTGGGCATCCATCGTCTACCTGCGAACAGGTGCGCTGCTATCGTGCATTTCTCCTGTCCTACGGTCAACTGTCTAGAGTCGCGACCCTTTCGCTGTCTTACAACCAGCTCGCTTGGTATTTCGCTGGAAAGCCTCTGACGCTACAGTGGGTGGTTATCCAACAGCCCGTTCTGACTATAAAATGAAAAGAATACAAAAATAACGTATGTGCTACAAGACAGAGAGAGTGAGCTAGAGAGAGAGGCAGAGAGAGAGTGCGCGCGTGCGAGAGAGAGAAGACCACCGGTTATCCTAGAAAACATCTGCGTTTCCGATGCAGCAAAAAAAAAAAAAAAAAAAAAGAAAGAAAGAAATGGCTCTGAGCACTATGGTACTCAACTGCTGTGGTCATTAGTCCCCTAGAACTTAGAACTACTTAAACCTAACTAACCTAAGGACATCACACACATCCATGCCCGAGGCAGGATTCGAACCTGCGACCGTAGCAGTCGCACGGTTCCGGACTGCGCGCCTAGAACCGCGAGACCACCGCGGCCGGCTCCGATGCAGCACTGGGAGAGGTAGACTACTGCGTGTGTATACAGGGTGAGTCACTAACTATTACCACCAAGAAAAACTACGAAAGTATGATAGGAACTGAAAATATTGTGGGACCAAATTTGCATGGAACAACGGGGCCCATATTATGACGCTGGTTTTTTGTTGCTAGGTGGGGTCGCTTCAGAGATATGAAGGTCAACTTTGTTTTTTTTAAATGAGATTCTATAGTTTGGTACTAGCGTCTATCGAGACGAATCCAAAGATGCGTAACAGTAGGGTCTTTGAAGGTCAACGAAGGTCGGAAAGGTGGCTTGAAAGTCCATGTTCGAAGTGATGACCATTGGTACCAATGCAGTGCTACAATCTTCTTATCGTGGATTGAGTGGTATTCCTTATCACATCAACACTTACGAAGCACTTACCCTGACAATTCTCTCTCGCATATCTTCAGGCGTAGTTGGAACGTCTTCAGAAACAATGTTTTTTTACGAATCCCCATGAGAAAAAATCCAGAAGCGTCAAGTCTGGCGAACGAGCCGGCCACGACACATCTCCTCCGCGTCCAATACAACGATTGGGGAATTGTCTCTGCTACTCATTTCTATCATCAGCGAAAAATGTGCTGGACACTCCTCATGTTGATACCACATTCTTTTCGTTGTTCCTAAAGGTATTTCTTCCAATAACAGACCTATTGTTTCTTGCAGGAACGTGGTGTACTTCCTACCATTAATATTTCCTTCGATGAAATAGGGACCTATAATTCTGTCCTCCAGAATCCCACACCGTACATTCACCGACCACGGTTTTTGGTGTGCAACTTGCCACAGCCAACATGGATTTTCAGTTGCCCCATAATGCATTTTATGCAAATTAACATTTCCATGGTTCGTGAGTGTAGTCTCGTCAGTAAATACTATCAAATTAATAAATGAGTTATCCCTCTGAATCTGCAATTGAGCCCATCGGCAGAATTCAGTGTGACGCCTACAATCCATACCAGTTAATTCTTGGAGATGAGTGATATGGTAAGAATGATATTTATGGCAATGCAGAACACGAACACTACTCTGGCTTATGCCAGATTCCCTTGCGATTTGACGCGAACTAACACAAGGACCACGAACCACAGTGGCAAGAGTACCAATTTCCGTTTCCTCGTTAGTAACTTTCCTTTGCCGGATATGTTTGCGATGCGTTAAAGACCCAGTTGTTCTCAATTTACGATACACACATTTAAATGTACGACATGTAGGGTGAAAATGTTGAGGATATCTTTCGGCGTATAAGCCTCTCGCTCTCACTGAATTATGTTGATATTCTCCGCAAACGAGAAGCATATCGACTTGTTCTTCGAAGGAATACATCATTCACATTCGCTTGATTCGACGATAGTCTTACCATTCATAATAGTGTTGTACTGCGAAACTGTCGAATGGTGTTTACATCTCAGGGGCACGTTAGATGGATACGCCGTATTCAGCGAATGTTTACTATTTGACGATATGCGAGAGGGAATTGTCAGAGCATTTGCTTCGATAAGTGCCGAAGTGATAAGGAATACCACTCAATCCATGACAAGAAGCACTGCATTGCCACCAATGTTCATCACTTCGAACACCTTCTGTAAATGGGCGTTCATGCCACCTTTTTGACCCTCGTTGACCTTCAAAGACCTTACTGTCACATATCATTGGATTTGTCTCGATAGCCGCAATCAGAAAATAAGTACCAAACTATAGCATCCCATTTAAAAAAACAAAGTTGACCTTGATATCTCTGAAGCGACCCCACCTAGCAGCAAAAAAACAACGTCATATTATGGCGTCCGTTGTCCCATGCAACATTTGTCCCACAAACTTTTCAGTTACTATCTTACTTTCGGAGTTATTCTAGGTGGCAATAGTTACTGACTCACCCTGTGTACTGTATCTTATTTGTGCATAATAAATTGTCATGAACGCATGGAAAGATGGTGCAGTTGTTGCAGACTATGGAAAACTGATGTGTCGAGTCTTCAGGAATAATATACTACTGTCCACACAAAACGCGTTGTGGATAAAGCGGATATCCTTCGAGCACCGGTATATAGTCGGATAGCTTCAGTCCTCGGTAGCTGAGATTGCAAAAAAGTTAACGCTTCCACCTGCGAAACTCATTATGAAAATCAAGTGAGAGGACTTGTCACAAACATCCAATGTCCAGTGCTGTGGTACAACAGCTGAAATGATTGCGTCATGTTCGCCACATGAGCGATTCCGCTCTCCCTCGGCTGCTGCTTCCCCGCGTGCTGTGCTCGGGTTCATGACATCGTGTAGTCCCCATGAGACACCACAATGACCAGCTTAAACATAAAATGAAATTTCCTGATACCTGGCAGGAACTTGCAAAATTTCGTCACTGATCGAACTGTATTATAGGCCTTTTGACATCTTTCAAGAGAAATAGCAATCCTGTGAAGTTGTCAAGCGACGATCATTGAGGCTTCTCTAACTTGACGATATTCATTCCACACCGTCGATGGCACTACATTGACGCAAATTTATCGCCAAAAGGAGTAGTGTAGTCTCCAAGTCGCTTACAAGACACATTGAACAAACAATGGAATATGTTTATTCTGGGAAACGAGTAACAGCCAGCAACCGTGATGCAATGGTAACGGACTAGTTCAGTCACTTAATTAGCATTCGGTAGAAGCAGAGTTCAAATCCACGACTGTTCACACAGATTTATATCTTCACTGATTTCCATAAGTCACTTGCAGCGAATCCGTGAATAATTAAGCATTAAGGTCCCATCCATTTCCCTCCCATGGTCTGGCGTCTCGAGTGACTTTAATGCCAGAGCACGTTAAAACCCATCCTAACTTCTTTTATTTCTAACAAAATTTGTTTAATAAACTGGCAAACGGCGCAGATCTTTCACCTTCGAGGATTTGTTGTGTATCACATCTTTCTCAAAAAATATTTGTATACTCTTATTCAGCCTCTGTTTCAGAAGAACATCGTGGTGAAATTGAGAAGGAATCAAAGCCGTATTGGATTTCTTTCGCCTACTACAAGATGACTGTAATTTCTTTGGCGTTTTCTTAAAAGATATCGTCATTGTCCCTCGTCTTTGTTTTTGCTGATAATTACCTGCTTAACTCGTCCGAAGTTGACATAGGTGTTGCGAAGTGAACAATTCATTCACGAAGCAAAAGGTTTGAGCTACGTGTTTTACTTTACTTATAATGACGATGAACATGAAACGCGCGCACTGTATTATGCAAACAGTAGTAGTCGTCATATGTTGTGGTTGGTGTCGAGGTCTTCAGCCCGAAGACTGCTTAGATGCAGCTGCCCTACACTGTGCTAGTCTATCCTTTGCTAGCATCGTCATCCCTGCACAACTACTATCCATTTGAATCTGCTTCCTGTTTTCAGACCTTAGCGTTCTTCTGCAGTTGTTGTCCCCCTCCCCGCACACACATCTTTCTTCCATTACCAAACTGACAATTCCTTGATCCCTCTGAACATGTCCAGTCAACCGATCCCCTCTTGTAATCAAGTTGTGCCACAAACTTCTTTTTTCGTCAATTTTATTCAGTTCATCCTCAGTTCTTACTCGATCGGCCAATCTTTAATCTTCAGCATTTTTCTATAATACCATATCTCAAAAGCTTCTAGCCTCTCATTGTCTGAATAGCCTACCGTCCACGATTAATTTCCGTACAACGCTACACTGATGACAAATATCTTCAGAAAAGAGTTCATAACACTTAAATTTATGTTCGGCGTTAGCAAATTACTCTTTTTCGGAAATAATTTACTTACTATTGTCAATCAGCATTTAATATGAGGGTTGGAACTTTAATAGTGGCCACTATTTATTTACAGCTCGTACAAAATAGATACGTGTTTCAAAGTTCTGCTGACCTGCAAAGTAGTCATCAACATTGTGTATAACCCGTTGCCAACGATGTGGAAGTCGTAGGATTCTCTTAGCCGTGCCAGTTGTGTTGAGAGTTCGAGCGTAGCGACCTACTGCCCGACGAATTTGTAGCAGATCTGAAGCGAATGTCGCGAAGTGTTTCCTTCACTTTAGAAATAGAGTTGAACTCACGAGGGCGTAAGTTAGGGGAGTGCAGCAGGTGGTATAGCACTTAGCATGCCCATCAGTCAAACAAATCAGTAACAGCCTAAGGCCAGCTTAGAGACAGAAGTGATAACACTTTCTGCAGGATCTGACCATCATTTTGCAGGACACTGCTCAAGCATGTACAGTACAAGCTCTTTTTGATTTGTTTGACTGATGGGGCTGCTAAGTGATGTACCACCTACTGCACTCACCTGACTTAAGCCATCATGCGTTCAACTGGATTTCTAAGCTGAAGGAAATACTTCACGGCATTCGCTTCAGATATGCTACAAATTTGTCGGGCAATAGGCCGCGACGCTCGAACTGTCAACACAACTGGCACTGCTAAGAGTATCCTACGACGTCCAACCGCTGGCAACGGGTTATACATAATGCTTGTGAATACTCTGAAGGTCGGCAAAACTTTGTAACACGTATCTATTTTGTACGAGCTGTAAATAAATAGTGGCCACTATTAAAGTTCCAACCCTCGTACCTTCCTTAATTCGCCCAATAAGTTATTTTGCTGCCCAAATAACAAAACTCATCTGCTACTTTTAGTGTGTCACTTCCTGATCTAACTCCCTCTGCATCGCCTGATTCACTTCGACTCCATCTCACTATCCTTGTTTTATGTTTACTGCTGTTCATTTCATAAGTTACTTTCAAGATGTTATCCATTCCGTTCAACTTCTTTTCCATGTCATCAAATCTCATAATTTTTCCTTCTGCTCCGTGATTTTTAATTCCCTTTCCAAATTCCTCCTTGGTTTCCTACACAGCTTGCTCAAGTGTACAGACTGAGTAGCAGCCGCTACGGTCGCAGGTTCGAATCCTGCCTCGGACATGACTGTGTGTAATGTCCTTAAGTTTGTTAGGTTTGAGTAGTTCTAAGTTCTAGCGGACAGGTGATCTCAGATGTTAAGTCCCATAGTGCTCAGAGCCATTTGAACCATTTGAGTAGCATCGGGGATAGACTACAACCGTGTCTCACACCCTTCTTAATTATGGTTTCCCTTTCGTGTCTTTCGACTCACATAACTGCAATATGGTTTCTTTATAACTTGTAAACAACTTTTCGATCCCTGTATTTTATCCCGAATACACTTCGTAAAAACTGTTTTCAGAAAGACCTGCTGTGTGAGCTGTTATGTGTAATTCCCTTGATGCAGATTCCCTTTCCGTGCCTTTCGGAGTAGCTGATTATTAATATTCGAATGTATTGTTCCTTTTACAACAATCGTATACATCTCATGGCAAAGAACTTGTACTATAAATTTGAAATGGGAAGCGCACACCACTGATGGTGATATGCGCTCAGCTAAAACCCTACTGTAGGATCTTGTATCTCGTTAAATATTAGTTATGTGCTTTAATAAATGTGTATTATGTTAATGCCCCTTTGATGTTATTATTATGACCGTGACTGATGAAATTACGAGATACGAGAACAATTTGCTTTCTCCAAAACCTCGTCACTGGCCGGCGGCTTACTGTCCCTACGTGGGAAGCTGAGGGGATTAGTAAAGACTGAAAATAAAAAAAAGGAAGCTTTTTTATCTTTTTGGAATCGTTTTCATTCTTCTTTAGAGCACTTTAAGTTGTCGATTGCCAACATGCACCCCATATACGCTACTTTTATGTACTGAATACATTAGATGCCGCAGTAATAATTAATCATATTATGCTTCCATAAAACAACGGCAGAACTTATTACAAGAACCGTTAATTTGCTACAAATAATTATCCAGAACTAGTCTCTGATAGCGTCTGCGCCTTTGGGGAGAAGAAGACAATTGCGCGATCAAAGAGTGAAAAAACTTGTACATCGCGGCCTTGCTAAGAATTTCAGAGGCCAGCGTATTAAAATATATTGCAGTAAAATAAGTTTCCCGCGTTAGAGTTCTTAAAATAAAGATGAGATGTTATAAGGAGGAGTTGAGTGGTACCTAGTAATGTACATTCTGCATGGGACATAATTTAACACAGCAGGACAGCTAACGGCGCGCTGCACGTGGCACCATGAATTCATAAAATCTCATTTGCTTGTAAATTGAAGTAGATGTAAGCATAATTCTCATATTAAAAATAATTTCGTACTATTGGGGACATTTCATATGCAGCTGTTTAGCAATTAATCTGTGCCAAAAGCACATGCCAAATTATCTTTGGAAGATCGTTATAGTCTACAACGCGGTAAAGCAAGAAAAATAAAAGCGTTTTATAAGAAAGAGATTATTACCGGATACACGATGAGTATAATCATCAGACCCCAGTTTTAGGTACAATTGTATGAAATTAATCGCGATCATTTATTACAGGAAACGCCGCTACAAACAACCATAACTTAAAGAGATCAAAGAAAAAAAATTAGGAAGTAAAGATAGTTTTGTTTCAAGCAAAAGATGATCTTCTTTTCTGAGTAGTCCCGTTTTATATCAATGTACTTGGTCAAATATTTTTTGCTGTGAAGAATGGCGGAATTGAGATTCTGGATCTGTAACATAACCATATATAGTTGTCACAATCACTTCATTGGCATCAAAACGATCTCCAATCACCATTTTTTTTCAGAAAAGAGATTAAGAAGTGTTAGTGATAGCAAAATCTTGTGAACGAAGTGATTCTTCCAATAATTTATAAAACCAATCTTTCAGATTTTTCATTATTAAAATACTCTTCTGATGAAAGTTTTTTGTTTTAGTATTAACCCTTCATACACGCATTTTTTTCTTCTGGGTGTTCAAGAAGACTTGTGAACTACCTGGCAGTTACTATTTTACAAAGCCTTTGCCGTCTCTGACAGAATTACGGTAACTCCTCACTGAAAAAATTATTCGTGGCGTTGCATGAACACGCTTAACAAAAATTATTTCGTGGATATTATAACACAGTTTTCCTACTGCCGAAACCACAGGACCACTTAAAGCAAAGACATGACCGCCAAAATCATTATGCAAACTCGATTATACTTCACAGTCTGGATTGTATACTACTCACTGTGCTCCACACTTAAATTTGCACCGAGCGAGGTGGCGCAGTGGCTAGCACACTGGACTCGCATTCGGGAGGACGACGGTTCAATCCAGCGTCCGGCCATCCTGATTCAGGTTTTCCGTGATTTCCCTAAATCGCTCCAGGCAAATGCCGGGATGGTTTCTTTGAAAGAGCACAGCTGACTTCCATCCTCTTCCTTCCCTAATCCGATGAGACCGATTACCTCGCTGTCTGGTCTCCTCCACAAAAAACAACAACAACAACAATTTAAATTTGCTTTCCTACACGGAACAGTGTAGAATCACATATTGCGGGTCCCATTACCTGTTTCCCTTAATCCAGTTTTGTGCTGCTCGCACCACCAGATCTGGCCTTATACATCGCGTTTACTTTACGTTTGGCAATAGCAATTTAACCGTGCAGAGCCGTATCGTGTTCCGTTTAAGTAATTTCGCAGTAATTGAAACCGCCTTCTGCAAGCACATATTGGGCCTACCAGTGTGTCTCGAATGCTCTTCTTATTATAATCCCCTGTGAGCAACTTTGTGTTGTACACATTTATACACTGAACAGCCAAAGAAACTGGTATACCTAATATCGTGTAGGGTCCCAGCGATAACGCAGAAGTGCCGCAACACGATGTGGCATGCACACCACTAATGTCTGAAGTAGTGCTGGATGGCACTGACACTACGAATCCTGCAGAGCTGTCCATAAATCCGTAAGAGCACGAGGGGGTGGAAATCTCTCCTGAACAGCACGCTGCAAGGCATCCCAGATATACTCAAAAAACAGCACGCTGCAAGGAACCCCAGATATACTCAATAATGTTCCTGTCTGGGGAGTTCGGTGCGCAGCGGAAGTGTTTGATCTCAGAAGAATGTTCCTGGAGCCACTCTGTAGTAATTCTGGGCGTGTGGGGTGTCGCGTTGCCCTGCTGGAATTTCCAAAGTCCGTCGGAATGCACAATGGACATGATTGGATACATTGTAACAAAAAATAAAAATACCTACAGCTGTCCTTATGATTTTATTTTATTTTGTCACTACCAGTTCCAACGATTCATTGCGTTATCTTCAGGCTGTTTTGATGCGGTATAGGTTGATACGATCCCCGTGAATAACCCATCAGTTGCCATCAATACTTGATTCGCAGATAATGTTCCAGCACTTCAACCATCAACTGCCAACTACAGGATGCTTACGTACGTGTCACCTGACAGAGTCGTATCTAGACGTATCAGGAGGCCCATATCACTCTAACTACACACGTGCCACGCCATTACAGAGCCTCTACCAGCTTGAACAGTCACCTTCTGACATGCAGGATCCATGGACTCATGAGGTTGTCACCTTACCCGTACACATCCATCCGCACGGCACAATTTGAAACGAGACTCGTCCGACCAGAGAACATGTTTGCAGTCATGAAACAGTCCAATGTCGGTGTTGACGGGCCGAGGCGAAGCCTAAAGCTTTATGTCGTGCAGTCATCAAGGGTACACGAGTGGGCCTTCGGCTCCGAAGGCCCATATCGATGATGTTTCGTTGAATGGTTCGTACGCTGACCTTGTTGATGGCACAGCATTGAAATCTGCAGCAAAAATGCGGAAGGGTTGCACTTCTGACAAGCTGAACGATTCTCTTCAATCGTCGTTGGTCCCGTTCTTGCAAGATCTTTTTCCGACCGGAGCGATGCCGGAAATTTGATGTTTTACCAGATTCTTGATATTCACGATACACTCGTGAAATGGTCATGCGGGAAAATCCCCACTTCATCGCTACCTCGAATAGTGCTATACTGAACAGTGTCCCATTGCTAGTGCGTGGACTATTACACCACGTTCAAACTCACTTAAATCTTGATAATCTGCCATTGTAGCAGTAGTAACTGACCTAGCAACTGCACTAGACACTTGTTGTCTTATGTAGGCGTTGCCGACCACGGCACAGTATTCTGCCTGTTTACATACCTCTATACTTGAATATGCATGCCTACACAAATTTTCGCCCAAGATGTTACCCCATGAACTTTATATGGCACTGTGTATAATAGTTCGAGTTAACCTTTGTAGATTTAGTCTTTTCTCACGGGCGTTTCACCAGAACAGGCACATATTATTTGCCTTCATTTGACATCTGTTAGATACAACATGAAGTTAACACAGCAGCATAACGATCACATACATGTTATATATTTCTAGACATTTTGCAACAGAATGAGGAAAGACAATACCATGCCAGTGTGCAACATATTAACCAGTAAAAAGGGCTGTACACTAGGTGTTTGAGCCAGGGTGCTTTCATTATTTTGCACAGGTCTCGTTACGGGTGGAGGTAGAACACTTTACTGAGGACATTGTGCTCTAAATATAACAGGTGCGGAAACATGACGAGATTAATGCAGGACGTATAATAGAATGATCTGGTATGTGGCCTCAAAGTAATCGAAATGAAGACGACAGTAAAGAAAAGAAAATTGGCTCTGAATTATTTATGTGAAAGCTCTTAAAGCTTGATAAATAAAACAAAGGTTATTAGCCACATTCTTCATGTCTACGTACTGGCAGCCCTCTGCCGCTACAGGGTCCGAATTGTAGGGTCTAATAAGGCAGTGTGCACTGTACATGGAGCACCCTCTCCTTGAGCGCTGTGACATTTACAACAATCCGACGACTTAGGTTTACTTTCAACGATCATTCTCCATAGATTACCAACTTGACCCCATTCGTTTTTCATCTGTTTCCAAAACTTAAAGAACTTTGACAGTGATGAAGCCATCAGCGGAGGTAAGGTTGTCGTTTCGTCAACAAAGTCAAACGTTCTACAGCGACGGTATCAACAAACTGGCCTTTCGCTGGGAGAAATGTGTTCGTCACGAAGATGACTATGTTGACAAATAAATACACTACTGGCCATTAAAATTGCTACACCACGTAGATGCCGTGCTACAGAAGCGAAATTTAACCGACAAGAAGAAGATGCTGTGATATGCAAATGATTAGCTTTTCAGAGCATTCACACAAGCTTGGCGCCGTTGGCGACAACTAAAACGTGTTGACATGAGGAAAGTTTCCAACCGATTTCTCATACACAAACAGCAGTTGACCGGCGTTGCCTGGTGAAACGTTGTTGTGATGCCCCGTGTAAGGAGGAGAAATGCGTACCATCACGTTTCAGACTTTGATAAAGGTCGGATTATAGCCAATCGCGATTGCGGTTTATCGTATCGCGACATTGCAGTTCGCATTGGTCGAGATCCACGGACTGTTAACAGAATATGGAATCAGTGGGTTCAGGAGGGTAATACGGAACACCGTGCTGGATCCCAATGGCCTCGTAGCAGTCGAGATGACAAGCACCTTATCCGCATGGCTGTAACGGATCGTGCAGCCACGTCTCGATACCTGAGTCAACAGATTGGGACGTTTGCAAGACAACAACCATCTGTACGAACAGTTCGACGACGTTTGCAGCAACATGGACTATCAGCTCGGAGACCATGGCTGCGGTTATCCTTGACGCTGCATCACAGACAGCAGCGCCTGCGATGGTGTACTCAACGACGAACCTGGGTGCACGAATGGCAAAACGTCATTTTTTCGGATGAATCCAGATTCTGTTTACAGCCTCATGATAGTCGCATCCGTGTTTGGCGACATCGCGGGAAACGCACATTGGAAGCGATTATTCGTCATCGACATACTGGCGTAACATCGGGCGTAACACCGTGGCTCTACCCTTCATTTGATCCCTGCGAAACACTACATTTCAGCAGGATAAT